>NW_024467960.1:0-2991372 GCF_002105095.1 Pseudomassariella vexata | reverse complement strand
ACGCTTGGAGACTAACAGCGTTAGGAATCGTCACGAACGACTTCTCCGTTACCTTCAGTCTGTCCGGAGTTCCTGAGGTCCAACATTTCGTCGCAAGAGAGAGGGAGTTGGCAGAGATGCGCAGAACACTAAACTCGGATGGAAGCCGTCGGGTCGTTGTTCTCCACGGTCTTGGTGGCATTGGTAAGACACAGCTCGCCGTCGCATACACAAAGCGGTACCGAGATGAATATTCCGCTATATTCTGGTTAAACATTAAGGACGAAGCCTCTATCCAACAAAGCTTCAGCAAAGTTGCGCGGCAAATCTTGCAGCAACATCCCGATGCTAGCCGTTTATGTGCTCCAAACCTACAGCAGAATCACGAAGAGGTAGCCGATGCTGTCAAGACCTGGCTCAGCCTGCCAGGCAATACTAGGTGGCTTATTGTATACGACAATTATGACAACCCGAAAATAGCCCACCCCACGGATAATGCTGCAATTGATATCCACCGCTATCTTCCCGAAGCGTACCAAGGCTCGATCATCATCACATCACGATCGTCGCAGATCAGTCTAGGTCATTCGATTCGAACGAGAAAGCTTGAGTCAATAGAGGACAGCCTGGAAATCCTCTCGACGACTTCAGGTCGATCCAGCTTGGAACATGGTAAGATTCTCACAGCTAAGCAGAGCTCCCCTAATCATTGCCACAGATATAGATGTTAGAAAGCTTGTGGAGGAACTTGACGGGCTTCCTCTTGCCCTTGCCACGGCTGGAGCATACCTAAGGCGCGTTACAATCGGCTTCGGTGACTATCTTCGCCTTTATAGAGAATCATGGGCAAGACTTCATACAAGTACCCCAAGCCTGGGTTCTTACCAAGATCGCACACTCTGCTCAACGTGGCAGCTCTCATACGAGCAAGTCCAGGAACAAAACCCACTCGCAGCCCATTTACTCCGATGGTGGGCATATTTTGACAACGATGACATATGGTTCGAACTTCTACAGCCTAACGATAAAGATGGTCCGCCGTGGATATACGAGTTGGCTGATGAATTGCAATTTAATTGCGCTATAGGCACACTGCATGACTATGGGCTTGCCGAAATGCACATGTTGACACAAGACCTATTCGGATCACGGGATACAGCATTCACACCTGCGTACACACTTGGACCATCCACGCATTGAATGAATATTGGGACATCAGTTTAGCTAAGCTTGCGTTAGACTGCGTAGCTGCACGCGTCCCATCACAAGACGAGCCTCAGTTCTGGCTGCTTCAAAGGCGACTTCTATCACATGCGACAAAGTGTTGCGCCACAATTCAAGACAGCGATCAAGACTTATATTGGGCTTTTCACAATCTAGGTCTCCTTTACGCCGACCAAGGCAAGCTGCAAGAGGCGGAGGACATGTATCTGCCGGGCGCTTCAAGGGAACGAGAAGGCGTGGGGACCCGATCATACGTCAACACTCTCTACGGTTAACAACCTAGGGAACCTTTACGCCGACCAAGGCAAGCTGCAAGAGGCGGAGGACATGTATCTGCGGGCGCTTCAAGGGTACGAGAAGGCATGGGGACCCGATCATACGTCAACACTAGACACGGTTAACAACCTAGGGAACCTTTACAAAAACCAAGGCAAGCTGCAAGAGGCGGAGGACATGTATCTGCGGGCGCTTCAAGGGTACGAGAAGGCGTGGGGACCCGATCATACGTCAACACTAGACACGGTTAACAACCTAGGGAACCTTTACAAAAACCAAGGCAAGCTGCAAGAGGCGGAGGACATGTATCTGCGGGCGCTTCAAGGGTACGAGAAGGCGTGGGGACCCGATCATACGTCAACACTCTCTACGGTTAACAACCTAGGTCTCCTTTACGCCGACCAAGGCAAGCTGCAAGAGGCGGAGGACATGTATCTGCGGGCGCTTCAAGGGAAGGAGAAGGCGTGGGGACCCGATCATACGTCAACACTAGACACGGTTAACAACCTAGGTCTCCTTTACGCCGACCAAGGCAAGCTGCAAGAGGCGGAGGACATGTATCTGCGGGCGCTTCAAGGGAAGGAGAAGGCGTGGGGACCCGATCATACGTCAACACTCTCTACGGTTAACAACCTAGGTCTCCTTTACGCCGACCAAGGCAAGCTGCAAGAGGCGGAGGACATGTATCTGCGGGCGCTTCAAGGGAAGGAGAAGGCGTGGGGACCCGATCATACGTCAACACTCTCTACGGTTAACAACCTAGGTCTCCTTTACGCCGACCAAGGCAAGCTGCAAGAGGCGGAGGACATGTATCTGCGGGCGCTTCAAGGGTACGAGAAGGCGTGGGGACCCGATCATACGTCAACACTAGACACGGTTAACAACCTAGGGAACCTTTACAAAAACCAAGGCAAGCTGCAAGAGGCGGAGGACATGTATCTGCGGGCGCTTCAAGGGAAGGAGAAGGCGTGGGGACCCGATCATACGTCAACACTAGACACGGTTAACAACCTAGGGAACCTTTACAAAAACCAAGGCAAGCTGCAAGAGGCGGAGGACATGTATCTGCGGGCGCTTCAAGGGTACGAGAAGGCATGGGGACCCGATCATACGTCAACACTCTCTACGGTTAACAACCTAGGTCTCCTTTACGCCGACCAAGGCAAGCTGCAAGAGGCGGAGGACATGTATCTGCGGGCGCTTCAAGGGAAGGAGAAGGCGTGGGGACCCGATCATACGTCAACACTCTCTACGGTTAACAACCTAGGTCTCCTTTACGCCGACCAAGGCAAGCTGCAAGAGGCGGAGGACATGTATCTGCGGGCGCTTCAAGGGAAGGAGAAGGCGTGGGGACCCGATCATACGTCAACACTCTCTACGGTTAACAACCTAGGTCTCCTTTACGCCGACCAAGGCAAGCTGCAAGAGGCGGAGGACATGTATCTGCGGGCGCTTCAAGGGTACGAGAAGGCGTGGGGACCCGATCATACGTCAACACTCTCTACGGTTAACAACCTAGGTCTCCTTTACGCCGACCAAGGCAAGCTGCAAGAGGCGGAGGACATGTATCTGCGGGCGCTTCAAGGGAAGGAGAAGGCGTGGGGACCCGATCATACGTCAACACTAGACACGGTTAACAACCTAGGGAACCTTTACGCCGACCAAGGCAAGCTGCAAGAGGCGGAGGACATGTATCTGCGGGCGCTTCAAGGGAAGGAGAAGGCGTGGGGACCCGATCATACGTCAACACTCTCTACGGTTAACAACCTAGGGAACCTTTACAAAAACCAAGGCAAGCTGCAAGAGGCGGAGGACATGTATCTGCGGGCGCTTCAAGGGAAGGAGAAGGCGTGGGGACCCGATCATACGTCAACACTCTCTACGGTTAACAACCTAGGTCTCCTTTACGCCGACCAAGGCAAGCTGCAAGAGGCGGAGGACATGTATCTGCGGGCGCTTCAAGGGTACGAGAAGGCGTGGGGACCCGATCATACGTCAACACTCTCTACGGTTAACAACCTAGGTCTCCTTTACGCCGACCAAGGCAAGCTGCAAGAGGCGGAGGACATGTATCTGCGGGCGCTTCAAGGGAAGGAGAAGGCGTGGGGACCCGATCATACGTCAACACTAGACACGGTTAACAACCTAGGTCTCCTTTACGCCGACCAAGGCAAGCTGCAAGAGGCGGAGGACATGTATCTGCGGGCGCTTCAAGGGTACGAGAAGGCGTGGGGACCCGATCATACGTCAACACTCTCTACGGTTAACAACCTAGGTCTCCTTTACGCCGACCAAGGCAAGCTGCAAGAGGCGGAGGACATGTATCTGCGGGCGCTTCAAGGGAAGGAGAAGGCGTGGGGACCCGATCATACGTCAACACTAGACACGGTTAACAACCTAGGTCTCCTTTACGCCGACCAAGGCAAGCTGCAAGAGGCGGAGGACATGTATCTGCGGGCGCTTCAAGGGTACGAGAAGGCGTGGGGACCCGATCATACGTCAACACTCTCTACGGTTAACAACCTAGGTCTCCTTTACGCCGACCAAGGCAAGCTGCAAGAGGCGGAGGACATGTATCTGCGGGCGCTTCAAGGGAAGGAGAAGGCGTGGGGACCCGATCATACGTCAACACTAGACACGGTTAACAACCTAGGTCTCCTTTACGCCGACCAAGGCAAGCTGCAAGAGGCGGAGGACATGTATCTGCGGGCGCTTCAAGGGTACGAGAAAACTACAGGTCCACCGAATGATATTAGATATCGGCGAGCAATCAATACTGCACAGAATCTAGGAGCCTTACTATCTGTTCAGGGTAAGGCAGCTGAGGCTAAAAGATTGTATGAACGAGCTTATACCAGTCTTCAAGCACTGCTTGGGCCTTCACATAAAGATACCCAATCGTTGCGGAATACTCTGTTGAATTTGAATGACACACTGTCAGGTAAGTTGGTGCCGTCGAACCTGACCTCCGTAGATCGAGTATTAAACTAGAATACAGGTACGATAACGCCACACCAATACACTCGATAATCGAGACCCAAGATCGATCGCCAGGCTGATTTGAGAAGGCCAACGGATCAAATCGATCAAGGACTACCTTAGCGTTGTCCCCAATACCCTTCATCAATCCCTTCTCATCCATATTGTATTCATCCTCGTCGGCCACTCCGTATTTGAGCTTGGTGGCGTGGTATAAAGCGAACCATTCGTTAATAATCTCGGGCGTCAGGGCTTCTCGTCGGACTTGGTCCAGTCCCCGGGACTTCTTAATAACCAAATCGATATGTCTAGCAAAAAAAGAGTCATGCCAATTGCCCCCTAAGGGTTCGTGGTCGCCCTTGGACTCAAGGAGATTGGTTGCGAAGGCGCGGATAGCGGTAATCGTCATAGGCCACCCCCAGGACGCCATCAAGCGGGCTGACTTAGCGATAGAGTCTTCCTCTTTAACTGTGAGGCGTTGTTGGTGTTCGTGGGCGGTCTTTCTGGTAGGAACGTTGTTGATTCGGTCTTGAAGTGTTGATCTGGGGACCTTGAAGGATATGGCGGCTTGGCGAACGCTGCTGATTTGGCCATCGCGGTAAGCCTTAATCGCGTTTAATAAAAAAATATTAAATACGCCGTAGGTGTTAACCCTCGGTACCTCTACAAGTACTCCCTTAAGGGGCTATAGATGATATAGCGGGCCCTTAAGCCGCGTCGGGCGGTTATACAGGTAAACTTGTAGCCAAACGACTACTAAACTTCCTGTCCCTCCCTAAGTCTGTGCTACAACCCCTGCCTGAACTACCGATAAGCGTGGTAATGTGGCACTTAAATTCGTCCTCAGGGGTGGGATGCTGCTGATGTGCAGAAGATGCTCGACTATTTTTTGTCGCGACAAGTCATAGTATCTGCTAATTGGGGTTCTCGTCGAGCGTATACATCTCAACCATACGCTCAAGTGGATAGACCGTAACGTGGTCTAGACGCTCGCATGAATCGCGGCGAGAGGGCGTGCTGCGCGCCTTCTATCGTGAGGGGACGGGTTCGCCGACGAGCGTTATCGGATAGGCGAGGTCCGATAAGGGGTCGGATTAACGATTCGAATTCTGGACCGGCTGTCGAGTTATATTCCGCCGACGTAGTGCTTGACGGTCGACTGGCTAGGATGCTCGTAATCCTAAACTGCACCAATCTCCCTATTATCGCTAGGTAGGCGAAGTCAACAAGGTGGGCAGCGCGCCGTAAGGGTTGACTAAACCCCCTTGTGTGTCAGCTGCGGGATTCGAACCCGCGACTCGTCACCGACCCAAGTGGGCGAGGCTCAAATCGGGACTTATCTACCAGCGAAGTGACCAACTACACCAGCCGACCGCGTTTAATATTCGAGTTTCTTGCGCTTCCATGGTCAAAAAGCACCAATAACGAAGTCCAAGGCACAAAAATTGATGGAGATAATTGAATTTGTTGTTGTAGTTGTTGTGGTTGACGTAGCGAAATTAAGTGGTGGCCGGGTTCTGGGGGTGGCCGGGTACTGGGGGTGGTACGTTATGGGGGTGTCTCGGATGTGGGTGTGTGACGTTACTGTCCATCGGGCTCATACACGACAGCCGCAGTATTGCTACTTTGGGCTTCAGCCAGTTCCCTCGCGAGGTGTATGAGCTCCTTCAAAAGGCTCGCAATCTTCCAAAGATCATCTTGCCTTACCACTTCCACCGAGTTGATCGGGTCATCGAATAGGTCTTTGTAGTTTTTGGTCCTGTCAGTAGGAATACCCGTTTATTGTCGTACTGGGCTATGAGGAGACGAGTTTGCCTACTGAAATACAGTTGTGGGAGATGAGAAAACAGCTGCGGGCACTTATTGTGCCGTGTCTTTATTTCAAGGAGACACTCTGAAGGTATGTGATGACCGTATGGCCGGATGCGAAAAGGGCTCGGACCATCACCGTTGGGATAATCCTCTCGGACTGCACCAGACATTCGAAGCCACCGAACTCGTAGAAGTGGACCCGGTGATGACTGACACTATCTCGCAGTTCTGTGTCAAACGTACAACTCATCTGCTTGAAGCCGCGGCCGCAGCACTTTTTGGTCTCCAGCTCCATGTATTCGACGCAGCGCGATAGCAAAAGAGTGACATCGAAGAGCATGTTGAAGCTCGATAGCTCCTTTTTTCGTAATAATGGAATTCCCAGACCAAGCCAGACTGGCGAGCTCGATGGTGTGTTCCAAGTGGAGGCCACTCATTGTGAGGATCCGAAGTTGGTCTGCGGCCGTCAGTTCGTGATCTGGGTGTTTATAGATGCATGCACCCTCTTCAAAGTAGCGGTATGGCTTTGAAATTCGGCAATCTTGATTTGATTTCTGGTTTGACCGCCATTCGTGGATAACGTCGGGGTCGTGATTCCAAGTTTTATAGCAACTAGGATCATCGCAGGGAAGACCATTAACCAGTCTACCACATATCTTTTGGTGGCATCTCTGGTACCTTTGGGATCTTCCCATTTTCAGTTGAAATATCAAGTTAACCGAGAAGGGTTACAAATAACTACCAGAAGGTATGTGGGATTCACGCGATTGAGAGCCTGATACATACGTGGGATCAACGCATGCTCAAGCTGACAGCAGGCTTCTGATGACCAGAGTTTTATACGATTTAAGGTAGCATCGAATCCCTTCCAGCATAAGTACGATGCTTGCAAGTTCGTTATTGCATTTGGGCATACAATTTTCATGTTCTTCTACATATCCAGGAAAGGTCTGGCTGTATGATGAGTATCATGTAACTTGCACCAATCAATCAATTTCAGGTAAGTTACCGCTATACTATTCTATTGGCTAGGGATTAAAAATCCACATGCTTCTGCCTATGTGTCTCGACGAGGTTGGTCTAAGCATTTTCATAATCTGCCACGTCTGCTGCGGCTTCTCCTGATGGTTGCGCAACATAGAATCGTGTACCGTGTCTTCCTTTTTTTTTCCTTTTGCAATTGATACTGTACGCTTTGTTCTGCTCTCGATAGCCTGGCATATTTTCATGGCTTGCTAAGAGTATGGCTTCCTTTAGATGGATAGCCTAACTGCAGGGCTTAAAGACCAGTCTGGTTCTCTGTTAGCTGCAGATGCCCTGCGAAATGCCAATACTCCGCTCGATTCAGCCCACAAGGCTGGCTCTGAGCACGTCCCACGATAATGTGATTCATGTCAGATCAATATGTTAGATGAAGAGTTCGGTGATAGTGTTTAATGTGTCGCCCGAAGGAATCCATCACAATACCACAGTATTCCCCAGGACCAACATCTTTCTGAGCCCCTTTTGCCGCATGTGATTCACGGCCTCCAGCACGTAGTCGCCCTGAACCTCAGCATGAGCGGGTCCATTTCCAAGGGCCAAGGTAGTCTGGGTTCCTTAGGTGTCAAACATGTTAGGAACCCCCGAGACGGCCATGCTGGGATACGCATACATGTCACCCTCGACTAGTCTTTCAACGACTCCTTATGCCCATAATGAGGCTTTGGCATCTGAATGCAACCCCGCGTCGTTTATGCGCTGTATTAAACCGTCATTTAAATGGAATTAAGGCATCTCAAGCAGAGTCGAACTTGCTGTGCAGGAGGTAAGGTTAGTTCATGCTGTATTGATGGATGATTGTCGTGTCTGCGCCGTGGGTAGAATAGAAACAGATATTGTCGACACGCAAGTAACTCTGGATCCACACCGATGCCGGCATGATATGACTACCTTAGCTTGCGAAGTAGAAGCTGATGACTTTGAGATACTTCTATAAATTCTGTTTCGTGGTTGGCAGACAGACAGACTGTCCTCACCCCACTTCCCCGCATTCATCTGCCCACCTGGAGTACCTTTTCCCAGAGCGCGGGCTGTTTCGAATTTGGGCCAATATAATCAAGAAACAGTAGAATATCGCCAAACCATGCCAGTATTTTCTATACGTCACTGTATCGTGGCAGCTGCAGGCTTTCATGTACAAGCTCAGGCGCAGGTCAGATGGCAAGACTATACAGCGCAGATCAGGACACCATCCACATGCCCCGACTATACCGAGTATGCGCAGATAGCCCACGAGCCGTACTCAGCCGGGCCCCTTGGACTTCCCAACATGAGACCCAGCCCGGAGTGCAGGACTTTCAACAGCACGGCCGTGGAGGTAGGTCCCAGACTCTAGATTTCAGACTCTAAGTTATTGCGTAAAACTGACCGCAAGCGGCAGAAAGTTATCACTGATATGCAGGCTCGGCTAAAGAACCCCGACCTCGCTCAGCTGTTTGCAAATACGTTTGCCTCGACTTTGGATACCACAGTCAAGTACTTTGATACGGATCTGAATCTAGCCTTCATCATCACTGGAGTGAGTCGGTCTCGTTGCTTTGGCCGAGTCAACCTGCTGACATTATTCTTTCTTGCCCAGGACATCACGTCAGTCTTCCATGTTCCATGATCTCCCACTTGTTACATGAGCGAATTTAGTACATTGCGGTCTAGTAAAATTCACTGATTTTACGTGCACCGCAGTGCTCAATGGCTCCGTGACACCGGAAACCAGTTCGCGCACCTGTACAAGTTGCTGCCGCAGGACCCCGACCTTCAGGCTCTGGTCAAGGCTGTCATAAACACAGAGTCGCGCTACATAGCTGAATATCCATATTGTGGTGAGTATTGTATTTGGTCTTGGAGTGATCATACGGGCTGGTCGTTGAGGCAAGAAATACAGGTTCTTTCCAGCCACCGCCCGAGAGCGGACTCGCTCCCAGCGTCAATGTAAGTAGTACAAACATGTCTGCTTGAGTACCGCTGTAACTTAACTAATACGATGATAGGACTATGCGACTGGTGTCACAATCCACCCGTATGTGTATATATGCATTTCTCACACGAGCTGCTTTTAATCCTGTCTCACAGACCAGTGGACAATCAGACAGTCTTCGAATGCAAGGTGCGTCCAAGTCGCAGCATCATGACCATGAAACCGGCCTGGAAATGAAAAGGTTGACAAGCAACGTGGTTACAGTATGAACTGGACTCGCTCTCAGCTTTCCTGAAAATCTCCAGATCCTATTACGCCAACACCAACGATTCCTCCTTCATAAATGACAATTGTGAGCCAAAACAACGCTGCTTCTGGACCGTCATATTTATGATGGCTTGGCTGACTACAACAAGGGGAATCGGCCATCAGCTCCGTTATGACCCTTATACACGACCAGTCCCAGAGCTCTTGGGGCCCGGACTGGGACTTTGTGAGTTACTACAACTGGACAGGGACTGCCGGCTCTCTCTCCTCTCCCGTGAAGAACGGAGGAAACGGAGAACCCAAGCTGGCAAACGGGCTAGTAGCCTCCAGCCACCGGCCATCGGACGATATATGCGTCTTCAGTATGTGCCCATCACCTGCTTACTGCACTGGAGCAAAATGGCTGACAAGAAACCTTGCTCCAGACTTCATCACGTCTGACAATGCCATGATGTCGGTCGAGCTGGCTTACTTGGCCGACACGCTGGATCAGATCGGCACCCTCCAAGAAGTTTCAAGCCAAGCCCGACAGTATTCTCACATCATCAGCCAAGCCGTATGGAACCACACCATCAGTTCGGGTGGAGTCTTCGCGTACGAGACCAATGGCTACAGCGGGCAATACTTGATGGACGATGCCAATGTCCCTAGTTTAATATCACTGCCTTACCTGGGGTTCTTGGACAAAAGCGATTCGACGTACGTCAGGACGAAAGAGGCCATGTTCTCGAGGGCGAATCCCTATTACGCAGTTGGGCAGAACTTCAGCGGTATCGGGTAAGTTTGTGTAGCCCCACTCTCAGCGACTGGATGACTTGAGGCACAAGGCGTCTAACTGATTATGAACTTATGTAGAGGTCCGCACGTCAACGCGACGTACCCCTGGCCCATGTCGCAGATATCAGCCATCTACGGCACCGACGACGACGACGAGATCACGAGCCGGCTGTCGCTTCTTATGAACAACACGGGAGGGCTCGGTCTCATTCACGAAAGCATCCACATTTACAACTCGAGCGTCTACACACGTCCGTGGTTTGCTTGGGCGAACAGCTACTTTGCCGAAATGGTTCTGGATTTGGCCGAGAGAAAGCCGGGATTGATTCTTAATGACGCGGTTCCGTACGTGGTTGGTAGCTGAGCTGGCTGAACAAGGAGCAACAGTTGAGAAGGGGTGTGAGTTCAAGTAAATTGATATGATTGATTACGACTTATTTGAGTTTCATGCGGGAGGACACAGGAAAGTAATAAAAAAAAGAAAAAAAAGAAGAAAACCAAATGGAGTATTGTCCATCGACCCATAAATATCTTCCAGTTCCGCGCTATGTCGCCCCAGTATGCTCTTGGATACTCTCTCATGTGGCCGACGTGATGCTACTCGTCAAACCTCTGCATCATGAATCCATACCTTAACGTTACAGTCACCTTCTAAGGTATACGGCATTAGAAAGAAAAATCGTTACCCTTTCTTTTCTGGAAGAAATTAATGAAAGGAAACGTAGCAGTTGATGTTTAATATAATGCAACGAAAACCTCAACATGCTAGACTTGAATTCGATTGAGGTTACGAAGGAGAGTAGCAATCAGTAACTATAGTAAGTTTATGCTTAACGTCCCACACCCACATCCGGGACACCCCCACATGTGGGACACCCAAAAATGCCTTATCAACACCGCTAGCCTCTAACTTCAACCTCTTTTATCTTTACCAATATCGATTCAATCGTTACAAAATTTTACGTACGTCTTCTTTACACTAATATGAATCAATATACCGAAGATGATATTTATCGAGCTCTTTGTCACGACCTGGGTTGCATCGCATTGGTAGAGACCTCGATTAGGTGCTATCGACGAAGATTCTACTCTAAGGAGCGAAGGAAAGAAGATGACAACTTAGGTTTGAGGGAGCGCGACTAAGTCATCCACGCTTGGCGGGGCTCCTACAAGGGTTATGATTGGCTTCCCATCTGACACTGCCATGGCAGGTGTTCCAGCTGTAAGTCACCTGGTTGTAGTGAGTCTGCGAGGGTTGACCTTCACACTCTTCAAGCAATAGCTACCGGTCAAAGCCTCCGAAAAGCAGCATATGAGCATGGTGTCCCATGGTCTACTCTTTCACGACGGATTCAGGGAGCCCAGTCAAGAGATATAGCCTTCGCTGACTACCAGAGGCTCTCTCCAGCCCAGGAATCCCATCTGGCTGAATGGGTTCGAATCCAGGCTGCCCTAGGCCTCCCACCAACCCATCAACAGCTCAAAGACTTCGCCGAGCGTATCCTACAGATCCACGGAGACACCGAACCACTTGGAAAGAACTGGATCCAGGCTTTTATCAAGAGGAACCCTTCAGTCAAGGTCCAGAGAAGCAGAGCTATCGATTCCCAGCGTATTAATGGAGCCTCAGCTAATATAATCAGGTAATGGTTTAAATACCTCGCTATCCCTGAGATCAAAGCTATTAAGGCCTCTAATCGATACAATATGGATGATACAAGTATTCTAGAAGGTAGAGGATCAAATAGTCTTGTTCTAGGATCATCTGAGACTCGTTCTATACGGAAGAAACAGCCTGGATCTCGAGCTTGGACATCTCTTATAGAGTGTATCTCTGCGACTGGTACTGCACTACCCCCACTTGTGATATGCAAGGGGAAGTCTGTCCAGCAGCAGTGGTTTCCTCTGGACTTGACTCCATACGAAGCCTGGAGGTTTACAGCAACAGAGAATGGGTGGACGTCAGACTCTACGGCTATTGAGTGGCTACAAAAGATCTTTATTCCTTTGACTCAACCAAAGGACCCTGAAGAGACTAGGTTACTTATCCGAGATGGGCATAGTAGCCACGAAACGACAGAGTTTATGTACCTCTGCTTCATAAACAAGATACACTTGCTTTTCTTGCCGCCACACACATCCCATGTTCTCCAGCCTCTCGATCAGTCAGTCTTTGGACCCCTCAAGGCAGCCTATAAGAAAGAGCTTGGTTACCTTAATCAATGGGATACTACTACTGTCGTAGGGAAGAGAAACTTTCTCCTCTGCTATAGAAAGGCACGTCTAGCAGCATTGACCGTCAAGAACATTATCAGTGGATGGAAATATACTGGTCTCTGGCCTTCGAGCATAGCTAGACCCTTTATGAGCTCCCTGCTCCTTGAGAATACGTCAGCACCAATCAAACAGCCTAGTCAGACTTGCAAAGGGCACTATAGTAGTCAGGACTGGGCGTTAGAGACATCAGCAGTAGCCTGGTCAACGCCTAAGAGGAGAGATGAGCTCCAAGATCAACTCAGCTTATTCAGCAAGCTTGATAGTGATCCAAATACCCAGCGGCTACTCTTTCGGAAAGTTCAAAAGGGCTTTGATGAGAAGGACTACCAGTTAGCTGTCGCACAGCGAAATATTGAGGCACTAGAGGCAGCGCTTGAGGCTAGTAGGGCTAGGAAGCGGAGGAAGGTCAAGATGAGCCCTAATTCGAAGTTTACTAATATCAAGGCTATTCGGAAGGCTCAAATCGAGGCTGGTGAAATTGAGGATAGTACAGATGAGTCTAGCGAGTCTGAAAACCCTAGTGACGGTGAAAGCTGTATTGTAGTCGCATCAGAATAAGTGTAAAAAAAGGTTGAAGTCAATGGTTATAATATACAGCATCATTTTTAGGGCGTCCCACATGTGGGGGTGTCCCGGATGTGCGTGTGGGACGTTAGCCGGAGAGCCTATTTCAATTCAATGCAACACTATTTGCACTCAACGAGTCCGAAAAGAGTTTCATCTTCATCAATGCAATTCTGGTTGCCCATCCCCAACCAATGACCACAACTATCCTGGTAAATTCTTTCCGCACCAACTCATCAAAAAAGCACTAGTGACCGACGGTACTTAGAGTAAGTATCTATCAAGTCTAGCGAGTAAGCGATCGCCTGTGAGGCTTTACCTCGTGAAGGGGGCACGTAAAGTTAACACGGTGCATAGTTGTCGGTTTTCTGTTGATTTGTGGCAAGCTTTTCGAACAGAAGGTAAATAGCACTATGCAATTTCCCATTAATTCTGCCTCACGTTGCGTACTAGCCAGACCTGAATGTCAGATTCCTGTGTTGTTATGGCCTAAATGTCGAGAGGCCCTAACTGGCAAAAGTAACTTCTACCTCGCAAAATAAATATTTGTAAATTTCTATCGTTAAGCAAATCATAAATCAAGGCGCAGCAGGCAAATGGTGACTGTCAGATAATATGCCGGCACAATATGGATTGGATAAGATACGGAGGCCTACGCGCCTGAAAAGGTTAGTTGGTGTGTGTAAAACGATGGATTTATCTATGTTTGAATATGCGAAGAGGTGTAAGGCCTACAGGCCGGTTTTGATAACCAGCCTCCACTTCACAGTGATTCTCTCGGTTTTGAATACCGAAGGGGATGTACGATTGACATACTGGCAAGATTTAGTCTTGGTAAGTTGAAGTTACTGACAAAGCTTATAAAGAAAGATTCTGAATAGAAGGCATAGCCGTGAGATCGCGTTCATCTCAGATTATCTAGGTAACGAACGTCACTGCAATACCTTTACCTGGTTTGTGACTTTTGGGGATGATCTCATAGGTAATACTTGAACGGTGGGAATAAACGGTCTCCCAAAAGGTGAAACAATGAAGTAATTATAGCGCTACTTATAGCGCTTTATTACAGAGAGACCTCGGGGTATACCATGTTATTCGACTGTTCGCATACTTCATGTTCTCGTGACACTCATTTGACTTTAGCGTTGCTGACATTGAAAACACTGCAATTGCACCGCCCCTCGCTCGCTGGTGCTGTTAGATCCCGAGTATTGGGTACTGTTTTGGTATTATGAACGTGCATGGGAGACCAATCCCAGTTTGGCCCCCGGTGGATGCCCAAATACTACAATCCGTGCCTTGTATCCCTCCATACCTAACGCCACATTCGCCCACTGCAGTTGTGTATATGGCGTTGGCTGGATCACATTGCACCCAAGTTGTGGTTGGTATGCAGTAATTGAAGTTGCTGCATGGCACCGTTCTCTTATCCATAATGCCACATCCGTTTGAACTTTGCACTTTGGGGCTTGGAGCGGCGACGCTCTGGCTGTCCAGATTGAGGATGTTGACTTTGGTGCTGACCCCCCTGGATGCCTCGAGGTAAGGTTGCAACTTTGATTTTCACTTTCGCCTCCCTTAAGCATTTGAACAACAAGCGTTAGAAGATATATGGGCTGACTAGTTCCGCAGACGTATCAACGTGAAGTCTTGAGGTCCTACAGTAGCAACGAAGTCAAGGCCTGAACTAGAAGTCCTGAAACGAGTTGTCATTCCGAAGTAACGGCCAGCTGCAACCACCCGACGTGCTAGGACCCCGCAACTTTGCCATGTGGTGGAGGCTCAGGCGCCTTCAATCATGCATATAGCTTCCGAGGCTCCCAAAGACCCCGTCGTTTGTGGACACGATTAAAGAAGAAGGGGCTTCCACTACCACATTCTTCCAGTCTTGCCAATCCACGTCCGAAAGGGGCGGGCCTAGAATCCCCTTTGATTCGATGGATCCAGAAGGTGACTGGCGACTTTTCTTTATTCAAGCCCAGAGACAGCTTCAATGGCTAACGTCCACCACCATGAACAGCACAGCAAGCCCTCCAGCAGGCAGCTGCCCTCGCCGACGCCGAAACCACGTCGCCGATCTCATCACAGTCACCTTCCCACGCAGCTCCACGGTTCGAGCTCGACACTCAGTGGGACACGACGCCTGCGAGGCCCGACGCGACGGACCAACATGATGCGCACGCGCACTCACACTTACCCTACCCGGAATTTCCCACAGCTGCATCGACGTCAGATTTTCAACAAGCTATCCACGATGCCCACCAAGTTGCTGATCATGATGCATCGCCTGAGGTGTCGAGTCCTGACGGTCTCGGTGTAACTCACGGCCGCATTCCTGGCACCCAGAAGTACACGTCAATGGCGCCTCCGCCGACGCGCATCGCCGGTGCCCCGCCTGACAACATTATCGAGTGGCGGCACAAATTCTTCAACATCTCCCAGAACGCCCTGACACTGCCCAAGCAGCAGTGGGACGAGCTCTGGATTTGGATCGACAACATCTGGACCCCGCGCCGCGTCCCCTACACCAAGAAGGACGGCACTGTGCACTACGAATGGAGATGTCGCTACCACAAGAAGGTGCCTCTTCCCAGCCAGAGCACCGGCAAGCGCAAGCGCGAGATTCGTAAGGGCTATGGCTGTCCCGCTCGCATGACGGCCAACCTGATGCCCAGCACCCGCATTTTCACCGTCGACGGCTTCGAGCTGCACAACCACCCCCTTGAGGACCTCGACTCTACCAAGATCTGCAGCGGCGTGCGCAAGTGGACCGCAATGCATGTGCAGATGGGCCTCCCGCCCAAGCAGATTGAGGCCCTTATCAACGGTAAGGACAACCCCGACGGCAGTGGTGTGCGCGAGGCACTTGACATGGCCGGCGGCAAGCTGCTCGACGAAAAAACGATCCGCAACGTCGCGCGCAAGTGGCGCTGGCCCGCCGCCAAGTTTGGTATGCGCCAGGACGAGCTGTTCCGTGAGCTGCACTCCCAACACAACACCTTTCCCTTCGCCATCCAAGAGCCCGAATCCTTCCACCGCGACGTCTGCGAGGTGTCAAATGTCGCCGAGACGGCCGAGGACCTGCATCGCCTGCTCGATGAGCGTAAGGAGATGCGACTACGCGAGCTCGACCAACGATTTGATGGCGCTGCAACGTACCTGACTCATGACCCTTCGCAGGCGGGCCATCAACACTGGGATCATGTGTTGCAGCTATTTAAGGATCGTTCATACGATGCCCTCGTGCGCTACTTTGCTGCCTTCGTGCCCGAAGAAGCCCAGCAACAGGATGAGTTTCTGCGGGGAATAGAGGCTCCACAGCCACCAACTATGGGCTCTTGAAATAGCATATCTGGTATTGCTGTCGCCGTGCTCTAGCTTCAGAAGGCCAGACAGCGATGCTAATCGCATATGGATTTGTTCCTGACACAGGTCAGAATTTGAATGACAAATCACTTTGATTTTCTTACTGATAATGTTTGCTTTGCTCCGTATCACTCCAAGCCAGCCAAGTGCGCTCTGCACCCCATATGTTACCATTCATATCCTTATGTGCAAGATCTCTACTGTGCATCGCCCCAAGACTGAGTTGACACCATGATTCGGGTTTTCAAATTCAGAGCCTGGCAGTCCTTGAAGTGGTTCAGCATGGATGAAGCTTCCAGTGTGCATGCCTTAGCATCTGGGAAAGGACCATCAGGAATCTAGCAAAATGATACCATAATACCATTATGCTGCTATTCCTACAACCCCCAAAGGAGAAGGAGCTTCCACATAACCATTATTTGATTCTTCACTGTGAAGAATTGTCGTTGTCGTTGAGTTGACTTAACGAAAAGCCGAGTAAATGCACCCAAGGGTCGAATGGCTGGGTCAAATTGTGTTGCTTGGAGTGGAGGTCTCAAATAAATTCGTTTGTTCAAGCCAGATACTCCTATATTTTCAATCCGGAATTAAGTAGGCATCTGGTCAAGGATAGCACGGAACAGAGGCCTTCTACATATGGTTTAATTTTGCCAGTCATTGAGGGATTCAACCCTCAGATGATGACTCTGTACAGATCCTGTATTGGTTACGATGCTCGATGCGCAGTGTGATGTGTGTATTGACTGCTCGGAGTCCTGTAAGAAGTTACATCTAAGGTAGGTAGGCAGGTGCCGACCTTATCTACACAAGCGATTTCACTGCCTTAGGCACCACCTCAGGCACACATATGGCGCTCAATCCCACAGTCATAGCGATAATAAATACAGCTTGAAAATCACCATAATCACTTCCTTCTCTGAGACTACAGCACTACATCTAACCAAATTCAGCATATACCTTTGCAGCTCATAAGCTTGAGCCTCTCAAGCTTCGCCCAACACCCTGCTCGTATGTTCAAGTACAGTCGTTCCTCTTTTCCACGTAATTAATAAACGTAAGCAGTCGTCCCTTCATTTCAAACATATATACAGCCTAACATGACTAGAAAATGTGTTTCGAGGCCATCAGCATACTTAACCCCTACCACCCGCCCCCAAGAAAAGAACCTGCTTTCAATTTTGTGCCCAATCTGGCCTGTCCTTCATTCAAGTGACTTGGTATGGAAACCCAAAACACAATCCGGACCCAAATAGCCGAGGAAACGTTCAATTCACTTTTGGCATCAATAAAATGGCAACTTGAGGGACAGTCGGTTCCTAGCGCACTGGCTTAGTCTATCAGGTTGTTCCCAGGGCGTTAACCTCAACACTAAGCCACTCAGATTGAGCTGCAAATTGCAGGCGTTTGTGCTGATGGCGAGGCCTACTACGTAGGTCCAATAGTGTTAGCATTCGCACGCCACCGTTTCAACTGCCTTGTCACACCAATCTTCTAACCAACTACAAAATACAACCAATTAGCAAAGAGCAACTTCATCAGCCAACATTTGAAGCGAAACGCGGCGACATACAAAATCTTGTTCAGCCAAAGTTTACACTTGCAAATATTCTCCTATTTCTTGTCATTCCAGCAGTACATACGGCTCCCGACCCGAACCCTCCACCATTTACGCCAGTTGGCTTCAAGTCAGCTAGAGCCACGGTATTGGAAACACTCGCGCCTACCTTAGCGGCTGGGCCGAGTCTTAAAGGCGCCAATATCTCGGATGGACTCGACAATAGTAACATCACCCGGAACAATAACATGACGGGCATGAACGGACATGGTGCCCAAACCACTGATTATATTGACAGTGCCACCTGGGTCACATACACGAGCACTGTATATAGGACGCTACTTTCCTTCTCAGAGGATCGTAGTAGCCCACAGCTCGAGGTGAAAAGCCAACTACTCGCAAAGCGAAAGTCACCTCGCATCTAGGATAATTTGCACTTGGACCAAACCTTGGAGTGTAACCCATCGTCAAGCCCGAATAAGTGGAGATCGCACTGCGGATCCCGTGGCACACTCTGCGACGTGGCGGGGCAAGTAATAGTACTGGGTGTGCAGACCCGTCGACGAATTGGACGGCCAGGGAGGCAAGGAACACGACGAATAGATAAAACTGGATCTTGGGGTATCAGATGGCTCTTAACCTTTCCTCATGTTCCTGCTGAGATTCGAAACGAACTCTCATTGATTCTTGTTCATGAAGTGAAAATGGACTGCGGACTTTCATCCTCCGGCGCGTCTCCCGCAAATCTCAACCACTGCGCAGTGGCCGTTGTTTGCTATTGGTGGATCAGCTGTACGTAGCTTAGAGTAGCTAGACACCGCAATACACAGTATCTGTCGGATAATACGCTGGTACAATACGGAGGATTGGAAGACATCAAGGATTGCGCGCCTGAAAACCGTAACTGCACAATTGGGGGTCTCACAATTACGATTACCCTTGCAAGACCAAGCAGCAATCATGCTGTTGAGAATCCAGAGTATTCAAGAAGTATCAAATGCTTCGGTGTCGTCATAATCCTAGTTTCTGAATACAGTTTCTGAATGCCGTCTCTGAAATTATGCTGCGTATAGTGAAACATGGTCAAATTTACCGTATTGCATGTCTTCCCAAACTGTTTCCCGCAGAATCTCGAAGGGCCTATAAGCACTCCATTGAAGTCCTTCTGGGCCATTGAGCACCGAAATATTCATACAATGTGCTGTAAGTAAGCAGTATCACAAAAGGCTTGGCGATAAAAGTATTGGGGCATTGTACAAAAGAAAAGTGCAGACCGCAGAGAATGTTAACCTGAGGCGGAACATAGAAAGCACGTCACAGTTGGGAACTTCAGCACCGTTAGCAGCCCCGTTGCCGCATGCAACAAGTGCCGGAAAGAGCCGCGCGGCTAAACTGGTGCTCTACAGTCGTAAGCAGGTCGATTGGAAGCAACCGTGGCGTTCTCATTGGCCGAATCAGTATAGAATGCTCCGAACAGCCAACCAGCAAACAGCAACCAGCATCAGCGGCCCCATACCTACGAAGTAGTTAAGCGCAACTGCGACTCGTCCGCCAAGGGTACCGTACCGCGCCGACGTTCTCCCAGCCACCACTACCTGCATCGTCAACTTTGCAACGCAACTTCCAACAGTCAAGGTGTGCCTTCGTTTGCTTCATGGCGCGTGCTGTGCTGGTCAGTTTCTTCAATTCCATTATCAAATCCTTCGCACAATAGGGCCATTGCCATTGATCCTGGTCTCTCGTCTCTTTTCGTCTCCCCAGGCGGCTCCTCGTGCATCTAATTCAATTCCATCTCACCTCCCCACCTCCAGCCCCTGCGCTGCGTTCTTGACGGAACGAGCTCGACGGCAAAGAGCGGTTGATCCAATGTAAATGCCCACCAGCCCATAACATATTCGGCAACTTAGAAACTCACAACTAACCGCGCTGCTCCACCGTCGGTCAACCGTCGTCATCCTCAAGCCGAGTCGCGTCCAGACCAGACCAGCAAAAGACCGCGTGCACAGCTCCGTCGGCGCTGCTCAACAAATTATCCCGTGCGCAGTCTCTAGGACATCGATTCCTTGAGCTTTCACAGTTGATCGCGTTTCTTCTTTTGACCCCACCTGGACACGGCACTGCGTGTTGTCGACGTCGCAGCTCCGCTAGAGTTTCGGAACCCGATTGCATGAGCGCTCTCGTTCTGCATCTCTCTTTGGGCAAGAAGAGAAGCCATACTCACATCCTTGGACGCGTGGGCTTGAGTTATCTAAGCTTGATCATTGATAGTGGAGACGGCTTGCCTCTTCTTCGCCGGGCTTCCTTCTTGAATTCCTTCGTTCTTTCACTTAACCCGCTTCTGGAGATCCAACCTGCCCATAACGATCGATTCGAGCAAGTGCGTGCTGCGCGATTCCATCGAACGCCCGCAACTGATCCCCACCTCTCGTCCAGTACCAGTTGATTCGGTACTCATGCTATCGTTGCGTCCACTTTGACCCGGACCTCGGCCATATTCTATCCAGCACCGACACCTCACCCTCAAAATGTCGGCCTCACTGAGCCTCGAGGATGAGGTGCGCTACACAGAGATAATCGACGGCATCCTCGCGACGGCCAACCTCGAGACGGTCACGCGAAAGAAGATCCGCGTTGGACTTGAGGCAGCGCTGGGCGGGAAGGACTTGACAGATCAGAAAGCCGCCATCAAGAACCTGATCGAGCAGCGCTTTGACGCCATCTCCGAGCCCTCCGTACCGGCGCAAAGCAACGGCCACAACGACCCTGTACACGACGAGCCCGATGTCGAAGCCGATGTCGAAGCCAATGCCGACGAAATTACAGTCCAGCCGCCCAAGAAGAAGCAGCGCAAGAGCGCCAGCGTAGGCACAGAAGACGCAGATGCCAAGCTCGCAGCAATGCTGCAGGCCGAGGAGAATTCACGAGGGGGCCGGGCAACACGCGGTGGGGGAGCCAAGGCCAAGCCCGTCAAGAAGCGCAAGAAGAAGAGTTCGGCCAAGGTCGAAAGTGGTGGGAGTGACGTCGACGAGGAGATTGAGCCCAAGAAGCGCAAGGCCGGTGGAGGCTTCCAAAAGCCCTTCAATCTGAGTGAGCCGCTCGCCGAGCTGACGGGTGAATCTAGGGTGAGTGCTCCTTGTTGCGTTTGTTGGAGCCACGAGGCACCGTCCCATGTCAATCCCGCCATCCCGCCATCCCGCCACCACGGTCAATTTCTATCCGGTTAAGGCCACTGACACAGTTACAGCTTTCGAGACCCCAAGTCGTCAAGAAGTTGTGGGAATACATCAAGGCAGGCGACCTGCAGGATCCCAGCGACAAGCGCCAAATTCGATGTGACGACAAGATGCTTGCCGTCTTCAAGCAGGCTAAAATCGACATGTTCCAGATGAACAAGGTCATTGGTAATCATCTTTACCCCGTTGAGGAGGAATGATTGGTAAACGGAATCAACACGCTGCCGGGTGCTATTTTACTCGGTTTAGGACTGACGGGTTGGGATATCGGTGTGAACTACTCAAACGGCAGAGCATTTACCTCAAATTAACCCGTTGCGTTGAAAAGCCAACGGCACGGCTGGATTGCAACACAACATGGCAGCATGGTTTGGCGTGGGCAAGAGGAGTCCGATTTTTTCTTATTCATTACATCTTGGCCTGCCAGTTTGGGATCAAGGATATCATATGCGGTAATGCTGGCTGGCGTATCTAACCCACCTTTAGTTACTAATGGCCTGGCGTTCTTGGGCGAAGGGGAGAAGTCTAGCCTCTCAATACGATTGAGTTTGTGATATTGCGTGACGGCATTGCCGTACCAGCCGCCTATACTGCGTGGGACCAAACGTTTTCGTTTCTGAGATGAAGTGGCGAAGTATCCCGACTCTGCTCGCAGCCCACCGTACCACTCTATTGATGTCAGTCGATTGCGACTCATCTAGCTTCCATTACATTGCAGGCTTCCTAGAGCGGTGTAAGCCCGTTGCCGCATGTGTTACACTTAGCATGACTGGATGACTGTACCTGCCAAACAGTCATGAAAAGTAAGCGGCAGGTAAAAGTACTTAAGTCAATGAGATGGTTCAAACAAGTATCACCAAGAGCTTGAATGTGGAATGCGAGTGCTCAACTACTTGCAAGGGTCTATTGGGCTTGGGATGATGATGGACTTGAATGAGTCGAGACTTGATAAGCAGGTCAGTCACCTATCCTAGGATGCTATGCACTGCCCTTCATCAATTTTATTCAATTTAATGTGGTTGCACCTTTTAATGTAGGTTTGAACTGGCACCTGGGGGGACATCAAAGGCTTAGTGGGGAAAGTCGAGTGGAACATTGAGCATTGAATAAGTGTAATCTTTGTGCCCCTCGGTCGGTGGCGGTGCAGCCGAGTTGAATCCCGGCTTTTGGAACAGTGTTGGACTTTTCTCCGATCAAATGCTGCGTGCCTCTTCATGCTACCGTAATCTTCCACGTACTTTACGTATTTTCGACCTTTACAATTTAACTGAACTGAGCAGCGCGGCCTCGATTGCCAGCTGAAGTATTTTGTCATTTTCCACGCATCGACATCCATAATAACAATAAGAACCATATAGACCTGCCCTCAAACCCAGGTCGCTTGACCTGCCAGGTCGGCCCAACTCGAGCCAAGAGATACCACCATCTTCACACTTACTTGGTACGCCGTTGTCGATTATTTATCGCCCCTTGGAATCTTTTGGCTCGACGGACGCCTCGAACGGGCCACGACATTGGGAAATAATCACGTCATGGATGCTCCAGCCGCGGGTCCAGCTCCGTCAGACGGATCCGCAGACAACTCGGCTCGTCGAGGCGGCGGTCAAGCCAGAGGCAGGGGCCGCGGAGGGCGAGGGCGAGGACAGCACAACCAGAGCAACGCAAACAACCGAGGAGGAAGACCGCCGAGAAGTCGCGGCAGAGGAGCAGCAGGCGACAGAACAGGTAGTCGAGCCGGGTTTGATGGCCGTCTCACCGCCGCAGGTTCCGTCCAGCCTGGGGGGTCATTGCCACAACCTCCCCCGCCGAGTTTGAGAGACGCGGGTGCCGAAAATGGCGGCGGCGACGACGACGACGTCGAGACCGAGGTGTGCTTCATCTGTGCTAGCACCGTTGTCCACCAGTCCGTGGCCCCCTGCAACCACCGCACATGTCACATCTGCGCCCTGCGCATGCGAGCCCTCTACAAGAACAAGGAGTGCGCCCACTGCCGAACACCAGCCCAGTACGTCATCTTCACCGACGACGCGACGAAACGATTCGAGGACTACAGCGAAGGCGCCCCCGACATCACGAGCACCGACGAGAACATTGGAATCCGATACAACAAGGAGGACATCGTCGGCGATACGGTCCTGCTTCTGCGCTATAACTGTCCCGATGGCGACTGCGACTTTGCTGGTCTTGGCTGGCCCGACCTGCATCGCCATGTTCGTAATGTCCACCACAAGAAGATGTGTGATCTTTGCACCCGCAACAAGAAGGTCTTTACTCACGAACATGAAGTCTTCACCGACAAAGAGCTCGAGCGACACATGCGTCATGGCGACGACCGACCAGGCGCGGTGGACCAGACTGGGTTTAAGGGACACCCGCTCTGTGCTTTCTGCGGCCAGCGGTTCTACGACGATGACAAGCTGTACGAGCACTGCCGCAACAAGCACGAACGTTGTTTCCTATGCGACCGCGCGGACCCCCGAGAGCCCCATTATTATCAGGACTACAACGCCCTCGAGCAGCACTTTCGCGAGGGCCATTTCCTGTGCCCCGAGCCCGACTGCCAGGAGAAGAAGTTTGTTGTTTTTGCCTCCGAGATGGATCTCAAAGCCCATCAGCTCAGCGAACACGCCAACACTCTGTCCAAAGACGTCCGGCGAGACGCCCGCGTGGTGGATTTGGCCAATTTTGACCTGAGGCAACCATATCAGGATGAGAGGCGTGCCGGCGGCTCCGGCAGAGGCAGAGGTGGCGGCAGGGATAGGAATGGGGAAAGGGGAGGCAGGGGCCGTGATCCGAATAGCGAACCGATCCCCGCAAGCTCTGCTCAACCGCTCCGGAGGGACGAGCTGGCCTTCCAGCGCCAGATGGCCATCCACTCGACCCAGCGCACCTTTGGCGGACATCTTACGGCGGATGCTCCAACCCCTGCGGCATCGGGATCGACACAAGCTGCCCAACGCAATGCCCCAGCGACATCGACACCACCTTCCGCATCTACCGTCGCCGCGGACCTGGACAACCTCAGCCTGACCGACCCCAACCTGACACAAGAACAGCGTGCTCAACTAACGCGTCATGCTGCCGTCATAGAGAGAGCTACCGGCTACCTCCACAACGACAAGAACAAACTTGACGTGTTTCGTGCCCAAATATCCACGTTCCGCCAGGGCAAAATGACGGCCTCGGCTCTCGTTGACAGCTTTTTCACCCTGTTCTCCAACAGTTCATCCGGCCAACTGGGGACACTCGTCCGCGAGCTGGCCGACCTGTTTGAGGACAAGTCGAAATCCGACCAGTTGCGCAAGGCGTGGAATGACTGGCGCGCCATCAATGAGGATTATCCCACGCTCCCTGGACTTGGTGGCATGCATGGCGCTACCACGTCGAGCAGCGGTTGGGCAAACGCTGCCGCAAGCTCACCCGTTTCTGCCGCCACGGCCCCATCGCAAAAGCATTCCACCAGGGTACTCAAGCTCAAGAGCTCGACGCAACAATCCCGCCGGTCCACTGCTACCCAGTCAGCAAACTGGGCTGGCACACCTGCGACGGCTTTCAGCTCCATTCGACCACCACCGCCCGCAGCTTCCTTCCCAGCTCTGCCTCCCAGGAGCAGCACTTCAACACCTACAAGTCGCGCTGCCCCCTCGTCGTCGTTAGGCTGGGGTCCGGGAAACACCAGCACCATTACAACCCAACATCAGCCCTACAGAGCAGGACCAAGCAGGTCTTCGGCTGCTGGCAGAGAGGATAGCTTCCCAGCTCTACCCACAGCCGCCAAACCCACCATGACGATCTTTGGGTACGGAGGTGGACGCGCCGTGCGGAGAGACGTCGGGAATGCTCAAGGCACTCATAGCTGGGGTGGAAACGGGGCTAGTAATGATACTGCCGAGGTCGCGCAGGAGGCAGAGACAACGGGGGGCAAGGGCAAGAAGAAAGCGAAGAAGCAGGTCTTGAATCTGTGGGCTTGAGAGATGTGAAGATGACAGATAAAGTGAAATGAGCACTGTAATATCTGGTGGACAAGCCGCATATTGTACACGGTGTAGCACATAAGGGCCATGATATCATACTTTAGAGATGAATCAATATCATGAGCACAATGTGTTTACATGTCCAGCAAGAATCCATGCCTGGTCTTTAGGTTCTCGAGGTGGTACGTGCCGTCTCGCGATTAAGACGCTCAACCACAATTTGCTCGATGATGAGGTGGAGGGTGCGGGACCAGTGGAGTTTGTCTGGTGAGTATCCCACCATGTTACCATTTGCAGCAGGGATACAGAAAAAGCATTTGAAGTTCTGTCCTACATGACTGTGCAATCCACATTGCATCGTTGCAAATCCTTTGGATCATGGCAAGCGGCACATAGTTCCGCCTGATGATCTGGAAGGCGTAACTATAACGTCCCACACACACATCCGGGACACCCCCACATGTGGGACGCCCTAAAAATGATGCTGTATATTATAACCATTGACTTCAATCTTTTTTTACACTTATTCTGATGCGACTACAATACAGCTTTCACCGTCACTAGGGTTTTCAGACTCGCTAGACTCATCTGTACTATCCTCAATTTCACCAGCCTCGATTTGAGCCTTCCGAATAGCCTTGATATTAGTAAACTTTGAATTTGGGCTCATCTTGAGCTTCTTCCGCTTCCTAGCCCTACTAGCCTCAAGCGCTGCCTCTATTGCCTCAATCTTTCGCTGTGCGACAGCTAACTGGTAGTCCTTCTCATCAAAGCCCTTTTGAACTTTCCGAAAGAGTAGCCGCTGGGTATTTGGCTCACTATCAAGCTTGCTGAATAAGCTGAGTTGATCTTGGAGCTCATCTCTCCTCTTAGGCGTTGACCATGCTACTGCTGATGTCTCTAACGCCCAGTCCTGACTACTAGAGTGCCCTTTGCAAGTCTGACTAGGCTGTTTGATTGGTGCTGACGTATTCTCAAGGAGCAGGGAGCTCATAAAGGGTCTAGCTATGCTCGAAGGCCAGAGACCAGTATATTTCCATCCACTGATAATGTTCTTGACGGTCAATGCTGCTAGACGTGCCTTTCTATAGCAGAGGAGAAAGTTTCTCTTCCCTACGACAGTAGTAGTATCCCATTGATCAAGGTAACCAAGCTCCTTCTTATAGGCTGCCTTGAGGGGTCCAAAGACTGACTGATCGAGAGTCTGGAGAACGTGGGATGTGTGTGGCGGCAAGAAAAGCAAGTGTATCTTGTTTATGAAGCAGAGGTACATAAACTCTGTCGTTTCGTGGCTTCTATGCCCATCTCGGATAAGTAACCTAGTCTCTTCAGGGTCCTTTGGTTGAGTCAAAGAAATAAAGATCTTTTGTAGCCACTCAATAGCCGTAGAGTCTGACGTCCACCCATTCTCTGTTGCTGTAAACCTCCAGGCTTCGTATGGAGTCAAGTCCAGAGGAAACCACTGCTGCTGGACAGACTTCCCCTTGTATATCACAAGTGGGGGTAGTGCAGTACCAGTCGCAGAGATACACTCTATAAGAGATGTCCAAGCTCGAAATCCAGGCTGTTTCTTCCGTATAGTGACGTGGGGTTAGGGTTTTTGGGTGCTCGTTTTCGTTTTTTTCCGGTTTCAGACGAGTTATGTAAGCGCGTTCTTGAAGGTATTTAAGACCTTATGTACATAGTCACTCTCTTGAGAAAAAAGATAGGAATTCAAGCGGCCTTTTCCACAGTAATCTGAACCAATTTCTCTTTACTTGGACAGGCATTCAATGTCTGACATACCTGTTGAGGTACTTTTGTTGCCCCTATAGATCTGATTGTGCCTGCTGAGGCCATTGTTCCCACCTTTCACCTGTTGAGGTGATTGTTCAAGGACCTGTTGAGGTTCCTTTTCTTCCCCAGCCTGCTGAGGCTACAGTTGTTAGTACCTGTTGAGGTACTTGTCGTTCCGATCAGGGTAAGGAGTTCTTGATCTTGTTATTTCTTTCCACCTCCCGGATAGTGAGGCCTTGTTGAGGATCTTGTTATTCGTTGCCATCATCTTACACCTTAAACCCGCGGGTGGTTTCACTGCCCGTCGTCAATAGAACGAGCCTCAGATGATCTTAGAACAAGACCATTTGATCCTCTACCTTCTAGAATACCTGTCTCATCCATATTGTATCGATTCGAGGCCTTAATAGCTTTGATCTCAGGGATAGCGAGGTATTTGGACCATTGCCTGATCACATTAGCTGAGGCTCCATTAATACGCTGGGAATCGATAGCTCTGCTTCTCTGGGCCTTGACTGAAGGGTTCCTCTTGATAAAAGCCTGGATCCAGTTCTTTCCAAGTGGTTCGGTGTCTCCGTGGATCTGTAGGATACGCTCGGCGAAGTCTTTGAGCTGTTGATGGGTTGGTGGGAGGCCTAGGGCAGCCTGGATTCGAACCCATTCAGCCAGATGGGGTTCCTGGGCTGGAGAGAGCCTCTGGTAGTCAGCGAAGGCTATATCTCTTGACTGGGCTCCCTGAACCCGTCGTGAAAGAGTAGACCTTGGGACACCATGCTCATATGCTGCTTTTCGGAGTCTTTGACCGGTAGCTATTGCTTGAAGAGCTCGATAAATATCATCTTCGGTATATTGATTCATATTAGTGTAAAGAAGACGTACGTAAAATTTTGTAACGATTGAATCGATATTGGTAAAGATAAAAGAGGTTGAAGTTAGAGGCTAGCGGTGTTGATAAGGCATTTTTGGGTGTCCCACATGTGGGGGTGTCCCGGATGTGGGTGTGGGACGTTATCCAAATTCGTCAAAAGAGCGGATTTGGCCGCAAGCGCCCCTAAATGCATAGAGTTATGAAGTTACCCCGTTAGGATAGTACGATGTGCGCTCATTTGACGGGTAATGTTCATCATGCCACGGAGCAGGAGGTGGTTATTGCAAAGGGCTTGGTGCGCAGAGTCTAACAGATATGTACCTCCTCAGTTCCTGGGCTGGCATAGAACTTATTAGTCGCGCATTGAGCCTGTGCTGAACGAGAAAGACGTTATGGTGTATGAGTATCTGCACGTGATGGGACGGTTGGTCAACTTTGCAAATAGTAAATATAGGTTGGCGGGGTGATTATTTGGTTGTGGAGCGTGAAGGCACTACAAGGTATGCCAAGCCAGCCGTCTTTGAGAAAGCAATTGGTCCTGAGACTGAGGCATGTGGTATATACCGTGTATTGACTTGGTGGTATGCACTACATGTATCCAGTACTACCGTGGCCAAGGGGAGAAACAACAGAGAAGCTGTGGTTGCCGTTCGCCAATGTAAAGATCGTACAGATGGCATCCATGGAGAACTATGCTGGTGATGAAGTCGAGGGTGGCGGCGACCTACTGCGGTGTGTCAACAACATGTAAAACTTCAAGAACAGCATTTGGTTGTACCCAGTGCTGATATAAAAGGAAAATGATAACTGAAGGGCAGTCCTCGAAGTTTGTGCATCACAATTATACGTGTTCATTCCAACATTTACAGCATGTTGCAGCTTGTCCTCTATCTTCAGTGCATTCCAGAGCAAGAAGGTATGCAAGATCAACTCGGATCATTACGAGTGTACCGAAGCAGAGCGACAATGTCTCAATCGAAGACAAAATGTTCAACATGGGGAGATTGATCGCTTGTTCAACATCCTAGTAGCTGCTGCATCTATACCAGGACAGATCATATTTTCCTATTTTCCACCTTTCGGATATCTAAACCCGTATTCCCATCCCAGTTGTCAATGCTCCTTGAGCAACCAAAATTCTAACACCAGATCTTTCATCAATGTCTTATTGTAATTGGTCACCCCGGGCAAATCCGGCAGTCTATCGAGATGGGATTAAGACTTCGCAACGAAGTCGGCAGATTCATAGCAGCATCCTTTCCGAGACGGGTGCACCACGAGCAAAAAAGGGACAGAATTTAGACATTTCAAGCCATGTGTATACGTATTTCAACTCTTTATGGCCCCCTTTGAAATGTAATAATGTCAGATCCCAGGAAACTTGACTTTGGGCTGTATCACCGTTAGGTCGCGCCAGGCAAGGCTATTATTCCCAAATGCAATCCTATGTGGCCCGACGAAGAAAGTGTGACAGTAAAGCAAATGAGAGAGGTAATCCGGGGGGTTCTTTGGAGGGGCCCTGGTTATTATTTAATACGGTTGGCTGGTGTAGTTGGTCACTTCGCTGGTAGATAAGTCCCGATTTGAGCCTCGCCCACTTGGGTCGGTGACGAGTCGCGGGTTCGAATCCCGCAGCTGACACACAAGGGGGTTTAGTCAACCCTTATGGCGCGCTGCCCACCTTGTTGACTTCGCCTACCTAGCGATAATAGGGAGATTGGTGCAGTTTAGGATTACGAGCATCCTAGCCAGTCGACCGTCAAGCACTACGTCGGCGGAATATAACTCGACAGCCGGTCCAGAATTCGAATCGTTAATCCGGCCCCTTATCGGACCTCGCCTATCCGATAACGCTCGTCGGCGAACCCGTCCCCTCACGATAGAAGGCGCGCAGCACGCCCTCTCGCCGCGATTCTTGCGAGCGTCTAGACCACGTTACGGTCTATCCACTTGAGCGTATGGTTGAGATGTATACGCTCGACGAGAACCCCAATTAGCAGATACTACGACTTGTCGCGACAAAAAAAAATAGTCGAGCATCTTCTGCACATCAGCAGCATCCCACCCCTGAGGACGAATTTAAGTGCCACATTACCACACTTATCGGTAGTTCAGGCAGGGGTTGTAGCACAGACTTAGGGAGGGACAGGAGGTTTAGTAGTGGTTTGGCTACAAGTTTACCTGTATAACCGCCCGACGCGGCTTAAGGGCCCGCTATATCATCTATATCCCTTTAAGGGAGTACTTGTAGAGGTACCGAGGGTTAACACCTACGGCGTATTTAATATTTTATTTAATACGAGTGCTGGTGTGTTCAGCTGAAATTTAAACAACATCGTGGAGAAAGTAACTATTTTCTATGGTATTATCAGCCGGTTTTACGAGCTCAGCAATCGCAATTCTGATTATAAAGTGCATTTCATCGAGTAAGCTCAATAATTGTTCACGACATAAACATAGGGGTAAAAGCTCTGAAATTGTGTATTCAGATATGTTCACTAAGAAACCCATCAACTCGGAACAGTGGATCATGGTAACTTCGCTCTATAAGCGTTACTCTCTAGAGACCCCAAAAACAGAAAAGATGGTCAGCCAAAGAACAAAAGTAGCTCAAGGCTCATACTATGGATAGTTCTGGCGTACATATGCAATCCCCTGCAAAAACGCATCGCCGCCAGCAAAGTTCGTGCCAGTCGAGCTTGTTGAACTTGCAACGCCATACATGTACCTGTCCCCTGCCGCGTCTGGAGGCAGCCAAAGTGGGCCGCCTGACTGGCCACTATCAGCATCAGCATCCGTTACCATAGGACCATACGCATCACAACCTGTCGAGCTGGAGATGGTGATGGGGTACTGCCTGTATTGCCTTTCACCCTGACCCAGGTCAAGGGGGTACCCGAGGTGGTAAAATATTGCTCTTTTAAGCAGCGAGCTGTCCACCGTCTTGGCGCCCATGTAGCCCCTGTCATTCCCCAATGGGTCGTCAAGAACCATGATAGCCCAGTCGTTCTTGTAATCGCAGGCATCGGGGTTGTTCACGACATCAACACCTGATAACGACAAGACCGGCCCAACTTTGGAGGAAGGAAAACGCTCGCCGTTGAAGTAGTCGGGCTGGAAGGTGACGGTGATGCCCGTCTGATCATCAGAGGGGGAACAGTGGCGGGCGGTGGCGACGTGGCGGGGACCAACAAGAGTGCCTGTGCAGTAGGCGCCCGTGGACCAGATCAGTCTGCCCATGGCCGAATAGGGGTAGTCGGTGCTGTTCCAGACGACGCGGTTATCAACGCCAACGATACCACGTTCGGCTAGGTCCTCATCGGTATCTGAATATGGCGACGACAGGCCAAATAAAGAAGGAACCTCAGTGACATGTCCGACTGAGGCAAGGTTGGACGGGGTGAGCTGGATGATGGTTGGAGGGGGTCCAGTGGGCTTGAATGATTCGCCCAGGTTGCCGATGGGTTGTGTGTATAACTCATCCTGCTTGACTTGAGTCGTGGGGAGAGCAGAGACTGAGTAAAAAAGGGTGAGCACGATAGCGGCCGTGTGACGCTGAGTCAGAACCATGGCGCCAGTTCTACCACATACGAAGTAGCGAGAAGTGTGAAGAGAGATTCAATGTTGAGCAATACCTAAGACATTGGCTTATTTGTCTCCAGATGATCCGTACTTATGTAGCACTTGAGCACGCTTTTACATCATAGGACCTGCCTAGTTGGTCAACTTACACTTGCTTTCTCGTATCTGTAGTCTCCGACTTCCAGTCAGCAGTTTGCAACTCATTCATCGCATCCGCCCACCTCTTCCTGGCCTTGAGAGATCCAGACCACGGTCTTCTCGGCTACTTTTCGCCCGACCTATGTTGAAAAGTGAAGCATCGTGACCAACTTCCCAAGGTATAGGTAACCTTGGGGGCTATCTCGCTAATGACCACCTTCTTTTCACCGAAGGATGTCACAAGACATCCATTTCGACAGACCATCCACTAGGAAGCCTGGAGTGGCCATCCTACTGTGAGGATTTTCATCGTATCTTGAGGCAGACAGATACAGTTTCGGTCATTGAGATAACCAACTGCCTATTCGCGGTCTACTTTGGGACTTGGTGACATGAAAGACCTCTACTAACGCCTCACGTATGCTTCATCATGAGGCTGTGCAACGCAGGTTCCATGACTTGTGTTTATTGATTCGAGACCAACATGCCTCAACTGTGGCAAAAAGGACAAACTATTGAATTGGGGGCCTGAGAACGATCCGCTGAGGCGCAGCCCACTCCTTCAGGACCTATCCTGCAAGTTGGCGGGTCCTCCTGAGCGCGGTTGTCGCGCTTGTCAGCCTGATTCCCCTACCATATGAATAGAAGCCTGGAAATATGAACGGGTTCACCCGTCCATTCGGATTCTATCGCTCGGCACGGCGCGCTGTGTGGTACGTTTGCTGTGTACGGTCCGTCCTTTCGTCAGGGATTGGGGACAGCCAATGTGACCTTGCAGCCTTAAGCGCTGAACTTCCCATTCGGGTATGTTCTGAGCAAATTACGTGCCAAGTTGGCCATGATGTTGGTCGAGTTATTCAGAGATGTTACACAAGAATGAGAAACTACGACTTCCACTTCGCGAGACCAATCTGTCGGGTTGGACCCAGAATACTCGTCTGATAGGTGGGCTTTCCATGACTTCACCGCACACCACTCCACAAATCCCTGCTTTCATGAAATCATTATACGAGTATTTCGGAAACCCGATTGAAAGTTTTGAGGTAGGGTTCACACGAAATAGGATGGTGACACAGCGATGTCGGGTGTGAGTCAAGTATGCACGTGTAGCAGCGAAAAGAACAGAGGGGCGAATAGTGGGTTATATACTGCGATTCGGGGTATCACCTTGCTCTTATCCTTCACACCTTCTCTGGGGGCCATGTATGTATTGTACTAGTAAGCAGTTGGCAAGGTCTATGGCTTCCGAGTAAGCTTGTTTCTGCCGCCCAACATCGCTAATTACGATCTTATCATCTTGTGATGACAGCTGGGCTGACCGCTCGAAAGAAAATGTCAGAGGGTCTGTCTGAGCGGAAACCAGGTTTGTTGGGTGGCTAATTGGGACAGCCTGTAGGATTACGCCATCATAATTTGGCTCTCACGTCATATTTGCAGTCTATTTAAACCATGGGTGAGAAGCATATTTTGCTAGAAACATAGACGCTGAATCACCATATTTTCGTGACGAAAGCAATGTACGCCCGCGTGATCGCGATTCTCAAGTGAATGAAGCTATTGAAACTCATTTTGTTCCATATTACAAGTCAGAATGAAAACTAGTAATGCCGAGCTTCTCTTCTATGTAAATTGATGCATTAAATCTCCGTTAACCCTGGGTTCCTTCCATAGCCCTCTCCTTCTTCTCACTCGAGATATGCCTCTGCTTCTCGGACTCCTGGTCCAGCGGGCGATCCAGCCCAAGACGATGAGCAGTGCTGTACGAAGCAATGCCACCATCCGTATCAGTCTCGGTGACGAGCTCCTTGCGCCGCGTGTCAACCAACAGGCGGATCAAATCAGGGCGCATGTAGTGTCCGGCAAAGTCAGCAAGGACTTTGGTCAGGTGGCACTCGTCGAGATCTATGTCGACGAACAATAACCCGTCGAAGTCCTTGTCCGACTTGGAAACCAGAGTTCCATCGGGCTTGTATATGCGGGCATGGCCATTGTAGACCGAGGGATCCGTCTCGGGCTGGACTCCTTCAGGAGTGTTCTTCTTCAGTCCCTCAACCGACAGTCTCTGAAAGGGCGCCAAGACCCATGCGCCAGTCTCGATAGCATATGCAGGCGTAACCAGATCAGAAGCCGTGTCGGCGTAGTTAGTCAGTGGGTCGGGGGAGACTTGGCGCTCCTTTCCGGGGTAGACGGGCCAACCAGCAACGTGAATTTGCTCACCCATGGATACGTTCAGGGACTTGAGGAAGGGGTTCATGTTCTCCCAGCAGTTGAGTTGGCCAAGACGGCCGATATCCGTCTCGGTGACAGAAATGAAGGTGTCGCCAGAGCCGTCGCCGTAGACGAGCTTCTCGACATGCGTGGGCTTGATCTTGCGCCGGTGGTTGATGATGTCGCCGTTGGGATTGATGAGGACTTGGGACAGGTACAGCGTAGCGTGGTCGAGCTCCGACAGACCCATGGACACAAATATCTGGTTGTTACGGGCGGCGCGGCGGATTCGATTCATCTCTTCCGAATCGACCCGGAGCGAGTTCTCGCGGTACTTTTTGAGCATGGGCAAGGATTGGAGGTATGTTACCTTCCACATCCAGTAGGGGTAGCCGGGAATCCCTTAAGAATTGTAACACTTAGCAGGGCAGTCAATAGGGAAAGGGAGGCATATTTTTTGACTTACAGACCTCAGGAAAGGCGACGAGCTTACAGCCAGCCTGGGAAGCTTCATTGATGAAGTTGATGGTCTTTCGAACACCGGCTTCGAGGTCGAACCACTGCGAGGATTTGGTAAACTGGACGGCAATGGCTGAAAGAAGTCAGGTCTCACTCCAGGCTCTGAGGTGACCTGTTTTCATATTTTGTTAGTTCATGTGATGTGTTGGATGTTGATAAGGGGCACATACCGCAGCGGCCTTGTACTTGTTAATTGGCATGATGGAAGTAGTAGAATCGAGAGTTTGAAGAACTATACGAGGACGGTTGATGTCTTTATTGAAGTAGATATGAATGTTCTGTCAACTTGAGTCTTAGTAAAATCAGATATAGATGAAACTTTCTTGCCCTTTTATGCACCAAAGTTATGTTCTAGTTTCAGCTTGGTACGGTTATGGTTCGATTATAGACGCACGATGATGAAATCAAACCTGGCGAAGAGTCCCCGCCTAGTTGTCTCGGGAACTCGGTGATTGAGCAAATAATACCAATGCTCGGTATACTGCGAAGCAAATCAAACCCGACGAAATTCATCTGATTTCCTGCAAATGACGAATCTAACCGTAGCTCTATTGCAATAGCGGATTTCCTTGGAAATTCTAGGCTTAACGGTAAGTGCCTTGCTTCAAAAACATCCCCGGCTAAGTGTCATTAAACACGCTAACATTTACCTTGATATAGGCAATCATTCTTGTCTTCATTTCCCAAAATTGCTCTGTGCTACATGACTACGTACCTGTGCAACGACTCACAGACTCCACTGTTCATCCGACCAGGCGAAGGTCAAATCCCGGGGAGCTATAAATGTGTTGCTGGGGTATCTATCGACGCATGTCCACGACGGAACTCCTCCGGCCGGACTATCGGGATCTGAATGACAGATCCCGCTAACGCATGGTTCTACGTAGCCACCAGACATTGTGGGTTCCGCCCGAGACCACTAGGTGAGGTGGCAAAACTGGGAGGAGTCTGTTTCAATCTCAATATTCCGTAGAATGTGAACTACAACATACCCGAGTGTCCCCCTTCCCCTGAAGAGTGACATGTCGGGCTTGGGTCATTCTATTAGAATCCGAAGTCGAAAGTCGTAAAGTATTGCCTTTTTGCTAATCTTGGATGCTTTCAGTCTTCGAATAAACATTAGAAACAACGTATCCTAACGACTTGTAGCTGTGCAGGAAAACAATGATTATGACCAAATGTATCTGTTTACTACTATAACATCATCGATAAGAATTAGCTGCAGAAACCTGCACATTCGCAGTTACAAGCGGATGGAACGGCCGCTGACTATGCTATAAGGCAGCGCATAATTATCAGCTCTATCTAGAACAAAATATGCTAAGCGAATAGGGATATGCCACCCGAGGGGTTGAGCGCATTTATTGCCCATGTGACGGGTATCCTCAGCTGGCGAAACAAACGGACGGTGGCGGCCTTTGGATGTATTAGTCTTTCGATTCGAAGAATCTCAAGTTATGCAAGATGCACACCAAGTCAATTGTTGCTTCACAAGTACGAAGGGTTGGTTACATTGTTATATGTAAGTTATCGATTGGCATTGTGCTTACTCGGCGGGTGGCCGACAGCTCGGGCCCACGCAACTCCCCTATCCCTTGACCCTTCATCGCATTACAAGAGCAGTATTCTGAGGCGCCCGTGGCCAAGCCAGTATGAATGCTGATTGTTCTAGCTTGAAATCAACCTTGGAGAACAACAATAAGTGCTTAACCTGGAGACTAGCAAGAGGCCCTCGATCTGATCTACAAAGTACAGTACTGCGTAGGGCCTAGGCATCAGAAAATGTATCCCTTGTTAGAGCTTGGGCCACATCCGCTTCCCGGCCCTACGGGATGAATTTTGGAATCTGATTTTCCAGGGTTCAAAGGCGAGACAGACTTGACAGCTGTAGCGCGGACAAACCAACCGGAAGCACTTGAGAAGTACAACGAACCTGCTCTGCTGAGAATAGCAACTGACGCAAAGTCGCATCCCCCCGTTACATTGTTTGCACCTAAACCCTGTCAATCGACTTTTGTGTGTCGATCGAGGTCTGAAAGTCCCACAAATACCTATATCGGTGGAAAAGTTGAAAGCTACTCGATGTTGCTTGCTGGCGTGGATTGCGGCACGTTGGTTGCAGAGTGCGTTTACGATGGATAACAATAAGCTGACGGACCATGCCTGAATAGAGACTGCCGACTTCTTCACGCATTATAAGGGCGCTCAATTCATCTACCTATCAATCGATCGATCGATCAATAAATCAATGTTTCTGGGGGCTTTGCATCTGGCGTCAGCCACCAAAGGGCTCGCGTTGTCCAATAGCCGAGCACTCGATCCCACCAGCCAGCCGAGAGAAGAAGACTCCTCCACATAATCCTCTGCCATTTCACCGGGCTTTCTTTCCTCTTTTCATCCCTCATCTATATGCTCGGTTTGATCATCTGCCAGCTGTCGCTATTGTGGTTTCTGGACTTTACCAATCCGGCTAACGCAGCACTGGCATCATCCGCTGGTCCAAGTACGTCGCACTTCAGCACGAGTATTCAGTGGCGCTCTAGCACCCTGGGAGATCTGGAATAGCCAGTACAGGTAGGTACCCGTGGTGCCGCGACGAAGTGGAACACGTGGAGCCGAAAAGACCCACCCCTCCTCCATAACTTTAGAAGCACAAGAAGAAAAGAAGCACAAGCAACTTGGTCAAAGTGGAATCAAATTCAATTGTCCCATCTCCATTATCGAGCCTAAGCAGCAACAGCACGACATTGTCTCCATTCCACCCAGGCCGCAGACCGCTAGCGGCATCAACACAGGCTCTGTTGCTTTTCGACGGGATACCTATACAGTTCCCCTGCATCGTCAGGTCGGCTTGCTCTTCGATTTCGTCACGCCACCATCCTTTTCCCAAGCCCACCTTTCCGAGTCCATCCTCCCGAAGGGCTGCCAACTGCCCGCATCATTCACCATCGCCGTTAAGCCTGCGTCGGCACTAACAACTGCCGAATCAATCGTTCGTCTTTGCTTCCATTGGCATCGACATCTTGTCGGCAGTGCACCATCGTCCTTACTGGCATCTGGCAATCGGACGCGACGGCCGGTTGCGCCATCGATGTGATCCTCCACCAACGGCCCCTTTCACGACGTTGAAGGCCCCAGAATGTTGCGACGGCCTCCTGGCGAGGGACGGCTAGTCGCTGAACAGCAGCGGAACTCCAAGGTCTTCCTGACCCTGGCCGGCCTCTTGCTCACGTCATGGCTCCCGCTCGCCGATGCTCAGCCGCAGCACTCGCTCCGACACCAACAGCCGCCCGTCGCCAACATACTACGCAAACAGGATGACGACCTGCAAGGGCACCAAGAGTCGCCCTTTGAGAGCGAGCGCGTTATAGGGAAGCTTCCGGCCACCATTTCTCAGACCTCAACCGCCCGCAAGTCGACGTTTGATTCCATTGACGGCCTGCAGAACGCCGTCACCACCATCCGCAACCATGATGGCAACAGCAACCAGTTCCGCAGCCGACCAAACCACCACAAAGATCACAAAAATACAAACACCGAACCTTACGATGCGAGCGCCCTCGCAACTGTGGCTCTGGAGCACCACTCCGTTCGAGCCCCCAAATCTCCACGACAGCTGTCCAGCGTTCTCGCAGGTGCTGGGCTGTCCTCGCCGCAATCTGCGCGGAGTCTGGAGAGATGGGAAGTGGAAGACTTTGTTCTTCTGGCGACCGTCGATGGACATATTTACGCCGTCAACAAAGAGTCGGGCGAGGAACGCTGGAGGCTCGACTCTGAGTACCCCGCTGTCGAGACCATCCACAACCGCCCCAACAAGTCCTCGGGCGACGACGATTACCATCCCATCCACGATTACATCTGGGCTGTCGAGCCTACGCAGGACGGGCCAGTCTATGTCTACAAGTCGTCGGGAGTCGGGGCCGGGTTGACGAGCACTGGCTGGACTATGAAGAAAATCGTCGAAGAGTTGAGTGGGCGGGCCCAGACGGACCCCCCGGTGGTCTACACCGGGGATAAAAAGACCGAGGTGGTCACCGTCGATGCCGCCACAGGGCGCATCAAGAAGTGGTTCGGGGGCCAGATGGGCCATGCCGTCGATCAGACTTGCTCCCGCCCCAACGATCTGGTGGACATGGACAACGGGGAATGCAGCAACACCGGCACCATCGCTCTGGTCCGCACCGAGTACACGGTCAGCATCCATCGCGAAGATGACGGCAGACTGCTAGCCACACTGAAGTATCGAGAGTGGGCCCCCAACACCTTCGACAGCGACCTGCACCAGCAGTACCAGAAAACCCAGCTGAGCGAGTACTACACTAGTCGCCACGACGGCACGCTGTACGCGCTCAGTAGCGAAATGGATGGGTACCCGGGTAAAGCCCTACGCTTGTCCGTCCCGGTTGCTCGTGTCTTCGACGTGCGACGGCCGCGTGATGTTCCCAAGGGCAGTAATCCTGAGCTGGTTCTCCTGCCCCAACCCACGCCGCCATTTTCAGACAGTGCGCAGGCCCGAAGTCGAAGCTCCAGCATCTTTCTCAACCAGACATGGTCTGGCAGCTGGTATGCCATGTCCGGTCTCTCGTACCCCCTCATGGTTGACGCACCAGCGGCCCAAGTCAGCAGAGACCGTATCTCTTGGGATGGTGATAGGATCTCCGACGAGGCTTACGTTGGCCGCGTTCTCGCCGGGAACCACGTTCTGGGCAATGTGCCCGAAGATGTAGACCATCTTTACGGCACGCAATTGCCACCAATGCTCCCCCTCTTGGGCCTACCCATGTCGGATACCGATGATGACGAGAACGACTCGGTCCAGGCCCTGGTGCTCAATGCCGAGTATGACTTGAGCATCGTCGAGAAAGTCTTGACACTTCCTGAAACGACGGCCGCCTACGTCAAGGAATTCTTCTTTAATCCCGTCTTTTATGTCATGCTGGCTGCCGGGCTTATCTACTATTTGAAGGCCTTGAAGGCCGGCCAACAAGCTACGGGTCGTGGCATCTCATCGGGCTTGAGTCCATCTCTGCGCCCGCCTTTGCTCAATAAGGTCAATGATGCCTCTCCCATGCGTGGGGACTTGGGATCTGCCGCGGACGAGGCTATCGTCAACAATGTCCCGGGTCTTTCACTGGAGGATCCTGTTGCTGACAAGCAGACACCCGCTGTTGCTGCTGCAGAGGAGGCTGCTCGAATAGAGCTGCCAACTGCAGAGCCACAGGTCGTTGGCATCGACTCCCCGGAGAAAAAGGACAAAATGCCCCGGAAACGAGGTACCCGAGGCGGCAAGAAGCACAAAAAGAAGAGCAAACAAGACCCGTCACAATCCCAAGATGACAAAGTGACACCTTCCGACGACGGCCCGAGCTCGGATCAGATTATCAAGATCATGAATCTAGGCAAAGAGCCAGGGCTTCAGCCCAATGTGAAGACGATCCCAGGTGATCCGGAAGATTTGAGCTCGGGTTTTGTTATCAATGGTCTCCAGGTCAATACCGACGAACAGCTTGGGACAGGGAGCAACGGTACGCTTGTCTTCTCAGGCAAGTTTCACGGGCGATCTGTCGCGGTCAAACGTATGCTTGGAGCATTCTATGACATCGCCTCGCAAGAGACGAAGCTCCTTTTGGAGAGTGACACTCATCAAAATGGTAGGCCAATATAACCCCCATCCGCTCCTCCACCCCTTTTCCCCCACCCCTTTTCCCCAACTGTGAAAAACTTAGCCAGGTCGTACGTGCTAAAAGTTACCAGTTATCCAATATTTCGCCCTACATGAAGATCGCACCTTCTTGTACATCGCCCTGGAGCGTTGCGATGCATCTCTCTCGGATATCGTGGAGAAACCTCACATGCACCGGAGTCTCGCGCAGGCTGGAGAGCGGGACATTCCCAATGTCCTCCTTCAAATTGCTAATGGGTTGAGTCATCTGCACAGCCTGCGCATCGTGCACCGAGATTTGAAGCCGCAGAACATCCTCGTCACCATGACCAAGGAAGGCAAGCCACGGCTTGTGGTGTCCGACTTTGGGCTTTGCAAGAAGCTCGACGGTATCCAATCGTCGTTTGGTGCTACCACGGCCCACGCTGCTGGAACGTCGGGCTGGCGTGCACCTGAACTGCTGCTTGACGATGACGCCCGCGACATGTCGACCTCGATGGCCAGCAGCCACAGCCACAGCGAGTCAAGTCAGCTAGTCAGCTCGGATGTCATGCCCAACCGCCGCGCCACTCGAGCCATTGACATCTTCAGTCTCGGTCTTGTGTTCTTCTATGTGCTCACCAAAGGCCTCCACCCCTTTGACTGCGGCGACCGTTACATGCGCGAGGTCAACATTCGGAAGGGCCAGTCAAATCTAGAGCCACTCGACGTGCTGGGCGACTTTGCCTTTGAAGCCAAAGACCTGATCCGCTCTATGCTGTCCCTGGATCCCCGTAGTCGGCCCACCACAGTCGAGGTCATGGCGCACCCCTTCTTTTGGGGCCCCAAGAAGCGTCTTACGTTCCTCTGCGACATCTCGGACCATTTCGAGAAAGAACAACGCGACCCACCGTCGGAAGCTCTGCAAACCTTAGAGAGCTACGCGCGCGTCGTGACGCACGGCGACTTCCTCAAGGTGCTGACTAAGGAATTTGTCGACAGCCTCGGCAAGCAGCGCAAGTATACGGGCTCTCGGCTTCTGGACCTGCTGCGAGCGCTACGCAACAAATGGAACCACCGTGAGGACATGACGGACGCGCTTAAGAAGAGCGTCGGTATCACTTACGAGGACTACCTAGGGTACTGGACCCGACGGTTCCCAAACCTGCTCGTCATATGCTCGGAGATCATCTACGATCTGGGTCTGCAGGATGCTGTCCGATTCAAGGAGTATTTTGAACCGATGAGGCCGTAAGGGGGCTAGTAGTGTGGTCGCATCTGTAGTAATGTGAGTGGGCTCAGGATATCGCGGCTGAGTAGGCATTTAAATGGATGGTATTACGTGTTGAGAATCGTAACTCTTGACTCGTGATCTGCTTTCTCGTACTACACTACGACCTACCACACCTTATTTGGCTAGTAGAAACCAGGACGAAATCAATATGGCACACATGTGGATCTAAGTGTGGCTTGCCCTAAGCCCCACAAGTGTGGCCCTAGGCCCCACAAAAGTGGAAATAAAGCCAACGCTGTTACCGCGTTACATAGAAACCTAGACTTATCATGAATCAATCCATGAATCAACAGATCTGACCACACAGCTGACTTGGCACGAATTCAATGAACTTGACATTCGTGACATGAGTCCAGTGCGATAGATCGACCAGGATACACACACATATACGGTGCCGGTAGTACTTCGGTAATATCGTAACAAAACAAGTATACGTAGTAAGTAAATTCAGTCTTTTGAGACTGTATCGCACCTAGATATTGGCGGTTTCCAGCAAAGCCCATGAGTTGGGCATTGCAGTATCGAAGTTCGGATTCGTTTATCGTCGTAAGCAATATAATATTCCCTCGTAATTACGTAGGTAATCCAACGCGTAGAGAAAGTATAGCACTGGCTGCACAGTATCCTCGTCGGAGACAACAAGATTGATACCAGTTGAACAAAATGGCAACAGAAAAGCTTTCGTGTCGTACTGCTCAATTCACTGTTTTCTGCTTGGAGCTCAGCTGTCTTTACAGCATTAAGCCGATTTCAGAAGCTGAAGTAGGTTGAAACATTCAAGTCGGTCCATGGCCATAGCGGTATGCACACGTCAAACGAATTCACTGCAAAATTTGTCTTCGATTCAAGACTCAATGACGCTGGTCTGGAATACCCTTGCATGCGCACATAAGCGTCTCAGTCATAGGCTTTCTCATCCATGGTTCTTGAACCAACAGTCACCGGGTAATATCCTGCAAAACGAGCAAAATATGCAATTGCCTAGTCCAGTTTGCATGCTGTCTCCGCCACGCCATATAGCACTGGGTATCACAATCCTTTTGGTGTCCTTTTCACACCTTATTTCTTTCCCTTCTTTCCTTTATATCAAGTCCTGCCATTCTTCCTTTCCGGAACGGGACTGCTGGGCACCGGACTGCTCGAAGGGAAGAGACTGCTCAGCTCTGATACACGCCCTTGTTTGCTCGCTCGACGCTCCTTTCTCCGCTGTTTCTTCTGTTTCTTCTTGTCTGCCTTGCTCATACCTTGGCTCCCAAGGTTTCCTAAGCTGGACACCGCCTCATTTGCCGTTGCGGTGGCTGCACTGGTAGGGCGGGCAACATGAGTCATATGTAAGCAGTAGCGTTGGACGCCCAGGCTGGGGATCGCTTTTTCCGGCGTCGCAGTGGCTGCACTAGCAGGATGGACAGATTCTGTTGATGGTTCGTGCGGCGATATCTTCAGGTTCGGTCGCTTTCGGCCCTCCTTGCTGCCACTTCCGTTGTCGTCCAGCCCCTTCTTACACTTACACTTGTGGTCAGTCACTCTAGCAGTGGCCAGTGATAGAGGCGCCAACTCAGTAGCCTTTTCCTTTTTGGTCGTTTTGGTCTTCCGTGTCTCCTGCTGCACACTAGAAGATGAAGATTGGTGGTCACCCTGGGTATTTTGTGGCCACGGTTCCGCGTTGGTAGACTGGCGGTCCTTTGCTGCCTCCACCGTCGACTCCTCATAGTCGGGCAGCCTCAGATCCTGCTTTACTTTCTTCCGAGATTCATCTGGCTTTGGCGCAACAGGTGTGGCTTTTCGCTTGAGGAAGCTCCGAGCTCTCTCCATGCTCTTCTCATCCTTAACAAGTATTGACTCCGTCGAGACCTCGATGGGATCTTTAAGAAGCGCTGGTGACGCCTTCAGCATGTAGTTGATAGCAGGGTCCTGGGATGGTCCATCCGTCATAGTAGCGTTGATTTCGCTGAATGTCTTTATTGGGAGAGCCAAATCTTCATCTCTTTGCTTCTGGGCTGAGAGTTTGGATCGCGTACTGGGGGTCTCGACCTGGGACATGGCGCGCTCGAACCTAGGCGTAACCTCCAAGTCGGTGTCAACGAAGTCATCACTGCATTGCCTGGTGGAAGGTCCGGGTGCCTTCGGTGTGCCACAGTTCGGAAGACGCGCGGCAATTCCCGAGCTGGATTCGGAGCTGCTGATGGAGACGGCTTTTGGCGAGGAGCGTGTCGAATTGAGCATAATGCCTAGTTCTTGGTTAGAAGGGGGCGTTGGCTGACATGATGCCTTTGGCGGCGTCTCCTGCGTCAACTGTCTTGTGATCAGCACCGACGTCCCATCCGAGTCATCGGAAGTAGGCACCTGGTTATTTGCCTCAACTTCGTCCTCACCCTTGGTGACCTTAATGTCGACCTCGCTCTGGCTTGCCCTATCATCGGCCTCACTTTCATGGGACGACTGGTCGTCATACCATTCAACAGGTAGGGCTCTCTTCTTCTGCTTCCACTTCGAGATCATGGGACGTGATGGTGCAACGCAGCCGGGCATGTACTTACCCTTGTCAGGGCCTTCGATGATGAGACCTTCCCAGGGACCGTCGGCCACGAAAGCACCGTCCCGAATGGCGCAGAAGTTGGCTGGATAGCGCTTCTGGCACTCCTCAAACTCTGCCGGTAAAGGGATGGCCGCACTGCGTAGCGCTGCACGCATCTCGGCCGAGAGCTCCGTATCGCTTGAATCGTCAACTAGCGAGGGGACGTCAGCTGCCGAAGGGGCCGGGTCGGGGTCGGAGCAGCCAGGCTCGGGATCGTCCATGAACACGTGACGGACTCGTTGCGAGTATGCAGGTCCAAACTCCACTGGTGGCTTACTTTCCGGCTGGGTGCGGTAATCGCGCTGGAGAGTGTTGATGGGCTTGAAACATGTCGTTGGCATAGGACGTCGTTTGGGTGTCCTAGGTCCAGAGCCAGAGCCAATACCAGCGCCAGAGCTAGAGCTTGTCACTGAACTAGATGGTTTGATCAAAGCTGTTTTAGCTTCCTGTAGGTTCACTGAGGACTGCGAACTAAGATTGGAGCGATAAACAGTTCCCTTGTGGTAAGTTGGGACGGATCCTTGTGAAGTGGAAATCATGTAAACAGGTTTGGCGGGCGCTTCAGAGGTTATCTGATCTTTGTTGACGATGTTCAGATGGCCGTTGACTTTGTGGAACGATGAGCGCTTGCCCTGAGATGTATCCGGGGCCGCGACCAAGGGGTTTGGGGGGGAGCACACATCGTCGGAGCTTTCTGGTATAGATACCTCAGGATCTGAACTTTGAGCTGTGCCCTTAGCTTTGCCCTGAACTGTGCTTCGAGAGTTGTCCTGAACTCGGGTTGTGACAAAGGGGTCTTGAAGCGAGCCAACATCGTCATCGGAGTATTCCGGCGTAGAGTCCTCTGAATCTTCGCCTGATGGGATGGTAATGATCTTAGCATGTGAAGGTATCATAGCCGGGGTTCGAGGGCTCTTTGCCGCTGTAGAAAAGAGTTTTCTGGGAGTGGCACGGACTCCTTCGGCGTCGGAAACCAAGTCGTAAGGATCGCGCTTGGCCGCCTGATTCCTGGTCACTGTGCTGCAAGTCACTGGCGTTCGTGGTACCGACTTGGAAGCCGGCTCCTTCTTGGCTGTCGTGATGTTCTTGATGACCGGCTTGGATTGGAGGTTCGAAGCCGGAGGTACCCGCGTGCTGTGTTCCCGCATTTTCTCGAGAACGGACTTCTGGCCTTGTGTTTTGGACGGAGCATTCTTGGCAGGGGTGTATACCCCAATTGCTGGCGTACCGGGCGGTGCTGTCCTGTGCCCTGGCGGTTTGGTCTTGATAGCAAAACGCATGCGCGACGGCGGAGGCTTCGGCAATTCTGGAGGCCGTTCCTCTTTCCCCTCCTCGTCCTCATCCTCACCCTGTATCTCTGGTTATTATATAGAACTTGGAACTATGAGAGCGAGAACCTATGCCTACGTCGGAAGATAATTCAATGAGCACATCCTCGGGTGTGGGCTTAGACTTGGGTCTGGACTGGCTCTTAGGCGTGACTTTGACCTGGCTCTTGGATGTGACCTGGGGTGTCCAAGTCACCTTGGGCTCAGGGTCGGGAACGAATTCCCCCTCGTCATCGCTTGGCTGGCAACCCTGCCTCTTCTGCTTTGTGGGCTTCTTGGCCTGGCTTGAAGAAGCTTGCGAAGGAGTAGGTTTGGAAAAGCCGGCTCCTGTGCTAGGTTGAGAAGGTGGAGGTCTCGCCAAAACGAGCTTTAAAGGGCGCTGGGTACGCACCAGTTCGACCTGTTTCTGCAAGTCCAACGCGCGGTACTCGTGATCGAAGACGAGGTCAACCTCCGCAGTCTCGATGTGCTCGGGCGAAGTTTGGAAGTATCTGGTGATAGCAGCACTGGCCAAGTCGCCGTACGTGGCGCCGTATTTCAGGCTGAGGCGAAAATCGGCGACGGGCTTAGACTTTCTGTTGTGCAAGACTGTATACGGAAAGAGCAGCACGTCGGCGGCGACGCGCTCTCCCTTCTGGACTGGCATAGCGGTGATGCTGCGACGAGTTGCTCAGGAACGTTGGACTATTAATGAACATTAAATTGGGCCGGACCGTAAGGAAGACATGAAACCGTTCTGAACGCAGTGAGAGTGACAAGACACCATAGGTGCGACGGTTGCGATGGGAGCTGCGCTGGTCGGGACGAGCGTTGCCCAGACGGCTGGCGTGATGAATAAAGGAAGGTCCACCGTCCAAAGCTGTGGGCGCAATGCATCTGGGAGCTGCATCTACCAGAAGTTTGGGGAAGAACAAGAAACCGAATAACAGGAAGGCAGCTTGGGTGCGCGCACCCGTGAGACGTTGGTGAGAACGACATGACGACCCCACCACCCAGCGCGTTCCGTGACCTCTATCAAATTTCCACCACTGCAAAGCTTGAACGACTCAGCGAGCTAAACTTACCCTACTTGGAAGGAAGTGGAAATCGCGTCGATGAAGCAGCTACCTACCACGAAGCACGCAGTACCCTGAATTCGTACAGCCTACGCTAAGTTTACTGCACGTTCGCTCTCGTACACCTAGGATGGTACCCTGGCTTTGGAAATTTTGATTCACTCATCGCCAACCTGCACAAGTTACCTTTATCTATGCCGAGGCACGTCCAGGCTGCGTTTGAAGAATTGCTGATTGCTCAGAAGTATGCCAAGATACGATATATCTGTTTGCGCATTGTTAGCAGGGGAGCCAAGTGGACAATGGCAAACGGACGAAAAGAAGAAACAAATAAATGAGACGGCCCCTGTCCAATTGCTCTATCCGACATGACATGCTGAACATGCTTTTTTCCATGTTCTATGCCGTCAGACTTGAGAAACGCGTTACCGTTCCGTCCGTTACATGCTCAGAAACCTCATTTGACTTCTCTGCCAATGCCACCACCGTGAAGAATGATCTCTCACGCAATTTCCAACTTCTCTACCTTGCTCCCTATTCCCTACTACTACAATTATGGCCCGATGCCGTATGCAAGGGCTACCCGGCAACTAATGCACAAACTAGGTTCGGGTAGGTATGGGATAGTCTCAACGCCCATGTAGGCCATCCACCCATATACACCCTGTCGGGTAAGCACTGAATTCATAATTCCGATGTGACAGCTCAGAGCTTCAAAGATGTAAGCGAAGCACAAACGACATGCAATTGACTAGGTTGCTGGAATTAAACAACGTCAAACCTTCACCAGGCTTCCTATCAACGTCGTTGATGTTTTGATCTTGCAGTTTCTCGCACTGTCTCTCGTAATTGGTACCGTGCCTGAACTCATCTCTCGTGAAAAGCGCCATCTATCTGCTGAGGCGCATACGACGCAACGGCCTCCTTACGACAGCCTCTGCATTGGCTCTACCTGCGGGTTGAGCCATTCGCCATCATGGAAAATCTGGAGGATACGCCGATATGTGGTGCTGGTTACTGCATCATGAATTTTGAAACCTCGAAGGAGCAACGACGCTGCTTGGCGCATTCGATTAATTACTGACAATTACTCCTGTACCCGTTTCCCGCGTTCTTGTTTCCATGCCTGCCCAGCTGATAGCCGTCCCCGAAATGGTAACTCCCCAATCTTCAACCCAGCAAGGCTTCAATCAAAAGGGACTCGCTCGATCGCACGGGTCCGGTCCTCTCCCTGACTCCCCTGAACTACCACTTAGAGACAACTCTTAGTGGCAGAGGCTATGTGCTGTGGCGTCAGTCCTCGAAGCTCTGAAGAAATCGCTCCTCGTTGTTGAAAGGTGATGGCATGGACGTGGATGTGATTTTGGCGGAAGTAAAACATCATGTCTTGTAGAAGACTCTTCGGCCGACAAGCGCTCCGTTGAATGGACATAGGAGCTCTTAAACCTTCCGTAGAGCCGATGGGTAGACGTCAACATCACCATAGGTTCGAGCGGTTAAGGTGTTGAGAAGGGAAGGATCATCAGCTTTGCGAAAGGCCCACCACTTTGCCTGCACCGGGCCTTTCGCCGTTAGCCAAGAGAGCCACACGAGCCACGGGCACCGCTTCCCCAGCACGGTCGAGATGGAATGGTACACTTACTCCATCTCGCCGCTGTTTAGCTTGACGTTACGGCTGAGGTCCATGCAAAGCACCATCATCTTGTCTCGAAGCTGGTTCTTCGTGAAATTTTGGGGCTCTGCTCGAGCCTCGACCAAATCAGTGGAAGTCTCGGGCAACTTGTCCTCAAGCCGCTTGATCCAGTCTTCGCTCTCGCACAGAGTCTCCATCTGGTTGAGGGCTGCCATCATGCGTCTCTAACTGCGTGGGAGGTTTGTATGCATGGGTTCGATCTACACAGTCCTTGTTCCTCCTATATTATCCACGAAAATGGCCTTCCAAGCCTCTCGATAGTGCTCCTGAGACTGCCCGTGAGGTTTATTTGAAAGAAACGTGGTCCCGCTTCCATGGGCGACGGAAGGCTACCTGAATACCGTGCCGCTGTGGGGCGGCATACGGAATTCTTTGGCTGGCATCTTTGACTCGTTATTCTCATACTTGGACCGCTTCCAGAGACAACCGGTGGCTACTGGGATTATTCGAGTTGCACATTGGCACCCTGGAGCTTGAAGGTGCCTTGGAAGTTGAAGGGTTGCTAACGTGAGATGACACGGAAATTTATAAAGACTTACAAGATTCCCATGCCACACCACCACCAAGCATACGGCACATTACGCAACTGGTCCATCATCGATTATCACCATGGTGACCCCTGTGGTTTCCGACCCTTGTCCTTCGGGCGTTGTCGAGGTTGTCTCTGATTGCAATAAGTGTCGACTATCATTTTCCAAAAGACTTCTCAAGGTACGGCCATCCTTGGCACAATTTTGCGAAGACTTGCTGGCTTTTACGGAGGAAAAAACCGTAAACAGTGTACGGAGATCCATCTTGTCGTACATTCATCTTTTACGAGCAAAAATATCCAAGAGGAATACAAGCCTCACTATACCGGCAAGAGAAGTTCTCGACTCCTCGAAGTCGGTTTGGCGATTTCATTCCACGTCCTGTTTTCCTTCCTTCTCCAGACCCTTTAATTTCAGCTCACCTCCCTCCCCTGAGAATGCCTCCCCCGAAAATGATGAAGGCTTGGTCGTGTGTACCCGTCCTCATGTGAGACGGGGACGGAGACGGAGAAAGAGTCATCAGCGGAGTTGGCCTCGAGCTCCCGAGGGTGCCTGCGCCGAAGCTCATGCTTGTCGATGGCGGTACAGACGTCACCAGTGACCTGGCTCTGCGCCATCTATTCGGTGCCATCCAGAACGAAGAGACTGAAGAGGAAGTCCACCACTACCTTGCCTTCTATCGATCTGCCGGGACCAATTTGGTCGACAAGATCAACCGTTGCGTCGTAGGCTTTCCCGCCTTCTTCTCCATAGTCGCCACTCATAACGCTAATCTGGTCTGGATCTGGGCCAATACGGCGGAGATGTCAACACGAAGTATGGACAGTCAAAATTGCCTCTGTTGGCATTCTCCATCTCCATTCGGAGTTCATTCATCTACGACACTAGACCAACGGTGGACACGCTCGATCGGTCGGCGGGGAAGGCTAAATTGAAGATTTGAAAGGGCTATTCCTTCTGCTCTACTCTGTCGCACTCAGTCTATGTCCAGGAGCTGGGGGCTTGCCATATCATCAACAAGATGGATGGCCGGGTCAAATTTCCGCTCGGTATCTTTGTAATTTGGACGAGATCACGAAAACTCAATTCATGGCAAGAGGAAGTACGTCGTCGATTTCAATGCAGATCAAGAGGTTGAGGTGACGTAGGTTCCGTCGCCGAACGAGGTCGATGGTTCTCGGGCCAATAAACGACGCGCAGGCGGAATGACAAGTGTGTGACTGTTTTGATTTGACTCAACCACCTTAACTCTCGAACATTTCAGACAAAGATCCAATGTACCCTTATACCACCTGTACTCTTGCACGTTTTCCTTACTACTGCGCGAGATTGCTACATAGTAATCACGAAGTGACACATTGCAGCACCTGCACATGACCCGTGGAAAGCTCTATTACATCCCTGATAGTTTCCTCGTAGGATACTGACGGACAAGGTGCGAAAGGAACCTTGGGGATTGAAGTGCGCGCTAAAACACTATGGACTGGCCTATATTGAGTTCCAATCAAAATTATTGTTGCACCTTGTTTGGAAGGAGCATTGTGGTTCAAATTGGGCCATCATAGCAGACAAGTTATCCGACCAAGATTCTATCGCTTTCCGTCTCCCTCGTCTCAGCCCCAGTCAGCCCCAGCTGTTTTATTATTCCCAAGGCCTGGTGCAATAGGATCAAGATGCGCTCCCCAGACGTCACCGTCATCATCTTGTCCCTGGCCGTGCCTTTGACCCTGGCTTCGTCCCCCTTGAATGAAAAGCATGCCTTCACCCTTCACCAGGTCCGCAACCCCAAACACATAAAAAGCGGCGCCCGCGCTCTAGCCCACGCCTATCGCAAATACGGCGTCCCTATCCCTGAAGCCCTCGCCAACGCCGTCGATGTAGCATCCCTCCCCGCAAAACGGGATGTTATTGCGGGCAGCCTAGTAGCTTCCCCTGAGCAGTATGACTCAGAGTATTTGGTCCCGTTCCTCATCGGCACGCCGTCGCAGAACTTCACCCTGAACATCGACACGGGGTCAGCCGACCTCTGGGTCTTCAGCAACCAGCTGTCGACGACTGAATCGGCGGGCCACAACGTGTATAATCCGGGTGCCAGCACCACGTCGCGGCAGCTGACGGGCTACAACTGGTCGGTGCAGTACGGCGACTGCGGCAGTGGCATCCTCAGTCAAAACTGTAACAGTGCTTCTGGCGACGTATATAACGACGTGGTGAATTTGGCTGGTATCTCGTACGATCAGCAGGCCGTAGAAACGGCCAGCCAACTTTCAGACGACTTTGTCGAGGATACGAGCAGTGATGGGCTCGTCGGGTTGGCCTTCGGCTCGTTGAATTCGGTGCAGCCGAACAAACAACGGACCTTTTTCGAAAATGTTAAATCCTCGCTGGCTAGTCCGATATTTGCGGCTGATCTGAAGAGTAACACGAGTAAGTTATATCATCCTATCTCCCTGGTTTTAGACCCTGAACGAAAAAAAAAGGTAACCAAAGCAAATCCAGCCGGCACTTACGACTTTGGCTACATCGACACGTCCAAATTCAGCGGGCCCATGACATACACCGCTGTCGACACCAGCAACGGATTCTGGGAATTCACCGCGTCGGGCTACTCCATCGGCGATGATGAGTCAAACGACCATATTACCGGCATAGTCGACACGGGGACCTCGCTCCTGCTACTCGACCAGAGTATTGTCCAGTCGTACTATGAACAAGTCTCAGGGGCGTATAACTCGAACACGTACGGCGGATATACCTTCGACTGTGACGTCAACCTGCCCGACTTTACCTTCAAGATTGCTAGTACAGGCGAAGCTGATGCGAGCATTGTGGTTCCTGCAAGGCACATCAACTACGCCCCCGTGTCGGAGGGCTCGTCGACGTGCTTCGGGGGTGTGCAGTCCAACTCGGGCATTGGCTTCACCATTTTTGGGGACGTGGCGCTGAAGGCGGCCTATGTCGTCTTCGATGGGTCGAACGCGCCGCGCTTAGGATTTGCTTCTAAGCCGACTTAGTGTTGATCTTCTACCGTGGCTCCTCGGGAGCTCATGTCAGCACATAGTATTCTTTCACCCTAACTATCTCGGAGATTTCCCTTCAAGTGACTTGAAAGCTTGTTACAAATAAGATATCGAACCGGGTATGTGGAATGTAGGGGTGGTTTAATGTCTGAGGATGGTATCTATGATACCTCTGAATCGCAACATCGTCCAGTCACCGAGTTTTTACAGCACTGTAACTCAAAAAACCAACCCATCACGCTCGGGGGCTTTTTTTCGGGAGATGACCGCTTCCAATGCTCGAAACCGTACAACATTATATCTTCACAGCGAATGCTGTGATGAGAATACCTATAGATTATCAAGCGATGCTACGCACGCACCCCTTCCCGGCATATCCGGGGTAACTCCACTTTGAATTTCCGTCGCTTCGGCAATTCGAGCCATGCCGGCATTCGCGAATGAATCCGTCGTTTTGGAGGGTTGTTGCCGTTGCTTATTGGCACTTACTTTCGTGCACGAGACAGGCAACATTCCACACAATTTCACCATATATTCTCGGGTTCGTTCCGGGCTCTTGCCATTGGCAATCAGCTAAATATCTATTCATTTATAGACTCCGCTGTGCCGCTTTGGGACCAACGCCGTATGCCTCCCCATTTCCCCGCATGTGCCGCACCTAATCATGCCGTGTGTTCACCCTTCAAGTCTACAGGTGAGCAAGCTTATAAAGTATTTTTCTACATAAATAGACAGTACTGCCGTACGAATTCGTCTGCGGTGGGGCAATGGACGAACCGCCTGAATGTTTCCTGACGCTTCTGACGCTTGCCTGATATGCATGTCGGGGCATCACTCATGCATTGCCTACATCGTTGCTTCAAAGACGGATTTGCCGATGCTACATATGGGACACGAGAATCAAACAGGAACCCAAGTCGAGGCTATCGCAATAAAATTTGCTCTATCGTCAGTCTATGCCTCTACCTTCTAAATCTTCGTGTTCTTTATCAGACCGCAGTAAGCTGACGGGCGGGAAGCCATTCTAGTATATACATGTCCATGAACCTGCACCTGATCCACCATTCAACCCAAACCGATACTCATACCTTGGGGGGAGCAAGCTTCAGAGGTTCCGTGCCAATGCCGTTCGCATTTCGGAAGAATAGCACGCCCTTGCCCTCTCCCTCAGCCCCCTCGCTAGGCTCGACCCATTGGCACATGCGCGCCGATCGCCACAGGGCCTTGATGAATCCGATGGAACCATCCCTGGTATCCGAGCGGTAGTGGCGGCCCATGACCTTCTTGATGGCATCCGAGGCCTCGTCGGCGTTGTAGAATGGGATCGTGGACACGTAGTGGTGCAGGACGTGCGTCTCGATGATGCCGTGTAGCAACTGGCGGCCGATGAAACCAAACTCGCGATCAATAGTGGCGGCGGCACCGCGGACGTAGTTCCACGACTCGGGCTCGTAATGCGGCAGGGTCGGGTCGGTGTGCTGTAGGAAAGTGATGGCAACTGGATAAAACGTCAATCATTGTTACACGACGGAACGTCATAGTATGTGGCACAACTTACCCAGCCAGTGGTTGACCCACAGGTACGGCAGGAAGTACCAGACGAGCATGTTGCTGAAGCCGAAAGACTTGGTCAAGAAGAACAAGGCCGTGGCCGTCAGGCCGACGCCCAAGTCACTCAACAAGATCAGCTTGGCGTCCTTGGCTTCGTACAGGGGACTAGAGGGATTGAAGTGGTTGACACCGCGGAAGAGGCCGTTGGTCTTGCCCTTGCCGCGGCCCTCGCGCTGCTTTTCGTGGTAGTTGTGGCCCGTGATGTTGCCAGTAAGGTAGTAAGGCCAGCCGATCAGCTGCTGTCCAATGAGGTGAATCAACGTGGCAATGGGTGTCTCCTCACCGAGCTCGTTGAGCTCGTGAGCTAGCCTGCCGATGCGGCTGGCGCGTTCCTCTCGCGTCTTAGGCACGAACACCATGTCGCGGTGCATGTTGCCCGTCGCCTTGTGGTGCTTACCGTGCGAGATCTTCCAGCTGAAGTAAGGCACCAACAGAGACGAGTGCAGGACCCAGCCGACCGTGTCGTTCAAAACTTTGGAGGGGCTGAAGGCCTGGTGGCCACATTCGTGTGCCAGCACCCACATACCGGTGCCGAAGAGACCCTGCAGGACCGTATACAGGCCCCAGAGGGCACCGCGAGCAGTGGTCGAAGGCACGTTCTCGGGCGTTAGGTACGTGTGGAACAGGTAGAAGGTGGTGGCCAGGCAGGCGATATCACGGAAGACATAGTACAACCCTTTGGCCGCCGAACGCTCAAAGCAGTGCTTGGGAATGGCGTCGTGGATGTCCTTGATGGTATAGTCGGGCACGACAAACTCGTTGCCGTACGTGTCGATGAGCTTGCCGTGCGACGACGACGCCTTTTCGCCCATGGACGACATGGACGAGAGCGAGGTAGAAGAGGCAGAATGCCTGGGCGAGTCGATGGGGGACCCCATCCTGGTCGAGGGCGAAGAGTCCGAGTCGACCGTCGTCGAAGTCATGGTGCGGCGGAAGGCAGGGTTCTGTCGCGGTGCGGTTGCCGTTGTTGAAGGCATGATGATGTTGTTGCTGCTGCTGCTGCTGCTGCTGGCAACTTCCAGGATTGTGGGGGAAGAATGTCTTGTCGGTTGCGTCTCAGACGAGAAAGATGTCGAACGCCGATTAAGTGTATGACGACTGTGGATGCGTGGACAGTGGCCTGTGTGCAGGATGAGGAACTGGTATGGGATAAGAAGGACAGTTGTCGCAAGTTTGGAAGTCGACGATTTGTTGGGACAAGTATGGAACTTGGCGTGCAAGCCTGGGCGGGATGCAGGAAACTCCTCAAGTGCAGTTTGAGCCAACAAGCCCACTGGACCACCGGACACGAAGATGAACAGAACCGAAGAGGTTGTCAAGAGTTGAAGAGGGGAAGAAAAGGCAGGAAAAACCAGGAGTGCTGAGGTTGAGTGCCGTCTTTCCTTTTATCGAGGAAAACTTTAGATGTTGAATGTTTGACCCGCCCTCGTTTTATGCGAAGACACTATGGAGTACGTACTTTGCAGTGGTACAGAGCAGGAGCCAGCTTCAATCAATGGCAAGATGAAAAGCAGCTGCGCCCGCCAAGCAAAAATCGAGACACCGCCATAAGCAATGCAACAGTTGCGGCGATCACCCCCGAGATGCGACAAGACATCTGGGGCAGGCCGGGGCCAGATGGCAAAAGCGAAGAATTCCCTTGTGAAAATGCTTGAAAATGACCCGTGTGCCCCTCGATAAGTCCACTCCAGGCTGGATTGGGCAAGTTTCGAGTGGTGTTCGATAGGGTTTGGCTGTCTTGTCAGGGATCGCCAGGGATTACTTAGCCAATGAAGGGTGGGTACGTACTAAGTACAGCGCACTGCTTGAAAACGCCTTGCTACTCCCGGCTCCGAGTTTCTTCCAGCAAACTCCACCTTCCCGAGGATGAAGCAAGTCAAAGTTCAAAATTGGTTGACTGCATGTGTCAGACCTAGGTTTTGCTTCGTCTTTTCTTCCTGCTTTCGAGGTCACACCGCCTAAAGTCTGAGCCAACCTTTCCACCGGTCACTTAACTTCATAGCCAACCCCACATGCAACGGCCCAGTCCGTCACCACGAACATCTTGAACATCACCTGCACCTTTTCCATATCTGATGGCGCCAAACTTGCCTCTCGGTGAGCTGACGGTGTCTCTGACAAGCGTCACCTGGCACCTAGATTGACAGACATTCTTGGCGTGTCAATCTGAGAAGCACCTAACTTGAGATTATTAACGTTATCTCATGTGAAAGCATTACCTCGGCAGAACTTGATTCGACATGGCCTCTCTCGGGAGGAACATGCAATATGCCCCTCGGTCCCTTCGTACACGTCTAGTCCTCATTGATTGGAACGGTTGCGTATGCTGGTGGACCTTATATAGTTGGACATCTACTTCGTCATCTGCAGAGCAATATTGAACGTTTTCGAACCGCATTCAGCGAACGGAACCGCTCGAGCCAATTGTACCTTATTCAGAACGCTCTGTTCATCTGATTGTCGCGGATCATAGGATGGATGTCCTGAAATGTGTTTCCAGACATTCGACGAAGTCAATTACCCCTCCTCGCACCTCCCACAGTCCCGCCGTCTTATCGTGCGGTAATCAAACGCGTGGGGTTGGATTCCAGTTCAATGTCCATCGCTAGCCCGCCACCGATCGCCAAGTGCAAATTCAACGGAACACTGCATCGAATGATTGTTTGTCATTAAGAGACGAGCTGTCTCTCTTCATCCGTCTAGTTTACAGCAGCATTTCAGAGATTTGCCACTCCATCAATAACAACCTGAAAAAAAAAATTTACATCAAAATACAATCGACGTCAGAGCCTCAAGCTTCCTCAAAGCGCCAACGATCTGAACCCCTGAAATCTTGAACCGTGGCATGCAGGGTCCAGGGTCGAGATTATCCCAAATCCTAGTCACCAACACGGCGACTTCAGGGGTTCTCCGCCTTTTCAAATTTTCTGTTGGGGACGTTGTCAATTGTTGGGTTGGGCTGATCCCGGCTGATCCCTGCTGATGTAGCATGTGCCAATCGCCTGGGGGGGCAATTCCCACATGTGGCAACCCGACAAGTGTCGCTAACGAGATCTCACAAAGCGACATCTGGAATTGATTTGATTGGTCAGTTTCATCATCTACACTACACCGACGGACCAATCTCAAATCATCGATCTACTGCAATGTCTTCGTTGTCCTTGGTCAGGTCTACCATGGTTTCTCGCAGTGCAACGCACAACTGGTGCTGCATGATCTTGAATTCGAAAGTCCAATTGCCTCATTGAGTATTACCCGTCGACCACAGCACTGTTCGCAATTCCCAATGGACCTCGTGCAAGCCCAATAAAGCCTTGGGCCGCTCCACTTTTCCATGCATGCATCTCACTTGCCATCATTTTGTACTACACTACAGACTACGAGGAGCCTTCTGACGTGTTCGTGCTCAATATGCCGCGTTGTACTCTGTACAACATTCGATTTCAGCGTAGGAAAGCCAAATTCCGCGAAAAATTCAACTTGCGCCTTACTCAACAGCCGCTAGGTAGCGATAGTTTCAACCGCCTGCCAGTCACATACAGATGCTGAGGTCATCCAGTACTTTTGTGTATCAAGCTTCATGGCCGCCTAGTATCAATCAGCCTTGCACGTCGTACTGCTAGACCAAATACAACTCCTCTCCCAAACAATTCAACATCCACTTGCTATTTGCATGTCATACATAGTCGATGAGTCTCAAACAGCTGAAGTTAATCAGAGACATATTCATATTCGTCGACACTCTTTTAAAGAAGTTAAGCACCCTACATGTTGGGTTTCAACGTGGTTAATATATCCCTAGAAGCACTACTCGTGCTACACCCCACTTATTACACCGAGTTAGCTAGGACACTGAATTAGCTAATTTCTCAATTAATTCGTCTTCAACCCACTAAATCTTTACTAAGTTAACTTCCTTTTTTCGGTCGTAACAGATTCATAAATATAGGACGCCGTGCGAGATAAATAAACGAGCCCCCTAAGGAAAGTTTCGAGTAAGTTACGTGTAAATTCGGCGTCCTACGCGAGACCTTATAATACCGCGTCTAGCAAGCCGTTCCTATTCAACTACGAGGAGTGCTTCAAAATTTACTTACTAGTCTAAAGAAAAGGCACTCTATAATTACATTAACCGGCTTAATAGGATTAATTGCACGGTTCGCGTCGAGTTTGTGACTAACGCTATAAACACCATCCTAAGTCAGAGGATTCAGGTTTCATTAAATCTACTACTACCTACAGTTAGTACTAAACAGACTATACGCTTCCTAAAGCGCTATAGTTACTTCTACGCCTACTAGAAGAAGCTTTGTTCTAACCGTCAGTCTACTAAAAATACAGGTATAATACGAGAGTATTTCGGACGGCTTGAGTAACTCCTCAACATGCATTGTGGTGATTGCGATAACATGTAACTTGCAAAGTTGTCGTTGTAATTTATGAATAAAGATTTGTAGACCGTCAAACCCCTCCTGAATGGACTGAGTTCACATCGACCAAAAGTTAGCAGTGTGCATTCCGCGACTTCGGCCTGACATCATGTAGAGATGCTGCCGGCCCATCCTGTGAGTGAAGATGAAAACGGGATCAAATGTTGCCGTTCACGACAGACTTCTACTAAGTGATGGCGGACACAACCAAGTAAGTAAAAATACTCGTATGCGTGCGTGGTCGAGTCTCGCACTGTTGTTGGTCTTCCGGGGAAAATTCTCGCACGGGGTCGACTTATAAAAGAATGGGGTGAGTGGGAGGGCATTGCACAGGTCCCCTCGGCTGTCCCCTCGGCTGTCCCCTCGGCTGTCACTGAGCTAAATATGTTGCTCGTGGTTCTGTCCGTTATTTCTACCTTCGTCTAGATGTTCCGAGTAGTTTTATCAAATTCTGAGATTGTTGTTCAATGGTAAGTCTTCATGGCCATCATCTATTGTCAGATAGGGCACCTGGTTCCTAGGTTCAGAAATAATATGGCACTAGAGAAGACTATTGTCACTTAAAGTTCAGAAGGCGAAAGGAACCCCTCTTCTCAAAAGTAACACCAAAGTTACCGACATGTTCTAAAGCATCTATAAAAGGCAGAGCAACGGGAGTTCGCGAGAACAGAAGTGTCAGAGCCACAAGTGTCATCCGAGGCGGGCCGGCTTCCACCAGGAAGGAAGTCGTTTGTGGCGGCTAGAGAGCCGCTTGTGGCGAATGAGAGCTGTTGAAGCCGTTTGCAGCGGATAGGGAATCGCTTGGTTGCAGATAAAGAGCCGCTATCCAAGATGTTGGCCGAAGTCGGAGGAACACAGACATGCGGAAGCAAACATCCAGAATCCAACAGAGAACCTCGGCTGGCTATAAGTAAGGAGTCGAGACGGAGGAAGATAGAGAGGGGAGAGATCAATAAACGACTGTGGACACCCCTACCTGCCATCACCAAGTGACCACCAGTGAACACCAGGTGACCACCAGGGGGACACGCCTATTTCTCCCCTTCACTCTGTACTATCGCCTTCGGTCCAGGCCGTACCCTGACAAGAAGACAGACAGACAAGAACACACCTCATTTATATACAATCTTACGCACTGCTGACTACTCGATTGGACACACGTGATATTCGACATCTATTGGTGCATGGCTAGTTAGACGGTGATAAGGATGTAGCTACCCCGGTGTCCATCAATGAGTGCTGAGATCTACCGACATCAATTAATTTGTTTACCATCACTGCCAGGTTCCCTGCCACTATCGGTGGCGCCAGCAATGAGAAGATAATCCAGAAGTTGTGCGTAAAATCTATTTATATGCGGCCCCATCCAGGAGCATACTTTCATCTTTATAATTCGTCGAACGTGGACAGTATAGTACTTACTGAATCAGCATGTATCACAACGGGAGAGAGGGGCTGAGCTCCCAAAATGTAAATTTATCCATTCCTCACTGTTGTCGCGGAAACACAAGCACAGACTAGAGTAGAGTATGTATTCACATGTAGAGCACATCAAATTCTATCTTCATCGTACCATCTCGTTCAAACTCCACTTGAATTATTAAACGATCCGTTGCCTTGCGCGACCAAATATGATCCTCACATCATGTGTGCTACGCACCGACCGCCTCACCTCTACATTAGATCGGCTCATCCCTCGGCTCAATCAAAATCTCATTCACAGCCACATGCTCGGGCTGGCGCAGCGCATAGGCAATCGCCTCGGCGACATCTTCGGGATCCAGTACTCGCGCCCCTGAAGGCTCGCCAAATTTCTTGATGGCCTCGGCATCGGTCGACATGCCCAGCAGCTCCGTCGCCGTGTTACCAGGTTGTATGCTGGTGACGCGCAGCCCGGTGCCGGCCGTCTCGAGACGCAGGCTCTGCAGTGTCGCTTCGACGAAAAACTTGCTGGCCGAGTAGACGCCCAGCCCCGGGAAGACCTTGCGGCCGGCGTCTGATGAAATGGATACAATGTGGCCCTTGCCGCGGGAGAGCATCGACGGGACGGTCGAGGAGAGGCAGTGCAGCAGACCTTTACAGTTCACATCGACCGTGCGCTCCCATTCGTCCGTCTGCACGTTGGCCATCATGGTGAAGTACATGACACCAGCACAGCTGACGAGGATATCAATGGGGCCGAGCTGTTCCGTGGTTTCCCGCATCAGCGCTTCCACTTGGGTCTTGTCTGTGACATCGGTCTTCTGGACGATGATCTTGCCGGTGTTACCAGCAAGCCTGGCCTTGAGTGTTTCTAGCGGCTTAGTACGGCGTGCGGCGAGGGCAACATGGGCTCCATCTCTGGCCAGTGCAGTGGCAACGGCAGCTCCGATACCAGAAGACGCACCCGTCACGACAGCGACGCGACCAGCCAGGGGTCCCATTTCTTTTCGGACGGCGTTTTTGACCGTTTGATCCCGTCGTGGCGGTCGTGGGAGCCAACCTCTGGCGTAGAAATCACGAGTGTAAGTTTGAAACAGCTTGCTGTCGATCTTGGGGCGTTCAAGTCCGTACTGGCTGAGAATGGGTTGAGTAGCACCATCCTTGAGAACTGACACTGCCTTCAAGAAATCGACAGTCGGCATGCCGCGACGAAGGATACCGGCAGTAAACGAGTCGTCGCCCGCTTTGCTGGCACCCCTCTTCTGATTCCATAGCGCAACCCAATCGTTCCAGCCAAGCCGCTCTGTCGGATACCCAAGCTCCGTGAGGGTATCGAGCAGAGATGAGGCACTTACTGGGCTTGGATCGCCAAGGTGGTAGACAAGTTGGTCTCCATCGACATGGTTGGACAGCGTCGTGATGGCTTTGCTGACGAAGTCGACCGGTGTCATCTCGGCAAGCCAACCGTCAATATCAGGGGCAGTTCCGAGGTGGATCGACTCGACGAACAAGGCCGTAAGAAGATCATATGTGTTGGTCGAACCTAGGACACTGTGGCCACTAATTGTGCCAGGACGATGTATCTTGACCGGCATACCTCGGCGACTGGCTTCTCGTACGAGCTGTTCGGCAACCCATTTGGTTTGTCCATAGCCGTCAACCAACTTCTCCGGCACATCTTCAACGTCAATGACGGCATCTTCCGTCCATCCATCGGTCGAAGGAGGCAGCACGCCATTGGTGGAAATATGGTGAACTGTGGCGCCGCTGTGGGATGCCAGGCGTAGGATCTCCCTCGTGCCGCCAACATTGGCGCTGCGCATGGCGGCGTAAGGATAGCTGTGGTCATTAGCATCAGTATGTCAAGAATGCACGGATGCGGAGACCCGTGACAGAGAGGGTGTCACTTACACAAGGTTGACCGTTGCGCCGCAGTGGATAATGACTTGAACCCGCGACGCCAGCTCCTCAAAAGTGCCTTCTGATAGACCCAGGTGTTTCCGACCAAGATTTCCGGGAAGGATTTCTACGCGGTCCAGAATCGAGTCGTGCCAAATTCCCAGGTCTAGCAGATTCTTACGCAGCCGGGCCATCCCTTCAGGGCGAGCGTCCCCCGAAGGGTGGGCGAAACGCACGAGACACACCACATTGGCTGACGTGCTTTCCAGGATCGAAGTCAGTAGGAAGGCGCCAAGGTACCCAGTCACACCGGTCAAGAAGATTGTGTCGGCTCCGCTGAGAGCACACATTGAGATGCCCCTAGGTTGAATATCGTCTGGCAGAGCCGAGTCGGCGCGCAGAAAAGCCGGAAGGTCTGCTTGCACTGCAGCGACATGTCCATCACGAGCAGAACGTACCACCTCAAGGTGGCCCTCGAGGGTAGGGTTCCCGGCCAGACGAGCTAGTGGGACAGGAAAGCCGAAGCCCTCGGTCAGTCGCCGTGCCAAGTCCGCGAGTGCCAAAGAGTGTCCGCCCAGGTCAAAGAAATCGTGCTCCTGTGTCACGGAGCGAACCGACAAGTTCAACGACGCGGCCCATATCTTGGCAATCTGCTCAACCTTGATTGATGTGTCCTTCTCCTTCTGTTTTTTTACACCGTTGGTTTTCCTCAATAACATCATAGGGTCGGGCAGCGCCTTCAAATCTACTTTGCCTGAGACTTCGTGAGTAGGCAGCTCATCCATTTGAATCCACAGAGCCGGTATCATATAGTGGGCGAGGTGGTCTGCCAACGCTCGCCGCGCTACCGGACTGTAACCCGAGTCCTCAACGGACAATACGGTACGACCAGCAGGCTCATTATCACGCACGAAGTATGCCACTAGTTGTCGTTCTAGGCCATCCCCATGAGCAACAACGGCACAGTGCTGTACTGACAGATGCTTCACCACCGTATTCTCAACAGCGCCTGGTTGGATGCTGTATCCCCGAAGCTTGATCATGGCTCCGACACGACCAGTAATCTCCAGCAGGCCCGATGGGAGGATACGGGCTGTATCGCCGGTCCTATACATGCGCGCACCTGATGTCTGATCAAAGGCGTCTGGCAGGAACGCTTTGGATGTGGTATCTGGAAGATTCAGATAACCACGTGCCAAAAGACTGCCACCCACAACCAACTCTCCACTGACTCCAGGTTGAACCTTTCGACCATCCTCGCCGAGGATGTAAGTGTGATTTGGATCCATCGGGGGTCCGACGGGGCATACTGTGGCTTCGGCACTGATCATCTCCTGACAATCGCCGCACGCGATTTCGTGGGTCTCACTGGCACTGTAGCAATTGAGTAAACGAGTCTTGGGAAGTGCCTTCAGTGTCCGCTGAACCAGATCCGTAGTGACGACCTCGCCATTGAGCCAAAGGGTTCGGAGATCTGGTAGGCGGCTGTCCAGTTTCGAGTGTCGGGAGAGAATTGTAGTGAGTAGGGTTGGAGTCATGAGAGTCTCAGTGATGCGTCGATTCGCGAGCAGGTCCACGAGAGCCAGGGGGTCGTAGCTTGCCTCGTCTGGTACGGCAACAACGGTGGCACCCCGCAGTAGGGGGCGCAGGATTTCCCAGATGAAGAAGACGTTGCATGCCACCCGATCACCCGGTCGGAGATCACTCAGACGAAACCGTAGATCGTATGAAAGCACGGGAGCTCGATGAGGGTTGGCAATGCCTTTTGGCTTTCCAGTGGTGCCACTGGAGTACGACACGAAGGCGAGCCGGTCGAGATCATCGTCTGCCGGTAACGGTAAAGACTCCTTGGCGGTGCTATTTCTCGGTGCCGCGCCATTGGTATTCGCCTCAGGTTCGTCAAGTATGATGAGGGGGGCCTCCGACTTGAGTTGTCCAGCATGGGCCCTGTGTGTGATCACGACAGTGGGCCGCGCATCCTCGATGACATCGGCTAACAACCCCGGGGGATAGGCAAGTTCGAGGACGAGGAAAGCCCCACCCGCACGCAAAGCCGCAAGACACGCGATCATGTAGTCTGCACTGCGGCCCAGCAGCACCCCGACAAGCTTGTCACGGCCGACGCCATAATGTCGAAGTCGGTCAGCCAGAGCACTTGTCTCACGTTCCAGGTCGGCATAAGTCAACGTCTTGCTGTCGTCCTCTAAGGCGACCAGGTCAGGCGTGGCTCGGACTTGGTCGTGGAAGAGTGCTGATAAGTCTTTGTTAATATCGATCACGGGCATCTTGGATCTTGGATCTTGGATCTTGGATTGAAGGTGGGTCGTGTGATGCGAAGTGGGGGGGTTGAGAGAAGTACTGGCTCTCTGCCTCTCTCGGACGGAGAAGTTGGATGAATGGACGTTTTCCTATGGTTCCTCAGCAGACTAGCAGTCAAGATTGCAAGATTGTTCCAATCCGTGGCGATATCCCGCGTAATTGGCAGACCGTACAAAGCCTCGGCCACGATTGTGATACGTAATAGCTGATCAAAACCGGTCAGAACCACCGCCTACCGACGTCGAGATGAGTGGACAATGGATCAATGGCCTCTCTGAACAGCGGGGTTTCTGCCCTGGCCGTCAGAGTCCAAATCTGTATCACTTGGAAAGTCGGCGGTGTGAATTTCCTCGTGGAGCTACTGCAGGGTCAGCTCGGCTTGTCTGCGTATCGACTCTTCGGGTGTATTCAGGTAACGCTAGCGATACCACGAAGAAAGAGCCACCACCACTTCGACCATGAGTCGTCGAGTTGAATCGTCACTGTCTGTTGAGATGGGACGTGACGTCAGGGTCTGGTCAGGGGCAGTGTTCAGATGGAGTTGAACAAATGAATATCTTCAGTCTCAACCTTATCCCCGCCCGGATCTCAGCTCAATACTCTCCACGGCTTCAGACCAATCCGATTGTTCACCCACTATTTGGGTACGTTCAATTTCTCGCAGGCTTGGTGGATTCCAACAGCGGAGACGAAAAGAGAGTTGGTTTTTAGGGCAGCCTGTGGGAAGCCACGAGCGGTCTGGGCTGGCTGGCTCGCGGAACTCGCCGGTGAACAGCTTACCGAGAACCGGAGCCAGCTTCTGAAGATGCCATGCCAGCATTGGCCGTAAGGCGGCCGCGTTACCGGATTTGGCATGGTTGTAGGACCTCGGGAGTCTGGGAAGTCAAAGCCATGATTTCAAGACAAGATGGGAAGGAAAATTTTGAGTGTTGGGGGCAAAAGACGGGATGGAAGACAAATGATTCCGGAATCTGTCATCCGCGCAAACCTAGATCTGGGATCGAGGTCGTTACAGGAAGCCCACGGGACATCCCACAGCGAGTTGAGTGCAAGTTGAAAAAAAGACCCCAGACCCCGCTACCAATTGGAGGCGCGGGGCCCATGCGGGGCAATTAGATGGCACACGCCCTGAAAATTGTCATCCCAGTTGGCATGTTGTTGGTTGGTCACCAACACCAAAATGAGTCTGGATTATTCATGATTCTCATCTTCAGGTTTTCAATGTCTCCATTATATCTTGTCTACATCAAGGTCAAACCCGTAAACCTGTCTAAAGTATGGATGCCTAAAGCCTATGTACCTGATCTCCACTAGTGTGACCTGTCAACGCCAAACAAACCGCTAGCACTTGCACACAAGCACTCGAAGATCCTTTGCCAACACCCATTCCGTCTGCGCACATATCCCCATCGCGAAGTCCGTTTCGCCCATCTTGACATAACTCTACTTGTCATACCAGTCTCCTGCCACGAAAGGTGGCTTGCTGGGGTCCGCGAGCTCATTGAGAACCGAGGCTGATGCTGATGAGTACGTGGTTGTAATGTAGGTTTCCAGGTCGACGGGTGGGACGAGTGACCGAAGGCTTTATGAAGGTCTTCGCGCCAATGGCCGCTATAGCTGAAGCGTCCGATGCGAGGGCCCTTGTCGATCTGTGTGGGGTTTGCTACTGGTGCGGCTTCTTAGGGAACAAGTATGGCAGCATCTTTCAACGATGAGCCATCTTCCATGGTGATAGGAGCGACCATCCTGACTATTTGGTAGTTAAGAATAAAACATGGGTTGTGGTGCTGTCGTATTGAGCAGACCTATATTTGAGCGCGGTGGGGGATCGACTGACGGTCGTTAGTCTGGAGGTTGTGTACAATGCAGCTGCGAGATGTCGACCCAAACTGACTCGATGACTCTAATCAAATTCAACTCTTCAGACGAATTGCTCTCTGTTTTCTCTGACGCAGGGTCACGATATATATCGAATGGCGCTACACCAGCCTTCGCTTCCCATGACCCATTGCTCTGGACAGGCATTCTTAGATCGGAGTTTACATCTAGAGAAGCATTGTGTATTTTTCGCAACATATATAGTAATTTGTCGCCTCTGGTCACAGCATGGTCGCGATGCATACTGTCTGAAAGTTTGAGGATTGGATGGATTCAATTCCACGTGCAACTTTGTAACGTCGAGTATCCATTTATATTACTCTTAATTGTGTGATCGGTCATATTGAATCATGAGATGCAATGAATACTTAGCAATTTAGCAATAGACACTTGGACACCTGGAGAATATCATTACCCGCTTTCACCCCTTTACTTCTGCGTATCACCCACCGAGCAAGAACCAACTCTCTACCTTATCACTAGAAAACCACCTAATCCATCCTCCTCGATCAACCCAGCCACCAGCCTCTCAACCAGCGAGGTGACCTGGTGATTAGGATGGCTCATATAGTCCTTTAACTCATCCCGAGTTGCGCCCAAGACGACGCGCTCCACGAGGGTCGACTTGTCAGATACGACCTGGATCCGAATCACGAGGAGTTCATCATTGGGCTAGTTGGAAACGGCATCAGGATACATATGGAAGCACAATATATGGCACACGGGGAGAATCGGGAAGAAAATGAAAACTACGGCGTAGAAGATGTCGAGCGTGGTGAACAGGGGTTCCAACAGGCGGTACCAGAACGTGTGTCGCTGGGCTTGTTGCCAGCGTATGGCTTGCGGAGCTGGCTTGCTTCGGCTTGATCGTGGTTGCAGTGATGATGGAGTGGTGATGAAGAAGAGGAGGAGAAGGAGGAGGAGGGAATGATGTTTGTCTGTTCCGAGCTCGCTTTCGATTCCTTAGTGGGAGAGGCTGGACTCTCTGGCTTAGGGTGGTGCAAGGCCTCCTTCTCCTTATCGGTTTGATCGGTGCTATAGCTGACACTTCTCTCATTTTCCTCCTGGGTAGCGAATTATTCCCAGCAAACCTCGATGCCCGCCGCGGAGATCTCTTCGTAGCTCGTATAATACAGGAGGCTGCAGCCGATGTGAGAACTATTTGTGAACTTGTCCTTGTCGAAGTCATGGCCCACGGCCTTTGTGAAGACTGTCTCGATACCTTGCAGGTGCTCAGGTGGAGTCCACACGAAACTTCGGAATCTGCTCTCTTTCTCCCGGCGCTGGGCGGCATCCAGAGCCACGAGGGCGCCTTATTGGCAAGGAAAGGCAAAATGAAGCAAAATTCATCGCAACCCAGGATGCCAGTGACCATGGGCATGGTAGACAGACCCACCGTAGGGGTAAGCGGAAGCGGCCGGTTAGCGATATACGGGATAACGAGGTATCCAACAGTAGTAACGGCGCGGAGGAGGTACGAAGTAGCCCTCCCATACTGAGTGCTATAAGATTTCTCATGTAATATAGGGCTAGGCGGACGTAACGCCTTAGAACCCGCTACCGAGGGGGTATAGCAGTACGACAGCGAGCGAAGGTGGTAGTTAATAAGGAAGAGAACACGCTATATTTTTAGCTATAGCGGTCTAACCTAACGTAGCGAATTTGACCGTTTTTGTTCAAAGTCTATACTTGATTACGGGTAAACAATATGGTTGTAGCAAATATCCTAATGTTAACGGCTCATACATTCGTTAATACATAGTTGAAAAATCAAGCCACACGAACCCCTGTGCCCTAAGTTAATTTACCCACCTCTTTCAAGAGGTGGCTCAAGCGCTTCTAGCGAGCCACCAAATAGTACGCAACGACTACGTTAAATGCCTGTTGCCAAAATACACACCGCATCGCAGCGTGTGCGCTATACTAAAGCAAGAAAAAGAAAGTGTTCAAACCCACATTATTATGTTTAGCCCTGTTTCTTGGCTCATCACTGAACGCTGGACACTCTCAAGGCAGTGCCGCTGTCCCATACAGAACTACATATGAGACGATCTCCGCAGATCTGCGAAAAGTAAGAAGTTGTTAGAACATGCTCATGTGAATCTGCATCCGGCAATACCTTTCCGGCGACAGATTTGCAGTTCGAGCCACTGCCATGTGGATCGTGTCGAGAAGTCGGTGGTCATGGTATAAAATTAAAAGATGTCAGCAATATTTAGTATCTAGTACTACACTCGCTTGGAGATAACAGGTATCCGAAATGCACCTGAAACAGCGCTGGAGGCGGGGTAAACTCTACCCATGTATATAGTTCAGATTGTCCAGACAAGCAGCATGTAGAGAATTGAACCTCACTTCCGACCCGAAATTCTACAAAAGATCTAGACCCCATGGGACCTGACTCGCAATGGCGTGTTCCGTCTTGGTATGGCGAGTTTTCCCCAACTTGATAGAAACGGTAAGTGCATTTCGTCGTCCGAGCTAAAAGCGTCAAGCTTTTGACCGCTCAAGGAGCCAGAAGTATGGCACGAATAAAAGCATCCTACTCGAGGCACATATCCCTGTTCGTCAAATAGCTAGGTTTGTGTGTTGATGCGGAGCAGAGAGTGATCAAAACCCCATGAATCCTACGTGGCCTTCCAGACTGACTTGATACCTTTTGCCTTTCTCGATGTGTAACTAAGGCGAAGACTTATCCTCCACCCAATCTGGGTCCCGGCCACCTTCACCAACTGCTGTGCCAATAGGCAAATGACCAACAGAACCGATGGCCTAGTCGGTGCCGTGCCTCCACCGCCGGGGCGCGTGCCGAATTTCGAGAATCCTCAAGATCTCGGTACAGTCAATTCGATCTTCCTAATACTCACTTGAATATTATGAAGAATTAGAACTTTGTTTAGAATGCCAGGCGGCTGTCTGTAAATGATGAGCTGACCAAGTTCGCTGTAGGACGAGTGCCTCATTTAATTGGCGTAATCACTTGCTTCGCACTGAGCACCCTCTTCGTCGCCATTCGTTGTTACGTGAAAGTTACCAATACGAATCGCCGTTGGATGATTGAAGACAGTATGTGTATATCCCATTTCATGGACATGGACATCTCACCTCAATAAATATTGACAATAACACAGTGACTTGCCTTGCATCATGGGTACGCAATGCTTCACAAATAGCCACCTCTCACTCATCGTGTTGACAAGAATAGACCTTCCTAGTTGCGTATTCTACAACCATTCTCAAGAGTAAATCATGATCACTACCTCTCGATACAAGTGAGACTAACTGCCTATAAAGTGATTAGCCACGGAGAAGATCATCATGGTACGATCACGCTGAATGAGACCCCGACGATACGTGCGCCGTTGACATCATTGCACAGCATGGGAGGTTACCGTGGATAATTACTCGCAGTTTCTGAAGGTAATTTCAAGCGGACAGTGGTTGAACCAAGCTAGGCTCCACGGATTAACCTATAGAACCACGTCATCTAGTGGCTCTACATCAGCACTCTTCTCTACAACCCGACGGTCTATCTCACAAAGACCACGCTTCTGCTTTTAACAGCCCGCGCCTTTGCCGTTTACGAACGAGTGGCTCTCGGCCTGCGCGTCTTCATATTCGCGGTGCTGATCGCCTACATTCCGATCCAGATCGTCAAGACTGTTGTTTGCAGACCCATCCGGGCGTACTGGGATACCTCCATTAAGAACGCCCACTGCCTCGGGCAACGGCAGGCCTTCATATACGATATCTCCGTGGCTCTATTTACCGACGCTTTGATTCTGATCGTACCGATACCCCTAACCTGGTCCCTCTCGATGCCGCTTATCAAGAAGGTCAAGATAGCCGTGATTTTGGGAGCAGGAGGAGTGGCGATGGGCGTGTTGATTTTCCGAGCGTTAGTATCTCAATGCCGTCATATCGTCACAATAGACTGTTGATGTTCACTCTTGCAGATACAAATGCGTCCTGTTCCTGGATTCGAACGACGTCACGGCAGACTTTGGAATATTGGATCTGACCTGGTGAGTAAAGGGCAACTTGTGCTGGACCAATTTTCAACCAATGTTTTCACTATATGAATACACTTACTCATTAAACGAATGACACAAGCTGCATGGAAATCTCGATCGGCCTGATCTGTGCCAGCCTCCCGTCCATCAACATGCTCATGGAACGGACCTGGCCTGCGAAGGCATCTGCGCAAGCAAATTGCCCACGAACCCCCCTGATGCGCAGAATGAACTACTTAGATACTCTGCAGGGGCAGCTCACTTCGTCAAAACCGATAACATTGACTAATTGTTTAATGTCCCAGAACCACATGAATATCGATTTGGAATCGCGCATGTGCGCCGGACAACAACGACAGCTTGGGGATAACGACTCGTTGCCGCCAGGCCAACAGGAGGATAAGAATCCTGGGAACCAGCAAATAGACAGGGGGCCGTGAAAATAATGCGTAACAAAGTAGGCCGGCGTGCCACGAAACGCGGAAAAGGGGAAGAGGTCATACGCATGTATTTGGCCTAGGCCCCTAGGCCTCAGAACCGATATGTTAATATAATAAACCAATGAATGCACATATTCACATAACGAGAAATTTAAATGATCGCGTTTCCATTCAAGGGCTCTCTCGGACAGTACGAAGAATACACCAACAGACACTAACTTCATATAGATGCAATTCGAATCAAGGGCTAAAGGGAGCTGGGGGCTTAGTTGGAGAAGCTGATGAACTTGGATGCTAACTAGCTCGTCACGGCTTCCGCTGTCAACGCTGTGCAGAAGTGTGATGCAGTAAACGTGGCTCAACATTATTATCCCGTCATGTTGATCCATCGCCACGAACGTCGCTGCCATGATTTTCTCGTTGGATTGGCGAACAGTCGAATCAAGAAGAACGCAAATGTGTAGGAAAGATTGAATTAGCGCTGTCGTACTACTGGGGGTGGAGTGCGCTAGTTGATGTGGTGTGGCCATACCCACGGGGTAAAAGCCCGTGGCCGAGGAATGACATATGCCTTCGTGTTATTAACAGCCACAAATGAAGCCTTTGGGTTGGGGGAAGCGAGACACGAGCTAAAGGCTACACACTACTTATAAAGAGAGTATCGTAACGTCATTCTGCTCAACATGCGATTGGACTGGCTCGACAAGCTGGGAAATTGAAGCCTTTGTCCACTGTCCACCTTCATATTAATGCCGGACCTCCGCCCGGAACACCCGAGTGGATATTCCCTCGGGATATTTGTATGACCGATAATTCCAGTGATGATATAGCCTTTGGATGTCCAAGGATTGTACATCATCGCGCTGCGTTCTCTTCCCAGCACTGCCGACTCGACTCAATCTTGATACCATGGATAACGTGGTAAGATCTTGTGCCTTCAAAGTGAGAGAGGTCAACTGACCAAACAAATAGACTATCCCACCGGAAGCTCGCTTGAACGTCACTATCGTAGGGGCGGGCCTTGGCGGCCTCTCAGCAGCCATCTCCAGTGCACTAGCTGGCCATTCTGTCCGAGTCATAGAATCTGCAAAGGAACTCAGTGAAGTAAAAGAAATTGCTGCCTATTCTCGCACCCAAAGCATGACACTCATAAAACGCCATTCAGATCGGAGCCGGCCTACAAATCAGTCCCAACGGATCCCGTCTCCTACAATACTGGGGCCTCCCCCCATCCTTCTGGTCTACCATCGCTGAACCCACCGAATTAACCGTCCACAGCTATTCCGGCGAAGTCCTCACCCACGCCTCCGGTTTCGACAAGGATATCCGGCAAAAGTACCAAGCACCCTTCATCGACGTACACCGCGCCGACTTGCAACGAGCGCTGTATGAGCGCGCCGTCGAACTGGGCGTATTGTTCATTTTTGGATGGCGGGTTCAGAACGTCGATTTCCAAACCCCGTCTGTGACTAGTGCCACAGGCGAGACGCTGGAATGTGATCTTGTCGTGGCGGCTGACGGTTTGTGGTCAAGTTGTCGGAAGGCATTTTTGGGCGATGCTGATGAGCCGCCTAACCCGACAGGGGATCTGGCGTATCGGATTGTACTGCGTGTGGATGAGATTGAGGATGAGGAGTTGAGGAGATGGGTACGGAACCCTACGGTGCATTTCTGGATTGGACCCGGATCGCATGTGGTATATTACTCCGTGAGGAGTGGGAACATGTGCAATATCGTGCTGCTGGTGCCGGATGATCTGCCGCCGGACGTGGCGAGGCAGGCGGGGTCGGTGGATGAGATGAAGAGGTTGTTTGAGGGGTGGGATCCGATGTGAGTAATTTGACGGAGGTTTTCGATCAAAGACGAATCACTGACCATCGAGGTAGTTTGATGAGGTTCCTCAGTTATGTGAATAAGGTGGAGAAGTGGAAACTCCTGCATCGTATGCCCTCTCATCCCGTGGCTACGGTTCCTTATTATCTAACAGATCCATAGTCAAAGAGATGAAAAGTTGGGTCAGCAAGGAGTCAACCGTCGTGTTCATGTAAGTCGACGACGCTCTCCGTTTGGGCATATGATTGTAATTGACAGTTTTAGGGGCGACTCTTGCCACGCAATGCTCCCCTACCTAGCCCAAGGCGCAAATTCGTCCCTCGAAGACGGCGCAGTCCTTGGAACACTTCTAGGGAGGCTAAAGACCCGAGACGAACTGCCCAGAGTCCTACGGGCATACGAAAACCAGCGCAAAACGCGTGGAGAGGCCATCGTGCGAGAGACGTTTAAACAGGTATGTCGCACCAAATTGCCACTTAGGGTTGAGGATATCCATACTGACATGATCTATTATGTGACAGCAAGACTCATTCCACATGCAGAACGGACCAGAACAAGAAGCCCGCGATGAGTTACTCCGGTTGGGTCCGGGATGTTCGGAGTCATCACCCTATTTCCCGAGTCGATGGTCAGTAGGAAACCTGCATGTTGAGTTGAAGCATTGTCTAACGGTCATCACAGGACTTGTCCCAAAGTACAACCCTGGCTGTTTGGATATGATGCGATCTCAGATGCACAAAACGCGGTTTTGTAAGACTTGATTATATCTTTATTACAGACGACAGGTACATGATGTCAGTTTAAGATTTTGGAAAACTCTACGATGGAAGCTTCTTCTCTTTTTCAACCTCGGCTTTGACTTCCTCGTCATATGTCGGGTAGTTGGTGTACCCGTTTTCCCTTATCCCATCCCACGAACCGTAGAATCGACTTCTGTCGGGTGTAGCCAGAGGGTGTCCGTTACGGATCCTGTCGAAATGTTATTACTCGTCCTGATTAATGTTCATTCCTTTTCAATCAACTCACCTCTCCGACAGATCAGGGTTGCTCGTGAACCACTTCGCAAATACCACTGCATCCCACCCCTTCCTCTCGACGGCCTCGACGGCGTTCTTGTCATCCCAGCCTCCACATGATATGCATGGTATCCCCTTCTCGCTCAAGATCTGTCTAAACAGCTCATTTGACACCTCGGGCAAGCTCCACGACTTGTAAAAGCCCTCCTTCTCGGCTTCAGAATCGATGCGGTCGAACCTAGGCTCAATGAAATGAGCATATGAGAGTTTATTGTCTCCCTGGTACGTATGTGCGAGCTGTTGACACAAGTACGACCATGTCTCGACTCGCTTGGTGCCTCTGGTGTGTTGGTACAACCCCGTCGGCTCCATGCGTATGGCCAAGTTGGCAGGACCGATGGCATTTGCCAGTGCAGCGGTGAGCTCCAAGACGAACCTGCATCGCTTTTCTGGCGTGCCACCGTACTCATCTGTCCGGTCATTGATGTTTGAGTGGAGAAACTGATCCAGCACTGTCTCAGATCAATGGGATTGCTCTCTTGGCCAGGATTATGTTGCTGGGACTCACAATTCCCATTGCCACCATTAATCTCCACCCCATCGAACCCAACCTCCATCGCTCTCCTCGCCGCCTTGACAAAATCCTCAATTGTCTTCCCAATCTGCTCCTTGGACAACTCTACCGGCGGATGGTCCTGATACGCTACCTTTTTCTTCGTAAACGGAGTCCGAAATGGAAACTTTTCATCCGTATCCCACCGCGTCGCAGCCGCGCTCACCGGAACCGTCCCCGTAAATTGCGGTACCGTTGCCCGACCTGCGTGCCATATCTGTGCGTAGATAAACCCCCCTTTAGCATGCACGGCCTCGACGGCTTTCCTCCAACCGGGAAGCTGGGACTCGTCGAATAGTCCGGGAACGTTGGGCATGCCGCTCGCTTCGATGGAAGGCGGGATTCCCTCTGTAATCAGCAGGCCACCAGGGGAGGCACGTTGGCTGTAGTATAGGGCGACGAGGTCGTCGGCTAGCCAGATGCGGTTGGGTGCCTCCGGAGTACCCTCTGAAAAGGGCATACCGCGGTTTCGGGTCATGGGGCCCATGATAATGCGGTGTTGGAGATGGATTCGGCCATTGGCGATGGTTATAGGAGTGAAGAGTTTGGATGTACTGGCCATTTTGCTTTGGTATGATGCCGAGTATAGATGGCAGCTTTATTGGAACACGGGAAGGCCAACTGCCTGCTTGGGTATCAATCTGCCTACTTTACAAACGTGATGCCCCTTGGTTTGGATTGGGGCAGTTGTTGGTGATGAGGAGCGGCATGTCCGACGGTATCCACAAGCCGATTGCGTGAGCTCCGGCTGTGGTTGCGACATCAGATCCGATAGCGGCAAGTTATGGCAACTTGGATGTGATCTGATTTCTCATCTTACATATCCCGGAACAAAACCTCTGATGTTGCAGTAGCCCTGATATGCTCAAATGTGATCAGCGCCTCCAAAAAGGCAGCCAAGACGTGTGCCATTCTGTACGCAAGGCCCATATGACCACATTCACTCTTTTAAACTTGGAGGAGATACAGACCACGTCAATTCAATGCAGCACTACTTGCTTACAATAAGTCCAATAGTTGTACTTACGATAGAGATATATGCAGAGGCTCTTTGCTGACCCTAATCGCATAAGAAGGTGTAGCTAAAAATGAATATTTATTAAGGAGTCTCAAAGATTGAATGTGTCTCTGATCTCCCCAAATCCAAAGGGTTGAAGGTGGCCATAAGGGCCTTAAGTACAGAAAAGTTTGCGTTTTAGCTGCACACTTAAATCAGTTGCTGATAAACCAGAAGTTTCGTTTCTGAAGTTCTAACAATTGGCCCCAATGTTACGTTGGTGTTAGGCAACCTTGGTGGGCTTTGCCAAGACCACCAAGGTTACCACGTGACTTAGCCCTTCGGGACTAAGTCCAACCTTCGTGCTCCATAGGACTAGATAGAATGTCATGCTTTTACAACCTCACAAATCTTTGACCACCTTTGCGTGTAACAGGTGGTTTCCACCATTGATCTCCGTTATCTTTGTGATCGTCAATGCAATACGCAGCAGATAGTTCGGTACCTACTGCTTGATGTGACATTACGAAAGGAGGATTATTGTTATAGTGCCTCCGCATAGAAGTCGGTAGAAAAATGTATATGTCATCCGCATCTTGGTCGGGACTAATTAGCAGCTTTGGGTTCTCCAAGCGCTAAGGAGGGTATTAGAAATGAGTCAAACTTTTTATCTACGTTATCTGTTAGTATTTAGCTGGAACGCTTAGTTAGCAGCTAAGTTAGGGTTAAGAGGACATTTGGACGAAGAGCATGGTTTCTTACCTAGACGCGGCTGGGGCTCCTATTATGCCCCAAAGTTATAGGGGCAGGATCGTATATCCGCTTTGGCCAAGTCAAGCAGAACGTCACTGAAAGCCGCTAGTCGAATCATGTACGAGGATAAAAGCAGACCTGCAACGGTCCGCGTCTTGGAGTGGAACGAGCGCAGAAGTTCCATATCAGCCAGACTTCCATAAGTCCCCTCTTGGTAGTTTTGATGATGGGACAGTATCTGAATAGCCGCAGTTGGAGGACTTAATATAAGATGATCGTAGGGAGATAAACGTAAGTAAGTGACTCGATCCTCTCTTAAGAAGTAACCTATGTCTTTGCTTACCAAGCTAGAGTTACAAAGTGCCCCATATCCAGGTCAGTTTTCCAGCTTTTTAATTATATCTGCATAAGATTACGGGAGGACTGCAATACCTTTTGAGACCAATTACTCGTTGCTTCGGAGTTGGGTTTCTCAGTGGGCATTCCGACATCATCACCGTAGCCTGCGGTAATTCCTGTCCGTCATCAATTTCTATAAAGCTAGGCTAACTTATGTCGAAGGTCTCAAATATATTCGTTAATAGGGGGTTTACGCCTCGTAAAAGGACGGGCGAGCTCCTTCCGGAAGAGAGCCAAGGGGATAGGATATATACCGAATAACCCATTTGGAAGGGGGATAGATATCCAGAGGTTGTTTATACAATAATTTACCTTTGACGCAGTAACGAATATCTTTAGCTACTTCTCTTATTCGGTAATTATAGTAGGTAGTTGTCCGGTTACTTCTCTCGTTCGGCGGAGTGAGCGTTAACTGCTCCAAGTACCTAGCTCGTACTAAAACTAGTAAGTTACCGTATTTCCTTGGACCCGCAACAGTGGCTTCTGCGAGAAGTCGCTAGAGGTGTGGAGGTCAACCCTCGCAGACTCACTACAACCAGGTGACTTGCAGCTGGAGCACCTGCCATGGCAGTGCCAGATGGGAAGCCAATCATAACCCCTGCAGGAGCCCCGCCAAGCGTGGACGACTTAGTCGCGCTCCCTCAAACCTAAGTTTGTGATCTTCTTTCCTTCGCTCCTTAGAGTAGAATCTTCGTCGATAGCACCTAATCGAGGTCTCTACCAATGCGATGCAACCCAGGTCGTGACAAGAGGGTGCTTTTAGGACGCGGGGGTAATGAACTGGCGGGAGAAAACTGTAGGTTCTTATGTAGGAAATTTTAGCGAGATTAGGTCGAGATGTCTACTTACGAGCCTTAGCAGTATAGCATACATCGAGTAGTAGGTGTCAGGGTACGGCTAGGCCGAAGGCAATAGTACAGAGTGATGGGGAGTAACGGGCGTCCCTCCTACGTAATACCGGGTGGTCACTGGCGGTCTCAGGTAGGGGTGCCCACGGTGATGCATTGATATCTGCCCTCTCTATCTTCCTCCGTCTCGACTCCTTACTTATAGCCAGCCGAGGTTCTCTCTTGGATTCTGGATGTTTGCTTCCGTATGTCTGTGTTCCTCCGACTTCGGCCAATATCTTGGACAGCGGCTCCTTATCTGCAACCAAGCGATTCCCTATCCGTTGCAAACGGCTTCCTACCTGGTGGAAGCCGGCCCGCCTCGGATGACACTTGTGGCTCTGACAACTCCTTCCCTATCCTACTTCGAGATGGTCCTTATATAGATAGCTAGGCCGCCGCTTGGACCCGGCATAACAGCAGGGTCGGCGATGCCAAGTATCTTGACTCTCGTCATCCCAAAGCTTCACATAGATTGTAATCATGACTCGGGAGTCTTTTGTCCGAAACACCCCTCCGGCGGCCCGCCGGTGTCCTGCGTTCAGTGTCCTGACACCCACTGGTGCCTATGGCATTCTGTTCTCTGACAACGCCGAGGGAGTATCTGGCTTAGTCTCGAGTATTAAGATAGTAATAACTATCGAGACCGCACAGTTCCTCCTAATACTAGCTTCACGTTACTAAACCTAGATATCCTGTTGGAGTCTATAAAACGTATAGTACCATTTAATTCGACCCCCTGGCCGTAATCGAAGTTAGAGCGTACGAGTATCAACTCTTTCAGTATCAACGTGCCCAAATACTTACGTTACCCTAGACTCGATACTAACTTGAACACGGTACTCATCTTCCGGTACCCGACTAACAAGGCCTAGCTCCTACTATACTCGGCGAAATTTCCTAAGTCGCTTACTAAGATATCTGAAGGATACGCTAAATCCGCTTAGGAGTACCTGGAAAGAGTTAGTGACCTAGCTTACACTTTGGATTTTAAGTAAGAGTACCTAACTACAAGTCAACCAAAATGATACATCATCTATAAAACTCTGCATTCTTACCAATCTTACTATCATAGAATCCTGGATTCCCGTATGCAGTCGTTCAAGGATGTCTCACTACTTGCAGAGTTCTCTTGGCCCCCTGTCAAGGTTATTTTTGATTATGAGGCCAAACCTCCACAATCAGCTTCAAAAGGCCTCAACCGGCCCGTATGATCATAATAGTCTGGCCCTCAAGATCATATTTGCAGTCTATTCGACCATAGATCGTTCAGTTCACATAATCAATATAGCAAGCAGTCACTCATTCTTCTATTCCTAATACCCCCTTGAAGTGGTATTGAACCTTGCGCACCCAAATCCCTCGACTATTGCCAACCTTCTGTATATGGCCTGATACTTGTTGGACTTATTGTGTCAATGCGCCGGGTGCGTGGCGCTGGTGGGGAGCCGGCGCGTGGCCTGTGGGTCACAGAACATTGTGGAAGGCGGCGGGATATCGTGGAATATCGTGGAACCCGAGTGATCGGGCATTGAAATTCCGAATAGAGGATGGCTTATAAGGGCAGCGTCTCACAGGAGGGAGAAGAGGCCTGAGCCACTAATCTAATCTGGGCGGTGATCAACAGCGATAACTCCCGTTTCTCCCCTTCACTCTGTACGTTTGCCTTGTGGTCTAGCCGTTCCTGACACATTGCAGGCTATAACGAAGCATAAGATTCCTTGTGTCTCTGATATCCTCAAGACCAAAGGAGTGAAGGCGGCCATAATGACCTTGAGTGCAGAAAAGTGAGCCTCTTGGCTGCTTACACCAGAGCAAGTTATGGACTCTAAATCAGCCATCGTCGAGCAGGAACGAGCACGAACGAGCTAGAAAAAAAAGGCTGGTACGCGCCGAAAATAATCACCACTCGGCGACTAAGTCCGCATCACACAATAACGATGGGCTGACTTCGTGAAATTGTGTAGTTTTGTGTAATGACGTTCGTAAGCCTAAACTCGCTCGCTTAATGAATTTGATGAGCCGGGGAGACTAGTTCAATTCAATACAACGTTATTTGCACTAACAAGTCTGATAAGCGTCCGAACCATGCACGCGCATGACTCGAGAAGCAGTATCGCGAGATCGACTCGTGGCAAACATTTGCCAAGTTCTTTATACAACGCGGAACCGGAGATAGCATGAGAAAAACCACTTTTTAGATTTAAGAGCGCCTCCTTTGTCAGCTTGCAGATGCTTTCCGTCACGGGAATCTGGTAACTGGCTGGATTCGACATCTTCTCGCAGGTGGAATACACTAAAATTCCCGTTTTGGGCAACCTCTCGACTAACTTCCTGATATGATCATTGACGGCCGGTTCATGTGCACCATCGTCGCTTTCTTCCGCCCGCTGAGACGGTGTTATAGACGTCATCAGTATCAGTAGAAGTTCCCAGCGCGAGGACTACAGCTCTCTTGTAGATCTTGGAGGGATAAGTATCTCGTTCAACGCAAATTTGACCGTCCCCATGTCCAATGGGTTATCCACGGCACATGTGGTAAGGCAAGGCGTCTTGAGATTGAATGACCATCGGTGACCATCCCAGCTACAATATGCCGAAGTATGGTACCTGGAATTGTAATGTCATCACCATCACGAGGTTCAGCTGCGGAATGGAGCAGCGAACAATTGCGTGGCATCCAGGAGAAGGTGGGAGGCGATAGCTAGTTCTTGCTTGTAAACAAGAAACAATAACTTCTTGCCTTTTATTCATTATGCGTTTTATTCATTCTGCGAAGAAGAGGGTTACCAATGGTTGAATAACCTGTAAAATATAGCTTTGAAGACCAAATCATTAAGGTGTAAGCAGACAGCCTGTCCAACAAGACTTTCAACAAACCCTAACAACTAGTGGGCATTTCAGGCAATTGCAAAGGTTTGACTCCAAAACCATAACCTTGACAGTTTCTAGAGATGTTGCCGCATTGCCGTCTCGTTCCACAAAACTAGATTCGGTTTGACCGAGTATCCTGTCTACGCCGTCTTTCAAATCCTGCATGCTTGGTGAAGTGTGTGAGGATAGAATGCAGTTCTGAGACTCTAGTGGCCGTGTTTGGCGACTGCGTGACAGTCAGTCGTTTCGATTCATGACACGGATATAGTGAAATCACGGTCAAGGCAGACTGTCAAAAGCCCACAAAACTGCCCAATGATAAGCCCATTGACGATGTTAAGGATCGTGGCTGTGTGCCATTCCGTGGGGACCATGCAGGTCGGCTTCACTAGGCGGTTTTCACATCAGCTGCCATCCATCAGTTTCTTCCTAGCCCTTCAGTGGTAGAGCATTCGGCAACCTTTCTCCAGCATGCACAAATAACGCGCCCGGCTCGACGGGGTGGGATTCCTGCTCTCTCAAGATGGGATTTTCTTGGGTTGTCAACCGGCCTTGGCCCTTTAACCTTCCGGATCCGAGGCGATATACTCCCGCTGGCCAATAATGACCGACCGGCCGAGTCAACATTGATGAACCGCATCTCCAAGCAGCATCCACCCGAGAGAGGTGCTGTCCAATCGACCCTTCGGAACATCTACATCGTCGTCCGCAAACAACGCCAACCCATGTTGATTAAGGCAGGCATCCCGTAGACTCCCTCAACCGGGTTCTTGCCCCGAATGCACCCCCGCCCCCGAAGACCCAGTATTTAAACCTGATATCTCGCCAATAAAATCCTGCTTCGGCTCCGGCGCGGACCTGGGGAGAGGAGTCAGCACGTTATGAGAGGGCTCGCTATAGGAATCATATCCAATTGGCGGTGGTGAAAGGGGTAATAGATCGGCACGTAGACCCACCGAGCCCTTGGAGTATGAAGGGGACATGTGACCCATAACTGGCAGGTTTTCAGATACGAAGTACAACTTCGCGCACACAATCTGACGATGCGGCCGCGTGAGGGATCCAAACTTACTCAATTTCTGGGTGATTAATCAGGCAATTATCGACGATGTTAGACCAACCAGATTTGGTGGCCAGAATTAAGGCGTGGCTGGCAATGCGTGCATTACCAAGGGAGTCGGTGCTCGTGGGTCTGCGGGAGCGGCTGTAGTAGTATTATTAGTGTGCTACGTGGGATGCGACGGCGATGCCTCGGGCGAAGTTTGAAGACGCGCAGTTGCAGTGTCGTCGCCGTCCAACGTCAGTAGCATTGAAGACGGACATCTCATGATCCGTAGTCATAGATTGAGTCATGTTCCAAGCTGGCTATAATGACTCCGTACTACATAGTAAGCTCCCAATCGCGAATCTCTGCTGGGGCATTGGGCCGCTATCTCAGGGGCTCCCCTCCACCCTGCACCTTATTAGGTGCAACCTGTCTTCCTCGCAGTAAGGGGACGTCCCGGCTGCGTGGTTAAGATGAGAGTGAAGCATTGCCAAGACCATTGACCGAGAATAACAGTATATCTACTTCGTACTGTACGCGCATACCAACACGCTCGCAGACCATGGACCAAAACAATATAACCCCGCCGGAACACGGCAGAGCTGTCCCACTACACCATTTCAAAACGAATTGGCATAATGTCTTCGAACTTAGGTGGCAGTTTTGTAACCGAAGTGCGTGCAATATGCAACGTCGGTCTATTTGTCCTATTCGTCAGCACGACAAACCAACGAATGCCCACAAGTTTCTCATTCCCATTGGTGCTACTGCGGGCAGGAACAACAGTAGAGATCAGCATAGCAGTAGGTTTGCCATTTTGAGAAGCGACGAATGGATGTTTTGGAAAATCGACGATCGCTGCAGTTCCTGCAATTCACCAGGCGGTCTGATCCAGTCGAAGAGAATCACTCGCCCTTGGCGCAAACATGCCAAGCGTGGGACCTTGTATGGTGAAGTGCCATCAATTGCTCCGGAGAGTTTGCGTTTACAGTCAACAGAGGATGAAGAGTTGGGAGGTTGTTCTAGATGAAGTGACAGAGGTCCGTCCATCGTTTCAGACACAGGCAGCTGTGTGGCATTGTGGGGAACCTAGGCGACAACAGATTGAGTGTGCAGTCACGGGTGATGTCATCGAGGGTTGCACGACAGCCGCCCACCGCCATCTACTCCCTAGACTAGACGCATAACTCATACGCACTCGAGAGGTCTTGGTCATGTGCGAAGCAGCTGCTCACGTCACGCAACAGCCCAGCCGTGCCAGTCGGAAAGTGCGCAGTGAGGTACGGTCGCCCATGTCGTCATGTGAACCGCTGGACCGAATCGGTCAAAAGTTTCGGGTGTTGAGAAGGCGGGCTCAGGTCAAGGGTCTGTCAAGGGTCCGTCAAGGGTGACGGGATACCGTGGTCTCGAAGGATTGGAGAGCCAACGGAATTGACAGAGGTTGAAAGCGGCAATCGGACCCATGGATGCCAAGGATGGCTTGATGACCCTAACCCTGAATGAGCTCTGGCGGAAGAGTAGATGAGTATTTCCGTTGTAATGAGGATTGCTCGCGTACTTTCCTGTGGCGGTAATGATTTGATGAGAGAGAAAAAAAATGTCTCAGGAAATGGTGAATGGCGATTTTGCACTGATGACCAAAGTCGGCCCACTCTTTGATGGGTACAGTGCGTTCTGGAAGGGGCAGCGGGAAAAGGAAGAAAAACGAGAAAACAAAGTGTAAAATCAGGTGGATGTATGAGACGAGGCAGTTGGCTGGCACTCAGACAGGCACTGTCCAGCACATCCACGGTACCGGGCTGAGTTGATCATGACATCATCGCTTTTCTCGTGCCGCCAGTGAAAATGCGTGGGGTCCCAATTGGTGTGTCAGGTTGGAACCCCTCGAAGAATATTTGCACACCAAATTCACGAATCCATCGCATCGCAGCATCATGTGATTTTCATCTGTTGTGCGGTTTGAAGTGATTGTGTTTGGCCATGGTCGGATGCCGAGACGGCGGACGCTGAGACGGCGGATGCTTAAATATATCTTGCTTCTGTTGCTTGAAGTCTGCAAGATTTCAGATGCTTCAGGGTCCTGCGTGCATGGCATGGCGTGGCATGTGGGGGGTTGGGTAGGAAATGGTGACGCCTGGGTTACGGCTGAGGCTTGTGGTGGTTGCAGACAGAACCTAAAGCACGAAACAATGTCCATCCGCCAATCTGTATGCAGCGCTTCTTGTGATGGCGGCATTAGCAGAAGCACTGTTCCCGCCGTTGGACAGGCCACATTCTGCACTGCTGCCGGCACTTCCAGTCTGGCAGTTCGTTGCCATCGTACATGCACAACACCTACTACTTGCTTCTGGAATGACAATGATAGACAGATATCATGATGGATGGGACAGCAGTGGATAGGACACCTGGCCAAGCCCTGCTGGGATCCTTCAGAAATCCCATTGATTTTCCCCATATCAGGACCAACAACAGGACATTCAGCACACTGGCCTAGGCTCATACATGCTGCCGCCTGTTGCCAATGACGAGCGACCGGTAGCGGCACAAGCAGAGATCTGCAATCTGTCTGAGTAGGGTGATTGAGTGTGGCGTGCGCTACACTGTGTGCTGCCTCCGCGACCACGTTCTGGTTCTGACGATGCCCCGTTTCTTTGCCTCCGAAATGCCTCATAAGCTGGCTGCTGCCGCTTGAAATCTGCTGATAATGGGAGTGCATTCCCAAATCAGCGCTTCCCGAATGTGCCTTAGTAGGGATATTATCCATGCTTATTAAGTATCAAAAGCTGGAACCTTAATAAGTGCTTGACTCGTTTCCAAGGCTCAACCTATAATTTGGGCCCTTGTCCCTTACTGCATCATTTTTCAGAGTCGGGTGCTGGGATGAAACCCTGAAAGGTGAAGTCCCTGTTGCTTGATGGATTGGCTACAACGACGTCGTCGCGCGTCGTCGCAGTGGGCTCTTGCCGTTTTTTGTGCTGATCAACGACGACCCAACCACACCCCCCAAAACAAATAGCCCCCCCCAAGTCGCCCATCAGCTTGACTGACGATCAATACAGTTGCTCTGTGCCAGTCCGGGTCAGTCCTTACGTCCAACTTTGGCAGGAACTCCGGTCGCCCCAATTTTTGCTTTCCAAAACGCTTACCCTGGCATCCCCGTCAAAATCCATGAGCACTTCTTTCACCTCTTTTTCTTCCACCCCCCTCGGCGCCTCCCTTTTCATTAAACTAAAGGCCTCCCATCCTCTCTCATCGCACCGCTAGTTCGTTTCCGCTTTTTACCAAACCACATCTTACCCACGACGCCGTCAAGTGGAGTATAGTGCAGTGCAGCAGATGCAGTGACCAAATTCACCACGTTGATGCAGAACGGCGATTGCTAGCCAACGCAGCCACCCGCATCTTCTCCCCCTGCTTTTGCGGCTACTACGTAAAACAGTCACCTCACTCTTACCATCTTCTCCTTCGTTCGATTTTTTGGTCAACGGCAAAGACCGCCCACGCCACTCGCGACTCCCAATCGTGGCAAGTCTCGGTGAATTGTTACCACGAGTACGAGTGACGTCGATAACTTCAACCTGCTCATTTTAATTGAGAACTCTATCCCTTGGGGTATTTTTCGTCAGAACCCTATCCCATAATTCATAATCGACCGCCTCGACCCTCAATTCGACTAGCAACCCACAACCACCTCTACACATCACATCCACTATGAGCGACGAACCCACGCCCACGCGCGACGACCAATCGCCCGCCTCGTCGTCCGCGTCTTCGATTGACGACCACGAGATTCACGCACCGGTGCCCAAGAGACCTGCGCTGCCTAGCCGTAAAAGCAGTGGTACCCTTATTGTGCCAAGCGGCTCTGCCCAGATCGGACCAGTACCACAACATCTCCAACCCGACGATGCGAGGGCAATGAGTCCACGGAGAACGAGCGAGGACCTCGAGAACATGGGGCGCCAGGCGCGCGAGGAGCTCCACAGGTAAGTCACGGATTCGCATGAGCGCGACTGAGCAATAGACTGATTCAATCATGTTAACAGACATGCTCGCGCGCTGCAAGAGTCCCTGCTCCTGATCTTCAACCGCATAGAGGCTGTCAAAGAAGAGCACGACAAACTGGACAACAACAACAAGTTCCTGCAGAAGTACATTGGCGACCTTATGAGCACGAGCAAAATCACGGCTACTGCGAGCCGTGGCCGGAAGTGATGGCGAGTCATGCGATGGGCGTGTCGACTATTGACACCACGTTGGCCCCTACGAGTTCGATGCGATACAGAACATCTCGCGTTTACCACACTATTTTCTGGTGGGTTGCCTAGCAAGATACGGCCTATGCGACGCCCGCCTCATTTCACCCACCACCCTTATTGGCAACTACTCGACTACTCGCCCACCGGTCATTACACATCCTCGGCTAACATAGCATCGTGCAGCTTTGCTTCAGCAACCGTATGCGCCTCACTAGTGGCGACTCCAACCAATAAGAGGCAGAAGGGAAACCCTGATTACGATACATCACCCAAGTCCCAGTAGGATTTACCAGTGGCAATTTTTTACTGTTTTACTATATACACGCACAAGAACCATGGCACGGCGTACGAAACGAGAACCGGTGTTGAAAAAGGAGCGAGGCAACTTATATCCCCATACCGATTTATTACTACCATTACCAGCATCAGGAATACCACAGCCCCACGGACTGCTGGACATTAGGGTTCGGCTTGGCCCTAGGCGTTTGAAAGGATTTGAATTGGCCGCCGCGGCGGCATTTGGCATTGGTACCGGTCAACTGGCACATATGCATTACTGAGTGGCTGAACTGCAGCCTCTCTGCATGTACTTAGGCGTTTTTGATTTGCGACGTCAATGTGACTTTGATTACAGTGATATGCTTTCCCGGTGTTCACGTGATGGACTCACTGCCTGATGGCAGGACAAATTCGTTGAATGTGATGGCTAAATCCACACTGGCTTCGTCGTGGCCAAAATCGGGCTGTGCTGCTAAAGGGTGGGAATCTGAGGAACACGACGTACGATCACGACGACAATATGGACGTTCTTCCATTGATTCCGCTTTCACCTTGCATACGTACGTCATACATCAATAGTCTGGAAAATCGTTTGAACCCCGATACAAGTTATCCGTCAACCATCACAGCGGCGCCCTGCACCTCCGACTTCGCTCGTGGCCACATTACTGGCTACAACGTGACTCGAACGCGTGCCCCGACTCATGCCACCGCGGGAGGAGCTTATACTTCACTGCAATCCCCACGCACCAGTCGCGATATAGCTGACGTCGATTTAGAGTTTGGCTTGCAACCGATTTCGTGCCTAGTTAACTAGAGAGGTTTGGACGCCTCACCCTTGTCCGTTCAACCGCAGGGTGTAGGGGTCGAGGTTTGGGGGTTGATGGTGTATACCTGGGTTCTTGGGATGGATGGATTGCTGGCTGGAGGGATGAGAGGATGCGAAGTGACGTGGGGGAGGATACAGCGGCTAGGGAGTGTTGCGTATAGCCGGCTGACACATGTCAATAGACTGGTTCTGCAAGACTGATGATGAAGAACGGTGGGTTGACAGTTGAAGTTATGGAGATGGAAGCAATGGATGACAGGAGCTCATTTGCAATAGTTTGGGATCAGAGCTTGTTGGAGTTGGGATTCCTCGCGCTGTATTGCGCGCAACCTCCGAGGCTAGAGATGTTGGAAGTACGCACTTTCTAGCATTGGCAAGTATTCCAGCTCGAACTGCCGAATCGGGATTACCGAGAGTAGTTGATGAGTGCTGTTATGCCCTGCTGGTACAATTTGTCGCACCGCAGTTACGTAGAACGGCAGTGCGGGGACAGAGCTAGAAAGGAATTGAAGTAGTTGGGAGTCTCACCATGCTTTGTTCATTCATGTTCGAGTGAGTGGCCACACGTTGTAGGAGTGCGGACATGCCGAGTAGAGGACAGGTAAGGTATTATTGTCCGGCAACGTTTCAATGAGGTTGGTGTTAACATGCCCCACTCGTCCTCCAAATAACCATTTTGTCATGTCCTTCCACCGCATTATGCCCGTACTGCGATGATTGATTGAGTGTGAGGGCGCCAACTGTAGCCCCTGATGCTCCCAAGTGTACCGGCTTCTTGTCATTGGTTGTATCCCGTCAAGTCCTGCAGGTTACTTGTCTTTTCGATGGTATGGACGCGCCAGCCCTTCCGTCGCACTAGCCCAGCTTTATTGTTGCGCAACAGACAGACAAGCGGAGGCGAGCTTTCACATATGGTTCGAGAAGCTGTCTGCCTCGAGTGTTCTAAACACCTGAACGCCGAAGACTGGAGTGGACTGATACACGAGCCCTCCTTTCTTGTACCGAGAGATGGGAAGGTACGGCCAAGTACAGGGCTACAGAACCCCGCCTCAATCCAGAAGTAACCATCATAGAAGAAGAAAAGAAAATCATTTTTTGGCCTTCATATAAATCTCCGAGTATGCTACCAGAACAAGCAAGAAGTGTGTTTGCTGCGCTCTCAGGCCCAATACAGAATAACAGTGCTACCACCCAGTGCGCATCGCACTCAGCCATTCTCCTCAAGCCGGCTAGGGGGTTCCATAATATCTCTATATCCTTAGTCTGGGCAGCTTTCCTCGTATAGTGAGGGTTCCAAGTAAGGAGCCGTGACCACAGCAATCCAAGGCATGGCCATGTTCAGTGAACAGGCTGCTATTTGTGCCGATTGAGGATCATCAATACTAGCCATCTACGTTGTTAGTACTGTCATATTCTCCTGGTTGAGTTGTTATCTTCGCATTCATTCTAGTGAAGATGAGATACCTAAAACCCCTTCCCATCAAAGAAGGTTGCCGTTCCTCTTGACGCAACTGGCCGTCGATGTGTTGGACTTTGGACTGATCGGAAATATTTGGAAAGACTAGTGCACATGCTATAAGCAGGTAGTACATATTGTGATAGCAGGGTAGTTCGTTGACAAGGTTGGAGTCGAGTCTCCTCATACTTCGTGATTATCACTTGAGTTTCTGGGAGTTTGGTGCTACAAAGCAACAGCTTTCGCCTGGAATAAAAACGCACACATTGGTATTGTAGGATTTATGTATGCTTATGGCCATCGGCATATCAAGTGCATAGAAGTAGAAAAGCCTCCTACCGAGGGTTAGTACCGCATATGTTGATGTTCGTCTTACCACGATTCCCGTCACCCTGCGTACCATCCTTAGAATCACCCATCGCCCCAGGTTGCATGATGTCAGATACAAGGGGTCACGTGACAGATCAAGAGTTACGTGTTTACCAGCCACTGGGACTTGGCCAGAAATCCCTCTGCAGAGCAGAGCAGAAGACACAGATAACACACAAAAATCAATCCATCACACTGAACGGTCAGATTACCGTAAGATAAAGGCCACAATAAAGTCACATCGCAAGATACGTGAATATCTGACAGAAATCGAGGAACGTATACTAGAAACACCTTCACTGCTACCACTACCTCTATCCTTATTATACAAAGGTACGCCTACTACTCTCCGTTAATTCAATATGATAGCTAGTAAGATCACCTATTATATTACTGATCTAGAGCTTAGTATCAGTCCAGATCATACTAATCGGCTTAGTCACTTCGTTAAAAGTTCGCTCTTTAACGTGACCGAACTCGTATAGATTAAGCGCGATCTTAGCCGTACTAAGTACGCTAAACGTATATAATAATAACGGCGCGCTACGAAGAACTGTTACCTTCCTTCAATTTGGTGGAGCTTTATCCGTTACAGAAGGTAGAGAGAGTGAAAAAGAAGGTCGAAGATGAGGTAGGCGTTTTTCAATGCCGTAAAAGAAGCTAGACGTCGATTAGTAGGCTGACTGAACCTAGCAGAAGTTATCGAAGCTAGTGATATATTATGTACTTCCCTTCTTCACCTTGGTAGAATCAAAAGATTTCATGATGAGTTGACAGAAACGGTTGTTCAACCTCCAGCTATAACCCAAATGCCTGTCTCAAAAGTAACTTCCGAAAAGGCCCAAAGACTACATCGCACGTCTCGTCTACGATCGCGCTCATTTGTCTATCGCCATCGTCAAAACGCCGCTGGAGGTCATTGGCGGAATATCATTCCGAGAATTCCGAGACCGCAAGTTTGCTGAAATCGTTTTTTGCGCGGTTTCATGTGATCAGCAAGTGAAAGGGTATGGAGCGCATCTCATGGCCCTTCCTCAACCCGGGGAACAAAGACGAAGTGCCTGATTATTACAATGTTATTGTATCACCAATGGACCTGTAGACTGCGGAAGATAGGTTGGAGCATGATTTTTTGTACTGCTCCGAAAGGTTTTGTCGGCGATCTCAAGTTGATTTTCAGTAATGGTCTGCAGTATATTGACGCAACAACGGTATACACCAAGTGCGCGGTCAAGCTGGAGAAGTGCATGTGGAGTCTCATTAAAGAGGTTCCGGAGTGGTATGATTCACTCGAAGAATGATTGTCCCATTCTTTGGGAGTTAGGTTTGTTCTGAACGAAACGAGATTTGGTATGGTTGGAGTCCAACAGGCGCGGGCACTCGCCAACTAATACGTACATCAGTAGGGACCAGCATATGGCCAGATTCGCGCTCATGCTCAAGGCTTCGCGTGCGTTTGTCAAAGCCAGTGTCGTGTTTGTCAACGCCTCACCCGTTATCACGGACTCGATCTCGAAGCAATACAAAAGTATGATATTCTCCTCAGAGTGGATGGGAAGGTTGATTAGTATACACAACGAGCTTTCTTCCAGGATCGTGGTGGTCGTTTTGGCCACAGCCCCACTGTTCCTTGACCTCACAATTGCTTCCCCTCCTGAAGCTACTGGTCCCCAATAGTATAACCTGTGGAGAATCTTTGGTGGTTCAGCCCGGCTAACTTTCTCTTAACGGCGATGCGCATACCCCACCGCTGGTCCCGCTCCGGCCGACATTGTATAACTCGTAGTCCAGTCGCCGAAACGTCGTAAACGCTGTTTACGACGCTGTTTACGACGTCTTCTATAACTTTTAGAAGAATTGCGACAGATTGCCATAATTGCCCCCCTCTTCGCAGTGATTGTACTAATCGCTCCTCTTGTTAGCCGCGCCCGGTCCGTCTTAATTCTGTCTGAATGATGTCACGCCATGGGGGGTTACCCTACAGCGATAGATAAGATAGATAAGATAAGATAAGAGCTATAAAAGAGCTCTGCTAGGCCAGAATAGCTGACCTGGCCATCCTTTCCCAATACAACAATTCACACCCCATATGCACTCGCATCAATGCCCGAAGGTTCAAGGTGTGATGATGATGGCAATAGACAACAAGATCCTCAATAAGACCTTACTATCCGGGAGGTGGAAAGAATAACAAATCGAGAGCCTTCTTGCTCCGATCGAAACAAAAGTACCTCAACAGGTCCTAGGACTGCATCACCTCAGCAGGTTAACAGAGGAATAATAGCCTCAACAGGCGAAAAGAGTCAATTAACTACAGACTTGGGCCGCTTGATATTTTCGTCAAGAGAGTGACTATCTACACAGATCCTTAAATACCGTCAAGAATATGCTTACATAATTCGTCTGAAAACCCAGCAATATGGTCAGGCTGCCTACTAACTTCAGTAATAGCAATCCTCCTAGGTGGAAGCTAACTAAGTTGTGAACTGCACTCCCCGCTATAGCGCGGTAAATACTCCCGATTGTTAGTGTGCCTTAAGGAGGTCGGTTTCGCCGTACGCAAACCTCTTGCGTTCGACGACTCCGCTATGATGGCACCACCATCGGAAACCAACCGCATCTTGGTCGCCGAAATCACATCGACCCGTCACCTTCTGCAGCTCCAGGTTGACATGGCTATTGCAAGTTCCCCTCCCTAATAATGTTGGAGCCTGGTCACTTATTATTCCCCCCGGCGGCTGCTTCTGGTTCCCCCATGTCGGTTGATCAGATGGCAACGCGTCGTGATCAGCTGTCCTTATCTATTCCCTTTAGTATCCTCTTGGTCTCTTACTCTAGGGCTATATAGTTTCTCAGTCGATCAAGAATTAGCTCTAGGATACCTGTGTTAAGCTTATATCCTTATAGTACTTAATACTTAAAGACGTAGAAGCAGTCCTTCAGTTCGTAATATAATTATAGATAGACCCGATACCTGGTGCTATTAGCTACCTCTAGGTTAGAATCCTAGCGCTTACGTTTGCTAGCACTCTTATTTCCTCTTCTACGGCTTCCTCTATTACTTCATCTCTTATATAATAGCTGTCGGCTGGTGTAGTTGGTCACTTCGCTGGTAGATAAGTCCCGATTTGAGCGCTGGTAGATAAGTCCCGATTTGAGCCTCGCCCACTTGGGTCGGTGACGAGTCGCGGGTTCGAATCCCGCAGCTGACACACAAGGGGGTTTAGTCAACCCTTACGGCGCGCTGCCCACCTTGTTGACTTCGCCTACCTAGCGATAATAGGGAGATTGGTGCAGTTTAGGATTACGAGCATCCTAGCCAGTCGACCGTCAAGCACTACGTCGGCGGAATATAACTCGACAGCCGGTCCAGAATTCGAATCGTTAATCCGACCCCTTATCGGACCCCCTCTCGCCGCGATTCTTGCGAGCGTCTAGACCACGTTACGGTCTATCCACTTGAGCGTATGGTTGAGATGTATACGCTCGACGAGAACCCCAATTAGCAGATACTACGACTTGTCGCGACAAAAAAAATAGTCGAGCATCTTCTGCACATCAGCAGCATCCCACCCCTGAGGACGAATTTAAGTGCCACATTACCACACTTATCGGTAGTTCAGGCAGGGGTTGTAGCACAGACTTAGGGAGGGACAGGAGGTTTAGTAGTCGTTTGGCTACAAGTTTACCTGTATAACCGCCCGACGCGGCTTAAGGGCCCGCTATATCATCTATAGCCCCTTAAGGGAGTACTTGTAGAGGTACCGAGGGTTAACACCTACGGCGTATTTAATATTATTATTTTTTTTATATAATAGCTCTGTATATACTAGAGGTTCTTTCATAGGAGTTTATTCGCGGTTGGTATAGATAAGCAGGAGGCTGTTTTACAGTGCAGTGCATTTAATTCGTTCCATTCATTTCCTATTAAACTGGTATAATTGGTTGTATCATAATGCACGTACATCATCCATTATCTGTATTATCTACCATCCGCCTTGAGGATACTTCCGATCATACCACACTGGGTGTGACGATTCAAACAGCAATAACATAGACAATGGTCAAGAACAACGAACTTGATAATACGTGGCAGACAATCTATACAATCTAATTTGTTCTAATTTTATCTACCCCACCACCACCATCTATTGGGATTGAGGATGAGAAGGATGGTTATTCAGAGAAGAACGCACTACGGCTGGAGTAGGCACTCGGATCGAAGATTCCCCCGACATGGAAGTCCTGGAACTCTCAACCGGAGATTTTGTGCCTGTCGAAGCCGAACCCCCCCTCGAACCGAAGATGTGCTCCACGCTCGAGTTCCTCCGCATCCTTCTCCCCACTAACGCCATCAACTCATCCGCAAGCCTCGATGGCGGAGTCACGAGGGAGTCTTCATACGCGTCGATGGCGGGCTTCTCCCACACCAGATCCGCCTCGTCGGCAGAAACCATATGGGTTCTCTTCTTGACGGTGAGGCCAATCCACGACGACTTGCTGCTTACAATCTTGAACTTGTACGCGGTGAAAATCAGAACGCCCAGAATGGGCACAGTATAGCAAATGAAGAAATCCATTACTCGGAACTGACCAGGGATGAACAGGGTGTATCCGTACATGATAGCAATAAGCACCATGCTCACAGCTCCAACATACCCACAGAACGGCTGCATCCAACCCACGTATGGCAGTGTGCTACGATCGATGCCTTGCCTCTTCATAGCGCGGTAGAAGCAGATGTATGTGGTGCTCATAACAAAGTAGTTGATGAGCTGGGCCGTGGCGGTGACGTCTCCAAGCATCACGACCAGTTTGCCCGCGTTCTGCGACTTGACGACCTGCAGCAGGGAGAGCATAGGGAAGAGCATGGTGACGCCAAATGCATAGTAAGGGATGCCCTGCTTGTTGCACTTGGACAAGAATTTGGGCGCGTGGCCCTCGAGCGCCAGGCAGTGCAGGGAGCGGCTGGAGCAGAACACGTATCCATTACCGGCGGAGAAAATGGCGGCGGCCATGAGAGCGTTGATCAAATGCGGCAGTACGTCAATCTTGAGGTTGTTCATGGCGAGTACGAAAGGGGACGCGGCGGATGAGTTCATAATTGCGTCATTCCAGGGGATGAGGATGCCGATTGAGAGGGCGCAGCCCATGAATAACAGTAGGAAACGCCAGTAGATGGTCTTAAAGGCCGTCTTCAGGTATGTGCGCGGCCTCTCAGCTTCAGGCGCGAGGATAGAAATGTACTCGGATCCCACGATAGTAAGACTGGCCAGGCGGAGGCAGTGAATAAACCCGTAGAATTGGCCCAAGGTGCCCTCGGTAATATGTGGCGCGAAAGCACCGGGGTCATCCCAATAGCGAAAACCGAATGCGTCGTGTTTGGGGTTGCCGCCGACCATGACAACAAAGGTAAATACGAAAACAACCAGAATGAGGAGGATTTTAAACCCTGAGAGGACAAACTCGGCATTTCCAAAGTGCTCCACGGCGACGAGGTTGAGAAAACCCCAGGCAACCATGCAGACAAGGCATGGCGCCCATACGGGAATATTCTCGTTCCAGGTCGTCAGCACGGCACTCAGGGCCGACACTTCGAAGGGAATCAGGATGCTCTCGTAGAGGAAGAAGTTCCATCCGGCCATGAATCCCAGAGCTGGATCGACCCATTTGCCCGCCATGCGCATGAACGATCCGGGAACCGGCATGTACACGATCATCTCGGCGGCGCAGTTGTTGATGGGCGCCAGGATGCAAGAGTACACGGCAAAGGCAAGGAGCAAGCTTCCAGGACCGCCGGCTGTCAAGCCCGTTCCGATGCCGACAAAGAGGGAGGTGCCAATACTAGCGCCCATGGCCATAAGCTGGATCTGCCGATTGCCGAGGTGGCGTTTCAAATGGTTCTCGCCGTTGTTGGAGGTGATGGTACCTGTTGTGGCCGAGTTCTTCTCGGTCGCGGATTCAGCGCCACTTCGAGATTCGTGGTCCGAAGCCATCGTGAGCGCCTATGAGACTGCTCGTTGAAGGCAATCGGGGACTAGGAATAATTGATCGAGGAGGACTCGGTTGCATGAGGGCCTCAGAATGGTTGTCTTGGGACAGTTCGAGTGGTGCCTCTGGGGTGGTTGGCCGACTGTTTTTGTATGAATGTGTAATTTGGAAAGATTGAGAAGGATTTGAAACGATGCCGAAGCTCCCATTTGTCCTCCATATTTACGCCGTGACGTGACGGCTTTTCTCCGAAAGGTTCAGAGACGTAAGTTGTTGACATCTTGGGTGGGCCCACACATCTGCCCTGGCTCAAGGCGAGTGTCGACTCGCTATCGGGACGATGGATGGCATCCATGGATAGGAATAGAACCCACTATTTTATATAGAATCAGTGATTACGTGCTCGGGGAATCTGTAGCCAATATTTCAATATGATTGACTGTGCCTCTGTCATGTGTTGTGGTGTTCGGGCTCGCAATTCACAGCACACACAGCAGACTCGAAGCTCCAGGGACCAAACCCAATTCAGACAGAGCTTCGTTGACGGACAGATGGTGGAGGATCCATCTTGGAAACCTTGAGGTACCTGTGGCGGTACGCCTCGAGTGCCACAGTATGTCATATGTACAGGTTTCTCCTTGTTGGGTAGCATGGAACTTACAAGCCCACGTCCTTGGTGAGCATTGGCACTTACGCAAAGCGAAATCGGCCCAAAGTCACGCATTCAAAGCGATATAGACTGATGATGTCTCTTAATCAGAAGTCGGCAAATAGAAGCCTACTTAGGCTGCGAAATTCCGTAGGCGCAGTGTCAGAAAAGGGGGCAAAATGGGCTGAAAACTGCCTGTCACGAGAGTTTCACTACCTAAGACATTACAGTATCTTCAAATATAGTCAGCAGCTGCAATTAAGACCGTTATTGTGAACTGTAGCGGAAATGGTCATGGCTAACTACCTACATCCTTCCTGTGGGCGGCTTGATGTCTAGTTAGCCCGTATTGCTATCATTCATTTCCGCTTTGAATATATCTGCTGAAATAGCTTTGAAATTGCTTGTTTTTTGGTCCCTGCTTTTCTAGGCTGTCTTCTTGCACCGGCAGAACAGCATGTATTGGTGGTGGTGTTGATGAAGAGAGACAGCAACCAAGCTGCAGTGGAAGGCAGGGCTAATACAGTAGCGTGGCCTCAGGCATGCACTGGCCAACTGACAGTTTGAATGAGAAAACAGATGAAGACTGCTCGTAGATTGCTTTATTGGTGCATATAAGTCTCCCCTTGGACGGGAGACGCCCTTGGCCATTGAATTCTTCAGCTACATTATACAGTTGTGAACATGACTAAAATATCGAAAGCGGGTGATTACAAGTCTGGGGCCCAAGTTCCCAGGTTGTGTCTGTCTAACCTCGTACTAGAATACTCTATCACATGCATCTAGTAATTCTCACAAGACTGTGTAAAGTTCCACTGCTTTAGAAACCTGGTCGCATGGTACGAGTAAAAAAGTCGATTGATCCAATGAGTCTGCACTCGTAGCGTCTGCTAACTTCACTTCTTCTTGTGCTTGCACCTCCTGTTGCCCTCAATAAAATTAAAAGAAAGCCAAGTGGCAGCCTGTCAAGGACATATAGTCAGTGTGGATAGTATCACCTTTATATATATGGTCAATAATAGCTGCTCAGCATGGCAAGTCCATGGCACTGGGGGAGACGAGTACCTCGGACAGCAACGCCGAGCATAAGATGGACTGGGTTAGGGAGCTGGCTAGTACTGATCATCGGGGCGAATATCCTTGTTTTCGGAGTGTGAGTTGGTTTGAGTGGGATAAGGAGGGGGCTGGCTATCGGGTTGTAGTGGGTCGTGGTGATGAGATAGTAGCGGGGATATTGAAGAAATTCGCCTGAGGTAAGGTGTAGCTTGACAATGAAGGTACTTCGTGTTATAGCTTAACCTTCGAAGCACGGGTATAGGATATAGGGCTCGAGACAATCTTCACATAGAGTCCAGTTACTGAGCTGAATATTATCATATTGACGATTCTGGTTCTTTGAGCATGGCAATGAGCCGCAGACCGTGCCACGCTCTATACCTTGGAGCAGATGCTGAATGCTTCTTACAACCCTTTGGCAAACCCATAGGAAAAAGGTTTAGCCAAGCCGTTGGCCGACACGACTTCGAAAGCCAACAGCATGAGCCCGGTGGATCATGACATGGTTGGTGTAGTAGTTTACCAATTAGACAATACATCCAACGCGAGGTAGAAGTGGTGGCAGTGGTGAAATAAGTGTATGATCAATGTGAGTCAGGCCAGTCACGTCAGGAGGAAGAACGTCAAACAAAAAACCAACGGGTTGAGACAAGTAGTTAAACATTAACTACCACCAATATATATCTATCTCATCCAAGAATCGTAGGCCGCATCTGCACTAGATTGCGCCTTGCCGTCTCACTGGTTTTTCTTTCTCCAAGCCGCCGGTCACCTCGCTCCAAACCTTTGCTGTATGCAGCGCTGCTTCCAGCCTGTTGGCCCGGACAGCCCAGCATAAGAATTAAGTGTATACAATAATTAGACAAAACCTGTTCTTATATATTGCCCTGCCTGTTTGCGTGGCGTGGAGTGGCCTGGGCCCATGATATCGTCTGATCAAAGTAACATGACCACACACTGAGCCTCTTGCCTGCATCGCAGTTCCATAAAAGCACCAGCTTGATTATGCCTTGCCTGCTTCACGGACAGCCTTCACCCACTCGTCCTCGCGTCCTTCTTGGCTCTGCAGCCGCTGATTTTCGGCGAGGACCTTGCATACGTCGTCAACGGTCTTGGCCGCAAGTAGACTGCCCTCCTTTTCCATGAGCAGAGCTAAACCGGCTCGGACCAGCACCGAATCTCCCTCGAACACGTAGACGTCCCACAGGCGGGAGGCTTCGTCCAGACTGCGATGCTGCGTAAAAAGACTCGTGAATAATTCCGCCAAGTATACCTCGGGGTCTGCGAGGCGCGTCAAGTGGTAGTGCAGGTTGCCCGCTTTCTTGGCTAACGTTTGAAGAAGCAAGTTGTAGGTGGTCGACTTGGCCCCCTGATCGTTGACGTAGAATGAAAGAGGCAGCGGGCGGTTGAGAATGTTGGCTAGCACAATAAAGCTGTCTGCGGCCGAGTGCAGGTTGAGGAGGATCAGAGCTGCGATGGTCTGCGAAGTTGTTAGCATCAAGACATCTCCCAGTCCGGTCCAAACCGCAGGTATGGCCGACGGTAAAATCCCCAGCCGTGCAACAGTGCGAAGAAGCCGCGGGGGAAGCAGTACTTACGTTGCAACCAGGGATGTACCCAATATCGCTCCTGTACATCGCCCAAGCCGACAGGACATCCAAAAGCGACTGGTGCAGTGGAGCCGCCTTGTCGAAGATCTTGAGATCGACCCAAGTTCGCTCCTCGACGTCGCGGCGAATCATCTTGAACCAACCGGCCTTTCGCTCGTCCTCGATGCTGGCTTGACCTTCGGCCACTCTAGTTTCGACTTCACGGGCTCTTTTGAGAGCCGCTTTAAATGACGTAGGCGTAAGGCCGAGTTCGTTACCGATTGCCTTGGCCCAAACAGCCCCACGGCAGCGGGGAGCCACACCTTTCCACCACGACTCTCGGGTTTTCCTTTCCCTAATGGCATCATCCCAGCGTTTCAGAATGTCCTCTTCCCATACGCGTGCCAGTTGACTCATTCTGTTCTCCTTGGTCAACTCTTTCTGGAGCCGGGCTTGCTCGCGGCGCTTGTCAGCCTCGACTGAGCTCGCCACGAGTTTCTGATACTCTTTCAAATGCCTCTTCTCCTCGGCGGGATTCTTGGGTGGCAGCCAACTGGGCCGCGTCCGGCTGAGGACAGCTTCCTTCTCCTTGGAAACGGGCAGCGGGTCAATCATAATGTTGGTCCGCCGGAGCGGCGGAAGCTCGGCCAGGGCGGATTTAACACGAGGCTTGGGCACTGGACGACCATTGGCGCTCTTCTCCTCCACATCCGCGTACTCCTCGAGTTTCTCGGTGAGAGCCTTTGCCTCGGCGCTCAGGTATGAATGTGCGGCTGTCCATGACTTGGCGCGCCCATTCACGGGTGAAGGGCCGGTGCTAGACGACCTTGCGGATGCAGCGGAAGATTCCTCGGATTTCCACGAAGGCGAACGGAGGCAGCCTTGAGCGGCAGCGACGGCCGGTGTGCCGTTGCCAACGCTGCGAACTCGTTCCTTGGTGGTACGCTCCGGTGAGGTAGATGCCGAGACAGGCCGACTGGCAGTGCGCTCCCGCGCTGGGCGAGGCGAAATGGGGACATTGTCCAGTATCATGCCGTCGGGAATGTCATCGTCCTCGTCGTCCTCGGCCTCCCTCTCTAGGTCTCCCACGCTTTTCTTTTCTCGCGAAGATTGCCAGCTTCGTCGCCGTAGATTCGGGCCCATGTGGGGATCTCGCGGGCTCAATGAGCAGGCCGAGTTGCTCGGGCTGGGGCTACGGCGTCGTCGGTTCTGGCTCATGGTCGAGGCGGACCGGGCGGAAAGGCCACGGATAGGTTGGGTGCTGGCAGCCGGTTGCGGGCCAATGCTGTTCAGGTTGGCCGTACTTGTGTCTCTAAACTGCGTCGTCAAGCTTGGGAACTTGGGCTTGACCTTGGTCGAAGAGCCTGTAATACTGCGCTGCAACTGTGGGCGCGCCAACTCACGGGTGCTGGAAGGTTGCGTAGGATGTATTTTGGGACCGACATGCTTGGTGGATTGAGCGCGGAGGTCGGAAGAGTAGGAGGAACTGTATGGGTTCGGGTTGGATTTGACCTGGCTGGTGTCGCGTTGGTGTGCCGAGTCTATCGTCACCGTGTCGTCGTCCAAGCCAATCTCTTCAAAGTGGCCAACATCTGCCAGGACGCTGTTGTCGTCATCTGAGCCGAAAGACTGTAGCGAAGACGTCTTGGAGGATTTGGAGGAACTCATGCCGGGCGGTGATCCAGGGCTGGGCACTGCTGTGTGCAAATCAACCGCGCAAAAACTGGCCCCGTCGTAGGTCATGATCGCATCGCCCACCACCAATCGCTCGGGTTGTTTTGCGTACTTTGTTTTCCCCCCCTTCCAATCCGCCCAGGTCAATGATGTTCCAGAATGTCGGGGACGAATTGGAGTTCGGACGGCGTTGCCAACCAGTGGGTCGTCTGTGATGTAGTTTGGACTGATTTTGCCGTGGCAAGGGCAGTCGAGAGAACGTCTGGTCGTCAAGGGGTGCGGAGATGGGACACCGGGTCGGAATTGCTGATCACCACAGCCGAACGGCTATATTACTGGTCTCTTCGTGAGACACGCGGTAGGTCGACGATACAGAGAAGCGCGAGCAACACGGAAAGAAGGACCCTTATCGGCGTGGGTAGACGTCTGAAGTTGCGTGGGATGAACCTGTTGGTCCGGAACACGCAATGCTGAATGCTTCGAGGCTATGTGATGGCTCTGGATAAATCGCAACGATCGACACCGTATCAACGGTTTCCAATGGTCTACGTGCGATAAATGTTGGTGAGGTAGCCGGGCTTCTGATGGCCGAATCGGTCGTCAATTGCTATGTGTCTCACGATCCTGGCAGGATTACCCCTGGCAACGGTGTTGGCCGAGGTGAGTGATGAAGGCAATTGGATGGTGTGGTCAGACAAAGAAGCTTAAAATAGCCGGGGTTGGTGACAATATCCTTGTGCAACCGGTGTAAATGAATGTGGTAGATATTTGAGACGATTACTGCAGCAAAGTAGATCGTCGTTGTGCTTGTTGTTTGCCGTAGGCCAAATGAGGTTGCCAAGGATCAGGATCTTACCCTATTTGCGGATGCCGTCAGGGCAATGCGGCTGTGTGTCGAAGCTACTATGTGAGGACGTTTGGCAATAGCTTGGAAATGGCTTGTTTCAGAGTCGTCTGAATAATAAAGTTGGGATGGTTTCTTAGGGGTAGCAAAGGATGGATGTCCGTTCAATTGGGTCAAAAAGATTAAGATTTCGGGGTGTAAGAATGCCCTGCATGTGCTGGTATCGTTTTGTCAGTTGCTGGAGTTGGTCGTCTCGAGGACTTGATCGTGGGAGACGGTGATTACGAAAGGGGGTACGAAGTAAGTAAGTACGGCAGGTGAGGGAAGAACGAGGGCGAGGAACGAGAATTCAATGAGAGTGAGAACCAAGGGCTGCTGCTGCTGCTGCTGCAACGAACGAAAAAGAATAATAGCGCACCCCAAAGTCCCGGGGCGATAACTAGCGGGACTGGATGATGTTGGTTTTTGGGGAGAAATCCGAGAGATGCAATCCTAAAATTGGTGCTGCATGCAAGAGATGAAGGTTAGCTAGCCCACGCGTTCCCCAACTGTCCGTCGCTGTGCTGGGCACATGAAGCTAGCCCCTAATCAAAGCAAGCGAAGGGTCCATCGAGATATTGGTGGGGCATCCCGTGGATTCAAGGGGGTGCGCGGATGAGTAGCTCACCGTGGAAAAAAGAGGGTGTGCAATATGCAACTTAGTGACTTGGCTGGCCATTCATAATGCAAAACATCTCAAATTGCTGGGTCCGTGTCTTCAAGATCATTTTGAGACAAGCAAGGCCCGGATTTGTGCAGGACAACAGGATCGAGACCTTGGGAGCCCCGGTAGTTGCCCAGCAGGCCTCTCTCCATGGAGCCTCCCTGTTGCAGTCGACCGTTGAGAATGGGTACTTGCCATTGTTGTCTGTCTGATCAAGTTGCATCTCTCTGCTGTAATGCAACATGGACTTTGGGATCCCGAATCCCCAAATCCTCCAGATCCAAGCGTTGGACGACCCGGGGAGCGGCAGACTGTACGACAGCTGCTCCAGTAGCGCCAAGGGAGCCCCAAACGATAGTTCTCACGCCAAAAAGCTTCCCAATCCTACATCACAATCCGAAAGGCATTCTTCGCAGCGGCCTCATTGGACGCCCTGTGTCACGTCATACCCTCCGCCGTCGGTTGCAGGACCACGTCGTCATGAATGCATATCAATGTACAAGTTGGAATGCTGCAAGTGTTTCGATGGCAATTGGGGAAACTCCACACCAAATGGCCCCATCGTGCATAACATCGCAATCACCCTCCGTGATCATAACGTTGGCAAATCCACTTCATCATTCGGACTCAGTTGCAGACTTGAAGTCCGAAAGACGAATCCTCACAACCCTCGCACACAATCAACTTGACTTTTTACCTTGCAAGGAGCCAGGCTGTAAGCAAGCTGGGCATGGTCTGGAAACATAGAAGGGTCCAGACAATCCAAGCAACCATGTCGAAATTTCCTTTGCCAAAATTCCATCCCCTGCAGCGTCTATTCTGGCCAATGGACGCCGGTGCCGCGCCGTAGGATAAACAAGCTTCGGAAATTGGCTAGATTGGGTTCGCAGCATCTTACTCAATCCCGGTGCGACCGCGGACACGCCCTTTGAATTTTCGAACTTTTTTCGCAGCTCCGAAGCAACGCTGGGGAGCTTTTTTTGCTCACCGTGAGGCGATGAAAACATTGGTGACGACTGCGAGTCCTTACTTAACGCAGTGCACGCACGCATTTTTGCTCTTCGGTAGCAAGGAGCTATGTCTACCATATCGACTTGGCCGCCAACATCGAGAACCCTAGCGTCACTAGCCAAAAATGGAAGCATTCCTGCCCACCACCAAGAGTCGTCCAAGTTTCACCATCGCCGCCCACAGCCTTGGCCTCTGGGGAATGAGCGGACTGACGGTCAACCTCTTCCAAGGAGTATTGGCTTGAATGCTTATGCATGCTATCTCGCATGAGGGGGGGGCTAGCTTAGACAGAGTTGCCACGAGAACACCACCACTGGAACAAGGCATTGACCAGGATTTCAACGGCAACGTCAATTGTATCCACAGCCATCATCGGTCGTGTTAGTAGCGATGCCTTCGTTCTATCTTCGTTCTATCTCCTTGTTATGCGAACAACGATGCGAACTATACTGCATTGAAAGTGTGTAGATCTGTGTAGATCCTCTTCTTCAAAAGAGCGCACTATGGCCATCAGAACCTTCCGCGTAGAAATGAACGACGCCTGCCCTACAGGCCGAAATTGTGTGATACGGTGGGTGGTTGTCATATGGTCTCACAAACTGGCAATTCGGTTGTAATCGCTCAAAGGTCCAACACTTATCAGAGGCCCGCTCCCCGGACAAGGAAAAGCCAAGAACCGCAGCGAAACTGGCTTATCTACTCCGTCAACCAATACATGCCATGGTAATCATTCTAATTGAGAACAGGTCGCCATGCCAATGACCTTCTGCTTTATGCCGCCGCCTCTTGCTCGCATCTCTCGACAGCGTCGTATGTCATCTGCCAGGGTCACTGGATCGAGGCACTCACTCCAGTGAGCCACCCCTTCAACTTCTTCTCCATCCATACTGACAACAAATATGGCCTAAGGATGCTCGAAGCCGGCTTCATGTGACAGTGCTTTACTGTTGGCCCGGATTGGGGAAACAGAAACCCACCCATATTCCGCAACTCTTCAGTTGATACTTGACAGCGGTGGAATAATTGCCCTTGAAAAGCATCAACGACACGGTTCCCACTTTCAACATGTCTGGGCAGAACTCCTGACTGACGCTCATCTCCATACAGTCCATGGTGTTATACAAGGGACGCAATGACTCCTGTCGCTGCCTCCTGTTCCATTCCGCGAAGAAGCTCACAACCTCACGACGGTCTGCTGTAGAGCACAGCCAGTCCACGTAGGGACACGTCATGAACGAATCAGAAGAAAATCTCAATGCGGCTGATGAGCGACAGGCTCGCCGGGTCTGGGCTGCTTCGCTTTTTCGCCAGGTCTACTGATACGGCATTGGCCAAGCCGTTGATGATGTTAGTGAAATATATGTCGATGTGAAAATCGCTTGGCAGTTCAAGGCTGGCGCGCTTGGGACACCTTTCCTCAATGAAAGCCCTAGTCGTGAATTGGATGTCGTTGCATGCCCCAGGCACATCTGACGTGTGCCAGGTGCAACGCCCGGGTCAATTGCCTATAATTAGCCCTTCTAGGCAAGACCTAGAGCATCGCTCGAAATTATTAGAAAGTGGACATAGGTAGCTGATAGCTGTATGAAATTGCGCATGATAAGGCGGCAAGTTCATGTTACACATAATTAGCCGAGCCCTTCTTGGGTTCAATATACAAGTACCCGAGTGCTACGAAACTACTGTGGCAGGACGTGACCAAGCCCGACTCAACTATCGGACGAGCCGAGGTCGACTTTTGTGTCGTCAGGTCGATAAAGGTATATCATCCATCGCTGAAATTTGCAACAAATTCGACAACGGGGTCGAGGGTACGACGTTGACGTGTCACTCCATATGCACTCGTAGGCCCCCAATCTCTGCGAGGTACCTGTGCTTAGGAGCTTTGCATAGTGTCTGGCTCGAACAAATCTAGCAGCCACGCGTACGGCAACTTTGGTAACCACTCATGCTTTCGGCGACGGAAGCGCAACGTTCGGCACGCGACCTATTTGACCGTTCTTTCTCTCAAACGACAATGCGAGACACCCTGCCCCATCCATTCACAACTAATTTGCTTGCTCCACGTTAGCCAATCTGAGCTTCACCACACAGCTAGTGACCTTTCTCTCTGCATTGGCTCTGCCGTGATTTAACGCGTCCCATCTTGGCTATCACGAAAGAAGGTGACAGCACCCCCAGCAGGCTCTTTTCTCCCACACTACGCCATCCTGCTAATACCACAACAGGATCTCAACCATGGCTCTGACTCACCCAGGTACCAAGAAAAGGAAGAATAAGAAGAACCTGACCGGGCCACGCCTCGTAAAGTTAGCCACTCTAGCCCTCCAGATCGACAAAGAGAAAAAAAGTTTCTGCAAAGCGTTACAGAATGCCACCGAGGCAGCGAGGGCAGTGGACCAGCGCCTGTTCGAGATGCTAGCCACCGTCAACGGCAAGCGAGACCTGATCCAGACCAAGGGATGTGTATGGGACTGTTTCTAGGAGGAAGTCACCAGGAGTATTTCGTGGTTTTGGAATCAGCCGCTGGTGAACTCACAGCGTGTGATGGCCTTGAAAGATGCTCTAAGGGAGGTGTATGAGGCTGCTGTCGCTGTTAAGAGGGTGAATGCTGATCGCGAGGAGGCGGCTGGTGACGGTCAAACTACAAGCGATTGCGTTATCAAGCCTTGGGTCATCAATCCTATGGACTCGATCATGGTTTACCTGGAAGGAAATGACTCGGACAAGGTCGCATCTGGAAAACCCTTGGAGGGCGAGAACAGGGACGATGATGGTTCTGCCGCTTCCTATGCCGGAACTGGACTTACCTCCCTGGCCGACATGACCATGGCATTGCAAGATGTGGAGCGAAATATATATGACAAGGGTAAAAGGGAGGATATAACGATGGATATGGTTGGCCTGGATTTTGAGACTAGTCCATCATGTATGGCTTTGGGGGTGAGCCTTTGATGAAGGAAAACCGCCAGATGAAACACCATTCAAGAACCAAGGCAACCGATGTTATATTACGATGGCTGCTGCTGAATGGCGGTGCAAGGTTGGATTTAGGGTGAAAGATACTTGGTCAGAGGATATCGGTCTGTTGGCAGTTGTCAGAATGAGAGATGCTAGCGGTTACGCTATGAGTCGCCGATTGACAAGCCTTGATCAAAAGTTTCGTCTTCCATGCTCAAAAATCGCCAGCCAAGTTTCAAGGTGAAATGAAAAGGGTAATCATGGACGTCTTGCTCAGCCAGCAAAGTATGACAGAGGTATCGTCATCACGTGACGCCCCTGACTACAAACGATAAGTGCCGGAATAATTGCTTAAATAAATTCGATTCTGATACGTGGAACAGTACTGTGGATGAGGTAAAGCCCGCAGGTGGGCAAGTTCGAAGCAAAAAACCCAAATCACGATTCTGCCCACAAGGCGCAGCGTTGCATTGATGCCGAAATCATCTTGCTGGCCGCTTGTTTTTCATATACACGCATTTTATTATTCATGGTGTGTTGGGCTTTGATACATGATGCCCCTGTTATATGGGATGATAACAGGAGCAAAGTAATGGACGAGTTGTGTGACGCCTGTTGGCTACAACTTGCTCACCGCTTACACTTGATGTCATATCACATGGTTGCAGATTGGGCCATCAAATCAAGTCAAATTCCTACCTCAAATAGAATTAGGAGGGGTAGTGTATGCAGAGCTCAGGACCAGATGTGAGCTAAGCAACCCTCCATATTCATTGGTTCATACTCCTCCTTCTGCTCCTCCTCGTGCTGTTGCTTCTTCATGATGAGAACTGAAGATATAAAGCTGCAAAACAAATACAGGGCGGCCTCCAGAAGTACTTGGAGTAACGAGCTCTATGCCACCCATGTTGCCTTGCTGGCCATATGCTTCCTTACGTCCAAACTGCGCATTCGGGCTGCCGTCGACGCTGCGCTGAGACTTGCGTGGCCAACTTCTCCATCGGGTAGTCCTTCAGAACCACCTCCAGACATTATTGGCCTCCCATCAGCTGGTAAAGGATTGTCTTATGCACATGCTCTGATGAAACATACAAGCTACAGTCCCCGAAAGCGATTTGGGGATGTTCTGTGCAAATGAGACTCATGCTTCCGAAATCCATGATAATACCGATGTCGGAGATCAAGGGGCACGGGATCACTTGATGGGCAGACTAGACACAATGCTTTTGGAGTGCTTATGGAATTTGCGAACAAGACTTCATATTTGGACGGGAATCCAGGCACCGCACGTCTTGCCCTGAAGCTAGCGCAACTGAATATATTCGACAGGGGTCTATCCGAGGCCTGCGTGCAGAAATGTAAAAGGATCCGGTAGCGAGACCTTCTAAAAACGTTTCTGGCAATATGCGCGATGGGTCCTCCCACGGCATTGGCCATCAATGAAAGCTAATGCACAGCAGCCATGTTGCCAAGGAAAATGAATTTCCCCTCTCAATCATGCCACCAGCTGAATCATCTAGATGGCCAGGCTATTAAAGGTCCGCACAAGAATCGTCAAACCAGTGATCATTCTTGTTCTCTCAGCATCGAGTCAAATTTCATCTAAAGATGATGAGCCTTGCAAATTATACCTGGTTTTTTAACCCCATCGTCACTGCGTTCCCACAAACCGTTTTGCCCAATGTTACATTTTGGAACGTCACCAATGGCATCGACTTGAACTACCAAATCCAAATTTCGTGGCCATTGGCATGGGAATCCCGCGATGTCAAGAATACCGCACTTACAATGTGTCCGTTCACTGCAAACGATATAATCTCATCGACTAACACCAATTTGTAGGTTTGTACTAGACGGCAACGCCCTCGGCATGACCGCCACAGAAGCCTGGCGCCGCCGCCTCCCCGTTGAGCCCACCCAGCCCGATAGCATTGTCGTCAGCATCGGCTACCCCATCACCGACTCTGTCTACAGCCCCCAGCGCGGTATTGACTTCCAGCCCGTGACGCCAGGCGAAGATCCACCTGCTGAACCAGGCGTGCGCGAGGGAGCAGACGACTTCATTCATTTCATCGAGGGAACTCTCCGCCCATTCATCCATTCCGAGTTCCCGCAGGTGAACTTCGGTCGCGATGCGCTCTACGGCCACTCCTTCGGTGGATTGTTCGTGATTTACGCCCTGTTGCGCCGGCCTGATCTCTTCGATACTTTCTTGTCCTCTAGTCCGGCGCTGTTTTGGAACGATGGGTACTTGCTCAACCATACTTATTGGCTGGACGAGGCCAAACTGCCGGAAAATGTGACCAAGCCCGCTTTCAGACTCGCGTATGGGGATCTAGAGCAGTATCCTGTGAAGCGACGCACCGAGACGAATGAGCAGTACCAGTCAAGATTGGATTTGTATGCTACGTTTTCTATGACGGATAACTGCCATGCATTGTATGAGAGCCTGAAGGGGAGTAATAAGTCGAGAGATGTGGTTTTGAAGGAGTATGTTGGCAGTGACCATGCCAGTGTGGCTGCGGTGGCCTTGACGGATGGGATTGATTATTTTGTTGACTGGTAATTCGAGGTTGAGCACTGCTTAAGGCATATGTTTGAGTCCATATCTGGCAATGTGATATGCCTATGCTAGCTATGCTTTCAGATGCTTCTTGTACAGGCACCTGAATGTAAAGGGACCGGCAAGCCAGGCTGCAGTGTGCTGTGATCTGCAGTGGAGACCTGCACTAAAATAAGTAACTCTACAATAAAGTCTTTGCGCTACCTGTTAGAAAGGTTAACAGCAAAGTAAAACATTACACAACCAAATACGGTCCAGGATATCACTTGGATTTGATGTTCCCGTTGAAGGAGCAAAAGGAGGGCACATATGCCTAACCTGTATGTATTGTAGCTAACTCTGGTCCTCTCTTCGAGGGTCTATGTATGGAAACAAAAGGGTTCTTATATAGTCAATGAATGGTAGACTTGCTGATTAATTCAGACAAGTTGTAGAAGCATATAGATAAGTAGGGAATGTTCTATCCTCGCCACATTTCTCGTAATAGAGGTATGTGGGGATGGTCGCCGTTCTAGGTGGCGATAGTGGCAAGTATAGGACCCACATGGCCCACAGGGCCCATATTGTCCAACTATATCATTCACCTCATGACCCAGAGAAGAAAAAGAACAAAATCTAACTATCCCGATTGAAAACTCAAACCATGTGCTCTTTGTGAAGTAGTAGGATATCGCCGCCGGGGTTTGGAAACGATAAAATATCTCAAATGGGTACCTGTAACTCACTCAAATGGGAGCTCGTCGACACCTTTAATACTATTACCACCCCAATCTGGCTATCTGGACTGCGGGTGGTCAGCTGCACTCAATGGAGGGACAAGTCCAACGTCACAATACAGCGCCAAGCAACATATCATAAAACACATGGTTGTCCGCAAGAGATGAAGGATTCGGTCTAAGCTAGTATACATCGGTATTGCCCGTAGGACTAAACCAAAGCCAGGCTTCAAGTAGGTAGCCCATTTCAAAACGCGTATCGCAACGATCTTACGATTATCACCTCCAACCTCAATCATCCTCGGTGATTTTGCGCTTTTTCCTCGAATTCGCAACCTCAACAACCCGACCCACCGTCTCCTTTCCTTTATTCCCCAACGATATATCCATAGACATCTGAATCAAACCAGCCACTCCATCAGTTCCTGCTGTCCCAGAAGCACTCTTACGCGCAGTAGCGGCCTTTAGCTCCATATACAGTTTGTACAGCCCCTGTATCGTCGCCTCAGTTGCAGGTAACGCAATATCGGTCTCTTGAACCGTGGACTTCTGGACTTGGTACCCGTTCATCACCCCGGTGTACGCGTCAGTTCCGTCCGCAGACGTGGTGATGAGGTACATGGTGCAGTAATCTTTCTTCGCGCCCACTGTCGAACCCGTAGCAACGTAGAGCACGTCCAGCATTTCATTGAACCGGTGCCGCTTGGACACGTTCACCAGCGTCGTGTTTTCATAGGGGTATTTGCTCTTCTTGGAGAGTTGGTACACGGAGGTGCTCGGTGATGTTTTCAGGAACTCGTCAATCAGGCAATGCTTCAGTCGCAGAAATCGGGCGTAGGCGTGTTGAAGAATAATGACGTTCTTGAGAGTCGGCAACAGAAGGAAGCAGGTGTTGGGTCCAGATTGGATTGGCGACCCGTCATGGATACAAATGACTGGGCTGCTGAATTGTGTGTTATCGATTTGACCGCGTTGACTCAGCTTGTATCGCCAATAGCCCGTGTGCTCGTATAGCTGGAGGTTCTGGTTGAGTGGGTGATTCTTGTCCAGAGCCGGCAGGGGGACTATGCGAGCGCCCTCAGATGACTTGGGCGTGAGACCGAGGTGATCTTGCAACTCGACGATGGCATCGTTGGTGTGGCGGTTGAGCCTGCCCACGGCCGCCTTGAAAGTCTTCAACGATCGACCTCGTTTGTCTTTGGATGTATCATTGGCAATGCCATTGTCAACAGATTCCGGCATTAACTGAGCATACTCGGCCATGACCTGTTGCTTCATCTGATCGATGTGACGCATTGCCGAATATAGTAGATCCTCTATGCTCTCGGTCATGCTGGGCTTAGAATTGCTAATTTCTTGCATTGTGGAGTACGTCAAGGTGTTTATGAGTGTCCATCTGGGAAGTCGGAATTTGCAAGTGGTAGTTGGCCACCGCAGCTCCTGTATATCCAATCGAATTGTGGCAGATTGCATATCTCACCACCTAAAATTGCTCCAGCTCCACATTTGTTCGACATTCCAATTTCCATAGCAGCATCCGCACTGCTGCCGTTCGAGCATCGGCACAGACACTCATCTTGACGGCGATAGCCGCCTTAATACCCCTAAACAAATGATATAGGCTGCCGACAGTCTCTTCAGCCAAGGGTGGAACAACGTCGGTTGATTGCACAGTCGGTTCCTGGACCATATTTCCGCTCACGACCTCCACACCTACAGTGCCGCCAACCTCGCCGCTTCTCACGATAAGTATGGATGTATCGCATCAGACACCTTGAACGCCGCCTGAACTGACGAAGGTGGCGTCCAAAATCTCATTGCGGCGATGTTTCTTCGAAACTTGTTGTCAGGCCACGTTCTTCGTAGGGAAAGTGGCTCTTTTTGGTCACTCGGAAGCTTAGTGGCCCGGTATTGCCTGATGACGAAGTCTTTCTCTCGCACGTATAGCGCGTATCCATGTTAGATGATGGTGGTACCCTTGTTTATGGGAGAAGGAGGAATCGGGGTTCGTTGATGGGACGGAAGACCTGGGCAAAGAATAGTTGGTGTAACTTCATCCACAGTATCGCTCGATTCTGCCTCACGAGTTACGCCTAGTTCACCTTGCCAGTCCTGGGTTTTGGTATGCCTGTTGTATTGGGCCAAATGAACGTCAAAAGACGAGGGACGCACTCGTTGCAGAATGTGCACATATTGCTCCTCTCATCAACTTTAATGATATCCCCAGTGTCGCCATCTGCACTATGAGATACCTTAGAGTGCCGAATGATGACATGCTTGATTTCGCCATAGCAAGCGTGATGGTTGAAGCCAAGGCGTCGATATCTCCAGATTTTCCCTGGAAATTCATGCTAGTGTCAGCTTGGTTCTGAAGGATAACGTGCTAAGATGGACTCTACCTAGTCGGCCAGATGGCCAGCATCTTCCTTGCTGTGCTGCACTATGCCTGGTACTGCCACTGACCGGCTCACATTCGTTGCCTGGTAAATTGATAGTGGCAAGGAATTATCCCATTCTCACGCGACGAATCTCGAGTAGGATTTTATGAGGGAAGGACTTCTGTGAAACACACGACCTAAGCTGATCGCAGGCAAACAGAGGCACGAAAAATAACAACTTAGATGGATTGCTACTTCATCTTTGACCAAAACCGACGTCACTACGTAGAGTTGGAGCGAACGTAGGCAGGTTTCACGATCTTAACTGGTAGAGTGGTTCTTTTCCAACGGCGACTGCAAGCTCAGCCGTTGAGATACGCAAGGGTTGGTTGATGGTCCTGGCTATATATTAATAAATTATTATGAGTCGTTGGGAGAGAACATATGCTCATTCTTCCCTGCAGTAGGTAAGCAGATGATTTCATTTATATTTTGAGAAGCAGCACTAAATTATGAACGTAAATCAGTTTAGATATGTGTATGTTACTTAGAGATCAAAGGTTGTGGCAAATCGAAGGCCAAGACAAATTGAGTTTGCCTAGTCTAAATGTCATCCGCACCACATCCAGAGCAAGTTAAAGCCACCCTCTCCCCGTCCACCAGATACACCGCGTTAAGCGAGCTATTTATGAGAAGAACCTTGGGCTCTGGTGGGACAAGAAGTGGCGCCAGCAGGTGGCCTCTATAGATGAACTACACTTCGGATTCCACAGCGCTAGGAAGGGGTTCGTATATCGGAAGCCAAAGGACCATAACTAGCACTAGCTCGTTACACCATCAGATGAATAGATGGATAGAACACAACGTCGTGCATAAGAGAAGGAGATAACTGGATCCCAGTCATACTGTCAAATGCACACAGAGCTAGTTCAAGGACAACGGCTACAAGAACATCATCAACGTCCACAACAGCCCTGACGTCAACCCCATAGAAAGCTCAGTACGAAAGGTGAAATCTAACATAAAGAAATATGCCCATCGTACATCGACAAACCTGATAGCTCTGGCTGAAGAAGGCTATTAGTCCCTCAGTAAGAAGGGAGTTAATAAGGACCTTGGTTCCATGCCAACCCGCTGGCAACAGATAATTGATACTGAAGGCATTCGAATTGCCTACTAGACGTGTTCAAATCGTGGAAACCGGATGCGTCTTACGCACAGAATTGATCCTTCAATTATGTATCCCTTAGGTGGTGTTGTGGCTAGAAATGTGGCTTGTTTCAAACAAATTGCAACAGCTCTGCATTATAGCGATTGACCCTAGGCTGCCACGCTTAGACGAAGTGGAGACACCAAATGAAAGACATGAGGTAACCACACCTAGGGCATAGAACGAACAGCACCTAGTAACACCTAGTGCGTAGAATGAAGTAGGAAAATTGAGTTTCGTCGTGTACTAAACCGACTTGGCCGAGGAAGAGAAAGAGCAAGTATTGTCTAAAGTGGGGCATTCCTTTCTGGAGGTGCACGGTGGGAGGGTGCCATGTGTTCTGTCAACGGGTGATGGCTAGGCACTATTGCCCATACCTTGTGAAACAAATTCGGAAACACTGGCCAGACAAGCCGTCAAATCTACGCACTTTTACGACATTGACAGACCCAAAAGGTGTTGCAAGTTATGCATTTTCTGATCCCCACTATTGCTCATTGGAAGGTCTTGACTGGATAATCCCAGTAATGGAATTTACGCTCCAGGACTACCTCGCCTACGACGTCCATGTGATGCCAGGAACATCCATCCACGGCTTCGTCAATGTATCACCGTGGAGGAATCAGAACCCACGGACAGCTGAATCACAGGATGGGCCTGAGGACCAAATAAAGAGATATCATGATCACCACGGCTAATACGACGTCATTGAAATTTTATGTCACGCTTGTTAGCAGAAGATATGAGTTCTGTTATCATGGACGAATACTGTTGCGTCTCAGACGTAATAGTTTCCGTGTTCAAGAGTGCAGCTATCATCCAAAGGCAGATGCGATGCTAAATATAACTGCAGGATGATAGTTCTGTGGCAACAGAACGAACTGTAGTCTCAATTCTGCATACCTAAATCATGTGGTCAGCGAGATTACACGGAAAAGCAGAATTAGCTACTGCCTGGAACACGCGAGGATTGATTTCTCGCTGGGGGTATGTGAGATAGTAAAGTGTCTTGATCCCACGGGTTTCCTAGTTCGATCTTGCCATACACTCTCCGTGACCTTTTTAACCCACTGGTCCATGCAATCTCGGTCTGCCAGTACGGGACTCAACAGCTTGTAGGGGTCGTTGTCATGCGGTGCAGATTCCTAGATTGGAGTGGTGACCGTGAAGTATCCAAACTTCGAGTGTTGGGTACTGATTGAGATACTGATTGAGAGGAGCTTGTTGCAGACGAAATCAAGAGTCCAGGCTGTCATTAGGTTGTCCAGCTAGTCTTTTGCGGGCGTGGAGCCACCTGACTTGCGACGAAAGTGAGCAACGCAACTGGGAGCGGTTCACGAACCGGCCATAGGAATGTGCACCCAATACTGACTCACCCAACTAACAACATGGCACAGGTTTCATTCTCATTACTGGGTATGGCAAAGTCTATGGTATAGTACACCCGACGCAGCGCGATGCGTTTTGTATCATTGCCCCATTCCCTTTTCCAACGCCAGCCCATCTCATATCAACTCGGGGGTTGATGTTTTAGTTGCGCTCCCGTCTCCTTGGTGCCGCACGAATAATGTCGTCTACTCGCAGTAACAGCTGGTTCTGCCGTTAGCATCATATGTCAATTTAGCTCACGCATGGAAACAACTCACCTCTGCTGCTTCGCTCGCACTCGACACCACAGCTTTCTTCAGTTTGTAACTCTCGATGACACCAAGATCCCGCATATCCGTAATACCGCCACCGGGCGTCATCAGATCCAGACCGTACGTGCTCATGCCATCGTAGATTGCCTTCCTGAGCCTCGCGATCAGCTCACTGGAATCCAAACCAGCGTTGTCCGCCAAGATGGTCGGAAGCTGTCTTAACGCAACGGCGAATGACGACACTGCGATCTGCTTCTTGCCCTCCACTCGTGTAGCTACACTCTCAACGGCCTTCGCCATCAGCATCTCTGCACATCCGCCTCCCAGTGTGGTGCGGGGTTCTATCACGGTCTGCGAAAGGACCGCCAAGGCATCGTGCAGCGAGCGGTCGGCTTCGTCGAGAAGCTGGTCTGTCGCACCGCGTAGAACAATTGTGCAAGCCTGCCCTGCCGCGACTCCAGAGAACTTGATCAGTGTGTCCTCCCCAATAAGAACCTCTTCAATCAGATCGCAGTGTCCCAGCTTGACTTGTTCGGGGTGGTCAAAAGTGGATGTGATCTCGCCACCGGTCACAAGCGCCAGACGTTCGATGCCGTCGAAGTCGGCGTGCTCAATGGACATGATTCCTGCGTCGGTGAACAGCTGTTCGGGCCAGTTGTAGATAAGCTGGCGGTTGATGAAGCAGTTGATGCCATGTGCCTTGATCTTCTCGACCTTTGCCTTCATCTTGTCCTTCTCTGCCTTCTCGAGGTCGGCCAGCTTGGATGTACCTGTGACCTTGACACGAGCCCCAAAAATCTTGACCTTGTCCGTGTCCATGCTCGTGTTGGCCACCAAGATTTTGGCCTTCTCCAGCCGCTTCGGTTGATTGACTCCAATCTTCTTGTCCAGAATAAAACCCTCGTCGAGATATGAGTCGGACAGCTTGCCACCAGCCTTCTTGATAATCTGAATGTGGGAGAGGTCGGAGGAACCTTTGAGACGGAGAACGGCATCTACGGCGAGCTTGGCGAAGAGGTCTCGGTCCTGGGAGAGAACTTTGGAGGAGAGGGTCGTCCGTGCAATGGCGAGAAGGTCCTTCTTGAAAGCCTCTGGGTTCTTGCTGTGGTCGACGGCCGACTGCTCCAACGCTTTCAGGGCAGCTTGACTTGCTATCCGATACCCTTCAATAATGGTCTGAGGATGTATCTTCTTGTCCACCAACTTTTCGGCCTCTCGCAGGAGCTCTGCTGCCAAAACGGCCACTGATGTTGTTCCATCGCCCACTTCGTCATCTTGAACCTTGGAGATGTTGACGAGGACCTTGGCGGCGGCGTTGTCGAGCGAGATGGCTTTGAGGATGGTGGCACCGTCGTTTGTCACCATAATCTCAGCGGTCGAGGCTGACTGGAGGATCTTGTCCATCCCCTTGGGGCCAAGAGTGGACTTGACAAGGTCGCCGACGGCGATGGCACCTACGAAGGCCGAAAGACGAGCGTTCTCGCCCTTCTCCTCGGTGGTTCCATCCTCAAAGATCTGGGTGGGACTGAAGGACGACTGGGCGCAGGGTCAGCAAGCGCACTTGGCTCCAAACTGCGAAAGGAACGTCCTTACCATGATGATTTTGGATATGGGCAGAGAAAGTGGTCAAATGTTGTTGTATACCGCTTTCAGAGCTCCGATATGTCGATTAGGTTACGATGGCGGGCGGGCCAGGCGGCGGGCAGCTTCGACCTAGGAGCTTTTTTTCGCGGGCAGAACTTCGGAAGAGGGGAACAAATCAAGGGGAGCCAAGGTGAAGGTCAAACCCCTGCAAGCTGGAGTACATAAGCGCAGGACTGTAGGTACACATTGAAAGCACAAGCACCAATCCAATGTTCTCTATCTACAATAAAGCCATCAAATTAAAACAAGTGAGAAACGAGTTCTCGAGTTGATCTGGTTTTCACAGAAACTGTTTGGCCAGGAAGGGTAAGTAAGCTATCTTTAGGACACGCAAAGGTGTTTGAGGTACCTAGGTGGTTGCTTTAGGTTGTGAAAGCGTCAAGACGCCCATCTATATCAATATTGGAGATCCAAGACAAGGCAATCCGGATGCATGTACTATTTAATTGATCATGAATTCAAGTAAAATGAAACGACGGGCAGATGTTCCAAGGTGGAAGTCACAAAGTCCAAAAGGCAGTTTGAAGTGACTTGGGGTAGGGGCCCGAAAACAGCCCCACCAAGGTGAGCCGCCCAATCATACCAAGGGTCCAGTGAGAAGCGCGGGGCATTCGGCTGCTGGAATTTCTGTCAGTCCGCCACAGATTTGCAGCCGACCTTGGAAAATCCAAAAGTTCACGCAAAAACGGCAGCCGCCAGTCACAGCGCAAGGCGGGGCATTTTGACCCAACAGCAAAAAAAAAGTCGAACAATCCTTTCAAGAACGCCAGCGACAGTATCAACCCTCGAGTGAAGATCTCCCAACGTAAAGCGCTCCCACGGGGAAGAACCGCCGAGCCTACCACCCAGCATGGCGCCTTCATTTGATCATCTGCGCGATGCAGAGTTCGACGAGGACGACTACGACGAGGATGAGGTTGACATCTCCGACCTAAAGGAGAAATACGAAGTCCAGCTGGAACATGGATACGATTCATTCGTCGTCATCGATGGACTGCCCGAGGTCACAGAGGAACAGAAACCGAAGCTGGTCAAGTTCTTGCTCAAGAAGCTGAATAGTGTGGGGAAGGCGAAGGAGGAGAATGTCTACATGCCCATGGGTGAGGATGGCAAGTCGATGAGGTCAGGATACCGTCTACAGCCGCTGTTGTAATTTGTGTATATTGACTGGCCAGGTTCTCCTTTGTCGAATTCGCTTCTCCTGCCGAAGCCGCCGCCGCTGTGCGACAACTCGATATGGTGCCCCTCGACAAGAAGCACACCCTCCGTGTCAACAAGATGACCGACATCGACCGCTACGGCCGAGAAGGAAGAGTCGATGAGACCTACGAGCCGCCCAAGATGGAGGAGTTCACCGAGAAGGAGCATTTGCGCTGGTTCTTGGCCGATCCCAGTGGACGCGGCCGTGATCAGTTCGTCATGTACCGCGGTGACTCTGTCGCTGTCTGCTGGAACAACGAAAGGGACACGCCCGATCCCATCGTTGATCGCGATCACTGGACCGAAATGTTTGTACAGTGGTCGCCTTTGGGCACCTACCTGACCTCTGTGCATGCGCAAGGTGTACAGCTGTGGGGTGGTCCTCAGTGGACCCGACAAAAGCGATTCGCGCATCCTTTCGTGAACATGCTCGACTTTTCCCCCAATGAGAAATATGTCGTCACATGGTCCAACCGACCCATCGCCATCCCCGAGGAGGGTCACCCCCAGCTTTCTCTCGATGAAGACGGCAAGAACTATGTCATCTGGGATGTCGAGACCGCCAAGCCCCTCCGATCTTTCGCCAACTTGGACCTACCTCCCCAGAGCACGGACGGCCCCGTCAAGCCGGCGCCCAAATTTCCATGGCCTGCTTTCAAGTGGTCAGCGGATGACAACTACGTTGCCCGACTCACCCACGGCCAGTCTATTTCCGTGTATGAGCTGCCCAGCATGAAGCTGCTTGACAAGACCACCATCAAGATCGAGGGCGTCATGGACTTCGAGTGGGCGCCTGCCACGGTACAAAGAGAAGGGGTCAAGGTGCATGAACAGTTGTTCTGCTATTGGACCCCAGAGATGGGCAGCAACCCGGCAAAGGTCGGCTTGATGGCTATCCCTTCCAAGGAGATTGTCCGGTCTCTTAATCTCTTCAGCGTTAGTGACGTGAAGCTGCATTGGCAGACCGAGGCCACTTACCTGGCTGTCAAGGTCGATCGTCACTCCAAGTCTAAGAAGTCCCTCGCCACCACCCTCGAGATCTTCCGCATCAGGGAGAAGGGCGTCCCGGTTGAAATCGTGGACACCATCAAGGACACTGTTATCAACTTTGCTTGGGAGCCCAAAGGCGACCGCTTCTGCATAATCACCACGACAGAGCCTGTAGGCCCCACAGCCGTTCCACCAAAGACGTCGGTAGCATTCTTTTGCCCCGAGAAGGCCAAGGCCCCCGCCGTCGGCAACTTCAAGCATCTCCGTACGCTCGAGAAGAAGAACCACAACAGCATCTACTGGTCGCCGCGTGGTCGCTTCGTTGTCGTGGCTACCGTTGCCAACCAGCAGAGCTCTGACCTCGAGTTTTACGATCTCGACTTCGAGGGCGAGAAGCCTGAAGCAGAGAAGGACCTCACGGCAAACCTGCAACTTATGAACATCGGAGACCACTACGGTGTAACTGACGTTGCATGGGATCCCTCGGGCCGCTTTGTCGCCTCCTGGGCCAGCGCGTGGAAGCACTCTGTAAGATTTATTTCAAGTACACCCTTTTTTTAACTTCCATGCAAATACTAATCCAAACCAGATGGAAAACGGCTTCCACATCTACGATTTCAAGGGCGAGGCGCTGCGCGAGGATGCTATCGAAAAGTTTAAGCAATTTTCGTGGAGGCCGCGGCCTGCCACTCTTCTCACCAAGGACGAGCAGAAGCAGATCCGCAAGAACCTGCGCGAGTACAGCCGACAATTCGAGCAAGACGATGCTGAGCGTGGTGCGTCTGCTGACCGAGAAGTGGTCGAGGCAAGACGGCGGATGCTTGAGGAGTGGCTCGCCTGGAGAGCAAACGTGGAAGAGGAGATTGAGGAGGAACGTCTCGACCGCGGATTGCCCGCGAAGCCTGGACCGGAAGCGGAAGAGGTCTCTGGCGAGGAACGTAAGGGCGAGGTCATTGAAGAGATAGTCGAGGAAGTACTCGAAGAGTCCGAGGAGATTGTCGCTTAGATCGGGTTGCATTTGGGTCGACCACATGACGACGGCGAAAACGGATTTCGCCACACTAGAACGGGACGGCAGGAAGCGGCGTCCATGTATGGCATATAATGACTTCTTCCCAGGTGGCATAAAATGGCATCAATCACAAGTTCTTACTGTTACGCCGGCGTTCACTGTATGACTTTATGTTCTGTACGATTTCCAACTTTGTGAGTGATGTCGATCAGGCGATGGGTGTTGTCGTTGGAGTTGAGGCGTCTTTAGATGCCAAGCAGGTGGTACATACAGATAAAAGCCCCATGTATGACGTTTATCAAGTGTTATGACGCAAGCTCCGATGGTAGTGCTTGATGATGGAGATCTCTCGAGTAGATGACTACCCCGATCTACGCCCATTCCATACTCACGCATGCAAACTTAAAACGGGAAGAGAGGCTTGCAAATCGCTTTCTTTCTCCTGTTCCGATCAGCCGACTGATATATCTTCATTAGCTGGTCATCCTTCAGCAGAAACTTGTATTCATTGTCACATTGTCGCGGCATATTTCCAACTCGGGGCGTCGTCGTGAGGCGTGGCTTAATTCGGTAGCGTCCACCATTGTCTTACTCAGTAGGTTACGTTCGGCATTACCTGAAATAGCTCTATTATTGTGTAGCCTGACACGGCGACTTGAATCCCCGCATGGTGTTTGACCGATCGATAACATTGCATAGTATCAATGTGCCACCTTGCACTTTCGCTTCAAGCTTAAGATATGATATAGGGTTATAGAAGAATGAACTTTTGGCATGCATACCTCGGAAACCTCTTGTTGCAGAGAGGCTCTATATGAGACGAAGCCGAGACATCAGTCCTTTTAGTTAGATATAATATGCGTTCTCGACATAAAAGATACAAGGGAGGCATCATGCGCACATATTACGAACAGAGTATTGTAATAGTGAGAAATGGGAATAAAATCCTCGTATAGGAGCTTCAAATTACTCAAGTTTGCATTGCTAGACAGCAGTAGAGTGAAAGAGACTAGATGATATAAATGCGCATGGTCCGATGGCTAGTGCATTGCAATTTTATATCTCATTTAGCTGAAGACTCCAGCTGAATGGCCGTAGTTTTCAAAGTCAGTTTTGTGACATGATAATTGCCCAATATAATAATACAGAGTTGAAAGCTGTCAAGGTAATCAGAATAGGCTCACCGTTGATCCAGGATAGTTCAATAAGCCTTCCCACTCGGGCTTCTCAATATTGAGGTACCCAAGGAACTTTCGAGCCGCAAATACCCTTCAAATCTTACCATCAGGATATATCCAGAGAATATCCATAGGCGTTGCTCAGAAATTTGTATATCAGATTTTCACAAATGCCCACAAATATATACAGGCCGGCCACGGTGACTTTTAGTACTCCAAGCCTGAGTGACGCTACCCTGCATCTACAATTCACCACGACACTTTAATATCGATTATCGGGAACCGACAATGTTTTCAAACTACGACATATTATGACACTGGTGGCTTACAAGAGGGCCTGCAGAGTGGATATCGCATGTTAAGAGACACTAACCTAGTACTTTGGTGGGTAAAGCTAAACATGCTCAATCCCAAACTAATATTCCTAGTCTTCTCTTCGCAGATCGCTGTATTATTCACTTCGAAAAGGTGAAAGAAAACGCGCAGCTCCATGATTACTTGCTCTTGTGGACAACTTCTTTTAAGAACCAGCTGATATCCTCGACAAAGCAATATTTGACACAAAGCTCACTCACCATGCTTCTCTTGTAACATATGGCGGTCGTCGAGGCTGGTGAGCATCTGCTAGCTCAATATTTTATAGAACGGGAGGCAGATCGTCATACTCCGATTACATACGAGCAGCGCATCTACACTATATTCAAGAGATGGAAGCGACTGAGTATGGCTGGGGGAATATGTTTTGCATTCAGGTCTTGACCCAATAACCTGTAAGTCGTTCATAAGTCGAGCCAACGTGCCCTCGACAGCTGTTCTCGGATAATGTGTTTGGATCGTGCCACTATGCCATTGCTTGGGGTTGGAATTCCTCGTCATTGGACTTCCTGGTGTATTTCGGGGGCCAGTCACGAATCTGATATCTAAGGCTTACCATCGGACTTATTGTAACCTAGAACAAGGCATGGGATTGATTGGATGTGTCTGATATCCCCAACTCCAAAGGATTGAAGGTGGCCACAAGGGGCTTAAATACAGAAAAGGGTGCCTCTTGGATGCTTGCAATAGAGCAAGTTTTAAGAAATTTAAATCAGCCATCGAGCAATAAAGAGCTGGAAAGGAAAGAAATTATCAACGCTAGAAAACCTGGTGCGGCCCGACGCTAACGACAATGGTCAGATACGATGATTCACAACACTCTTCGTGGATTCAAGGTTCCAACTGTCTCAAACCCCATGTTCTCTTGTGCTGTGAAGACTGTTATGATCATGACCTTCCTAAACGTAATCGAATCCATATTTTCTGCAGCTGAAATCAAGACTCCAGCGACGCATCCTGGAGAAGTAGGAGCGTTCTGACCGCTTTTGCGCCCGAGTGCAGATTTGCAGCTGAAGGGGTCGCTGAATGGATATCGGAGAGCTTAATAAGCTGCCTTATTACGATATGGACTTATGAAGACTATTCGTCACACCGCTGTGTAATTGTTGCTCATCTAAATCAACGTCGAGGCTTTCTTGAATAGTCACCCCTGATACATTGTGTGCGCCCGCTTCGACGTTCTAGTTCTGCACTCAAACTGGAATGGGACATTGAGGGCCGAGATGGATGTGTGGCTCGAGCATGGAGGGGCCTACAGTGAGATTGACTGGAAACGCCATCTCACAATCGATGGTCCCCATTCAAGTTAGGATGAGGCAGTTCTTTTGGTAAGGTTTGGGGGAGTCTGTTGGGGTGTTCGGGTGGTGCTGTAAGCGGTGACTAGCCACTTCTAACTGTACCTGTTCTGCCTCAGAGATATGGTATGGCTAAGTGGCTCACAGAATCGGTCGCGAAGGTGGAGTGGATAAGGGCCAGGGGTCACCCATTTCACGCCCCCGTTTCGCTTTGACACGTTCACAGCGTCTTTAGTTTGGACTGGATTCTGTTCGTCGGATAAGTCATACCCGCGAGTCATTATTAAAAGAAACAGCCTCCTCAGGTAGTATACGTGTGCAAAAAGTTTGCAACGGAAATGCTCGCCTCTTCCAAGGTTGTAACACTTTGGCTCCGTGGAGGGTGAAACATCGCAGGATTATACAGCTGAATCATCGTGCGGCAACAAGTCACAGAATATACATGGGGATAATCAAGAATTACAACGGTCCCATGAGGTCTATTTCGTCAATTAGTCTCATAGTGGACTACAGCATTATGGGGAGCGCTATGACGAAAGCGAGGACGCTCATTTTGCCTCAACTCATCGTGGTTACGTAAAAATTAGAAGCTCGACAAGAGCCATTTCAGTGTTGTTGACAAACTTATGGGACGAAAAGATATCACTATTGGATTTTTGATCCACTCTTGAGCGGGTACCTGTCGTCCACCAGACTGAACTTCGGCCACCGACAACACATAACACCGAACAGAAAACTCCGGGAGTGTATTGACCGGGTTGGCATGCTTAGACTCAAAGGTTGCAACCGTTGAGTACCCCTGAGTGCGCCAGTGTCGCCTCCAGCTTTGACCATATGCTTGGTCTAGTGATAAAGAGCAAAGCTTTTTTCATCCCAGCATATAGTGGATTATAACGATGCGCCACACCGCATGGACGCCACCCCCCCTTGGGCAAGTATTGCAATGGAATGCTTACTCGCTCGAATGTTACGAGATGTCTTCTCAAACCGGATACCGCCCTTTTCAGCCTCGCGACTGCCGAACTCACATGCAGAGGTCGCCTCTTGATTCGCGTGGTGCAGCCGTTTGCTGTGAGTTGTAGTTATTTATGACTTGTATCCACTCGGAGCCAACGAATTGAGTATACCCCACCACGGGATAATGCTTCTTTGGACCAAGTGTCAAACGCGATCTTGCGTAACGGGCACGGGGTCGAGATCAAACGCCGGTGGGTCGGAACTATGCGTTGTGACGGGCAGGGGTTTTTGGGATGTTTCGTTTCCGAATTGAGAAGAAGGGACTGAAACCATTGGACGAGTCAAAGCCAGTGGCCAGGGTTGGACCACCCTGTTCCACTTTTAAAGCACGGCAACATCCGTATCAGACGCGCTGCCCATTCCTGGCCAGGAGGCTATAGTCCTATACCTATTATAGTGCCGGGCAGTTGTCTCGTTGCGGACAGAACGGGAAACCCCAAGCCAACTGCCGTCAAACAAGCATGTAAAAGAGTAACTAGCGTTCCACCTTACCCCGCAAGCGAAGGCGCACTGCCTAGCAAAACTCCATCTGGACCGCAGTCAGCTTCACGCAATGTGGCTCTTTGACTGACTATACCCACATTGGTGTCATCCCATGGTTGAGCCTGACACCGGGAAGGATTGGGCCCAGCCTCGCGATTGGTGTTTGATGCTCACCCCTCGTCCCTTTGTTGAACAGTTCCAGCCGTCCACGGTGACTATGCATGAATTCTCGAGGGGTTCTAGAAACCTGCGCCATCCGGTGTTGAGAATACTGTCGTGGGCTGGGCGGAGAACCCTGCTAAGAAACGAAACAACGACGCGTCGGCCAGACCGCAGCATGGCACTTGGCTGCAGTTCGACGTTGTTTGCGCGGGCCAGGTGAGTATACGGCATGTTGTACCCGAGTGCTCATCCGAGTATATAAGTCCATCTTCATCTCCCTCCAAGGCTTCTTTTTTTCCTCACTACTATCACTTCATCTACCATCATTCCAAACAGTCTCTTTCTTGCTTCCTTTTCTCTTCATCTTTCTCTCTCTCTCTCTCGTCTTCCGATTTCATTCTCGACAATCCTTTTTGAATAGAACTCAGCAGCACACGCTCTCTCTCCCACCAAACAAACAAACAACTTCCAACCGCCAAAATGCAGTTCACCATCTCCACCATCGCTCTTATCGCCTCCATGATGGCATCCACCAGCGCCATGCCCCTGGAAGCCCGCGCCCAGATGTGCAACGTGGCCCCCAGCGCCAGTTCCGGCTCTGCGACCGCCATTTCTACTCCCACCGCGGCCACCGCCCAGGTATGCGAGGAGGCTTGCGCTGCCAACAGTGCCTGCAAGTCCTACGTCTTCGGACTCCCTACCGGTGCCTCCAGCCCTACCTGCAAGCTCTTCTCGGTAGCTGCCTCGCAAATCCCCACCCAGGACTCCAAGCTCGTCGTCTTCGACAAGGCCTGCACTAATGTCCCTAACACGGCTCCTACTGCTGCCAACCCCGTCGGCACCGTCGGCTCCAACACTGGCTCCAACACTGGTTCCAACACTGGTTCCAACGCTGGTTCCAACACCAACACGGGTGCCAAGACTGGTGCCAACGCCGACACGACCAACAAGCAGAAGCAGCAGAAGCGTGACGTCTGCGGCGCTGCCCCCAGTGGCCCTGCGACCCAGAACCCTACCCCGATCCAGACCCAGACCAACATCGCCAGCCAGGACGCCTGCCTGGCGCTGTGCAAGAAGACTTCCGGCTGCCAGTCCATCACCTTCAGCAAGGCTCAGTGCAAGCTCTTCAACGTCGCTGCCTCCAAGCTGCCTGCCAACGGACAAGCTGTTGCTTTCGATGTTGGCTGCTAAATGCATTTTCAGCATCGGCTCAGCTCAGCTCATCACTACTGGAGTTTTGGGACTCAATGGTGATTATGGCATACACAGAACAACAAACAATGGGATAGACTTCGGTGCATGACATGGAAGGGAATGGACGGCTGCATTGGAAAGGGAACGGATAGCATTGCGATCTGGTGCATCGATTCATAAATGAACGGTACACTGTCACTAACGGGATTTCACTTTATCAGCGAATTGTTTACGTAGTCTGTTTAGATTTTTACTTTAACAATACAACATCTCTGCACAGGGAATACTTTATTCTTGGTCTTTGCAATCGCACCATATTGGCAGCTGTCTTGGTGACTGCCTGTGACATATTACAAAGTGAAAAACATTTGGCAAGAATGACAATGGATATTTCTTCCAGGAGGCGAGTCGCACATGTCATACTCCCAGGTGGAAAGCTCAGTGAAACGCAATGCCGAATGGCTCAAGTCAAAGAAGGCAGGGGCCGCAGGGCTCTTGACGCTTTACTGGGCTAAAATAAAATTATGGTAGAGTAGGAGAGCTTACAGCACCAACGTAGGACTTTACTAGGTGCATATATAATATGGTCTCTAATTGATGTTGAAACCTAGTGATTCCAGAACCTTCGGATACTGATAAGGCAGACGCTGTAGAGAAATATTGAGACATATGAAGCTTGTACTTCTTTGTCGATGCTGATCTTGAGCTCTGTACTAAGTCCCTAAATATGTGTTTGGCCTGCGACGAGATATATAAGCCACAATAGGCTCCTAAGTTGCTACAAGATGGCATAAATATGAGAAGAGTATGGTGAATACACATTAAAGACCAACACCTGCGGAAGATCCAAAGCTCTGCGTAGTCAAATAACACTTCAGCTAGACGCTAATTTGCCTCCATCGGATCCTAATGGACAATAATACTTTCCTTTGGCTCTCTGATCCTTCTCTCCACAAATGGCTCCATCTTATTTCCCTCCGTGTCAGTCAATAGATTTATCCTCGCCCTCTGAGTCGACAAATAATCTCTCATCCAAGTACCTCCAGCACACAGCGTCGAAAGCACAAACACCAAGATTGCCTTGTCCCTCGTGGACTGTATATCAGCAGAGATGTGCCTAGCTGCCTTGCGCGTTGAGAATACATTGATCACGGCCGCGGAGCTTTGAGGTGCTGGCCATCGGGCCATCGGGCATGGACTTGTAAACAATGGGTGCCTTAGATCTCAACACCACCATCCACGTACGTGGAGACCTTTAACTGAGGCAAAAAAGAAAAAACCTGCGTTCCCTGCGGAACATGCGATCCGCGCCGTATTGCAAGTACAGCCCGGTTCAAGAATTTTCGACATCTGTGAGCACTCGGATCATCCACTTTTATGGGGACATCTGCTTCTGCCCAAGTGTTGACTCGAGGAATTCCAACTTTCAAGCTTTACTTGCCTATAGCGAAGCAATATAATTCCCTCGGGGGTGTCTACTGCTGGACCGCGTACCCCCTGGTAAGCAACAACGTGGCAGCTGTAAACTGAAGGTCCAAGCTCCTCATATCAGATATCAAATTAAGACAAACATTATAGGATTGGGTCTTACGCTTTGTTCGCTCATGCCGTCCTCTGATATTCGTCTCACTTCTTCGTGACGCAGCCGAGCTGTCAAAGAAGCCATGAGGTACCAGTGCGACAATGTTACATCAAGACCCAATCACTCAAGCCGAAAGAGCTTCCGGTTTCGGCTCAAACTCCTTGTTTGGGCCTTTTACAAATGACTCCCACGTGGACTCACTGTGTCATCATTCCTGTGTGTCCCTCGTGCGCTTCTTGTGGAAGGAAGTCACAACGAAAGGAAGATGTGAACTGAGGCCCGAGGGAAGGAATGACCACAAGTTGCACCACCGGTACTACAGAGCTTAGGAATATGCGAAACCCATCTCTGGGTGATGCCAGAAATAGGCGCATGATGGCTGCTTTATACCTGAAGAGCTGCCTTCCGAACGAAGCCTCTTCCACATGATTCAACATTCAAACGACACCAGCCTCGCATGTTCGACGACCCTGAAACGGCTGCTAGGTCGTAGCAATGCATATCATGAGGCTGGCACTATCTATTGCAGGGGCGAGCTTCCCTTCGTATTTCGCATACGGCTTCCCAGCCCTGTCATCGCAGAAGATACCTCGAGATATCTCCATCCATCGCCACTATCACCGCAACGACAACGGTACGCAGATTTTCTGCCACAATGAGACCCAATCACCGATCTTCACGCTAGGAGACCTTGACTACGGAGCACCTGGGGTCATCCTCGTCAACTATGACTCGGGGTCGCATGACAAGATCAATGGGACAATGTACTTCTTCTATGAAAGTGACCATGACTATGTGCCGTACAAATATACCATCGTCTGTCTCCCTTGATTCCAACAACCCAAGTCAAATTGACTAATTGTCTTGGCAGCTATCACCATGGTCGCACGCCTATATTAACCTCTGCCCCACCTTCGAAGGTCGCATTGTCCGCGGCAACTACCTCAACCTCGATGGCCGGACGCACAACCTCGGCACCTGGGCCGAAGTGAACTGGCACCCGGATGGCAGCGCATGGGGCGACGTATCCCTGCTGCAGGGCAACGATGGCGCGGTGGTGATCCAGTCCCTCGATGGGATCAACAAGATGAAAGGGTTCGCAGTCGACCTCCTCGCGAGCGCACCGGAGGGCGCCTGGGCACGGAAGGATACAGGATCTTGGTGCTTGGATAAGATTGTGGGGCCAAATGCAAACAAGATTACCAAGAGTTGGGAAGCGAAGTACTTGGATCCGTGGAATGTCTATCTGGAAGGTGATATCGACCCGGTCATAAATTCAAATAATGGGAGGTTTCAGGTCACGTTTTATGAAGGGGTGATTTGATATTGCGCTGTTTGGCTGAGGGAAGTTTGCTCCATGGGTTGTTGCTCTCATGTTTGATTCTTTGGCCCTCAGGTGCGAGGAACATGGTCTCCTATATTCTCTGCCAAGTGGTTGAATATAGCCTCCAGCTGGGAAGGTCTGGAAAAGCCCATGAAAGCCAAAAATATACTGCAATGTTGCTGAGACATAAGTTGCACAGTTCAGACTTAGAATGAAGGGTCCGTCAAGTATTCCTAACGAGTCGCCAAAGAGCCTGCCTCTTTATTCTTCTCCTTAAGAGCATGCCGGAATTGAACTTCGACAACCCTCATGTATCTCATTCAACCTATAATGAATTACCCTTGGCTTCGTGAGATGCACTACCCCACGGCGTCACCCGCATCGACATTTCTCCCTCCGCAATCCACCCCTCCACCCATGCCAATATGGCATCGCCCAAGTACTGCGAATTGTCAGATAGGGCACCTGGTTCCTAGGTTCAGAAATAATATGGCACTAGAGAAGACTATTGTCACTTAAAGTTCAGAAGGCGAAAGGAACCCCTTTTCCCAAAAGTAACACCAAAGTTACTGTCCACTTAGGGGTCAGACACCTGAACAATGTACCTCCGACATGTTCTAAAGAATCTATAAAAGGCAGAGCAACAGGAGTTCGCGAGAACAGAGAACACAGAGAACAATACACCTCATTCATATAAAATCTTACGCACTTCTGACTACTCGATTGGACACACGTGATATTCGACACGAATTCGTCACAATTATCCCATGCCACAGGGAGAAATTCCGCGCGGACACACCCTATGTACAATACGGAGCCATCTTGCTATGTCATTCATGAATTGGAAATATTTCACGCTGACTTCGATGCTCAACTCAAGTGGAAGAACTAGCATAATCAATAGCAGGTAACAGAATGGCCCAACACAACTCACTAATAGTATGTATGTTGACCTAAAACCGAAATTGCACCACATTACCCAGTAACACCTCATAGCTTTCCTGTCTGAAATCATCGGGTATCAACTGAGCATCATTCGCATTGATATTTATCAACATATGGCCATCCTGATATCGCGGCCACTGTACCACATCAACCTCGTCCACCTTCTCCTGCGCACCTCCACTATTATCGTTCGGACCCAGGTTATACGCAAAATTCAAATAGTAATTCAGCGTCGCCTTTGCCGCAAAGTTGGGCAAGATGCCGTAGAACACCTGGATTAAATCCGATCCGTGGAACGTGCCGAGCATGGGCGTCCCCTTATCGTAGGACGAGAGGTACGACCACTTCGGGACGTCGGGCTGGACAGTAGACGTGATGTTCAGCACTGCCCTTCGAGTTAATGTGAAAGCAGCGTCCCCCAGAAGGGCGGCGAGCCGTTTGTATTGCGGGTAGAAGTTATTATCATCACCCGAGCCAAAAGGAGACCCAGCGGCAGGGTCCTCGGGATACTTGGCCACGAGTTGGGAGATGAGCTCCGGGCTGGCGTTTTTGAAATACAGCGAGGAGAGATACTCTTCGATGTCCTCGGTCGTGGTGATGTTGCCTTGGAACAGAGAAAAGAGGGTACCTTCGTCTTCTTGGTCACCGAGGATGAAGGGGACTTTGACGACTTTACCTGATGCGGCGAGGACTTCCGAGGAGGAGGTGAGGACCTTGCCGTCGGGCCGAGGGAGGTAGGAGAGGGCCACAGAGCTGTAGCTTAGGATCCCGGGGACGGTGTTGGCGGATGTGAGGAGTGTCTGAGAAGGTTAGTTTCTCGGAATGACGTGCTCATATTGACGGTGGACTCGCCTGGTAATCGGCTTGCCGTAGACATGCGAGAGTATCGGGCTCTCCTGAGCACCCAGCTCCTTCTACGACTTGATCATAGATCGCCTGTGCCTTTGGACAATCGACGTTGTCTGTGGGGATTGCTGAGCCGGAGTTCATGATTGCGCCCCTAAACAAGGGCTTCCCCTTGTATGTAATGTCCCCGTCGAACATAGTCAACTGGCTAAATATAGAGATAGCTCCGGCCGACTCGCCCCATAACGTGACCTTGTCAGGATTGCCACCTGCTCGATAATAAGCCACAGTTTCGTCAACACGGAAGGGCCTTACTGCGCATACCAAAAGCCTTGATGTTATCTGCAACCCACTGCATTCCGATGCGCTGATCCAGGAGTCCCAAATTAGCACTCCCGTCAGACAAGACCTCCTTTCCCCCAAGAAAGCCAAACGCCCCGACCCGGTAGTTGACAGCTACGAACACGACCGGTTTTCCCATGATCATCGAGTTCGCAACGATGTGCGATCCATCATACATCGCCGTACTGCCCAACTCAAACCCGCCGCCAAAGATCCACAAAAGAACCGGCAAGTTATCCCCCTCCTTTACTCCTGCTGGCCTCTGCAAATTAACCTTGAGACAGTCCTCCTGCCCAGACACCAGACTGTCCTTGAACAGCGGCGTATCAACCACATTCTCCAGAATTTCCGTTGCAATACCCGGAACAGTGGGGATGTTAACGTCTTCTCCTAGCAAGAACTGCGGACACGAAGCCGGAAAGAGCGTCGTTGCGTCGATGCGTCCAAGTGAGCCTAATAGGGGCTGGGGCGGCTTGAGGCGGAGTGCGCCCACCGGAGGTTGAGCGAAGGGGATGCCTTTGAAGGACTCTACGTAACCGCCGGACACGCCTATGTATGGCAAGCTTACTCCTTCAACCTGCGCGTCTAGGTTGGGGATTTGGACGACGGGGCCAAAGAAGACTCTTTTCTCTTGGTGGAATTGACCATGGGGGCGGCCATGGTTAGGGAAGCGAAACATAATGGCAGGAGGAGGATGAGCCTCATATTGCGTTTGCCGTAGGTGCATTGTATGTTAAAGAAAGTTCTTGATGAGATTCAACGGATACACCCCAAAGTCATGTCGACGAAGGAAGATGTCAAAATATATAAGTAACCAACCTATACTCAGTCTAGCAGTAACGTGGTTTGACACCGAGTCGCGCATATCACCGAGTCGCGCACTTTTTCAACTTTTCCAACCTTTTGACTTCAACACTTATTTCCTCAACAACAACACCATGTCAGTTCAAACCCAAGAAGCCAAAATCAACCTTGCCATCGAAGCTATCCGATCGACCAAAAATATGAGCCAACGTCGAGCAGCAAAGCTATACGGTGTACGTACCCGAGTCCTCACTCCGTGACAGAATCCACGGTCACACCCCACGTACCGAAATCTGGCCGAATAGCGCACTACTCGCCAAGATAGAGGAAAGAACTATTGTTCAGCATGTAATTGACCTAGATTTGAGAGGGTTTCCTCCCCGGCTAGAGGGTGTGGAAGATATGGCCAATTCCATTCTTGCGACGTGGGGTACCCGACGTGTCGGCAAGCTCTGGGCGCATCGCTTTGTAAAGCGAACCCCAGAGTTACAGACGCGTTTTTCTCGCTCGTATGACTTCCAGAGGGCCCTCTGCGAGGATCCAAAGATTATTGAGGACTGGTTCCGGCTTGTATCGAATATGAGGGCCAAATACGGGATCCAGGACTGCGATATGTGGAACTTCGACGAGACGGGCTTTAAGATGGCCGTTATTCAACGCTCGATGCCCTGGACATTTTGGCCCGGAAGGACGCGGAGGCCCAGGTAAAGGAGGACAAGCGCTCTAAGGGGGGGTAAAGAAAAGGCTGGTCCGTCGACTGTACGACGATGTAGTAAGTGTAAGAAGACTGGACATAATGTAAAGACTTGTCAGGTCGAACTATAATTGTCAGATGTATATAGCTCTGAATAAATTTCAATAAACTTTAGTCTGTTGTGGCTTTTTAGTTGAACTTGAAATTATAGTGTGGTAAAAAGTGCGCGACTCGGTGTTAAACCACGTTATATGAATACGATGAAAGCCTAAGTCCAGCCCCAAAGGCATAGCATAGCCATATGACGGACCCGTCGCATTGGCATCCCGTTCAGGAAACCATGTGGATTAGCCGTTTAGGTAGAATTCCGGCTCCTTACCAATCTCTCGTTAGCGTACAAAGTTGCACGATGGCAAGGGGCACCCCAAAAAGCGTAGAATGTTGAAGAATCTTGGGCTAGGAGCACGTGACCAAACAATGACAACACATACTAGCCCGAAGGCTGCATGGATTGGTATACCGTCACTTTCGCTCATGATAGTTGTCCGAGGTACAAGACATGGGACGTAGAGTTTTCTTTATTTTTGTATTCAGCCAAGCCCATCCAGTGGGATTTCGTCTTGTGTTGAGCCGAAGTCGAGGTGAAACAGCGGCTGGCGCAAGATCATCGTAACCCATCTTCGATCGCCTGCCAGATGCAGATGCACATCCAGTACCGATCGGAACGAAATCAGATTGATCTGATGCAATCCCACGGTCCAGTAGTGCATCGATCGGCGGGCAACCGGGCTACGAGATGCTCCCGAAGGTTCTGGAAGTCGGGATAAGTTAGTAACGAATGCAGAGCCCCCCAACGTGTTCGATAACTTATGAAGTGGCTCAACGCCAGTCTTGCAAGTGGAGTGGCTACCTCCGCGCTAGAATATACGCTATGCAGCTCGCTGTGTGACAACAGTAGGTTAAATCTGCTTAAGTAACCATAACGCGTGAGACTGCTGTACGTGCGAAGATTCGAAGACCGAAGTGGCTCAGGAGTGAAATACGTTATTTGGCCAGGTCACAGCCTGGAGCTTCGACAAGGCAGCACAATTCAATCAATGCAGGGATCCATCGTACTGTGATGGTACCTTCGCATCGGTGGAATGTAGATGCAATTCGGGTGCGGTAGCTGAGCCCTTCCAAATATTGCAATTGTCTTCTGGTGAAATACATAACGTAACTAGTCCACAAGCGAACGGGTCACCCAACCGAACGGGTCACGCCCATAGCAAAAAATAGAACTAAACTTCCTAACTTTACCACGCAACTAATTCTCGATAGATTCTGCTCAAAAAAAATCTCAATTACTCCTTGCAACTCAGGCTATCAGAAATGACTCAACACTTAGTATCCGACGTGCTGCAACAATCTACAAAGTCTCGAATACTACTCTCCAGGCGCGTCTTCAAAAACGTCAATCACGTCACAATATCGAAGCCAACGGTCGGGATTTAACAAAACTAGAAGAAAATACGATTATTCAAAGGATAATTGAGCTAGATTCGCAAGCATTTCCTCCCCGGCTAAGTGCTGTTGAAGATATGGCAAACCGACTGCTACGCGACTCGCATATCACAAAGGAGGACTTTCTTCCGGCATTTTGCGAGGCGTTCAAGAAGAGCCTGACCGAAAGCAATATTCGTGCAGGCTTTCAAGGGGCTGGGCTTGTGCCTTTAAGCCCAGATATTGTTATTGAGAAGCTGGATGTGAAATTACAGACTCCAACGTCCTCCCGGCCCCCTACGCGGGAAACCCTTCCTTGGGCTTCTCGGACGCCAAACAACCCAACCGAGGCTACTTCGCAATCCGAATTTATTAAATCTCGAATTTCCAGGCATCAAAATAGCTCCCCGACGTCAATTTACGATGCTATCGATCAGTTTTCGAAAGGAACGCGGAGTATTATGCATAAGATGGCTTTACTCCAAGCTGAGGTCGCCGAACTTCGAGAGGCAAATGCTCTAATTAGCAAGCGGCGCAGGGCCAAAAAAACATGAGTACGGCTTAGAGGATCACTTAATTCACAAGACGTACAAGATCTTCAAGATCAAAAGGACGTTGCGCAGCAAGTACAGCAGGAAATACGTGGAAATAGCGCTGGATCAAATCGTGGCCAGCCACGGCAACGGCGCTGTGGCGTATGCGGGAAGACCGGGCATAATGCGCGAACCTGTCACGTAGAGATAGAATCATCTGGGTAAGAGTATTATGAGTAGTTTTAATTGATTTACGGCGTTGTGGTTGCGAAATCGTGTTGAATTCCATGTTTTGCTAGTTGGGTGACCCGTTCGGTTGGGTGACCCGTTCGCTTGTGGACTACGTTACCCGCAGCTACTCCAGAAGAGATGCAGGGCTTGATAGGATTCATAGGCAAGCTTTCAACCTATGCGCCTCAGTTTAAGGGTCCAATCACTGCAGACGAATCCGCATGTCAGGTCGACCTGGGAGAAGGCCAGCATCGATGGTGGTATGGTGGTGCATTTGTCTCGCATCATGGAAACAAGCACTGGTTGTAAACTCAGGGTCCCGCTCCATTACACCACATACACTTATTAATGTAGTTGTTGCTGAAATATGAGGTTGCAAGGAGATGGTCTTCTACAGTCCATCCACTAGTGAGGGCATTCGTCTGCATAATGAGGTTGCCCTCCAACTCACAGATCAGCCAGTCAGTGTGTCAATCAAGCGTCTACTTCCTCAGAAACAACAGGTGCACGTTACACATACATCCACGTACACTCCACGAGACCAAGTTATATGTTAATAAACCCAAATTCAGATGTAAATTGATGTAGTTGATGTAACTAGGTGTGAAAAGGATATATTTGCTTCCAAAAGTGAGTACTTTCAGGCTTCCGGAAGGGTTACAAGGTAACGTGCCTCCATTATCACCACTGTCACCACCGCCACGCTCAACAAGCAAGGGGGGACGCGTGTGATCTAAGACGCGCATGGCAAGGTCACCTTAGCATCGTGCAATGTCCCCGTACCCCACACGCCCCAACTGTCGACATGGTCACTTCTGGCGTCTCCTCCGCCTCCAAATTAATGCCGCCGACACCGTCTCTTGATCTGTCTTCAACGCTCCCGAAGTCTTACGACGAGCCCATCGACCAAGAGCGCCTGTTCCGCCATTTCCCCAGCTGTGTCTGGACCGAAAAGGTTAAGGACATCCTATCCTGGGCGTGGGACCACGGATACATATACAGAATATGAAAAACCGCATCTGGGTCTGTCATCAGTGCATTATACAAATCTGGGTCGACAACGATACGCAGTGGCTGTCTCAACTCTGTAAAATCCGGCGCGCCTTGGAGCTCCGCAATTACCTAGATATTCTCATCATTAAATACAAGGCGCAATTCACGGAGGAGAATATCTCGAAGCGCACCCATCAACTCAGGGAGTCGGCTACGCTCCCTCGAATCTGCAAGGATGAGAACCTTTTGACCAGCCAAGACTGGGAGACGCTCCAGCGCATTCATATCTTTCTCGGATTTTATAAGGACGAGATTAATGTCCTAGCAGGTGATAGCATCACAAGAAAAAGGAAGCGCGGCTTCACTGGCTCGTACGGCAAAGTATAGGATGTGATCCAGGGATTCGAGTTTTTATATAATCATAATGCAAAAACATATGGCCACGCACCGTACGTTATAGGCCAATATGACCACCACCCATCGAACCACACAAGTCCTGCCTGTAGGGCAGGCATCGCTCATACCTGTCTATATAAGGCCCTCATGGCCGCCGTCCACTTCGTTCAGGACTCTCCAGACATCATGACATTTTCTAACCAAGACCATTTGCCCACAATCCAACAAGAGTGCTTACTGGCAACGTAACCCTCGACCCAGAGTGATTGTATAACCTGACCACCATATATTCCGGCTTGGAGTGTAGCAGTTTACTCATCCGTCTGAACAGTAATACCTAGGAGCTGGTCCATGTTGATTTCTATACCCAAGAAGGCTTTTGTTTTCCTTTCATTTGGAAGAAAAAGACCCCAATAGGGGTAGTACGAATTTTCAATGGGTCACATGCTAGCAGCCAACAGGTAGGAGATGAGATGGCGTTGGTGGTTATGATGCTTTTCGAGGCCTTGAGAAGAAGGAAATGTTATATTGTCGGCACAAGGATGATCACGCAGGCTGAGGAACGAATCAAACGATCGGCGAGATCGATTTCAAGACAGTCGGTGATAATCGTTATCTTCAGAACGAAGCATATGCCATGCCCTATCGCCGATTTGGACGTTGTTATCGCACGATGTCGCTTACTATGTGATTAGTTGCCGAAGTTGGAAAGGGTAAGCAATATCGTGCGATGATTCGTTCTGAAGGCAACGATGATTATTGACTGTCTTGGCATCGGTATTGGCGATCATCTGATTTGCTCCTCACTCAGCGTACGTAATCTTCACCACTTTGCTGACAGAGGGTGACACTGATGCTACTATGCGATTAGTTTGTCGAGTTGGAGAGGGTAGCATTAGTGTCATCCTCCGTCAGCAAAGCGAAGATCTCAGGAATTCCCTTGGTCTGTGAAATGCCCGTTCTTGTACAGGAAACAGGGATGTTACCATGGAGGATAAAGGTGATGATAGACCAGATTTATATGAAGGCCAAAAAAAGATGTTTTTTTTCTTCTTCTATGATGGTTACTTCTGGTTTTGGGGCGGGGTTTTGTAGCCCTGTACTTGGCCGTACCTTCCCACCTGATAGTTCCAGCCCCTGGGATATAGTACTACAACGATAGCCCTTCCCATCCCGATCCTCTAGCCCTTAGCTCCGAAATTTCACACATTACCCATCATCATACCAGTTCTTTCTATTTACAACCCCTGGCAGTCATACACCACCATCGTAACCCGGACGGAACCACTCCTTACACGCCATGGATACCAGTCAAGGCTACAGAAAGCCAAGTCATGGCCTCTTTCGCTTGATTCCAGATACATGGGTTCCATACGCCGAACTCATGCGTCTCGATCGCCAGTCGGGGTTCTGGGCGTTCTACTGGCACTACTTGATAGGGCTTGGTTTTGCTATTAATATCCCCCCATTCTCCAGTGATATCGATCTGAAAACTCTTGCAATCCTCGCGGCGTACTTGGGTATATGGACCACCGTCTTCCGCGGTATTACCTGTACGTGGAATGACAACCTAGATCAAGACTTTGATCGCCAGGTTGCCCGCTGCCGAGTGAGGCCCATCCCACGGGGTGCCGTCACGACATCGCAGGCGCATTTCTTCACCGCCGCACAGATTGCCGTCGGAGCCTGCATTCTGTACCCCTACGGCAGTTTGACATTGGTTCACGCCGGCATAGACAGCGTGTTCTTGTTCATCTACCCCTTGCTGAAGCGCTGTACAGACTTTCCCCAAGTCGAGCTGGGATTTGGACTGTCTTATGCCATATTTATGGTGACTGCGATGGTCGGGAAGGACCCATTGGCGCCTCTGTTGGACCCCTCGTTGGATCTCTCAGGCCATGTGGCCAAGGTCGTTGAGTCACCTCTAGCCCAGTCAGCTGCATGTCTATACGTCGCTGGGATTCTTTGGTCTGTTATCTTTGACACTATTTACGCTCATCAGGATTATCTCGATGACCTAAAAGCTGGCGTCAAAGGACTAGCGGTACGACTCGGAAGAAAGGGAACGAAACCAGCCCTGTACGTAATGACTGTCGTGCAGGTATGCTGTCTCGTATTGGCCGGCCGTCTGGCAGGGTTTGACACACCATATTACGCTATATCATGCGGCGGAGATGCTCTCCTGTTGACATGGATGATTTGGGTTGTCAACTTGGAAGATGGTGACCGTTGCGCTTGGGCATTTGGTCCTGGAAGTGGTTATGTCGGCGCCTCAATCTCAGCTGGGCTTTTCGCTGAGTTTTGGTCGAGAAAGTACGCATTCTGACTGATCAGCTCAGGTATCCATGCGCATGTGGATCTAAAATAGAGACGGAGCGGACGCATGAAACATGCCAACATCGGCTTCTAAAACTCGGTAGGGGTTCCGGATAAATTTAGAACGAACTTGAAATCGTTGTACATGGAGGGTTATACATTTTCGTTAAGATGTTGTTTAGCTATGTTTTACAGTGGGCGACCCCCACTTCAGCCAGCGAAATGAAACTGTGCCCACCAAAAGGCTCTGATTTCATTGATAGATAGATAAAAACTACTTATACTATGGCTCACTTGGTGATTTAGATATCATTACGAAGCACAGAAGCCATTTTTTCACGTCTTCTCATTCTGTGCTGGCGCAAATCTAACACGAGAAGTCCAGACCGACGACATGCTGTCTACGGGATTCTTAATGCTAATGATAAGTTCCGCGCGAAGCTTGTACAAGAGACGGTCATGAGAACACCAAGCTTAAGCTTGTTGGTGTTTTCACGGCTCAGAAAAGGGACACAGGACGCGTCTAGACAGTCAAGTCGGTCAGCAATTCCGGCATGGACTCCTGGACCGAGGTGGCGCATGGTCTCCGCTTTGATATAGACAATACCTTCATTGCTCCCCTCCACCTTACCTTCTAAGACAGTCAGTGATTCTGCCTTGCATCGCCATTCATCAGTGCTGGGCATCTTTTCTACTATCTACAAAGAGAGTGAGGTTTCGGTTCTGGCAAGACGAGATTTTACGCTGCGAACCTTGCCCATGCACTGGAGTACCACACGATCTAAATGTCGTCTGCCATGGTCTCTGGTCTGGAATCATCTGACTAGATTATGGGCACATGAAGTTGTGGCAGATTTCTTTGTTCATCAATCAGGGATGCAGGCTGAGCCTCGTGATGCTGCTGGTGGACTACAACCCTGAATTACGCGTGGGGGTGAACGGAGCGTGGGAGGTTAAGGATCATCCATTCTTCCATGATATTAAATGGCTAGGGCCAGCTAAGAGCCTGATGGGGATACAGAACGAGTGCCTCCGGGTAGTCTGTGGCGCCCACAAAGCGACGCCGGTTCGCCACCTGGAAGCAGAAGCAGCAATCCCGCCACTAGACCTCTATCTTAGTGCCCGGGCTGCTAAGTTTGAAGAACGGCTACGGCTTAGCGGGAAGAGAAATCTGCTTCGCAGCGCGAAGCGCTAAAGCGTCACATATACTCCGGCAGGATAGGCCGGCGAAGAGGAAGCAGGGGTCGCAGCTACTCCGACCGGCAGGGTACACTATGGAGAAGGAGGCCCGGGGCTCCGAGTGGATGAGTGAGGAAAAGGAGGTCCCGGCTGCCCTCCTCGGCCACTGGAGGAAGAGATGGCTCACCGGAGCAGAGCATCACGATCGCCAGCGACGCGCTATCGCTAAGGAACTGGAGGGCCCTTCGATGCAGATACCGAAAGGGAGCAAGTATTTCGGCCTGAACCGACTGGAGGCGTCTACGCTGTGCCAGATCAGGACGGAAAAAATAGTACTAGCAGCCTTCTTATTCAAGACAGGGGCTTTTGGCGTGTACTCACCGCTATGCCGACGCCCCTGAGACGACAAAGCACGTAATCCTATTTTGCGGGCTGTTGGAAGGACCGAGGGAACGATTACGGGCCGCTATCGCACCACGGCCACTATACTCTCGCAGAGACCTCGCAACGGCAACAGGAGAACCAGTAGTTAGTGGGACTATTGTAAGGTGGCTGCTAGGGACGGGTCGGACAGCTTCAAGGCCCAGATAGCATCAATCTTCTCAGGGGGGACTTTGTTGGTAGGTTGAGAATCAACGTAGTATGGTAGTAAACGCAACGCAGTCGCCAATAGTGTTACACGCAAAGGTGGTCAAAGATTTGTGAGGTTGTAAAAGCATGACATTCTATCTAGTCCTATGGAGCACGAAGGTTGGACTTAGTCCCGAAGGGCTAAGTCACGTGGTAACCTTGGTGGTCTTGGCAAACCCCACCAAGGTTGCCTAACACCTCCTCCCATCCTTCGCGACAATAGATATATTCCATTAAACTCTCCGCGAATTAATCGACTGAGGTCGAAAAACTACCTCCATATACCTACATCGGCATACTCGCCACAGCTATATTAGCAAAATCTTCAGCCATGTCTAACCTACGCCTGAGACCTGCTCCGGCCACACCTTCATCGTGACAGGTATGCAAACACAGGCCTATGGTTTAAATACCTAGCAATTCAATACGATGGCGATCCGTAGGAAATATAGTAACGTCTCAGGTAATATTGAAAACTTGAAAAGCTAAGAGCTCATCCGAATTAAATACGAGCATCCCACGCATATTTGAGTGTCGAAGCTTAAAGAGAGAAACCAAAGTAGCGTCGTGGAACTAATAAGGTCGTAAGTAAATAACTAATTTCTTGCTTTAAGTTAATGTAACTTTATATCTCTCGGTTATCGTTTACATCGATATAACGACCGTTAATACTAGCATATAACTGCTTATATTGACGATAATACTCCTATGGCGTTCCTTCGGAGCTGATTTTATCAACCTCGCATAAATGGTATAAGTCCATTTCCATTGCCCGGTCGGCTCTCTCGATAGCTGCTTTCCAGGCTCTTAATTCATTTACCTTGCAGTATCGGCTATTTGACAAGCTACATACGTAGATATAAAACCCGGCAGTAGGAACATCTACCTTTGGCATTTCCGCAAGATGCCTGTGATATTGACCTTGGTGGCGTCAGCCCACGCTGGCTTGAGAAATCGGACACTTTGCAGCTGCTTCCGAAGTACACTATGCTGCGTTGCTATAGAACCTGGGGACGCTTAGCGATCCGTTTTTGCTGTTCCTGTTGTATAAATTCATTCACAAAGCCCTGGTTCGGGTTGCGCAGACTAGGATCCGAACTGGATAGCGTAGGAGCCATCCTTCTCGTACAAAGCTGAGGCAACTCGTATATAGAATAAGAGAATTGCAGCAAAGAGGCTCATTGCTCTTGTTTCCAGATTATAGGGCGTTCATGAGTCCTATTATAGCGTCGAAGAATGTCTTTTAACTCGAACCAACAACGATGCCGGCTTTAAGATAGCCGAAAATAGTTGGTGTAGAGGCAGGAAACTGATTCCTCAAGTCGGCCAGCCGTCTCGAGCCGCCGAGCTTACGCCAGGTGGACGCAGGGGCTGAGCGGCTGCATCGGGTTGGCCAATGACCCATCAGATGGGGCGCAAGTACCTCGTACACGAGAGAGTACTCTATCTTGTGCCTTGCTGTGATACCATCATAATACGGGAACCCACGCTTGCCAAATTCAGCCTCCAGAACAGCCTATTCTCGCTTTAACTTGTAAATTACCAATGATTTCCTCTATATACAATGATACCAATTCAAGGAAATCCTTTTAAGTCTCGGTGACTGGACCGACCATGCAAGCCATCTATTAGGCCACGTAGTTTTCATCCTCATTCCATTATTTCTTTCCCCTGCCTCCTTTTCAAGAAACCTGCACAAACTGCCCCACCCCCGGCACCCCATCCACAACGACATAAACCACATACGGCCCCGGCGGCGCCACATTCTTGTTGGGCGGCGCCTTGACCGTAACCGTCTGTGCTGTCGCCCCGGCCTTGAAACCCGAGTTATCCAAATACAGCATGCGCTGCCCCATATGCACACTATGCGTCACGAAGCCGCCGTGGTACAGCGCGACTTTCACGTTCTTCGCCCCTGCAGGGGCGGTGAAGGAAATGGTGAATGTCGAGGCTGCCCCGGTGGCAACTTTTGGTGTCGAGAGTGTAATGCCAGAAGGACGGACGGCGTTGTTGGCTAGGTAGGGCGGCGTGTAGATTTCGACGCGGAACTCGGTCACGTAGGGGTTCTGCGCCGAGGGCTTGAGAATGGGCTGCTCGACGGGGTTACTGCCCGCAATCATGACGGTACCATCCAGCAGCAACAAAGCGACGGAGTGGTACAGCCGCGCAATCGTGCTCGTGGCGCCCGTGGTCCAGCGCGCGCCCAGCGCGGCGGCGGGGTCGTAGATCAAAGTCTCGAGAGTAGGTTTCGTGGCCTCGCCGAAGCCTTGCGCGCCCTGGTTGGCGCCGTTGACGAAGAGGATCGTACCGTCGGGGAGATTGACCCCCTCGACCATGCAGCGTCCCTCCGGCATGGCATCCATTTCCCAGGTTGGCTTGGCGTCAAGGGGCTTCATGCGGCCACAGGATGCGTCGGTCGGAGCCGTGATGTCCTGGTACGCGCCGCCGCCGCAGATGATGACGTCGGCGGTCCAGCCGTTGGTGCTGGAGAGCGGCATGAGGACCGAGGTGCCCGTGTTAGGGTAGGTGCGGTATTGTCCGGGGAGGTCGGCGAGGGTGGTTACCGTGGAGCCGCTGGCGACGTCGAAGATCTCGCTGCTCTTGGAGACGGAGACGAACAGCTTGCCGTTGGGTAGGAGGTGCATGAATGGGTACATATAGTAGGGTTGGTTCTTCACGAGGATATCCATCGCAATGGCCTTGCCGCTGGAAACACCCTTGGAGTCGAGGATTTCGTACGTAGGGTTATTGTTGCTGGCATTGTTGGGGTCGAGACCGTTCAAGCTACCGGATGCGACGAAGACAGTGGAGTCGGGCATGATCTGGGCTGACGGGTACCAGCGAGCGCTAGACAGCTTGTTGCCGGGCTCACTCCAGTCCTGGCCGTTGAATTTTGCGTCCGTGGAAGATCGTTCGAGGTAGCGAATTCCGTCAAATCCATCACCCACAGTCGGGTCCACCCAATCTAGGGGGGCATTGCCACCAAGAGAGACGAATCTGCCATCGGCCAGGAACATGCCACCGGCACAGAAGGCATTTGTCTTGTACGCAAGGGGAACGACCGTGTTGTCAGCCGGGTTGTACTCGGAAGAGTACGCATACTGGCCGTTGGAGAGCTTGAGCTGAGTGTAGTTCTCCACCTTGTCGAGGAAGAGGACACGACCATTCGGCAGCAGGCCAGCGTGCATGGCGGGCACACCAGAATCTCCAACCACCTTGAGCGTACCTGGGTTGGCATTTACAGGTGCTGGCTTAGGTCCAGGGGCGGGCGTGGTTGCACCGTTGAGGCAGGGTCCGGACTGGCAGCCATCACCGCAGTGGCCTGTTGTGTTTCCGCAGAAGCCGTACATGGAGCAGCAGGAACCCTGAGGCCAGTCCCCGCACACAGTCCCGCCATAGTTGGCACCGCAGGATCCGTCGGTGGTCAAAGACGACGAGGGTTCTGTGCCCGTCGTCGTAGTAGCGGGAGACGTAGCGGTAGACGTAGAGCCAGAGCCAGGAGAAGGAGCTCCCACGTCCACGCATGGGCCGGACTGGCAACCGGCACCGCAGTGAGCTGTCGAGTTGCCGCAGTAGCCATACGAGGAACAGCAGGATCCCTGGGGCCAGTCACCACAGACGGCCCCGTTGTTCTGCAGGCCACAGGTGCCGTCGTTGGTGACTACTACATTGGAAATCGTACTTGGTACGGGGGCCTTTGTCGAACTTTTCGCTTTTGCCGTTGTTTTTGCCGTTGTTTTGGCCTTGGTTGAAGTTTTACTTTGAGTACTAGCCCTGGTCGACGTCTTCGACTTTGTCGATATTTTGGGAGTAGTAGAAGCTCTGGTCGAGAGTGCCGAGATACAATTGCCACTCTGGCAACCGGTGCCGCAATGCGCCGAGGATGAGCCACTGATGCATCCTGGATTAGACCGGATCCATCACGAGCATGGGTGTACTTACCACCGTCCGTATGTCGAGCGGCATGACCCATCTGGCCGGTTGCCACAGACCGTTCCGCTGTGTGCCGCACCGCATGTGCCATCGGTGGTGACAGTCCTCTTCTCAACTGACGCGACTCGGTCGAATGATGGAGTGAATATTGGTTCGCAAGTCGTCTCTCGGCAGATCTGTCCAGCCAGACATCCCGTGTATTCAGCTTCCGCCCTGCAACTTGGTTGGACCCAAGTGAAGTTGATGTTGGCCAGAGCCGTCGACGTAAAGACTGCCAGGCCCAACAGCGAGGCGCTGGCGGACGGCATGGCTGAGTATTCAGAATAGGAGCAACCTGATATGTATATCGTCGTTTCAACGAGCGTGAAGGTGCGGTATGGCAAGTAACACAACAGCCGATATCCTGCTAGTGAAAGCCGATGCTTGGATTGGGGACACAACAAAAAGCGAATGACTTGAGTCCTCCAACCACGGGCCTAAGAGCAAGAAAGCCACGAGAGACTGTTCGTGATCGGCAACGAGGAGAGGCGCCATCTTATGAGTATTCTCAACCTCATTTTGCGGTCTGGGCATGTGGGCGCTGGCATGCAGGCTAAACTAGGAAGAAAACCGACAGATCAAGACTGCAACCCCCCGTATGACCAGACCCCACAGGATACCCAGGCTATACGGCGTGCTGGTCAAGCTTTCTGGGACGCAGCCTTGGCGTAAGACCAAGCTTTCCGCGGGTGTTTGGGAGAGCAAGCTGAAAGATCAACACGAGAAGTTGGGGAGCAATCAGAGAAAACGACCCACCAGCCAACCACCGAAGGGCGCTAAACGTCGTGGGTGTGGGCATGGACAATGGAGGAGGTGATTGGGCATCCGTGCGGAGTCGACTCCATGTTCTTGTGGACATTGGATGATGCTAGATCAGAGAGAGCTGGACGGAAGTTAGAGTTGGAGTCCGGCTCCTTCAAAATGAGATGGCAGTAAGCTGACACAGCTGACTTTGCTGGCTCGACCCCTAGTCACCCCTCCGAGATTTGACTCGTCGTTCGAGCTTTTCCCATTCTTTGTGTGTGCCCCAATTTCGTTCCATTCATTCTTCTCAGCAGCTGAAGCGCTAAGGATACGAACGTTGCCGAAGCCGAATGTCGGCGTTGTGGAGATTTTGTTGTTCCTGCAGCAATAGCGTGTTTGCGGGCTATTTTTACCGTCCCAATGCTGCAGAGAGCCGTTGCATCGAGCGGCTTGCTAACTTTGGTTCTACCAGCTTGTCACTTCTGATTCGATGGATGGTCGCAGAATTTTTGCTGGTCGTATCGGCTGTGCGGCGATAAAAGAATGTGAATATGCTGCATGCATTCTGCCTATTGAAGCAAGCGGCCGCTCAGGATTGTGGCAAGACTAAAGCAGGAGTATACACCGCTCCATCACAATCGCGTCGACAAGTTGTCCCTTGGAACTCCACATACCTTAAGGTTGGTGATCCGTGAGTGCCGAATTGACAAGCAACCCCACATGTCTTGGATAACATCCGCGCCCTTTGCCTGTGTGGTCGACCATGACGGGAGAACATCAACTTGCCTCACCTCACGATCAAGCATTCAACTGCTCCGAGGCCGACTGGATGTAAGGTATTGTATCTCGTCGAGACTTTTCGACCACCGCCCGCTTCATTCCAATATACCGAGACCCCAATGGCGACCACCACGACAACAGCAATCGAACTCCGTGAAGACGCTTGACTATCCACCAGCGCGAGGCAAGGCATCACGCTTTGCACGATCGGAACAGCGTCGATCCGGTCCTCCAAGCCTTTCAACCAGCCGACTCAACGGTGCCAGACGGCGGATACGGCTGGGCCGTGATAGCATGCTGCGCTGTCGTCTACTGGTGGCTCGTACTACAACTTGGAGGTTCTCCAAGGTGCCATGGTCGGCAAGGGCGTAGCATCGCCTGTGACACTGCCCTTTGTCGGTTCTTTGGGTCCAGGAATCATGGCTGCTCTGGTAATCATCAATTCTGTGATCATTCAGAAGCTGGGCGTTAGAACTGCGGGACTGCTCGGAGTAGCGCTTATTAGGGTCGGGGAGGTGCTGGTTAGCTTCTCGGTTCCCCTTGGGCTATGTTGTTCGTTGGCACAGAGTGTTATGGTTGGCATTGGGAAAGGGTTCTTTTGCACTTGATTACCCGGCTCACTTCCTATGAGCGGTGTTGGTTGACTGGCTAATGTACAGATTCTGCTTCGTGGTAAGTTCTGGGATATCAAGTCAATGGCAGCACAAAAGCTGGAGGTGCTGCTGCGTTGCAGATCATCTCTACTATCCCAGCCCGATATTTCAGTAAGAAAGCGGCTCGCCAACAGCATTGTCTTCGCCGGTGGTGGCTTTGGTGGCGCTGTCATCAGCATCTGTCTCGATGCCTTGAACCAGGACGTTGGTCCAGCGTGGGCTTTGCGAGTCTGGGGCTTGCCATCCTCGCCACTGGCCTTCCGGCTGCCTGGTCCGTCAAGGAGCGCATCCCTGTTAGAATGGAGTGCTTCTGGGAGGATTGAACTTTGCCTCTGCGGTAAGAAGAATTATTTGCGGTTTCTTCTCGTGCATACCAACAGTGGTAAATCATGTCTTTGGGTCGGCCAGAGTGGCTGTGGCTATGGGCATGATATTGACCAGTTGGGGAGGCGGGTATCTATCTCATGGTAAGACTTGTCATCATAGGAAGGAGTGGACTGCTAAAGGCTCCTGCGCACATAATCATAGCACACCCATGGAAAGAAGTTGGGCCTCCAGGCTTTCCGTCCAGTCATGTTCTACGCTGGCCCCATGGCATTAGAAACAGCTGGGTTCGTGGAGGCTTATCCGGTTGCGACAGAGCAAGAATTCATTTGCGAAGCCATGAGATCACGTCATCGCTGCTTTGGATTTCGATGCTAATTGTGCTAATTGTGGAGGAAGCACGGTGTCCATACTAAAAGCTCGTAAACATGGAGTACATCGGTTCTGCGGCGGCCCGAATCCAGTGCGTGCCGGGCTTTATGAACAGGGTTCGGAGTTCGGGCAACTAGGATCAAATTTTACAGTATGTTCCTCATGATTTCTGATCGATTTCCTCAAGCCAGGCAAAATGCCAGTCTCCACAATGCGGAATTTGACGATTGTTCAGTCTGCGGTGTCGTCTGCAGATGGTACACCTCTTCAGGCATGCAGATTGTTAGCGTATTACAACCCTCACAATACTTGATATTCCACTCCTTTTCAGTGCTGTAGAGCTGTAGAGGATAATGATACCCTTGTCCTAGGAAACCGTCACTTGACATCTCACACAATTTGTGTACGTTGATCAGTCTCTTAAAATAGGGTATTGCATCCGATAACAGTCTGCATGTCTGGAGAGGTGGAGTTACATATCTATGACGAGAGGATCCAGTTAACCGTTCCACTAGTATATTGTCGATGTGCCCATTCGGGCATTTACGAGCCGGCGGTTCTGGATGAGAGGTACACCGAGGTGGCCGCTGAAAGAGGGTGGAGTACGGTCCCGGTACGTATCCAAATGAACAGGAGCGTCCAGAGGCGAACTGGATGGATGTAAATTGGAATGGGTTTTCTGTAAGTCTCAATAGTCAATTTTTCATGCCAACTTTCACATTTCTACTGTCGGTTTCGAAATATGAAGAGCGTGCAGAAATACAAATAGCACAAACTGTACAACCCCCACCCCCCGGGTTAGTATCTACTCCTAGATATTCAAACCCTAATCGAAGGGCACCGCCCTGCTTCAAAGGCCGTGTCGCGTCTTTCCACCTCCGGGGTAGTCTATCAAAGGGAAAGACATAGTATTCGTCTCGGTAGCGTTGGGCGCTAGGAAAGAGAGCTTGGGGAGCCACCAATTTGGCTCGAAAATCCTGAAAGGTAGGCTCAATGCCCCGAGAACTTTGAGCAGCGCGAGATGTTTCAGCTGAGTTCGTCCTTGTCGTCGAATTTGCGCCCGCGGAAGAGGAGCAATTCCTTTCCTAGGACATTTCCTCTGGTGTAGATATTTAGCACCATAGTTTGTTACCGTTTGGTGAGGCGGTCTTTCACAAGAGGAAGGTGAGTATCGTTTCGAGGATTATGGGATTGTTGATGACTTCATGTGGGGCTGAAAGGTGTCGTTGACTTCAATAGGTAAAAAGGATCGGCAGCCACGTTTGTCACTAGTCTGAACATGCAACAGTTAGGGGTGATAGGTAACTCAGGTCAGACCAGAGTGTGTCCACGTTGTTATATAGAGTCAGACAAGTTCCAGAGAAAATTGCAATTGCACATGGTCCAGCTAGAGTAACAGCCTTCAATCGTTTTACAATATATTTGAAGTAAGCAGCAGTGGTTCCCGCCGCCTGGAAGTAAACCTTTAGTGCCCGATGGTGCTCGCAAATTCAGGTTTGAACTTCCGCTGGGGACCTAATTCGATAGATTGAATATAACCACGTTACTTTGCCATAAGTAGAGCTTGAGATTACTCGTGAACCATATGTTCCAATTTCTTATTTCAATTTCTTGTTATACTTTCTTGTTATAAGAAGTTGGTCATTGTACATTTATTAGAAATCATTCGTAACTAAATACAGGTATATGCTACGCCCAGAGCATGTATAGAGTCCAAGTTTGCAAAGGCAGGTCTTGGTCGCAGACACGATGTGAGCGATTTCCTTGCCCCTTCCCGTAAGAAGCAATATGGCAAACACAGCTAGATATGTTTTATCGCTCTGTTCAGCAACTTCGAGCGCCTGCGTGCAGGCCTTAGAGATGATATCGTGGCACGTTTGCTGGTCATACCCATAACGTCTTAATTCATCCTTAATGGCCTCAGGAGTTAGAGTGTAGGAGTATAAATGATGACATGAATGTTCGGCCCTTATCAGCGTGATTCTGCATGTAGGCTCTCAGGAGTCTCCCAAGGGTCTTGCATTTTTTGGATTTTCGGCAGGGTGGAGAAATCAAAGCCAGTATCATTCGGAACACTTCCATTTACTTGCAGCAACATACTTCGTATCTGTGGTGGATTCATTGCCAAGCAGGTAGGTTTGTGGTGATGGCGATCAGTAACAGTAGAGGGGGGTGGGGGGCAGAAGAGTATTAGGCTATTTTCATAACACCGACTAGGCTCTCAGTCCAAGGCAACCGTACGAAGATGGTCCCGACCACACCCAAAGATCATCCCCGGCCATGGACTACGCCTGGCCAAGGTGTGTGACAGCCTAGAAACCTACTTGAGCCAATCGCGAATAATTAAGTTGCAGCACAGTAATCTGCGCATCGTATTAATCGCGAGGCCTCTGGAAAATCAAGTCCTCACATAGCTGGTGTGACAGCAAAGACACCGACTTGAGCCAATCACAAACATTTGAGTTGCAGCACAGTAATCTGCGGGTTGCATCGATCACGAGGCCTCTGGTAAATCGAGTCCTCTCCCGGCTTTAATGCGTGTAAGTCATAGGCACTGTCGACGCTACGCGATTGGGTGTCACCATATGCATGTGCAATGAAAGCTTCCAGAAATAGTCTTGTTGCAACGGCACAAGCTCGCTGGATATTAACATCCGTCGGAGCCGGAATTTTGCTTAAAGAAGCATTGCAGATCTGTTCATATGGCAGGCCGGGGCCTTTGGAAGGCATCGATTTCGATAGGCATGGGCGACAGGGGGCTGTTGGAATATTTCCCTACCCTAAAAATAGAAGTGTACATATTTGAGCGTCACTGCAGCAGTTGTAGTGTGACATTAAGAAGAGCCTCTCACAAGCCATATAAAGTTGGTCGTATCAATTCCGGCGGATCTTTTCCGCATCGGTGTAAAGTGAAATGTTTTCAAGACATACGATGTCAGGCAAATAGTGGCGAAGCAGAAGTATGGAGAGGCCTGGAGAGACACTAAGATGGAAGATCCACTGAGTCTGCTCAATAGCATCAGTGATGATAGCAGATGTGAGTGAGAAGTTTATTTCAGGAAAGTCCGCAGATGTAGCCACAGAATAAGCAGTCCCGCAAATAATGACCGGGGCGAGGGACAGGGACTGTCAAAGGAGGCAGTTCGCTATTAGGCAAATAGCACACGTACTAGTTACAACGATGTGAAATGTAAACAACAACCGGTAGTACGTAAGCGAGAGGAAAGAGTAACAGAAAACAAAGTCCGCCGGTAGTTAGACTAACGAATTTACTTGCTTAAGTATGAATATTTAAGTAATAATACAAGGGCTAGGGTAACAGTATAAGAAATTATAGCACAGAGGAATATGAGAACTATAAAGAGCCAAGATAATAAAAGAAAATATTAAATACGCCGTAGGTGTTAACCCTCGGTACCTCTACAAGTACTCCCTTAAGGGGCTATAGATGATATAGCGGGCCCTTAAGCCGCGTCGGGCGGTTATACAGGTAAACTTGTAGCCAAATGACTACTAAACCTCCTGTCCCTCCCTAAGTCTGTGCTACAACCCCTGCCTGAACTACCGATAAGTGTGGTAATGTGGCACTTAAATTCGTCCTCAGGGGTGGGATGCTGCTGATGTGCAGAAGATGCTCGACTATTTTTTTGTCGCGACAAGTCGTAGTATCTGCTAATTGGGGTTCTCGTCGAGCGTATACATCTCAACCATACGCTCAAGTGGATAGACCGTAACGTGGTCAGACGCTCGCAAGAATCGCGGCGAGAGGGCGTGCTGCGCGCCTTCTATCGTGAGGGGACGGGTTCGCCGACGAGCGTTATCGGAAAGGCGAGGTCCGATAAGGGGTCGGATTAACGATTCGAATTCTGGACCGGCTGTCGAGTTATATTCCGCCGACGTAGTGCTTGACGGTCGACTGGCTAGGATGCTCGTAATCCTAAACTGCACCAATCTCCCTATTATCGCTAGGTAGGCGAAGTCAACAAGGTGGGCAGCGCGCCGTAAGGGTTGACTAAACCCCCTTGTGTGTCAGCTGCGGGATTCGAACCCGCGACTCGTCACCGACCCAAGTGGGCGAGGCTCAAATCGGGACTTATCTACCAGCGAAGTGACCAACTACACCAGCCGACGCCAAGATAATAATATACGATGCGGACTTGGTATGAATACTAGTATAATATCCCAGACCGAGGAGAGAGATCTAGAAATACCCGATGGCAGGGTAGAAGCACAGAGCTAAGGAGAGTATATAACTAAGAAACCAGTATGTAGGATATATATCCTAGATAGGTATAGCGAAGTTTTACTTACTGCTGAGACCTGTTAGGCTAAGTAATATAGGATTTGTAAGGGTCTGGACCTCCGCTATATTTTCTCCTTCCAGTAATAAGACTCTAATAACTGTTTTGATCTTCTCAGTCGGTACGGTAACGTCGGCCATAATATACTAGTGACCAGGTCAATCCTCGTTTCCATGAAGGCCAAACGGATGTCTTGGCTCGTTTTCAAGCTTGTATTTTGAAAACTTTACCAGGGTGCTGCACGACATGGATATCATTCAGCTTCTTTTGATCTGGCGAGGATGGTGATAGGGGCGATGCAGTCGGTTCTGATGAATTGGATGGGGATTGCCCGGGGCAGGGTACCTGCTCAGTGCAGTACTTCTCATACCCGCACTTGAGTCGCATATCTTGGAACTTCTCCACAATTCTGTCGCACTCGACTCTTTTATCTGGGCGCAAACTTCGAAGCTCATCTTCAATGAGGTCGAGCAGGTCGACAAAAAATTGAGTGGTTCCCAGGCAACGCCTTAGCTTTTTGAATTCCTGGAAGAAATCTTTATCAGTGTCGTTCCGTCGCCGTAGTGCGTTTGGGGCAGTATGCAAGACTTAGAGCCGCAATGGACTTCTTGAACCTGGCCCCAGGCTTCCCGTCTATTTCGACCAGTTGAAAGAAGGTATCTTCTGAGCAATTGTATGGATTATTCTCTTTCTCATCTTCAAGGCGCCTCTGGGAGAACTCGTCCACCTCCCCCCATCCGAGAAGATACCAAATCGATAATTCGAGCAGGCACACCTGAGAGTCCAGATATCGTGACTCTGGGATATTGCAATTGAAACGTCGTATTTCGGTGGCCGGTACGTTGGAGGTGTACCCAGGCTTGGGGGATTGACCTGTGACTTCGTCGCCAGTCGATGAAAGCGCGTCAAACTGAAGTTGGATTTTACAAAACTCCCGTAACCGCCTTGATCGGTGTATTGCGGCGCAACCAAAGGATGTTCTGTGGCTTGAGTTCACCATGAAGACCGTGTATTCTGGGATCAGACGGATCTTGCGTTTCAAGACCGAGGCTAGTGTCGTCTGGACTGCACGCATGTATTGCTTGGAGCCCCTTGGCAATTCCCAACCATTGCTCAGACCCACTAAGCGAACCGGAGATTTCGGACCGGAACCCAGGACTGGGTACAATTTCCAGTAATCCATGAGATTGCCATCAGCCCAAGGGAATACTAGGTGGAATTATCTCGGTGCTGAAAATTCAGGAGAGTTTGATCAGATGAGTGTCGACTTTGGGGATCAAGCGCTTGAGTGTGAAGACTTCTTGCTTAAAGGCTTCTCTATCCCGGGAATGAAGTTGCTTGATAGCGTAAGAAGGGTTGTGCTCATCTCCGCTCTGCAGTCTGCTCTTAGTTTTCCGTTTCAATGCCAGCTGTATAGACATGGAATAGACTTACTGCACAATTGTGACGCGCGTGGTGGATTTTAACGCGCCAACATCCGCTGAGCCTCCGTGTTGAACTGCATCGCGACTGTCTTCGATAAAGGGCAAAACAGTCCCTTCCGCCAGGTAATAGTGTGGCGCTTTCGGCTTTTCCGGAGACATGAGTTCGAAATAAGGGGCCAACAGTTGAAACTGGTATGTATCGAAAACATCCAAGGAATGATCTTCGCAGTCCTGAAAGTACCCAATTGGCTCCAAGTTCTCCGGCATCTGGTCATGCCTTTGATCTTTTTGCAGAGACTCAAGGTTCCCTCCTTGTCTTCTTGGCCAATTTAGAGAATAAACGGCAAGCCACTGTCGCAGAGACCTCCCTTGATGAAATCCGCACTGGTGTGAGCCTTTTCAACCAAGGTCGGCAGGGTAAAGAGCTTGCGTCGTGTGGTCAGGTTGCCCAATTTGGAAGATGCTGCATATTTTCTTTCCTACACTTGACTCGCAAGCTGCTTCAATTCGTTTGTGTTGTCGAATATCCATTTGCGTCTTAATTCACCCAGGACGGCATCGTAGGTTACAATCTTTTCGAATGCACTAGTAGGCGGAAATTTCTTGTCTCCCTTTCCGGGTAGAAACTCTTTCAACGATTCCCTGAGTTTGCGGCCTAGTTCAGAGCGATCTCGTCTTTTTCTTGGTGGAGTATCCGGGTCATTCTGCGATATTGACGGCATAGATGGGTCGTGCTGCGACGATTCAGCATCTGCCCCAAAGCTGGAAACCCTCCCATCAAGATTGGCCGTTGGTTCAACAATTCCCGTGCCAGTTTTAACGACCAACTGGCTTGTGCTGGGGCTTGATCTTGGATGTTTGCTGTCTGTTGTCTCGGCCAACCGTCTTCCCTCCCCAAGGTCATCGACGTTGCCACTACTCCCTACATCCGAATTTTGTACAGCGACACTACGGTTTGTATCGTCTTGCGAGTAAGAAACTGAATTCACAGTGTTTTTCCATGATGCAACCACAGGCCTGGGGTTCTGCAAGTAATGAGCAAGCATGTACGCCAAATCCTTTTCAGAGAGCTCAATAACTCCATTCGACTAGACTCTTCAGGTGAATTCAACTCGTTACTTTTAGAACACTCAGATGATAGGTTTCCTCGGTGGCCGCACCAAAAGGTATGGGTCAACATGTTATGTTTTATATCTTCTGCCACATGTGTTTCGTCGATCACTGTATTCTATTATGCCCTTCAATCCCAGAGACTCACGTCTACCTTAGCGTTAGATTCACCACTAGTAATTGCAGCCTGGGGCTGTACAGTGCTTCGCTGCTGCAACTAGACAGAATTTGGACAACGTAGCGGCTAAATAGCTCGACGCGAGCATGAACCTAAGACCTGGATGTTCAGGCTCCTAGCAATTTCCTCGAGCCCATCAGATAATAGACGGATGGCGAGTTCTCTAAAGGAAAACAGAACCATGAGTTTCACCAATCTCCCCGTTTAGTGCTATCTATTTAGAGTACTTGTGTTAGTCGTTATGCGTAAGATCATGATTGACTTTGGGGAATCAAGGTAGCAGCTGACATATGGAAGGAGGATATCACGCCATCGTACTTTGTGGGGGGGATTGGGGTCAGCTAAAATGACTTCGAATTCTCTACCGAGTAGAAATCGGAACATCCTCTATTTTAACTTTCCGGTTATATTGTCCTCGAGCCCTGGGAACAATACCCGAGCATCCAAAGTCCTGTGTACTGGAAACCAATCTATATTTGATCTGTGTTGTGGAAATATTTTGGAACGAGGATCTTCTTGGCACTCAATCGTCTGAAGCTGGGGAACGACGACAGGATAGGACATCTCGTGTCTACCTGCCTTTTGGCAGCCCGACGAGTCTTTGTATCCCCAGGATTTCCTCGGCTACTAGCTCAAATGGTGGAAATGTCTTGGGTTCACTATTGGCGGGCGTGAAGATTTGGCAATGCAAGATCCACCAAACACCCAGCTACATAGGACTTTCACACTTGTGAAACTCTTTGGCCTTCTACACCAATGCAAAGAGTGGGCCCCGTAAGTTTTAGATCCTGGAATCTTGCTGATGGTCCGCATAAACCTATCAGTTCCGCACGGCGTGATGGATGCTTGGCTTCAAAATGTTTTCTATGCAAACGCATTGCCTGCATCAGTGGCCATTTTCTCCATACTTCACTAGCTCAACATATACTTACTTGGGACCATTATCTTCTTTCAGATAAGCATTATCGAATCTCCACCTCCCATGTCCACCCCTCAGACGAATTTGAGGTCCAACCTACAGGGAGCAATAAAATACTAGTTTGGCGTTGGGTTAAGCTTTTAAGCCGTAGTGCAGAATGTCAAACTGTGGCCTGAAATTCCGTCATGGTACTAGGTTGTCACAACGGCCGCACGTTCTTTATGGTACGTATAGTCGTTCGTTTGCAGAAGAAATATGTCGTCGTTTGCCAAGAATTATACGCTTGTTGACTAACCCTCAAGTGAATGCCTCTAAACCGCGACGTAGGCGGCTAACCGGGACACTTTATAGTTATGTACGTGGTGCTTAGCCACTTCTATAGTGAATCGGCCGAGTAGAAATATCGGCAGTAGATCCGTGTTGGGGAAGGTAGTGTGGGACTAAGTCACTTGTACCAGCTTCACTACTTTTAGACGTCTGCAACAACTTACCTACTACAAGGTTTGGCAAGGCTCACGATATCCTGACGGACCTCTGGCATACACTTGGCATCTGACTAGTAGAGAGGAGAAAATAAGGAAAATTGATAGCATGGGGCCAACCTCTACAACATAGACTGGAAATGATTGTAAACTCACCCATTTCAAACACCCGTTTAACATGCAGCGGGCGTCGACCAAGACATTTGGCTGTCTATGTCCACTAGTTGACGAAGGGAAGGCGAGACTCGCCCAGGAAGGCATCATGGTCGAACAGAGTCGATTTCTTAAGCGATTTATAGCTCTGGTATCTGAGATAGGGGACATGCCAAATATCATACGCCCTATGGTATCAACCTGCCAACCAAGGCTCAATGTACTACGAAGCCCCACAGTATCTCTTATTGCAGAAGCATATCATGCCCCTTCGCCATGTTTTACTGCGCGAGATTGGCTTTGCTCGGGATCTCTGAATTGCCGGACTGTCAACCGCAGTGTTTGATTGTATTTATGGAGTCCAGCCGAAAGCTTGTCAACTTTACGCGTCAAGGTTTTCCCTGTTGGTGAGGTCGAACGCAACCGAGCCAATCAGCATCTGGGCCGGAAATAACCAACGGTTTCGGTTCTCGACAGGGAGCCTGTTTCGGGTGTGACCCAACAGTGGGCCAGAGCCTTGAGTGACATGCTCGCGGCGGACAAGCCTTTTCTTCCGACCGTAGTTCCTTGGATTCTACGAAACCGCAGAGCCCTATGCTTCGTCGATCGCCCTTGGTGACTGAATATCATCGGGTGATTTTCAGACGATGTGAAGTTAGTGCCCACCGGATCGACGGAAGGTACGGTGAAACATGATTGTACGATGGGTTATTCTGACAGATCTTGGTTGCTCCTGATCGATGAGTGTCTTGTGGCTGTCCAGTTGATATGATAGCCATGCTCATAATGCCATGCTCAAATACCATCATCACGACAGTCAATAGCCTCTCGCCCGTGTTAGGTTAGCGAGTCCCCACTGTTGAGAAGGAAATGCGGCGACTATTTACGCAATCTTGTTTTCCTTGAGAGCCCTTAGTTTCACCCGATGCTCCCCTGGCACACACAGGACGAGAAAAACGCGTGTTTTTGGCCTGCAAAGTCGCCAAGCCTTTCAGTCTCGTGGAGCTGTCGTCTCAACATGATGGAGTGACCCACTGTGACATTGCCGAGCCACTCGTTCAGGCAGGGCCCTTGTCCCGTTTCAAGGAGCGGGCTAGCACCCGCCCCACTGGCAACTCCACGCGCCCGCGACGGCAGCCGTTGCAGATGACATCGTGGTGCAGCCACTGGGATATTATAAGACGATGCCACCCGCCGTGCTCTTCACGCCTTCTTGATTTCGTTTTCCGTCCTACTTCGCATTTTCTGTTCCTTCTTTCACAATTCAACCAGCAGGGCTGTTTCGTTTCTTGGATTTTTATCATTCCGTTCTTTTTTACAGTATCCTGTGCTGGTCAATATAATTTTTTTTCTGTTGTATACTTGAACAACCTTTCGAATACTCCTTAACATCCCCAAACATGCTGTCTTTCCGAAGAATTGCGCTGGCATCGGCCTTCATGGCCCTTGCCAACGCTCAGGGTGTCATTGTCAGCGCCAAAGGAGACAAGGGAACCAGTACCGGTCTGTTGGTGGACCAGTCCGGCAACGATGCCAACATCATCAAGCAACAAGAAATTGTGGATAATGTGGTCAATGAGTGCGGCCGTACGCTGCTCGCTGGCAACATCGACATTGGCGAGAACACCGAGAATGCGTTGGCAACTGGCGATGTCACTACGACCACCAGTGGAGGCGACATCGAGGTCAAGATCAACCAGGGCGGCGACCAGGGTGCTGGTCCTTACACCTGTGACTTGGACCCCACTGGTAACGCCAACGGTGCCAGTGGACAGACCAACCTCACCGTCACCGAGGGCAAGACCAAGAACGGCATCATGACTTTGACTGTCACCATGCCTGATGACCTCTCATGTATCGGAGGTAAGTCCGAGCCAAGGCATCATGCTTGAGCAATCTCCACACCATATAACCAGTGACTAACATACATCCTCGCAGCTTCCACTGGAGACGTCTGCACCGTCCGCTGCCGCAACGCAGCCGAGTTCGGCGGCTGCTTCGCTGTCCAGCAGACCGACACCACCCCCAGCGAGAACACCCCCGCCAACATCGCCACTGCCCAGACTCCCGAGGGCATTGACGCCCAGGTCCTGCAAAACATTGCTGACTTCCCTGCTGCCGCCGAGGGTATCGCCAACGCCAGCAGTGATCCTGCCGATCAGGGTGTTTCTGTCATTGAGGCCATTGAGGGTGACGATGCTGATGTGGACACTGGCGACGACGATGCTACTGCTGATGATGATGCCGCCGCTGACGATGACGCCGATGCTGACGCCAACGACGATGCCACTGCTGATGATGATGCCACCGCTGACGATGACACTGACACTGACAACGGAAACACCAACACTGGCAACGGAAACAACAACAATAATAATGGAAACGGCAACAACAACAACAACAACAACGCTGCCACCGGCAATGGAAACGGAAACAACGGCGGTGGCAATGGAGGCAACGGCCGTGGAAACGGTGGCAACCGAGGCGGCCGCGGAAACAACAAGCGCTCCGGTGCCCTAAGGTGGGCCAGACGCGATCTTGTCTCCGCTTCTCAGTAAAGTTACTCTTGACGTGGAAGTTTGTTGTATAGAGCGCACCATGTAGATACCATTTTCTATTGGCTATTATTTTGTTGCTGCGGTTGCGGTTCATGGTAGATTTGCCGACCGAATGGGCTGTTTTAGAAGAAATTCAAATGTGCATCTTACTGTTTGAATTTGCGATGAGGTGATGATGAACTGTGCGCGAATGTGTTGATATGACTTCTATTTCGATTTGATCTTAATGCTGTGGCTGAGTTGGGGTTTTGTTTCAAACGCTGATAGCCATGTGCGGCAGCTTTGCCTTGCCTCATTCGGCATGACCTTTGAGTGGTTATGCAGAACATTTGTCTGCTAAGTAGGTTTCCTATGAGGTATTCGAGAGTAAAGGTATCCTCTGACTGGCTACTGCCAAGAGCATTATTTACCCACTTGCCACACCTGGCCCTTTCCGCTGTAAGTGTGGCAGTATGGCTTCATGGCAATATGAATGGATAGTCCCCCAAAACTGACCCATCTGCTCTGGTATGCATAAGTGTAACGAAACCTCTAACAGTCTAGCTGCGTAAACCACTAAAGAGTCTGTAAGGGTTTGTGCTAGTAAGTAAGTCCTGCTGCGGAGTCCTTTAGCAATAATATCGAGGTCTGACGTATGGAGTATAGTGCTTTGGGGTAACTGAAGTATTCAAGTAGGGTAACTGGGAATAGAGTCGTCAAGGCAGTTTGCCTCACCAATGGGTTAGATTGATGCTTAGATTGATCACTGAAGTAGAGACTGTCTATCTATGAAATGCCTGGGAGTACTGTCCCTTATATACCCGTCTCTCCTTCACTGATCCCCAGTTGGATATGTTGGTTGTCCAACATATCCAACATATCCACCCCTGTAGGTCCCGTGACCTGTCGGTCCTTTCCTTCCTCCGATGCGGGGTCCCGTGATCCTAGCGTCTGTATCCACCTGGGCTGCCAACGGGCCTGTAATGTTGGTTCAGGGCCAACGGTTCGTAACAATAAGACGTTTTGAAAATTAATTGTTCTCGGGATTCGGAGTTGTATTATTGGACCTGCCGAGACATCGCCGGGATGAGAATGCAAAGCTGCCTGTATCTGCTGGGGTAAGCGCTACTGCGGTTTCAAGTGCATGTACGCTCATACAACAACGATTCATTCATTAAGATATTTTTAGATGGTTACGATAACACAGCGGATATCTATGGACGGCTACCAGATAGCTACAGGGTAGGCTCGTTAATCAAAATAGTCATAAAGTGTAGATTATCGTTATACTGTATTGTAGTAATATGTATAGAAGGATGTGTGTCGCGAATGCATATAGGGTGTGAATTGTCGTATTAGGAAAGGTCGGCCAGGTCAGTTATTCTAGCCTGACTGAGCTCTTATCTTATCTATCTTATTTGTAGCTACAGGGTAACCCCCTTGGGATCACGTATCAATGGAAATTAGGTGTTACACGCAAAGGTGGTCAAAGATTTGTGAGGTTGTAAAAGCATGACATTCTATCTAGTCCTATGGAGCAGGAAGGTTGGACTTAGTCCCGAAGGGCTAAGTCACGTGGTAACTTTGGTGGTCTTGGCAAAGCCCACCAAGGTTGCCTAACAAGATGTCTTCACCAAAAGAGACCAATACCAAAGTCCCTGACTTTGATATCTGCAACCACTTATCAATTTGTTCAGACCAGTGTAGGTCAATCACGTGACAACCGTCACAGCCTCGAATTATTCGTATACGGTCTTTGTTAGCAAGATCTATTTATTAGTGATCTAGTTCGTTTGCGACCTTTGTGAAGGTCGAATTCCTTACTTTTGTTCATAATTCCTTCATAAAAATAAAGGAGCCCTTTATTTCTTCATTAACCACAAAGCACATTTTTCCGCTTTCTGAAGGAATCCGTTATTGTCCTGTCGATATTTGGCGAAGTCCAATTAAGGGTTCCGAAGTAGATGCAAATGTGACTTCTAAAACCGAGACAATGGTGTCTCAGAGCGAAGAGCAGGAATGATTAGTCTCCTGGTGCAAGTTTTGCCACGCACGTTTAAAGGGAAGAAACAAGCTGCGGGAAATAATAAAAATAATATTAAATACGCCGTAGGTGTTAACCCTCGGTACCTCTACAAGTACTCCCTTAAGGGGCTATAGATGATATAGCGGGCCCTTAAGCCGCGTCGGGCGGTTATACAGGTAAACTTGTAGCCAAATGACTACTAAACCTCCTGTCCCTCCCTAAGTCTGTGCTACAACCCCTGCCTGAACTACCGATAAATGTGGTAATGTGGCACTTAAATTCGTCCTCAGGGGTGGGATGCTACTGATGTGCAGAAGATGCTCGACTATTTTTTTTGTCGCGACAAGTCGTAGTATCTGCTAATTGGGGTTCTCGTCGAGCGTATACATCTCAACCATACGCTCAAGTGGATAGACCGTAACGTGGTCTAGACGCTCGCAAGAATCGCGGCGAGAGGGCGTGCTGCGCGCCTTCTATCGTGAGGGGACGGGTTCGCCGACGAGCGTTATCGGATAGGCGAGGTCCGATAAGGGGCCGGATTAACGATTCGAATTCTGGACCGGCTGTCGAGTTATATTCCGCCGACGTAGTGCTTGACGGTCGACTGGCTAGGATGCTCGTAATCCTAAACTGCACCAATCTCCCTATTATCGCTAGGTAGGCGAAGTCAACAAGGTGGGCAGCGCGCCATAAGGGTTGACTAAACCCCCTTGTGTGTCAGCTGCAGGATTCGAACCCGCGACTCGTCACCGACCCAAGTGGGCGAGGCTCAAATCGGGACTTATCTACCAGCGAAGTGACCAACTACACCAGCCGACGGGAAATAATATACCGTAATCTGGAACATAAAAGTTGAAGCGATGTCGTCTGATTGCGTTTGTGGATCTTGAAGCTACCGATACTTGGCCTGGATAGTATCTGCAGCCATGAATTTGAAGACCTATGAGATAACCTTCAGGTATTCGTGGACAAGGTAAAATGTTCAATAATATATCTTATATATTTGCAGTATCTTCATGCTTTAGCAACTGCTAGTTATTTTCCATTATATTCCAGTCTCTGTAACGAGGATACCACACGTCTCACAATATAATAGTCAGGTAGTGCAAAGGGTAGCTAGAAGTAGGCCAGTGTATGGGTGCGTATATTGCAAGACTGAGTCTTGTCAGATAGGGCACCTGGTTCCTAGATTCAGAAATAATATGGCACTAGAGAAGACTAGTGTCACTTAAAGTTCAGACGGCGAAATGAACCCCTCTTCCCGAAAGTAACTCCAAAGTTCCGGTCCACTTAGGGGTCAGACACCTGAACAATGTACCTCCGACATGTCCTAAAGAATCTATAAAAGGCAGAGCAACGGCAGTTCGCGAGAAGAGAACACAGACAACAAGACACCTCATTCATATACAATCTTACGCACTTCTGACTACTCGATTGGACACACGTGATATTCGACAATTCTTGAAGAATCCAAACTAGGTGCGAGCGTCTCGAGTTCTCCTCTTAAGCTGGGCGGTTCCGGGGTTCTACCGGATCGGGGCGAATCCCTCCCGACTCAGCTTGTCAGCTGAGACCGGCCCGCCGCAACGGCTCTTTCCTTACAGTCTCGACTATCCAGACGGGTGGACAGACACAGACGTAACATTGATCAAGTGCATTGGCCCCGATGACTGCGTATATGATCACCAGCTCCGAATCTATGTTTTCGCTACAAGGATACCGGCAAGAGAAATCACTTTTTAAATAAAGCTATGGTCTTGCCTGGAAGATTTGGAGAAGCCGCACGGCAGCGGGGGAACGACACAGAGCCCGCAAGTGCTTCATGATGGGAGGTCTTCTGTAGTGATTGGCCAAAACTATTGCACTAGGAAGAAGTGGTCGACGCATCAGCAAGCCCATCGCAATTCATAGAGTAGGAAAGACCCCAGCAGTCGGGAATTCGAATTCGGCGTACTCGCGCTCAATGCCAACAAGGAGCTCACACTGTTCCTGATTTAGACACGAATGGGACGCCGCGTGGATGTGTCGGGTCTCAAATGTCTTTCTTGGACGCCTGTCTGATCAAGTCTGACAATCTCAGCATGGCAGGAACGTTGTTCGGAGGCGGTGCAGACGTCAACTCTCATTAATAATGACCCAACACAGTCTCCTTGCTCATGGTCGTGGCCAATGGCCGCATATACTGTCTTGATGTCTTGTTAGCTCGCAGGGCAGATATGAATCGTCGGGGCCTGGCGGGAACTCTGCGCTGGATATTGCCACGATGTCGGATTGCGTCAATATGTCGAGTGCTATACGAGTTCCCTTTCGAACCCCGACATCGATGCGGTCGATGATGAGGGAATAACAGCTCTTAATTTGGCTATGAAAAGAGGGATTTCTTATTGCTCAGCTTTTGTTTGAATTTGGAGCTGAGGAAAATTACATGGACCATAGTTTCATGATGCTCCAAGGGGAAAAGTCGTTTTACCTGCCCATCGGCTCTTCACAGCATTGAACATCCTACATACATGGAGTATCCCACTTACAAAAGATAACGAAACCTGACATATCGACACCTTTCGAGTTGTTGAACCACACCCCCGCAAAAGGCAAGTGGGCCCACTCTGGCAGAATGTGGTCATATTGGATTGTATAAGGTCCGACACGTGTACTAGTGTGAATCCGCAGACGCTGCGGTACGTCAGTCGCACGCCACTCAAAAAGACGCCGAGGTTGGAAGTCGTCGGCGGCTATCCCAACATCGCCTGTTTCTTGCTCTATCATGGTGCTGATGTTTTCACGGCCCGAGGCCAGATTCTCGACAGGACTGCGTTTGAGGGTGCTGCGGAGCATCAGAGGATAGACATGGTCCAACTGCTTTGGAATGCTCTGATGCGAAGGGCTTCGATCAAGGGGGCACGAGGCAGTCTCGATGGAGATTCGGAAACTTGGAGAGTCACGGACGAGGGGATGTGTAGCTCTTGTTGCTTGTTCATCAGGATACGAGGCTTTCTCGCGGTGCCAAATTAAGGGGGAGTAGGGTAGGTGGGAATACGACCTCTCGGGTATATTCTCTTCTCCTGTCAAGTTCGCACGAGCAATATTACCATGTTTGACTCGCAACTCACGACTCATGTTACGTGCCCCAGGCACACCGCCTGTGTGCTGGTTACAGCGCTTGGGCCAATTGCCCATAGGTAGCCCTGCCGTAGCTGCAGCCTTTGGGACTCAGTCTCATCATCATCACCAATACAACCCTCTTGCCTGTATTGCCAACAACTCATCAACGACATCGACCCTAAAAAGGAAGTCCCCTGCTTGGTCACACTATATGGCTCTGCAATCCAAGGTATTTGCGATTCCTGCTCGATGGAAAATTTCAGTAGTACATAATGAGTTGCGTCTCCAACTAGTCCATCGATATTGCTAGACGGATAGGGGTGGTGACCTGTCTGCCACATTGTGGCTGTGCATATCCACCCAAGTACACAATAATGTTTGAACTTCGCCACGGCATCTGCTCTTTGACATACTTCTCATGTCCGGACTAACGACCACTCGCTTTCTGGCGGCCGACTAGGGGACGATTCGAGCTTCTTGAATCCCACAGCGACTGAACAAGAATTCGTTCATCAATCATTCGATTGTCATCGAGGCACCTTGTCTACGAATCTGAAGGTATTACATCGTTCGGCCACATGTCGGAGCGGCTCCACCGAACTTTTACGGGTGGTCCCATTATGCGGTCCACTCATGCCATAGTCGCGAACAAGCCAGTCGCCCTTCTGGATAGGAAACATTGGGCCCTGATGGGTCTGTAGGGCTGGCACAATGGATCCGTGTCTATGGATCCGTATCTTCGGATCTTGGGCGCGGCAATCATGGGTGCTCTTGATCCCGGTTTTGCCTTGCTACTTATCAGTGAGCCTGCGCCGCTGTCCGACTCAGCTGAGGATTCTGGAAAATGTCTGATATCATCAGTCTTCTCACCCGGCGAACTCGACAAGTTGAATCGAGCTGACTGTCTACACAGCCAGGTTCGCCGGCCCTCTACTGTTAACATAATGTCGACAATGGACATAAAACATCATCCCGCTCCGGAAACCAGCTCGATGGGAACAAAAGAGTCGGTGATCACCGGCTCAACCGCCGGCCAATCTCCCCAATCGCCACCCGAAGCATCTCCGCCACCAGACGGCGGATTCAACGCCTGGCTTCAAGTCTTTTCTAGTTGGTGTGTCATCTTCTGCACCTTCGGCCTCGTCAACACCTTCGGCGTGTACCAGACATACTACGAGGATGCCCTTCCCGACAGTTCATCCTCCGACATCTCCTGGATCGGGTCCATGCAAGGATGCATTCTGCTCTGCGGTGGCATGATCTCGGGGCCTCTATATGACGCCGGGTACTTCGTCGAACTCATTTGGGGCGGACTATTCCTCATCGTCTTCGGCCAGTTCATGACTTCGCTCTGCACCACGTACTGGCAAGTTGTGCTCGCTCAAGGGCTTTGCATCGGCGTCGGATGCGGAATAGTGTTCCTCCCATCCACTGCCATCATATCGCAGTACTTCTCCAACCGTCGCTCCCTGGCAACGGGTATCTCCTCCTCCGGCTCGCCTCTCGCGGGCGTCATTCTACCCATTGTCTTCAATCAACTCCTCCAAAAGGTTGGTTTCGCATGGGCAACTCGATGCATCGCCTTCATCCTCCTAGCCGTCGCCATAACCCCCCTCGTGTTCCTGCGGACTCGGCTACCGCCCTCGAAACATCATAGGGCATTGGTTGACACGTCGGCTTTCAAGGAAGCCACTTTTCTCACGTTCGCCATTGGTGGGTTCTTTGCTTTCGTGGGGCTCTACATCCCTTTCTTCTATATCGAGCTCTTCACTCTCGAACATGGTCTGGCGTCGAGGACTTTCTCGCCGTACATGGTGACGTTCATGAATGCTGGCAGCATCATTGGTCGGGTCGTGCCACCTTACATCGCTGATCATACTGGCGCGCCGGCCTTAGTGATGGCCACGATGTCGTTCCTCTCTGCCGTCTTGGCTTTCATCTGGCTGGGGATCCGCAATTCGTCCGGTATGGTCGTGTTCGCGGTCTTGTATGGCATGATCTCGGGCGGCGTGGTTAGTCTCCAGCCCGCTGGGGTGTTCAGTTTCACTTCGGATATGAGTAGGGTCGGCACGAGGCTGGGGATGACGTGCTTCGTTTCGGGTATTGCGGTGTTGATAGGGAGCCCGATTGCGGGTGTTATTCTTGGAGATGGGAGGGAGGCGAGATGGAACGGGTTGATTGGGTTTACGGCGGACTGTCTATTGATTGCTTCCGGGCTAATATTGGCGACTGGCTACGTGGCACTTTCGAGGAAACGGAGAATGATGCGGGAGTGTGAGCTGGCGAGTTCTACGGAGATGGAGGACTAAAGAAGAAAAGAATTAGATTTTCTCGCTTCATCTCGTTGCATCACATCCAGACATGCCGCATGCGGATATTGAAACTTTCTCGACGTGTGACCGCGAGCTTGAAACAGACAGATGCACACCTCATTTGAGTCAGTTGGTTTGTTGGTCTCATGGGCACTGCACTGGTTGGAATGAATGCACGAGCTTGATCGGGATAAGGGGGAGCTTTCAGGCTGTCAGCAAAGTTGACCTATTGAGAATCCGCTGCTTTCCAAATGGACAATGATGTACCGCGCTCGGCTTTTGCGTAGATTTTACATCAACATAATCCATCGGAATATGCATTCATGTTTCGTGAACAGTATTTCCGCATTCCGAACCCAATTCCTGGCTAATACAAGGGGTGACGCCAAGTAGTCTGCCAGGGCCGGATCTAGTAACCACCACAACCCTCGCTTCCAAAACACATGAACCCCGGCATCCTTCCATTCTGAGAAACCCAAGATTCCAACCCTCTTGGTTAGTTGACACTCCTCAGTTCCAGCAGGCCGGCGAATTATACGTCGAGGATTCTTGAATTACAGTGAATTGCAGATCTGGGCGTCCCAGGTTGTTTGGCAAGTGGGCAGAAGAATTCTGTTTTGCTTAATCATCATATACGTAACATACAGGGATCTACAAATGTCATGGTCGAGACCCATATCCTGGTATTCCAGGGTCGGTACTCCGGTTCGTTATTGGAATCCTGAGATAACGGTGTCTCGGATGCGGTAGTAGGGCTCCTCCTAGATATAACTTTTGCGGCCAGATCTATGTGTAAGACAGTCGCAGCAGTCTTTCCTCTTCTGAACGAGGAATTATTGTCTATGTTGGGGGTTTTCATCGGGATCTCAAGTAGGATGCATAATAAGCCAGCCCGTTTCAACTTGAAAAAAGACTCCTTCCAGCAGAAAAACGGATTGATGACCATGGAGCCTTTGGAGTCTGACATGACGGCACGCGCTTCCGATTCTGGCTTCGTCAGAATGGTCTTCGAATATTCAAGTAGTATACCTTATACGTTAAGCGACTTTTTTTTAACTGTTGAACAAGACTATCGCGACCAATTAGTCGGTATCAACACACATAGTAGGTTAATGACCACAAGCTTGTACATCCGTAACACTAAACTCAACCTTGGCCTTTCGATTCCCCAATTTATCTACACTTGTTGAGGACTAACCACGAATCATATCCACGAATATAACTTTTCTCCGAGGAAAGTAGCCGAAGAAAGTAGCCGGGGTAAGTTGAGGGGTCAACACGGCCCTCCAATCATCTCAATATCGCATGCTGCCGATGCATGGGTATCTTGACGTGATATCACTTCGCCGTAACATCATCGGGATCTACTGGATCTATCATACCCGCTCCTCCCCGTTTGAGCCCTTATCGGCTTCCGACTCCGAAGCGACCTGCCGTACTCTACTTTCTGATGCTATATGATGGCTCACAAAACTGCATACAGGATATGCCTCTCATTTTGCACTTGCGATGACCCATCAACTCTTCTGCGTACTGCAAACTGAACTACAAGAGGAGTTCATGAGAGCAGGCGTCCGAAACCCCATCCGTAACAACGCCGATCACCCTACCTGAGGTCGACAGCAGCCAAGATGGACGAGAAACAATTGCAGGTTCCCACTGCACCGAATCCAATCAAAACAACGACCAAAATTCGAGAAACATTCTCAAGAGACTTGGATGATGCGTATGAACTTTACAGACGACAGGATTCTACGGATATCGACCCCGACGAAGCCCGTCGGGTGTTGAAGAAGATCGATTGGCATGTCTTGCCGATCTTGATGATGACGGTTAGTCGTGTTTCCAAGCCATTCTCTTATATCATCGATGCAGGAACTGAGATGAAGCCGATATTATATTCAGTTCCTGACATGCAGTTTTGCTAACTTCCACCACTCAGTACATGCTCCAGTTCCTCGACAAGTCAAGTATCAACTTTGCCAGTGTCTATGGTCTCAAACAAGGCACAAACCTACATGGGCAAGACTACTCATGGCTATCTTCGATCTTCTACTTCGGTAAGCCCATCTGCCAGTTTGCATCAACCCTCGCTAACCAGCACAGGATATCTGTTCGCCCAATACCCAGCCGGCTACCTCCTGCAACGCCTCCCCATCGGCAAGTTCATCGGCAGCACAGCCATCGGCTGGGGAATCCTCGTCATCACCACGCCCGCATGCAGTTCATTTGCCGGTATAGCCACGAACCGCTTCCTTCTAGGCGTGACGGAAGCTGTTGTGAACCCAGGATTCGTCCTCATCATGGTATTTTCCCTTCTTCTTCAACCCGACAACCTTTTTCTCTTCCTTCTCCTACTGGTGATTGAGTTACTGACGGAGATTCACAAGGCAATGTGGTACAAGCAACAAGAACAGCCCCTCCGCCTCGTAACCTACTACAGCATGAATGGCGTAGCCGGCATCTTTGGCGGGCTGCTCGGCTACGCCATTGGCCATATCACCTCGGGCCTCCCGCAGTGGATGTACGTGTTCCTGATCTTCGGATCCATCAGCTTAACCTGGGGCATTGGCTTCGTCTTCCTGATGCCCGATATACCGTCCTCCGCACGGTTCCTCACCGAAGCGGAGAAAGTGGTCGCTGTGGAGCGGGTGGCGGCCAACCGCCAGGGCGTCAAGAATCACCATTTTAAAAGGTACCAGATGTGGCAGGCCGTAAGGGATCCCAAGACCTGGATTCTTTTGGTCATGTCGATTGCGGCGCAGATTCCGAATGCAGCGCAGACGAGTGTAAGTTGCCCCCTTTTTCTGTAGTTGTTTGCGCCGGGACTGACTGGGGTTAGTTCACTTCCATCGTGTTGGAAACCTTTGGCTTTGATGTGCTCGAGACGCAGTACATGCAGATCCCCGGCTCTGTCATCCAAATTGTGTCCCTGCTGGCATCCGGGTACATCAGCTCTCGCTTCCCTAACATGCGATGCGTAACGATGCTCGTGGGCAACACGATCTGCGTCATCTGCGGTGCCGCTCTAGTTGGGCTCTCGCCAGGCCCAGATGGCACCGACAACAAATGGGGCAGGCTCGTTGCGCTCTGGTTGTGCTCTTTTCAGTCTGTTGGATTCAGTATGAGTTTGACCATGGTGAGCAGCAATGTGGCTGGGTATACCAAGAAGCAGATTACTGGGGCTTTCCTGTTTGTGGGATACTGCATTGGTAATATCATTGGGCCGCAGACTTTCATTAATAATGAAGCACCATTCTACCATTCGGCATATATCGCGTAAGTCGTTCCTCCCTTTTGCTATCTAGATGTCTCGTGGCTCACTTATATGTGGGTAGCATTCTGATTGGGTACTCCGTCAAGACGGTCATGGTCGTTGTGTTGTATCTGTTTATGTGGAGCGTGAACAAGAAGAGAGACCGGGAAGCAGCCACCTCAGGGCATTTGACTGCGGAGGAGGAAAAAGCGGCCATTGAAGCCGGGATGCAAGATGTCACAGAAATTGACAACAAGGGCTTCCGCTATGTGCTCTAGCATAGTAGAGAGTTTGCAGCGTTTGATTGAGGTAGGCGCAGTGTGACTTCCTGAATGTTCTCATGGGAGAAGTTCGAGTCCGATTGCATTAAAGTAGATGTAGCTTGAGTCCGTCAATGCACCCACCTCTCCCTTCATATTGCTACATCATATTAACATGATGCTTGCTTCACCAGGCTCGACATTGCTATAATTGTGACTTCCGACACTCGTAACCAATCTACAATCAACTTTCAACAACACCTGACTGAGAACTACCAGTGATTTACCAATATAGCGTTCTTTTTCACCTTGAAGTCAACCGGGACAGGGCAGATTCACTGTGGCCGGAAAAGTCCTTCAGGCATATCCAACCCAACCAACCCACATTTTGCCAGACTTCCTCTGAAAGAGCTGAAGATCTATCTAAGCCGAAGCACTCACATTGCCTTATCATAAAAATGTCGCATCCATCATGTGTCTACACGCCGCAACTGTTGGTGCCGCGCACGACATCGACATCGCAACAATCAAGAGCAACCGAAGATCGCACAAAAAGAACATCTTCACAACCCGATGATACCCTCACGCCCAGAGATTCTCCTCCTCCTCCATCCATACATCATAGTACATCGCGCTACGTACCTTCCATTCGAGTCCAGCCACCATCCCAAGACGAGCCAACCTCGCGCCCTCCATCTCACCAACCCCGAAAAATGGACACTGCGTCGCAATCGCAAGCAGAATCGCCTTCAAGACACCGCCATCACCACAGACGCCGCCGCCGAACATCAGAAGACGATCGAAAAGATCGCTCAGAAAGACAATCCCCTCACAGACCAAGACCAACCTCGCGCAGCACCTCCCGCTCCCGCCCCTCACAACGGCATATCTCTCGATCCCGGCATCCAAGCAAAGATCATGCCCCCACACACAACAATAGATCACGCACCCGATCAACCTCAGGCCATGCATCATCCGCGTCCCGCGACTCCAAAAACGCCTTCCACGCCGGTCTACAAGACATACTTCAAGGCCTCTTCGGCCACGGCGCCCAAGGGCCCAGCCCAACAGGGCTGAAAGAGCTATCCGACGATTTTGGAGACTTGATCTTCGGCGCGTTGCTAGATAAGCTCGTCGATGAGCTCCGGGAGGGGCTATTGGAGAGATTGCTCATCGAGTATCTTGAGGAGCTTGTGGCTGAGGCCGCTAGGGGGGTTGTGGGACATCATTTGAAAGAGAAGGAAAGAGGGAAGGGAAAGTGGAAAGGGAAGGGGAAGGGGAAGGAGGGAGGGAAATGGAAGGGGGCAGGGATTGAGGAGCTCATCGTGGGGGTTACGAAGGAGGCTGTTGGGAGACAGAAGAAGGGGAAGGAGCGTGGAGAGCGTGACGGAGATGCGGGTAAGGAGAACTGGAAGCAGAGTTTGCTGAAGAGGGCGGCGGTTATGCTGGCGAAGAGGTTTGCGAAGTAAGGGGAAGCCGCGAATCGTCGACTGGTGGTCCCAAATGGTACTTTAGGAGCATATTCCCAAGACGTGATGGGGTTATGATACGTTCTTGTAAATTCTGCTTCCGGAACAGCAGTTGGCTCTTGCGATAAGTTTGTGTCGCGGTCAGGCCTTATCTCGTATATCTCTCTTGATAAGAGCGACAGTAGGTTTATTCATTAATGCTCACTGTTTCACGGCCTGTATATAAATTTGGCAAGAATTGTGCCTTTCCCGTGTGAATCAAGTCCAGATCAACCCTTGTGTCCCTTATACCCGTAGATGCCGTCGAGATGCTATGAGTCGTGGTCATTGACTCGGTCTAAACTACTGCACGGATGTCGTTGAGTCGTGAGAAACATGTACAACCTGTGAGGGCTCTGGCAATGCCGTAACCTTGCGTTTTCCGTCTTTGTTAACTTTCTGTTGTATTCGAGCTTCGAAACCGCTACTCGTCCTCCTATTTGCCAACTGCCCCACATATTCGGCCGGCCAGCACCGGCAAATCATGCTATCATCTCCGCAGCGAGTCGTGTTTCTTTTCCCCTGTTTCGAAGAAGCCCAGCACCATCGGTATTACCATCTGCGCAGTCGGCTGTATCCAGCAGATGCTAAATCTTGTATCGGTCTCTAGTCCGTTCATTCGACCATGGCATCGGAAGCTTTGTTCTCCGCATCGCTTATCTCCCCCGAGACCGTCTCCGCATTCCCCGATTCCTACAACATCCGTCCTTTGCAACGTGATGACTACAACAAAGGTTTCCTAGACTGCCTACGAGTACTCACACACGTTGGAGATGTCACCGAAGCCCAGTTTCAAGAGCGCTTTGACTGGATGGTCACGCAAGGCAAGGGCGTCCACTACATCCTGGTCATTGAGCACGAAAGCCGCATCGTGGGGACGGGAGCTTTGGTAGTCGAGAGAAAGTTGTACGTCATCCTTGCAATTTTCTTAGGTCTCCGCAAACTTTTGACAAGGCTGATACTGCTCGAAGTATTCATGATCTCGGCTCTGTTGCTCACGTCGAAGAGGTATCCATCTTGGAAGTCTTTCAGAGTAAGGGGCTTGGCTTGAGATTGCTGAATGCGCTTTCGTCAGTCGCGAAGAATGTAGGCTGTTACAAGTCGACTCTGGGGTGCAGCGAGAAGAATGAGCCGTTCTATGTCAAGTGTGGGTATGACGGAAGTGGACGGATCATGTCCGAGTATTATGAGGAGGCTAAGTCGGGTTATGAAAGGGGTTGAGGCGATTTCAGACTATGCATTGAGAGGGTAGTTGCCCGTAGCCTCTGCACTGTTTAGTTTCTGGTTTCCACGGTAAGGGGGGGCCTATAAGCTTGCTAGTCCGGGGTCAATTTATCGGACTTATTGCAAGCTATAACAAAGCATGAATTGATTTTGTCTCTATTCTCCCAAATTAGAACAAGTTAAGGTGGCCATAGGGGCCTTAAGTACAGAAAAGTTTTATTGATGACAGCGGTAGATATGATTTCACTGATATAATCCCGTGTTGATCACAGAGCCGTTGTCTTAGAACTGGCAGCTAATCGAGATATACTGATTCAAGGGATAATTTTGCCTATAAAGGTCCAACCCTACTGGTGTTTCAAAATGCCAGGGGTTGTGTCAGCATGAAGGCTGCTAAGCGCCGGAAGCACGACAGCATACGAGCTATCTCGACCATGGACGAGGACGAATAATCAATGCAGTACTGGAACCAGACGGAACGGATAGTGGGGAATCAGGCGATACTGTTGTTATACACTCGTGGATGGTTTCACTAAGTTACCTATATCTGGCTAGCTTCGAGTCATCAAGTTTTGTCTGATATCGAGCAAGCCAATCACGACATAAACCCCTCCTCCAACCAACCAATGTCCAGGCTATACATCACCTCTATCCATCCGCATTTTTCAATCGACGACCGAAATATAATGAACCAAAGAAATAGTTACCATCCATGAAAGTCATCACGAAGCTGCTGCCGTGAATAGCTAGTCAATCCGCGGTGTGGAAGAATATTCAACGCGAAAAGGGTGGAAGGTGGGAAATATTGGGCTACAGACGAATATGCACATGGGTTAATTGTGTATAGCCTTTAGATATTCGCAATTCCGGCCTGCCATTTCAACCATGGACTCGATTCGGGACCCCTTGCAACTACTGCTACCCTGCGTTCAGAGCCCATCCGTATCACCTCGCGTTAACACGCTCGTTAATAACTGCAAGTCACAATATCAAGCATGGCCTGCCATGCGCACAAAACATCTCATGTATAAATTTCCCACCCGCTCGCCTCGCCTGTCTCACTCGCCCGAAGAAAAAAATCTAGCCGGGTATCAAAAGGGAAAAAAATAACCGTAAATACTGAGCATCTCACCCTCGTCACAACAACTTTTCATAGAGCTCAGCCTTGTTTCCTTTCTTGTCCTTCTGTCTTGACAAGGCACGAATCTACCCTCGTCCCATTCCCCTTCACTTTCGGCCATTGTCTACAACCCATTCCATGAATACTTCGTCTGTTTGATCTTGGTCTCATCTGTCTCGACTGTCCAAGCTCCCAACGGCGTCACGTCTCTCTCCTAGGTCCTTGTGACTCTCTTCGACTTCCTCCTTGTGCCCATCCACCGATATTACTATGAGGTGGAAAGTTTTCACGTACAGTATATCTGTCTCGCGTAGGAAAGAGAGAACTGACACATTACTGGTATCAGATATTAGGTATTCGCGGGTTGTAGTTGCATTGCAGTCGCATCGTCATGACATCATCCGCCGTCCCCGCGCAACGTTTCAGTTGCGCGCCATTTCCTCCCGACTGACAATCAACCTCAAGCTTGCACCAAGCTTTCTCCAGACGCGGAAGCCTCCAAAGCGGTCCCAAGAACTGAAAGGTCCAACGGGAGAGTAAGCTCAACCATCGATAGCTACCTTGTTGATTTTTCCCGGGTATGATGCGGTAAATCATTTCCCCAACACCATATCTGGTGGGAATTAATTGGATAACCAATAAGACACTGGGCCCATTGTGAGAGTCCATCACCTGCCATTCTCGCTCATTCCGTCCCCGTAGACGGCCTTGGGCGCTGTGCTACAACTTCACGAGCGTAAAACTCGACAAGCATGGTCGCATAGGCCTCCAGGTCTTCCACGGCCACGGAAAGACGGAAGTCATTGAGGAGGAGAAACTGGAGTTCGAGATGGTTGAGCTCGGCTAGTGGCAGACCGCCAACCTGGAATCCGCACATATTAGCATCTGTGCCAGCCCAAAAGTACAAACTTGCAAACAGCAGGAGGTAAACATACCTTAGCATATCTCGAGTTGGTGTAAAACACATCCGAGAAAAACTTGCTAGCACACGTCACACCGGCAATGATCAATCTGTGAATGTTGAAGCTATCAACCACAAAGTATGTAGCTGGTGACGGCGCCTGCCGTGGCCCTGATTCTTTGGCACTTGCCGGCTTGGCTCCGTTGTCATCATCCGCAAGGTCGGAGTCGGTTTCATCGCTATCGTCGCTGGTCTCGTCCTTCATGTTGGTATCCACGATGCCGTGCCCGCTAGGCTTTGAAGGTGACGCTGCAGCCACAGGTTGTTGTGAAACCGACTGCCGCCTCGTCTCCTCTGCCTCCATCACCAGATTATTCACGCGTTCTGTCATGCGGTCAAAATAGACTAGCAAACTCAGGAAAACCTCATAGGTTGTCGGACAGTACTTGTGAATTCGACTCAAGTAGCTCAGAATGGTTATGGCAGGGACATTTTTGCCGTGGAAAGCAAGCACCGAGCTGCTCAATGGGCTCATGGAGGCGCCATCATTGTTATGGCTGGCGGCCGTCTGTTGGTGCGCCGCATTTCGGTGCAAAGCGTCGTGCTGAAGGTCGTTGGTGGTCGTTATTTTGGTAAGTAACGCAGCCACCATCTCGATTATGTCCCCGATCGGCATACCGCTGATCTCATACTTCATGGCCTGCAGGGGAGGATCGTTCAGTATGCCTGGTCCATTCCCGCTGTTCATCATATCGGCTCTCGCCAGACTCTGAATGTGTGCGAGATCGCGCACGACTATTGTGTGTCCTTGCGGGGTGGATGCATGATAGGGTTTTGCTCGCGGCGGAACTGACTTGTCGGTTTCGGCTTCGGCGTCGGCTTCGGGCGAAGGTTGTTGGGTAGGTACGGGATTGGCTGTAGCAACTGCCGCAGCAGCTGTTTGTGTTGCGGATGCCATGTAGGTTGTGGGGCTGTTATCCTCCTGCGCTCGTTGACGAGCGGATGATGGATTTGGCGAGGACGAGTCCGGCGGCGAAGGAAAGCGCGATGCCCCGCCGCTAGAGGACACCGGCTTCTGCTCGCCTGTCGCTTCCGCTTCTGTCGATTCCCACGACCGCTTGGATGGGGTCGTGCTTGACACAGACGCTTGTCTGTAGCGTGTGGGTGATGTTGGCGGACGCGATCGCTCTTGCGGAGCTGGAGATTCCCTCGGTCGACTTATCGAGCTTGATCGGTATCCTGTTTCTCGCGTGCGCGGATGGTCGTGGTGCAGTGCTATCATGTTGTGGTGCAACCGTGAGTGATCCGCGGCGTAGTCCCCGATTATGGCAGCCATAGCATACTATGTTCGCGGGTTTCGTGGAAAGATAGACGGATGATATATGGGGTGCGGAAGTTCGAAGCAGCGATCAGAGACTGGAAATAAATTGTCAATATTAGTGTGATTTCGACTCTCGAGCGGAAGTGACGGTGTTTGACGGTAGAGCATTGGAGAGCGACAGATGGGGTGGGGGGCATTTGGGCAATGGAGCCCCGTCAGCCTAACGCGGCATAATGAAAAGACATGGCCGGCATAGTTGTCATTTCTCTGCTACAGTAGTACATGTCGCACCGCAGCTCCGACGACGGCAGTGCGCGACTGGTGCCACATCGGGACGTGAAGTGGAAGAAGGTGGTTTGCCTCAGGCGTCTTCTCAAAGAGCCGTGGACGGGAGACAAAATAAAAAGCAGCGCGAAGGAAGGGCGGGGTTGGTAAAGGCAGGCCAAGCTGTGAGGTAGCAAGGCAAGGCGCGTAGGCTCCTGATCATGACGGTGCGATGCAGGTAGTCGTCGGATCAGATAGGGCTTTCTCGGCATCGTCATCGGGCCACCACAACTTCTCTCGTCGTCTTTTCACAGCAATAGCGACGGCGTCACTCATTCTCTTCAATACACAGGACGATTCACCGGACGACAAACAGGATAAGGGAAGGAATGTGCGATGACGAAGCAGAGGGGGGACAAAGCGGCTGAATGAGGAGTTGGGGCTTACTGTTCAGGGTGGCAGCAGAGATCAGGCAGGATGCACTTGGCTCCCAACGCAACGTGATGCTGATGCGATCTTGATGGATCAGCTAAGATCACCAAGTAGAATAGAGTGACAGGTATGTTAGGTGTTGGCGACTTGAATATGATGTCGCACACGTTGTCGTAAGGTATTGACGCAACCCGTAGAGCCGCGGTCGATGATGTGGAAGGTTTGGAGTGGTTGAGGGCTAGATTGGAGTGCTTGGGTTTGGTTTGCGAAAATGGAGATGGACCCCAAATGTGGTGGTGGCGGCGGCGAAGGTTTGAATCAGGATACGTCAGGCAATTATGCACGGTTATGACATAAAGACCGTCTGTTGGTCAGTTCTTGGGCCCTCTGCGGAGAGGTAAAGGGCGGTCGGTCGCCCGGCCAGTCGCGATTAGGATAAAAGAGGATGAAGATGCGGATTAAAATAGATGGAACACATAGAAGCAGTCAATCATTCAACCAAAAATAATGCAAGAACAGCGCGATAGGATGGAGGAAGACCAAAAAACACGTCGGTATCCCTTTGACCGGCAGGATAGAATTGGGAATGGAGAGTGAAGGGGGAAAGAGAAGCAGCAATGCTGCTGAAGGTCTACGGAGTAAGTACTGCAGGAGAAAAGGGTCAGTGAATCAATCTATGCGTCTCGCACATGTTTGTGATGGATGGGATCGAGTCCGTCCTCTAGCTGGCTGGTTGCTTGCGCTGCCGGCGGATAAGGTGGACACGGCATGGCCATGCGAGATCTGGGCCGAACGAGGCTGTGCAAGTAGCAGAGCCGTCGCCATAATCTCATGATACGGGCCGAGCCACGCAGACACAAACGGAGGAGAACATAAAGCGCGTTACTCACCAGGTGGAGTTATAGATTGGTAATGGCCAAAGTCTCCATGTTGCAGAGACAGGGCACGGAAGGAGATGGCGAAGAAGAAGTCCCATAAACTCAAGGACAATCCTGGGATGGAAGTGCGGTTGTTTGCTCTTTTGGTGGTATTTCCGGCTTTGGTCCCAAAACTTGGTTGGCTTCCTTTCTCCTGCAGGCGCACGTCCAGGTTCTTGTTGCGACTTGATAAGCAGCAGACTGGTTGATCAGCCTATGATGGGTACAGTATGACAGAAGACAGGCGTTAACAGGGCCCGTATTGCGTGATCCATCTTTGCTAATTTCAAATGCAAGCAGCTAACCCGCCTTTTTCTTTTAGCCAATTGCGTCTACTGTCCCCGAGTTGCCAGCAGTGATTCACCATGCGCATTTCCAGAAGTTGGTTTGGATATAGCTAGGGAAACCATACGTGAGAATGATTCGAGAACAGCGCATGGGGTAATAATTTGGTTGCGGTTATTTTTCGCCGCACCGCGGAGTCCAAAATTGATGCGATTCAGGGTTCGAGTCATGGCTCTGCAGCGCGTAAAAAGAACAACCTTGGAAGGCTTCTACGCATATCAAAATCTTGAAAAGCGGCATCTCGACTTTCGACACTGACGTCCAAATCGGTCCAAAGATTCCACAATACATGACCCAACATCCACACCTGTGGATCGAGATTCCACACCCACGACTTCGCTCTCTCCACCGCCAGGACGTTTTTGGAACCCCTCAATCAATCAATCGCCAACTCCCGGCCGTCTGAGCTGCACGCACCAGCCAACGCTGCATCCGAGCGAGGTCCAATCCCACGCGATACGCCTGTCGTGCATCTTTGTTGTCTCTCTTGTCTCTGGCCCAAGCGCCCACTTGGTGGCCCAATCTGGACTCGAGAGGGCTGGCTGACATGGGGTTTGTTTGTGGACGGACTGTATTGCCACTGAAGCTTGAACCATCTGTTGATCCGTAAGGGGGGGCAACCTAGCAGCCTCATAAGAAGGCGCACATCCAAGTTCGCCTTGCTTGCTAGCTGTTACCAGGTGCACCGCTGCTCGAGAAATTATCGCCTATGCCCATTAAGTCAGCTCAAACAGGGAGGCATCCTGTGCCCAGTCTCCAGCCTCGTCATCACCATTGGGCGGCCGCTAGCGTGGGTTGATGGCAAAGGCATCCCATGTCTCTTCCTTCTCTCAATCTTCGATGCTTCTGGCCGATCCATCGCATGGCACCTATCTTCATAGCCGCAACACAGGCAGGCAGACACCTGCACAATAAGAACTACATCTTTGTAACCATGACTTGAGCATACCCAAATCCAAGTACGTAACGAACATGGCACGGGTCGCCGTTCCATCTTCTTTCGAAACCACAGATCAGCATAGATGGAACGTGAATTGCAAGTGACCCAATTCGTGGTCCATGAGGGGTCCTGCATCCGCAAAACTGGACTAGCAGGTCCCCATCGCCAGCTCGGCAATATCGCATCATGATTCGCCAGAACTGTTTCTTCACCGCTTGATGGTCCTGCTGATGCCAAGGCCATGGAACTTGCCACGCTGCGATCTGGACGCCGAAGCTGTCCAGCTGTGATGAAGCTTCCGGTGCGCGATGGATTTAACAAGTGTCACGAAATGTCGAGCTCGCTGGACATCGAGGATTCAGGGATGGGCGACGATGACTGTTCTCATGTCCGCCATTTATTGCTTCCACATTGCCGTACCAGCTGAAGCCATCACGAGCAACTGCCCTGCATCACTGTAGATGCTTTCTTTCGTTGGCAAGTATTGTACAGATTTGTCTTCCCATCGCATTCCATCCCCTTCCCAACGCGCTGCTGCCTGTCCTGGCGCATCTAATCATGCCGCACCTTGTATTCCTCGTCCGGAAGGTAGAGATGTCTGTCGGCGCCCTTGGCCGTCAAGACCACCATGCGAATGACACCACCGGAACTGCCATCCCATTTGATAGCCTCCTGCAGAGCGCCCTTGACAAAGTCCACAGCTTCCTTCTCCTCCATACCCTCCTGCCAGTTCGCGTCGCAGTAACCGTAAATGTACGTCGAACCCGAGCCGCCGATGGCATAGGATTGCTTATGCAGCGAGCCGCCCAGGGGAATCGAGTAGACCTGGCCGCCGTGTCGCTCGTCCCAGCCTGCGATGATGAGTCCTGCGCTGTAAACAAACCACGTTAGCTATTGTTGTGAAGAGGCGATCGAGCAGTCATGATGGCGTACCTCAAGCTGTCCTTGTTAGCGTAGCAGATCTCCTGGAATATGGCGGCGGCAGTCTGTGTCGTGGGGTTCTTGCCGTTGCGCATGGCGAACATGCCCAGTTGGTATTGTACGATGTCAGCAACGGCTTGGGTGTCGGCTGCGGAGCCGGAGCGACAGCACCAGATGGTATCGTGGACTCGGGTCAACTTGTCTGTCACTCGGTTCGCAATGTAGGCTCCCGTTGTAGTTCTTGAATCGGCACCTGCAATCACAGAGAAAGATGTTCAGCTTCGTTTCCCGGGTGTCGGTGTATAGAGCGACAGGTTGGCGCAGGCGAAAATAAAGTGAACATACCCAGAATGACACCATCCTTGAATGTGACTGCCATACTACAGACGATATCAGCATCGGGCGGGGGGTTGGGGGTGCTTCGCGATGTTGAAGCTCACATGGAGGTACCCAGGCTAGATTCATCAGTCAGCAATCATCCACAGATCAACACGTCTTTTGAACTGACTTGACTTCGCCCTTCTTTAATCGGTCCATGTCGACGTGAATGCCATCTAGTAGAACCATCCGTCAGCCCTCAATGGTCTCTCCAGCAAGCGCCCATACTCCATCCAAGCTATTCGCACCTTCATTCAGTACGCCCTTGTTGCCGAACTCCATTTTGAATGCCGTCGTATGAATGCGAAAATCGACTGGTCGGTTGGATTGAGTGGAGATATCTCGTATTTCGACAGCAGTGGGAGAGTTCGTCGTTGCTTGCAAGGCAATCGTGGTTGTTCTGGAGGAAATGGGAAGCTTGGTCTTCAGGTTATGGAAAGCTCCGAACGTCGTTGTAGCTCAGGCAGCTCACATACGCGTTGGCTAGCCTGGCGGGCCGAGGCTGGCAAGCGCAAGTATCGGAACGCGCCACGTGCGCTTCGCCTTCAGCTCAGCCTATATGGAAGGCTGAGCCGCTGAGGTCTTATCACGTTAGGCTCTCATGCATTGTAAACTCATAATTTCTCTTGGTGGATCATCTGAATCATTTTCGTCATATAGTGATTATCATTCCGACTTTGGTGTAAATATTCACAACGGTCCAACGTGTACGGGCGGGGAGCCCAAACAACAACAACACGAGTCCGGCATGACGCCAGGGTATGCGAGGATCTGTTATATGCAGTATGCAGTAGCATCCAGCCCACAGAATCTAATACGCCTGCCTCTTCAGTCACCTCGGTCCATGAGGCATCATCACTTGGGCATATCTCGGCCCAGACATTCTATCTACAACAGCATTAAGCAATCGCAGCCTCAGAAATGTGGACGGCATTCTCTGGCATGGCAGAAGAAGAACAGCTCCGTATCTCCTTGTCCGAGCCGTGCAAACACGCCGTTAAGTCAGAATAGGGGCATACCAAAGTCCCTTTTGTCTGTGGCAAGAGATACTCTCAGAGGCTTAGGACAGCTACCTCGATTCCGACCGCTTTGACCCGCGTCAGGGAAATGACCCACGGCAATGAATGGTTCAATAGTTAGATGTCTGCCAATTGTACAACAATGATATTGCCGAAATGATCCTGAACATGTACCCCAAATAGATCCAAAAAGTTCATAAATATTTTCCCAACACCATTCGCCATGCTCCAAAAACATCACCACATCAGTTCGCTTCTGATAATCTACCAAATCGTTAGCATCCCCAATTCATCTCCTCGACCTCCCACCATCTTGGGACGACAAAGAAAAACTCACCCGTCCTTCTTCAACTCCCCCGACTCCTCCTCCGTCTCCGCCTGCCCTTTATACTCTTTCTTTGCCCCCTTCGTCTTATCCTCCTCCCCACAGCCACAATCATAGAAATCCCCAATCTTGTTGCAGTCGAACAGCTCCTTGTGCAGCCGCTCGTTGACCTGGTTGTGTACAAAGCAGGCCCAGCCTGCCGCCGAGTTGCGCGACCCCACCTGCGGTGGGTACTGCTTGAGCATCGACTGGAAGTGCTTCGCGCAGTCGCCGCAGGGATAGAGGCGCGAAAATAGCTGGATGTACGATTTCAGCGCTTGGCTTTCGTCTGCGGTCGGCTTCTCCGGAAAGCGCGCCATCATTGTGTGTAGGAGCTTCCAGGAGGCGCGGCCGAGCTCGGCTCTGTGAGAAGGTGAGCATGTTAGCGTTTGTTGTATTACTGGATAAATCGGGGGTGATGATTGAGTTTCAACAGAGCCGGTGGCTGCACTGTAACCAAACAGCTGGGCTCTCGATTCCCAGCCTCTCGATTCAAAGAGTTTAAGCGGAAAAATGTTGTGTATACGTACTTTGCGGTGGCGTTCTCCAACTTGGGTGCAATCACATCGCCCGTCAGAAGCTCGCTTGTGATCTCCAAGCCGGCCATCTTGGACTCAGTGATATCGACCTTATTGGGTTTCGAAGCGGTCGTTTTCGTGTCAGTTGACTTGGACTCGCCCACCGCAAGATTCGGACTCGTCGCCTTCGAGTCCGACACGACCAGGTCCGGTGCACTGCTTTTGCCTTGTTGGCTGCTCGTGTCGACGGGCGCGGTCCATTGTTGCGGGACTTGGTCGGTCCTGCTGCCAAAGTTCATGAGGAAAGAAAGGCTGAGGAAGGCAGTAATCGCCAAAATGACGATCACCGAGAGGTGCCGCGCCATTGTGTGTGTGTGTGTGTGTGTGTGTGTGTGTGTGCTGCTCCGTATGTGGATATTCCGGGGTTTGTGAATTGACGTAGGGGGGTGGACTCGTGCAGCAATCGAGAACGTCTTTGTTTGCGTCGAGGACAAGTTTGTCCAAGGGAATCTGGCGAAGGCGAAGGATGATGGAAGAAAGGAATGATTGAAGAGTAACTAGCAAATTGAGAAAAGCAAGGAAATGGAGTAATTGAAGTTTCAGGCCCAACATGTGATCGTGAAACCATAGGAGGAGTCGTTCGTCTGAAGTAGATCAGCACTTAATATTACAGGGTATCTTCCGATGGGGCACAGCATCTGCTAAATAGCCTAGAAACGGTTGGCGGCACCATTCCCGCTTCAGGTGGGGTCGCTTTCTGCCACATTGTCATCCAAATACAACAATTCCTCTCACCGCCTTGGCCCTTCAATCGTATGGCCAATCGCAGGCGTCTACTACAACGGAAGGAGTAGGCTGGTATAATGTATATTGTTGAGGTTGCACACGACTACTAAATCGCAGGTTTGAACTCTTTGAAGTATTTAGCAATGGTGCCGATGTCAAGATAGGGGTATGCACGCTCTTCATTACCCCTTTTAACACCTGAGAAGCTGCGAACCCGAAGTAGAGCCGCATGTTTTCAGCCTCCAGCCCAATGTCCCGATGGACATAGATTATGTTCGAGACGAGCTGCTTGTTGGCGCTATTGCAGTTCTGCCCCTCGCCCGTCACGCTATTGCATGTTCCAGGATCCATAGGTTCAAAATCGACATTAACATCAACCATCATGCTACACCACGCAACATGGCAAACCACTTCTTTGTGAACAGAATGCATGTTGGCAGGATACAATTCCAACAGCTATAGAATGACAATTGTTAAACAAAGAAAGTTGAGCAGTCTCGACATAGGGAGTCGCACTGCTCGAGAGGTACACTCTCAGCCTCCAGGCACTGTGCTGTTTGCTACCACTTGCAGGTCAAAGGAAAGCACCATCACGATTTTGTTCTCGTGGGCCTTGATGATGTAGCTATTTTTTCGTCAGATCGAATTTCTTTGAGCGCGGTACTCGGTCTTTCAGTGTAAATAGAGGTAAAATGAATAGAGAATTGGAACTATAGCCATGCCCACCAAAACTCTTACTCTCTTTCCAAAGACGAAAAGAACAAGGCTTACAACGCGAAATCTTCTTCCACGCCAAAACGAACGGGAGTTATGGACAATAATAATCCAGGCGCTGGCTCAGAGGGGGCAGAGCGCGCACAGGAAGAAGACCGGGGAAGGGAACTATATGATCCCCTGAATCAAACTTGTGAAGAATTGTTCGGTGTGAGGGTTCCGGACGGAGAGTACCCAGAACATTGGCCAGATAACCAGATTACTGGAATCCCAGGCTTTGTAGATACCGGCATAGCCATGTCTCGCCATGACCTTGCCCGTCATTACAGCCAGCGACGCCAGCGCATCAGCTCAAATCTTTCAACCTCGGGTGGTTCCTATGCCGTTGTTCACTCCTCAAATACACGCCGCGGTTCACACTGGCCTGACCTTCATTTGTCAAGCAATGGCTTCCCAGGTGGTAATTACAATACGGGCTCTTATTTCCCGGGCTCCCAGAATCTAGGCTACCCTGTCCAAGGAGGCCTATGGATAGGTGCCCAACAGCCATTCGCCCTGGATACACAAGCGGCAGCCCAGTACCATAACCCTCTATACAGCTTAACCCAACTCCAGGCCAGCCAGCAACAGTGGAATCAGTCGTCTTCCGGCCAAAATGAGTTGGATGACGATGTCTCATGCTCTTACTGCTGTCGCAAAAAGGAAAAAATGTATATTAGCGACCGATGGGCGAGAATGCGAGAGCAGTCAAGCACGTAAAAAATTGAATTGCGACCATCCACACTTTCAAGAGTTCCCACCCCTGGACATCGAGCGTGAATACACCGAGCACGAAGACCTCAAGCAGTGACCGGCAACCTGACTTGCATGATCAAGGTGCAATTGACTCAACCAGCGATTCATATGGCTGACTCACATTAACAGGTACCAACCCCTTTTTCCTTCGCTATCACCGTCTGAGCTGGGGCTCGGCTTTTATATATTTCTCAAAACACGGCTTTTTGAGCAAGCCCAGCACACGAAGCTCTCTCGATCTCTTCTATTATTCGTCAGGCGTTGTCGCATCTCGAATTCTCTCTTTCCACGGATAAATTTCTCGAATCGCGGGGTTCGGTTTTTGTGCTTTTGTTTCACCTCTCTCCTAACTCTCGCGGCTTGCATTCGTTTACGGGGCCTTTTCACATCCGAAGGTGTACGATCATTACTCTTTAATGCCTTTACTCTCAACCATGCAGGAGACCTGCTTCGAATTCCTCCCCACGCTCGTTTCTACGATACCTTTTTACAATAAAAATTCAGTATGAACCGCAGCACTATATGCATGTGACCTGCGATAATTCTGCGAATATGGAGTTGAATGAGTCTTCTGCCCAGTGACAGAGCGACAGCTCTTTCCCATCGCAACTCCCACAACAAGGACTGGCACAGTTCAAGACACTGTCGCCAACTGCGTCGGGAATGTTCTCAAATGTTGAACGTAATTCAAAGAGTTTTATCGGAATGACTGAGCCTTGCATTAATGGTGGTACTTGAGGTACCACATGTCCCCCCGTACCTATCCTGGATGCTCAAAGTCACTCGCAAATAAGGGAAGTCTCAAATAAGTACATAGAAAGCGACATGATCGGCTGTACCATTGTACCGGTTGCTCAGCGTCACCAATCCGGCGTACACGAGAAAGATGGCGTGTACTTGTGCAAGTTGCGAAACTGCCGTCCGATCCCGAGACTCGACAATTTCCCGAGACATATGACGATGGTAAATAACGTGCATAACAGCTCGAAAGATTTGGCACCTGAACACTGTATCACTACAACAGCTTCTACAAAATGAGCACGCGAAGAATCCAACGATCCTGACGAAGGGCCAAGTGACCGCGTGATGGAACTGATATGACACAGAAGGCTAAGCTGTCTGAGAAAGAGATGAAAGATATGGCGAACCGACATGTGGAGGAGCTCGGTTTGCTGGGAGTGATGCATGAGCAGGACCTAAAGATCCAGCAGCAGAAGCACGACGAAGCGATGGAATCCCAACAAGATTCCACGTTGAACATGTCGCAGACACCATCGACACGCCGCGGAGCACTTTCCAGACACCGCCCTCTGGGCATTCAACAATAACTTGTCCTATCTGATCGACCACATCATAGGTCGCATGCCACGGGATCTCATCCAAGCCGGGTCTTGCGTCGTCTCCATAGTAACCCAACCCACCCCCCGATGCCCCAGTCCCCCTTACGGCCGCGTACCTGCGCCTGTGACACTCTGTCGGATTGTGAAGCGATGGAGTACGCTGATTCACCGCATTCGAAGGAGTCATCAACCTCTAAGTAGGTTGGCGGATATTGGCTGGTTATCCTAAAAGTTGAGCGATGTGAGAATCTCTCAAGATCCATCGACAGAAACCCGTCCGTAGGTAAATAGTCTTTACAGTATTTATTGACTGATTAAGGTATCCAAGCCACTAAATGAAATTCTAGGGTATTCTCAGGTCGATTGTCCCCTCTATCCAGGATACGTCCCTTCATCCTCTTTCTCCCATGAATTCCAGCCCTCCAATCTTCTACTTTCACGGAAACGAGCCCTTCATCCTCGCACCACCCATGGCAAGCAACGAACGCCCCTATAGTTCGTTTGATCCCAGGTTCCTAACAACCGGCGGTGAGACATACTAAGTCCCCCAAACCAGCTCAACAACCTCGTCAAACTCCCCCGAGCTGTGGTTCCCCCTATGCACATACAACTGTCTCAACCCCCCGGCCCGACTCTCCTCAATCTTGGCCTCCTCCAGCCTGTAGCTCTTCTTCAGCTCCGGCCCCAACCTCTGCCTGAACGGCCCAATACTAAAGTCGAAATTATGCGAAGCTTGTTCCCACGTGCCCTCCATCCGATCCAGATCGAGAGTCTCCAGTCCGTCACGATATTTCGCAATCGAGTATCCGTTCGCCAACACCTCATCAACCCCAAACCGCCACCGCTGCATCAAGCAATCTCCACAATAATTGGCCGTAGCCGCCATTTTCACCACGGGCGCCTTGAACCAGCTCTTCCAGTGGTGGAAATTCAGCGCCTGCACCCCGGACTCGAAGAACCCGCTGGCGTCGCCCTTCATATCCTGCTGATACAGCCCCGGTAGCATCGTCAGCTTCGCCTTAGAGTGCCGGTACACGCAATCTCGCAGGATTATGTCTCCCTCGGTAGGCCTCTCGACGCAAGCCGCCGCATTGGCGCCCAGTTTCCGCGCCAGGGGAGCGGATATGTAAGCGCCCGCCCCGCCGAAGGCCATGAATCCGAAATTGCGGATCGCGTTGAAGTCCTCGCTTAAGGTGCCGACGTAGAAATCGCGGTTGTGGTCTAGCGCACTGAGCGCGTCGTCTAGGGGGTGCAAACTAGGGTAGAAGGTATCGTCGTCGAGGAGGCCGTACCAGCGCGTTGGGGCGGAGGCGGCGTCGCCGAGAGCGAGCATGTGGACCAGCACCATGAAGTGGGATTGCGAGGTGCTGTGCTTGGCGTCGAAGGGCTTCTCGAAAACGACGTCGACGCCAGCATGCTGGAAGTCCAGCTTGAGGTTGTTGATTTGCGTGGAGTTGTGCATGTGCATGTCGGTCACGACGGCAACGAGCTTGGAGTCCGTGTTGGAAAGCCAGTGGGCGAAACCATCGAGGGAACCGGCGAGCCGCGTGTAATCCGTCGCGATGCCGAAGATGAAGTGCGGGTACTTCTTCCTCGGATACGGCTTCGAGACGGGCAGGCGTATGGGCACGCATCTGGGGAGTCGGACGTCCTGACATTGTTCAATATTAACCAGTATCTGGTGGCCGAAGAGGGAGTCGGAGATGTTGCCGACTTCGGTCCGGTTGCTACCAGAGAAGACGGGCTGTATGCATCGGCGCGAGTAGGAGACGCGGTCTGAGAGCTTCAGTTGGGGCTGGGATTGCCTCAAGAAATCCAATTCCTGGATGCATTGGCCAGGAGTCGGCGGCGGCCGTGGATCATCACTGTTGTCGCTTCCCGTGGTCGGGGGTTGCACCGGCGGTTCGAGAACGGGAGTTAGGGGGACGGACTCGGGTGCGGGTGGTGGTGTTGGTGGTAGTGGCTCGGTGGCGATGACGTCGATCACATCTTTCAACGCGGAATTGCCGGCATTGTGAACGTCGTCGAGATCTAGGACCTCCTCGGCGGTATCTTGCCCAGGGACCGTCCCCGGCAAGTTCTTATTGATGTGCTCATTGACTCCCGTGGAAATGGCGTCGCTGACGGTTTCTTCGAGGTATGCTGGCTGCGGGTTTGTTGGCGGGTAGTAGTAGGAGGGTTCATCGTCGTAAAGATAGTAACTGGTGCCGAATACAAGGGTCAGGAGGGCGAGGCCAGCGAGAACGAAGACACGCGGTACACTAGAAGGAAACATGGACGGCCGCTTCACTGTAAGGACCGCATTGCCGTGCGATAAAGAATAGTAGGAGAGGTGATGGAGGAGGAGGAGGAGGAGGAGGAGGAGGAAGGCGAAGGTGTCGGTTCTCGCTGAATGGATTTTGGTTCGGTCGATCACTCCAGGACCTGGTCGGCCTCAAAAACCTTCCAACTTTCCCCACACAAATACGGCCACGGGAAATTCAAGCTTCACTCCAGTTGACATCCAGACTTAGGACGAGAAAAGAATCGGGGTGGCTTCGGTGGCAATTGCGCGCTCTCTACCTTGCTCCGCGTAATTGAGTCCTCGTAGACGGGTGATCGGGAAAAGAAACAAAGGACGAAGAATACGCGACGAGTTTAGAAGACATTACGAGATCGGATGGGACGGGACAGAACAGGACACTTTCATCAAAAGAACTTTTTCTAGATAGGGATCGACTATTGGCATTTGGAGACTAGAAACCGCAACTTGGCAACTCGGCTATTCCCAATCTCACACCCTAGATTAGTGGCGGTCGCAGATGAAACACCAGCAGCTATCTGCGAGGCAGGGATTATGGGATTTCCACGGGCAAATCAGCCTGAGGAGGGACCCGCGCTGAGACTACAGTTAAGGTGACCATAGACCCCCCAGTTGAGCCGACCATGACCTCACGTGATGTTAAAATACTGGGTCCAGGTGACCATAGTGGGGTAGATAATCCCTCCATTCCCATTGGTTGAAAATATGTGAAAATTGGGTCCAGCTGACCACAGAATCGAATTTGAATCGAATTTGAATTCCGATTTCGATTCGATTCTGCTTTCCCTAGTAACAACCCGTTATCCGCTACTTCTTCCAGGCAATTCAACCAATCGTTCCACGTAACGATGTCGTCATACAAGGACACAGCAAGTACATTTCTAAATTAACTTCGAATCGATTTTAAGCTGATTCTTTTTTAGCCCTTAATCGATTCCAAACTAATTCTGTATAGTCTAGGAAGATGAAGTCGTGCTAGCTGTTGGTGAGCTCTATTGCCGTATGCCTACCACTTCCGGTGGTATGTGTATGACTGTAAGTACCTCTAGATCACTCTAGAATTGATTCTAAATTAATTCATAGACTGGTCGCTTCAGCAATGAGTCTAACCTGAAGGCTCACGTGAATACTTCAGTTACCCAGAGCCCTATACTCCATACGTCAGACCCTGATATTATTGCTTGAGGACTCCGTGTGACGTTTGTCACGTGATTGACCTACACTGGTCTGAACAGATTGATAAGTGGTTGCAGATATCAAAGTCAGGGACTTTGGTATTGGTCTCTTTTGGTGAAGACATCTGATACGGTGGCGTAGTGGCAAGGATTGCAACCCCTAGCACGGCGTGACACTCCGCAGCAGGACTTACTTACTAGCACAAACCCTTACAGACTCTTTAGTGGTTTACGCAGCTAGACTATTAGAGGTTTCGTTACAGAAGGTGTTAGGCAACCTTGGTGGTCTTAGCAAAGCCCACCAAGGTTCACACTTACTGCCTCCGCCGAGACGAGAGTGAGCGAGGTAATACGCGGAGGACTAGGCTAATATAATTTCGCTTTAGAATCGATTTGAAAGTAGTTCCGAATTGATTTACTTACCCTGACCTCCGTATCGTCAACTGGGTGGCTCTATGGGCGCGATCGTAAATAGCAACCTCTTCCTGAGCTCGGCTACTAATTTGCGTACCTCTAAACATAGAGCGGGCATTTTGGATAATAGGGAAGATATCTGCAGTAGCCATAGTAAAGATAATGCAGTAGAATCGATTAAGAATCGATTTAGAACTAATTGTAGAATGATTTCGTTATATTTGGGCTGGAGTTGCTGCGAAAAATCTCTGCGGATTTAAAAAGAAAAGTGTGGTCGGTGAACTAGGGGGGTCTATGGTTACCTTAACTACAACCACCCCGCGCTAAGGGGGTGTCGCTCCAGGGCTGACGCTGCAGAGCCACAGGACAGGACAGCGATTGACAGATTGCGATCCCCGGCCGGCATGTCTATCGTGCTTGGGAACAATTGCGATTGCTGGAACAGCGGGAATCGCTTGGACGGCTGTGAAGGAGACTAATTCCTAGGTCATTGTCCAAGACTTATTCTGGAAAGTATTGTTTATTTTTCATTGTCTGAGTTATCTTTTTGTTGTTTTCTTTTTATTCCCCATTCTCTCGGACCAGATTTATATAAAGGCCAAAAAAAGATGTTTTTTTTCTTCTTCTATGATGGTTACTTCTGGTTTGGGGGCGGGGTTTTGTAGCCCTGTACTTGGCCGTACCTTCCCACCTCCCGGTGCCCCCCACCCCCTTTACCGTTGCAGCGGGTACGACCGTGATGACGTTACACCACCTGCAGATAGATTGCCGATAAGTCGGGTCACCTTGACTGCAGCTACAATTGCATGGCTCTTTCGTCTTTTTGTCGGGTCGGCTTCCCATCGTCACCAACCGCATCGCAATTTTTTGTCCACCCAACAAGAAGAAAACCTGTGCGAGTTCAATTCTGTAAAACTGTTGATACATTGAATTGGACCTCTTCAACGCTGGGTTTGTTGTCCGGCAACTTCCGTAGTAATGTGTCTTAAAAGTGATCCCAGGACCAGAAGCGTTGGCGTGGACATCCCTGTCGATACAATCAATCCGGGTGGTATGTTTCGGTGTTGGACATATTGCATATCGGCTTATGCGGCCAAATCAGAACGAAGTCGAATGGGTAGTCCAGCAGCGCTGATAATAGAGTTCCAGCCGTCGAGAACAAGGCCATCATTTGCGCGAGGCATCTTTACGGCCTCTGCGGACTCCTGAACTGCCTGAGAAGCACCCGTGGCTCTGGCTGACTGGCAAGCAGATGCGATGCCCGTTAGGCTTCTCCCCGTGGTTCCGTCCTTCAACTCGCCCGCATTCTTAGAACTTCCTCTAGTCTTCGTCTTCTGGTAGCGATCCATCTCCTCGGCAGATTCCTCACCCTCGTCATCCGTATCAAGGGCCAGCGACGGATTCTCGTAGAAGCTCATCAACAGCGTATTATCGCCATGGTGCTCCCGAACCGAATCCAAAAACCGACCAATCGCTTGAATCGTGGAACCAACCTTTCCCTTGTTCTTCTTCTCCTCAGACAACGACCACGGCCCACCTCTCTCCGTGTACAGCTTACGCGCCTTAAGCAGCTTGAAAACAAGCGTGACCACAACCTGCGTTTCCAAGTTCTTGCTCCAGCCGACGCTGTTGCCGACCTTCTCCCAAAACACGAAAGGCGTCATGTCAGCTGCGAAGATGTGGCGTCGCCCAGCTGCGAAGAGCTCAGATAGCGATGCATCAATCTGCGCGCGGGTGAGCTTAAACCTGCGGTTGTGGTTGCTGTGTGCACAGCGCAGGGCGTTGATGGCGTCGCAGACGCACTGGCTGGATAGAAGGGGGTGGCCTTTGCTGAGGGTATCATAGTGGAGGCCGGCTTTGGGGGCCAGTTGCTGGAGGGTCTTGGGTTTGTTCTTCTTTTGCTTGCGGGATGAGGAGGAGTCCGAGTCATTGGACTGGCGCTTTCTCTTCTCACCCGTGATGGTCATTTTGTGGCGTGGTTGCTGGAAGATCCTGGTGAATGGAAAGGCGTTATGCAAAGAATGGTGGGTTGGTAGGCTATGATTACCCCACAAGCCGTGACGTGGTGGATTGATGTGCATTGTGTACGTGCTGCAATGGTTACTGAATCTTGGGATAAGAACGCACCTCAAGCATTGTTCACGGTTACTCTGTGTTATACACTCGTAAACAATGGGTATACGAATTGGCCACATTTGCTCCGTGGGTAATCAGATCTACGCTGCACAGGCACCATCACTTCATGGCCGAAGCACCTATATCACATGGTTCTTCAGGTCCCATATTGTCAGCGAGTTGGTATAGACTGCCGTCCCATGTTGTTTTGTTGTTACGTAGCAGTGAAGGGACGAACCCAACCTAGGCTTCATGGAATTAGGGACTGGCCACTATCCTACTTTCCAGATTCGACAGTATTTGTCTTTTTGGCAACAAATGTCCGTTTACAAGTTTACAATCTGTGTGTCTTATTTAATTCCCCTACACACCCAAGTTATACGTCCACCCCTCCTATGGAACGAGATCATTGATAATCAGGCGCTCACTGTAGACTTTCCACAGGGTATTGCAGAAAATTTGACTTTTGTATGAAAGCTGTTCGTTTACAATATGTATGTGTATCTGAGGATGTATTGTCATGTGAGCTTTCCACCCGTCCTCAGGGCTTGTATCCAAATACTTTACTTCCTCCTCTACCCGCTCACAGTAAGCTCCTCAATAACCCTCTGACCGCCCCCGACCCAAAGCTCCAAACAAAAACCACTCCAAAAACAACATATGACCAACCCAATCCCCCCAGGCACCGACTGTTCCACTCCAGATACCAAATGGAAAACCATGTACATCATGATGCCAAACACGCCGCCCAGCCACGGACAGGCCCTCCTGTATGCAAAAGCCCCCTCGGCTCCGATGAGACCCCAAATGAAGACGATCAGAACCACGGTGCTGCCAAAACCTAGGAGGATAATGAAGCTCTCGGGAAGCTGGTGCGCGGTGCAGCCGGAGGGTGGAGGGCAGTGTTTTTGCCCGAAGGAGATGAGGAAGAGGGCAAAGGAGACTGTTAGGCAAAGGGAACCTAGGCAGGCGGCCGCTTGGGTTTGGCGGTATTTGAGGGGTGCGTCTAGGACTAGGCTGGAATCTGAGCTGAGCGGTGGCGAGGGCACGTCGGGGATGTGTTTGTTAGGCATTTTTCATATGTCTCTGATTCTTGCAGCTGAGGTGCTTTATTTTCACGAGATGTTGGTGACAGTTGGGCTGCTCCTGGGCAATGCCACAAAGCGGGCAACCATCTATTATAAGTATTGATCATCCGAATCTAGCCAATCCCACATGCAGTGAAACGGGGTCAGGCGGTCGGTAGGATGTACCCACTACCTAACACACTGGCAAAGCGGCCCCAGCACCAACACATCCCATCTGGTGGTCTGATCAGACGAAGATCATGGCGATGGACGCCGGAGCGAAGCTCCTACTGTAGTGGGGCCAGGCCGGACGTCAGGAAAGTAGGTGACGGGGGCCAGGGAGGACTCCCCTGTCTTCCACACTTTTTAAGGGACACGGAGATGACAGACGACTTTCAACAACTTGTCATCTCTTTTCATCATCTTATTCAATCAACTTGACTTTTGTTTTCTATTCTAGTTAGCGAGCCCTTCAATTATGCGGTTAATTCCTACGTGCACTTAGACACTATTTTCGAAATCCTATTATTCCGCCCTCATCCTAGCCTTGACAATGTCAGAGGATTATATCTTGCTCTGATCAGAGCAATCTAGTGCTAGTGAGAGCTTCAATTCGACTTCCAGAGCCAGACGTCTTGTTCTGAGAATCATTCCGACGAGAGTCTCAGAGGCACATCCGACCAACTCGCGCACCAGACGTATAAGAGCTTCGCTCTTATAACCAGTACCACGATCTTCGTCTGATAAGACCAACAGATGGGATCTGTTGGTACTGGAGCCGTCTGTTCAGTGTGTTAGGTGGTAGGTATATCCTACTAACCGCCTGACCCCGTTTCACTACAAGCCTTGAGCGCAAGTTGGTCGGATGTGTCCTCTTGTATTCAGCGAAGGGGTGATTCTCAGGATTGGAGCCTTGACTCTGGGAGTCGAGACAAAGCTGCCACTGGCGTTGAATTGCTCTGATCAGGGCTAGACACAATTCCTCCTAGTTGTCAAGGCTAAAGTGGAAGAGATGGATGGATTCTTGGAAACCATGCCTGAACTTATAAGTGAATTATGAACCGAAACTTTGAATTGCGCACACTGGAGAAGAGCACGGTTATTGTTGACTGTGTAGAAAAGAAGGTGATAAAAGAGATGATTAAAAAGGGATTGTTGTCAAAAAAGAAACTACAGCCACAAGCCCCTTGAAGAAAAGCAAAAGATCCTCCCCGCTCCGTCACCTATTTTCCTTACGTCCAGCCTTACCCCACTACAGCAGATGAAGTAATTCGACGTCCAGAGCATATGACGTGTAAATCGAACTTGCAGGCGTGGAAGCAGGAGGACTCCAGTTTCTTATTGGAAGTGCGGGCGCATTAGCTTTGGAGATGGCACTGTGCATGCGAGGCGATACCCCCAACTCTTCACGCTGGCCTATGGGCACCCAGAGTTGATTCGTCTCATGCAACCAGTACATATGCGGGTTTTTTTGGAGGATGGAGAAAGAAAGCGCCAAAGTATACGGCGCACCTTAGTGGAAAACACTGCATTGGAATATCGAGCTAGACCGGACGAAAGGATCACTCACATCTTGAATACACGTTCATTTTCTCATCTGTTTGATCTTTTCCCATTCCGTCTGATCTAACGGATAGAGCATTATATGAGTGAGGAAGTAATGCATCCATTTCAGTCATGTTTCGTACCTTCCCAGATTCCGAACTGACACATTCCTTCTTCGGTAATTTCCTCATTGATTTGCGCCTTCCATCTTCACCTTGTGCTCATCAGAATTGCCGAACACTCCTTCCTCTTTCATACCACCATCGTTAAACTCTCCCTGTATGCATTCCTCCTTCTTCTCACTTTGCTCCTGCTCCTGTCCAGATTCATATCCACGACCCAGTCACCCACGGCGACCTGGAGGGCATCAGTAGAAGGCATAGCGAACTTGCCTGACCAAACATATCGTATCACTTGGCCAAATCCTTTGCCAACAGATTCAGCAGGCACCCGCCGGCGTAGTGTCCTCGGTCCTCCGTAGTCAGGTAGACGATCGATCGAGCCCATTTGCAGCCGCGGCCGACGCTGCTACAGAACGAACGGTGTTAAAGAGGCAGGGTCACTACAAGGGAACAAGCAGCTATGGGCATACGGAACAGCACGGAATAGCATAACACTCAACAGGATGATACTTGACACAATGATAACTGAGAGGAAAACCAAGAACAGTAGTATAACCAATTGGACAACACTAGACAAGACGGGACGCCATGGGACGGATGAAGTTTGAGGAGGTGGAATTTGAAAATAGGTTGCTTGAGAAACATGGTGAGCATTAGGCAGCTACTAGAGCATTTAGTTATCAAACATGACGATATCTCAAGATTAAAAGTTGGAGTCTGTGTTCCTGGGATGGCATGCGGGTTATCTAGTTTTAACTGGAACGCTATGGTTGAGTATATGATGGCTTGTACTAATGTTAATTTGACCTAAGCAAACTATCACGATATTTGAGAATCAAAGATGTAAATTCTTTTCTAGCTAAATTTCACTGTCCAGGCTGACGTAATAAAGAACCCCACATCGAGGGGCTTGTTGCGGTCGAACAAGGAGTAGCTCTTCAAGCCTTTCAACCTGTCCTCTAACATCAAACGAGTCTGCACGTGATGGCTGTGTGAATTGTCACTCCTTGAGGTCAACTATTCTTCTCTATTTGGTCCCATACGCAGAAAACAAGCTCTGTAACTGGGATTTGGTTCCTGGTGTTGATAGAACTGGACTAGCTAATTGAGAGATAAATAGGCTACAACAAATCTGACTTCTTTCCTCAAAGACTTGATGCCTTATTCTACTAGAAGTTATTATTTTGGGAAGCCTACTTTCCTATTATGAACCAGACCCTAGCATCACGCCCTGCTGGCCTGGGACACTGGGAATGTTTGAACTGGGTTGACATCTGCTGGTGTTTCCATGAATTGACTGATGGAGAAAGCGCTATACGACAGAGGCTCTTCAACCCAAAAGCCCGTAGGCAGTGTCCATTGGGGGACCTGATTGTCAGTGACTCGCTGAATCATGCAGTCCATCCTGTGGTACACGCAATTGTTATACAAACGAAACCATAATTTTTCTTTTTTCCGAAAAAAGAACACGTAATCCGTCTTATCTTTTGATTTGTTTTTATTCTGTTCCACCGCATCTCGTGTCTGAGATGATAGTGCTAGTCTCAAACCCGTCGATAGTTCCGCAACTACAGATGACTTCGAGTTCTTTCCATTTCAGTTGTAACTACTCCACCACAAAGAAGTTTCCTTGTAGACTTACAGTGCATTTTCATCAACATGGAAGCTGGAAGTTCGGATGTTTCAATGTAAACGACGTCATCGAAGCTATGCGTTGACAATCGCCTTTATCAGATGAAACAAACTGTGCTCCGAATTGTTGTTCGTAAGCCAAGTGCAAAATACCAAGTCGGAGGTGATGACAGCACGATTACACATAGTCTCCTCGGGCCAAAATCAGACTCATCTATAGGTATGGCTGCATGTGAAGCGATACTAACATACATATATACGGAGCTCATTAGCATCATGCTACCATGGTACACTCTGTATACATACGAAAGGTTCAAACATACCGATAGTTTTCATCTCTAAAACAATACCGCCGTTATAAATTCATTACCAACATGAATAATTCCGGTCCTCCCGATGCGTCAAATAAGACCAAGCAGAGGTATCATCTCCAGCCCAGAACGGCTTAAGGCTTTTCTATTGACATACTGTTGCCATTAGCGGTCAGGTACACTCCCAAAAGACACACAATCCAGCAAAGCTCGGCGCTGGGCAAGCTGGAGACATTGTCGGTGCCGTTTCCAAGGGCCTCGAGGTGGGAGGGCATAGGAACCCCGTGAGCGGCATTGTTGGCTCTATCTCAGATGGGTTGAAGGTCGGGGCGGGACAGCAGCCCAACAGACATCCCGAGAAGAAATAACTTGATTTCTGGCAAGTGGGAGGGGATGATACGCGAAAAAGTGCCCATTCAATCGCATACATATCATTATATTTCTATTAGCTCCATTCGCCAATCGCAGATTAAACAAATTAGTACCTGGCCCGATTGGTGCTCGCAGAGTCCGAGCACACTAATTAAATGCCTTCCACTATGAAGCCATACGAAGCCATGTGAGCCAAAATCAGCTGTTGGGCTTGCGCACTTCAAGCTGGATATCTGTACGTGAAATTTTGTGACGACAAATTTCGTCAATGGCCTTGTCGAAGGCGAATGAGCCAGCACCGAATACAAGCTTGACCTACAGATAATTTCTCATCAGATATTGATTAACAAATAGAATGAGTCTACAAACTGGAACACTACAACTCCGTAAAACCTCCCCCAAAAGACCACTGATGTCTTGCGTTCCAAGGTGTGCTAAGTGCATCATAAGTTATCTATAAAGCCAGACTTTCCTGAAATCTCGCTCAATACTTTACCGTTATGCATGCCTTTCCAGCACTTTGGCGGCTTCCCAGCAGCAAGATCCTTATAAAAATTTAGTCAATTGAAGTTGTTCGCCGTCGTTTCTCCCCAGGAAGTACTTAGTAAGCGCTTATTCTTGTCAGAAGCTTTACCCATGTTCCCATCGTCGTCATTGCCGCCGCTATCATCATCACCACCGTCTCCTCCTTCACCATCGCCTCCGCCGTCACTAATCTCGGCATCAGGAGCAACCAAATTTTCCGACCCTTAGTCTCCCCATCACCGCGAACATGTAATTGAATAATTGACTTCATCGCAATACGCAGCCCATAGTCGACGCCGCGAAGCAGCCATGCAAACCATATCCTGCCGAACCGACTGACAGTCAATCCACCCATTAATACAACCAAAGAAATATTCGGCGTAATCTTGCTTCTACTCTTCCGAGCTCAAGCCCTCACTCTGATAGCATCCATCCGTAATATTACTCAACATCTGCTGAATCATGTCAAACGACCTGAATCCCAACTCCCACGCATACTCCTCACCGTCATCCTGGCGCGGCACCAACAACCCCATCCGCACCGAATCATCATTAATCGTGACTTTCCCCGTCTCAAACAGGCAAACTCTGCGCGACTCGAGCCATGATCTCTGCATTTCCGGTGTGATCCCCACCCACACAGTCCGACACCTAGTCAACTGCGAACGATCCTCCGTCTCGCTCAAGTGCAAGATAGTCGTAACCAACTTCAACTCCTTGATGTCCACAGACAGGAACACAAACTGAACCCTGTTCCAAATACCCTCAAACGCCCTCACCAACCCATCCATCCCCGCCGCTCACTTGTTTTGCAGCCGCTCCTGGAATTTCTCCTCTTTCCCGCCGACGTTCTCATCCGCCTTCGTAACAGATATACATATAGCCTGTCTATGGACGCCGCAAGGCTGCGACGCGGCTTCTCTTGTCCTTAATGTGGGAGCTTTAAATTTGTAGGTTTCAGTTTGGCCATTGCTGAAGACACCGTTGAGAACTAGACTTAGGTGGTTGGTGTTCTAGTAAGAAGGAGAATGCTTCACTTTGTATGCAAATGGGACGTATAATTATTTTTGGTGCCGCAAAGAGGAAGCAAAGAGTGACAGATCATTCTAGATGATCCTTTGGACAATGCGGAATGACAAGCTGGGAGGTATAGGGGACAGCTTCTTTGTTGTCATGGAAGACGACTCGGTTGAATGTTCGGCACTACTAACGAGTACATCTGGACACAAGTTTCGTAGTATCGCAGGGAAGTATGCCGCCAAGACCCTCAACCCAGGATGATGAACGCTTTTTCTCAAACAATCCAAGCCATTATTTATTTTACTTCGTAATTGGCGTGAATTGGACTGATGCAAGATAGAATGACCAGCCCAATAGCCGACGCTACAGGTGGTGCCATACATGCTGGAAGTGAAGACATGACCCAAGCAGCCGGTCCATACCTCCCCGAGCGCCATGCAAACCTTGCAGTAGTTTGGGATGCTTTGGGTAGGAGTTAAGGATTTTGGTCGTCACGTCATCGGGAATCCGCGCCTTTTGGGTAAGGGTACATCATCACGCCATACAGGGCTCAGATTCGGGCATGCGTGGCATAGCGCATATAATAGACATTGGTTGCTAGATAAAATATCAGATTGATGTAAAATAAGCAGAATACTACGCTGCCTGTTGTGTTCCACCTGAACAACAAGGACTGAAGAATAAATCGCAATGTCGGTACCACCAGTCCAAGGCGACATCCCTGTAACCGACAACGTCACCGAAGGCGGCGCGGGCCACTTCAAAGTAATCGAGACCAAGGGACACCACGACACGTACTTGAGCGAACAGTCCGAGCCCGAGCATGACGGATTCGACGGGAATAATCCCTTCGAGAACCCCGATCATGCGGAGCATTGGAGACAGCTGTACGAGGACGCACAATACGAATGTCGCCATGTGTTTGATGCGGCATTGACCTGGACCCAGGACGAAGAGAAGAGGATTGTTCGGAAGCTGGATTGGAGGGTTTGTCTTTGGGCTGTAAGTCAAAGCACATTTGCATATATCTGACAACTATGCCATTGGTTACTGATAATGAATTATCAGTGTGTCATGTTCTTTGGTCTACAGGTCGATCGCGGAAACCTGGTGCAAGCCGTGTCTGACAATATGCTCGACGAGCTTGGCTTGAATACAAATGGTATGAAACATGACTTGAATGTCTTTGAAAGGAATGAGAGGGACTGACACAACCTACGTAGACTACAACTATGGCAACAGTGTCTTCTTGATTTCCTTCCTCTTAGCTGAGCTGCCTTCACAATTGGTATCGAAGAAGTTTGGCCCAGACCGATGGATTCCTATGCAGATTTGTTTGTGGTCTATCGTTGCATGCTCGCAATTCTGGTTGAATGGGCGTGGCAGCTTTCTTGCGACGCGAGCTCTTCTGGGCGCCTTAGAGGTACGCAGATATCCACATGCACAAGTTGCATACACCGCTGACAATGGAAATGATTAGGGCGGGTTCATCCCAGATGTGGTGCTGTGGCTTAGCTATTTTTATACTTCGCGGGAACTACCCATTCGACTTAGGTATGTTCAATCCCAACCGGACGCTACGAACTGACAAGCCGATAATAAATTAGCTATTTCTGGACGACACTATCCGTGACATCTATTGTGACCTCCTTGTTAGCCTTCGCCCTGCTACACATGCGCGGTGTCCTTGGCTACTCTGGATGGCGCTGGCTCTTCCTCGTCGAAGGCCTAATAACCCTTATCGTAAGCCAGCCAACCCCGAATTTCCCGAATCCCACCCAGAAACTAAGTAACTTCCCCCTTCCAAGGTCGGAATCTCGTCCTTCTTCTACATGCCCGCTTCCGCCGTGCAGACCAAAACATGGTTCCGCCCCAACGGCTGGTTCACCGACCGCGATGTTTCCATCGTCGTCAACCGCGTGCTGCGCGACGACCCTTCCAAGGGCGATATGCACAACCGCCAGCCCATCACTCCCGGAAGACTCTGGGAAGCGTTGAAGGACTATGATCTCTGGCCGCTGTACGCGCTGGGCTTGGTTATATTTATACCGCATGCGCCGCCGTCTAAGTATATTACGCTTACGCTTAAGTCGTTGGGGTATGGTACTTTTAATACGAATCTATTGACTATTCCGTCTGTAAGTAGTTTTTTTCTGGATTGTATTTGTTGAGCTCTTTCGAGATAAGGATTCTCGCTGAATCATGCTAATAATTGTACTAGAGCATTGGTCACATCGTTACACTCATCGTCATCACCCGAGTCTCGGAATACTTCAATGAACGCACCCTGGTTTCAATGTCCCAGCCTATTTGGACTTTGCCATGCATGATTGCGTTGCGCTTTTGGCCTGGGTCCAATACCGACGCATGGGGAACGTATGCCGTGGTCACGGTTCTGCTCTCGTACCCTTACTGCCGTATGTAACCACCGTTCAATAATAACGTCTTAATCCTAAATTACTCACAAATATAACACAGACGCAATCCTCGTCGGTTGGACCTCTAAGAACTCCAACAACGTCGGCACACGCTCTGTCTCCGCCGCACTCTACAATGTACGTTTGTCTCAGGATCTATCTCACACCCCTATTTCCCCAGCTATTCGACCAAACTCCCGAAGCCCGTCGGCTAACACCGAAGTAGATGTCAGTCCAACTCGACGGTATCATCGCCAACTTCATCTACGTCGACGAAGACAAGCCACTATACAGGCGCGGCAACGCCGTGCTTATCGGCATCAATTTACTCGCCATTTTGCTCTTTATATTCACGAAGCTATACTACGTCTGGAGGAACAACCAGCGCGATAGGGTGTGGTTTGCCATGACCGAAGAAGAAAGGCGGCATTACGTCCGGACCACCACGTTGCGAGGTAGTCGACGGCTGGACTTCCGATTCGCTCATTAAGTTGGAGCTTCCAACTCAGATTGCGCAAGAATTGGAGAAAAATCATGTCGCGATGTGAGGATGAATGTTTTCGTAATAAATGAGTGTAAGAGTCACCGTAGGAGTGCCTCCTAGCCGTGTTACAAAACTCAGCAATATTGTGAGAGCATAAAAAAAACTCATATAAGTATACATAATGTCATTTAACACTCGAATTCACCGTCTGTATTAAGACCCGGTTGTACGTAGCCAACTGTGGGTTCCCACTATCATTGACCTCCAAACAATATGCAGCACTTGACCACGAGTCACAGGTTTCCACGTCTTGAACTCAACACAGCATTTATCTGCCAGCGGGACTCGAACCACGAAAACCCGGCCATCTGGCTCAAGTACTTCTTCAATCTCCAGTTTCGCAGTGAACTTATGCGCACTCCACACCTCGACGCTCGGCTCTTCATACTGGAACCACCTAAGCACCTACTCATCCCCCATCGGGATCATATGAAGCCGACACATCCAACCTCACACTCTTCCCAGCTTCTACCTCGAGCCAGAGGGGCTCAAGCCCCTCATGTTCATTGACCAACACTACCGGATGATGATTGACCTTCTCAAACTCCCCTATCATGGACCACCTAATCCTCGCCGCAAAGTCATTCTGATACGCATCCCGTCACCGCCAAACCGTAGCTTGATTCGACTTATACGTTCTTCCATCGGCGCCAACTACGCGATCCGCCGCATCCCCGTAGTGCCTAACGCGCTTACTCGGGTCTGTCCTCCCGTACCTGCCTCCCCACGACCCAAAAGCCGGGCATCCCCTCGCCCCAAGTCCATTCTAGATCAGACACAGAAACGTCGGCGTATCACCCTCAAACACAAATTCCGGGTCCGTATATGTGCGCTCCAGCGGGCCGATCTGGATATTCTCTTTGACCCATTCCTTGCTAATCTTGCTCCCGTCCGGCCCACCCTCGTCAAACCCGTAGTGCGCTTCGCCCGATATCTCCGCCCATGTGGCCAGACCATATTGGTTCCAAGCATGGATACTTGAAATGTAAAACGCATCGGGGAACTCGCTCCGTAGCCAGGCCGAGAAATCGCCTTGGCCCGAAATCGCATAGACTCGGATCTTGGAGCGCAATGAGTCGGATTTGACTGCGTCGTGCTGTTTTCGGATCTGATGTGGGGTCTGCGCAAGGACGTTGATCCCGCCCCAGCATAGCACCTAAAGCGGCTCAGCTAAGTGTTCCGAGGCTTCGATTCGCTCTTTTAGAAGCTAGCCGCCTTCGCTTAGGGCTACATCGTCGCCTACCGCTTGCATGCCGTACATGGGGGCGCCGGCTTGACCAAGCTCTTCACGTAAGAGACGGGTGGGTAGGGGTAGTCTGGGTGCGTGTGCGCATTTAGGTTAGATACGGCGGCTGCGTAGCCGTCGACTATTTTGTGCATGTCGGAGGGACAGGTCCGGTCTGGTAACCATATCGAGGTGGTAGGGACTAGGCCTTCGGTTTCAAATTGGTTCGCATAGGTGAGGTAACGTACTAGAGACACTAACGCAGTTGGAAGGGAGTCAAAGGGATAAAAATCACCAGTTAATCAATTTATCGCCGCCATCATGAGTTCACCAGATGCCAGAACCAAACTACAAACCTACTCCAACAAACCACGAATTTTCCTCCTCTCAGACATTTCCAATGTACCCGACGACGCTGAGTATTCTGTAGGAGAGGGCCAGTAATTTTCTTAGAGTATAACAACTCTGCGGCAGGCTATGTCACCATTGATATTCGATCAAAGGAACGCCCAGAGACGTTAATCGACCACTGGACTTGAACCGGCAAGTGGGACTAGGACGAAAGACAAGGGGGGTGCTTAGAATTTCCTTATTGATCACCAGTCATGCCAAGCCTCAAGCTCTTAAATAGGAAGTCTCTTAGCTAACCAAATGACGAACTGTAACCAATCCCGAAAAGAGAACTGTTAGTAAAATTTCACACTGCAAGCTAGCTTTACTACTTGACAAGTTACTATAACCCCAACTACTCAATGCTTCCACGAAGGAACTAATCTTCAGAAGGTAGACTTTCCAAGCGAACGGATATGCGCCCCTATACGGCTCATAACTCAGTTCTCTAATTGGCAGTGATAGCCACCCACTGGCGAACGACATTCCAAGTCTTAAGCTAGCAGGATTCAGAATAGACCTGGAGTCTCCGCATACTCCACCGTAAGCCCGAAACGGCGGACCCCGTAGCCCTTAGCTTGTCTCTACTCGACCAATGATTCCTCCGTCCAGCATCTTCCCCGCGTCCGAACTAATACCTCAGACTAACCTCTACTCACTGGAGCCCTGAGAGCCGTGTCTCGAGACCACACAATGTCGAGATTAACGAGCCGTAGCATATAATTAGTAGTCGTAGCTAGCACCGATGCTGTATAAAGTTCTGTTCCCTATTCATCGAACTAGGCCAACTCCTCATGTTACCTTGTTCGTCGTCCAACTAAAGCAACCACTAGGGGTTCCGCAAACCAAAGCACCGTCCACGCGGAGCAAGACACGCAACTTGCCCACCTCGGCAATCAAGAAGAACTCGAGATGGGCAAACGCGGGTCCTTCCGTCGCTACACCAAAGCCTGTCTCTGGTGGCTCTTCTGCATCTGGTACGTCCTGCTCGTCAGCTTCGAGAACCAGGCATCGGGAAACATCCTCGGCATCCCTCGATTTCATCAAGACTTTGGCCATTTATACGATGGTTCGTATGTGCTGTACGCGATACGCGAACTGGCAGTCGGCTTTTAGCGGGGCGCTGATGGCATCGTGAGTCTATCTTTATGCTTTGGAATGGAGTTGTTATACATCGAGTACGAGCTTGCTGATTGGAATCGTGACCCAAGAGCCATCATCGGCTGCCTCGGCGGCAGTGCGCTCGCCGACCTTCTGGGCCGCAAGCCCGTCCTGATTGGCGTTCTGGTCCTGAGCTATGCTGCTATCACCATGCAGTTCATCGCCACCACGAAGCCCGTCTTCTTCGGGGGCAAGTTCCTCAAGGGCTTTGCCACGGGGACCATCGCCACAGTGTTACATTCCCATAAACCAATTCCTTTGCCAACCCGGGACTGACTCTCAATCTCAGCCGGCACACCCTGCCCCTGGTTTGATCCGAGGCGAGATCGAAAAGCGGCAGTGCCGAAACCGTAGATGGACCAGTCACTTGACGCTGGTGAGAGGCCGTAGTTATAATAGGGGAGATATTGGAGGCCGCTGGCGCCGACGGTGGAGATGGATTGAATATCGCGGGTGGTGGGTTCTGCAGGGACTGAGGCGTCGGGGAACCTGCGTTGTGTTGATTTGTTTATTTTGACGAGGAGAAGGCTATGTCCTAGTATAGGGGTAGGGAGTTTCACCAGTAGCGGAATTTGGGCCTGAATCTATCAGGAAGTGATCCAAATGATGTGAGTGAACCGTCTGCTTGTGCCTCGGCCCATACTGCTGCTAGCAGCTGAATGGTGACGATGGGAACGGTGCGATGAGAGTGGTACATATCGATCTAGATACGCATAAAGGATAATATTGTGCGTTAAACATAGCTAAGCTGGATTATGTCGCCATATATATTATATCTGTATCTCAGAACCTGGGTCTCGGCTACTTCGCTAGTAGAGCGGAATCCATCTAATAACTAGGTCAACCTACTCATCTGCGGCCACCCCAATCGACAGCTCACCCTAAAATCGCTAACTTCACGATACTTCAACTTAGTATTACTCTATGATTACTAAACACAAAATTAACCAATTTCCACTAAATTAAGAACAGCGTACTCCTATTGTTTTACATATTTACGATGGGGATACAGAACGAGTGCCTCCGGGTAGTCTGTGGCGCCCACAAAGCGACGCCGGTTCGCCACCTGGAAGCAGAAGCAGCAATCCCGCCACTAGACCTCTATCTTAGTGCCCGGGCTGCTAAGTTTGAAGAACGGCTACGGCTTAGCGGGAAGAGAAATCTGCTTCGCAGCGCGAAGCGCTAAAGCGTCACATATACTCCGGCAGGATAGGCCGGCGAAGAGGAAGCAGGGGTCGCAGCTACTCCGACCGGCAGGGTACACTATGGAGAAGGAGGCCCGGGGCTCCGAGTGGATGAGTGAGGAAAAGGAGGTCCCGGCTGCCCTCCTCGGCCACTGGAGGAAGAGATGGCTCACCGGAGCAGAGCATCACGATCGCCAGCGACGCGCTATCACTGAGGAACCGGAGGGCCCTTCGATGCAGATACCGAAAGGGGGCAAGTATTTCGGCCTGAACCGACTGGAGGCGTCTACGCTGTGCCAGATCAGGACGGAAAAAATAGGACTAGCAGCCTTCTTATTCAAGACAGGGGCTTTTGGCGTGTACTCGCCGCTATGCCGCTGTGGCGACGCCCCTGAGACGGCAGAGCACGTAATCCTCTTTTGCGGGCTGTTGGAAGGACCGAGGGAACGATTACGGGCCGCTATCGCACCACGGCCACTATACTCTCGCAGAGACCTCGCAACGGCAACAGGAGAACCAGTAGTTAGTGGGACTATTGTAAGGTGGCTGCTAGGGACGGGTCGGACAGCTTCAAGGCCCAGATAGCATCGATCTTCTCAGGGGGGACTTTGTTGGTAGGTTGAGAACCAACGTAGTATGGTAGTGAACGCAACGCAGTCGCCAATAGGGCGAACCGACGACGGAGCGTATGTATTTAGTCCAGCCATTAGGGCACGGTTTGACATACGGGAGTACTATAGAGGTACCAGGGGCTTCGAGCCTACGGCGTATTTAATAATAAAAAAAATACATATTTACCGGTAAATACGATAAGGGGCGAGATCTACTAGCCTATGAAACTTATATACTCGATAATAGTAACCTAAGTGCGATTCTGTATATCTTTAATTAAATTCTATTTACGGTAAGTGTTAGTCAACTGATGCGAGTGCATATTGAAACGGGGTCAGGCGGTCAGTAGGATATACCTACCACCTAACACACTGAACAGACGGCTCCAGTACCAACAGATCCCATCTGTTGGTCTTATCAGACGAAGATCGTGGTACTGGTCATAAGAGCGAAGCTCTTACACGTCTGGTGCGCGAGTTGGTCCGATGTGCCTCTGAGACTCTCGTCCAGAGTGACCAATCGATCGATATCGATCATGATTCTTCACCGATACCGATACCGGTCCGGTATCGATCAACATCATATTCATCCGATCGGTACCGGTACAGATTACTAAGCAACCGGTATCGATCGGTATCGATCACATATAACCGGTCCGGTCAGATAGAGGTCGGATCGATCAATAGCGGTTGTACGGAGTTGTTTATTTTTAATGGTTTTGCGCCCAATTAGCTAATTCGCGTGAAACACCATCCAATTCAACGTTTGATACCTTGTCAAGCAGATGGAGTGGCAACTCAGCCTGATAAACGCCTGCTAAACTCCATGACCTGATACATTGTGATGCCCCAATAACGTGGCGTTTTAGGCGAGATCTTCGTGCTGATACCATCTCTCCTACGCTGTTAAACTGGCGTTCTGTTTCTGCTTGCGCTGAAGGTATCGTAAGGAAGTCAACAGCCATATAAGACAGTTTGGTGAAATGTTTTGCGCCAATATCACGCCACCAAGCTACTGGGTCCTTTAAATATTGGTCCACGTTAACCACAGGTTCTGCCAGGTAGAGGTCAAGCTCGTCTTGTTGTGATTCTTCCTGCCTAATCGGCACCGGCTTGGTGTTTCTGCCCTTTCCTTTCCTTCTCTTTGCTATTGGCTGTGTATCTTGTGTACTTTGCGAATCAAGGACCTCGGAGTCGGCGTCGCTCATATAAAAAACGCTTGCGGCGTTGAAGCATCGTAAGGACTGGCTGGTTCTCAGCTTCAGCTAAAGGGTTGGTCTCAGGAAGGGGCCTAGACGAGGGTCAGTTAGAGATGAACAGTTATCTAGATATTATACTTACCTATTTTTATAGTCACCCTCCCAACGCTTCCTCAACCTAGCCATATAATGCTCACGCCAACTCAGCTCTTCACTTTTCCTACCTAAAACAACGCCTAACCGTATTAGGTTAGATAAAACCAGGGTCAACAATAAGGGTCACGATGCCCTCAGAATCCTCCATATAACCGGTCCGGTCAGATCGAACGATCGATACCGGTGGCGCAAACTGCCACCGGTATCGATCTAATGAACAAAATGTGCTACCGATCGGTATCGATATCGGAATATCGGACCGGTCCGGACCGGTATCCGATCGATTGGTTACTCTGCTCTCGTCGGAATGATTCTCAGAACAAGACGTCTGGCTCTGGGAGTCGAATTGAAGCTCTCACTGGCACTGGATTGCTCTGATCAGAGCAAGGTACAGGCTTTTGTCATTGTCAAGGCTAAGATAAGGGCAGAATAATAGGATTTCGAAAGTAGTGTCTAAGTGCACGTAGGAATGAACCGCATAATTGAAGGGCTAGCTAACTAGAATAGAAAACAAAAGTCAAGTTCATTGAATAAGATGATGAAAGAGATGACGATTTGTTGAAAGTCGCCTGTTATCTCCGTGTCCCTTTTTGAAGTAAGGAAGACAGGGTAGCCCTCCCTAGCCCCCGTAACCTATTTCCCTGATGTCCGGCCTTACCCCGTTACAGTATATTCTACTGACTGCCTGGCCCCGTTTCAGTATGAATGTAAATTAAGCACGATGCACGTTAATATCTGTGTAGTAGGCTCACTAGTAGTCGATTCTTTGATTTGAATGTGTATATAGTGACGTGGGGTTAGGGTTTTTGGGTGCTCGTTTTCGTTTTTTTCCGGTTTCAGACGAGTTATGTAAGCGCGTTCTTGAAGGGTATTTAAGACCTTATGTACATAGTCACTCTCTTGAGAAAAAGATAGGAATTTAAGCGGCCTTTTCCACAGTAATCTGAACCAATTTCTCTTTACTTGGACAGGCATTCAATGTCTGACGTACCTGTTGAGGTACTTTCTGTTCCCCTATAGATCTGATTGTGCCTGTTGAGGCCATTGTTCCCATCTTTCACCTGTTGAGGTTCCTTTTCTTCCCCAGCCTGCTGAGGCTACAGTTGTTAGTACCTTTTGAGGTACTTGTTGTTCTGATCAGAGCTAAAAGAGCTCTTGATCTTGTTATTTCTTTCCACCTCCCGGATAGTAAGGTCTTGTTGAGGATCTTGTTGTCCGTTGCCATCATCATCACACCTTAAACCTGCGGGTGGTTTCACTGCCCGTCGTCAATAGGTGTAGTTATCGGCGTACGAAGTTCGAGGCCTAGTTAACGCCGACGCGTCCAGCACTACAGTCGCGGAGTAGTCGGTTAGCTATGGCATTAACACTATAGATCCGGGGAGGAAATAATCGCGAACCTAGGTTAACACATATCGTACGACCGCTAACTCTTCTAATTCCTTAAGCTCATAACTAGATTATCGGGTATTGCGTTGCGGTACTATTCCGGTTAGCTAGAGTTGTACGAGATAATGGGTTACGATTAAAGCGCCTAACATGCTAGAAGCATGTCGCTTTCTTTTTAATTCGATCCTATCTTTCTATGTATAAAGATGTTGATTAAAAGGTTGTTCGTACGGTGCCAAGACAAAGTGGCCAACTTGCTTGTGGGTTACGTTACTAGCTTTGCGTTAAACTCAAAACATCTAGAAGGCGCACCTGCCACCTTCGTTATAGCCAAGAACGAATATTTTGTTTTTGCGTTTCTATATACCGAAATCTCCCCAAGCAATCTGTATATACTTGGATTTGGTCTTGTTTCGGATGACAGGGTAAACTTCATTATGGGACTAACAAGTTTAAAAGTGAGACACTCATAGAGCTAATCCAAATCTCAACCGAATACTCAATCCTTGGTCCCCAATGACCCGAGCTGACACGCGAAGCTAAGACCTTAAGTATTCGCAAACACTCTTCCCCCACCTCACACCCCCTTTATACTTCCACATCCCCGGTGCATTGCCAACTTTCAGCCCCTCAACCGCATCAGCCAATTCAGGACCAAGACCCTCGGCCTTTATGTCTTCGAGCGGACACATGTACGTCTTGAAAGAGAATAGTATCGCTCCTGTTTGTGGTAGACGGTTGAGAACTTGCCGCTCCATTCTTACTCGAGCCTGATGTTGTAATTTATCAGTCTTGCTTGTCAGGCAGAGGGGGGAGGGGGTGGAAAAGAAACAAACGCACCTGGGGTATATCCACATCAACGTCCTCCTCCACCGTATCCTCCTCTTTTACATGGTTCGTTGCAAGATTAAGCAGAACAGGGCTTGTCGTCACAGACCACTGCACTCGAACATCAGTAATGCTTGTAGTGGCTCCCCCTCAACCAGCGGGACGTATTTTGAATATCTTACATTAACCCTGATAACACTCCTCCCAACCTCCAACTTCGAAAAGAACCGTTCCATACTCGGCCCAATCTTCTCGTAACCTGGCACCGGCTCGTGAATCTCCCTCATCAGCTTCCCCAATTTCTCTGCTGGGTCGAACCCGGACGGGAAACAGCACAAGAACGCTACGTTTACATGACCCTCTGGCGTTTCCGTCAACAGGAAGATATCGTCCTCTACCGTTTCCCCGAGCAGTTTCAAAGCTTCCAGCGGATCTTCGGGCGGTGAAAGAGGTAAGGATACTTGTGTCACGTGGTTGTAGAATGTTTTGTCGGATTCCGATATGGAGAATAGTGATGGGTATCTGGAGGGCAGGTACGAGGATAGGAGGTAGGAGTATGTTTCTTGGACAGCAGAGATACCGGAGGGGATGAAGCCGAGGACGTGCTCAGCATGATTGGCCATGATGGATTTTCGCAGCTGGATGCGGGAGAGGTAGTTGGTGTCGATGACTATCATGTCTGATGGGGTAGAGGATCGTAGAGCTGACGATCGACATTAACCTTCGACAGGCCGCGAGATGGTAACTTGGAGATATATGTCTGTACTGACCCATTGTGATGTGGTAAATCGGTTTGAACGACCGGAATTTCAACGGCTCCGTCGACTGCCAATCATGATTGTGTAGTGGCAAGATCTTGAGGTCCCCCGCGAACTTTTCATTTCGTTTCTGTTGCTTTGTCGCTCTCGACTGTTTCTAATTCAATTTGTTCAATGTGATATTCCGCCATGAGGTGGGGAGGTATTTACAAGTCTTCGTCGCAATGCCCCTGTGCACACTAACACGATGGCAGCCAACGCGAGCGTTGCAAGTAAAGCTGCAACTGACATATTGATGCTCTTTTTGGATGTATATTGTCCGATTGGATTCATAGAATTGAAATAAAATAGTATATATGCGTGCTATAATGCCGTCAAAGGGCGTTGGACCTCCACTTTTTGGTTACAGACTAAGGTGCCTTGGCTGCCGACACCGGGAAGAGTATCCGTATGAAGACATACTTTTACCTCTTTAGGCAGTAGATGCCGGTAATAGCCGCTGTAGTGTCATATTTCGGCTCCGGCGATTTCAAAAACATTTTTCTTGATTGATTAATGAGTGTTTACCGTACAAGAAGTATAAACTTGGCGATAAATAGGTATAGCGATGTAATTTTCGGCTGTAGTCTGTACAGCAAACCAGGAGACTTGACCTAGTCAGATCCAGATTAACAAACAAAGGTGTTTTGTCTTCTCAAGGCTACCTAAAGAGCTACCCTCATGTTTACATAAGTGCACATGACGTGTTTCTTGTGTGTACATAAGGTGTAACAAAATGGGCTGCTGGTGGGCAGTGAAAACATCATTCATATTACCATCTTAATTCCACCTTCCCCCTCTTATATCCACATGCATCCCCATCAAAGAAATTCCACGCCCTACATTATTTAAGAATCTCCTTCGTACCAAACCCAAACGGACAAGCTTCACGTCCCCCATCCCTCAGCCAACACTCCATGATAAAAGCAGCCACCACCTTCTGATCCCCCGGTGACGTATGACCTGCCTCATCAATACTCGTAAACCCCAGCTTGTCCACAACTTTAAATTCACCGCCTCTATTCATATTTCTTTTCTCATCTGGCCACTGCCAATCAGCAAATTTCTCAAGCCGATACTTGGCCTGGTGGTTCCACGGCTGATTATCGTAGACGCGCTTCTGGCCTTCGGTGTTCCTTTTTGAGGGTAGGTAAGTAAGATCGCCGGGCTGAGGTAGTCGTGTAGCCAAATCAAATGGTACGGGAAACTTACACGATAATATCATTATTTCCATTCATAACCAACACCTTCGTTTCCGTCTCATCCAAAATCCACGTTAACTCCCGCGTGGTGGGCATATACATATCTCGACTCTCGTGCCACCGGTCATTCATCTCGTAATTAATCGGCGTGTAATTCCACTCTCGGTGTAACCCAAAGCCCAAAGCCTCCTGGACTTTGGGTTGGTTGAGATACCGACCAAAATACGTATCGATGCCGCAAAGAGGCGTCGTCCCATTGCACATGTATCGATCATCATACGGATTGTGTGCCCCGACACCAACCTCCAAATACTTCTCGATGTGTTCCTGGCAGTAAGCAGCCGCAGCCATGCATATCTCTCTGTCGTAAGTTTCTATGCAATGGCGATTAAGGCGCTCGCATTCCGGCACGGCCTTCTCGATAGCACGGCATACCGTGGCGTTGTATCCGTGCGGTATTTTGTTCTTTCCGTGCTCGTCGAAGCGGCACATGTGGTCATACGAACCCAGGGCGCCGGATCCGACGACGTCAATGACGGCATCGACTAGCGTGATGGATTGGATGGGCACCTGAGACACATCGGGCACGCCGAGCTGTTGCCGTCGGCTGATGTAGCTGACGAAGGCGGGAAGGTAGGTCCCTGCAAAGGACTCCCCGGCTACGTGGAAAGAGAGGTGGGAGAACTGGGGAAATACCTCGGTGAAGAAGACGGAGAGGAATTTGTCAAAGTCGACGACTGCTTCCTTGATGGTGTTGGGTCCCCCGGCGGTGCCGTTGTTGATAGAGGAAAATCCCACGCCAGCGGGTTGGCTACCACGGAGTCAATGTCTGGCTCACAGTTCAGGCATGGGACTCGTTTTACTCAATGAATAGCATGTTGGCGAAGTTAGTCCAGCTATGCTCGTTGCGAAAGGTGTCATTGTTTCCTTCATTGGTCAGACATGGTCCAATCTCGGTGAACAAACCCATGAGACTCGATCCTCCAGGGCCACTACATGATGCAGATGTTAGAGTCCTGTACTCCATGCAGCGCCGGAGAGGTGGGACATATTTCACCCATTTAGCCAAACTACAATCGGGTCTTCCGTGGGCTTGTCACGACTCTCGAAGAACCCTCATGCCCTGTCATTATGGTGCGGAGTTGGGGTGTCGCAGGCCGTCTTACAGAAAAATAGTTTCTTCTCATCAGAAACATTGACCCATCCAGTCCATTGACGACTACCAGCATCGCAGATATCCTCACTCTGCTCATAGAGCGTGAACTTAGCGTCGCCAGCAGCCTGCAGGAGCGGCTTCTGGGCGTCGTCAGTGTCCAAGATTGGAGACGCCAATACCCGACTCAATTGGCCAAGCACGGATATGGCCGCTAGCGCTCGATGGAAACGCATACTGGGGGGTGGATGTCAATAAAAGTGACAGGAAGAGAGATAGGGACTGACACTGGTTTGATTTGAGTTTTGGATACCATCCCATGTCCCCTGCCTCATACCCCTGCTAGGACCCCATTAAACTAGCCAAAGATTGACATGTGGCGGCGTATAATCACTCCGCGAAGCATCCCTGCCTGATGGATAGTCGTTTGTCGGACCGCACCAGCTTTTTAAAGTTTATTCACTTTTTCTAGTGTAGGCAGCCGAGAGCATATTTATCTTTGCTCTTCGGACTCGGAAGGACAGAGACACATCCAATCATATGCTTTGTTATAGCTCGTAAAAAGTCCGGTAGTCATGACGAGTACAGTGCCTTCGCATCTGACCAGCAAAGAAGAAGTTGAACAGGAAAAGCATCACAGTAGCCACTAATCCGGCTACCTTGTTAACTTTGAGAGACACCGTTCCCGCCAGGGTTTCCATAGCCATGCACTGATCTGCAGCGGCAAACAGCATAAACTTACATCGTCTGAGTCAGTCGATGATCCAGATGGGGGCGAGTGCGGCAAGGAAAAAGAAACACTGTTAAATCCCGCGACGAGCAACGCAGTGTTGTGCGGTGTATCAACTGAGTTCTAGATGGTTAATGAGCTGTTGATTAGACGTACCAACGCCTTTGACCTCATATGGTGGTGAGTCCGGTTCCGGTAGCCACTTGGACTCATGGAATTTTGATGCAACAGCTCAGGAATCTTGTTACAACATGAGCTGTTATATGAATTAACCCCCAACGCCAAGCATGGCGATAGAAGAACCTCTGGCCACCATTATTAAACAGCGCTTTGAAGCCCATTCCTTATGATGACGCATGCTCGTCTCGGAATATCGCATGTTGGATCTTGTTAATGCGCATTGCAGGGCAAAGGGAAACCGGAACTGTGACTCTTTGTTGACGTAAGAAGGAAGTGCCGTAATCAACCCAATACGCAGTAATAACTCTAAATATGTTGACGGCCAGCTCGATACAGAGACTTTTGCTACGACTCTTTGCTTTCATCAAACCTGAATGCCAGACGGGGATTATATTTATTTTCATGCCGTTTCCGAGACCGGCGACAATCCGACCAATTTCCCACAATGAGTCGATGACATGATTGAAGAGATGCATAGCACTTACCAGTTATAGAAAGTATCGAGCTCGCTGATGCTTGCAGGGCCCCATCGATTGCCAGAATAACACATCCAATCTCACACACCATCGTCGACTGAGCTTTTTCCCAAATAGCAAGACTTCAATAGCACCAAAGAAGCAGCCTTGATACTAGGAATAAGCAAGCCTCGTCACTTAGTTCCATTGAAGAAGTCTCTATCGATCCTGTAGATGGCAACGCTTGAGTTTATTGTTGACAATCAATCTCTCGCCCGTGTAACACGAAATGAACCTATACAATGCTTGAAGTGAAGAACTACCACCACCGCCGTCTATTGCGTCTATCTCCGGAAAGGTCTTGGTGAAAGCAACTCAGGGAAGGAGACCGCTCATCACTCCTTGATCATATCCCAATGTGACATATCATCAGTAAAAACTAGCAAAAATAGCGGTTGATAGACTTATAGAGAAGCACCGGCTGTGGCGACAATCCCCCGATCCAGAGGCTTCCCAAAAAGCCACACGTTGACAACAGGGGCAGGAGAACCAAGCAAAACTGGAGTAGACGAGGTCGAACCCTTGGCATTTACAGCATTAGTAATATACTAGAGGAGTTGGGGCAGAAGTGATCTAATTGAACACACCACAACAACATACACATTCTTGTAAGTCAAGAAGCTGTCGTATCTGCTGGGGGATTCGCATGATCTCGGACCAGTGCGAGGTAAACCTACGTTGGTGGATGAAATGATTTAGCCGAAGATGATGACCCTTCGCAAGGACAGGTATTTCAACTGGAGCTTGTTCCCCTGGTATCCGAACTTGATCTTCGCAGAGTGGTTCAGTGAGTCATGCACTGTATGGTGGAGAGCCCGCATCAAGGGTGAACCATTCATGGGCAGTGAATTGGCCTGAGTCTGTCATTATTTAAATAATTTGTAACTGGAATTTGTGACACAGGGGTTGGGTTGCATTGTGACATTCTGCATAGAAGCGAGCAGCCAAGTGCGCTTGCGCAACCGCAAATCGACTCTTGTGGAAATTACAGGCGCTAGCGTGTCTGATTTGGGGGTAAAACCGGCTGATCTTTGTGGTGTGTGAGTGCACGCTGCCCAAAGGTGCTCCCGAGGCCAGGGGGCAGGTGCCGCTAGCGGTAATAAGTTCCGGTTTGGCCTATACTCCCATCGCATTGTTGAAGCATGAGGACAACAAATGGACTCACGATAGTGATGCCGAAGGCTACAAAACGCTAGGAAGACTCTTGCGTAGGTTGGCTGCGAAGGCCGTTATTGTCGTAGTAGAGTTGCCATAGACTGGACCGTCTCACAATTCATCAACGCATCATTGTTGTGAATTCTTTCATATTCACCGACTCATTCCTTTCAGTCAAGCATAATGTCGCCAGAAATGACTACAGAGGTGGGAAAATTGGATGCAGCCCCCTCCACACACTTGCAGCTTTTCTCCTTGTCCGGACGGACTATTGTGATTACAGGCGGAGGACGAGGTCTTGGTCTGACATTGGCCTCGGCCGTTATTGACGCCGGTGGTCACGTGGCATGCCTCGATATCGCACCCGAACCAGTCGCAGACGAATGGACCAAGTTGTTGAGGGCCGCGAAATCTGAAAACCTCACAGCGACATACCACCGATGCGACGTAACGAGTGAAACTGAACTCAAGGCAGTGCTCGACTCGATAGCGAAGACGGCAGCCGAAAATCATGCTGAGCTGTCGGGGGTAGTGGCCTGCGCCGGCATCCAGCAAGAGGTACCAGCGCTAGAGTACCCTGCCGCCGACTTCGATCGCATATTGAGGGTGAATGTGACAGGGGTCTTCCTCACTGCGAAGCACACAGCGAACATCATGGTAGAAAGAGGAGTCAAGGGAAGTATCGTGCTCATTGGGAGCATGAGTGGGCAAATCGCCAACAGAGGTCTTACCTGTTCGGCGTACAACACTAGCAAGGCAGCAGTGCAGCAAATGTGCCGCTCGTTGGCGCAGGAATGGGGGCAGTACGGCATCAGGATCAACACCCTGTCACCAGGAGTGAGTCATCCATTCGCGTTCCGTGGCGGCTTGACCGACGCTAACCCAAGACGCAGTACATCAGAACCGCCATGACCGACGAATTGCTAGCAGCTAAGCCAGGGGTAGAGAAGATATGGATGGCAGGTGCCTTGCTGCAGCGGCTTGGCGTGCCCGACGACTTCAAGGCTCCGGCGATATTCCTGCTCGCAGATGGAAGCAAATTTATGACGGGGGCTGACTTGCGGGTTGATGGTGGGCACTGCGCTTCAGCGTAGAAGCTGTCGTAGAACAACGTATTCGTGTGTAAATCAATGATAGAATGACTTGAACCGTAGAGCAATCGAAACAAACTGGACTGACTGACTGTGGTCAACTAGCATTCTTGGCTTTCATAATTTAACGACGCGGCCCGCCCTGGCGGTTCAAGATTGGCGGAAATAGCCGTACTGGAGACACAACCCAAAAAGCGCAGAAAAGAGAAGAGGTTTTTCTCGACCAGGTACAAGAACGCTCTGACCAGGTACAAAACCTAAGGTCTTGGCAAAAGTTCAGCAGGTACTTAACACATAACGCGCTCCGAGGTTTAATATATATTGAACCTATCCGATAGCGGTACGAAAATTTTCTACTTACGTAGCCTTTTGTTACCACCGATAGCGGGTAAGATAACGGTAACTATATCTTTAATTAATAGATTATCATAACGCGATCCACAAGTCAGTGACCCACCCAAGTCAGTGACTCAGTTTTCGCGACATTTCAACCTCCAACTTGACTTATACAACTTTCCACGATTCAAAATGCTACGTATCTCAAACGAAGCTAATATTCAGTTGGCTATCCAGGCTAAACGTCGAAACCCAGAATTAAGCTAGAACTAGCTCGAATTGATCTACAAAGCTGCCGCTAGTACTATCAAACAAAGATACAACGGAATTCAACTACAGCACATTGCTAACGCTACGAAGCGTAATTTGACTACGATGGAAGAAGAGACGATTGTTCGACGTATACTTGAGCTAGATTCGCGAGCATTTCCTCCCCGCTTTCAAAACGTGACCGATATGGCCAATATACTCCGACGCGCACGCGACGTGTCACGACCTGGGTTGCATCGCATTGGAAGAGACCTCGATTAGGTGCTATCGACGAAGATTCTACTCTAAGGAGCGAAGGAAAGAAGATCACAAACTTAGGTTTGAGGGAGCGCGACTAAGTCGTCCACGCTTGGCGGGGCTCCTGCAGGGGTTATGATTGGCTTCCCATCTGGCACTGCCATGGCAGGTGTTCCAGCTGTAAGTCACCTGGTTGTAGTGAGTCTGCGAGGGTTGACCTTCACACTGTCACGACCTGGGTTGCATCGCATTGGTAGAGACCTCGATTAGGTGCTATCGACGAAGATTCTACTCTAAGGAGCGAAGGAAAGAAGATGACAACTTAGGTTTGAGGGAGCGCGACTAAGTCATCCACGCTTGGCGGGGCTCCTACAAGGGTTATGATTGGCTTCCCATCTGACACTGCCATGGCAGGTGTTCCAGCTGTAAGTCACCTGGTTGTAGTGAGTCTGCGAGGGTTGACCTTCACACACACGACGCGCCACCCGTGGGCAAGAATTAGGTTTCAAATTTCGTTAACCGACAACCACTCCTCCGAACGCGTTTAAATCGTCGAATTGACTACCAGAGGGCATTTAACGAAGATCCTATCGCATATCGCGCGTGGTTTAAGCTTGTTACCGACACAATAGCGAAATACGGGATCACGCGGGAAGATATATATAACTTTAACGAGACAGGGTTTTTAATAGGTATAATCATAACTGGAATAGTTGTTACAAGTGCCAAACGAAAGGGCAGGCCTAGACAAGCCCAGCAGGGTGATAGGGAATAGGTTACCGTTATCCAAGCCATCAATTCTCAAGGCCGGGCAGTACCTCCATTTATCATCTTCGCGGGGAAAATTCACCTTGCCTCCTGGTACCGCGACGCTGCCTTGCTCCGCGACTGGAAGGTTTCTCTATCCAGTAATGGTTGGACAACCAATGAATTGGGTGTAGAGTGGGTAAATCATTTTGATCTACATACCTGGAGCCGTACAAAGGGTACGAAACGTCTTTTGATTCTCGACGGCCACGAAAGCCATCACTCGATGGATTTCGAGGAATCCTGCAAAAAACTGGGAATTGTTCCTCTTTGTATGCCTGCCCATTCATCACATCGTCTCCAGCCTCTCGATATAGTACCTTTTAGTGTGTTAAAACGCGCATATAGTGGCTATATTGAGGAGCGAATGTGAAAGCACCAAACCCACGTTGCGAAGGAGGATTTTCTATCTGGGTTTCTAGAGGCATCTAACAAGGCAATGACCGAATCTAATATTCGGTCTGGCTTCGAAGCGGCTGGACTTGTCCCATTGGATCCAGAAAGGGTCATTTCCTCGTTAGATGTTGCTATAAAAGCCCGTACACCGTCGCCCGACCCTCAATTGCCGGCTGCTACTTGGACTTCCAAGACTCCTACTACCACCCTGGAGGCTACTTATCAATCAACTCTTATTAAGACTAGTGTCCAGAGGCATCAAAATAGCTCCCCAACCCATATTTTGAGCTCTGTAGACTCAATTGCGAAGGCTACTCACCTAGTAATGCATGAGGTTGCCCTTCTGCGACAAGAGAACAAGGAGCTCCATGAGACCAACCACCTATTAAGCAAACGTCGCAGAACCAAAAATAAGCAAATACAGCATGGAGGTACAATTACTGTAGCTGATTCACAAGAGCTACGGGAAGCCAAGGATGATATCGAGGCAGTAGAGGGTGAGGAAGACAAAAGTAATGGTCCAAGGAAAAGGATCGTAACCAGTGCAAGACGTTGTGGTGTCTGCGGGGGACTGGGCATAATGCGCGGACTTGTCAAGTCGAATTAGAAACATCTAATGAATAAGATTCTGCTTAGTTGAATTGATCTGATGTGTTGTGGTGAAGTTATCTTGATTAATATTGAATTGATGGTTGAAAGTGAGTCACTGACTTGTGGATCACGTTATATTCTATATATATTAGATAACGTACCCCACAAGCAAGTTGGCCACTTTTTCTTGGCACCGTATGAATAACTTCAATAACTTAACTAATCAAAAAAATAACAATTCAAACTAATCGGAATCCTCTTCCTCGTACGTATCTTTATCATTCTCACAAGTACGAGCATTATGTCCGGGCTCTCCGCAGATCCTACAGCGCCGTCGGCGTGGTTCGGCCGGTCTCGTACGACGACTTACACGTATACCATCCTGTAGCTGCTGTTCAATATCCCGTTGAGACTGTAAGTCCTGAGCGTCTCTGATGCGAGTGCATATGGGGTGTGAATTGTTGTATTGGGAAAGGATGGCCAGGTCAGCTATTCTGGCCTGGCAGAGCTCTTTTATAGCTCTTATCTATCTTATCTCTAGCTATAGGGCAACCCCCCATGGGGTCACGTATCAGTCTCGTAAACTAAGAGATCCTCCATCTTGTAGCTGTCGATTTTTAGTCCTTCGACGACGGCTTAGCTCTTGATTGGCCTTCCGAAGTGTAGTAACCTCATGCTCAAGTAAAACTAACCGATGCATAACAGCCGTCGCACCACGTGAAAATTGGTCAATAGCCGTAAGTATTGTCGTCGGGGAGCTATTCTGATGCTGTACGATTCTGTTTCAACGTATTCAGATTGGGATTGCGCCTCGGTTAGGTTATTTGGAGTCTTTCATTCCCAGATTAAGGGGAGCCAGACGAGCTCCCAGGAGGTGTAGGCGTATGTAGCTTAATATCCAGCTGTGAAATCACATATTCCGGTGTTACGAACCGTTGGCCCTGAACCAACATTACAGGCCCGTCGGCAGGCCAGGTGGATACAGACGCTAGGATCACGGGGACCCGTATGGGAGGAAGGAAAGGACCGACAGGTCACCTGACCTACAGGGGTGGATATGTTGGATATGTTGGACAGCCAACATATCCAAGTGGGGATCAGTGAAGGAGAGATGGATATCTAAGGGACAGAACTCCCAGGCATTTCATAGATAGATAGTCTCTACTTCAGTGATCAATCTAAGCATCAATCTAACCCATTGGTGAGGCAAACTGCCTCAACGACTCTATTCCCGATTACCCTACTTGAATACTTCAGTTACCCAAAGCACTCTTGATACGTGACCCCATTGGGGGTTACCCTATAGCGATAGATAAGATAGATAAGATAAGAGCTATAAAAGAGCTCTGCCAGGCCAGAATAGCTGACCTGGCCATCCTTTCCCAATACAACAATTCACACCCCATATGCACTCGCATCAACTCTACTCCATACGTCAAACCCCGATATTATTGCTTGAGGACTCCGCAGCAGGAGTTACTTACTAGCACAAACCCTTACAGACTCTTTAGTAGTTTACGCAGCTAGACTATTAGAGGTTTCGTTACATAATAGAAGACCGATACACGGACTCGTAATTATCCGAATATACGTTAAATTTTTCCATCGTTCATTTTTTTTTAAAAAAAAAGCCTACATTTAAGTTTAATATATATTACAACGGCGAAGGATCACAAAAGCCTGTGGGCACTGCAGAGGTGGGCTAGGCTACGGAGCTGGGCCCCCCCTGAGGCCCACGGCTTGCCAGATCTCCGGAGGGACGCCGGCGACACGCTTACAGCACGTACACATGATGAGAAGGCAAAATTACTAGCTGAGAGGTTCTTCCCAGACCCGTATATAGATCTATCGGACCTCGATCGCGGCCTATTACAGACGAGACCAGAGCTGAACGTCCCTAGGGAGGTGACCACAATGGATATCGAGTCTATCATCAAAGGAACGGCTGCTCGGAAGGCTCCCGGCGACGACCTGATCCCCACTGGCCTGCTAAAGGCCTGCGGTGAACCCCTATGGGAGATCCTAGCGGATCTGGCAACAGCTAGCTTTAGGCTGGGGTACTACCCGGAGCGCTTCCGCTCAGCGAGGGTGGTTATTATCCCTAAGCCTAATAAAACGACAGCTCAGAAGCAGACCCCTGGCGGCTGGCGCCCCATTGCCCTGCTTAGCACGGTAGGGAAGGTAATAGAGACGGCGATGAGCCAGCGTATCACCAAAGTAGCTGAGGCGGCCGGCCTACTACCAAACGGCCAAATGGGTAACCGCGCTGGGAGGTCCACCGAACTGGCAATACGTATAGTTGAGGACGTGGTCTATACGGCGTGGAGACGCGGGGGCATCGCCTCGCTGCTACAGCTAGACATCAAGGGGGCATTCGATACGGTCAATTACAGACGGCTGATTTCCATATTAGCCCGGAAAGGCTACCCGGAGTGGGTTCAGGAGTGGGTACGCAGCTTCGTGGAGGATAGAACGGTACGCCTCCGGTTCGATGGCAAGGAGTCAGAGCCAATCCCCCTACGAGCTGGCGTCCCCCAGGGGTCACCGCTATCCCCGATACTGTTTATATTATACATTTCAACGCTGTACGAGGAGCTAGCGGAGCAGCATCCACTACTTTTAGTAGTCTGGTTCGCGGACGACACGAACCTGCTAAGCGTCAGCACCGATCCAGACACGACCTGCCGCCGGTTGGAGAGCGCATGGGCTACGTGTCAGCGGTGGGCAGTGAGGCACGGGATGGAGTTCGCTCCTGACAAGAGTGAGCTAATGCACTTTACTAGGGCCCGAGAGCCCTTGCCGCAAAGTATTCGCCTTGGGGACGCCACAGTGTCGCCGGTAGTCTCAGCCAGGTTCCTAGGAGTCTGGTTCGACCGCAAACTGACGTGGCACGCCCATGTTGAGCGTGTTAAAACAAAAATGGCAACTCAAAAGCTAGCCCTGACAAAGCTAGTCAATATGTCGTGGGGCTGCGATCTTATACGGGCGAGGCTGTTATATACGGTGGTTATCCGTAGCGCGATTGCCTTCGGGGCGACTGCGTGGCATACTATAAGTGAGGAACCGGCAGGGCCAGCTAAGAGCCTGATGGGGATACAGAACGAGTGCCTCCGGGTAGTCTGTGGTGCCCACAAAGCGACGCCGGTTCGCCACCTGGAAGCAGAAGCAGCAATCCCGCCACTAGACCTCTATCTTAGTGCCCGGGCTGCTAAGTTTGAAGAACGGCTACGGCTTAGCGGGAAGAGAAATCTGCTTCGCAGCGCGAGCGCTAAAGCGTCACATATACTCCGGCAGGATAGGCCGGCGAAGAGGAAGCAGGCGTCGCAGCTACTCCGACCGGCAGGGTACACTATGGAGAAGGAGGCCCGGGGCTCCGAGTGGATGAGTGAGGAAAAGGAGGTCCCGGCTGCCCTCCTCGACCACTGGAGGAAGAGATGGCTCACCGGAGCAGAGCATCACGATCGCCAGCGACGCGCTATCACTGAGGAACCGGAGGGCCCTTCGATGCAGATACCGAAAGGGGGCAAGTATTTCGGCCTGAACCGACTGGAGGCGTCTACGCTGTGCCAGATCAGGACGGAAAAAATAGGACTAGCAGCCTTCTTATTCAAGACAGGGGCTTTTGGCGTGTACTCGCCGCTATGCCGCTGTGGCGATGCCCCTGAGACGGCAGAGCACGTAATCCTCTTTTGCGGGCTGTTGGAAGGACCGAGGGAACGATTACGGGCCGCCATCGCACCACGGCCACTATACTCTCGCAGAGACCTCGCAACGGCAACAGGAGAACCAGTAGTTAGTGGGACTATTGTAAGATGGCTGCTAGGGACGGGTCGGACAGCTTCAAGGCCCAGATAGCATCGATCTTCTCAGGGGGGACTTTGTTGGTAGGTTGAGAACCAACGTAGTATGGTAGTGAACGCAACGCAGTCGCCAATAGGGCGAACCGACGACGCAGCGTATGTATTTAGTCCAGCCATTAGGGCACGGTTTGACATACGGGAGTACTAGTAGAGGTACCGGGGGCTTCGAGCCTACGGCGTATTTAATAATAATAAGTCGGCTGGTGTAGTTGGTCACTTCGCTGGTAGATAAGTCCCGATTTGAGCCTCGCCCACTTGGGTCGGTGACGAGTCGCGGGTTCGAATCCTGCAGCTGACACACAAGGGGGTTTAGTCAACCCTTATGGCGCGCTGCCCACCTTGTTGACTTCGTGTCAGAGAACAGAATGCCATAGGCACCAGTGGGTGTCAGGACACTGAACGCAGGACACCGGCGGGCCGCCGGAGGGGTGTTTCGGACAAAAGACTCCCGAATCATGATTACAATCTATGTGAAGCTTTGGGATGACGAGAGTCAAGATCCTTGGCATCGCCGACCCTGCTGTTATGCCGGGTCCAAGCGGCGGCCTAGCTATCTATATAAGGACCATCTCGAAGTAGGATAGGGAAGGAGTTGTCAGAGCCACAAGTGTCATCCGAGGCGGGCCGGCTTCCACCAGGTAGGAAGCCGTTTGTGGCGGCTAGAGAGCCGCTTGTGGCGAATGAGAGCCGTTGAAGCCGTTTGCAGCGGATAGGGAATCGCTTGGTTGCAGATAAGGAGCCGCTGTCCAAGATATTGGCCGAAGTCGGAGGAACACAGACATACGGAAGCAAACATCCAGAATCCAAGAGAGAACCTCGGCTGGCTATAAGTAAGGAGTCGAGACGGAGGAAGATAGAGAGGGCAGAGATCAATGCATCACCGTGGGCACCCCTACCTGAGACCGCCAGTGACCACCCGGTGCTACGTAGGAGGGACGCCCGTTACTCCCCATCACTCTGTACTATTGCCTTCGGCCTAGCCGTACCCTGACACGTTGATCTCTCCACCCGTCTCCGGGCGTACGGACCGTTGGGGAGAAAATGGCGATGCGAAGAGCCCTGATGCGAAGCCAGACCACAGCCGCAGGCACGCTGGGTGACACCGGAGGAGCTACATCGAGTAGTGCAACGACGACGACAGCGACGCAGACGAGCAGTGGCACTGTCGACGCTACGACGACAACAGCGACGATGAGGCAACTGAGCCGGTCCCAACTAGAGGAGCTCGAGCTAGAAGAGCTTGACCGTCTAGTGGAAGAAGAAGTAGTGAGGAAGAAGAAACGAGAAAGGATTGGACAATTGGAAGCTTTAAGAAGGGGAGAGCCGCATAATAGTACCGCCGGTGGGACCCAGGTTGAACCTATCGGACCAGGCCTAAAGCGACCTCGGCTTGATCTAGGAGGGAGAGGCCACTTGCCGACACTCAAGTACCGGGGCACCAACTGGTCGGAACTTACCTCGTTCATGTTAAACCTAAAGGGGAGATTCATGATGTACGCGGAGGACTTCGACACTGATGCGGCGCGTGTACTGCACACCACCGGATGCCTTGATGGGGCGGTGCAACGACGGTGGACCAGCCACGTTGCTACTATTTACAAAAACGACTTGGGGAACGTCCGGTGGGACGCTATGGAGAAGTGGCTGGAGAGGAGTGTGGCTAGCGACGATACGCGAGTGATCAGCGTGATGCAGAGACTCGATAGTATCACCCAGCGCCCCAACCAGAGCTACCAGCAGTTCATCGACGTATACGATGCTATAGAGACAGAGTGCCCTGATCAACTACCGGAACGGATACGCGTCGTCAACGTACTCAACCGCTTACGACCGGAGTTGAAGCGACAAGTCATGACCCGAGGACTTCCCTCGACTCGGTATGAGCTTGACGACGTAGCTAAGCAAGCCGAGGCGATTGAAATAAGCAGCAGACCACCGGTGTACCAACAGCCTGGCCCGAGGACCAACGCAACATCGTCCTCGTGTCAGGGTACGGCTAGGCCGAAGGCAATAGTACAGAGTGATGGGGAGTAACGGGCGTCCCTCCTACGTAGCACCGGGTGGTCACTGGCGGTCTCAGGTAGGGGTGCCCACGGTGATGCATTGATCTCTGCCCTCTCTATCTTCCTCCGTCTCGACTCCTTACTTATAGCCAGCCGAGTTTCTCTCTTGGATTCTGGATGTTTGCTTCCGTATGTCTGTGTTCCTCCGACTTCGGCCAATATCTTGGACAGCGGCTCCTTATCTGCAACCAAGCGATTCCCTATCCGCTGCAAACGGCTTCAACGGCTCTCATTCGCCACAAGCGGCTCTCTAGCCGCCACAAACGGCTTCCTACCTGGTGGAAGCCGGCCCGCCTCGGATGACACTTGTGGCTCTGACAACTCCTTCCCTATCCTACTTCGAGATGGTCCTTATATAGATAGCTAGGCCGCCGCTTGGACCCGGCATAACAGCAGGGTCGGCGATGCCAAGGATCTTGACTCTCGTCATCCCAAAGCTTCACATAGATTGTAATCATGATTCGGGAGTCTTTTGTCCGAAACACCCCTCCGGCGGCCCGCCGGTGTCCTGCGTTCAGTGTCCTGACACCCACTGGTGCCTATGGCATTCTGTTCTCTGACACGACGACCCCCCTGACAAGGCCCTGCCCTCAGGGCCTCAACGCTCATCCCGTAGAACACCGGCCCTTCCTATTCCCACATCCTCCGATGCCGCGCCGGTGCCCTCCGGTGTATACCCCGTAGCTCTTCACGCGCAACAGCGTATACACTTGTGGCCTAACCACAGTGCTCCGCGCTGTCACCCGCACACACACGTCATGACATCGGTCCAGCCATTGCTCGAAAACCTTTGCCTGACAATCGCTCACGACAACGTATACACTTGTGGCCTAACCACAGTGCTCCGCGCTGTCACCCGCCTTCCGAAGCTATAGGTGCCTACCGGAACAGCACCGGTGGCCCTACGCTCCCAATCGTCGGAACATTGGCCCAGTAAAACGCTCGCAAGCCAATGTTCGACACACACGCGCAACAGCGTATACACTGGTGGCCCAACCACAGTGCTTCGCGCTGTCGCTCGCTCTCACACGTCACAGCATCGGTCCAGCCATTGCTCGAAAACCTTTGCCTGACAATCGCTCACGACAACGTATACACCTGTGGCCTAACCCCAGTGCTTCGCGCTGTCGCCCGCTCTCACACGTCACAGCATCGGTCCAGCCATTGCTCGAAAACCTTTGCCTGACAATCGCTCACGACAACGTATACACCTGTGGCCTAACCACAGTGCTTCGCGCTGTCGCCCGCTCTCACACGTCACAGCATCGGTCCAGCCATTGCTCGAAAACCTTTGCCTGACAGTCGCGCACGACAACGTATACACTTGTGGCCTAACCACAGTGCTTCCCGCCATCTTCTGCCATAGAGACCCTGCTTGTTACCGGCTTCCCAACGGTGTACCGTTGCCCTCGTAGTTATGTAGATGTGATAATAGGTGACTTACCTGTGATCTTTGTTCCGTTCATGCCCCTCCCTGAGTGCCGCTCCTGAGGCACTGGTGCTAACCTGTTCTACTCCTAGGTGGCAGGTGGTGTTGTTTCTGTGCTCTCATAGCCCCATAGAGGGCAATAGTTCCTCTTACGGTCAATGAGGACTTGTTTGGCCGGCGTGCCCTTGATACAACTATTGCAGTCCGAGTTGTCACCCGGTGATACGTCGTGCCACCGAGTCTTCGTATTCTTTTCGTAGCTCTCGTGACAAGTGTCGTTGCGGCTCCCACGTATCTTCTGACTCGTCGTAGCCCTTCCACCGGACTAAGTATCGCCTGCTCTTCAGCGGTCCCTTGTGTGCTACAATGTGATCGACCTCGTATTCTAAGGTGTCGTCGCTTTCCACTGGTATCACCTGGTGCTCAACCGGTTTTCCTTTGTAGGGCTCGAGCTGTGACGGGGAGAAGACGTTATGGATGCGGTAACTCTGTGGTAGATCCAGCTCATAGGCTCTCCCACCGTTGATCACCCGGTGCACCTTGAATGGACCTAGGAACTTGTCCGACAGCTTCTTACACGGTCTGCGCTGCCTCACGTTCTTCGTCGATAGCATCACCAGGTCCCCTACGGTGAGGGACATGGTCTCTCGTCGCCTGTTATACCACTTCTCATAGTCCTTGTTCGTCCTCTCAAGGAGTTGTGCAATGGTATCCCTATGGCTCTGGAGCTCTTGGACCCTTTCATCCGCTGCAATAGCTCGGATCGGCCCAGTACCGTCCTTTTCGATATCATGTGGCCCCCTTGGCATATAGCCAAACAGCGCCTCTGCTGGTGCCATGTTGATGGCCGAATGCCACGCCACGTTGTACACGAACTGTGCCATCGGTAGTAGCGATGCCCAGTCATCTTGATCAAAATTACAGAACGCCCTCAGGAAGTTTTCCACGTTCTGATTCTGTCGCTCTGTCTGCCCGTCGGTCTGCGGGTGGTATGCGGTACTCAGCTTCCTCTTGATAGCCAGTAGGTGGCACACCGTTGCCCAGAACTTGCTTGTGAACAGGGAACCCCTATCGGATACCATAGTCACTGGGATCCCGAACACAGTGAAGACGTAGTGCACCAGCAGCATAGCGAGTCCATCAGCGGTAAGGCTCTTCTTCGTCGGTATATATAGTGCGTATTTCGTGAAGCGGTCCACTATTACCAAGAGGCTGTCCTTCATCTTCCCATTGGTGTCCTGCGAAGATGGAAGCCCTGTAATAAAGTCGAGAGAGATCTGCTCCCATGGTCGGTTTGGTACCGGCAGACTAGCTAGCTGCCCGTAGGGCAGATGGTGTCGCGCCTTTATTCGCTGGCAGACTGCACACCCCCTAACAAAGTCCTTCGCATCTCTTGTCAGCGATTTCCAAAAGTACGACCTACTGATTCTCTTGACTGTCTTAGTGACCCCCAGGTGGCCACTAGTCTGCTCGTTATGGAAGGCCATCAGTATCTCCCGCTGGATCGGATGGTTATCTGGTACGAAGACGCGGCCCTTATAGCAAAGCAGCCCGTCCTCCTGGTACCACGCACCCGGTACGCGGCTGAGCGACTTCCACGCTCCGCTACTGACGAATTCGTCTTCTGCCTGGGCTTTCCTGACATCTTCAAGTAATGTCGGAGCCAACTCTTCCGGCATAGGGACGCCAGCTGTAGCACCGCTTGCGCGCTGTGTCTCCATTACTCGCACTCTGATACTCCTAAATCGTTGTAGGAAGTCTGGCAAGAACGCTACTTGCGCCTCCTGTTTCTCACCCGCTGTCGCGCGGTGGTCAGGCCGTCTTGACAACCCATCGGCAGGATTCTTCGTGCCTGGTCGATATATGATCTCGAAGTCATAGTTCGCAAGGTCCTGTAGCCATCTACCTTGTCTAGCGCTGAGCTGCGGCTTACTGGCTAAGTAGCGGTGGTTCAAGTGATCCGTGAGAATCTCAATCGTCTGTTGACTGTACAGCAGATAGTGCCGCCATCGTTGTGTTGCCTCAATAATCGCGAGCAGCTCCGCATCGGGTGTCCCGTAGCGTAGCTCAGCACCTTTCAATTTCTTGGACATAAAAGCCACTGGGTGCCACCTGTCTCCGTGCAGCTGGCTAAGTACTGCGCCAATTGCGAAGTCTGATGCGTCAGTCTCTACACGTATAGGTAGTCCAGGCTCGAAATGCTTCAAGATAGGTGCTCGTGTGAAGGCCAGGCGTAGCTTGTAGAACGCCTCGTGTGCTACATTATCGAGCTGCAGCGCTCCAGATGATCCTCCCTTGAGTAGGTCTGTCAGGGGTGCTACTATCTTCGAGTAGTTCTTGATAAACCGGCGATAGAACCCAGTAAATCCGAGGAAAACCTGTATATCATGGATACTAGCCGGGGCTGGCCATTGCGCGATAGCATCCACCCTGTCGGTTTCCATGCGGATCCCCTCCGGTGACACCACGAACCCTAGGAACTCGACTTCTTGCGTGTGGAAGACGCATTTGTCTTGATTAGCGTACAGGCCAGCGGCGTCCAACCGGCGGAGGACCTCCCGGACATGCTCTGGGTGTGACTCCCTGTCCTTAGAGAATATAAGGATGTCGTCCAAGTAGACGATACAGATCACGTCCACAAGTCCAGCTAGTGCGTCGTTGATGTAGCTCTGGAAGGTCGCCGGCGCATTAGCTAGTCCGAACGGCATGACCAGATACTCAAAATGACCGTATCTCGTCCGAAACGCCGTCTTCCATTCGTCTCCTTCGCTGATCCGGACCCGGTGGTATGCGTCCTTCAAATCTAGCTTCGTGTACCACTTCGCGGAAGCTAGCCTATCCAAGATCTCACCGATCAGTGGTAGTGGCGCTCTGTTCTTCACAGTGATCTTGTTAAGGCCTCTGTAGTCTACACATAGCCTCAACTTTCCTCCTTTCTTCGGTACGAATAGGATCGGCGCCCCAGCTGGGCTCTGCGAGGGCCGAATCCATTTCTTGCTCAAGGCCATTTTCAAATATTCTCGTAGTTCCTCGAGCTCTTTCTCCGCTAGTGGATAGATGGGCCCGTGCGGCGGCTCGGCACCTGGCTCTAGCTCGATCTTGTGTGACCGAAACCTTCCATCTGGCAATTTCCCTGCTAACTGCGCGTCGAATAGATGGAGGAATTCTGCGTATTCCGACGGCACGGTGGCACACTTGGTCTGCGGCTCTGCTCCGGCTCCTCTGTCCTTGCTAGCTTCGACCCTTGCTACCGCGGGCACTGCTATCATACTGTACTTTGCCTCGTGGTACGCATTCCGTATATCCTTCTTGCTGGTCACCAGTTGTAGACTGTCCACGTCGAGAGGGTACGTCCATCCTAACGAGGACCATCGAAATATAGGCTCAACGGCACGGCACCAGGGGAGCCCAAGGATTGCAACCCAGTCTTCTGCGTCTGAGACTCGGAATTCGTGAGCCTTCGTCTTCGTCACCCCGAAGCCGTCCGTCATCTTTGTATGTAATACCCTCTTGCCATAGTTGGGACCTTTGCTTCCCCACATGCCCCGCAGCGTCTCACCGGAGTCTTGTAACGTACCCGGCTCGATGCCAAGCACTCTTGAGTCCACGACATTCTCGTCGGCTCCGGTGTCAATCAAGGCTTTTCCAATGCGCCAGCAGCCGCCAACCCGGAGACGGATGGTGGTTTCCAGACGGAGCGGCTGCTCGTACCCCTATTGAGGCTCGGTGTGGCGGACCCCCAGCGGCGCTGTGTTTGGGTTCCGGTCCTCAGGACAAGGTCCGTCATGTTTGGTTCTACCGCAGGTCCTGCAGTTAGGGCATTGTCGAGAGTAATGTCCCGTCTGTCCGCACGAGTAGCACTGGCCGTAAGCCACATCCCTCCTGGGCGCCTGTTGGCCTGCATTCCCGTCTGATGTTTCTTCCCTTGCTGGTGCTGGGGTCGAGGACGATGTTGCGTTGGTCCTCGGGCCAGGCTGTTGGTACACCGGTGGTCTGCTGCTTATTTCAATCGCCTCGGCTTGCTTAGCTACGTCGTCAAGCTCATACCGAGTCGAGGGAAGTCCTCGGGTCATGACTTGTCGCTTCAACTCCGGTCGTAAGCGGTTGAGTACGTTGACGACGCGTATCCGTTCCGGTAGTTGATCAGGGCACTCTGTCTCTATAGCATCGTATACGTCGATGAACTGCTGGTAGCTCTGGTTGGGGCGCTGGGTGATACTATCGAGTCTCTGCATCACGCTGATCACTCGCGTATCGTCGCTAGCCACACTCCTCTCCAGCCACTTCTCCATAGCGTCCCACCGGACGTTCCCCAAGTCGTTTTTGTAAATAGTAGCAACGTGGCTGGTCCACCGTCGTTGCACCGCCCCATCAAGGCATCCGGTGGTGTGCAGTACACGCGCCGCATCAGTGTCGAAGTCCTCCGCGTACATCATGAATCTCCCCTTTAGGTTTAACATGAACGAGGTAAGTTCCGACCAGTTGGTGCCCCGGTACTTGAGTGTCGGCAAGTGGCCTCTCCCTCCTAGATCAAGCCGAGGTCGCTTTAGGCCTGGTCCGATAGGTTCAACCTGGGTCCCACCGGCGGTACTATTATGCGGCTCTCCCCTTCTTAAAGCTTCCAATTGTCCAATCCTTTCTCGTTTCTTCTTCCTCACTACTTCTTCTTCCACTAGACGGTCAAGCTCTTCTAGCTCGAGCTCCTCTAGTTGGGACCGGCTCAGTTGCCTCATCGTCGCTGTTGTCGTCGTAGCGTCGACAGTGCCACTGCTCGTCTGCGTCGCTGTCGTCGTCGTTGCACTACTCGATGTAGCTCCTCCGGTGTCACCCAGCGTGCCTGCGGCTGTGGTCTGGCTTCGCATCAGGGCTCTTCGCATCGCCATTTTCTCCCCAACGGTCCGTACGCCCGGAGACGGGTGGAGAGATCAACGTGTCAGGGTACGGCTAGGCCGAAGGCAATAGTACAGAGTGATGGGGAGTAACGGGCGTCCCTCCTACGTAGCACCGGGTGGTCACTGGCGGTCTCAGGTAGGGGTGCCCACGGTGATGCATTGATCTCTGCCCTCTCTATCTTCCTCCGTCTCGACTCCTTACTTATAGCCAGCCGAGTTTCTCTCTTGGATTCTGGATGTTTGCTTCCGTATGTCTGTGTTCCTCCGACTTCGGCCAATATCTTGGACAGCGGCTCCTTATCTGCAACCAAGCGATTCCCTATCCGCTGCAAACGGCTTCAACGGCTCTCATTCGCCACAAGCGGCTCTCTAGCCGCCACAAACGGCTTCCTACCTGGTGGAAGCCGGCCCGCCTCGGATGACACTTGTGGCTCTGACAACTCCTTCCCTATCCTACTTCGAGATGGTCCTTATATAGATAGCTAGGCCGCCGCTTGGACCCGGCATAACAGCAGGGTCGGCGATGCCAAGGATCTTGACTCTCGTCATCCCAAAGCTTCACATAGATTGTAATCATGATTCGGGAGTCTTTTGTCCGAAACACCCCTCCGGCGGCCCGCCGGTGTCCTGCGTTCAGTGTCCTGACACCCACTGGTGCCTATGGCATTCTGTTCTCTGACACCTCGACCCCAGCACCAGCAAGGGAAGAAACATCAGACGGGAATGCAGGCCAACAGGCGCCCAGGAGGGATGTGGCTTACGGCCAGTGCTACTCGTGCGGACAGACGGGACATTACTCTCGACAATGCCCTAACTGCAGGACCTGCGGTAGAACCAAACATGACGGACCTTGTCCTGAGGACCGGAACCCAAACACAGCGCCGCTGGGGGTCCGCCACACCGAGCCTCAATAGGGGTACGAGCAGCCGCTCCGTCTGGAAACCACCATCCGTCTCCGGGTTGGCGGCTGCTGGCGCATTGGAAAAGCCTTGATTGACACCGGAGCCGACGAGAATGTCGTGGACTCAAGAGTGCTTGGCATCGAGCCGGGTACGTTACAAGACTCCGGTGAGACGCTGCGGGGCATGTGGGGAAGCAAAGGTCCCAACTATGGCAAGAGGGTATTACATACAAAGATGACGGACGGCTTCGGGGTGACGAAGACGAAGGCTCACGAATTCCGAGTCTCAGACGCAGAAGACTGGGTTGCAATCCTTGGGCTCCCCTGGTGCCGTGCCGTTGAGCCTATATTTCGATGGTCCTCGTTAGGATGGACGTACCCTCTCGACGTGGACAGTCTACAACTGGTGACCAGCAAGAAGGATATACGGAATGCGTACCACGAGGCAAAGTACAGTAAGATAGCAGTGCCCGCGGTAGCAAGGGTCGAAGCTAGCAAGGACAGAGGAGCCGGAGCAGAGCCGCAGACCAAGTGTGCCACCGTGCCGTCGGAATACGCAGAATTCCTCCATCTATTCGACGCGCAGTTAGCAGGGAAATTGCCAGATGGAAGGTTTCGGTCACACAAGATCGAGCTAGAGCCAGGTGCCGAGCCGCCGCACGGGCCCATCTATCCACTAGCGGAGAAAGAGCTCGAGGAACTACGAGAATATTTGAAAATGGCCTTGAGCAAGAAATGGATTCGGCCCTCGCAGAGCCCAGCTGGGGCGCCGATCCTATTCGTACCGAAGAAAGGAGGAAAGTTGAGGCTATGTGTGGACTACAGAGGCCTTAACAAGATCACTGTGAAGAACAGAGCGCCACTACCACTGATCGGTGAGATCTTGGATAGGCTAGCTTCCGCGAAGTGGTATACGAAGCTGGATCTGAAGGATGCATACCACCGGGTCCGGATCAGCGAAGGAGACGAATGGAAGACGGCGTTTCGGACGAGATACGGTCATTTTGAGTATCTGGTCATGCCGTTCGGACTAGCTAATGCGCCGGCGACCTTCCAGAGCTACATCAACGACGCACTAGCTGGACTTGTGGACGTGATCTGTATCGTCTACTTGGACGACATCCTTATATTCTCTAAGGACAGGGAGTCACACCCAGAGCATGTCCGGGAGGTCCTCCGCCGGTTGGACGCCGCTGGCCTGTACGCTAATCAAGACAAATGCGTCTTCCACACGCAAGAAGTCGAGTTCCTAGGGTTCGTGGTGTCACCGGAGGGGATCCGCATGGAAACCGACAGGGTGGATGCTATCGCGCAATGGCCAGCCCCGGCTAGTATCCATGATATACAGGTTTTCCTCGGATTTACTGGGTTCTATCGCCGGTTTATCAAGAACTACTCGAAGATAGTAGCACCCCTGACAGACCTACTCAAGGGAGGATCATCTGGAGCGCTGCAGCTCGATAATGTAGCACACGAGGCGTTCTACAAGCTACGCCTGGCCTTCACACGAGCACCTATCTTGAAGCATTTCGAGCCTGGACTACCTATACGTGTAGAGACTGACGCATCAGACTTCGCAATTGGCGCAGTACTTAGCCAGCTGCACGGAGACAGGTGGCACCCAGTGGCTTTTATGTCCAAGAAATTGAAAGGTGCTGAGCTACGCTACGGGACACCCGATGCGGAGCTGCTCGCGATTATTGAGGCAACACAACGATGGCGGCACTATCTGCTGTACAGTCAACAGACGATTGAGATTCTCACGGATCACTTGAACCACCGCTACTTAGCCAGTAAGCCGCAGCTCAGCGCTAGACAAGGTAGATGGCTACAGGACCTTGCGAACTATGACTTCGAGATCATATATCGACCAGGCACGAAGAATCCTGCCGATGGGTTGTCAAGACGGCCTGACCACCGCGCGACAGCGGGTGAGAAACAGGAGGCGCAAGTAGCGTTCTTGCCAGACTTCCTACAACGATTTAGGAGTATCAGAGTGCGAGTAATGGAGACACAGCGCGCAAGCGGTGCTACAGCTGGCGTCCCTATGCCGGAAGAGTTGGCTCCGACATTACTTGAAGATGTCAGGAAAGCCCAGGCAGAAGACGAATTCGTCAGTAGCGGAGCGTGGAAGTCGCTCAGCCGCGTACCGGGTGCGTGGTACCAGGAGGACGGGCTGCTTTGCTATAAGGGCCGCGTCTTCGTACCAGATAACCATCCGATCCAGCGGGAGATACTGATGGCCTTCCATAACGAGCAGACTAGTGGCCACCTGGGGGTCACTAAGACAGTCAAGAGAATCAGTAGGTCGTACTTTTGGAAATCGCTGACAAGAGATGCGAAGGACTTTGTTAGGGGGTGTGCAGTCTGCCAGCGAATAAAGGCGCGACACCATCTGCCCTACGGGCAGCTAGCTAGTCTGCCGGTACCAAACCGACCATGGGAGCAGATCTCTCTCGACTTTATTACAGGGCTTCCATCTTCGCAGGACACCAATGGGAAGATGAAGGACAGCCTCTTGGTAATAGTGGACCGCTTCACGAAATACGCACTATATATACCGACGAAGAAGAGCCTTACCGCTGATGGACTCGCTATGCTGCTGGTGCACTACGTCTTCACTGTGTTCGGGATCCCAGTGACTATGGTATCCGATAGGGGTTCCCTGTTCACAAGCAAGTTCTGGGCAACGGTGTGCCACCTACTGGCTATCAAGAGGAAGCTGAGTACCGCATACCACCCGCAGACCGACGGGCAGACAGAGCGACAGAATCAGAACGTGGAAAACTTCCTGAGGGCGTTCTGTAATTTTGATCAAGATGACTGGGCATCGCTACTACCGATGGCACAGTTCGTGTACAACGTGGCGTGGCATTCGGCCATCAACATGGCACCAGCAGAGGCGCTGTTTGGCTATATGCCAAGGGGGCCACATGATATCGAAAAGGACGGTACTGGGCCGATCCGAGCTATTGCAGCGGATGAAAGGGTCCAAGAGCTCCAGAGCCATAGGGATACCATTGCACAACTCCTTGAGAGGACGAACAAGGACTATGAGAAGTGGTATAACAGGCGACGAGAGACCATGTCCCTCACCGTAGGGGACCTGGTGATGCTATCGACGAAGAACGTGAGGCAGCGCAGACCGTGTAAGAAGCTGTCGGACAAGTTCCTAGGTCCATTCAAGGTGCACCGGGTGATCAACGGTGGGAGAGCCTATGAGCTGGATCTACCACAGAGTTACCGCATCCATAACGTCTTCTCCCCGTCACAGCTCGAGCCCTACAAAGGAAAACCGGTTGAGCACCAGGTGATACCAGTGGAAAGCGACGACACCTTAGAATACGAGGTCGATCACATTGTAGCACACAAGGGACCGCTGAAGAGCAGGCGATACTTAGTCCGGTGGAAGGGCTACGACGAGTCAGAAGATACGTGGGAGCCGCAACGACACTTGTCACGAGAGCTACGAAAAGAATACGAAGACTCGGTGGCACGACGTATCACCGGGTGACAACTCGGACTGCAATAGTTGTATCAAGGGCACGCCGGCCAAACAAGTCCTCATTGACCGTAAGAGGAACTATTGCCCTCTATGGGGCTATGAGAGCACAGAAACAACACCACCTGCCACCTAGGAGTAGAACAGGTTAGCACCAGTGCCTCAGGAGCGGCACTCAGGGAGGGGGCATGAACGGAACAAAGATCACAGGTAAGTCACCTATTATCACATCTACATAACTACGAGGGCAACGGTACACCGTTGGGAAGCCGGTAACAAGCAGGGTCTCTATGGCAGAAGATGGCGGGAAGCACTGTGGTTAGGCCACAAGTGTATACGTTGTCGTGCGCGACTGTCAGGCAAAGGTTTTCGAGCAATGGCTGGACCGATGCTGTGACGTGTGAGAGCGGGCGACAGCGCGAAGCACTGTGGTTAGGCCACAGGTGTATACGTTGTCGTGAGCGATTGTCAGGCAAAGGTTTTCGAGCAATGGCTGGACCGATGCTGTGACGTGTGAGAGCGGGCGACAGCGCGAAGCACTGTGGTTAGGCCACAGGTGTATACGTTGTCGTGAGCGATTGTCAGGCAAAGGTTTTCGAGCAATGGCTGGACCGATGCTGTGACGTGTGAGAGCGGGCGACAGCGCGAAGCACTGGGGTTAGGCCACAGGTGTATACGTTGTCGTGAGCGATTGTCAGGCAAAGGTTTTCGAGCAATGGCTGGACCGATGCTGTGACGTGTGAGAGCGAGCGACAGCGCGAAGCACTGTGGTTGGGCCACCAGTGTATACGCTGTTGCGCGTGTGTGTCGAACATTGGCTTGCGAGCGTTTTACTGGGCCAATGTTCCGACGATTGGGAGCGTAGGGCCACCGGTGCTGTTCCGGTAGGCACCTATAGCTTCGGAAGGCGGGTGACAGCGCGGAGCACTGTGGTTAGGCCACAAGTGTATACGTTGTCGTGAGCGATTGTCAGGCAAAGGTTTTCGAGCAATGGCTGGACCGATGTCATGACGTGTGTGTGCGGGTGACAGCGCGGAGCACTGTGGTTAGGCCACAAGTGTATACGCTGTTGCGCGTGAAGAGTTACGGGGTATACACCGGAGGGCACCGGCGCGGCATCGGAGGATGTGGGAATAGGAAGGGCCGGTGTTCTACGGGATGAGCGTTGAGGCCCTGAGGGCAGGGCCTTGTCAGGGGGGGTCGTCGTGTCAGAGAACAGAATGCCATAGGCACCAGTGGGTGTCAGGACACTGAACGCAGGACACCGGCGGGCCGCCGGAGGGGTGTTTCGGACAAAAGACTCCCGAATCATGATTACAATCTATGTGAAGCTTTGGGATGACGAGAGTCAAGATCCTTGGCATCGCCGACCCTGCTGTTATGCCGGGTCCAAGCGGCGGCCTAGCTATCTATATAAGGACCATCTCGAAGTAGGATAGGGAAGGAGTTGTCAGAGCCACAAGTGTCATCCGAGGCGGGCCGGCTTCCACCAGGTAGGAAGCCGTTTGTGGCGGCTAGAGAGCCGCTTGTGGCGAATGAGAGCCGTTGAAGCCGTTTGCAGCGGATAGGGAATCGCTTGGTTGCAGATAAGGAGCCGCTGTCCAAGATATTGGCCGAAGTCGGAGGAACACAGACATACGGAAGCAAACATCCAGAATCCAAGAGAGAACCTCGGCTGGCTATAAGTAAGGAGTCGAGACGGAGGAAGATAGAGAGGGCAGAGATCAATGCATCACCGTGGGCACCCCTACCTGAGACCGCCAGTGACCACCCGGTGCTACGTAGGAGGGACGCCCGTTACTCCCCATCACTCTGTACTATTGCCTTCGGCCTAGCCGTACCCTGACACTTCGCCTACCTAGCGATAATAGGGAGATTGGTGCAGTTTAGGATTACGAGCATCCTAGCCAGTCGACCGTCAAGCACTACGTCGGCGGAATATAACTCGACAGCCGGTCCAGAATTCGAATCGTTAATCCGGCCCCTTATCGGACCTCGCCTATCCGATAACGCTCGTCGGCGAACCCGTCCCCTCACGATAGAAGGCGCGCAGCACGCCCTCTCGCCGCGATTCTTGCGAGCGTCTAGACCACGTTACGGTCTATCCACTTGAGCGTATGGTTGAGATGTATACGCTCGACGAGAACCCCAATTAGCAGATACTACGACTTGTCGCGACAAAAAAAATAGTCGAGCATCTTCTGCACATCAGCAGCATCCCACCCCTGAGGACGAATTTAAGTGCCACGTTACCACACTTATCGGTAGTTCAGGCAGGGGTTGTAGCACAGACTTAGGGAGGGACAGGAGGTTTAGTAGTCGTTTGGCTACAAGTTTACCTGTATAACCGCCCGACGCGGCTTAAGGGCCCGCTATATCATCTATAGCCCCTTAAGGGAGTACTTGTAGAGGTACCGAGGGTTAACACCTACGGCGTATTTAATATTATTATTTAATAATAATAATAATATATATTACACCTCGGAGCGCGTTATATTTTTAGTACCTGGTGAACTTTTGCTAATACCTTAGGTTTTGTACCTAGTTAGAGCGTTCTTGTACCTGGTCAGTTTACGCTCGCTCGGCGAGAGGCCGGTCCGACGATGGACAGGGAGCTGCGACCTGAAATCGATCTAAAACAATATGTGAGTGACGGTATCAACTCTATTTCCACACTGTGTCTTTGGCGCCCCACAATTCCTGATGGAAAGAGCGACCACTGATGATGACCTGCACCACCTTCTCCAGAAAACATGAGTCGCAGGAATCTGGGAAGAGATATGTCGGCATCATTACTTCTGCACTGGAAGTTATGCTCAATTCAAATGCCAGACAGTGAAGGTCGGCAAAAAAGAACGCGCAGGTAAGTAGCAATGCTTGTGTTTGATTTCGACATGGTCGTATCAGTTTCTGACTTCTTGCAGTGGCTGTTTAGAATGTCGGAGGAAGAGGAGAAAGTGTGAGTCCGCTGCTCGTTCTCGGATATCAATCCAAGCTTATATGACGAAGGTGACGAGACCAAACCTGCTTGTTTGCGCTGCAATAAAGCCAGAACTGCTTGTACATGGGCATCGGGCATTTCATTCAGACCTCCTGCAACCTTAGAAGGTTCCCAGTGCAGTGGATCTCCTGGCAGTGTCAAGGGAAAAGATAGATTGGAGGAACCGCCTAGATGTTTTGAAATTCTCGATGTGACCGAGTCCGTTATTCGAGAATACGAGGGCAGGGCCGCAGACTCTGGAGCTAATGGTGACAATGACGACTCAACCCAGAGTCTGACCAAAAGCGGGAGTCAGACGAGCCACCCCCAGTCCTTGATGCGGAATAGTACTGGGGCCGCTCTGCCGGCATCGGATATCCAGTCTGTTGCTTCACCCAGCGGTCAATCTTCCCCGACTCGGTCGGAAGTAACGTGGATGTCTTATGAAGATGCTAGCCGGCACAGCTATTCCCAAGCTGAGCAGGGGCTATTACCATCTGACGGTAAGAGCATGCTGTACTACGGCACATCCAATTCCCAGCAGCAAAACGATGCCGCTGCGAATCTGTTATATCTGCGCCAAACAGAGCCACGGTCAATGGAATCCCAAGCAGGCGGCGTCGAGCCCGGACGCCTGTCTATTCCGATCAACATGATATTGACCCAAGACGAGGAAGCGTCCATGTCGTCTGGCATATTTTCTCCCGGGTCGATTTACCTACAGCTCCAGTCTACCTTGCGGCATCATCTGTTCCAGGAAAGCAGGTCCTGTGGCCCTTCAAGAGTATGCACGCCGGATGCCGAACATTCGCGGTTCCATACGCCCGGGGCGAGCCGCAGCTCAGATCAAGATCAAGCAGTCGATGGAGATGATACAGGTCTCACCAACGAACAGGAATATCTGTTGTGGAAGAATTGGGTTGAGGAACTTTCACCATGGGTGAGTAGTTGTGCACGACTGTTTGCTTGTAGAATACGGCTGAACCTTACTTTAGCTTGACAAGTTTGATCGCGAGAAGCACTTTAGGAATACCCTCCCGATATTATCCAGATCTAACCTGCATCTCAAGTATTCCATCTTAGCAGTTTCCGCGCGGCAGCTCGAGAGGAAAAAAGACCCCAACGGATCACCAACGGGAAGCCTAGCACTTTATCAGCAAGCCATTCACTACCTCCTGCCATGTCTTGGTAGCCGAAGCATTTCGGTCATCGCATCGTGCGTTGTCCTCTGTGTGCTGGAGATGCTCAGCTGCTCCCCGAAAGCTTGGCAGCGCCATCTCGACGGATGCGCAACCCTCTTACAGACCGTGGCCATCAACGGCTTTTCCGGAGGGATCGAACAGTCCCTCTTCTGGTGTTTCGCCCGGATGGATATTTGCGGAGGTTTGATATCATCCTCGAAAACATTAATCCCCGTCTCCGCCTGGGTTCCTGCACCCGATCTCGAGTCTGCGATCCGCATCTTCCAGGTAAGCTCCTGTACATACGAGTCGCATGCGTGCCAAGCCGTCTTCCTGACTGCCCATGTCGTGACACTGCTCTCTTCGGTCCCTTCTCTTCCCGCGAACACCAGCGTCTTCGCTCAATCAGAATCGACCAACGACTCGTTTTCTCGAGACTGGCAGCAGCTTTGGCATCTGCTGGATGAGTGGTTTATGAAACGACCCGGCGAAATGTACCCCGTCCTAACCCACCGCTTGAACTCCAACCACCCGTTTCCCACCATCTTGTACAGCAGCCCATCTGCCATCTCGGGGAACCAGCTTTACCACACGGCCACATTGTTGATGCTCCAGCATAAACCGGCACACATTCTATTACCAACCAAGCCGAGATCGATCCTGTGGCATGCGCGGCAGATTGTAGGGATATCGGCGTCGAACCACCACCACGGATCCTGGACCAATGCTCTGCAGCCGTTGTGGATTGCTGGCAGGCTTTTTAGTAGCCCCGCGGAGCATGGATTTATTCTTGACTTACTAGACATGATTGAGCGTGAATCGGGATGGGCTACGAAGTGGAGGGCGGATGACTTGCGTGAGTGGTGGGGAGACCATGGGGACTGAGTTGAGTTATGTTCCACGGACGCAAGTTAAATTCATTGAGAGATGGCCGCAACTGCTTGACAAGGCTCAAGTTTCAGAGGTAGAGTGTCCTTTCCGAATACTGAATTACATGATGATGAGGCAATAGAAATCAATCCTTTTTGACTGCGAGTTTCCAGGGCCTGTAGCCATAGATGAACTCTGTGAAGTTCGTCCGATTTATTGAGCGCTCCATGTCGGGTTTTTATGCCTGGAAGCTTTTGAGACTCCGGGCGTGTCCCTGAAATTAGCAAGACGTCCCATGTCATTCTCATTGTCGACGGTGTACAAGTGGTTCGTGCAGTATTATTTTGCGCCGATAGCTTGGAAGTCGGCTGCAAAATAAGAGTCGGTGTCTATTTGTACATCTTTCGTGATGCCGTTTGCGTCTGAGGACTGGACACGATGGCCTTGGTTGTCGTATAGGAATACTAGAAGGTTTCCTCTAGAACTACATAGTTGTCCAGTTAGAGTATTCCTATATCCAGATTTTTAATGGGCGTCATTTGTACCTGATGAAGGTGTTTCTTGGCCTGCGGTTTGAGAACCAAAGCAAGAGAGAATATAACGACCAAATATTTCTGTTTGAAAGAGACCATCCAAACATCTACACAACCACGTGTCTGCAAGTTGTCAGAGGTCTTGAGAATTTTTATACAAGCGAAGAATATGACGTAGCAGTAAGTCTGTGTGTTCCAATTTCTGTTTCTGCCACGAATAACGCGAAATATATCCAGATTTACACATACACAACATATTGCTACAGTGCAACGGTCTTGAAGGTAAGGGACTTGCTCGATTTTGAGAACTCGATCCGTTACAATGCAATCCCGCGACATCCAGACCAGAGACTAAAGCATGTTTCACATCTCATACAACCTGTCGATCCCGAGGGCATCGCAAAGCTCCTTGTACCCAAGATTTCCATCGTTGACTTTGGTGTCTCAAATCCCATTGGCAATACGCCATCACGCGGCCTTCCTTCAGATTACTCGGCGGTCCCAGAAGATCAGCCAGTATACTCATCAAAGTCTGGGCGTTCTCATGCATGATATTCGCCATACTGAACCGAATGGAAGGAACGCTAAAAGGCCATTCTTGAACGTTGAGGAGCGTAACCTCGCAAGATTGGGGGCGTCAACGAGACGAGGGACAGGATTTGGGGCAGTTCCACAGACGAGAAGACTCAGGTTCCGGCGAACATTCTCAAATAAAGTTAGGATTGGCACAGGACTTCTTGCTTGAAGATCAGCACAAGAATGGCGATCCAAGCACACGTGGCTGTTTGTCAGCGAATGGAACAGCTGGCAGCGTTCAGTCACCCAGCAACACGGATGTCGCTTTTTCCGACACGGAAACGTTCCCGCACCTACGATCGCATACTCCTGTGGCATCTAACCGAGATGTGACTTTTTCTGCAGTTCTGATACTACGCCGATATCTCTTACATGGTGAGTATCAAAAGACCCGAACGGAAGGGGGTGTGACCCACGAGGTTTGGCGAACGCTGGAAGGTGAAGTCTCCATCCTGACTAACACGTTGGTACAAATGCTTAGAGATAATCCTGCTAAACAACTAAGATCATGCAGATAACAAAAGATAAAACCCCAATACCTTTCTGTACGCACGTAATGTACCCCACTGTGTAAGTCTACCATTGTGCAAACATGTAGTTCCTACGAAATAGATGGGTGCTGAAAAGCTGTGATCGTCTCGTTATCACCTATGTACGTGGGCTCAGTGTATTTGTGAAACCCTAACCTATTTACATCGCCCCTATGAACATATTTTCATCCGCTACACTGTAACCAAGTTGCATTGTCGTGTTCAAGTCCTTGGGACTGCCACTGGCCGCTAAGCCAATTGAATGTTTAAAGCAAATCCAATCATCACGTCGTCTAACATGTCTTCATCGTTCTGAGTCGGCGTACCCTCACATCCCAGAGTCACATCCCAACCCCACTGTCCTTTCTACGCTCCGCCCCAGTCGCGTCCCCCATCTCCGGCGGCACCGATGCCCTAAACCCACACGACCCCGTCGCACACTTGTACACCAATCTCTTCCTCTTCCCGAGTCCTATCCCTGTCGTCTTTATACTTCTCTCCCAGCCAACACCGTCCACACAAGCCTCCACTTCCCCTCTTCCTTCTTCTACCCCATTTTCTACCCCTTCCTCCTCCTCCTCCCACTCCTCCCGAGCCCTCGGCCCCCCATCTCCATCCGAGTCCCCACAGTCACAAACCGGATTCTCTTTGTAAACCCCATTACCATCCGCCCAGCACACGAAACTACTCTTGCCCGCCGCCGTGTTACTGCAAATAGCACATTTAAAATAAACGCGCTTCTGCTGCGTCGGGTCAGGCATTTGCGTAAGCCCGTCTGAGCGCCTGCAACGCTGGCAGCAGAGTTGTCGTGTGGGAAAGGCCGGGTGGTGGACTGAGGGTTGTTGGTATTGACTGGTAGGGTCATTGTGCTGTGTGTTTAGGGCTGAGTATTGATTGTGGTGCCGTGGCCAGGAGGGGAAGAGGGAGAGCGCGGCGCGGGTGTGCGCTATTGCTGCGAGGGCTTCGCGGGTTTGGGGGTCAACTGGAACGGGGTGGGGCCAGGAGGGATGTTGGGACGTCATTGTGTTTGGTTTTTTTCCGGATACTGCTATAGATCCGTCATCCGCATCCGTGTCGTGGAGCGATCAAGCGAGCACAAGCTGGCGTGGTATAGGGTGCTCTTGAGTATAACTGGAAGCTCACGATCGATGGATGTGAGACTGAAGTAGCGACATTGGATGGGGGCCAAAAGCAGTTCCAAGCGGTTTCGACATGTCAAAGTCGTAGGACAAACAAGCTTAAATAATTCACGTGTCGTTGCTGGGATAGGGGTACCTTTCATATATATTTGTTTCCGAGATTGACCAAACATATATGGGAAAAGTTAGTGACAAATGCAATCCCAGCACCAAGGTTCCCTAGCCCTGCAGTAGTCTTGCATTTGATACATCCTTCCTTAACGGGCTGCAGCCCTGGGTCAAAGCGCGATTCAAGCATTGACAGTATCTGTCATGTTGATGGAATGAATTACCACGATGCATGCTTTGATCACCATCAGGTCGACCATCTCATTTCACTTGAATCTGTTAAGATCATTGCATGAGTGAGCAGATGACACACAGGTAGGTCGAGTCTCATTAGTAGAGCTCGGGATTGACAGGTGGCGCAGCATAGTTGAGATTGTTTAACATTGAGACGGACGGAGGATTCAGTCAAAGAACAAGATACGCCGGACAAACCCTATCTCAGCAAGAGAAAAAGCAAAGCAAAAGAATTACCTCGGACTCGCATTCGTCCCCTGTTCCAAGACCGTCAGGGATAGGCTGGTGATACTGGGCACGAATGGGCCGACTGGTCTGTTCGCGGTCATATTGTTTCAAGTTCCCTCACCACAGACTCCGGTTGAGGCCTGGGGTGAGAACTTAGCACTTGTTCATGTCATGATGTTGTAGAGAAATTGAACGGAAACATACCTATAGGAATAGCACAACTGATTGCCGGGCATTGAAAGTTGGGAGGTAGCATCAGTCAAACCAGTCATGAGTAAGTGTTCCAGATATTACTGCAATAGGGTGTGTTATCTGTTATCGCAGAAAGGTAGACAAAAATGTTCACACAGGAAAGCGCTATTCGTCCTAGCAAGGCATTATTATTCATTACGTATCCCCCATTCCACTCCACACCACAACTCACCTCACCTCACATTCCATCGCTATCTACACATACTTCAAAAAAAACGGCACCGTCTCCACCACATCCCAATCTGTCTCCTTCTCTTCATCCCCCAATATCTTCAACGCACTTGTAACAAGCACGTAACCCCCTTCGTCAACAACCGTCCCATCCGCCAGCCATCCTCCCCACGTATACGTGCCCCCCGTTCTCGCCACATATGTCCGCGGCGAGCCGGGTAATTGCCCCACCGTCTCATACCCCAACCACTTAGTGGTCGGCAGACTTGTCTTACTCAAAGGCACAACATCAACACGCAGAAACTTCGTGCCGACCGTTGGTATGATGAGCAGCTTAGGCCAGACGGTGTCAGTAGCTGTGGAGTTCGACCCCAGACGCGGAATGGAAAACGTGATATTGGCCGCTACGGGGATATTGAAATGGGTCACGGTGGAGCTGAGGTATACCCCGCTGTTGTCACCGCCCTGCAGGACGGGTGTGTCGTGCAGGCTGCCTAGTACGCCGAGGTAAGGGAGGGAGAGGGTCTCGCCATTTGTACCGTTTAGGGTGAGGTAACCGCTGTAGACGGGCAATAGCGTGCTATTCAGACCGGATGGCGGAGCGACAGTGAATGAAATTTCGGCGGTGGAGCCGGCGGGGATGGTCACGGTGTCTGCGGCGAAGGTGAGTTCGGCCCAGTCGTCGGCCACGGGGCTCGGGAACCGCGCTTGGGTCAGGGGCGCGACGTCTGGGACGAAGGTGTAGACGGTTGTCGATTTGGTGTGGCCAAGCTCGTAGCTGATTTCCTCGGTGCCCGTGTTCTTGATGCTGAAGGAGCGGCTGGCGATAAAGTGGTCGCTGTCATTGAACGAAAAGCTGCTCACGCTAGGGATGCCAACAACATGGGCGGCATCATAAGCCTGGACCATTCCCGCGCCCTGCTGAGCCACGGGCGCGGGGAGATCGAACGCTGCCGTGCCGTCATTCCACGCGAGGGGCTTGGCAGTCGCTGAGATGACCTCACGGATGGCCTTGGCATCGAGCGTGCCCCGGGCTTGTCCGACGAGGGCAAACACGGCCGCCACGAGGGGCGTCGCCATAGAAGTACCCGGCAGCACGGCGTACCCGCCCATGTTCATGGGGTATGTGGACAGGATCATGCCGCCGGGTGCGGTGAACTGGGGCTTAATTTCGACTTCCCACGTCGGGCCCCAGCTGCTCGACGCGGCGGTGTAGCCCGCGTTTTGACCGTTGCTCAAGTTTTCCACGAACGGGTCTGATTCATTGGGTGGTTTGAGGGTGACGGTGATATTCTCGCCGGTGGAGAGGAGGTCGACAAAGGCAAGGCCTTGGGCGGGGCTGAGTATGCCAGCGCCTTTGATGCCGTCGGTGTAAATGTAAATGTTGGAGAAGTCACTAGATGGGGGTCAGATATGTCAGATTATCGAAAACATCACCAGTAAGAGTTTGACTTACTGCTGCAACTCAGGGTAGAACATGAGGTACTGTCCGCCTTTGGCAACAATGTTCGCAGCCTGCTGGTCGGCAGGGCAGGCCAAAGACAACTTGAGCAACACAAGGCTGTCCGACAAGTCGGGTGTATCATCAGACAACGGCTCGCAGGCACCGGCCGACGCTGTGCCATTAGGCATCAACCACAAGGAAAACGTGACTTCAGCATCGATGAGGCTGGGATATCCATTGTACCATCCAAACGCAGCCGGATCGTTTCCATCCACCGAGTAAGACGCACCCGCCAGTATCCTAGGCAAGACGGTGTTATCCACGGAACCGACGGCCACAACACTACTCCCCGAAGCTGGAGAAGCCGCCGCCCACATACCCAGGCTCCCCGAGTTCCCGAGCGCAACCACAACAGCCACACCCGCATCCGCAATACGCGACGCCGCCTCGGCCCAAACATCAGTCGCCCACCCGGAATCATCCCCCACCGAGCACGAGATAACATCACTCCCCTCCTCAAACGCCTGGTTAAACGCCTGGATCAAAATATCGTTGGTCGTGTATCCGGCGCATGAACTAACCTTGTACATGCCCAGCGTCACGTCGGGCGCCGCGCCCGTGAAGTCGAGTTCCTTCGAGTTGGCCATGATGATGCCCGTTACGTGCGTTCCGTGGCCCTGGCACGTGTCCAAGGGGTCCGGGTCCGGGATGGGCTCGTCCGTGTCCGAGACGTAGTCGTCGCCTGTGAGATCGTAGCCGTATGAGATGGCGCAGCCGGGGCCGAAACAACCACCCAGGGCCGGGTGCGTATAGTCGACGCCCGTGTCGACAACACCGATTTTGATGCCCTTGCCTGTGATGCCCTCGGCACGCAGCTTGTTGACTTGGGTCATGACGTGCGGGGTGAAGGTGTCATTTTCGTTGGTTTGGCGCTTCAAGAAAGCATTCGCCGCTGCTGCTGCGGATGTGCTGTTGCCGCCGGTGGATATGGGCGTCGGTTGGGGAAACTGGATCTTCCGGACGGGCCAGATATTCTTGACTTGAGACTTGCCGAAGATCTGGTTCTTGATCGCCTCGGCTTCCGACTCGGTCACATTGGATACACGGAAGGAAGCGCCCTTGAAGAGTTTGTAGTTGAGGTTCTTGCGGTGCTGGACTTCGATGGCGTTGGCACGGAGCTCGTCATACAACGAGCTGGCATCGTCCTCGCCATTGAGTTCAACGATGTAGGCGCCCGAGACGATGGATGCGTCTGAGAGTGCGCCTACACAGGAGGCGAAGACCCCGAGCAAGGGAAAGGCTACTTGAGAGAACTTCATGGCGGCGGAAGACTCGAAAGTGACCCGTACCAACCGGAGACAGCAGCAGGAAACATCATCATGAACATGTGCATATTTAAGTAGACCAACATGAAAAAAGGCAAAGGGAATAATGCGATTGATCATGCGATTGTGATTATCAAGTATGTGAACACGAGAAATTCTGCTTGGCACCTTCCGTTTGACGATGGCTCGCCCTGGCACGATGGAACACGGAGTCTGCTTATGGAAGATTGCCCCGGGGAATGTGGGGTTTTGGGACGATCCTCGAATCGTATCGGCACGTCCTTTGCCATAGACCCTTGCAACGTGATAATACGCAAGGGGAAAAACTATTCGCTTGTACAACAATTTAAGCTTAACCCGGACAGGCTTCCATTGACCGTTCCAGAGACGAATTTAGAGCCAGCAACGACACGGAGCAAGTGTCTGTTTAAGGTAGGTGTCTAGTTGAGTTCGTATATGCCGAAAGGGAATCCTTGTCCCACGGAGGACCCCCTGCTATCGTCCGTCCCCCACGATATATTTAGCCACAGGACAGTGCGTAGATGGGCCTCGAGACAATGTAACTGTAGTTCAACGGAGGAGCCTTGGATTAATAATTGATGGGTTCTTGCGAGTCGTATGCATCTTATTCAACTACCACACAACAATAATACGCAGAGTGCTGATTGCATTCCGCGGGCATCCGAGGACTACTATTCGAGTATTGGTAAGAAAGAACAGCATGTTGAAGAACCTAAGCTTCTACCAACGATACCACTCCAGAGTGCTGCAAGAAGCGTCATGTTAGAAGAATTATACTTATTCATCTCGCCATGCCTCTTCCCGCATGTAGACATTCTGATAGAAACAGCTTCTAGCTTCCATAAAGCCACTTTTGTTTCCCTCTCCCTCCCGTGTCTCTCTCTGTCTTTATTTTCCATGTTGTGTCACCATGTGAGTACTTTAAGCTGTCTTCAGCTTGAGAATCCTGATAACAGGCTGGTCATTAAACAGTATTCAAGTAACCAAAGATTGCACATATGTCGACACAGTGAGTAACTAGAGCTGCATTTCCACAAAGCAGCTGATCACATACCGTTTACCGTTTTCCAAGTTACTTTCAACGAGGTTCCAAGACTTCCGTACCAAGGCTTCCAAAGGTGATTGATGTGCTGTCACTACTTCATGACAGACAAGAAGGGGTAAACTGGTGTACGTATTCCTATATACTAAAAGTACGGATAGGAATAGGGGTTCAGAGTGTCATTAATACAATAGTGGTCGCCTTGCACTCCCGTTCCTATGGCTATTCCTAAACTACTGCTGTGGAGCTTGGACATGTTGGTACATACACAAACGCACAATGTCTCCTTGGAATGCAGCTTTCGAGATGCAGGGTAGCTAGCTGCCAAAGCCCTATTCAACGACAATGGCATTTTACTGCTAGCGCACGGTCCCCCGTGGTGTCCCAAAGGGAACCAGCTAGCGTGGTTGCCCAAGTAGTTACCCGTAGACTGAATAGCGATAGCGGTATTTGCGAAGGACGCGTCGTATCGTGAATTCCATCGTCACTGAATTTTCGCTGAATTTCTTCGCCATCACAACACCACCCCCGGAGTCCACACGACCATGGCTTCTGAACTCGCGGGGTTCGTCTTGGACGACGGTCACCACCACATGATCCGTAAGTTTCTGTTGCACAACCGCTACTCGCGAAGCCAATCGAGCGAGCAGCGCTACCAGGTTCACCTGCGTGTCTTATTGGAGGCCACCGTTTTCTTCGCCGCGTTCTGGCTTAGACCCAACTTCTGGACGCTTCTGGAAAGCATTGTCGACTTCCCCAAGGTAGAGAATCCCGTCTATACTATTGAGGATGTTGTCGAGAAATTCAGCGAGGGACGTCGCGACTACCTCCGCAAGAAACACGGTTTCGACAGTCCGGGAAATCAAATGGCTGCCGACATTGAACATGCGCGGCTGGCCTTGCTTGACCAGCGACCCAACAAGGCGCTACCAACCACCCCGCATGCGCTTCTAGCCGACAAGTTCATCCGAAGCAAACTGTTTCCTGGTGAAGTTCCCGTGGGTCGAACCTGGCAGGAACTGATGCACAGTTGGCCATTGAAACTGTCAGAGGTACTCAACGCCGAGAAGGCACGGTTGACGGTGAGCGCAGACAAGGCTGCTTCCGCTAATGCAAACACTGCTCCTTCTGCCGATGCAATATTCGTTTCATCCGGCAATCCAGCCATTACCTCCTTTGGAAATTCGACTAATGCACCTTCAATCGATGGAAACAACCATAGTGTCAAGCTCGAGAACCCATCTCGCGGCGCCAGGACCAATACACCCTACGCCATGGCGAACAAAGCTCTCTACGGCAATTTCAATTACGTCAATGCGAAAAACAGCGCTCCTCCGAATAATGGGATCATCGGTCCTTACGAAAATGTGAGCAATGCTCCCGGTATGGATGGAACCAACGGCGGCCCCAACAACGCAGCTAGCGATCTATTCGGCGGTACGACTAATTACCACACGATCAACACTACTCAGGGTAATATGCTGAACCATCTTCGGGGCAACGCAAGCAATGTCCGCCACGGAAATAGAACCTACGGTGGTTACCATCGCACGTATAGCATGCCCCCGAATCCCAATGGCAACATGGCCAGCTTCTATGCGTTCGGCGCTGCTCACGGCCAAGGGACGAGCGCTCCACATGGTAATGCAAACAACGCTCCTTCCCGCGGTGGCATGGATGCTCCTTCTAGCAGTGAAATCCATTCTTCCTCTGGCAATGGTCGCAATGCCTCTTCTAGCACTGGGATGGACGCCCTTGTCGGCAATAAAGGAGAGGATCTGCAGATAATGCACGTATTCAACAAACGGAAGGCTCCCCGCGAAGTACAGAAGGAACAGCCGTCTCGAGTCAAACGACGAATCGTTCGTACCCCGGAGCAGCGCCACAATGATCCTGAAAACGCGTCGATGGGCTCGAACAACATGGCATTGGTCAAGCGCGAATCCAGCGAGCCAGGAAGCAGCAGCGGAAACAACAACAGAGAAACGGCCGCCATTCCTCTCAGCCCCGACCAAGATTCAACCGCGATCAGACTGGCCAACCAGGAAGCCACCATCAAGACCCTCCAGGAGGAACTCCGACAAATGCAAGAAACGGTCAAGGCATCCACAGAGGCACGAGAGGCCTCTAGAAACGACGCGATTCTGAACAGCATCCGCGAGCAGATGAACAGCTTCAGGCTGGAGTACGCACCCGCAGCCGCACCGCGATCCAACACAATCGAGATTGCCCTCCCGGTGGGAAGCGAGCACCTCGAGTACCTCAAGTGCCGAGACGCGAAGCAGTTCCTTGGAGGTGTCGACGATGAGATTGGAAAGGTCCGATCGGTGCTTGTGGCTAAGATCAAAGCACAGGGCGATACGGACGAGTCGTTGGCGAAGGCTCAATATTTATACAATGTTGTCCATTACCTTGAGGTCGCGATGGAGCAGGCGAAGAAGGGTGTCAGGGAGCTGTAATATGGGCTGTGGATGCCGTGATGGAGATGGCGGAAAAGCAATATTTCCAGAAGATTGTCAGATTGTCACTTGACGAAGTGATGGGAATGACAAAGAAGGGTGTTCAGGAATGGGATCTTGCATTCTGTACAACACCATCGACACGAAAAGAAGGCAAGTAAGGTGTCCAGGAGTTTTGAGACGAGTTCTTCATAACATGATGAAGAACTAAAGCCAGGGCGTTCAGGAATAGTGCCATGTGTTTGTTCTTCCCAACAATATGAACAACACAAACAAAGGTGTCCAGGAACCGTACACATATGAGTTTTGTAAGGCAGGGACATTCAGGGATGGCAGCTATGTGGCTTCGGAAGAGGAGTTGAGGGTGGATATACCGATTGAGTTGCTGCTTTGGTCGCATTTGTCATGAATAGTGTTCCGACTGATCATTGGAGTTGAGGTAGTTAGCAGACAGCTAATAGGGTATGGAGCAATGAAGTTATGTACAGGACTTTCTTTTGTCAACTGCCTTTCTGAGTAACCTGGAAGGGTTCATCACATTACAAGGACCGACACGCCACTGGGAAGACCGAGTCGCCGAACGAATTGTGGTAGTAACGACTTGACCATGGCGCCCGACTCGCAGTCGTTTCCTCGACAGTGCGATGAACGCAGTGTGCCTCATCCACAAGCGTCCAACATTGCAGATCGCTCTCCTACAAACACCCGTAATCTTTAGCATGGTGTTGCAAATATGGTCGTCATATTTGTGGCATGGACAGGCTGATATGAGAACCACTCAATGCAGTCAAAGTCCATTATCTCATTGCAGAATCTATGTGCTTGCTACAATAAACCCGAAAAAGTCTCCGGACACCGACAATTAAGCACCTACAACATGAAATATTTAACAACTTCAAAGATGAATTTCTCAGCCAATTTACGCTTAAATTCTAATCTATAACTTGCAAATCGTCTCTTATTTAATATTGCGAATACCAGGCCCTTGCTTTTCTTACCGCTGCAAGCCGTCGTGGAAGGGACTTCATAAGACCGCGTACGTACGTTAAATCGACCTGTGACCACGCATCCTCGATCACTAGCCTAGCCCAGGCCTCGTGAGGGATATTAGCCTTTAATTCGGAGAAATTGGGCTCTATTTCATGTATTTTGGCCTTTAAAGCTTTCCATACATGTTCAGTGGGGTTCAAATCGGGGCTATGAGCGGGCCACTTGATCGTCCAGATACCGTGATCCTCTAGCCACCTCTGCGTATTGCAATAAGACTGTGAGGACACTCCGTAGCGCGGAGAGTCCGGACCGCCGTCGCAGAAGACCAACTTCGATGCCCCCCCTTCATCGTCCCTTAACCAGATCATTCCCCACACCATAATCGAAATACGTGGCCGCCCATGGCTCTGTGGGTTCACGAGATCCTCTCTGTACCTCTCGTTCGCATAGCGGAAGACCCATTGGCCTGGGGAGTCCGGCGAATTCTGGACCGTACACTCGTCCGAGAAGAGTGTACCAAACTGACATGCACAAATCATACAGCCACCAACATGGTTCGTCTCCAAATCGCATTATTCTCCATTATGTGGTGGTGTCTGAACTGAAAACAAACACGCGGAAGCCATCAGACTCCAGCGAGGTATCAAGCGCCCCTGTGAATGATGACTGGGGTAATCCGCAGCAGGCGTGAGAAGCAAAATCTAAGAAATACAGGGGGGGGGGGGGGGGGCGCCGCTCAAAATTCCTTCTTCCTAAGCGCCACAAGTGGCTGATGCAAAATAAAATAAAATAAACAATACCGCCCTGTCAAGATTCAATCCTATGACGCACTCTGCGCGACAGCCGTCCCCACCGGCTTCTCAGCAACAATGCGATACGTCGTCGTTATCAATCGCATATTGTCCATCTTGACGAAAGCCTGCCCATCCAAACACAAGCGATCCATGAGGGTTTTGAAATGGCGCGGCAGCACCCGCAGCTTGACACCCAGATGGATGAGCTGGCGGATAGACCGGAAATAAATGTCGACCTTGTCGATCAGCGGGGCTTGCAGGCCATCGATGCTGGGGTTGTCGGAGAGCGTGACTTTAAACCCAGCACTGGTCAGCGCTGATTCGAAGCTGGCAGGCGTCGGCGTCCCCACAGCTCCGATGAGCGGCTTGACGCGGCGCATAAGCTCCGCATGCTCGGGATGATTCGCGGGATCGTAAGCGGGGAGGCTGACCCAGTCCAGCAGCAGGAACTTGGCGCCCGGCTTCAGAACTCGGAATATGTCCTTGAAGAGGGCGTGCGGGTCTTTGCAGAGACTCAGGGCTTGGATTTCGTAGAAGGCGTCAAACGACGAGTCTGCGAATGGTAGGGGCAGGTCGTTCTGGTCACCCTCCACAAATTCGTTCTGGAGACCTAGTTTCTGGTTGAACTCGCGTGCTTGGGCGATTTGATTTGGGTCAATGTTGAGACCGGTCACTTGCGCCCCGGTAAAACTCGACATGTGCGCGGCCACGCGACCTCGACCGCAGCCCAAGTCTAGTACCTTGTCGCCAGCCTTGAGTCCGATCTCCCTGGCTATCGACTCTTCGTTGAGTAGCTGGTTATCTAGGACAGACGCCTTCTTGTCCATCAGCGGTGGGATGTACATCTTTTCAACGTCTCCCAGCGCGCATCTGCCAATGGTCAGTACGCCAGGTACCTATTTTGAAAGGAGGATGATGCTCAGGGGCTCATTCGAAGACAGGACGACGATGCCTACGACATCTAAACCCTGGGCACCAGCGGTACTCACAAGTGGTTGAGCGTGCCGTAGTAGGCTTTCAGGCATTCACCCACGCGTTTCTCGTAGTTTGGTCCTAACGCAGCGATCATCTCTTTCTCGTTTTCCCAGTCTAGGTTGTAGATCACATAAGACGCCATGAAGTCGTCGATTTCCTCGGGCTTCAGGCCATAAAGGTGCTTGAACGAATCGCGAAACGTCTTCCATCGCTTAGGCGACACGGAGCGATCCACGTGCGAGGGGTCGTGATGGCCTTTGCAGAGTGACTTCTCAAGATTGGGGGAGAGCGCTACCTTGGTCGTACTGCTGCCGCTCGTGTTGCTAGAACGAGGACTATCAATACCGGGCTGGTGTGCAGGTAATGCCGATACATCTTGGGATGGCGACGTTGTGGCGGTGGTGGCCATGTTACTGACGTGTGACGAGGCGACGATGAACTGCTAGATGAGATGGGTGGGCGGGGTTCTCAGGCGTTGCGGTTTGCTGGAAGAGTGGTAGTTGTTACGCGGAGGGGGAACGTTGGATTTCAGGTTTCAACGAAAATCGCCTCCCACTTGAATTCTGCATGCGCTGGGTTCATGGCGTACAACTGGACAGCGAGCTTGGCAGCACAAGATTAGGATGCATGCGTGATCAGACGATGGTGTGAAGATCGGTTGGGATGCCCGCGTTCGGATGAACCGGAAATTCGTTGATTACAGCGAATCAGCGCCACGCCGGATTACAAACAGAAAGGGCTGGTCGTCTGGGTCACCGACAAGCAAGAGCAGCCGCCAATGTAACTTAGTTGACTCATGACCAAAGTCGTCATCATATCATCCCACATTTCCATTTCCGTTCCCTTCTCCTAGCTTCACTATAGACATGTAGGTTTCGGCATCATCCACGGCAGTGGTAACGGGCGACGTTCAGCATACACACTTCCCAACGGGTCCCAACGTTCAATAGTGGACTTTCGGGCCCTGCGCTAATGCACAATCAATTATGGTTTGCCCACCGTCTGCTCCCGGCATCTGGATTCTTTTCGTTATCACTCGCTTTGGCATTTAATCTTGCAGAAAAGCTTATTTGGCCCAGTTGAGTATTATTTACCCACTTCTTTTCGGCAGTCGCGTTGCTGCCTGACGCTGGGGAGTACATGTATCAACCAGATAACGTAACCGGCCATTGGCGCCTTCGCAGTGAACTGTAGCAAGTTATCTGGGGAGGAGGCACACAAAGCCAAGACCCGTTCAGCTCTTGCCCGCACTTCCGAATATTTCCAGCCAGATTCACCTGGCGGGATGATAGTCTTGGCCAAGCAGAAAGCAATCAACCATGTGTACGGAACAGTTGCACGCTACCCTCTTCGCGCCGTGTATCTGATATTGAAGTTCGAACATGCCTGGGTGGGGCTGTAGTTGCATTGTTGACCAGCAACTGCTAGGTGCGATTCATTCCAAATACGCGGATCTGGCGCCGTCCCAACCCATGCGTTTCTTCCCGCTTGTCCGTCAAGCGTGTGGCACGATTTTATCAGCTTCATCCAATCATACCCTCTACCGTCTCGATCTCCTTCTTCTTTGGGACTGCGTTGCTGGTTGTGTCGTTGAAATAAGCTTTGACGCAGCTAGCCTGGTAGTCTAGTCAACGTCAAAACTGTCTTAGGGGCCAGAATGCCGAGGGATCCCTGAAGTGCCGTTCAAAGTCGCATATTTTGCCCCCAAGATCATATGGACGGCAGATCGCTTAGTAATGTGTCACAAGGCTATGGTCGAACCTGAGCAATGAGAGGGCCGCTCGTTGAGTATGACGTTGCATGACTCCGATCTGGAAAAATGGCCGACAGCTTGTGACATTGGACGCTACTTACGTATAATTATGTGATGTCTATCCTCAAGTACACAGTTGCCTTTGATGGCGTAAGCATCAATCAGCTGAGCAAACAACCACGTGCGAGTAAAGCACTGACTGTCTGTCCGTAGGAGAGTAGAACAAAAGAAGAGAAACATGTCACATATTTCCACCACTTTCTCCAGCGGTCGGCAGAATTTGCAGTGGCCACACACCTAACGGTTCTTGATGAACCGCCACCATTGCCGTTCAGCCTATCGCCTTTTCGATCCATACGCTCATCGGCGCACGGGGTTCCACGTTCTTAGACGTGAAATCGTACGTTTGCTCATTTCCCTCGACCGCGAGAGATATACTGCCAACGACACTTAATGCCAGATGCCAGCTACCACAGTCACCAGACTCTCGAGGTTGCGTTTTGTTGTGTCGATTATCCTCAACCCCCCGCAGAAGTAGAAGCATATCAAGTGCACCACCTAGTTCCATGGAATATGCATTTCATTGTGTCGCACGCGTGTGCAGTCAACTCTTAGTCTATATTCTGTGTTGTTGTTGTTATTTACGTGGATTGGCTGCTCTGGGCTCAGGCTGGGAATGCTGCGAGAACCCTTAGACAAGGCCCCCGGGTTGCTAGTCTTCTCCTTCGTCAAGCTGGGCAGTCAGGTGAATACTCCAAAGGAGAAGATGGCCGAGTCGGAGAAATCGATAGGCAGGGCAGCAGAAGGCGTGAATCTGGGGGCGCAGGAGAAGGAAACTACATGACGAGATTTACGGGTCTAGAACACTTCAGACACCGTTCACAGAGGCAATTGCAGTAATTACAAGGTCCTAAAGTACATATCAATATATTATCTAAGTACATAAGCAGATTTTATCCAGACATATTCAGAGGTAATTCGCCCTTCTGCCGGCAGCACCACAGTAGATTATTTAACCTCGAGCCTCAACGCATCGTACTGTACACAAACCGACTGCAGCAGCACCAACGGGATCCATATACTGCTGTGTTGCCTCTTTCCATCCAAATATGACTTTGGAAATCTTGTATTACGACGCAAAACATGATAGTAAATAAATAAAAATACTCTGATTGCATCCAAACAAGTTGTAGACCGGCTATAGAACCCAAAATGAAAACAGAGCCCCTATCAATCGGATGTCTCAGATGAGCGACATGACTTTCAAGCAATCTTCCCTGAAAATCTGGCCTTCCATCAATTTCTGCCCGTATTCCATGTTACTCCCTACGTACAACTTCAATATTACGCAAGGAAATTTCGGGCCCTGCTTGGGAGGCCTTACTATACCATGTTAAGCTGGTTGGCTGAGCGTGCGTTAGGCAGTCGGCGACGCCAAGCCCCGTCTATGTGTTCAAATATGAGACTATAAGTTCGGTCAGGGTTTCCTCCAACTCTCCAGTTTCCCGCGAAGGCCAATTTGTAAATAATGAGTTTCTGTCAAGTAGGAATCTCCTCACTCAGGGTATTAGAATCCAAAACAATTTCTTGCTCAAAAGAGTTGAAGCCCCGAATATCGAGACATAGTAAATGAACATCTGGGATTTGATCTAGATATAGGGTACTGTCTTCCTCAAGTTCTGAAATTCGTGACCGGTCTGCCCCTTTTAGTTGCCGCAGCTTTTCGGCGCTCGGGGTACTTCGAGATATGCTTGTACTCGTCAGATGCAGACGGTTTCCCAACAACAAAACACTTCTCAATGTTTTCCATGTTTTCTTCTTTTCCAAACCTCGCCTGGTGCCTCATCACAGATGCCGCTGATTCATCTTGCGTGGCAAGTTGCTCAGGGTTCAAACATCACTGCGGGCATTGGTCACTGCTTATAACACCTTTTCACAGAGGAAGCCCGACGGTGCCGGTCGTAATACAGCATTTTTTTCGTCTTGTGATGGCCTGCCTTAGTAAGGCTTTTCGTTGTTTTTATGACGAAGTTCTGGGCGAGTGGATGGATTGTTGCATCGGAGGCCACCGCGCCATTACCAACCAAATTAGATGGCATGTTTCCTAAAGACCCCATGAAGACGAGGCTTAGCTCATGGCAGCACCTTTGGTCTGGGACGAGGCGTTCTTACCTAACTTAAAACGGCCCGATTGGCCATAGCTAGCTCGAGCTGAGGTTCTCGTGTTAGCCAAACCCACCACTCAGATGTCTGGATACGAAGCTGACAGGCTTGGCACGATAAAATGTGGACGACTAGGACGCACCAAATGTTAGCCCCAAAAATAAGCTAAGCACCGAAATAGATCAAGGATGTGCTAAGCATAGTGCGATGTTGCGATGTGTAGTGAGGCGAGTTTGGGGAGTATAAATGGCTGAGGTCGCTTCAGCATAGAAAGTTCATTCTCGGCATCATCTCAGTCAACACATTAGATAGATCTACTTCAACTAAGCACAAGAAACACCTAAAACCCCCAACCAAAGCCATCAACACCATCCAGGATGAAGTCCTTCGCAGCAATTTCCACCCTCCTCCTCACTGCCATCTCGGCCGCTCCCGTTGAGCAGCGCCAGGCAACTGAATTCGACGTCACCGGCTTCAGCGCGAACACCACCCCGCACGGCACCGCCGCATAGTAAGCCTCCCTCTCTCCCCATATAGGAACCCTGAAACTAACATAACCGCCCCAGCATCTCCTACACCCTCGACATCCCGGGTATCCTGAACACACAATGCTCCTACCACGACACCACCTCCGTGACCAACCTCCCCGACGTCCCCTTCCAGCCCTGCGACGACCCGTCCGTAGAATGGCAGTTTCACCACGAGCCCTCGCAGCCGGGCGGCAATGGTCCCTACCTGATTGTCATCACCTACGCTGATGGGACGGGACGCAAGGTAGCTGGGTGGAAGGAGTTCCCGGCTAGCGAGTTCCCTGTTGAGCAGTATGGGGCTTCATTTGCGCAGTTTTATCGCGGAGAGCCGGATTTTGTTATCAGTAACCTGTCTTAGGTTTCGGAGCGAGAAAGGGGTTGTATATCGCGAGCTAGAGGCAAGGGGGTATTCAAAGGGGTATTCAAAGGGGTTAAGGCATAGACAGGGGAGTAAGATTTGGGGATTCGGCGTGTACAGACAGGATATAAAAATCCAGGGTTGGCTTATGCAGATTACTTTACACATTACTATATTCACTCGTTACAACACTACATATTGGCCAAATCCTAACTCACGTGAATATGGTAATGTTAACCATTGGGGAAAACTTCCTTACCACCAAGAGAATGAAACCCCTCAGCAACTTCCATAGTGGTGAGTGGACCTGAGGTGCTGCTTTTTTTAACCTGGACTACGGTGAGCCTGGTTGTCAGGGTACGGCTAGGCCGAAGGCAATAGTACAGAGTGATGGGGAGTAATGGGCGTCCCTCCTACGTAGCACCGGGTGGTCACGGGCGGTCACTGGCGGTCTCAGGTAGGGGTGCCCACGATGATGCATTGATCTCTACTCTCTCTATCTTCTTCCCGGGCCTCCGCCCCTTACATAGATAGCTAGAACCCGGCGTCGGAGCCGCGGAGCACTAGTTTCTCCGATTGTTCCGCAAACCAAGACTTCCATATCGTGTCGTGACTCACACGTCCCTACACCAGAGCCCCACCGGTGTCCCACCGGTGCCTATGGCATTCTGTTCTCTGACACTGGTGCTGCACAGTCATGGAGACGATTTTGACCACTCGGCTAAACTCGCCACTGGCAAAAACAGGAACAACCGCACAGAGATCCTTTTCTGGATCCTGCTTCCGGCCTATGTACTAATAAGCTTGTGACTTCCATTTAAGTCACTACTTGTTATTTCGTCGTTAATGCAGTTCCAGTATTGTAGATATTTACAGTCTCGAGTCCCCTCTCTACTTCGAGATATCAACGTACATTGTTTGTGACTGCGCCTTATTTGCTATCTCCATACTCTAATTATATCATGAACTAGACCTACTCATCCTTGTTCAATAACATGGTGCGACAAGTACGTCCTAGTAATATACCAACCTTGAACGCAAGACTGATGCGCTCCCATGTCGTGACCGCCTCAATCTCCTTTGACAGCCTTTGCGAACTTGAGCTCTCGAGAATTGCCAACGAGGAACATAAGACGGAATAACGTCACCATGGAACACGGCACTGAACTAGAATAATTAGCCATATAGCTATCGCGCTGTAGCATAGACGTTGCAACCTTGAGAGGCTATCGAAACATATCTAGTTTGGACTCCACTGCGACTTGCAGCAACCTCTCGAATGCGAAGTCAACTTAGTATTAGTCTGAGTCTACCTCTAAATCGAAGTTGTTGCGAGCCTGCTCGTCGTTGATCATAGTCTTTTTAACAGGGTTGCCGGCCACCTCGCCCACTGTTGCCCGAATGATCAACCATAATCTTCGAAGGGGGGATGAGATTGAGCAGAACTATGATAAAAACAATGAGGGAAATAATGAAGAGGGAAAAAATAACGTCGGAAAACTGCCACAGCTTGTGGCTGTCTACGGGATCCCCCCAAAAAACCAAACAGGAAATACACGCTATTGCAGAAGTCATTATGGATCCTCTGCAAGTGAGAGAAAGTCCTGCAGCATTACAGCAAACTAGAGACGTACTGCTCCGCTTAGTGATTAGCGACAAGTATATCGTCACGGAGAAACAAGGCTAGAGCACTCGATACAACAACATCCCAGAGGCGATGGCTTTCTAGATCTTGCAAATCCTCCACATCCCGAAGTCCATAGGAATCGCGGACTGGTGAGATTGATACCGGATTCGGAACTGCTCACCTTTACGTACGGTGATTTGACGCCAGACAGTATCTTCGTCGATGGCGGTGGGGACGGCCGAACATCTGTCCGTGGAGAGGGCGGAGAGATGTATGGATGACAAGAGAAAGGGAATAAGTACAGTGATAGTGAAGCAGGTGAAGGGTCATAAGAAGAAACGCACGGGAATTAGCGCCCATATGAAGTTCATCAAAGAGACAATTGCAAAGATGGGGGAGGCAGCCGGGGTGATGAAGAAACCAGCGGATGTTAGTCAGTTACGGCACCAACAGGAGAAACTTACGGAACGGCGAGAATTGTAGTTGAAGTCAAACAAAAAGTGCCAGGGGGAAATTGGTGCGGAAATTAACGTGGCATATGAGCAGCTGGGAAAGTGTATTAAGGTTTCTCTAGTCCTGGGGCGAACGAAATGACCGAGACGCTCAGAAATCCTGGGGAGAAGCTGTGTATGGGGACACTGGGGAGAAGTGTTAGGACGAATAGCGAATGTGAAATCGATACATGAACACGCATCACGTTGGGATATCGAAAGATGATGCTTACATGCTGTCATTCAGCTATGTGATGGTATTGACGGAAGACTTGGGATATGAGTGACTGATATAAGTCAGCGAGGTGATTCAAATATTAACCAGCCTAGAGGGAAGGATCAGACGACCTCCCCGTCGGTCGGGTAGTCTGAGACGCCCATGCCCCAAAGTTACCAAACGTAGGGCCCAGCTTTTGGCCTATTCGGGCATCTCGTACTCCGCTATGAGCTGTCTTTGCCCATAAAGCAGTAATGGTGACTTGGGTATACTCTCATGCATATCTACGCTGTGAGAATGAAGGCGCCTCGGTTTGAAGTCAATCACGGGGAGAAGCGAAGCTTTGAGACAGAAACCATGTAGGAGATGAAGTTCGTATGAGTAGACAGGATCGCAATTCGATTCCATATCGCGCTTGAAAGTATCAATTTCGTCCTCGCAGCGAACGTGTAAATGCAAGTTCCTGCTCCATGGTGCCCCAAAAATGTGACATGGCGGCGAAGTTGCACTTACCTAGATATAGTTGATCGCCAACTATAACTCCCTATGTGGTGGCTGCAAGCTCTTCGCGACAGAATGCGGCTTACTCAAAATCACATGATTCGGCGGCATCGTGTCATCCAAGAGCGCTAGCCGATTGACTGTACCTTCCAGCCGTGACTTCCTAACCACCTTCAGGGACTGCAAGGGCAGGATGCATCGAAACCACAAGCGGGTTGTGAGGCAAGGGGTAATTTAGGGGTTAAACTCAATATGTGGATCAAGTGGGGCATTGGGGTCCGTGCACTTAACGCGTTACTACAGGCACTGCGGTACCGACGCGACGTCACAAACAGTCACTGTGTCTGAAGAAAGGAGCAGAACATAACGAAACAACCTCCAGCCCTGATTAAAATCCATGCGATTCAAAAATCACATGGCAACCTAGTGTTCCAACTGACTCGGTCTCGTAACTCTGGAGAGGTCAACATCACCGGGTGGAGTGGGGTGACGGGTTGACTGATCGCGGAGACTACTGAGCCAAAGGCCCACGGTGCGTTTGACCGAAACCGTCGCTCCATACGGTTCCGGCGCTACCCACAGCCGTTTTAAGATGGCAAGATTAGTCGACGTGGCCCCGAATAGGGACATTTCCTCAGCCGGTCACTCTAGGCCGGATCCGAGCCTCAGTGTGAGTCCCGCAGCCGCCAGCACCACCCCTCAGAACGACAAAACATCCGGGCTGGCACTTCGCGAGTCCCTGTTGAGAGGCTCTCTATCCGCTGAAGCTCAACACGCCTTGATGACGACGAGTGAGTTACGGAAAGGCCTTTTCAGCAGTCCGATACCAGACGATATTCGGAAAGCCGTCGTTAGTGGCCCCCTGAATCCTGACCTCCGTCCAATTCTCTTGAATGAGCTTCATGCTGCTGAGATTCAGCCCCAGGGGGCTCCAGCTGTCAGTCCAAATAACACATCAACATGCATGACTCGATCCAGCCCGTTCAATACATCGGACAATCGGGCGGCTGCTAGTGGCACGGAAATCGTTGAACCCCAGCCGGTCAAGCATGCGATGGAGAGAACCATTATTACAGACCGGTCCCATTTTCCAGGCTTCGATTGGAACGGGCGTATCTCCAGGGCCCCGTTCAAGGCCATCAGCCCCATCAATTCAATTCCCGTGAGTCCAGTTGACCTCATTCGCGATACGGTACTGTCCGCATCGACGCAGACACCTGGTCTAACTTGTTGCAAGATACAAAGGGCTACCCAGGAACCCGAGCCAGTTGGAAATATAACCGGAATACTAAGAGGTAAGCGCTTGACGCAGAGGCGGCAGCAGTCCCATTGACACGGCAACGTCAGCGTGCGCCTTGCCCATGTAGTATTTCACTGACCGAACGCGTAGCCACCAGCGTTGAAAGTCAGACCTTGAAGCGCAAGAGGGACGACGACCTGGAATCAAGCGAGCCGTGGAAATCTCCTAATCATTCACCAGAGTCTCCCCGTCCAACGGCCACTTCAACCAACAGGACCCCGGCCAACCAGCAAGTCCTCTCTCAAAGCTCTAGTTCGCGGGTTGGAAGCCTCTTTTCGACTGCTTCAAAAGCGTTTAATGCCACTTTTCCTCGATTTGCATCATCGAGCCCCGTCATCCCAACACCCCCTACGGCGACAAAAACCTCTCCCTTGCCAGTAGACTCAAAGGAACCAGGGCCTAATGATGCCAAAGGATCTGGGACAACGCTAACACCGTGGACTCAACTTGTCCAGGATACGTTAGCTCCCCGTGCATCTAAGCCTGGCACTTCCTTGGCAGCAGCGGACACGGAAATGTCTGACATTTATCACGGGACCGAAATCCCTGATGATAGTGAAGACGAGGATTATCACGTGGGTGACATTGGTGAAAGTGTTGGTGATGATGATCAAGAGGAAGCCCCACCCGTGTCTCGGGGGTTGTATACCGCCGAAAATGGGCGACCGTACACGGTCTGGCGGCGTAAATAGTCCTCCATCTTTCAGTCTTGCACACGTACTGATGATTTGCAGAGGCGGGTAACGAGATAGCGACATCTGGGGCTCTCCTGCCCACGGCCTACCAACCACTTACGAGCACGCATCCCAACAACCCATGGGTCTGCCCGATTCGGACATGTCGACGAACTTTCCCTAAAATTGCCAGTCTGGGTGCTCACTTCATTGTATGTCAACTCTCAGCGGTGGCCCTCTCACTTGTGGTTCTATCAACACTGACACCCCTATCAGAAATTGCATAGGCGAGAGAACTTCAACGACAATTGCGATGGAACCTTCTCTGTTGTCGGCGGGCGAAACCGCTTCGGGTTTTCACCTGCAGCAATCGTATCTAAGAATCCCCTGGGCCCCAAAGAACAACCCATGCCAGAACCGTCACTGCCTGACCTGCTACATCAATCCTCCAGAGCTTCAAACCGAGCGGTCCCACCACCTCACTCGGCCATGGCCCAACCCGCGCAGACGTTTTCCCGCGTGGAGGATGAAGACAGTCAGACATCCCGGGGCCTCTCGGCTGAGGCTTCACGCATAACTAGTCTTGCCAACTGGAAAACCATCCAGCCCTTACTAAAGAACACACCCTTCTCGCCCATGCCGATGAAAGGTTATGTCCCCGAGCTACTGCCACTTCCTCGCCGCCGAGACATTAAGTTTAATCCTCAGGCCCTCCATCCCTATGCTGAGAGACTGCCACAGGACATCAGCGCCTTGTTGATGCAGTTGACAGGCGTGGAACCACCCGAGCCTTGTGTCAGGTGTCAACATGGCAAAGGCCCCTTTCAAGGCTGCATTGTCATGTCAACAGAGGCCCCTACCCTTGCGCGACAGATGGTCACTTCATGCGCCAACTGTTTCTACAAGGGCAACCAAACATACTGCAACCTCAACAAATGGACGCGGACGACTTATCCTGAGCTCTTTGGGGTTGGCTCCAAGCAGTCGTCGCCATTGTCTGGACTTGAATCCGCCAAATGTGGTGGACCGCCACAAGAAACGAGCTCGGAATTTATCGCCGGGCCTGAGCCGTCTAAACGTCAATCTTTGAGAAAAATGGGAAATTCGGAATCTGGCGAAGAATACATTTCCGTATTCGGATATATTCCAAACCAAGAGTCTTCGAGCGCGTCAACAAGCAGCGACAATGCTGTTTCGCACACTACCCCGGATGACGTTGAACCCAAGGCCCAAACGCTACGACTTGCCAACGGCCGTCAGCTCCGTACCAAGAACCGAGCTGGTCTTCGACGGTCTACTGATTGCAGTGACAATGTTCCGTCCGGTGTAAACACCGCCCAACCCGACGCTACCCAAGACCTACCGTTGGAGGAATGGGAGGAAGCGCCAGGTCGCATACGCAACGACTCGAGCGGGCGCATTGAAAGTAAGCCACCTACTTCCTCGCGCCACCCATTGCCCTCATCAGCTCGCACAATCATCACTAACAATGCATAGATGTCGCCTTCTCCACATCCTATCTGACCCACAGCGAGCCCGTCGGCGTCGCGCCCAATGTGCGGTTTAACGTGCTAGTCGTCAGACCGGGGAATTCTCACCACTTCGAGGCCAGCCATGGGAAGTTGCGCTCGTGTTCTGTAGCGGCTGGAAAGGTCCAGGTGAAGATGCCGGGACAGCAGTTCAATCTTGGCATGAACGGGCTGTTTATTATCAAGAGTGGCACGTCTTGTATGGTCAAGAATCGGTTTTATGGTGATGCTGCGTTGCATGTCACTGAGATCAGTGAAGTTACTACGTTGTAGGATATAGGGAGATTTGAAGACAGGTCCAGCTGTTTCTGGAGAAGGACATACGATTGTCACTAGAGCTGTCTTGATGCAGTAGATGCATCCCGTAGGAAGCAGACTAGCCCACTTTATATGACTCAGGGCAAATACCGTGCAAGTCGTACTCCCATCCCGTCCCCTAGCTCTCTTTAAATACTTGCCGATACCATCAACTGATCCAACATACGGCATCGACTTTCTATGATCTGGATTGCAATGTGATGGTTTGATTTTGCCGTCAATGTCAGGAATTTAACATCCCTGCAGTTTCACCTACCCCAATGTTCAAAGCTTTTTTATGAAGAAGCACCCTAAGGAAGAATTTACCCCTGTTGACAAATTCCAGAGACGTGCGCAACACGAACTCATTTGTATTTACGCAACTGAGTTATGGATGTGGCTTAGGTGGTGCGACACGCCAGACCAAATGCTCAGTCTAAACCTGCCGAGCAGCCGGTAATATGGCCATTGGTTGGTCCACAGACCTCGTATTGCTTAAGCGCCCGCCAATAACGCTTGGCATATAAAAATATAAAAAGACAACATGCCATTGCACCACCCCTCTCAAGCGCTCATTACCCAACCCAATAACTCACAATGAAGGCACGAGATGCCTGCCTGGTAGCGATAGCGTTGATCTTGCGTGGTGCAAGTGCCACAGATCTGGTCGAACCGACGTCCAAGGACAACTCAGATCAATGCCAATGCTACCTCGCCTCCGGGCCTGACCCAGGCTACTTCCAATACCACCGCTTCTGGGACTTCCGCTCCATCCCCCTCGAAGAAGGAAACACTTTCATCGAGGCACCGGAACTAGTCACCGACTACGAGAGCGAGGACGCTAAAGACATCACGTCGGCCTACTTCGGCACCACGGCCTGGCAGAACGACTGGTCCTTTCTCAGCGGCCCAGCAAAAACATCCTCGTCCGTGACCAACGCCTACTCTCCCCAAAACGTCTACATCTCCCGCAACACCACCGACGATGCGCAGGGGTCGACGTATCTGACCCTGCGCGCATCACGTGCAGACGACTTCATGTCCACGGCGCAAATCACGTCCAACCAGCAAAACTTGCTCTACGCCAGCCTGCGCACGCGCATGCGTGTGATCCCCAACGGGCTGAGCCAGTCCTCGGCGCCCTCAGCCGGCGATCGCCCGGTCTCCAATCCGGACACGGGGAGCAGTGCCTCGCACCCCGTCGACGAAGGCGCCGTGGTGGGGTTCTTCACGTACCACTCCGACACGCAGGAGTCGGATATTGAGATCCTGACGGGCGACGCGACGGATCAGATTCGGTACTCGAACCAGCCGGATTATAACGCCAAGACGGATAGTATGGTTCCTGGTGCGAGCTCGCAGCTTACGTTGCCGGGGGGGAAGAGGTACACCGAGTGGATCGAGCACCGGCTGGATTGGTACGAGGGGACGATAAGGTGGTGGGCGGATGGAGAGCTCGTGTTGAATAAGACGACGAACACGCCTACGGAGCCGAGCGGGTTGATTATGAATTTGTGGGGGGATGGAGGGTTTTGGAGTGGGAATATGAGTGTTGGGGGTCAGGTCCTGGTTGGGGTTGAGTGGGTCGAGGTGGTGTTTAATGTGAGCGGTGGGAATCCGGAGGAATGGAGTTTGGAGAGGAGGGATGAAGACGTGTGTAAGGTTGGGTGTCGAATTGATGAGGTGAAGGCCGTGGGATTTCCGGAGGTAGAATATGATAGTGGCTCTGCGGCAATGGTTGCACATCTGGCACATTGGCTGCTAATCAGCACGACACTTTCGATAATACTCTCTTGAATGATAAAGTGTTGGCCAATCTGGTTATGCGCACATGGGACTCGCTGACAAGTCATTGTTTGGTATAGTGTCTATCTCTTAAGCTGATATTGCCAAGAAATCATTGACACTATATTTCTTCGAGGTGTTTCTGGAGTATATCACTTCGGCAGCCCTAGGTGTACCGGCGGGTATGCGAGAGCTGTTTACGGAAATGTGCGATCTTCCGTCTTCTATGTAGACCACGCCTAATTGCCGAAGATGGTTCGTGCGTAGCCATCACCACTTGGTTCAAGCCCAGTAGCACTAGCCTAGCTTTCCTGCACAGTGCACTACAATCTCTCTCCCTGCCCCGGCAGTTTCTGAAGACACCAGGACGCAAAAATAAAAACGAGGGAGAAATTATAAGTCATATGAGTTGAGCTCAGGAAATGCCGATGGGGTGACTGTTCAGTGGTTTGTTATTTTGGCTTTTCACGAAATCATCATATCACGTTATTCACAATGGGAGGCTGAGGTTTTTCTATAACGTACCCACAAGCAAGTTGGCCACTTTTTCTTGGCACCGTACGAACAACCTTTTAATTAACATCTTTACACATACCAAGATGGGATCGAATTGGAAAGAAAGCGACATGACTCTAGCGTGTCAGGCGCTTCAATCGAAACCCGAATTAAGCATCCGACGCCCTGCCCAACTCTACAATGTCCCTCGGTTTCAGGGGGACAGGACTTATTCCGTACGACCCGGAATATGTGATTTCACAGCTGGATATTAAGCTACATACGCCTACACCTCCTGGGAGCTCGTCTGGCGCCCCCTTAATCTGGGAATCAAAGACTCCAAATAACCCAACCGACAATCCCAGTCTGAATACGTTAAAAACAGAATCGTACAGCATCAGAATAGCTCCCCGACGACAATACTTACGGCTATTGACCAATTTTCACGTGGTGCCACGGCTGTTATGCATCGGTTAGTTTTACTTGAGGATGAGGTTACTACACTTCGGAAGGCCAATCAAGAGCTAAGCCGTCGTCGAAGGACTAAAAATCGACAGCTACAAGATGGAGGATCTCTTAGTTTACGAGACGCTCAGGACTTACAGTCTCAACGGGATATTGAACAGCAGCTACAGGATGATATACGTGTAAGTCGTCGTCGTACGAGACCGGCCGAACCACGCCGACGGCGCTGTAGGATCTGCGGAGAGCCCGGACATAATGCTCGTACTTGTGCGAATGATAAAGATACGTACGAGGAAGAGGGTTCCGATTAGTTTGAATTATTATTTTTTAGTTTAGTTAAGTTATTGAAGTTATTCATATGGTGCCAAGAAAAACTGGCCAACTTGCTTGTGGGGTACGTTATATGAAAGGCCAGAGGTAATGTAAACACTTCTTCTCAAGAATTTATTACGGTTGAATCGAAGTTTTTAAACAACCACAATAGTTCCTTTACATTAGTCGCTTGTTCAGATGGAGGCCTCTTTGCCGTGGCTCACTAGCGATTCCCATTGCGGCCGAAAAAGATGACTCGCGCCGTATTTAGTAGATCGTTCCTCCCATTAGGATATTCCGACAGGGTGAACCCTTGGGGTTACCGTCCCATCTTGTATTTCCGCAAAACCGACTGAAACCAAGTCTGGTCATGCCATGATTCATGAATCTTCCTCCCAAAGGCCAACAATGGTTGGAACACGCTACATATGTGTTAACGGGTTCTTCAGAGCATGCCGATGATTGAGTTGAATATCATCAAGTTGAATGCATTCCCGGCAACAAGACGTCTACGTGGCCATGCCGGTGACGCTCGTCGCAGCGGCAGTGGCACTTACGTGCCGGCTGGTGGCTCGGAGAACGACTAGGGTCCCGTTTTGGTACGACGACTATCTCTCTATTGTAGCTTTTGTGAGTCACCCCATTTTGAACGTTTAAATTTTCTTTTGCTTACATACCTATGGTGTAGGTGTTTGCGTTTGGATGCTCCGTCTCGATGCTCGTTTGTAAGTAATTACATGCGATTGAATGAAGTATCGTCCAGCTTGATCTGATCTGATCTTGGAAACACAGGGACCTCACGTGGCCTCGGGGAATTCCTCAGAGACATACACCGACCAGTCGAAACAACTTTTCGTGATACTAAGCTGTTCCTCTTCATGCTACAGATATTTTACGCCTACTCCCTAGGCTTCTCCAAACTTTCCATCCTGTCACTTTACTGGCGGCTGTTCAATCTCTTCAGTATTAGGACGCCCATACTCGTTCTGATGGCATGCACGTTGCTGTGGTTACTCTGCCGGGTGCGTTGCCTAGGGTCTCCTTCTTTTCCCTCATGATGTCATCTAATATTGCGTGCCAGACCTTTCTCGGGGTTTTTCACTGCTGGCCTGTCCAGGCTTTTTGGGAGCCCTCGATACCGAATTCGAAGTGCCCCATTGACGACGCCAAGTTCATGTTCTGGACAGTATTGGTTCATGTCTGCCTCGATGTCTCGATATTTGCGCTGCCGGCGGTGCAAATACGGCAGTTGCACATGTTGCGGACTTCTCAGAAGATTGCCGTGTGTTCTATGTTCGCATCGGGTGCTTTGTGAGTCCTCAGCTTCCACTCTCAAATTTCGGTAGTCATCAAACGAGTCTAACTCAAACAGCGTCTGCATCGTCTCGATAGTCAACGTGACCCAACTGGGTGTCTTTCTTAACGACAGCAACTCTGCAGAAGTGCTGTACACCACCGCGCCGCCAGCCTTATGGGGTGCCATCGAAGTTAACATGGCGATTGTTGCAAGTCAGTCTGGGGTTCGCAACTCTCCTGCAGGTTTCAATTGACATCATCCAGTTTGTCTGCCGCTATTACGTCCAATTATCACCAAGGCTTACCGCAAGCTGTTTCCCCTCTCCCCAAGAAATCCTAACGAAGGGCCGCGACCCGTAAGCTATTTCAACCCCAGGCGGCTTCAAGTTTTGAGCATCACGCCAAAAAGGGTGTCGTCCGGAGGCACTACAACCACGGGGATTCCAGCAGAGGCAGCTCGTCTAAACGTGTTTCAAGCCCAAGTCCATGCTCATGTTTCTACTATAAGGGAGGACGACCATATTTGGAATGGTTCTCAAAGTTCTAGAGTTTATATAACGGGAGGCTTGCCAGCCATTGGGATCGATAGCCGTACAGCGGGTCTCACGGATGTGGTGGACCTTTGAAATGAGATGGATATGCTTGTAAATAGAGTTTAGAACATAAGCAGGTTGGAGCTATTTTAAAAAGTGAAAAGTATTGTATATATCCTATTGGATCTTCTATACCCTCACACGTTGCATATCGTGTTTTCGTGCATGTGGGATACAGCATGCGTGATAAACGGAGATGATCTACATGTTTTCCTAGCCAGGACGCAGTATTAAAATACGAATCTGTCTTTGCTAGCATATTGTAGTGTAGCTGGAATATTTTCCCATCGATTTACGTATGCCAGTTCCTAGCACATACCAGCCGCGGCACTAACCGCAAACACACCCAAAACCTCAGTACACAAGTCCACCCCCTTCCGTCATCGTCCCACTCTTCTACAGCCCTTTAACGTGTCATAATCAATCCATTCGCACCGTCCCGTACACATATCCTTAGTGATGTTAACCGACCTCTCTAGCTTCTCAATCCCATTCCCCGGCCGCATCCAGTATACACTGATCCCAACCCCTCACCAGCTCTTCGTCTTACGTTCATGATGCAGGTTCGCTGGGTCATGTATACGTTGGTCACGGTGGACACGGGCTAGCAACATCGCTTAAACGTGTCGAAGTCGGACCCTGTGCTCACGGTGAAGCCTTGGCCGGAATGCGTATGGCTGATGGTTTGGCAAATGACGCTGGTGCCATAATCGGCAGGGATCGGGTGTACGCGGTGCCTACGCCATCGCCATTGCCATGGATCTGAGTGGATGGTTGCTTAGGTCATCGTGGGAAAAGGGGCAAGTGTGTAGATGGGGAAAACGCTGGGGGGCTTACTTTGGTACCCTGTGTGATTTTGTCCTCGTAGACCTCTACCATGGACCATGCGATTGAATGGAGACAGACTGAGGCTGGCTCTGATGTAATCTTGCATATAGTCTCGACCTTGGTTCATCGTCGAAGAGTTATTGGAGTTGGCATCACCAACGGGCCCGAATTACAATAAAACTCTGAGGAATGCTCAACGACTTTCCCCTATTGCATCCATCCTTTATAATCAGGTGGATAAATTCAACGTATTAGTTGACGCCTATTCCTCGAACCTTAAAACGGTATGGGTTTTCACAGTTAAGATCCCGGACCACTGTTAGACCAAATAACCGTCAAAAGACGAGGGACTCACTCGTATTAGAATGAGGTATTTTTGGTAGTTATAAGATCTGATAACCACCTCCAGCCATTCGCACCATGGAAATTCGGCCAGCCTTCGAAGATGCACCTCGTTATTACCAAGGGATTGTGAAGTGTCCATGGCAGCGAGTCACGTCCAGCTCAACCGGACGATGCCACTACTTTAGGGCATTGCCAAATTTCTTCCTACGTACAATGGGAGAAAGGCTGCTATACAGAGGCAAGGGGAAAATGCAGACGAGGGCTATACTGCTTGTCTAATCACAGAAGCAGCGCTATTGAGTAACAGGAACTTGGCCAAATCACGATGTATTTTATGTGCAGTCCCGAAATATCACGCCCCGATCTCTGCCTCCGACTCATACTCATCCGTCCTAACCTGCTTCATGAACTTCTTCTGACAAAACGGGATTCCAAACCCGGTCCACAGCGTGAGCGCAACCACAAACACCAGGGCGCTCGCCCAACCATGCGTCTCTGCGAAATGCGGCGCCTGCGAGCTTGGGAATTGCAATTGTTGGAAGGGAATCACGAGCGCACTCCCAACAGATGTCATGAAGCCAAGCACGAAGGCGCGTTTCTGTTGATCGCCACCACAGGATTCATTGACCCAACCCGCAAGCAGCGGGGTAAAACACCCATACACGCCCGTCAATATGAAGCAGAACATGCGTAAACCGTGCGGTACGTCCCAGGCCGTGAAGACAGCCCAGCAGAAAGCAAGGATCAGGCCAACAGCCAGACAAACAGGCCCCCGACGGCCAATCTTGTCAGCCACATAACCCGTGGTGAGCATGGTGCAAAAGTTAACGGCGCCGATGGCCGTGGGGATGTTGTTGATCTGGGGCACGGAAAACCAGCCGACGGCCTTGAGGTAGAGGGCGAAGTACTGCATGACGTAGGACCCGATGGTGAGAGACCAGAGAGCGTAGCCTAGAGAGAAGGTATAGATCTGCCAACTGGTGAAGATACGCTTGAAGACGGACAAGTCAAGCTTGCCGACGGGCTTGCGGCCTTCTTCCTCGATGCGCTCGCGGGCGCGGTTGCGTTCCCATTCGTTGAGGTACCAGGCGCCAGTTGTGTGGGGGGTGTCGGGATAGCACAACTAAGGGGATCATGTTAGTGGGCGGAAGAGTGCTTCGGGGATAAAAGAGGTTCACGTACCACGCCGTAGATTGCCACCGGGATGGAGATGACGAAATCAAAGATGAACAACCATCTCCAAGCGGACATTCCACCTTTACCCTCCATGCCTGAATATAACGCTGCCTGTAGGTATCCAGAGAACATCTGTCCCAACACGCCCGAGATGACAAAAAGCGCGGAGCGTCTCGCCAACTCGCTCTTGCGATACCAACAACCAAGCGTATACGTAATCCCCGGCCAAGCCGCCGACTCAAACAACCCAATACAAAACCGCAACCCATAAAACTGCTCCGCCGTGTTACACTTATACAAAAATAGCACAAACAAGGACCAAGTGATCAAACAAAACGGCAGCCAAAACCTCGGGCGAATAACCGTGATAATCAAATTGGCCACGGGCGCACCAATGATCATGCCCACGTTGAAGAAGGTGTTCATCCACGACAGCTCGTTCCCGGCGCCGAAGCCCAGCTCTTCTTGCATGCCTGATACGTAGGCATTGGAGATGTTGGTTTGGTCGAGGTACTTGATGAAGAAGCAGAGGCATGAGTAGGAGAGCAGGAACCAGTCGAGTTTGAAGATTAGGCGTTTTTCTTCGGCGCTGCAGCCGGGCTCGTGCCAGTGGAAGAAGCCTGATATGCCGTTTTCTGGCGCTGGTATGTCTGCAGAAGGACGGGCACTGTCGCTCGGCGTGGTTTTCTGGCTTTCCGCGGCCACGGACTGGGCTACTTGCGCCGTCTTTGCGACCTGGATGTCGTCGATAGAGGCAGACATTGTGGGGGGAGTTCAGACGCGTACGACTGCACATCTCGACCAATTCAGTCGTGGTCGCGTCCATGACTTTAAGAATGCAGCAACCCATGTTCAAACTCACGTTCCCCTGGCTCCAAGGTCGTATCCGCTGTGGCGATCCCGACCAGGGCTATTACGACATGAACGAAGTTTTCTTTATCGAACTGCATTGCCGGCCGAAAGGTGGAACTTGTGTGGACTCGTGGGTGCGGTTTTCTTTGCCTTTATCGCGGAGCTTAACCCACCACGCCGGGACTAAGCTTTAGCGTCTTTAGTACTAGTGTTTGCAGGGAGACTAACCCAGCTGTAGAAAATTTTGTCGGGCCTCTTGCGACCGCACACAGTACAGCACGTCTTCGATGCACTTCCAGCTCTGACGAACAGGTAGTTGATGGCGGCCGTCGTAGATGCTTCTGCTCCTTTCTGCATCTGCCGATCCGCCAGCTGGTTCGTGTCCACGGTATGTGATGTTTGATTTCAGCAGTGGATCGAAAGACCAATCCAACGTTGGATGTCAACATGAGGAGCCGATGACTCGGCAATGTGAATCCGAAGGCGGTATCGGCATCGACCGATATCTTGATTCCATGGCGACTTTAGGCCGACCTCGAGCAATCCTTATCACGTCTGTCCAATGGATTGGCCAGACTTGGGCGGGTCAGTCAGTGCGGCATCGCCATCGGATCCCTGTCGCCACGCTGAAAAGAGGTGGATTGCCTTCATCCACTCTGGCAGCCATCGCGTGTCTTATGGAATTCGTAGTCAATTAGCGACGATGACACCAACTCGTTGGATAGCTCCAGCTTCAACACTGGCCTGGAGCTCACGCGCAATCATCATTCCTGAGAATGGCGGACATTCGAGTTTCAATCGACCGTGGGGGAACGTTCTGCGACGTCGTGGCGCATATCGACGGCCGGGAACCCATCATCTTCAAGCTCCTTTCTGAAGACCCTGCCAACTACCGTGATGCGCCAACTGAGGCCATCAGGCGGGTTCTCGAAATTGTAGAAGGGAGGTCAATACCGGCTGGCGAGAAGCTCGACGGCGGAAGAATCTGTAAGGGGTCAACTCGATTGTAAACGGTGCCGCAACACTAACCGGGCGAAGCTTCCTGCCGAATCGGAACCACGATAGCCACAAATGCTTTACTGGAACATAAAGGGGACCGATTCGCATTCGTGACAACTAAAGGTTTCGTCCAAGCCCCAACCTTCCAACCCCGTGGTTAAAAGTACTAAAAGCTTGCTTAGGTTTCAGGGATATCTGTGTTATCGGAGACCAGTCTCGCCCCAAGCTCTTCGATCTCAATGTTCGTAAGCCCAAGGCACTGCATGATGCTGCTATTGAGATTGACGAGCGGGTGACGATAGAGGATTATGACCTCAACCCATGGCCTTTAGATAAGACAGCAGCACTCTCGGATCCCCAGGTTTTGGCAACGCCGAGCGGCGAACTCATCAGAGTCCTGAAGAGAATCGACCGAGATCAAGTGAGTGATCAGCTTAAGACGCTTCGGGATCAGGGCTACTCATCCATCGCGATTTGTCTCATGCATGCGCACTTATTCCCTGATCATGAAAATATCGTTGCCGAACTGGCTAGGGAAGTCGGGTTTCACTACGTCACCACGTCATCCGAAACTAGCCCGGTTGTTAAGCTGCTGAACCGAAGCAATTCCACTTGTTCAGAGGCATACTTGTACCCGATTGTCAGAAGTTATGTTGAGAACTTCGAATCAGGCTTTCAGATCCTGCCTCAACGAGTCGAGTTCATGTGCTCTGATGGCGGCTTGAAGCAAGCGCAGAAGTTCAGGGGTAATGAGGCACTGCTAAGCGGACCTGCGGGTGGCGTCGTAGGCATTGCACGATCGTGTTACGACGAAGAGGATGGCACACCAATTATCGGATTTGACATGGGTGGCACATCTACTGATGTGTCGAGGTATGATGGCAAATACGATCATTTGACGGAGACAACTATTGCGGGAAGGACAATATCCACGCCGATGCTCAACATCTCGACGGTGGCTGCCGGGGGTGGGTCTATCTTATTCGCACGCAGTGGGCTTCTCGTGGTCGGTCCAGAGAGTGCCGGTGCCCATCCTGGTCCAGCCTGTTATCGAAAAGGAGGGCCGCTGACTGTGACTGACGCCAACCTCTTTCTCGGCCGCCTGGTCGTATCCTCATTCCCTTCAATATTTGGACCTAATGCCAATGAATCTCTCGATCAAGATATCGTTGTTCGGAAATTCCACGAGATTACCGACGACATTAACCGCCAGACTGGTCAAAGTCTGACACCTGAGGAAGTCGCTCTGGGCTTCTTGAACGTTGCCAATGAAGCCATGAGCCGGCCAATCAGGAATACCACCGAAGCGAGGGGTTATGCCCCCGAAAGACATAATCTCGTCAGTTTCGGTGGAGCTGGTGGACAGCATGCTTGTTCCATAGCAGACAAGCTCGGCATACGAAGAATTCTCATCCACAAGTGGTCGTCGTTGCTGTCGGCATATGGCATCGCCCAAGCCCAGTTGCAGACTGAAAGTTATGAGCCATACGCGGGGAACTTCACGGTTGACATCCTCGATCCTATCAGGGAGAGGCTGGCAATCTTACGTGAGAAGGTTGCGGAAGAATTGGTGTCGCAAGGAGCAAAGCGCGACACGCTGACCTATGACGAGTCACTAGTCCTACGATATTTTGGTACCGACACTAGCATTACGGTGTCGAAACCTGCCGACGAGAATTATGGATCAGCATTCAAGGCTATCCACTTACGTGAGTTCGCGTTCACACTTAACCGAAACATCGTCGTCGACTCGATCAAGGTGCGAGGAACAGGCAGCGCAGGGTCTCTCTCAAGAGAGACTTCGCCACTACAAGAGCTGGCCTCCCTCGAATCTTCGATGACAATACCGAATGCGTCGTCATTCGCAACTCAGAAGGTTTATGTGGAGAACGGCTGGGCAGATGCAGCAGTCTACCCACTCGACCACATCGCCAAGGGAAGCAGGCTGGACGGACCAGCCCTGGTAATCGACAAGACGCAGACCATTTTTGTCGCCCCGGGCTTCAGAGGCTATGTGCTGCAGAACCATATCGTCTTGGAAAAGATCGAGGAGGAGAAGGCAGGAGGACTCTTGGCCGGGGTATCGGCGGATGTCATCAGTCCGATTCAGCTTTCAGTTTTCGCCCATCGATTCATGTCGATTGCTGAACAGATGGGAAACACCTTGCAGCGAACATCAATATCCACCAGCATCAAAGAAAGGCTGGACTTCTCGTGCGCCATATTTTCGCCAGATGGCAAGCTTGTTGCTAATGCGCCACACATTCCCATCCACCTGGGAAGCATGCAGTTTGCCATTCAGTATCAACATCGTCTCTGGAAAGGAAAGCTTAAGCCTGGTGATGTGCTACTCACGAACCACCCCCAGTGTGGCGGAACTCATCTACCAGACCTCACGGTCGTCAGTCCCATGTTTGTCGGAGATAAGATCGCGTTTTATGTCGCGTCTCGGGGACATCATACGGATATCGGGGGAAAGGGCATTACGTCCATGATGCCCGAATCCAAAGAGCTGTGGGAGGAAGGGATAAACATCAAGTCACTGAAGATCGTAAGCGGCGGCGACTTTCTGGAGGATGACGTCAGGGCAGCGTTCGACAAAGCTGGGAGTTTCCCGGGATGCAGTGCGACTCGCCGCATCGGTGACAACATTTCAGATCTCAAGGCCCAAATTTCTTCCAACCAACGAGGTACAATCCTGCTTGGGAAGTTGTGCGACGAGTTCACTCTTCCCGTCGTCCACATGTACATGCATGGTATACAAGCAAACGCAGAAGTTGCCGTACGCGAATTTTTCAAGCGCATCGCAAAGGAGCACCCGGCGCCACTGACAGCGACGGACTACTTCGACGACGGAACACCCATCAAGTTAAAAATCTCCATCGACGGAGAGACAGGCACGGCGACGTACGACTTCTCCGACACCGGGGCACAACAATGGGGCAACTACAACTGCCCTATTTCTATCACCCACTCGGCCATCATCTACACCATCCGCTGCCTAGTCGACATCGATATCCCGCTCAACGAGGGCTGTCTGACCCCCGTCAATATTCTCGTACCCGCAGGCTCGATCTTAAACCCAAGCCCCGCTGTAGCAGTCTGCGGCTCAACCCTCGCTAGCCAGCGCGTCGTCGACACCATTTTCCGTGCTTTTGGCCGCTGCGCTGCCAGCCAGGGCTGCGCGAGCAGTTTTGGCTGGGGCATGGGTGGGAAGGATCCACTCACGGGCGAGGTGAAACCTGGATGGAACTACGGCGAATCCCTCGGCGGCGGTGTCGGCGCCGGCCCAACCTGGCACGGCGAGTCGGCCGTCAATGTCCACTCGACTAACACGCGCAATACGGACCCGGAAGTCATCGAGAAGCGCACCGCCGTCCTCGTGACGGAGTACTCCATCCGTCGCGGTAGCGGGGGCAAGGGGAAATTTAACGGCGGTGATGGGACAGTGAGGGAAATTCAGGCGAGGATGCCGCTCAAGTTTAGTATTCTTAGCGACAGGCGGGTGTATAGGCCGTATGGCATGAATGGGGGTGGGGCGGCCGAGGCGGGCAGAAATTATGTGTTCAAGTACAACGAGGTAGGCGGGCTGGAGAGGATTAACTTAGGGGGAAGGCGGTAGTTAATCTGGAAAAGGGCGAGATTATGCAAATAAATACCCCTGGAGGTGGGGGATGGGGAGTGCCGGAGGCGGACGCGCATGGGAATAGGGGAGGGGAGGGCGTACTTGAGGAGGAACAGCTTGGGGCTTGAGTTGCAGATGGTGACTTGAGGAGTAAAATAAAAGCTACTGTGGATTGGATTGTTATTCTAATTCCAATATCGGGGTCTTCATGCTAATAACAATATGTTAGTATCATGTTCTAGATTAGGGATGTCACATGAACTTGATCATGTCACGTACCCATCCAAGACTATGTTATCGTCACTTAATTACCCGCCTATAGACCTCTTTCGTTCGGAAGAGAGTTGGAGAAGTATGCGCTTATAATCTTTGTTCATATCAGTATTTCTATGGCCATTGCAGTACTGCATCTGTTTCTTGATTATTTACATTCACTCAGAGCTATTATCTAGCTTCTTGATCATTCCTCTCAAATGCACTGCATGAAGTGATCGGAGTCTCACAGTCCCCTTAATATTGTGTGGTGATTATTAGCTTAATGTGGTGGGCTTGTAGATTTGTTTCAAAAACAGACCAAGTCGAAGTTTTCTTGGTGATATATACTTCCTCGTCGTGTGCACTAGATGCATACGGATCTTCACTGGTGCATTTCTGGTTAGGTTTAAGGTCTCAGAAATTGAAGGTGGGCGATTTTGAATTGATATATTCGCTCCTCCCCTCGGTGCGGCTGGATCCTTCGCAAAACAAAACTATTCTAGACCCTACAACTTGGCGCAGATAGTTGCAGGAAGGGGACGCTGATCGGGAATATAATTTACAAGTTTGACCAGTGGAGGCGCGTCCAATGTGAAGCAGTATTTCCACCTTTATTCCATGGCCTGCCCTGGATGCTCAGAACAATGCTCTGTCCTGGCTAGCCTGGGGCCACTCAACATCCTCGACAAACTCGGCAAGAAAACCGCTGAAATTGAAGCAAATCCAGTAAAATCTCAGCCAGTTGTACGACTTGGCCAGGTTTAAGTTGAGAATGCTCTTAACAGCTTGTTTCAGTTCCGGTGGTGCAGGTCTTTCGCAGATAGCGAGGTACTAAGGTGATTCAGAAAGACCGTCCTGACGGCCTCCAGTGCCTCGGCTGCATTCAGTATTGCGAAACATACGTTAATGATTCTTCCTCCAATTTCCCCAATATTTGCGACGTGCTCCTTCGATGAGGTGTGCCAAGGAAGACGATACCTTTGACAGATCTCAATGGTGCACCGTATACCACATCGTCTTCCAAAGCAAAGATCAGAGCCTTGATGTGTCAATATAGACATAGATAACAGGGAGGTGGTTATAAAGAGCTTATAATATCTTGTACCTAGTTGCAAACAATACCCCCTAGACTATGACAGATGAAAATAACCACCCGAGGATCCTGACGGTTATGATCACATTCCCATTCAATCTATGTGCCGCAGCAACATCAACACCATATTCTTCGCGATCATGTAGGTTGGTCGTTCTCTGGGCTAGGCAAGTCAGACCCAGCCTTGTGAGCATGTGTCGTGTGGCAAGTGGTCTTGGGATCGTAGTTTGGCAGCCGGCAGCATTGTCAGCCTGGGCGCTTGATTCCCCGCGTTTACCCTGTTTGCACCCCATGGCCTTTTTACTGTCTTTCCTGATATTCTTCGGCATATCGTACTCTTTGATACTTTGGAGACCAACACAAAAGCCCCCTTATCGAGTGTTATCACTTCACTTGATAGGTAAGTTTGGCTTTTTAGCTAGACCCAGATATCTCGCATCTTCTTCTCGAGGAACCATACTTTGAACTTATCAAAGTTATTGCCGATCCCTTTTGTAATGATTTGTTGAACTATGAAGAAGTATAGCTATAATGACGCGTAATAAGCCAATCTATATGAAGCAGCTTACGGAGCATGACAACCAGCATGTCTCAATTCTCTATTTATAGGGCTGTCATGGCGCAGACGGACATAGAAGGTCAATGAACTTCATTCTACTATAACGGAAGAGAAGACGGGGGGTCTACTCTCACGGAGACCGATGGGGCAGAACTAAATTAATAACTGGATGGCTGACTAAGGCGGGGATATTCCAGTCGATGGGGACACCTCGGACGCAGACAGTTCTGCTGCGTTTCAGACGCTGCTAACGGGGCATATCGTATTGCTTCAACAGTAAGAACCAACGGTTCGTGGTAACCAGGTATAACCCTATTTAGGGTGTCAGAGGGACGACGTGGAATTTCAAGGTTCCTAACCAAGGTAGGCCGGCCTCTTTGACACAGCATCCTCAAGTAGTCCCACAGGGTATTTGGCTGCATAGACAAGGGGAGTCCTGGTCAAGAAGTGAGAGTATATACCGAGGTCTGCTTTTGACCATCAGAACCTCGATCAACGCTGGGAATGAAGACGGCAAAGCAGGCGACATCAAGAACAAGGCGATCAAGCGTAAGTGACCGGCCGAGGACGAACAGAGCTTTGTGGTACGTGATCTGTGAAAAGTCTGGAATACTGTTAGCTATGGTCCCGGGACTGAACGTAGCAGTTCGGGTTGGTCGAAGATAGACGGGCTTTTAGCAAACCCATGTGCAAGTCAACTTGAAATCTTTTGGTGAAATACACCCTATGATACCGGTTGCTATTTTCATCATGTGGAAGACAACCAAACAGGATCAAATACACCCGGCGAGTCACGAAGGCTCGCGCCTAAGCACCCAGCGGTAGTCTCCATTCAAGGAAATGATGAAGTGACTGGTTTGTTAAGTTGCTTGAATGCGGAAGAGGCGAGAGACGACTGGATCAGTAATACAACATGCGTGATATTGGCGCTCTTCTTGGGATATAACACCGCCGATTTTATGAGATTTGGGAATGTTGAGAGAAGCTGTGACTTTGTAACATTGAGGTGAAACTCATGGCTACAGAAGCGATTGGGTCGGTCGGACTTAGGTCCTGATCGGCAGCTCGTTTGGGCACACCTTCGCTCGGCACAAAGTGACTTCCTAATCCCTACTAGCGTTAGATGTAGCTAGTAAAGGGCCCAGGACGTACCTAAATCAAAATTAGCAGTGGAACCCTACCGAATTAAGCAGGCGGTGTCAATGAAACTTGCCACTTAACATTAGTGTTTAGAAAACTGCGTAGAAAAATACCTTTGACGATAACTTCATCTATTATGGCTTCATCACAGTGGCTTGAAGACGAATTCCAAGGCCCCTTCGCTAACAGCGCCGCTGTAGCTGGTCCTAGTGGAGAGGACGCCCAGTTCGTCCCCCCTGATAGTGGCTTTACGCAGTCCACTGTTGTAGAGGGCGATGATGACGCTATTCCCAACTTCCCTAATATCGACGATATTCTCTCTCCTCGTACTCCAACCGATCGAGCCGCTTCGCGGTCCTCCACCCCCCAAACGCCTCTGCCAGCGGGGCAGAGGAAGAGGAAGAGGAAGCCAACAACGCGGGAGGCTCGGCATCAGGCGATAAAGACTACTATTCGAATGACACCATCGTTGAGGGTGATCTTCTTACAGAAGGTGCTTGAAGTGTTCCGGGCTGGGATGCTGAATATAGACAGGCCTAGCGCGCGTAAACCGGCTTGGCAGAAGCTCGTAGAGCTATTGAATCAAGATACGCAGTACGTTTGGTCTATTGATAAAGTTAGCAAGAAGTACGCGGATGAGAGGATCAGATGGGGTGTGATACGTGACCCCATGGGGGGTTACCCTATAGCTATAGATAAGATAGATTAGAGCTATAAAAGAGCTCTGCCAGGCCAGAATAGCTGACCTGGCCATCCTTTCCCAATACAACAATTCACACCCCATATGCACTCGCATCAGGGTGTTTACCTAGCCGCCGCCAAGTCGGGGCTATCTATCGACCCAGACACTTTGAAGTGTACCGACTCCCCGGATCGTATCAACGGCTTTATCAATAAACACGGCGCCAAATCGAGGTGGTTGGTTACCGAACCAGTTGGTCCTATTTCTATTCAGCAGGAGATCTTCTGGGCCGAATCAGCTACTGGGGAATGCATAGCTGAGCCCGGTGATGAAGAGGATGTCCCCGAGGCTATCCTAAGCGACCAATCCGACGCTGACAGCCTATTAACACCAACACTAAGTACTTCAAGTACTTCTATCATAACGGGGCGGCGGAAGAGGCAGAGGCTGGATCCGGACATCAACACCACGATATCTGACGAATCGGATGACGATAATGAGGCGCGACAGCGCCATAAGCGTGTGAAGGACCTACAGCGAGAGTTTAGTAAGAAGTGGGATCGTAAGAAGCAGTTAACTGACCTCGGTAGTAGTATTGAACGAGCCTCGCGTGCGATTAGTCGCCCTATTGGTGCTACTAATATAGCTGCCGCGATGAGGCTACTTCAGAGTGACGGCTTCGTGAAGGATCTTAACTGGCGGCTACGGATGAAGGCGTACGACGAGATCGGGAGCAACACTACGAATAGCGTCCTCTATTGCCAGCTTAGCGATCCCCGCGAACGTAGGCTATGGCTATTGACGAGAATCGGTGCGAAGATTGATGATGAGGAAGTTAAAGGCGACGGCGTTGGAGCAGAAGGCGTCAACAGGGGTAGGGCTAGGGCTAGTAGGAACGATTTGATTGAATAGTTCTATTGATTTTCGATTTCTTCATCATCATCCGTTGTACTGGCCCTTAAATAAGCGTAGTAATCCTTCCACATCTTTACTGCGATTCTATGGCGGACCTTATAGGACGTCTTCCTCCGTCTCTTCTGCCGTAGCCAACCTCGCCGTTGCTCAAGGAATTGCAACTGTCTATCGCTCAAGCCATCATTATCATCCTCTTCAACCTTCCCGCCGCGTCGGATGAAGTTATGGAGCGCGCAAACGGCGTATACGATTCGAATCTGCGTTCTGAGCCCATATTCGGGTGCTGAAGCACGAATTATCTTCCACTTCCTCTTCAGTACACCAAACACCTGCTCAACGATTACGCGGACCCCCGAATGGCGTAGATTGTAGAGCTCTTTCGCTGTTTCTGGCTTCCGCCCCCCATAGGGCCACTCTTGAAGATGGTAACGTGTATCGAAGTATGGGATTAGAAGCCCTCGTCGGTGACCAAATCCGCCGTCGCCTAGGTAGAATCGATCCTCTGGTATCGTAAAGGAGCCCGCGAAGGCCCTAGAAGTGAGACTCGAATCGTGGATCGATCCCTCCCCTCCTGCCACCACGTACGAGAAGGTGCCATCGGGCCGGACTGCTGCGAATACATTCTGAGAAACCCAGCCCTTGCGGCTACGCCAGCGTCTCTGTCGATTGACTGGGATAAAGGCGTGGGTCAGAGTCCCATCGACTGCTCCAATACATCCACTGAAGGCGTTCAACTTCGGGCTGAATTCGATCTCACGGCTCAGATAACTGCTGCTTGGCAACTTCACCACCGCTTTACAGAGGCGAACCATCCGAGGTAATAACGAATGGAATACATCTGATACAGTGCTCTGCGCGCAGTGGAATCGATGGGCTACGTTCTGCTGTGGCTCGTTATATGCCAAGATCCATGTCAGAGCCACAAGTGTCATCCGAGGCGGGCCGGCTTCCACCAGGTAGGAAGCCGTTTGTGGCGGCTAGAGAGCCGCTTGTGGCGAATGAGAGCCGTTGAAGCCGTTTGCAGCGGATAGGGAATCGCTTGGTTGCAGATAAGGAGCCGCTATCCAAGATAATGGCCGAAGTCGGAGGAACACAGACATACGGAAGCAAACATCCAGAATCCAAGAGAGAACCTCGGCTGGCTATAAGTAAGGAGTCGAGACGGAGGAAGATAGAGAGGGCAGAGATCAATGAACTACTGTGGACACCCCTACCTGCCATCACCAAGTGACCACCAGTGACCACCAGGTGACCACCAGTGACCACCAGGTGACCACCAGGGGGACACGCCTATTTCTCCCCTTCACTCTGTACTATCGCCTTCGGTCCAGGCCGTAACCTGACAATCCAGAGGAAGATCATCAACTTCTGCGCCACCGATTGATAGTAGGTCCCCTTGAACGCTGTGTACGTTTCAAGCCATTCTAATAGCTTCCAGAAAGTGTCCTTATTCATCCGAAATAGCTGAAAGAAGCGCGTTGGCGAGCCTTCAAGTAGTCGATTCGCTAGCCGCCTCGCCGCCACGAACCCCCCCTCGTGGACTACTTCACGATCCTCGGCGCCTAGGAACCTACGGTCCCCTTCCCGATCGAGACTGTAGCTATCGCATAGCACTTGTAACGCAGGGTTGACTGCTATAATAAAGGCAGTCCGTCGGATATCAGTAACTTCGCTCGCCATCTTAGCGCTTGCTGACTCAGCAAGTTGGTGTCCAGCAGTCAAAATACTGCAGAATCCGACCGCTTGGACTGTTATTTGGGCACACTGCGTTTGGGCACAGATTTGGCAGAATTAGGGCGCCTTACCTATTTCATACCCCGGAGGAGCCCCTGTCTAGCGCGGTACATGCCAAGTTTCTCGTCTGGACACAGTGGATGCAGTTGTGGCCAAATCAGTGCCAAAATAGGTTAAGTGGCACATTAGCTGTCGATAAATAAAAAAACGATGTGCCGAATCGACCCTACAAGGTCCGCTGGACACGCTGCCGATCAGGACCTTAGTTCTCCACCAAATAGGCTCGACCAGCCCCTTACCAGGGCTAACTATTCGTCGAAACTCCCTCCGACGATACTGGCCCCTTTGAGCGTTTTTGTCGCTAGTTGCAAGGCCGCCCGCATAATATTGGCCGTGGAAACCTTATAATCTACTATTTATAAGAAGCATGTACATCCTTCAATTCATGCTGGAATTACCTGTTCGGGTGAGGTCGAACTTCTCGATCTGAAAACTGTGGCTGTGGCAACCGTGGTCGCAGTAAGTTACTCCGCAGATAACTTTTGCGAGAGACCAGTTTTTAGTGCTCGGAGTCCTCCAAATGATCCCAGTTCGTTCTCGTTCGTATAATTCAGATCAAGGAGACGAAGCAATCTGTCGTAAGTTGGCAGCATTGCTTGGCAAGCATGACCCATAGATCCTTCACAAAATATTGAAAAAGTGCCGTACATGAACAAGATCTTCAGCGATCCTGCCCAAAAATAGACCTTCGCATGCTGTCGCCAGCGCCAACAATCTTTCTGCAGGGGGTCCGAACACTATTGGCCCAGTCACTGTCCTAGGGTTGCACCGTTGCACGGCCCAGTCGACCCGCATCATGAGGTCGACAATCCAATAACCTTCAGTCACTCGAACGATGTCGCTAAATTTGGCAAAGACGGAAGCCAACCAAAAGCACTTCGCAGCACCTCTAAACCCGTTGTAGAATTCAATATGCAGAGCACGGCATGGATCAGACAATTGGAGTCCAGATTCGGTTAATCCTGGGCCCCAACTCGAGATTGCAGGCGCGAAGGATTTCAAAAAATGAGACAGAACTGCAGTGGTTGCCTGCTTCCTCTCCCGCTCGCTTTGCTCCTGTCAAGTTTTTTTTGACAATGGCGACTTGGAGGTGATTAAGGCAGAGCGACGACACCAAGTTCGAGATCGACAACGGTTTAATCCATTCAGAAGACAACATGGCGGCAAGACCAGATTTACACGAGCAGGCTGGCCTTGAGGTTGCGCCAGAGCCGGAGGCACCGCACGTTATTCAGGGTCCCCATGTCGTGAAAACATGGGACACGCCGGTCGGTGCGCCATATCCTCAGCAGCAGCACCAGCATGTACCAACGTCGCCTGAGTATGGGCAATTATCCCCCCAGGCTGGATACCTAAGCCCGGGCTCCGGGGGATCTCCAGCGCAATTCACTGGAAGCTATGCGCCTTCGACGCCCGAAAAGTCATATGAGCCGAGGATCATGGGGATAAGAAGGCGGAGGTTCTGGCTGATATTCGGTCCCCTCATCGCCATCTTGGTCATCGGCCTTGCCGTTGGGTTGGGCGTAGGGCTAGGGACGTCACACAGCACCGAGAGTAGTGCGACAACCACAACGTAAGCTGCGTACCGTATTAAACCGTTCTGCCTCGGAGGAAGTTAACATAAGAGAGCAGCTCCACCCTATCCACCACGTCCAGCACATCCACCACATCCAGCAGCCCGACCGCAACGGCGACAACGCAATCCCTATCCTGCCCATCGGACAATGCAACGGTGTACACGGCGAACAATGATGACAATTTCCTCGTGCTCTGCAACCTCGACTATAACAGCGGCGGCGGCACGACGGATATGTCCAATCTGGTGACGGCAACGGCCGTCGAATGCGCAAATACCTGCGCATCTAATGCTGGTTGCGTGGGTGCTGGCTGGGGAAATTATGAAGGGTCGCTCACATGCTGGATGAAGTCTGGACTGGGGGAGCCGCAGGACGCCGTCAACTGGTATTTCATGGTAAAGCAGTAGATGAACGAGGGAACAAGGCCTGCGGCGCATTGGGCTGGACTATTGGTGCTTCGAGATTGGGATCGGTTTGGGCTCGGATGCTGGGAAACCGGGTGATATACTATTCATTCATTCGCATGACTATGTACGCAATTAAGTTCATCATCTGGCAATTGAGCATTCACCCTCTCAATGGACAATGAGCAAAGCGGTCGGTCGTTGCAGCTGCACCCGGTTGCCTGATCGAACTGGCGGGAAGAGTCCCACCGGTTTGGAGCCGGCTCCTGACGCCTTTCAAAGCGCGCACCCGCAATCGGACCAATCCCACTCCGGCGTTGAGTACGGTACAAGCTTGTCCTTGTGAGCCGTCGCCAAACTACTGGTGTCGTGGACCCTATCGATTGGCTTCTGAATGGGATCCAGTAAGTCCCTCACGCCCTGTGCTCATGAAGGTCCAAAATGAGCGGAATCCTGCTGGGCATAGATTGTTCCGCGGGGGCTGGGGTAGGTGGGTCGGCTTTGACGGATTTGACATCAACAGGGCGAGAGACCCAGAAGAGGAAGGGGCATCTTCGCGGCCAACTGCGCACCGTTCGTTATCTGTCCCGTCGCCGCCATATCTACCATTGCGCGGCATGGTAAACAAATAGACACTAGCAGACGACAGTCGTAATCCTGGCGACAATCTTGCGCCCAGCAGTATGAGGGGGAAACGAATAGACGGGACGGATCTAATGAGCGTGTTTAACAGTGCAAAGTCTGGACAGTGTATAAGATCTTGAACTCCTAAGGAAAGGACTACCTTGGTAGTATCTAGAGCATCTGTTGGAGTTAGTTCAATGGTGGGTCGATCGCTCCCAAGCGTCTGAACAGCACCTCCCCCGCCTCCACACCCTCCACACCCTCCCCCCTCCAAGTGACTGAAAAAATCACTGTCAGCCAAGAGACGAAACCGAGTCAGGCACCAGTGCACACCGTCAGCTCCGTAAATCTAGCAACGGCATATCAAGTATTGCCGGGCTATATGATATCAACCGTCCAATGAGATCTGGGAATGATAATATGCCTCGACGCATGGAACACGGATAAGGGATATCAGAATATTGTTTTAGTGTCGAACTCTGTTCCATCTCGACCGTTGAGTCCTGCTTTTTCAACACATGGGTAGGGACGACCCCTGCCGGCGTGCAAACCTTCAGCTCACCTGGCCTTCGGGTGCTGATAGAGTTGAGCAAATGGCTGCTAGTATGGAACTCTTTCATGTAAACTTTTCCCACGGGATATAAAGATTCACGAATTGATATCCTCGTGGCGTTTTGGAATAGCTCGTTGGCCGTTGAGAAGCAGTGGCGCCGTCACTGGTCGCCAACTTGCTCACAGCCATGGCCGACCCAGCGACTGAGCCTTTCGGGCTGAATGTAGGCAGATCGGTCTTCACGGACACAGGTATCGGTAGCAGCATTCGCGCCGGCGACGTATCCCCAGGCCAGTGCCTCCTCATGGCGTCGTTCGTCGGCATCGCGATATGGAATTCGATTGAGATGGTGCCCCTCGTGTTTCTCACCTTCACCCGATACCGGACGCTATACTTCTGGAGCCTCTGCGTCACCGTTACGGGCGTCCTCATCTGCTCCGCTGCGCAAATCATCAATATCTGGGTTACGAATCGGTCCAATCTGGTTCCCGCGGCTTTGAGCTGCGTGGGGTGGATTCCCATGGTCACGGGGCAGTCACTTGTGCTATATTCGCGGTTGCATCTGCTATATATCGAGTTGCGAACACTCCGTCTGGTTCTTATCATGATCATCTTTAATGCCATCGTTGTGCACAGCGCCGGTTTCATTTTGACCATGGGGGCCAATTCAAACAGTCCTGACCGGTACATTTACCCGTACAATATATTTGAGAAGGTCCAGGTCACGATATTCTTCATCCAGGAGATCATCATCTCGGGATTATACTTGTGGAAAGCAAAGGAGTTCCTCGGGAAGTACTCAAGCAACCTCATCAACTCCCAGGATAGATCTGCTCGCACGGTCAGTACTTTCGGGGCTTCCCTTTCGAACTAGTGCAGAAAGTGGCGTCGTCTTCTCCCAGTTTGTTGTCGAGACGGTTCGGAGGCACAGATCACTAATTCTCATTTGCTACCCACAGATCCGCGAGATCTTGACCTACCTCATCGTTGTCAACATCATCGTTGTCGCGCTCGACGTCACCATTCTCGTCCTCGAATACCTGGGGCTCTACCTGACCCAGCTGACATACAAGATCTTCGTGTACAGCGTCAAGGTGAAATGCGAGGTTGGCATACTGAACCGCCTAATAGAGTTCGTCAAGCGCTCCCGGAGGCTGGACTCGAATTTTCAGATCACAAGACAGATGCAGCGAGAGTGGGAAGTGACAATGGAACAAACGTTTGCGAGGACGACGGGAGGAACGAGCGCAAATGCAATTGCGACGCCGTCGGGTGATAATAATACCGAACAATGTCAGACGACTCTTAGGCGGAGTCCGTTGACTCCCAATGAGCAGAAGTCGGAGAACCAAACGGATCTGAAACTGCGGGGAGATCTAAGTAATGATGGCGCAAACTAGAAAGAGGGGGAGGCAACTGCCGTCTATTGAAGAAGGTATGCTGCTAGTACCTAGACCTGGAGTTCATGCGACATCCGTCGCCAGACCCTGAACCAGGTGCTGATTAGGGAAGGCGACGATCATGAGTCCAGGCAGATGCGATATCCACCGGATCAACAAGCTCCAAGTCAACAGGTCGCGTCGAGAAGGATGGTCCCTCGCCTCAAAACTAGTAACATAACCAGAGGAGACTCTGCGACTTGAGGATCCAGGTCGCATCTCTGAATTGGAAAGCATATGCGACAACTCGAGTGTGAACATTGAGACTCCAAGTGGAAACCAACGATTGAGGGCTTCCTGGCGCATGGCTCTAATCTCGATTAAAGGCCCTGTACGGCAGACACGATGCTGGCCAGCTACTTGAACAAGATAGCCACAATCGTTCACTGCCGTGAATACGGGACCATAACGAGGGCGTTATCCATGCGCGAAAGGGACTCCTTGTTAATCTTATACTGCCAATTCAATGCTGGGAAGTTGCGATGGCAGGAAAAGGATGCTGGATCAGAAAGACTAATCTGCATGACCACATTTAAGTTGTCTCGGAAAGGTTGAAGCCTTGGAGGGGCCTTACTTGTGGGGTGGATACCTTCACAAACGGTACTACATATCTTGAAAGATACGGAGTAGACCAATCGGACGTCTGTGGCTCTGCGTAATAAGGACCTTCTGCCCATGTCTTCGGTTGTATCAAAGCTGATGTTAGAGTCATGCTTGAAATCGAAGGCTAAAGAAATCAGACACCGCCGGGTTGGTGATCTACCGCGAGAAGTAATGACTACTTCACTCCATCAATATCTAAATCTCCCAAAATGGGTTGAAGGCCAAGTTGAAGTTACAACATTCAGCAGTCGCAGGAGATATCCGGACTTGACCCGACGCTTGAGCAACGCCTGCAGTGGCAGAAGAGATACGCAGTCAGGCAGCTGCCTCCAGCTGAGAAGTGACGTCAGTACGGCAGGACCTCGGGAGATCGACAAACCCGCCAGAGGTTCAAGACCATTGGAAACAACGCGTCGCTGACTCTGTGGAAGTGGTTGATGGATCAAGATGTCGTCACAAAATGATAGCAACGGGGATCCCTGGGACAAAGAGACAAAGCGCAAGTTCAACAAGTATGTTGCCCTCTCGAGATTTGCCCGCTCCAGAGCGAAACCTGGAAGAACCACTGCTAACCCGTGGCCTCGATATTGCAGTAAATCTAAGAGCGAGTACTTCGATCCCTGCCAGGAAGCCGCCGCGAGAAGCATTCGATGCTTGAATCGAAACCAGGGCGACAGGAAGATGTGTACCGACTACTTTGAGTGAGTTGCTGGAGTTCCTCGGGCTAGCGCATTCTCCTGGGTACCGCGAAGAATACGGGACTGGGACAGAGCTGATAGTGTCACAGAGCATATCGCGCATGCAAGAAGGATTGGATCAATAGACGCAAAGAGGAGGGAAAAAGGCAAGGCGGCGCTTGGTTCTAGGATCCCCATGGTATCCTCGAAATGTACAGATATGAGCGGCAGAGGCCAGACAGTAGACCGGAAGTAGCAAGGACTTCTAGAATATGCTACTTGGAACTGGACGCGAAAGCAAGGGTTACTGAGGTTATTTTCCATCATAATTGCCGGGGAAACTGTGGCGAGGATGTGTGTAATGCAGTCTGTCACTTGTTTCAGTATCGGCACAGAGTCATATTGACAACTTGATAGACTGTTGCGACATCTCAGTAACGAGAGGCATGCCGATCCAGTAGTGGTGATCTATGCATTAGTTGTTGTAAGGAATCACAGTGTAGACCATATTATCATGACGAGTTTCTCGAGAGTTGCGACTACTAGTTTACCCAATGGCATTGAGCTGGCTGTCAAGACTGCAGTGTGATCATTCCATCCGAAGTTCAGAGATCTATCTGCACAGTACAGCGTGCCTTCCCTGGATGCCCGAAGAATAGCCGAGACCGCCCGCTCATTCACTGCTCAAGTGCGTTGCGAGTACTGGCCCGTGCGTCATGGCAGAATCGTAGTGCAAGTTCATCTTAACGACTTCGGCAAATTGCGTCTGGTATGGCTTGCTGATCTACTTGGAAAACACCAACCGATAATATCTGAATAGCAAAGTGAATTTTGGTGCATTGTTCTGCTGCCTCCATGTGACTGCCTTATCTTATCAGTGAGATCCAATCCAGCCCTGCCTGGAATTTATTCAATCACGCCATGTGTCCTCACGGAGAATTCCATTTTCCCACTTCCGAACCTCGCACCACCACCATCTGAAGCCAAAACTCTCATCATCACCTATCAAGATGAGCACTTCGTACGGCGGACCTGGGCGTAAGCCCAGACTCAAGGATTCATGCAGCAACAAGCTGATCGAGGCCTGGAACAATGAGCAGTGGAGTGCCGTCGTGAACCTCACCAAGCAGCTGCTCAGGAATGTTCAAGGTGCTGACAAGGACTATTACGAGGTAGGTGACACTTATTTCCTCTCTGTTAACCCCCATAACCCTCCATGGCCTTCGAAAACTCGTATTCAGCGCAGGTAACTCCTAGTTGGCCCAGGAAATCCTGCTTCAACGGCGGTCATCTTATTGTCTGTCCTCGTTGTCCTGGGTGCAGTTGTGAGCTCGTCCTAGAGCAAGTGCACCTGAGGCTAAGTGCGGCAAACAACTTGGTAACACTGGTGCCCTTACCTCGATTTCCTCCTTCATCACAACCCTTCTTGCGACACGAAAATGTTGCTTTCACTGTCGACAACTTGGTCACCCTTGCAGTCCCAAGTGTATGTTAAGTGCAGCGGAACTCTTGAGTTGCCGTGTGTGCCTACTTCACCATCAACCACTTCAAAACACTTTCCATGCCACCTAGCAACTCGTGTTCGGCAGTGGCAACCTCCCGTCAGTCTCGGAGCCGCCCCTTCAATGGATGGAGCAATCTGCATCTTCGTTGGGTTGGCCTGCTATCATGGTAGCAGCTGTGGAAATTGCTGAATTAGCCTTTTTACAAAATGCAAATCCACCCCGACATTGTTGTAACTCCCTCCAACAACACAGTAGTCCTCGCCAGTCCGGGCAGCTCTCTTTCCAAATTAATTGACCTCCGGATCTCGAGTGGCCTTTTCCCAAGATTCTCTCTGACACATTCATCTGCAAGTCAAGTTCGAGACTAACATCTACAACAGGCTGTCGCGTTGGCTGCCAGATCTGAGCTGGAACACCCTGGTGACAAGTATGCCGCCCGGGAAGAGGTGCAGAGAATGGCCAAGGCCAAGGTCCATCCTTTTGATCCCTGGGCTGTGGACCTACTGGACTGGGCTTGCCGTGGCATGCCCAATTGGTCCGAAACCATTGGCGTCCTCCGCTCTGCTGTGGTGAAGATGTGCAAGCGTGACAAAGAGGTGTACAAGGTTTCTCTTACCGCTTGCATTGCTAACGAAGACTGGGAGCATGCCCAGGAGGTGAGTGACAACGCAAACTTTGGTGAACTAAGCTCCATTTCTTAACATTTACCTGCAGATTGTCAAGAGCAAAGGAACAAACATACCCGGTGATAGACTTGATCACTTCAACAACATCGTGCTGTTGTACATTCGCGCAGTAGGTTGAACCTTGTCATTGCGGGTACAGCTGTTGAGATCTTCTTGATACAGAATGATCCCAAGAAAACTCAGGACCCCAAGATGCGCGCTCTCTTATGGCAAATAGCAAAGAAAACAATTGACCGCGCTTATGCCTTACGTTCCGAGGTATGTGCCAAGAGGAGACAGTCGTCATCAATATCCTTGACTTACTTTGTGATATAGACCCCTGATGGCAAGACACTTCCACCCCATGCCATTATCACTGAGGAAGAGATGCTTCTGTGGGTCCACATCGAATTGAAGCTGGAATCCGCGGATGCCAACCGACTGAAGCAAGAGGGTGTCGATGCCTGGAAGGCCATCACCGAAAGCCATTATCCAGTCTTCAAAGCGATTGTGAACCACTTGGAGGTCCTCCAGGAGTGGGGCGAGATCTTCGATGTTTGCCATGCCGTCTTCATGCGCGGTATTGAGCTCCTTCAGAAGCAAGCCGAGACGGGCACTCAAGCTTCCGAGGGTAAAGATGCCAATGCCGAAAAAGCTGCGGCTGAGACGAACGCTTTCTCTAGGGCCCTGTTTGACTGGTCCCTGTGGACTCAGTTCATCACGGCTGCGGAGAAAGGGGATCGCCGGAGGTAAGTTATACCTGCCCCTCGACCTACTGTCAACGACTGTGCTGACCGGCATAGATCCTTTGAGCAACTTGACAACATTCTCGCCAAGCTAGCACCTTGCACAAACTACCGCATCCAACAGAAGATGCTGGACTTAGCGGGCCTTCACGTTGCATTCTCCAGGCTGCAGTGGTCCGAGGCTCACCCGGAAGACGACGACTTCTCCCTGCATGAGCCAACAATGTTGACCGGTCTCCTAGACTTTGTCAATGCACACTATAAGCAGGTGTCCTGTTTTGACGACCTCAAGCCCTTCCTCGAGAAGCTTCCGGTCAATTTGCTCAAAACGTTCCTGTTGAACTTGGGCATAGAGGGCCAGCGCGTAAGTCTTTTTCACTTATACTACTTGAAACCTTCCGTCCCAATTAACATGGACCTGGCAGAAGGAGAACAACGCGCTGAAGAACATCATGCTGGTCACCCTCCGTTTCAGATTCCGGTATACGGTCACTACGTCGGGCAGAGCCATCTTCGAGTCGAAATGTGGACTTTGCGAAGCCATCGTTCCCGGCGACAAGTGTGAAGCCTGCTTTTACAGCATTGCCCAGGCTTGCATGCATACTTACACCATAAGCTTCAAACGTGAACAGGTGCCGCTGCGACAGGCGCTCGAGGAGGAAGAGCTAGATCCTCTGACCGACTTAAGCATCATAGGCGCACTATGCCTTCTCAAGCTTGCGGGTGTAGACCCCGTCACCTCACTTGCCAAGGTTTCGCGAATCCAGACGGCCGACTTACCGCGGTTGCTCCAGGCCATCATCTGGCTGGATTTGCGCTTTCAGGAGGCCCCCCACAGTACTACCCTTCGTCTCATTTTAGTCAAATTGTTCACCCTGATTGGCTGCGTCTCTCATGCCAAGTTGCTTTGGGACAAACTGGATGTCAAAAATGTGACACTAGACTCGCTCGGCCCTCTCTTCTCCGATCGTCTCTCCAGTATAGCCCCAGGGCTTTGGGCCGTGTCAGCGCACGCGTGGTCGCCTATAACACCATACATTAAGCATTATGACAAGGCGTTCAGCAACGATATTCCTGCCAACCTTCGCGCAGCATTCGAGCAGGGTAGCTATGACAGCATACTGGGCCTTCTTGGCCTCAAAGACCGTCTGGAACGAAGCTGCACCGTCGTCATGGCTATCGTCGAAGAGAGCCGAGGCATCCGAGCTGTTGGTGGCAAAGCTGGCTTGGAGATTCTCGAAGATCCCCTCATACGTAAGCCTCCCTGACGGAGTTTACCCTGCCAGTCAGTTATTTACATGGATAATCTAGGGCGCATTCAAGACAAAACCGAGCTCCTCGATGCCACTGCCTATGGCTGTTTACCCAACCATGAAGACTCATCTCAGAAGCCCATCCACGATCTCATCAGCATTGGCCCTGGTCTTTCGGTATAGTATCCAATGCCCAACCAAACTTAGCCCGCTAACCCTATTTCTAGCACACTCGCATGCGCTTATCTCTACTTGCGGAGATGTTCATGAACCTCATTGGCTGGAGTGCCCTTAAGGAAGTCAGGTCAGCTAAAGCCGCTGATGTGGATAGATTACACATCGCGAAAGAGTGCATGGATGGTTTCTACGAGATGGATGAACTGCTCACAAAGGGCCCTCGCGTGGAAGAGAGCCTGACAGGACCGGAGTATTCGTACTTCAAGCTGGTCTGCTCCCTTCAAGAACTCGTCTGGACAAACCTCACTATATCTCTGCCCCAGAATGCCAACGCACGGCCCCTGGCCACATCCGAGACCATTGACGACATCATAGCCATCCTTAAGGACCAGACCACGGCCCTCAATGCTCTACCCGGAGGGGTCATCGGCATGCGGCCGGTCTTCTACGCCTTCTCCTCCCTGCACGCTAACGGCATGCTACGCGAGTCCGCCACGGCTGTCCGCATGGCCATCCTGACCATCGACGCCGTGACCGAGAAGACTATTTTCAAAGCCAATAGCAAGGCGCCCAAGTGGTTCATCGAGGACCTAGAAAAGCTCAAGGACGCCAGCAACGAGGTCTTTGCCGTGCTCAAGCAGCGCATCAAGTTGTTGAGTGATGGTATCAACGAGGGCGGTTGGATGGACCGCATCCCTGAGTGGGCTTTCGGCGGGCTGCTCATGGGTGACGGGGATGACCGTACCAAAGATGTGGATTCGCTCTTGCTCACGCTCATCGAGACGACGCCGTTGGGCGGATTGGAGCGTTTTCCCAGCTTGGTGTTGGATTCGTGGGAGGATGCTGTCAAGGGCTTGGCTAAGACTAAGCTTGGTTGAATGGGCCTGGCCCCACCTGAACTCTCCTCGATTCTGATGATATTACTGACCTATAAGAGGTAGCCATGGCTGAAAACTGACCTCGATTTCTGTGTATAAAGCTGCCAGTTAGATAGGCACTTCTTTCTGGCCCTGGGAATTGGTTATGCCACTCCGGCAAACTGCTTGCTCGTAAAGACCCAGGGCAGATTTAGGTCAGAATCAATGACGTTGACAAAATGCATGCTTTTCTTGGTAATATTTGAGTGTATTTCCCGTTGACGATGAGTCAACAGCGTATGTTGTGAAAACGCAACTAAGAAAGGGGTATATTTCATACTCTGAAGCCATGCCTCGTGATGAACTCGTCTGAATCCATCCTGCCCTGACTGAAAAATCCATTGTAGTGGCCGCAAATATCTCGCCCATCGGTTCTGCCAACAAAATTATCGCGATTCTTTTGTGCTCGCAGTAAAACAGCTGCCCAAAGAGCCGGTCCTACGTTCGCCGGTATCTCCATGTTCCATAGGTGGGTGGCATTCAGATCATCCCTTTTCACCAAAACTTCAAATTCAACCCCCATCTTTACCTTCCTCTAATACCTCTCCGCAGCTGCGGAACTTCTCCTCCTCTTCCTCTGCGTGAACCGTCCGGCCTCTTCCCTCAGCGTAACCCAAACCCAAAACCAACTAAGCATCTCAAAGAACGCAAACGTGAAGAATACTCTATTTCTCAATCCGCCCCAGCCTCCTCCAGCCGCAAGACCTAGGCCTGAGGGTGCAACGGGGTGCGACATGCGGCCCCCGCCTCGTTTAGATGAGCCGGACGTCAGGAAGGTGAAAATGGTCAGGATGGAGAAGAGGATGACACGAAGGGGCGTCTGGCTGCCCCAGTAGTGGACTAGCCAGATTTCTTCGGGCATCGAGAGGGATAGGATATCGCTGAGGCCCAACACGAGGAGGGCGATGGAGAGGAAGGAGGTTGTTGGGGTGGGGGTGTTGAAGGCGGTTGTTTGGGGCTAGTCATCGTAGAAGTTAGTTTGTGCATTCTTTCTTGTGGCAAGCAAAGGGAGGGGAGAGGCAAAGCGACTTACCATGCCCATAGCTTCACCCAAGACGTAAACCAGTGCCTGATCCGCGATGGACTCCGGGTTCGTGAAGAAGAAGAAGGCCAAGGTGATGTGGAAGAGGGACAGCGAAGTCAGGATCGTTTTGGCGGATATGAGCGCCATGATGGGCGGGTGTTGCTGCTTGGAAGCAGACGTAATGAAGCGGCAGTCGTTTTCTCGATTCCAAGTTCGCAGTTGCTGTTGGCAGGAAAGAAACGTACGAGAATCAACCAGCGCTATCCCAAGGGAATAGACGCGGTTTATTCAGGGGTATTTCGCTTTGCTGGAGCCAGCTTGTTCGATCGCCTTGTCAAGCCTTTGGTCGCTTGCAGTCTGTAGAGAGGTGTCGTATTACAGGACAGAAAGGCTGGAAAGATGGGATGCCTTGCCTTCCCTTCCTTGTTGTGTGTCCTGAGGGTGTGCTGTCATGAAACACTACAACTGCGCCCAACTTTTTCAGGGACCCGGCAGTCTGTCACAGAGCTAAGATGTCTTATCGCTTATCGCGGCAAGCTAGGGACAGACCGTCAGGTGCTGATTGGCCTGAAGCTCAAGCTGGTTAACAGGGGTAGGCAAGTGCGAACGATGGCGGGGCACTTGAATCAACCTGCTCGTGGACCGCAATGGACTTCAAGTGGCCTGCTGAGACAGCGTCACTTTTACTTTCTCCAAGTTTCGATTCAGGCTGCTGTCGCATCCCGCTTCGACGAGCGAGACAAGTTGGACGCATAATGACTTAACGGTAGCTTCACTTTAATCGTTTCGTCACATTTCGAACATAATGTCGTTGGACACCCCCCGCCACGTGAAGTACTGGCAGCGATGCTTCAAGTCAATCCTCCCGCACCATTACACTTCCATGGACAGCAGCAGACTCGCGCTTGGCTACTTCATCCTTGGCGGGCTTGATCTTTTATTCTCAACACTCTCGGCGTCGGTGACAACTGAGCCTCTGATCCCCAAAGCAGACCGCAAACGCCTTCGAGATTGGATCCTCTCTCTGCAGCACCGATACGGCGGCTTCTGTGGTAGTCCCCACCATGTCTTCCCCGAATCCTTCGAGAAGGGCTTCGACCACGCCGTTAAACCTGCTGCCGACGATACCGAGAACGCTAACATTGCCGCCACGGCCTTTGCGCTACTGATGCTTGGGATTATTGGCGAGGACAGAGAGGGCGTCAGCGCATTCCGTGGCGTCAAGAGAGTACAGACCCTGCGATGGTTGAGGAAACTTCAAAGACCCGATGGCAGTTTCGGCGAGTTCCTCAAGAAAGATGGCACTGTTGGCGGTGGAAAAGACATGCGATATTGTTATGTGGCCGCAATGATACGGTGGATGCTCTGTGGCAACGAAATTCCGCAAGATGGCCCCGATAAGCCGCGCCAGTTCCAGGATCTCGACGTCGACGGCCTCGTAGGACACATCCGGAGGGGTCAGACTTTTGATGGTGGGATCGCCGAAAGCTCCATGGGCGAGAGTCATGCTGGTTACGCGTATTGCGCAGTTGCGGCACTGTCGTTGCTGGACCGCGCCGAACCAGACGGTGACAACAAGTACCTCAAGAAGGGGATCAGAGATATACCCGCCCTCGTGCACTGGCTGGTCGCAAGACAGTTCATATACACTGCATCGGAGGACCCCGAGTCTGAATCGGCGAAGGACGAGCCCGAGCTTTCAGCTCTCAACATCAGTGAGTCGGAAGGCTACGTTACCGGATTCAATGGCCGGTTGAATAAGATAGCAGATACATGCTACACGTGGTGGGTGTTTGGCGCTTTACGATTGCTGGATAAAGCACAACCTGGCACAGCGAAGGCCATCAACAGGGCACCATCACGAAGCTTCTTGCTTGAGAAGACGCAACACCCTGTCCTAGGCGGCTTTGGCAAACACGCAGAACGTCCGCCAGATGTGTACCACTCGTACATGGGCTTGGCCGCTTTGGAGACCATGGCTGGTGAGGATGGCGAGGAGGGTGTGTCACTGTTTGATGCCGGGTTGTGCATCAGCTCGGATGCCGCGGCGCGAATAGAGGTTGCGAGGCGATTTTGGAACTGATTGCTGCAAGACGGAGATGCGGGCCAGGAGCAATGAATCGAATATGTTAATCCCTTATCCGACAGTCAACAACTGGCCGAGATGGAAATGCGGGATGCGGCAATACCTTTCGGTAGCGAAGGTGAAAATTAATACCGTCGTCGCCTATTAGCAAAACAAGAAAACCCAACCCTGTTGCAAAGTGCCTTTTCGTTTTTACAAGCATAACCCCATCCGCCATGTCGTAATCCGCTTCTCGGGAATTTCTTCTGCTTGGGCTATTTTTCAACTCGAGTAGAGTCCAATTATTCAATTGGGACAAGGCTTCCCCTATTTTCTCGTTTCCGGTAACATGTGGATCCATCGTACCACCAGTCAGACATCAATATCATCCACTCCACGAATCAATGTCAAATCTGCCGGCCATGGCTAACATGACCTAGGGAAACGGCGAAGAACCTGTTTCTTTGGCGCTATCCCGACTAGACCGGAATTATCCCACTGGAGCCGAAAGCATAGTCAAGCATCCTCCTCCTTTCACGAAGCGTCTTGCGTGCATAGAAGAATGCCTCCCCTGCGTCTGGCTCGCTATTAACTCCGCAACTGCCCTGGTCGGCTACGAATATTTTACTTCATAGCCAGGCTTTACATATCCATGGTTGTATCAGCGCCGCTCGTTTGAGCAACGGGGGCCTTCATGGTGTGTAGCCTTCAATTGGACAAAGATGTCTTCAAGGGCAAGCGGGCGATTCCATAGCTGGGTGGACTGTTCGCTGCATAGGTGTGGGGGGGTGTATATCCTACTTCCATATGGGGAGAATAATCCCGCTGTGGTATTTGGACGGTAGATTTGTGTATACTGGGGAGGGCATAGCGTTTAACTGGTATTTAGGGGTTTGTTGGGAGTTGGTTCAGAGAAGAGCAGTCTACAGTCTTTGCTAAACTACTTTAAGCAATAACGTTAACGTACCCCACAAGCAAGTTGGCCACTTTTTCTTGGCACCGTATGAATAACTTCAATAACTAAACTAAACTAAAAAATAATAATTCAAACTAATCGGAATCCTCCTCCTCGTACGTATCTTTATCATTCTCATAAGTACGAGCATTATGTCCGGGCTCTCCGCAGATCCTACAGCGCTGTCGGCGTGGTTCGGCCGGTCTCGTACGACGACGACTTACACGTATATCATCCTGTAGCTGCTGTTCAATATCCCATTGAGACTGTAAGTCCTGAGCGTCTCGTAAACTAAGAGATCCTCCATCTTGTATCTGTCGATTTTTAGTCCTTCGACGACGGCTTAGCTCTTAATTGGCCTTCCGAAGTGTAGTAACCTCATGCTCAAGTAAAACTAACCGATGCATAACAGCCGTGGCACCACGTGAAAATTGGTCAATAGCCGTAAGTATTGTCGTCGGGGAGCTATTCTGATGCTGTACGATTCTGTTTTTAACGTATTCAGACTGGGATTGCGCCTCGGTTGGGTTATTTGGAGTCTTTGATTCCCAGATTAAGGGGGCGCCAGACGAGCTCCCAGGAGGTGTAGGCGTATGTAGCTTAATATCCAGCTGTGAAATCACATATTCCGGGTCGTACGGAATAAGTCCTGTCCCCCTGAAACCGAGGGACATTGTAGAGTTGGGCAGGGCGTCGGATGCTTAATTCGGGTTTCGATTGAAGCGCCTGGCACGCTAGAATCATGTCGCTTTCTTTCCAATTCGATCCCATCTTGGTATGTGTAAAGATGTTAATTAAAAGGTTGTTCGTACGGTGCCAAGAAAAAGTGTCCAACTTGCTTGTGGGTTACGTTAATGGAATTGCATCATTGCATTTTTTGACCATCTCATTATAAAAGGTATAAAAATGTTTATGGCCACATCTGATAATTGATGGTCAACAAACATAGAAACTAAGAAATTCGAGATGAATCATCCAAATTCATCACAACCGTACCCAATGCAGCATGCATGGGTGATGGTGATGGGACTAACTCCCAGGAAGCTGTAATGTGTGGTTGGCCCCAGCGCTGCACTCAGCACACAGGCGGTGTGTCTGGGCCAGTGAAACAACAACCATGCAGACCCTGGTATCAATTCCCACTTGCATATTCCCGTTGGCGACCAAGATTCTCCCACCTCTTCCGTAATCTCACACGTCGAATACCACTGCCATTGTTGGATAAGTGAGGAGGAGAAGGTACTTCACGCCATCTTCGACCACTGTACGGCTCTATGCAGGCGCAACTACGCCATGTATCCTTAGCTAGTCGTCCTCGAGAAGTTGCGCAAAGGTACAGAGAGGTGGTCTGGGAATTGACTCGGACCTGACCACATTCCTATTGTACTTCCATTTGGTATACACTGGTTATGGCTTTGGCTCAGTGGCAATATCGCGTATTTGGAAATCCTGCCTGGGCACTTGGGGGAGGACGAAGAAGCGGCGTTCAAAGGTTCAATATAGAGGATGATGCCGTCAAGTGCGAGTGTATGGCTCACCAGAGGCTGCTGATACTCACGGAGCCTCTTGATGAGATTGAAAAGAGATTTTTCCGGAATGAAAGATGAGATGAATGATCTATGCGGATTTGAATTGGGGAATGACATGTCCTAAGGCTAGTAGATTTATGTTTTAATTGTTAGAAGGGGATCTTTGATGATATGTCTGGAAATGGCAGGCATTGTCCATATTGTTCCTTCGGGATCTGTAATAGTCATCTTGGTGCAGTATTCTGCGACATCAGTTATCGTCACACCTGAGGTAGCTTGTATGGGCACTGCGGAAGATTGTTTTTTATCTCGTAGAAGATGAGGATGAAGCAATAAAATGGCGGGTTTTGCAGATTAAGTAGTATAATCATAGTCCATCTCACAGGATTAAGCTAGGAGTGAAATAGGCTTTGGCTGTGAGAACAAATATTTAACCACCTCGTATAATGATTGTAGTCTTAACTGAACTCTGTAGGTCCCGACACTAAAATTTGACCTAGATTCCAAGACCCAAAGACAATATAGCCTCCTTCCGAAACTACAAAAATTCCCGTATCATCAGGGTCGCTAACCTAGTCGGCACTGTCATCACCTCCATCACTCCCGTCCTTACCATCATCGTTCTGAACCTAGTTAAACGCATGGACAAGCGGCTTAGTCTTGTTGCATTATCTGGCGCCTTTTTCTCGACTTACATCTAGTTCATGAATAACAGAGAGCTTGTGGAAGTGTTTGTCGCGACATTGGCAGGAGTGCCACTATCTTTGTATAGAATCACTGAACGACGAACCACATCAAGTTGGTTCAGCAAGGCCGGCAATAGTAGCATCGACTAACCTTATGAAGTTTTGCCGCTGAATAAGCCATCCTAATGTTCACAAATGGGTCGATGTCTTTCACAAACATATTGAAGATCTGGTGGGGGGCAATATTCGGTGCTTATGATGCTACCACTGCGTAATCTTCTACTTGCTGAGTAAAAAGCTCAGATGTATTGATTCAGTGAAAATACCCAGCAAGGACGAGTAACTGTGATATTTTGAGACAAGGCTTAGTCAACCAAGTCGTTCATTTTGAACAGGGAATATTCATGTTGCAGATCAAGCAAACGAAACCGGTACACCTGCCATGGTAACTCTTCAACCCTCACCATTACCAACCCTTGCGATTCCTCGTAGCATATCTCTGCGCCCTGTAAACAGCATTGTCATAGCTGTTCTTATCATTCCTGCGATCCTGTTTGATGAATCTCACCCACTCCGCATCGGCCTTCGCATAGGCTTTGGCGTTCTGCGGGTGGTACCTGGCGAGCGCGTGGTTCCTAGCGATGCTCGACTTTAGAAAGCGCGTGTCCTCCACGCGGTGTGCCGCCCATCTTTGGTTAATGCTAGTCAGGTCTTTATGCAGTCTTCCAGTCGGCCTGTTAAATTGAACGGGCCTGGGGAGATCCCTGGGAGGGCGGAAGGCTGCTTGGCCTCTGAACCTGGACCTGGTACTGGACCTGGGCAGAAGCTCAACCAGGTTCTCAGCCGTGGGGGCGGTGCCTGGGGTGTTTCTGGATGACAGGTCACTAGCAAATATAGTTAGAAAGGTTTCTGGATCTTTGTTTACTGCCGATGTGGCCTGGGACGAACTTGCCTTCCAGTCGTGACCGGGGCGGCGTATGCCTGGCCAACAATAGAAGTGAGCAACCAGAGGATGATCAGGAGCTGCATGGTCAATCGAAATATGATTTAGTCGTTGAGATTGTTTTTAACAAGTCTTGGAAGCTGAGTGTAGTACTGCTGTGACTGTTTGTCATTAATGTAAGTGAGGCACCAGACCCCCTTTAATACTTGAGGATGCATACACTTTCATCCTCACGAAATCACTCGCGACTTCATATAGCCCAAAAATACCACACCCACAGTACCTAATGCGCAAAAGATCTCGAAGAGTCTCCCGTTTCGCAACAATGTCTGCTTTGGAGCCGGCAGATGTGAATAACTTTGCGGGATGTCCCTTTTCCCTCTGCGCTTCGGTCCTTTCGACACGGGAGTTAGCAGTGACTACGAAAGCTGGTATGCATGTCCATATGTGTAATATACGAGCCAATGATATACGCCGCACGTAATATTTCAGATACCAGCCTGCAATTGGGTTTGGCCTGTGGGAATAAGCTTTATACACATAATTCCCTGTTGCCGCTCCAGCTTTGTATATACTATACAAAACTTTCTACGAGGCAGTATCCACCTGTGCAGACCGTGGGAACATATGCCTAATGCTCGACCGAGGAATAGTACCAAAGTTGTGCATGGGCCAAGGGTCAAGTTCGGACAAAATTCATCGCGATCTGAAGTTTCTGGTGACAGCTAGTATGTAAGTCCATGTGGTTCGGAAGTGGGGTTATGGAACATCTCGATGATCTCGATTTGAAGGTCGAACGATTCCTGCGAACAAGGCTCAGAATTTGGATTTGGATTCCGATTCGGGCAGGAGTTGCTTGGATGTGTTGGAAGAAGCAGCAACGGATAATCTTGATGCACAAGCATGGCACCAACGGAGCCTTCCATTCGGAGGCTTCTGATCGGTTCAGAGCATCTAATTCCAGCATCTCATCTTGACACGACTCGGCACACGTGGTAACTCTCATAGGAGCTTGAAGTCCAATCACCAGGCATAGGATGACCAGCTCATGCTTGCTCCTTTCTTTGCCTCGATCGAAATTCCACGAGATTCTAGAGAGGGTCTAGAACGCCTGCGAAGATATCTGCCACCCATTATGACTGCTTCATGATGCGGGAAGAACGCTTGGCCAAAATCACTGGATTGGACAGCTATTCTTAGCGGTGCGAGCGAGCCGGCAAGCATTCGGGCTTTTATCAGATTAGAGCAGTCTAACGTGCTAACTCGGATAGCGCAAAGGGTATTTCATATTTCTTGTGAACATGGGCCTACGACTCAAGCACCTGAATGGTTGACTGACTCTTCTTGGCTAATTGAGTTCCTCTTCGGAATCAGCCGGAGATCGAACTCTCTTAGGATGAAAGTTGTCGCGCAAACCTTCCGAGGTGGCGGGTTGTTTCTATTGCTCCATAGACCATCACCACCCCTGATAAAGTAGCCATAGTCTCGACTCACTCATGACTACAGAATGAATAAAATCTAGATTCCGACTTCCTTATGCCCAAATTTTTCGGGCATCAAAGCATTATACAAACCGATTGGAATTGAATTATGTTTCGACCGGTCTGGAACCCCTATTCATATTATAGGCGGGAAACTCGGTATACTCATGACGACTTTCTTTCTGACTTCGGATGAAGGTCCCCCTCCATGTATAGAGAGTTGGTGTGCAAACTTTTGTTCAAGCTACAGAACAAGTGCAAACTTAATAAGCTACTCTATGCACAAATTCATGAGTTGCAAATTGTGTACAGGGGGATTTGAACAGCACAATCGCACACCTTTATTGACACAGGCAGATCAACATGCTCGCGTTCAATCAGAGCAGTTCGTGAATTTAATTGATCTCTATTTTTGCAAGTTGACCTACCACTCGCCATTTATCGGAGTGGTCCTCTGTATACTGCCACTGCACCATATCAGCAAAGCTCTGCCGATCGTTCATCACGCCCTGTTGCCACTTAGCATTATCCATACATTTGGCACTGTGGTTAAACGTATCGAATGGCAGAAAAACATTGTTGGTAACTTCTTCAGTCTGGGCATTCTGTTATTGCGACACACGTAGCAGATTCCATTTACCTGAGGGGGACACATGATTACAAGCCTGCCCGTCTGGAGGTCGCACACGACGCGTGGCATGTAGGCCGGTTGTACGCACTCTGCATTATTTGAGAATTGGGAACACAGTAAAAAATATGTTTTTGTTTTTTGTTCTGTTCACGACTTGGCTAAGTCGCCAAAGTGCGGGGTTTGGTAGGGCACTTAGTCGTGTCTTCCACCTATCTGAACCATCTCGAAGTCGAATGCCGCCCACATGTGGTGCTGGCAGTCCGGGTACACCGAGACGAATATAAAAACGGGACGGGTAGAAGGGGTTCCTTTCGCGCGAAAATTTCGGAGCCACTTGACTTGACATATATGTCCAACGGTGTGGTTACACGCACAACGCAACGCAGGCGCCTCCTCTCTTCTCTCTTCGCACTGTACACATGCGGATTCTGCGGTCACTCAGTGAGGCAATATCAAATTGGTTTCTTGAAAATTGAAAGCTTTCAAGACTGATGTGGGTGTTGTCAAGCACAAATCGGGCCTGATCCCATGATAGGTGGCAGCCAGTGATGTGTATAGCCATCTCCGGTCCGTCCGCGATGTTCGAGATGCATCAAATTTAGTCCATGCCGAATTACGAGAACGTCAAAAAGAGTGAGCTGCGAGGATAACGAATGATACTTTCACATATGGTATGCCGTTCATACTTTTATAGTGGCTTCTTTTCGATCAAGGTGCTTAAAACACCCGTAGTGACAAAAGCTAGTTTCCATACAGGTCTTTGTTGTTGGGGCAAGCCCCTATTCATATTCCCACAGTTCAAAAACACGGAGTTCCATAATCCCAGCCAGGGAAGTAACATTTGGTGTGCTTCCATTCCTACTACGCCTCTCGATATCCTGCTTCGAGCTATGATTGGTGAGTTTCATACAACATATAATTGACGTAAACAGAATTGGGACCTATTGCCGTTAATGGTCATGTAAGTAACCTTTCCGTCTTACAGACATGAGCTACCTGATGCTAATTGAAAATCGTATAATATAGGACGATGACGACGCTCCGATGTACAGGATTCCAGTTTGCCGCACTTGACACCATTATCCCACTCCTTTTACGCATCGTTGCTGACCCTAATGATGAACTACCAAAGGCTACTCGGCTAAAAGCAACCAAGACTGATGACCTGCTCAGCTCAAGACAAATGCGCGGTCGAGTTAGCCCCGATTTCAATTGACGACCGCTCTGTGATAAACCTCCGCTCGAGCGGTAGCTTTACTAACGTCTGAGGAAGGGCAAAGTATTAGTAAAGGAGGTTCGCATAGATAGGGAACGAATAAGGCGGTATCAAGTTCATGGAGTCTGGATAGACACGGTTGCGTATTTCCTGATTTCGAAGAGAAACCACCGAAATTTTGACACCGATACAACCCTTGCTCGCTAATTACGCACACTACAAGTCGATAATGCAAACACCCCCTCGGTTTTGAGGCTCAGACCGAACGCACGTTCTTGAGTGCTTACTGAGACCCAAACGACAAGCCGAGGGAAAAGAAGCAGTCTGTTATCTCATGACATATGCTTTTCTACTCGGCATTCTTCCGATGAGCTTTGCGCCCGAGCAAAGGATTTTCAGACCGCGAGCTCAACGCTAGACTCTTGGGTAAATGGCTTCAGATGATTTCTCAAGGCCACCGTCACGTGGTCCATGAGTTCGACGCGTACTGAGGTCTCTGCAAACTGGCCCCCACGCGTGGACGCGAGTGTCTACTAATAGTAAAGGAGAGCGCCTGCGGTTTCAAGCCAACGCATTACCGTCGGGTAAATGGACACTGTGATGCCACCCGATCGTTTTTACCCCACATCGAGGATAAATCGACTGTTTGTGAATATGGGAGATGGGAAGGTACGGCCAAGCATAGGGCTACAAAACCCCGCTTCAAACCAGAAGTAACCATCATAAAGAAAGAAAAAAGGAACATCTTTTTTTGGCCTTCATATAAATCTGGTATGGGTCAGGGAAGCTTCAATAAGGAGTCGAAGCGATACCCCACGTGTTCAAGAAGACTGTGTATTAAGCATTTTAAGACATGCCGTACGATTAAGAGTTGCAAAAAAGAAGACCCCTGACTATAACCAACCCATGTTCAGTTATTGCCCCGATAGAACTGCACGGGTCCACCTGCGTCGAGCTAAAGCTTATTTCGACTTCCAAGTTCCCTTCCTGGGACAGTCTGAATGAAGAAACTATACTATGCGTGATATAATCTGCGATGCCACCGTAGCCTGGCTTATCCCACCCAGAAAGATGACTGTGGGTTGCAAGTCGTTCCTTTTCCACATTAGAACATAATGATACGCACTTCGGGCCGTGGCTCTTCCCGGTCATGCCGATCGAAAATAATTCAAGTAATGTGGTGCCCATGCAGTGCCCGCAGTCGACCAAGTCTTCGCATCATAATAAACACGATGGAGCAGCTCAGGTGACCAGCGCAGGGTGTCATTGAGATGAGTCATGAGAGCATCATCACCCCGAGTACTTTTGAAGCCCAGAAACGCATGCATGGAGTTCAAAGTGTGAGTAAGTGAGGTACAGGATTACGCAAAGAATGTGAAGTAAACACGGCATCGAACCGTTCACACGTCAACTAATCATCCCACGAGCACGTGAACAATGAACCGCTGGTCCTTCAAACCAACATACACACATACCTACACGCACATGAACTGATCAGAAACCAACGCAGAACCGCAGACTTGGCCTTCTTCGTAGCCGGTGTTCTGTAATGCGTTTTCGATGCGGGCTGCCCCCCGGGTTTCCTTCTACTCATCAGTGCCATACTGCTTCACCCACCTCCTGTATGCACTTCTGGAAACCGCCTTTCTGTCATCCACGTCCTGCATCCCCAGTTTATTTTTGATCTTTACCTATCAGTATCCACCGACCATGGGCTGCTATCCTTTTGTCTGCCGGCACATGCCTGGCAATAACGTCGGCCTCTGCCGATCCCTACTTGCTCACGAGCTGCTTCTTGATCCAGCTGTAGAAATCAACTTTCCGCAGATTCAGGACGCGGTCCGTCACGGTGCGGGTATTTTCGAGGTGTTTCTGAAAGGCTGCGTCTTCGCCCTTCTGCTGGCGGGCTTTGGTCACTGTATTGACAGCCTTGGTAATGTAGTAGTTGTAGTAGTTGTAGGCGCCTTGCTTCAACTTGTTGTCCCTCGTTGCCGGCTTCATCTTGAGCGATCTGGCGTACCCGCCATCTCGGATGTCTCGGTCCAGTTTGGCAAGGTCGTCGGATCACTTGAGTGAGACGCGATCCTCGGCGGCGTTGTCAATCCGTGCCATGGATTTGACGAAATTGAGTCGGCCTTTTCTAGGGAACCTCTGTTCCAGGCGTTTACAGTAATTGGGTCTCGTGGAATGAAAGGCAGAATCACGTTGTAATCAGGACCTTCGAGTGCCCAGGCGATGTCATAGATCTTGAACCAATACATCGTTTCGTACCCAACTTGTAGACCACCAGCTAGAACCTGGACAACCAGGCAGCTAAGCATAATAAGTGATGATATTCAAGCACTTGAAACACTTTTGATGGCGAACAATAACAGAATAGTGGTGAAAAATGAATCTCATAGCACCATACAAATCTTAAGTGTCTCATAGAAATGTCAAAATGAGAGGCAGCGTAACGGGATCGACTGAAGTAGAAGTCCTACTCGACCTATTGACAATGAGTGTCGAGAGCGGCGAGGCAAAGGGGTCCAACCAGCTTTTGATCATTGCGCAGCTCGTTGGTCATTTGATGATAGCTACAGACAAAATCCACAACTAGTATGAAAGGCTATGAGACTCCCGGGTTGGGGAACATAATTCATCGTCAGGAAAGTTGTGCTCACAGGAAACAAAAGCTCCCACTCATCCTTCTAATCCTCCAACCACTTCCGCAGCCAAGCCATCACACAAGCTGTGCCAACAAAGCGGGCTTTCTTATCAACGGACGCCAGTGCCTTTTATGCCGTGCTGTCAGATTTGAAGGCCGAGACTAGCGCGTTGGCGTCACACTTTATGACCTTCTCCAACTGACCGTCCAGCTCCCAGTGGCCCTCGAAGCGATGAAGCACGGGGAGTGCGGGCCTGGAGGATATGTGTCAGATATTCTTTGGACTGAGATTCCATTTTATCAATTACATATGCATCACTTAAATTGGTATCCGACATCTCAGTTGAAGCTACTAGTGAAAATGCGGATGCTGGAAGATACGCGCCACGATGAGTCTGGCCGGAGGGACTACCGAATAGACAGCCGCCACTGGAAGGTTAAGCTTGCAGCGGGTTGCCAAGTAATCGAACTTTAATTTAGAATCGGATTCTGACTCTATCCATTAGGGGCGGCGCTCCTTCTGATAAGGTTCCCGCACGGCATTAGTCGACAACACACTTTGGGAGTATCGAACCGTCCCTCTCTTCATCTTACGAGCACCTCCCATGGGAGACGTGTGCGTATGCATAAAGTGCTCTGAGGCCCAGGCGAGTCGGTCACTAAGTTCACGAGTCTGTCTTGTCAGCATCGGATCCTTCATTCCCGGCAACGAATGAACACCATTTCCCACAGACCTGGTACTGGATGCCCAGGCGAACTCCTTCACGCTCGGCCATGTCGGAGAATTGACTATCGCATTTGGCCTTCAGAAGTTTAGCCCTTCTTGGAAGATCCAGCCTCGCCTTTCCTAAAGCTGGCCGACTGCCTTTTTAGCGCCGAGTTGGTGAATCGTGTCTCCTTCATCTTCGGGGACAGTGACAGGAATCTCCAACTACAGGGTCCGTGAACGGGAGTACCGCGAAGAACGACAGTCTTGGGGTAAGTCTGGTTTTTCTCTAAAGGAACAGGTAGAACGTATTGCGGTTGAACGGGAATAGCGGCGGCAAGCGAAGGGAACTTATTGCGTTGGCCCAGACACACCGCCTGTGTGCTGGGGGCAGCGCTTGGGTCAACCGCCCATAGATAGTCCTTTTGTAGCTGCAGATTTCTGGAAGTTTACTCCAACCATGATTATCATCACCAATACAGCTCTCTTGCCTGTATTGCCCACAGAGCTTGTAGAATCTTCGGTACACCGCCTTGATCATCGTGATCAGTATCAGTGAACTCATGGAAGTAAGGCGACGAATGAAGAATCTTGAAAGGTTATGTGGATTCTTCGCAGAGCACGCGTGTGAAAAGTCACTTGATTACTGTTGTGGAAATGAAGAATATCCAGCCGACACAAAAGCTAAGTCGTCCAGATACTGCGGCTTTGATAGGTTATGATCAAACTGAAGACGAGTTATCATGCTCTTCTTTAATACATAACTCGGTAGGAGTCATAGCTTCGGCATAACACTCGTCGCCTCGTTCACGTTGATAGCTGAAATATATTATTTCTTAGTACCCCGAAATTTATACTGAAATAGGCTATAAGTAGGAGACTGATGGGCTCCTATCAAACAACCACCCTCTCCTCCTCCCCAGCCTCCATTCTAACCCTCTTCACAACCTCCATGACCAAAGGTCCTCCTCCAGGCCCACTCGCATCCAGACTAAGCGTAACGCGTTCCCTATCCGCGACCACCCTTATCGTCTCGCCCAGGTTCTTGAAGTCCGTCTCGCACGATACCGCCTCCCTATCCGTACTCACCGTCTCCACTGCCGATTTCGGCTGCTGAGCTGGCACCTCGCCCGGTCCAGCCACGGGGCTTGGATCCGCTGAGCTCCCTGGCCTGACCTCCCGGATTTCGATACTGGGATACGGCAGCCAGCCTTCACGAAGTGGGATGAGCAGAAGCGGTATGTCAGCCTCGGTTTCTTCTGTGCTGCTGATGCCGACTTCGTCTGATTCAGGGGCGGGGATGACGAAGTGACCTTTCCGCCGCCCACCAACGAGCCAGGTATCCGCTGGTGCCACGACCTCATAGCTGAACTCCAAATCGACCATATCCTTGGCCGGCGTGGTGTCCCAGACACGTGTCCACTTGAGGTGCAGCGTTGCAGGGAGAAGTTGATTCGTCATCACAGTCGACTTATCGACTCGAATGTCCACCGTGTGTACGATAGAGATGCTAGGTACATCGACCGGAATCAGGATTGACTTTGATTCACCCCCCTGAATAGCAACGCGCGAGTTTTCCGTCTGCCACTTGCGGATAAACTCACTCAACACTATCGCTAGGTCTCTGCCGTCTGCATCATTGCCAAGGGCAGTGAAGGATGAGGTCCAGTCGATGTTAGGAGAGCTCAGAAATCCCGTATCCACATAACCAAGAAGACAAGCCCTCTCGAGCTCATGCGGGCCGAGACATGCTTCGAAGTGTGGTACGATGGTGTCTGATAGCAATCTCCCGTAAGGCGCCAATGCGGTATCTTTGAGCGTCATGGTCAAGTTTTCCCGTATCGTTTCAAGCACATCATCTCCCAACACACTGTAATCAAGCTTAAGAAATAGAGTTTTCTGTGTTTTGGGGGTGAGCTTGACCGCCTTTTTGCGACGAATCTTGTAAAGCAAGCTTGCCGGCAGACGTGGGAACACTACCACCGAATCTCCCGGAGGTACGCCGAAGTCGGCTTGGAAGAGCTCAGAGTCGATAAGCTCACTTTTGTACAGACGCAGCGGGCTCTCGCTGGCCGTTGAGACGGTAAAGCGGCTGAACAGTGCGCTATGCTTGAAGACATCCTGGACATTAACCCCGAGTGCTAGTGTGATGGGCACTGTCGGTGTTTTGGAGAAGGTGAACGTGCCGTGCTCCGTCGTGTATGAGACATCGATCCGGATGGACACGGACGTAACCTCCTGTTCGTTCGTGTATGGGAAACGAATTTTGGTGGTTTCGCGCGCCGGTATGGCGGCGAAGCTGAACAGGCCGGCCGTGGGGCTCTTGGAAAACTCAAATGAGGACTCAATGCACTTGGCTTCGGCAGTAAGTAGTCTCATGCCACCAGTCGCAGCCTTGACACGAACTTCGGCGCTTACGATGTTGTTCCAGCCAGAATCGAGATTGATGTCGACTGTATTGTTGCGGTCCAGCTGAATATGAGTAGATGCCGATAGACTGACGTTTAGTGCTTCCGCTCTGTGAAATATGGTAATTTTCGGCGATTTCAGCAGCTCGCCTGTCTTGTTGGCCTCTCTGTCATAATGCATACATAGGTTGCTGGCGGTAAAGTCGATCTTGTCAACGTCATAGATGCCCGGAAGTACCATCTATGGTTGTGTCAGCATAACTCGTGGTTGCATTGGGCGTTGTTCTGAAGAAACTCACATTACTACTCAGGTCCAGTCTATTCCTTCCAGGCTTAATAGTTGTGGGCCTCGATAGTGATAGCAGTATCTCTTTCTGCACACCGGCAACTTGACTGACTAGACGCACTCTTGCTTTCTCCAACTGCATCTCATCAACTAAAACGCTAAACAGCTTCAAGCGAGCCGAGAAACTGTCTCGGCCGACATGGTACTCTAGAGAGCCATCGACCTCCAGCGCGGAAAAGAAATTTGCCAACGGCACCCGGACTGTGTTCTGCAATGTCTTGGTCTCTGCTAGCAAGTCGGCCAAGAGACCTTTGATAGCTTCACTGTCTGGATAATCGACATCCGTCTTGCCCAAACGTAATGATGAACGGTACTGTTGCTTCTGGCGTTCAGCGGCTGCCGCTTTGGAAAGAAGCTTAAGCGTGACTTTGACGTACTCGTCTTTACGCTGCAGTTGCTTCAGGCACCGGGAGTACATAATCAACATGCTCAACTCCAACAAGCTCCACCCACTCTCCCCGAAAAACGGCGTCGTCCTCCAGAAATAAGAAGCTGCAGCAGCGTAGTCGCGAAGATGGTACTTCAAGACGGCTAGATCAGCCATACTTGCTTGTACTGAGTGGGTGTGGTTGGCAACGGTGTAATGTCGCAGCGCCTTATCCGTCAACATTTCGTACAGACGGTAAAAGTCGCCGTCGTTGTCGAGGGCAGTGCGGAGGAGGTGACTATTGAGCCCAGCAAGCGACAGGATCGTCTCCTTGGTAGCTAAATCCTCACCCTCTGCGGTAAGGGTCGTGTCAGCGTCCAGGCTAATCTCTACCATGTCCACCATGCTGGACTCTCCCACAACGGGTACTCCCGTCCAACCGTCGCTCCAACCCCGCTTCTTCCCGCACTCCTCAAGAATGTTGCGCGAAAGAACGTAGAGCTCGGCTCTCCTAGAAGCCAGTTCTTCTAAGCCCACCTTGAGGAACGCATTCGTCTTTGCCACTTCGTGTTCTGACACATTCCTGTTCTGTCCCGGGCCGGGAAAGAAGTTGGGGCTTTGTGGAGGTCGACCTGCGCCAGCACCGCCGGTGGTGATGCGCAACGACGAGTTTCTGGATGGATGCATCATTGTTTTTGGCTCAGGGATAGATGACTTGGGCTCATGACCATCTGGAGGCGCCAATATCGAAGGCGGAATTGGGAGTGCTTTTGTGGAAGTCTGCGCTAGTATTTGCTGGGCGATGGAGAAGGCGAAAGCCGCAACCAGGTTGTCCATTATCTCCGCCACTGCAGAATCCCGGGACGGTGCACTGCTGTTGTCATCAGACTTCTTTTCTGCCGTCAGGGCAGACAGGATGTCGCCCCTCATCACATGAGACACGGCTGGAATGAACTCCATCGTTCTCCGGCAGATCTCGGCCAGTATGGATAAATCCTCATGCTCGTTTTCTGTCTGCCTGGGCGGCGGCGCTCTTGGCGCCACGCCGTGCATAGTCGACTCCTGTTGTTCCTTGAGCTTAGCAAGTAGCTCTTCCCGCGTGGACCAAGCATTGCCAAGTCGCAGGAGAAGTGCGATCTGCCTGGCAAAGATGTAGCACCGGAAGTCGAAAACGGAAACATTATTTTCGAGTATCAACTCTCGGTACGGTTTCTTCGTGGCGCTGATGGGAATATCGTCAAACGTCTCCTTGGCGTCCGTATCTGCAGTTACAGAGGCCTGCATGTCCACTACTTCGTCGCCGTCGGGGTCGCCGTCACCGTCGTTATCACCGTCGTTGTCACCGTCGCTGTCTCTCTTGTCGCCATACATTTCAGCTCGTGCCTTGACAGCTGCTTCTCGCAACTCTTGGGTATAATTCAACATTGTATTGGCAGCGGCACTCGAGCCGCCACGAGCCTGGTCTTTGATAACCATGTCGAGTCCCACGCTCAGCTCGTCATAGACCACGAGTGCATCCTCGACCAAGCCAACACTTTCAAAGCCTCTGGCAAGACCCTCCTTTAAGATGAAGAAAGTGCAAAAGTTCCACCCCGGCAAACTCCTCTGGGCGTCCTTCTCTTTGATGTCCTCTTCGTACTGGCTTACCCGGCTGTCAAAACTTGACAAAATCAGGCTTCTAATCTTGGATATCAGGTCGGTCCAGGCATTATCGCTTTCTTCGCCAGTTTCCTTGTATCCACTCGGCACGGCTGGCACAACTCGAGGCAAGAGATCGTAGGGGACATCGTTGATCCCGATCCTGATCTGGGCGACGCGGTCCACGCCCCCTTTACTGCTGCTGTTGAAATCGCTTCGAAGCTTCTCCAGTAGCGTGCTGGATCCCGTGCGCCATCTGGCTGGGACAGCAGAGCTCTTCTCGGAAGCGGCATCGGTCTTACCCGTCACCCGCGGCTGGGTCGCTGCGACTGTGTTGGGTATGACAACGTGGAGAATCAACCACTCGAAGGCGTCGTGGTTCTCGGCGGTATTGGCCTTTTTCGCGCCCGATGCGCGGGTGTTGGCCTTGACCCAATCGCGAATCTCTTGCCTAACGGATGCTTTGTACGAGTCGTTGTCGTCGCATCTTACAAAAAGCACCTTAAGATACGGTGTCCTTCTCAAGCCAGGGATTTGATGCCGTCGCGCTGGGGTGCTGTTCTTCTGGCCAGCCGCCGCATGTTTGTCGGCTGCATCGGTAAGTGTAACGCTCCCTATCTGAGTCTGGAAGCCGTCATCGCGCGCGTTCGAGCTGTTGGTTCGCTGGAGTGCCGGGAAGGGGTCAGGGGAGAGAATAGTTCGCGGATCCGTCGAGCCGGCGGTTAGGAGCTCGACGTGGAGGGCATCAATCGATCGAAGAGGTCCGGCATGCGACTGCCAATGCAGGTTGCGTAGGGGTAGGCGAGGAACAAGCCCGGGTGCTAGCAGCTTGTAGACGCCATGAGGGTCAAAGTACTCGACTGCCACATGCTCAGTATTGACGACGACGGTGTCTCGGGAACGGGCCTGGAACTATGAACTAACCGGTAACTTTGGAGGTGGAAAACGGCTGTTCCATGATGAACAGCTTGGGCAATGGTTCATGGCTTCATGATTGGTGTAATTGGAGTGTATGCTTGCGCAGTGCCGAGGTATCAAGTTACGAGACGTTGTAGGAGAGCCCTTTCTAGTGAACTGTCGAACTAGTAATGCCAGCTCAAGCTTAAACTCGGCGTCAGGGGTAGGATGCGATGTACCTAGCTCAAATCGGAAGGCGGTAAGGGAGCAGCTCCATGCCACCGGTTAGGTACATCTCTTGAGAGCAGCGGGGTGTACAAGCCATTCCCACGAATCATGAGTGAATCGCACGCTGTTTCTCGCGTGCTAGGATAGATGTGGACTCGGGTATCCAGGCTATTCTGCAGAGCATTCATTGGTCAAACGGCGTTCGACGCAATTGCAGTGTACTCCCGATGGCGGGGTGGCAGAATTAATATATTTTTCGGTTCTTGCGCCCTGCGGCAAAAGAGGCATCTTTTCGATCGAGCCTCGATTGGTGTACCCTGAATATTCACGGATCGTGAGCTTCTATACCCACGTCTACTTTGTTCCCGATCTCAATAACTTGATCCACCTTTTTGCTACGACATAGCATAATGTCAGGCCTCCAAGCTATCCGATATACGCGGGGTTCCCTCGAAGTCCTCGATCAACTTCGCCTACCCCACGAACACCACTACGACAACATCACAACATCTGAAGAAGCGTTCGACTGCATCAAGTCCATGCGGGTGCGCGGTGCTCCGGCAATTGCTATCGTAGCCGCCCTGGCGCATGCTGTGGAACTCCACAATGGCGCTTGTAAGGCATCAACGACCGAAAAGACGATCGCATATATCGAGTCGCGGCTCGACTACCTATTCGAATCGCGACCGACCGCTGTCGACTTGGGGAATGCCATATCACATTTGAAGACCACAGTACGGAGAGTTGTTGTTAGTGGGTTGGACGGCCAGGCGGCGCAAGAGAAGGTAATAGAGGCATACATCGAAGCTGCTGAAGAAATATTCCGGAAGGACACGGAGACAAACCTCTCAATTGGCGAACATGGAGCGAAATGGGTGGTCGAGAACGCGACTGTTCAGTCAGCTGAGGGCAAAGTCGCAGTTCTGACGCACTGCAACACGGGATCCCTCGCGACGTCAGGCCACGGCACCGCACTCGGCATCATTCGGTCGCTTCACTCTGCGGGATCACTCTCGCACGCTTTCTGTACCGAGACAAGGCCTTACAACCAGGGAAGCCGCCTGACAGCTTTCGAGCTGGTGTACGAGAATATTCCGTCGACGCTGATTACTGATTCCATGGCCGGTGCTCTGTTTGCGACGCGGAAACAGAAAGATCATATCGCTGCAGTCATTGTGGGCGCAGACCGAGTGGTGCGCAACGGCGACACGGCAAACAAGGTTGGAACCTATGCTCTTGCGGTCCTGGCCAAGTACCATGGAATCAAATTTGTTGTCGCGGCGCCGACGACATCGATAGATCTCAAGACGGAGACGGGCTTCGGCATCAAGATCGAGGAGCGGAAGCGTGAGGAGTTGACACAGATCAGTGGCGCTGTGGTGGGTGCCAATGGGAGTGTAGACGTGAGTAAGACGGCGCGGGTCGCGATTGCGGACCAGAGAGTCGGCGTGTGGAATCCGGCCTTTGATGTTACACCTGCGGAGCTAATTGATGCTGTTGTTACGGAAAGGGGCGTTGTAGAGAAGGGGCCAGACGGCAGATTCGATTTCAGCGGTGTGATGCCGGAAAGATGGGCACAGGTTGCCGGGACCGCGTAAACTGCTGAATTACAAACGGTTTCCAATCAGCGAATTCGGGCATACACGTGAATGGGGCCCATGCCCAGCACATATTACGAAAGATTCGGGTCTGTCGTTGTTCTAGCACTGCGATAACAGAAGTGGTGAACGTTCGGTGTATCGCTAATAAGTCCGGTTCGTAATTCACGGTGTCAGCCCATGCGCTTAATCGGTAGGAGCGCAAATGTCGTCATTCAGATTTGGAGCTCCACCCCAACCTTCCATGTTCCTTCCGGGCTAGGAGCTGTCGTCAATATCTTCCCTCATGGATTGATAACGGGGCGAGTCCTTAGACTGAGATTATAACAGCGTCTCTGGGGCCAATTGAGATTTTGCTGCTGTCTTGATTCTTTTTGAGAACACTGTTCTATTATTGCACCAGTCTCGGTCTATAACACTTAGTGATGAAGCTCCTCCTTGCCGCCCTGATCGCGGGTAGCTCCGTCTTCGCGAGCTCATCGCAACGACCTTTGACTCTTGACACTGACTTGAGCTTCCAATCAACCATTGGCGAAGTCTACAACTCGGGATCTGCTCCAAGCTACCGTGCCTCGCTCGTCGCCCTCCACAAAGCTCTTGTGTCAATACCCTCCGTAACTGGCAACGAGAACGAAGTCGGCACCTACCTAGTCGACTACCTGACCGAGCGAGGACTACACGCCCAATTGCAGTTCATCCCGCCATCAAATACCACATCTGATGCCTCCACGGACGAGAAGCCTCGCTTCAATGTCCTAGCCTGGCCAGGCAAGACCCGAAACCCGAGCCCTAAAGTCCTAGTCAGCAGCCACATCGACACCGTCCCGCCCTTCATCCCGTATTCCGCGTCCGACGACCCACCCAACGCCGATACCGTGATCGCCGGGCGGGGCAGCGTAGATGCCAAGGCAAGCGTAGCAGCACAAGTTACTGCCTTGCTTGACCTGCTCCTCGACAAGTCCGTCAGCGACGACGTCAAGGACGTCATGCTGCTATACGTAGTAGGCGAGGAGACCAACGGCGCCGGGATGCGGTATTTCTCCGAGACGTGGGGCCTGCTGGAGCCCCCGCCCACCTTCAAGGCGGGTATCTTCGGCGAGCCGACTGAGGGGAAGCTGGCGTGTGGGCACAAGGGCCATCTTGCGTGCACCATCAAGGCCACCGGGAGGGCGGGACACAGTGGATATCCCTGGCTGGGAAAATCCGCGACGGAGGTGCTAATGCGTGCACTGATCAAGGTCCTTGATACGGATCTAGGGAGTAGTGAGAGGTTTGGGAATACGACGGTTAATGTGGGCCGCATTGAGGGAGGGGTGGCGTCGAATGTCATTGCTGAGAAGGCGGAAGCAAGGTTGACGATTCGGGTTGCTATTGCGCCGCAGGATAAGGGGGCTAATGTGATTGAGGAGAGAATCAGCGATGTGCTAAAGAGTGTGGACGAGGATCTGGAGATGGACTGTGGCAATGGGTATGGGGCTGTGATATGTGACTGCGAGGTTGACGGGTTTAAGAACATCACGGTTAACTACGGCACTGATGTGCCGAACTTGAAGGGTGATCATACGAGATACTTATACGGACCGGGCACGATTTTCGTGGCCCATGGACCGGACGAGGCGCTGAAACTGAGCGACCTCGAGGCGGCGGTGGAGGGGTACAAGAAGCTTATTTTGCATGCATTGCAAAGCTGAATACCGGCATTACTCCCTACTTCATTAGAACGTAAAGGAGCAACCAATATTATATTAATTGGGCACATCCTCTCGATCTTAGATAGTAATCTAGGCTACGGGGAGATGTGATACATGTACTACTTGACGCCTGTGGTACTTCATTCGACAATCCCCCTTGACATCCACCCCTGTAAGTCTCGTGGGCCGGTGTATTCTGCTCTAGTCTGATAAATTTGCTAACAAGTTCATTCGAACTATTAATAGTTGGGAATCCGGCACGTCGGCCTGCCCGGTGGAGCTGTTCTTTTGCAACTCCAAGACCAAAGTGTGCTCCCGATGGCTGCAACGATGATCTGGATTTGGCACAATATTGGGCTCAATGTTGGTATGGAACCGCCGACTATCATGAGCAGTAGCTCCATGGTTTGCCATGATAAGATGTTGAAAGAGGTCCAGCTGTAATCATGTGGCTGTGCGAGATGGATGAGGCAGTGAGTCTTGATGCTGAGTATGATACTCAGCTGTATCTTTTCCGTAGAGCTGATTTGTAGTTTCCAGAAATCGGTGATGGGTATGATGACTAGACTGGCGTCTACGAAGCTGTTGATCGCTGATAACAGCAATTCCGCATGTTGCAGAATCACTTGCACGACGGCGTTGATACTCTTTAGAGATATAGAAAAAAAAATATTAAATACGCCGTAGGTGTTAACCCTCGGTACCTCTACAAGTACTCCCTTAAGGGGCTATAGATGATATAGCGGGCCCTTAAGCCGCGTCGGGCGGTTATACAGGTAAACTTGTAGCCAAATGACTACTAAACCTCCTGTCCCTCCCTAAGTCTGTGCTACAACCCCTGCCTGAACTACCGATAAGTGTGGTAATGTGGCACTTAAATTCGTCCTCAGGGGTGGGATGCTGCTGATGTGCAGAAGATGCTCGACTATTTTTTTTGTCGCGACAAGTCGTAGTATCTGCTAATTGGGGTTCTCGTCGAGCGTATACATCTCAACCATACGCTCAAGTGGATAGACCGTAACGTGGTCAGACGCTCGCAAGAATCGCGGCGAGAGGGCGTGCTGCGCGCCTTCTATCGTGAGGGGACGGGTTCGCCGACGAGCGTTATCGGAAAGGCGAGGTCCGATAAGGGGTCGGATTAACGATTCGAATTCTGGACCGGCTGTCGAGTTATATTCCGCCGACGTAGTGCTTGACGGTCGACTGGCTAGGATGCTCGTAATCCTAAACTGCACCAATCTCCCTATTATCGCTAGGTAGGCGAAGTCAACAAGGTGGGCAGCGCGCCGTAAGGGTTGACTAAACCCCCTTGTGTGTCAGCTGCGGGATTCGAACCCGCGACTCGTCACCGACCCAAGTGGGCGAGGCTCAAATCGGGACTTATCTACCAGCGAAGTGACCAACTACACCAGCCGACCAGAGATATAGTAACAGCCCATAGACAGCTCCTTCGTCATCTCAATTCCGTCGTCTTGATTTTAGAAAATAGTAAAGGGGAGACTGAGACTTTTCCCCGCTGCAACACCCAGGATCCCAGCTTGTCAATATCCCACATATTCTTTGGTCTCTGTTTGTGGCAGAAATCGTCAAGAAGACTTATAAAACTGTTTTGTAATTGGGATTTAGTACCGAGGCTGGGGTATTCTTTCACTCTTCGTCTCTCCAAGACGGAGGATGACAGACCATGCAGAACCATCTGATATCCAAGTATTTAGTGAAGAAGGCCAATGAGATTTTAGGATCGTTGACGTAACTCTCAGCATCATGGGTCAGCAGCCTTCTTTCTCCAGTCATCATCAGATGATTTGGCCGAGTTGGCGAGAGTTGCGTTCGACCTGAACAATAGGATGCGGGCAAAGCCGGCTAATAACAAAAATCTGCTTGTGGGTGAAATTTTACAGATTTACAAGGATTCAAAACATTTTCTGACCCAAGTGTGCCACAAGAGGGACGAAGATGACATGGCTGTGGAGACAATGATGGACTAGTTTTGACCAGGCAGCTTCCAGGAACGAGATGAGCTTGCCGACATCGCTTTTGGGGAATTGTACGAACGATTTGGAAGCTTTACTATGGACCGAGATGTAGGATATTGGACAAATTACTCGCGATGGGATTTCTGCCAGCACCACGTAGTCCTTGACTCGGTCGTCTGAAATCCTATACTCTTGTTTCTTCTTTATTTTCAGACCAAAAAGTTCATCTAGCAGACTCGAAGATGAATAAAAATCGAACTGAAAAGTCCAATGGATCGATATCGTTTTTTTCACTCTCTTTGTGACAGACTTCCCCATATTCTTCTTAGCATTGCCAACAAGGAGCCCGCCGAAGAAATGCATCCCCTGACCCCTGAATACTACCCTGAAACTCCTCAAAGCTCTCAGCAGCCCAATTCTCTCCATCCGCACCCGGAAACACACCTGTCCTGGAAACACGATGTACAGGATATCATTCTTATCATGCCTTTTATCTCCGTTCGTGTACTCCCTAAAGCAAGTCATCGCTAGTGCCTTATCGCCATCATCACCATTCTTTTCGTCCGAAATGCCATAAACTTCTAGCCATGATCAGCGATACTCTATTGATCTTAATCCTTTCCAATTCGAACAAGTATTTACCAGTTTATTATTGCAGACCACAGCTGCTACACTCAAAGGTTCAAGCTTACGTTCTCGCGGATCGAAAGTTCGCCATCCCGGGTTTGGACCGGCGTTCCCGAACACAGCATACGGACGGATCTTCGCGCATAAGTCACTGATGCCACGAACTTATCCTTACGACATCTTTAAATGAGGTGACGGACTGTGTCGGGTCTCTTTGAATTAGCAGCACCGGCCATAGTCTGCGGGACCGTCTTGGGTGCCGTCGCAGTCGATTTCCATTGTTTCCCAAAGAGCCGAGGAGGCCGGTGAGGTACATCACGCTGTAGTACTGTTTTGTCGGACCGCACCAGCCTTCGACGTCCAACGACTGTTCTTTCCGTTTTACCGCTTTTACAGTCAGTTGAATGATGATGAATAAACCGTGTGCATCAACCCCTTGGCAACGGCCACCCGTTAGAATCTCTGGAACGAAACCTCTGGTGTATCAGCAACTGACTTCTACGTTGCGTGGTATGATCTTCAATGACGCCAGGGAACCCTGAATCACACGAATTGATGAGTCGGTGAATCTCTGGTATCATTAGAAGTCTGATAACAATACTCTGGTCATCGCCTTGATATCTACATTTACACATCCGTGATGCTGACATAGGAATAATCTCACATATACATAGTCCAAGCGCCACCGGAAACTTGCCGCTGTTTGCTGATTTAGAACAGAAAGACAGGATGAAACCTAGACATGTACTCTGCCCAACTATATCCGTTGCCACAGTTTATACTATAGCGCATCATATCGCTTGTTACAAGCCCAAGCTCCAGGACAATGCTCGACCACTTTAATCCCTGCGCAGGTAGATATTCAAATCTCCAAAACGCTCACGCTCTGCAGGAAACTCATACTTATCGTAATCCTCGACCAGTTTGCGGGTGCGAGGCGAATCCTGATCCGTCGTCCATGGTCTGTATGCTCAGTATCAGCACATTAACATGTTATCACAGTGAGAAGGGCACCGATCACAACTCACGAGCATAAGACCTCTTCTCCCCACATTACTTTAACCTCCCACTGCGTTTTCTCCTCCGTCTCTGGCTTCACCCGATCCCAGATCATGGCCGCTGGCCTCGCAATATCGGCCACCACCTGCTTCACAGCAATGTTCGGATGACAACTGAACACAACCGTTTGCTCGTCTACATGTGTAAAGGCAAGTGAGCCACGGCCACCCACGACCTTGATGCCCTCATCCGCCAGCAATTGCTTTGACGCCGGTGAGTAGGCCGGGTCTTGGGCCAGAATAGGTAGAGGCCCAGTGCCTAGAAGCTCGCCCAGAACGGAAGCCATTGTGAGTGCTGCGGCGTGTTGGGTCATGGATCTCCGGAGCGGCAGGCCGTCACAAGTTGCCACAAAGTTCAAGCCGAAATCCGACATCCCCCTTTCCAGGTCCCCCAGCCCGAAGCATACTATGTTCTTGGTGGTTTTAGGGACATATGCACTTTCACGTAAGATGGCTATCAATTCGTTGCACGCCGTACTTTGGGTCCAGTTACGCTGGGCCTCGTCCCACGCAATTTTCAGCTGGATATGATCCGATGGCCGAGGAGACTCCTTATGCTGTTGTACCAGTGTGAGAGCGCTAGTGGCAATTGCTCGTTCTACGGATTCGGAAGGCCAAGACTCGGTGATTTCGTCGGGGCCCAGATCTAATTCCATCTCCTCGGCGTCGTAGACCAGTTGCTGATAGATTATGAAACGCGGCAAAACGAAACTATTTAATTTGAATTAGTTTAGCTGTATTTCTAGCTTCATCTTTGACTTTGAGAAATCGGAAGAATTATTGGACTGCAGGGCAATGGTCTTGCATTGGATTGTGATGATCTCTGAAGATTCCTCTGGGGATTTAACAGTGGCCAGAAGGGCCAGAAGGACCTTAAATACTTAGAAGTGAACAATGACTGCATTGAATGGTATGATGGGTGGAGGTCATATATCCTCATAAGCTGGCACTTTTTGATCTAATTGCTTTGAAGGTCCAACAGAAACAGAACGGGTGTATGGTAGAAAGGCCGCATGTTAGATAGTACGGGAATTTTCTCATAGAGAGTGGTATCTGGAACAGTAGTCACCTACAGCGCAGGTAACTTATGAATTTGAAAGATAAGAAAACCTAGAATTTAGGATTATATAACGATATAAGAGTAAAGAGCTATTCCTAAAAGGTGAATATCTTATAGCTTCCTAGAAAGGAGTTTAGGGTTTAAGGACTGTCTTTGGTAGAATGAAGACCTATTAGGTCACACTCTCCATAAGCCGCAGGCTTGCATAGTATAGTATAATGAATGGGAAAAAAAAGAAAAACGCCGTATGTTTTTGTCCCAAAAAAACTTGGTACTTACAATTCTCCTTGATGAGGCATCCTTGGATCGATTCCATCCTGAGGCAATCGCTTGCGCCTAAACACTCCATTCACTGCAACATGAGAGTCGTTAGTACCGAGTGGATAGTAAATCGGACTAACTATCCCCACACGTGCAGACATACTGCTTCGGACCATGATGGCATGAGCCCTCGGTTCCTTCTCCAGCTCTGCTTCAATGTCGCGAATCATGTCTTTGGTCCACATCCTTGCACCTGAAGCATACAGGTCCCGGATGTACTGGGCGAGCTTGTGACCCTCTCTACTGATCTTGCGATTATGTATCCTAGCAGCTGCCTCGCGGACCGATGTGTTGGGTTTGACAGCATGTTCGTCGCTTGTCTTATCGTCGGGCAGCCCGCTTTGTGCGCTTGGTTGTGCCATGATGGAGAAGCTAGCGACGGAGAGAGTCAGCTGAATTGTCGGTAGCCGAAGAGTGTGAGACTATGATGATCTAGCAGTCCGGAACTACATTGAAGATTGAGAAGGTGTGAATGCCAACAAGGCTGCAGGCGGCAGGACCCCCACTTCCTGAAGTGCAAACATGTGCGCCCTCCACCTCGTGCGCTGTAGACTGATTAATCGCCAAGGTAGGTGCTTTAGTTTGATTTGCTTGGTTTCGGAGGTGGCAGCTGTGATAGTTGTTTCGTGTAAGTTACTTACCTGCTGAAGGGACACTGAGTGAGAGATGTAGCGAATTTGGATATGTGCAATCCGAGTGACTGTCGGTTATCCTGAACATATAGTGTCAGAGATGGTTCGTGCATAGTTACTACCGCTTGGCTTCAGCCTACCAGCGCTAGCCTAAACACCTCTCTGTGTGCTCCAACATATACCCCGTATAGTAGAATCCCGTATGCTATATTTAAATCGCCAGAAGATCACGCATGCCTTTGTACACACTTGAGGTACCCCAAGTAAGCGTTTTGACATCTTTCAATAACAAATGTAATTCGTATCGACAGCCTAATACAAGACTTTAGCGGTAAGCTCCATGATACCAAGGAGGAGCGCTGTACCTGTCGAATGAGATTGTAAAAGTTGATCGAGCTTGTTCTTGCACTGTTTTACGGGAAGTTTTGCACATCACGTCATTGTATTGCTGGAGTAAGAAGCTTTCCAGCTAGAGAATGCTTCTAATCCTGACCAGCAGGAACTGGAAGCTTGCTTCCGCTTCTGTATCATGATCTATAACACAGGGCCAAGTTAGATGGGTTGTGCATGTCCCAAGGTATTCAACACTCGACTCAACTGTTTGTCGGCAGAGGCGAGCACTTCTGCTTTCCCCATCAAGTCACGGTGGCTGTCAGGGTACGGCTAGGCCGAAGGCAATAGTACAGAGTGATGGGGAGTAACGGGCGTCCCTCCTACGTAATACCGGGTGGTCACTGGCGGTCTCAGGTAGGGGTGCCCACGGTGATGCATTGATCTCTACTCTCCCTCTATCTTCTTCCCGGGCCTCCGCCCCTTACATAGATAGCTAGAACCCGACGTCGGAGCCGCGGAGCACTAGTTTCCCCGATTGTTCCGCAAACCAAGACTTCCATATCGTGTCATGACTCGCACATTCCTACACCAGAGCCCCACCGGTGTCCCACCGGTGCCTATGGCATTCTGTTCTCTGACAGTGGCAACGTTAAGAGAGGGTATTCCAACTAGAAGTGTATTCAGGAGACTTATGATCGACTCGACGGAAAGCCGTGCTACGATACAGCGATCCCCACTTTGAGCACCTTCAACACATCAGATGGAGGGTGTGATTGCTTCGAAATATGGTATAGTTAATGTTATAGGATTTCCAGGGCCTACTTTGGATCAACATGACCTCGAGGCTAGAATAACTGGATGTGGGTTTTTTTCAACTATATTGTACGCACTTGGCTAGGATAGAGAATCTTTGTGTTCCCCTTTTCCGTTTCAAACTTTCCTACTTTCATTACCTCCGCGTCGCAAAATATCGGGCTTATTAACGAAGAATAGGATTGAATGTGTTTCTGATTTTCTCCAAGTCCAAATGAGTGAAGGTGGCCGGCCATAAGGGCTTGAATTACAGAAAAGCGAATGATGTCTACCCTACAGGCAAAAGTTGTGTGGTAAGGTGGGTGCCCATATGTTATCACAAACTGGCAATTAAGTGGCAATGTCCTTGAAGTTCCAACCCCATCCGTCGTCCGTCGACTGGCTATAGTAGCGGTAAATCGGAAAAGACAGTTGTTGAAGTCGAAGGCTAGTGCGGTCCGACTGAAAAGCCCACCAAGGCATCAACATCATTCCAGCAAGTAATTCAGTCTCTGGTAATCTTCAAGAAGTACCTTCTCGCTTCTCACACTCCTCGGAACAAAATCCACCTTGAACTCCTCAGACGCGAACGTGAGACCTCCATGGAAACCACTCTCAATACTATTGTCGAGCTCCCCTTTGGAAACGATGTGAAATACCCACACCAGCTTCGCCGTTGCAATCAAGACAGAATTCTCCCCAAAAAGATCTCCGGGACACTGTCGCCGACCAGTGCCGAAAACGTATACTTGTTTCCGCCCTTCAGCCTGTGACGCCTCCGCAGGTCTTTTCGTTCCGTACGGGTTGTCTAGATACCGACTGGGGTCGAATTCTTCGGGATGGTCGTAATCTTTGGGATCGTGGGTGATGGCCCATGTGTTTTGGAGCAAGACTGTGCCTTGTTTTAAGTGATACCCACCGATGGTATCGTCGGCGTCGAGAACATGCGGCAGTGTGGTCGGTGTCGCGGGTCTCCATCTCAGGGATTCGAAGAAGCAAGCTCTAAGGTAAGGCAGTTTCTTCAGGTCGTCGGCTTTTGGTAGCCTTTCGGAGCCACATACGGCATCCACTTCATATTGAACATTTTTAAGGACCTCGGGGTGAGAAGCAAGGGCTTTTATGAGCGTCATAAAAGTGGCGAAAGTCGTATCTACGGCAGCTTCCAGCAAGCCACCTCCAAGGTAGGCAAGCTGATCATCGTCAAATTGTTGCTCGCCTTCTTCCTGTTCGCGGAGAATTTTGACCAGCAGAGACTCATGTTGTTTGACATTTTCGTTACTATTCTTCGACCTCGCTCGTTCCTGTTTGGCAAATTCAAGCATCATGTAGTAGAAGTCCTGCTGGTTGTTATGTACCAATCGGGTGTTGCGTTTCCAATCGGCCAGAAACTCAGGAACGTAACTCAGAATCGGGAAGATGTCCACGAGCGAACCAACGCCAGGGGTAAGCAATTTGAGCCAGTCTTCCTGGTTTTCAAAGAACGATTTGATCAAACCTGGTTCCTTTCGCAATGCAGAACTGCCGCATATAGCGATAAAGGGAGTAGTGAGACTCCATGTGCGAAAATGATTCATAAAATGGTCCGGCTTGGATGCCAAATTTTGCATCAAGGTCACTGAGGCGGCATCTTGGATGGGGAGTATTCGCTCAGCACCAGCTTGGCTAAGCAAATACCGCACAGCTGTTTTCCATTGGCGCAAATAGCCATCATAGGGCATGAAGAGAATGTGATGTGCACCATTTGTGTATTCCCTATGCAAGTACGGGAATGGTCTCCCCGAGTAAATCGTACCGCGCTTTTCTAAGAGTTCCCGGACGAGAGCGGCACTGTTTAGGATGACGAGATGACCTGGGCCAGTCTTCAGTCCAACGATGTCGCCATATTTTTGCCGTAAAGCTGTGAATTGCACGAAGGGCTTGGTGTTGGCAAAAAGGTGAAGGTTGCCGATGAAGGGCAGGGCGAGTGGACCAGGAGGGTAGTGTTTCGGACGCAGGGATAATAGGGAGAAGCGGATGAGCTTGGTAAGGAGGTAAACCAGGCACAACGAGAGGCCGACTGGAATAGAATGCTCCATTGTAATGGCCATTGCCAAAGTTTATGCAGATGCTGAACCAGACGGGAAATGAGTTAACAAGAAATGGAGCGGGGCCGTAGTTGCATTTCTATGTCCGACTCAATGCGGCACTTCTATATCGAGACTGCCGTCGTCTAGTGCTGGTTGTATCAATCATACGTACTTATGTTAGCTGCTCCTATCCAATCAAGCGGTGATTTGGTGACATGATGCATAGTATGCAAGAACACGAGTATGCGCTGCAACGTTAGACGACGTTTGGTTGGTCGGGCCCATTCAGTGACCCTACTTGTGCATTGCAGCTGAGAAAACTATTAAAAGTGATTCGCAAGGAAGCTCTACTACTGCGTCAACAATCGGGTGAAGACCTTGCTTTTCAATGCCACGGTAGCTCTAATGATACACCACATTCGTCGAGGAAACTAACAACACATAGCGTACTGGCAGACCTATTTTGTAAATTATAGAACTATATCTCAAGCCCTATGGGAACACAGAGCAGTCTCGACATCTTCCAGTGAACTAATCACAGCAAAGTTACACAGCGCTCGTGAGCCAAGATAGAACAAGTACAAAGCTACCAGCCTGCAGTACCATAAGAGGATTGGTTGGCGTTTCTCTTTCCTGTTTCAGGAATTCTCTTAACTTCACGCATATATTAGCAATGGTATCACTGTTCATCGGGTCTTCTAGCTCTACTGATGAATAATCATCTCTTGTTGGCACTAGCGATACTAGTATCGTCTCAAGCGACGTTATTTAAGGTCAAAACAAGACACATGGGCCCACTTACTGTTACATTTGTCGAATCGTGTAGCTTGGAGCCAGATTTAATTTCTGCATGCTAACAGGGGCATGGAAGAAAGCCGGGAGGAAAAGGCCCAGTGAATTTCAAGGGAGGCAGGATCTCCCACCTCTCAATACTTCTCATTATGTGAGACTAACGTAATGGTATCATTTCTGGAATGCTTAGCTTTTGCCACCTTGGGCATGTCACGACCTGGGTTGCATCGCATTGGTAGAGACCTCGATTAGGTGCTATCGACGAAGATTCTACTCTAAGGAGCGAAGGAAAGAAGATGACAACTTAGGTTTGAGGGAGCGCGACTGAGTCGTCCACGCTTGGCGGGGCTCCTACAAGGGTTATGATTGGCTTCCCATCTGACACTGCCATGGCAGGTGTTCCAGCTGTAAGTCACCTGGTTGTAGTGAGTCTGCGAGGGTTGACCTTCACAGGGCATATGACGAGCTCAGCCTGCCAAGGAACCAACGTGCATTCACAAGTTGTTTTATTAAGCCAAAATCCCTTAGCTGGTATAGATCAAGTATTCTTCTGTTCGTGTATTCTCACCCTTTGTCTATTTTGCGGTTGGGTCGTTCGACTGCACTGGAACGTGGATACTCTTATCAAGGAAATTTCATTCCGGAGTCTGTATTCCAGACATTTTACCAGAATGACGCGAACAGCGAAAGTTGAGGAAAGAAAGATACCACGGTGAGAAGCGTTGGGTCGTTACCTAAATCCTTCTACTCGCACCTGAGGTTTGTGCTACTTGTGTCTCAGATATGTAACTTGATGTATATTTGAAAACTGCATAAGTGAATGTTCCCCGGCCACTCTTCATATATCAACTAACAGCCCACGATTCTTATGTAACAACGTAGATCAACTTATAAATATTGTGGGTAATTATGTGTTTGCGCGCAGACTTACTACGTGTTTATGTTTGTCTCATTACGTTTCGTTAAAAACATACTTCCTATCGTTCGAACCGAGGTAGAGATAACCGAGAGTTTTGGATCATTGCGAGTGATTCACTGGTATTGCCCCTGTCATGATCCAATATTGAATTGCATGAAGGTATTGTTTGAAATGGGACTCTCGTAAATGAATTATCTGGTATTGTCCTTCAACCCTATGCCATCTCACAAACCCGGCGCCTTGTAGTGTGACCCCAGTATTCAACACCTTCCTTGATTCCCATCACAGTTCAAGTGACCAATGCGTCATTAAAAGCCGCGCAGTCCCCAGCACCTTAGAAACCCAAAGCAGAATTGAAAGCATCAGCCGTGCTCGCATCCTTCGTGCCCAGCGCTTCAATCTGAGCCTGCGCGTCCTCGCACAGTGACACAGCCGCATCATTCGCCTCGCACACGTTGGTCAACTGGTCGCAGATGCGGTTGGTGATGATGTTGGGGTTGAGGGCATCCTGCTGGCCCTCGGCGACAAGCGGGTCGGTAGGCAAGAAGGTACCCTCGTCGGCCTTGCGCCCTTCACGGCCGAGCTGAAAGTCCATGGTGGGAACGCAGTTGCCGAAGTCGGCTCCACCGGCCGCGGCATCAGCTGTGGTGTCGGCGCTGGCGGTACTATTGTCCTGGCGTGGTAAGAATTTGATGGTTGCGGCTGAGGTGGTGGCCGCGGTGAAGAGGGCGAGGAGGAGGGTCTTGGTCTGCATGCTGGCGGTTGGTCTGGGTTTGGTTTAGGGAAGAGATAGATTGGTCGTTTAGTGGAAAGATTGAAAAGACCGGCTAGCGGTTGGAGTGATTGATTGGAAGAATAAAGGTATGTACGAGAATAGAATAAGTCCGCAGAACTGCTTGAATAAGAAACGACCGAGATCTACTCGTAAATGAAGGACTTGATTATTTGGGTACATCAACTAATGGGCGGCGAGACAGGCATCTAAATACCTGTGTCTCGAAGATGGCATCTCCCCCAGCTCTCAGAGCTGCTCGTATCGTCTGACGAACAAATGTCGGTTAGAGATCAGAGACATGTGGCTGGCATAGGTTGTCGGCATCCAGCCCCTGTCCCAATGTAGATCATACTTGTTAGAGCTTCACGGGACGAAGCTTGGATGATGGTTAGATGCAGAAGGCAATGATATGCGCATTGTGGAGAGATGTATGGCTTCGTGAGTGTTAGACGGCCGGGATGCATGGCCCTCTCGTCGGTAAGAAGCGCCGAGATTGATTGGCACCCCAGGTCTGTCTCTGGTATGTCCTCGCGTCCACTGCGATGTGTGTATTTGATAAGACCAGCCAACTTGAAACGATTATGAATTGTTCAACCAATTGAAGGGAGTAGAGTTTGTCCATATGACCTCCCTCCTGGTATTTTCTATATGAGAAAATTGTTCAACTAGTCGGTCCCGAATAACCATCCAAATATGACTCCACCAAATAGAGACAGGATGGAATGATCCAATATGATGGTCCTTAGACAGACCTCATCCAACCGTTCATTCAGAAACCTGCCAAGGATATCCCGTCTAGGGTCACACTCGTTGTCCTTGGATCAAACCTTTCGACAGGGGTTGCACGGTAGTTTTGAGACTTCCCCTGTTTGGGTTACGGTCCGATCTCCAACCTCGCGCGTAGTTGAGGGAAGGATCGATCGCCCAGACGGGATGGCATGTAGTATTCCTGACAGAGTCTAATTTGTTTTATTACTAGGCACGCTGGGTAAACGATGAACTGTCGCAACCCGCGAACTACCAAGACCTCACCGTGCTTGGTCATCCTTCTGCTCCACAATTCAACTACATCATATCTTCGCATTGACTACCGGTGCGCAGGCAGCTTCATCTTCGCAGTTGCAGTCATCCGCTTGCTTGGTTTGAATGGTGCACCAGGTTAATGGCTTTCGCTTCCGCCCACCACATCTCACATCAAACCGGCATGGTGGGTCCCTCATATTTTCGTCGGATAGGACCTAACAGGTAACTTCGCGCTATCAAATGATGCGGTCATAATGTAGCGTCAGAAGAAAGCCTTTCCCGCTCCAATGGAGTCTATGTAAACACAATGCTGAGTGCATACACTGCGTGAAATCTTCCCATCTCAGCGTATGATAGCCTAGGCATCGTCATGCTTTTTGCTCTATTGGGTCCACTCGAACATGTCCAGTCACGCACAATGGACAAAAGCCCGACGTGAGTAGGCTCAACTTGATCATAGCCATGATTTCCATACTCAGCTATCCGAAGACCGGGAGACAACGGCCTCTTCTGTTGATCGAGTAAAGTTTCGTTCGTCATTTTCACGAAATCGGTGTAATATTCCCCCCCGTGGGGCAAACTTATTTCACTTATTCTGTCATATGATGGATTCTCGGATTTTCGTCGGTGCTCGTTGTGGCATTGCACATAATGTCATCCGGCAGACTGAATTATCCACTAAACCGGATTCAGGTCCACCTACTCGGAACAGGTACGGCCCATTATATTTAAGATGATTGTTTTATGTGCCAAGCGAACTCGGTATTTGTCCGCCCAGGCTGAGATCGAACAGAGTGAATATGGATGAGTTCTACGCAGTGTGTGTGTTGCCCCAAACCATGGCCAAGATCCTTTCTGCAATTTGTGCCGGGACAAATAACCCGTCAGAAACCCTGGCGCCTCTTAGGATGTTATAGCCCAAGAGCTGATTTGATTCTAGGCGTATTGTCAGTAAAGACGTCGAAACCAGGGCTTCCATGGGACGAACCTTCTCAACCCCTCCGTAACGTTGCGGGGATCTTGCGTATACACCACTCTGAACCAGCCGGCCTTCCCATGTTCTTCCTTCGGATGAAGAAAGACGCCTTGATCAAGCAGTCTCTGGGCGACTTCAAATTCAGGGTCTTCAGCGTCCAGTTTCAGATACGGCGATAAATCAATGTAAATGAAGAACCCCGCGTTGGCTGGCAGGAAGTTAATACCTATCTCTCGAAGCCCTTTGGTAACATGTTTATACGCCTCGCTTATCCTCTCCCGTGAGGTCGCCAGAAAGCTGCGGCACCACTGCCTATCTTGCAGCATTGCCGACACAATGGCTAGAGAGGCACCGGAGGGGTTTGAAAACCTCATGACGCTCGTAACCGCCTTATGAAGCGACTTGCTCCTGGTGATGATAGCACCAATGCGCAGCCCTGGCGCCGCGAAGTCCTTGGCCAACCCGTATGTGACGTGACAAAGCTCTTCATTGATGATGCCAGCCGGGTCGACGGATAAAGCTGATGTAAAACCCACGAGCCCATCCTCAGTGAAGACGGTGCATCCGTACACCTCATCGCTGATGAAATGGATTCGATGCCTATGGCAGAACTTCATGAGCTCCAAAATCGTGTCCCTCGGGTAGCACCTCCCGAGGGGATTATGTGGGTTGACGATGAGAAGAGCTCTGATATTGACTCCTGCGGCATTGGATCGTACCAGAGCTTCCTCGAACTTGCTCACCACACTGACATCGAAACAAGTCTCGGCCTCTGTGTCAGCGTACACCATCTGCAACTGCGCTTTGTTGCCAAAGTCGAGTTCGAAGCGCCCGTAGACAGGTCTCGACGTTAGTATACCGTCACCTGGATCTCCTACAGCCCAGCCCAGAATATCATGGAGCGAAGTCGCAGCATCGGTGATCTGGATCTCGCTACCATCGAGTGGCCGGTATGGGTTGAAGCACTCATTGAGGTGCTGGGCAAGCGCTTTGGGGAAGCGCTGGCCGCCGGCTGTGCTGTAGCCGTAGCTGAAAATTTCGAGTGGGAAAGTAACCTTGAAGGCGTAAGAAGGGGGTATTCAAGGTGTCAGTGCGATTTCCGGGAGGTGCTGACATTTTGGTTTGCAAATTGTTCTAGTTCCCAACTGACGAGAGTCTGAAAAGGCTGGGTGTTATTAAAATATATGAAGTTCCATCATAGGCGGGCAACTCACGTTCTCGGCAAGTCCAAAACTAATCAAGCCGGATGGGTTGTTGTCCGGATCATAGGTCGCCTTGGAAGCAAAACGCCAGGGCCGATCGAGCTCCGGGACAACAGCAGCAGCTCTTTTGGACAACGAGTCTTCCATCCTAGCCTATTGGAGACCACGTGGGTAAGAGCAGAAAAAAGATGGGGATTAAACGTCCAGAATCACTTCGCAATTGCATTGAGGAAGGTTTAGTGAACCCACGTACTTCAAGGAAGTTGTTGACCTCGCCGATAGCTCTGGGCGACGTTGCCTTTCCGAGGTGGGACGGCCGCAATGCGGAGGCGATGGAGGGCATGCAAAGGGCGTCCAAGGCCCCACAGCGGGCCGCGCGAATAGATTTGGAATCCACGTGGTTGCCAGTAAGCTAATGTTAGTTTAACATCTGTGCAAACTGTGTTCGCCTTCGCGATAAAGCCGGGGGATCATATGTTTCACCGGTTATCTATTAGACGTTCAACAGATAGCACAGAGCCGTACTCTGGGGCGATATCGAGTTGATCACAGTAATGCCAACCAGGCGTGCCTGCGTGACTGTGCTACTGGATGAAATATACGGGATTGCAAAGCGTCACTGCCATGATTGTTTCTAGCACCATGGCTATATGCATGGCTCTAGGAGAGCTAGCCGCCTGTTTTCTGGGAAAGCCTCCGTACCTCTGCCCCAAAGCACTGTCAAATAGGCATAGAATACAGCAAGGCCTGGCATGTCGTAATTCTCCGTGTCGAGCTGTGGGCGCGTTTTGCCAGCCGTGAGACTCTAGCATTCAGGGTCTTGCATGATTATGCCGTTTACTCAATTGAGCACAAAAGAAGCTCCAGATTCTCCAAGTCCAACGACATGATGCCGTCGGGACTTCAAAATGCAGGCCACAATGATAGATGAAATTTGGATGGACAGCAATATTTGGATGTAGTTTTTCAATAGCTACTACGGTATCAGGCCAAAGTTTTCACCCCCTTGACAAGTACCAGTGGACCACTGCCAAGGTAACGCTATACTGATTCTTACCGATTCTTACCTAGCCTATTCATACTAACGAAAAGGTACTTCCACCTCTGATTCCAACTTGCTGTTAACGCGTCCTAATTATCGCGTATGTAGCAACTACAATAGGGACTAAACACCTTACAGAAGCAGATCGCTAACGAATTCGAACCCTCCATTTCGACGGTGGTAAATCGAAAGCCGAAATTCAAACTACTACAACGTTTTCTTTTAATCTGATTAAGACAGCTGTTAAGGTCGCTTCAAGCCACGTAGCTAAGAGTTGGCTCGTGCCTAAGTGGAGCACGGTACAAACACACAATTGAAAACTTACCCATGATACCATAGTACATCATACTAACCACTTGCAATGCAGCAACGTCGTGGCGACAATCAGCTGAGTTTGCTAGTGTGGAGTTTTGCAGAGTTGCACAGGCCTAGTCAGCCTTTCCAACGGTCCAATGACTGAATGGAGACTAGACTGAGCAAGACCCCCAGCTGCACGTCGCGTCACGGTTTAATTGCGCTCTCAGGAGACAAGGTGGGTGCTAACCAATAGCTCCTGGTGGCTCTTTGGGGATGGTCTGACCCAATTCCATTGCCGGTATTGATGAGAGCTGAAACCACGTTAAAGAAACCTGGCCAGGCCTTTTGCTGCAACGTAACGTCGGTCGATGTGGGAATTCACCGTCCAGCGGTTCGGTGGTTCAGCGGTCGATCCCTCTCCAAGAAAGCAGGGCTGACCCAGACTACTCGTGCATGCACTCATGTGCACCGTGCTCCCTTCCCCGTCTTTGCATTTCCAAGAGTGCCTCCCCCCCTGCAAGTGGTCGCATTTTGCTGGGCCCGGGCCAGGGGCATTTCCTCAAATTTCAATCTCCCTACTCCCAACTATGAGAGCATCCGACAGCGAGCGAGGCTGAACGACGTCGCCGCAGCACCGAGAGGAGCGAGGAGGACATGCAGCCAAACAGGGCCAAAGCCGACGCCTTGGGACGGAAGGCAAAGCTTGCCAATTCCTACCAGGAATTGCTTGAGTAAGTCGCTCCGAGAGACGTCGCAGCTTCCAGTCCAGTCCAGGGGTTGATGTGTTTCCGTTCGGTTGCTGAGACCATTTTTTCACTTGCAGCGAATTTAACAACAAGGACCTCAAAAACGTCGGCAACTACGGACTCGGGAGACTCATAGGGAAGGGATCCTTTGGCAAAGTCTACCTCGCCAACCACAAGCTCACCAATGGCTCCAAGGTTCGTCCCACGAACGCTTTCCTCCCGCGTTGAGTCGCCCCATGCTACCGCTGCAACCAACTAACAACACATGCCCAGGTCGTGCTCAAGTCGGCAAAGAAAGACGACTCGAATCTGGCTCGCGAGATCCACCACCATCGACAGTTTGTACACCCGCATATCGCGCGACTATACGAGGTGATAGTGACCGAGTCCATGGTATGGCTGGTGTTGGAATATTGTCCCGGTACGACGCACCCTACGGCCATGACGGTCAGCAGCACAGAAGAACTAATATTCCACAGGCGACGAACTCTACAACTACCTCCTGAAACATGGCCCCCTGCCGGTCGAAAAAGTCCAGAAAACCTTTACCCAGCTCGTCGGCGCCGTCTCCTACGTCCACCTGCAATCATGCGTGCATCGCGACCTCAAACTCGAGAACATCCTGCTCGACAAGCACGAAAACGTCAAACTCGTCGACTTTGGCTTTACGCGCGAATATGAGGGCAAGTCCAACTACCTCCAGACCTTCTGTGGAACCATATGTTACTCGGCGCCGGAAATGCTGAAGGGGGAGAAATACGCTGGAGAAAAGGTCGACGTCTGGAGTCTGGGCGTCATTCTTTACGCGCTTCTGTGTGGCGAGCTGCCCTTCGATGACGACGACGACAACGTAACGAGAAAGAAGATCCTGACCGAAGAAGCAAAATACCCTGACCATCTGCCGCCAGACGCAGTCGCGCTGCTAAAGCTCCTCCTCTCGAAACGGGCGTTGATCAGACCGACACTCCCGGATATCCTTACTCACCCCTTCCTCGCCGAGCATGCGCCCCAGCAGCATGCCATTCTCAAGCTCCATCGACCCGCTCCGTTCAGCACGGCACTCGAGAAGGACTGCTTACAACGCATGAGGAGTGCAGGGGTAGACATCGATCAAGTCATCGAGAGCGTGCTCGCCCAAAAATGCGATGCGCTGGCTGGATGGTGGACCTTGCTCTTGGAGAAGGAGGAGCGGAAGGCGAAAAGGAGGGAACGGAGGCGGAAAGAGAAGGAGGCTGAAAATCGAAATTCTCGCCGCTTCTCGGCAGCATCCAGCAAGCTCGAACGCATGGCTCCTATCCTCGATGAAGATGGCATGGAACCCCCACTACCGCGAACGCGAGGTCGGACCGAGAGGCGCAGTGCTCATTACCTCGACTTGAACATCAACATCACTGATCTCCCCCACCTGCCCGAATCCAGTGAGGGGGGTGCGTTCAGTCCTGACTCGGAAGCGCCGCCGCCGCCGCCTGTAGACAAAGACTCAATTCGATCCGTCAGCACGTCGCGCCAGAGGCGGCCTATACCGCCACCCAAAGAAGGCATCTTGCGCAGCGCAAGGTCTAGAGGCTCGACGCTGCACTTGGTGACCACAACGGACGCTCTGCATCCGCAACCACACGCCAAGGGGGCGGACCCCACTCCCCAGAAAGTGCGCAAGAAGCCATCGCAGGTCATTGTTGCCCACATGAAGAACTGGACGCATTGGCTCGTGGATACAACGCGCCGCCACAGGCCCACCAAACGCGGGAGCCATTCTACGCCCAATCTGGTCGGGAAGAATGGCAGCACGAAGAACTCCAAGGACGCGAGCCCTCGGCCCCACACTAGCAAGCATTCCATTACCGCTTCCCCTCCCAGTGCGGCTGCTGCCACGGACCCAAAGCATGCAGTTAATGGCCACACTTCGGCGAAGTCGGGACACGACGGCGGTGCATCGCTTGGTAGCCCTATCACCATCAACACACCTACGTCGGCTGTGCCCATTCCTACGTCAGGGCACATAGCACCACGGATGCCTTCATCCACTTCATACAAACGGCAGTCACTCTCACCAGGACCCATGACACCTCGCACGACCGCCGTCCGCCGCTCTTCTAAGGGCCTGCGAGGCAGGAAGTCGACCTCGAGTTCTCTGAGTTCTATACGGACAATGCCACCCCATCACCAACACAGCCATTCTAAGGCATCATCCACCTCCTCCAATGGGAGCATCTCGACAACGATGACCAAGACACCTGGCCGATCGCCTCATCATTCCGTGAAAGTACTGCCAGCCACTCCGACGTCCACTAGTTTTCCCTCCAACATCCGCTTGGTCAGGGGCCCCGCTCTGGCATTGAACTTCAACGAAGGCATGCCGGCAAATGATAGAAGATATGGCAATGGTCCGCCCGGGAGCCCGAATCCCTTCGGCGGCGGTAACGTGCTGTTCGCAAAACGAAAGCGCAACCTCTTCAAAGGGCCTATGCTAGCGATGGGGAGCCAAAACCCAGTCGCGAGCGGCGGCAGCAAAAGTCGAGACCACAGCCACAGCCGGACGGCAAGTGCTTCCGTTCTAGGAAGGCGAAGCGGGGAAAACGCAATCCAGGAAGAAGAGGAGGTAGATGAAGAGGACGACGGCCGCGGCGAAAGCAGATCGAGGCGAGGAGACATCGACAAGGAGAGTATTGAGGAAGTGGATCAATTCAGCCCCGTCGCCGCGGCCCTGCCGGGGGAGATTGTCGAGGAGATTTACGAAGGCGACGAGGACGAGGATGCCACACCGCCGGGGACTGCTGCGGGTAAGGGGAAGGAGACAGAGAATGAGGCAGAGAAGCACAAGGAGGTAATTACAGCGGCGGCTTGAGAGAGAAGCCTCTTCGTATATGCTTGAATGATACCTTTGACGCGAAGCAGGAATTAGGAGAGCAGAAACAGAAGATAATAAGGCAACGGAGGGAGGGAGTGAAGGAGTATGCTGGGTAGATGTAGGACCGGGGAGTGGTATAAACGGGATTAGAACAAAACCAGGTCCAAATGGATGGATGGATCATAGTTGCTGTTAGTGAAGGATACCTTGAAGTTGTAAGATGATGAGTTTGCTAGTCGCTTGAGTGGTGTAATTTTAACTAGACTTGTGAGATGTCAAAATTGGATGGTTTTTTATGTGAGATTTGACATAATTGCAGGACTGCGACTATGGCTGTCCCTATACATTGACTATCTTGACAGACGAATGTCGGCAACTGGGAGGCTCTATTGAAAAACCGGGACAATCCAGTTTCGGCTGATGTAGTGAATATGGTAAAAGGGGGCCAAATGACAAGAGGATACCACAGGGCTATTTGCGTGGCTCATCATCCGATACCTCCGTAAGAGGTGACAGCGCCCTAAATATCACAATTCACCGATTATTCGACCGTAATAGTATATAGTTACTACAGAGGAAGTCTACGTACAGAATTTCTAAGACACCTACGGATGCTCCTTAGAGCGCTAGTATGGTTAACAATCCACTACGGTAAGTAGGAGTCTTTCATAGTATCGATTCCGCTCATTCCCCCACGTATAAAGTACAGTTCGGTCTAATTACCCATGTAGCCTACCGGTCGGATGTAGCCCTCTGGTTGTCTACTTACCGTAGCTTATGATCAGCCGAGAAGTACACGCGTATAGCGTTATATTTGAACATGAATTTGGACCCTAACGCCAGTGCCAGTGATAGCGCGTTAGGGCCGCCCATATAAATGCAGCCTGCGTCGTTGGAGGTTTGTTGTTTTTTAATATTGGCCGTCCCTTGCCCTGGGCCTGGCTATTTGCTTGGACATAGGCCTCACGCTTCCGCTTTTTCTCTGCTTGCAGGCGCTTGGCTGGGTGAGAGTAGCCACCGACTACTTCTTCCTTGATAAAAGCAGCACTTAACCGCTATTAAAGAGGTTACCAGGAAGTTGGTAGTCCTCCGACTACGTTAGGGGTAGCCAAGTACACGGAATAGGGAGGGAGCTGGTGGAGCACCAATCCCGCCATTCCTGTGCTTCAGAGCGTATGCACGCGCTGTAGAATTGGGCCACTTTACCTACAATTCAAATAAAACCTCTTCGATTGCACGAGAAACCCAAGTAATAAATTATAGTGAAGAATACGCTAGCGATGACTTGTCCGGTCCAACCACCGCCCGTAGACCTTCAAACCGCACCTTCTGAAGCTGTAAAATTTGAAATAATGCTATCATTTGCCCTGGTTTTTTATCTTCTACCCCTTCAATTTGACTCCAGACTTTGTACGGCTTTGTCTAGAGTTGGTGCGGAGTGCAGGGCTTTCATCCGGCAGCGGACGGTCATCCACGCGCCAAGCCCTGTGACACCACTTATTACGTGTACGCAACATTGAGTATCGACCAGGACGACAAAAAATTGAGAAAATAGCAACGGGCTTGGAAACTGATCACTGGGACGGTTTTCCTGAATCCGGTGCCACTGTAATGTGATGCGTTTTTGTAAATTTGTCGAGGAGTCTTTGGGGCTGCTGTCAACGTTGTTCACTTTTTCTGTATCACTTAATGCTGCTGTGTGTGTTAAATTAGCTAATTCCTATCATTTATTAGCTTGTAATGTAAAAATGTCTTCCAAAGGCTCTGTGTTGTAAATCACGGGTTGGCTTGCTAGTTTCAGTGCTCGTTGCTTCTGCTAGATGCATACAGTCTGAAAATAATGTTGTCATCAGGGGTTTCCATTGCCGAGATCACAATATCCAAGGGAGATATCCAAGCATCTTCCAATCCATTTATACCTAACGACCTAAACTTCACTTCCGTGAAATTATTCCTCCTCCCCAAACTCCTTCCGACCCGCCTTGGAGTTGAGGTACTCTAGTCTGCGCCCCCAATTCAGAATCCACCTGATTACAAAAGCAAAGCAACGAAAAGAAAAGAAAATAGGAAGAAGCAATAGTTACCATACCTCGTCACAGCCCGATTCATCAGATAGTAAGCCATAACTAACGGCGGGGCCCAGTAGAGAATCTGCGTGCGAGTCCGCCGCCACGTGTTGAACATAGCATCATGAGCGGCGCCGGCGAAGGGGTTCTGTCGGTTGGAGCTCAGGCTGAATGTGATAATGCCCTTCTGGGTTGGGGAACCTGGTCGGATGATTAATAGTGGGGGTAAGATTGGAGGTTTTGCTCGGTATTCCGACCATGGACACTGCTCGAGGGGTAGGGAGAAGGTATTTGTTTTTTCATCTTTTTCATCTGTCTCACATTTTCATGTAGAAGTCGAGGTAAACTAACCAAAGTTGCCCCATGTGACCTGGTTCAGGTATCTCCAAATGGCTAATAATCAAACAAGTACCTTTGATGGAGCATCCATTCACTTACTTGCCATATTTACCAACCGGTCCCTCGGAGCTCCTAAGTGCTTGCGACGGCTTCATGGCTGTGTACGTGTGTTTGATCAAGTATAGTTAGCACATCTATCCCAGTAGAAATGGATGGGTCTGGCGACACATATATATGGTCAAGTCCCCGAAAGATTGACGTGCGTTTGCTGACACGAGGTCGGAGTCTCGCTGAGGCAGTTCGGGGCACCGCGCCCGTAAGATCGAATCAGCGCTAGGTGTAACCAGCTCGCCAAGTGACATGGCAACCGAAATCTTCTAAATTTCAAGTGTTTGTAACCGTACAATTGTCGGGCATTGAATTTGATATAGCAAGAAGTATTAAATATCTCTATCCATCCAGTGGCCTGGTCTGTTTCGGTGACGACAAGTATATCTTCCTTTCGCAGTTCTCAGTCCGGGATTGAGTTGCTGTGACGTTTGTACGTTCCCTGTGTATCACCGTGTAAGACTTGCATGAACCGGACAATCCTACGCCCAACTTTAACAGATTAACGCTCGTCGATCGACTATTGGACGTATATGATTGGCGAGTAAACAAGGAACGTAGGGCATAACCATATCCAACACTTGCTGGCCAGTAACACAACTGGGTCCCATTCTTCCTTAGTACGTAATTTGTATCTATTTAGATTGATGGTCTTACGGCTGAGGTAGTAGACAGGCGTTTGGCGTCTCAACGCCTGTCCTACAGGGTCCGACGTAAAGCAAAAAAGCAAATCTGGTCTGAGATTTGATTTGCATTTGTGTTAGCCAATACAGATACAAATCATAGAAGTATTTGCCAAGACTACTCTGGAGCCAGAAAATCTCTATCCGGAACATCAAATTGCGACCTATCAAAATTCCTACCGCACTTAGAATCGTAACAGGTCAATCAATCCCCCAGCCCTTCAATCATCCAATTATTGAAGCCAGCGAAGAGCATTGAATTCTGCAGTCGGTCAAACCTTCCAGCCGTCGATTCGCATTAAATTCATCAACAAAGCACTCGAATCACATTAACTTTATCAGGTTACTAGCTCTTAAAGCCGGATGTTTTTGATATTTTTATATTAGCCGAATCGAGGGTCATCTAGTAGTGCGATCCGGTAAGCGTATAAATATGCTTTGTGGAGTCACAGTAGTTGAAGGCTATATTGCCTTTGGTATCTAGTAAGTCTGGCAGACTCTACTAGGATCCATGCCCTACTTGTGACTGTTTGATCCAAGAATAAGACTGTATAGATGATAGTTTGTATTACCCCCTTCTTCCGCGAAATTGTTTCTGGGCGAAGTAGCATTCGATCTCGCTCATTTCGCAGATGCGGATAGACCTCTTACACGCCGGAAATCCCAATTTTTGGCCATTGTGTTTGTATTTGCGAATATATCGGCGAGTTATGTTTGCTTTGATTTGCTTGCTAGGCATTGCTTTATGTCGGGCGCTGACAGTGCCCTGTGGTGTACGATGCAAAAGTTCTGAACTGACATATAGTGGCATCAATTTGATCGGCAGGGCTCATATCAAGCAAAGTGTAGTGTTTTGCCGGGCGCTGACAGTGCCCTGTGGTGTACGATGCAAAAGTTCTGAACTGACATATAGTGGTATCAATTTGATCGGCAGGGCTCATATCAAGCAAAGTGTAGTGTTTTGCCAATGGCTTATAGGGCCATGGTTCATAATAGACTATTAGAAGCGGACCCTGGTCTACGAGGGACGTGCAATTAGTAAAATCATGGTAGAACCTGTAGTCTGGATATGGTATAGAGCTGGTTCAACACGTTAACTAGGATAGCTCCATCCTATAATGACCGCCTATTTACGAACTCGAGTTAGCAACATTCATTCAAACTAAATTGAAGAATGAGTTTCTACTGGCTTAGGCCAACTTAACAACATCCGTTAAGCCTAGTGCATTGCCATCGGAATCAAACACGGTGACCTGGAACGACTACACGGAAGCTGGCGTGATCTCAGTCTCGAACCCAGTCATGGACACCGTATACATTTCCGTCAAGCTGTCCGAGGCATTGCCTCCAGCCTATTCCCACACATTAAGGGCTTTTACATACGCCCCGGAGTTGTATAGGTTGTAGTCCCTGACCAGAGCGGCATCGGCTAATACCTAGGTCGCCCCCAAGCGGCCAACAACAGTAAAGACAGGGCTAATGACGGCATTTCGGTCGATGAAAAAGGACCTGAGGGCTGCATGGGTGGCGGAATCAATGCCGGATCTGATCCACAGTCAGCTCCAGATATAGAGACTGGTGCCGAAGGCATGGCGTCTGACTGGTGGACCTAGGAAGGTGGCTGTAATTACAACGCGCACCTCCCAATTTTGACAAATTCTTTTCAAATACAGTATACTATGGTATCCATGGGAAGTACACTGTATAAATGGATTTAGTCAGTATAACGAGGTAGTCTATACAATAATTCTAGTTGATGTTTTAACCCCCGAAGTACAGAAACTAAACCTAGCCTTGCGCCTGCGCTGTTCTTCCATGACCAAACCCAAATCCAAGCGCCTGAAATCTACCTCCCTTCTACCTGTTGCTCATTAATTCTCAACATATCCGAATGCCGATTTGGCGTCGTCTTCTTAGGCGGAGCTTCCACTGTCGCCATCTGCTCAAAAGAAAACAACTCCACGTCACTGCCGTTCAGATCGGCTGGGCCACTCATAACGGTCCATTCCTTGTTGACTCTGATGGCATTCCCCGTCATCGGCCTCGTCGATACCCTTGATCGAGCCTTTTGGCTCGCATATCCACTGGCGTAGTTGTTACCGCGCGTTGTGCCGAAAGCTCTTGGAAAGACGAGACTGAAGAGCGAGCGGATGGCCGGCATGCAGGCGCAGATTATGCCCACGGGGACTTCGATCGTTGTCCAGTAGCCGGCTTCGACATAGTCCTCTGTGCCAGTTTCAGCAAGACTCGTTGGGCTTGATCGGAGGGCACATTCGATGACTTACGTGTAAGATTTTCAGTCTTGCCAAACGCAATTAGTGAACGTAGGCGAAGACCGCTGACTATAGTAACACTATAATAGTAAACAGATCAGCGTTTAATTTGTTCTCCAGCTGAATTGGATGCTCGGTAGGAGGTCTGGTGGGGTTATAAGTCTGAACTCACAAGAAGCCAACCGTGAACATGGACATGATCTGGATCTTCTTTTTAGGCGACATTGACAGTCGGAATAACTCCGGTAGCGGGAGGCAGATGGTAATGAGATCAAGGACGATGTTGATGGCGGCGGCGGACCAGCCGATGACGTTGATGCTATGGCACCTGGCTTCGAAAGTGCCGTCCCATGCTCGCCAAGCACCTTGGATCGGCGTGCATTGAAATACTAGCGCAAATACGAAGGCGATGGCGTAGCACAGATTCAATCCCATAAGTCCGTAGACCATGTAACGAAATGAGCGTTTCGGGAAAATCTTGATGTAGAAGAACAGTATCGAAATCTTGGTGAGAGACAGCACTATGGCATACAATATCTCATCCCAGAAGTAAAGCTAGGTAAATACGCGGTAAGCGCGCGCTGTAAGTAGTGACTAGAAATGAGAGACTCACGTAAAGGATGGACGTTATGTCGTCGAAAGGGACGTTCCACATATCTAATCCCAGCCCATGTTGAGCAATGGGGACGGACATGAATGATACTGGCATCATGAACCCCTATTGCGGTTTGGTTAGCAAAGTCACTCATCTTTTTATGGCAGACCTGACATACCACGGCCAGACACATGAACCAATCATCCATGCCCCATGCCTGTCGGCCGATGTAGAGTCTCGCGAAGCAGCGGAGGAGGAACGCAACTAGCCCGAGAACGCCAAAGACAACGCCTATGATCCACACCAATGCCCTCCTGTCCTCGCCGACTACATCGCAAGCATCGTACGAGTACTTCTTCGTTGCTGAGCCCTGTCAGTATTGGCTAACTTGATATAAAACTCGCAGGCCCGTTGCACACCTAGTTGCTCCCGTATCGTACAGTTCGACGCCACGCATGTCTGTATCTCCGCCTGCAACTGCTCGTTACTGCAGATGCAAGTCAAATCCATCAGGTCGCATGTCGATGCGAATGTCGATTGGGAGATGCAAAGAAGCTGGACATTTGTTAACGAGGTTACAAGAATAATAGAGCCAAGTGAACGTCCGACTTACGCCACATCTCGGCGGTTCCACCTGGCTCGGGACAGCTATCACCGACTTCACCGCAACTAAAAGCAGAGTAGTCGAATGTTGAAACCTCATCTTGAGCACTGATATGGGATTCAAACGAAATGGAATCCCAGAAACAAGAGGGACTCAAAAGTGAAGGAGCCCACCCGAGCGAAAATTATCGACTCCATAAGTAATGAGCCGATGTCCACCATCATCGACGGTTGGTTGGTTGGGACTGAGTGGGCCATCAGGTAATGGAATGTCTGAATGCATTCGGATCTGCAGTGTTATATCAGCACTAAAAGCAACCAAGCAGTCAAGCAGACGCGCCCAAGTGAAATTTCCTCGTGGGTTCCTGGTCGTGTTGTGCATGAACGGTAATATGGCCATAGTGGCGACAGACTGGAAATAACGTTTTTCTTCGTTTTCAACCTTCGGTGTTACAAGGTTCGCGGGAAAAGCCCTAGAACGCCCCTTGGCGGAGCATACGACATGATCTTGACCTGCCTGAAATGGGTATAAGCTACAGGCGCGCATCGGACCAAGGAGAGGAGGCTGATTACTGCAGGGGCAACGTGTCAGACTGCATTTATTGCGACTGCTGCAACGCAGAATTGGTACCGCAAAATTGGTAGCGTAGAATTGGGCTAGAACATCAACATCGAATCATCTGCTGTTCCGTTCCACAGTCCGATTCCGGCGTCTATCTACTGACACTTGGAGTCATTAAGATCCGGCCAGGAGATCGCCGTTAGGTGCATTTTTCTGGGTCTAACCGTTAGGCCGCTGGCATGCCAAACCCGGACTGACATACTTACACATTCCGCGCGGCCAACAACAATAATGCATACTATTCCAAAAGCAGGAGAAGAAATATAGACAGAGATGATGTCGGACAGTTGTATTTCAAACAGCTAGCGTTTGGACAGCTGATGAAATATTGTCGAGATCTGCCAGCCCCTGTCAGGATTGCGGGTACAGATGCCAGACTCCTAGGGTTGGCACGGTTGGGCGAAACCCGACGATTCCAAAGGAGTCCAATAATCTGGGGTAGATAAATTCGGGGTGGGTTCCTCTTCTTTTAGTTTGTAGAATAGATCGCCTCTAAGCTTCAACAAAATGCGACCTTGTCGAGTGAAAAGACTTTCCTACATACATCTGCCGGTGAATAATGGTAGTACCATATATATTCATCACTGGCCATAAAGAAGGTGCGTCATTCCAGTATTTGCGTTTGATCTAGATCCAGATGGTACGACCATAATCCATACCATAGAATAATCATCCCAAAGATTGTCGCGTTGCATCCATAGTGTGGGATTGATCCACTGCGTTTGACATGAAATGACGTGTCGCAACTACTTGTGCTGAGGAACCGAGGTCGACACTGCGCTGCCATGTGCCTACCGTTAGACATTCGCAGTCAAACAGGCTCAGTCTACTGCCGCCACCTTCCTGACACTACAGATTAGTTTCGGGCCACTTCCAACTTGTTGGGATTTGGCAGCTCAGTTGCTTTCAGTTTGCGATATCTAGATGAAAACACCACTATTCAAAACTGCATGAATACTTGGGGAAAGTTGACATACGCAACGATTGAAACAGGGTGTGAGGAGAGTCAACGGTCAGTGGAATTAACGTCCCACACCCACATCCGGGACACCCCACATGTGGGACACCCAAAAATGCCTCATCAACACCGCTAGCCTCTAACTTCAACCTCTTTCATCGTTACCAATATCGATTCAATCGTTACGACATTTTACGTACGTCTTCTTTACACTAATATAAGTCAATATACCGAAGATTATATTTATCGAGCTCTTCAAGCAATAGCTACCAGTCAAAGCCTCCGAAAGCAGCATATGAGCATGGTGTCCCAAGGTATACTCTTTCACGACGGATTCAGGGAGCCTAGTGAAGAGATATAGCCTTCGCTGACTACCAGAGGCTCTCTCCAGCCCAGTAATCTCATCTGGCTGAATGGGTTCGAATCCAGGCTGCCCTAGGCCTCCCACCAACCCATCAACAGCTCAAAGACTTCGCCGAGCGTATCCTACAGATCCACGGAGACACCGAACCACTTGGAAAGAACTGGGTCCAGGCTTTTATCAAGAGGAACCCTTCAGTCAAGGTCCAGAGAAGCAGAGCTATCGATTCCCAACGTATTAATGGAGCCTCAGCTAATGTGATCAGGCAATGGTTCAAATACCTCGCTATCCCTGAGATCAAAGCTATTAAGGCCTCGAATCGATACAATATGGATGAGACAGGTATTCTATAAGGTAGAGGATCAAATGGTCTTGTTCTAGGATCATCTGAGACTCGTTCTATGCGGAAGAAACAGCCTGGATCTCGAGCTTGGACATCTCTTATAGAGTGTATCTCTGCGACTGGTACTGCACCAGCCCCACTTGTGATATACAAGGGAAAGTCTGTCCAGCAGCAGTAGTTTCCTCTGGACTTGACTCCATACGAAGCCTGGAGGTTTACAGCAACAGAGAATGGGTGGACGTCAGACTCTACGGGTATTGAGTGGCTACAAAAGATCTTTATTCCTTTGACTCAACCAGAGGACCCTGAAGAGACTAGGTTACTTATCCTAGATGGGCATAGTAGCCACGAAACGACAGAGTTTATGTACCTCTGCTTCATAAACAAGATACACTTGCTTTTCTTACCGCCACACACATCCCACGTTCTCCAGTCTCTCGATCAGTCAGTCTTTGGACCCCTCAAGGCAGCCTATAAGAAAGAGCTTGGTTACCTTAACCAATGGGATACTACTACTGTCGTAGGGAAGAGAAACTTTCTCCTCTGCTATGGAAAGGCACGTCTAGCAGCATTGACCGTCAAGAACGTTATCAGTGGATGGAAATATACTAGTCTCTGGCCTTCGAGCATAGCTAGACCCCTTATGAGCCCCCTGCTCCTTGAGAATACGTCAGCACCAATCAAACAGCCTAGTCAGACTTGCAAAGGGCACTCTAGTAGTCAGGACTGGGCGTTAGAGACATCATCAGTAGCCTGGTCAACGCCTAAGAGGAGAGATGAGCTCCAAGATAGTTGGACAATATGGGCCCTGTGGGCCATGTGGGTCCTATACTTGCCACTATCGCCACCTAGAACGGCGACCATCCCCACATACCTCTATTACGAGAAATGTGGCAAGGATAGAACATTCCCTACTTATCTATATGCTTCTACAACTTGTCTGAATTAATCAGCAAGTCTACCATTCATTGACTATATAAGAACTCTTTTGTTTCCATACATAGACCCTCGAAGAGAGGACCAGAGTTAGCTACAATACAGACAGGTTAGGCATATGTGCCCTCCTTTTGCTCCTTCAACGGGAACATCAAATCCAAGTAAGATCAACTCAGCTTATTCAGCAAGCTTGATAGTGATCCAAATACCCAGCGGCTACTCTTTCGGAAAGTTCAAAAGGGCTTTGATGAGAAGGACTACCAGTTAGCTGTCGCACAGCGAAATATTGAGGCAATAGAGGCAGAGCTTGAGGCCAGTAGGGCTAGGAAGCGGAGGAAGGTCAAGATGAGCCCTAATTCGAAGTTTACTAATATCAAGGCTATTCGGAAGGCTCAAATCGAGGCTGGTGAAATTGAGGATAGTACAGATGAGTCTAGCGAGTCTGAAAACCCTAGTGACGGTGAAAGCTGTATTGTAGTCGCATCAGAATAAGTGTAAAAAAAGGTTAAAGTCAATGGTTATAATATACAGCATCATTTTTAGGGCGTCCCACATGTGGGTGTGTCCCGGATGTGGGTGTGGGACGTTATCCTGTGGCAACGAAGATTGGCATACGGGCCCTTAAGCCGCGTCGGGCGGTTATACAGGTAAACTTGTAGCCAAATGACTACTAAACCTCCTGTCCCTCCCTAAGTCTGTGCTACAACCCCTGCCTGAACTACCGATAAGTGTGGTAATGTGGCACTTAAATTCGTCCTCAGGGGTGGGATGCTGCTGATGTGCAGAAGATGCTCGACTATTTTTTTTGTCGCGACAAGTCGTAGTATCTGCTAATTGGGGTTCTCGTCGAGCGTATACATCTCAACCATACGCTCAAGTGGATAGACCGTAACGTGGTCAGACGCTCGCAAGAATCGCGGCGAGAGGGCGTGCTGCGCGCCTTCTATCGTGAGGGGACGGGTTCGCCGACGAGCGTTATCGGAAAGGCGAGGTCCGATAAGGGGTCGGATTAACGATTCGAATTCTGGACCGGCTGTCGAGTTATATTCCGCCGACGTAGTGCTTGACGGTCGACTGGCTAGGATGCTCGTAATCCTAAACTGCACCAATCTCCCTATTATCGCTAGGTAGGCGAAGTCAACAAGGTGGGCAGCGCGCCGTAAGGGTTGACTAAACCCCCTTGTGTGTCAGCTGCGGGATTCGAACCCGCGACTCGTCACCGACCCAAGTGGGCGAGGCTCAAATCGGGACTTATCTACCAGCGAAGTGACCAACTACACCAGCCGACTTATTATATTAATTTTGTAACAACTAGCTTGAGTTATTGCTTCGTAAAGTATCCCGTGGAGGATCTTTAGTATAGGAGTCTTTTTCAAGTATACCCATTTTGGAACTTAACTGAAGCAGACCCATCCTGTCATAGGCCTGGCTCTACCTGTAGTCTCCCTGACGCTCTAGATTGCTAACGAGGTAAGGATTGCTTAACTACTTCACTGCGAAGCAATGAATATATATAAAATCAAGATTACTGCACATTTCCATCGTATACTCTGGTGTCGATCGCCGCTGAACTCGGCTTGATTCACGAAGCCTCCGTCAACTTAACAGTAACAACCGACCTCGCCGGTACCGCCACCGTCACCGCGCTCCCATCCAATGTAACCTCCACACCCGCCACCTGATGACTATTGTCCGTCAACCATGCCCCCGCTGCATTAGGCGTAAACCCATTCAGCGCCAATTTGACATTCTGACTTGAGCCTCCCGTGTTAGTCAACACCCCCACCACACTCCCATCCGTATTTTTAAAAGCCCCAACTGAAACCCCACTCACCGACCCAGAAGTCGCAACCCTGTACGCCCCGGGCCTAATAAACCTGGACCACATCGCCATCGCCCACAGCCTTCCCGAGGGGAAAACCTCCGTCCCATCACTCAGCACGAGATAGCTCGATGCCTGCTGCTGGTTGACTTCCACACCCTGCCAGTAGATGTACGCGCTCAGATTCGCGTTCAGGATGCCCGTCGCGATTTTCCCAGCCCACGTCAAGCCCTCGCAGGCGCCGCCGTTGCTATACCAAGTCGTGCACCAGCGCGACTGCAGGTCGCAGGCTTCCGTCTGCCATGTCTTGAGACGGGTGGAGATGACGGAGTTGGGGTCGCCGTTGTAGTTGTGCGAGGTGAGCAGAGTCAGGTAGGACTCCATGCCTGCTGAGATGAGGGCTGAGGCCGTGGTGCGGGTAGTGCCCCAGCCCATGTTGTCGCAGCAGGCAAGAGCGACGGAGGAGAGGTTGTTGGATTGCAGGGTTTTGGAGAGAGTTGGGATGAATGAAGCGGCTTGGGCGCCATCCGAGCGCATGGAAGAATACGAGGTGCTTAATTTGGATAGAGTCAGATTTACTACGTCGTCTAGATTAGAGGGGTGACATAGACTCACGTGTAATCGGGTTCATTCAAGAATCCAAGATGTGAGACTTGGATGCCCTCTTCCTGATAATACTTGACATACTGCGCCAGCATGTTCGCAAACGCCTGTCTCCAATCTCCAGAGCTACACGTCTGGCCCGTGACGCCACAAAGGTACCCACCATTTGCTTCATTACCATTCGTCTTCATGAAACCCGGTGCACTCCACGCATCGGCGTAGATATTCTTCACTCCATATCCCATCGCCTCCTTACTGAACCAGACTTGTCCAGAATCATTGCGATCCCAGACATACTTGGGATCTGCAGTCGGCGACCCGGGGCTGTTTGGCAGAATAGAGTCTGCACCCTTGGAACCAATGCGGTTTCTGATGATGGTGAAGCCGGCACCGGTGGTGGTGTTAAAGAGGTAGTCTAGCCCCTTTCGCCGAGGGCCTTCTGCTAAAGCTTGGAATTCTGCGGCACGACCGAAGGCTTGGGATACTCCAAAGCCGTCGATTTTCTGCAGTGTCGAACCTACGTTGACGGTGACTTGAGTCTGAGCGAGCGACAGGCCGATGCTTGCCCATATGACCACAGCAGCCTTCACGTTGAACATCTTGGAGCGGAAACAAGAACTTTGCGATGGTCGACTCGCGACGAGGGAAAGGAGTAGCGACTCATGGTGTTATTAAGAAAACCGACTCAGGTGGCTAACTCAAGTGTCGGGAGTATAAAAGACTCCTAATGATCTGTTTTCGGGGCCATGCCCTCCTGACGTACTTGGCACTATATATATAATACTCTAAGTGGATCGCATATATGACCTGTTTGGCGAGACACATTTCAGTTGACTTGAATGTTACCCAGTTAGACGGTTCTTGGGACAGTTCTGGGTCGTCGCCTCAAACTCTATTTAGCTGCCTATTTATGGCAACATCGTCAATGCGGGGAAGTCTCTCGAGACAGGGTCCGAGATGCCCAAAACGGTCAGAGGACACAATTTTTCATTTACGCGGAAGATTTAGGCGATCTGGGCTTCGGCATATTGGATAGACAAGAGCTGAAGGTAGCTTGATTGCTGATACCAGTATTGGGCGAGTTCGTTTTCAAAAGGTGTAATGAATAAAAACCTCGATAATCGGTAAAGACACCATATCCACGTTACTCTTGGATAGCGGATGGGCTCTTTCCACTGTAGCAGAGCAATATGATGTTGGACTGATGCGTCCTCCACCTTCGCCGAACTGCGAAGAGAAGCCTATCTAGATTACTTTCAACAGAAGTTGTCCCTTCAGAGCCTCGCCAGTATACCTGCTAACGCAGCATGCAGTTGAACGCCCATGCATCCAAGTATGCATCATACCGAAGACCTATTCTGATTCAATGGCGTTGGAACGGCGAGGAAATAGGAGTTGCGCCCATATGGAAATAAACCCTGACAAGTATTTATTTGCGAATATGCAATCGAAGTGCAAGTATATACAAAAATAATCCATCATCCACCAAATGCCTAACGCAATCTAAATGCGGCCGGACCACCGTCCCCTGCCGCCACGGCCGTTACCACCGGAAGAAGTCGTGGTGGCAGCAGTGTCAACAGTCTCATTGGAAGTAGCTTCAGTCGCAGTAGAGCTGTCCATGGCGGGAATGGTGATCTTGGCGATGGTCCAAGTCTTGCCGTTGTCGGAAGACACCATGTCGGTGTGGGTGGTTCCTTCCGAGGCGCCGAGTGTTTCTACGAAGGTGGAGTCGGCAGATTCGAGGATGATGGTTGAGTTGAGCCAGGTCTGCTCGGCGACAGTGCCGGTGCAGGCGACACCGTCGTCACTGTCGTTGCATTCAATGGCAGTGCCCCAGCTATGTGTTTGTTAGTCGACAATACAGGAAGGACGAGATGGGGAGGTGAGATAACTTACCCGAGCATGGGACCGGAGGTCTTGTTGAAGGTGGAGAGGAGTTCACCGGTGACGGCGTCAGTCATGGTTCTAGGGTTGCAGTTAGTATGGGCAACTGACGCAGGATCGAGTGGGCGACTTACTGGAGCCAAAGGTAGCTCGACTTGTCGATGAGCGTGTAGTTGAGGACGATTCCGTTCTCGTAGTTGACATCGGCAGTCGTCAGGCTGCCAACCCACTGGTTGGGATATCCGTTATCAGCGAGCCCATAGACTTCGGAAGAAATGCACCTGCGTGATTGTAAGCGACCGGACTTCTCACCACGATTATCTTCATGAACACCCAAGAAGACTTACCAAGCAGTATCAGCCGCCGAGCCGCTGCATTCACTCTGTCCCTTAGGGTACGAGCCAATGATGCTCTGGATCAGATCACCGGTTCCGTTAGAGATACCCAGCCACACGAAGAGGTATCCGGCCTGGTCGGCAGGCATCTGTCCGGGGTAGACGGTCGTCTTCGTGCTGATAATCTCCTGCTTGGCCGGGCCCAAACTGAAGGCGGGACCCCAAGAGTCACGCTTGGTGAACATGGACGATGCTGTGACGCCTGTGCTGGCCAACAGCAACAGGCCTCCGAGGACGGTTCGAGAATACATGTTGAGTGGGTGGAAAGAGGCAACTCTGTTGACAAAATGGGTGTGTGAGATCTAAAAGTAGGAACCTGCCGTCGACGAGAAAAGAGTGTGGGTTGTTTTGAAGTTCGAGAAAGACAAATCCTATGGAAGACAGATTATTTTATTGTCCAGATCCAACCCTTGTGGTCATGAATCCAGAATTAAGCATTTGTGCTTCTCGTCCAAAGGAACATGTGAGTGGGGTGGAAAATATCTGATGGGCAGGGGTGCTTCACCCAGTGGAATGATTGATCACAATATGCACTGGGCTGTTCTGGGGAAGTCTGCCGGCCATTCCTTGAAAAATGGTTTTATTTCAATTTATACGTTTTGGGGAAAATAATTTCCTCAATTTGTTTCATCACCCAACTACTCACTGAAACGGACTAGCCAGGGCTCGGCATTTGTATATTTGTTTCGTTGATATTGTTTGTTCCACAACACAACACGCAGTCCGGGACTTTCCGTCCTACTCAGGGATAGGGGTCAGATCCACCAATAATCCACATGGCACTTGACAAGACTATATTTAGTGCAGTTCACGTTTGACGTCTTCCGAATGATTTAAATGGTACCTAGGTAGTGACAAAATTATTTTTTCAGGCGTTAGCGGTGGTGTTCTACGAATAATCTTGAAAATCGTTCTGGTGTTCTAGTTATAGCCGCATGTTTCTTATATTCACCATCAACGGCCACAGGCAGCTGTTCATGAAACACTGATCAAATACCGATAACAGAGATTAACGTCAGTCATGAGGATACGCGGCTAAGATACATGCATCATTTTTCTACGCATTCTGAAGGCTTCGCTACTGTGTTCGAATTTCCTAGAAATGGCGTTAGCATTGCCACGAAGTCATATTACCCATGGCCCAGAGAATCTTCGCTGTATTGCAATCATTGCACAATCGGGCATCAGATTCGTCATCTGATCGGAGGTAGATCAAGTCATGCCATGCTGACCAGCATGGCAGCACAAAATTCTCTGCCTGTAGTTACCGAAGTCTGAGCAGATGTCACCGCATGCCAGAATAAACGTTGCAACTGGGGTAAATAATATGGGATAACCTGATAAACCAGTTTATTCATTTGTAATATGGGAGTAATTGGGCAATCAAGACGATTATTATCACGCTAATGATTGGTTGAGTTCTGTGTCCTCCCTATATTGGACTCTAGATACGCTCGAATGTTGTAGTATGAGCTTGATACCATAATCATTCACAATAATCGCATGCCTTGGTTGTTGCTCCCTGCTGTCGCGTCCGCAACGTCGGCTTGGAGGGTCTGTGGCTATGGCTAATTAAGATCATCAGGGCAACTCTGAGTTAGATCGCTATGAAGAATTCGCAGTATTATGAAGGCGACTGAAGTTATGGGGGATTCGGGATCTCCAGAAGTAGTCTAACATTGCGTTTTCAAGTATTGGTATTAACTGGTGGTTACTAGAGCAGTCCTCACCAGTATTTCATTACTAGATTTACAATTGATTATGCGAATTATATAGCATTTTAGAAAGTGAAAATGATGAAACGTATTTCCAGTAATATGGATTGACCTAGTTGACATGAGCGTAATACTCTCAATATTGCCCCCTTTCTCCACTCTCCCCCTCCTACCCTCTTCCCCCCCTTCATCACTCATATAACCTCGACTTGTCCACCCTTACAATCGACCTGAAATCAAAAGGCGCAGGCGAGAAAATGCGGGTAGCCGAAGCGGTTTGATGTTAACCGCCAGGGCGGTTATTTAGGCAACGGCTCCTCATCATTGGTGCAAAAAATGGAGCGTAAAACCACAACAAACTAACATCACCACCGTGCCTATGCAGGTAACTAAGTGGTAGGCCTACAAGGGTTGAAGGGATCCATATAGGTGCATAGGGCACTGATATTAGTTGCCATAATCATGCCAAATAAGTTGTCGAATACATGTTTGCTCCCTTGACCTACTGACTGCTAATAACTCACCGGCCTGTCCATTGTTGAGTTCCGCGACAACAAATGGTGTCGTCTCATCAAACTAAATTGGTGTGATTTGAAGCGATGTGATAAGTTTGTTATTGCTGAAAAAAATGCACGGCAGAAGTTGACATTTATTTACAGCTGTTGTCGTTTATAGTCAAGATCAAAAGATATGCAGTTTGCATGCTAGTCGCTGTGAAGCCTTTTATTGGTGGATGTCCGATTAACGTGATACTGCCAGGGCACAAGTGTAATCTTGAGACCATGGCCGATCTCTTTCTTATCTAGAGAGCATAGTCAGGTTCTCTTCGCAGCCTTCTTGAGATTTGCTCTCGGTCTAGGTTTCTTTAAGGGCTTGCCCTTGTCGTTGTTGACAGCCGAAGGGCTTCTATTTCTCTAGTATCCCTTACGATAGCCACCCTCAGTGACGGTAGCTCTGGGAGCGAGCCAACCTTGATGAACAAATGAACATGCACTACTGGGCCGCCTCAGGCAACGATTTGATGCTGATATCTATTAAATGGTGACAAGTATACAGCGGATATTTGTGGATTGCTATCTAGTAGCTACAGGGTAACTATTAGGTTGGTTCGTTAAGTGAAAGAGTAATAGAGTGTAATAGGTTAATACTATTATCTACTATAGTCGGCTGGTGTAGTTGGTCACTTCGCTGGTAGATAAGTCCCGATTTGAGCCTCGCCCACTTGGATCGGTGACGAGTCGCGGGTTCGAATCCCGCAGCTGACACACAAGGGGGTTTAGTCAACCCTTACGGCGCTGATACGTGACCCCATGGGGGGTTGCCCTATAGCTAGAGATAAGATAGATAAGAGCTATAAAAGAGCTCTGCCAGGCCAGAAGCTGACCTGGCCATCGTTTCCCAATACAACAATTCACACCTCATATGCACTCGCATCAGGCGCGCTGCCCACCTTGTTGACTTCGCCTACCTAGCGATAATAGGGAGATTGGTGCAGTTTAGGATTACGAGCATCCTAGCCAGTCGACCGTCAAGCACTACGTCGGCGGAATATAACTCGACAGCCGGTCCAGAATTCGAATCGTTAATCCGACCCCTTATCGGACCCCCTCTCGCCGCGATTATTGCGAGCGTATAGACTACGTTACGGTCTATCCACTTGAGCGTATGGTTGAGATGTATACGCTCGACGAGAACCCCAATTAGCAGATACTACGACTTGTCGCGACAAAAAAAATAGTCGAGCATCTTCTGCACATCAGCAGCATCCCACCCCTGAGGACGAATTTAAGTGCCACATTACCACACTTATCGGTAGTTCAGGCAGGGGTTGTAGCACAGACTTAGGGAGGGACAGGAGGTTTAGTAGTCATTTGGCTACAAGTTTACCTGTATAACCGCCCGACGCGGCTTAAGGGCCCGCTATATCATATATAGCCCCTTAAGGGAGTACTTGTAGAGGTACCGAGGGTTAACACCTATGGCGTATTTAATATTATTTTTTATCTACTATAGTAATATGTTCATCAAAGTCTATCTAGAGGGAAATTGGCCATTTATTTACATATACAAGTTCGGTAGTAGAAATTTATCTCCTTTATTGAGGTCTGATTCGTTATTTTTCTTTATCTATAACACAGTGCTTTCAGTATTTCTTTACCATCCAATACTATCGACTCTCGGGAATCAACACTTTAGTTCAACGATCCTTGGATTATGCTCAACAGCAGGACTCCGCGAAGCGGGGTGTTAACACCATACCATGAAGTACCCTATTATCTTACCTATCCGGTTAGGCCGTAACATATATACGGCAACACAAAAATCTATAAAAGGTCGGAGCCTAAGAGGGGTGTGACTGTTTGATTATTAATAATCACTATTGTTAAAGTACACGGGAAAGCCGTTCACAGGAGACGCTGAGTTGCGGTTCATCCGTCGTAGATGATATCCCGGCGCAAAAAATATGATCTATACATTATGCAATCTAATAGTATCCTTCATTCATAAAATCATGTCACCTCGTAAGAGAGTTGTGCGAAAACACATCCGGCCACTAAAGAAGGCCCAGAGCAAGGGCAACAGCAGCCATAGCACCTCCAGCAACATTGCTGCGGAAGACAGCTGCTCCCGCAGTCACCACAGAATTGGTGGCGCTTGCAGTCGTGGCTTCGGTTCCGGTAGCCGATATGCTGGGCTGGATAGGAGTAACAACCGGAGTCGTGGTGCCGATGGGAGCCGTACTGTTGACTCCATATGTGACGGAAGTCGACAAAGTCGGGACATCGGTATAAGATGGGAAATTCTCGTTTGCGCCTGTGTCGGTGATGAGGGTTTCTGAATACAAAGGAAAATTCCCAGTCGAAGCTGTGTAAGTGGGCACAGTGATTACTGTGTCCGAGTACGATGGCAAAGTCTCTGTTGGAGCAGTGATCACGGTATCCGTGTACGAAGAGTATGTTTCAGTTGGGACAGTAATGGCCGTGTCGTAGTGCAACGGAGTGCTAACAGTGGTCGTCGGGTACTCGGTAGACTCTGTTGTGCAGGGCACGACCGTCGTGGTTGTTGACCCGTAGGGACAGTCGGTCACCGTCGGTGCGCAGGAGCTGATCGTATAGATGACGGTCGAGTAAGCAGTCGACACTGACTCTCCTGGAGCATTCGCGTAAACGATAGTCTCCCCAGTCGCAGTAGGGTAACCGCTGGGCTCCTCAGTGGTGCACGGCACGACCGTGGTAGTCGTCGATCCGTAAGGGCAATCAGTTACAGTCGGCGCACACGAGCTGATCGTGTAGGTGATGGTCGAGTAAGCAGTCGACGCCGACTCTCCTGGAGCATTCGGGTAGACGATAGTCTCCTCAGTCGCAGTAGGGTAACCGCTAGGCTCCTCAGTGGTGCACGGCACGACTGTGATAGTCGTCGATCCGTAAGGGCAATCAGTCACAGTCGGCGCACACGAGCTGATCGTGTAGGTGACGGTCGAGTAAGCAGTTGCCGTTGACTCCTCTGGGGTGGCCGAGTAGACGTTAGTTTCTCCAGTCGCAGTAGGGTAGCCGCTGGACTCCTCAGTGATGGTTGGGTAGAAACTCGACGTCTCAGTCGTAGCAAGGTAAATGCTGGACTCAGTGGTGCACGGCACAACTGTGGTGGTAGTCGATCCATAAGGACAGTCAGTCACAGTCGGTACACATGAGCTGATCGTGTAGGTGACGGTTGAGTAAGCAGTTGCCGTTGACTCCCCTGGGGTCGTCGAGTAGACGGTAGTTTCTTCAGTCACAGTGGGGTAGACACTCGACGTCTCAGTAGTGGCGACGTAAACGTTGGACTCGGTAGTGCACGGTATGACTGTGGTAGTCGTCGATCCATAGGGACAGTCAGTCACAGTCGGTGCACATGAGCTGATCGTGTAGGTGACAGTCGAGTAAGCAGTTGCCGTTGACTCCCCTAGGGTGGCCGAGTAGACGTTAGTTTCTCCAGTCGCAGTGGGGTAACCGCTGGATTCCTCAGTGGTGTGTGGGTAGACACTCGAAGTCTCAGTTGTGGTGAGGTAGACACTCAACGTCTGAGTCGTGTCGAGGTAAACGCTGGACTCAGCGGTGCACGGCACGACTGTGGTAGTCGTCGATCCATAGGGACAGTCAGTCACAGTCGGTGCACATGAGCTGATCGTGTAGGTGACGGTCGAGTAAGCAGTTGCCGTTGACTCCCCTAGGGTGGTCGAGTAGACGTTAGTTTCTCCAGTCGCAGTGGGGTAACCGCTGGATTCCTCAGTGATGTATGGGTAGACACTCGACGTCTCAGTCGTGTCGCGGTAAACGCTGGACTCAGTGGTGCACGGCACAACTGTGGTGATAGTCGATCCATAAGGACAGTCAGTCACAGTCGGTGCACACGAGCTGATCGTGTAGGTGACGGTCGAGTAAGCAGTTGCCGTTGACTCCCCTGGGGTCGTCGAGTAGACGGTAGTTTCTTCAGTTGCAGTGGGGTAGCCGCTGAACTCCTCAGTGGTGGTTGGGTAGAAAATCGACGTTTCAGTTGTGGTGGGGTAGACGCTGGACCCAGTGGTGCACGGCACGACTGTGGTAGTCGTCGATCCGTAAGGACAGTCAGTCACATTCGGTGCACACGAGCTAATCGTGTATGTGATGGTTGAGTAAGCAGTGGAGGTGGACTCCGAAAGAACGAATACAGAGTACGACGTGTTTGGATACGCGGTGGTCATATATGTAGCGGCCTTGTAACTGCTCGTAATGACGGTGTCCGAGTAGGAGGGAGCAGTTCCAGTAACATAGGACGAGGTTTCAGTTTCATCAGGCGGCTTACAGTCAAAGTCAGTGACATAGTTCGTTGTGAACCCGACTATGCTTGGGGATACATACGCAATAATCCTCGTTATTCGTGGTTGAGCTGTGACTTGATGTCTCATAACCGGAGGACGATATGGTGGTGTTGGCGTAGCCGGACGATCCGATCCTTGTTGGATAGCTGAACGTTTCGGTCTCTTTTGTTGCCTAATAGAATGCATTAGGTGTGATCTTTGACAATGGGGTACTCATGTACTCACATAGTCATCCTCAGAGCTGGAAGATGTGGCGCTGTAGGTAGAAGTCGCCTCGTAAGAAGTCTCCGCAATAATGGGATAATTGGAGGTTTCGGTTTCGGGGTCTGTTTAACTCTCAGTGTTAGCAATCGATACCGATAGCCTATCAGGTGAGGTTTAGTTGTGTCTTAAGAGAAGAGACTGCTCCTTTCAGAGTTCACTACTCCCTTGACACGAACACGAGAGAGATGAAGAACTTTGGTTCCTATCAGGGCACCTCACAGTCATCATCATCAGAGCTAGTAGAGCTCGTGTCGTAGGTCGATGTCACCGAGTATGAAAAGCTCTCGGTTAGGGTGGCATAGCTGGATGATTCGGTCTCAGGTGGGCACTACAAGTTGGTCAATATGTGGTATTCTGGGACTTCAAACTGTGATGTCTTCGAATTTGTGTTACACTCAGGGAAACTGGACGAGAAGAAGAATAACTAGAAGTTGCTCACATCATCTTCGTTAGAGCTAGTGGAGCTCGGGACATAAGTCGACGTAGGATACTCCAACGAAGTTGAAGTCAAGCTTGGCAGATACGACGACTCGGTCTCCGGAGGGAAGTCCTCCTCCTTGCTGGTTGTGTAAGTGGCGGCCACAGCGGCAACCAGAATGCTGCTACCATATATATTCAAGAAACGGACCATGGTGACGGAAATTTTACAAAGATAAGCGAATGACTGAAGTTGGACCGAATTATGGGGAAAATTATGCAAATACTTTGCCCGAAAGCGGACTGACAGGCGCACGATCAAATCTGGGGGTGATCGGACAACGCAGAAGGGATGGCAGCCGCTGCCATAATAAATAATACGACGGATGAGGGAATGATGCCTTATTGCAAGAAGAGCGACCCGGTTACCAAGTCTTTGGGTTTCCCATCCTATGAGGGCGACGACTATTGATGCAGGGGGCAAGCCACTAGCCTATCCATTATTGGCAAAAGCATGCAAGCTCGTCGTCGGAACGCACTGCGATAAGAACCCGAGGAACATGCTAGGGGCGTATTTTCAACCTAACTAATAGGATAGGTTGTTGATGGCCCTAGTGCTTCTCCCCGTAAGTCGAATAGCCATCCTGGCGTTGCTCAACAGAGCGATGGTGGACATAGGTGGCTAAACGACTCCTTGCCCATTAACTAGCGGAATCGCTCAGCCCATGCCATTAGTCATTTTGGCGAATGAGTGACCCAATAGCCGACCCTTCCCCTTATGTCTTACGAGATCCCTCGACACTGTCACGTTGTTTGCATACGAGATTGAAGTGTAAGTAGTATCCCGGCTGACAAGAGTGCTATGTTCCCGTGAAGCACAACGCAGCCTGTAATTTTCGCGGATAGCTGTTTGAGAGTTAATGTGAATCATGACCTGACCAAACCAGAAAACCGACAATCAGAACTTTGAAGCCACGACACACACTATGGACGTTTGGGTGGCTTGCGGCTGGATTCGATAGATGCAGGCACGTATATATTCAGGAGAAGAGCAAGCTTTGTACTTGAGCAAAGTATATATTGCTGGATGACGGCATTGCCATGTTGTGTCCTTATGGAGGAAGCCGGGAAATCAAGTGGACAGTCAGGAACGTTGTATCCTGGCTGCGTTGGGGGTCTCATCGAATCTCCAAGTTGCTCCTGTACCTTCGGCAAAGTTGTGCACATCGTTTTGCATCTTCTCTTCGTTGAACAGGTCTAGAACGTGTCTAACCGAAGAAACGCCTACATTTGTGTCTGTGTACATGTCGGCGCCAAGCCAAGCCGCCAAGCCAAGGCGAAACCGTAGGAACGAGTAGAGAACGCCTTGTTTACGTCGACAAGCCTTTGGAACCGAAGCTAAGGGGGCGCGAAGTCGGGCTGTCAGGCGCAAGCACTTGGAGGGGCGAGCAGCAATAGCATACGCACCCTAGCACAGTCCCATGTCTCTGGCCAAACCACATTCCTACCACATTGAACCGCAACGTTGAATAGCCCGAGTATTTTCAGGCTGCTCAAATGTCTTGAGCCTCGATACCAATGTTGAATACAGGACGTCGCATGAAGGAGAATAGAGGGATCGGGATGCAACTACGTATTCATACGTGCATTGTGAATGCTCGTATTGGCGTAAGCCGGGATCCGACGCCGAGCCCACGACTCCACAGTCGATTTACTCGACTCCGAAGCAATTTCCCACCCATTGCGTACAACGTCTGCAAAACTTGTTCACCCATGAAGACGATAGAATATGAAGGGGATGATAATTTTGGGATACTGTTGGTACCGGTGGTTGTGTACAAGCAGCAAAGGAGGTCTCGACTTCCAGAGTAGAACTGACCCAACAAATGACGAAGAAGCTCGGGCGGCTCGGTCGGGCGAAGATGGGGAATCCTTGCACGTCAAAAGCTTGTCGTTTCTGTCGTCCGATACATCCCTGCAAGCCTGGCTTGAGGTAGTATTGTGCAAGTCCGTGATGCATTCGGTAGGTCTAGACCAGTCCAAGCTTGGAGAGAAACTGGGCTAAGGATAATACTTAATCCGGTGCCGCTGCCTTCGCTCGTAACCGGAAAACACGGCTGGATATCACGGCACTGCGGCACTGCGGCTTTGAGAAGCTCCTGGGGTGACGTCAGCACAGTTGGAAGTCAGATGAATGGAAGACCGGGAGTTGGAACAAAAGTTTTCGTAGCAATGGACTTTCAAGCAGACTATCCATCCTCCGTTGATTTGTGTTTAGCTCTTTTCCCCAACATCAATCATCAATCGCCAAGCGTTTTCCCAGGCTGGTAGAGCAAGTTTGTCATATTCGGCGCTTCGCCGTTGTTTGTGTCTATTTATGCAACAGCATTGGCAGCGCTGCGACCTGGGCCCGAACCGCGTATAACGCACAAGTCGGTGGACACCCGGATAACCCGTTGTCTTGGCACTCATCATTGCGCCTCTCCCGATACAATTCTTGGCGATCGCAGTGCGCCGCGCGCAGGGGTTTCTTTCGCACAAGGCCTCAAGCAGCCACAGGAAGACTGTTGCTCTGCTTCAGGACAAGCTCACCGGACTATTTTGTCCGCGTCGCGTTCCGTTGCGTTACTAACAACCACTTGCGCTCAGTTCCTCCGTCAACCAGTGGCCAAGACGGCACTGACATCATACACGACTACCATATCATGTCCAACGGTGAAACTGTTCAGCAGTCCAACGGGGCTTACCCGGCACCCATTTCGACGGGAACCAATGGAGTCAACCACGAGAAAAATGTTCGACAAGTCACCGACGACCCTCCGGTCCCGACCATTTCGGGCGACTCAGACCTGAGAGGCAACCAAGAGGAGCAAGGGGTTCCGGATCGCCATAGCACTTTCAATATCAAGCGCCAACTCACTCACCAGAAGGAAAAAATAAAGACCAAGACGAAGCCTCCCGGTGGCTACGATACGACGCCGATACCAAAAGCACCCCCCGGCTATGCCATTAAGTTCACTTTCCATCGCGCCACCAACCTGCCCGCCGCGGATATCGGGTCGCACGCTTCGGACCCATTTATTGAGTCTACACTCACGAGTTCGTTGCCGAAACGGCACAAGGAAGACCCAGACCTGTTCCACCGGACCCGTACTATCAGACGCACCGTCGACCCAGAATGGGAAGAGGACTGGATCGTGGCGAACGTGCCAGCGTCAGGCTTCAAGCTTAAGTGCCGCTTGTACGATGAAGACTGGCCCGACCACAACGACCGACTCGGTAACGTGACCATCATTGTGTCCCGGGTCGATGAGACATGGAATGGCTTTTCGCAAAGGGAGTTCGAGGTGAAGAAGCGAGTGGGAAGTAAGCGCGCTTATCTGTTGAAGGCGGCCAGTGCCGCCTTCAACGCGGATGTGACAATGACACCGAGTTTGTTCGTGAGCGCAACCGTCCTCGGTGTATCCGATCCTCCCCACGGCCAAATGTACACCCTCGGTCCGACGAGGTACTTCAGGCACTTTTCACCCATGATAGGTCGGCTCGCCGGAGTACAGGTCAACAAGGACGAAGATCATGATTCCAATGCCAACGGGGCCACGAGCTATGAGCCAAAGGCACCCGAGGGTGATCAGGACAAGCAGATTAAACAGGGCGACAAGAAGACCCAAAAGTACGACTTCCAAGCGAACGAGATCCAACTCCAGGGACCGGTTCCTGAAAAGCTATATCATCGATATGTCGAATTCCGCCCATTGATCGGCCTCATGTTTAGTCGCAGTGGCATTCGGGGTCGCATTTTGTGAGCAGCACCCAGACTCCTTGTTTCTTTCCACGAATGCATAATCGCAAGCATCGCCGTGCAGGCGACACGTCTATATTAGGAAAGTCGTTTATGTGTTAAGAACATCATACTAACCTGTCGTCTAGACATAAAGCTTTGGCTCATCAACACGGTCGAATATACAATTTCGATAGCTCCACAGAATATGGGCAGTTTAAGCCCTGTTCTGAAGAAGCCACCTTACAATTCCTCAAACTGGTGCACTTTGACCAGGGCGGTCGTCTCTTCACTTACGTCCTCACGCTGGATGGGTTGTTCCGCTTCACCGAAACCGGTAAGGAATTCGGCATCGACTTACTTAGCAAACACTCCATGCACAGCGACGTAGCCACATACATTGCGTGCTCGGGCGAGTTCTTCGTCCGACGCTTGAAAAAGCCGACAGCATCCGAGGATCCCAAGCCGGACCAGCCCACACACCCGACTCAGGAACTGTCAGGCGGACCTCCTAGAGGTCCACCGCCGACGAAGCCCGAGTACTATCAATTGGTCATCGACAACGACAGCGGCACCTACCGGCCCGAAAAGTCGGTCTTGCCCGAGTTGCAAAAGTTTCTCCAACGAAACTTTCCCGGTCTGGGCGTGGTGACGCTGGGCTGCGATGACGAGGAGGACCAGAAGCTGAAAGAGAAACAGCGCAAGGTCAAAAGGCAGGAGGGCGAGAACATCCACATGGTACTCAACCGGAGCCCGAGCTCGAGCTCGATGAGCTCGGACGACGTCAGCGACCCGGAGGAGCTGGAGCAATCGGCCGGTGCCGGGCGCAAGAGCAAGAAGGAGCGCATGCTGGATGCGCTGGAACAAGATGGTACCATGAAGGCGCTGCAGAAGGAATTCATGCGTAGCGGGTCGAAGGGTAAGGGTGAGGCGAGTGGGGTGACAAATTGAGGTGGTCGTCGAGCTGGATTTGTGAGCGAAATTCTGCTTGTATATATGGGGAGGTCGGGCTGAACTAATGGGTGGGCGGTTTTGTTATATGTGCTTTGGGGGTCACAGGATACTTGGTGTTTCTTTCCTGGGTTTGCTTTTCATGATATCCATTGGTCATTACCTGCCTCTGGGAGGTCGTCGTCTTGTTCCTAATGTTAGTGGTTAATCACCTTATTTCAAGTCAGTTTGATTCTGGATCTGAAGTGGGAGCTGCTCGTGGTTAGTGATCCAGTAGGCAGGTCGGCCAGAGCAGTCAACTGCCCTCAAACCCCAAGACGATCATTATATCGATGATGAGAAGCATGAAGTGGTTGATTTAGTCCGTGGATACGTGTCACTAGTTTGAATTGTTCAACTAATGGGAGCGGCCACATACACCTCGCTCTTCCGACCAATCAGCACCCATTCAATTCATACCTCAACAAGCCATGGAAAACCCTGGAACTAAGATGGGGCCATTACCCACATGACCACTGTCTGACCATTATAATGGACTGGTAAACCCTTGACTTGACATCTTAGACCCGCCCGGTTAGCTCAATCGGTAGAGCGTGAGACTCTTAATCTCAAGGCTGCGGGTTCGACCCCCGCATTGGGCTCAATTCCCGATGCCTTCCTGACGACTGGAAGACGTAACAAATTCTTTTGCAAGTTTTTTTTTCTTTTTGTGCAGGTTTCTCTTTTTGCGCGGGTTCAGGGTACGTCCCGCTGTTATCAAGGAGTTCGCCACCTGGGTCCCACTGGCAGAAAACGGTTAGTGAGAAAAAGAGTCCGAGGCCGGATAAGAAGACACTGGCTGCTCTGGCTGCAAAGGTTGCTATCTTGTATTCAACGCCGAGTTATTCTATTCAAGCAATTCGTATAGGGGCTTGAACCTGTTGCAGTTCGGTCGGATGTTGGCATCCTCACCATGTCTTCAATCTTAGGTACCATTTTTAGATCGTCGTGATCCAGCTCGGGCACGCCCGGCGCTGAAGCTCGATGTGTCTTGAAATTTTCAAACACAGAAGTTCATGAACATGAAATGAGGATGGATAGATACCACAGTGCCGTTGTTATGAATTCTTCATGTAGACGGCATCATGAGAGCAAATACTAGGTATTTGCCGCCGCTACAAAGAGGATACTGACATGCTTCTCTTCTAGTTTTCACTTGCTACAAAGTTATACAGCTTGAAACAGAAGGAAAATGTCTCTACTGTCGCTAATGTCGCTGCTGATTGAAGGTTCCGCGCCCAGAAACTGCCGTAAAGGCAAGGAGAGGAAAGCTGTTATTATCGGTAAAACCGTAGAATAAGCTACGGTGGCGGTCTAACTATATCACTATTATAGAGAAGCTGTATAAATCTGTTACGAATCTACGATTCTAACCAATGCAACAGGCCCGATGGCAGGCCCAGTGGATACAGGACAAAGAAGGAGGGGAAAGTCACACAGGTTGATTGATTGATTGATTGAAATTTAACGTCTCATCGCGTGAGACGTGCCGGGCGCAGTGCCGGCATGGTCTATGCTAGTCGAATCTATGTTACAGGGGACTGTCTTCATCTAACATTCCTGTTCAGTGCGATGGGCAGATCTCAGTAAAGAAATTGGTCTCCTCCGCCCATTGACAAAACAAACGAGCTCCCTTGGCCGTGCCTAGGAGGGAATCTATACTATTCTTGGCCATATGCGCTTTTAGATGACCGGGCGTGGCCTTGCGGCCGCGCTTGCAAAAGTAGAAGTGGACTGGTGTCTTTGTCTTTCCACACCCGCAGTTGAGCAGTGCGTCGCGATGCTGGAGTCTCTCGTGGTAGGTCACGAAATCCCCGTGGTGCGACCTCGCTGCGAGTAATCTGCCTAGGTGTTGCCGGGGCAGGCCAAGTTCGGGGGGTCGCGGGTGGATAGCGATCCCTAGATCTCGATACTGTTGAGGGCAGGTAGTGGCCCATCGATCGTTGAAACTCTTCCAAGTGTAGGATCTCGCGATTCTCTTTATATGTGCGAATGAGGCCGGGTGTTGTGTCTTGGGTGGTTGCTCACAGGCCGCTTTGGCCTGGACATCTGCTTCTTCGTTTCCGGGGATGCCTACGTGTCCTGGGCACCACCAGATATACACTTGTCCCGGGGATGTCCAGGGTTTTCGCTCTCTCTGTGACCAGGTTTTGGACAGCTCTTGGAAGGCGGTGAATTTTGCTTGACTGCTTCCGGGACTTGGACAGATGAGCCTACCCGCAACCGCGAGATTATCGAGGCAGATGTGGATGTTATCTGCCATGCTGTTGGACGGAAGCTTTACAGCCTCCTGAAGCCCCCGTAGTGCTGCGTGGGCTTCCGCATCGTATACCTCTATCTGAGAGCCCAGTAATTCGGACCCGCAGAGTAGTCTTTTACCGGCCTGATAACCAGCCCAGCCTGCTCCAGCTAAGGTCCTGTCGCTATGGGTAGCCAGCGAGCCGTCTGTATAGATTATTATATCGCGCTTTGAAAACTCGTTTATCCTTTGTAGAAACGAGCGGGCAGCCTCCTCCTTTGACTGTCCTGGGATATAACCGATCTTGGCGAGGGTGATGGACCATTCGCCAGCCTGCTCCCAGGGCGGTATTTGCAGAGGATCTATATATTCTGCAGTATCTGGGGTTAGGCTCGCCATACGCCTTAACCTCGAATCGGGGCCCGTAGGATGTCTGAGCCTCCTGCGTAAGGGATGGCGGCTATCCAGTTTGTGTAATCTAACAGAAGCCGCATAGAGTTTTGCGTCGAGTGCGATTTCTGCTGGCGGTAGTGCCGCTTCCCGTTGCAGGATCGGTATTGGCGTGGTCCTGTATACAGGGAGCATGGCTCTCATTGCGGTATTCTGCGTTCGATCCATTTGGTAAAGTCACACAGGAGTGGCTAGCTGCAGGAGGAGCCAGCTAGTGCAAGGATCACAAGTCACGTGAATTACAAGGGTGGATCATTTGGATATGAAATGATCCAACATATCCAGTTAGGACCAACGACAGGACCTTAGCTGGAGCAGGCTGGGCTGGTTATCAGGCCGGTAAAAGACTACTTTGCGGGTCCGAACTACTGGGCTCTCAGATAGAGGTATACGATGCGGAAGCCCACGCAGCACTACGGGGGCTTCAGGAGGCTGTAAAGCTTCCGTCCAACAGCATGGCAGATAACATCCACATCTGCCTCGATAATCTCGCGGTTGCGGGTAGGCTCATCTGTCCAAGTCCCGGAAGCAGTCAAGCAAAATTCACCGCCTTCCAAGAGCTGTCCAAAACCTGGTCACAGAGAGAGCGAAAACCCTGGACATCCCCGGGACAAGTGTATATCTGGTGGTGCCCAGGACACGTAGGCATCCCCGGAAACGAAGAAGCAGATGTCCAGGCCAAAGCGGCCTGTGAGCAACCACCCAAGACACAACACCCGGCCTCATTCGCACATATAAAGAGAATCGCGAGATCCTACACTTGGAAGAGTTTCAACGATCGATGGGCCACTACCTGCCCTCAACAGTATCGAGATCTAGGGATCGCTATCCACCCGCGACCCCCCGAACTTGGCCTGCCCCGGCAACACCTAGGCAGATTACTCGCAGCGAGGTCGCACCACGGGGATTTCGTGACCTACCACGAGAGACTCCAGCATCGCGACGCACTGCTCAACTGCGGGTGTGGAAAGACAAAGACACCAGTCCACTTCTACTTTTGCAAGCGCGGCCGCAAGGCCACGCCCGGTCATCTAAAAGCGCATATGGCCAAGAATAGTATAGATTCCCTCCTAGGCACGGCCAAGGGAGCTCGTTTGTTTTGTCAATGGGCGGAGGAGACCAATTTCTTTACTGAGATCTGCCCATCGCACTGAACAGGAATGTTAGATGAAGACAGTCCCCTGTAACATAGATTCGACTAGCATAGACCATGCCGGCACTGCGCCCGGCACGTCTCACGTGATGAGACGTTAAATTTCAATCAATCAATCAACCAGTTAGGACCAATAGTATCCATGAAGGATCTAATGGCCCCAGTTATCAGTGAAGGAGGGAATGGATATATAAGGGACAGGACTCCCAGGCATTTCATAGATAGAGTGTCTCTACTTCAGTCATCAATCTAAGCATCAATCTAACCCATTGGTGAGGCAAACTGCCTTGACAACTCTATTCCCAGTTACCCTACTTGAATACTTCAGTTACCCAGAGCTCTATACTCCATACGTCAGACCCCGATATTATTGCTAAAGGACTCCGCAGCAGGACTTACTTACTAGCACAAACCCTTACAGACTCTTTAGTGGTTTACGCAGCTAGACTATTAGAGGTTTCGTTACAGGAGTCTACCTAATGCGACAAAATATAAAAACTAAGCGAATAAGCGACAAATTGGATTCTGGTCGCTGTTAGCATTACATAGAGCGTAAACTAACGGACTATGATTTTAACGGTCTGTCTTTAGTTCAGATACGGCGTCTGACTACTTAACCCTAAATATTAGAGCAAGAATTAGAGGCCGTGAAGGAGGAAAAAGATCGACTTGAAGAGAAAGCTCGGCATCTTCGGAAATAAAAGAAATTATGGCGTGAGAAGATTTCTCGGGCGTTAGAGCGGGGTCTCAGTAGTGTCGAGGAACTGGAGAAGTAGAGAGGCGGGATGCCGAGGAGTGTCAGCGTACGGCGAGGCCAAAGGCAATAGTACAGAGTGATGGGGAGTAGGAGGCGTCCCTCCTGCTTAGCGCCGGGTGGTCACTGGAGGTCACTAGCGGTCTCAGGTAGGGTTGCCCAAAGTGGTTCATTGATCTCTAACCTTCCTATCTTCTTCCCAGATACCTTCCCTTGCATAGATAGCTTAAGCCCGGAGTCGGAGCTGTAGATCCCGTATATCGGAGCCGTAGGGCACTAGTTCCTTGGATTCTTCGGTATACCAAGACTTCCATATTATGCCATGACTCGCACGTCCCTATACCGGTGCTACACCGGTGCACAACCGGTGCTATTCATCCAGCACTCTGACAAGGAGTTACGCTAGAAGGACCTAGCGAAGGTAGCTTCTGCGGCGGCTGCGGTGGTGGCTCCGTCTGACTTTAACTTTGACTGGATTTCCCTGGATGGCAAGGAGATGACTGTCAAGCACAACCTTCTTACCGTGGCACCGCCATCCTGCATATACTCATTCGCAAGAAGGCGACCAGTCTCGCTCTCGCCAACTAACAGGAAATGATCCTCGCGGTAGCCTGCTTGCGTAATGCATGCAAGCAGTTTGGCGAACTCATGCGTGAGGACGGCTGCGAGTTCCGGTGGCTCGAGCTGGAGCACATGGTTGACTCGCACGGCAGCTCCATGTTCGCCGAAGCTATCCTACCAAGTAAAAGAAAGAACCGGTACAAATACCGTGACTCGAGCACCACGGTCAATCCATGAAGATGACACTTAACCTTCGCGAAATGAAGCCGATTCTCATCGCCGGTGGCGTTCAGGCATTTCTTTGGACGCAATGAGACGCTCAATTGGATAATTGTGGCTATCAGAAGCAAGGCTGCCGAGCATTCTGTGACGAAGTTCTAGTTGGTCATTCCAGAGTGGAAGAGGAGGAAACATCAGAGCGCCCGGTTCCATGTATCCATGACGCAACCGTCATCTAAGCTCGAGGATTATCTTTGCACAACGATGGATACCATCATGGTTGACTACATTACCGTCTGCCGTAAGCTAAATCAGCTTCTGGAGGTCACTTACAAGATCAACATTCCGAGATAGCTCGAGCGCGTTAACAATCAAAAGAAGCCCGGATACCGTGGATTTCCGTCTCGTCATGGTTGCGTATGTGTTGGTCAGTAATAGCAACCACCAGCTGGCGCTGGATGGGAGAATCAAGTGCAAAGGGGAGAAGCAGATGGAGAAGGGGAAATACAAGGCACAAGGAGGTCATTCCGGGACTTTATTGTGAGGTGGGAGGCGGAGGGGCCCGAGCAGGATTCGAAGGAGTTGATGGAACAGATGTTTGTGGCATAAATATGGATTCGGATGATATGGATCTGGACACGGAGGGTGAGATTTTAGAAGAGAGTTCGGAGGTCGATGACGAATACAGCGAAAATGATTGGAATCATATCTGAGCCATAGTCCTGCGCTAGACAAAGCAAGCACTGCTTCCAGTTGTGAAACTATGCAGCTTGGACTCAGCCTACGCGCTCATGCGGACTCGCAGGGAGGATATTGCAACTCGTTACTAATTTTGGCCACATGCAACGCCTTCATCACATCTGAAAGCAATACGCGTATAGAAATACAAGATGATATTTTTGGTACCCTACGCCCAACGTGATGATGTTGTACCACAAGGCCATATTTCTAGGCCCCTGGCGAATCCTAGAGACTTTTCCTGGCACAAATGAACAACACATGTAGTTGCTGTAGGCCTTTCCAGACCTCATGGCTCCTTTTACACTTATGATGATGCCCTTCTCCCATTTCACGGTTCCCCCTGCCGAGGATTCCACTCCACCACAATCCGAATCTCGATGTCCATCCGTCCCGCCCTCACAAACATCTCATCCAGCTCCCTCCTCAGCAGGCCCGCAGTATTGGCAGCCAAGTCGCAAACACATTTCTTTTGCGGCTCACGTCTATATATCTCCCCAGTCTCAATGTAGACTCCCCACCCTTGTATCATCATATCAGCTTCCAGCTCGTCGAACTGACGGTTGATGTGCTCGCGCCGGAAATCATCGTGCGGTGCGAACCCGTCGGCGTTAGCTGGGATCAGCTGGCGTAGGTACGGCAGGTAGGGACACATGGGGCTGCGGCGCGCGATGATGTAGATCACCTCGAGAGAAGAGTTGCTGAGCAGCGCCAGCGTGTCGAATGGGTCGAGCTTATGAGTGTCCCATGGGACCAAAGCAAGTTTCTGGATCTTAAAGAACCAAGGCGCAATGCCCTGGAGTGTTAATGCTTGTTGAAGGCCCACCCGTCCCGAAACAAATCGTAGGAAGTTTCCGGGAAACCCGTTCTGCCAGTTGTCGTGAAAGACAAAGACGTCATTGTCGAAGCTCATCCAGAGGAACGGTCGCCTCTCGAGTACCATCTTGTCATTGTACTGGCCGGGCGAATAGACGGATACCAGGGATTTGTCAGTCTCGACGCCGTTGGCGTGGATGCGAAAACGGTGGCGCAGGGAGGGGAAGAAGAGATTGGCGAGTTGAGGATGGAGAGTTCGGATGCCTTGCTCGCTGTAGAAAGGCATGTGCTTACCGGTTGCTGGGTCGAGAGAGTTATAGAAGGGGCGCCATTTGGCGAGCCGGAAGAGGTGACGGACGCGGCGAGGTGGGGGTTGCTGTTGGGAGCTGGCGTGGGCTTGGTCCCAAATCATGAGTTGGATCTCCGGTGGGAGTTTAGTGAAAAGGGAGAATTTGGTGCGAGGCGAGATCTTTGACTGGATGGGCTTTGTGAGGATAACCTGAGTGCTCAGATGCTCCAAGGCTTGCGTGGATGCCATCTTGACGCGGTGGCAATTATCGTGATGGGAAGATGGTCTAGTAAAAGAAGAAGATGATGAAAACAAGTTGGTCAGATTGAAGCATGTAATGGGGTTTTGGGCGTCTTGAATTCTGCAAATATTCAGAGATTACAATGGGTGGAAGCAGGAAGTTGTGGTGATAATGATACTAAAGGAGAAGAGGAAGACTGGTTTTTGCCGAATGCAGTAGACAAAAGAGGCTGAAGTGTGGTATTCACGAGGATTTCAGTTCACAGAGGTCTTGATTAGATAATAATCGGTTGAAGCTATCGTCAAATGCGACATCAAGGCTGCCGACAACGGATCGCAAGTAGTTGTCCCAGAACGCACTCAAAGTAGCATATCTGGAGCTTCAGTTTCATTGTGAGGATGAGTTGATGATTTCAGACGATCATGTCTGGGTGAAGCATCGGAACATTGAACCTATATAATAACAGATAATGGCTTGCTCCTACGCTGGTCAGTTGAACATATATGTTCCATATTAAGACTAACAAACAAGAAACGCCTTGTTGAAGAATCTGAATACTAGGACATGAGGCCCCCTTTATCCTGTGTGAGACATACCTTAAAGAAGATATGGATGCAGGAAGGACTCCCTCCTGCAAATTCTAGAAAGCCCTCATTTAATTCACCTCTATCAGAATTCTATTACCTGCTGATTTTGAAAGCTCTTGAATTATAACTGCATTCTCGTATCCTGCACCTCCACCTCATCTAATATGGCCAACTCCCGAGCCTCCAAACTGCCATTTTCACCATTAAATAACTTGTAGGACCTCACTGATGCCAGGATCCTGCACCTTCAACTTACCACACATCAGTGTGAAAGGCTCCTTCCACTACTTTCACCTTCACCTTCACCTCACACAAGATCGCTGAATTCCATGGCTCCCGTGTGGTGAATTCATCAACTGGGTTCTCTAGTACCCTTCACCGACCTTCCTACACCTTTGCATTGTTTTCCCCAACATAGATTTAAGGGTCACAGCAGCCTTCACCACAACCTTACGAAAACTCGCCGACTCTGAAGCCTGCTTCCTAGAGCTATATTAGAGTACCCAACTGTGCGGTCTTCGACTTGCATATAGCCAACTCATCACTTTGGACTCTACAAGCACTTGCTGACTCCGAGAGTTCCTTCCCCATCAACTCTGTGATGGCCCCCGGGAAGACTTTACGGAGTTCAATGCGTCCCAAACTGTTAAGTTCCAGAGGCTTCTCATCTAACATCGCCAGCCACTGAATAACGCCTACATCTCAGCTGCCTTTTTCATTTCAAGATTATGGCGTCGCAGCAGGGGTTTCATTACTTCACAAGACTCCCCCGTGAGCTTCAGATCATAGTGTGGGAATTCTATAAAGAAGACTTACCTATCATCCGACACTACTTCCAACTTCGTTATGACGGAGCTACCTATTACGGGCGTGGAGAGCGCCCGTATTCGGCAGTAAACCACCAAGCGAACTTAGACGTCACCTCAATCACACTGACTGGCGTTAACAATCCAGATTACACAGAAACAATGGACCCATATGCTGGGGACTCGAAGACCAACATTCGACTGACAGGGAAGGTACGATGAGCAAGCGCAAATTCTGCAAGAGATCTTGACGAATTCGCCAATGGAATTTCCAGCACCAACCCCTCTGATCTCAGAGCCCGGTTCTTTCTACATGGAAATTTCAAGCGTGGTGTATTTTTCTTCGGAAACTACCAAAGTGGTCGCGCACATAACTGGCTGCAATATCTTGCATGTCCTTACATAACTACTACGCCGTCTGCCTTGCATGCCTCGCACTGGTTTTTCAGCGTTGAGAAGCTTGGCCTTGTTCTGAACAAACGCGTCCACCCTGGACTTGGCCACTTTGACCGAACAACTGTCGCACGCAACACATCTCTAAAAGTCATTTATTTGGTCATTCCGCTGGCCACTTTCACCGGACCAAGTGACCAGGACAAGAAGGCCGTCTATGCTGAGTATGACAGCTATATCAGGGATTATAAGCGACGAAACGGACACATTCCCTCTTTTTTTGCAGGGATACCCGGCACTGAAGTAGCCCAAATGAAGCAAGATCTCGTCGACATTTTCAAGGACGGGGACAGCCCCGTCGAGGCCAAGGTCGTGGTGGAGATCAGTTCCCGCAGGGGGAAGGGACGGGGAGAACTGGTGTCGCTGGATCGAGATAGTCCTGCACAAGATCCGGGTCGATAGTGCGGAAGGGAGACAGAAATGCAATGGATCTTCTTGCTAGCTCGATGAAGAAGCACATGAGATTTGCCAGGATAGATATACGCACACCAAGCAAATAGACAACAGGTGGTTATATCCGTTGCTGAGCCGAAGCAGAAGTACCAGACTGTCGACAGATTCCGCCATGAGGGGCTCATGGAATAAACATTCTTATACTACCATGCTCGTTGTGGCCAAATGATAAGTAACCTGTGATTTGACAATGATGTCTTCACGTTAAACCATTGATTGTGGGACTCCTTGAAGTTAGCAGCCAAGAATTGATGTTCAAGCTAATGGGAAATCAAAATGCTTGTTTTGAAGTTGGTGGAGTGCTCCCCATTATTAGCGGCCAGTTCCCCACATTACGAGTTTGCGCCCAGCCAAGATAAGCTGTGTTTACAGGGGGTCCAGGGAGCTTTTGCCAACTTTCAAGTTACACGTGCGGGGCAGAAAATTCTAACCCCTGTCTGAAATGAACCGATCCACTTATTCCTAACCCCTGTCAGCTGGGACCTCCAAGTTGCACGAAATTGCAGTTCTCCATTCTTTCCTATGACGTCAACCCGTGGCCAAAAGCTGTCCACACGGGCAGGCGCGAATGAAACAATTAATTGATTGCGTGAGACCCTGGTGCCGTGGGGTTAAGTGTTGTGCAATTAAAGTTGCTGGAAAGGAGACTACTGTCAGCCTCGCCACGTCTTTCCATCCCAATATGAAGAGCTTCCCAGGCTTCTTTTCCTTGTGATTTGTCTGTGGATCATCCGAGCTACGTCAGAAGCCATTCTCCTGATAACCGCAGCGGTTCTTGCCCGCCATGGCGCAGTTGCAGAATGTTGTTCTCTCCTTTTTGTAAGTACCTATGCTTGTTATCGTCGCAGGGCGGCGGCCGCCGTCCAAGTCAGCTGGTAAAGATTTTCTGAGCAAAGCAGGATTTAGTGCAACAGCTATGGCTTCCGTTTCCATTCTCCTCGTTGAATACTGATTGCGATCTTTCTGTAGCATCCTCGGCGTATCTTCTGCTTTCCTGACATCGCGATACTACCAAAGCGCAGCGTTCGAGCGGCCGTTCCATTTCTCCATCCTGACCCTCCTCCTTGCAGGTCTTGCGATCGCCGCATGGGCGCGCCCTATCTATCGCCAGGTTAGCCGTTTTGAGTCGCTACCAACGACGAATAGCACTACATGGAGCAGGCCATGGCTCGGCGGTCGTCTGTCTCATCTAGAGATCGCGGCAAGGTCCGTTGCGCAAAGCCAATCGCCGTCGTGGTTTCTGTTGCTGTTCTGCATTGTGGGTCGGACGATATTGTACTGGAGGACGATACAGACGATACATTGCTCCTGGGATGGACTGCAGGTGCGTTTAAATGCGACAAGGAGTGGGTCGAATTGCCGACCCTCCGTGTTTCGTCTGTCCATGGGACGCATTAGTCAGGGACAGGTATCCCGGTGAACCTAATGAAAAGATTCATGGATGGGATGGGGATTGGACCAGGGATTTCGTCTGGCAAACTCCTCTCACCGTCGGCACTCGAGCATTGTCTTGCGCACAGGAGCTGACCACCCAATCAATAGACGTTTCTTCCTCTCGTCCTACGTGTCGTCGAGATTCTCGAAATGCGGCCTCTCGTGCTGCCAAGCAATACTTATGAGACGACAAGCCACAATAAGAGCCTGATCGCCCTTTACGTCGTGACTGCCTCTGTTTGGGGCATCGCCGCTACCGACATCCTTTTTATGACAGAGCATCTCACTGGGGCGATATGTGCGCCCGGTGCTTGGGAACGTTTGATACCCCTGGCCCAATTGGTCACACTGGGATGCGATGCTTTGATTATTACTCTTGTGAGTAGGCTGCGACAAGGTCGCGAAGACAAGAAGAGGAGCTGGTGGTCAGTTGCCTCCTTGTTGCTTGTGTCGGCTGGGATATTGTTGTTATTGAGTTTACCCTCGTTTTTCTCCCGCCAGAACTTTCGATGGAATATGTACCTCGACTCGGTGACTGTGCGAGACCTAGCACTGGATAGCATTGCGGCAGCGGCAGGTCTGATAGCTGGGACTTACCTGCTTGGAGCCCTTCATCCGACAACTGTCGCCCTTGCAGCTGGAGCGACTAGCGTCTTCGTTTATATGGAGGGAAGGATATTCGACGGAACCATGAATAGGATTTGCTCCAGTGCTTGGGGCCTGATTGCCAGTGTCGTTGTCGTTTTTGGTCCTGGTGTTCTGCTTCATCACGCAAAGCCGTTAGGCCGGCCACAGCCACCGAGCGACAGGCCCAGGCCATTCTACAGGTCTAAGTTCTTCGTACTTGCTGGGTTGACGGCCCTGCTACTTACATTCCAAGCAATCCTGTGGGGAGACAGCAGAACCAGTCCAAACTTCCCGACGTACGTTCTCTACGAGGCGAGAGCCATGTCGGAAAACTGGATATCCAAGGCGAAGCAGAGCAATACCTTGGATGAGGCTGTCCTGGAGTATAGAACACGGTACGGTGTCCCACCGCCACCAGACTTCGACAAGTGGTATCGGTTTGCGGTCTTGGTTGACTCCCCAATCATCGATGACTTCGGACAAATCCATTCGGACTTTCTTCCATTTTGGGGAACTCTACCTGTTGTCATCCGGCAGCGGACAGCTCACCTTCTTGAGCATCCTATCAATTCTTTTGGAGGTCTTACGATCGAAGATGGCAAAGTGGAATTGTCTGCGCATGTTCATGGCACCCACAAATGGATGCTAGACGAAATGAAAGAGATGATAGAACCCTTTGCCAAGTGGTTGCCGGATATGCAGCTTGCCTTTAACCTCGATGACGAATGTAGAGTTTCTGTCCCCTTCGACCTCCTACAGGCATACGAAAACGAAGCGCTGAAGTCTCGGGCGCGCTTGGCGTCTAAATCAGCTTTCTTCGGGTTCAGCAAGGGACAAAGCCTGCCTGTGTCAAAAGAGTTCCTGGTGCAAGGAACCGCGTCAGAGAAAACATCACCGTGGTTCCAGAACTGGTCTAAAGCTCCCATATTCTACGAGTGGATTTCTTCCACGTGCCCTCCAGACTCACCTGTCCGCCAGTTTCACTGGTGGAACAGAAAGGCCGACTGTCCAACTTGCAGTGACCCTCACATGACGGATGGTGTTGTCTCAGATTGGAAGCTATCCGGGGATCTTTGCCACCAACCGGACCTGGCGTATCTACATGGATTCTTATCATCGCCTTCCATCGCGGCGGTGTCACACACTTTGTTTCCTGTGTTTAGCCAGAGCCGCATGCACAACTTCAATGACATTCTACATCCGAGCCCTTGGAGTTGGAGAGACGAAGTTAGCTTTGAGAAAGAGAAAGGCATAGCATGGAATGAGAAGCTCAAGAGCGTGTTTTGGCGCGGTGCGGCTTCAGATGGCTATGCTGTCACCGGAAGCTGGCAAACATTCCTCCGCGCGCGCTTCGTGAACATGGCGACCCATGCCGACGCCGTCTTACGCTCCAAATCCCGATCACTACTGCACTACATTTCTCCTTCGCGGTCTCAGCTGCCGCGCTCCTCGCAGAACCCAGCCTCGCCTGTTGAGGTAAATGTAACGTTTGTTGGAGAATGGCACCGCTGCGACACACGTGACTGTGCCCTCGAAAAGACGCAATTCTACGGTCCCGCCTCCGCTGAACCACCGCCTTCCGTCGATTTCCAAGAGCACTGGCGCCACCGCCACCTCGTAGACCTCGATGGTGCTGCATTCAGTGCCCGCTTTCTCCCGTTCCTACGCTCCGGGTCCCTCCCCTATCGAGCCGCCCTCTTTCGCACCTGGTGGGAAGAGCGCGTGCACGCCTGGCGACATTTTGTTCCTCTCGACGTGAGGTTAGGCGATCTCTGGCGGGTTGTTGGGTACTTTGGGGGTGAAGGCGATCAGGAAGCTGAGAAGATTGCGCGGGAGGGACGCGAGTGGGCGGAGAAGGCGCTTAGGAAGGAGGATATGCAAGTTTATATGTTTAGGCTGCTGCTGGAATGGGGTAGGATTGTGGATGATCGGCGTGAGGAGTTGGGGTATGTCTCATAAACACTATAGGGCTGGAACATGGCTGGCTGGCTTCGGATACTTCGGTACGTGTGGAATGAATAGAGAGGAATATTCGCTTGGCATGGCTTTGGGACATGGAAAGAGTATATTAGGTTCGAGATAGGTTTACCGCGCGTGTCGGACGGAAAATCAGTCGGGCCAAAGGCGCAGAATCTCATGTGGTGAGAACCACAATCATGTATAACCTCCTGCAGTCCGCAAATAATGGCATTTTCCCAGCAATGGCTGTAAAATGGTATAAATATCGAGGATGATGTAAGATCAGTGAAGATGCTAAGGACAAGTGGAGCATGGATGCACAGGATTTAAGTGGCGCGCAGGACCTGACGGCACGCACCACGGAAAGTGAACTGAAGTCCAGGAGACTCCCTTACTAGAGAGAACGATATCAAGATACCTCCGAATGTGGCGGATCCTCTACGTTTGATGCCAATCGGATGGGAAGAAGGCTCCCTATGTCGCCCTAAGCTACTATCCTGGCAAACCCGGTATCCTGAAATTACCCTCGGCCAAAGATGGGGATATTCTGATCATCACTGAGCTACCCAGGACATTTTCAGGCACTATAAATGTTGCCCACAGCGGTGATAATGTAGTTATCACTCGCTGCAAATCTGATTAGTTCTTCCATAATGTAATTATCTCGGCTCCAGGCCTGGCCCTTCTCATTTGCCCATTAATTTCTATGGTCGAATGCCAAATAGACACTGCCGCACTAGCTTTCTCAAGTGACAAGACTCACTAATAGCAGTTGATGGGAATATCTGTTTGAATAGTGACGGGATTGTGGACCTTGGTCCCCAAAGTTATGCAAATCCCGCAATCTAGCTCTAGCAACGACACTGTTCAGTTAGGTACCATTAGAACTAGAGATCCCTTTTGACGCCTGAAGCCTTTATTAATGCAATGCATTGTTCTCAGAGAAGGGGTTCACGCAATAATGGGGTTTGCTTCTATATGAAAGAGAAGGACAAAAAATGGCAAACACTCGAGCAGACGTTTAACAATGTCTTCCTTATGCCCGTGATGTACTAAGTATGATTCTTCACCTCGTCAAGTGGTACGAAGTATCCGGCTATACATTCCCATAACTTTGTGATGCCCCCTACAGGATCTCTTTACAATTCTCTTGATTCAGCCGTAATGATATTAACCTAACATGTAATGAGCTCACTCTCGTCATACTTCCTATTAATGCTGTCTCCACCGCCTACTCCAGCGAGCTGGACAGCTGACATTGAACTCGATCTTCGCGGTAGATATCTAGAAGATCTTTGCTCTACACTATCCATGTAATAGTCTTAAGAACGAGGTGATAGAGGACAGTTAAGAGGAGTTGCCTAGAAGAACACAACCCAAACAGCCCACCTAAAATTCCTACAGGAACGAAACAGAGCCAAACCGCCATTGAACAAAAGAAAAGAGGAGCAACGAGGTGAATTAAGAATAGAAACTGCCTGTAGCACCAGACTTCGTAGTATATAGTCCAGGACACTGCTGGAACTGATGGGCAGATAATTGACTTTTAGTGTCACATCAACAGTAACGATGCTCTAATTATCTTCCCACCTCCCATGTCCGTCCCCATCCCGTTTGAATACCAGCAAACCATCAAAAAGCAGTCAATGTTAACTACTCATTCATAATAGAAATTAGGGGACCCTTGAAGGCCCGTGGAAAGAAAAGTAAAATTTGATCCTCGTCCCGGTCACCTGAGGTTGTCAATAATTTGCATGGACCCAAATCAGAGTCTCCCGGCAGTAGCCGTATCGTTATTAGCCCTACTCAACAAGTCCGCAAAGTTCCCAACATCAGCCGGCGGCACAGTCTGGTTCTGCCACGACCCGCTCGTAAAATATGTGCTATGCAGCCCCAACCCCACAATCCCCCTAAGCTGCTCAAGCAGCGTCTCATTCGTTGCCGGTCTGCCACCCGTCGCATCGTGGAACTGGTGCACAATAACCACCGCCTGAGGGTTCAAAGCTGGGTTGCTGGGCAAACCATTCCCAGAACTTAGGCTAGCGTAGTCAAAAGGCGTGTAGTTACCGGGGCAGTCAACGCTATCGCTCCCGACTGGGACCCAGCATGTCTCGCGGGTTACGACGGCGGTAACGAGGGAAAACATGTCGGTTTCGTAGTTATTCATGGGACTGAGATTCGTCCCGGGATTCAGGACGACACTGTAGAGGCCGCGGTCGGGCGTGGCGAAAGACTGGTTGGCGAAGTTGACCAGGTCGCGGTATTCAGCCAAGTGCTCCGGCTCCGTGGCTGTCTCGTCGAAGAAGAGGCCGTGCATTGTTATGTTCCCATTGAGATTATCCCACGTCGGGGCTGTGGTCCAGTTGGCGTACTCGGCGATGTCCGTCTCGATGTCGTCGATGCTGCGGCGGGACGTGTCGCCGTACCGGGTGTAAATGTAACCTAGGGTCTGGGCGTTTTCCAGCGCGTTGATCTTGGCGATGTTATAAGTCCAGTCTTTGTTACAGCCGTGCTCGATGTTGCACTTGGCCCCGATGGTGGGGTCGTCTGGGTAGGAGGTCTTGCTGGGCCCGTTCGCCGGGTTGATGATGACGTAGAAGTGCAGGTCGCGGTGGAAATTGATGGTGTCGATTGCGGCTTGCCAGTCGAGTGATGTGGCTAGGTTTAGATTTCCGTCGATGGGGGAGCTGTAGAGACTAGAGAAGGGTCAACTGGTTTGTGGTGAACTACGGAGTCGTTTTGGTATACTCACGGAAGCATGACCTCAGTTCTAGCAAGAGCCGTAGTGGCCAAGAACTGCAAGGCGAAAAGAGACTTCATTATGATATTGAGGTTCGGGGAACTTAAAATGATGTGAACTATTTAATTGGAAAGGGGGGAGGACAAGATGATGGAGATTGCGATTCAAGTTCTCCAGAGTTGACGTACAAACCCAGCTAATTTATAGTTATTCGCGGTTATTCAAATGTAGACTTAACGAGACTAGCACATTGCAACATTGACATCAAAAAACAGAGGAATGCCAAGCTATGGTTGTATTGTGTAATGGGTTCCAACCTACTATCATCGCTGGGTCTTCATAAATTCCTATCCAAAGAACTTCCACTTTCCAAGCACGATCATGGGGGAAAGGGCTGACATATGGTACCATATAAAAGTGTCTCAGCGCTACGCCGTCCTCGGATACGCGGGCTTTCAGCCGGTTCTCCGGCCAATACGACCACGGGCTTGACTATAGTAGTGCTCAAGTTGAGCCAATAGGAAATGAAGAAGGCCTACACTAACCAACAACTTGACATGCAAACGCCCAAATGGGTTAGTTATGTCAGCTTCAACCATGCAACGAGGTAATGAAGGATTTGTACGTGGGTTACATGCTTATTTTCGTTCCTTAATTGCATCATGTGAATCCAGTGGAGAAAGGTTCGGCCCTACTCGATTAGCTTGTCGCGATTGTATATGTTGCGGCTTTATGACGAAGGGGTCGATAAAGGGAGATTTATATGAAGGCCAAAAAAGATGTTTTTGTTTTCTTTTTTTTATGATGGTTACTTCTGGTTTGAAGCGGGATTTTGTAGCCCTACGTTTGGCCGTACCTTCCCATCTAAGGGAGCCACTTATAGATTTATACGAAGGCCAAAAAAGGATGTTTTGTTTTCTTTTTCTATGATAGTTACTTCTGGTTTGAGGCGGGGTTTTGTAGCCATACACTTGGCCGTACCACTTGGCCGTACCTTCCCATCTCTTATTAGTGCGCGAATAATCTTACGAAATGGCGCGAATGTCAGCTTACTTTTTTTAATAATGCCATGGGACTAAGCGTCGCTCTCCCTTCACCAGTCGCTGAATGTGCCTAAATAAGTACGCATGGTAATCAATAACGGTGTTGGCACGCGCGACTGTCACTCTTCAGTTTCGAGTCATCAACATGGAGTCTTCACAGCCTTCACAGCACTATAATCGGAGAACGAACGAAATTTCCGTCGTCATTATGGCACTTGAAAACAATAAACCATTTCTTCAACAATAGCCATGCCATTTTGGATGACGGGGTGACTTGGTATAGCTAGGCATAAGCCTTGCGAAGATAACCACTCTCCACCGTAACCTGAAAGCCATCAGCAGAGACCGCGCGCTCCTGGCCACCGTATTGAACCTCCACCTCCTCTCTGATAACGATGACTGCATCCGTGAGGTTTTTGATACTCTCACTTATTTGTCCCTCGCCGAGTTAGGTCTTGAGTTGGTAGGGTATATCCAGGCCAACCGATATTGTGCTCAGGCGGATGCCGAATATACCTTTCATGCTGGGGATGCATGCCGTAATTAAGGAAAGATCGAAGGAGATTTTAGGCACACTGTGGGATGGACGGCGAGCCAGGTCGAGTCGGAGACGGGATCGTTATATAGATGTTGCGTGTCGGTCAGAGAAGGGGTCCATTAAATTATTCAAGTTTGATTTAACTTTAATTAATTTTTCTATATTTAATTGTGATCAACCTTACTATATTTAAACAAATCATGGTTATAGGATAGCTGGAGCAGAGGGTAGTCCTACTGCAGCTGGGGCTAGCATTGGGACAATGGGTCATGAGCATTACAGAAGTCGACTGCCAGACAACGCCATCACGAGTGCTTTATTCCTTCGTGATTTCTGGAAATTCCAAACCAGTGCAATATCCAGGAAAAATCAGCAAGTCAGTCGTGATTTTCGAGATCCCGTTGTGCATGAAAACGCACCCAGTTCTAGGGCATTGGGCAGCGCTGACAGCAAACCATGGCGAGGGGGGTGGACAACGGAATGCTGCGGCGAGAAATATAGGAAAGTCGCCACTACAAGGCCGGCGATGGATCATGTAGCGAAGGAAATATAGGAGTTGATCGAAATGATGAGGAGGCAGACTGAACATGCCATGCATGCTATGGCGGCTAGTGAAAGGAGCGAGGCAGTGTATAGTAACTAGAGAACATGTGTGTCAGAGATTCAGAATGTTCAAAGCCTGCACTCTGTATGCAGTACATACATTGTAAACCACGTCAAGGCTGATAGGGGGTTCGGGTTATTCAATGTTTACCCAACCCCAAGTTCGCAGCATGAACAATGCAGCCAGTCTGCATCACCATGAGCAAAACGCAGATAAAAAGGACAAAGTTGAATTGATGGAGATAGCGAAGTTGCGCTGAATCAAAAATGTGGCAATGATGCTTATGACCATAGATATTGTGCAAGTGAGAGAAGGTACCACTGTGAGGGCCGTTTGATCGTCATCAGCGAAGTTGAAGTCCGGGTCGAATGTGGTCATATTCCCCATGCCGGATTTGTCCATTTCAAGAGGTGACGAAGACTTAACTGTCGGTCATTGTAGGAAGCACAGGAAGATATACCCAATCAAAGTCGTGCTGGTTATCATTTAAGAGTTAAAGCATCAGTGTGAGTTTTTCCAAGTTGTTTGCGAAACTCCCATTGAGCGTTTATTGCTTGCATTATGTGACTTGGTTTTGGCTACGCCGAGCGATTGATGCAATCCAGCAAATTCCCTTTGGGACGCGCAAGGGTCGTCACACCTTGAAAATCAGAGGTGAATTACATTCTTATTCATTAATTCGAAGTGGAATCCGGTGACCTGCGTTCTACCAGGTCCACGTCAAAAGCTCGCCGACAAATGCTTCAGTAAGTTGTCATGAAGTCAAGAAGGCGGCCCGGGCTCTGCAGAGAACGAACAGCCAGCCGATTTGTGGCCTTGGCAAATGGGGAATGATAATAACACAACAGCAGACCGTTTAAGCCCATGAAGAAAGTCTCTTCCTGGAGCCCAGGGGGTCAGTGAAGCCGACGCCAACAGCCTGAATATTTAGAAATACAATATATCAGCAAGCTTGATGAGCCGTCACATTTACCATCAACATTGCATTATCAGAGACTCTAGTTTTGAGGCGGCTGGGTTCGCACTTGGCTTGGCACCCACGAATGCATCGCAATCTGAGAATCGGACTGAACTGTCATACGGGTTCATGATTTATGTGCTGCAGGGTTACACGTAGACGAAGCCTAACCCTCCCCCCTACATTTTTCTCCTTGTCTGCCAATCTAGTCCGCAGGATCGCAAATTCAGGTAACTCCCGGGTTCATTAACCAATGGCTGAATTTCGATGAGGGAAGCAATGAGTTTGAAAGTTATGATAGTATGGGTGGCTTGTCGCTTCATTAGTAGCCGTGCTGTACTTGTACGGGTGACGGAAACCAGTCCGCGTCTTAGAGAATCTGACCAGGAAGGCGATGAAAACACGGTGGCCCCGATTCGAGGTACCTCGGCGTTCCCCCATCCAGGGGTGTATTCTCGAGTGTTACAGGAAATTGGCTGGCCCATTTGATAAGGACCTAACAGCTGAGACGATAACCTAAATTCCATTGGCGAGATAATGGGGTGCGACCGGACTTTAGGGATAGTAACTTAACAGTCATGCCCATACCGCAACACTATTGTAGCACGAGAAGCCCGGGTCACTGTGTGGTATTGGTTTTGATCCTAGGTCAAGTGACGTGGGTTTTGGATCTCATGCAAGTTCTAGGATCCTCGATGGGGTTGCGATCAAGCGAAGAGAAGCTAAGACATGCCCGCAGCGGTTCGGTTTTTTCCCTGCGACATACCCCAATATCTAGAAGAGTGCAAAAAGCTGGAGGTTATCTCGCTCCCTGTATTATTTCACTTTGCCGTACTTCTTACGCGGAAGTCGAGAGTTCCTGCAAAAAGGAACTTTTACTTTGCACTATCGTCGCCTCTCTCTGTTCATCCTTTACTCCAGCGTCGAGGCAGCGATATTCCTACAGAATCCGGAACGATGGGTGCAGACGACCAGTACGACTTGAAATCGATGAACGTGTCGGACCAGGTCTCCCAGCCCCGTGATGGACCCATCGACAATTTTCCGACCGAGTTGGAAAAGCAGACACGAACGAGACGGCTGTTTTCTACTGCTCAGTTGTTCGCCTTTTCAATCATGTACTTGATGACTTGGGGCAGTGTGGGCAGCAACATGTATTTTGCCCTTTTCAATGGCGGTCCTACGGCGTGGTTTTTTGGCTACTTCATTGTAGTGTCTGGTGTCCTCGCCCAAGCGGCTTCATTTGCAGAGATGGCCTCCATCCTGCCTGTTGCTGGCGCTCAGTACTATTGGACATATGTAAGGATATATGTCTTTACCTTGACCGTTTGACAACTGCTGATTTTATTATCGTTATCACTTTGCCCCTCCGAGCATCAAACGCTTCCTTACGTGGCTCCAAGGCTGTATGTCTACCTTACAGCTGTACACCCTCTCCTGACTGCTCATCGAGAACAACAGGGTCAACATGGACTGCATATGTTGCCATCACGGGCAGTATTTTGAACGCGAATGCCGTCATCTTCGAAGGCCTGATTGCCATGAACTATCCCAGCTACGAACCAGGAGGCTGGCGCACAACTCTGCAAATCCTGGCCAACCTCGCCTTCTGTGTCTTCATCAATATGTTCGCATTCAGAGTTGTGCCCTGGTTTGAAATGCTCGCCGGGATACTGAACGTGTGCCTATTTGTAATCTACATCGTCGTCCTCTGGGTTATGTCTCCACGCAACAGCGCCGACATCTTTTGGCAAACCAACGTTTCATCGGGCTACAAGGACTACTTCATCGCCGCTAATGTCGGCTCTCTATCTCACATTTTTTTATTTATTGGTATAAAATCCGGAACGGTGTCTGTTTTACTTTCAACTAATCTTTCTATAGCTTTCGAGGGCGTGATCCACATGAGTGAAGAGACTCGGAATGCTCACCGTGCCGTGCCTTGTGCTATGTTCTGGTCGATGTTTACCAATTTTTGGATAGGACTTGTAATGCTCGTTACTCTGATGGTATGTATTCTGTTTTGTTATACCCTCTCGTGACCTCGCGGCTAGTTTGCGTCTGTTGGTTCTTAGACCTGGCCAAGGCAAAGCCTTGTTCTGTTCTTACATGTATGTTTCCTTTCACCAACTCAGTGTTGAGAAATCCTTTTCCTATGGCTTATTCCCAATGATAGATATGCATGCCGGACGTGGAGACAGTCTTGAACGGGCCCAGCCCGTTTGTTACAGTCCTTCTCCACGCAACCAGATCTACTAAGGCGGCTACAGCTATGGTAGCAGGCCTCATGGTCATGGCCATCTCATGCAACATGTCGAGCATCTCGTCCACTTCCCGTCTTACCTGGGCGTGGGCAAGAGACGGTGGACTTCCCAAGTGGTTTGGCCACGTTGACGGAAAACATCGCGTACCTCTTCGGGCTTTGGCATTGACGTCTATCATCACCATTGCCCTGTCCCTTCTATTCTCCCCGTAGGTGTATCTAACATGAACTACTGTGGTCCGTCATTAGGCGCGGTTCTGGTATTGGTTTTGACGGTGTGGTTTGTGAGGGGCAGGAAGCATTGGGAGGGACCTAACCAAGCCATCATTGATATTATCCTCCGAGAGTCATAGTCTTTTTTGATACAAGACATCAAGATTTAAATATATTTTAGCCATGAAGGAGCAGATGCAGTACAAAAATATGTCCGATGGTCTATGTACCTCGTGTGAAGCTTCGGTATTCCATGTTGTTGTATATCTTTAGCACGGCGGCAGTCCCCCAATGAACCTGTGGAATATGTTATTCAAATCCTTTGCATGTTGATGATGTGGTGGTAGGCATCAATCAGTCATTTTCTTTGGGCCCTTGCATAAAACATCATTTCGATCAGGAGGAAATATGGGTAGTCTGTAATTAGATGAGAACATAATTCACACATATAATCCAACAAATCAATGTCGCGACAAGGCCCAACGTTAGACGTATTCTCCTCATCCTACTCAATTGTTATTCCCCTTCAACTTCTCTATAGTCTTCTTGATCTTGGCCCCAGGGCCATTCGATGATTTCTGCAATGCCGCTTAATCAGCATTTGCCAACGTTGAACATCAAAAACAGCAACAGCAGATTTACCTGTTCCGCCTGCTGCCCCTCACTCTCCACACGCTCGAGGAATTCATGTTCCGCCTCAACGGCTTCGTCGGTCAAGCCGCGCTTCGCCGCAGCCTCATGCTCGTGCTCCTCCTGCTCAGCGTGATGGATCAGGTCATGAGCGCCTTTGATGGCATTATCTGGGAGTCCATGACCATCTGCCGACATTTTTGACGACTGATAATTTGTTCAGATGTTCAAATACTGCTTATCTGGTAGAGCTTGATTGCAAATGTTGATTGCAAATGTAGAATACTGGCAGGCGGGGCTGGACATGCCATCCACCATATATAACCACTCCTGTACAATTATCCTTTGTCGTGGTACAACTTGACGTCAGAAAATTCGTGTCGACTGCAACCATAATTCTCATCCGATCAAGCGATTCGCTGGTGTGGTGCGAGTTTCGCTGCGACGACGTCATTTTGGAGATATCTGAGGAGAGGGGGGGAGGAAGGGGGGGAGGAAGAGAGGTCAGATGCGGAGATGGGATTGCCTGGTGACGGACATAGTATGCGGCCGGCCGTAATATTGTAGTACACAATTTGGATACCACCAAAATGCATGTTGACCTCCTCGGCTACCATGGCCTGATAGTATCCATTTGAGATGCCAAACCAAGGCAATGGCCACTAAACATAGACCCATCTTGTCTGAGAACTGCAGGCCAGGTTCATCGACACCCAAAGCCTTATTTGACAATAACAAAATTCCAATCTGTTGCAGCGCTACAAATATATGTAATTCTTATCATAAATCGATAATATTACGAACAGCTTGACAATTGGGGTGGTGAACACAGAGTGGGAAAGGCGTTGTTAGGGCTAGCACATTGAGACATCGTGGTTCAGATCATATTATCTATTGTTCGACAGCATATCAAATTACAGCTATATTACGGTTTTATCGACAATAATTACGATTAGCCGTAGCTATCGATTATAATGAGAAGATTCCAAGGGAAGTAAGATAAATTTCAGTGTTGCCTGAACTCGGTATAGTCAGAGACACATGTAGCGGAATCTAAAACGCAGCCTCAGGTATCAGCACCGGATAGAGAATGAACAAGGGTAAGGAGAACTGTTCGAGAGTTGCTCCACTAGGTCCAGTCTAGTAGCTAGTACGACTGGGAATCGAACCACGGGTCTATCGACGGTAATGATGGATTTTACACCTAGTTCTGTAATAGCTACGCAAGTGTCACTTCGTAAACATGACTGGGCGCTATAGGAGCAGGGATATTTGCTTGCTTGGTCTAATCAGGCAAGCTATAGTCGCCGAGTGCCTGGAAGACACGCGTATTTTCTTTTTCTACTACAATAGGGCTGGGATTGTCCGAGTCATCTAACACTTGAACAGACCTTCAAGTGTGTCTTGAGCAGGCATATGGAAACACCCAAACTCGTAGACAGGCTTTTACACCGCCCGGCTTAGACTCACGGCGGCCATGCACTTACTTCAACACCCACCTCGAGTTTCCTGGAGTGCCAATAATCATGTGAACGATCCACGCACAGTGTTAAAACATCGATTCCACATCGTAATTACTATATCATGATACAGGTGGCGAAGTCGCCCCGGGAACGAGCTCCATCATGTCTAACCATTCGAGCGCAAACGCCGTAACGATCCTGGCCCAATCCCTCACGGTCGGCGAATCCAAATGATCCCCATCATCCTCCATCCTATGCCACACACCCGGGAACGGCGACGGAATGATATGCAACGTCGGCACACCACGCTGCATAAACGGCACATGGTCATCCTGCATGTAACCCCTGCTAAACTGAATCGGCAGCTTTCCCGCATCCGGTAAAAACGGGCTCTTCGGACTCGATTCCAGCAGCTCCAACTTGCGCATCCGTTCTTCAATGCTGGCCATGCCCTGATACGCCCAGTGCGTCGACTGGAAATACGACGGGACGTGGGGATCCTTCGAACCCAGCAGATCCAGAAGAACAAACATGCTAATCTGGCTCAACGGATCGCGATACGTCGACATAGCCGGGTTCCGCATGCCCTCCCACTCCTCGGCCAGCGAACGCGCCCCGTATAGCGAGTCCGTCGCCGTCCACGTTACGAAGGCCTCCTCCCCGTCCAGCAACAGGATCTGCACGCCCATGTCCATAGGCACCGTGCCGCCCAGCTCGCCCAGCGCTACCATCTCGTCGTGCATCTGCGTCATGTATTTATCGACGAAGCGCGCCGTGTTCATGATGATGGCGCAGGGGACAGCGCTGTCGGTTGCGCCGATGAAGCCCTTTGGACTAATCTTGCTGTCGTAGTGCGCGACGAGGGTCAGGTAGTTGGCTTGTCCCGGTTTCGTCCATGGCGGTTCGCGCTTGATGATTAGATTTGCGAAGGGGAGTTGCTCATCGCCGGTTGCGGGGGTTGTCGATGTCGAATTCTGCCATTCGATGGTCCATTTGGGGAGTTCCTTCTGGAAGAAATTGACGAAGTGTTGTTGTGCTGCGACTTGGCCCGGGGTGCCCGGGACGCGGGTTATAAGGAGGGGCGCTAGGAGCCCAGCATTGTGGATGTCGAAGTCGGCGTCGTTGAAGGTGATGTTCTTGAGGAAGTCGTCGGAGAGTTTCTGGTAAGCCACGGTCGTGACGATGAGAAGATGTAGTATTAGGGCGCAGAGGAGATGCTGGCTTGTTGCGAACAAGGGAAGATGGCGTGTCATTGCTATCTCGGGCCTGCGAGATGGTCACACATTTGAATTGGGGGAGCGAGTGATTTTCCCTGTATTATTACTGTCCCGGGACAATGGCGTTACAATTGAGAAGGGGCTTTATCAATGAAACTGTGAAGTCCGCTGGATAAACAATTACAATGCAAAGTTCCAGGTGCGCAGTGTTCACTATTTGTTGTCCTTTGCTCAAGGTTGTACCTGTGGCGGTGCAATTTCAGTGTGGCTTACTCTGCTTCAAAGTCTAATTTTCAGCGCCTGAGCCATGGCGTTTCGAACTTCGAATTTTTCAGGGGCTGCTATTCCCTTTTATCACTTTTGGGTAAACGGTCATGAGCTCGGAGTTGAACTGCGACTTCTTGCACGAGATTCGATTCATCAATCTGATCAGTTAATATCCAACTTGGGGCATGAATTGCGACGGAAATGAAAGACCTGGCATTGCGTGTCATCTCGGTCACAGCAACATGGATGTGAGGATAGATAGACCTTCTCTGCCTACGGCCTATACATACATCACAACGTCACATGATTCGAGGCAAGCTTCGGGAGATCACGAACACAAAATTCATTCCTTCTTTCCATTACTATCTATTTTCCCAAATATTTGATTAGCTTTACTCAACTTGGCGCAGAGCATGTCATTCCGCAGGTTCATCACATCCGCTACAATCTGGTTGAGAATTATGCCGCCATCCAGAGCATATGGTTCATCATTGACTGGTTGCCCAGATCAGCATCGCAGTACGTGTACGCCTTTGACGGGTAGAGTCACCAGTTCTGCGTCACGATGGACCGAGGCGGATGATCTGGCCGCTCATGTCGTTAAGGCGCGCCGTCAGGTCGGCCTTCTGCTGCTTCCACCAGAGTCGATCTATGTTTGCGTGGTGTAGAAAAGAACTGAGTCGCCAGGGCTGGCGTTTGGGTTTCCATTTGGACTCTGGTCAGTATTTGGTTCTCAAGTAATTGGACTGGACGTCTCTTGAGAATGGTTGGCACTCACAGTTCCACCAGTGGCAAGATGCCCACAGCTATGCAGGTTATCCACAAATCAAGAGTTGGCGGAGCTATAATCTGTGTTTTCCATGCAAGCATTCTAAAGTCGATCATCTGCTTCTTGGCTAATATCTCGCCTAGGGTATTGCAAAGCTTAACGTTCTAATCAGCACATACCAGTTCGGACTTTTGGATATCCTTAGGATTTCAAGGCTGGAAAAGTTGCATGTAGGTTTGGGGACAAATCTACGGAATGACTGGATCCCCCTCAGAACAGGTTCACCACTTCAACAAGAGGATCTAATTGGCCCTCTGGGAGGGCGTTGCCTACCGGCCTCAAGGCCATACTGCAAAATTGATCACAAAACTACCAGCCTGATATATCGCCCCTTTCCCAGCATCAAGACATTGTTTCACCAGCCCTCACAAGATTGCTACCACGTGTTCACTGTCTATAATGCCCACTATTCGACGATGAATCCGAGGTAAACTCACTTTACCCATCATAAGGCTCCTGTGAGTTTCCTGGCTAGCAATTCCGGACTCTAGAAATAATATTTATGGCTCGGTTGGTTTTAGCATCCACGCCGACACCTTCATACATTGCAGATCACAATTGACCTCTAGTAGAGTACGGGGTAATGCTAAAGTATAACCTATCCTGCAACTTGTGCCTGGGATATTGCAGCCGGACTGACTGTTCTGCTGTTCCTCCGGCTACTCCGAGCAGATAGCATGTGCACTTATTATGCAGTCACGGCTTGATGTATATGGCTGGTGTTCGGGGCCTCCATTTCTATCTCAGAGATTTCCGGACGATAGCTGGAGATTGCTCCAGCCTAACACCTTTTTCCATGGAGGTCTTCTCGGCTTTAACTGCCCGTTTGACGGGGGTGTAGGGTACAATCATGGTGCTTGGCGCTCATATCCAACTCGGATATAATACCAAGGATTAGAGATCTCCATGCATTGGGGTCTTTTACGTAAGGGCAAGCTATCATGTCCCACAACCCTATGCACAAGCGGGTCGGGCCGTGGTCATCCATGTCAAGTCCCCGGCGGCAGTTTCAGATATGTATGGGCATCAGGGTATATGTGTAATGCCTATAGCTACACACCCGTGATTCTAAACTCGCCGAATACTTCGTAGATGAGGTATTCAAACAGGACACTTTAAGAGAAAATGGGGAACATGGAGATATCATGGAAACAGAAACAGAGAGTTGTAAGCCGTTTCAAGTTCTCACACACAAGCCTCGGAATGACCCGGTTCACCTAGTCTAAAGACGGGGCGCTAATTGAGAGATGATTCATCCCCTTTTGCAACTGCCTTCAAGTTCAGGAAAATTGCATCCTAGAAACGGCCATTGTAGCTGAAACTTGTTAGTTCTGACTATTGAATAATATTTCGATCATCCACCAGATGTCGGGCGCATATCAGTATAGTTTCAACAATCGGATTGTTACAGTGGCATGAACCATACAATACTTCACAAATAACAAGCTGGACTGCTTCGAGATCAAGAGCCTTTTCTTGGTGTAACATGATTGATGCAAATAATCACATCCTCTACCATTAACCCTATTAGCGGTCTGGTCGGGAGATATGTCGGGATTTGGCGGTAGTCATACTCTTGGTCGTATGATACGGGATCTTGCCGGGGTTCGACCCGGGGATCCTGCTGTCGGGGAATGTGCAGCCCCGAGACTGACGCTGTTATGGTGTAAGCCGCCACTTTTCGTTGGTGGCGCGGCGCTGCGTACAGCGAAAATGTTGCAAATAGCCATTTAGTCAGACGGGTAATTGCCGTAGTACACCACTGCAGAAAACCCTTGCCTTTCGGGATTCAACACTACTGGAACGGGTAATAAAATAGTTCTGCGCCCACCTTCGCCATGGCATTGCACATATGAATACCAGACGCCTCAAAGCAGACAAGGCCAAGGACGCAGATGCACCACAACCACAACTAGGAAACCAAAGGTTATCAATCACATTCTGTTACACCCAAGATATAATGGCTCGGTCACTTGCTTGGTCGACGTGGCAGCGCGGCTTTGCTGAGCCGTCGCAGGAATTAGAACCAGGCTGGGCCGACGAAACATACTTTGAATCTGAGAGTGGCCAGCATGCACACTATTCAGTCTCCGATCCTGGCGAGAAGCCAACGTCGACGGTGGCGAATGAGTTTGGCCTCACCAGTCTGCGCAGCTGGCCCGGCTTGTACAACGGCACTCAGGGAGGACAGGCCTTGCCATCTTGGTGGAAGCCATCCAGCGAGGTTGATGTCTTGATTTGTGGCGGCGGACCTTTCGGTCTGGCCGTGGCGTTGAACTTGGCGAGACAGGGGGTTTCGTTTCGCATAGTCGGTAAGTCTTAATCCCTTTTGCACACCACACCTGGGTTTATTCCAAATTCGAATTGGTGCTTACAAGGAAACTACAGACAAAGCCGAAGGCCCCTGCCACTCGGGCCGCGCCGACTCGGTGCAGCCCCGGGCCCTTGAGTACCTCCACGCCTGGGGCCTCGGCGATGAGGTCTCAGAAGAAGGTCCCATCATCAACGAGCTGATCATGCACCGCGATGGCGTCAAGCTGGTGCACTCTTACAACCTGCAGTCGGACTCGCGGTACCGGGGCAACCACGTGGCGACACAGGGGCAGATCGAGAAGATCTACGTGCGCGACCTGCTGCGACACAAGGTGCTCGTCGAGCGGCAGACTACTGTGTCGGGGTTCGAGGTTGCAGATGATGCGGACGCTGTAACTCATCCTGTCACGGCTAAGGTGACGAGCCTTCAGACGGGCAAGGAGGAGGTCGTCAAAGCTAAGTATCTGGTCGGGGCTGATGGGGCGGCTAGTAAGGTTCGTGAGTTCTTGGGCATGCCTTTTGATGGCTTGGCGACGGATTGCTTCTTTACTATTATGGATTGTGAGGTTAAGACGGACTACCCGTACATTCTGGACTTCAGGTGAGAAAGTTTTGCTCTCTCCCAGTCAAACTTGTAGCCAGCTAATGTTGGACTCGCACAGCATGGTAATTAGCACGGAACACGGTGGTGTCATTATCGTGCCTCGGGAGCAAGGCGTAACGAGGGTTTATGTCCAAGTTACCGGCGAAAAGGCGGCCCAGGTTGCCGAGGCGCGAAGACGCAAGCGAGAGAATCATTCGACGGTTGGCGAGACCCAGGTGTATGACCACGGTATCACACCTGAAGAGGCCAAAGAGCAGCTGAACAAGATCATGGCGCCTTGGAAGATTGATTTTGCTGGGCCCATGAGTTGGTTTGCCGTCTGGCGGGGTGGGTTTTCATGTTCCAATGTTTCATTATTCGCTTCCACGACTAACCCCTGAGCAACAGTCAATGAACGAGTAGCTCGATCCTTCTCAACTCCCAACCAGCGAGTCCACATTGGAGGCGATGCAGCGTATGTATCTTACCCCCTCACCTCTGTCATCTGTGGTTAATCGCTGACCCCTTTCCCCACAATAGCCACGTCCACTCTGTCCTCGGCGCCTTCGGCCTCAACTCCTCTATCTACGACGCCGCAAACCTATCCTGGAAACTCGGTCTCGCAGCTCGTGGCTTCGCATCCCCCTCCAAAATCCTCCCCACCTACGACGCCGAGCGCCGCATCTTCGCCAACCACGTCATCCGTTTCTCGGGCGCTTGGTTGCGCTTCCTTTCTCAACTCGACCTGCCCCTCGCCGCGCTCCGCGGCATGGGAGATGACCTCGAGGTCCACGACCAGGAAATGCCTCCCCTGGGGACTATGAGCCCCGATGATGCGAGAGGGTGGCTGAGACGGTTCTTTGGGAAGATTCCAAGGTTTAATCAAGGGTTGGGCATTCCGTCCGTGGATACGGTGTTGAGTCCGGCCATAAGCGAGGAGGAGATGAAGAAGAGGAAGGGGAGGAGGGTTGTGAGTTTAATCAATGGGGCTAGAGCGCCGAATGTGAGGGTCTGCTTTGACGCTGCGAAGACGGCGTACTTGTATGATGCTATGATGGGCGTTGGGAAGTTCCATGTCCTGATTTTTACGTCAGATTTGCAGGGCCATGTTCGCGAGAGGCTTGGCCTTCTCTCGACTCAGGGGTTCGCAAAGGGGGGATTCTTCAACAAGTTCGGTGGGAAGGAAATGTTCAATGTCGTGCTTGTCACCAAGGCTCTCCCGCATGACGCTGATGACCTGCTGCGTGATGAAGAGATGAAGAGTCTGGCCGAAGTTTCAACGGTGGTCTATGATGATCGGGCGCCAGATGAGGATGCACACTATGTCTACGGGGTGAACCATGCTAGGGGTGGTGTAGTGGTTGTGAGACCAGATTTGATCGTGGGCATGAGCACATGGCCCGAAAACACGGGGGCTGTGGACAAGTATTTGTCGTCTTTCTTGATTGCTTCGGCATGAGATTTGAAAGGGGTTTAACTTTGTATTTTCCCATGACCAGAGTAAAGCCTGCTGGATATCTATTAACGGATAAATAGTATCATGGAGACAAAGTTGGTTGATGAATCGCCATTTATTCCTTGAAACCGTCTCTTAATTCACTGCATTCAGTGTTAACTGCGCACTACTGTCACATTCCTATACTACAATTTGTTAATGATATGGAGACATATCTATTATTTAGCAGTGTATTGGGCATGCGATGAATAAGATGAAAAAGGTAGCATTATAATTGCGATGACCAGACAGGCATAGAACTACCTATCATGGCCTAACATACCAGAAAATCTCGCACACGAAGCTAGGGATGGACCCTAATGGGGGAAGGGGGACTTGCTCCTACATTAGAGAAGTCCACCACCTACTGGCTTCTAGTGACTGAATCTGATTACTCAATGTATTTTCTGTATTTCAAGTATACTACAAACCAGCTATTTGACCTTTTCCTTGCAACGGCAATCCTTCTGTCAAAGAATAGGGGGTGATCAACCTTGCGCTCATCCGGCAGGGGATATGATACATAGGAAGGTACGGCAAATCACAGGGCTACAAAACCCCGCCTCAAACCAGAAGTAACCATCAGAGGAAAGAAAAACAACATCCTTTTTTGGTCTTGATATAAATCTATGATCAGCAACACTACATCCAAGGGTCTGACTTACCTCACCAAGCTATCCAGGTGAGCCAGGGTTAGCGCTGATTATCACCAATACCCCCACCATTCTCCTGAGGAGAGTCTTGGTTACCAACGCTAACCTCACCGGAGGCCCTGGTTAGGCAACCTGGTTGGTTTATGGTCGCCAAGACTCAAATCACTCTTTGGACCTTGCTGGGCAGCCCTTTCAGCCCTATGTTGGGGTAATTTGAACGTTTTAAAGGTCCCTGCCAGCCCTGTAGGACTTCCTATAAGACTTTTAGACCTGTTTGCTTGAAAATCTCTGCAAAATGGCTGGTACTTTGAAACTTCGCTGTCATCTTGGTATTTCACTAGTGCTACATCCACTCTTAAGGAATGCCACATTATACTGTTGCAGGGGAATCATGTAAATGCTTGTCTTCGAGTAGGTCACACATTACAGTAATTCAGAGAGACTGCAATAGGACGACCAAATTGTGTCATCGATATCTCTAATATACTTCCTCAATTCATAGTCTCTAACGTGAATGTACACCGAGCTGGCCACCCTTACATAACCTCGCATAGAAATTTTACGATAGTAAAACCACAACGCCGTAAATCAATTGAAACTACTCTGGATCTTCCTCTCCAGAAGATGGCAATGCGATATTACAAGTTCGCGCATTATGCCCAGTCCCGTTGCAAATACCACAGCGCCTCGGGCGCGTTTCAACACGCTTTGCGCGACCACCATTTCGGCGCTTTTCTTGCTGTATCTGCGTCGCCAACTCCCTAGAGTCCCGTAGGTCCTGTCCTTCTTGGAAAATAAGTGATTCTCCTTCCCGTAATTGCATTTTTTAGTCCTCCGGCGCCGGCTTAGCATCTTATTTGCCTCTCGAAGCTCAGCGCACTCGGCCCGTACGAGGGCGAGCTCGTGCATTATCATTTTTGCTCCCTTCGCAAACTGGTCGACAGCTGAGAAAATATTTGCGTGCGACGAACCTCGAGGCCTAGCGCGTTCCAATGGGCCCTGCGTTACGTGTCGCGCGGATAGAATTTGCCATTGCTTCCACATCAGCAATCCGGGGCGGAAACGCTCGTGCATCTAAGTCCAGTATATGCTTGATAATGACCTCCTCTTCTAATTCTGTCATAGTTCGTGAATTGGGCAAAATATCGCGTCGGAAAGGTACGCCGTTTTTACGCGTTTGGAGGGTGCTTCGGGGGACTTGGTACGTTTTTGCCGCTTGTCCGAGACTAAGTTTTTGGTCATTTTTGAGAGCTTGAAGGGCTAGCATTAAGTCTGCTTCGTTGTATGACTTTTCCATAATTGGTTGTTGAGAAAATCAAACATTAAGTTGGCCGGTCGCGTTGGCGCATGAAAGTAGCCAGCTCGGTGTCATGGCCAGCTCGGTGTACATTCACGTTATATATATCGATAAAATCAGGTTTTATGATGCTTGTTACTGATATTCATCTGATCGCCACGCTCTATAGTGTAGATTTTGGAGGTATTTACAAAATCAGGAAATCCTCCGAATTTAGGTGATACGGTATTGTATCACTGACTCAACTATATCATGCATACCTGAATTGTGGTCCATTCTATCAAGAAGATCCTTTGTGTGTCTTCTTTGCAGGGCCAATATGAGCTTTCTTGGCTAGACCAGAATCATATGCACTAGATTCAACCAGGCCATGATAAGATGCAGGTGCCTCGCCAGCACTAGACTCAGCTTTCTCAGCCTTGTTTTCTTCGGTTGGCTTTGGTGGTCCCTTCTCCATCTTGACGCTCTTCTACTCTATGAAAATGGCGCTAACGACGGCGATGCACGAGATAATGAGGTCGACTTGGAACGTGTTTTGCAGAGCAGTGTTATACACAGGTACGACAGCACCCAGGACGTCTACAGGCACTGTGGTCTGAAATGAGGTTGCTCCGGCTGCTAATATCGCCTCAGGATCAACACCTGGGAGAGCGCACTCGTTCAGGCGCCGGAGCAGCTCAGCATTCAGCACATTATTACCGGTATCGACAAACAGGGCCGCACCTAAGGGCGGAAGAAGAGCGTGATGGAAATACCTATTGGAATATCTGCGACAAAGAACTGACTGTGCTGCATTTGGTGGTTATTGGAAGCTCAGGGTCCAAGTCCCAGAACACCTGCATGGGGTCTTGTCCTTAAGGGGGGTTATGGACAGCGAGATGCAGGAAGAAGACGATGAGTACTGCCGTGATGCCGCTACCCGGTCAGGCATGTCTTAACCCTCAATAACGTATCGCATAGATAGGGATGACGGATACTGACCCAAGATGGAGGCTGATCCGGAGGCACCATCTCCAGGTGACGTGGTCAGTGAAAGAACCTCTCACCTATCCGACATCAGTACTCGGCTCTCGGATGGGCAAGAGTTGTGGGGTTCTTACAAGTGATCCAACAACGGAGGAGATTCCAAACATTCCACTAAGTAGACTTTGCCAGATTGGCCTCTTCTCCAGGGCGACATGTGCCCGATAATGATGAGAGCCCCTGAAAACACGCCTGCCGTGCCTATGCCGGCAATATATCGCTACATAATAATATGATTATTATTATTATTATTAAATACGCCGTAGGCTCGAAGCCCCCGGTACCTCTACTAGTACTCCCGTATGTCAAACCATGCCCTAATGGCTGGACTAAATACATACGCTGCGTCGTCGGTTCGCCCTATTGGCGACTGCGTTGCGTTCACTACCATACTACGTTGGTTCTCAACCTACCAACAAAGTCCCCCCTGAGAAGATCGATGCTATCTGGGCCTTGAAGCTGTCCGATCCGTCCCTAGCAGCCATCTTACAATAGTCCCACTAACTACTGGTTCTCCTGTTGCCGTTGCGAGGTCTCTGCGAGAGTATAGTGGCCGTGGTGCGATGGCGGCCCGTAATCGTTCCCTCGGTCCTTCCAACAGCCCGCAAAAGAGGATTACGTGCTCTGCCGTCTCAGGGGCATCGCCACAGCGGCATAGCGGCGAGTACACGCCAAAAGCCCCTGTCTTGAATAAGAAGGCTGCTAGTCCTATTTTTTCCGTCCTGATCTGGCACAGCGTAGACGCCTCCAGTCGGTTCAGGCCGAAATACTTGCCCTCTTTCGGTATCTGCTAATAATATGAATATCTTATAACGTAGTCCACAAGCGAACGGGTCACCCAACCGAACGGGTCACGCCCATAGCAAAAAAAAGAACTAAACTTCCTAACTTTACCACGCAACTAATTCTCGATGGATTCTGCTCAAAAAGAATCTCAATTACTCCTTGCAACTCAGGCTATCAGAAATGACTCAACACTTAGTATCCGACGTGCTGCAAAAATCTACAAAGTTTCGAATACTACTCTCCAAGCGCGTCTTCAAAAACGTCAATCACGTCGCAATATCGAAGCTAAAGGTCGGAATTTAACAAAACTAGAAGAAAATCAGATTATTCAAAGGATAATTGAGCTAAATTCGCAAGCATTTCCTCCCCAGCTAAGTGCTGTTGAAGATATGGCAAACCGACTGCTACGCGACTCGCATATCACAAAGGAGGACTTTCTTCCGGCATTTTGCGACGCGTTCAAGAAGAGCCTGACCGAAAGAAATATTCGTGCAGGCTTTCAAGGGGCTGGGCTTGTGCCTTTAAGCCCAGATATTGTTATTGAGAAGCTGGATGTGAAATTACAGACTCCAACGTCCTCCCGGCCCCCTACGCGGGAAACACTTCCTTGGGCTTCTCGGACGCCAAACAACCCAACCGAGGCTACTTCGCAATCCGAATTTATTAAATCTCGAATTACCAGGCATAAAAATAGCTCCCCGACGTCAATTTACGATGCTATCGATCAGTTTTCGAAAGGAGCGCGGAGTATTATGCATAAGATGGCTTTACTCCAAGCTGAGGTCGCCGAACTTCGAGAGGCAAATGCTCTAATTAGCAAGCGGTGCAGGGCCAAAAAAACACGAGTACGGATTGGAGGATTACTTAATTCACAAGACGTACAAGATCTTCAAGATCAAAAGGACGTTGCGCAGCAAGGACAGCAGGAAATGCGTGGAAATAGCGCTGGATCAAATCGTGGCCAGCCACGGCAACGGCGCTGTGGCGTATGCGGGAAGACCGGGCATAATGCGCGAACCTGTCAGGTAGAGATAGAATCATTTGGGCAAGAGTATTCTGAGTAGTTTTAATTGATTTACGGCGTTGTGGTTGCGAAATCGTGTTGAATTCCATGTTTTGCTAGTTGGCGTGACCCGTTCGGTTAGGTGACCCGTTCACTTGTGGACTACGTTAGTGTCTATTCGAAGTTACAAAAGACTTGCGCCAACAATCGACGCCACGGAAGTAGGCGAGCGCACATATCAGCGATCCGGCTTCAAAGATGAAGAGCGAAACGAGGAATGCCCGTTTGAAATTGACAAGGCGGAAGATCTTGCTGTAGGGGAGTTGAAAGGCGCATGCTGTGAGGAAGTACGCAGCGCAACTAACATCAGCATCACAGTAAAGGGATGAAACGAGGAAAAGCAGGAAAAGGAGAAAACTAACAAGAACCATACCATCCCATATCATCGAGGGCGTGTAACTCATCCGTAATGCGGGGGATGGCACTCAAGATGATGGTATTATCCAGTGCCATGCAGAAGACGGCGATGCAGAGCGCGAAGAGGTTGATGCCAAAGACGACGGGGGACGGATAGGCGGCTGGCTGGAGGGGGGAGCAGGGGATGCTGTTGTGGCCTGAGATTCCTTGTTGGACGCCATTATAGGAAGCCTCTGGGAGAAAACTTGGGCGGAGTTACAACCTAGGCCAAAGTTTGGTTCTTTTTTTGTCTTGCGCAGGCAGTCCCTCTGCTAAACTACCTTACGTCACATCACGTCACACTGCTTTCAACACACTGCTTTCAACCGCAGAATTTTGCAATTCGCAACTGACTTTCTATTTGTCAGAAACAGCGAGCCAGCCACTCATGGTCGCAATTGTCATGTTCGTAAACCGACCTGTGGGATGTGTCGGAATTCTCGTGTTCCTAAGCCGCATGTACCTTCTTCGCATGCTACTACAAAGATACGTTCTACAGCCTCAGAGTACTACGGAGCGGGATCCCCGTATCTGACAGAAACATATTAGGTCAAACGTACGCGTACCCGTTTGGCTGGCTCTTCGAAGGGGGTGTGGTGTGGGGGAAAGGGGGGGTGTGGAGTTCCCTTCACCATCTCACTCACACCCACTTGTTAATGTTTAGCGGGTAAAGATTCCAATTCCTTCCCTCCTGGCAAGCTGACACCCCCACTCAGGCGCTTTTCACCTCCCAAATCTGCTTCAATACGCGAGGGTGAGATTTGTATCATCTTAATCTGCCGCATCCCACGTGACTGCCGAGTGGGATTCTCACTAATACGGAATCTAGCCGGGCGGGATGCCAAGCTTTTCGGGGCTGAAAGATCGGGATTTAAAAGTTTTATCCCATTGGTTAAAGATAGGACCCTGGTCTCCCGTCATGATCGTCGTTTAGCTTCCGTGTGCCGTATCCTCCGAAAGCGTGGCTGGCTAGGCTTATTCAGGTTTAGGCAGCTCAAGGTGTGAAACACATGCTACCTCGGGCGTTGTTCTTGTCCAAAGTCTCGGGGGTCGTCGGGATTTCGGAGATATATTTCACGTCAAAGCCCTTAATCTCCGTGGCCATAGGGTAGTTTTGTGCCGCTACGGGGCACGAGACGGCAAGGATTGTACGTGATCCCTCCAGACAGGCAGGGAGGAAGCCTCTATAGTAATAGCACTCATAGTCTGGTTTCACCGAGATAAGTATTTGGTTGACACAACACATCTCTGCAGGCCATCGAAGCATCTACTCTGGGTTCTTGCATAGGAATGTTGCACATCTCCAATTCTGCGGCATAACAGTAAATGAGAACGTTTCATATAAAAAAGCTCCAAACACTATATATCTCCTCCTTCTGTGAATACCATTCCCTTCACTACTTCCAGAATGGACCAAATACTCTCCCTTTATCAACACCACCGAATCCCGGTCTTGGCCGTAGTCCTTGGCATCGCGGCGCTCCTCACAGCATGGCTCCACCGTGACCGCAGACTAGACACGATCCCAGGACCCAAGGGCTACCCCTTAATCGGCGTCGGCTACAAACTGCCTCCCAAAGCCCCAGCTACCTTCCGCAAGTGGGCCAGAGACTATGGCGACGTCTTCAAGCTGCGGGTGGGTTGGTACAACTGGGTCGTCATCAACACGCCCGAAGCGGTGCGCGAAATCCTCGAGAAACAAGCCATCAACACCTCGTCCAAGGCGCCCTCTCCACTAGGCCACGACTTGGTAACGGGCGGTCTCCGTATGCCGACCATGCCGTATGGCCCCCATTGGCGGGCACAAAGGTCCGTGGTGAGGCAGATCACGTCGGTGCCCATCACGGCGACGTTTGTGCCGAGCCAGGAGTTCGAGACGAAGCAGTTGCTGTTTGACCTTGCCACCGATAACGAGAACGAGCGCGACTTTTATGTGCATATGCGGCGGTTTGCATTTAGCATCATCATGACGAATACTTTCGGCACAAGGGTCAAGACTTGGGACCATCCGGATGTGCATAATGCCGTTCGTAGCCAGACCATACTCAGGGCTACTTCGCGGCCGGGTGCTTTCCTTGTCGATGAGTTGCCGCCTCTGGCTCATTTACCGGAGTGGCTGCAGCCCGGAAGAAAATACGCCGCCGAGTGTGCCAAGCAGGTGCTCGATATTAAGATGGGTCTCTGGCGCCGACTGGAAAAACTGCACGAAGCAGGCCGGGCCCCAGCGTGTTACGGGCGCGAAATGCTCGAGACCAAGCAATCCTGGTACGCCCAAGGTCTGAACGACATCGACCTAGCGTGGGTAGCAGGCGGCATGGTAGAAGCCGGCTTTGAAACCTCCGCGGCCACACTAAACAGCCTCGTCCTGCACCTCGCCGCCTACCCACGCGTCCAATCCGTCGCTCAGGAAGAGCTAATGCGCGTTGTCGGTCCAGACCGCACGCCCACCTTCGCCGACGTGCGCAACCTGCCCTATATTCGAGCCTGTGTGAAAGAAATGCTGCGCATCAACCCTGTATTAGCCCCCGGGATCCGCCATTACACCGACAACGACATCGTGTACAAGCACCACGTGATCCCCAAGGGCACCATCCTACTCGCTAACACGGCATTCCTGCACTACGACCCGAGCCGCTACGAAAACCCCTTCGAATTCATGCCCGAGCGGTACCTGGAGCACAACCTGTACAGCTCCGAGTACGCGGCCATGAGCGACCCGTACAAGCGGGACCACTTCACCTTCAGCACAGGGCGACGGACGTGCCCGGGTGCAAGACTGGCGGAGAACTCACTCGATATCGCGTTGGCGAATATGTTGTGGGCGTTTGAGATACGGCCGCCGGTTGTGGACGGCGTGGAGCAGACCATGGATTTGAGTGAAAATGCGTACCCGGATGCGGGGTTCACGACGCCAAAGCCGTTTGCGGCTCGGTTTGTGCCACGAGGGGAGGATAGGTTGAAAATTGTGAAGGAGCAGTGGCAGAGGGCGGAGAGGGAGGGGTATGAGCTCAGGGGGGTGGCAGTTGATGTGGATGGAATGTTACAGTATTAAAGGGGTGATCAAGGGGGTAAAATTGCAGCAGGGAAAGAGGGCAAGTAGAAGGGTGCAAGCAATATGGGGGGTATGATATGATGATAGATCGATAGAAGGGCATGCAAATGCGAATGCAGAGAAACCAGTCACGCAAGTATTGGTTGATGGATGTGTGTCTATATAACAAGGGAAGTCTAGTCTAGTGAATGCCCTCGCTCAACTGCCTCACCTTAGTCCTCATAATCCCGGTAATCCTCGAATGCTCCCCCCTAAGCCACGAACTCAAACTCCTATACAGACTATCAACTCCACCAAACGAACACGCCTCGGAAGAACAAGGGGCTCCCGAGCACTGCGAAGAAAACAAATCAATCACGCGCCCAGCCCTCCGCATCTCGCTTGACACCAGCTGGATCTTCAGCGCCGTCTGCACCCGCTCATCATCAATATTAAATGACCCAATCGCCATCTGCGCCGGCGCGACCTCCAATCCCGTGGCCTGCGTCAGCGTAGGCGTGCTCGCGCACCCGGTGCTGACGGTGCTTACCGCCGTGCTCGACCAAGGCGAAGACGCCAATCCGAAAGTGGATCCCGATGCCGAGGCGGGCGCACTGCGGAGTACCGGTTCCACGGCCGCGGCCGCGGGACTCCAAGAGGCGCTTTGGGTGCAGCCAGCCGCTTGTTGATACCATATTAGCACGCGGCTGAGGATAGAGGCGTAGAGGAGGGCTAGGTGCGGAGAGCGAGAACAAGAGCAAGTTAGGAGCCGGCTGAGGCGCTCGCTCGCTTCGCGGTTGATGCGAAGGACGTCGTCTAGGGGGACGCACTCGGCTGGAGCGGTGGAGGAGGGGGGTGTTGAATTTGGTACGGAACTTGCTGGAGCCAGAGCGGCGATATGGTTGATGTTTACGAAGGACAGGCTGCCCAGGATCGCGTAGGCTTCTCGAGGGCAGTCGTGGCCTGTGGTGCCGTCGAGTTGATGTGTCGCTGAATGGTTGGGTGCCCCGTTATCTGAACACGTGGATATCGGTGTAGTCTCAATATTTGTAGCGAGTTGGTTATCGCTGCATTCATTCGAAAACACCCATTCCTCAAAGTCCATCGAAATGGGCGGCCCCAACAGAGTGCCAAACCCGTCAGGACCATCAGCGCCGCCCATAAGATTGTTGCTGTTGATACTGTCGTCCATATCATCCCGGAGGACGCTATTTACCGTCGGCAAAGACCCGAAATTCAGCATCATGCCTCCGCCGTTGCTGCTAGTGTCGCCAAGCAGATCAATATCCATACCCACGGGATGATCGCTCGACGTTGGAGCTTTGATTCTCTGCATTTGCCTCGGAGACTCTCGTGGCGGTTTGCCAGATTTCCGGGACACTCCATAGACGCAGACCAGGCTGAGAGACACGCAGCGTTGGCACGAGGGCTGGGTCCGACTACACTTGAGCTTGGCGGCACCACATGCGTCACAGCTCGATCGTAGTTTCAACCGTCGAGGTGGAGTGTCTGGCATGCTGCAAGAGGTTGAATTATTGCCGCGAAACTTTTAGAAGATATCTGATGATCTGTTGAACAGTCCAGTCTAGAACAGTGGGACTTGGCCAGACAAATTTCAATCCATGTGAACAAGGGGCTTAAAACGGTCTTCCCACAACGATAGACACACTCAGGAATCAGGACATGGTGAAGAACAAACCAAATCAACGTTGCAGGATCGTTGCACAAGCAGGATCCGAGACACTTCACCGGACCATTGTTGTCAATTGTGACTGGATTAGTTAACAACCCAGCCACCACCCCCCCTCCTTCCCCCAACTTGTCGCTCACGAAGGGTGGGGGACTCTGCAGCTGTTCCACTTACGTCAGCCCTACCTGAAGTAACTTCATGCATAACTTCAGCCCTCATCCTCACCCTCATCCAGCGGCGCAGATAACCACACGTTGATAATCCATCAGCCACCGATGGCCCCGAACGTCGCGCCTATCTATTGGCTGCCATGCCGATAAGGTATATTGAACGAAGATCGACATTGTACCCCCAGTGTAGCGCCTCTTTTTCAGTCTAGCACAACGCGGCAAAGCAACCAAACGAGTCAAGTTCCCACGAGGTGGCAGCATAAGCACCAGCGAAACGGGACCTGCCGGCTCCTCCGAAGAAACCTGCTCTCCTGAGCTACTTCCTTCCCCCACCTTCATCTATCTCGGTCAACACACCAGTACGCAAGCTGAGCGCAGACCTACTTTACTTCTCAGAATGTCATTCAGTAAGCACCGACTTGGCAAGTCCCATTTGTGTCACCAACATTCTCGTCCTAAGTTTGAATGCGCGAGCCGCAACGCAGAGCGGAATCCCCATACAGCGGTCATCTCAAGGCACTCAATCATACCTATTTAGCACATTTCTCACAGCGCACGGCGGGGGATGACAAAAAACCAATACGAGAATAGTGGCATTAGGGTTCTGCAAGTTGCTTCCGATCAGTATGCAGGACTCGAAGTGATAAATAACTTATTTCCTTGGCGTATCGTACAACTTACGGTCCATTATCGAGTTCTCTGTGTATCGTTTGTCCTTACGTTATCTACACCGAGTGAGGGACTTTAGTAAGGCAGTTAAAAAAAGAGACATGGTGTGTGCAGGATCAGAGGCATCTGAGCAATCACCACCCACAAAAATTACCCCCACGGAGTATTAGAATTTCAGACGAGGAAGTGATCGACTCAATTGAACTACATTGCATGACATAGGTGTTTATAACCTGGCGCCAATGGGCCAATCGTGCAAAACCCCTTTGTCTTAGCTGTCCAAAATCCCTCCCGAAGCCACGGGAGAGACTAGGTAATATCACTGCCTAATGCCGCTCTGCGGTTCGTCAGCCCAAGAAAAATGGTGTATTACGTGGTTTTGGAAAACCCGATGGTCCGGAAACGTGTAACGGTGAGGAAATATAACCCGCAGAATTACCCGAGAATCACGCTCATTCCCTTCCATGTTGGCGCCGTAAGGTCACAAAATACGTGCGGCACCTACGTGCAGCTGTTCATATAGATTCCAACCCGGCCGATACGCAGGTGGCCGTTTCGACGCATTAGTGGTGAAACTGCGAAGGCTTCTAGATCGATATTCCTTGTTGAAGGCTCCAGATTCCATGATGTGATCATCCGAGAGGACATGAAACCTTAAAAATAAGTAAAAACGACGGCTATGTCATGTAACCTGTCAAAAGGACGTATTTGCACGCCATGAGGGATAGGACAGATCAAAAGTCATGCTCTCTAAACTAAACAAATCTGGATAACGCAGTCCATTCTGAGTATAGCGGTACGCGCCTTTCTGGGCTCTAGTGATTCGCTCGTATGGATTATTGGGAAGAAAAGAGGCATCTGGTTATTATTCCTGCATTACGTTAGATCTGTGGAGAATTCCCCGGCGGGTACTCTAGCCATATCTTCCAGAAGCCTTTGTCACAATAGTCTCTCCATTCCACGGCGCCACAAGTCCTAGTCTCAACAACTTTCGGAAAATGAGAAACGCCATGTACATCATTCTATTTCATGCTGGCTAATGAGGAAGACACCCTGTTGGTTCTTTCCCTTTGTAGCGATAATCCTCGGGCATAGCTGGAGGCTGAATGGCGTGGCCGTCGAATAGCAGAGCTGGTTTGTTTCCCATGTGAAGTTGTCGCCGTTTCATGCTTTCGGGGAACCAAATCAACAGTAATGACGTGAGCTGAAGTATTACGTTGTTTATGGCTGACGTGGGATTCGCTCCGACTATGTTCATAGCTCCCAACTTCGGTGGAACGATGCGACAGCTTCTCCCGAGATTAGGCTCCCAAGTACGGACGAGGCTATAGTTGCTATCGTGTGGTATTCTTGGCTGAATGTGTGGAACGGTGGCAAGGCAAGGGTACCATTTCTTGCAGGCAGGCAGACATATGAAGTACCATCGTCTCAGTCAAAGATGTAAATAACAGAGCTCTCGCACTCCATATATCTCGGGCATCATACTTTCACACAGAATCATTCCCCGGTCCAAGTCATAGGTACAGGCCAGCACAAACACTTAGAGGCTCCCTGTTATACTGACTGATATCTTATTTACTTCATCATGTCAGACCAACTGAAGCTGTACCTCTTCGGAGACCAGACCTACGACATACAGCCCCATCTCAAAGATCTCCTCCGCCACAGACACAACCCTGTTCTAGAAGACTTCCTCGTCAAGTCCTACGATGCCATCCGGACAGAGATCTTCAAGCTCCCAGGCCAGGTCCGAGATGATCTTCCCCGGTTCACATGCCTGGATGACCTCGTTCTGTGGAAGCAAGGCGGGAAGCGATGTGTGCCCCTAGATATGGCGGTTACCTGTATGTATCAGCTCGGGTTCTTCATCAGGTAAGGATTTTATTACGAAATATATGTGCCCTTGTCTTGGCCAGCAGAAGCTAATATGCACTGTGCAGCCAAGCGGACCCTTGGTACCCCCATGCGGACAATGCCCGCATTCTCGGTCTCTGCACAGGGGCCTTAGCCGCCGCGGCTATTAGTTGCAGTTGCAGCACGCTTGACCTCGTCCCAAAGGCTGTTCAGGCCGTAATTGTTGCCTTTAGAATAGGCATGCATGTGACTGATCTTGGGAAGCGATTGGAGCCCTCGCAGGATTCGGAACAGTTCTGGTCCATCATCGTGCCTGGAACGGCGTCATCCGCGGCGGTGCACAAGTTTTGCGAAGAGACGGTAAGGTCACGACGCTTTCCTTGTTTTTCGTTGTGTCTCATCATGAACTTTTCCTCGGTTGCTGACCAAATATTGAACATTAGAAACTACCCCTGACCAGCAGGCCCTACATCAGCGCCTATGCGCCCAACGGAATTACCGTGAGCGGCCCGCCAAGCGCGCTGGCACAGCTGAGCAGCTCGGCAATCTTCAAGGACTTCAGATTCAAGAGCATTCCCATATATGCCCCATACCATGCTCCGCATCTTTCTTCGCAGAATGATGTCGAAGAGATTGTTAATGGGCTGCTGAGCCCTGACAGCAGGGCGGCCATACGTCCCAACCAAATACCCGTCCTGTCGAGCACTGGGATCACAGTCGAAGGCGGGAATTTTGAGAAGCGGCTAAAGGATGCAGTGACACAAGTACTGCTGGAACCGATTCGCTGGAATGCCGTTCTGGACGAACTGCAGACATGCATCCGGAAAGTGGGCCCCAAGACATTCAGCGTCGTTCCCATCGGAACCACTGCCGAGCAACTCATCTACACGGCGCTCAAGCAAACCTCCCTGCGCTCCTTACTCCCATCCAGACCGGCAAAGAGCATACCTTCTGCTGCACCGGAAGATCTGACCAGCTCCAACCCCAAGAAACCCAAGCTGGCCATCATCGGCATGTCCGGGCGGTTCCCGGGGGCCAAGGACAACGAGGCATTCTGGGACCTCCTCTACCAAGGCCTCGACGTGCACAAGCCTGTCCCGGCATTGCACTGGGACGCCAAAACGCACGTGGATCCCACAGGCGCCACCAAAAACTCGAGCACGACCCCTTTTGGGTGCTGGCTTGACGACCCGGCGGTGTTCGATGCACGCTTTTTCAACATATCGCCCCGAGAAGCGCCGCAGATAGACCCCGCGCAGCGGCTGGCCTTGATGACGGCCTACGAAGCTATTGAGCAGGCTGGCATTGTCCCCGATGCTACCCCTTCGACTAGACGAGATCGCGTGGGCGTCTTTTATGGTGTCACTAGCAATGACTGGATGGAGACCAACTCCGCCCAGAATATCGACACTTACTTCATACCCGGTGGAAATCGGGCTTTCATACCCGGGCGCATCAACTACTGCTTTAAGTTCAGTGGTCCAAGTTATGCAGTCGATACGGCGTGTTCTTCTAGTCTGGCGGGTATCCACCTGGCTTGCAATTCGCTGTGGCGAGGGGACATCGACACGGCTATTGCTGGTGGCACCAACGTCCTGACGAACCCTGATTTCACGGCTGGGCTCGACCGAGGTCACTTCCTCTCGCGGACTGGAAACTGCAAGACCTTTGATGATGCGGCTGATGGTTACTGTCGTGGCGAAGGCATCGGGACGGTCATCATCAAACGTCTCGAAGACGCCATTGCCGACAACGACCCGATTCAGGGGGTCATCCTGGGCGCGTACACCAATCACTCGGCCGAGTCCGAGTCTATCACCCGCCCGCATGTAGGTGCTCAACGTGCCATCTTCAGCAAGATTCTGAACCAGGGTGCTGTGGACCCTTACACGGTCAGCTACGTCGAGATGCACGGGACTGGCACCCAAGCCGGCGATGGAGGGGAGATGTCCAGTGTTCTTGACACTTTTGCGCCGCCGCTTGAGGTAGTCAAGAAGGGCAGAACTAGTGATGAAGCGCTGTACCTGGGGTCGGCCAAGGCTAATATCGGACATGGAGAGGCGGCGTCGGGTGTCTCGAGTTTGATTAAGGTACTGCTTATGATGCAGAAGAACACCATTGTTCCGCACTGCGGTATCAAGACCAAGATCAACCATCGGTTCCCGACTGACCTCGACCAACGCAATGTCAAGATCGCTTTGAAGCCGACGGCTTGGGACAGGAGCTCCGACCCTGCGAAGCCCAGGCGGGTCTTCGTCAACAACTTTAGTGCCGCTGGCGGAAACTCGGCGCTGTTGATCGAAGATGCGCCCATCATCAAGCGGGAATTCTCCAGCGAAGAACAAGACCCACGAAACCCCCACGTCGTCGCAGTATCGGCCAAGAACGGCGCCTCTCTCCAGGGCAACCTGAGATCCATGCTCGAGTTCCTGAAGCAGAACCCGGAAGTTTCAATGGGTCAACTCTCCTACACCACCACAGCCCGTCGCCAACACCACCAGCACCGCGTTATGCTCACCGGCTCGCGCCCTGAAGAAATCTGCACCCAGATCGAGGCTGCACTGCGAGACCAGACGGGCATGAAGAGACCCAAGAGCGCCCCAAAGGTAGTCTTCACCTTCACGGGCCAAGGCGCACAGTACCCCGGGATGGGCAAGCAGCTCTTCGAGAGCTTCTCCCTCTTCCGCAACGAGATGCGCCGTCTGGACCAGATTGGCCAGAGTCTGGGCTTCCCGTCCATTCTTACCGTCATCACTTCAGATGAACAAGACGTCGGCGTCTTTTCGCCTACGGCTGTCCAGCTCGCGAGTGTGTGCCTGCAGATTGCGCTGAGCAGACTCTGGGCATCGTGGAATATCCTTCCTACTGCGGTCGTCGGACATAGTTTGGGCGAGTATGCGGCTCTTAATGTCGCTGGAGTCCTTTGCGATGCGGATACTGTCTACCTTGTCGGAAAACGGGCCGAGCTTCTCCAAGAGAAGTGCACAAAGGATACGCACTCGATGCTCGTGGTCAAGGGAGCGGTAGACGCCATTTCCAAGGTTCTCAAGGAGCATAAGCACGAAATTGCTTGCATCAACTCGCCCGTAGAGACTGTCTTGGCTGGCCCCAGCAGCAGTATCTCCATATTCCAGGGACTACTCACCAATGCGGGGATGAAGTCCACTCTGCTCAAGGTCCCCTATGCCTTCCACTCTTCGCAAGTCGACCCCATCCTGGCCGATTTCGAGAAACTCGCAGCGGGTATAACTTACTCCCAGCCTCAAATCCCCATCATGTGCCCCCTGGACGGCAGCATCGTCAACAGCGATGACAAGACCAATTTCGGCCCCTCATACCTCGCCCGCCACTGCCGCGAACCCGTCAACATGCTGCAAGCCCTCGAGACAGCACACACCCACGGCCTCCTGTCCGAACAAACAGCCATGCTCGAGATTGGTCCGCACCCGGCCATCTCAGGCATGGTGAAGGCTGTCTTAGGGTCCCAAGTCGCATCCCTTTCCTCGCTGCAGCGCGGCCGCTCAACCTGGCAGATCCTGGCAACAAGCCTGAAGACGCTGTATGCCAACGGCGCCAACATTCGTTGGTCGGGCTACCACGCCGACTTCAAGGCCTCGCACAAGGTCCTCGCGCTGCCGGCGTACAACTGGGATCTCAAGGAATACTGGATCCAATACGTGAACGACTGGTCTTTGCGGAAGGGCGACCCTCCCTTGATCATTAACAACAGCAAGTCGACCAAACTCGAGAGCACGACGATCCACCGCGTCGTTGAGGAAACAGCCGACTCGGACAAGATCCACATGGTCGTCGAAGCGGACATAGCGCGCAAGGATCTGAGTCCTCTGGTCCAGGGACACGAAGTCGATGGGATCCCGCTGTGCACGCCGTCCGTGTATGCGGATATTGCGCTGACGCTCGGTACGTATTTCTTGGAGCGCCATCGCCCAGGTAAGAAGGAGAGGCTGGTGGATGTGGCGGATATGACGATTTCGAAGGCGTTGATTTTGCAGCCCCGGGAGGGACCGCAGATGTTGCAGGCGCATGCAGATGTGGATTGGGCTAAGAATGAGGCGAGGGTTAAGTTCATGTCGTTTGATGTAAGTCTGCTTTCTTATACCCCTTTTCCTTTCATTTACTTTCATCACCCCTCGTTGGTCAAGTATACTTGAGCTAATTGGAAACAGAGTAAACAAAAACTTCAAGAACACGCCCGCTGCGTAGTCCGCTTCCAAGACGGCAGCCTACAGAAAACGCTCCAAAAGCAGGCCGCCTCCATCAAACAAAAGATGCAAACCCTCCGCGATGGCATCGCCCAAGGCGTCACGGCGCGCTTCAACCGGCCACAAGCCTACCGCGCCATCCGGCCCCTCGCCCGCTTCCACGACGACTACCGCGCCATCGACGAGATAGTTCTCAACAGCGGGACCTTCGAGGCGTCTTCCCGCCTCAGCTACGGGAGCGTGAAGCGTGGCGGGGATTTCCACACCAATCCGGCGATCATTGACTCGTTGACGCAGAGTTGCGGGTTCACGATGAATTGCAACGATGCGACCGATTTGGATAATCAGGTTTATATGAATCATGGGTGGGGCTCGTTCCAGATGTTTGAGCCGATTGATTTTGATAAGGAATATACCACATATACGAAGATGGAGGAGGGGGCTGATAAGTTGTGGCATGGCGACGTGGCTATTTTTGATGGGGATAGGGTTGTGGCTAGTCTTGGGCAGATTGCGGCAAGTACTACGTTTCCTACGGGTATGGGATACCAACATGACTGACTCTTCTATTCAGATCCAAGGAGTTCCCCGCCGAGTCCTCAAGGTCATCCTGTCCCTCGAAAGCGGGCAGAAGAGCCAGGCTGCGCAGAAGAGGCAGCAGGCTATTCCAGCGGCTCCCGCGGCATCCACAGCTTCGTACAACAGTACGCCTAAAGCTGTTTTGCCAGTGATTATAGAGCCACAAGCGCCCAAGACGACCCAGGCTTTGGCCATCATCGCCGAGGAAAGCGGTCTCGCTGTGGAGGACCTGACGGACGGCACCGTCTTTGGTGACGTCGGCGTTGACTCTCTCCTCGGTCTGACCATCTCGGCTCGGTTCAAGGAGGAGATTGATGTGGATCTCGACTTCAACTCGCTTTTCTACGAGTACCCCACTGTTGGCGACCTCAAGACACTGCTGGGAGAGTCGGGGCCTAGCACTGGGACCACGACGCCGGGTACTAGTGCCACTGCGAGCGCCGCGGCGACGGGGGCGACCACTCCTGTCACTGATGAGGACTCTCTTGCCCCCAAGGGATTCGACTTCCAGCGCGCTCTTGAAATCGTTTCGGAAGAGAGTGGTGTCGCGATGGAAGATCTTACTGATGACACCAACTTCGCCGACTCGGGGGTGGATTCTCTTCTATCCCTTGTAGTCGTCAGTCGATTCCGTGATGAGCTGAACCTTGACATTCAGCACGAGTCCCTCTTCCTCGAGTGTCCCACCGTGGCCGATCTGAAGCAGTTGCTCCTAGGAGACACTGCAACCAAGAGCGGGGCCGGTTACGCCCGATCGCTGGCTGACGAGACCGAGTCACTTCCACCAATGACGGCTCTTGCTCCCGTGTCGGAGGTCCTCAAGAGCACCTCACAACTGAGCGATACTGAGAAAGCTGCCCTGGAATCACGCAAAAAGGCCGTCGAGGAGTTAGTAGCCAAATACACCTCAGGCTTCTCTGTTCCCTCCCCTACCGGCGCTCTCCCCGCCGCAAACCCCAACGAGAAGGTCGTGCTCGTCACCGGCGCCTCCGGATCACTAGGCGGGAACCTGGTGTACCATCTCGCCGCCCTCCCAGACATCAAGACCATTGTCTGTCTGAACCGCGAGAACAAAGCAGAGCCTTACATCCGCCAGCAAAAGGCCATGCGAGAAAAGGGGATCCGGTTCCCCGAAGCCCTTAAGCACAAGTTGCTCGTCTACCAAACCGACACGGCTAAACCCCTTTTCGGTCTCACCAACAACGAGTACGAAGGCTTGGTTAACTCCGTCACGCACCTAATCCACAACGCCTGGCCCATGAGCGCCAAGCGCCCCCTCTCGGGCTTCGAGTCCCAATTCCAGGTAATGCGGAACCTTCTCGACCTATCGCGGGACGGCTCCACTCGACGGCCACAGGGATTCAAATTCAGTTTCCAAATGGTATCCTCCATCGGCGTAGTGGGGCACTACGGGCTCTACTCCAACACCGACACCTCCAAAGTCCACGATGAATACAACCCGTCCAAGCCCAAAACCCTTGTTCCCGAAGCCCGCACAACCATCGACTCGGTCCTGCCCAACGGCTACGGCGATGCCAAATGGGGCTGCGAGCTCATGCTTGACGCCACGCTGCACCAGAACCCGACGCGGTTCCGCACCATGGCCGTGCGGTTGGGCCAGATTGCCGGCAGCAAGACGAGCGGATATTGGAACCCGATGGAGCACTTTGGGTTCCTGGTCAAATCCTCTCAAACGCTCAATGCGCTTCCCGACCTCGAGGGGGGCCTGTACTGGACGTCCGTTAACGACATCGCGGCCGCTCTGTCGGACCTCGTGTTGATGGATAAGGAGCCGTACCCGGTTTATCATATTGAGAACCCCGTCGGACAGCCCTGGAGAGAGATGACAGGGGTCTTGGCTGATGCGCTGGGGATCAATAGAAAGAACGTGGTGCCGTTTGGGGAGTGGTTGGAGAAAGTAAGGCATGCGCCTCAGAGGGGCAATCCCGCGGCCACCTTGTTGGATTTCTTGGATGACAACTTCTTGAGAATGTCATGTGGAGGGTTGGTGTTGGATGTGAAGAGGACTCTTGAACATTCTGAGAGTTTGAGGAAGGTTGGGCCGGTGAGTGAGGAGGTCGCCAGGAAGTATGTGCACATTTGGAAGGAAATTGGATTCTTGAACTGAGGAGCAGAGGGTGGTGATGGGACTTGAAGCTACTTCCACTCGTTGAAATCTACGAGTTTGCGTTGGGTTGAGGTTATTTGAGAATAAGGGTTTTCAAGACACTTTGTAAGATGACTTTTCCTTGAGTAGTCATTTCGTTTACTGGGTCAGTGGTTATCTGGTTTGTTTATACACATGGTTTGTTATGGTCTGCAAAAGGAAGGCACACACAGGCAAGATAGATTTAAATTCTTCAATACGCTATCAATTTATTTTTTTTCATTTTGAAAGGTCTCAATAACGGTTCGATTTAGGTAGTGTTAGCTTTAGAGACAAATTGATATAATTACAGTAACTTGAAACCTTCTGGTGTTTTATGCCGCATCGTTCTACTATAGGTTCAACTGGGATACCACTTAATGCTTGTTCATGGCAGAATCTGGTGTTGTCGTAGAACAATGGTATGCCCCCATGCCTCTAGCGACAAGAGCAAGTGGCCACATACGTTGCACATGTGCGACAGTATCACTGATTAACAGGACACCAGAATCCGGCCTTTCAGGTCAGGAATAGCCTGAACCCCGTCCCCTCTCCCTCGCGTGGGACTTGCGGGGAAGGCAATCCTGGCTGCTAGTCATCACATACTACATATACAGGGTATCTGAGTAACAAATATTGGGGCCAAAATCCATCCAGCCCTTCATGGAATTGGCAATATCGTTTTATCCTGCTTTCCGTAGACTCGCAAATTTGCGACCACAGATGCAGCCGGCAGTGCCATATCAAAAGTCTCCCACGCCCAACATTTCCAGTGGACCAAATTGCGCAATATGGAAACTCAAGAAAACCCACCAACCATTGCCAAAGCAGCACGCTCCATCCCACGCACTCGGTCGAATCTAAAAATCGAGTATCTGCTTGACCCCTAAACGGTTTACTTGTAGCGTTTGATGGTGTTATCTTGCTCTTTAATCACACAACGTAGCTGCTTGATGGTCTCGTCTTGGGCTACGTTCAGCTCGGCAAGCTGTTTGAGACGTCGTTTGAGGACACAGTGGGTCGGATTATCCTCCAGCTGGTGCCGGTCTCGGTGCTGCTGATACTGTTTCTCAATGCTACTCAATATGTTGCTAGAGAGAGACAGTCCGCGAATACGGAAACCCTCAGGTCCCTGAAGAGCGTCGATGGCAGTTCGATAGCTGTAGGGTGGTGTCGAGGACACAGCCTTGCTGCCATCGATTGGGCGTCGAAGCTCAGACTTGCCTCCATTTGCAGACGAAGCAGCCGTCGAACGGATAGGAATGTCACCCACGATTGTGGCTCTGAGGACTGAGGCTCTTTGACGATAGGCATGCTTTGAAAGGCTGGGCCGCTTGCTGGGTTGCTTCTCCATTGTCTATCAAGGAGGTACCTGGATAGGCTCCGTGGCAGAACCGGCCGATGTTGTTCTCCTCCAGCGATAAAAACGCTTCTGGAATCATGAAATCGCCCCGCTGTCTCTTCTGACCCCGACCATTCCCATTTTTCCGACTCGTCGACTCCCAGCATATTAGCTTGATAATGTCATACAGGCGTTCCTTTCGGTAATTTTCATGAACTGTGGTAAATAAATGCCAGTGGCGTGAGTCACTTTAATGAATTGAAGGTTACAGGTTGACAGTTCATGTTACACGCAAAGGTGGTCAAAGATTTGTGAGGTTGTAAAAGCATGACATTCTATCTAGTCCTATGGAGCACGAAGGTTGGACTTAGTCCCGAAGGGCTAAGTCACGTGGTAACCTTGGTGGTCTTGGCAAAGCCCATCAAGGTTGCCTAACAGTTCAGTGGAATAAGAAACTCGAAGGCATCGACGACGCGCGAGTTCTCAACTTCTGCAGTTAAGGGGAGGAATCTCACGGCGCCTGCTGACCGCAAAATGCCCTTCCAGGCAATACGAAGCTTCTCCTAGGGCTCAAACTTTCCATACGATCGCTGTAATCCTTTTAGTTTCTGCGAATTATCTTCAAGGTCAGGAATAGTTCTGTCAAGATGGAAGTGGGGGGCTCTGGTTCATGAGGCTTGGTCAGGTGTCACACCGAGCGAAATCTCTCCACAGCAGCCTCGGTGAATTCTCATAAGACGTCCTCGATTATTTTAGCTGTAGGAATCTGGTCTTCTGCTGTAACTATTCCGCAGTCGGCTGTGTTCACGTGGAACTTGTATATCAATGCCGTTCGACAGACAATGTTGAGGTTAACCTGAATTCTGATGGCCACGGCGTTGCAGTAGGTAGACGGCGAAGAGGGGAAATATCAGATCTATTTGTCAGTGATTCCTGACGGGAAGATGAAGCCTGTGATTCGGAAAGGCGAGTTTGACTGGCCGCCTTGGCCACCAGCCGGAAGGCTATTTGCGGTGGCGTTCGCCATGATCTATGTGATATCAATTTCATACCATAATTTCCTGAGTGGTTTTGTATTTAAGAAAAGAAACAAGTCCTTCAGGCCATTATCTACCAAAATCAGGTATGTGGTTGGTGGAGGTGAAGTCTAAATGATGGATGGGTGGTTGAGGATTTATCGAGATCGGCATGGATCAAATCTGCGCCAGCAGGGACGAAAGGTTGCGGCAGTAGTGGCATAGGGATAGGGTTTCTGGGGTGTTCTTTTCGGTTTTCAGATGAATTATGTAAGCATGTTCTCGAGGGTATTAAAGGACCTGTGTAGGTAGTCACTCTCTTAGGAAGCAAGCGATCAAGCAAGCGGCTAAGCAATTACTATGAGTTGTCAGGCTTGCGTCATCGCACCATCTCATCCCCTTCGTCTGTTGAGGCATCAGTTGTTCTGATAACCCGTTGAGGTTTTATCCTGTTACTACTGCCTATTAAGGCCATTGTCTGTACCTGTTGAGGTGCTTTTGTTATTTTTTCCATCTCTCGAATAGTGAGGTCTTGTTGAGGATCTTGTTGTCCGTTGCTATCATCTACACCTTAAACCTGCGGGCATCTATTGCCCGTCGTCAGTAGATGCGTATTCTTCCTCGATACAGAATATGCGTGTTGGTGGTTGTTGATGCGCACCTCGATTTAATCAGCTTGGTGGGCAACTGCTCAAGGACGTGTCATCAAAATTGAGGGCATCCAAATTCACCATCTAATCAGTTAATCAAAATGATTGGCCGCCATCTGAAAACTTTACAATGCCTTAGATCTTTGCGGACCTTGCATATCACCTGGTTTCCTGCTCGCTTACCGTAGTCACACCAATATGGTGGCATAGTTTCTCCGCCTATGCAGCCGTCCGAGCCGAGCATGCGAAGTAGTGATTTCAAGTGCTCTACATCTTCAGTCAATCATGTGAGAACCACCATTTATCAATACTGCAGCGATTTTCAACGGAAATCTAAAATATTTTGAATCGTAAAGGAAACCAAAGGCTGGATGATCGGCAGCCTTTTACGCACAGCAGCATTGCAAGCCCACATATCTTTGCTATGTCACCGCCCCCGGGGAATCGTAAAGGCCGTTACTTTTTACGACCAACCACAGCATCCAGTTATCACTAATATTGCCAGCTCTATCGAAGCATAACAATAATTGACACCCAAAGAGAGGGCCACTCATATGTATTGCACGCAATTCCCTATCCAGGTTCAAATCGGGAGCAGCAATGTTGGGAGAGGCGATTCGGTCGCTATCCATATTCCTTTCATTACGGCTCATCACACGATATCTGATCTCTTTGCATGTTTGAAATCAAATATTCACAAATGCTTAACTCACGGAGGCGACCCCAATGGCTTATTTTTACTCGGGCACTAAAGTACTTCGAGCTGTGCACCGTCTTGAAATGTCGCTCGTCATTAAACTCTTCTTTTCTTGGCTGGCCAACCAGACATTGAACTAATACCAGAATACGGGAGTCTACGTTTCACATTTTTCGATAGCAATTCTCCACAAAGAGGCCGTCTTTTGACGCCTGTAAGATGCATCATTCCACAGTCGGTTCGAATCCAGCGGCGGTTTGTAGGACCACACGTGCACACTGCGAAAGTGATGGGGAAAAGAACTTAGTAGAGTTGGGCGTCCTACTAAAGAATCCACAGCCCTACACCGATATTGAACTTAATCTCCATGTTAAGTTCAGAAACCAGATAGCGCGAGGCAAAACCCATGGTTACGGAGGATACAAATTGCAGTACAAGGACTGGGTAGTTTAGCCCGCTGTAGCTCGGGTCTTCCGACTTACTGTCTTCATAAGCCGTAGGCTTCCATAGGACAGTATAATAAACGAGATTCAAAAAGAAAAGAAAAAGACGCACCATTCGATAGGGGTAGAGGTCTGAGATCGAACCAATCACGGTCCCCGCAGACCGACAGCCGAAATCCGAAGGGCCCCACTACCCGGGGCGGCTTTTGTGCCGGCTGCCGGCTGCCCACCCTCCTAGGTTGCCGCAGTTTCTTAGTGGGAAGGCAAAGGTAATCTCATGTGCCAATTGGCATTTGCGTGTTCGCTCGTAGGGGAAGACAGCAACTACTCTTCAATACGAAGTTCTCCATCACCGCTCTTTGAAACACAAGCCCTGAGTCAACATGGGTGGAGTAACTGAACCACGCATTCACCCCGGGATCCCACTCTGGTTTATGGACGGCGAACACGGAGAAATGGAGCCCACGGCATCCGGCATCTGCCTGAACCTTAATTGTCCCAGACACCGGCCGAGAATTGGCGGCTGTCGGTGTGTCAGGATTACCCTGGCACTTGTCATCGCAGCTGTCTCCTGTCAACAAGCCGCCGTTTAATCTCGGTACCAGGAAGGTTCTGACACAAGATACCCGATCTTGGGCTGATCGGCATCGGTTGCACATAACGTTCTCAGGAATAGTTTAGCCATCAGCCAAATTCTTATCGAACTCAGAACCTTCTCAGCCTATCTCCATCAGATACGTCATGGTTAAACCGACCACAGGCCCTGTGGATTTTCAGAATTGTCGGGCGACCTCGAAACAAGCTCAAGTCTGGACTACAGCCGCCTCTCGGTGGTGTGCCGCCCTTGGCACCGGTAAGATACTCAGGCAGTAGCGGCTGGACGCACGCCTATGCAACCTTCACCAGTTGCCGTTGCCGCTCATATTGCCTCCTGCTTTGCGGTTAGGCCCAGTTATCTTCAGCCCGAGCGTCGCCGACTCTTATCTAAAGAGAAGATTTTCTCGAGCCCTTTCCATAAAATGCACGTAAAATTTGTTCAACGCCACTACTTTCTTCTTTACTGGCAAAGAGAGGCACAATGGCGTCCAAAAATATTAGATCGTTTATTGCCAAAGCCGTCGGTATCGACCTCGATGCCCGGTACGAACAAGTGCCCAAGGACCTTGCTGGACGGGCCACATGTGCTGTAGCACCATTCGATCCGTACTTTGAGGCAGAGCCTACTGTCCAAGAGTGGATTCGAGAGTGCATACCGTCTAAACGCGATGTCTTGCCCTACCTGTCGAGCCTTTTCCCGTTTACTAATTGGATTTGCCGGTATAACGTTCGTTGGCTGGTCGGCGATGTGATTGCTGGTAAGTTCTTCACCGGCTGTTGGTTTCTTGGCTATTCACAACTAACAAATTTCATCCCAGGCGTCACACTTGGCCTAGTTGTTGTCCCCCAGGCTATGGCTTACGCCCTCCTTGCCAACCTCAGTCCCGAATATGGGCTATACACATCGTTTACTGGCGCATCTCTATACTGGTTGTTTGGAACTTCGAAGGACATTGCCATCGGCGTAAGCGTCTTTATTGCCGTCTGACTTCCAGTTAACTCCATGTTGAACGTTTTCCAGGCTACCGCAGTGGTCTCTTTATTAGTCGGCAAGGCCGGCACTCGTGTCCGCGACCAGTATCCCGAGTTCACTCCCGAAGACATAGCCAAAACCCACGCTTTCCTCGCAGGATGTATTCTCCTCGTCTTCGGCCTGCTCAGACTGGACTGGATCATCGAACTCATCCCCCACGTGGCCATTGCTGCGTTCGTCACGGGAGCAGCCATCACCATCACCCTGAGCCAGACTCCAGCCCTGTTAGGCATCGAAGGCATCAATTCAAAAGGGCCCGCTTACGAGGTTTTTATAAACACGTGTAAGGGCCTGGGAAGGACGAAACTCGATGCTGCTGTTGGGCTCACGGGTCTGCTTCTGCTGGCACTCATCAAGTGGTACTGCGACTTCATGGCTAAACGGCAGCCCGGCAGGGTGAGGCTTTGGAACATGCTGTGTTCTCTTCGGCTGACCTTCACTATTCTTCTGTACACTTTGGTGAGCTTCCTAGTGCATCGGAACATTTCTTTGGAAAACCAGAAATTCCGCATTTTAGGTCAACTACCCACGGGTACGCAGTTTCTTGCCCCTATTCCACATTTCGCTCTTCTTTACTCTAACTATGTGCAGGTTTCAGCCACGCCGGCCCTCCCAAGTTGGACACCAAGCTCATGTCAGCTCTCCTACCAGAACTCCCAGCGACGGTCATCATCCTGATCATCGAACACATTGCCATCGGGAAATCGTTTGGCAGAATAAACAATTACGTGGTTGTTCCATCCCAAGAACTCATCTCGATCGGATGCACCAATTTGCTCGGCCCCTTTATCGGCGCATATTCCTCCACGGGCTCCTTTGGCGGCACCGCCATCCTATCCAAAGCCGGTGTGAGAACTCCCTTAGCTGGGATATTTAACGGAGTCATTTTGTTACTTGCTTTATATGCTCTCACTTCTGTTCTATACTACATCCCTATGGCAAGTTTAGCCGCCTTGATCATCCACGCAGTTTACAATCTCATTACCACACCGGACCACCTATACAAAACTTGGTTGACATCTCCGCTGGACGTTTTTATATACTTCGTCGGGGTATTTGTGTCCGTCTTCACATCGTTGGAAAACGGTATTTACTGCACCGTCGCGTTGTCCGCCGCCGTCCTTCTTGTAAGACTTGCAAGGGCCAAGGGCCAATTCCTTGGCCGGACCACCGTCTATCGATACCCTCGATACACAACAGCAGTTCTACATAAAGAAGAATTAAGTGCTTTAGCTACCACTCTGCCCAGAGCAACCCCGACGAAAGCAGACATGCCATGCCGAGACATCTTTCTACCCCTCAAGCGCCATGACGCCACAAACCCCAATATCCATGTTCACACGCCGCACTCGGGTATATTCATCTATCGCTTCACAGAGGGCTTCAACTACGTCAACCAAGCGCAGTACATCGACCGCCTCTCCCAAACCATCATGAATCAAACGCGACGGACCACCACGACGGAATACGCTCATCCAGGTGTAAGCCTTCCCCAGCCATCCGTCACCGTACAACGATTACACTCTAATCACCCTTCGCAGGACCGTCCTTGGAACGAGCCAGCACCCAGGTGCTTGAGCAAAGATTCAGATAGCAAGGACACGGAGTGTAAGCTCCCCATCCTCCGTGCTGTAATTCTTGACTGCTCCGCCGTCAACAATATGGACAGCGGTGCCGTCGAAGGACTGATCGATTTGCGTGCCCAACTCGACCACTGGGCAGCCCCTGAGTCAGTCGAGTGGCATTTCGCCAGCGTGACGAATAGATGGACTCGACGAGCGCTAGCTGTGGCGGGCTTTGGGTATCCAAGACAATGTCAATTCGAAAAGACGGCGCCGTGGGAGCCGGTCTTTAGCTTGGCAGAGATGGGTGGGTGTAAGTCTGCTGCGTCGTCGCTGGCACCTACTGGGAATACGGGTAGGGGTGATGAAGATTCGGAAAAGGGGTTGGTGGCCCCGGAGACGCAGCAGCCGGGTAATGCACTTGCTGCGCTGTATGGGATTGACCGGCCGAATTTCCATGTTGACGTAGTTGCTGCCGTGGAAGTTGCTGTGCATGCTGTCGATCAGTGCCGCGAAAGGTCCGGACATGAAGATATGTTGACGCCCACGTCACATTCTTCATAACTCTAGTATTGCTAACGCCCACGTATTTCATTATCAATGTCTGATACCCTACTTTATATCATTGGTCTGCCGCCTTATTATAAGAATTCATATTCATTCTATATTGATCAGCTCAATATGACTTTTACCAGACTCCACCAAATCTCTGGTTTCTCCAAACATCAAGTCCACTACGAAACAGGTGCCAACGTGCACATGATGGCCGCCTTCTTCCCGCAGAACGACCGGTACCTCCGAATTTTGAAGCATAAAAACCTCGTCATCTAGCCGCGCCATCTTAGAAGCGAGCACAAATGCCCCTTTAAAGTGTCGAAAAACCTTCAACTAACGTTCAGCCACAGCATATCCGCAAAGAAGCCGGCCTTCCTGCTGTCCATCGCATTTTCCATTTCTGATTGCGCCCACTGCGGGTTGTCAAACCACTTTCGCTCGTATTCCGGGAACACGGCGCGAACGAAAGACCCATCGAATATGGACGAGATGGCGGGGTCGAGGCCCAGAGAGGTGAGCTGTTTCTCCTCGTTTCCGCTCTCTTTGAAGAGCAATACGGCCAGGAGGAGACAGGCATATACGATTTCTGGGTGCTGACACAGATGTCGGGGCTGATTTGAATTGTGCGGGCGATGACTTGCCATGGATGCATTCCGTTTCTGTATCGCTGATATCTCGCCACCAGGTACGACAGCAGAGACCCGTCGTGGCAGCCTGCGAGGGAGGGTTGTAGACCCATTTTCTCAATGGCGTCGATCTCCACGCCGGATACCACCAAACTTGACTGTTTGACTGAGGCTGATGCAATAGTTTTTGGAAAAACGTTGTCTGCAATTCCACGCGGCACCTTCGTGCGAATATTGGGGATTTTGTGTTTACTTTACGTAAAAAGGCGCCTCCCGAAGATGCTTGCTTGGTCATACGGCATGGTTGATTGATCTGACTCTATTAAGCAGATGTCGATTTCGATCGCACCGATATAACGTCTCCTCGCAGGATTCCACGGGACGATAATCCGGTACAAGAGACTTTGATACCCGTATAAGTCACTATATAACAGTCTATATCCCCTCGTTGATATAACGATGCAACATTATCCCAGCATGAGCTAGCTGGTAGGTGATGCCCGGCTACATGAAATTTTCGATTATCCGTGTGAGCATTGACATACCGGGGTCAAAGTGTTTTGGTCTATTTAACTAGTCTCGGGGATGCAGCGATTTGCTTTGTAACAAGCACTAAATTCTCATCCATCGATGTCTCTGTTGAGTGGCGGTCCTGGGAGATGGAGTCGTCAGTGTTCCAGCAATCAAATTCTGCCACCGTAATTAAATTATGTTACAGAGTTTTTCTTTTCCAAACAACCTAAATTCTGTGTCGAGGCGCTGTGCTACTGGTTTGGCGCCCAAGTACGGATCTAAATCGAGGACCGACTCTTGCAAAGTAGTTCTTTTTACTCGTCTTTTGTAGTATCAAGTAGTAACGATTTGGCACGTTTCCCGTAACAGGTGGTGTCCTGAGCAATGCTAGTAGGTAAACTCTCTTCTAAAGGCTCCACCGTCCGATGTAACCGTATATGTCTATGCTCACGTAGTTCTTGTCAATCGAGACCCCTGACAGCTAATGACATATATATGTCATAGAGAAGTTCTTTCTATACCGCACAGCCCAGCACGGTAGCAACCGACCTCTTAGGATCATAGAGCTGCTTTCCAGAGTGGTTTTTCCTTCCTTGTACTTGCAGCTTGCGCTAATAAGCTCTGTTGGTTCCGAAGAAGTGGTCGGACCCGGCCATGGCGATAGCGCTACAACGTGTTCGAATTGTTGCGACTAGTGCGATCGATCAGGGTAGGTGGCTTGCCCATGGAAAAATACCTATGACCAACTTGGGGTTGCTTGAGATACTATTCGCTCGAAGTTCGAAATATATTCCGCTGGGACTTGTGTATACTAAAGCAGGTCCCGGAAAATCGAACCGGACCACAGGCCGGCCAAATAGTTGTTATCTGGGCGGGCGGCCTGGAATTGCTCGGCTAGGGCTCCGATTCCGGCTAGTCTATCGCTCTGTTTCGTTAATTGTAATTCTGAATATTCGGTGACTATTACCCTCCAGGTTGACTCCTGATTTTTGCTGTGGTTGACAGCCTCCTCCGCGGCAGCCGATTCGCGTTCTTCGTCTCTTGAATTGATTCGACAATTATCACGGGTGATTACCGTATCAAAGAATTTCTTGCTGTTAAATTCCTCAGAGTTGTCGGTAACACCACACTGACAAAAAGCACGCTGGAAGCATATAAAGACTAATTCCGTCTTCCCGAAGAGCAGTAGCCTTAGCGATACTATTCTTTCTTGGTAAGTCCAAGCTCGCCTCGATAAAGGTGGTTGGAACCAATTGTCGGTATACTGAAAGTTGAGAAACTCAGGGTGGCGGTCAATTCGTTGGGTGAATAGCGGCCACCCGTAAGAGCCAGACGTTAAGTTTGCCACCAATTTCGGGGCCCAATCAGTCGTATCCGAAAACAGTCCAGACCTGCTGCTCTCGCCCCATAGACCGCCCAGTGTCACGCAGGCGTTCTTGTAGACGTGATACATTCTCCCAGCTTCCCGTTGCTAGTCCTCCTGATCTTCTTGGACAATACAAACGCTATCGATCTATAGATAGTTGATATCAACGGTTCGGGTAAAAGTTATTGCATCCCTGAATGTTGGTGGCAGTGTTGACCACGGGATGCGTTTTATCCGTTCTTTGAGTGTGGAGGATGTCGTTTGATATTCAGGTCTGTAGCCCCCCTAGCAATAGCTTAGGGCGATATATCGGACGTCTTTCGGCAGGGAAAGGCTGTCTTCTAATACAACATCTCCGTCTAGGTCGTGACGATTAATATTAATCAAACGCGTGGGAGGAAACATCTGAGAGTCTTGGAATTGACGGCTTTCACTATGCGAATCATAGCAAGATATTAATTGAGCTTTCGCCCACGAAAACGAGCAGGGGGACCCTGTCTTGTGATTCGGAAAATATGTTCCCCACTGCGTCGGGGTATGCCAGCTAGACCACTGCCGAGATGGTCTGTGAAAATGCAGTAGCGATTTTTGGCCGTGTGATATACCATGTCCCGATCATAGAAGTTAGAGTCAGGGCTCAACCCGGACCTCCAGGCGGCCAGTATTTGGCAGGAAGGGCAACTATTGCTTCAAGCGAGCGCCTCTTGGACGGGAGTTGGCACGTAGTGCGCGTTATTCACAAAACTCTCGGGCTCCCCATTCCAACCACAGGTTCCACAGGACATCTTGCGATCATGGAAAATGAACCGGAAACCAGGTTCGTCCCAGTCCTCTGGAAGTGTGATAATGGGAATGATCGCTGGTACTTCGATCATGTTGAACAGGTCTGCCAAGGTCGCGGGGTTCATGGATGGAAGAGACGTGCTGTGAGTGATGGCTTCTGCTGCTTGTTTTTATGTTATGATTGATTGATTGATTGAAATTTAACGTCTCATCACGTGAGACGTGCCGGGCGCAGTGCCAGCATGGTCTATGCTAGTCGAATCTATGTTACAGGGGACTGTCTTCATCTAACATTCCTGTTCAGTGCGATGGGCAGATCTCAGTAAAGAAATTGGTCTCCTCCGCCCATTGACAAAACAAACGAGCTCCCTTGGCCGTGCCTAGGAGGGAATCTATACTATTCTTGGCCATATGCGCTTTTAGATGACCGGGCGTGGCCTTGCGGCCGCGCTTGCAAAAGTAGAAGTGGACTGGTGTCTTTGTCTTTCCACACCCGCAGTTGAGCAGTGCGTCGCGATGCTGGAGTCTCTCGTGGTAGGTCACGAAATCCCCGTGGTGCGACCTCGCTGCGAGTAATCTGCCTAGGTGTTGCCGGGGCAGGCCAAGTTCGGGGGGTCGCGGGTGGATAGCGATCCCTAGATCTCGATACTGTTGAGGGCAGGTAGTGGCCCATCGATCGTTGAAACTCTTCCAAGTGTAGGATCTCGCGATTCTCTTTATATGTGCGAATGAGGCCGGGTGTTGTGTCTTGGGTGGTTGCTCACAGGCCGCTTTGACCTGGACATCTGCTTCTTCGTTTCCGGGGATGCCTACGTGTCCTGGGCACAAATGTGTAGATATGTGCAAGTATGTTGTAAGCTAGCCACGTTATTGTCAGATCCACACGATCACGTGATGCTTCTATAGTCACGTGATTAACCACTGATCAGACAGAGAACACACAACAATTAATCCATCACACAGAATCGTCATATTACTATCACGTTATGGCCATATTGCAAGATACGTGAATATCCAACCGTTATCGGTTTATCAAGGTGTTACACTGTGAGGGACTAATTGTAGCGGGTAGGTGGGTTAATTATTAACACCTTCAGGTGTTGCTAATGTGCAAACTACCTAGCATTTATATACACCAAAAGTGGGACCTGTGGCCCGTGACAGTTTCTATACCGGGCCGGGCTAGTAATATTCGTACACTTATCTAGGAGGATTTTCATTCTTAGATCCAACCCGTAGATTCCCAGATTACGCGGTTATCAGTAATTTGTGGAATACTCCTTATACCCGTTAAGTTCCAACACTAGGAGCTAGTAGTTATGCGTCACGGAGCACTCTACATGGCTAACGGCGCTCGATATCGCCTATTCTAGCTGTCGGCAGCCAATAACATCCTTAAATTTCTTACTTGCTATTGGACGCAGCTCTAATGAAGATAAGAGATTTCCAAGAATCCGTCTTGGCTCTGACGTGCGATGCGTAGTGTAAAAAGAACAAGTCGTGTGGCTCCTGGACCGTATCTCGATTTTCTGAGAACGCCATCAACATATTGGAAATGTAGTTGATGTACGCGTCTCTAACGGTTGTTCTATCGGAGTAGTCCACGTCCACGGGGATCTTAGTGAGGCTCATAAGAGCGTATATGTGATCCTCCGGGTCTGTAGCATCGAGGTGTGCCCCGCGAGCGAATCGATGTCATCCTAACCCTCCTGTGAGTGCAGAATTAAACCATGAGGGTGCTATTTCGTGTTCTTCCCGCATGGCGGCGATGGTGGCCAGCTCGTTCCAACTGATCAGACCACCAAGGGTGCGCCACGTAGGAGATGTCTACAGAAAGTCGGGACGCACGATGGCGTCTTGATTAATCAAGTTCATGGCTTGGCGCAGCCACTGACGCACAAGTTCCAATGTCTGGTAGCGGATGTTGATGCTACCAAGACAGAGCAGATGGTATCTCGCCAACACGGTCTCCTGAATCATCCACACCCTGGACAAGTAAGGAAGTTGAGAAAGATCCAACAGAGAGTCCCATTGCGGTTTTTCGCAATAAGTGTTGTCACAGGCATCTTCTCACGGGCTCGGATACTTTCTCATCCACTCTAGTATATATAATTCCTCCTTGGAGATAGTTAACGCTTCTGCGCCAATGAGACTAACAGTTTGTAGTACCAGGCGGAGTGTAGAGTCATCATCCCCGAGCCACGATATGACCAGGTATGCTTTCGTATATGTCAAGCTCATGAGCTTGAGTTGCATATTCTTTTCCGAAGAGTCGTCTTGATTGATGCAGATGGCATCTGTCCAAAGCCAGAAATTATTTTCGGGGTCATCATTTGGGAAGACTTAATTCCAGTGCAGTCTTGCACATCTAAGAGCGGCGGCCAGATTTGCCGTAACATTTTTAGGCCCGTATAATGTTTATCCGGTCCCTTAACAATTTGCAAATGCCCAGCCGTACTGCAGAACTTCCGTGAGCTTTTAGGAGTCAGATAAACTAACCAGTCAAACCAAAAGGGCCTCTAGAAACACGTACTTTGTCAGTTTAATGTAACTATATAATTAATTCTCCGTGATATTTGAACTTGAACACGTAGAATACTAATTTTTCAGTAGCAAAGCTGCTGTGTATTTTGACCCCTGGGCCTCCTCTGTGGCTACAAAGTCCGAGGCTGGATCAAGATAGAATGGTAGCGTGATGCAGAAATTCTGTACTTTGGTCTAATCTATGTGGTGTGAATCAGTAGTATTAGGAACTGCTGGCGCAGGCTGTCTAGACGTCGAAGTGGTGAAGCCTGCTTCTTTGCCTTGGAAAGAACTGTAGCTCAACCTTCTGCTCAGCCGCGCTCAACTCCACCACCATTCATCTTATAGCAGCAGCTATGTTCTTTTACTGCATCTTCATCCATTTTATAGCATCTAAAAGTCAGGAGCATTTGCTGTGGCCGCACTATCTACTTTGTCGTCCCAAATTCCCATTCGCCCCGTGTCTACCCTTCCCAAGGGTGACAATGACAAATACACCAAGTCATCATCTACCATCGTCCCTCATGTCGCAGAATCCGAAGAGAACTGACTCCTTAGAAGTCGTTGGGCCAGCACTTTTCCTTAGGCCACAGCTTGGCATTATGCGTGCCGGCATGAACCTCCAACTGGATCTTGTTGGTGTTGACGATCTCCTTGCGGCAGTTCTGGCACTGCATTCGCCAGGCGCCCTTATCAGCAAGGTTCAAAAGCAAGGGTGGTAGGGAGGGTGAATTGCGGTGTTCACGCAAGACTTACGATGGAGGTCGGCTTGGGCGGCTTGACGGGAAGACCGTTGGCCTTGACGGGTGCGCGAGTGCCTGCCTTATCAGCGGCCTTGTGCTCGCGAGCGATCTAGACGATGAGACGTGAGTAAATTGATCGAGATGAGAATGATGGGATGAGATGAGATGAGATGAAAATTCGCCGCCTGATGGGTTTGCAGGGGCTGCGGTCGGCGGTTCGGAGACTTACTCTGTCCTTCTTGCTGATAGGCATGGTGATTAGCTGCTCGAATGATGTAGGTTTGTATGAGGATGAGGATGAACGAATCTGGCTGTACAGAGCGAACGCTTTGCTTGACAATCTCGGTGAGTTTCGTTCCTTTCCTCGAAGGGTGCGTGCTTGAAGATTGGCAATAAGAAAAAATGGGAAAACCATCAGGTGAGGTGCGTGCACTAGAGCTAGCTAGTGGCGGTGTGAGTGGATACGCCAATGTGAGCGCGTATCAGTATCGTGTGTCCGAAATTTAAAGCCCATTTTGGTCGTATCGTACGAAGTAGCGAGCCTAGCATCCGCATGGCAGTGTACTACATAATTAGGATACACAAAGTATACTTCCCAATTAGATTTTTAGGTTACGGGACTATTGACTAGCTTATGTCGGATAACACGCTGGCACAAGACGGAGGATTATGCAACATACGCAGGCCTGCGCGCCTGCCAAAGCATAAACATACAGTGCAATAACTTTGGTCCAGTTGGTGCCTCGCAAGCACGATCAACCTTGCAACACTAGTAGCGATTCATTCCATTGAGAAATCAGAGTATTCGGAAAAGATATAAAATAATATTAAATACGCCGTAGGTGTTAACCCTCGGTACCTCTACAAGTACTCCCTTAAGGGGCTATAGATGATATAGCGGGCCCTTAAGCCGCGTCGGGCGGTTATACAGGTAAACTTGTAGCCAAATGACTACTAAACCTCCTGTCCCTCCCTAAGTCTGTGCTACAACCCCTGCCTGAACTACCGATAAGTGTGGTAATGTGGCACTTAAATTCGTCCTCAGGGGTGGGATGCTGCTGATGTGCAGAAGATGCTCGACTATTTTTTTTGTCGCGACAAGTCGTAGTATCTGCTAATTGGGGTTCTCGTCGAGCGTATACATCTCAACCATACGCTCAAGTGGATAGACCGTAACGTGGTCAGACGCTCGCAAGAATCGCGGCGAGAGGGCGTGCTGCGCGCCTTCTATCGTGAGGGGACGGGTTCGCCGACGAGCGTTATCGGAAAGGCGAGGTCCGATAAGGGGTCGGATTAACGATTCGAATTCTGGACCGGCTGTCGAGTTATATTCCGCCGACGTAGTGCTTGACGGTCGACTGGCTAGGATGCTCGTAATCCTAAACTGCACCAATCTCCCTATTATCGCTAGGTAGGCGAAGTCAACAAGGTGGGCAGCGCGCCGTAAGGGTTGACTAAACCCCCTTGTGTGTCAGCTGCGGGATTCGAACCCGCGACTCGTCACCGACCCAAGTGGGCGAGGCTCAAATCGGGACTTATCTACCAGCGAAGTGACCAACTATACCAGCCGACGAAAAGATATAATCTATCAGCTTATGCATAATATTTGGACTAAAGTAACGAGTATCTAAGGTAAGTAAAGAGTTTCTCAAAGAAGTAGCAACTACTTGAGATGCAAACGTCATTCTTTATATCCCGTTTGTTATACTGCCCTAATGCAAGTCTACTGTCGGATTCCAACCAGTGGGGGCTGTATTGGTACTATGAAAGTGCGTGAGTGACCAATCCCAAGTTGGCCCTGAGGGTCCCTAAATACTATAATCAGTGCCTGCCTGCCTCGTATCTCTCCATAGCTGAGGCCACAGCTTCCCACGCCTACAGCATGCAAAGACAGGATACAAAATTCAACATGTACAGTGACCTTCATAAGTCTGCGTCGCCCCTCCCCCCTCTCCTCCAGTTTTACATTAAAACTTGACTACTCTAAGAGCTATTATAAATTATCAAAAGTTCGTTATAACACTTTGTAACGATAACAAGACGGAGATTTAGTTAGTTAATATTTACGTAGTTAGTAACCTATTTTGTCGTATTTGCTTTCAAAGACATGATCTGAAATCTATAGGAAAGTAGCTTTTAAGAGGCCTGACTTCCTTCTTAAATACAAGAGTATTGTCAGATCCTGAGTATTGGGAGCCGTATTGGTATTAGGAAGGTGCGTTGGAGGCTAGCCCCGAATTGGCGCCCGGGGAATCCCTAAATATGCCAATCCGTGCCTGCCTGCCTTGTATCCCTCTATACCTAAAGACACACTCACCCACAAGTATTTTACATAGAAAACTTAATACTCATATTAGTATATTTTAGCGGCTTCGTCTTGGTATAGTTTCATCCGTTTCCTATTTGTACAGGTTTCTGTTAATTTGTGAAGATTTCTTGTACTGGTCGAGTTTTAGTAGGAAAAATATGAGTCGGACGCCCTCCAGACATTTATTTTACAGGGGCTGCGATGGCGATTAGCGTAACTACGCACTCCAGGGATAATAAAAGGCCTTACTCGCTTTGAAAGTTAGTCGCTGTATGTGTATGGAGTAAGCTAACACGAGACGTGTCAACCAAATTGTGCAAATTGAAATTCAAACTCCATGATCTCCTTGAACATAACTGTCAGAATCCTTCGCCTTGGTTAAACCCATATTGTTGGCATGCAGTCTCAGAGGCTCGAGAGAAGCCCATGTCTCCTGGAACCAAGCAAGCTCGCTTATCGGGGATATTCACCAGATTGACTATCATGGAGTTAGAGTGTAGGCAAGTGGCCCGCCCCTGACATTATGTTTTGGATTAGTATGACTGAAGGGCCTATCCTCAGACGAAAGCGAAAGTATGACTGAGAAGGTGAGTTTGCTAGAAACGCCTAGAATCTATAAATCAGACTATGAGCAAGAGTCAACGAATAAAACGGAATTGAAGGTGATAGGTAACGGATAGAAAATACCGCAGAGAACATAGACCGGAACATCAACGGACCATTACAACGAAACCACAGCCACTTTACGGACGTACAGATCATCAAATTTAATATAACAGTTGTATCGATGCGGCGTTGCTGTTGCACTTCCCTTTCTCGTCAAGTGGGAGTGCGACCGCATCACATACAGACCTCTCTTGCGAGCTCTGCATATGCACTCCCACCATATCCAGCATCCATGTTCGGAATATTTCCGCTGCCGGCAATCCGCTCATTCATACTGGATGGCCACCTGTGCCGAAGAATCCACCAAATACTGGGAAATAAGATTTTTTTCGGCTGAGTTAAGAAGTAGACCGGGAAATGGAAAAAGAAACTACATTAGATAGCACTATCCGAATCCTTGCGCGCAGGCAGAGCGGATCGAGCGGATATGGCATAGAACTAACAAGATAACCAATTGGACCTCGAACGGGGGCCCCGTAGCCAAGCGCGACGCCAGCCAATGGAGCTCGACCCCCTGTGACACTGTGCCGACATCGTTACAGCCGTATTCTGACATGTCAAATATGAAGCAGCAGTGCAGCATCCAAGCAGGTTGGAGAAGGTAGGGTGGAAGATCAGCCCCACGCGCTTTCACTCCCCCCGCCTCCCCCCAATCAACTAAGGTCCGTGTGAGACTCTCGGCGAAAGACGTGTGACGGAATGAGAGAGAGAGTTATTCGTCCTGTTGGGCTAGTCAGGAGGCGACCAGATCGATTGAGACTACTGTAAACAGTCTATCAAATTGCGATTGGTACCATAAGCTTCACAGCTCCCACCTCATAGCCTGACGGATAATCAACTCTCCATCCAAATTCCCAAACCATGGCCCCCAAATTCATCACCAAAGGAACCCGCACATTCATCTACGACCCTACAGCCCCGTACCCCCTACCGGTCGACCTAGCCGAATCGCACAGGCAATCCCTCCTCACACTAACCCTTACGCAACTCTACGGCGGGCCCCTCATCTCTGCCTCGGAGATGAAATCGCCTCCCCGGCGCGTACTGGAACTCGGCTGCGGATCGGGGTATTGGAGCATGATGTGCCACCAATTCCTAACGGCGCGAGGCCACCCAGATGTCTCCTTCGTCGGTATCGATGTCGTGGTGCCGCCCGATGTTGCTGCAATCCCAGATAACGGCATGGATTGGACGTTTGTGGAGCACGACATGCGGCGCGTGCCGTGGCCTCTTGAGAGCGGTGAGTTTGACTTGCTTATGGTTAAGGATATGTCGCTCGCTTTCACGAGTCTTCAATACGTGGTGGCCATGGAGGAGTGTCTACGCGTGCTTAAGCCGGGAGGTATTTTGGAGATGTGGGAGACTGATAGTACAATTCGCGTGCTGCAACCACACGAGCCCAAGCATGGTGGTGTTAAAAGGGGCTCAGAATCTTGGAGCCCCGCAGCGAAGCTGGGAGCGTACTCAATCGACGCTGATGCCAACACGCCCCTGGGTCCGCCGTTAAATAAGTACTTCGCGGAGTACAACAGTTGGGTGGCCAAGGCCCTTGAGAAACGCGAATTGACCCCTATGCCTTGCGCGATGGTGGGACCGAGGCTGGTGCAAGAAGCAGACGTCTTGACGGTTTTGACCTCGAGAAGGCTCGCTATACCACTCAGTGAGATCAAATGGGAGCGAGGAAGAGTTTTGGATGGACACCAAGCGGCTGTCAGGCGGACAGCTCTCGAGATTGTGTTGGGCGGAATCAGTGCATTAGAGCCGTTACTGAGAGAAGTTAGTGGTAAGAACCAGGATGAGTGGGAAGTATGGTTTGGCAATATGACACAAGACTTGATGACTGAGGGTGGTGCGTGCTGGGGTGAGTGCTTAGAGGTTGGTGCGTGGATAGCACGAAAAAAAGATGAAATGAATGTATGAAAACGTGGTTTGTAGAGAGGTCTGGCTGGCCAGTTCAGTTCAAACCATGACTGTGTGGCCGTCACGACCTACCAATATGAAGACACAATCATACCAATTAACTATTGGCTTGTAAGTAGCCACTTCATGGTGTTCTAGAACACCTCAACTGGAGTGCGACTAGATCTGTAAGAAAGAATGGGAACTTTACCGTCCGAGCTCATGCAGCTAAAATTCAAGAAACCTAAGACGAAAATCGTAAAAAGTCCTAAACCTGGAACGAGCACACCAGGCATGCTCGATCAAGTTACTTAAGGTGGCCTTCATGGTTATTGTGGCTGTTTTTACGAAAAATGAACCTTGGGTGAAGTCGAGGCCGTCCAGTCAAGTGTTAATCGTGACAGCCACTCCGGGCTGTCGGGTTCCAGAACTTACATAGCCCCCAACGTGTCCTGGGTTGCCTGGAGTAGATCCAGCAGCCTACCACAGCCTTACAAGAACTAAATACCTTTCTTTACACTTGGGATATTTCACGTAAGCCCGTTGAGATGGCATGGCTTGCTAAGGTCTTGCTTCCTCGCTTCTCCATCCCCGCAAATAGGAAGTGTAATTAAGCCGACCGATATTGAGTCTGACCCATAACTTCGAAGGTGTGTTATTTACCCCATCGAAGACTTAACAGTGCTGATGAGGCTGAATGGGGAGGTAATAGGAATAAGTGGAACGTTGGGTATATGTGCAAGGCGCTGTCACGAACCATCCACTTGGAGGCCGGGACGGGCATCATTCTCAGCCTGCTTGAGAGCGATGGGTAATTCTACCTTACCTTTTAATCCACTGCTTCTGCCCTTGAAAATAGTGTTTCATCACACCTGCTATGCCGAAGACGTCTGATATCAAAAGGTCCTAAGTGGCACGCAAGGAATTCTTCGTGGCTCTCGAGGACTCACTGAATAGTTCTTGTGTGTATGGTAATGAATTTGGCCTACAAGTTGTCGAAAATTCAAGTCGTGGGGAGCCTAGGATCGTTTTGAATACAGAGCGCCTCAACGCCCTGGAGATGGCCACACCTTCATCAACCCAGATCCAATGACGAAGATGGAAATATATTCCAGAAATCATTTTGATGGAGTAAAAGGAGACCGCCATTCACCCCGACGTGATTCGACTGGACCGGGAAGGCTTCAGGATAAAAAGCCAGAGGCCTTTCTCCACCAACTTTCGTGGGTCGTCGAAATAACCTAAGCTTAATACTAGGTTATCGAACGGCTCGGGGGCAGAGGACGATCGGGGGATCAGAGTCGATTTCTTCCACCGCACAGTCTCTTCCTTGGAAGGCTTATGGACGTGGGATATGAGCTGCTTTCTACCATTCGTTTGTCTGGTCACCATCACGGCTACTTTGACAACTCCAAAACAGAAACAAAAAAAGCCTCTGCCCCGCTAGCTAAGTTATATATCTCTCAACTCTCTTATTGTCGTCTTCAAATCAGTCTTGAAAGCTAGCCCGCCACAGAAGGCAAGTACCTAAATCGCCAGATCCAACACCTTAAGTGGCTATGGTTTAGTAGTCAAGAAACACGGCCACTATCAATGATAGAAGAGTTCAACAATGCTAGTCAGAGTTCCTGGGTTACTATGTTGCGAACGGTGCAGCCGCATAAACGGCAAGATCTCGTCTAGCCTCGCTGAGAACTCGCTGAGGACTCACTGATGGTCCTTGCAGCTTCCTCGCCAGTTTTGGAGCTTCCATGAATCTTCCCATGTTGGCGATTGACAAGTTTTCTCAATACATCATCCAGTGTTACAACTGCATGCAGGAAGCTCGAGCTTTTACCGCCAAGTTGTTACGGGGAAACAACTACACGGGTGGTAGCAGATTCTTCCGACCTCAGAATGCAATGCTGAGCGTCAGCACTGTTACAAAGTTACAAGTGTACAGTGGAGATTTGTGGACTACTAATAGGTAGCTAAGTACTTTGTCAGGTAGATTTCTTCATTAGAAATCCAGGCTCTATATTAAGACTGAATTCATTACTCTTTATCTTCCAAATCCCCTGACAGAAAGAACATATTTATTTCATAATAAAGTGCTTCCTTCCGTTTCCGAGAGGTATTATTTATTACCCTAGAAGCTCCAGTGCCACAATTATGCAGGCGGCCACGGACACAGCATCCAGTTCTTAGGTAGTGGTCGAATCCAACTGCTCATCTGGAAACTGCACATCCCCAGCCACACCAAACCGTGCCGTCTCCTCCACACTGGGTATGTGTTACTAGTCAATGGACATATTTAGTCATATCCATTGGAACGAGACGGAAGATAACTTCTGGATACCTACTATAAATGTTACATACCAACCAAATTTCGGATACACAGGCTCCTTGGTTGACAGTCTATGGGATCTCCTGTACCCGCGTAAAAACCTGGCGAGGCCGAGTTTGACAACCTGATGACCTTCAATGTCCAAATGCTCAAAGTCAATGACGCCGAGGCATGCGAGTTCAAGAAAGCAGAGATTTGTGTCTTGCACCCGTAGACGGTCCATAACTCGCGCATCTCGTGGATTAAGACCTACACCGCTACCATTACCAACTCCAAACTCGACAACAATTTCATTACGCGACGTTGCAGAAGAAAACAAACATCTCAGCCATCGCGTTGAAGCCAGTGCGGTGAAGTACTGCGAACCGGATTACGTCTGGGTATTCAACTACCATGAGGCCCTTGTGCTAAACCATTGTCTCTGTGATATATGATATAATCTGGCTGTATTCATAGATTGAGAATCCGGCCATGGCCCAAGATGGTTGTAACTTGATGAAGTACTTTTATCGCAAGGGCACCGCCATCACCACAACACAAGCATACAGGAAGAGCCTGACGAGTACCGTGACGACCGTGATGAGGAAACACGGGTCGGATCGGGATTTTTTGGCGGCGAAGTGTTGGCAGTACAAACTTACACTACACTTCACTGACCATAGTTGGTCCTGTCGGCGATTACGGTCTTGCTCGTCACTAGTTTTCTTACTGTCACAATTGCGACATGTGCTGCTGCCGGGTTGTGCAAGGGAGCTTGGACATCACTGCTTTAGCAAGGTTCTTTCATAGCTTGGATGACCGGTCGCAAATAGCGAACTCCATTACTGCAAAGTGCGTGACGCAGGAGGCGGCGAGAGGATCTCATTTGGAAATGGTAAGCAATTGTGATGGGTCCAGAAGGTTGAGGCATCTTCCCGTTCAGAAAAGCTGGGCACATATTAAACAAACCCGGCGCCTCTGGCGGAGCTTATAGGTGTCATTACGCCAAATTGTTCAGTCAATACACCGATCGCTTGCGTGATGGACGACGGATCGGTTCCGTTGTGGAAGATCGTTCGGCGGAATACTTGGAAAGTGGTAATGCTTGGCTGGTGACAGGAGACAGCAACACAGCGCAGCGTTTGGAGTTGTTTGTTCACCAGCCACGCGTATTTTGTACGACGGTCACTCCAATCCTGACTTACTCTGAGGAGATAAGAGGTACACAGGTGAAACTGCCTCCGGAGTCAGACGAAACGTCAAGTGGCAACGGATCGTTTATCTGTAAGCGTGGTTGGTGTACCTAAGTGATCATCTTTAGCGACGCCTACGAATGTCTCAGTTGAGTTGCCATGGAAGACCGCGACCCTGCTGGCTGGAGATAGCCCAGCGTTGGGCAGTGGTGGCAATTGATGCAGTAAGTTTGACGAGAATTCAATCTCCGAATCGGCCGAATCGGAGGGGTTCAAAGAAGCATCTAGATTTTCCATTTCAGCAAAGATCGATGACGCAGTAGGAGTTAATTGCAGCCAGCGACACGCGCCGTGGTGTAATGGAACAGCCCCGCTTTCCACATGCAATCGTTGCTACACTAATCACGGAAAAGTCTCCGGACACCCACCCCCAATTTGGCAATCAATACAACAACATCATTAGCCCATTAACTTCAACCAGCCATTACAATCCCAATTCCCAGGGAAATACGCGGTAATCGCGGCGCGACTTTTGAACTTAGCTCAGAAGCCAGGACCGCCGTTGTGGCCGCCAGGGAAACTAGTGTATGCTAGAAGGAGGTAGTATACCCGTTCAGCACGTGAAGGCCCTAAACTATTCCTAATATTGCCGGACACGCTAAAACAACGAAAATCACATGTACGAAGAAGCAAACCGGTACCCCCTGAAGGTTAACCGTTGTAGATAGGAGTTATCTAGCTATTTTATACTACTAGTATTATATAATACAGCGATACTTAACGAAGTAGCATATAACAAAACGAATCGTCTTACGGAGTACGATCCGAATTTGAGGCTAACGTATCCTAGAAGGCCTAAGCGAGGTCAATATAAATAAACTAGTGATTAATAGATTAGTTAAAAGTAATCGAGGTAGACTTTGTATTATTATAACTACTAGATAACTACTTGTAAAGCAAAGAAACTAACTAAACTAGGCTTTATTTAGAAAGCCTACAGAGGGTATAATATAAGAATAATTATTGAAAACTGAGGCAATATAGGCAGTGTGGAAGTGATACCATGTTGTTTAAGGCACTAAGGTCTAATTGACTAGAAGCTATCACCTTCTCACGCTTGCCAGCAAAGAAGGAGTCCCACATCAGACTTCCTTTTGAAGAGAAGTCAGAGTCTTCCCGTCCTGACTACGTCGTGCCTTCCATCTTAACCTCAGCAACAACCTCTCACCGGAGCTGTTAACCACGAAAGTCACAATCTGTCACGCCGCGCCAGGGGTTGCAATCCTTGCCACTACGCCACTGTACTAGATGTCTTCACCAAAAGAGGCCAATACCAAAGTCCCTGACTTTGGTATCTGCAACCACTTATCAATCTGTTCAGACCAGTGTGGGTCAATCACGTGACAACCGTCACACAATCGTGTTTTCCAACACAACGTTAATAGTTTAAAATACTGATATAATCCTTCTTCCAGCTATTATAAACTGATCATATGATATAGCGTTTATTCAGTCTATTTTCTTATTGTTAATAATTCGGCACGCGTAATTGTAGGTTAATTTAATATATATCCGTGTGTATAGACTTGTAACATGACTCCTGTAGCGGCTAATAGTAGTACATGTACAAGAAAAACCGATTTACAAAATATAGAACGAAAATAAGGTGTGAATTAACTAAGGAGGTCCTTTTTTAATTTATGAATTATTTTATGTCAGGTCTTAATTAGTGGATCCCGCGAGACTTGTTCGGGATTGTTATAGCCAGAATGAACTTGAGTCGGCGGGCACATCACCTCATCCCAACCTTGCAAGCACCGAGCCTGGTCGTCTGTTCGCAAACTTGATTGCATGCATCGTGGAGTTGCAGTGATGGGCCCTGCTAAAACTGGAGTGGAAAAATTCAAATGGAGTCTAGGTGATAGATCTTGGGAAGACAGATCGATGCACAGATTGATGGTACGTTCGCTCGGTGTTAGTTGGTTGGCTGGTTGGTAACATCGTGTTTCGCTGTTGGGAAGAACAGCCAAGACGCCATGGATCCCAGTGGTCTGAATTGTCACACCTGGACTTGACTTTCAGCTTGCGTTGCTCTAGTAGAATGGGGGAAAACGGTTGAAAGACATCTGCTAATGGAGCTACCGACGCAAAGACCATCTTAAAACAGAAGGAACTGTGAAGTTTTTTCAGCCACCTGTCCCCAAAATATGGGCTCCAGAAACTTGAAGTGTCATCAACAGCTGTGCCGGAATCCGGAAAGCGCGATTCGTCCAGACCCTTGTACGTAAGGCCCGTGCTATCCCCGCTCTATCATTCTCCACCACTCACTGGCTGTTGAACTGCATCAAAACGGAGCCGGGCTAGCTTGAAGTTGCGCTGGGAAGCGGCATTACGTAGCTCTGTCCACGATTCTGGGAACTCAGCCCGTAGGTAAAGAGGCAGCCTTGGTAGCCGAGATTCCTGATGCTAGACTGTTCAGGTTTCCAAGCTTTCAATTCTAATCCAGCGTTAGCCGAAGCTATTTCTGCAGCTATCGCCAACCTCCACGCTTTCTCGTGATCTCATTTCCTTTTCACCCGTGCCTCCTTTCATTGGCCTTCCACGTACTAGTTAGCGGCCATAGCACATGGCTTGGCTGCCTCTCGAATTTCTCTCCACGACAACCGCTGGCACATCATTATTTCTACCTGCCTGTCACCCGTGATTCACATTCATTGATTGTATCTCGACCTGCTCTATTTCCTTTCCGGAAGCCCTCCGAGTGGACCCTCGAGAGCTTGCGTGGACGCTTCACGCGACCTCACGCACCTCCCAGCGAATGATCACGACCATACGTTGACCATCGCAATTGACCCGAAAGAGCTTGAGCTGCACCCGCAGCGTCGAACGCCATCGCGATGGCTACAGAGCAATCGGCTGCGGAGCTGAAGCAGCAAGGTGCTATTGAAGCTGCTGGCAACCCCGACTCCTACGTTACCGCCGACGATGCCCAGAAGAAGATGGTCGAGGAGAGCAAGAATGCCGGAGTAGCGGCATTTTCCTTCGACCCCGACGCGAGCCCTGAAGAGAAGAAGCGACAGGCCAAAGCGGTATGTTGTGAGGATCTGTCTTGCTTACATTCCACCGCTGACGGGGTCGTTGAAATCTAGGCCATTCCCGACGAGCTTCGCCATCACCGTCCAATAGGGGTAGCTATAGCTACTGACATCGACGATGGAACCAAAGCCGAATACGCCCTTCCATCACCTTCGAAAGCCGGAGCGCTTGATATTCATACGGACAAGGATGGCAAACCAGTTGCCGATGGCACAGGTCCCGAAGGCGAAGAAGAAGACTTGGCGAGCAAAGTTGGCTGGACGCAACAGTACGGCTGGCCTTCCGAGAGCGTTTTCGCCGGCGAGAGCATGCTGGATCATCAGACATGGCTCGAAGGACAAGTCCCCGACAGTTACTATGGTGGTGAGTACAACACATGTTCTTGGGGGCCGGAGCGCCCGGGCTGACTAGAACTCTACTTTAGATTGGTACCATAATTCAGCCATCATCATCTTCGCCTGTATCTCCTCCTGGCTCATTGCCGTACTTGGTGGCGGCTTGGCCTGGGTATTCATCATCATGGCCATCTGCTCGACGTATTACCGCACATCGATTCGACGAGTTCGGCGAAACTTCCGCGACGATGTCACTCGAGAGCTGGCGCTGAAGAAGCTAGACACTGACGAGGAATCTTTGGAGTGGATCAACTCGTTTTTGGTCAAGTTCTGGCCCATTTACCAACCAGTCCTCGCCCAGACTATCATCAACTCGGTTGACCAGGTCTTAAGCTCCGCCACCCCGGCTTTCCTTGATAGTTTGAAGTTGAAGACGTTCACTCTCGGTTCTAAGCCACCGCGTATGGAACATGTCAAGACCTACCCCAAAGTTGAAGACGACACTGTGGTCATGGATTGGAAATTCAGCTTTACCCCAAACGACACTGCCGACATGACGGCGCGCCAAGTCAAGAACAAGATTAACCCAAAGATCGTCTTGGAGATTCGAGTAGGCAAGGCCATGATTAGCAAAGGACTCGATGTCATTGTCGCGGACATGGCATTCTCGGGGACCATGCGTCTCAAGATCAAGCTTCAGTTCCCTTTCCCACACATTGAGAAGGTGGAGATGAGTTTCTTGGACCGACCTGCGATCGACTATGTTTGCAAACCCCTCGGCGGGGATACTTTCGGCTTTGATATCAACTTCATCCCTGGTCTGGAGAGCTTTATCCTCGAGCAGATCCACGGTAACCTCGCTCCTATGATGTACGCTCCCAATGTCTTCCCTATCGAGGTGGCGAAGATGTTGGCAGGAACACCCGTCGACCAGGCCATCGGCGTGGTTGCCGTGACGCTGCATGGTGCTCAGGGTCTCAAGAACCCGGACAACTTCTCTGGGAACCCCGATCCGTATGCTGTATTTACTTTGAACAAGCGCGCACCTCTCGCCCAGTCGAAGACCGTCAAAGACACAGGCAACCCGCGCTGGAACGAGACGCATTACATCATCATATCGTCCTTCAACGATTCCCTTGACGTCATGGTCTATGATTACAATGAGTTCCGCAAAGATAAGGAACTCGGTGTCGCTTCATTCGCGCTTGAGCAACTGGAAGAGTTGAACGTGTTCGAGAACGAACGACTGGAGGTCACTGCAAATGGAAAAGCCCGTGGCGTCATTACTGCCGACTTCCGCTTCTTTCCGGTGCTGGAGGAGACGAAACTACCTGATGGCACCATCGAACCTCCGCCAGAGTCTAACACCGGCATTTTACGATACACTGTTGAGCAGGCAAAAGACCTAGACGGCACGAAGAGCTTGGTTGGCTTGCTCAACCCCTACGCTTGTCTGCTATTGAACGAAAAGGAGATTCACACGACAAAGAAGCTCAAGCGCACAAACAACCCAATCTGGGATAACGGCTCGAAGGAAATTCTCATCACCGACCGTAAGAAGGCTAAGTTGGGTCTGGCCATCAAAGATGACCGTGAACTCTCCGGAGATCAGGTCATCGGTACCCACCAGATCAAACTGAACGATATGTTGGAGATGATGGAACAAGGCAAAGATTGGTACAACCTCTCAGGAGTGAAGACAGGACGTGTCAAGATCACGGCACAATGGAAGCCCGTTACGCTGTCTGGCGTCCTTGCATCAAGTGGAGGCTATCAGACGCCAATTGGCGTTATGCGATTGCATTTCAAGAGCGCCAAAGGGCTTCGCAACCTCGAGACCATGGGCAAATCGGATCCGTATGTCCGTGTTGTGCTGTCAGGCATTGAGAAGGCCCGAACCGTCACCCACCGCAACACGCTTGATCCCGAATGGGACGAGGTCCTGTACATTCCGATGCATTCTTCCCGCGATCGGTTGCACTTGGAAGTCATGGATGCCGAGAAACTGGGCAAGGATCGCAGCTTGGGACTTATCGAGCTTCTCGCCAGCGATTACATTCAGCAGGAACAGGATGGCGAGTATCTTGTCCACGACATGAAAGAAAACCGCCAGGACGGCCTTCGTCTGCATGGAAAGGGCGTCGAAAAGGGTATTCTCAGCTACAATGTTGCGTTCTATCCCTGCTTGAATATTGCCGATCCGGATGATGAAGAGGAAGAAGAGGAAGAGGAGCCGACCGAAGCGGCAAAACAGAGACTTGATGTTCCGCGATCCGCAGACGCTGGTAAAATACCTTCGCTTGACAGGAGCCTTGAGAAGGAGCCAACTACACCCGTCTCGCCTACGATGCCAAGGTCTCCAACATCCCCAGCTTTCTCTACGCCTGGCAGAAAATCTCGGGACATCCCAAGAGAGGCTCCCAAAATCCGCCTTTCGCCAGAAGAGCTTCTTAAGCACGAGTCTGGTTTCCTCATTTTCAAGCTTATGGAGAGCGAGATGCCCAAGAGTGATACTCACTTAGAAGTGTACGTTGATGATATGCTATATCCCTCGTATGTATCTGGCACCGCAAAGAACAAGGTGTTCAAGTTCGACGAGCTTGGCGACTGTTTCATCCGTGAGCTAGACTTTTCTCGGCTTACTCTCAAGGTGAGAGAGAAGCGCGAGAAGCCTGGCGAGGAGAGAGACGAAGACCACACTGTGGCTCGTTTGGCAGGCAACACGCTGGATACTCTCAAGCAATGTCTGGTAAGTAAGCCCATGTGCATTTCGCGCCTCGCGCCGTTATAGTACTTACTAATTAATGCGCGTTAGAACAACCCAACCGTGCTCAAGCTCAAGGACGAAGAGAACAGGACCGCGACAGTGAAGGTCAGCTTGAAGTATATACCTGTCAAGATGCGACTTGACCCCAGTGAAAGTATAAACAACATGGGCAACCTGCGCGTCGACATTCTTGACGCAGCAGACCTGCCCGCTGCCGACTCTAATGGCAAGAGTGATCCGTACGCGAAGTTTGTGTTCAACGGCCAGGATGTGTTCAAGACCAAGACTCAGAAGAAAACGCTCCACCCAGTCTGGAATGAGTTCTTTGAGATGGCTGTTCCGTCTCGAACCGCTGCCGAATTCCATGTCAACATTTATGACTACGACTTTGCGGACAAGCCTGACTTCCTAGGTGGTGCCGACATAAATCTTGAGCAGCTTGACCCCTTTCAGGCCAAGGAAGTCAAGTTGCTCCTGGATGGGAAGTCCGGCTCAATCAGGTTGCGGCTGTTGTTCCGACCTGATTACGTAACTCGTTCCCGCATGGGCACGTCGACGTTTTCTGGGACTTTTAGTGTCCCAGGTAGAATTGTCACCGGTGTGGCAGGTGCTCCGATCAAAGGAGGGGCAGCTGTTGTTGGGGGCATCGGTCATGGAGTTGGCAAAGGTGCTAGTTTCATCAAGCGTGGCTTCAAGGGCGGTAAAAAGGAAGATGATCAAAACGGGACTCCCATCACGCCCAGTGCCCCAGACATTCCGGCTATCGTGACTAACGGCGAGTCACCGCCTCTAATGCCCGCTCCTATGCTGAAGCGCCCGACGACTGGAGTTGGACGTGATGGCGCCGAATCGCCGGAAAGCCCACCCGGCACGGCCAACGGCAACCGGCATCATCGTGCGCCAAGTATGGGTGGTCTTTCCGTTCACAGTCTTGCACCTGGCAGTGCTGGCTCGGGCACAGCAACATTCCTGGTGGTGTCGGCATCAGGCTTCCCGCCCTCTGCGGATGTCTATGTGACCATTCGGCAATTAACGCCTAAGGAACGCGCAGTGGGCAAGACAAAGCACCACAAGTCGCCTCAGGGATTGGTACGCTTCGATGAAACCTTCAAACACACCTGCAATGCCGACACGCAATTCCGCATCGAGGTCAAGGACCACAACACGTTTGGCAGCGACGATGACCTCGGAGAGGCTCTGTACTTCGTTGATGACACGGCGTCGGGCAGTGAGAAGGAGATCAAGGTCGGGTCTGGTTCGGTGATCATGAAGAGCTCGTTCGTGGAAACCCAGGCCGAAAGTCCACGTGCAGGGATTAGGCGGTCGTTCCTCAGCAAGAGGGAGACGCGAGGCAGTCGTGAGGTCACGCCGAGTTAGTTGCGAAAAGGCGGATCTCCGAGCATGATATTTTCCCCGAAACAAACCAAAGAAAAAGTGGCGGCGGAGGAGTGGTCTAAGTTTGATTCCTAGGTATGTACCGGTTGGTCTGAGCAAGCAGGGCGCGAGCAAGCAAGTAAGCAAACAAAGGTATGGAGGTGGTGCAAAAATAGGATCTGGCAAAATGGCCTGGAGGAGTTCCTGGGCGATAGTGATTTTCCTTGTGCGGATACCTTGACAGTACTCGTCGTTGTGAGGCTTTTAGTTGGGTCACTTATATAGTCAATGTTTAATATTTACTTGTTCACCTTGGCTGGTTGGAGAGGTGGGATTTGTGATGGTTGCGATACTTGACCAATAAGCTGAGAATGCTGCCTTGATATCGGACTTATTGCGAGCTATAACGAAGCATAGAATTTGCTGTTTATCTGGTTTCTCAAGCCCCAAGGTCATGAAGTACAGAAAAGTGTGCCTTTTAGCTCTTACACCAAAGCAAGTTTAAGACATTCTATCAGCCGTCGAGCACAAATGAGCTAGAAAAGGAAAATAAGGGCCGATGCGGTCCGACACTTGACCAGCAAGGGGACAGGTGACAAAACGTGAAGAGTTATCGGGTTGTCACTGTATCTGATAATGCCCTTTCTAACCCTTTTCTTGAATTGTCGATTGAAAGGCAGGGAGGAGGGGACGGGAGCAGGCAACTTGGCTGCTTGGCGAGGCTTCGTCTTCAAATGCGTATCACTGCTTGCGCCTCCACCAACATGGTCATGACAATGCATGAAGCCACGAGTCATAGCGCAGCTCACCGCAGTCAACCAACAGCTCAGGTCAGGTTGCGTCGCCCATCGTTCAATCAAGGAAACGAGTCGGCCTTCAACTCGTGGCTGGCTAGGCTCGTTGCCTGTATCGTGTGTTCCAGCTGATCGGGTGTTCCGCCTTGGAGCGGGGAATGAAAGCACAGCCCAGTTCGTCGTACTCTCGGGATCATGGGACGCCAAGAGATGCCCTTTTGGGAGCGGAACCGCTGAACTTAGTCTATGAAACGCGCAGTCTGGATGGCTTGACTGGTAGGACCTGTCGTTGGTTTCAAAAGGGGGAATGCTGCTGACATGTGGAGGTGACGTTGACTTATGTCAAGTTACACCGTTGGGGCTTCAAATATATTAAAAGGTTACAGAATGATGTCTCGCAAGCCCGGTCAGCACGATCCCCCGGTTAAACCTCCAGGGGGGGACGGGTTTCGGACTGTCGGGTCTGTCTGTCGTCGCAGCTGACTCGGGCAGGACAAGGGCTGGGTGAAACAATGATCCGACAGTGGGTGGGGACCTTACTGTTGCCCTTCTCAGGACATCGACAGAAGGGGGCAAAGGGCACGTCTACATGGTCGGTGTCTATATACTTGGGGGGATACGCATCAGGTTCGTCCGAAGAAGACAAGATCTTCTTGTGCTGATCTTTCCCTAATGAGTTCCAAACCCAGAGTAATCGGCAAGATATAAGTCCCACTTATTTAGTCGTGATCTTCTTCACTCTCATTGGACCGCCACCACCCATATCGACATATCAACCTACAATCACTATCTCAAAGCCCAGTCTTTTCTCGTCAACTGGCCACCAATTCCTACGACATTGACTCTCGCTATCATGCAGTTGTCTTCGCTCTTCACCGTTGTCGTCGCTGTTCTGGGTGTCAGTGCCACGGCGGCCCCGAGTCTCGTCGCTCGCAAAGAGTGTACTAATGATGAAGTCAGCGTATGCATATCAATGGTAAGATATGCCTTGGCCGAATTCAAATGTATTCGCAAACGGCACACCCGCTAACATTCATCGTCACCAGTGCAGCGCTGCCGGATTTGATTGCATCAGTGGCGATTGCTTCTGCGCGTAACGGAGTCATGAGCGGAAACTCGGAGCCGGGTTTCACAACGGCACATACAAATGCTTGCTCGCAAGAGACCACAGTCTGGACCTCTGTGAATCTGTTTCTCTGCAGGCCAGTGGAACTGAAATGATGCAATGAGACACGACAAATGTGGCTAGAGCTCGGGGACAGCCTCGTTTCCGTGAAGGTCAACATATCTTTCGTACTGCCCATGCTTCGCAGAGATCTTTCATGGGGAGGGACTTTGGAGCATGGGGTCGTTCCGCAGATGTAGAATAAAAATAAGGAAAAAAAATCCAATAACCAAAACACTCCCTAACGTTCAATACTTGATGAGCCTTCCATTACGCACGTCTGCAATTCCGAAGTGGCTACTTGCTTGAAGTAAGAAGAGTCCACTTTAAAAAAGTGATTAACACGTTATTCGTAAGAGGCCAATATGCATGGCTGCTGAGGGCGTTGATGTATCGCGGCATCGCACTGCATTATAAGAGTAACATTATTTGCCCATGGCCCCGGTAATTTCTCGGTGCGATGCAGTATTGGTTCAAACGTATGGGCACGATCATCAGGTTTTCTTTTCTGAGAGTGAAAAGTCGGATTGGTCCCTTCCTAATATTCATAACCCGCAATTCCATGGGTCAATTAAGTAAAACGGCTGTCTCACTGACACCGGCTTTGTCGATTCAGTGGATGTCCCATTTCACTGTGTGCCGAGCTGAGCAACCCGTTCGGAACGCTCCCCGAGCAGATTGGCCACGTCGAGCCACTGCTTCTGAAATCGGAGCAGAAGTTCTCGTTGGAGTGTCTTCGGTGACATAATCATATGAGGCAATGAAAGGGTGTGCCATTTGGACGTAATAATCCAAGTTGTGGCTCGGGTTCCCGTTGCCACACCGCATAGAAATCAGTGCGTTCTCGTCCATCAATCGTCAGGAGCACTGGGCAGAAGATTGGGTTGGCTTCTTTGTTGCTCGCGTTGCAACTTCCGGCTTTCTGGTACAAGCCGACACGATTCCCGGCATTGTACCAGCATCATGCATGGCGCCTTCCTACTGTGCGACTATAGGAAGCTCAGTGTCGGAAAGTACAAACTTGAGCCACTCATGGCACACTTTGGACGTCGACCGTGTACAGGTTCCAGCAAACCCGACCATATGCATCACAATTTTGGATTCTGCATTCTTCGGGCTGATTGGGCGAGACTCAATACGAGACCATTTTGGATTATACAGTAGTTACCTCGGGACGTATTTTCATCGGTCCTCCAATCAGCTGTCCAGTGTCCAGCTCTCCACTGTCCAGCATCATCTCCAAGTGTTAGCTCGTGCCATATTCCTTGCCGGAAATGGAAGGCGCCACTCCGACTGAAGCGATGGACTACGAAACTTCACAAATAGAGAACGGCAACGTTTCCAGCTCGAACCTCCCCTCGCGTCAGACCCCGGTAGTCCGTTCCGATGGCGAAGACACGGGTCACAGCTCCTCGGGTGATGGGGGCCTCGTCTTTTCCGACAAGCAGGGAACAAGCCCGGATGTTGTTCATTCTTCAATTTCACAAGCGACTGAATCATTAGTTCAGAACAGCAGCCACCGAGTGCACCGAGTGGGAAAACGTCCAACCTTCGCCGCGCCAGATGAGGTCGCCCTTGCTGACGAGTCCGAACTACCCTCGAAACGCGTGTCTCTTAGTAATGTCTCTGGATATTCCACCAGTACAGACTCGGAGTCGGCAGATGGCAAAGTCGGGACGCCAGCTGCGCTCATGCAATCCAGAACGCCCAGTTCTTCTAGCCAAACAAGCGGGATGGATTCCAACGTGCACTCCCCGCCAAACGCAACGCGAACTCCTACCGAGCCGGACACTCATCCAAAAGTGTTCAACACGCTCTTTATCAGGAACGTTCCCGATTGGGTCACACGAACCATGCTCAAGGCAACATTTGGGAAATATGGCGAAATTTTGTCGACTAACAAATACTCAGGACAAGGGTGGGGGTGGGTGAATTTCAAGTGGGAGGATGAAGCTGTAGCTGCCAAAGAAAAACTACAACACTCCGAAATATTCGAAGGGGCCGGCCCGTCGCCCATAGATTTTGCAAGACCCTGGCGCAACGCCCCGGGCGAAGGCGATGGGCATTCTCCTCGTCAGCAACGCCTCGAACCAAAGGATCACCGGGAGGAACAGATACAACGCGAGGCCAGACTCGCCCAAATCCGACAACAACCCAATTGGAGGGAGCCTCGTGATGTGGAGGCACAGGTCCGAGGCGTCGGTCATCGACCGGGACCGCACGCCTCTCACAAGCAGGCCGCGGCAGTTGACCAGCGGCCGAGAGCAGCTCATCAACACGAAAACGCAGACATGAATGAATACCAAGAACTTATGGGAAAACTTGACAAATTGCACGCCCTGCTTGAGCGCTACGAACGTTGGGGCAACATAGAGATCAAAGAGCTGCAACGCAAAATTGCGGAGCTGGAACAAGACCATGTCGCCACAAGAGGCGTTGAAACCCGTCTTCGACGTATGGAGGAACTACTTGGTCCGCCGCCAGATGCGAGCACGCGAACCATGGAGGAGCGACTGGAGGTAATGGAGGAGGCTGTAGATGAACTGTTCAGCTACACGAATTGTTTGGCCTGCTGAAATCTTGAAGAGGACATTGGTGGTGCATTAGCGACTTATTCATAATACTGTATGTCTTATGTAGGAACTGGTGACTGGTGGCCAAACACAGCGCGCAAATGAACATAGTCACGGACTTCATGAATTCACTTTTTGCAGCCTTGCTTTGGTTTCTGTGGTTGGCTCGACGTATTTTTACGCATGTGACTAACAAATAGATACCGGTCAAGGAGAGAATGCACGGTTCTGGAGCCCGACTTTGGCCTGCGCGAGTTCCTGTTTTCGGATGGCATGATGACAACGAGGCGATGGGATCGGTTGCGGTTGCTCCCTGCTTCTAAAGCTTCGATATGGCGGATAACTTCGGTTGAGAAATCGGGATAACGGGATATAAAGCCTTTTAATATAAGAAATACCGGTTAGCGTAACCGCTCTTTAGGCGTGTATTATTTCGTTGGCGAATGCGACCCATAACACTTAGAAGGAGTGCGGCTATAGAGGTTTTCGCATAGGAACCAATTCATCAGAATAAGTGCCGCCGGCACTGTGCGATTCAGCAGACTGGAGTCGTCTGGAGAGGGTACAGGGGTGTTCGCTGTAACGGCTGCCTGTCACGCTCTGCATATGGCCTTAATGAACATACTGGATAGCGCGCGTAACGCGCTGCGTAGCGTTGTCTGGATTAAACTCAGTTTTACGCATTATTTTGCACGCAGTCGTGGAGAAAAGAGGGGATTGCGTTGAGACGCGTGTTATGTTGATGGTCCAGTTTCGCTGCAAATCGGGGTGCGTTACCAAAGGGGGTTAATGCGATCAAGGCAGGAATATTTGTTACAAGCTCGGGATTCTAATTTATATAGGCGTTTATGGCGAATTTGTACCATATTAAATCACTATACAGTTTATATTTCTCACCCTTGTTGCTTCAGCTTCGCTAGCCTTGTTACTGAAATCTCCGACTACACTCGCTCGTTCTTTTTTGACAATACCGGTAGTGAAGTTTGTCGCGTTAAGGACTTCGAATACATCTGTAACTATACCTTGTTGATCTCGGCGAGATGGGCCTCTGCAACGGTAGCGCGTATAGAAGCTCTAGTAGTAGCTTCGGTAAGCACGTTAAATTTCAATAGTAGATAAACCATTTTGTTTGAATCGAGAGCTGATTTCGTAAGATTACGGTAGTATTCTATTTACAGGATTATCATAATGGTCCGTTTCTCAATATTCTTTCACTCGGGCTATTCTAATAATGTCGCGTAATATAGGGCGTTTGGAGTCGTTAAATGCCTGAAGCGAAAGTAGTACTACGTAAGTAGTTTATGATGTGCGGCCATCCTCTTCCATTGCTTGTCGGGGCTCACTACTTAACTTGCCACTTCTGGATCCGGGGGAAGTCAACAATAGAATACATAGTGCACGGTAGTAGGATAGTATGAGAAACCCGGATGCCCCATTGAAATAGTATGGTATAATTGCGGATGTAAGCCTAATCATTCAACAGAGACCCTACCAAACTGCGAGAAATGATGGGTGTGTTTTAGCGCTACCGAGTACTAATACGTTATTCCCTGCAGTGAAATCAGTCACTTTACAATAATGCAGCCCGTCATTAAGCCGCCCTTATTGACGTTAATGGTATTCTCGGGCTAAATCCAGCTATCATAGCCACCTCTGATATCGAAGTACCAGTGCACTTCGTGGATACACGTATAAAGCCCTCCAGCTAGTTCTCCCCTAGCGGTTATATCTCCCCTATGGAATCAACCAGTTTACTCACTGCAGTCGCACTTTTTGGCGACTGAGGGGGGTACCCTGGTGACTACCAGCGAATAATCCATGTTGCAATCCGCTTTTCTTGTGCCCTATTGAGGCGTTGATAGGGCTGCAGACATCGCCTGAGCATGGGCGACCCTGCATGCTTGCTGAAAGAGTAGAGAAAGGATCAACATACTTCTGGGTCGATGTGTCAACTGATATACAGTCACTGCTTGTCTCAGCAAGCTCTGGGTCATTGTGTCGTCACTAAGTTGGCAGAATGATATGGGCACGACCCATCAGCGTTTTCTGCTAGCAGTGGCTCCATTACATTTTCTCCACACTTAAAAGACTATGCGACTAGATATATCGTCCATTGCACCTGTTTCGTTGAATACATGGAATGCTTCGGAATTTGCAGCCGGTGAGTCAACGGCGAGTATTGGAACTGGCCCGTGCCACAGTCAGTGGTGGCCAAGGCTTAGGAGTATAAAGTGCCGACTCACGAAGGAAGCATTTCCAGGTGTGTTGAGCAGTAAGCACTTATTCCGTCAACTCTACAAATTTTTCAGAACCACAATGTTGGTTTTACGTCACAATCAAAACCCGATTTACCCAAATACAAGAACGCCAAATCCGGCATAGCAATCAAATGGATACCGGACCAGCAGATGAGAACCAATCTTTACCAGTAGATGATTTAAGGCAACTACTCAAATCACGCGCCTTATTCAAGGAACGATCTCACCAAACCTCAAACGACGTCCATGTCCCCACTCTTCAATCCCATCCAGCAGAGCCTGCAGTGGTGCTGCTTGGCGATTCGCTCATCGAACAGATGAAGGTCACTGGCAACAGTCCTGACTTTCAGCCCTGGCCATCAAAAACTATGCTAAGCGAATCCGCACTCGATCATCTCAAACAAACAAAGCTGCCAGAGCTGTCTCGATTGGATAGTGTCTTCAACGCAGGCGTTGGCGGCGATAGATACCAAAACATGCTCTACAGACTTGTCGGCGAGTCTAATGAGCAGCGAAAAGTCACTGGGCTTTTGGATATCTTGGTCCACCGCAATATAAAGCTCTGGGTGGTTCACGGCGGGACGAATAATCTGCATCGCAAACGAGGGCTCCGAGCTGCGGACGTGGATTGTCTCCACGTGCTGCTTCAGGCGCTGCTGCGAACATCAGACCAATCAACTCGAGTCATCCTAACAGGACTATTCTTCAGAAAGGATATATCAGATCACTTAATTAACGAGGCAAATGCGACACTCGAGTCCCTCTCTATTGCAATAAACAACAACCTAGGGATTCAACGAGTTATCTTTCTGCCTGCAACCACAGCGGTTCAGAAAGGTCATTTAGTCGATCATGTTCACCTCAGCGAGGAAGGGTATCGGTTGTGGGCGGAGACTCTGTTCCCTACAATGGCAGAAGTCCTGATGTTGGTCCAGACAGATACACTGGCTTTGCGATAGCGTTCTGCACGGTCGGGGAATACTGAATTCAAGCCAGTATTTCGATCAAGGACCGTTTTCTTTTCGTTTCAGGACGTCCCAAAGTTGTCCGCTTATGGAATAAGTGCCATATATTTCCGCTGCCACATTGGTATGTCACTATGAAAAGCGTACGTGGTGAGAAAAATGACGCAAACCAACTGCACGGTGGAGATATAAATGCTGTGTGTGCTCACATGTAAGGGAAATAGCTAATATGTCGACTGGCTCTGAACTGCAAAATTTCCAGCCTTCGAAAACGACGCCAATTCCAGGGCCTCAAGCTTCAGGTGTCCCGCGTCAAGGAATATCATCCTTCGAAATCCCGGAATGTCATCACAGACGATACCCTAAAACGGATACGGCACTGCCTCATCTTTATTCACCATAATGTAAAACAGAGGAATCGTCAGATTTTCGTCGGCACATGTCACAGGGTCTATAAACGCGGGCTCAAAGTGCGGTTTCAGCACAGCCATCAGCTTCGCTCCCTCCTCGTCGCTGATACCGTTTCAGAAAGGCGTTTTCATATCGTCGATGGGGTAGACGTGACCGCCCTGTACGCAGTATATGAGTTCAGTGGAGAACTTGGCCCCGCGAGTTGCTGGGACGACTGACGGGATCGGTCTTGCCGGGCGCTAAGAAGACTGGCCATGAGGGTAAATACCGTGAGCATCGTCAGGCCTTTCTTGATCACGGCCCCGGCGCAGATGAGGATGATGTTGCGGATGCTTCCCTTCTTGCCTGCAGCCAATTGCTCGCTCACGCTCTGGTTCTCCCTCAGGCCAACGCCGGGGTTGAGCCACAGGATTGAGCCATTGAATTACAATGAACTCTTCCCAAATTTATCTGGGGCCCAATCAATCTGGAGGGGGTACTCTCAATCATGCGTCCAAGACCTTTCCTTGCTCTCCAGAGTTAAGAATGTGGCAGATGAGTTCACAGGAGAGAGTTTCAAGCTTCTGCTTGGCTCCATCGAAATAGCTCGCATGATTGACTTGCATCAACGACTCGGATCAGAAATATATGTCCGAGTGATTCAGAATGGGTGGCATTACTCGGTACTCAAGATGTTGAAAAGTCTCTACGTTTACGCCCCATTCCAGTGGCTCCGTCTAGTGCCTTAACCAAGGAGCGCCGTCGAAAAGTGTTAAACTGCAGTCCTGTAGGCAGTAGACTTGGCGACGATAAGACTAACCTAGCACGTCTGGATAGCCGGGATCGTGGCGCCTGGATTTCGCGGCCGTCGGTGCCATAAACGTAGAAGTTGGACAGGAACCAAACTCCAGAATACTTAAAACCTCGGCTCAATCAGTGCAACACAGCGTTTTATTTTCCTGACTCAATCCCGCTGTGTGGGTTCATTCCTCCTCCTCATGTTGCCGTGGGTTGAACATGACATCGAAATACCTGACCTGTCCGACAGTGGTCTGGATATTATCGTGCCCACGGTCACACTCGGTGTTATTGCCACCATCGCGGTCGTCCTGCTATTCTGTTCTAGAAAGCTCAAGGGTGCTCATTGGGGAGCGGATGACTACCTGGCCGCTATCACCTTAGTATGGACACGTTCACAGGCCCCTATTAATCCATAGTCAGCTGGTCTGACCCCGGACAAAACAGATTGTTTATTATGGCCTCATCATTATCACCATTATGGGTGGGATTTCCGCCATCAATGCCGGTCAATATGTTAATCGCTGACGAACAATCCAACAGCTGTCCGCTACAGTGGTCTTGGGAAGGATATCAGCATTGTCAAGACTGAGCACAATGACAAGCTTGGGCATCTGATGAAGGTGAATTTCGCCTACAGAAAAGTCCGAATACTATGAAATAGAAACTAACGGGAACAGATTCTTTTCGCCTTTTGCATCAGTTATGGATTTGCCTCCGCCTTGATCAAATTGGCAGTCCTGGTCTTCTACTGGCGGCTCTTCCCAACCTGGATGGTGAGAACTGAGACGTATGTGCTGGGATCAATGTGTGTGGGCTGGTTTATCGCCTTCGAGACCGTCTCGGTATTTCAATGCAAGCCAGTCGCTTTGGCCTGGGATTTTACGCTGGAGGGTACGTGTATCAACAAGGCTCTCTTCTTCCTCAGGAACTCGATACCCAACTTCGTCATGGACCTCGCCATTGTCATCCTCCCCATCCGCGAACTCTTGCTCCTGAGGATTTTAAGGTGGAAAAAAGCTGGCTTTGCCGGACTATTTCTTCTCGGTGGATCGTGAATGAGAAAACACGTGGCTCAATACGCCCGGGATCTTCTGGGGACTATTTCTGCTAACCTAGTCCCAGAGTCGTCATTGCAAGCACCATTCGCTTCATTCTAACGTATTTAGAGATATATCAAAAGGGTGTCACAAACATGACGAGTAAGCTACTGATATGGGAACCAGGGATTCCATATGAATGAAATTAATTAGTTACGCCAGAACAGTTCGTGGGGCCATGGCTAGTGACCACTTTCAAAGTCTCCATCGCCATCATCGGTGCCTGCCTACCCACCTTGGCGCCCGTCTTCCAACTACTCCATGACCATTTCCCATTGCAAAGTTCTAAAAACGGGGCCGGGGCCGGAGCCACTCTACCTAAGGCCACCAGTGTCATCACAATTGGCAGGATCTCAAACCGCACTCCCTATGCCAAGATAACAACGGCTGACCACAGCAATGGGTTCGTTGAGAGACTGCAAAGTGAGAACGCTTAACACCCCTGGTTTACTGCAACGAAAGATGCGCGAACATAGATGGTGATTGCTAGACATGCACTATTCACATTGACGAGGTTCCCCTGAATAGCCGGCGTGAGGCCATCTGGACCAAAGACAAAGCAATACTTCAAACAAATAACACTTGACATATTTGCCGCTGCGTTCTCTGCATTTCACATGGTATGAACCGTAATGTGAGCTTTTTGTGTATTCGAAACTACCCAACTATTACGAACTAATCCTAGCCTAGACAGAGTTCAATACCCTAAACCCCAGCTCTAACCCAAATCCTTCACCACTAGCCTGTGGTGGAGTCCCTTTGGCTATTACGGATTTATACGCAGATGTTCCAGACTGTTCACGCGGTGCATCCGATCTGATTTATGAGTGTTGCCCCGTCCAACCAGGGTTGCTAGAGTCAAGTTGCCGCACTCTGCATGCCGCAATCCATCAGGCAATCTACAAGGTCAATTCTCCTAGCGCTTTTCCAACGTTGAACCCAAATCCCAACTGCTCTGCCTGTATTTTAGGTTGTCAGTCATATGGTTGCATATGCATCCCAAACTCCAGCTAGCTCGTATAAGGGCTGATGCACTCAACTCTCGCCCCGGCAGACCCTCGTACTAGAATCAACTACTCACGATGCCCTTGTCAAACTCTGGTACATAGTTCAGATGCGTCCTCGTGTTGCTAACGCCTGAGAAGATACTTACGTTGAAAAGTCGTTGCTCGGCCGCCGCCGGCAAAGGGATTAATTCAAAACAACCAGCCCTTTCCAGCATAGATGATAGAATCCCAGTTATGATATAAATGTCCTTCCCTGAGATGAATTCAGGTGCAGAAATACAATCACAATAGAATACCAAAGACCCGTCTCATCTGCCGCTCTGTTGCAACACGTCATCAAGAACGCCAGCCCTCTTACAAGTTCGTTCTCAATATGACCTTTTCAAAGGTCAACATCTTGCGCAACCTGAGCATCTCTGCCCTCGCGGCAACTGCGCCCACAACCAACTACCTTAATATCACCGCCCTGTCGGCCCACAACTCTGTCTCGGTCCTCGAGTGCTGGCAACTGAGCAGCCCCTTCGTCACGTCTGACGAGCCAGGCCGAGTGGGAACGCAGTCCATGTCCCTGGCCCAGCTGGGCAACGCTACCTACGACATCATCCCTGCGCGATACGACGGGGGTTTGCATAGTGAGCCACGCAAGCAGTGAGTTTTCATTCTACCCTATCCCCTTGTCTATGACTATCTTCTTCTATATTTTGCTTGTTTGATTGTACAAGCATGATGCACAAATATGCATATTTTCCACCATTACTAACCGAGTACCTTCTAGGTTCGTATACTTTATCTCCGGCCTAGCACACATAACCCTGCCGAACGTCACCTCTACCTCCACCTTCGCCGCCGCCTTCATCTCCCCTTCATCCTCCCCCCAGCACACCGAGGCCTGGATCCGCGGCGGCAAACACGGCCTCATCTTCGCCGAGGACACTTCAGATGTGAGCCCCTGGGGCCACGGGACCGAGTACCCGGGACAGGAGGACACGATCGCCATCACGATCCCCGTCGAGGACGGGGTGGTGCCCGAGCACACTGTCTTACACGAGGGGCCTTGCGAGATAATAGGGCCGAGAGGCACTCTGAGTATGAGGGAGGAGGAAGGACGGGAAGGCGGACTAGGCACATCGACCAAGAAGTCGTCGTTTGCTTATTCGTTTGCGACTGCGTATTGCAGCTCTGACTCGGAGCATGAGGAGTGATGACGGAGGGTTTCTTTTGAGTTTGACGGGATACTATGTAGATAGTGCAATATTTGATTTTCTCCTTTGTGGTAATCGTGCTTTACATTATTATCACCCCGACCAACATGAAGCTCCCCAGACAGTCGAATAAGATTCGCTTGACTGATAAGTGCTGTATTCCGTAGCAGAGAAGTAACATGACCTAAAACAGAAAATGAAAATGTCGGACAGGCATAATCTGACATTGGAGCTCAACGAAGCAAACCCTAAACCTATATAACGACATAACGTACCCCACAAGCAAGTTGGCCACTTTTTCTTGGCACCGTATGAATAACTTCAATAACTAAACTAAACTAAAAAATAATAATTCAAACTAATCGGAATCCTCTTCCTCGTACGTATCTTTATCATTCTCACAAGTACGAGCATTATGTCCGGGCTCTCCGCAGATCCTACAGCGCTGTCGGCGTGGTTCGGCCGGTCTCGTACGACGACGACTTACACGTATATCATCCTGTAGCTGCTGTTCAATATCCCGTTGAGACTGTAAGTCCTGAGCGTCTTGTAAACTAAGAGATCCTCCATCTTGTAGCTGTGGATTTTGAGTCCTTCGACGACGGCTTAGCTCTTGATTGGCCTTCCGAAGTGTAGTAACCTCATCCTCAAGTAAAACTAACCGATGCATAACAGCCGTGGCACCACGTGAAAATTGGTCAATAGCCGTAAGTATTGTCGTCGGGGAGCTATTCTGATGCTGTACGATTCTGTTTTTAACGTATTCAGACTGGGATTGCGCCTCGGTTGGGTTATTTGGAGTCTTCGATTCCCAGATTAAGGGGGCGCCAGACGAGCTCCCAGGAGGTGTAGGCGTATGTAGCTTAATATCCAGCTGTGAAATCACATATTCCGGGTCGTACGGAATAAGTCCTGTCCCCCTGAAACCGAGGGACATTGTAGAGTTGGGCAGGGCGTCGGATGCTTAATTCGGGTTTCGATTGAAGCGCCTGACACGCTAGAATCATGTCGCTTTCTTTCCAATTCGATCCCATCTTGGTATGTGTAAAGATGCTAATTAAAAGGTTGTTCGTACGGTGCCAAGAAAAAGTGGCCAACTTGCTTGTGTGGCCAACTTGCTTGTGGGGTACGTTAGTATATGAATAAACAAAATCAAACGTGTCACAAGTTACCCCCACCCGAGCGCTGTTGAGGCATTCGGTTCACTTAAGAATATTCATTAATCAGAGTGTAGCGAAGGCCATGTCTCTTGGTAGCTAAGTAAATGTGATACAATCTATATACCTGTTCTCCCAGGTGTGAGCTCTTCAGCGTTTAATTACACGTAACAATCTCCTGTAAATCTTCCTTTTCGCCATGTTTCCCATCCCAGACTTGGCTGAAGCAATAAACTTGTCGGAGCAAACTGCATCCATAGAACTTGCAAAGGTACTCGCGATGCAACCCTTTACCGTTTCAGGGTCGTGCGTGATATTGACACTAGTCGAAGTTTTGAGATCGCATATCAATCTGGCAGGATGCCACTTCTCAATCCTCTGAACACTTCTGCGTCGCAGCAAGCATGGCCGTTCGGATTTTATTGGCCTGTCTTCGTTTATCCTCCTTCATCTGACCTAGGTGGATAAGTCTACCAGATAATCCGTCACCAATAGTCTTGGTACACCGAGCGGCACTTTCGTAGACTGTGACGAGTTGGTGGCAGTTCTTTTGAAACACTTCGAGCGTCTGTTCACTCTCATATTTTTGGCATCTGAGAAGCTTTTCGGTAATCCGTTTGCAGTTACGCCTGTAATCCTCCACTATGGTGGCAATTGCATCCTCCTCTGAGGTTAGATGTCGCAAAATGCTCTGAATGATGCGGTCAGTTTCGTGATCGAATCATCTCTACCAAAAATCTTACTGTTGTAATTGTGTGTAGAAGGTCCGCCAATCCGTTTGAAGCAAAGCCAGCTGCGCTCTCCCATCGATTCTGGCTGCTTGACTGACGCTTGTCCTGAAGGCATAAATCTCCTTCACGTCGACTGGATGATAACTTGTAGTTGTCATTTCTACCAAAGGATTCCGCAAGTGCGACTGGCTGGGAGGACCTCCATGGATCATATTGAGCTGGCGGTGGCGATATTTGGTTGGTATTGTGCGATGGGCCAGTCCCAAGCTCATGGGCTTCTTCACGTACCGGAACCAAGAATGGATGGTCCCGAGCGAAGGTTTGTGATCGCGGATGGAGCTTTGGGGCTGCTTCCAGTTGTTGATGTACCTGGGAGTCTTGCAATACTCTGCGCATGAAAGCTGTGTTCTTTTGTTTTTGATCATTGACATCTTGTATGAACGGATCTTCAACCTGAATCCTCTGTCTATGTGGCGTTTGAGTCGCCCGAAATGGCGGGTCGTCGAATCTAACTCTTGCGAACCGGGATGGTGAATGAGAACCCAAAGAGTGCCTTTCATCTGACCTCATAATCTCCAATGGGACTTTCTTTCGGATGAACAGGGGTCTCGGGCAGGCGCCGTTTGGGATCAGTCGGTTCAGCTCTGCCAACGGCTTGCGTCCAGACACTTCCGTGGTTGCCTGTGAATTAACCGTCAAACCCTCGATTGTGGCTTGCATTGGCGATTCTTTTCTCAATTCTCTCTCAGTTGGTGCCTTGCGCATGTTCACCAAGATTTCTTTGTGGTCCCTTTTGCTTGTTGTTTGGGATAAAGCCTTGGGCACAGGCTGCATGGGCTGCACGACCTTGTTCAAATGGCCATCATGGGACACTTCAGCCTTTCTCGACTCTAAATGGAGAAATCTCGATTGTTCTTGGGGGTCCACAGGGCTTCCGTCAACGTGAACTCTGCGCGATGTGTGGTCCTTCACTTCAACCTGTGATTGAGCGAGCTGGGGTGCGAGCGGTTTGGTAGGTGATAATTTGACATCCCCAGGCTTACGTTGTCGAAATTTCGTAGTCCCATTAAACTTGATGGGACTTCCAGAATCTTCAACTGTAACCTGATGCTTGTGGGGAGTTGGTGGCATATCTTCTTCAATGGTGTGAGCCGGAGTTTTCGTTGAGGCAACCCATTTGCTCTTGGCTATAGGAAGAGGTTCCTCGTTCATTCGCTGCCTTTTATTTCGATCTATAGTTGGAATGGCTTCAATCGATGAGCCAGACTTCCGCAGAGGCTCTAACTTATGCCCATGTTCATCGGTTAACTCTTCAGATATCGTTGGGCTGTCTTGAACATCCGCCACTGGCACTTCATTGTTTGTCTGAAAATCCATACTGGACTCTGCATCACTGATTTCGTCGTCGGGCTCGGAAGGGGTACCATGCTTCTCATCTAGTGGTAGTTCGGGCACCATCTGAGGCACAGACACGGATTGGAGATCTGCACCTGAGTGCTCAGATCTAAATGGGCTTTCCACACCGTTGTTGAGAGAACCTTCAGAGTTCAGCCGATTTTCGTCAACAGAGCTCTGGTCCATATTCGGTTGGCCAGATGTGCGTAGGTCATTGTTGGCATCATCCAATGGCGCCGCCTCGGGGTCAGGTTTGATAGGTCCATGATGACGGTCGAAATGCACAATGTCAGGGTTTGTATCTTCCTTTGGAAACGGCTGGTTTCCCAATCGAGGATTCTTTCGGTTAGAACCATACTTGGCAGGACTACGCTTCTTTTTCGAATTGGGGCCAGTCTTGGCAGGCCGAGACGTTCTTTTGGTCTCATTCTTGGCTGGAGATTGTTCTCTTTGCTTTAAATCCGACTGAGAATCACTTGCAGTCTTTCTCTTCTTGATGTGCATTCCCTGCTCCGAAGGCTCTGGCGATCCTTCTACCGCCCACATATCAGCAACATCCGGGCGTCTCTTTCTGAGTGCTTGCTGTGTAGAGCTGTCTACAATAGCAACCGCCTGCTCGCTCGCTGAGCTCGTGTGGTTCTTCTGTATCTGGGCCGCATCTGTCCTGCGTTTTGAGACCGGTTTCTTCATTTTCTTCTGGGATACCATGTCAATCGCAGAGTCATGAAACTCGCTGCTGTGTACAATATCAGTCTTCTCAAAAAATGGCTTCTTCGGTACTCTTTTCGGGGTTGGGCCATTCTTCTTTGCCTTGGTGTTTGCAGGTGGCTGTGAGTTTGGGATGGTATCCTCATCCGTCCCTCGAGGAGCAAGGGTCTCGGGAATTGCCTTTCCAACTGTTCTCGATGCCGTTGCCTTATTCTGGACTTTTCTTGGCTGAGGTTTACCTGCTGTCTTCCTTCCTACCTCGACCTGTGAGTTGGAAACCTGGTCTTGAGTTTGTTTTCTGGTGGCGACCTTGGGCAAAGATGTTTCAACTTGTGTTCTCAGTTGCGACGAGGCGAAAGTCTTCGCAGGTCCCTTTCGAGATACTTGCGAAGGAACTTCACCCCTCAATTGTGCTCGAATGGTCTTTTTCCTACCTGTCTCCTTGGTCGCAGAAGCATGCAATTGATCTTTTGACTTGGCAGTTTTCCTCCCTCCCGTTCTGCGAGCGGGAGCTTTCCCCCGGCTTTTGGATGCGCGTGGGCTGTCTGATTCGCTCGGATTGTATGAAACTTCACCATCGCTCGCAGCCGAGTCAATGTCACCGGAGAATGGTTGTTCGTCTGTCGGCACAATCATGTCATCTTCAACCTCGGCCTCATTGATCTCGGGACTGTGAGACGCGGTGGCAGAGACGGCATGAGATGGATTGGACGTGCGTACAGTTCGAGCGGGTTCAATTTCGTCCTCGAAGGACAACTCGCCGGACATTATTGGGACGGGAACTGTATTGGTATCATGTCCCGATGGTTCGTCTTTGTCCATAATTTGACATGACTCATGGTCTTGTCGAGGCTCTTCCGACATCAAGCCCATCAACTTGTCGATTTCTTGGATCGAGATTGTTCGAGAAGGCTCTCCGGGTGTGGAATTGGCACTCTTTCCTGATATTCTTCGGTCTTCTTGGGAGGACTCTCCAGACATGATTGGGAGTGTCGGGTAAACTTCTCCAACCTCACTAGATGTTGTGGCCTGCGATGCATCAGCCATTGGGGACCTCGAGGTCGGCGGTGCGCGAGTTAGTCTGCGATTTGCACTTCCAAGGTTGTCCATTGGAGGTAACGGGAGGGTCGCTTGAGTATCGATAATTTGTTGCTGGTCAGAATGGAGCTCATCTTGTAACTCATATCCTAAGTTTTGCTGGGAAGTATGCCCAGATGCTTGCGAAGGTATTGAACGACGACCTCGCGCCAATGGAGGCACGCTCAAGGAGCGTTCCCTGTCGCCGCCTTGATTCGACTCAGGTGTGTCTCCAGAGTGGTCATCGGATGAAAAGTCCTGATCAATAGATCTTGTCAATGGTTGTTCGAGATCGCTGGGCCTGTCCACAGACGCGTCGCCCGGCCCTGAGACTGAAGAGGGACGGCTGGTCTGCCTTGAACTTGCAAGACCTCCGAAATTCAAACCAAGACGCGCACTTGGTGTCACAGGCGATGGGTTATTCGGGACGGGCAGGTTTGGTTGGGCATCAGGCCGATCGACAGGTGACAAGCTGAGCTGTGGAAGCTGAGGACGCGACTTGACCCTTGGGCGTCCTCGAGGCATATTTGGTGTAAGGATTTACAATCTAGAGCGACGGATCACAGGATGTCGGGGTTGCACATGAAAGAAAAAAGACAGTGCGAGGCGTTGGAGAATATGAACAGGCTCTCATGCATAGAAACACCTTGGGTTTGGTTTTGAGCTGGACTTTGAGTAGGAACGGGATACCCAAGTTCAAGCTTCGGGGGAAAATGCTGGACCTAGATTTCCACACCATGGGCTTCAGGCTGGACAACTGTCTGGGTTTGGGACGATAGATTTTGTGACACAGCAGGGTCCACTGCGGCAGGTTCTTATGACAAATAAGATGTGAAGATAGACCTGGTGAAGACTTGAAGGAACGATGGGCAGAGCTGCAAGGCAATTGAGGAAGTTGCAGCCTGGCACTGACACTACCAGTCTTGGTCGTAACTGCCTCCTTCACCACTTGCACAGAAATGCCTCCCAAGGCGTGGGAATCGACATGAAAGGAGTGCTACTTTTTTCAGGTGAAGAAGTTCGTGGCATGCTTGTTGTGTGCTTTAGATAACTTACTCGCCAATGTAGACAATAATAAATGAATAATATGGATGCACGTCTCTCTCTCTCTCTCTCACTAGTTACACCAGGCAATTAATCATGCCAGTAGCCAGCCTGACAGATATATTAAGCTGTACTTTGACAGCCATCTCGCAGTTGTGACTAAGACGTGCACATGCCCTCACTCAAACCACAACGCCCAAGATGATTCTTCATATAGATAACCGGCCTACCGGATACCTTGCATGCTGAGCTTGATTTGAACAACTAATACTGCCCCCTTGCTCTTGTTGACGCCCAGTCAAGGGTCTTTTATTGCCTACATACATGGCCATCATGGGAAAATTGGTGTAGTTCTGAGAACAACGGCAGGGTCATATTATATTTGCAAATGTTCCAACTTGTTAACATTGTCGAAAGTTACCGGGGAGCATGTAAGTATGGACTAAGCTAGTTAAGCACGTTAGCTACTCTTCACCGAGTCAGAAAAACAACCCAAACGATCTTTGAAGCAATATGCACACATACTCTTCACTCAAGTTATGAGAGTGGATCGTTTCCTTGCTCCAGCACTCATGTACACATCACTGTGTTAAGTATGATGAAGCTAATATACCTCAGACTGAACAGGCCGGTGCTTTTCAGCCACAGGCCCCTGGACGTCAGGGACCAAAATAAGAGGCTACCAAACTTGTCCCACAGTAGGATAAGTGAGCAGACGAGCATTATCTAGTAGTGCCTCAGATGTCCACAATAACCTAATTACCTACCTCGCCCGATCCATTTACATAAGTAATCTCCATGCACCAAGCAATAGCGCCGCAAAACCAGTGCAGACACCCATCAGCCATTGCAGCGTCTGGAACTTGACCTGCTCGAGCTTCTCCCGCAATGCCGCCACCTCCTGCTCAATCTTGGTTTCCGTCTCCTTGATCTTCAACTCCTGGTTTACAGCCTCCTCCCGTATCCGGCCTTTCTCCAGATTAAGGTCCAGCCTTACCGACGCCTGCGTCCTCCCTATCTCGTCCCGCAACCTGCTGTTGAGTTTGGTAATGTCGTTGGTCAGCCGCTCGTGCGCCGACCGGGTTGTGTTGGACTCAGTGCTGTCTGCGGAGAGCAGCTCGGATCGTAGCTTCGCAAAGTCGACTTTCTGTGTGTAGGTTGCTTTCGCAGCATCTTCGCGCAAGACCATGGTACGAGTCAAGTTTTGTATGCTGCGATGGGTGTTAGCCAACAGCTCCAGTCGCAAGGAGTGGAGCTGGGTGCCCACCTTTCCTCAATGACATCGTTGAGGACCTTCATCATCGCCACCGATTGCTCTTCCGTAAAGCCCTCACTCTGGAGTCTTTGGACAAACTTCAGCGTATCGAAGTGGTGGTCCCGAGCTCGGGGGGCCGTGATGTGGAACGACCGCCTCAACGCGGGATTTCGTAGAATCGGAGATGGCGTCGGTGAGGCTTTTCGAGACGCACATTGTGGCGGGGGGCAGAATGTATGGAGTTTCGAGGACTGAGTTGATCCGAATGGCTTTCTGTCGTAGACTGCAGGAAAAGCTATTGATCGCAGCACTTGGGAAGATCCAGCCGGACCTTGCCAGCTCAACCTAGGAAGCAGAAAAGTTGGGAGCTTCTGAGCTGTATGTATGGTTGCGTTCGCCATGCTAGTGACAACCAAATTTTGGAAAATTAGGAGAATATACAATGTTGATAGGACTTCCAACCGAGCAACTCTTGATATAATGTAGTTCAAGCCAAGTAAACACCTCTAAGTCGCGAGCTCGGCCTTCCAGACTTGTCGTGACGGACCGCCGGAGTAAAGCCGGTCAAATCTTCAGAATTGTGGGGCCTTCTGAGGTGACATAAAAATGTGTGAGACTGACTGAGCATTGGGAATTTCCTCTTTTTCCTCTTTATGAACAACGCAAATTATCACGTTCTCGAGGACAAATTTTGGTGCGAGGTAGCTCAATTTTTTTGCGGACGCCCAAGACCACTGAAGTTCCTCGAACAGAATGAAGACGAAAATCCCAGCGAACAATCTTGGGTGCGGTGCTTCCCTGTCCTTATTTGGGCAATGGGGAGGATCGCAATGATTGAGCGCACATCTCACGTTAGATCTGATCGGTTCAAGTAGATTTTAGCAGGTCAAACGTTTCTAGCTGCTAATTGCTTTGTCTGGGAAAAGTCCAAAGAACTTGGAAAGAACCATTGGGCTGCATCTAGCCATTGCGAGCTTAGTGTCGTCCTACATTTGGTCGGAGGGCTGATGTCTCGGTAGATTGTGCTTCAAAAAGTTGCAGAATGTCGCAGAGGTACCACTACGGCCCTCGAGAGTTGTGACATCCCATAACTAGATGAACTTGCTTGCCATTCGATAGAATCTCACAATCACCGTTCCCTCCCTAGGTGATGGGGCACAAGCGGATCTCTATATTGGTATAAGTATGACCCCGACGAAGCACTCCATCAAGCCCCCAAAGTAGCGACTAGAAAAGCAGTTCAAAGTTACATACACAAGTACTACACAAGAGTAATCCATGATGGACAAGTGATCGTAGGTGTGGTTCTGTTTGGATATGGCTATCTGCAGCATTGGAAGATTGGGAGACTTCGTTCTTCGTAGATTGGGGTCTGCAAGCTCGTAGGGTATAGAACGCAGTCTTGCATGTTCTCAAACACCAAACAGCTCCGGGGCTGGACACCAGGCCTGGTTTTCAAGTGGAAGAGTCCAATCTTCCAAGAAATAGAATTGAACTCGCACTTTGAGCTTCAGATGTTAGCCTCAGGACCTGCAGTCGCCCATCCAAAAAGTGGCTCGTGCATAATCATCAGCTAGCAAGGTTGCAGGCTTGGCACTCCTTTTGCGACACCTGGTCTGTAACTTTCGACCTCCAAATATTCTCAATACTCCTGTCTCCCCCATACAACACTCCCACCTCCCTTTACACGTCCCACACGCTCTCATCAAGGCATTGTACAGTATTGTCTGCCATTGCCGCGCCCGTTTCTTTGCCCGTCATCTTCGGGGCTGTACGCGCGCGTGTTTCCCACGGTCCTTCCTGCCTTTTGACAACGTAGGCTTCTACATAATCAAATCCCTGGAGGTTCTTGCCGCGACTACTTAATAACATCAGCCCTGTTTCCCTTTCTTTGGACCTTCAGCCTCACGAACTGCTCACGAGTCCCATTGACGACACTGGAAACCCCCAGTCGGACACCAACCTACTGTTGACGGCGCCTTTCTCGACCTGAACAGCTCGAACAGCTCGGCTACGATCACCACGATCAACAGTTAATAGCTCGCCTTTCACATCATCCCATGTGAACCGACACCATGGCGCCGCTTCCCATCAAGTTCACCGAGCTGTTGATGCTCAACAATGTCGGTGTCGATGCCTCTGCCATCGGATTCAACTCCTGCGTAAGTTTAATTCCATGCCCAGTCGCAACTGGGCCTCAAATCGTACCTCTTGGCCAGCTACTGACTTCGATGGCTACAGACATTAGAATCAGACTCCTGGATCTGCATACGAGAAAAGAAAAGCGAGACTGCTTCACCCGAGGTTGTCATCGTCGATTTGAAGAATGGCAACAATGTCACCCGACGCCCCATTAAGGCCGACAGCGCTATTATGCACTGGACGAAGCAGATTATTGCTCTGCGCGCCCAATCGAGAACCCTGCAGATTTTCGACCTCGAGCAGAAGCAGAAGCTCAAGTCTGCGACGATGAATGAAGATGTGGTTTTCTGGAAGTGGATTAGCGAGTCAACTCTAGGCCTTGTCACGGATACTGCCGTCTTCCACTGGGATATCTACGATGCATCCCAGGCAGCTCCTGTCGAAGTTTTCAAGCGCAATGCCAACCTCAATGTACGTGCAGTTTCAATTATTGCACGCCGCGAAGGCTAACACTAGACCAGGGCAGCCAAATCATTAATTACCGGATTAACAGTGATGGCAAGTGGATGGCGGTTGTTGGCATTTCGCAGCAAAATAACCGTGTCGTTGGCAGCTTGCAACTTTACTCCAAGGATCGGGGCATCAGCCAAGCTATCGAAGGTCATGCTGCTACTTTCGGCACATTGCGACTCGAGGGCGCGCCAGCCGATACCAAGGTCTTCTCCTTCGCTGTCCGGACCGCTACAGGTGCCAAGCTCCATATCGTCGAAATCGATCACCCGGAAACGAATCCCGTCTTTCAGAAGAAGGCAGTGGATATCTACTTTCCGCCAGAAGCCACGAACGACTTCCCTGTTGCCATGCAGGTCTCCCAAAAGTACGGGGTCATCTACATGGTAACCAAGTATGGTTTTATCCATCTCTACGATCTCGAGACAGGTTCGACTATCTTCATGAACCGCATTTCAAGCGAGACAATCTTCACCACCTGCGCCGACACGGATTCCACGGGTATTGTCGGCATCAATAGGAAGGGACAGGTGCTGTTCGTCTCAGTTGACGACACTACTATGGTTCAATATCTGCTGCAGAACCCTGCCAATACTGAGATCGCCATTAAAATGGCATCAAGGGCTGGTCTTCCTGGTGCTGATCAATTATACGGCCAGCAGTTTGAGGCTTTGTTCAGCCGTGGTGATTACGCAGGAGCTGCCAAGGTTGCTGCCAACTCCCCACGCGGCTTCCTTCGCACCACCGAGACCATCAACAAGTTCAAGAACCTCCCAACGGAGCCTGGCAAGATGACCTATATCCTACAGTACTTCGGCATGTTGCTTGACAAGACCACCCCTCTGAACGAGACCGAGACTCTGGAGCTAGCTGTACCTGTGCTGTCACAAGGTCGTAAACACTTAATCGAGAAATGGTTGAAGGAAGGCAAACTCGATTTTTCGGAGAAGCTAGGAGACCAAATCCGGATACATGATATCAACTTGGCTCTCACGGTCTACTACAAGGCCAACTGTCCTCACAAGGTTGTCGCAGCTCTTGCTGAGACGGGTCAGTTCGAGAAAATCCTTCCTTACGTCAACCAGACTGGTTATCAGCCAGACTGGATCAGTCTGCTCCAACACATCGTTCGCGTCAACCCCGAGAAAGGTGCCGAGTTTGCGAGCGCCTTGGCCAACAATGAGGGTGGCTCCCTGGTTGACATTGAACGCGTTGTCGACGTGTTCCAGTCCCAGGGCATGGTTCAGCAGGCGACCGCTTTCTTGCTCGATGCCCTGAAGGATAACCGTCCGGAGCAGGGTCATTTGCAAACTCGCCTCCTAGAGATGAATCTGATGAATGCGCCTCAAGTCGCTGAGGCCATTCTGAGCAACCAGATGTTCACGCAGTTCGACAAGGCTCGAATCGCCACAATGTGCGAGCAAGCTGGGCTGTACCAGAAGGCTTTGGAGCTCTACGAGGACCCTGCCGCGGTGAAGCGCGTGGTTGTCGGCATTGCTGGGGCACCAAACTTTAGCATGGACTGGCTGGTCAACTTCTTCGGCCAGTTGTCCGTCGAGCAGTCCCTTGACTGTTTGGATGCCATGATGAAGGTCAACATCCGTCAAAATCTCCAGTCTGTTGTCCAGGTTGCCACGAAGTACTCTGACCTGCTGGGTCCCACGCGCCTGATCGATCTATTCGAGAAGTATAAAACTTTCGAGGGTCTCTACTTTTATCTTGGCAGCGTTGTCAACATGTCCGAAGATGCCGATGTCCACTTCAAGTACATTGAGGCTGCCACCAGAATTGGTCAATTTGCCGAGGTTGAGAGGATATGCCGAGACAGCAACCACTACAACCCAGAAAAGGTCAAGAACTTCTTGAAGGAGGCCCGACTTGCCGAACAGCTGCCTCTGATCATCGTCTGCGATCGATTTGACTTTGTCCATGATTTGGTTCTATACTTGTACCAGAACCAGCAATTCCAGTCTATCGAAACCTACGTACAGCGTGTCAATCCCAGCAGAACCCCCCAAGTCATCGGTGGTTTGCTGGACGTTGATTGCGATGAGAACATTATCAGGAAGCTTTTGAGCACTGTCAACCCTGGTTCCATCCCCATCGACACTTTGGTTTCCGAGGTTGAGACCCGAAACAGGCTCAAGCTTCTGCTTCCTTTCTTGGAGGCCACCCTTGCTGCAGGCAACCAGCAGCAAGCTGTCTACAACGCCCTCGCCAAGATCTACATTGACTCCAACAATAACCCCGAAAAGTTTTTGAAAGAGAATGATCAATACGATACTATCAGTGTGGGCAAGTACTGCGAGAAGCGAGACCCGAACTTGGCGTACATTGCCTATCAGAAGGGACAGAATGACTTGGAGCTGGTTAACATTACCAACGAGAATTCCATGTATCGTGCCCAGGCTCGGTACCTGCTGGACCGTGCTGAGCGGGAGCTATGGCTGTTTGTCCTCAGCGAGAACAACATCCACCGCCGTTCAGTCATCGACCAGGTGGTTGCCACGGCTGTTCCCGAGTGCACCGATCCGGCTAAGGTCTCCGAGGCTGTGGCCTCCTTCCTGCAAGCTGATCTGCCTTCCGAATTGATCGAGCTTCTGGAGAAGATCATGTTGGAACCTTCGCCGTTCAACGATAACCCCAGTCTTCAGAACCTTCTCATCTTGACCGCGGCTAGAGCCGACAAGAGCAAGGTGGCAGATTACATTCAACGCCTGGATGCCTATGATCCGGATGAGTGCGCTCAGCTTTGCATTAATGTCGGCTTGTACGAAGAGGCTTTCGAGATCTACAAGAAGGCTGGCAACCAGACCGCGGCAGTTGCAGTTCTCGTTGAGCATGTTGTTAGTATCGACCGCGCCAGTGCTTTTGCCGACGACGTCGATTCGCCCGAGGTCTGGAGCAAGGTCGCAAAAGCACAACTTGATGGTCTCCGAGTCACGGACGCGATTGAGTCATACATTAAGGCTGGTGATGCTCGCAATTACGAGGAAGTCATTGAGGTTGCGACTCATGCCGGCAAAGATGAGGATCTTGTCAAATTCCTTCGCATGGCCCGAAAGTCGCTGAGAGAGCCAGCCATTGATACCGCTCTCGCTTTTTGCTTCGCCCGGCTTGATCAGTTAGGCGAGCTGGAGGACTTCCTGCGTGGTACCAATGTTACCAACATCGAGGAATCTGGTGACAAGGCAGCGAACGAAGGTTTCTACCAGGCTTCCAAAATCTTTTACACGAGCATCTCGAACTGGGCAAAGCTGGCCACCACTCTCGTCCACCTTGACGACTACCAAGCCGCCGTTGAGTGTGCACGCAAGGCTAACAACATCAAGGTATGGAGGGAAGTGCATGGAGCCTGCGTCAGCAAGAAGGAGTTCAGACTTGCCAAGATTTGTGGTCTTAACCTAATTGTCGATGCGGAGCAACTGCAGACTCTTGTCAAACAATATGAAATGGAGGGTTTCTTCGATGAGCTCATCGATCTGCTCGAGCAAGGTCTCGGTCTCGAACGTGCTCACATGGGCATGTTCACGGAGCTTGGCATTGCCCTGTCCAAGTATCACCCCGACCGACTTATGGAACACATCAAGCTCTTCTGGAGCAGAATGAACCTGCCTAAGCTCATCCGTGCCTGCGAGGAGGCAAACTTGTGGCCTGAGCTTGTGTTCTGCTACTACCACTACGACGAATTCGACAATGCTGCCCTTGCCGTAATGGAGCGCGCGGAGAACTCATGGGAGCATCAACAGTTCAAGGATATCGTCATCAAGGTTGCCAATCTGGAGATCTATTACCGTGCCATCAACTTCTACATGGAACAGCATCCCTCCCTTCTCACCGATCTGTTGCAGGCTCTTACGCCACGCATTGATGTCAACAGAGTCGTCAAGATGTTCCAGAAGTCTGACAACCTGCCTTTGATCAAGCCCTTCCTGCTCAACGTCCAGCCCCAGAACAAGCGGACTGTCAATGATGCGATCAACGACCTTTTGATCGAGGAGGAAGACTACAAGACTCTCAGGGATTCTGTCGAGAATTATGACAACTACGATGCGACAGACCTCGCCAGCCGTCTGGAGAAGCACGACCTAGTCTTCTTCCGCCAGATTGCTGCTAACATCTACCGCAAGGCGAAGCGCTGGGAGAAGTCGATTGCCCTGTCCAAGCAGGATAAGCTGTTCAAAGATGCTATCGAGACCGCGGCTATCTCGGGCAAGTCTGAGGTTGTCGAGGAGCTCCTCCGATACGTAAGTTCTCAATCTCCAAGCTTTAGAGATAACATACTGACCGTTGCACCAGTTTGTTGACATTGGCAGCAAGGAGTGTTACGTCGGCATGCTGTATGCTTGCTACGATCTCATCCGACCTGACATTGTGTTGGAGCTCTCGTGGCGACACGGCCTTACCGACTTCGCAATGCCTTACATGATCAACATGCTTTGCCAGCAAACGAAGGAGCTTGCGACTCTCAAGGCAGACAATGAAGCTCGCAAGGCAAAAGACAATGCCCAGGAGAAGGATGATAACGAGACTCCGATCTTGGGTGGCAATCGCCTCATGATCACGGCCGGTCCAGCTGGTGGTGCGGGTAGAGCCTCGCCTGCGCCATTCGGGCAGACCAACGGCTTCGCGCCTCAGCCTACCGGCTATGGCTTTTAGAATGGACTGGCGCCTCTAGTGCTAGTGCCAACTGGCCATGCATGTCCGCATCCCGGTTTTGTCCCGGTTCAGGTTCCAGAGCAGAAAAGTTCTGGCCACAACACGCTACAAGGGTGCGACGCAGACACTGACTTCGGTTAAGCCGTAACTGTTGGGAACAATTATCCAAACGGAGCTCGTGGCCATGTGGTGTGCGCTCAGCATTTTGCGTTGTGGTAGAAAAGTATTCTTGCTTTTTTGTTCTTCAGAGTGGATATTTGTCCCCGGCGGGGCTCTCGGGAAACGCTGGAGAGGTGGCATTGATATTCCCATCGATTACTTAGACTGCGCCGCCTAAAGTGTGACCACTTACATATTTCCGATGCCATAGTCGGGGATCTTGGACGCTTTGCGTTTGATGTGCGCTTACAGAACCTGTATGATAGTACAATATGGGAATGTTGTTTTTACTGATTGTTGTTGGTGATATTCCTTGGATATGAACTATAAGATTGGCCACTAATGAGTCCATTCTCTCAGACCAAGGTACAACGGATGTAGAGGAAATGATCTATGCCTCCAAATATCTGAATAATATTGCAGTAGGAGGCACCGATTCACCACGTCTGACGTCTATTTGCGACAACAGGCGAGTTTTGATCAGTTTGCCATGTAAAGCTCCACAGACCGTAGTTTGCTGGCCTCCAGGCTACACGGTGTGGATATTCTTGATGACACCCTCAACTGCTGCGGGACATTGATATTATGTTGCTCTTCGTCACTAATGCGATATTGTTTAGGTCCTTCTAGGCTCTAGCATCTCCGATATCACTCGGAGAAGATCTTATAAGTAGGCACTGAATGTGTCTTCTATATTTCTACTTTTATACTGGCCGTGGTAAGAGCACCGCTACTGGTCTTATGAGTGTGTATCCTGGTCGATCTGACCTCACAGGACTCAAGTCACGAATATCAGGATTGATTTCGTGCCAAGTCAGTTGTGTGGTTCAGATCTCTTTTGATGGTGTTTTTTCTAGAAAGCTCAGCTATTTCCGAAGCTACGAAATGTTGCTTAAGAGCAACGATGTAGCCAATCAGATCCTCTGATTTGGATCCACATGAGGCCCAAATAATAATTGAGTTGAGTTATCACGGGCTGCCGGTTCGAACTAGCTGATATCTAGGACTAAGTACTTACTATGAAAGAAATGAAAATTTGATAAACGATAAGATATCCATTTTGATGCCTGCGAACGACAGCATCGCGGTCAATTGTAGAGAGTGAGGGGAGCACGTGACGTATTTCCTTCCCCCGATGCAAGGTTCGGGGTTTCGCTGGCCCCGGCCGGCCACCCCAAGTTTTACTTACCTGGTCGGAACTTCGACTAAAAGTCGCATTCTGACGTTACTAGACACCACACCTTATAAGTGCAAAATTTCCACCTTGCCCTCAACCCATCCACGTCCTGCCGACCGTCCCATTAACCGCCCACGATGGCCGCCTTCTTCAAAGCCATCAATGCCAAGATCCGGTCCAACCCGACTGTGAGCTATGTCTGCTCGACACGTACGTGATTGACTTGACTTTCTTGCCTCGATCAATTGAGTTAGACGGACTTTCTCCGTTAAATCCGGTCCAGTCCTACGATACGTTGATAAGTGCCAACTGTGTCGCTGAGCATGCCGGATCGCCAGAGTCATTGGCGGGATAGATATAGCGGCGCACCAAGTAGTGTCTACGCACGTGTATAGGACTACAATACGTGCAGCTGTCGCAATTATGCCGTCGCCTTTCTCTCTGTCTCTCGCCCAAGTTATGGCTTACGGCGGCATGCTCGACGATATACAGTCTCACTCTCGAGCCATATTCATCATCTTCCTTGAACCACCATGCTAACAGACGCAAAACAGACTTCTGGGGCCCGGTGTCTAACTTTGGCATTCCCGTCGCCGCCGTCATGGACACGCAAAAGTCTCCCGACCTGTACGTTTGTTCCTGCCTCTCTGTCTGCCTACCTTCCTGCGCATTGTCTCTTCCCTGCTGCTCGCTGCTGTGCGCACTTTCCTCCAGATCTAGTTCCACATGAACTGACACCCGCCGTTCCTGCAGGATCTCGGGCCAGATGACCTTCGCCCTCTGCATCTACTCGGCCACCTTCATGCGCTACTCCATGGCCGTCACGCCCGCCAATTATCTTCTCTTCGGCTGCCACTTCATCAACGAGGCCGCCCAGCTCACGCAAGGATACCGGTACCTGAACTGGCACAACTGGGGCGGGAAGGAGAAGGCGGCTGCATACGGGGCGGTGGACCAAGCCAAGGACAAGATCGTTGCAGCTGGGGATAAGGTCAAGGAAGCTGTGTCGAAGTAGAGTGGCTTCTTCATGAGGCCTTTTTTCGTGAGAAGATAGAGCGAGCGACCGACCGACGGTCTGCATATAGAGGTATGGGTTCGTACCCTGCGGTAGACGGATGGCCCGTGAGCTGAAGGCTGCGCGTCATGACGAGGCGATATTGGCCAGGAGTGGTCTTGTATTTCTATATTGCATCGGAAAGGCTTTGGTAGTTGCCCGTGGCGATGGTCTATAATTATATCATGACTATTCATCTTGGTGGCAGCAGCCCTTCCATCTGCCCGGGGAACATTTAGATCTGAGTATCCACGCTAGAAATGTGCGCGTCTTTCGTGGACTCGTCGGGGAAGTCATCCGGAGTTCTAGCTTTGAAGCTTTGAAGCTTTATGGCATGGCTTTGACCTTGTGGATATACCAAAACTCACCGAGACAGTAAGTTAAGGGCTCTGGTGTTAATTGCAACCAGCCCGCAGCGTCGAAATCTCTGGGCGCGATCCGAGCCAGTTTCAACCTTGCCAGCGTCACAGTATAGTACTGACATTTATAGTCGCAATGACTTTTCGAAACTAACCCCGCTCTGCTATACTCTGGTGTCGATCACAGCTAGAAACTTCGGATGGTGCCCGAGCTCCTGGTCATATACAGCACCTAACCTAAGAAGACTACCTTCAAGGACGAAGTTGTCATTGACACAAGAACGAATTACATACAGAGGGCTTTCATAAAGCCGCACCTTCAGAGTGGATGTAGCAATTTTCTAGCAGGGCTTAAGAATTGTTCTCTTCCTCTGCGTGGACTTGGAAAGAGACTACAGTTAAGGTGACCATAGACCCCCCCAGTTGAGCCGACCATGACCTCACGTGATGTTAAAACACTGGGTCCAGGTGACCATAGTGGGGTAGATAATCCCTCTATTCTTATTAGTTGAAAATATGTGAAAATTGGGTCTAGCTGACCATAGAATCGAATTTGAATTGAATTTGAATTCCGATTTCGATTCGATTCTGCTTTCCCTAGTAATAACCCGTTATCCGCTACTTCTTCCTCGTAATTCAGCTAATCGTTCTACGTAACGATACCGTCATACAAGGATATAGTGAGTATATTTCTAAATTAACTTCGAATCAATTTTAAGTTAATTCTTTTTTAGCCCTAATATTACTTCTATAAGGATAGTATTACTTACGTCGACGGTGTGAAGGTCAACCCTCGCAGACTCACTACAACCAGGTGACTTACAGCTGGAACACCTGCCGTGGCAGTGTCAGATGGGAAGCCAATCATAACCCTTGTAGGAGCCCCGCCAAGCGTGGATGACTTAGTCGCGCTCCCTCAAACCTAAGTTGTCATCTTCTTTCCTTCGCTCCTTAGAGTAGAATCTTCGTCGATAGCACCTAATCGAGGTCTATACCAATGCGATGCAACCCAGGTCGTGACATCCACTATATTATCTTTACTATTGCTACTACAGATATCTTCCCTATTATCTAAAATACCCGCTCTATATTTAGAGGTACGTACTTATAGTTATATATATACTACCGGAAGTAGTAGGTATACGGTAATAGAGCTTAATAATAGCTAGTACGACTTTATCTTCCTATATTATATAGAATTAGTTTAGAATCGATTAAGAATCGATTAAGAATCGATTAAAAACCGATTTAGAAGTACTTACGTCGTTAAACTCGAATAGTAGTATACTAAGTAGCCAGTAGTGTGTGCCGTCTGTCACGACCTGGGTTGCATCGCATTGGTATAGACCTCGATTAGGTGCTATCGACGAAGATTCTACTCCAAGGAGCGAAGGAAAGAAGATGACAACTTAGGTTTGAGGGAGCGCGACTAAGTCATCCACGCTTGGCGGGGCTCCTACAAGGGTTATGATTGGCTTCCCATCTGACACTGCCACGGCAGGTGTTCCAGCTGTAAGTCACCTGGTTGTAGTGAGTCTGCGAGGGTTGATCGTCACAGTGGAATCGATTTAGAACTAATTATAGAATAATTTCGTTATATTTGTACTAGAGTTACTAGGAAAAATCTCTACGGATTTAAAAAGAAAAGTGTGGTCGGCTTTTATCACGAGCACCCCATAAATATTTGCTTAAAGTGGGAGTTGGTCGGCTGAACTAGGGGGTCTATGGTCACCTTAACTACAACCACCTTGGAAACCGCCGGAATATACTCCGAGTGGGTCCTTCGGCGAAAAGAAGTCTGCCCGGAGTATGGACACGGCTACCTTCATCAAGGCGCCGATCTCGAAGGCCTACGAGACGAACGGACCCGTTTGGAAGTCGGGAGAGAAACGCGTAGTTGCACTTGGCGTTTTTCTGATATCTTTTCGAGAGCCACCAGGACCAATTACTACCTGTCGAATTATTCCAGAAGGGTTCCAGGTTGAATACACCGTTGAGTCGGGCGGGTAGCTTCCTGCAAGGCGAAGCAAAAACTATCCAGTTGCGTGGTCCGAAGCAGGGAAACAGGATAAAACATCTCACACATAGCAAGATGTGGAGTGCCGGACATTATCATTCGGCTCACTCGTGCTGATTGAGAGATACGCCAATTACACAGTCATCGCAATAAAGATTTACTCAGCCTTGTCTGCCGAGGTCGGATCTGCTCAAACCCCCCCCCCCTCTCCCAAAAAAAAAAGCGAAAAAAAAGTTGCATCCTCAAGCCTCACGATGTCGTCAAACAGAATACAAGACACTCACGGCAAAAGGTGTTCTAGTGGATCGGACGCGGCTTCACGCATGAGATGATTCACTTGGCAAGTCTCAATTGCCTCGTTTCACGGCTGGCAGGCTTCGATGCTCGTGTTGTCACGCCCAAAATGTTTTGGTTTTCCACATGATAATACCGCGACTGCCAGTTGGCAGCTATTGTGAGACACGCGCAGCGGCAGAAACCAGGTTTTTTGTCTAGGATGGACAGTTATCGCGGTACTACTACCATGTGGCCAAGAGGCCGAAATGGGGACGGGGCATGCGGGCCAATGCCGAAGTGATTTGCGAGAGATCTCACGGAGTTGTGACTCTGAAGTTTCCAAAGCGAAGCATGCGGGCCGGCATGTCCTTGTCCCACCCTGGCGCCAACGGCAAGGACCTCTGTTCCGCTTTGGAGGGACAAACAAATAGGAGCCATCGTCGGGATTCGCAACAATAAGAGCCTTCAGCGCCATTCTTCCAGCTCGGCGGAAGGGACCATTTTCAACATAAGATCACGTCCATAACCTAGGTTAAAACTCAGCTCGGTCCTTGAGACCGGATGCAACTTACATGCTTGCTCGTTCGATGGGATGGCCAGGGACGAAAGCGTTAGTCAAATGGAATTCCGCCCCTCATCATTGGATCCAGAGGTCTGGAGTCTATCAAGCTCTTGTGGTTGGTCAATCGATTTTGCTGTTTGCCTTCTTTTCTTTAGCGACCAGGGCCCCAGTATGCCCACTGTCTCATGGTTGCGTCACGCTTTAGCAGAAGCTAACGTAATAATAGTATTCATCACCACGCACCGACTGGCGGGGAGCATTTGATTTCCATTCGACCAGGGGATAGCTAATCTAACCCCCAATTCCAACCCCGCCAAACACCCCGAGCAACAGAAGCAAATGTCTGTGCAAGCAAGCACAAGCCCCGCGATCTCGCAGCTTTCGGTTGGATTACCGATTTCTGAAAACTCCAGGGCACTTGCACATTTGCCATGGCAGAGCGATCAACGCAGACAGCTACGATCCACATGATATGTTCTAGCAGTGAAACCAAGTATCCTCGCTCTAGCATTGTCGGTCGTCGTTGACTGCGCAAACATGGCAAGTTTGCGGTGAGTGACAGCAATCGGCACAAAAGATATGGAAGGCGCCTGTCAACTGAAAGAACCACTATCAGCAACTGCCAACTGCAAAAGAGCTAAAAGAACCAGCAAGGTTGCTGAGTTAGGTCCAACGCAAGCTATGCGCGAAGAACGCCGAGCGAGCGGCAATCCATGGATGGCTGAGGGGATTATGGCAGTGGGCGATGAGCGACGTTCCTGTCACCCTTGTCTGTCACTGGCTGTTGGGAGTCCAAGCTAGTCCGACTGGGCCTTGCTTAAAGACGCTCATCGGCCCCCTCCATCGAGTCATAGTTCCTCCATTGTTTCTATTCTACACAAGGTATATTGCAAAGTGTTTGTATTCGCGTACCGCTGCCCTTGAGCTGTAACGAAGAAGTCACTTGCATCGTTTCACCAGCTCGAGTTGTGTTGCGCCTTCATCTATTTCGGGGTTGTGTCAAGGACTCGAGTGCCCTCTGGTACCACACCCCACGCTCCTTCCCCGTAGCATCAGCTACGTCAGCTACGAGCTTGAGCTCCTTCCCGGGTAATCTACTATTTGAGCTCTCGAAACCCCCACCAACAAAAACCGCAGCGATCGAGGGAGCCCTTCGTCCTGCTTACTCCCAACTTCATCTTGCATCCTCATCGACCGCCTTTCCCGACTATCGCTTTTGCCCTTCTCTCTCAGTTCGTCAATTGCTTCTCGGATTTGCACCATGGAGGACCTCAAGGCCCAGGCGGCTGCCCACCCCGTGGAGGAGGACCCCTTTGAGGACGGCATGGCACCCAAGGAAGCTCAAACAGTCCACCACATCCGGGCAAACAGCTCTATCATCCACCTCAAGAAGCTGCTGGTTGCCAACAGAGGCGAGATTCCCATTCGTATCTTCAGAACGGTTGGTTGTTCCCGCAGTTCCTTCATATGTTATGGCTTGCTAATGTGCCATGTGTCTTGCAGGCTCACGAGCTTTCGCTGCATACCATTGCAGTTTTCAGTTATGAAGACCGGCTTAGCATGCACCGCCAAAAGGCTGACGAGGCTTACGTTATCGGCAAGCGTGGACAATATACACCAGTCGGTGCATATCTGGCCGGCGACGAGATCATTAAGATTGCCTTAGAGCATGGTGCACAGATGATCCACCCTGGCTACGGCTTCCTCTCTGAAAACGCCGAGTTTGCCAGAAATGTCGAGAAGGCCGGTCTCGTCTTCGTTGGGCCTGCGCCCGAAGTCATTGATGCCCTTGGCGACAAGGTCTCGGCTCGAACGCTCGCAATTGCTGCCAAGGTGCCCGTCGTACCCGGCACTGAGGGCGCAGTCGACAAGTTTGAAGATGTCAAGGCCTTCACGGACGAATATGGATTTCCTATCATCATCAAGGCCGCTTACGGCGGTGGTGGTCGTGGCATGAGAGTGGTGCGGGACCAGGCCAGTCTCCAAGAGTCCTTCGAGAGAGCCACCTCGGAGGCCAAGTCTGCCTTTGGCAACGGCACAGTCTTCGTAGAGCGCTTTCTCGACAAGCCAAAACACATCGAAGTCCAGCTGCTGGGAGACAATTTCGGCAACATTGTGCATCTGTTCGAACGTGACTGCTCTGTCCAACGCAGACATCAAAAGGTGGTGGAGATCGCACCGGCAAAGGATCTTCCGATCGAGGTTCGCGATGCCATCTTGGCGGATGCCGTCAAGCTGGCAAAGTCGGTCAACTACCGCAACGCCGGTACTGCTGAGTTCCTGGTGGACCAGCAGAACCGATACTACTTCATTGAGATTAACCCGCGTATCCAGGTCGAGCATACCATCACTGAGGAAATCACGGGCATTGACATTGTGGCGGCCCAGATTCAGATCGCAGCGGGTGCTACGCTTAACCAGCTTGGCTTGACGCAAGATCGCATCTCCACCCGCGGTTTTGCCATCCAGTGCCGTATCACCACGGAGGATCCTGCCAAGGGATTCCAGCCTGATACGGGCAAGATCGAGGTCTACCGATCAGCCGGTGGTAACGGTGTGCGTCTTGATGGTGGCAATGGGTTCGCTGGTGCGGTCATCACCCCACACTACGACTCCATGCTGGTCAAGTGCACATGTCTGGGCTCCACCTACGAAATTGCACGTAGAAAGATGTTGCGTGCTCTCGTCGAGTTCCGCATCCGTGGTGTCAAGACGAACATTCCCTTCTTGGCTTCCTTGATTACCCATCCGACCTTCATCGACGGCACATGCTGGACCACTTTCATCGATGATACCCCTCAGCTGTTCGACCTGATTGGTGGCCAGAACCGAGCCCAGAAGTTGCTAGCATACCTTGGCGATATTGCCGTCAATGGAAGTAGTATCAAGGGCCAGATTGGCGACCCTAAGTTTAAGGGTGACGTCATCCTGCCCGAGCTGCTCAACCAAGACGGTTCCAAGCTCGACGTCTCTCAGCCCTCTGCACAAGGCTGGAGGAAGATCATTGTTGAGCAAGGCCCCAAGGCATTTGCCAAGGCTGTCCGCAGCTACAAAGGCTGTCTGCTCATGGACACGACTTGGCGCGACGCTCACCAGTCGCTCCTAGCTACACGTGTCCGAACTGTCGACCTGCTGAACATCGCCAAGGAGACCAGTCATGCTCTGGCCAACTCCTACAGTTTGGAGTGCTGGGGTGGCGCTACTTTCGATGTTGCTTTCCGCTTCCTCTACGAGGACCCGTGGGACCGACTCCGAAGGATGCGCAAGCTCATCCCCAACATCCCCTTCCAGATGTTGCTTCGCGGTGCCAACGGTGTCGCCTACGCTTCGTTGCCCGACAACGCCATATTCCACTTCGTCGAGCAGGCTAAGAAGAACGGTGTTGACATCTTCCGAGTCTTCGATGCTCTGAACGACATTGACCAGCTTGAGGTTGGGATCAAGGCCGTGCAGAAGGCCGGTGGTGTTGCCGAGGGTACTGTCTGCTACAGTGGTGACATGTTGAACCCCAAGAAGAAGTACAATCTCAAGTACTACATGGAGCTGGTTGACAAGCTGGTTGCACTTGACATCGACGTTCTCGGTATCAAAGACATGGCTGGTGTTCTGAAGCCTCATGCCGCCACTCTTCTCATTGGCGCCATCCGAGAGAAGTACCCTGAACTGCCCATCCACGTTCACACTCACGACTCGGCTGGAACTGGTGTTGCCTCCATGGTTGCGTGCGCCCGGGCTGGTGCCGATGCTGTGGATGCGGCCACAGACAGCTTGTCGGGAATGACTTCTCAGCCCAGCATCAACGCTATCCTGGCTTCTTTCGAGGGGTCTGATCTTGACCCCGGCTTGAATCCTGCTCATGTCAGAGCTCTTGACAGCTACTGGGCCCAGATACGTCTCCTGTACTCGCCTTTCGAAGCCCACCTGGCTGGTCCCGATCCCGAAGTGTACGAGCACGAGATCCCCGGTGGTCAGCTCACCAACATGATGTTCCAGGCCCAGCAGCTCGGTCTCGGTTCGCAGTGGGCTGAGACCAAGAAGGCCTATGAGCACGCCAACGACCTCCTTGGTGATATCGTCAAGGTCACGCCAACGTCCAAGGTTGTTGGTGATCTTGCTCAATTCATGGTGTCCAACAAACTTTCGTCTCAGGACGTCGTGGATCGTGCTGGCGATCTTGACCTTCCCGGATCCGTGCTCGAGTTCCTCCAGGGCATGATGGGCCAGCCGTACGGCGGGTTCCCAGAGCCGCTGCGCACCAGAGCTCTTCGCAACCGGCGCAAGTTCGATAAACGGCCCGGTCTGTTCCTCGAACCAGTTGATATGAAGAAGGTGCGCACCGAGCTAGGACAGAAATGGGGCCAAGTCACGGAGTGCGATCTAGCAAGCCACCTCATGTACCCCAAGGTGTTCGAAGACTACAAGAAGTTTGTGCAAAAGTTTGGCGATCTGTCTGTTCTGCCCACCAAGTACTTCCTCTCCCGACCCGAGATTGGCGAGGAGTTCCACGTCGAACTTGAGAAGGGCAAGGTCCTCATCCTGAAGCTGTTGGCCGTCGGTCCCCTTTCGGAGAATACTGGTCAGCGAGAAGTGTTCTACGAAATGAACGGCGAGGTCCGCCAAGTCACCGTCGATGACAAGAAAGCAAGCGTCGACAACGTCAGCCGGCCCAAGGCCGACGCCGGTGACTCGAGCCAGGTCGGCGCGCCGATGGCGGGTGTGCTGGTCGAGCTGCGCGTCCACGAGGGCACCGAAGTGAAGAAGGGTGACCCTCTGGCCGTGCTCAGCGCCATGAAAATGGAAATGGTTATCTCGGCACCCCATAGCGGAAAGGTTTCGGGGCTGCAGGTCAAGGAGGGAGATTCGGTGGATGGATCGGACTTGGTGTGCAGAGTTACCAAGGCTTAAAAGAGCACGGGTGATGGAAGGTAGTGATGGGAATGAAAGGCTTTGGCGCACAGCAAGGGATGGCGTGTTTGGTTGGGATTGGGTGCTTGTTGACGGACGGTTGGCATGCTTAAGGTAGTTTACGATTGCGCCCTAGGTTCTCCTTTATTCCTATGACGAAATGGAAATGACAGTTGTACATCTCATAACGGAATCTTATTTCTATTCGTTTGTTGTAGTTACGAAGCCCTCGTTGTCCAAAGAGGTAGACACCTAGTGCCCTTACGTCACTCAGTATAGGGTAATTCAAGTGTCGTACGCTAGACTTCAGGATTCCCCCGGCTTTGTCTTCTTCGAAACTCGTAATAAGCACAAGACTACCGTGCCTTAGGTCAGGGGCTGGTTTGGGTGATCCTTTGAAGAGCTGCTGAAATTCTATGTTTTGTATATGGAATCAATCTTGTTCGGGGTTTGATTATACGAGATGCAATTATGTATGTATTAAAGGTAGCAACACGGGATGAACAAAACTGCTTGAACCTCTAGACTCGAATCCGGGATATCTTCTATAAGGGATCTATCTTGGCTGTTACGCAGACCAGTCTAGCCTGCTAGGGCTGTCTGATAAATGAATCTACTCATCCATAACCAATGCCCGATTATGAAGGGAGTAATATGCCTGTTGGGGCGGGTGGTTGGCTTTTTCCTATTGTTGCCCAGAGGAAGAAGTCAACCGTGAAAGACTAACGTACTTAGGTTTGCCATCTCACAGCTTGCGAGCCGGTTTTGGCTATCCATTGACTCTCTACATGTTGAGGACTTTTGTTGCCTTTGGCGAAGGGAAATGCAGTGATGTGTCAGATGGATGGGAGGGGGCAATTTACCTGCCTACCTTTTCTCTTGTTCGGTTGTGATGTTCTTCGAGAATCATCGGGAGTAAAACACAGTGCGGAAGGACCTTATGGATAGATGAGCTGCCTTTCTGGTATTTCAATGTGATAGCTACGTGACTATAACTATGATAGAATGGCTTGGGTCGTCACAACTTCTACATGAGATTCAGATACCCAAGCGCAGATTTTGTGGTGCCGTCGTCTTTACCGTTCAGTATGGATCACAATATCGAGATAATGCTCCAGTCGGTCCTAGACACATCGCCCTAAAGACCTGAGCACATGAATCCGGACTGGAACTATTGAGAACAGTGCGCTGTTCAATGATGAAGTATTCCTCGTCGAGCCTGCTTTGAATGTCGTATTCTCTAGGACTATCTCGCTAGAGTACATAATGTTGGTTTCACTGTCGCTTTCGGCCTGTTTCCAGTATTTCCGCGGTCCAAACGCCAATGGTATCCTTCTCGGCCCCAGTCATCTGGAGCAAATTTCACCATCACCGATCCAAACATCTTCCCGTTACTACCTTCGCGGTGGAGGGTTGAAACCCGGAGGAGGTGCACCGGGGAAGCCCGGAGGTGGCTGGAATGAGCCTGGAGCACCGGGGAAACCAGCCGGAGGAAAGCCAGCAGGGCCGCCGGGGAAACCAGGGGGAGGGCCGCCTCTACCAGGGAAGCCAGGAGCACCAGGGAACTGAGGGAAAGCGGGGGGGGCACCGGCTCCAACACCAGCTGCGGGGCCCTGAGTAAAATCAGTATGCAGTGCCATAGGTAGCTGGCAGGAAGAACTTACGGCGAGAGAAGAGGGAGCAGCCCCTCTTCCAGCAGGGCGGGAAACACCCGGACCGGACGCCAGTGCTGAGGGCAAACTGCTCGTGGTGCTCTTCCCTAGACGCGTGCTAGGGTCGGCAGGCGGCGCAGACTCTACGGAAAGGGACACGATCTGGGCACCGCGCACAATGGTGAGGCCAAGTGTGCGCTTCTCTTCCTGTTCGATTGTCTGGGTGGAGGGACCTGCGGCGCCTGGGGCGGAGGGCTTGTTCTGCTTCTTCTTGACGCGTCGGAACTCTTCGGTGTCGGCAAGAACAAGGTTCATGTGCTGCCATCAGTCAGCATGGGCGCATCGCTGGGTTGAATGAGGGTATGTACCTTATCAAAGGCAAGCATTTGTCCCGTCATTTGGCGGCCGTCCAACAAAGTGACTCTCATCCGGTAGTTGATCTGCGAAAGTTAGTACCGGTGGTTCGCTGGATTTGTGTCGGTCGCATCTCTTGTGAAGATTTAGAGGGATCACGTACGTAGCCCGCCTATAACAACATGTCTCGTCAGCCTGTGATGTCAACCTCGAAGCCAATGCGCTGAAGCGGTAGGGGGAGAAGCACTCACCATCTTGCCCTGCTTGTTCGACATGATGGGCTAAGAACTGCTCCGGAGGAGCGTCTCAGGTTTGGCAAAAAATTGAATTTGGTTTGTTTGAAGTCGTGATGACTTCAGCGAGGATCTCAAGCTGGCTGCGGGGGGAGCTGGCACTTTGAGATCTCGACTTTGGGTGGGTATGAGAGGTCAACAAAAATCCGCGAGGCAGCGATGTACAGCAAGGCTGAGTTGTTGAAGAAAGCTAGTTCCACTGCAGTCGAGTTGGAGCTCAGCAATTGGTCTAACCTTATTGGGAGTAGTGCATCGTTTTCGACCCAGCTTTGAATTTATTGGTTGTCAAGCCTCTGCATCAGCCACACTGTCGTAAAGTTGCAGACAAATTAGGGCAGATTTGGAAGCCCACTGCGAATTTTGGACTTTTTCCGACCAGTCCGCCCAACCATCACAGAAATTATTCCCTTCGAGATTCGATCAGCTCACCTTCGCCGACTCTCTTCGCCCAAACGACAACGACGGTCACTACTAATACCAACAGTCAAAATGGTACGCCCTGTTCTCTTGCGATGCTCTGGCATTGTTGATTGCGATAGAAATAAATGCTGACACTCCTTCCTACAGGCGGACAAGGCTCAGAACCCCATGAAGGATCTTCGCATCCAGAAGCTCGTTCTCAACATCTCCGTCGGTGAATCTGGTGACAGATTGACCCGTGCCGCTAAGGTGCTCGAGCAACTGAGTGGTCAGACTCCCGTCTACAGTAAGTTGGCCTGTTTTCCCTAGTGGAAAGCTGCAATCGATTGACCAACTCCCTCCCCAACAGGCAAGGCCCGCTACACTGTCCGAACCTTTGGTATCCGCCGTAACGAAAAGATCGCCGTCCACGTGACGGTCCGTGGCCCCAAGGCTGAGGAGATTCTCGAGCGTGGCCTCAAGGTCAAGGAGTACGAGCTGCGCAAGCGCAACTTCAGCGAGACGGGCAACTTCGGCTTCGGCATCAGCGAGCACATCGATCTCGGCATCAAGTACGACCCCGCGATCGGTATCTACGGCATGGACTTCTACTGCTGCATGACCCGTCCCGGTGAGCGCGTCACCCGCCGCCGCCGCTGCAAGGGCCGCATCGGTGCCAGCCACCGCATCAACCGCGATGAGACCGTCAAGTGGTTCAAGACTCGATTCGACGGTATTGTCCGATAAACGGGCTGCTGCTGATGGATGCGAAAACGAAGAAAAGGTCGAGGGAGAAACATGGATTTTCTGAGGCTCCTCACTTGGCGTTGGCTGGATGGCATTGATTCATGGGCGAATCTGGCAAGATAATGCATTCGTGTATCTTCGCGAACTCTCGACGAGTCACCCTCGTCCAGCAGACTTCTTATCAAGTCAGCTACGGCCTCAGAGACCGACCGGCGTTAAGCCGGCTTTTGCATTTGCAAAATTGAACTTGTGAATGAACATGGGTGGCTTTACTGTGATTTACTTGTTTTTTTCGATGAAGCAGCCTTGGGCCAGCTGGCCGATCGTCTGAGCCCTCACCAAGAGTCATGCTACCATGATGCGGGTGGTTGCGTGGTTTGGAATTTGTCGGCCATGAGGAAAAGTACCTAAGTACTCACATTCAGTGTCAAGCGACATTCGTCAGCAAAGTCGTGTTCTCATCTCACTCTATGGCCCATGGAAAGAACGGAACCAAGATTGCTTGGAATGATGGTGTACAATCGAATTGAGCCACCGTTACGATTTTCACTCGGTCTATATCCAGATCACACATAGCAACTATAGTCTACAAATCGGCATACCAGAGAGTATAGTTAATTGCTGCTCAGAATTGCCCTCAGATATGGTCAATATGCCGCCGTGGCCGAGGCAAGACAAGTAGATTAGATGATCATCGGATCCGATGGATTAGAGCTGCATGCTAATCTCACCGTACCACACCGAAAATCCAAGAGGGGAGGTATCCTGGATACTACCTAGCTCCGATCGGTGCACCGAATGCCGTGATTTTTATGTTATGCCATGAATTGAATACCGGCGTATTCTGTAGTAGCAAGGAGGTAAACAAGCAGGCCTGTATGCATGGGTAGCCAGCCGGAGTTGCGAGGCATTTACACGGTTCATTACACTTGGCTGTGTACTTGGTGATGCGGAAGCCGAAGCCGCTTGGCTATCGTACACCTTGTGGAACTTCATCGGACCTCAGAACCCGGGCTTCAACCCGAAGATTCGTAAACTCAAAATTCTCTTGTCTTGTAATTTCGTTTATATCGTGGTATAGCCATTCAGTGATGGTACATGAGCAGCAACAGAAAAGCTGATTCCGCAATCAGTTCTTTTCATGCCTCTGTTCGTCATCATGTCGATCAGACTAGCATGTACGGGACGTAGACTGAAGGTGCCGCACCTGGCATCTCTTCTCTTCCTTCTCTTCCTCTTCTCAGCGGTCCAAGCCCAAATCGACCCCCAAGTCACGGTCCTGAATGGTACCTACGCTGGTCTACACCTCCCAGAATTCAACCAAGACGTCTTCCTAGGCATGCCGTACGCCCAATCCACAGGAGGGCAGAACCGGTTCCGAATTCCGCAGGCACTGACGGGGTCGTGGAATGGGACTCGGGACGCTAAGCAGTATGGTCCCGCGTGTCCGGATGAAAATGTCGAGGTAGATGGGGTGTATGGGATGGGGGAGGATTGTTTGAGTATCAATATCGTGAGGCCGGATGGAGTTGAAACAGGAGAGGAGGTTTCAGGATTGCCGGTTGTGGTTTGGATTCATGGGGGCAGGTGAGTAATTTTTGCTTCTAGAGTTGTTGTGGCAGGGAAGGATGGAAATAAGGGGGGGTTGAACGGAGATAAAGAGATAATCGGGCTAATGTTTATACAAATGACAGTTACCAGGCCGGCACGAGTGCGCTAGATTATTATAACCTGACGTACTTGGTTCAGAGGTCGGTTGAGGTGGGCAAGCCGATTATTGCCGCTAGTATTAATTACCGGAAAGGGGGTTGGGGAATGATGTACTCGAGGGAGATTCAGGTAAGCCTCAAGATATGGCGGGTGGTTGTGATGGAGGGGTTGTTGACACTGAACGGAAATAGGGATCTGGAAACGCGAATCTTGCATTGAGAGATATGCGTAAGGGGCTCGCGTGGGTTCAAGAGAATATTGAGGCCTTTGGGGGCGACACCTCGCGGGTCACGATCTGGGGCGAGTCTGCAGGATCTTTTGCGGTTGTGAGTGTCCCCTTTTTCCAGCGGACTGAAGCGGATTGAACAGGGTTTCAGGGAGAAGTGAGTTGACAGTGTGTAGGGTCAACTGCTGCTGACTTATGGTGGCCGAACTGATGGGCTCTTTCACCGGTCTATCCAGGAAAGCGGCTCTGCTACAACAGTGAGTTTACCCGCATTGAGGATCGGAAAGATCCGGGCTAACAAAACTGTAGGCATGGTACAATGGCTCAGACTGGTACCAACCCATCTACGACAAGATCGTGGACCAAGTCAATTGTACCGACGTACCAGATACACTGGCTTGTCTCCGTACTGTCGACTACGAAGTCTTGTACCCCTTTATGGCATCCTCCAAAGTAAAGGGTCCAGGTTTCTATCCCACAGTTGTAAGCATTTCTTGTCTTTTTTTCTGATCTCACTATCTGATACTACCTTACTTCAATCTTCCGGACACCCCTTAACTTACACACCCCCACTCAGGACGGCGATATCATACCCAATTATCCCAGCATCCTCCTCTCCACGGGCAAATTTGCCCACATCCCGCACCTGTACGGCACCAACTCTGACGAAGGCACCGACAACGCCCCCTCCGGCGGAATAATCAACACCGACTCTGACCTCCGTACCTACCTCCAGCAAGCCACCGGCTTTGACTTTCCCCCCTCAGTCATAGACCACATCATGACCCTCTACCCCGACGACCCCACCGTCGGTATTCCCCTCAACACCGGCACCGAACGCTTCGCCGACAAAGGCTGGCAATACAAGCGCATCGCCGCCATACTAGGCGATGTATTCTACCACGCCCCTCGATTGTTCGACGTGCGGAATTACGTCAAGTACGGGGACGAGACGTATGTCTACAGATTTAACACGAGGGGATTTGTCAATGGCACGAATGAAACGTATACCGATTTGAGCGGGGAGATTGCCCCAGCGTATAAGGGGGTTGCACATTTTAGTGAGGTGGCGTTTGTGTTTGGGAATCCGAAATATGTTGGGCCGTGGTCGGATTATGAGTCCTTGAGTAAGCAGATGGGGGAGCAGTGGGTGAATTTTGTGTATGAGGGGAATCCGAATGGGTTGTACTTGCCAGAGTGGCCCATCTATGGTAGTCGAGGGGAACAGGGGGTGAATTTGGTTTTGCAGACGGAGGCGCAGGGGGGAAGTTATGTGGAGGAGGATACGTATCGGTTGGAGGGGAGAGAGTATTTGATTGAATGGGCCAGGAGGAGGCATGTTTAAGGAAGTGAGATCAGCGTTCACGGTTGTGAGCAGAGGATTGTTTGTAATAATTAATTGCCTTGGTGAGTTAGGTTTAGTGAGCTTCAAGTCTTGCCACGAGATTCTGTTTCTTAGCTCCCTCATTCTTCTATGCACCGGTCAAATCCTCATCCACTAGCATGACTTGAATGCTTATACGCAGAATCATATCCATTTCATCAAACATATCCCGTGGGTTATCCAAAGATAATTCGAGAAACAAGCAGATTCACGTAAATGCCAAAGATCTGGACGTGTGCTCTTCAAAGAGGCACCGTTAAGTGCAGAGCCAAGAGTTAAAATCATGGCAAGTATAACATCCGACTTGACGTACGTTCGAAAGTAAGCATAACTCCGTCACACGGCGGCTTTGAGGCTATTCCTCACCGGGCCTAGGATCCGACCCCTTGGTAGCCAATAGCACCTTGCCTCGCTGAGAAGGGGTTGCATACACATGCAAGGTGGTTAGAACGTGCCACAACCCAGCGCCCATACCCCGCTCTCAGCTCATCTCTCACATTCCTTACCGTGTGCCCTATCCGTTAGCCAACTTCCAAAGCAGCAAAAGTAACTAACTTAGTGAGGAGCCAAGCTAGCGTTGAATATGAACAGTCCCCCGCCTCTCCTCTGCCATAACACCCAGCGTACTTACACAAGTACTTGCACATTCACTCCCATAATGCCAGGCAGAATCAAAACAAGGCATCAAACCCGGCTCCTCGTCCAACAACGCCGAACCATTGTCCCCCAATAGTCCCCACCGCACACCTACCGGCTACACCATCCCTGACCGTACCTCGGTCTCGGAGCTAGGATGAACATGGAATGGCTACCGCTAGGGCGCGTAACTGCTCTCCAACGACGCAGCCGATCCGGACCGCCTCGATCTGTCACATGCTCATGGACGGAGATTTGACATGGCGCCTATTCTCGCAAGAGACGAAGACGGAAATGACGCATTGCCGGCCCACCTCCTTGACATCGGCACCAGCACGGGAGTCTGGGCCATCGAACTTGTGCAGCGCTATCCTTCATCCTGCGTCGTCGGGATGGACCTGAGTCTGATCTAGCCGCTCTCGTCTTCATGTCGAAAAATTGCACATTCGTTCGTGAGGATGCCGAGCACGGGGATAGGTGGGAGGCATTTGATCCCGGCTTTTATTTTGTGCACCTGTGCAACATGTGTACTTGTCTCCGCGAGGGGCGAGGATGGCGCGAAAAATCTCGGAAAATATGAAGCCGGGGGTTGGGTCGAGTATCAGGACTTCTCGATGGTGATGGTAGGGAAGGCCAAATGCGACAACGTCACGTATTCATACCAGACCCCATGGAGTTTCCCAAACTTAGCTCCAAGTTATACTTCATCCGGAGTCCGGACGCTTCCCCTACACTTCGCCAGTCCCTATCCTTGGCTATTAGAGTGTGGTATGTACGGATATTATCGTAGAATCAAAATGACTGGGTTGTCGTATTTGGCCGATTGTTCGCAATGAACATCTGTAGAGGATGGCGATGCGGACGAGTTGCTGTGGGCTAGTACGGGAATAGGTGGATGTGCATGACGATCGAGGGGGCAGCGGCGTTTGCGAGGGAAGATTAAGATTGCGCATAGGTAAAAGGACTGGTGAGTGAAACGTCTGAATGGTGGTGATAGGACCTTTATACCTGTCATTTCTGGTACACATGCTGGAATTGTCAAGACTGACATTGTAAAACTAGGCTGGCAGAAGACGGATTCGTTGATGTGACTGAGAGGTACTTACACCTCCGTCTTCCCTTTTTCGATTCCATGCCCATTCCATGGAGATGGCCGAGCCACAATCCGGTGTTGTCATCGATGACCAGCCTAATGTCACCCTAGGCCTCGGTTTCCTCTGAGCTCTCTGAGTACACCACAGCAGAGATGGTGTTATCCTGAATGGCTCATTCAAGTTATCCATCTCCGTACTGGGCGTGGAAAAGGGTCGTCTCTGCTAACAAGGTTGCATCGAGATAAACATTATTATTATCAAATATGCCGTAGGCTCGAAGCCCCCAGACCTCTACCCGTGCTCCCGTATACCAAACCGTGCCCTAATGGCTGGACTAAATACATACGCTGCTTGGTCGATTCGCTACCATACTACGTTGGTTCTCAACCTACCAACTGGACAACAAAAGTACCTCAACAGGTACGAATAATGTGAGAAGATCGATGATATCCGGGCCCTGAAGCTGTCCGACCCGTCTTTAGCAGCCGCCTTACAATAGCCCAACTAACTATCGGTTCTCCTGTTGTCGTTGCGAGGTCTCTGCGAGAGTATAGCGGCCCGCTGTCGTTCCCTCGATCCTTCCAACAGTCCACAAAAGAGGATTACGAACCGCCGAGCACTGGACGAGGACGGCAGCGATGAATTGCTTCCTGGCGCTGGTCTCTGTGAGCCGCGCAACAAAGTCAGAGCCAGAAAATGCCACCCCCGTCGGCCTGACTGCCTCGCCTGCCCGGCCAAGCCTCAATTCCAATTGTTTCCTACGCTTTCTCTGTCCCTCATGGCGTTAAGACTTTGACTTTCTGCTTGCCACCGCCATCTCTCACAGCCCCTGAATCTTCAAATCGAACTGAGCACTGATCCCCTGCAGCGCCAGTTCCATCATGCCGAGTTCCTGATTGAACCGCCTTTTCAAGTCGTCGTCGTCAGCGATAGTGGTTGTGCTGATGCTGACTTAGAAGTGCTCCTCGGCTTTCTGCAACTTGATTTTCCTTTCGAGACTCAACTGCTCAATTCCCAGAACGAACTGCTTGGTATCCGTGTTTGTGTGCGTGGAACCCAGACTCAAGTATTGCTGGTGCAGTGTCACATGTTGATTTTCGAGATTAAAGTGCTTCGTTTTCTAGACCCGACTGCCTGGTCTCCATCTCCCTATCTCGTGGAAGATATAGTGGGTAGCCATACCAGGGTCGGAACTTCTCGATATATGGCCAACTGCACTTACCTGAACTGTCCAGTACTATGAAACCGGCATTATACTTCTCGGGTTCCGGAGCCGCGGCAACCAAGCGTTAATTGTTCCTACTCTTTGCAGCCTCCCACGCCCTTGGCCGGACACTGAATTGGCCACGTAAGGTCTGCTGTCGATAGTGGGGTCCTCCTTCACTTGTACGGCGTGAATCTGGAGCTGCATTTGACACTGCTGTGCGAAACCTTAGATCCGACGTCACTCGCGGCGGACGAGGATTACCCGCATTTGCCATCTTGCCCGCCGTGTAAGCATTGAATAAACTCAAGTCCGCCCCAGCCTTTTCCAGGATGGTATTGATATCAAGCCGATTCATTATTTTCTTCCATATTATTATCCGGCAATTATTGGGACTCGCCGGTAGAGGGTTTGCTTTGCAGGCAGGATGACACACTTCGCGAAGGTGGCCTGCAAGATACCACCGATATTTGAAGCTGAAGTGTCACTACGATGCCACTTGTCGTGCTCGTCAATAACGTAGCGAATACCTGGAGAACTCCAATTACTCATCTTAACAGCGGGAATGGCGGTCCAGTTTGGGATGTTGAAGGTAATAGAATACTGACATATCACACGGCCGACTCGACGCCGCATATAGTACACGAAAACCATATCGTGTCCATCTACAGCAGCTCCACACGACGTCTCTGGCACATTGAGCAGTCCCGGCAATATGCGTTGGTTCGAGGTCAAAGTGGTGAGGCTAGTTGTCCTATACTCGTCGGCAGGCGTCACGTGTATTGCTGAGCAGGACTTCCCAATTCTAAAGTGGCATCTCGCCCACGTCAAGAACCCTCTACCTCTTCTCCCGCAGCGACATGATCGCCGCCGTTATCCCTCAGTTCATCTTCACCTTGCCCTCCTTTCTCTCCGAAGCACCGGACTTGCACGATCAGGCATCCGTAAGAAGATGATACAAGTTCAAGGGCTTTGGGCATTAGTGGAAGATGCTTACACAACAACTTGACTCGTTCGTGGAACGCCGATACACCATGCCCTGGAGATCACGTAGCAGACCGCACTAAAAGCGACTCACCCCACCAACCAAATCAACAAATATCAGCATAAATAGCCGTAGAAGCCATCCCGCATGAGGACCCAAATAATGATCCAAGACAAGTTTGCGACAATATATCAAAGGTTCGTCTCTGTTTTTTTCTCTCAGCGAGATATGACATACAAAAGAAGAGGGGCCAGCTACGTATTGCTGCTGATATCTATACCCGAGCCCAGGTAGGAACTCCTTTCCTCCATTTCCACACAAAGGGCTTGAAGCCGCCAATCCCCAGAAAATGCACGCAAGGGCGCCCTGTGATATCAAGCAAATCAATTCGGTCTCCGGGTCCCGAAAACCCGGAGCAAATGGGGAAGAAACGCCTGCATTCGCCGCCCGCCTTTCCCGGGGCTCCTTATCCGGTCAGCCCTGAACTCCTGTAAATGCTGCTCACGAAGATCCGTAGATTGAAGATGTGGTAATGTGTGGTATCCTTAAGTAGAAGTAGTGTATAGTGTGTTGTGGTGCGAAGGTGCGTTGCACCATGTCTGAAAGTGGGACGTTGTGTCCTATTCGATGGTGTCCTCTTCGATAGCTTCCAGTGGCGGCCGTACCGATTCGGGTGCGCCCCGACCGTACCACCATTCGTCCTCCTCGGCCGTGCCATCCTCTCGAATCAGCTCCAACATCACTTGTGCGTTGCGCTTGATGTCTTGTGGCCGTTGAACAATATTCCTGTCCAGAATAAGAGCTTCTGCCGTGGGTAGCCATATTTGTTGCAAGGGGGGCAGATCGGGTATTATTAGCCGGAGGTGCTCTCGAGAAAGTGGGCCCATCGGCATGCCGGCAGAAAGACTGGTACCGAATACCAGACTTTCCCATGTTGTCCCGGACATGGACACATCGCTCGTCCGCCGACCCCCTTCAGACCCAAGCCTGCTTCGGTTGGTCGGCAGAGGCGGTAACGGTTCGGTGTGTGCGCCATCTTTTGTATCTTTCATGTTGAAACTCGACTTTTTCCTTGTAAGCCCGAGTAGGCCTCGACGTGGCTTCGTCATAGATTCCATAGGTTCCTTCGTGACGGAGTGGTACCAATTATCAACGGCACCTCTTCGTGTGTTGTACCCCTTGATCTCCCAGAACCTCTCAACCTGCCGCAGTCCACCCACGCAGAGAGCCGTCGCATACACGTCATCCGCTGGCTTGTCTTTCAAATAACCTCGAAGCGACCGTTCCACTCGACCCACATAGGAGGGCGGCCGCAATCGTCGACAGAACGAGGATATCACCAGGGGAAAGACCTGATGGACTTGCAGGAGAGTCTGATCGTCGTACATGTTCATGATCTTCGTCTCGATGGGGTTAACAGTATATGGCTCTTTGAGCAGACCGTGACCGTGCTCCTCAATGTACTGGATGTGGAGGTTCCTGTATGTCTCGAAGAAATGGAAAACTGTAAATAAAAGTGGTATTAGACGGCGGCGCATTCGCTCCCGTTGAGGTGCGAATTCCAGCCGTTGTTGCTCCGTAACCCTTAGGAAAATCCCCTTGGTGATCCACTCGCAGATCAGATACGCCAATTTGGCAGCTACATGCAGTCGATGCCAGATTCCACATAAGTAATGGAAGTTGATCGAGGACAGCTCTGGTGTGGGATAGAGCCGGACGGCGTAAGCGGGAACGTGATGCTGAAGATGATAGCGAGCGATGGGCAGCTCATTCAGAGATACCATGGCATGCCACGACCGCGAAGCCAAACGCAGGGTCAGTACGTCAGATAAGGGTAACGAGGCAATGATCTGGATCTTTAATTCATTGGGGAGAGCTAAGAAGAGCTGGTCAAAAGGCAGACTAGCACCGTTGTTAGTTCGTATACGCCTCTACCGTGGAAATCTCACCAACCTCTTCTTCTTGCCAGCGTCAGTCGATGACCTTCGTGCGTCCTGATCGCTAGAGCCCCGAGTTGGAAGTATGGACCGAAAGCTGAAATTTCCTCGCTTTTTCTCTATGGTTTTCAAGGCGGCATCGCTTTGGTGTTCTGGATGTCTCCCAATGGGAAGAATAAAGGTCGAGGGCTGGGCGACAAGTGAACCATCATGAGACTGAGCCGCTTGAGGCTGGTCTTTCACATCGTATAACTGCTTTAGTTTCTCAAAGTATCGCTGAGAGGCGAACTCTGTGACGTGAGGGGGATCCATGGGTGCGGAGAGGAGGACGGGCAGCAATTGTGCTGTGTCCTCTACAGAGCAGGGCACCCCAGGAAGTCGAAATGATCGGGAACGGTCGTCGGCTGCCTATCGCGCATGTTGAGACATAGGGCTAATAGAGAAATTGTGGACGATAGAGGTCGGTTTCGATGTGTCGAAAAAAGAGCGACGGAAAGCGAGCGTGCTTGTACCCAGACTCTTGCACCAATACGATCGTCAGCACCCTCGAAAAGCCTTTGAATTCCTTCGTTTTATTTCTGGTCGGGGTTCGGCGATAGGATCGTTGAAAGGCAACCCTAGCGGCGGACCCCAAGTTTCCTTCGTCCTCCCGCCTATTCGTCTCAAATAACAGCCGGCGTCGGTCGCTTGCCTGTGTTGTCTGATTGTCTAATTGTTCGTTGCAGCTCACTCTGTACACGGATTGCTGGTTAGGTCGTCGACAATTGGCCGGGGGGCAAAGTTGCGATTTCTGGCTCGGGTGGTGGTTCCACTGAGGGAGGGGGCGGGGGGGGGGGGGGGGAGTGGCCTCAGGCGATGAAGGGGTGTTTGACGAGACGGCTGCTATCCCTTATGCCACTGGGAATTACAAGAATAAACAGTCTCACTTGAGCCAGCTTTGACGGTCAATGTCGGGCAAGCCACGAGAATAGGAAAGGGGAAGATGAGGTTATGGGGGCCAAAAGTGAGGTGAGCGGCCGAGGATGGTGAAAGGGGAGAAGGAATTAGCTCTACTGGATTGACGCACCGAAATGGAGCAGATGGTAACGTTAGTACCAACTCAACAGTACGCAGCCAGCAGCAGCACACACACACACAAAGCAGACACACACAACACGCACATGCACGGGTTGAGCAAGATAATGACCGAATGCAGTAGTCGACTAGAAGAGGCAATGAGAGCATTGAACAGAGTAAGTAGAGAGCGAGTAAATAGAGAGCCAAGGATCTGGCTGGTGGCAGTGGTCGTCGCTCCCAGTAGCGGAAAAAAAAAAGGTCCGAAGTCAAGTCCAGACTGACTCTTGGGGTGGGCGAGGCGACCGTCAACTTTTAAGTGCAAGCGCAAATGGTGGACAGATCCGGGTGGGTTGTCTGGAGGAGAGAAGGGAAAGAGGCCGAGAATGAAGAAGAGGCGCCTGGGTGTGGACGGGGTGTAACAGCGTGGAGTGGCCAGGGTGGGTACCTGTGGCAGCGTGGGCGGCGACGGGCTTGATGAGCGCGCCGACGCTCCCAATGTCATTGGAATCTCTCAACTTTCTGGAGCAGGAAAGAGGGCGTCGGGACATGGACTGGGGTGTCTGGGGGTGTCCGAAGGTGCAAGGAGGGTGACCAAGTACGCCTGGGCGGCAAATGCACTAACATGCCCACTCGGGGACACTCTCGTGGGAAACCATTCATCATGGCTGCAGGTGGTGGTTCTGGGCTTGCGGAGCAGCCACTGCACTTGCGGCGGCGGTTTGGCCGGCGTAATAGTGGAGCTCAAGCCTCACAGGCACAACGCACCCAACGATCCAATCAAGCCCAGTCTCCAAGCTGCAATCTACCCTTTCTGGTCTGCGCATTTACACCTCTCGCAGCTCTTCTACCCCTCGCTTGCTGTCGCATAGTAGCACCCAGCCGAGTCTCAAGTCTATTACTATTACCACTGCATCGCCGTCCATTAAGAGTTCCATTGCATTCAAGTGGTCGTATCATCAGGTGTCCGATCGGGCTACCGCCATGGCTTTCCGCAAGGTAAGGTAAAAGGTACTTTGATTCACATCTTGTCTTGGTCCCTCGAATCGGCCCGCCTCCAAATCTTTACGGTCTTGTGGTGAGCTTTTCCCCATTTTACACGCAACCAAAACCGGTCTTGACTGAATCGGCAAAATATCAGACGGCGATGTCTAACCATGCTCATTCGGTGCCTTCACCTAGATGTTGAAACAGGTCGCAGCCGCCGATTCTGCACGTTTGACTTTCGGGTTACCTCATCTGCACCCCCATGTGCTTAGGCTTGGTCTGCGAGCTGCACGCCCTATACAGAATATATCGATGACCATCTCTCTCGTGCTCATGCTTGTGCTCTGCAGCAACACCATCGTTACCCGGTTGCTATCTTGACCCTTCACTTACACGCTCAACTCCACCTTGCAGGCATGAGCTATCTGTGGACGCGCAGGTCACGACGTCCATTTAGCCTGCTACGGAGCCATGACTCGGCTGAAGGTCCCTTTACGACACCACACGAGAGTATGCGAATGAGCATAGAGGATTCTACCGCGTTCTTCCCTGACCATTGGGAAATGCTCCTCCACAACTGTTGGTCAAAGCAAACGGCAACGTCCGAGGAAATGGCCGGCAAGGTTTGGGGATTACGCACCGTAGACATCCTCCCCATCTTTCCCACATCCACTGAAAATCCAGTCACGCTGGAGACATGGTGGAAGTTTGACCGAATGTTTTGACGGGAGGGCCGATTCCTTGGGTTCTGAGTGCATCTGACAGGAATACCCACTGCCGCGGCGGTCGTAGGTGAGACGTGAGGAGAGTTGGATCCGTCCGTCAACTAGACTGCCGCACGCTACGTGGGATTACGTTGTATCATTGTATCATACCTTGGTTGTCAACGGCACGATATCACGACAACTCGCGGCTGCTATTAACGACTGCTGGTGCTTACCGGATATCCTGCGCGGAAGTGTCTGCCCAGGTGCCCGCGAATACGGCTAAAATAATGCCAACTGGATCTGTTCCTGGCAGGATCTGCACGCGGATTTCGGCACTTGTCGTTTCTTTTCTCAATTTGGTGTCGGTGCTACCATAACAAGCCAGGCCCTAAGCCTGTCTGGGTCTGCCCTACGAATCTGTGACCGCGATACTCAGATCTCCGTCTCTTGGGTCTATGGTTCTCAAAAACTCACGATACCTCAGTCACTATACTGCGTTCTGCAAGCAAGCAGACATGACGTTGGGGCCAGCGCCAATGTCCAAGGTGACAGACAACCTACGGATCCTCCGCCATCGCTCACGGAGGCGTTCGGCGTAGACCCACACTGATCAGTGGTGCAATCTGGCCGACATGGCCGCTGGGCTCGGCAGTATTATTGTCTCGGCGCGCCGCCTCCCAGACCACTTTAGCCGGCGCGCATTGGTGCATGGCATGCCTTCACACGCAATTACTGGCAATTTGAGCCATTCTCGCATTGTCACGATCCATCGGAGAAAGCGCTTGTAACACTTGCAAGTGCACATGTTGCCTCGTTCTCCCCTCACAATGGTCTGCATTGCGAACCTGCAAACGCCGAAGAATCTACACTGTCCATAGAGTAGGTGCCCAATTGAAATGACATCCCCGCGAAACGAGCCGCCGCGGACCCATGTCCACCCAGCATGTCGACTCCGGCCCTACTCCGGCGAGTCTTGACTCTTTATCGAGAACGGCCAATGTGGCGTCTCTGATTCGCTCTCTTATCAGCTGTCGTGGAAACCACTTTCGTCGGAAAATTCTTATTCATGTATTCATGACTTCGAGAAGAGTTCTTGGCAGACACACCGGTGGGTCCCCCTGCCAGGCCGCATCGTCGTGCCTCCGAAGATTAACACGAGACAACTGACCCAAGCTATACCACAACTCATGTTATCAGATAAAGAGGGGTTGATCACCCACCCGCCATCTTCTTAGTTTTACGCTTGGCTTCTCTGATCTCTTTGGCGCGTCGTCATTCGGGTTTTTTCGCTTTAGAGAGCCGGCCAAGGTCAATATTCGGCCAAATGTCCGGGCTCAGGAGGGATCCGCGTTTGGCGTTCTCGTACATTGCGCATCTAGAAGCTCTACCCTAGCTGTAACGTGTCGTCTTGGTCAAACACATCAAAGCGCCATTGCAGCTGCTCACACTGTTGCAGCATAAAATGTAGAAGAGGTTTGTTCCCCCTTCTTCTGCATGCTTTCATGATGTTGGCGGGCGGCTTCGATCACGGAGCATCGGGACTTCTACGTACGCCCTTCTACTCCACCGCCTGCAGAGAGTCTTTCGTCCCGGTTCGCCTTCCCCCGAGGCGACGATCCAGTCATGGGAATCGCTAGTGGTATGTGGGGGTTCACCGCCCGCGAGCAACTTCTCGAATCTGGGGAAATGGTGGAGCGACATGGGGCCCGTGGAGGAGAAAGCCCGAGCTGAGGCTTCTCATGAGTCAAGCGAGTCATGCTATTACACAACGCACTCAGCGCATGGTCACGATGTGTTCACCTGCACCAGGAAGATGCTTTCATATTTGCTACAACGAAGCATTCGGTCCTTCCCGTGGGAGGAACTCGTGGTCCCTTGTATCGATCTTTGCTCACGCGAGAACTGTTCTCGTTGAGCATGAACCCTAGAGACGAACCGACAAGAAGTTGGCCATCTACCGCTCACTCTCCACCTGGATTTCGTTCCACTAATCTCGCTTCTGTTGCTGTACCTATGATGAGCTACTTGAAGTCTTCTCGAAGCAGGCGACCGCATGAGTATTCTCTGGGATGCGAGCAACTGTATCACCGATTGACTGCATTTCATGCTCCAGTCAATTAGAAAGCAGAGCATACCACGATGATCGCGAGTATTCGAGAACTAGGCTTCGTAGGCGGCCCGAAACATGTTCGGTAACCAGGTTTTGCAAGCTAGCCCTGCCCGCCCGCCGCTGCGGTTTACGGCGGAGGGGCAGATCATCATGTTACGCAGGCAAAAGCGTATCGTGTATGGCACCACCCAAATATCAGGTGGTAGATCAATTGGCAATGTGGCCCCCAATTCCATGCCATTTTTGGGTCAACAAGTCACGGCACCTGTCGTCGATCCTCGAAACCGTTTCCCAGTCTTCTCCAACAACTCTGCCTAACACCGACACGACGGACACGTTATTGTTGCCTCGCTCCGATCACTCCGTTCTCTCCGTGACATCACTTGAATGTCCTCTCGTCGCCCATGTTGCCATTTTCAGTTGTCGATTGACTGACATAGAAGTGGGTGACACAATAACCCGCGTTAGCCCTAGCATCTGTGCCCCATGCCATCGCCAAGGCTGCACCACCATCTGAAGATGTTCGGACGAATTGCGCCCGTCTACCGGCAAGTTGGATAGTGCTGACCGACAGTTAGTTTTATAGACAGACAGGCACGTTGTTCGATACCGGAGAGGCCGCACCAGAGAACACTGGAGGTATACCCTGATTAGATGCGACTTGCACACTTTTACGACACAACCCAGGCTCATCAGTTGGGCAAATTAAACCTCGGCAAGTTGGGACATTTTGAGTAGTTTTGTAAGAACAAAACAAGATCACGACCCATCCCCATCATGCGAGGAATGGAAAATTCGGGGGTTTGGCGGCAAAGGCTCCCGCCGCCTGCCCGCAGTGCAGAGTTCTTCCCTTACCGACGTGCATGTTAAGGTCTGCCACATTTACTAAAAATAGGCCCCCGCGATGCGCTCTTCGTCGTTGAAAGGTTGCACTCGCCGAGCGTCTCAAGAGAAAAACGTTGTACCTGCAAGCTACGTCGCGACTCTGCTCACCCACGGCACCGCAAGGTCGCATTTCTTCGGTAACCAAAAGTCCATGTCGCGTACCGCTTCGTCATTATCATGAGGCACCAACCAACGCCAAGGGAACCCCGTCGAGCGGCTCCCCTTTTCAGCTAGGAAAGTCATGCAGAAGAGCCGTTGCTAATTCCATTGTATGTTTTCCGTTTCGGATGCGCCAGGCCTACTCTGTAACTAGAACTAGGAGGAGTAAGTTGATAGGTAACGTGGGCAGGTAGGAGGGGCTCTAGATTGACATAATGCGAATTTTAAGATAGTGAAAGCTCCCGTCTCCCTTGTAGTGTGCTGGGATTGTCGGCCGTTGTGGTCTTGCGGGCTGACGATCCCATCCCGATCCCGTCCATTGCGCTTCGCTTTTCCACCTTGTTGGATCCATCTTCCTCCATCCTCCCTGTTGGCCCTCAGTGCTTTCTTATTTTTATTTTTTGTGTCGCGTTGCTTGCTGACTGTACCCGGTTCTGACTCTGGCGCCGCTTCGCTTTCCCACATCGTGTCGGTCTGCTTTTACGTCGCTTTGCTCGTATATATTCGCACACATATGGTACGCAGGGCATCCGATCTGCGGTCAGAGTAGCAACAGTAGCAGCAGCAACGCAGTTCACCACTTCTATCTTCGGACAACCCGCTGAAGGACGAATTCGAATACGGTTGTGGTTAGTTAACTTGTTTCCTGGGGCGATATTACCCGGTGTACATTCAACAGCACCAGCACGCCCGCACACATACACACACACACACACATATACATACACATCCAAATTCAACGGCAAGCCCCCAATCGTCGTCGAGGCCCTATTCATACGTCTCGCCTTGCCTCGCCTTTTCCCGCTTCTACTATCTGTCTGGCTCACTTGTTCCCCTCAGGGTTACTACTGACTCTCAAACGAAACCCACAAACCCCGCGTTCTTTGTTGTTGTGTGGCCCGCTGCACTGCCCCTTACATCACATCATCTAGACCACATCTATCCAGGGTCGCATCCCGGCGCAGAAGCAGTTTGTGCGTCTCTAGTCCGTCCCCCTCACCAGGCGTGCGGCTCAGCAGCAGTAGAAAGCACGCAAGAGCTAAGCTAAGGTAGCTAGTTAGCTAACTAAGCTGCAACCTCCCTTCCCTTTCCCGCTTCCGGTCTGCTGCTCTCGCTTGCCTCTGTATATTCCTGTAAGGGCGCAGACGGACGGACGGACGGACAGACGGACGGACAGACGCAACTATGGCTTCGCAGACTGCGCCCCGCGCGCCAGCCCTCAAGATCCCGGAGACGGAGCAGTCCCCTATATCGGAGCACCTAGGGCCCGTGGACTCACCGGCGACGCCGTCCTCGCAGAATGCCCTGGCACGCTTCGAGTTTGAGACGGGCAAGGGCAATGAGGGTACCAAGATCCTTATGGTGGAGTGGAATCCAGCGGCAGAGAGCAATGGCAGTAGTACCTCGACAGCAGAAAATGAACAACAAAATTCGGACCAAGGATGGGAGGTATCATGGGAAGGCAAGAAAACAACCTTCTCCCTCAGTGAGAAAGACAACCAAAACGCGACGCAGCGCGTCTACTTCCTTATACCGGCCGACGTGCCGATACCCGCCTCCATCAGCATCTCGCAGCCTCCTCCCTCAGGCCGCTCGCTAAGCACGAAACCAATGCCGGCCATCTTTGCGCCTGCGCTCGGGCTCGACACCAAGACGGATACCGGCAAGCGGGGCGTGCTGCACACCATCTGGGCGAAGAAGCGGCTGTCGCAGCTGCAGGAGGAGATCCGCCGCGAGATGGAAGTGAACAGCGAGGGCATTGGGCTGGAGATGGTGGTGCAGGAGCGGCAGTGGATCATTGATCACTTTGGCCTCGTTGATCCAGACGATGCTGCTGCCTCGGGGCCGAGGCCGCCGCCGCTGGTTGATGTGCCGCCCACGCCGCAGAGTCCTAGGTCGCCTGTGGGAGGAAGGCTGGGGGAGAAGCTGAGGGGCCTCAAGTTGGCAACAAGTCCGACGGACTTGGCGCGTTCTCCTAGTAAGTTTGAAACTTCCCTAAACCTATATATGTTTCTCGATATCCTATGCATGTTGTTTCTCACGCTGAGCCTCTCTCTTTTTCTCTCTGCAGCCATGATTTCCCACAACCATCACCACCTATACTCTTTATCCCCGGACGCGAGCGACATCGCAGTCCCCTCGTGCTCTGCCTTCTCGCAGGCTACAATCGCTTCGAAGATCAACGCCAATGCCGCCGGGCCGGGCGTCGCGTCGCTGAACGCCATTGTCGACAGTAAACCGGGCGTGGGAGCGGGGATTCCGGGAAACACCGGGGGCGGAAACAAGGAGAATGATGACGAGGATTTCTTTGCGCTGCCTATGAGTCCGAGGAGTCCTGAGATGAAGAAAAGTCCTTTTAGCTTCTTATAGACTGGATAAAGTCGGGGAATGTGGTGGGGGGTTGGGGTAGTGGTAAGATAAGGTTATTCCGGAAGGAGTGAGAGGCGAACAGGAGTAGAAGGAATTGTGCCCTGGGGTCTATATCGGATTCCAATGAGCGGGATGAAACTTGAGAACGAGGTTTCATCTTATAATGATGGTGTGGCGGTGCCATCCGAACTGGATATACTGTGTCCTGCGCAAAACCTGAAGGCCGGTCAGCCGTTTGGTTAATAGATGCGTCTTGATCCATCCATTATCATAGACCTGCAGAAGTATCGAAATCCCCAGCCCGGAAATGTACACGAGGACTCTGGAGACAAGACAAATCCTGGAAACAAGGAGCATCTCCCAGTTTTGTTGGGGCGAGCCATAACTTGGCGTATGGACGGATTGGATGGTTGTGCTCGTAGACACAGAACAACACAACAACAAACTATATATGAGAATTCTCATGTCGGTACATGCAGAGTAGGTACTATACGCCTATTTCGTATTAAGGTTCCAAGCCCACCGCCAAACCCAATCAGGACGTATGGTCGTGCCTGAAACATTCCTAACCGCGGAGATGCGTGTGGTCGTCGCGGCGGGAGTGCGTGCTGCTGCCCATCCAATCCTACCAGGAGACAATAATCGGTCCGAATCCAACAAAGCACACATCCTGCACATCATCCTGTCACCCAGTATCAGTACGCCGCGTAGCCGAGGAAATAATTCCGTTCGTTCTCATCAAGCACGCACTGGGATGAACTGTGCGTGTGTATGGATTTGATTCGTCGGATTTAACGTGTATTACGCATACAGATAGTCTTGCTGCGCTTTGGCAAGACGAGCAGCATTCCATGTTTGTTCCCGGTATTAGACAAGTCGCGTTGTATAGGCGGATTCGTGGCGTAGCTCTTTTGCCTGCAGGACCTTGGACAGCTCTCATTGAACCCTCAAATCCAGCTGGGGCTTCAGCGACGACAATGCAGCATGATATCCCTCATATTCAACCAAACAGCTCTTCCCACAGCTGCCTGTCCATTCATTCAACGGCTTTTGCTTTCCTTTCCCAGACAAGCTGACAGAAACCACTGCCTCGTCCTCACCGCCACCCCCCAACCCTCCTCTCATTCCACCTCTCCTTCCTCTCCTGCCTTAAATAACACACCTTCCTCGCCTCCCGATACCGTCTGACCCAATCCCCAGCCTCCCGTTCCGTCGCGGGCTCCCCACTCCCGTCCCCCTCCAAAAAGCTCTCCTCCATAGCCGCGCACACCATCTCCTGCTCCTGCAACCCTTGCGTCAGCCGCTGGTACAGCGAAGCCGGCGCAAAGGGGGCTAGCGCATGGTCCATTTCGGATTGTTTCTGGCGCCACTGCCGCTCGAGCGCGTGCGTTGAGAGGAGCTGCGCTTGGGTCTGGGAGCGTTGGTGCGCGAAGTGCTGTTCGAGCTCCACGAGGTGGTGTGCAAGGTTGATATTTTCGTTTAGGGAGGCGAGGAGGGCTTCGTGGGTTGCTGAGAGAGAGGGGTGGATGGTGGATAGGGAGTGGGTGACGGCGTTGAGGAGGGAGGGGTTGCTTAGGAGATCGGCGAGGTCTTGTTTCCTATCAAGTAGTGTATGTATTAGTATAAACGATAAATCATCAAAGCCAGGTATAGACGCGCGCAAAAGAGTACGAGAGGTGCGGGCTCACGACTTGTCCTCAAGAAATTTGGGGAGCCATTGCTCGCCTGGGTCTGGGATCTCCTGCGGTTGTTGACTCTGTCTTGCCTGTGCTGGGATCAAGCCTGATGAATCGAAAGCGACACCTTTACCCTTCCCTTCATGTCCGTTGAGGCCATCGCCCTGAAATGGGGGCCTCAGTGGTGACTGCGAAACCGCTGGCGTCCCCAAACGGCTTGAATCGTGACTGCTAGGTTTGGGTGGCGGCACTGGAGGGGGCGGTGTTGGGCTGTACATTTTGGATGAGTAGAGGAGAGTACAGGAGTCACAAGTTGATGATTTCGTATGCCCCCCCAAGTTGCTGGCAGTGTTGACTACGCAAATCGTTGTCAGACGATGGTCGCATGTGAGATGGAGTAGTCGTCATTGCGGATCTTGGGTTTATCTTATCGGAGCTCAGTGGCAATTGTAAGTTGACTAGAGGTTTGAGTAGGCTTTCCTATAATTGCCGGTATTTATTAGCCCCTAACGAAGAGGACGAGGACAACGAAGGAAGGTAATGGAGTTACGGTTTAACAGCCTGGAATTTAAGATGCTGCCATTCGAAACCGCGCCCCTTAAGTTCTGTAATGGACGCGGGTTCATGGTTTATTCAGGGCTTTGGGAAAATGGCTTCATGATCGAACGCCAGTTGTGAAGGCACCTTGCTGACAGCTTCCGAATCCCAATGTACGCCGATTCCGACATCTGTATCATCCTCATGAAAAGAACACTTTCTCAGTTTCAGTGGGCATTCTCCAAACATGCGCCAGCATACAACCAGGTGCCCAAGGCAGCAACTTTTGATTCAGCCAGGAACCTGCCAGTACCTGTCTGTCTGATCTGTTCATGTATTTCGTAACTACCCTTACTCAAACGGCCCGAAATGAAGCCAAAGTAGCAAAAAGAAAAATGCAAACTCTCTGGTATATCTCAGACATCCAGCCCGCAGCCAACTCGAACTCTTCGTGAGCGAAAAAAAATGCTGAGTCATACAGGCTGTCCTCAGTTAGAGCAGAAACCTCCTCAGTCTTCAAGAGATGTCCGTAAGGAAAAGCCAAGACGAAATCAAGCCCCTCTTCTTTTTTCGCTACGCCGCCATCCTCGAAGTCTCATATTCGTAACCACGTAGCAACGCAATGATGATGATGATTATGATGAACCGACTTTATCAAAAGAAAATCAAATGCCAGCACATACATATGGGGACAAGACCACGCTTGCCCTGAAGATGAAAATGTCATGCAACGCCTGCGGCCAATTGACCGCTTTCCATATATCCCTAAACGCCGTCATTGAGCTCGTGAAATGAAATCATCCGAGGTTTCGCTCGTAACCATCACGTCAGGCCGAGTAAAGACGCTACCTGGCTGAACGAATGGGCTCACATCTCAAGACCATTGATTTTGGCCGCGATACCCTCGGTTCATCGCAGTAGTGCCGTACGTAGAACCGACACCCGTATTACTACTACCCGACCGTTGTGTCGTGCCCGTACTTCCTAGATTGTAGCCCGTGTTGTTCAATCCCATGCCGCCGTGGCCACTAGCCGAATTTCCGAGCCCATCAATATCTAGGAAGCTCGGATCAGAGAATGATGGAAAGCCTGAAGCCACTCCAGCATGTGAGCTGTTTGCCGGTTGTCGAGTATTGTTTGAGCCGAAATGTGGGGACTGGGTCGAAACGTTCCCGGCTTGGCGGTAATTCGCGTTGTCCATTGGAGAAGCGGAGGGAGTCCGCCGCGGTGCAAAAGATTGATTTGTATGCCCAGGAATCCCCTGCAAGGGCGAGCCACGGAATGAGGATGTGTCTGTACCCATCAGGGGCGAGTTGCTGCTCTGCGCACCGAACTGTGGTGAGTGTGCCACGTGCGATACGAGAGTAGTCGCAGGTGAACCGGAACTCATGCGTTGATTCGTATGGTAGGCGGAACCTTGCTGTGCGGTATATGATGAAGCCTGATTCTGGGTGTAGTAGTTCGACGTAGGTCTCTGTTGCTGCTGCGACGATAGCGTAGAAGACTTGGACAGTTGTAATGGTGTGGGGGATGCGATCTGGCCTGTTTGTTGTTGTTGGTGTTGGCGAGCGCTATTGTTTTGGTTCGTGTTCTGCTGTGTATTCTGCAGATGTGCGAAATGCTCATAATGCGCCCTAAGGCCTTCGGCAGGTGGTGCCGAAGATGCTATTTGGCTAGTCGAGTTCGTTACCGGCGGACGATTCCCGTACATGTGATTTCGATTACTTTGGGCCATGGCAGTGAATCGCTCGAGATGGGCGTCTAATCCATCCGCAGCGGTGTGGTTCTGGGTAGTCGCAGACGTGGGGCTTGAGAGCTCTGTTGGCTCACTGCTGCCTCCTGCCGCGGGCCCATCGTTGCCTACGATGCTCTGACGCTTCGAGACCGTCGAATTCGACTTACGCGTACGTTTTGCCGCAGGAGCAGCTGTACCATTTGCGTCCCAAGAGTTCTCAGACTCATTCGCTTGAGTCACAACAGGGCTAGGATTGATCATTGGCGATGCCGTGGGAAGTTGCTGTGCCGACGACGTAGCAGCTGCCGAGCTGGCAAGCCCGTCTCCATTGGAAAGAGGCCCCGCAACCTTATTACTCTGACGCTTCCGTTTTGCTCCGACGACCGAGGACTCTTTGACCTGCGGCGTAGTAGTTGACTGGTTGAGAACGGGGTTGACAGGAGGGGCCGACTGAGCCGGCAGCTGTGTGCGCCTATTCTTAGCAGAAGCAGTTCCACTAGCTGCCGAGCTCTGAGAAGGGTTCACTGTATTGGACTGAAAAGTTGGTGGTGGGATGTACGACGTGCTGGTAGGAGGTTGTGTTCCAGCTGGCAGCTGGGGCGTTGCGACCGACGTCTGTGGAGTTAAGCCATCAGCGGCTCCTTTGGACCGGTTCTTGGAGCCCTTGGGTCGTCCTGCATTGGTCTTCTTTTTCGCCTGTCCGTCTGCTGCTGATGGGGCTGGAGTTTCCATAACCGGCGCTGGAGCTGGAGACTGAACGCTATTTGCTATGGGGGGCGCTTGGGTCTGCTGAGGGATCTGCCGAGAACGGGAGTCCTTCGGTTTGTTCTTGGAGCCTTTCGGTCGACCACGGCGTTTTGAAGCTGATGAAGCTTCGGCAATAGTATTATTGATAGATGTGAAACCGGTTGTTGAGCCTGTGGCCGGGGTCACGTTAGCGGCTCCAGAATCAGTCGTTCGGGGAGGCGTTTTGTTTAGTAGGATAAGCACCCGTCTCTCGACGGCATCAGCAGCATCCCCGTCTTCGTCCACCTCCATCATGGTGTCATCCACATCAACCCAGCTTTCTTCGGGGCCGTGCTGATCGTCTTCGCCTCGGTCTGCCGCAGCAGCACCTTGCCCATGGGCCTTGGAGCCCTTCTTGATGCCCTTGTCTCTCCGTATTTTGGAAGCCTTGCTCCCCTTTGGCCGGCCTCTGGGGCGCTTCGGTGGATCAGCCAGCCTCAATACTGGCGCAGGCCGTGGACGAGGTCGGTCAAGATCAGGAAATATCTCGGCAATCCAGCCCACAAACAACGAGCCAGAGCCGTTCGCCTCAGCGCTTTCGGGGAAATTTCCATCTGGTGGCGGAGGAGCCTCGGGTACACCACCAAAATAGGCCAATGCCTTGCAAATCTGGTTCACTACGTCAAGTGGGTTCAGGCCACGAAGAAGAGTCAACAGACGCGCTTGCTCCATCTTGGCCTCCTCCGCCGTGAGGGGTATGCGAGACCGCGGAATTGGAGGGGGATCTTGCTGAGGCTCTGGTGAATCTCGGCCCGCGGCAACGGCAGCAGCGGCAGCGGCAGCTACTTGGGATCTTCCCAGAGGACGGGGGCGTTGATAGTTGGCTCTTCTATGGTGGGATACATAATGATCAGTCTCGGCCATCTTGGCTTGAAGAGCGACGCTTTCACTGTTGCGTTTCGCGGCATCATATCTCGCTTGGCTCTCGGCTACATGAGAGATATCCATGTGCATGACATTGAAGTTGCCTTTGTTCTCGTCCGTCTTTCCCTTCAGCTTGCTAGGGATGGGATTTCGTACTCGGCCGTCCCTGTGGGCAGCATTGCTCGTTGCCATGCGCAGCCCCGGGTGGGTAACAGCGTCTGGTGTGCCCGACATGGAGTGGGAGACTCCATTTTGCGCAATGCCGTCGTGGCCCGAAGGGACAGCGGACGAAGACGATGGTGCTGTCGGATCCGATACAGATGGCCCGTTACTGGATGCGGCCGCCGCGCTGGCTTGCTGTGGGCCTGACATGGTCGCGTCAGCTTCCATATCCAATCATAACTATTTTGTCAAGTCCCGCGACGGTGTGTCCTTTCTGCACTTGAACGTAGGTGCGGTACTGAAAAATGGCTGAAAGGGTCTTTCTCACCAGAAACTGTAGCCATTGGTCCCAGCTGCTACGGTCATAGCCGTAAAGGGCTGGACTTTGTGCGACTTCCCAGCCAGCGATGGGATGTTTGTTTTCCAGTAGGCGCGTCCTTTCAATGTGACATATTTCCAATAATCCAGCGACGAAGGATGATGATAATCAGTCTAGGGAGGCATCACATAAGTCGAGTGTGCCTACGCGCGGTCGTTGTTTTATTCTGAAGTAATCGAAGCAGGGACCGAACGAGTGTAGATGCCGCGCAACGAGAATCGGGTGTACGAGCTGCAGCCGGACTTGACCGTTGCGAAATTTACGGAAGCCGAATGACGGCGAAGAAGAACGGATGTTGTGGTCGCAAAAGATAAGTGAGGTCGACGATGCGGGCGTATCGCGACAAACACGAGAGGTCTAGTTGGTATCACGACAATCAGTGGAGATGCTTGCTTCGTGCGGGTGCCGAAAAAGGTGCTGTAGGAGATCGGAGGTAGAAGATTCGACCCGCGAACAAGGTGCTGAACTGAGAGAGCAATTGAACACTGGAATTTGTACAACTGCATTAGTGGAAGGTCTGCACCTCAATCAACCAAGACGCCGACTTCCAAAGCGGCGGCGGTTGGATTTCCACGTCGACTTTGGGAAGGAAGGGTCACAATGCATCGTCTAAATTCGGTTAGGTCGAGGTTGCAACTGGCAAGGTTGGCTACACGAAGAGGTGGCTGGCGCATCAAGTCCATATTAGAAGTTTCGAAGGCATCATACATGTAGTAACACGGCGCAACTCACTCTGATACTAATTCTTCGAGACAATAAATGTCTGCCTTTAATTCTTGTCGTATTCCAGTGACTCTGATTGTCGCTGTGTTTCTAACTTTGTCTGATGCGACTGACGAATTTGTACTTTTTGACCTGCCGAATTTCCAAGCATTGTAGTAGTTGGGATACTGATTGCGCTGGTACTAATGAATTTGGATGTACAGAATAACGTACAACCCCACCTTTATGGCCACCCACCTTTATGGCCACCTAATCTGCCAACTACAATAACCTTCGGCACAACAGATTGTCGTTGGTATTGGCTATTATTATACAATGCCTCGATATTCAGAAAATTCGATTCAAGGCGCTCTCAACGATATCAATCAAGGGATATCCAGCGCCAGGCTTCCCTCCGATGGGGCGTTCCATGCTCTACCCTCCAATTACGACTCGGCGATGGCCTCAGCCATTCTGACGCGTCAATCGCGTCGATGAAGCTATCTAGGGATCAGGAAGACGCGCCGATTGGATGGATTCTCGAAATGGATCGCGAGGGTCGTAGCCCGTCGGCGCTATTCATCGCTAAGATGGCGTTGATTCTGTTACCTCAGGATCGTCGATCAGAGGGCCTCGGTCGCCATTGGGTTCATCGCTTTATTCAACGCCATCCAGAGCTCGGAAGTATCCAATCTCGACGCCTCGACCGTCAGCGATTTGATGGCCTATCGACGCAGAATACCGACATTTCTTCGAGACGTACGAAGCCTTGATGTCAGCTCACGACTACTTTCCACATAACGTCTGGAATATGGACGAAACAGGCATCGCGATTGGCGAAGGGATCGAGGGTATAGTGTACGGATCGTCAGAGAAACATACAACATTCGTTCGGAGTGACGAAAGCCGCGAATAGGTCACTATATTACATGCTATATCGGCGATGGGTAACTCGTTGACCCCAGCAGTAATATATACTGGCAAGAGCCTCCAAGCCCAATGGTTTAACGATTGCGACGATATACCTGATTGGCAACATACTTATTCGTCTAACGGTTGGATCAGTACAGATATCGCCGTTCGATGGCTTCGTGATATATTTATACCTCGAGCAGCAGCTCTTGATATTAGATGGTCATATCGCTCACGACAACGTCGAGTTTATGTGGTTAGCCTATTGTAACAAGATCTCGTTACTATTTTTGCCAGCACACTGTTCTCACGGGCTCCAACCTCTCGACGTCGCCGTATTTGCTCCATTAAAGCGGTACTATCGCTCGTTAGCGACCTCTCTCGATCGAGTACTGTTCTATTCCATTTAAAAAGTCGACGTTCCTCTCGCTATACATCGAGGCATATACGAAGTCGTTCACGATCAGTAATATACAATCAGGCTTCTCTGCAACTGGAATATACCCATTGGATCCATCGCGACCTCAGCCGATGATAGCCCCCCTTATCAGAACGACCAACTACACCACCAACAGCTAGTAATTGGCTTGATCCGACAATAATAGCGACGCCAGTGACTAGCTTAGTAGCTAGGGAGAGTCTGGCAGCGGTTACGCCATTGCGATCGTCGCAACGGCTATTGTTTCGGAAGCTGACTCGTCGGCTAGATGTACAGAGCGTCGAGGTCGCTACTTTGACCCAACATGTACACGCATTAGAAGCCGAGATCACTTCGTTACGCCCCAAACCACGTAAGAAGGTACGATTAGGGCCTAATGAACGATTTGGTAACATTGTACAGATTAAGGAAGCGATGGATCGAGCCCTTGAAGTAGAACGGCAACGAGACCAGGTACAACGTCGGAATCAGGTAATACTGGACCCAGCTAAGGCGTCAGAATCTATCAGATCTATACCTCAGGAAGCCCTAGAGCACAGTTTTCTATTAGAGCTGGTTGTACCTGAATAGCTATAATAGTACGTTGAATACACTGTTTCGAATACCTTCAATTGGATTGCAATATGTGGCCAGAAAGGTGGGTGGCCAGAAAGGTGGGTGGCCAGAAAGGTGGGTGGCCAGAAAGGTGGGGTTGTACGTTAGATACCTTTACTTCTATGTACCGCTCGTCCTTCGACTAACTTCTTATTAATTAAAGATTAGGCCCTTGTTTTACTGCCAGGTGATCCAAAATTCAGGAATTGAGTCACAATATGGTATCCAAGTTCTTCAGTTCCAAGCAGTTATTCCTTTGGATATGCCACCTGGCCCATAGTTTCGTTCCTCATGGAAGCAAGACCAGCAATAGTTAGGCAGGCTATCAAATTAAGTAAGAACAGGGTGCACAAGATGCATGGATGATGTGCAGGTGTAAGTTGAAGTACCAGTACCCTTACCTGGTTGGCGAAGATAGTCGGCATTTGGAAGCTCAACTTCTTCCTGGCTCTGCCATTACTCGCTGGTGGGGAGCAATCTCAAGAACAGACAACCTTTGAAACCGAAGCAAGCATCTAGAGGCGAGTCTTTTCATTATAATGGAAGGCTTAGACACAACCCTTAAATCCAAAGGCCAATCTTGTCTCAAGCATCTGAGTTGATACTCAAATACGACAGTTGCTGTAAGTCGACTCACAAGCTACGAGCAGCAAGGCTATCTATTGGAGCAAAGTGGGGCTAGAGCTTGAAGCTTCCTAGCCTACCAGCATTTGCGACGACCAAGGATCGCAGCTCCCCAGGTTGATCTGACGTCTGGTTCTTGGCTCGAGCTTCAAAATACTCCGGATAGATTCCACCTTATTAACAAAGCTCTGAACTTCAGCCTACGACATTTCCTACTACCGACAAGTTCTCCTAAACGATATCCTCCAACTGTGCCGGTTTGGTGCGTTACGATGGCTCCCACACCGAACAAATACTGCCTGGTGTCGCTGCCTCTCAACGCCTTCGATTCGGGCGACAAAGAAGAGGCCCTGGAAGCCCTTCAGAAGACTATCGAATCCAGCAATGGCGAAGTCGTTCCCTTCTCAATTCCAGACTTTAAGATAGGCACCCTGGATGCCCTCTACCAACAAGCCGAAAACCTGGGCAAGCTCAACTCAGCATGCGAGGGGCTGGTGAGCAAGGTCGGCGATGCGCTGCGCACATTAAACGACGACGACCAGGAGAAGATCGCCCAGTATAAGCTGGTCAATGATAGTATGTCGCTTCACCGCTGAAGTATTCCTACAAACCCTCACCAGCCTCACAGAACCGACCGACCAGTACCTCCGCACGTTTAACTGGAACAAGGTGCGCTACCGAGCCGACAAGCCCATCGGCGAGCTCGTGGACAACTTACAAAAGGAACTCGCCACGATCGACAACGACATCAAGGCGAAGTTGAACCAGTACAACCAGATCAAGACGAGCTATGCCGCTCTTCAGCGCAAGCAAACCGGAAACCTGGCCACCAAGTCCCTCACCCCCATCGTCGACCCCTCAATACTGGTCCAAGACTCGGAATATCTCGAGACGCACCTTATCGTCGTGCCTACCAACGTGAAGAAGGAGTTCTTGCAAAGCTACGAGAGCCTGGCGCCCATGGTGGTGCCGCGTTCCGCCATGCAAGTCGCCCAGGACGATGAGTTCACCCTATACGCCGTTACGACGTTTAAGAAGCATAGCCCCGAGTTCCTGCAGAAGGCGCGCGAGGCCAAGTGGACGCCGCGGTCATACAAGTACGTCGAAGGGGGCAAGGAGGAAGAGCAGAAGGAGCTGGACCGCGTGGGCCGCGAGGAGAAGAAGGTGTGGGGCGAGGCTCTGCGGTTGAGTAGGACCGGCTGGAGCGAAAGCGCCATGATCTGGGCCCACGTGCTGACGCTGCGGGTATTCGTCGAGACGGTGCTCCGATACGGGCTGCCGCTGGAGTTCATCAGCGCGCTGACGGCGACGAAACCAAAGCTCAGTGAGAAGGTCAAGACGAATCTCGACAAGAAGTTTGGACACCTGGGCGGGAATGCGTTCGGGAAGGACAAGAAGGGAAATAATGTCAAGGACGATGCGGCATTATCGTCCGAGATGGCAGCGGCTGGTATGGCACATGGCGAGGGCAACGAGTATACGGCGTTCGTGTGGTACGAGTTTGAATTGTAGACAAGGTTCAAGTTGCAGACCGTGGAATGATGTTAGGGTTGGTAGCATATATCCAGGTGTGAGTAGCCTCGCAGCGTTACATGCACGTTGATGAAACGTTTCGTAGGGTAAATGACCAGTCCATTGACTCCTAGTCTCCGACCAGTTCTCCGTTACCTTTTATCTACATTCCCAATGCTCCCTTTCTTTTCATGTCCTTTGACATTCACAATGTCGTTGATCGACGACTATTTCTTAAGCGTAACATACCCCTTCTCCTGCAACCACTCCAAAATCTGCGCCACGCATTCCTCAACGCTCTTCTCATGCGTCTTAATAGTGATCTCGGGATTCTCAGGCGCCTCGTATGGCGCACTGATGCCCGTGAACTCCTTGATCTCGCCCGCACGCGCCTTCTTGTACAGGCCCTTCGGGTCGCGCTGCTCCGCCACGGAAATGGGCACGTCGACGTAGACTTCGATGAAGGGGATGGCTTCGTCGCCCTCTGCAGAGGCCGAAGAGGCATGCAGTTCGCGAGCCGTTTGCCGGTCCGCTCGGTAGGGCGAGATGAAGGAGGTTAGGGCAATCGTGGAGGAGTCCGCGAACAGCTTGGCTACCTGTTTCGCGGTGTTAGTCATCATTATCCTTTTTCTGCTCCCTTTTCTTCTCCCGCTGTTCTCCAATGTGTTCCTCCCCGCCTCCCCTTGATGTGTTGTTTTTAAAGGAATCCCTGACCGGAACTCCAGCAGTGACGACAGACAGTCAACAATGACATACCTCAGCAATGCGACGAATATTCTCGTTTCGGTCCTTCTCCGAAAACCCCAGGTCCTTATTCAGCCCGAACCGCACATTGTCGCCATCCAGCCGGTACGCCGACAGGCCCAGGTGCAGCAGGTGCTGCTCGAGCGCCGTGGCGACGGTCGACTTGCCCGAAGCCGACAGGCCCGTAAACCAGATGGTCAGGCCGCGTTGGCCGCGGAACTTGTTGCGCTCTGAGCGCGAGAGGGATGGGTGCCAGGTGATGTTGCTGTTTTTATCATTGTCAGAACTTCTGGATATCGACTGCGGGCAGGTTGACCACGGTGGTGGGTCCAACTTGATGGAGGGGTAGATTTTTCGGGTTTTGCGACTCACGTTGCCATTTTGATAAGCTATAGATTTCCAATTGACTTGAAAAATAGAAACTGGTAGAGTAGAAGAGGATATATACTTGGAACTAAAGTGAATATAATGAGTATATACACCTGCTTGTGTGTGCGTGTGTAGTCGTAAAAGAGGACAACTCCTATTTGCTCCGGAAATTATAGCACCGACTGTCGACGCGGCATATACTTCTCAGGGATCTACGTAGCGGGAAGGGGATATCACCGCAGGCGAGCGGAACCACATAGCAGAGTTGGTATATACGCATACTTCTTCTCCACATGCTTGCGCGGACTAAGCAGGGATGACGTAATATTATGAATTTCTGCAATTCGTGGGGCTGTCTGGGTGAGGCGGCCAATTGGGGTTGAGCATGGCTTCGCAGAAGACTGAGTTGAGTACGGACTCGAGGTTGAAGTTGAGGACAACTAAGTAAATGGTGCATCTAGTGAGGATTTTGGTCGAGTCTTCGTTGTTGAAACGAACAAACTCATTCGACCTTCATTAGAAACCGCCCAAGCTGTTTAATTCCACGGGCTTGGTTTGTCTTAACGCACTCGTAAGAAAAATGCCAACCCCACCATACCAGCAGTCAGTCACCGTGCTTGTTTCGTCTGAATGGTGTATTTTGACAATCAGTGACCCAGCCTGAGCATCATGACCTCCTAAGTGGTACAAGGCATGGGCATAGAAACCCAGACTCCAGGCGTTAAACGGATTTCGCGCACCCAGCCGTATTTCTCTTCACCATCAACACCCAGCTCTGTATCGTATGTAGAATAATGACCAAATTCTATGCTTCTAGAGCCAGTCTAACTTCTCTAATTTTTGCCAGTGCTGGGAAATTTCGTGTAGAATGAAGTATTATCAAGTTTGCGCTCTAGGTGGTGGGGTATACATTCGCCATCATCTATGACCACATTAGTACCCAATTTCACCTCCTTGAGTGGTACAACTTACCGCAGCCTGCCTAGGACTTATAAACAACGCCGTCGCATCAGCAAGTACCACAGGCGTCTCGCCTTCCGGCACCAAAGTCTCGATACGGCCCTCTACCCACGCCTTGCGCCCGTCGACTTTCGTCGTTGTCGCTCGAAGGACGACATATGATTCAGCCATGGCTGGGGCTTTATAGTTGATGTTCAAGTTTGCCGTCATGCCCACATTGTGCGGCAGCGCCGCCAAACAGCACTTCGCCAGCCCCTCATCCAGCATCGTGGCCAATATCCCACCATGTACAATCCCGGGGTATCCACACAGCTCGGACCCCAGAAAGCTTATGCTAACCAGTGACTTGCCACCCTCCTCAGCCCACACAAACGGCGGAACCACGACGCGATTCGGCCCCATCAGCGTGCCGGTCGTGAGGCTGTTTGTGCGGAAGGGTGCTGGCATCTTGAGGTGCGGGCGGGACTCGGAGAACTCAGGCTTGGAGCGCATTTTCTTGGCGAGCCAGGAGTTCGTAATGAAGGCCTCGACTTCTTCTTCTTGCGGGTCGGTGGGCGTGAATAGCTTGAGCGTCTCGGCATCGGTGGGGGGCGCGAGGAGCCCGTTGAGGGCGGGCAGCGCGGGAGCGGCCATGATGGCGAAGCCGAGAGAGGTGAAGGTCACTCCGAGGGCGAATACGGTGGCGGTGCGGCGGAGGAGGGACTTGGGTTGTGCCAATGGAGGGGGCGAGGCTGTTGATGCTGCGTGTTGCTCGAGTAAGCAAGCTCTACATGCGTATATGAGGGAGTCCAACCCATGATTGGAGTATATCGTTACTTACCGGAACCAGATGCAGTTACCGAACTTGCGAATCGGCGAGACAGCGGGAGCCTCGCATTATTATGTATGTCGGCTGTGGGCGGCTTCCGCAGTAGGACGCGCGACATACCGCTCACGCATCTAGATCGCATTCGCATGACTCTTCTCATCTTGTAGCGAATGCCGGAGTAGCGGGTCAATTCAACAAGTAGCCAGCCAGCAGCACGGCCTTGATCCCCGTCGGAAGGCTGTTGGTGAACTAGGGGCACGTTACGCCCTATTGTGTCCACATACTCTATCCGTCTGGTTGGGTCTTTTCTGGAACGCCCAGACCTCTTCTATTGTCCCAAGGGATTTTTTCTGATTTTCTGAGATGTGAGAAGTGGACTTCGGCCATGGCGGTTTCGGCTCAAAGAAGTTGCCGAGGTCTGTCGGTCTATCATAGCTCCGACTCACCAGCATCAAGACTGCAAAACGTAGATTTCAACCCAATTTGTTGAGCTGAGATGATATGTTAGCGAGTCGAATATGAAGCTCCTATTGTATAGGACGAGAGTGCGGTGAAAAAGATCCTGAGCTGGAAATGTCAAAATCTACCAAGTTGCTCATTTGACTTCGGGGCTAAATGTCTTATCCTCGTCCAAACTACTTGCTCCCAAATGGGCCCCCCAACTCCGAGGTACGGAATCTTGCATCTCTTACATACCATAGTAGTCCGGTCGTTCAATATTTCAAGACTTCAACATAACAATTCAATCTGCGAACAAGTGTTCCCCGCGGCAGTAACAGGCCGTCCACGTTGCGTCATGCAGCTTGGGGTTTGGTCTGCAAGGCACAATCCCAGCCCTGTTAGCCTATCAATCTACCTACCCTGCTCATACATCTCCAGCTGTCTTCGAAGTCATAAATGATGTAGGTTCCTGGTTTCAGCTAGTTTACCTAGCAGGCACCACGCTAGCTGGCTTTCCGCTTAACCGTTGGTTCTTGAAGCTACGAGTATTGAATATCACCTAGCTTCTGCTGCCAGGCTACTACCCTTTTGCACGTATCAAACGATTGTCGCACCATAGGCGAGGAAGAGCAGCTCGCTATCAATTCACTCTCAGTCTGGAAATTCCTGCCGGTCGGCTCGAACCTCTAGCCTCACTCACTGATTTTGCAGTCACTCAGGATGGGGTCAGAATTGACAACACACTCAAGGTTTCCCCAGGTTTGCCTTACATCATGAACATGCTTGCATAGCCGTCCCAAACAAGCTTGTCCCTCCTGGCTGGCAAACATCTCACGACGATCCACTAGTTCGACCCCTCACCAACCCACCAACTAACCCCAGCCAGGCGTGGAACCCAAACCTGCTTGTGTCATATTGTTGCGTCAAACTTGAGAGCTTCCCGTGAATACATCATACTACACTACCACTATCTAAATATATAAAGCCCAAGCTCCCATCTACAGCCTCGCCAGCTTTGTCTTGTCTTTATCCCATTGAACCCCCCAGAAGCAACTTTCCAACGTCTGTCGAGACTTCTAAGCAATACACGGTACCCGTCCAACTCCACCAAACCAAAGCTAGCCCCTCCTTCACCACCAAAATCACCGATCATGGCCACCGCCGAAACCGTCGACCTAGGCTCCCCCCATCCCCCCAAAGAAGAATCTCTCAAAGCTTTCACCACCCTCCTCCCGGACTTGAAATCCACACTCCTCCACCAGCGGCGCACCTACGCGAAGCACGAACCGGAGTACTTCGCCGCAGTCAGCGGTCTCTCTGACGACGACCTTTCTTCCTTCACTGAGTCCGACTTTGAGCTAGTCCGCGTCGCCGTCAGCGCCTACGGCATTCACATGTTCGGTAAAGTACGTATTCCAGCTTTACCGGACTCGGGGCCTGCGTACGTCCATTTCCGCGCGCATATCCCGGGGGGAGAGGAGCCGCCTACGTTGCATAGTATTCATACTGAGGAGCGTGATGAGCCGGATGGGGGAAAGGTGTTTAGGGCTATTTTTACAAAGGAGGATGAGTTGGAGTGGTTTGATACGTAGATGGATGGGGTGGCGAGTAGGTATACGGATAGGAGAACGAACAAGAGCGGACTTCTCTCAGAATGAATAATAAATGAAGCTGGTTTTCACTTAGGTTGTGGGTATCTAAGTTTTAGGTTTGGTTGAGTGAGACTACATGAACCTCGGAAAGCAGCCTAGCCAGCCGGCATGACAACATAGGAATGGTGTTACTGCTCGAGCCCATTTTCTTCCTGCTCCAACATCGCAGCATAATCGTCGGCCGACGCAAATGTTGGCAGCCCCTTGAGCATCTTCTTCCTCTTCCTCTGCTCAGATTCGGGCTTTCCGTCTGTAGTCTCTGCTGTGGCTGCGCCTCCCTCTTCGTCTTCATCCTCATCACTGAAGTCCAGTGAAGACGCGTCGGAGAAGTCGAGAGCACTGCCATCGGAGTCACCACCCATGTTCAAATCATCGTCAAGGCTTGCATCCGAGCCATCGTCGCCCATGAGCTCACCAAACTCGGATCCGAGATCATCGCTGTCTGAGTCTCCGTTGACTTCCGGTCGTGAGGATTTGAGTGCTTCCCAGATCTCATCTTCGCCTGCCTCTGAGTCGTCATCATCAATTTCCTCAGCCTTGGCTTTGGTGGCACGTTCGATCTGCCCTGGCTTGCCGATCTGGCTGAAGTATTCGTGGAAGAATACATCGTCCACAGCTACTTCGGCCGCCTTCTTGTTCCAGAACGATGCCGTATTCACAGACATAGCCGACTTAGCAGTTGGCTTGCCAGAAACCAAGACACTGCCCTGCCCACTTGCTGCAACCGGCTGCATGATTGAGGCACCTTTTGATCCGTCATTAGCCTTCGGATTGCGGTAGACAAACTTGTCAAGGAAGTGTATCAAGGTGTGGTTGGCCAGCTCCGGCTTTTGTGCGGGCTTCTGCCCCTGCAGTACACTAGTAGCGTAAAGATCAACCGAGGGATGAAAATGTCGCAAGAATGGCAACAATTCCCACAAGCAGCTGAGATGCGCATTGCTATACTCCGGGTCTCGCTTTCGGCCGTCATATGCGTCTTTCGGCTTGAAGGGCTCCGTAGTCGAGTCGTCCATCATTGGCGTATCCTCATCCGGTGCATCTGTCGCATCCCCAACCTCCTCATCGTGCTCCTCGGGGTCATTCAAGAGGGTCTTCAGGTCTGGGAAAGCAACTCCAAGCTCAAGAATGAGGTAAAGGATACCGCAGATGAACGAAGGCTGATGGATATTCAGAATTTGCAGCATTCTCTTCACAAAAGCCTTAACCCGACGGACATCGACGTCAGACTTGAGACTCCGGTAAAGCAGGTTGAGGTACAGAGCTTGCTTGGACGATGTTGCTAGCCGAGGATCTAGAAGAGATTCGTATAGAGTCCTGTAGAAGCGTTCTACGACAAGGTGGCGAGTTGAAGACAATTGTTGAATCAACATCAGGGCCTGTATGCTGGTGTTGAAATTGGATGAATGGGTGATGCGGAATAGGGTATCCAAGTGCGACTCAAGCCTAGAAAAGAGAGTCAATATTAGTCTATCACCAGCCATGTTGCACACTGAACAAACTTACGTCGATTGATCTGCTTGGGAAAAGGGAACAGCTCGGTTGATACCCGTCAGGATAGCTGCGACAAGCTTCTCGGCCGACTCGCGCTCGCCCTGATCATTTTGATTCGAGTCATCACCCTTTTTTGATTCTTCGCCCTTCTTTGCCGGAGGGGCTTCGCGGCGACGCTTACGTTTATCCGATTTCGCAGACTTTGGGTCAGTGGACGGTCCCTCGACCTGGCCGAGAGCCCCAGTCTTCAGCAGAGACACAAACATGCCAAAGTAGATCCGCAGAAGAGCATCTGCCACTTGCGGCTCTTTATTGCTCAAGATGGTCTGGTTCAGGGTATTGACGGCGTAGTATTTGGGCCGAATGTTCTGGCCAGGGCGGAATATGATTTCCTGCTCCACCGCTCGGACGACAACTGCCTTCATCCCTGGATGTACATTGAGAAGCTGTAACAACAGGTAAGAAGCTCTTGATGCAATCTTCCTTTCACGATCCCCAAGCTTGTTGACGAGCAGCCTCAGCAGATTCGACTCTTGCTCGGGCTTGTCCTTCAACAAGGCATAGACCATGTCGAGAGACTTGGAGCGGGAGTACTCGACTTCATCATCACACCAGACTTCGAGTGACTGGATGATCTTGAAGTAAGACTCCTTGAGCCAGTCCTCGAATGCCCACAATATCAAATGTTCTTTGGTAATCTTGCCCGGAATCGCTTGGTCTACAGACCAGGATTTAACGCCAAACTTCTGGAGCGTCCCGACCAGGCCAGCCTGGGCGGAAAATTGGCGCAAGCGTCTATCCGACGGCAGGATCGCTCCAGGCCCAAGCAGATCTACCAGGGCAGCCGAAGCTGACAAAGCTTGGCCACGGCTTCGCTTGGCAGCAAGAGCCATCAAATTCTCCAAGGGTCGTATGCTGTGTACAGGTGATTCCATGATGGCCAAAGTCAACGCAGACGTTCTATCAGAGACTGTTCCTGAAGACATGATAGTCGACATGAACCTATGCGAGGAGGAAGCAGACAAGGTTGCCTTGTAGGCGGCGCTGTCCTCTTCCAGGAGAGTCTTCGCATATTCTTTGAGGCTCGCTATCGCGGACATATAAGGTGCAACTTTGTCGTCAGTTGGCTCAGGCAGGGCCTTCAATTGTACAGCATGCCAGTCAGGACGAGGTTCGAATATCTACGTCAAGCCGAAGTCAGAAGGGGGAACAATTGCAGGGGAGGCTAGTGAGGCTTACTGACCGTTTTCCGCTTGCCTTTCGGGATAAAATCAGCAGCTTTCTCTTCCTCTTCCGCCTCGTCTTCCTCAGATGCAGCTTCTTCCCATTCTTCTTCTTCTTCTTCTTCTTCTCCTTCTTCTTCATCTTCTTCATCTTCCTCCTCCGGCTGCACCTTCTCAAAGCCGAGTTCAGAGGCAAACTTTGCCAATTCCGCAGCTAGACCTTTATCGGCTTTTCTCTTGCCATCCTGTTGGCCCAGCGTTTCATCTTCGGAGTCGATATCTCCGACGAGCTCCAGGTCTTTCTCGTCGCCGCCTAATGCTTTGATTTCGTCGAGAAGTGCACTGGAGGCGGGCTTCGCACTTGGTTTTGGGGGTTTGGCCTTGCCGTTCCTGTCATCCTGCGCCGGTTTCCTATCCTTCTTATTCTTCTTTGCTGGTCGCTCAACTTTCTTCTCGTCAGGTTTCTCTTCAGGTTGTTTCCGCTTCAAGTTTGGCGTCGCCTGCGGGGACTTGGCCTGCTTTTGCTTCTTCTTGTCGCTGATGTCCTTTTCAGATAACTTCTGGTCAATCTTGGCGGTCAATTTCACCAGCGCTGCCCCGTCAAATGAAGCCATGGTCAAGTTTGCAGATGTCGGCTTGGTTCGTTTGAAAGCTACGGGCCGCTTGTCTGATTTACAGCGAGCTCTGAGGCCGCTCCGTTTCAAAAAATTCGCAAAAGTTCAATAATTTTAGCGGGGAAGCTGCAAGGCTAGTATATCCACTAAGTGGATCGCATATACAAGGGCAGAAACAACCAATCAGCATGAACTTTGCGATGGTTATAAACCAATTGCCCCACAAATCCATGCAAGGCTGCGAGTGAATTTGGAATCTTCATGTTTTTAGGCTGCTCAATGAGCAAGCGTGTCGCCTGTCAGTGAACACAATAGGTGCACCACTTTCCGTCCCGGCACTTCCGATTGACAGTAGGACTTGACCTCCATTTTGAGATTTATTCTTACTCGATGACCAACATCGGGCCTTACCCAACCACATTCTCATCCTCAAAACCCAACATCTCAGGCATGACCCACCTGTAATGTTGTCAATCAGGATATCAGGGGCAAAGGTTCTGACTAAGACCAATAAGACCCGATCAGTAACGCTTGTCACAACTCGTTTCCACAGCACTCAGCCATCTCATGGTGGCTCTTCGCCGCATCGAACATGTCTGTCGGAGACGTTCATCCCGCAAGAGTCAAATCCACCCAAGAGGAGCGATGGACAATCATGGCTGAGTAATGCCGGGTACCTACGCCAAGCTCACTCTGGCATTTTTCACATGCTGCCGCTGGGGCAAAGGGTCCAAGAGAAGCTCGAGAGGTTGATAGACAAGTATATGCAACAAGTCGGAGCCTCAAAAGTCTCACTCTCTTCGCTCTCATCACAAGAGCTATGGAAACAGACCAATCGCCTGGAGGGCTATGGGCCGGAGCTTTTCCGCCTCTCTGATAGGAAGAAGGCGCACTTCTTGTTAGCACCAACGCACGAAGAGGAAATCACAACTTTAGTCAAGTCGACTGTGAAGTCATACAAGCAGCTTCCTCTTAGGCTGTACCAGATTGGTCGCAAATACCGTGACGAGCTGAGGCCTCGTCAGGGACTCCTACGTTCCCGAGAGTTCATAATGAAGGATCTCTACACTTTTGATGAAACTGTCGAGTCAGCGATGCAGACATACAGCGAAGTACGCGCCGCTTACTCACGCTTGTTCGACGAACTGAAGCTTCCTTATGTGGTTGCCGAAGCTACGTCTGGAGATATTGGCGGTGATCTCAGCCATGAGTACCATCTTCCGATATCAGTGGGGGAAGACAACGTGATCAGCTGCGACAGCTGCTCCTATGCGGCAAACGAAGAGCTTGCCGTGGCCAAGGTGGATATGCCAGCAGAGGATGCGAAACCTCAAGCCCAGGTTTGGCGTGGCATATCCAAGGATCGAACGGTGCTCGTCAATGTCTGGTATCCGGCTGCGGTAGGAATCTCGGGCTATACTATCAACACACATGTAATCAACTCAATCGTCGACCCCAGCATTGAAAACGCGGGATCCTTGTGGTCAACGACCACCAACGATAAACTATCCCCAACAAACCAGAAAGTCCTCAATATATTTGACCAAAGGCTTGGGCCGAAATTTGAGGAGGAGCTTGATACCTTAGCCGCGATGATGTTACCGCCAGGCAGTGACCTCGAGCTGGCATCACTGGATATCCAGGTCATCTCAATATCCGACGATGGGCAGCCCCTAAACCTTCTGCGTATTCGTGAAGGCGACAGCTGTGCCTACTGCTCCTCCGGCAAACTCAAGATTCAGAAGGCCATCGAGTTAGGCCACACCTTTCACCTAGGTACCCGCTACTCCGAACCCCTCCAGGCTGCAGTCCAAAACCGCGAGGATCAGCTCGTCACAATGCAGATGGGCTGCCATGGCATAGGTGTCTCCCGTATCATAGGCGCAGTCGCCGACCTCCTCGCCGACTCGAAAGGCCTGAACTGGCCCCGCGCCATTGCGCCATTCGAAGCCATCATCATCCCCGGAAAGGATTCATCACAGGAGGATGCTGAGTCTGTATACGATCTCCTCAAGAACCACCACGACCCGAATGCCCAGCCGATCGACGTCGTGCTCGACGATACTGTGCTACTCCGCAAGAACCAATCACTATCCAAGAAGGGTATTTTCGTTGCCAGGTTGACAGAGGCTGATAGGGTTGGGTACCCTGTCATCGTGCTACTCGGACGCCGGTGGGCTTCTGAAAAGATGTGTGAGGTTCAGTGCAGGCGGCTTTCCATCAAGGAAGATATTCCGTTTAAGGATCTACCGATGTATATTAACAACATCTTGTCACAACTCTAATATACCCACTGGCGCCTTAAGCAATATCTATATGTATACTACGCTCACATCCGTCAAGGCTTGACCTGATGCTGTTCGACCATGTCTACCAAGGTGAACACATTGCCAGATTTCCCCTCGCCGAGCATAATGGCTGTCTATGACTTGGTCTTTTTGGACGTATTGAGGATTATCTGCTGGATGAAACAGTTCGTGAGCAGCTCGGGATGAAGGATGGAGGATGACGGCATGGATAGCGTCCAGTTTGGCTTGTTGGGCCTCTCGCGCCGAGCTGGCTGAGACCCGTCCCTGATACCGAGTCCCCAAGCCACTCTCGCGTGCCATGTATGTACTGCCCATCTCAATGTCATGTAAACTCATAAATCCTGAAACGTCCATTGCATGAACTCGTCTCGAGGAGGTGCCCAGTTGCTCGACATCTTGCAGCAAATAGCAAGCGGCGGCAGTGTATCGGCATTAACCCTGTGATTCTGAAGTCCCAGAAGCTATCCTAAAGCCAGCGGATAATGCGGCCATCGTCCTGGTAGTTTGAGTCAAGACCCCAGATATTTGAGCTTGTCTCTAGCTAGGACCAAATTCAGAGCTGCCCCATAAGGAGATTGGTGAATTTGAGACTAAAACAGAGTATCGAATGCTAAATTGTTGAAGTATTGGGAAGACTGTGTATGTTTAATAATAATGAAACCGGACTGTTGAAGGTGCTCCGACAAATTGAGCTGACGGCAACATATTCAAGCCTGTTTGATGCTAGTTGAGTATCATGGCCAAACACATGGTAGCCTGTTGGTATTTATATCTGCTTAAACATTTTGGCCGCCATGTGGACATATGCAAACTGATCACTCAAAATTATGTTCATCTGGTTGGTGCTCCCCACCCGGGCGCCCTTCGGCTTGCCGCTTTTTCAGCATCAGCAACAGGCTGGCGCATACATTTGCCGTCAAACCTAGTACTATCATAGTCTCCGAATGCGCTGAGGTGGGAATGTACAAAGCTCGTGAACCACTGGTCGTCGGGGCTAAAAATGGTCCATGTTTCGATCGAGCTTCTACTTGACGGTAGTTACTCAAAGTCAATGTGGGCCGGGATGCTTCTGCTCTCGGTAAGTTAATGTCCTATTTGTGCTTCATTCTCGGCGGAACACCCAAACGGTAGCCAATGGGTCGTGTATACTCGCGCATCAGAAACCAGAATGCGGACGTCGAGTGAACCACCAACGGCAGGGCCTGAGATTGCATTTATTGCAGAACTCGGCGATAAATATTTCGATATCAACGGTGCCCACATCGTGGAAACGTGTGTTGGTGTGTTTGGTCCAACCGTTAAACTTTGGGCAACATCTGAAAGTGAACACATGATGCATTGGGATAACGCTGGTTTGCAACCACTTACAGCCCAGATTTATGGGAGTATTCCCAAATAACAAGTAGAGACTCTGATGCATTGCAATCTGGTTGGTCTGCGTAGATGTTTTCCGGCTCTAGGGTAGTCTTGGCAGATACCTAAGCAAATCAAATATAGACCAGATTTGCTTTGTTTGTTTTATGTCATGCGCTACTTATCTTTACTATTAGATGAACTTACATTTCCTAACTTAGCTACTTATGCATGGAATTATTCTTCCGTTGGAGGCTCTGGGTGCATGTCGTATCGATCGCTATGCCTGCTCTACGCGTTTTACTACGTAGGTTGGTGTTGAGAGTCTCTGTAAGGTGCTCTTGCTCTCAGTAAGGAAGAAAGGGAGAAAGCGTCTGACTCACTAGATACACTAGCAACTGTAGCTCTTTCGGCCTAGGGCATAACTGTGGCGCTCAATCCCACACTTATTACTATACTTATAGGACTTAGAAAAGCGCGTTACCCGACTTGCGAAACTAGGCAGCTGAAACTTCATCTGATCTAAAAGATAAGGTATAAACAGCATCTATTCATGGGTAAATCTACACATAATTTCCCCGCAGCCATCGTCGTCGCCTTTGCTAAACCAACTCTACATGAACATTGATCAAGACTGTCAAGTGACAGTAAGGAGTCTGGCATGAAGTTGCAAGCGTCAAGGCCGTAATTGGGTTGCATGACGCAGGCCGAACCTAGAGGATTCTCAACTTCGCGTTCGAAAGAACAACACAATACTTCGGCATCCCGTCTGCGTTTTCCAAACCAGAGCAAGTCAAGAGACTCTAAATCAGCCGTCGAGGTTAGAAACGCGGGCCGGGCGGTCCGACAGGTCTATACTCGGGTCGTCTCGTAATGAAATAATTTGTCATTATGTTGGACCCTCAAGGCTACTACGCCAAACTACTAGTCTTGGAAGGATACATGGTCACTTACCATACGTTACGGGCGAATGTGACCACCTCCCATTGTACCAAACAAGTCCTGCCTGTGGGACAGGCATCGTTCATTCATGTCTATATAAGGCCCTTATGGCCGCTGTTCACTTCTTTCAGGACTCTCCAGATATCATGACATCTTCAATACAGGACCATTTGCCCACAGTACAATACATCACTTCAAGCTCGCCTCTTCCAAAGCCGAATACTTGTGAGATCATCGTTGGTCGATTTATCATTACCGACTTTCTTCAGATATCTACCTCCCAAAGAAAAGAATTGACATTGATTAGCAGCTATCTCCAGCCATAGGCTGTCGGACTGTGAGCTAGAACAAATACTTATACACCCATAATCAATGAATATGGATTAAGAGCAGAATTGCAATGGTTGTTCATAAGCAGCACGGGGTCACCAGAAAAAGAATCAACTTTGGCATCTTTTTAATTCCTCATGACTGCAATGGAGACCGTTCTAATGGTCGGAACAACTGGGAATATCGGCGTATCCGCCATCAAGACTGCATTGCTCTCTAGGCGCAAGGTCTTAGCCATTATCCGGAACCAAGATTCAGCACAAACTTATCAAGCATATTGGGTCGTCCGAGGGAATCACTGATTTAGTAGTTCTGCCACTAAGTGGAAGAATGTCACAGCGCTGGCGATTACAGAGCCACAGAGTGCTGTATATAGCAGTTAGTGGGACCAAATGTCAGTGATCCACTGGCATTCTAGATCTTTTGGTCTATTGGCCTGGGGGCTTGGTCCTCCCTTGTGACACAGAACTAAGGCTTAACCCTGCTTATAGCCCTCGATTTCCTTACAAGGACCCTCGTAGCTATTACTGTAAGGTTTAACCTCAAACTTATTTAATACCATATAGTTGGTATATTCGTTAACGCCAAGTCACCTTACGATATCTTTATACGAATGTCCTAAGGATACCAGAAGTGAGGGACAATTCTTCATCTTAAGAAAGCTATGTACGGCCTAAGGGAGTCCCTCTACTTTGGTAGAAGGACTTTACGTCCATACTAACTAGGCTAGGGTTCTCACCTGTACCGCACGAGCCCTGCTGCTACAGTAGACAAGGGGCATTCATCTTCTACGTCGACGATATTGTGCTAGCATAGGAAAGAGAACCAAGACCCAGCGGACAGCGTAACAAAGCAACTTAAGTCCATCTATACACTAACTGGAGGCAATGAACTCCAATGGTTCCTAGGAATGGAAGTTATCAGAGATCAACGGTCTATATCCGGATTCACTAATAAAGTAAAGAGAGTTTCTCCCCTTCGACGGCAGAGCTACCACTACGAGCAACAATAAGTACTAGGTGTGTATAGGCTCTATCCTATACGCAGCCGTGATCTCTCGAGTGGACGTAGCCGTCTCGGCTTTATGACTAAGCGATACGTACTAAACTGCTGCTGAATATATTATCTGAGACCTTCTCGGTACGAAATACTAAGCTCTTTAACTTAGAGGAAGCGTGTCACAAGGGACAAGGGAGGACCAAGCCCCTAGGCCAATAGACCAAAAGATGTATAATGCCAGTGGATCACTGACATTTGGTCCCACTACCTGCTATATACAGCACTCTGTGGCTCTGTAATCGTCAGTGCTGTGACAAAGAGATTCTTTCGAGACCTAGAGCGATGCCTCCTTCACCAATAATACGATCGATCGAAAGAGCTTATAAGCCTCTATTGTAAAGTTGTTCGGAGGAGTAATTAGCTAACGCGCTGTCACAAAAGTTATTATTACGACGGCTTGGAAGACTTGAATAAGATCACCCTGGATAGGCGGGCGAAATTATGACGGTCCGAGGGCGTTTCAGGAAAACCTCCCAGGCCATTCAAATGGTGGTCAAGGCACCATGGAAGCTTGGAGGGGCACTTGGAGGGGCAAGTTTCCTTCTTTGTATCCAATTACTACTGGCGTTAGGAATTTGATGATTGTGCCTGGCCTTCCCCAAATCTGTATCTGTTGTTACACGCGCGAATACGCAAGACACAATAAGTACTTCTAAATATAAGCGGAGTTGTTGTCCCATATCTAGGCCGCTAAAGAGACCCTATTCGTGTCCTGATTACTTAAGGAGCTCAGTATTACGCTAGACTCTACGTACTTAACTATCTAATGTGATAACTAATAAACCATGCGGCTCATTAATACCGACGTAGCCGCTCTATAGATTAAATTACAACATGTATATATCCATGACTATTAGCTTAAAGAAGTAGTAAACATAAATTAGATTAAGGTCTACTTCATACCAATCGGGTATATACTAGCCGACGGCTTAACTAAGATACTACTAGTGACTTAGGGACAGGGTTTTTAGGTGTTGTTTTTAGGCTTTCAGATGAATTATGTAAGCGTATTCTTGAAGATATTTAAAGACCCGTGTAGGTAGTCATTCTCTTGAGGAGAGAAAGATCAAGCGGCTAAGTCAGTAGTAATTGATTCCTTTCGCCTGTTGAGGCTATTTTCAGTAGCTGCTGAGGTACTTTTTGTGAAGGTCAACCCTCGCAGACTCACTACAACCAGGTGACTTACAGCTGGAACACCTGCCGTGGCAGTGTCAGATGGGAAGCCAATCATAACCCTTGTAGGAGCCCCGCCAAGCGTGGATGACTTAGTCGCGCTCCCTCAAACCTAAGTTGTCATCTTCTTTCCTTCGCTCCTTAGAGTAGAATCTTCGTCGATAGCACCTAATCGAGGTATATACCAATGCGATGCAACCCAGGTCGTGACACTTTTGTTGGTCTGATCGGAGCAAGAAGGCTCTCGATTTTGTTATTCTTTCCATCTCCAGGATAGTAAGGTCTTGTTGAGGATCTTGCTGTCTGTTACCATCATCATCACATCCTGAACCTGCGGGCATTTACTGACCGTTTTTACTAGCTAAGAACTTTAAGAAGTTTATAAGATAGGTCGAACTAGTAGATGTTGAGGGAAAGATGGAAGCTAAGAAGCTTAGGGAATTATACGAGGACTTCGACGCAGTAGAGGAGCTGTGGCGGTTGTCACGTACGTGATCGAGACTGGTCCGAACAGATTGATAAGTGATTGCAGATATCAAAGCCAGGGACTTTGGTATTGATCTCATTTGGTGAAGACATCTAGTATGGTGACGCAGTGGCTAGGATTGCAGCCCCTAGCGCGAGTGAAAGGAGCTTCTGGATGGAGGAGAGTCCGAATAGAAGTCTACTTCAAGTCATAATAAGTTTTATATCCTTAGAACTCTACAGTTAACAGTTAGGGCAGTCGCCTAAGGGGGTATGTCAGATATAACGGGTTACATGACCTATCAAGGGTCACGCATTACGAGGGCAAGATTACAAGCAACTGGAACCTAGCTAAGATCTCTCTATAAAAACCAAACATATAACAGAAAAGAGAGAGAAAAGAAGGAAAGGTGATAGATTAATTCACAATAAGGTCACAGTCATCTTACAGAGAGGTCACACCACCGTCATATCGCAAGATACGTGGATATCTGACAGTTCCGGTGGCCACACTGCCGCACAGTGCCGCAGCATGACGGGTTTTCGCATGTGCGCCACACTCCAAGCCACGACTCCCACCACTCGTCGGCGAGCTTCACCCCTCTATTCCCCGCACCCACATCAAGCGCCTTACTCAGTATCACCCTGCCAACCAAGCTCAAGAGCACCGTAAGCCTTACATGGGACCCCTTCGTCCAACATATTCTTCCCCCTTCAGCAAATCGACGAGCCATTACGTTATGCATCGCGCGCTGTCATCGAATCGACTTGCGGCGTAAAAAATGACCTCGTTCGACGACATCATCAGCTGGCTCTCTTCAACTGACTCAACGACCGTCCTCGACCCAGCGACACCAACCCAACTCCCTCAGAAACGAAGGCGTCTTGACCCTCGAGGCCATCGGATTGCCCCGGGCCGCAATAAAGAGAGCTCTCTTTTCCTCATTCCGAAAACCCGGTTGCAAGCTTTGCCTTTGCCTTTGCGGACGCCCTCGCCCTCTCGCTCGACAGCGTCACCTCCGCCGGAGAACATGCTCTCTCCCCATCGCAAGCGATCGAGAGACGGAGATGGCGACTCCACGGACTTTACGATAGACCTGGAGGCTACTCCGAAGGCCGATCGCTCCCGCCTCCAAGGGCAGGGGCCACCTAGCGACTGGGCGGATCAACGGAGTTTGACGAGCGGTATGTCTGCCTCTTCCGATCATTCCACACGGTCGGCCAAGTCGCGTAAATCGTCTTCTGCCGTGTCCAGAAGATCATCTCTAGTGAAACAGCAACGCAACGCCGCCCTCCAGGATACTGGGTTCGAGTCGGCAGGCTTCGAAATGGGCGCCGAGCGCCTCCCGCTACAACTCGCCCAGTTGACAGAGGACCTCACCAAGATTGGTTTCGGTGTGTCCATCTTGCCGCACAATCTGCAAGCTGAGGCATGCTTGACGGCTCCCGTCTGTACATCTCGCCACCATTGTTCTTCCCCACCCCCTACTTCCATCTGACCCGTGCTTATTGCGAATCCCGCAGCTGGATTCTCACAAAATCCCCCCTTTTGCGTTCCGTCAAGATCAGCACGCCGATGACTTCAACTATAGCTACCCCGATTCCGCCTTCATCCGAGACATACTCCTCCGCGCCGACAAGTGCCTTCGCGATCTCTACAGCGAAGCATCATGGAACGTCGAGGTACATAAGCTCGTGCTTGACTGGGTGCTGCGCATCGGCTCTCCATACAGGGAAGCTTTCATCGACTCGATGTATTGCCCCTCAGCCCAGATCAGTTCCGCCTTCAAGCCAGAAGATGCGCCGTCCAAGATGGTGGACTTCTGCATATTCGTGCAGACCCCCAGGGACAGCCCCGAACACGAACGCATCATCCAACTGTGCAAGTCATCGCGCCCAAGCCAGAGCATCAATCACACGGAGTCAGGGAGCTTATTCAAGGATCCCATCGCCATTTCGATCGAGACCAAGCGCCACGGTGAGAATTGGGATGAAGCCATGCTGCAGATGGGCATATGGCACGCGGCACAATTGAGGAGCATTGCCTGGACTCCGAAGCGAAGACCGCCGCCCCCAGCCCCGGGTTACTCGGCTGATCTCGGTCACGGCATGACTAGCGGGCCATGGTTGCACTCGGCTAGGAGAATTGAGTTCGTCCCCGGCATCATCATTCAAGGCCACACGTGGAAATTTGTCGCAACCGTTCGCGGTCGCGAGGGCGAGCGGCCCATACTGTACGATACAGTTCCGCTAGGAGACACCCAGAGTGCCTTCGGCGTGCTCAGGTTAGTCGTCGCTCTCCAACGCCTCAAGTTCTGGGCGAGGGACGGATTTTGGCCGGCTTTTCGATCCGAAGTCCTGGGTTTTGGCGGGGATGTCCTTGCTGTATGATGAACGCAGACCGTTGACATGCCGGCCAAGGTAACTGTGCTAGCTGGGTAATGGCCACGTAAGCGTAGAAAGGCTACGGGCTGAGTTGTCTGCAGAGCAAGGGCTATCAACTCGCTAAAGCCGATGTATGGTCACATACAGTCAAGCTTGTCCGAACCCGCTGGGTCGCTTTTTCGGCGTCGGCAAGTGTCAATAAGGTGGCCTAGCAAAAAGCGTTGTACTGCTTCTAGAAGCTTCACTGTCAGGTGCGAATGAGCCACAGTGGCTTATAGGCCTGTATAGTCCGTGGGCTCCAGTGTCATACCGGGTCTTAGCCTGTGCGAGGATCGGGAATGTATAGATGGGTTGCTGTGAACCCTTATCTTGAGGAGGGGCAGCGATTAACTCGTCGTAGTTAAGTCCACTACATTACACTGCTACGACTAACCTGGTGACTAGTAACCTACTTCTCTCTAGCTGAATACCCGTGACGTATTAATCGCTCTAACCGACTAAAGTGAGTACGAACCGGTGGGCAGAGTGCGAAGGGACTCCTATTCAATAAACGAACTCCGGAGATCAGGTAGAGGGGAGCGGACAAGGGTCCAGCTTCAACATTAACACTTGGCCACTTATGACCCCTTTAGATCATATCGACATCGACAATTGCACTAAGAGGAGCTGGAGCGATTCTTATAAGCTACGGAAGCCGAGCGTTGTAGTAGAAGAATAGAACCTGTTGGATTACAGCCACTGTACAAGCCACACACACAGTCACATAGGAGGCACGATTGTCCCTCCCTACACAAGGTTACACCAGCAGTCAGCCGACTGTAATAGAAGACAACCAGATAAATCAATTAATCACTCGAACCCCTACTTTTGATCAGATTCACGTGTAATACAACAGAGACTCGGACTAGTACTAGCAGTAGGTTGGGGGACATAGTAGCAAGAGTAGGAAGTACCTATAGTACGAGCCTTTAGCTACTAGACACTATCTTAGGGTATAGTATAGATCTCGACCTATCTAGTGAAATCGGGTTTATCCGGCTTATCGAGTTAGTTAGAGATCTTCTTAGCTTGGGCCTAGCTAACCTTCTGCTAGAGCTAAGATACTTTAGAGCGGGAGTCGTAGTCGAGGATAGTATAAAGCTTAGTAAATTCAGCGCAAAAGTCGGGCTATTCCGCGAACTTATAATCTGCAAGTTTCCTAAGTATAGTATTGCCGCGCTAGGGGCTGCAATCCTAGCCACTGCGGCACCATACTAGATGTCTCGTCAGTTTTGACGGTACCTGTTGATTTCCTGACAACATTGTTCCCGACAATAAACTGGCGATGGATATCGACAGTAGATCTTTTTCTGATCGACCACCACTGACCTCCCTCGCCTCGCCCTGGAAGCGGTCTGGTACCGGTAATATCTTGATGGAATCGATGGATAACGGTCGGAGGAAGAACAAGGTGACGAACAAGGTGACGACGACGACGACGAACAAGACCGCGACCTTCTGTACGACCGAACAGACCTTTCCTCACGCACAACCTTGGGGGGTGTTGCAGGCGAGACACTCAGCCACGCACAGTAGAGGATGCTGAGGATGATGAGAAGTGTGAAGAAACTGCCAAGGACGATGCCGGCAATCTGGCCGCCAGTTAGGTGTTGATCCCAATACCCGCCACCTCCATCCTCATCTGCATTGCTGTCAGGTTGTCCATTATTGTTCCAGTCCCTGTAGTCCCGACTGAGCAATCCGTAAGAAAGCACGGTCCGAATAATTTGAGGATCAATGTGTTCTGCTACTTGGTGCATGGGATGCAACTCATAAGTTTTCTGATTGAGATAAATTGGCGGCATGATTGATGGTTCCGAACAGGACAGCCAGAATGCGAAGGCAACGTATTGACTTAGTTTTGGAAAGAACAACAAGTCTGAGCGTAGAGCCTAAGGTGGCGAGTAAAGCTAGTTATAGAATGAGTGGTCTGATAATGCCCTAAGCACCGAGACACATGTCACAGACATCCCCAGCTTGGACGAGATAACGAAAGCATTTCCATGCGATATATTGTGGAAGGATCAAGCTCACTAGGTTATTTCATATTGTAAGCGATGGATGAGGTGGACGATTTAGGTTTGTCGGCGATCCCAAGCTGAACCAAGTTTTCTGGCGGCCATCTCGGAGCAGCAGTCAATATTTAGTTCTGACTTCAAGCTATTGGAAACTCTCGGCAAGACCAAGCATTCTGAAGATTGTTCATTCGGGATTTTTCTGCTTAATTCAACATCATCTGCAGATTGTGGAACATGATCAAGAGCATCAAATAGCAGCACTGGGCCAGCAAATGCGACAATTTTGAACATGGGTATTACAATACCATGGATAGTTACGCAATTTTTGGGTCTTTTATTAATCTTTGACCGCATTAATGCTTGTGAGTCTCACATCAGAGTGCATGTTATTTATCATCCCGGGTCAGTACAACACATGGCGACTTTATTTTTCAACAACGCATCTCAGGAAGCTGCCTCTATCTTTATCCAAACCATTCACCCAAATCCATTTCCGTCTAGTACACATATATAAACCCCAAAATCTCCCTATATTTTTTATCCATCAAGTTGAAAAACGTCGCCGAGTGTTCCTCGCCCCCTTTACCCGCGTCGACATTAGCCGTCGCAGCAGCCGAAGCTGCCTCGCTCAGCTTATCCCGCCTCTTGATCTCAGTGATGAGGTAGAAACGAAGGACAAAGCAGAGGATAAAAGAAACAGCGAAACATATCATCATGGCCAAGAAGCCAGACCTGTATCCCAGGCCTCATTGGCGCAGAAGAGCTGCGGGCCGACGATATTGCCGGCGCAGTAGGGGAAGATGTTCCCAGTTTACACGGTGGTTTCGCGATCCCTTCCGTGGCAACTGCCACTGGGTACCAAGCAGGGTTTGCTGAGGCGGATAGCACTGACGACGCACATGCTGTTGCGATCCGGTGCGGAAAGGGAATGGCTATGCTGGCACTGCGAGTTCTAACAGACACGGTAGAAGACGCAAGGAAGGAATTCAAAACCGTAGAATAAGACAATGGTTCATTGTCGATTTTTGACATAGGCGAAAGGCATGAATGCAGTGTTGATTCAGTTGTTTCGTGAGATTAGACAGTAACAACCAAGATATCATATGAGCAGACCCGAAATACATTTTACATTGGCAGATAAGATAGCTACAGTCAAACTCCTTTCATGACAGACTTGATAAAACAAACAAGTCAATTCCACAGACTTCTACCCCTTTCATAGTAGCTTTGACCCAAAGAAATGACCCAACTCATCTGTGGCTTGGAAATAAGCTCGGGCTTCCAGACCCTCCCTTGCCTGATGCTCATTTTTATTCTAGATACTAATAACCGCTATCGAGACTTGCCATAGTTCGTACACCCGCCGCCGTCTGACGTTCCTCCGTATACCGCACATTGGAATAAACCACGGACTCATCCCTCGGCGAAGCATCCACAATGTGCGCCGCCTGTGATTGGACGTGCTCAGCTACATACCCATGATCAGTTGTTGGCAGGACGGGATGATCATGAATACCGGCCAGATCTCCCGGGTTCTCGCGGGAGGGGCCAGTTTCCCCGTAACATGTGGAAGAGGGCTTGAGCTTCGAGGATCCACGTCTGCTACTTGGGCCCCTTTCGTTGGGAGGTGGGGCTTCGGGGTATTGAGCCCCTGACTGTGATGAGGGGATTCCCAACGCCAATCCTATGCGGCCAAGAAAATTATGTTTTTGTTTTAGCGATCCGGTATCCGATAGTGGTCGAGATATAGATTTGGGTGGCGATGATCGTCGAGAGGGGCGGGGGTTCCTTGAATCAGCTGTCTCAGACTCAGTTCTCCGCGTCTCTGGCCTTGGTTTCGATGGACTGCTTGGACGGGAAGCTATGGGCTCAAGTTCGGGGCTTCGATATCCGAGGAGGGTTGGACTGACCAACCGTCGATCGTTTTGGCCAACACCTCCTTTTCGAACAATCCCTGGATATAGGCAGTGGAAAGTGCCAACAACGTCTCTTGAGGGTATATTTCTCCAAGTGCGTATATCCTTTACAGTCCAGGACAATGCGTGGCTCGGCACAGGTCCTGGGTTTATTTTTTCGGATTCTAGCGCGTAGGCTTTGTGAGCACAGCCGATCATCCGCGAGAGGCTGATTGCGGGATCAATGACATTTTGGCGAAGGCCTTCGCTGTGCTCTGTTAAAGCATCTGCTCCGGTCCAGGGGCGCATGTCGTGTTTCAGCTTCCTGAAAATTTCGTCAGATCGTTTTTCTAGCGAGGATCGGTAATCGGCCGCGGTTGTCATGGCTGATATTGTTTCTCCTCGCCATTTAGATATCTGTGTGTGATCTGTTCATAGCTTGTTGTCAGTACTGGCTTTATAAGTGTGTGGAAAGCGCGAATGAACCTCTTCTGAGCTCATCGGATGCCATTATACCCTGTAGGTCCTTCACAAGATCAATATGCCCGCGTGGAAGTCCGACAGGGAATATTCCCTGGTGGCTCAGAATTTCTCCGAAGATAGTCTTTGCTATCACCATGGAGAGTATAACGAAGTAACAGTTGGGCAACTCTCCCAGTTTCATCTGCCACGTTATGTCATGGCACCGTTGATGAAGCCCAAGGTCGGCAAGCTTTTCCTTCCTGTTATTCTGAAGGTTTCTTGCCCATTGTTCTTTGAAATCGAAATGACGATGACTGGAAATTTCATCAATCCAGTACTCGATACCTTCGAGTATAGTCGTGAAGGCTTCCTTGATTGTCTGTTCAGGGACGTCGTTCTCTTTCTGCAGAATTTCGAAGAGTTGGTCCTTGCAATCTTCCAAATCGGCGTGGAGCTGGTCGTTAAGGCTGATCAACCACTCTATCTCTTCTTGAGCTTGAGACATAAGTGCGAGAAAGTGAACGGCTTTGCCAAATGCTGATGTTTCCGTTGTCAGTATTAGCTGGTGTTGGGCGGTCGTGGAATGCAACGGCTGCTCAAATTGGCCCAAAGAGGATTCTGTCCGCAGTTAGATAGAATCCATGAACGAAGGCAGCCGTAGAAGGTGGCAATATTGATTCCAATATTTCCAGCTACCTCTGCGGGGCAGTGCATTGTGGAAATGCATGCCACCTGTCGCGGCACTGCCCATTTTCCAATGAGCTAGTAAGTTATGAAGAGATACCTGTATATTGGGGGCCATAATGGATTAGTTCTCACATATGATAGGTCGGTTTGGGCTGGGGTGAGGATGGCCCCCAAGAAAATGGCCGTCGAGTTGCAGATGCCGGCTGATGAGGGAGGTGGGCGTGTTTTATTGCCTCGGCCTTGTCTCGGGGAGCACTTATCTTAAGTAAGGGGAATTTTCTCGGAGGCCAATTGAGGCACCTGTACAATTCACTTCCTCTTGTTTCGTGTCGTGGTTAATCTCAGTGCTTATGGTCTATGATACTCGACGCGTACGGACTATACATACCAAGTCGCCGCCATTAATTTTGGCTCGGCTGCGCCAGTGAAAACATGTCTTTTTCTGGGATAGTGGGAGGAGTCTCCCGCATGAATCTGGAAGGGAGCCGCAACGCTTCTCGAAAGATTCTGGTTGCCGTAGACTTTGGTACGTGGCTGCTCCTCAGTTGAACAAGTGTCACTTTTGAACGAGAAACTAACGGATGGTGTATAGGAACGACATACTCCGCAGTCGCATGGGTTCAGACAAAAAAGGAAAGTTGACCGGGAATGGGAACACAATAATTCACTTCGTGGCTAATGTGGATTCCACTGAGACAGCCTTGACCGGCGGCCACCAATCCAGAATGAACCTAATCGACGAATGGCCTGATCAAGTCAACACGGAATTGAAGGTACCAACGTTAGTCAAAATCTCTGCGTCTTGTTTTTGTTGCCGAACGATATTGACAGCAATTCTAGCACGCTGAACTATGAAAACGGCAACATAAGATGGGGATTCGAACTCGATGCTGTGGAAAAGAAGTACGAGTGGTTCAAGCTTGAGCAGAACCCCAATATCTCCAAGCATGAACTAACACGAAGTTATCCCAAAACCACTATCCCTCCTCGTGATGCCGCTCACGTGGAGAAGCTGATTACGGACTATCTGAGCCTTCTGAGAAAACACGTTGAAGCCCGCATCAAGGCCACTTTTGATGGACTGGAAGCCTTGTTCAGAGATATTTCATGGGAGTACATTATCACAGTACCTGCTTTGTGGCCAGAGATAGCGCAGAACACCACTCTGAAGTGCGCCGGCGGCGCCGGTATGGCGTCATCCTGTGATGTACGCATCATCACGGAGCCAGAAGCGGCTGGGATCTACGCCTTGGACACTATGAGTCGTGAGATTAACCTTGCGGTGGACGATACCTTCGTTATCTGCGATGCGGGTGGAGGGTACGTTCATTCCGACTAATCAATCATATCAGGATGTTAACTGACCATATGCATATCAGCACCGTGGACTTGATATCATACACCATCACAGCGCTGGGCAAGACTCCACAGCTGGCGGAGTCAGCGCCAGGGAACGGTGGCTTATGTGGCTCAACCTTCCTGGATCGGGAGTTCGACGAATGGTTGCGCAATAGGTTTTTGGGATTCGGCTGTCAGGTGCAAATAAGCCACAGTGGCTTGGCCTGGACAGGGGTCGGAAATGTATAACTAGGCTGCTGTGACCCTCTTCTTTTAGAGAGGGCAGCGATTAACTTGTCGTTATTGAGTCCCCTATACTACGCTATTGGTACCTACCTGGTGACTGGCAGCTTGTTTCGCTTGAGCACTCTCGTCCTTCACTTTGCACTTGAAATCCCGTGACATATTAATCGCTCCAACCTACCAGAGGGAGTGCGGACCGTTGGGCAGAGTGCGACAGAGCTTCTATTTATCGACAATGACCTCCGGAGTGCAGACGGAGGGTAGCGGGCAAGGGTCCAGCTTTGACTCCAACACACAGCCCGTTGTGACCCCTTCGGGACAAATCGACGTCGACAATTGTACCGATGAGGAGCTAGACAGAGCCTTGGCGGCTGCAGAAGCCAAGCGCCTCAGACAGAAGAAGAGAGACCGACTTACCGCCCTCTTGAGGGGCGAAGATCCAGACGAACAGCCGGCGGACACCAGTGCCCGTCCGGGGAAGAGATTGAGAGAATCGACTTGGTGGAAGCCATCGATGAGCACTTTACGATACAAGGCTTCTAGTTGGGCAGAGCTCAAGGTTTTTACCTTTGAAGTTAAAAACCGCTGTGCTATCGATTCGTCAAACACAGAGACGGAGGTTGACCGTATTCGGTACGCCACCAGCTACCTACCGGTGGTCAACCGGCAGGGCAGCCAGGAACGGCAGAAGAGCTATTGCCATCCCTGGAAGATGATATTCGGGCCTCTCAGGAGAGAAGTCCTTTCGTACGCTCAGAAGCGTGGAAACAGAGAGGCAAGGACAGGAAGACCGGAGATGCGCTGTGGCAGAAAGGCCAAGATAGGCTGCTCCGCTTCAAAGGTCGTGTGTTTATCCCAGATGACAGCCCTCTCCAGAACGAACTGCTGCAATTGTTTCACGATAACCCAACTGGTGGTCACCAGGGGGTGACAAAGACGATTGCCCGACTTAGCAAGTCGTACTTTTGGAATGGCCTGGCCAAAGACGTCCGGACCTACGTACCAACGTGCGCGATCTGTCAGAGAACTAAACCGCGGCAACACCTCCCCTACGGCAAGTTGGCTTCGCTGCCAATACCAGGCCGACCGTGGCAAGAGATCTCGTTGGACTTCATCACCGGCCTCCCACCAGCAGTGTCACTGGCGGGGCGAAAGTGTGATGCTGTGCTCGTTATTGTCTGTCGGTTTACGAAGTACTCGTTATATGTACCAGTGTCGAGCAAGTTGACTGCAGATGGCTTTGCGGACCTCTTGTTCTACCACGTCCTTAGGCCATTTGGGCTACCTGACGGGATTGTTTCAGATCGTGAATCCCTGTTTACGAGCATATTTTGGAGGACGCTATGCCACTGCTTAGGGGTAAAGCGACGGCTGTCTACAGCGTACCACCCACAGACCGACGGACAGACTGAGAGACAGAACCAGAACCTTGAGCATTATTTGAGAACTTACTGTACCTTCGAGCAGACAGACTGGCCTCACCAGCTTCTTCTGGCGGAGCACGTGTATAACACTTCTAGGCATTCGGCGACCGGTACGTCACCAGCAGAGGCACTATTAGGATACCTTCCGAAAGGGCCTAATGACACGAGAGAATCTGGGCCGGCTAGCATACGGTCCGCTGCTGGGGCTCAAAGGGCAGCTGAGATGCAAAATCAGCATGCCGCAATTGCCCAGTTGTTGGCAACCAGTCAGGTTACGTATGAGAAATACTATAACCGTGGCCATCTGGACATGAAATTTAAAGTAGGTGATCCTGTTATGCTCTCTACTAAACATATCAAGCAGAAGAGACCGAGTCGAAAGTTGTCAGACAAGTACCTGGGACCCTTCAAGGTCGCAGCAGTAGTTGGTGATCACGGGTTGGCGTATCGTTTAGATCTGCCATCCCAGTACAAGATACATAACGTGTTCCCAATCTCGTCGTTAGAGATTTGGAGGCAAAGGGATGGTGAAGCACCAGCTCCCCCCCTGGTGCCTATTGTTGAAGAAGACAGTGAAGTTTATGAAGTCGACGCCATATTAGCCCACCGTGGTGGTGCATGGCGAAGACAGTACTTGATCAAGTGGAAAGGTTACGGCCCAGAAGAGAACTCTTGGGTTGCAAAGAAAGATGTCAGTGACGATCTGATTCGAGACTACGAGGCCAAATTGGCCACAGCCAGCTAGAGGCTGTCGAGACACAAGAAAACACCTGGTACCTACCAGGTGCACAGCACGAAGCACAACCATGACCATAACCTCTTCGAGGTTCCCCAACACATCAGCTTACCTTTTTAGGAGCTGTTTATGCATCAGTCTCCTCACCACCGGCATTCTCTTCATCACCGGCAATTTCCTCCAGATCATCCTTGTGCTGCGAAGGAAATTAGAGGAATACGATCATTAGGCATGCACCAGCTGACTTACCACTGCTGCATACGTCTCCGACAGCTCCTGGTGGCAGGTCAACAGACGCTGCAAATCTGATGACTGTGCCTCCAGGGTGGTGCGAATCTTGCTCAACTCGATGGCTGCCTTTTCTGCAGCGGCAGCCTGTCGTTCCAGGGCCAAGAGCTTTCGCTCCTGTTGAGCTGCAGCAGCGCCCTCATCGACAGCCTTGCGCTTATCTGCAGGCATGGTCTTCAGGTTCTTCGCAGTTTGGAGAGCCTTCTTGACAGAGATTTGAGCGGTAGTAAGGGTCTCCTACCAGCTGGTCAGCATGTCCTGACCTACACCTCAATGATTTGGGAATTTTACCTTGTGCTCAAGGTATCCCTCAGAGACAACCGACTCAACGACCCGCACGAGGTCGGCCGAGCACGCTTGTAGCGAGCCTTGGGGCTACTTTAGGTCAGCCAAGTCCGCAGGAGCGGCCTTGTTAGGGAAGGAGCGTACTGCTGAGCAGGGCTTACCACCAAGCCCGCGGCAATATGTGCATTTCGTGGAGCCGCCTGTCCTATTGTTAGTAAGGCCAGCTCAGATCTGAGAAAACAGAACCTACTGTCGTCGTCCTCACAGACAGGAAAGGTGTTGCCAACTGTTGGCTTCCATCTGGTCATGCGATCCAAGCAGCGAGAGCAGGCTGCATGGCGACGTGTGTAGTGGCGCCCGGAAATTCGGGTGCAGTCAGGGCGCAGTTGTCGGCTGGCCGACCGAGATGGGCCTGCTGACATAGTGACAGGGTAGGATCAGGTTGATGTGGGGAAAAGAACCGATAGGATGTGATGGAAGACTGGGTTGAATGTAGGAAAAGAACTGTTGAAGGATTAGGGGCAGAATGGGGGGAAAGGACACCAGTGGAGTCGCAGGAGAGAATCGGTGAAACCTGTGTGAGGAAGTAGGACTATTGGGCAGGCATGGAGTAGAAAAGGGATGGAAGATGGTCATTGGCTACTACTACGGAAATATAGGAGGAAAAAAATGGATTGTAGGAAAAAGGGGACTCTCGGACAGAAGCCAGTCGGTTTGGGTGCTCGGGGTGCTGCCTACTCTCTACGGGTTGTCACTAGCCGGAGCTGATTCTATGGACGCTGCAAAGCATATCGTGAGGCACAGGTGTGATTCCTGGTGCTGACTGAGACGAGCTCGACTTCTGGGCCTACGGATGAGTCCCAAGGGTGACCAGTTAGTTGTGTGTCTACGGGAGGATAGCAGGTGGATTCCTGTTGTTCTTCCCGGAGGCGAGGTCGACTGCTGGGCCTACGGATGAGTCCCAAGGGTGACCAGTTAGTTGTGTGTCTACGGGAGGATAGCAGGTGGATTCCTGTTGTTCTTCCCGGAGGCGAGTTTGACTGCTGGGCCTGCGGAGGTGTTCCAAGGGTGACCGGTTAGTTGTGTGTGTCTACTGGAGGGTATCAGGTGGATTCCTGTTATTCTCTTGGAGGCGAGTGTGTGTCTACGAGAGGATCGCAGGTGGATTCCTGTTGTTCTCTTGGAGGCGAGTGTGTGTCTACGAGAGGATCGCAGGTGGATTCCTATTGTTCTCTTGGAGGCGAATTTAAGTCTATGGTTAGGAGCAGATGGATTGTTGTTTTGGTTGTCGGAACTAGATGTTCCTAGCTTTGGGGAGTCGACCTTCAGAGGACCCCAGAGGTACACCTGCTGAGTACCTTCGGCTTCTGAGGACAGAAGCCATAGGGAGAGGGCGTCCTGTCAGGTGCAAATAAGCCACAGTGGCTTGGCCTGGACAGGGGTCGGAAATGTATAACTAGGCTGCTGTGACCCCTCTTCTTCTAGAGAGGGCAGCGATTAACTTGTCGTTATTGAGTCCCCTATACTACGCTATTGGTACCTACCTGGTGACTAGCAGCTTGTTTCGCTTGAGCACTCTCGTCCTTCACTTTGCACTTGAAATCCCGTGACATCGGCCAGTGGACTGATGAACATCATATGGACGCCATGGCTCGCTGGGAATCTCAAACCAAGCGGATATTCAATGGGGACACAGGTCCAAACAAGAGATACCCAATGCCTGCAAGAGGCCTACAGGACACACCGGACTACGGTATAAGAAACGGAAAGTTCGAGATCAGTGGCAAGACAGTAAAGAAGTTGTTTGATCGTGTCGTTGATAAGATTCTCAAGTTGGTGACCTCGCAGATCGAGGAGACTAAGAAACGGAAGAAAGTTGCCAAGGCTGTACTGTTGGCTGGTGGCTTCGGAAGAAACGAGTATCTCAAGAAGAGAATTCAGGAAACAGTTGGTCTCGCGGTCAAGGTAGAGAAGATGAAGGACTGGTATGCAACACCATGCGACACCTCTTCCTTTCAAGTCGCCAAGTTTGTGTAGGTAAATATTGACAAGCCATTTAGCACAACTGCCATTGTACGGGGAGCCCTAATCAGAGGACTCGCGGATAAGCAATCAAACCCAAGACTGGCCAACATCTGGGTCGAATCTCGGATCGCCAGAAAGCACTATGGCACCTCGGCACTCACCGAGTATATACCAGGCAAACACAGTCCTTACCGCCCAAGGTACGTTAAAATCTTCATACTCCTATGCAGAATGTTAACTACTTACCAAACAGAATCCCTCGTGGTGCAGATGGAGGCGAGCGTATTGAAGTCATTCAATGGTTCATTGACAAGGTATTCCCATCCACCAGGCGTATGCAGTGTACGTTGCCTAAATAACCTCTAGGGGTCTGAGATTAAGGAATCGAAACCATTTTCATTCAAGTACTATTACGATGAACCGGTCAGCAACGTTAACTTCCAGGGCGGACGCCTGGATAACTTCACGATGCCAGTGTACATCTGCGATCACGACCAGAGACCGGATTACCCAGAATTGGGCACAACTGGTAAGTGTTTGCCATCAGTCTAAGGGGATTAGTCGAAAGACACTGACGAACGATATAGGCAGATGTAAGCTGCTTGTCAAGCTTATCGCAGACCTCAACAAGATCCCCAAGGAGGCGCGCGAGACGAAAATAGGACAAGACAACCAGCTGTACTACAAGATCCCGTTCAAGATCGAGATGACATGCCACTCAGCGAACATCACGTTTAACTTGGTGCACGAAAGGGACAATCAAGGCACTATTGAACGGGTGGAGTGTGGGAGTGTCCAGGCGGAGTATAAATAAAGAAGAATGCTGGGCCGGTTTAATCGGTGGTAAACACTGGGCTGGCCAATAATGAATTTCATATTTTCCGCAAAATTCTCAATCTCTAATACATGATATGGCATATTGACAGCAATGCATCCTGTTGGACATCAGGATAAGTGCAAAGTCGTTGGGAGCCAAGGGGCACTTACAGATAAGTATCACCCAGACCGTTGTGTATGTGTATTTGGGTGCGTATGTGTGAGTTTGTGTTGCGGCGCGGTTGTGTTGGATAAGCGGTGTCTTGAAATATCTCGAGGTCAAGTTGTGCGAAGAGATTTCTGTACTAGCAGTTGGCCTCTATTTCTACCTAAGGGAAAGCCTTTTCTATTCGGTCCGCTGTATAACTCTCTGTCCCAAACTTGGTCTCTGATATTGGCTATGTAACTCTCCCGTAGATCTGGTTACTACGAGAATATAATCCTTACTGGGCCGGTAATATAGAAACTCTGTAAAAATATGATTACTAGTAACGTCACCCACAGGTCAATGCCCCACACGGGTCTTTGCCCAACTTTTCACGACCTCCCAACCTTTCATCTTAGATAGATCAACAACAATCCGTATTCATCCAAGAAATTAATCAGAATTCTTTTCATTATCTGTTTCTACATCTGCCTGACAAGTTCGCGCATTATGTCCAGTTCCTCCGCAAATGCCACAGCGCCTAGCACCCGTTGCCCTCCTCCTTGTAGGACGACTACTTTCACCCTCTTCCTCACTTTCCAAACCCGTATCACCCCTAATAGCCCGTAGAACTTGTGCATCTTCTATCTTAAGTGGCCCACCATACTGTATTTGCTTGTTTTTGGTTCTGCGACGTTTGCTTAGCACATGGTTAGTCTCACGAAGCTCTTCGTTCTCGCGACGCAAGATAACATTCTCTTGCATCAGTGCATGCGTAGCCTTTGCAATCGAGTCAATTGAATGAAGAATATGCGTCGGAGAGCTGTCTTGATGCCTCTGAACGCTATTCTTAATCAACGTTGACTGCGATTCGGCTTCAAGGGTGGTAGTAGGTGTCTTAGAAGTCCAAATAGGGGGTAGGAGTTCTGGGTCGGCAGAGGGTGTACGCGCGACTTCTGCGACATCCAGGGCAGATATAACCCTGTCGGGGTCAAAAGGGACAATTCCAGCTGCTTCGAAACCAGATCTGATGTTTTGTTCAGTAAAAGCAGCGCCAAACGCCTCCAAAAAAAAACGGCAAGGAAATCCTCCTTCGCATCAAACCCTCAACAAACACACCGTACGTCCGTTTCAAAACACTAAAAGGCACCAAGTCGAGAGGCTGGAGCTTATGGGGCGAATGGGCAGGCATAGGAAGGGTAATGATGCCATGGACCTTGCAGTATTGTTCGAAATCCATCGAGTGATGGCTTTCGTGACCGTCAAGGATCAGGAGGCGTTTGACACCCTTCATACGATCGCGTGTGTGCAGATCGAAGTGAGCTGCCCAGCTGAAACCAATATCATTCGTTCTCCATCCGTTGTGGGATAGATCAACGACCCAATTGCCCGGTAATGTGGTGTCGCGATACCACGAAGCGAGGTGAACTTTGGCCGCGAAGATGATGTACGGCGGCACCGCCCAGCCTTGGGAATTGGCCGCCTGAATGACAGTAACCCATTCCCTATTGCCTTGCTGGGCTTGCCTAGGCCTTCCACGTCTTTCGGTACTCGTAACGACCATGCCGGTTGAGATCATGCCCATTAAAAAGCCCGTCTCGTCAAAGTTGTAGATATCCTCCGGCTGGATGCCGTGCTTCGCTATTGTGTCCGCAACACGCTTAAAATAACCGCGATACGCGACAGGATCTTCCCCAGAATGCCCGCTGGTAATCGATTCGAAGATTTAAACGCGTCCGGAGGTCTGGTTGTCGCCGTACGAAGCTCGAGGCCCAGTTCTTGCCGACGGGTGACGCGTCGCGATCGCGTCGGAGGATATTCGCCATTTCTTCAACGTATCGAAGCCGGGGAGGAAAAGTTCACGAATCTAGCTCAATTATGCGTCGGGTAATCGTATTCTCTTCGGTTTCGGTCATTTTCCGTTTAGACATGTTAGTAATGTGTAATGGTTGTACGCCTTCGTAACGGCGCTTCAATGTCTTATGGTCGACTTTGAAGATTTTACCAAGCTTGTTCCAACTTAGGTGAGGATCGCGTCGTTTAGTTTGGATGACTAATTGAATATTAGCTTCACTAGATTTGCGTGCCATGTTGTGGAAGGGAAGAATTGTATAAGTAAAGATGGAAAGTCAAGATTTCTTGAAAAGTTGGGCAAAGACCCGTGTGGGGCAATGACCTGTGGGTGACGTTAGCTTTAGAGTAAACAACACTTAGTAAGGCGTACCTATAAGTTTTCTTCTAACTAGAAACGAGTATCTGTAGGATCCCCAGTGTTAGAGAGTATTGTTAGACCTTCAAGGCTACTACATCAAGACTGCCAGTCTTATGGGAACATATGGCCACACACCGTAGGTTATGGGCCAATATGACCACCACCCATCGAACCACACAAGTCCTGCCTGTGGGACAGGCATCAGTTATTCCTGTCTATGTAAGGCCCTTAAGGCCGCCGTTCACTTCGTTCAGGACTCTCCAGAGATCATGACACTTTCAATACAAGACCATTTGCCCACAATCCAAAAACTATATTGGTAATACGAAGGTACATAAGGAAGAATCACCCAATCGGCCCCCTCCCCCTCTCGGGGTATCCCTCAATACACTACTACCTGCCGGAGTGCCTTCTATCCCTCTATACCTGTGGCCACACTTGCCCACAATATAACCTTAGATAATCAAACGAATATTATTAAGAAAGTCCGTTACGCTACCTATACCTCTACCCTAAAAGTTTCTCGGCCAAGTCCTGGTCGCGTACATACAGCCACTACCGAATGTAGTAGTCCCGCCGCCTCTCCCCATTCGGCTACGCAACCAATGAAAATGAATGATGACCACCTGCATCACCATCCCTGACGACGCAGAATGTTTGTTTACTTTGACGAGCGTGCTCATTCATCGCAGCATTCTGACAGGAACAAACGTTTGATCTCTCCTCGCCTAATGTTCGTACCAACGGAAGATGATGTAATACCGCATCGCGAAGATATTCCATCCACAGACATTCGATACTCCTATATTCCAGGAATCAAAGTGTCCGTGAAAACCCCACTTAGTGCGTTACAGGATTAAGCATTATACACAACTAGCTCCAGAACTCCGCCCAAGTGACGGACTATCCCAACGCTGCAAGTCTTCCACTGGTCAGTATCGTGCCTAACTCCTCTGTTCCGCAAATATTACTGACTCTTAATCTCATCAGACCCAGCGCACATTTCCTCCGCTAGTTCGATTAAGTCGAGCAACAGCCGAGCCATCAATGTGCCTCCTAGCATGGTCAAGCCCAACGACGCAATAGCGCTGATAATAATCCTGCACATCCTCGTCATCGCCATCATAGCTTATCTCCTTGCCCGCTTGGTGCGCAATGCCCGTTCCTCACCTTCAAGCAAGACGACCTCATATTATGATACTTCATCGCTCATTTCATCGCCGATACCTAGTCCGTTTCAAGGATTTGGCATCAACCCTGGCGGGGCTCCGAGAGGAGGAAGGGTGAATGTTGTTGATGTGGATGGTAGGGGAAGAGGCAGACCGGGAGTGCCTGGAAGACCAGGAGGAAATGCGAATATTGTTGATATGGGAGAGCCAGGGGGTAATGTAAACGTTGTTGACGGGGGTAGCGGGAATGGCCGTGGGAGGGGCGGCAACGTTAACATCCAATCGGGTCCAGAAGGGAGAGACAACGTTGTAAACGTGGAGAATGAGAATGGCAACCATGGAAGGGGCGGCAATGTTAATATCCAGCCAGACCCGCAGGGAAGGGTGAACATAGCATGATAGAGGCACGCAAGATACAATGAACTTATTTATGTTTCCATCAAGGTCCAAAAGACAACAATGTAACATGGATAACTTATATACTTTCTTCGAGAGGTTGCCCCTTTCCCTTCTCAGCCACGACGATCAAATTTCTCGGTGAAATCTTATAATCAAAGATAGGGAAAACATCCACCTTCTCCACGCCCTGCTCGACCAGAAACCAGTATCGATCCATCGCAATAACACTTTCAAAGACTTTACAGCATAGCACACTCAGAGTCCACAATATAGCTATCTTCCCCTCACCGCCCCTATAACGCTCCTCATACGTCCTCATCTCCTCTGCCGAGATCTCGTGTGAGCCGATACCCAGACGCCCCATCGCCCTCGTCACAAAGGCCTCAAAGCTAACCAAATCCCCCTTCCTAATCCCCCAAGCCGGCCTCTCCGCCACCGAAGTCGCAATCCCAAGCCCCTTATCAAACAAGAGTTTCTCCAGAATGGCGCGATATAAGCGGCGCTTCGAATATTCAGTTTTCCCATCCCCATCGGTGCTTGGCAGCCACCTATCAGGCGCCTGACACGCTGCCATCAGCGCCGCGGGACTCAACTGCACGTTCGCAGCCCTCAATCTCTTGCTAATGGGAAACCCGTCCGGGCAGGCTTCTGAAAGCGGCACGATGTGGTTATAGCAGCACCCCACAGCCGCCAGAGCCGCTATAAACGGCAACGAGGTGAAGTACCGCAGCATGTGGTCTGACAGCCGCCCACACGCGTGTAAACCGACAAGCAGGCATCTCTCCCCGCCGGCCCAGGCAGCCATTTCGCTAACCAGTGGCGCAGTCGGGGAGAAGTCATCGACGTAACAAACCAGGTGTGTGAGTCGATCCGGGGGGATGCCGAGTGCGGCGGCCGATGATTTGGAAGCGGCAATTTGGAACGCGCTGCCGTCGATGGCTAGGATGCGCAAGGAAGGGAAGAGCGTGGTGAGTGTCAGGGGTAGGTAGCCTTGCCCGGAGCCGATGTCGATAATATGAGTTATGTTATGGGCTTGGCAGATACTTTGGGTGTAGGCTGCGGCGACGGAGACTTCGGCGATTTTCTTGGTTTTCATAGGGTTGGTTAGGGAGGGTGGGAGGCAGACAGCTGGAATAGGACGTTGGTTGCGGGCGAGGGATAGGGAGTTAAGGGTTTTGAGCCAGGTAGTTAGGGACTCTGGTCGAGATGGGGATAGATTTCCGTCAATCTTGTCGGCCTTTGCTGATGATATATTTGTTGAAGATTCGTCGGCAATGCTGTCAATCAGATCCCGTTGGGCTAGGCGATGATCTGGGAGTGAGCCCCACCAGGAGGTCCATTCTGAAGGTAAAGCCCCCCAAGCATCGAAGATTAAGGCATCGTTGACATGGATGCCGCCTGAGATCTGACGGACTAAGGGGGTGCTGAGAAAATTGCAGAGGTCATCTGTGTATTCTTCGAGGCTGCTATATGTACCTGGCAATATCGGCATGGTATTATATACAAGTCGATCAGAATGGTACTTTCATAGTTAGTTGTATGAATGGGGAAAATCGGGCCTGTGATGACAGGGTTGAGAACTCCGGTGGTTGCAAATGTAACTTGGACGCATTTTTCTCCAGCCCTGAACGAACCAAGCCTACTTTGACCCACTTGTGCCCGTGCGAAGCCTAGAGTATTTACTGTCCTGACTCCCAAACACCACTCGCAATCTCGGCGGCAGCTGCTTCACTCGTGTCCTTTACTTATTTAGTCTTGCTAAGCTAATTTGGCGTTCGATTAACTTTGGGGCAATGTTCTCATAGTGGTGAAAACAGTGAAAATGGATGGATGGTTTCAAAAAGAGCTAGTAGTTATGATCTCCCCCACTCGGTATACTTTGAAGTAGAGCAAGAACCACCATGAGAGGAAAAGGCATTCTCAATGTTCTTCGGAAACTGCTTTTTCAATCAAAGTCAATATCTGGTATCAATATTCCGGGAGAAGGTTCCACTAAAGTCACACTCAATCCGTCACGGCCTCGTGAATAGGAGGCATGCTTTACTCTCGGCCTTTGAGGCACATTTACATACCATCGATAGGTACCAACATTGTGACTTTTTCCATTCAAATATATAAATACATCTGAGTAATCCGCACGAGTTATATATATAGATATATCCACTTAACAGCAGCTCGCATCAAGTTCAAGTGTTCCAGCACTGTTACTATGCTTATAGAACCTGGGAAGTGCCAAGAACATATACGCCAACACTTACATTCCAACCCAGGCATTTTAAACAAGGCCCCAGTTATCGTACGTCTTTGACTCTATTTTCGCGTCTCGTTCGTTGCTTATATGTTGCCTCCGAGACGAACCCCAGTGGCCGCTAGAGAAGAAAACACAATGAAGATAATCATCTCACACATTTCCTACCAGCTAATCACATCCGCTCTGTGACACGCTGTGGAGAGTCTTTGATTCTACCGGTTGTGGAATGTAGCAGCTGCGAGACTACAGTGGTATGAACCCTGTGTACAAGTGGGCATCTTTACCACGTAAAAAACGACGGCCGAGTCTGATTCTATGCGGACCTGATTGTGGAATCTTTTGAAGTCAATACTTGTCAAGACGTCGATGAAATAGGCCCCTTTCACCTCAAGTTCAGTTTGAGGGATGTTATTGAGCAAAGAGGTTTATACGTGTATTAGAAGGCCTGACACAGTAAGTTACCGTCTAGAGTTGACATTTATACTGTCAGATATGGTCCGTGTGTAGCCACCACCATTTGGCTCCAGCCTACCAGCACGAGCCCTGCTATAATCGATTTCCTATTAATAACACTATAATCTCTCTCTGTACACCTCAACATACTTGGACAAGATATAATAAAGAAGCCATCCCTGGCATTCTCGATTCGAGGTTCTAAACTTAAATGCACCAATGCTAGGGTAGAGGAATCTTGGCAGACTTCGTTTCCCGTAGGATTGCTCTGCTTTCAGGGCTTCGGCATTACGTGGGACAACTACTTTCTCGTTTCTGTATGAAACTTGCCCCCCCTGGAAGTTTAAGGTATCTTGAGTGTTATACGATGGGTCTTGATTGAGAGGTCGGCAGTTGTCAGAGCTTTTGTAGCAGCGCCTCGTCGACACACGCGTGCAGGGTGATAGCATTCCCATGGAGTGGATCAAGGGGCCGAACTTCACACGGTGAATTTGCCTGGGACAATTTGTTTTACAAGTGCCCATTACGGCATCATATTGACCAATGGAGAAGTTCTCAGAAAGAAGTTGATGGGGCATAGGGACTCCGCTACAGCCTAGATATTTCTTTCTTTCCTGTGCAGCGCCTTTCTGCATTCTTCAATCCTGGGATCATGTAAGCAGGAATTTCGCAATCTTTGTCGGGACCCTGAACAATATGGAGACTATCAAGTCATAACGTAATATAGTCTTTGTCTCAGCTAGCCAAGCCCTGCAACCTGTCACAGTTGGCCACTCCACAGCGGTACAGCCAAATCAGGCAAATAGTATATGAAAAGCAACAACTGCACTAACACACAATTCAAAAACTACCTCATTGACTCATTTTTTTATATATCTCACTATGTATACTCGGATTACTCAGTTTTCTAGATAATCATAGCGGCATACGGCTACTTTCATCATTAACTGCTCTGACTTATCGCCAACTTCCTTAGCTATCTTAGTAATAGTAGCCTAGTCGCCGGTGCCTTTTCCATTTCATATTCATGATCTAGCGGCCGTTGACTGGTGTACGAACTTTATCGGAATCTGGCTATAGCTCAAGAGTCCTCTACTTAGGGGGGATGCTTGATATATAGGCAATTTAGCGCCTTTTAACTATCAATGGGCCGGTTACTAGGAGCCCTCAACCCTACCCTGATGATGCAGGCTGTTATGCCGTCCCTAAGCGCCTTATTGCAGCATCTGATGAAGTTGATCTTGTCCACTGGCGCCGAGTTTCTCTGTAAAGCTAGATCGCCTAGGTATCTCCCAGAGGCAGCTTGGCAGAGGGTAATGCCTAAACCAAGGGGCGGTAGCACTTGTGAGGTATGAGCAGGGAGGTAGCAGCAGTAGACGTTACTAAGGAAGTCTTGGGATATCATGTATTCCGAGGGATCGGGGCATTGTAGTTCGGAATAGGGTTTCTAGCTATGTATATATAGAAGTTGTCTTAGAAGAGGAAGAAGGGAAGGTCAGAGATTAGTATACTATTCCGGTTATACCTGCCTGTGACCAAGCGGTGGTTATAAGCGGGAGCGCCTTGCGGTTTAGGCGTTCCTAACACCCCCGAGATTTATACGAAGGCCAACAAAAGATGTTTTTCTTCTTCTATGATGGTTACTTCTGGTTTTGGGGCGGGGTTTTGCAGCCCTGTACTTGGCCGTACCTTCCCACCTCCCGGCACCATCAATTCCTTCAAATTAGAGTTAGCTGGACTAGTCGAATGCAAGAAATCAACTGATATGCATTACTCTCATCGCAAATAAAGATGATTAGACGAGTATCAGAGGGATCCGCTAACTGTGGTTCGGGAATATACGTCCCCATAAGCTACTCTAGGGCAATATTGTTACTTATCCAGCCGCTATAACTGAATTTGAAGCACTAATTGCGGCACTTTTGCTGAAATTCATTAATCAATCACTGCTTCTGTAGTGATTTGCCTTTAGAATGATCAACGACTTCCCGGAGACCCTTGTGGCGCTGACGTATTCGATGAAGGAGGCCTAAACTCGATCTTACGGCAACTTCTTCGAAACCTCCATTATTGATGTCAAGCGTGTTCTCTGGTTCGATCCAACTGTACTGGCCCCCAATCCCAGTTAACTGCTGCCGGCGTACATCCGTTCAAACATTTCGACTTTGTTCTGATGCCCAAGTTGGTCGCAACTGAAGGATTTCGCCGCATAAAGCCCTCCATACAGTTCTGGACAAGTGGTTGGGAGTCGCCGAGAGACCCCAGTAGCTTGGTAACAGCAAATCGATGATGTTGATGGCTCATGAGATATCCGAGTGACTCCCGGCAGACAATCCGCATCGCTATACGCTCTTCCTTTGCCTTATTTAGGCACTCACGGGGTTGCTCTACATCTTCTTTGTCAAGGCGGACGTTCATACGTGCATCATACGAGTAAATTGGTGACTCTTTGAACGACATTGTTCGAACGGTTCCTAAGCATGCTATCCATTTGAGATTTATTTAGAGTTATAGAGAAGTACGACCAGAGACACATCCCGTTGGCATCCACAATGAGGTGGTCATATCAACAAAGGTGTATGCTACACCCGTCCTGACTTTCTTCCAGACAGACTCCTGAATTCTCTGGAGAACTTTAGTACTCGCAATACATTATGTACTCGCTGCTATAGCCTCATGTCTAAGAATGTGGAATCGTAGATCAAGGCTGTGTTGGGGCTTGTACTTCTGTGGATGCTTGAACTGAAATTTAGTTGAAAAAGTCGTCCCAGCCCCATATTCAACGGTCTATACCTCATCTATGAGGGTGTCTACCCTACGGTCGACCTGATGTTCAACAGAGTGTGATGTCTCTTTCCCACCATTACTTATAGGCAAGCTCTGAGCTACCTGCCAACTAGAATGTCCATAAGGGTCTGGGTGCCACATCGGGACCTGAGCCGTGCCGCTTTAAGCCTGAGCCTGGCCCCTAACGTTAATGAACGCATCCAAAAACAGAAGAGCATGCATAAAAGAATTATGCACAAATGATTCTAGCGATACGAACCGACTTTTATAGTAAAACCTCTTTTGTAGAGGGTTTCTATTGACGGCTTATGGCTGAACACCTTTTTGGGCCTTTTTTTGTCTAATTCTATCAAAGCTACTATTATTCCTAGAAAGACCTACCAAATCAATCAGACACGAAGGCGGACGTGATTACCGCGAGTGCTGCCAAGCAGCAGCTTGACGAAGCTACTGGAGAAATGGTGTCGAAGAATGAGCTGAAGAAACGCCTGAAGAAGCGAGCCAAAAAGGCCGCCGCCGCCGTCGCCGCGGCTCGCAGTAATACATCATCGTCAGCAGCAGCAGCAGGTCAACGACCAGCCGACACACCATCGTGCAAGCCCGCCAAGGCCGAGGAGCTCAGCATCGACCCGAATGCCATGTACAATCAAGGCTTCCTAGCTGATGTCTACAAGCTGCGACCGTTGAAGGAGGTCGTCACGCGGTTCCCGCCTGAACCAAATGGCTACCTTCATGTATATCTCCACTTTCAGGCCGATGCGCCGCCGTCATCAGGCAAGCTAACATGGAGGTTTAGCTCGGGCACGCTAAGGCTATTGCAATAAACTTTGGCTTCGCAAGATATTATGGGGGCAAGACGGTCAGGCTTCAAGTTGTCTCCGAAGGCAATTTTCATCTAAACTAATACTTCTATAGATTCTCAGGTTCAGTGTGATGTATTGATGCAAGCTTAATCCTAGCCTATTGCTCGGGTCGCGTCTCGCTTTTACATACAAATCTGGTGGCCAGGGGCAACCAATCCCAAGGCCCGTCCCAAGGCCAATCTACTGCAGACATCCGCTATGCCCAGCACTTACTGCCAATATTTATCTATATATATAACGTGGTTGACCAGTCAGCGGTTCACTTTTTCTAGGCCTTTAACTTTAATTAATAGTATTTTGCCTAAACCTGCATTTTACCGATTAAATCAAGCTATATCTAATTCCTGAGAGTCTTTTATATCTATAGAATAAGTACGCGTATTATAGCCAGTCTCGCTGTATATATTATAACGCTAAATAGACGTCGCTACCCTTTTTAAAGGACTACCATTTTCGCTATTATAAGCCATAGGATGTTTCCCTTTTTTTAATTAGTAAAGCTGTGGATTTATTTATAGTAAAAGCTCTTTTAAGCTGTACATATGATTTTTTAGCCCTCCGACGCTTGGTAAGTGCTGTCAGGGTCGTGTATGGGGTTACCAGTAGTTTATTGTTGTAGCTGTAACGAGGCAGAGGCACATAGGTACGAATCAAGGTTGCATATCAGTGCATCTCTATTGTTGAATACTAAACTAGGGAAGAAAGAGAAGGAAAGGGTTACAAGTATGTCTGGCCGTTCTCCTATTATAAGGGGAACGCGCTCGTCCAGATCAGGGCAGGCCATGTCAGGATGTCCCTGCTTATCGTCCATGTGTCAGTCGTCACAGTAGCACGAAGAATGGAACATCAGCCAGCTCGTGCAGTACCAATATACATGCGGTGCACGGGCCTAGCCCCGTGACAAGTGCTATATTAGCATTTTAAAGAGTACTGTAACGAAACCTCTAATAGTCTAGCTGCGTAAACCACTAAAGAGTCTGTAAGGGTTTGTGCTAGTAAGTAAGTCCTACTGCGGAGTCCTCAAGCAATAATATCGGGGTTTGACGTATGGAGTAGAGTGCTTTGGGTAACTGAAGTATTCAAGTAGGGTAATCGGGAATAGAGTCGTTAAGGCAGTTTGCCTCACCAATGGGTTAGATTGATGCTTAGATTGATCACTGAAGTAGAGACTGTCTATCTATGAAATGCCTGGAGTCCTGTCCCTTATATAGCCAACCTCTCCTTCACTGATTCCTTGGATCACTTCCGGCTCACAGCTCAGAAGGTGATCCATTGGTGATCCTTTGGTGAGCCCAACTTATGGCTCACTGATCTGGTGGTGATCCAGGTCACGTGACCGTTCCTGTCTTTCTGGTAATAGTTCTTCCTTCCCGTGTCGGGGTTCCTGCGGCCTGCCATCGGGCCTGGTTGGTTTAGTTGGTTAGGAACCAACGGTTCGTAACAAAAGCGTAACCCTGAAATTTTATAGCGTAAGCTTAGCCGTATCTATAACGTTTACGACTATATACTGAAGAATCGATTGGAGTTTAATATCGATAAAGGCATTATCGAAGCTTGAATGAGTTCAGAAGTGCAGTCAATACAGGAAAGAGAGCCGTATTGGTAATAAGGACTAAATCCCAGGAGTATGCAGCTACGGAGAGGCTATCCATAGGCAGTTAGCTCTAGCGCTAAAACCAGCGCACAAGAGTTAACCCAAGGGAATAGGCTCCCGTGGAGTGTTCGGTAGAAGAGACCGGCCCATAATGCTCGCCTCAGTATCACTAAACCAAGACAACACTGCATTTTTTAGCCAGCTGGTTGTGGTTGTCCCGAACATGGAATCACTTCATGTAGTCTGCCGAACACACCCACCAGCTGGCTCAATGATCCACGAAATCGTAGACCGGCCAAATGTTCTTGCTCTCTGACTGCCTCAGCGATGGGCGAAGTGGAAGCTTTGGGTGATGATGATGCCGATTCCTCTGGGGAAATGCAGAGAACATTGGCATCCAAGATCATGTGCTGTCCAAGCTCAATCCTGGTCCGGTATCAGATGATTTCAAGAAGTGACCTGTCGTTCCGTAGGAGACTGTCATGACTGGCGGGCTGCTTGGCACTTTGGGGAATGCCCTTGCTCCGGATCCTGCACGGGCTTCAAGGTCGATTCCACAGTGATGATGGCCATTTTCGTTTACGCCATCCACGTACAGAGAAAACCTGCGGCAGATATGTCAAATTTTGAATTTTTGCCTTATTCAGCTTTTGGAATTAGATGCCAACATACGACGTCCGTCCATCTAATGCTAAGATCATGTCAATTATTTCCATTGGTGTAGTATGCTCACCACAGACCGAAAGCCTCCTATCGAGCTTTCAAGGCGAAGCTCAACGCTTGACACTCCACAAGTCCCTCGACCAGCCCATCTCCCGCATCTTCTTGCTGCTCCCACCACCACCGACCTTCTTATCGCCACCACTGACTGCCAGCGCTTTGCTGCCATTGGCAAATCCCTTGACAAGTTCCTCCATGCGCCCACATTTCATCAGCACACCTGCAATGTCCGAATCCTTTTCCGCAATGAGGGCCGCGAGCTCCATACACTCGAGGAGGTTGTCCCGCGACAGGCTTGTACCGGCAAAGTGCAGTACGCTTACGTAGCCCAGTATTATTTCGGGCAAGTACATTTCTCGGAGTAGCTCGAATTCTTCCTCTTCTGTTGTGCTGTCAGTACAATGCGGGTGGGGGGATATGAGATGAAAGCAGGTGTGCCCTTACCGTCGATGCTTTCTTTGAGCCAGCCACGGAGCAGCGGCTGCATAAAGCTCTTGATTAGCTTGACCTGTCCGCCCAGGTGAGACCAGAAATCTCGAGTCAATGCATCTCGTGCAGGCCTGTTCATCATGTTAGCACTCAGTTTCTGAAAGCGATCTGATAGACTCACTCGTGGGCGATTCCAGCACTCGAGGCCACCGTCTCCATGCAATCCAAGGCACGCACAAGGGACTCAAGCTCTAGATAATTGCGAGCTGTCACCATCTGTCGAGGAGTGCCATCCTCGTAGAGAAGAGGATCGTTGTCGTCAATGTCCGTAAACCATGACAGGTCTGTGTCATCAGAAATGGCCAATCTGGCCTTATGTCTGAAAATGTCTGCGCATTTGACTCTGTCAGACAGGGCGCGTGCTGCATGAATATTATAGTGCTCTGTCAAACCTGTTAGTTTCATATGCAGTTTGACAAAGTACACTGGGCATCCATACTCAAAAAGCGTTTGTAAATTGCTACGCCAGTACTCAGAGTCTCATCCCACAAGCCGTCCACGAGCATCATCCACTCGAGGGACTGGATTAATTGCTCATCAACAGGATCGAGCGATTCCGGGGCCTCACCCAAGAAGTCTGGTTTGAGGCGACGCCCATACTTCAAGGATGGAGGATCATTTGTGAAAATGGTGAAACTATCCACCGGAAGGTAGTTGATGTTTTCGGGGTGTTCCTTCAGGAGTGACAGGGGCTGGAACACCACGAACTCGCCAATGTCCATGCCCAACTTCTCCATAATTCTTAGCATTGTTCTGCGCTCTTCCAAATCCGCTAGGCCGGCGAAGTTTCTGCTGAGAGTGAAGAAGGCACGTTCTCCTTGAAGTTTCGAACAGTATATTGGAATCAGTTCGAACAGATCCATCAACCGCAAGGCGCTGACATAGGATGCAACCACGTTCTCTTGTGCCTTCTGGGATTCCATGTCGTCCTCTCCAACCCCATGCAGTTTATCAAGGCTTGATAACAACAAGTAAACGTGAACAAGGACACGCAACTGGTTCTCATCCTTCAATGTGAAGTACTTGGTGTCGTCCAAGTCCGAGTTTTGCTTGCCATATGCTGGTATCAATGCAGAAACGCCCTTCTGGTTTGCGGAGCGGCCGAGAAACACTCCATTGTTGATTATATACTGGCTCACGGTATCAGAGACAATAGCTGCTTGAAGGGATTTCATGGGTGTCTTGGCTTCTTTGGAGGTGGCAGAGTTGGTCTCGAGGGATGTGACCAGACGTTCGCCAACAGATGTGGGATCACCATGAAATTGAACGGCGTTAAAGGCGGATAGGGATTGGGTGATGGCTTGAGTAGCCTCTGGTGCCGACCTTTTCATAATGTAGCTGTCGAACTGGGTTCGCAATAGTGCATTGTAGTGTGCGAAGACGTAGTCGTCCCATGTCTGGCACACTTTCTCCACGCTTTGAATGTCGCCAGAAAGAATGCCATATACAGCTCTTTCGTAGTCATCCGACCCTCCTTGTCGTGCCAGTGCGAAACATGTTCTTCGCCAGAGCAAAATAGCTAGGGGATTGGAAACTGCGCGGTCATCCTCGGTCTCCCTGGACAGAGGCATGGCAGACATACTCACCGCACGCCACACCTCCGTTCTTTCAACACACCAGTCGCGAATCTCCGCCAAGCTTCTACCTCTCCGGAGTAGTTCATAGCAACCAATCCATATGGCGCGCTCAAAGTACTCATCCTGGGGTTGGAGCTTGCGACTTTGTCTTGTGACTACATCGGGATCAAGTTGGCTAACAAGCGGTGTTCCGTTAGAGTCGGTGTGTTGCGAGGTGACATCAGCCGAGCTGGGGTCTAGGGGGCCAGTCCATCCATTGATGCGCTTCTGCATTTTGATGGCCGATCGTGTATGGAGCCAACCAAATGCAAGTATGTCACCTCTTTCCGCCTTTTGCTGGTAGTCGCGTACTATGTCATCGATATCGGGACGTGATTCATCTGCTGTCTTTTGTAACACCTCCAAGATAGCCTTGCGCTCTTGAGCGGTAGACTCTGTTTGCAGAAACTCATCCCAGAGTTCCGGTCCAGTCTGAAACCTTGACGGCTCTCGACGTTTAGGTTGTGTGATCTTCCTGTCTGGGTATCGCAACGGTAGCAGCCTTCGTAATAAGTCCCATGTCTGAGCCTCGAGCTCCCAGTGCTCAACTGAACCGTCGATTGAGGCCTTCTGCCCATCAGTTTCGGCCTCGTCGACATCCATGTCCTCATCTGACTCCTCCATGGAGGGGCGCTGATACGTGGAGGATTTCTGAGCAGGTCGAAGGCTATGGACCTTGCCGGCGGCGAGCTCATAGTACACATCCACGAGCTTGAATATATCGGCGCGCTTTTCCGATGGGCTCTGCGAGGATCCTGAAATCACATCAAGGGCCTTCGCAAAACGCTCCGCATCGTGTGCAAATTCGTTGCCCTCATTTTCGTCCAGGATTTGATCGTCCATGCCGAGATAGCTCGCCCCGCCGTCTGAACTGGACGACATGCGCTGTAGGAAAGAGGTCAGCAGGAATGGCACTGAATGGATGGTCGCGGATGGAAAATGGAAACCCACAAAGGGATCTCTGTGCGCCAGCATCGTGGCAGCTACGCTGTGCGACGTCAATGTTGTGTGGGTGGTTGTTGAACCAAAGATTGCGACTAGCAGCAATCGCGTACGGGAAGACGGCGCGCAGCGTCCTCAAGTCGATCGCAGATGGCTACTCTAGGTCATTGTCGCACAGTATTGGGTTTGTCGACGCAAAATTAGCAGATGTGTGCGCTCGAGGCTGGAAAGAGAGGTTTGTTGTCGGTGTACGGAACAAATCGAACCACGCTGCTGCCGGGTTGAAATGGAACGAGGCTATCACCAAACACCTGGGGGCTGGTTTCAACAAGGCTGCTGCCGCATCCAAGCTCAAAAATGGATTCATGAGCGGCCAGTGCCAAGCAAAAAGACGCGGCGCGTTTTCAGCCCGGAAGCATCCAATTGGAGCTTGGGCCACCTGCAAGATGTGGAGCCTTGCTGAAGTATTTGACTGAGAATTTCACAGCTTCGGATAATTTTTCCTTTTTTTCCTCATGTCACGGCATTCTTATTAGAGTCTCGGGACGAGCTTATTCTTTCAATGCTTGTCCGATCCTATTGCGGATCTCTTACGCGCTCAAAGATCGCCTAGAAAAGATCTATCACTCTTCATGAAAGTTGCCTATGTTTTGGTCTGGGTGGACATGTGTAAGGAGTAGTGATACATACACCCATCTAAACGATGGCTTGGGCATGTCCTATGTATAAAGATGACTTGAGAGCCTCACGGTCTGGAGAAGGAGGATCTATCGAGGGTTGTCTGTCTGTCCATCATTTTGCGTGTTCATCTTGCCGTTGTTTCATCTTCAGCCTCAACAGGCTCGCCTTGGGGCAGCTGACGGTGCTTGCGTCATCCCCATTCTTCTGGTAGAATACGTCGCAACACTCATACAAAGCATCAATGAGGCCTTGGCATTTTGATTCATTGTAGTTGTTCTTGGTCAAACAGTCTAGTCTTTGATTAGTATATGCGTCGTCGTCGTTGTCATCTACATGAACTGACTTTGAATCGCACACTGGGGTTGGAGAGGAATCCAGTCAGTTCTATGTATTGCACGGTCTTTTGTCGAATGTAGCTTACTGCTCTTAGGTGACATGGGGGGTTCGAGTTCACGTCGTCCTGTGGTGCCTGTTCCGAGTTAACCTTTACGCGCGTCTGGAGGTGTAGCAGGGCTTGGTACCATGTTGATGAAGATGATGCAGCGTAGCTGTTTGTGAACAAATGCACAAGAAACGAGGATTGCCCGTGAACACTGTATTTGGGTCCGTCGGGGTTGAGTGTGTTTGAAGTCCTTGAGTTGATGACAGTAAATGTGGTAATCTTGAATGATGCAATTTCTATGAAAGGAGAGAATCACGGTGGATCGGCACGAAGCTTAGGGCCCGCGTGTGAATATCATTGATTATCCTGGAAGGCCCTGACGTTTCCGTGCATGTTGCTGCACTGTTTGCTTAAGGTAAGTATCACGAGCTCATGATTCTACAAGTGCCTTACCCTTCGACAGAGGCAAATTCTTTAAGTACCTCCTCAGGCACAGGCAAGCTGATTGTTCTTTGGTGAACTCCATGGCTTGCAAATCTCATTGACCCTTGCCATTCTCTGAGCCAGGACTGGTTCGTGCGCTATAACTTAAATCCCGTCTTCCCAGTCTCTGTCCCCCTTATCGCCGACTAACTACTACAAGTACATAATCCTGAATTTGTAAATCACGTAACTTCGTCTGTGCCATTGCAGGTAAGAAAAAACTGATGCACTTTGCAACCATCTCTTGATTCAGCAGCTTAAAGGAGAATTTTTAAATCTGCAAGAGGCTATGACCCACAGGTAAGTCCCGGTACGTTGCCCAAGTCGCCAATTCACGTTGCATCCTTCAGGGCTGCGAAGCAGCCATCCCACTATCATCAGCCCTGGCATTTTGGAGGGGAAACCACGCCCCATACTTTTGCCTAGAGGTGCGGGTCGCCTTCCGCGCCTCCTCTTCACGATCAGCCTTTATTTGAGCTTCCTATTCTTGTTGCATTCCCAACGTCTCTTCTTCACCCGCTTGCCTGTCGACTTGTCATCACTGACCCTTACCTCTTGCGCCAGCTGCCCGCATTCCTAGCTCGGCCTATCTGGTACCAAGCAACAAGAGCGCATCAGCAAGCCTTCCAGCCCAGTATGTCACCCGTTGGCATGACCCTCAAAACCACCATGATAACTGCATCGCAAACGTCACTAACAGACAACTGTAGCTTTCTCCACGTGCCTGATCGCGACTACCGACTGAAGGATCGCCTGGAATTGCCGGCCAGGTTACCCATCGACAGCACACTCCAGATCCGAATCACTACACACTCCCAAACTCGTCACCATGTCCAGCGAGAACGATAACAACAGCCCCGCCCCGGAGCGTTCTGAGGCTCCTGCCGCCAGTGAGCACCTTAACATCAAGGTCACGGACAACAATAATGAGGTCTTCTTCAAGATCAAGCGCTCGACGAAGCTCGAGAAGCTGATGGGCGCGTTCTGTGAGCGTCAGGGCAAGACCCAGCAAAGTGTCCGTTTCCTGTTTGAGGGCCAGCGTGTCCAGCCCACCGACACTCCTGATACTGTAGGTTCACAGTTTAGCTCTACGTTACTTTCACCTAATCACACCCTTGAGCACAACGACCCCTACCTTTTCCCCAGATTGTTATACGTGCCCTCGGGTCTCGTACAAGCTCAGTAACTAAAATTTTCTGCAGCTCGAGATGGCCGATGGTGATACCCTTGAGGTTCATCAAGAGCAGGTCGGAGGTGGTCTCTGAAAATCCTGTAACCCATTCGAGGTCCGCGGCTCATGAAATCTCGGCAACAACTCGTGCATATGGAGGAATGGGCAATCAGGGACATTAGTAACAGTTGTCAAGTATTCTGATTTTGCCAGGGCGGATATTGCAGCATGACTCCTTTTTCAAAGCACAACACCTCAGTTGGGAAGCTGTGCTCTGGATCTTTGCAGAGGGGAAAATAGGAGTTTGAGCCCGGTTTGCTACTCGAGACATAAATCCATTGATTTGCGATCCTCTTGATCGTCTACACTAATGTATTTTGCAACTTTTGCCCTGACCGATATTTCCGAATCCTGAAAATGTCGATTTCGGAGTTGAACCCTGGTGAAGGTACTGATTCCACAGTCCGCATCTTATGCGGTTCTCTTCGTACTGGGGCCTTCAATGACCCTGAAGTCTTGTATTGGTCAGAGCTCTGCAACAGTACGATACGGGCTGTTTGCAATAAATATAGATGCCATGCCATGATTAGCAAGCACAGAGTTAATCTCCTTATCTTCGAGCTACTCGCCTACGCCACTACATTAGCCGTCATCCCCTCCCAGATGGGACAGTTGCCCAAGCGTGTCTTTCTACAGGCGTTATATCACAGTATTGCTTCATTTCCCAGGGAGCCTCATTCGAAAAACATTGGATGACCGGCTGCAGCCCAGAGGGACAGGACACGTAGCAGGATGTCATGGAATACGGCAGGCCTGTACTATGGCGTGGGGTATCCAGAGAAGAGACTGTACGATGGAAGATGATCTCATCTGGGAGCGAGGAAGCACGTCGGAAAAACCTCACGGTTCGCGAAGGCGTCCGGGGAGCCAAACGACAGCTGCCGGACATGGAATGAAACCCAAGATCTCGAAGTTTCACCTGCTATCATCACGAAGACATAGTTTTCACACCTTGGCTCAGATTCATAAGCAGTGTTTCATTCTAGCAACAACCTCCACGGTGCTTGTCATATCATACTCCCATCATTTCTCCGACGCAATATGCAAAAACGTATTTCTCAATTTGATGCATCAAAATGAACTGCTTGTATCGTCTACCAATTACGCAGCTCGAAGCAAAATGCAAACAAACGCCAACAATCCCGGTTCCTCCCGTTTGCTTGCTTCCCCTATTCGTGTACAACTCCTCCGAAATGCAGTGCAGTGCGCCCAAAAAGCAGAAAAAGCAGACAGAAATCAAAAGCCGTTTCTCTGATGTGATGTGATTGACGGATGCGTATACCCACACAATAGTAACATCAAATGCCGTTTCGTAGACCTATGCACCTCAGCCACTTGAGCGAATGCCCGTATTGTTTTCTTCCCGCTTGTAGCGAACCCGTGATGACTTGATGTTGGTTGAGCGGCAGTCCCGCTTTCCTCTCCAGCCCACGTAACGAGATCGAGACGAGGATTATGTTCTGGGACAGGAGGATGGTGACATGTGTAAAGAGTTGCGTCGTTTCTTAGGACGGGGCCAGCATCCAACTGAAGGGAGTTGCCCCCACCCCAAGTAGCGGGGTTGATCAGCCAACGCTCAGCTTAATCGGCAGTGTCATGCCTTCAACTCCCTCATCCGACACCCCGTGCAAAGCACGCGATCAATAACTGGGAAAATCTGCCCATCATCAAACCCACCGCCACAAGTCGCACACCGGAAACACTCGTCATGCCACTCCCCGCCTAGTGCCTGGATGTACTGCCCAATGACAGGCTTCTTGCACCTCTTACATTTAGGCGCGCGCCGCTCCGTGCGCTTGGTTTGGCAGTTGACACACCACGCATACCCATCCTTCTCAATATGCGTCATGCCCTGTTCGAACGGGTCGCCGCACTCGGCGCAGAAGAAGTGGCCGTAATGGTAATGGTGACCGAGCGCGACGATGTGGTCACCCAGGATGGGCGTGGTGCACGTCTTGCACCGGGGCGCGAACAGCTCGTGCCAGTCGAGATGGCAGTAGAAGCGCAAGCGAGCGTCACCGTCATCGGCTACGGTCTTGCCGGGTGTCTCCTCGAGGGCTTCGCCGGCGGCTCTCCGGGCAATGCGGTCTAGGCGCTCGGCGCGGAAGTTGTCGGGCTCCGGGGATATCTCCAGAGCTTCGAGGGAGGTGCCGCAGGTGTAGCAGGCGAAGCACTGGGGATGGAAGCGCTCGGATGCGCCACGAAGGGCCACGAAGCGGCCCTCGATGGGGAATGAGCACTCGTGGCACACTGCGGTTGCACGGCGAGAGATGGCACCCGGGTCAGGAGACCAGTGGCTGCCGGGGCGAGTTCCATTCCGGGCATTACGGGCAAATGGGCTTGTTTTTTTTGGCGTGGGAAGGGGACGTGCCGATGGCTTCGGAGCCTTCGATGCACCATTGTCATCAGGCGTGACGATGACGGGAATGCTAGGGCCGTTGTCTTCACCTGGTAGCACGATAGACGGAATCGACGGGCCGCTGTCTTCGCCGGGGAGTACGATGGACGGGATGCTTGGGCCGTCATCTGAGGAACCTGAGAAAGCTGGAACCGGCGGCTTGGAACCAACGGAAGCGGGTACGTCTATCTGAATACTGGGGACGGACGGGGTGGTAGAGGCTGATGGGCGGTGCTTTGACGGCGACGTGATCTGAGAATCCGGCGTAAATGACAGAGTAGGAACAGGCGGCTGCTGTGATGAGCCTTGCTCTGACCTGGGCTTGGATTGCGGCTGGGGCTGGCCGTCTTTTGGTTGGCTTTGACGGAACCCGACGAAGCGGTTGGGCTCTTTTGGCTCTGGCTTTGAATCAGTGACCGCCTCTTCGGGGGCCTTCCAGTTGGCATCGAAGCTTACGATTGGACGACCGGGGCGGTCACTGACTGCCGACGGTGTGGGCAACTTCTTGCTGCGATCCCCAAGCTTGAAGCTCGTTGCTTTCCGGATATCCTCACTGCGGATTTCCACGCCATGCTTCTTGGGGATATCGGCATTGGCGCGTGGACCCATGGGTTTCGGAGCCGGGTTGCTCACCGTGTAGTTGGGATTGCGGGTCTGGGTTGGAGGGTTCTTGTGGATCTCATATCTTGATAGCCGTTTGGCAGGAGAAGGTGGAGCAACGTCTGGGGACTCTCTTCCGCTATCTGAACCAGACTCCGGCGCGAATGAGATTTTGTTGAGAGGATTCTTCAACTTGAGCTTCAGCGGTTGCACCTTATCTGTGTTGGTGGGAAGGAAGGACGTGGATTTGGACTTGGGAGTGTCGCCCTCGGGCTCTTCGTAAATCTGGTCACCAGAGAAAGGCTTCTGAACCTCGCCGCTGATGTTGCGCTTCATGCTGCTGCGACGACGGCTACCCGTCGGACGTGATGCAATTCCGTTCAAGCTGCCATAAGACTTTGATGTTGAGGATTCTACGGATGTCTTGCGTTGCCCGTCCAAACTTGGGCGCGTACTATCCAGGGAACGCCTTCCGTCACTACCGCAAGAACTTGCCGAAGCAGATCGTGCACCGTCTCTTGCGAGTCCTGTGGGAACAATGTCGTCACCATAACGCCCGACGCTAGCGGTGCGCGCATGGGCGTAGCTGTCCTTTCTCAGGTGTGGCTTGTAGCGATACGGGGTTCCCGGCTCCGGCGGCTTGACACCATGCTCGTGTTGCCATACAAGTTCTGCTGCCTCGTTGAGAGCAGCCTCGTACAGCCGCGCCTCTTCGGGGTCTTCTGGAGTCGCCTTTCCCATACCCTCGCGCTTGTCCTTCAGCTCCATGTCCTCCATTGCGGTGCGCAACGAGACAGCCTCTTCCTTCTCCATCCACCGTGACCCTCGCTCAATGTATCTGGCGCTGGGCACGAATTCGCCGGGCTTCAACGGTGGTGCGGTTGGTTTCTCCGGATAGTAGTCTCGCCCCGGGGCCGAGGACAAGGTGGTGAAGCGCGACGCGATGCTTGAGGCAAAGCTACCGCCATAGCTGGGGCGGATGGCCGAGGTGATTTGTGGGGTTGCGGTGTCTGATTGGGTTCGCTGATGCGATGAAGCGGCATCCGACTGGACTGAAATGCCACCGATGGAGGGGCGGCTTGGAGCGACGCGTTCTGATTCCCGGCGTGTGGTGGGCTGTGGTCTGGCACCTCCTGGGCGAGTGTTACGGGTATCTCGAAGACTGGCGAGGTAGGAAGCTACAGGAATGATTGGCATCAGTCCCCATCCAACCAACAGCTCGTGCAGACGCGGACAAATAGATGCTTACAGAACTGCTCATTGTTCATGTAGGCAGGTGACGGAGGCGTCACCTTCCTGGGCGAAGTCCGCTCCTTGGACCTGCCTCGAAGAAGCATTTTCGGTGATCTGTGTTCGTACTGTTAGACGGAAAAGCAGGCACGAGGGCGTTCGGGCTCGCGATTTTGCAGGGGAACAGCTGCGAGGCCGCAAGATGAGATCAGGAGGCAACAATCCGGGCGGTTTGTACTAATAACGATATTTGGTGGTGGTGGTGCAAAAGACGGTGTTGACGAGCCCTGTTTTACACGGAGGGTTGCCAGGGGGGAAGAGCTCTTCTACTGCGTGAGTCAAATGTGCGTGGCTGCAATGCATGATGATGCGCTGGCGCGCTCTTGTCAGGTTCCGACGGCCATATATGCGATATGGCATCTCTGTATGAACTTACTAGGAATGTCCCTCGGCGTGCTCCCACTTTTTTGTTGTCCCCAATCACGGAGTGCCACCAACGTTGCCTAGGGCGACCCGCAGGCCGGCTGGTCAGGTCGCGTTTGATCGTTTGGCGATTGCCAAGAGTTCACCCCCACTTATTCCATATTGCGCCCTCATTTAAGTACTTCGTACACCGCGGACTATCGAAGAGTCACCAACCTTCACCGTCTATTTCCAATCTCTCACCTGGGGGCAAGCTTGACTCGAAACGTCCTTGTCCATGCATTTTCTTGCGTGGACGAACAGGCTGGATGCTGACTGAACGCAGCGTGCATTGGTACGATACTGCCCGTGCGGGACGTGTTTAGCCAGGGTGGGTTGAGCTTCTAGAAGCAATATCAACTGGCCGCCCCTTTCCTGCGTCCGGGTGGGTTCTGCCAGTTCACAGCCGCAAGCTCAACCGATGACGCTAAACCAAGTGTCCGACCCAGGGTCAAGTGACGACTTGAATTAGAGTCGTTTGTGAGTGCAACCTGGCGCATCTTCGAAGCAGGCATCTCCTAGTTGTCTCAAGCTGTCATTTCATCAACCACCATATTAGCTTTCCTGAAGCCGCTAACGAATCCATCTTCGCCAGAAACGCGGGTAATAATACCATCCCACATTGCTTATAACTGGATTCCACGTGACAGCGACTTATCTATTCTGGTAGCATCTTGCAAGCACTGGTATACTGCACAAACATCGCACTCTCCCATATGCCGTGTCCCACAATAAAGTATGGACCTCTTCATCACTCGGACCTCTAGAGACAGCGCAATTTGTCGACAAGTGCGGCAAAAGCGTTGCTCTGCTGTCTGTGCTGTCTGACGTGACAAAAGTCCACCACCTCAACTTGCCCCACCCGGGAAGAAGTCTTCACTGTTGCAGCCAATACAAGCTCACAAGCTCGCCGTCGGATACGCAGGAGCGCTGGACGTTAATCAGCATCACCATCTGACTTCCCAACATCATGGAAAAGCGGATATGCGGCTCATCCCCGGCCGGAAGTGTTTTTGCGGTCATTACCTCGTTATTGCCAAGCAAGTCTCAACCTTTGCCGATCCACAAAAAGCGAGATCACGACGCTAGTCATTTTTGTTATTTTCCATGACTGACTTTCGTGATCTCAACTTCGTTTTCTTGGACTTCATCATCAGTTGCGCACGATAAGTGGCCGAGATGACAGCAATTACGCCGGGCACACAGAGGACGGAGGTGGAGGAAACCCAAGCGAGAAAGATGGAACGGGGCGATGATGCGCCAAATATCTCGAGTTCCGACAATAACGAATCTGCGAATCAACCAGTTGCAGAGTTCAGGGAGGGCGGTTATGGCTGGTTGGTCACCCCTAGCATTCGTGTTTCGGATCACTCATATATCTTCCTTGCGGTCTAGACACTCCCAATACTCGATGAACAAGTCGTTGATTCATGTTCCTTGTTCAGGATTGTAGTAGCAGCGGTGGCGTTGCTCAACGCCCATACATGGGGTCTCAACTCTGTAGGTCATCAACTATTCGCAGCTCGTCTAGTGTCTGTTTCCTTCATTCCATGTTCTGACTCAAGAAAAGTCCTTCGCCGTATTCCTGGCCTATTATCTTCGTAGTGGCACTTTCGAAGGCACTAGCACCATTGGCTATGCCTTCGTTGGCGGCTTGTCTCTTTCAATAGGTACGTGCAGATCACCATGCCTTGCTTTTCTCCGGATATGTCTGGGTTACGTTCTTGTATTCGGTTCTGACCGTTGTTCAGCCATGCTCATATCACCCCTCGCCACCTACTTCGCCGGCTCCAAATGGTGCGGAACGAGGAAGACCATCTTCCTCGGGGCCGTCTTTGAAACCGCAGGTTTCGTCGGAGCCTCGTTCACGAGTCAGCTTTGGCACCTGCTTCTCAGTCAGGGTGTAGCTTTCGGCGTAGGGTGAGTTCCACGCCTCTCAACCCGGTCCCAACGTCCCAATACTGACATGCAACAACAGCATGGGCTTCTGCTTCGTAGCCTCCTACCCCGTCCCCACGCAATGGTTTAGCAAGCGACGCTCCCTAGCCAGCGCCTGCGCCGCCGCCGGCTCCGGCTTCGGCGGTTTCATCTACTCCCTCTCGACCAATGCCATGATCGCCCGCATCGGACTGCCTAGAACGTTCCGTGCACTCGCCATCCTCTGCTTCGTCGTGAATGGAGCTTGCAGCGTGCTGATCCGCGACCGCAATAAAGCCATTGGCTCCGTGACCGCGGCGTTTAACTGGCGCCTCTTCGCAAGGCCGTCCTACGTTTTGCTCGAGATGTGGCTGTTTTTCTCCGTAATGGGATATGTCATTCTTTTGTTTAGCATTGCGGATTATAGTCAGGCGGTAGGACTTACGACTTCGCAGGCTAGTTTGGTGGGGGCTCTGTTTAATTGTCAGTTATTACTCTCTTCATCTCCTTTCTCGTGCATCAACTATTCCATTCAGTTATATCTAGGTATATACATATATATATATATATATATGCTAACGCACCTTTCCAAAAACAGTAGGACAAGGTCTAGGCCGCCCCATGATAGGCCTCTCCTCCGACTCCGTCGGCCGCCTTAACATGTCCTGCCTCTGCACCCTGCTCTGCTCCCTCCTCTGCTTCTTTTTCTGGATCTTCGCCGCCCGCTCCCTCGCCGCCTGCATCGTCTTAGCCTTCCTCAGCGGCACCGTCGCGGGAGTCATGTGGGCCACCGCCGGTCCCGTCTGCGCCGAGGTCGTAGGCCTACCCCTGATTCCCTCGGCGCTATCCATGAGCTGGCTCGTTCTCGTGATTCCGTCTACGTTTTCGGAAGTCGTTGGGCTGAGTTTGAGGAAAGAGACCGGATACTGGGGGTATTTGGATGTCCAAATCTTCGTGAGCTGCATGTATCTTGTTGCATTTATGGCGTTGTGGATGCTCAGGGCCTGGAAGGTGGCGGAGTTAGAAGAGGCAGGGTTGGATAAGGAAGGGAGAGAGAGGGCGGTTATGGACGATGCAGCGATGCCTCATGAAAGTGGGGTGACAACCGATGTGCAGGTTGAGGGGGCTGATTTGGTCAGGCACAGACGAAGAGCCATGCTTAGAGGGTTGTGGGCGATAGAGCGTGTGTAGAATTTAGACCTAGCTACCTATGCATATGATGGTGGATTCTCCTCACTTGATTCCGAACTCCATGAAACTCCATGATTGTACCCTAAGCAGATCTCTGGGTGTACTGAATGACATTGCTTCCTCATGTAAAATATTTCCCCATCCTAGGTCACTCATCTATACTCATCAACACCCTACCAATGTCTCACAGTCAAAAGAAACTCGCTCATTCCCGTCAACAAACCCCACGCCTCCTTCCTTTTCATACTATCCTCCTGCAACGCAATCCTCTCAAGTGCGCTGCGGCCATTGAAGTACTTCCAGAACACAGGCCAGCTAGCCCTGACCTTAGGATCCCTAAATCTTCGGCCGATGGCAGACAGGTACAGCGAGTCCTTGCCTGTGGCTTTCTTGGCATCGACAATGATGTACGGCTCCAGCTTGGCGAGGTGCGCCGCCGTATTGATGGATGGGTGATCCGTGTTGATAGGAACCTGCTTCCGCGCATGCTGGGCCGCCTTCTCGGCTTGTAGGCGGGAGGCGCGGTCTGCGAGACGGTCGAGCCGCGCTTTCTCGGCTACTTGCTCGTTGGCGGTGCGTTGGATGGCCTCGGGGGAGGAAGATGTGCGCTGGTCTGAGAAGATTGTGGATCCCGGGGATGCTTCTCTCGACTCGACCTCATGGGCAGTGTCGTCTGCGGCGGAAGCGCCGTCATCGGATGCGGACGAAGATCGCCTGAGCTCGTCGGCTTCGAGTTGGTACTCGACTTCGTATTGGATCTCGGGCCATACCACGACGTATGCGAATGTGCAGAGCTGTGTCACCCATCCACCGCGCATCAGCCAGGCTAGCATCTGCAAGTACGTTGGTCTGTGGGCCTTAGAAGGGGAGAACCACTTATACGGTCTAGGCGCATTTGACAGGTCGGCGAGAAAGTTGGGGAGTGGTGGCGCCAGAGGAAATGCTTTCGCCCAAGCTTGAGATGCCGTCGGGAGCGAGTCCGTGGAGGAGTTCGGACTGATGATGTACACATCTCTGGCATGCAAGGGTGGCACAGCGATGGCTCGCCGCCAGAAGATGAAGTGTTGCGCATACTTGCGTACCTGTGCGGGGCTGAGAATTCCAGCATGTCCAATCTGATGGAAGCTCATGGTCGGTTTGCTTAGGCGCACGAACTCGACCATGGCGTTTGTCGTCTCATCTGGGTCTGCCTGTAATTCAGCGATGATCTTCTTTTCGTCGTTCAGGAGCAGCAGCGCAAAGTTCCTGTCGAGGAAAGAAGGGTCGTCCAATGCGTCGGCATCGGCAAAGCTGTTGGCTGTGGTGATCCATAATCCTTTGGATCCGGCAGATGCGGCCGAAATCTCGTTGTCAGACGGGAGGTCTGGAAGGTAGAATGGCACTGGAATCTGGACCGAGTGCGTCAGGGTGCCTTCTGCTGTCCCAAGCTGGAGTGCGGCGATCTTGTTTTGGCTGACAGCCTCGTAGATATCCTGCATCGAGGAAGCGAGGGACGAAGTCTCGAGTATTTCGCGCCATAGCGCCGTCATCCTGGTCTTGTCTTCACGACCCTTATCTTTGAGTAGAAGTATCCTCTTGGATTCCTTCCATACGAAGTCGCTGCGCTGCTGGCTATACTTGTATGCCTTGTTGATCTTGCGAATGATGTGGAAGTAGAGCGTGTCGACCAGTTGTTTGGCCTCGTGCTTCTTGGGATTGAGGATGAACACCAGGTTGAACATGGTCATACCGCTCTTCTTTCCTTCGGTTACTGCCTCATCGGCCCCTTCCGTCTCGGTCGCCATGTCCTTGATTTCGATCGGAGGCACATCTTCAGCGAGGGTGACTGATTCGTCAGGTTTTATGCTTGCATCGCCATCCTCACCACCAAACTTGCTGTTGCTAGGCCGCGATTTCGCTTGCTTCTTTTTCTTCTTCCAGAGGCCACTTTCAGGTGCGTAAATGGGATACGAGACGGCGTATAGTTGGTCCAGGGAAATCTGGAAGAGCTTCTTGTGAAATGCCCGGGCTGGCGTTAGGAGACTCTCGAGGTCTTTGGTGGGGAATCCGCCGACATGTTCCCATGGGACGACCTGGGAGCCACTGTCGGTCTCCAAATGCTCATCATGATCCCACTGTGTGAGGTCCACGCCTTTTGGCCCTGTTGTAATGCCCCTGTTTGGTTCAGGTATACAGTCCAGGAGCACGTCGTCGTCGTCCAGTTTATCGGGGGTTCCTTTGTTGGGTATATGCTTACTGATGGGCGGGATTTTGGGCGGGTAGTGGAAGACGAAACGGGGCCCGTCTCTGGATCGGTTGATAACCAGGGCTACACCCAGAAAGTTGGATGGATTGGGGAGAATGGGCACAGCCATCTTTACCTAGCCTCTTGGGAAGTTTGGCACGTTAAGTAATGTGTAATTCCGTCAAAATTGCTCTGATAGCAAACGGTGAGCAGGTTTGTGGTTCTGTCGCATCCGTCCACGCAAGTTTGGCACCGTTCATTGCAGGTAGAGTTCGTAACGATAATCTACACTCCACCCATTCCTGAACGACGACAAAGTGAAAAAAAAAAATCGTCTTGTCAATCAAATCCAAATCCACAGATGTTGTGTTGAGAATTCATTTTGATGAGTGATGAGATGATGTTCAACGGAATTGCGTTGTGTTTTGAGGTTGGGAAAGCATCACATATTGGTCAAGATATGCACGGTGTATAAGCCCCACACTTCGGAATGCACACTGTATGGACTTCTACTATCAAAAGGGACACAACTAGGGGATGAATGTGAGTTTCTTACTGAATATCTCGTGAACATCGAATGGAAATAGCAGTGATCGATTCCTTAATGAAGTTCCCTGCAAGCTATTTCAATATCCAGGTTCAAGTCGCTGTTTTGTCCTACTAAATTGGTCGCTTGTTGGTCCTCATCCTAGCTCCCGTGGCTGGGACGATTCCTTGGCTGGATGATGGGAAAGAGGATGCACCTATCGATCCCGAAGAAGCCACCTATGTAGATCGTGTCGTCGAAAAGTACATGCAGGCCAGACAGGATTATGTACGCTGCGCAATACTCTCGGGCATACCTGTGGGCTCTATATGACTTCATACCTATGGCTGTTGCAGTTTGAAGACCAACCCCCTTTTCGAGAAGATACTCAAGGCCTCTCGGATTGGTACTAAGAATAATTTTCGAAAGCTATAATACCCCAGTTGCTCTCTTCAGCAACGACAAAGAAATTTGGTGACTTGGAAGTAGGTCCTTTACGCAACTATTGTGAGCTACTGGAACTGGCACTGACGTATGAAGCCTGCTGTATCAACTCAAGGGTCAAGTCATCATCTCAGCTTGGGATACTACCCTTCTCCTGATGACAGACTTTGAGGATAGCACCATGTAGGAGCGTTTTGACTTGCGCCGTAAGGCATTCGATCGCGCCATCGAGTGTTTGTCACCCCAACCCAATACTTTGGGAAACGGTGAGAGTTCTTGTAAAGCTATGGATATATAGCAATATCTTCGACGAACTAGCCCAGAAGCAAGTCAAGACATTTTCTAGCCCAAGTCCCACGGCGCTTATTCATGAACGAGTGGATACCGACTGAACTTTGTTCCCCAGACTGGAGAACTCAATCACGTCGAATATACCAACGACTTTCCTCTTAGGCGTCGTCGAACAGCTCCACGAATTTTAAGACCAGGAATTGAAAGAATACGCCAAAGACATGCGGGCCCTGCTCTCCATCATGGCGATCTACCACCTGCGCGTTCTGCAACCGAGAGCATGAGGCACCGTACTCGCGAAGCACCTCGCCCGATTCTTCCAAATACGACAAGTCGCGAGCTGGTAACGGCCCTGCGCGCTCTAACCTCTGCCATAGGAAAGTTCCGCAGAAGCTCTTCGGAAACACCGTTTCCCAGCTTTTCCCTCCCCCGTATCAGAGAAGTGAAGCTAGCGCTTGTTCCGCCCCGCGTCTCGGAGCACAGTGGCTTGGTTGGGGGAGAGATGCGGCAATCGAGCCCGTCCCTTCGCCTTAGGCCTGCACCTCCAGGAGCAGGGAACTAAGCTACCGCATATCCGTCGGGATACCGACTTCAGGGGCCCGGTTGAGAAGCTCGTCGTTACGAAAGACACCTTCGTGGACGAGAGGGCCAAGTACGACGGCGATGTTGATAGGGTGGTCGCCTCGGAGACTGCTTGTGCTGTTCTCAGCGCTCGTCTCAGCCCAAGGATGTTTGGAGTAATAACCTATCGAAGTATCCAAAATACAGCAAGAAACTGAAGGGAAGACTCGACGGGGCGGGTTCTTCCTCGACTAATGAGAAGGCTCGCAGTGAGCTCCTTATCCGGCAACTGACAAACTTGCGGGAGGGGGCTTGCACTAATTCGAAGCTGTAGAATCTGCCGCGGAGGATATTTGTAGCAGCATTAAAGGGCCGTTCAGGTAGATACCTGCAGCGTTCGGGATTGCTGGTACATACCCGGTGTAGGGGCTAGTTCTGAAATAAGGGATTGTGCCCCATACCTATAAAAGAGGTAAATCTTTCAGTGACAGACGGACGAGTTTTCATCTGGGGTAGCGTATATTAGACGGGGCCACGAGAGACCGAATTACGCGGCGGTATGGACTGGAGACGCATATGTTTCCATTTGGTCGTCATAATCGTTTACTATCGTATCGTAAGTGCTTCGTACATTTTGTACCCGGATAATCCCATAGGACTATCCCACGCCGTTCTGATATCTCTATTCTACAGAACAAGCTGAGTAGCCGAGCCGAATTTCGTCACACTCCGCCGCCTCCTCACCACTGCGCACCCAGAATCCCCACGCCAACACCGGCCATGACCCCTGCCATGCAGGCAGCCGTCGGCCTCGAGGCCATATTCTCGGTGCCGATATTAAACACACCCGTTGTCCCCGTGACCGTACACACGCTACTCTGGATCCCATAGCACGCCTTAGACGACAAACTCGAGCAGACGGACGTCGCGCTCTCGATGGGTATCGTGACGTGGGTGGGCGCCACCGTAGTCCCTCCCCCTCCCGGGACGGCGACCGTAACGGCGTAGCCGCCCGTGCCGCTGACCAGCCCGGACGTGCACGACTCGTAGTTCCTTGAGCAGGCGTTGACAGCGGAAGAACATTGGCCCGCGTTACTAAACGAGGTCGGAATGGCGGGGAAAGCGTAAAGGGAGTTGGTCACGAAGGACGCTGTTGGGGTGCCCCCGGTGGTGGACGCTACTGTCCCGGTGCATACGGCGCTGTGAAATCATCAGTCCAGTTCTTTGGAGGCATATTCCGCGACGTGAGTGAGAGAGTCTGCGTACCCCGATGGACAACACGCGGCTTTTCCATTTGAGTCCAGAGAGCAGAGTTGGCCGTCGGCGCAGCAGGTGCCCGCGAACACCGTCCCTTGGTCCTCGCAACTGAAGTAATCCGTCGGGCAGTCAAGTCTCTTTGCTAATGAGCCATAATTAATGGGCGAAAAGTACTCGGCTTGCACGAGTGAGATGGCTACCGAGACAAGGGCTCCATATCCGCCGCTGTGCCGTATTCTCATTGTCTGGGGCGGGATGTGTGTTGAGGCCGGAATAACGGGTAGCGGTGGCTTAAACAGCGCAGAGGCCTAGAGCCTGGGACTCTACTGCCGAATTGATGGATCGAGTGCAGGTTGCTTGGAATTGGAGTACCAGCAGTCAATTGTGTGGTGTGGATTAGATAAATCGAGAAGAGAAAAAATGAGTTTTGAGATCGGTTCCTGAGGGTCTGGCCTCACCGCTGAGAGATGGGGGTGGAGATAATGGGCGAGTTGTTCAGCCGAGAATAATGTACATAAGCACTCTTGGCACGTCGATGTCAGATCGAGTTGACGTATTCCCGTCTCTAGCTGCAGCTGGATGCGTGTCAAGGCGCGCTATGGCTTGTAATTGACAAGAATACAAGTGACAATATTGAGAAATCACGGGTGGATGACTTATTCAGCTGAATTATTCGTTCCCGCGGTTGAAAGTCAGTTTCGCTTCCTGCTCATGATGGCGAGGGTCGTGATTTGGGCGAGGTTGGTTTCCACCGGTGGCCCAGCAACGGCGAAGAAACCGGCTTTGAGCGGTCCCGTCGCCGATGAGAAAGGTGGGGGAGGGGCAGCAGCTCCAAATGAGTGGGAACTGAGCTCGAGTTCTCCGAATTCGACGACATCATCGTTCGACTTTTGACACGGTGCTGGCCCCACCTGACAGAGGTTTTACAGCATGAGAATCCTTGGCCTTTCGGCTTCCAACAGCCACAGGACATATTTGACAGCCGCAGATAATCAGACCCGGCGACTGACTCGATCTTCCGATTCTGCCGGAGTGCACCGTCATTATCAACGAGCAATTCGACGCGTTCGACATGAACCATGAGCTCGTTCGGTAGTCCCGGCTCATCGCCATACTCTGGAAAGCCCACCCCGTAAGCTTAACAAGCTCCCAAGAGACCCGGCATTGAAAGTCATAGATGGTTTGGTATTGACAAAGCTCTACCAGACCACAACGAGGCAGCTTCCCTCTAGACCATGATGGTGAGCACTAGGAACCACGCACACGTATCGTTGTGTCCATGAACTCATGGCCGCTGCTTACCACCTGCCATTAGGGGAATGTAAACATGTCATGACCTCGTATCTCAACTGCATCAAGAAGGTTAAGGGAATGAATGACGAGGCCTGCCGCGAACTGGCAAAGGGTTATCTTACCTGTCGGATGGACAAGTAAGCTTCTAGCTGTCACGGACACCGTTGGCGGTGCTGATGTGCCTCATTCACAGGAACCTGATGGCCAAGGACGAGTTTAGAAATCTGGGATTCCCGGAGAAGCCAAAAGAACCCGAGAAGGGCGTCAAGGGTGAACTGATTTGGTAGGCAGAGAGAAGCTCTCTCCCACAGGTGCGACATCCGGTTTCATCGCCTAGTCCGGCAATGCTGGGGTCGAATATACGAGCTTTAATCGATACGATTTCAGCCGTCATCGTCTCCAGGTCTGCGGCAGTGAGGAAGCTCAGTAGCTTACGGGATGTGAGTCGCAGAGGCTCGGAATGAAACATTGGGAATATGGCGAGTCTACATGGTGGACTGGATCTCAGCTCTGGAAGTCGCTGGGCCGGTTTATTCCCAGCTTGCTCTGGGCGCTAACCAAGTTCCCCCTCGGAGGCAAAGCTTGCCAGTTACAAATCAAATGACGTCTTTGGCGGAGACTAGAGCGAGACAGCTCTCAACTTGAACACAAACCAATAATTTCCCCAAATATTTCGTGGTGTTTGGCACGTACACACATACTCGCTTAAAAGCTGCTCTGTGTGACGTTGTTGTGCAACGTATTTCATTGAAATCCAGAGCGCGGGCAACATGCGTCTCCGCAACTATAGACTCCAAGTCTCGGTTAAGTTACCGAGGTCTAACTACACTCATCCATTCAGCACCTCACGAGCTTCTCACAACTACGATGCTACGTTGAAAAACCTAAAAATTGGACGACATACACGAGTGATATTTCAAGGCTTTACAGGTGTGCTTTCTTAGACTCAACCACTAATCCCAACCATCACTTGTAGCACTGGTCGACTAACTATCCCGCAGGCAAACAAGCCACGGCCAACGCCAAAGAGTCCCTCGAATGGGGTACCGACATCGTAGGCGGCGTGACCCCCGGCCGTGAAGGCGAGCACTTGGGTCTCCCCGTTTTGCCCACCGTCCGCAAGGCGGTTGAGGTGCTAAAGCCAGATGCCACGGGAATCTATGTTTCTGCGCACCAGGCGACTGCGGCCATCGTGGAGGCTATCGAGGCCGAGGTACCGCTTATAGTTGCTGTGGCTGAGCATATTCCGTTGCACGACTTGCTCCGAGTAATAAATTTTTTTTCTTGTGTAAGTGGATTTGAACTGCGCTGACATGTCGAGGGTAGATACATGCTATCCTGAAAACGCAGTCGGTTTCCAGGTTGATCGGGGCCAACTCGCCTGGGATCATCTCGGCGGTTGGGAGGTGTAGGATTGGTGAGTGAACCCCGGAGTGGATTGTTAATTGAAGGATGACCTGACAGGTTATTCTTCTATTCGCTGCAGGGTTTCAACCGCTGCCATGTTTTGAGCCTGGTATAATTGGCATTGTGGCCAGATCGGGTACTCTTAGCTATGAAAGTAAGTTCAATCTCACATTCCTACTAGGCTTTCCAAATGTTGTGCTGACTTAAAGGAGCTGCCGCGTCCACACTCAGATCCGGCTTGGGCCAAAGCATGTGTTTAGGCGTGGGCGGGGATATTGTCCCCGGCACAACCCTCACAGATGGACTGAAGATCCTCGCAGAAGATGCAGACACCGAGGGCATTGCGTTGGTGGGAGAAATAGGAGGTAATGCCGAGCTTGAAGCTGCCGATTGGATCAAGCAGTACCGGGCAACGACCAAGACTCCCAAGTATGCAAATCTCAAGTAACTTAAGAGGATGTCGACTAAAATAGTATTTGGAGGCCGATAGTTGCCCTCGTCGCCGGTGTCAATGCCGTCCCAGGCCGGATCATGGGCCATGCCGGCGCATTTACTCTACCCGGAGAACCCACCGCACCAGCCAAGATAGAGGCGTTGAAATCAGCTGGAGCGACAATCATCAACCATCCCTCAAGATTCGGGTCAGTCCTCAAGACTATGCTCGCCGGCGCAATGCCCACAGGGGGTGGTATTGCATCCCCTCGCACTGCTTCACAAGGCCGAGGAATGCACACCTTGGCCCGCCGCCCTAGATCAACCAACAACACCACAACAGCCGCTTTTTCACCTCAGACCCAAAAGAGGAACATCTCACTGACACAGACCACAACCCTCGACCTCCTCCGGGAACATGGCATCGCGATCACTGACCCCGAAGCCCCCGCTTCAGGCCCCCAAAGGTTCCTAGCCATCTCCATCAACCGCTCATCCCGCAGCCCCTGCATAGTAGTCTCCACCACCAGCGACACCAGCACTTCTCAAGTCTTCGACTTCGACTACAATAAAGGAGCAGCTGACCTGCCCCTATCCTCCATTGCTACCGCCCTCGGCCTTGATAGCCTCTGCCTCCCATCCATAACCCACCTTCTCACCGAACTGACCACCCTCTTCGCCGAGAAAGAGGCCTACCTCCTTTCCACCCTACTCACCATCAACAACCCAGCCCAACCCATCATCTCCATCTCATCCGCCCACCTCCACCTCGACGACGCGGCCCTCCACTCTAGCGGCCGGCAATCCGAGATCCACTCCCTGCGCAACCTCTCCCTCGAAGACCCAGCCGAGCTCTCGGTCGAAAAATACGGAATTGCATACATAAAACTCCCCGACCCCAACGCCAACATTGGGACTTTAGTCAACGGTGCTGGCCTAGCCATGAACACGGTGGACGCGCTTGCCGACGCCGGCGGCAAGGCAGCCAATTTCCTCGATACGGGGGGAAAGGCGACGAGTGAGACGGTCAAGAGGGCGTTTGAGGTTATTTTGAGAGACTCTAGGGTGAAGGTATGTGTGTTATTCTATATATAGAACCATTGATCCATCCCTGTATATGTGTATTCATCTACCTTTGCATATCTCATTCCATTCCCTTCCCCCCTTTTCATGCACGACGGAGAATAAAAGCTACCTACACAACTCGACGCATCTAATGCTTGTTATGGGCAGTGCATATTCGTCAACATCTTCGGTGGCCTAACCCTAGGCGACATGATCGCCCGCGGTATCGTCATGACCTTCGAGGACCTACACATGAGCGTCCCCGTCGTGGTGCGCATCCGAGGCACCAACGAGGATGAAGGGCGGCGCATCATCGCCGAGAGCCGACTGCCGCTGTTTGCGTTTGATGATTTTGATGAAGCAGCGGCGAAAGCTACTGAATTGGCCAATGGGGCGGCATAGAATTGGTTATTTGCTTGGGCCGGCCGAGTCTTCTTTCAGTACTCGGGGTTTTACTCTATCTAGGTAGATATCGATAGGCTAGGGGAGTTTATACGACGTGCTCTGACATGGCTTACCTCGAAGTCATAGAATGCCACTGCATCGTGCAGACATGTTCTGATGTGGAATATTACCCCCGAGTCATACAACTATGAACAAGCTCCATGAGTGGGTTTGGTCTGTCTGTGTCTGTCATCTGTATATTTCCCCAATTCACCGTGTTCGCAACGGTGTATAAGCTCCAGGGTGAAAGGAATAGGTAGGTTAGGTACATGCGATTATATATGCTAGGCTCGCTGCGAAAGAACGACCTGCTACATTTGCGACCAAGCGTGTTTGTGAAGGGAGAAGATGAAGGAGAGTGAAAGACACTGCAAAGCGACGCTGATAATGAAAAGGGGGGAAACACAGAAACCCTATAAACTCCCTAGTTGCCCCGCTTAGGTATCATAGTGTAAAAGCAGAGTGCGCGTACCGTTTAATGAAAGAAAACCCCCCTTGGGCAGATGTCTAGAACTTGGCGGGCCCCAAGCTTGTCCGTCCATATGTCCAGTACGGTACATGATAGAATCCCCCCCCCCATAATCACTGCAACGAAACTCCATTCCTAATCAAATCAAGTAATGAAAAGAAAGAAAACAAAGAAAACAAAGAAAACGCCTGTCCACTCCCTAACGACCTCTTGATGCAGCACCATGTCTCTTCCTCGGAACATGCAGAATGAAAAAGAGCCAGCCACGTAAGCGGCGGAATGCAATGTGATATCAAGCGACGGCGCCGACCACCAAACGACTAGTCGGCATACCAGCAACACTATACAGTCAGGTCCATGCCGTATTCATCTTCCTCCTTGACATCGTCATCCGGATCATTCCAGAATTCATTGGGGTTGCCAAGATCTCCTGTCAGGTCGCCGCCATTGTGGTCCTCGGGACTGACGGAGATGGGATCGCCTGCGCTGCCACCGTTGAGAGACTCGCCCTTGTAGTCGGTGTGATGAGGTACCCGAAGACCGGAGCCATCGTAGCGCGAGTATGAAAAGTTGTGCACTTCGTTCTTGGCAATGGTCTCCATCAGCTCTGTTTGCATGCGCTTCTCGTCGTCGGTCAGCTCAAGCGGGAAGCTGCCACCAAGTTCGGCAATGTGGTTCATGAGCTCTTCTTGCTGTTGCAGCTTCATGTGCAGCATCCACATCAAGTCACGCGTCCAGCTAACAGCACCATTGAGGATGTCACCCTTGTTCGGTCCCTTGTCCTTATCCTCGATGGGAAGACCAGTCGTGATGCTGCCGGCACCTGTTGCTCGTTTCGCGCCTGGACCCGCCAGTCCCGATGTAGCTTGGCCAGGCTGGGAAATTCCCGTCAACGTAGGTGACAGGGGCGTTCCGTTTTGGATGAGTTTTCGAATCTTTTCGTCCTCCAGTCTGTGCATCGGGACCAGCTTGCTGAGATCTTGAATCCTTTCGTTGATATTGTCTCTTCGTCGTCGCTCCACAAGATTATGGGACTCGCGCCTTCGCTTTCTTTTAATTTCTTGAGCGGTGGCATGGCTCGAGGCGACACCGCCTAGCTTCGTCGGCATCGACGTGCCAGCAGTTCGTATCACATCGCCGATGTGAGGATGCTGTATGCCTTGTTGCAAGGGCGAAGAGAAGCCGGTGCCGGGGAACGAGGACATACTATTGGGCGTGTGCATCCACTGGGCCGAAGGTGACTTTTCGTGATTCGTATTGCTGGGTGTTCGGATTGGTTGAGTGGCAAACCCAGGAGATTCGTGGGAGCCAACTGTCAAATTTGCCATGGCTGTGGCTGTCTGCGATGTGAGGGGACTTCGCGTGTTGGAGGCTTTGCGCTGCATAGCTTGCGCTTGTGCTTGTGACAAGCGATGATTTGATTTGGCGTTCAGGTAATTGGGCTCGCCATCATTGTTCGCGTCGTTGCCGGTATGAGGGGAGCCTGAATAAGAGATGGGAGATTGCAACGAGTTACCAAAAGGCTGATGTTGATGTTGATGTTGCATCTGGCGGAATTGGGGTTGGCCGCCGTAACTGTGAACAAAGGGGCTTTGAATGGGGTCTCCCTCTGGCGTGTTCGAGTATCCGTTGATGTGTGACTGGTCCACTTGATGCGACGCATATACACTTTGTGGAAACCCCATACTCATGCCGTTCATGTTATTGAATTCTTGGCCTTGGTTGTTCATCGTAGTGGGTTGGTTGGCATCGGTTGGGCTGTGGCTATCTAGCGTCCCGAGCAGATCGTCGTCGGTGAACATGGCGTTACCGTTTCCGTAGCCAGACATGGCTAAGTCGTTGGGGTCAATGCTTCCACTGCCATTATTCTGGCCTCCCCCGAATTGGTTGAAACCGTACTGTGCCATAGCTGGCGTCGCGTTGGACTGCCGCAGAAGTCGAGATCGTGACCGTGGAAGTCTTTGGAGCGAATTATAGGCGAAAGCCTATCGTGGGATGTGTCGCCACTAATCACTAGAACATTGCAGGAATGCGTTAGCATAGCACCGTACATGAAGCAGAAGATAGCAAGCTGAGGGTCGACTCTGCCCCGCACCACCATGTACTCGACGACCGGGTTCGAGGAGCTGGGCAGTGTATATGGAAGGTGGGGAAGTGGTAGTGGAACAGAGCGGTCGCGATGAGGGTAGGCAATATTGGTCGCACCCTGGCGGCAAAATCGGAGGAATAACGCGCACGTTGTACAGTGAGAGGAAGAAAGTGGGCAACAAACCTCCGTGTTGAGTAAATTTTGCAAGTATTTGGGATTTGAAGTCGCTTGCAATGGCTGTTTATGAAGCCATGCAGCTATTAATGTGGCAGATTGAAGGTTGAAGGGAGTATGCGAGTTTATGTGTCGCCGGAAGTCTGGGAACAGTCTGTAAATGACGTCGGGAAGACCGGCAGAATAAGAGTTCCTCTTCGTCTTTCTCAAAGACGGGTCAGGTCCGTTGGACGAGCTGTTGGTGATGGATGACCAGAAAATCGCAAATGGCGAGCGACGGTTTTTTTTGTTCTCCGTTCGTGGCTCCCCAGTCCGAGTCGGAGCAGCGCTCGAACCCCAATGGGAGTTCGACGAATGTGAAGCGACACCCGCAGTACGTAGTTCCGACTCTCGTCAATGAGTTTGTTGCGCGAAACCAACAGGATGCGCCTGGGCGAACCGCAGCAACGATTGGCTAATGAACCGCCGGCCGAAGCGACAAAAAAGAAACGCTGCGCAGAGTGCAGAAAAAAGAGTTCTCCCAAAAGCTGACTGACTGACGATGTGTGCGCGCAGCAGTCCGGAAGATGGGCAGCGGGGTGGATATATGCGGAAATCCAGCCGTTCAGCAGTGGTGAATGTGTGACGTTGATCCGCCGCAAGGGAAGGTAGGTCTTCGGGGCCCTGGGCTGGTTCTGAGGCTAGATAGAGACGGTGACTCGTTAGGTTGAGAAAGAAGGTAGCGCTTGCGATCGGCTTGTTGGAGTCTCGTCTAGTGTGGTGCACCAAGGTCGATTCGTCGCCTTTCTCGGTTCGCAGACGGGTCGAGGCTTATGTGTGTCAGGTAATATCCGATGGCCTGACAATATCGGTCTAGAGGGTGTGGAGGAGCGTATGGAGAGAGTCCGGGGACAGAGTTGGAGATGATGGGATTAGAACCGAACGGGAAAGATTGCAGGTGGAAGATGATCCAGATGTTCCGAAACGTAAATCGGCGAGAGAGTCGGTTGGTGGAAGCGAACACAGATTATCGAAACTTGAGGTAAGGCAAAAGCTTCCAAGAATTCCAAGCCTCCTAAGCCTGATAAGTGGGCTGAAATCGAAGTAGCCCGGCGTTGCTGGCTGCGCAAGCTTCCTGGGCCTGCCTGGGCGCGAGCTGATTGAACAACAATACTATTGCTTACAGCCTAGGGTCCCTATTCTTACAGGGGCTGCTGCTGATGCTGCCGCCTTACACAATCTGACAATCGATAGACAGATTGGTGGAATAGAGGACAGTTTCCGAAATGGAAACCTCGAATACGAGACCTCGAATGCGGGAAAGTGATGTGTCGCGCGATTCAAGATGGGATGCGCACATATATTCGAGGATGCTGTTAATACTTCGTGCTGAGTCGCGGTGAGACCCGTCCCAGAAAAGAGGCGGTCGAGGTGAGAAGCTCGATGTTTGCAACCTTTCTAGGGAAGCCGAGGCCACGATGCCGACGATCGATTGGCTGGCGCGGATTTAGGGCCAGACCCCTGTGGACCGGGCTGGTCGCTCTTATTAGTTGTAGATCGCTCGCTGGAGAGCTAGACCAGTTTCTCTCAAAACCCCCAGCACTTGAGATTACCTTTCCCTGTCGGATTGATTGAACAACAGCGGACGGGATCTCCGTTTGATCACACCTGCTTTCTCGATTGCGGTAATTGTGTTTTTTTTGGTGTTGCCCGGAAATAGTGAACAGTGGTTGGCAGGACAGCTGCCCCAGATGATACTGCAGGCTTTAGAAGCCTTCAAGGTTCTTGACAGAAAACTCGAGATGCCAAGCTGACGTCGTGATCGAAGTCGACTCTAAGGCGTAGCAACTAGCAGCTAGTTACCCCGGTTTCGCAGAATCAAAGCCGAGTGGTTGTTGCAGACTTGAAAAGGAAGTACGAAAAATCCAAGACAAGTAAGCTTTTTTGTCCTTGTAAATGCACTCTATAACAGTTTCGACTCTCCTCTGGTAGACAGGATAGGTCGATGGCCGTGTTCGAGCGTTGCTGGAATGGCAAGCGAGAAAGCACTTCCGTTAGACCGGTCGTGTTTGTCACGGACTAGAAGATGTCCAATAATGGCCGGCAACATCCGGCAGACTCGCGGGTCTATAAGTGACAAGTCAATGACCTATGAACTAAGGTGTGTTTTGTTGTGTTGGAGTTCTGACTGCGGTTGGCGTTGCGCAGACGGCGGAAACCAGCGGCGTACTTCGTAGTTGCTGATGAAGGCGGTTCGTAGAATCGTAGTGCGATGGTCGAGAGGACTGTTTAAATTAATCACATCAGCCTTGTTGATGCTATGCGACCGATGGACGAAGAAGACTTTCGTTTTTGGGTCAGAGTGGGCTTCGTGGGGTATGCGAGGCGGCCGTCATCTTTTATATTCCAGTCTAAAAATACCACTTGCCAGGAAATGACCACTCAACCTGAGCATCCGCCAGAGCTTATCAAGTCTTCGATACCTGGAGCCCTTGCTTGCCCCAGAATGGTGTGTCTTCTGACTACTGTCAAAATAGTTTTACCCGCTTTTGGAGCAGTAGTAGTGGTGGGCTAGGACATTGACACTTCTCGCCGGCCCTTTCTCTCGTTGTCACTAGTCGCTCCTTGCCTTCTACTCTAATCTTCTGTGCGACTCTGGGCATTCTCGGAAGGCGACGAACAATGGAGGGCTGCACCCACGCCAAACGCGTGACGCGGTACAAAGTCAGCCATCCCACCTAGGTAAGACAAGAACACACCCTCTCTCTGGCCTTGGCTAGCGTAATCCATGGCAAAGTGCATATCCCGAGCATGGCATTATTGACAGACCGAACGTAAGGGTGGGTTGCAGCTCAACCTTGGAAACCTCGCAAAACTCGACCAGCAGCTCTTCCACTTGAGTCACTTAACGATCACCTTGGCTTAAACGCTTCGTGACCATTTTGGCTGTTGGCCGTATCCAACGATGGCGAAGCAGAGTCTGGTGCAAGGCACCGGTCTTGGGTTCAGAACTTGGCCCATCAGGACTATAGACTTGCACGTAATCCCCAGAATGCCACACTTCATGCTGACGACCCCATGTTAGTCTGGGGAACATACGCATAAGGCCACACTTAGCCACCTCGCTCGAGAGCTATAAGAGGCTGTCTTACCAAAAGTGTGAAGCCCCCGACGTGTTTTGGCTGCTGAAGCCCGCCAATGAATCCTTGTTTCCACCAGTGTCGATGCCAGGTACAGACGCTACTTTAGGCTTGCCACTTGAAGCTCTTACCAGCCATCCAGCCTTTTGAAGGTTACCTGCTTCAGTTGATAGTAGAGAGCGTTAGGATCATTATACTGGCTGGCGGCAATGGCGTTTCGTCGCAAAATGGCAAGCGTAGTCTTCTTCAATCAGGATTAACTTGAAGTGGTCGGGCCCTTAGACACGGTGTTGCTAAATGGGGGAGAGTCGCACGGCACTTCTAGGGTCTGTTCTTCAGATCTGCATCCAAGCGAGTGGTCGGGACATTATTAACGGCATGCCGCTGATGCTGGTGACGATCCATGGGGCAACATTGCATATAGTCGCAAGGGTACTGACAACCAATCACAAATGAAGCGTTTTATCTCCACCAGTTGGGGGTTGCGGTTTCTCGATGATAGCGCCCGTCCAGCACGGTGCGTAAGATGGCTTCGTCAAGTACGTAAACGGAAGCACGAGCGTGGAGCACGACTTTGGACGGCATTCAAGTCCGTTCAAACCCGTTCAAACCAGTTTTGCCCATGCCCGCCCACTCACATCCGCAAAGGCAGATGAGGGGAAGAAGCACCGGCGATTGAATATCTCCGTGTTTGCCGCTACTCCGACCACCCAAAACTCACTTACACACACACCCATTCCGATCAACTGTGTGCTTTGGTGTCGCGTAGATGACTTCTTCAGCATCTGAGACACGATTACTTGTTGCAAGTGCATAGCGCTCTCGTATCATGGATGGCATCCATCAGCATGTAGTTGGCGGAGGAATTTGCCCGGCCACACCACTGACCCGTACTGACAGTACTGATTTTACTCAGGTAGTCTGGCCTCAAGATTGCGTGGGCATTAGTTGGACCAGCAGGCTGCTACCAAGTATCTGCCACAAGGCCGATTTTGGCGTAGAAACAGATACTCAATAAAGCTACCTTTTAGTCGTAGGACGTTGGCCGAACTTCAAAATATCGTCTCTCACTCTTCATTGACAGGGGGCATTAAGAGGCAAGACGTCCCAATCCTTGGAACCCCAACGAGATCAAAAGCTGCCGAGCGAATCTCCAAGCTCGCCTTCACCGAAAGCTCTCCCATAACACAGCAAACGGACAATAACTTCTCTTGCGAGTGATTTCAGGGAATTGATGAGAAGAACCGGGACAAAAGGCCATCATCCCACCGTCGCCTCTGCTTGAGTAATCAGTAGAGAGCGTCAGGTTATTAAAGGTCATTCCCAAGTGGTTACCATTTCTGCACTCCACTCTTCATCAACCGAATTTTGAGGGCCGCCTCCTTGACTAATTGCTGGACAGAAAACTTCACGAGTTCCGATCAGGTGCCGTAAAATTCCAAAGTCTTGGAAACCATCTTCTCTTCAATATACATTGCTTCGTGTAATGGTGTGCCTCCACTCAACCACTAGCTACAAACTGGAGCGATCCATTCGGCCCATAGTTATTTGATTCGTACCCACGAATGCGCCTGCCGCAACACACCTCTCGGGACTATCGGAACCCACGGCACTCAAACCGTCCGTCCCCACTCTATGCAAGGCTTACCTTGGCTTATGACCAATAGTATTCGCCCTCCCGTCTACACCCTCAACACGACAACGACACATCCTTCTTTCAACCCACAGCCTCATCATTTGCCCAACTTGTTCTCTAAGGGAGGGTCATCGGACACACCTGATTTCCATCAAATTACGACCTCGATCCACCCGCCGGAGTTTACACATAAATCGCATACGTACTGGACGCCTGAGGCTTCGAACCCGCACTAATTTAGGCCTTCGGCTTGGGCAAAGCAGCAACTGCCAGAAGAGCTGCGGACACGAGACGAGGAGAATACACACCAAAACATCATGGCTTCGACATCATTTCGAGAGTCCATGAACTCGCTGGGCTGGTCCCGTCGCGAACCAGACATGCCCGTCAATACCAACCAGCAGTCGGGGTTGCTCTCGTCCATCAAATCGCTGAATCCCTTTGGCGACCGTGGGTATGTTCAGCTTCCGACGGTAGAGGGCGCGGGTGCCCCTCTGCCGGCAAGCAATCGTCGCGAAGAAGAAGAAGGATGGTTCGTACGTGAGTGCAGCATCCGTTTCCTTTACTGCGTCCGTCTTCGAATCGCCGCCCCGTCTCAATTTCCCTGCAGTGTGCCCTGAAGGCAACCATGTGCTGCGCATGTTAGGTAAAGTAGACCACTGCGTAACATGTCTCACATTTGCACATGGTCAATTATTATCCCCCACTGTCGCAAGGCTGACCCAAAATCTCGATCTTGTCATAGTGAGTCGATGGGACCGCATGTTGATATTCGGTGCCTGTAACATTGCCGCGCTGGCATGCTTCGTGCTTTGCTTTGCACTATGGCCTATTCTATTCCCGCGGCCTCGCAAGTTCGCCATTCTGTGAGTCCTTGGAGCCCACCCCTTGCCAGCCTTCACACCATCTTTGTTGGCCTGTCCTCGTGACCAATATAGGCACAGCTCACTGGCTATACCGTTATCGCCCTCCAAGTCCCGGGCTCCTATGCAACGAGCCGCTCTGCATATGCGGCCGATCTTGCATGGGCCACGGGTGATCAACCATATGGAGATAACCCTTGAGCCTCTCTTAACCCCTGTTGCGACATCGCCTGTCCATTGCCTGTTGACATGCAATCCTTACTGTCGCAATGCTAATAATGTTTGCTTCAGATGGTCCTTCGGCTCCATTCTGTTCCTCTGTTCATTTGGGGCTGTGATGGGCCCTATGACTTACGTCCGGCACCTGCTGTCTGGAAACCGTCTGCCTTTCACGGCAGCCTATTTCGGGTCCATCTTTTTGACCTTATTCTTCTCCCTCGGTGTGAGTCAATCATATCATATTGTTGCTGTGGCGCGCACAAGGCTGAAATACTGATATCTCGTAGCTCCGAAGTACATTTCTGACATTGATATCGGCATTCATCCAGCTCGCCTGTCTTGCCTGGTACCTAGTCAGTTATTTCCCGATGGGCTCAAATGGTCTGCGTCTCGCCACAACGTTTGGGGCGCGGAGGGCTGCCGCGTGGGTAACCGGTTAGGCCTGTTGAGCAGCGAAGATACAGTTATCACGAGTCGCCTCATTTTGTCAAGCAGGGGCTGCGCACGCAGTCCAAGATCGCCCCTTGTGACATTTGCCGAATTCAAGAAGAGACCTACCAAGAGTCCAACCTCTCGAAATGTGGGGTTAATGCATGCCTTCCAATCGAAGTGGCAGGCCAAAAAGTGTGGCCTGTTCCCACCACAGAGTTAGTCCTGTATATCAGTGTATGTGTGTTGGAATTGTACCTGAGCACTTATGCCAAATATGTAAACCTTGGCGCAGTTCTCTGGGATCATGGCAGACGGGCCACGAGAGGAAACAAGGCCAGCCAGATTTGTCGTCTCAGCCTGGAACGATGCACTGTGACACGGCCGAGGTTAAGCAGATGGGAAGTCCCGTACCAATTACATACCGTGCGTTCTGCCAAAACCACGTTGTTTTGCGGCCCAGATCTCTCATCTCCAAATTAGAGTTTGAGATCCTGACGACGGGCTTCAAGGTGATACGTTCGTGATATATCTAGGGTCGTGTCCGAGACCAGCAAACACAACCTGAGATTACTCGAAAATTCACCAATAAGCGACCATGGAGTCCGCGTCAGGTAAACTAGGACGGTAGAATAACACGAAGGCTAGAAAAAGTTGGAAGGGTTGTGTAATTCGACTTGACCTGGAAAACTGGCTGGGCTTTAAATAAATTTAGTTTACAGTAGACCAAGGTTCTCCTTGGTAAATGGAAACTTGTTCCTGGGGCATGTGGGCACGTCCATTGCATCGTCAAGTGTTGGCTTCTACTTCTACCAGACTGCTAAGTAGGGAACCGGTATGCACTTGTCGAATGACCGGCCTGCATGTGGTAAAATTATTTCCGCCATTGACTAATGCACTAGTGCGACCCCAGTAGAGATAATAGAATGGCCAACTACTTTTAGACTAAGCGTAAAACGACTTGAGCAAATGAGATACACTTCAAATATGATCTCAATCATTGCCGTCTTTCAATGTTTTCAATGGTAGAATCAATGACATGACAGGGTGTACATCAGCCTGGAGATGTGACATCGAGCATCTGGGTCATGTATGACATAACCTTCACAACATCAACTTTACACAAAAGCGAGGCAGGAGGATCATGGGCTCGGGATGCCTTGCTAATCAAAATGTGTGCTGCCTCGGCTTCCAAGATTTGAGTCCCGCTTTGTTGTACTCTGAGTTTAAAAATACTTTGTAAATGTTCGGACAAAGCCAGCGTCCACATCGACCCCCTCATGTGTAAGACGGAAGCATTGTAATATGAATCACTGCTCCGCTCACCGATTTGGTGGTATTCATTCATCAGTGGGCAACAAGTACTCCGCAAGTTTAGTGACCAAAAATGTGTAGCAGATTCTTCACGTCATAACATAATGGATAGTAGCAAACGGCGCTTGTGAGTCGCAATCGCTGCAACGTGGAGAAGCAAGTTCACTCGGGTTCCGGGTGCATCTAACCTTGCTACGCCCATCTGGCGGCAAAATGCACACAACGTGGGAAGATAATTTTGAAATCTAGATTCATGGGTGTCCATTAATAGTTCCAGCAGGCTCAATATCATCATGCGAAGCAAGCAATTGCATCATGTCATGTGCTGGTGAATTCATGATCCAACTGCATCCGATCAACTTCTCCATAGCTGGTTCATATTCACGCATCATCATCAGCGTCGGACAGGGTGAGCTCCACCCTCAAAGGTGACATTATTAATCATAAACCGGCATACTAAAGCATCGCTTCCCTGGCCCAATGGACGGCCATAGAGTAAAAGAAAGTGAACATCCAAGGCTTCAGGGCTTGAGGGCATCAATGAGCAAAATCACCTCGAGGGAGTGAGTGCTTGCATTTGCGCAATGCACAAGTTACTGGGAGATGGGGAATGAGAAACTCAGTATCAGAATCAAAAAAAAAACGTACCGGCAGTTTTCCGTTTTTCCATGTTCCCCTCCGTCATTGCCCTCAAAGGCAACTAGCGCTAGGCCGTGGGCTATTTTTTCCTCCTCCATTTGCATGCGAGCCCCTCCATTCACCTAGTTTATTACCCAATTCACTGCGGATCCGTCACTGTCCATCGATAGTGGTGAAGAGGGTCCCATCAAAAAATTGTCGTCGGCTCCCAGGGCAGACAGCGAAACTTGAACCAGCAAGAAAAAAATAATTTTTTCCGATTTGCACACAAAATCATACCCGCCGCACACCACACACACAATCCTTCTCTCTCTTTTCGATAGCCTTCCCTACCTCTCTGTCAAACGTTCTCTGGTGGTCTCCGGACAAAGCTGAGACAGCAGCAGAAGCAGAAGTAAGAAGCGCCATCGAACGCAAGACAGTCAGTCCGCCTCTTCACTTGTTACCTTGTCCCCCTTCCCCACCTCCCCCTCCATCGTCGTCCCGATTCCTCGATTGTTCGACGAGCGCCTGGCACAGCTCTCTTGTCGACTTTTGCACATCGACTCCGACGGTCCGAGCTGCTCCTGGTCCCCTCGCTCGAGAATTCCAGGAACGCTTGGGACTTGGGCACGTCGTCCTATGGTGACTTCTCTCTTCCTGGCATCTGCCGTCCTTCCGAGGCCACGTCGGTACGATTCACCAACCCGTTGGGCAAGCAACAGTCATTTTCCATCAGGTTGATTTTACTTTTGTTTTTGAATCTGGCATTTCTGTAATACTTTTGACCACAAATCCTTCGTCCTTTACACCTCCGCCCTCCGCGCCGAAGACAATTCCCTGAGCCTCTCCAGGCTTTTTATCGTCACAGACCCTAACTCCATTAGCAGAAAAATTCCAGGCTCCTTCCGTTTTTCCAGCCCTTGCGCAACCAATTCTCCAAGCTCGTTGCAGCCTGCAATTGGCTTGTGGTTTCACCCCGCACTCACCACCCTCTTCGACTTGGGAATTATTTTTCCATTGCGATTGGTTTGGCCCTCGAAGATTTGACCTATTGTCCACCTATCTCAGGGCAACGTCTCGAATCCGAGTCAGGAGCTGACGTGAACACATCTCAGTGTTCCATTCGACTGGCCAATCATCTTGACCGAACGTCACAAAGAACCGATAGTCTGCCCATCGCGGTGACGAGCCCTAGCCTTTTGGCTTTCGTGGAGGCTCGCCTTGAAGAGTGAGGTGTGATTTGGGTCACCTGTCCTTGTGATCCCTGGTGCGAAGGTGTACGCGGGAAGAGCAGTTTCTACAGCACCAGGCGCAAACCTCGACTTCGATTCCGAAGTGCAACAGAGATCATGTCTACTCCGTTTTCCTATGCCCAAGCGGCTAAAGGCCAGTTCACGGCCAAGCCTGCGGCGCCGCAGTCAGTATCGAGCCAGGCTGCATCAACCACGAGCAGTCAGAGTCAAGTTGGTACAGTCGGTACCACGACGAACACCCCTTCGGTGGCTGCGTCAACTACATCGAATGACAACGATGCGAACGAGAACGCTGTGGAGCCCTCAGAGTCATCGAGCAAGAGCAATGCGGGATCGACCATGCAGCCAGCCAAGGAAGAGGAGTCCTCCGCTGAGATTGCACCCGAGGAAGCCTCTCAGCCTATAGTCCAGGAGACCAAACAAGTCGCAGATACTTGGGTCCCAAGCACCGAGAGACGGGGTATGGGCCCGAACTCTTCTTCTACACGTTCTTCCGACATCGTCGAGACCAAGAAGTCCAGGAAATCCAAGAAAGCACGAGGAGACAAGGATCTGGAACAAGATCCGTCCGTCGAGAAGGATAAGGATTCCGAGGCACCAAAGGTTGAATTGTCTGAAGCTCCCATTCCAGCAGTAAATCCCTGGACACAACGAGCGGCCTTGCAGCAGAAGTCAACGCCGGCTCAGTCATCCACACCTTCCCGGGCCGCGACGGCTGGGGGCAACGCCTCCCCGGCTACGACCGCCTTATTCAGCTCCGTGGAAGCGAAGTCTAGACCTGCCCTGAACAACGACGCTGAAAGCACGATCTCGCACGGTAGGCCGGCTCCTAATGGAGTCAAGAGTCAGAGAAGAGGAAACGAGCCGGTGCGTGATGGTAGCGACCAGGCCGGGCGCAGATCCGCGCCTCGGGGAAGCCGCATAGGTGATAAGGGCGAAAGGCGAGTCGGCGAGCCGCTGCCTGTTGTGTCGGATGTACACTTGTGGCCAACTGTCGAGTCCGCAATCACTGGATCCAAGGCTCAGGACAAGACGGACAAGCCGCAGGAGAAAGAGGAGACCAAGGAAGAGTCGGGTCCAAAAGAGAAGACAAAGTGGGTGCCTGTACCATATGTCCCGACTGTGAATTTTCAGACCCCGCTGCCGACTCGAGGCGGACGTGGCGGTCGTCCAGCCGGCTCTCGGGGCGGACGGGATACTGGAGTTCGCGGTAATCACGCTAGCGGTTCGTCTGTGGACAGATCACAAGCAGCGGCGATGAAGTCTGCCGGTGGTTCTCATGATGGCGCAGTAAACGGACAGGCTGCTTCAGCTGCGTCGCACATGGTCAACAGGGCTTCGGTGGACAACTCAGGAGCCCGAGAAATGAACAAGTCCTCAGCTGGAATGACTGCCGAAGCTGTCAAATCTTCTGCTGATCCATCTCCATCGGTTAGTTGCCTGCTCCAGCCCTAAAGTGGTGCTCAACGTGATTTTTCAATGACTAATCCATCTGTATAACAGATTAATGGCAAGGATGGGCTTTCCAAGCAGAGCCAAGGAGAGTCCAACGGTTCCGCACTAAATCAGCAGCAGTCTTCCGGGGCCCCAACTGGATCGGATTTACGCATCGAGTCGAGCTCTTGGGTAGCTGATCAGTCCAAGGAGTCCCTGTTCCCCAGTGCGAAGGAGTCAAAGCACCATTCCAACAACCGTAATGAGGGCGGTTCTCGGTCACGAGGTGGGAACCGAGGTCGAGGTAACCACCAAGGGGCGAATGGTCATCACCCCGCTTATAGTGCAAGCGGCCAGTCTTTTGGCATGCCTCCCCGCCAGAACTCGTACCCTGCCAACTTTGCGGTGCTATTTGGCAATCAATACCCTGGTCCCAACACTGGCCATGGCCATCGTGGATCGAACCGCCATAACTCGACGTCATCCAACTATTTTAGACAGCCACAAACCAGTGGCGCTCGAATTTCCCCCGCCCAGACCAGTAGCAATCAATACGACATGTCGCTGCATCCGGCTAGCAACTTCCCCTCGTACGGAGCCCCCTACGGCTTCACCGATGGCAGCAGTATTCTGGATCTAGTCAAGGGCCAGCTCGAGTTCTATTTCTCAGTTGATAATTTGTGCAAGGATACTTTTCTTAGAAGGCACATGGATTCTCAGGGTTTCGTGTTTATCGAAGTTATCGCCGGGTTCAGACGCATGCAGAATATGACGACCAACATCGATGTGATCCGCGTCGCATGTGAGGACAACCCAGAAGTTGAGATTGTCATTGGTGCTGACGACAATCGCACACGACTTCGCCGAAGACATGGTTGGGAAGCGTGGGTTTATCCCCCGGGGCAACGACATGAGTCAGTCAATTATGATAACGGCCCTTCGAACTGCTATTACTATAGCAGACACGCGTATGGCCTCTACCAAGCAGCCACACACGGAGCTTACCCCTTGGACTCTCCTCCCATGTTCTCCCCGAACGGTGTTGACGCTCAGTTCGCTCCTTACATGAATGGAGCCACGTATGTACAGGCCATGGGCAACGGCATCAATGGCATGAATGGTGTCCATAGCCAAGCTCCCGTGGGAGAGTCTCAGCTGTCTGCCGAAGTGCCCGAGTTTTCGCCTAGTGGCGCTATGGGTGCCTCGGACTTGGGCAGTGCTGCACCTGGAAGAGATTCGGCCAAGGTTGGCCAGCACACAACCGGCGTCAACGGTGAGGCGGCGCCCCTTACCAATGGCACTCACGAGGAAATTGCGCAACCATATCAACCACCATATACGAACGGGGTTGGTGATGCTGTTGAAGCTGAGATCTAGTTTCACTGCAGTATGCTGCCGGCCTGAGCACCTGTACTACGACACTATGTGTGGGAGGCTGGTCCAGGACACATCAATGGCAAGCGTGCTTGCAGGCGTTTCGCAGTTTGTGCTTTGCGGCAGTACCGGAGGTGCGAAACGGTGATTTCTATCCACTTCTTGATATGAATACGAAATATGACACCCCACTGTCTATGAGCGTTTGCCAGCAAAGGATCTGGCAAGATATATTCGACATAGGTGGGCTTTTGGGTTGCAAATCATGAGATGTTGGATGCGGTCTTTCCAACATGACCCGGGCGCATCTGACAACGTGATTAACAACAGATATAAGATGAGGCAGACGGATAGCTCTCGACGAGCTCGATGGGCTTTGTACTTGGTCCAGATGGAGTGCCGATGAATGTCAGCATCTGATGATGAGGACTCTATCATTACGCTTACGCTACGGAATAATTCTTGGACTTGATGCCAACGTTCTGGGGTTTCGACTTGGAACGGGCACTTCCTGTCAATGACAGAATTTTTGGACCTGGTTGTGCTGTCTGCGGAAAGATGCTGGTGAACTTGCCTAGCGTGATGTGCGACGGCCATCCTGGTTCCCGAGATGTTTTATTTTGTTTTACTTTGGCATGACGACACATCTAGCACGACTCCATTTATGAGCCGATGAGCTACATATGAGATGCACCAGCAGGATGGTGGCTTCCATAATGATCGAGCAAAGACGACAGATGATCTAGGGGCTTAAGAGCCTCGCAAGGCCTGGACGTGGGTGGCTATTTGCCTTTCTAGGTTGGCATGTTGGCTTCCCTACTTCGTCTGGCTGGATCCTTCAGCATGTCTACACACCAATCACCCCCCGTCGTACTTTCTCCTCTTTTACTTGCGGTCCACGTCTCCAGGGCAGCACAGCGACATTGTTATTGCTAGATAAAAGTATGACTCAATGTTCTCATCGAAGACTCGGCGATCTTTTTTTTCACACACAACAGTTTCATCAAGTGGTTTACATGTCTCATGGCATGGTCGCGAAAGTCGCATATGGGGAAACTCAGAAAGGAAGGGGCGGCCTGCACTAGACTTGATATTTTTTTACTTTCCACGGCAATCAAGAGAAACCAAAAAAAGCTATTGCTGCACTGGATGTTTATGTACTAATAGGAAACTACACAAAATGAAATTGGAGTTGGTACAAACCATTCCTTTCTGGGGACTGTTTGCGTGAAAATGGTTGTGCAGTAGGTGCTTGACAGATTGTTGGAGATGCAATACTGTGCCATTGCATGATGAGTTCCACGAATGACAAAACGACCGATTAGCACACCAACACGTGGCAAGTATGGCGGCAGGCTATAATCTTGCTCAGGTAATTGAGCAACCTGCCATGCAGATGATGCAAGCCCTTTTGTTATGTCCACACTCGAAGATGAGCATCTGGGTCCAGGAATTTCACGCTAGCTGCTATCATCAGTGTGGTATGGAACACCTTCCCCATCCACTCTGCTACTACAACTTCAAGGCCGCAGATTTTCCATACCCAAAGCAGTTTGTTTGTGTACTCACAACTAGAAAGTGAATAGAGTGGTGTTCTTGCAACTGGGGAATGTCAGGATCATTCAGTTGAGGCAGACGGGATGGATCATGAGGGTGGGCATGCTTAATATGTGCGCGCTTGGGTTCATGGAATCGACCAAGGTGCATTGTAAGGACCGCAGCTGACGAATTGTGATCTGCTTTATCTTTGAATGGCCCAGAATGTTCGCATTATAATATCCGACATTATTGGAGCAGGAGTTGTATGAGCGGTGTTGCCGTCTAATAAACTGATATGGTTGCTACCCTGCTCTACTGCAGCGGTATTTACAATCCCATATAACATGTTTGGGTTTATTACATGACAGCAGGAAGCGATGCCGACGTCAGGAGGCCCCAGAGTGAGGGAGTGCATCAAGGAGACACTGAAAGTGCGAGGAGAAGGCCGAGGTGGCGAGGTTGATGGCGGTTGCGTTGACGGAGGCGTATAATTTTGACAGTTAGAGCTATCAGGCGCTGAAGCCTATTATTGAGATGAGACAGGCGGCTGGGGCCGTCAGTATAGATTGGATCGAGGTCTCGGCCAAGATTTGCACCAGAGTGATGCTGCTAGCTTGTATTTGGACTCTGGACCAGGTGCGCGCACTGGTTGATGATTGTGCCATGACCAGGACACGTGGGGTGTGTATGAGGTTCTCTGTAAGGTTGGACTGGCGGATATTTCCGAGTACGTTAGAGCTACGACGCCAGAAGTACTGGTGGTTGAATCATGGAGCAGAGATACGTTGGCTGAAAAGTTGATACAGTCCAAAGGTGAGTCGATTCATGAACATGTACCTCCTTACCATACTCCATAGATTAAAATTTTTCCCTCCAGCGGTTTGAGTGAGGAGTTGAGTACAACAAGGGTGTTGGCGACCTGTAGCTGATACAGGAGACCTGGATATGAATTGCGATCTCACCTACCCAATATCCTATTCGGTATTGATGGTGTTAGCCAAGAGTATACGGATATCACCGTAGCAAGACGCATCCCGTTTCCCCCCACGAACAACATGCGCCGAGGGCAAAAAGTGTCGAGATGGGTGAGCTTTTAGCACACGTCTCTTCTACGCTCAAAGACAACGATCCGATGTTGTTTCCCACGATTCTGCCCAGCAATGAATTATCGTCTTTCCATCATATGTTTGTGGGTCTCCAGGATGGCTAGTCCTCATATCAATCGTCCATCTCGCTGTAGTCATATAAGTCTTACTAGCTGCAACTCAACCGAGTATAAGTTAGCAGCGCCGATATCGACTTTTCACGTCTGAGAAATTGTCGTGAGAACACTAGTAATGCGACTCCTGGCCAAAGCCTCGCTCGGAAGAAGAGTGTCGCCAGTGTATGTGTGACACCGTCAAATACACATACACAATGACAAGGCATCATGCCGTTTTACTTGTAGGGCTGACAGAATTCGTGGGGTTTAATTGGGCGAGCCGCAAACTCGTGACAAGATCACTTCTGCAGGTCGTATAGGAAGTGTTCAGGTTGCGCCTCTTTCCGTCGCTCACAGCCACGATAATGAGCCACTCGAATGCAACGTCATTCGAGTCACGATCCAATATGCGGCAGCTTCAAGGGTCCTCCTGGACTTGGCAGTGGGGTTTGGAGCTCGATTGTTGCCACCACCCGGTCTTCCCGGGCCCCAGCCTCCTCAAATTTAACCCCTCAGTTCATGGCACCGCCACTTTTAGCTGCGTCATTAGGCGCCATCACCTCAGCTCCATTACCCCTCCAAGAAGTCTGTCGGGTTGCCGGAGAACCCTCGATAAACCATGGCACACTGAGCAAAACGCCTCAACCGTAGGTCTTTCAGAGCGAGGCCGGGGGTTTGTCAAGTTAGGGAAAAGGCAACCAAAGCCAGCCATCCTTGGAGGCCTCATCGTCTGGTGACTGCTCGAAACGGCGGGAAGTAGCAAACAGCCATGTTGGCTGATAGCGAAGTCGTTGGGACCTTGGACGTTACCCAGCTCCCGGCCTGGTGGCATCTCGAGAATGTTCCACAAGGGACGCCCCATTTTTGTGGTGATGATTTGTGAGACCCGGCTGGTTATTGGGTGATGGGTAAAGGCATGAACTTGATGCCCAAGCAAGCCACCATTTCCCATGCCATGCTTGCCTCTGCGAACCAGGCTAGCCAGCATGGCAGCCTACTATGGAGGGAGGAATCTTGGTAAAGTGTTGGAGCTGGTCCTCTAGGAGGATCCAGGAAAAGCAGGCCTTTTTTGCATTGCCTTCTTTCTGTGCCAAGCTGTCGGCGAGGCGCATTGCTATTTCCACAAGATTATAGAACCACTTCCTTTCGATCAATTCCCAGTTGATCTTCTTACAAGGTGCAACCATTTAACCTTTGAAACTTAACCAGGAATAAACGAAGCTCAAAACTCTCCCGACCTGCTAAACGTTGGTTGTTGTTCTCATCCGGCCTACGTCACTTTCACTAGTCAGCTGGCCCCGGCTCGAATCCTCAACCGACGCCTCGCAACAAAGCAGGATTGCCCCGCTTCACCGCAACAGCCGTCATCGCATCGGCGTCATCCTTCAAAATTCACACACAGATTGAAGAAAAATCAACAATTTCAATCGTTCAACACCAAAACACTGATTACTACATTTTCCGGAATACGCACTTTTCTAGGCAGTATCCATGTCGGCCTACGATCCATACGATGCTCCGCCGCGTGAGCATGCACGGCGGTACTATCGAGAGGAACGGCGGGAGACTCGAGAGCGGGAGCCTCGCTACGTTGAAACCCAGGAGACTTATCAGAGGCCCGCCCGAAATGAGTTAGTTCCTCGTGCGCGCGAAGACAGCGACTTGTCAATCGAAGAAGTCCGCCGCGATTTCCCGCCCCCAGGGTATGCCAGCAGGGACATCCGACGAGCCCGGTCTGCAGAGCCTGGCTACTATGACGAGTACTACGACCAACGCCGCGACTACGACAGCAGGTCGGTAAGAGAGAGCCATCGCGACCATCGCTCTTCAAGAAAAGCCGGCAGCATCTACTATGAGGAGGAAGAGCGAACCCGCAAGCGAGTCCTGAACCAACAGGAGAAGATCATCGCCGCTGTCGTCGGTGGTGTTCTGGCTGCTGGCGCTAAGGAGGTTTGGGATTGGCGAGAGGCCAAGGAGGAGGGTAGAGTTGAGCCCAACCGAAACTTGGCCGCGACCGCCGCTCTCGGAGCCGCTGGGGCATTCGCCGGCTACCAAGGAGCCGAGATGTATAACAAGCAAAAGGGCAAGGAGGACAAAAAGTCTACGTATATCGTTCACAAGGGACGCGACGGCCGCATGGCAGAGTACTATTCGGACGAGGAAGACGATCCCAAAAGCCACAAGGGCAACAAGTCATTTCTTGAGAACGCTCTATCCGCCGCTGGTCTTGGCAGCGCCATCAAGGCCCTGACCGGTGGCAGCGGTAGCGAGAAGAGTAGGCACGGTGACTATGATGACTACCGATCCGAAACAAGGAGCCGCCGCGGCAGCCCAGACTCGCGGAAATCACGCGGCGACGATGGTGCCAACCGAATGCAAAAGGCTGCCAAGGCCTCCCTCGTGGCGGGCGCCGCGGAAGCCTTCCGTGTGGCTAAAGAACCTGGTGGTTGGAAGGGCGAGAAAATGAAGCGCGTCCTCACTGCTGCTGCAGGTGCCGCCACTATTGATGCTGCCCGTGATCCTTCCAAGGACAGCAAGCACCATCTGCTAGAATCCGTCATCGGCGGTCTTGCAGGCAACCGCCTGCTGAATGGTCCCAGGAAAGACATTGAGGAAGACCGCGCGACGGGTAGAAGTCGATCTCGTTCTCGTGCCCGCTCCGAGACTGGTGGTGCCGGCGGACTGGCAGCTCTGGCCACGGCCGGTCTGGGTGCCCTTGGTGCAAAGAAGCTGTTGGAAAACAAGCGAGACGACTCGCGAGGCCGCCGAAGCAGCTTTGACTCGTATGACAGTCGAGATGAGTCACCTCGTCGGCGTCAGCGCAGCCGCAGTCGTAGCGTAGTCGATGGTGCCCGCCGCAGCCTGGCTAAAATCGGGATTGGTAGCGGCCCCGCGGATGACCGGGATGACTACGTCGAGGAGACTCGCACCACCCGGCGAAGTCGTCGCACGAGAAGCCCAGACGACAGACATGAGGACGATTACACTTCTCGCGGTTACATGAGAGGTGGGCGTGGCGGAGGGGACGAGTACTACGAAGATGATCGGTCAATTGTAGGGGGCAAGTCTTCACGCCGCAGCAGATCTCGACAACGCGGGGGCCGATCGTCGTCAGCGTCAAGCAGTGACCTAGGCGACTCGGACAAGGATGAGAAGGCGGCAAAGAAGATGAGAGGTAAGCAGATTTTAACATCGGGACTTGCGACGGTAGCCACCATTCACGCAGCACACAATGTATACTCTAGCATGGAGAAGCGCAACGCAAGACACAAGGCAGTGAAGGAGGGTCGTCTGAGCCCCGCCGAGGCCAAGAAGCTGAAGTCCAAAGCCCTCTTGCAGGACGCGGCCTCGGTTGGTATTGCAGCACTGGGCATCAAGGGCGCCATCTCCGAAATGCAAGAAGCACGGGAGATGTCCCATGAGGTCAAGAATTTCAAAGAAGAAAAGCAAAGGCGGCATGAACGCCGCATGGAACGGCTGAAGCGGGCAAACGACGATCATTATGGAAGGTCACGGGCTGACAACTGGTCTTCCTCAGCTCCGCCTCGGAACAGGAGATATGACGACGGGCCCCGCTATTCAGACGGGAATCCATACTCGTCTTTGCCTGCACCTCCTATTGGGCATGACGACAGGAGATGAGGATGCCCAGTCATATGTATTCCATTACGTATGAACGCCCGTTGTCATATCAGCTAAGCTTTGGTCCGACTACAATCGGCATCTGCCAAAATAAAACACAAACTTCATATCCCGGCATGGCCTGCACGATCGACGTCTTACGATGGAAGAGCAAAAAGAATACAGTTTGAAAGAAATGTCAATATGGCGCAATACGATGTTTTGGAATTACTGGTCTTTCAAAGCGAACTTGATTGCTCAAGTTTAGCTGACGAAGACGAAAAGACGCTTCACGCCGGGCCTCTTGCGTTGCCTCCTTGAGTTGACTTTCTCCCGCGCCTGTCAACTTCAGATAGGAGCAGAGAAATCACTTTCTTTTCCTTCTTTCTTTAAATCCCCGTACACAAGCACTACACATGAATTCATAACTTGTCTATACTAGAATTTTCTCACTGATATATTTTGGGTTGTGACAGACGGGCACCGCCGCCGCCGCCATCACCACTAAATTAACCGTTGATGTGTCGCCGATCCCTGACGGCGTAATCCAATGCTGGTATGCAAGCAGGGACATGGTTCGTTCGGCCCGTGTTAGTGGACGTGCGTCGGGTATAACGACCCAATACAATCCGATCCCACTCGGATGTCCTCTGTGTCACGGATAGACACATGACAGACATAAGCCGAGTACAGGATCCGGCGCGCGAACCGCTAACGCGTACCGCGAGCGTACCATGCCGATCCATCCATTCATGTTTGGGGTCATAGTGGCACATGACGGTTGACGACGTGGAGAACCCATCGAAGTGAATTACGACGCCAGGCCAACGGCGCCGACTACAATCTAGTGTACGTGCCCAGGGTTGGACCCCGATCGGAGGGAATGAGGCGGGTGTTTACACTACACTGAAGACGGGGAATCTAGAATAAGAACGGTACATGGATCATGGATTTTGAGCTAATGATTTCTTTTGGCGTGGTCTATTGTCATGGGCCTCTTTTTTTGGAGATTTGAGTCGGGTAGGGCGGTGGTAGCAAGATACGGTGAGCAGACCAGTATGAAAAGGAGCAGTAGCCCCGCACCGTTATGGCTGTTGCAAATCCACAAGGGGAAGAGAAGTTTGAGTATACGAATTATATACTGATCCGATAACGTTGTGTGGGGCATGCGGGGATTTGTGCCGAAATGGGGATGAGTGGGAGATGTAATGCGGGATGAGAGACGAGCAAAGAAGGAGATGTTGGATCAGTCGGATTGAGCGGAATGAGGGAGGGTGTGGTTTCTCAATGGGATGGATGATATGAATGTCACGATTTCTTTATTTTCCTACTAGCTTTTTCATTTCCCAATGTGTAGGCCAATTGAGGTTATTCGTTCTGTTATATCTACAATATCGTCATTTTGGCTCCTGCATGGCTCCGGTAAAGTAAAGTAGACTTGCGAGTCGGGCGGGAAGTCTATGTACGTTTGACCTTGCACACTGATGCATTCATTGCTGACTGATCACTGTGAACGAGGGTGTGTTTAAGGACTTGGTGATCCCGATCCGATCCAGAAAGTAGGATCTGGCACTCAACCACCACTCCCCATCCCACGCATTGATTAGTAGACTAGCACCGCGTATGCGGGACACTGCCATGACACCATCATGCTTCAGCGCCCCAGTAACTAACTACATTAGTAACATGTCGCGATTTCGGGCTCCGAGGCCTCTGCTTGGGTGTCCAAGTCCTTGACCGCCTTGCCCGGAAGAGACCATGCTACTAAGAGTGAACTAATTAACACAGGTAGGATGCGTAGTATGTGATCAATCAATGTGCCGTGTGTGGGCAGAAGTGGAAGGGTGTCGTCGAAAGTTGACGTCTTTGACAGAAGCAACGAGGTCTTGTCTAGCCTTTCCCCCGGCAGCCGATGTCCTCTCGTTGTCGGATGTTCCAAGCCTGTTGGGGCTCCGCCGGAGGTTTGCCGTTGCTGCCACAGCGTGGCTCCCCCCGGCTTGGCAAAGGCATTTTTGGTCGATCCTTCGCCCTCCCTGTGTTAAAGTCGTTTGCCTTTGACCCCGGCGGCAGAATGACAATCCCCTAGTTTGACTCCAAAAAGTCTTTTTTGTCTCAAATTGGACGTTGGCATACATTTTAGTCATAATGCCGTCAGTCGCTTGGATGAAACAACGGCTCCCATAACCTTTGGATATCGTAATGGCCGCTAATTACATGTATGGCGGGTCGCCTTCTATTGTTACATCGATTTGAATGTATTCTACACTGGTTGTGGTAGCACGACTTCTTCGGCTCAACTCGTCCCTCCGACATTCCCGCCACCTTGCTTCCAGGCCTGGGCCATGGCGAGCATATTCGAGAGATCCTGCTTCTGCTCGTCGTCAGCCGGGAATACGTAGTCGATGTACTCCTCGAAAGTGTCATCTTCCAGTTTGCGCCTGCGCTTCGTCTTCCGCGGCATCTGCTTGCGCAGCTTTTCAACGTCCTCTGTGGACCCGTATGCACGCTCGAATGCCAACCAAGAATTCAGTAAAGATACTCTCTCTTCCTTAAGATCCCTCTCCTTCATGCTGTTGTGAGCACGCTCGAATACCCTCCTTGCCCGGTCCTTGGCCGCTTCACTCTTGGGTTGCTCTCCAGAATCTCCATTTGCAGTCTCTTCGACCTCGTCGGGCTCATTGAGCTCAAAGTGTGCGTAACTGATCCACACCTTGACGTGGTCCGTCTTCTCCAGCAGCCTTTCGTATAGATTTCGCGTCTTGTCGTATTCGCCCTCGCCCTCCTCGAAGTCGATATATGCTTTCCACAACAACTCCGGCATGTCCAGGACTTCCTGGCCGATTGCAAATTCATAAATTGCCCGCGCCCTTTCCAAGTCATCAAGGCTCTGTTCGAGTTCCGCAAACTTGATCCATGTCTGGCAATTTGCAGGGTTCCATTCGATGTGCTTTTCGAATAGCGTACGGCATCGTACGAACTCATACAGCTTCATCTCCAGCTCAATATAGCCCTTGAAGAGCTTGTCCTTGGGACACATGCCGATCGCCTGGCCCAATGTTTTGCGCGCAGCGGTCAGCTCGCCCTGCCGAATCTCGAAGTGTGCCTTCATCAGCCATATTTTGGCGAACGTAAACTTTTTATGTGGTATCAAGTTCAGGCACAACTTGTAAATCTGACGGGCCCTGTCGATATCCTTGGCTTCCATCTCCTCCCATATAGCATAAAATACCCACAAGTAAATGTACCGTCGCCAATGTCTTTTTTCTTGAGTGGGAGGGATCTGCGCAACTGCTCTTTCGTACACATCCCTGACTCGGTCTATATCGCTTGACGTCTCTTCCAAGCGTGCGTAATCGAACCATATGTCGTAATTCTTCGGGTTCTCCTTTACTTGATCCTCGTATAGCCTTCTTCGTTTCGACAAGACCACGTCCTCAACACCCTCCCTATCACCAAATTGTTTCTCGAAAGTAGTATATGCCTTGTGTAGCAGCATGGACTTGGACCGCGGGAGGCGGTCGAGGGCATATTTGTATATAGCCCGAGCTCGTTCGTACTCCTTAAGCTTGGCCTCGAACCTAGCATAGGCAATGAACAGTCTTTCATCAACAAACTCGTCGCCCAGTGCCTCGACAGCAGCGCCGAATACTTCTCTGACCAAGTCGCTAGTACCGAATTCTTCTTCGAATTTAGCCCATTTAATCCAATTCCTGGGTTCGGGATGAATGATGGTGAAACGTTCAAAGATCTCACGAGCTCTTTGAAATTCGCCATACCGCTTCTCGAGTTTGATGTAGGCACTCCAGGCAGCCTCATCTGGCCTCCACTCCACCCACCTCTCAAAGACCTGACGTGTGCCGGGAATGTTTCCCAGCATCTCCTCCATGTAGACATATTTGTACCAGAGCTTGTCCACTCTCGGCAGGATGGAAACGGCACGGTCGAGGAGGTTGCGTGCGTGGGCTATGTTCCTACTCTTCATCTCGGACTCGATGTAGCGGATCCATAGCACAACCGAAGTCGAGTCAACGTCGAGAGCTCGCTCGAAAATAGACCGTGCCCGCTTGTATTCTTTCTGTTCCAATTCCCATTGTGCATAGCGCATCCAGTTGTTCATGTTGACGCGGTTGCGGCGCACATAGTCTTCGAACTCCTTGCGCTTCCTCCCCTGAAACTCATGCAATTCCTCCAAATCAGCAAAGCGTTGCGTTGGTGCCTGCAGAGACGTCTCTTGGCGATCTACAGCCTCGCGAAGAAGCTGTTCGGCCGAGATCTGAACAGGCGCGGCCGCCTTGTTCTTGACCCGCGGAGGGCCGCGTGATGATTCCATGTTGGCGGTACTGAGTCGATCCTTGCGTGAGAGAGACTGGCAGTGAACGACCGAGGTGAGATAGTGATGAGGAAGACAGCTCGAAGCTATGAGTGTCTCGAAGAACGAAGTAGGTTGGCTGCAGTTGAAAAATAGTGTTGACAACTTGGGAAGCTGAAGCTAGGCTAGCCAATGGGGAAGTCACGCTGGCTGGAAATTTGGTCTTCCGGATAAAAGTGACTCCGCTTTCCGTCGCAATCTGCAACCGATGTCAAGGGTGGCACTGTATCTGTATGCTCACGACTTCTTATTTTATTATTCACTTATTCACGTCCTGCGCCGTGTCAAAGAACGAAACAACGAAGCAAAACCTTTCCAGTGTCTACCTGCAGATAATAACTTTGAAATCATCGCGTCTCTATTGGGTGAAAAGGACCACCTACATGAGCGACGTTCCTCGGCAATTTAGTGCTGCACTGGGGCGAAGACGAGCGCAAAAGAGTATCGATTTGGAAGCACCGAGTCAACAGCACAAGTGAGTGTGGCCTGTGGTATCACTTGTTTTTTTGACCGTCAAGTCTCATCGACCAGTGGGCAATGTCTACTCTCGCAGACGAGCTCCTCCAGGACTTCGAGGACTCGGGGTCCGAAAATGGCGACGAGCAGAATGATCTTGGTCTCAACGCCGAAGGCCCAGATGTAGGACCACCCAAACACGATGCCAGTCACGAAGATGGCGATATGATACTCGATGGTGATGAGGAAGAGGAGCCTGAGGAGGATGAGGAGATGGGCGGTATGAACACCACCTCAATCGACCCCATGGAGGACGAAGAAGAAGCCAAGGCCAAGATCGAAAAGATGCAGTTGGGCGGTGTTAAGGACATTCGCAAAGTCACCACCGTTATGGACAGGTTGGAGCCGCTACTCAAGGTCAGTTGCCACTTTCTTGTAACAAATAAGTCATGATAAAGCGTTTACATCTCCTGTTATTGGACATAGCCCTGACGCGTTGGTTTCGGGTTTACAGGATATCGAACGCTACCACTCGCAACCCCTTGCGCCTCATATGAACAACATCGGAAACATAGAGGACAATCCTGAGTACAAAATTCTCACCGAATCTAACACTCTCTCCACCCAGATCGATGGTGAGATCATGAAGGTGCACAAGTTCATTCGAGATCATTATTCGGCTCGCTTTCCGGAGCTCGAGGTCTTGATTCAGAACCCCATTGATTACAGCAAGGTTGTAGCAATTCTCGGCAATGGACCCATGGACTCTGATAGCATCAAGTCGCTGCAGAACTCAACGGATAATGCCTTGGGCGAGTCCCTGAAATCAGTCATTGACGGCCCATCCTTGATGGTCGTCACAGTCGAAGCAACGACGACAAAAGGTCAAGAGCTAAGTCAGGAAGAGCTGGACCGTATATTGCGCGCGTGTCTCATGGTTGTGAAGATGGATCGGGCCAAGAAGACGCTCACGGAATACGTTCAATCCCGAATGAACGTCTTCGCTCCAAATTTGACAACTATTGTGGGATCACTCACGGCAGCTCAGCTGATCAACTATGCTGGTGGATTAACCCCTCTATCCAGAACGCCGGCTTGTAACATTTCGGCTTGGGGCTCGAAGAAACAGGCCAATTCGGCCATGGCGACCAACACCTCCATCCGCCAACAAGGATACCTCTACCACTCGCCCCTTATCCGTGGCATCCCAACTGACTTGAAGAAAAAGGCCATGAAAATCGTAGCAGCAAAGCTTGTTCTAGCTGCCCGAGCAGATACGGGCCACATGAGCCCGGATGGATCCTACGGTGAAGAGATCCGAAGTCAATGTCTCCAACGGCTCGACAAGATCACTGAGCCTCCTCCAAACAAGGGACAACGGGCACTCCCTGCCCCCGATGACAAACCGTCCCGAAAACGAGGTGGCCGGCGAGCTCGCAAAGCTAAGGAGGCAACCGCGATGACGGACATGAGAAAGGCTCAGAATCGCATGGCCTTTGGAAAAGAGGAGAAGGAGGTAGGTTATGGTACGGGCGAATCAACTGCTGGAATGGGCATGATTGGACAGGGCAACGATGGTCGAATCCGCAATATTCAAATCGATAACCGGACACGTGCCAAGCTCGGTCAGAAGCACAAGGGATGGGGAGGAGGTACTACCATGGGCGGCGCAGCTTCATCATTGCGAGGGTTCGGTCAATCGGCCTCCAATATTGATCTTCGCGGCAAAGGTATCCGGACGTCTGGGGTAGGCTCAACTATCGGCGGAGGCGCAGGCGCAGGGACGGCGTCGTCCTTGGCCTTCACGCCCGTTCAGGGTCTCGAACTCGTCGACCCAAAGGTACAGGCCGAACTCAATCGCAAACGCAAAGCCGAGGAAGACCGATGGTTCAAGGGAGGCACGTTCACTCAAGTTAGCGGGTCGAGCAACGGCTCGGGTCAACCTCCCACGAAAAGGGTCGATACTGGCGCTAAGATGGCACCCCCTCCATTGCCTGCCACGCGATAAGGGTTCCTGTACGAAGGCAATACGGACCAAAGGGACCAAGGTTTTCTACGCCAACAGGGGACTGTAGCGTACCCAGTATTGGCATTTTAGGGACCTTGGCTCGAAGGAAGCATTTTCGATGAAAAATCTTATCGCATCATTATGCACGAATGGTAAGCTACGTTTAGCTATGTCCGCGTTATGGGGAAGTCCATCCGGCGTTATCGGTATGTGGGCTACATGCAAGCATAATGCAAAGTGCCTGCAGTATCTTCGCAACAGCATGCCATTTGTTCGGAGGCCGCGGCAGCACGGAGCTCAACGAGTGCCAACCTAAAAAATCGAATGTTGTCTTATCGCATATTGGTATTTTATTGTAGATAGAATCAAAATACATATTCTGGTGATACCTTCGAGCAATCACCATCGCAATCAGCGCAGTGCCTTTACCATCGTTGCGACTGAGGCCACCTTTTTTTTAACTTGGCTGGCGAAAGCTGGCCAATATTCCATATTTCCTACCATGGGAGAATTCAACAATGCCATGAATTATCGCTTCGACAGGTAGTACCTGCCGATAAAAGGCTGGGAAAACCTACACGTTCATACAGATTCATTCGCCACAGGACTACCGTACCAGGTTCAGCCCTCCTCGAGTAGGTTTGGCTTTGCGGTTGTTTGGATGTCACTTCTGTGGGGAAGACACGTTTCTCTGATGTACCCGAAAGTGAAGACAGTTCGTTGCGAAAAAGTTGACTGCCGCTCTGCAGTTGTTGCCAATTGAGTTTGGTGGTTTCGACTAGGCGTGTTGTTGGTCGTTGGTTATCAGGACTCTCATTCAGCTAGAGAGCTCGGCTAGAAGTCACGGTGGCTCGGCAGTGGTTTGGAGCTCTGGGAACAGGGCCGAATGGTACAAGTGATATGGGGATAGAGTTTAGCTGTATGGAGACACGGCAATTTGGCCTTACAGTAGTGCATACTATCAATGTCGAATAGAGATCTGTTATTCACCTAATATGGACGACTGTAGACGGAAAGTGATAGTGTGGAAGTACCTCGGTAGGCTAGAATAATACCCCATTTCATCGCATTACCACACTAGTTCCCATCAGGCACACTACAGTCCCCCTGAAAATGGCATTGATAGTGTTAATCCAGACCATTCCATCGTGCTTCCGCGATTCTTCCCGTCCATATCTACCGAACTCTGTTTTGACCGCTTCAGCCAAGTTCGAAACATCAGAAAATGCGGCATATGAAGTGGCTTGGAACCAACTTCCGGGGTCACACATACACGCGACAAATGAACATTTCTTCATATTCGGAAAGTGGATGGGATTGATTTCAAATCCACTGTAGTTTCTGATTTCATTCGTTTAATTTTGATTTGCGAGTAAAGGATACAAATAAAGGATAGTTACATAGGATGATTCGAGCCGAATACTCCGCTACGACCCGTGGTAATTTGCAATGCTGGAAGCTCCAGTGGTTTCCGAGGCATCCAGGAGTTGCTTCCAAAGCTCAAATTGCAACTGCCGGGCACGCTCTATACGTGCTTACGTGGAGCTAGTTGAGAAGAATTCGAATTTCCTGCAAAACCCTACTAGCTCCCCAAAGACATCTGCAGAATATAATGACTGACAGGCGGTCTATAATCAGGCTTTTAACTAGCTGTTCTTGTGGCGTCCATTCTAAACAACGGGAGATCGTCAAGCACGCCGTGCAGGGTTTTTGGATAGTATCAGCTGGCCACGTTACCTGCCAATGCCACTTAAGTCCCTTATTCCCAAGGAACAAATTTGGATTATTATCCAAGTAAGGAAATAACTTGAACGGTGCAATACAACGAAAGTGTCAGATCATTCTGCTGCCCAGGCTGCACCATTTCCATCGATTTTATACACTGGAATCGGAGATTCTTCTATTTGCAATCACACTTAAGCAATAAGGTTTATTACGCCGTTATTTCTCTCCTCTCCAGGTCTGCCAAGCGGCTGATTGGACTGAGGTTAATTGACGTGGTCGCGCGAGTTGCCGCCGGTGGGGGGTGGGGCTTCGGAAGCAGCACTTTAATGCTTGGGAGAACCCGAAGCGAGCAGACGTGTCGCCTCAAATCGACGATTTCAATCGAATCGGCGATTGTGTCGAGTCTTTTCTTCCCACCCAGTGCAGAATGTTTGATTGCTTCGCCCGGTAGACTTGGGCACGGCGAATCTTTTGACACACGGTTCACGGCTACAATCCCCTCAGCAATCTGACAATCGCCAGCAACGTTGACGATAAGCACGAAAGCATATGATAAACAAGCACAAGCGCTGAAATGGTGGTCTGACCGTCTAACCGCATTGACCACCTCTTTGCATGCACCCCCATTTTGCAGGGTCTAACTGAATCAACCTAAATACTTCGTCCATATTATTTATACACAGAACATATTTAATTTAAGTGTCCGAAGACTTAGATATATTCTTACGAGCCCTCTTTTTAGGAGAAACCCTTCCTTCCTTTGAGAAAAGTATCAATTTCTAACTGCTTATCCGGTGAAATAGGCTGTATTCGCTTATTTCGCTTGTCCTGGGCTGTTCGGATCGCTGATAAGTTAACGAATACTTTATTCGGGTCTGGCTCGACGGGCTAGCGTATATCTGGAGCGTATTTATCGAGTTCTCTATATAGTTGCTCGTTTTCGATACGTAATTTGGCATTCTCGGCGGCCTGGAGTGTAAGGGCCTTGCCCGCCTTGCCTACTAGGGTACGAATCTTACGAGATATCCCGCCCTCGGCTTTCTCTATCGACTGTAGTTGGCTAGATAGTTGCTGCGCTTTCTGAGGAGTAAAAGCAACTAAAGGTGTGATATATGAGGCGGAAGACTGGTATATGGCCCCTAGGCTCCGAAGGACTAGTCGACGTATCTTGTGATCCTCCGGAGCCTAGGGGCCATATACCAGTCTTCCGCCAGCCAGATTTAATATTTTCCGTAGTAAAGGCTCTCTCCGAGGCACGTAGATATGCTTCTAACATACGTTGCTTGTAAATTGGGGCTGTAGCCTTGTAGGAAGCGTAAGCCCTGAGTTCTTGGCGGTAGTAGGTCTTCAAAGGTGAGAACGGCCCGACATCGCACGGCTGGAGATCGTCACTGCAGTGTGAGGGTAAATATAGCACGGCGACTCTATTCGAGTAGGCTTTCCACATAAATTCGGCATGAATATGTGTCTGGTGGCCGTCGAGGATAGGAGTCGCCATTCGGTACCCCTAGGCTTCGTCTCGGGGAGAAAAACCTGATCTAACCACCTATTTGCGATAACTTTATTACTCCAGCCCTTACTCGTCGCGGTGTATTCCCACTCAGGGATATTTTGGTCTGGTAACCACTGTGCTTGGACTCTCTTGCCGGAAAATACGCAGACAGGTGTACCCCGTCGGGTATGCGAAATGTACGCTAACCAGGAGCACCACGACGAAGCGTCCGACTTTGATACGCGTACCCGGCGTGAATTAGATGTCCCAATAACCGTACCATGCCCAGATTCCCCCTCTTGGACACCTGTATCATCCATATTATACTTCGTACGTAAGCGTTCGAGGAGGGTGTAGAAGTCTCGGATCTTGTTCGAATCGGACGCTCTAACTCGGCTAGCATCTACGACGCGCCCAATTTTGGTACGTATCTGTGGATGGCGGCTAACGAAGTGATCCACCCAGTGTTGGCCGAGTGTATTGTTATCCCCTTGAGCAAGTGTGACGCCGGTCACGATGCCTGGCCCCTGGGCCCCTGGACGAACACAGGGACACCCTAGTATGGGTGTCCCACCTGTACGCGCTGCCCTTTTCCTTATAATGTAGGAAAGGGCACTTGCACTTATATCTTTTCTTTTCTCTTCTTCATTTAAGTATTCGTCAACAGAGATAGACTGATGTCGCGCCCCTGATTCGAACTTGCAGTGCCTCTGCCTCGTCACAGCAAGGAGGATTTCGGCAGCGAAGTCGGCCACATAACGCTTGCTAGGAGCCCGTCCACACACTTCTTCGTGTAGGATCCAGTTCACGATGACCTCCTCTTGCTCCGGAGTCAACTTTTGTTGCCTGGAGGCCGCGTCGCGATGCGAATTACCGTGACGGATACGGTAGGACAGTGTAGTCCCCTTGATATCGTACCGATGAGCTGCTACGGCCTGGGAAGAGCCCTGACGGACAAGCTCTTTAGCGCGTTCGATTCGCTGCTCAAAATTGTCCAGACTATCCTCCACTGGATTAGCCATTTTGTACGTAGATAGGGAGCAATTGCGAGGTAAATTGGGAGACGTGTTGTTGAGGCGTAGAAATTCCCTGCGAAATGGGGGTGCATGCAAAAAAGTGGTCAATGCGGTTAGATGTCTGGACGTGAGTAGCTCTCTCTCAACGTTTGCGGTTGCCTTGGATTTTGCTGACCAAGCTTACTTAAGGACCGTTTAGAGTTTAGTAAGGACCCTGGACCCTTGGGAAACCCAGCTTCAGCAAAGGAATGGCTGATCGCTGCCTCAAGACCCTAAAGCGAAGGAAAAGGCCTCGTCTTCCACAGCGTGGACAGCCCTGTTGCGGAATGGTCAAACGATCAATGATCAGTGATCGATCAACACACATATGGAGACGCAACGCCACTATAAGCTCTAGCTGCGTGCCACAACGTCAAGCGCCTCTGCTGCAACCGACCCCCAACTAGTCGAACTGGCACAAACCCCTTGTTTTCAAACCGACGGAGGGACCAGGGCAGAGCTTTAAAATCTCGATTGAACCGCACTTTCCTCGATCGGCACCCCAAATCTAGAACAAATCTCGATGCAGCGCCCTTTCCATCACTCGAGGGCTTCGAAACTTTTCTCTCTCTGGAGCGCGTGTTCCACGCAGGGTCTTTTAGCGATCCCTCGTCCCCCCGTCTCTCGTCCCTCGTCTCTCCTCGTACCGCCAGCAGACCCACTTGTCACTATGACATCATAGCAACGGTGCAAGAGTCGGCCTCCATGGTTGTCGTCTCCAGGTATCGCATTTGTACCCCAAAGCTTCACCCGAGTAGCTTCAGGTATCGGACCGCATTGTTGCCAGGGCCACGGCCATTTTCCAATCCAATTCAAGTCGATGACATATGGACTCCCACCAGACTGGAATAGGCGGTCTCTTCTATACCGTCATTCGCAATCCACTACGCAGGTGGATAAATGAACAGTCTCGCGCCTTAGCACAATCGATGGAAAGAGCTACACAGACATACCCATCTCGGAGAGCCAACGATTGACGCCAGATCGAGATGAGTGATCATGGAATTCTGAAAAGCGGCATCCAGAATGCCATGTCTGGCGCTTGTCGCTTCAAGTCGTTCCCAAGCCGATCTCAAGTACACACCATCCACTTCACCCAACCCAATCCAGACCCTTCATTCTGGCGATCGCAGCCATGCCTTGGCAGCCATGCGTTGAACATCTGCACCTTATCGTGGTTGCGAGACCTGGCCGTTATGTCCGTCCACATGAACAGGACACATCACAAGGTGTGTGCTGTGCACATTTCCTAGCTGTACTGCACAGAAGACAGTAGGTTTTTCTCCCGGCGAGCAGGGCTCTTCCCGGCTATTCATCATCGAGGCTAGCTAGAGTCCCAAGAATCCGGAAATGCACCTTACAACCGTTGGTCTAGATGAATCTTCACATGGAGTGGGTGCCAGTCGCGTAGTAGTGCGTAGTGCTTGGAGTGTGCCATCACTCTTATCGAGGCTTGCATGCTAAACTTTGGCCCCCTCTCCCCGTTGGGAGGTTGCGATATGGCCAGGCATCGGCAGTCTGGTCCAAACAAGCAGTTTATATCATACACGGCTCAGTGGGTGTCAGGGACTATTCTTTAATGTTTTACATTTGGGCTACCTTCAGCCACGAAGCTTGCGGACCCAAGATATTCGGGATCAGCTTGTACACAACCCCCTAGCTGCCACGTACGTCGTCGTGAAATTAGCAGCACGAGGCAGCTAACGCGAGTTGCGTGCTGGGGAGTTGAGCCATTCAACTCAACGGCATCAGCCTACTATCCTGAGCATACTGCCGATATCAAAGACGAATACTCACCGCAACTAGGGCTTGTCATGATGCAACAGGAGACTACCGTTCGGGGATAGTTTGACGGCCTCTCGTATCGATCTGTGTTTACATGGAGGTGTGCTTAATACGACCGATATAACACGAATATTGCATCTTTGTGTCTTAATTAATGTATTAGTATTACAATTAACAAGTTTCGATTCAGGTAAAGGAGCGTATATCTGTAGAATACTTCAAATGTTCATAGGTTACGAAGTTGCGGTTTCTGATTATGAATTACCACATATCAACTTCGGAGTTAGCTCCAACAGGTGGATTAGTATATATTCTCTTAAGGGGTTGAAGTTCATAAATTGGTTTCTTCAATATGTATGGTCTTATGGACGACAGTGTTGCCACGGTTCCTCAATTGTTACTGTTGATCTACCCGACATACATAGGAGAAGAGACCGAGATCTGGATACGTGCTCCGTCCTCGGCTTGACTAGACCTGCGAGTGGGCAGTATGGATATCGAGACTACGGCAACGGTATTCAAGTGCAGCCGTCAGCTGAGGCTGATGGTTCGCGTCATCGATAATAAAGAGTGATTAGGGCCGAGGAGTTCTTCTTCTCCTAATGTACTATTGAAAACATGGTGGCATGTTCATAGTTGACAAGATCATACATTCGATGCTCGCCGCGTGGTCAGTCCACCGTGGTCGAAATCGTGAGTTTCTCAGTTCCGAGAATGCGGGACATGCGGGGCCCATGACTTTCAATAGCGCCATGCGGTACTTTCAGGGTACTTTGGTGAGTACACGTCGAACCCTGTGGCTGCTACCTGCCCCGCTCCTGTTTTTTCTTGTTCCCACTAGCACCCTTGAACCCTGGCAACCGTGACCCTAGTCACCCAGTGTCGTCCCTTGAGGCTTGGAGATGTGCACCGAGTCCACCCTGATGGGCACAAGTGGGGCCCTTGAGCCTTGCGGGCGAGCAAAAACTCATGGGATTCATGCTTTCCCATGTTTTCGTTTAAAACCACCGGCGCTCACTTCGCACTTTCACTTCGTGAGCTCAGATGCAATTATTGTGTTTACTTACGAAGTTTCCAAATTTTCTTCACCACCGTGTGGCCGAGTCTTGCCACCAACCACACTCAGACCCCAGTGGCCTCGCGTATCCGTCTGTTCATATTTATTCGTCTCGGACACTCCATCACTTATCGTACGATTCGGCGGCCAAACAAGATCAATTTTGTGAACTCGCTTCCATCATCTCGTAGTAGCGTCTATTCAGGGCAACCGAGTGTGGCCTGCATTGCGGTAATTCAGCGTTCAGTCTGTAACTGAATACACGGAGACCATATATTCAGCTGAGGCTTGAATGCGATTGCTACATCTCAACTCACCAGAATTTGCCTCGTCAATCCACTTTGAAACATGCAAGCCAGAGATGCAACAGGCCGTCAGGTCTCCTTGCTGAATGATGAGTCGTTCTCACAGCCGTTGACCTTCCGGACTACAAGCCATTATCCATCGGCACGGGACGGTTCACCTTACCCTACCACTCCCGAGCTGCTCAGGTCAGATTCATACGACTCGAATACAAGCTACGACCCTGCATCCCCCATCACGCCGACGGTCTACGACTATGCGAATCGTGGCCCCTATGAAGACTACCTATCAGACCAGCAAGCTACAATCAAGCGTCCTGCCTACGTAGGAAGCCGGTCCAATTCCTACGAGGACGAGAGTTCGAATGGATCATCGGCACCTGAACGGACAGGCAAGAGATATCCATGCCGGTACCGCGACAGCCATGGCTGTGAAAAGACCTTCACCACATCGGGTCATGCGTCACGGCACTCCAAGATACACACCGCTGAGAAGGCCGTCCAATGCTCGTACCCAGCTTGCCACAAAAAGTTCACCCGGGCAGACAACATGAAGCAACATTTGGAAACTCACTTCAAGGACAAGTCGAGGTCTTCAGCGTCATCCAAGGCCTCATCCAAGCACTCTCACAGCACCTCCGTAAAACGTGGCTCTGTGTCTTCAAGATCAACCACCTCTCACAGTAGCCAAATGTCGCAGGATGTGCAGATGTGGGATGTGGAACAATACCCACATGACGCGACCCAGCTGCCATCGCCAGGAGGCGCATGGGATATGCGCGGGCTCAATATGCCTCTCATGAGTCGACCTGTTGCGGGGAGGACGAGCAGCAGCGGTCTTGATGCACTGGCAGCAATTGCTTGTCAAGAGGGCGAATCCTGACGCTTCTGTTGTAGATCCTCCCGCTCCAATTTTTTTCATCCCTGACGAAAGTCTCCCTCTCAGGAATAATGACTTGTGGGGGATAATGACCTTTCACCATCACCACACTCAGACTTACGGCAACATATACGACAGTATCTGATTATTCATGGAATTGAGACTTTGGACATTTAGGGCCTAAACATACGACGGCGCACTGGCGGTTTGCATTTACGGGAAATACTCAGAGAGAACGTGAACATTTACAAGCCACGAAGAGGCAAGCGATCAAAGCCGATCATGTCGGCTCGTTGGAATTGCCCATTAGTCAGGTTTATTGAGCGGGGCTCAAAAGCGTTTATGAGCAAGAGTTGGCATATTATCAACTAGGTCCGGCGTCTTCCAGCGGACACCGGATGGGAACACATTACGGTGTTTGCTGGAAATTTGTTCACATTGGTGTTATTTTTTGGTTTGAATATCTACGGCATTGAATTAGGCGTCAGATACCACTCATCTGCCCCTTAGGGGCCGATGGCATATGAAAACACGGGCAATCGATATCACATTGCAAAATCAAAATTTCAAAACTTCAAAACTTCAAGCTTGCGGCTAAGCGCACTAAGTGATTCTTGCGATTTCACCATTAAATGGACACATGTGCTTCGGTAAAATCAATTCGTCGCCTTTATCACATCAGATACGCTTCACCTCGCGACAGTAACCAGTTCTGGGAACCAGGCTCGGCACAGTCAGTTATCTAAGACCAAGCACTGCCCGCATAAATTCGTATCCATTTCCCGTCAGATAGCAAGTTGGTCACCACACCCTCCCATTATCACCTTATTCAACCTAATATTGGTCAAACTCTCCTCTTAAGACTCTTGGCCCTTCTCCCTCGCTGCATCCCCGGAGCAAAGCTTCCCATGCACGTCAACATCCGAATGATCGACAGATTTCCCCAAAAACTCATGATGGACATGGCATTTGGGGAAATGCCATCGCCACGCTATGCACTCACTTTAACGGCACACTTTACTTCATCAGGCTCTCCGATGCAAGCTCAAGACGGTCGCAAACTTTGGATCCTTCCCTCCTCCTCCTCCTCCTCCTCCTCCTCCTCGTCCTTCGCCCATCTCTACCCTACCCTGCCTTCATCGGTCTTTTGATTTAGATGGCAGCCCCGGCTTGCAATTCGACGGCACAAGGTCGTGCCTCGGTAGCTCGGTAGAGTCAGCACCTGACCCTTTTCTTGGCACGAACATGGTCCCCTTTATTTTTGCCTTGATATCCGAAACGTTGGTCTAAAGTGGGCACATCAGCAGTTGTTACCCCACAGTCGAACTAAGGTTGAAAACATCACGACGTCATCGCGCACCCGCATAACCACGATGATCGACTTGCTAGAGTGAAGTGCCACACTCCACAACAGCCTGGAACCAAGAACCCAACCTTTTCCCATGCTGGCAACCTTGTTTCTCTTATTTCATATGTACGTCAAGCCGACGAGTCCGTGGGTACTGCTTCCCCACTTCCGGTCGGGAGCTGGGATCCGCGAAGACCCTTGTATTGCTCTTTCCTTTGCTGTACCTGTCGATCCCTGGTGATAGAGTAGCTCTAGACCCTTTTTCTTCTGATTGGCGCGTGGTGCTTTAAGCGCTTGCATACACGCCAATCACACAGCACTGGACACACCATATTCTCCGATGTGTAAGGGTAGGTATCACGACGAACCTACCTAGGCCTGCTTCTTCCTCTTCGTACCGAAATGACGTGGTATTATTTGTGTTGACCTCCGTAGACTTATCTTCAGTTCCCTACAACCAAAGTACCAGGCCTCGGTTTCCTATCGAGCCTCAACCACCCTCCCCCACCCCTCCTCCCGGCTATCCGGCTACCCCGGCTGGAGACGGGATCCAAGAGAAGAGATCGGAATACCCTGGACAAATTTGCTCCGCGGAGCAGAACAGAATCACGGCGATTCCATCCCTCGTTGCTATTGTCAAACTGTCGAGATAGCACTAGAATGATGGAATAGGCTGCTTGCGATACCATGACCAGGTCAACGATGTCCCATCGCGAGAAACGGGTCGAAAGATAGCAGCGTCGAATCGGAAGGTTGAAAACAAGGGTCTAGACGTTCTATCTATTGATCTGGGGTTATTCGGGTTCGCGAGACATTTGACAGGTATACCCATGAATTATCATGCGGAAAAGTCCCCTCGGTCATTGTGAGGTGTATTTCACCGAGTGACGAAGGGACTTGAGGTGGAGGACAAATTATGACGTCAATCGTTTTGGCCAGAGGCACTGCTGTGCGCTTCGATCCCAGCAGTTACTACCTCTTTGTTTTACAAGATCCCGCGGAGGACACACAGAATTGAGAATCTGAAGATCTCGGGCCGTTGACAAACTCTCCGACCTGTCGATAACGCAACACAAGGCTCTCAGATGCTGGACACGAAGTCTAGGCACGCTGCTCACCCGAGCACCACAGCACGCACGTGGAGCACAGAGGGTGACTTCTTGCATGGAAAGATTCTATTGCCGCTTCTACCGTATCACCAGATTCCCGAGGCATCTGTGTGGACATGGGGATCTTGCAGAACACGCGGCATCGTGAAGCAGCGATGTGTGTTTTGGCGCGTTACTCAGGGTCTTGAGCGGGAGGCTGATCAGTGTCATGCTAGCGAAGAATCTCGTGATGTTGAGCCCCACGAGTTCGAGATCGGTCCATGACATCGGGTCTTGAGGGCGATGATGATGACGGGCCCTCCAGGCGTTGTACACAAGAAAGCTGCCAGAAGTAGCTCAGCTGTAGCTACGGCGTACCAGCGTGTCTCCTAAGTGGCGCTGAACATGGTCATTGTTGTCTGCGGGCCAAGCTACACGCTGTTAGTGTGCTTAACTGGTCAGGTACAGCTGGTGTAGAGCTCGACCAAAACTACGTGTGCGAATCGCTCACATTGGGGATTACTGCTAATGTTTGACGTTCCTACAGTCAGGCTCCAAAAGTCTGGGGACACTCCACTTTTACTACAGCGCTCTTTAGGGGACTGGGATTTTAATATGGTTATGTCTCTATGAATATATAGGCTACAGGTATTAAAATAGAGTCATTTCGAAGCTTATAACCCGTAGATTAATATTTTGTATACCAGCCGCGGGATTTAACAATAGCGCGGAGCCTATGCTCTAGAGTGTCGTATAGCTTCTTAATCAGCGCTACCGGTACTGCCTTCCACGCTAACTACAGCGTAGCTTGAAATTTCTCAATATTGAAACGGGGTCAGGCGGTCAGTAGGATATACCTACCACCTAACACACTGAACAGACGGCTCCAGTACCAACAGATGGGATCTGTTGGTCTTATCAGACGAAGATCGTGGTACTGGTTATAAGAGTGAAGCTCTTACACGTCTGGTGCGCGAGTTGGTCGGATGTGCCTCTGAGACTCGTATCGTGATAATAGGATCTCGAACGTAAAGATAAGCTGAATAACTAAAATAACTAAATAACTGACTGGAAAGCGAAGGTGAAGATATAGATAAGAAGGAGATGATGATATGAAGATGAGGATGATGATGCGTGAAGATGAGGGACTCGTGTCCTACTCTGCCTCTGTGCCTCTTAAAGAAGAGAAAATAAACTTTCCCCTAGCCCCGTAACCTATTTCCCTGATGTCCGGCCTTACCCCGTTACAATATCCAGCTAGTTTTTTTAGGATAAACAGTTCAGGGCATTCCCTAGATAGATACCTCTTTAACCAGGCCCATACGTGCTCTATAGGGTTGAGATCTGGGGAATACGCTGGCCAGTCTATTAGAGAAATAGCGTGCCGGCCGAACTACTCCATAGCTTGCGCCGAGAGGTGTATCTTCGCATTATCTTGCTGAAAATGCTGCTAATCCTTATAAAATGGGATTAAGCCCTCCCTCAAGGCCTTAAGATAACTCCAGGTATTGTCGCCCTTCTATCTCTTACCCTGCTCCTGGGGGGGTCGTGTCACGCCGTGCTAGGGGTTGCAATCCTTGCCACTACGCCACCGTACCAGATGTCTTCACCAAAAGAGACCAATACCAAAGTCCCTGACTTTGATATCTGCAACCACTTATCAATCTATTCAAACCAGTGTAGGTCAATCACGTGACAACCGTCACAGGTCGCTCCATTACGATCAGGTCGCTCTTCTTCCCTACTCCTAGCCTGACTGTATAATAGTCCAAGTATCCCCAGTACCTCTACTTACGTTTTTTTAGCTAATCTATAGTTACTAGTAACACCTACTAGTAGTCTCCATGTGACGAGTAAACACATGTCATTACGATCATAGATCGCGGAGATTCATCAGGTATATATAACTGATACTGACGGATGGACGAAACTTGCGTGCGTACAAGGGAGCGATGTCGCATAGCAGTGGAGGTTGGGTCAACAATATTGCGTACGATGAGAGCCATAGTTTGGGGGCTATGGCAAATTAATATGTACCCTAAACAGTCACCCTTCAGCGTCATGAAAAGCGCTACGGCTGGCAAAACTGTTTTGTATTGGAATCATCGGAGTACATACAGGCTTTACGCAATCCCTACGATAACAAGGAAATATCCCGCGATGCAGTCCTCGTCTTCATAGGACTCAGTCGCTGGGAAATAGGGGCATTGGCGATACACTTCAGGGTTGCTAGTTCCTAGCCTGACTCTGTGGATCATGCGATACGCCCTGAGAGCCAAGCCGTTCCTTCCGTCTACGCCTGGCCTCATTCATCTTGTCTCTCACCGTGATGATCTCACCTTCAATCCTAGCTTGCTCCCTTCCTCCACCAAGTTCCTCCAGAGTTTTCGTCTCCAGTACTTCCCGTCCGTCATCGTCGCGAAGAAGTCTCTGCACATGTGGAAGATAGGCCCACGAGTAAATCGCCCCCAGGGCCAAGATTGAACCGAATAGGATGAAAACGAGCCCCTGCCGATTGGGGTCCGTGTATCCAGCGTTGATCCCGTACACGATGAGCAGCGCCATAATGGACCCCAGCTTCCCCGCCGCGGCCGAGATGCCATGACACGTACACCGGTAACACGTTGGGTATATCTCGGCTGGAATGATGAATGTCAGCGTGTTGGCGCCAAAGTTGAAGGCGAAGTGGCAGATGGCAACGAAGATCACGATCGCCGGTGCACGAAAGGTGTGTGCCACGCCATAGTACAGACCGCCAATAATGACGAATAGGACGGCGAGCACGAGGAATGATGAAGTAAGCCAGTGCTTGCGGGGGAAGCGGTTGGCAAAGAAGATGAAGCACGTGCTCCCGGCGATGGAACTGATCGAGACGGTGAGCAGGTATTGCTTCGCCTGTTCTACGAGCACGTCATAGAGACTGTTGCAAGGTTTCGTTGCATCCGTTTGCCAGGCAGGAAGCCCGTTATATTTGTCCTTCCAGCTGGGGAGAGTTGAATTCCCTCCTGGAAAGGAGGAATTCCAACAAGAAAGGCTCGAATCGACGAGTGGACGGCTTGTGGAAGCCCACAAGTCTGCAAGTGTGGCTCGACTGTCTAAGGAGAAGCCATAGAACCCGGCATCTAATCTACAGACTAGACGTTAGCACGATGAGCAAAGAGACACAGAGTCTAGGCATCGTTTAGAGCGCGTTTTCTTACATAAGCCACGTCATCGAGGTGCCTGCATTCAGTGTTAGCTCGCTAGTGCAGCTTCGGACATTTGAAAGGGGAGCCCGTCGTACCTATTAAGTAATACCAATTGCCGTCGCGGAAGAAGTAGTTGTACAAATCCTCCGTCGAGAACTGAGATGGCTGTGGTTGTGCGGTACGTATCTGTGTTGCCCCAGGGGAGTTCCTCATCATGATGCTATTGCGAGCACCTACCTGCGAGACGTAAAGCCTCCGCATATCTCTCAACGCAACGCCAGGCTTGTGTTTGACCTCGAGTTGATATAAGCCACAGTCATATAGGAAGAAGCGGAATATGATGGCTAGCAGAGCAGGTACAGCACCCGAGCCAATGACAACGCGCCACATCCCATCAACAAGCTGCTTACACTCTGTGTCGTACTTGGTGTCGATACCGCATCGCATGTCACGCAAATGATGTTCACTTTCTCGACCTGATATAACCCAGAGAGCGACGAGCTGGGCTACGGCTTGGCCAACGGGTTGCATGAGGAAAACCGACCCAAGCATAGTAGCTCTTGATTGCGTGCTTGCCCATTCCGACGTGATGACGGCGCTCAGTGGGTATTCAGCTCCAATACCTAAATATAGTTGGCACGGAAATAGTTCGTGGCTTCTGGATCATTGCCAAACCTATTCCCATTACGAAACGCCACTATAAAAATGCTGTTAGACACTGTTGCGCTTTGATAGATACCGTCAATGACATAATACTCACCCAAATGAAAAGGCCCAAAAATGACAGGCTGTTGTAGCCAGCGCTACTGCCCGTGGCCACGCCAATAGTTGACACGATGACAAGTAGCAATTCGATACCGTAAAGACGAGTGCGTCCATAACAGTCGGCGAGGTAGCCAAAGAGAAGTTGGCCCAGTGCGGATCCGAAAAGGGTAAAGAGGTTGATGAGCAGGCCGGGCCATCTGTGGCCAGGGAAATATACGAACGACATAGAAGTCAAGATGACATTGGTTGAGAATAGGTTATATCCGAGGTAGGAAGTTAATTTTCAAGTTTCAAGTGAGACACGCCAATCATGTTTTAGAACAGCAGCGACAGGATACGATGGAGTCTTACGAGTCAGTAAAAAACCCAGATGCTGCTACTCCCCAGATTCTGAGGTTCCAAGTGTTCAGATCGAGTTCATACCGCAACTGACGGCGATCCTAAAGCGACATATACGGGTCAGCAAGCACGAACCACGCCGCTTCTCTGATCGTGGCAACAAAGGTTGCCAAGCATTCGTGACGGTAGCTAGTTTAGACGTGCCTGACGATCTCGCGCTGAGAGGGCAGAGCTGTCGAAGCCTAAAAAGCCCCGATTCCTCCGCGCTTCCGGAGCGATGTCTTCGTCCATCATGAGAGATGAATGGGAGGGGAGCCGAGCCGGACTCAAGGCGCAAGCCGGCCCTTGTCTGCTGGATGTCGTATATCACTTGGTGTGACGTCCGAAGGGGAGCACGAGGGGATATCGAGGGGTTAATATCGTCGCCGAAGGCGTCCAAGTGGGTCTTGTCACTGAGAGTCATGCAGGTTCATGTCGCACTCCGTAAGATGGGAACCGTTCATTCGGAGTCACATCTAGGACACGCACGAAATAATACTCGGGCACCGAGAACCGAGAAGGAATGTCCCAGCCGAAACAACTGATGAACAAGGACGACGGAACCGAGACAACCTGCGTCGACAAAATTTGGAAATTCGAGGATTTGCAAAGAAATAAGTATAAAGAAGAAACATTCTGAGTAAACGCATGGTGAAGGCCGGTTGTTAGCCTAGGCTGCTGTGGGGAAGGAGCATGGGACATTAGATGAATGTGGCGCGCTTGCTAAAAGCTCTGCTACCTTTAATGACACACTGCGTGAACTTTCTGCACGCAGAAACCTACCATTTGATAATATACTCATTCGCCAGCTCAGCTATAGGCTCGAATGTACCCGAGTCCTCCATTATCATCTGCTACTCCATTTCGTTGCATATGATTATAAACCGACAGCTGCCTTGGTTTGAAGCGAAGCTCTCCAAGTCAGCCCACAGGTTAACATGACTTTGACGATAGCCGCCCTGCATGTGTGACAACCTCTTCGTTTCAAGATGAATCGCATGGGAGCTTCTTGCCAACACCTAGACCGGTCTGCTTGTCGGTCACATCCCACTAACATGTCGGGTATCGACAGACCAAGACTGCAGGCCATACATACTTCGGCCTCGGGTCAATGAGCTAGCTCAGTAGTAAGTCGGTCTCTGAGGCATTCTGAGCCTTGTCCAGCCTTGCAACCCGCCCTAGTCACCTTCTTGGGTCTCATAGATGCTAGCTTCGTCAGGACCTAATGGGAGCTCTGCCATGCAGCATCAGCCATCAGGCGTAATCACCTCGTCATATGGGTCAGTATACGCAGCAGCTCTTGTGTATATGATCCAGAAGACACCGTCATCTCTGGTACACAAGCCGGCTCGGATGACTACCCCGGACTATTCTGCCCCACTAGAGAATCGCCAAGTCTCCCCCAACCAGCTGCGCATTAAACCCCAAACCTAGGCTTGGATCAGTACCCAGAGAAATTAGCATGTGCTCGGATTCGTCTAGATGATTGGACAGGCTGTCGAAGCTGCTGCACCGTTCTTCACTGCAGCTCACGTTGGCCTGAATTGTTTTTGTGTGTGACGAGCACTATGTAGCCGCATGCTTAGACGACTATACGAAGTTTAGCTCAAGTGCGTATTCCTATATCTGTCTCGAGAAGACGGTATCGATTTAGAACTCCCCACGAGGACCTGCTCCCTGAACAACTCGATACCAGTCAGGCACTGACACAAATAACGAGTTACTTGGCCGTGGGCAAATCGAAGTCAATCGTCCTTGAGTCTGGACTTTGGAACAGTTTAACTTTATGCAGTTCGTCGTCTTGCGAAGCGAAGCGAATCACCTTTGCGCATCAACCCTGTCCCAACTTATGCGCGAGTGCTGCAGAGGGCAGATTGGGCGGTTTACCATTTACGGCGCCATGTGTCTTTCCCAATGGTTTTCATGTCCCGAGAGGGATGTATGTAATCGGCTACCACGAACCCCATTCCGAAGCATCGTCTGTATAAACCGGCTACTAGGGTAGCCATGTTGGTGGGTTTCGAATCCGGATATATTTTTGGTAAAAAAGCCTTGTCTGCATTGTGAGGCACATCAACGAAGCTGTCCAAACACCCGCCTAGCCTCAGGTCAACAATGCGTTGCCGCAATTCGCAAACCACACAAAACCTTAACTTCCAATCTCAGCACCATTTACAGCTTGTTACAGATAAGGAAGAGGAGCGACTCACGGAGCATGCCACACTTGCATAGATGCTGGTCCCTCAGACAGAAGAAATATACCCTCTATGAAATAGACCATTCGCATTTCTCACTCCTCAAGGGGTGGCCAGCCAAACTTGAATGCGCGGCCTTTAGCAGCAATGGCTACCTCTTCTTCATCATCTTCATCGAGGTCTTATGCTTCGTCGGCATTTAGTCTACCTGCGTATGCACCGAATCTCGCAGCCACCTCCAGTCCAGTCAACTCCAACTGGACTCCAAATTCCCCAGCGTCGTCAGCCTTCACAGACGAGCTGTCCACCCCGCAAGACCAGCTCCGACCGCTCGACCTAGGCCCACCTGGCTATCAAGCGACCATGTAAGCCACACTGCTTCGCGTTGCACCTCGACTTTCCAGAAGTGTATGTTTTCTGACAAAGATACCTGCCTACTCCAGTGTATTATTTGAGGGCACGGCCGACGAGAGGACAGTGTATCTCGGTCCTTGGGAGGTGGTCGGCAACGAGCACCGCCGCATTGTTTGGCAAGGTAGCTACCAACTAGAGCGCCTTGAGCATTTCTGTATGTCGCCCAAGCCGCCTGTGGCCCGACTCGTTTTCTGAGTAGCGCTCCCAGTGCCGTCCTCTGCTTCCGGCGAGACCTTTCCCCATACCCTGCATGCGCGGCACCGACCGTTCTCGGACCCTTGTCAACTCGAACAATGCATCACCTTTCGCGAACGACATCGGGTCAGATACACGCGAAAAGACGGGGTTCCTATACACGACCAAGCGATTGAGGTTAAATACGACTTCACTACTATAGAATCTTCACTACACTTCCAGGGCGACCTGCGAAGAAAGGATCTTATTGACTGCTTCGACGTCGATGTAGTATGGACTGACACCCAAGGAAGGACAGATGCGTTCGGCAACGTCCGAGGTATAGGCACCGTTCAGCGTCTGAAGCTTTGGTCAGATCGAGTCAACACGTTGCACTCTCTGACAATATTTGCAAATCGATCAGATCGGCGGTATAAAGAGTATATGGTCGACTATTTCGAAGGAGAAATTCGGGGGCGCGATGATCGACGGCGGACACTTCGCCTTAGCGTGCGAGGCCGACGAGGCAGTGGGTCAGGGTCGAGACGAACGTTGTCTTCGGCATTTCGTCCGAGGCAACGATCAGTAACAGCGAATCCAGACGGTCCGAGCCCTTTGGATATCCGCTACCTGGGTATTCAGTTCAGTCGCAATGAAGGTATCTTATCTCCGAGAACTGAGACTGTGTAAAGACCAGCTAATGCTTCATAGACTATCGCCGTTTTCTTGACGCCTGGCTCATGGCGCATAGCTCTGACAGCGAATATAACGGCATCCAATACCCACATGACGTTTTTGAACTACCTTCGCCTCAGATGCTTCCCGGCGTTTCCTATGAGATCCTTGCGCTTCCTACGGTGCCTGAACCTGCTGAAGGAGGTGACGAGGAATTAATGTCTTAAGCGCCTGACTCCTGCGGCCCCCATATTAGGATACAATATTCACTTCGAACCTCCCTGGAAAATCTTCCCCATTATCCACAATGGCATTGTCATGCCCAGTGACGTTTAGCAACGAAGAAACCCAAACCACCAGCACAATGAACTCCGTATATCAGTCGTACTCGAGGGGCCAACTACCTCGAAGCCGCCTCGGCAACTTTCAGATGCTTGTAGAAGCTCATCGGTTTGAGTGCTGGCGGGCATACGGCAGAATACCATCGACTTCGCAGAACAACCCGATATAAATGTGGCGTCGCATGCATAGATTTAAAATGACCGCCTGTAATCTGTACGACCCATTATTTGGTTAGCCATATTGAAGTGGAATCAGCTACTTCGGCTGCCAGGCCACGCCAAGAGGGCCCGCTAACTGGCCCAGCTCCCGAGAGGTGACCAGATATATACAAGCCACCAACGGACAACAATAAATATGCTGATATCTGACACGCCTACAAGTGGTGTGAACTCATCTCATCATACGTCCTTTCTACGACGCATACAGTTCATGTTACTGAGTGGGTATATGTCATGGCTAAGGGCATGTGCAAGCGATCACTCACACGGTGCTTGCAAAGCAGATCTTGGCATCATGACTGGTGAATCCGTTGCTGACGGATCCTCTAGTTAATTGAGGTTGTGGTGCCCTGTCGCCACTGTGCCGTGCCAAGGGCAACCAGGGAGGGAAATTAAAGCACATACCCGGCACTATCTATTCGACTGGATCTACAGTCAGGCTCCACAACTCTGGGGACACTTTACGCCAACGCGAAAATTCGCGCACTTCGCACCTACACCCTCTAACATTTTAACCACTACAATTATATCAAAATAAGGCCGAATCTCACCGAATTTGCGTAGCAAGTAATAGCTGATCATCGGCCTGGCTGTGAGTATACTCAAGTCCAACGGGCGGCCATAGTAACGGCAGTTATGTGCGGTATCCCGCAGACTACCGTAGCTAGCCTCTTTAACGTACACCGATCGACCGTCACGAAATCCCTGGTGTCCTGGAAATCTAGCCATAACTTCGATTCGCTAGCTCGAAGCGGTCGTCGCCCTAGATTTTCACGTCGGGGTAAGCGTTTCCTCGTTCAATTATGCAAGCGTAATCGAAATTGGACTTATAAGGAGCTTATGCAATCTATGAGTAGTAAGGTTTCGAAGAGTACCCTTCGGAGGTACCTACGCGCCGTTAATATGAATAAATGGCGTGCGCTTAAGCGCATACCACTCACCAAAGAATTAGCAGCCGATCGCCTTGCATTTGCAACTTATTAGCTCGAAAATCTGGAGGAATTGATAACGGTATAGCCTCCGGCGTATCGAGGGTTCCCCCGCTAATCTAGTCCACAGGTAATCTTCTCCGACGAGTCTATACAGAATTCTACGTCATCCCCGACCGCCTAGGTCTTCCGATTTCCGAGCGAGAAGTATAATAAGGACTTCGTGAATCTTAAGGCACACGTAAAAGCGAATATTTCGGTTATGGTCTGGGGTGGGATCTACGTCGAGGGAGGAGTAGGGAAGAAGAGCGACCTGATCGTAATGGAGCGACCCCCCCAGGAGGAGGGCAAGAGATAGAAGGGCTACAATACCTGGAGTTATCTTAAGGCCTTGAGAGAGGGCGTAATCCCATTTTATAAGGATTAGCAGCATTTTCAGTAAGATAATGCGAAGATACACCTCTCGGCGCAAGCTATGGAGTAGTTCGGCCGGCACGCTATTTCTCTAATAGACTGGCCAGCGCATTCCCCAGATCTCAACCCTATAGAGCACGTATGGGCCTGGTTAAAGAGGTATCTATCTAGGGAATGCCCTGAACTCTTTATCCTAAAAAAAACTAGCTGGATATTGAGAAATTTCAAGCTACGCTGTAGTTAGCGTGGAAGGCAGTACCGGTAGCGCTGATTAAGAAGCTATACGACACTCCAGAGCATAGGCTCCGCGCTATTATTAAATCCCGCGGCTGGTATACAAAATATTAATCTACGGGTTATAAGCTTCGAAATGACTCTATTTTAATACCTGTAGCCTATATATTCATAGAGACATAGCCATATTAAAATCCCAGTCCCCTAAAGAGCGCTGTAGTAAAAGTGGAGTGTCCCCAGACTTTTGGAGCCTGACTGTATATAATCCAAGTTGTCCTTACCCTAATTATTCTAGTGGGAACGATACAGGTTTCGCTGAGTTACGGGTATCGATTTTCTTTCAAATTGATCTACAATTCTCCGAGTGCATGGTGCTCTTGATGATGCGAGCTGCGCAAGAGTAACGTGGGTAAACGACAATCTTCTGGTGAAGCGAAGTGGCTAATTTGTCTGTGCCATACTTGAGACTCCACGATTGCATACAACGCCTGCCACTTCTACTAATATAATCCATATCCTCACCTCGATCGCCCAATTGCCATGGTTTTCACCGGCAGCTAGTACAATATTAGCGCCCAACATACATCAAGCAACCGCCTGCTATGCTGAATTTGCAAGCTGGTGAGGCATTCCCCGAGTCTTGATATCAACTTCCACCACTTTGAATCCTCAACGATGGACCCATTTTCTATAGTTCGAGTCCAGCAAGTGTTTGCGGCTGAAGGGCCCCAACATCGTCGAGGTCGTGGCCAGCTATACCGGCGTTTAGACGATATGGATTCTCATCAAGACAGACCATCTTTGGACGCAGACGACGCGTCCTACATCCTGGAATGCTACAGAGAGGTTCTGGAAGCCCGATCTGATACATCGGGAAAGTTCATCCATTGTTCGATGACCTTCTGTCTGTCCTGCGGATTAACGCTGACGCGCAGGCGAGTGTCAAGAGCCGGATGGGTAACCGAGTTTCCGATCCTTCAGTTGCAGCTTGTCCGGGGACAAGTGGCATAGCGTGCGCCGGACTTCTTGATATGACCCGGCGACAAACTCTTGAGCTTGATATTTCCATTTATCTGAACTTGCTGGCTTCAGTCAAAGAAACAATTCTGTCTAGTGGTGTCAAGTAGGAAATTACAAAGAGCGACGACTGGAGTGATGATCCTCACAGGCAGACAGGCACTCCTGATAAGTGAGGTAGTCGGAACAAACTCGGAGAGCTTGATACGTACTCAAAAGTTGTTTGGCCCACCAAGCAAGAGCTTTCTACCACACTTGCATATACCATACATCACACCATGTCACATGTCCCACCTGCCAAACACAAGATCCAATTTGTAAACCAACCTGCGCCGCAACCCACACGTACGACCATAAACCCAAACAACAACAGCTCAGTAACCATGGTCAGCATCACCCACCACCTCCTACACAACGCCGAAACAGCGCAGCTCTACAGAAATGCCACACAGAGCAACTACCTCCGCCTCGCAGGCCAAGGCAAGCTCCCCAAAGATGACCTTTCAAAATGGCTCTCCCAGGATCGACTGTATGCGCAAGCATACACGCGCTTCATCGGCGGGCTGATATCGCGCCTGCATCTACCCATGAGCTCGCAGCGCGGCACCGTGGACACGCTCGAGTGGCGGGTCCTGGCTATGCTGCAGGGCGCGCTGGAGGGAATCATGACGGAGCTGCAATTCTTTGAGAAGACGGCCAGGGAGTACGATCTGGACTTACAGGCCTGCTCTGCTTGCAGCAGCAGTCAGGGGGCGACGGATTTCCGGCCGGATGATGTGACGAAGAGATACATTGACCTGTTCGACTCGTTCGGTGGTGAGGCGAAGAAAAATGCGGGGGCGCAGCACAAGTCGCTAATTCAGGGTTTGGTGCTGCTGTGGGCGACCGAGAAGGTGTACCTGGATGCGTGGACGTATGCGAAGGAGCAGGGTGGTGCGGATGCGATTGCAAATGGGGATGACGACTTGGACGGGGGGGCGCTGAGGAGGCATTTCATCCCTAACTGGACTAGTGATGAGTTCAAGCGCTTCGTCAAGGAGATACAGGAGTGTGTAGATGCTTGCGCTGCTGCGTATAGTGCTGAAGACGAGGTGGAGAAGATCGCTATGGAGGTCTGGAGGGACGTCCTTGTGCTGGAGGAAAGCTTCTGGCCGTCTGTCAAGTCACGGAAGGAATAAACAAGAAATATTATCGAACAATTCATTGGCCAGGTCATTATATGAGGGATCTGTCTTTCGCCGGTTCGCTCTAGAGAACAGGTAGAAGGGGAGACCAATTTTGTTGGCGATGTGCAAGTAGAACTTCGAGGTATGCTGTATTAGCCATGACTGACGAACCCGTGTTGCAAAAGGTTTGCCTTCGGCACCATGATGCAAACCAAGTATACCACTTTGATTTAACACAACTTGTCACTAGATGGATAGATGAATTATTGAATAATTGATTTTTGTCGCCGGCAAGGCTTGATGTGAAAAGGGGCTTGCCCATGGTTTCAATTTGAACAAAAAAGGTCTTTGTTTTGTGGAAATACTTCTTTTGAACACGTACTTATCTGCCCCTTTTTGAAAAAGACAGATGCATCATGAACAAACAAAAATGCTAAGAAAGATGAAAGAGATCCTACGTAACTACCAATGCCCCCAGTCAAGTCTTGATTAATGCCCCAATGACAACACCGATGAGCGAGTAGATGGCACGATTTCACTACTTTACACAAGCATAAAGTTCCCCTCCGTTCGTATGTCACGATAAACCAACCTCGGGATCATAGTACGACTGGGCTTCTGTGCCCATGTTTCTGGGAGTCTAATGACGACCGCATTATAAGAGGGCGCATCTTGCGTAGAATCACCATGTGAACACTGAGAAACAGCTTCATCGGCCTTGCGGCAGCAAGTGGATAGCCTCAGTGACTAAATTGCTCTGCTAGACGTGGTCAATCCGGGACCCAGCCATGAGATTACCTGCGAGGCGAGGGTTTCACTAGGGAATGCCACTCAAGGTTTGTGCAGATAGCATCTTCCAAAAGGACATACGGACTTCCTGGCTGTCTGGGACGAAAATGGCGAAGGGCTTGCTCCAGACTTTTCGTGACCCAGAGGTCTTTCCCATTGACGACGATGCGGCGTTCATCGCTCAGACATAGGAAGGAGCCTTGTAGCTCGGTTTGTTGTGGAGCGAATCTTTGACAGAGACTGCATCGTACAGGGTCAGATTGTGAATGAGACGGCTTGATGACTAGAAGTCTGATGGGCTTGTAGGTGTTTTACTCATGATACCATGGTTGAAATTCTGGATGAAGCCATTTCCCAAGACATATATCCCTGCATATCGAAGAAAGACATCTGTATCTCGTATGCCATTCCATTTCGTTATTTGGTCACCCTCACCGATGCCAATGATAGCCATAAACTGAACTCAACTTCCTCGTGGTGAGAGGATAAACAGGATCAGCCCCAGACCAACTCCTCGTGTCGGGAATAGAAGCCATGCCATGATCACTTAGTTGCTCCCACGTTGCCGATCTAGAGGCCGCCTCTTGGGTCAACAGCGTGAGTACGTTGTGTCTTTTCAGATTTGAATGAACACAGTGGCGACAAGCTTAGACACTTCGTTTGCTCAGCCAACACTCAATTTCTAAATCAACCCGGAAATGAGCGAGATTTTTTTCATGTTCGTAATTAGATGCGATTCAAGTCGATCAACATAACTGGCTTTCATCACTCATTTAAGTGCGCCTAGAGTTCTCAGTACTACTACTATTGGAGCTACAGGAATGATACAACGACCACAATCGACTACCACGATGATAGCTGCATCATCACCATCGTCTGGCCTCGCTCCGTTGTGGAAAAGGTCAATTACACGGCTACTGGCGAATGTTTCCAGTGTGGATCACCACTGAACCTAAACCTTGTGAAAGATAACTACATAATGAATCCTCAAAAATAAAAATCCATCCCACTCGAGGCCTAGCATCTTAATCCCATAAATAGGGGTACACTAGGAACAAATGTCACCCTTAAATGACTTGAGGAGCAGTTGTTCACGATAACAAAACCGAAACCGTCGCCACGAGACCTACCGTGGCATTCGGGTAGCAGATACAAACGGACCGGCAGAATTGATTCTTCGGCACCAACGTGAACTATACCAGAGTTGCTTTCACATATCGACACGCTATCGAAAATAAGCATTCGTAGCTCGTTGTCCCAGAGGTGCTGGTCACCTTGAGATCGCCTCGCCATGTGGCCTTCTAACCGCTCTCATGGTCCATGGACACCGATCGCCATGAAGCGTTGTTGATCACCAGCCGCAAGTCAGTAATAGTGACCCTCCCATGTGGACCATCGGAGCTTGAAACTACACCAGACAGAAAGATGGTAAGCTGCACTATACGAAAATCCGGGGAGAGCTTTCCCCGTCAACTCTTTTAGGAGGCGTCTGGATCCAATCACATTACGGTGATGATGAGTTTCTCGGGTTTTGACTGATTCCGCCTTCGGAGCCATCGTGCTCAAATGGTTATAACTAAGAAAGCAACAAATGAAATATTGATGAGGATTTTGCAAAGGCCCCGTCCGGTTACGCATTGAGCTGCACGGGTCCGTCCCGGCGGGCAGCTATAAACCAACCCGCACACGCCCGCGGTGCGTGCCGGCCGCACTATTACCCAATTCCAGTGGGCATTATGAAGCGGAGGCGGTCCAACAAGCCGTAGATGCCGCCCCTCGCAACACCAAGTTTTGAGTTTTGCAAGCCTCGTCAGCTAGAACTGGTACACGGAGGCCCCATTGACATTGAGGCGCCGGAAGACTCGAGAGCTGTTGAGCGATCCCTGTATGGGCACCGACCCTGGCGTTTACTAACAGGCGGCGTCAATTTGTGGCTTTTACTAACAAACGTAACCGGGTGAACGGAAATCTTCACATCTCGATAGAGTATCCTCTGCTCCTAAGGTCGAAGTAGATTCCGGCACCTCGTATGCACGTTGGTGATAGTGTCAAATCTGGATCCGGACAACCGTAGTACCCTTGTTCGAGGTTGGTCAACCCAATTTGCATACCCTCCATCCTGATCGGCGACCATTTTCAGTGACCGCCCCCAAGTTGGTGACTAGCAGAATTGGCATTGTGGATGCACTATACGATGCGGACCGGGTATGGTTTCTTTTGCACGACGCCTGCAGAATTCCTGGTCAGGAATCCCCGTCTCGCTCCCAGACTGCCGTGCGTGATGGCGTTGGCTAGTGCACACGGCAATTCCATATGAATCGAGCGCCTTACGGCTCTTCCTCGCTGTAATTAAAAAACCTCGACGGGTGAGGCTGTCGAAAGACACTGGGGAAAAAAGGGTAGGGTTTGGGGGTTGAACGGCCTGAATGCGCTTTCTGACCCCTGCCTGCCAGAGAGAGCTGCGCTAAAGAGGCGCCATTGTTCTTGGGCTTTCTCGAAACGGATGTGATCGTCAACAGTGTCATCAACAAACGGTCAGGACCCGCATTGTGGACTTGCTCCTGTTGGGGAATGCCAGTCGAATCTGAGACACACCTGACTTGCTTGACCGCTCTGACTGGATGGCTGAAGCCAAGCTGTCCAAAAGCGGATGCAGAGAGAATTCCTTCAATTTGCATGACCGCGATAGGTGGTCCAAACGGGTCGAAGCTTCAAGAGATGCCTGTCTTCTAGAAGACACATCAAGACGTTACAAGCCGGGCAGCGCGATAAAACGGTGAAGATAGCCCTAAGATGTGCTGATAATACAAGAGATATGACCAACAAGCCCACTGTATCGCAATCTCAAGCCCACGTAGTATCCGCCAGGTGCAAGTGGGGGATGGGGGCATGTGGCTTCTGGCATCTGCCGTTCACACTTCTATGATCGTCGCTGTCATCTCTCGGAAATCTCCTCGAAATCTGTGGATGTCTTCAGGGATGTGCAACGTTGAGAAGCTTGCAGACTATTGATTGTCAAAGGAGTTCATATAGGCATCGTCTGCAATAGACTCCGATGAAGTCGGATCCCCTGCAGGAACGATATTCAGTAGATATTGCGCACTTGACACCTGCTAGCAACGCGTCGAGAAGCCTTATTCCCGACAGGGTTTCTTTCCGTGCTTGAAGTCAGTCTTTCCGGGCGGAGAGCTTATCGTGATGAACAAAAGAGGGCTAAAGGCAGCGCTGGGCAGATAGGATCCCGGAACCTTCAACACGATGTCAGCCAAGCGCGACTCCACCGGAATAATTTATCACAAATTGAAATGCAACCTGGTCCGTGATGTCGAATGTGTTTGAACATTCTGCTACGACGTCAAGATTTCAAGACGCAAGTCGCAACACGCAAGAGGGACGTGAGGCTGTGGTTCCGATTGATGGCGAGCTAGTTCCACCGTCAGGAATTGCAGTCCAATTTCAAACTCGTCCACATGGCCTGTGGGTAAGATGAAGTCCTGCATGGTTAGGAATTTTCCGAACAAGCCCGTGGTTCGCGAACAGACATACGTTAGCGGGCTGCGCATGCCTATCGATGCTGTGGTCTTGGCAGCTCCAGTTTCGAACTTGACGATGGGGACAATTCGAATTACAATGTCATTTGCAAGTCCCTGTTGGAGTACAACGTTCATCAAACTGGACGCTAGGAGGGTTGACACCTCATACAGTCCTGTTGATATACATGTCAAAATTCAAAACAAAGGGCAAGGGCTCAGATACGAGAAGCAACAATGCGCTTGCCCTGCATTGTCGGCTGCCGGGTCCGGGCCGAAAAACACCACTACGCCCTGCACATAGTACTACGTAGTATGGGCAAGTATCATACTCGTCTACTTTTAAAGCAAAATGCCAATATCACAGAGCCCTATGGAATAATAATTCAGGCACCATTGGTCCGCGCCCATGGTTGTCAGATTCAACCCCTGCGGTTAAGCGCCCACCGTCGCAGCGGCCATGGCGCGCGATGACTTGAATTGCTTGGTGTCTCATTCCTATTAACGACCGAAGGTTTCTCCGACTAGCGCCGCCTGTGGACATCGAACCATCAAGCTTAAAAGATTTTGGAACGCCGTTGACTTCAGTGTGTTTTAGCAAGGCTTGGAGGCTTGCGAGGCGTTTCGGATTGTCGGTATGCTCTCTTCCAAACGTGGGGATATCGTCTTCGGATAACAACTGAACATATTGAAGCCCGTATTGATGGAAACGATGTTTTCGTCTCACCGGTCGATGGCTAGGGAGTGCATAGGGGATTATGGTCCTGCTGAAATAGTGGCCCTTGCTCGTTTGAATCCCTTTTCTGCCCACATCTTGGCCCCCTCTATCCCCCCGCCAGCATGACAGCAAGGGACATTGATTGGTTTGGTGATGGACCTGACTGCAACTTGGTGGTCCGGTTGTGTCATTTGGCATACATTTCGGCCTTGTGCAGCCATTAGAATCTTATTCCCATTGAGACAGTGCCCAGGCTCTACCGCTACTCGGCGCCACACCCATCATCTACAATCTCCCGAACCCTCCCAACACCGCCCCGCCGACCAGTCGCTGCACACAACGACGCTCCCCGCCAAGAGGAATACAGCAGCCTGAAGAGCCCGTTGTAACGATACATGGCTTCGATGCCGACTCAGCTCACCAACCGCCTGCGTTCACACAGTTTGCGCTACTGCTTCCTACGGTCGGTGGGTGGAGGGGTGGGGGAACGGACGGGGGTGTTTCTTTCCTTCTGGTAGCGAATGGCCTCATGATGACAGTTTCATAGCACATGACGCATGCCGTATATATCGCTTGAAGACTCACACCATGCCTGTGAAGTCGACTGTTCACAACGAGTGACCTCACCTGCCCTACTCAAAAAGAGGCTATGCCAAGTTGTTTTGGCACCGTGGGACATCTGTCGTCTGGGGAGTGTGTCGCGCAAGCATTGATTGATGGATCAATGATTGGCTGTGAGACCCGGCCATTCAAAAGCACACTCGTAACCAAATGCAGTTGCATTACCCAACACCTCATGTAGGACTTCTCGGCTTCTCCCGTGTTTTATCGTCATGCTGTGCAATACAGTGGCAGAATCGAAAACGTAAAACGTTCGTCTCCAGGCATGTTGTCAATATTGGTTGTTAAGGGCAAGGCGGGCAACCCAGGAACCGAGGCGGCCACAAGCCGGTGCGCGGTTGCAGGGACGCTCGATCCGCAGCTTCCCGTCGTTACCATCAATATTTATTTTTGTCTGGCACCTACGTCAATCCACTACAGTTGATGGGGCAGTACAACAGCAAAAGGAGCGGCTCCAGGGCTCAATCAGAAATTTGAGACACACTCGAAGATATCGTCATTCATGCAACCCTCTTGGTTTCATTCCGAACACGTTGTTTTTGAGATGAACCTCTCATGGTTATTGGGGACCTACTCCTCCAACCAATTTGCCGTGCAGTCGCCAAATTGCTCAAGGACCCTAGTTCAACTTTGGGCAGGCAGTGCTGACGACAAATTGATCATGAAGCATTCTGCCGTTTCGCGTGATAATAGTAAACCACTGCTATAGACAAAGCTCTGAAGCATGCCCCATTCAAGAAGCTCGTGGCAGCGCGCCAAGGAGGAGCCACCTACTTCATACCGTGCGAACTGATGCCGTCTGACCCAGGCTTGGGACGCAACCAATCCCCAGGGTTCATAGGAAGTAACGGTACAAGCTGACATCCCCGTTGTACCCGCTTTTATTGCCGGACAAGGGTGGCTCCTTCCAACGTCACTACGCCATGTCCTTTTTTGAACTCCCACTGACGTCGTTCTCCTTCACCTGGACCCAGTTGTGGCATTGGGTTTTCTAAGGAATTTGCTGCACCCACCGTAATAGTTGGGCCTGGCAGGTGAGCTAGGCAAGCGGTAAGCTCCCTCTCCCCTCTCCTCTCCCAGCTGCTTCGCATTCTAGAGGCAACTGAAATTGCCCGAGTCCGTCCAGAGGGAACCTCGAATTCAAACGTTTTGGCGCACAACCACAACCCATCGTGTCTGCGCCTCTCAGACCCTGCATGAGTGTGCCCTCCAAAGTCCGACTCCCGCATCAGTGGCGTCAACCAAAAGTGCAGGCCCTGTGGGAGGTTACTTGCACATTCTTCCAAACCCCCATGAAGCACCCATCCATGCTGACCCTTGGACACTCCACCCTCTCACATATGAAGTAGCTTGGGGGGGGGCAGAGAATGAACGACAGGGGGATTATCCGTAGCCTTACACCCTCGCACACACAACATTCAACCACCACGCCCCATGATCGAGTTCGGCTGTTCTCAATTCCCAATCCATATCGACTTATTTTTTTTTCGCCGCCATTACCCAATCCTTGTTGTACTTGGCTCCATTGCATATCAACCAATTTTGGTTAGAAAGACCTCGACGGGCTTGGTATGCTACTTTAGCACCAGAGTCGGTATTCAGACCCTCGCCTTCGACTGATTTACGTAGTTTGCGAAGGAGGTGAGCCATCTGTCTACTCCCGGTATGTAAAGCCTGCTTCGTCCACCTCCTCGCGTCATCTGCCTTTTTTATTTTTATTTTTTATTTTCGTACACTTTGCCTCCAACAAACCAGAGCAATCCACTTCGCCGCCCGAATACTATACGGTCGCGCGCCTTTGATCCACCTGCAAAAGTCCGCACAGCTCTAATCCAACGCCGCGCAGTTGTTTATCTGCTAGTCACGGACCTGCTCAACTTACATCTCACCCGGCACTCTGGCCGCTGCTGATCTTCTACTCATCCGTCTTGAAACGAGCCACACAGCTCCACATACTCGCGACCTGTGGAGGACTAAACGGTTACCCGTCAAATTGGACACCATCTTCCCAAATTTCAGCCCCGGGCAATACTATACACCTACCGTCCAACCCTGCAACCTCGGGCTCCTTAGGACGGGACATTGGGCTGCCGATCAATTTGTTCGTCGTCGTCACTGGCACTACACGCTTAGTCGTCTCCACCTGTCCCGCTGGTTAGAACGCAATAAGCTTCAGACGAATTGGGGAGTGGCATAAGTACCGACGGGCATCAGCTTGTACCTTCGTCCAACCATACGAACCCCCCTGTTGCATACGCTTTCAGACTCCTGCCAAACACACTTAAGGCTCGCTGATCCCACCTCTACTACTCGTGACGGATTTTCTTCATCGGATCTCTGAAAACAAAGCACTGTTTCTCGACTAGGTGACACGACTTGTGCCTAATACTCGGGATCCCACAACTGATCAGCGCCGACTATTCGAAAGCACCTTGGAGTGGTGTTGAAGACCCAGCTTCCAACCCTCGGTACAAGTCTTCCCTTTGAGACGAAGATGACTATGACACTCGACAACCAACAACAAAGATTTGGTGCCTTAAACTTCGACCACATGTCTTCCTACTCGAATCCCCCGCATTTCACCAACCCGTGGGCGTCGACCTCGTCGCCCCAGCATGGCAGCCACGGCATGTACTCGCAGAGCCTCGCCCCCAGCATGGGTGGGCTGCAGGACATTGCGAAACAACATGCCGCGCGGTCAAACCCAACTAGCAGTTCCTCGATGGCTTCCTATGGGAGCATCCCGGTGACCGCATCCTCAGCAGGTAGCACTCTCCTGGAAGTGGACGTATTTGGACAACAGGACTTACTCAACATGCCACAAGATTTAATAAGCCTGAACCGTATGCAAACCTCGTCAGCCGCATATGGAGAGCCGTCTTACGCGACAGCAACCGCCGCATCTCCCGTTCACGCAACCTACTCCGCATCGCCGACACCGTATGATCAAAGCATCCCAGGGTATGCACAGGCACCCATGCGCTCCACATTTGCTCTGGCACCAGAAGCCGACAGAAGGTATTCACAACCGTCTATTCCAACGCCCGATCCTGGCCCTAGAGACACCGTTCGCTCCCACCGGAACTCGTTAGTTGACTTCAATCACAGAGGAATTCCCCAGGATGACCGTCGCAGCTTCGCCGATGCCCTTGACGCCGGACAAGGTATGCTCGCCATGAGCCAAGAGACACCTAGGGCCATCTATCCACCTGCCAACGGCCGTGGACGAGGATCTGCAGACTCATATGGTTTCCCTTCGACACACTCGACAAGCTCCTCGATATCGTCAGCCAGCAACTACGGTTCCAACAGCTACTACGCAGGCTCCATTGACTCGTCTGTGAGCGACTACTCAACGGCCGGTTCAGATATAGAGTCTGCCACGTCACGGACATTACCCCGACCGAACTTGATGACTCAGCCCCCGCCTGCACCCCAATCCATGATGGGCCAATTCAGCTCCAAGGTCTCATCGAGCACTCAGAAAAAGCACAAGTGCAAAGTCTGCGACAAGAGGTTCACTCGACCGAGTTCATTACAGACACACATGTACAGTCACACCGGCGAAAAGCGTGAGTTTTGATCCAACACGATAAGGGATGCATCGTTCCGTACTAAGATTCGTATTTAGCATTCTGCTGTGAGGTTGAAGGCTGTGGAAGACACTTTTCCGTGGTATCAAATCTTCGACGCCACCGCAAAGTTCACAAGAATGACGCGAAGTCTGATGCGGGGTCGGAAGACCACCACGACTCCGACTGAGCGCCACCGGTAATTTTTGGATCTTGCGCATAGCGTCGACTAGATCTTTTCATGATTTTTACACATCCGATACCTTGGGATATCTCACATCGAAGGACCTCACGAGACTAGAGGAGGTCAGTCGCAAATGACGATTCATTTCGCTTCGAATGAGAAACAAGATTTCAACCGGTGGCGATTGCAATTCATGTTCGTGTAGGAATTTGGCATCATTATGGTTGCTTCTGTATAAGGCGATATCCTCGGCATTACGAAGAGCGCTGGGAGTAGCGGGACTTATAGATCTGGGCGGGCAGGCACTCTGGGGATTTATACACTTCGCGACCCTCGCTTCGTGGTCCAGCATTTTTGGGATTACCGTCGAGGGAAGAGTGTCCTTGAGATACCCTCAAAACGGCGTTCAGGGTTGATATTTTTGGGATACGACACAGGAGACATGGCCAGCTTGTGCGCTGGCGATGGTCATTTGTATGCACTCGTTATAATGCCGGAGCGCAGCTGGGGTATATTATCTCTAAATGGAGAAAGGTTCGGGAACGGCAGTGCTTCAACACGCAAGAGAGGCGTGGGGAAAAGGGGAGAAAAGACGCGACGACACTGTACTATTAGGCGTTGCTTCGCATATATACCCACCCGTTGAGGGCAGAGCATCTGTCTTGGTCACGAATAGGCCCAGAGGGTCATCGTGTGATAGGATTAACCCGACACTCGCTACTGCCTTGTAATCTAATAGTAGATTTACAAACAATTTACTACACTGAAAAAGTCAATTGCCTGATACAATTATTGAGCTAACCGGGGGTTTGCCGTTTGTGTGTATGCGTGTCACAGACTCAACCATGAGACCCAGACCTGACAAAGATACTCATGCATGAGATCGTCGGTGGAAAAACGCTCCACCATCCTCGGCGTCGGCTTCGAACCGAGCCCTCCTGACATGGGATATTCCCATTTTACCATGCAAGATGTGTAGGTATGTATGTATGTGCGGAGAGGAAAGCCGTATCAAAATTTGCGCGCAATGTAGGCAGGTACAGACGGTGAAGGCGAGCGAGATGCATCTCATCCGCTCCAGGTTTCCTATTCGTACACACACATTCCGTATATTTCCAACCACTGGCGAACATCTCCCCAAAGAGAAAGCAGGGTCTTTGGGGAAGGAAGAGTGATACTGGAATCGATACTGGGATACTTGAATTGACCTGGAGGTACTTGTACACCAGCTCCGTTTCTTTGGGGGTTGAACCAGTACGGACAAGTCCGTTCCAGTGGAAAACGTGTCAACCCCTGAAACCCCACCGAAGCCGCCCGTTTAGGACTGATCATCGCGACGGAGGGAGGAAGAAAACGGGCGGACTATCTAGCGACTAACTAACAGTAGTATATCGGACAGAAATCAGAAGATCACCCAAACCTGGAAAGAACAATGGCCATGCCCCGCCCCGCAATCGAGCGTGTTTCATGTTTAGGGCTTGAAGTTATTAGGGTTCTCCGCGCCCAGGGCAGGGCGGAGCTGTTCCTAGGTTGTCTGGTTGCAGCGCTGCTGGAGGGCGAGATGAATGGGGCCCAGATAAGTGGGGGGGGGAAAGAGGTTGCGAATCTGCGACTCGAACTCTGTTGCGTGGCGAGGTGGTTGAGGTATCCAACTTGGATCTGTGTGCACTACTACATGGCTCTCATTATTAGTGAAAAGCTGCGACCATTGCCTAGAACAGAATAGAGGGAGTGGAGTTCGAGGCTCGAGTGATGGAGAAGGTGTAAGTAGATGCGAATGAATCGCTCTGTTGCCTGTGTTACGATAGGTTATGTGTATTACGTGTCTGAACTCGTAAGTGGGAGTGGGAGTACGTACTGGTTGCTGTTTTTGGCTTTTTTTGCCTCTGAACCCGCAGATTGTTTTACTCACTAGTAGTTCTGGGTTGGGTGGCCGTAACGGTGGTGGCCTGGGAAAGTGTGCGCCTGGTTCATGGTGAAGGCGGCTTGCTGGAGACGATGGCTATGCGATTCAGGGCGGCCGACCAAACTAGTAATCAGATCGTGGTGTGCCAGCCCGATGGAGCAAGCCTGTATAGACTTTTTCCAAGGATGGGGCCCAAGGGGTAGTATAGAAGGCGATACACGTGATTCTTTCGTGAAAAGATCGCTGGGCTAATATACGAGATATAGGTCTGCTGGCAACGAGACCATGCAGCAGTCTTGTTTTGAGGAGGGCGGTGGCAGCAGAGAATGTGGCGTTGCCAGCCTTCGGCAACTGCAACGCAACCGCATCTTCAAATTCCCACCACCGGAAAACTTGGATAGTACCACGATCACTAACGAACTGCCGCGAAGAAGGCGAACATATGCCTCAGTATGCCTCTATCTGGCCAAGCACCGCGAACTGGAAACGGGGAGGGCCCGACTGGTTGCGGCATCCCGCGCACTGTCGTAACCAGGTAGGAAGGAATAAACTCATCGTTCTGCGGTACTACGTCTGCGGCTTATTCGTCTGACTACACAGTATAACCGCGATATACTGTGTGCAAGGACGGCCGAGCCGAGCCGCTTGGGTTAACGCCGACGCTCCCTGACAAATATTTTCACGCACATGATTTGAGTAGATTTCATTTGCTATGGGGGATTGATCGGGAGAACGAACGCGGGAGCACATATCCCGCTGGCGGCCGTGGGCGGAGAGTGAAAAGAAGCGCCCAAAAGATACCGCAAACAAATACAAGACACGAGTCAAGTTCGATGACGGCGTTACTGTAACGAGATCCGAGGATACCTGTCAATCACAATGAAAGACTGGGTCCGATCCCATTGTCTTTGGGCTGACGGACACAGCCCACTCACTCCCTGTCAGTCCCAAGTGAGGGCGATGACGTCAACAAGGCGGAAGCTCCAAAAGAGTGGATGAGACACGCCGAGTACAATTTGTGTGTTTGGAAAAGGAGATTCCACCAAACCGGGTGTGCAAGGTGCCGTCAGTGTCATTTTATGTGGATGCCACCCCCACCAACGAACTTCACCACAACACCGGCGAAAGTCTCACGTTCACTTGCCCACCACTCCGCTTAAGTTACAGGCCAATGGCCTGAAATCCGCACTGAATTCAGCGGAAATCGTTACCAAACAAAGAACCCACTTCTAAAGCGCATGTAACGGTAACTGCTAGCGCTATATACGGATAAACGCACACGTTACTTACAGCGCTATATATTCAGAACTCGCTTAGAAAGAGAGTAAACCTCCTTAAAAATAAGACTGTGTAGACGATTTTGTCGCCTTGCATCAAGGAAATAGCGGTATACAAAGCAAGTTATCCTCGTAGAAGACGATCTCGAGTTTTATGATCATCCCTTATTCAGCGCAGCTTATATAAAGAAACTATAAGAAGCCTTTGTATAGACAAGTATACTATTCTAACACATTAGAACATAGGTAATAACATAGTTATGCGAAGGGAAAATAGCTGCTCCACGCGGCGAAATGTATTTTAAAGGATACTAGTAAGTCCTCGAAGAACGCTCGTATATATATATATATTGCAAACCGCTATTACAGTAGTTAGAGGATTATAATAGTTAGTTGGAAGGACCGAGGGAACGATTACGGGCCGCCATCGCACCACGGCCACTATACTCTCGCAGAGACCTCGCAACGGCAACAGGAGAACCAGTAGTTAGTGGGACTATTGTAAGGTGGCTGCTAGGGACGGGTCGGACAGCTTCAAGGCCCAGATAGCATCGATCTTCTCAGGGGGACTTTGTTGGTAGGTTGAGAACCAACGTAGTATGGTAGTGGACGTAACGCAGTCGCCAATAGGGCGAACCGACGACGCAGCGTATGTATTTAGTCCAGCCATTAGGGCACGGTTTGACATACGGGAGTACTAGTAGAGGTACCGGGGGCTTCGAGCCTACGGCGTATTTAATAATAATAATAATAATAGTTAAAAGATCATTTATTTACTTACTCGACGGTAGATTCGAACTAGTTAAATTAGTTCAAAGGGCGTTAAAGGAGCGAGATTACGAGGTTAAAGGCGACTAAAAACGCGAAATAATGGCACAAACATTACCAAGGATTCGCCAAGATGATTCTATTTGAGGTCGCGGTAACGGCGAAGCTAGAGTGCGGAAATGGGCCGCGCATCCATATAAGAAAGTCCACTTACTGCAGCAAAGCTTTGAGCTCAGCATCGGTCGAGCTTGAGATTGGATATGAGAGTAAAGACAGACTCTCCACACCTCATGAAGCTGGCATCCATTCGTATCGGTTTCCTGCCTGTGATCTTCAGGGTCCTCCTAGCTCCGGGGAGACGGGGAACAAGGGGTGTGGGAGAGGTCGAGTCAATTGGTCGCTGCCATATACTACGTAGCTTGCGGTTCCGGACTGGGTAGAAGCTGTGGTGATACGACCACGACTCAGCCTGTCAACGCTGTGATGCAATGCCCAAAGAGACCCCATTGTGTTCGCCACCTCCAGTCGGAGCATTCGCTGGTTTCTTATATTATCCACATAGAGCGAGGCTGTGATGTGACGGACCGGCCAATATGGGGATTGGTATGAACGCGCTTCAGTTACCGATGCACGGCATAATGCGGTTGCGGTGGGAGTGAAACGTCAACCCTTGAGGGCAAAATACTTGGAATTTCTCATCTGCCCAGTGTAGAGACTGTGATGATAGAGTGGCGCATGATTGGGCCATAACATGACTGGCGAGAAACGCAGTGTAGGTCATCGCGTCCGCTTCCCCATGAAGGGCCTGTTTCACGCACAGTTTGACTACTGGGGAACTGCTGCCAAGAAAGTTGCCGTCTGTTCGTCGAGCATTCGACGACGACATGTGACGAGTCCACCAAGGAATGCAGGTGGATAAATTGGATATTTCTCCATCGGAAACCCTGTCTCATTTCGTGAGACGCTTCAATGAGAAGCCGACCCTCCAATCTCACCTTACGATGGATCGGGATGTGAGGGTTGGTTGAAATTTAGAAGTCGAGTCGAGGTGGTCGTTGAATTGGGCCCCTGCTATAAGCACAAGGCGAAGATGACGTCGAGGCTGCAGTAGCGGCGAGCCGCCAGCCTGCCGCTGCAGTGTTTAATTTGTCGTCTGTATTGTTCGCCCCGCAGTGTGCGCCACTATATAGTCCAGTGGACTACAGCGGCACACCCCTGACATCCCTCGACCCTTGATTTGCAATGCTTGCTCGTAAGTTGCAGCTGCCTTCTCAAAGCGCGAAATCGGACACCTCTGAGTTGAGCTCAATTCCCCATTATTTCTTACCGTCGCACGTGTCCTCCTCCTCCTCCAAGTCGCGTGACAGTACGCAGATAGTCTTGGAGGCTATGTCAGCAGCAGTTCTTCTCTCAATTTGAACACGTTTTTTTATTTTTTATTTTATTTATTTTATACTTTTTTATTGGTTTCTTCATTTTAAGGTTCTCTTGGCTCTCGAAGCTCGCGGTTCGGTAGTGGCAAAACGGCGTCTGTGTTCGCGTGTAGAAGCTATTGGAGCAATGGGCTTTTGCTCGAAATGCCATCTAGGGATGTCATGGGAATCTGCCGGTTCACTCACTTCTCACCCGCGCACGCCAATGCCAATGCCATCGGATTGAGCATTTCCCCCTCGTTTTCCCATGTTCAGTCAGGCTGCGTAGCACCAGTTGATGAACGCCATTGTGGCCATCATCTTCTAAAGGTAGCGGCGGAGCCTCCAGGGTACCGGAACCAAGAGAAATGCAAATACTTGGTAATTAAGCAACACCCGGACAACCCTCTGCCTCCAGTCTCGATATCCGACTGCAACACTTGACTGAGTAAAACACTTGTATGGTCTTTACCCGGGGAAACCCGCATCGATGCTAGTCGAGTACGAGCCCATCTCCATGGCGCGTTACTCGAGCTTGTCCCCAGCCGCTGAGAGAGCTCCCGCTATCAAGCCCATTTATTATCCAAGAGAGTTACTGGTCGCATAACTGCACCACTATCACAATGACAACCCGGCAATGGTTTTTTCGCCACCCGTCCGTCTGCGTAACGCGCGCAATTGCTGACTGGCTGTGACCCAACCAGTCGTCCTTCCAAATCCACCCCAACCAATAAACCAATACATAGAGGACTACACTAATCGACGACACGACCGCTGTCACGCCTTTGGCCTACCAATACCAATCGACTCGCTCCTGCCATTAATCTCACCGCCACTTGTCGAATCCATGGCGACTCACCATCCATCACTTTTTCCTAAACAAAAAACCGACTGGACGCAGTTACCGGGGGTGATCGCTGTGCTGATACCGGGACCCTCGCAGCCCGTCTGAGCTCATCTGCTTTACCTACATAGTAATGCACGACTGCTGATCCCTTCCTGTCTTTTCTACCCAAGTTGGGATGGTACCGCAGACCTCCGTCGAGGTACACTACGGAAAATCCCAGCAACCTTTTGCACGTGAGGGTGGGAACGGTGAGGAGTCTACTATGTATTGTGGAACGGACATCGCCCGATGTACCGCAAGTACCGCTGTTCCTCAAGGTTCAACGAGTAGGGATTATCAAATGGATGGATGGTTCCTCTTGCCTTTCGCGCCTGCTTCTCCATCCTCCTAATTGTCACCGCCGCAGTGGCCGCTGTTCTACTTCTGGGCCATATTAAGACAGCGGATGATTATGCTATGGCAGCCTGGACTGTGGGTGTTACCCATAGAATTAGCATGGCGTGACTTGGCTGCCGACTACGGCAGCAGGGCCAAAGGGGGTACTGTCGTAATGTCGCGCTTTTCAGTGTCTTTACCAATCTCCCAAGTTTGCCAATCACAAAGGATCTTCATCCAGTCATGACAAAGACGGATACTCCGGATCAGGAGGCTGACGGTTCCGACTGCGCCCATCTTGTACGCGATACACGATTATCAGGGATACGTACTCGTAGATATGCGAAGGGAAAACGCGGCGATGCCAAGGGAACCCAGCAAAGTGGGACGGTAGACATAGTTTCGCCAATCTGCTGGGAGCCTCGCGCGCTCCGAAATTGGCCAAAACTCCTGAAAATCCGGCACCTCTCCAGAGTTCGCGTCTCGGGAGATAGACAACATCTAATTAGACGCGGGTTGATCGTCAGGGCGTGGCCAAAATCCGCGTGCGGACGGTGATGCACGGCGCCCCAAACCACAAAATTGGGTAAGGAAAGCGTTGATCCGATACTCGAAAAGGCAATCAACTCCTTGGGACGTCAAACCTTAATTCTCACCAAATCCTCCCCTTTCGGATCTTTGGTGAATTGTGATCTTCCCATCTGTCCCATCTTCCCAGCAAATAAACAAGAAACTGGCGACGAAACCTTCTGGAAGCTGTCGATCGGTGTACACTCTTGATTTGTTTCTTGGTGAACTCTTGTTGTGTGGCCCCAAGACACGGATAGCCTCCCGTGAAACACCAAAGCATCCTCCGCAAGTTGGGTCGAAGTGTATTGTATGTACGTACCCCGTCGTCCGACGTCATCTGTTCTCTTGTGCGACGAATGCCGTCACGGATGGTTTCTTGTGTTGTCTTCTCCTTGTGGTGCCGATCTTGGAGGGTTATCGGACCAGGGAAGTGGTAGAACCTGACGAACGGATCCCGTCGAAAGGGAGACGGGTGGATGAAGCTGAGTAGATGGTTCTGCAGGCCGCTATTCGGAAGGCAGCACACGATGGCTTTCCATCTTGTCAGTCTAGTGGAGGATGCGGAAGAGTGGTTGACAACACTTGCATAGTAGTCACGAGCGCTGTCTTGGTGAATGAATATACCTCGTCAAGTTACTCTTAATGCCGTGTGAGGGAGTAAAGAAAGGCGATATATTCTGTTCCATGCCATGTTAAGCCTTGCACATATCATGCGACTGGCTCATTGTGCGCTTCATGATACCGGCGTGGCCGAGTGGCTGCTTTTCGCAGTTTGCTGAACATAGAGCGCCGATCATGGACCGGCAGCCATCTGTCCGGTGGTTCCTTGCAGAGTTGTCGAGTCGGGTCATGGCGATCCGGCAGCCTCGTCCGACACGTTTTCCGTAGTGACACAACGTGTGGTAGGTCATACTGGTCAGCGTAATAAATCCATGAACTGTCAACTCGGCTTGCGATGTTTGGGAAAGAGTGTTGCACCTGGTCCCGTCAGATCCTGACAGCACACACGTTAGTTACTCGACGTGAAATGTAATTGAAACCTGTTGAATGCAGTAACACTTCTTTGATATTTTGACCCAAAACTACTGTACAACTCCTCACTAGCGCCACCTCGTGTTTTGGAATCTGTCCCTATCCTACCGTTCGTCCTCTTACAACACAATGGCCAATTCGGACCTGTCGATGCCATCTTCATTAAGATTCGGATAATACGGAACCATAGCGTCGGCAGCCTGCACGTAAGAATCATTGTACAGCCGCCAGTATGGCTGACGTACTTTGCGTGCGGGATGGAACAGACCGGCCCAAACGTAGTTCATCACGAGGCCAGGCCCAACCGCCATTCGGATGGCCTCGATTGCCTCAACGATTCTGTCGATGACGTGCGGGCTTGTTTCAAAGAGATTGGGGTAGAGCAGGTTGAGGAGGTGGACCATTGCATCTTCACAGCCAAGACCAACCACACCAAGCGCAATATGCTTGACGACGGAGGCAGCTGTTTGACGATGCACCTGATCACGATCGATGAGGGCGTCTTCCAGCAAAGGCGTCACGGCGTACACGTAGTCCTTGGCCATTTCGCCAATGTACTCAAAAAGGAACGAGAGAGACTTGAGAACGCCGTTCTGAACATTGAGTTCGGGTACTCGATACTCGTTCATCAATGCCGGAAGCACAGTGAACGGAGCACAAGTCTCGGCAACGATACCAATGGCGACAGCCGTGCAGACACGAGACTGACGCTCCTGAACTCGGAGGTTGTTGAGTAGAGTTGCCAAAACATCTTGTGGTCCAATGGCCTTGGCGATGAAACCGAACGTGTTGTTTGCTGCTCGTCGTATGCCCTTCTTATGAGCCTTGAGCATGTCTAGCAGCTCGAAGCAGATTCGCATCCATTCCCGCGCGTTGACGCTTTCTGGGCCACGATCGGCGATACGCCCAACAAGATCGATGGTGTTTTCCTGTACCTTCTCGTGTCGGTTTCGTAGAATAGGGGTCAGCCGCGGAAGGAGGTCTTTGATAGGCGGCTGCATTTGGCTGATTCCGACGACGGTGACAATGGAACGTAGAGCACCGAGAATCGACCCCAAAACCTCTGGATACTCTTCGCCCAGATATTCATAAAGCACAATACCCAGCTTGCCCATCAAGGCATCTTCCCCACACTGCTTCATGACCATGGCAATGCGTGAAATCAGGTCTGCGGCCTGCTGGCGGACGGTCGCCGTCTTGTTGTTGAGCCGCCAAAGAATTGTGCTAACGATCTGCGGAAGATAAGGCTTGCATCGCGTGCCCAGGGCGTTGACCACAGTGCCAAACCCATTCAGCATGATAACATCCTCCACGCTTTGCTCCTGGAAAGAATGCAGAATGCCATCGATGAGTCGCTCCTCCAACCTCTCGCCAATGTCCGCAGCTCCCAGACCTGCCACCACTTTTTCGACCGTTTCCACCGTCATTTTCCGATACGCTTCGCTCTCGTCCTTGAGATTGCTCACAATTCGTTCCAAAATTTCGCTGACGCCCACCTTTTGGCCAATGTCAACCGTAGTCTCGACCACTTGCCTATAGTTTCGCTTGTCCAAGGCCATGCGGCGTACCCAAAAACTCTTGAAGAACTCATCAAGGACATGTTCCTTCAGATACCCTGCAGTAACACCCTCAGTACCTGCGCACTGGGAAACGACTTTCAGAACGACCTTCTTCATCTCCTCGTCAGGTGAAGAGAACTCTCTGAGTAGAATCTCCATAATCTGACTGGTGTAGTAATTGGCATAATCCTCGTCCATCAGGGGAATGATATAGCCCACGGCCTTCAGGAAGCCGGCGAGGCCCTTGCCTCTTTGTTTTCTCGCACCGGTCCACAGAGGGTTTAGAATGTCGTCAAAGCTCTCGATACCGTAGGGGTTCGAAGCTTCAGCTAATGCTGCGATAGCCAAACTGGTGGCTGTACGCACTTTAGTCTGCTCATCATTAAGATTAGGACCAATACAATCAACCAATCCCTTCAGATGAGGCAAGACGGCGCAACCCATCAGGATAGGAATCTGCTGCACTATCTTGACACCGGTGTGCCGCGCTTGCCATGACTTCTTGCTGCGGCAAACTGCACGAAGGAAGGGGAGGAGTGCGGGTATGCCGAGTGCCGAGGCCACCACGGCGAATGCTCGCGCGGTAGTATTTCGCACGTACTCGTCGACGTGGTCGATATCGGGTCTCATCGTACTAATCATGGTTGCGAGACCAGCTGCTTTGCTGAGGTTAGAGATGATTTCACGGCCCTCAACTCGGGCGTAGTAATCTTGATCAATGAGCAGAGGCTCGATAACCACGAGGATCTTGTGAACATACGGCCTGACTAGTTCATCAAGCTTGTAAAGGATACGATCGATGACCTTGACAAGTAAATGGCGCTCCTGATCCTCCAGTGTCTTCTCCATGAGCAGGGGAAGAATCTGATTGAACAAAGCCCCTGCACCAAACTGTCGCGCATTGTCCGTGAGTTGTCTCAGAGCAGTCTTACGCATTGGAGGGGTACCATTCTTGACTTTGAGGAGCAGCCTCATGATCTTTCGCTCCTTCAGCTCTTCAACACTCAGGCTGTTCTCGTCGGAACCATCTGTCAACTTGCCGAAATATGTCATATCTTCCGGCTTGAAGAACTGGAGATCCCCGACCCCAGGTATCTCTTTTGGCATCTGGCTTCCACCGGCCCTGACGCTATCAGGGTCCTGCATCATGAAGCCATTGGACTGGACTGGCGTCGCAATAACCCTGTGGGTGGGTGCACGAACAGGAGCGTATCCCGGCGGTGGCTCGAGGACCTTGTACCCCTCCTCGGGGCCAGGGAGCAGTGCATCCAGTTCCTCATCACTGATGGCGGCGTTGGGACCAGATATATCAGTACCAAAGGAAGGTACTCCTGAACCACCGCCTATCTGGGATGTGTGCATTGGGGTGACCAGGCCACTGCTGCCGACCGGCGTTGCGGATGGTGCTTGGTCCCATCGTGAGCGCTTTCCAGGAGCGGCAAGTGAGGGCGTTTGGTCCCACCTCGATCGCTTGGATGTTCCCTCGGTAGATTCTGTCGTTGGTTCGTCGGCGGCTGTTGTCGAGACATCCCATCGCTTCTTTCGCTTGCGACTGGCCTCTGTGGACCCTGGCTCAGCCACCTCCTTGTCACCATTCTGGAGCGTTGCGGCATGCTCGCCATTGGTGGCTTGTGCCTCTCGCTTCGCTTGGATTTCTCGTTGGACGCGTTCTTCTTCCCTCTCGAGCTCTCTCCGCTCCATGATCTCACGATAGCTCTCATGCTCGTCGGCACCTACCCGATCAAAGCGGCGCTTCTGGTAGTCCGTCTCTCGATCTGTGATGCGGTTGCTCTTCTCCCCACGCCCTGCAAGAGGATCATCTTCCTCCACTCCGTTACCGTGCGCAAACTCCTCAATCTGGGCTCGCGTCGCTGTGTATTGGCCCACTAGTCGTCGCGAGGCTTCGGCATCATCCATGTCCTCGTCGCCATCTCCATCAGCGGTGGGAATGGAAGAGAGATAGCCAGCATATTTGTCGCCGCCATCGCGTGAGTATAGTTCCGTGTCGAAAGATTCTGTAAGCTTGGCCTTGGTGGATGTGTCGGACCGCTGGTTGGAAGGGTCAAAGGTTCGCGATCCGTTTTTGGCAGCCGCGGCAGCATTGCGCTCTGCCTGCAGCTTTCTGATCGTCTCAAAGTCAGCGTCCGACATGTTTGATATTTTAGCCACCCGCAGTCATGTCCTTCATGGGATGGTAAAGATAAGTTTGGTGATGGATTACGTTCTTGTCGCGACGAGGTGTGAGAGGTGAGGTTTCCTGCTTGACGCTTGTCTAGGTGAAGTCCAAGAAATTGTAGCGAGTAATCGCACCTTGACACGCTAGCAAAGATTGGATAAGATCGGCTCGAGGTCTGTTGAGTGGCGCAGTAGGTAAATTGTGGCTGAAAAGCTCGACCACTGGAGCTGTGACTCCCGTTGTCTACTTCTAGATTTATTCAAATCAATAATTCTTGAATTCTCGAGTGGAATGAAGCCGAGTTCAAGCTAGGTCAGTATTAGAAGCCAAAAATGAGTATTTCCAGCAGGGACCTTGATAGCCAGCACTCCAGGTGATTTGTCTCCTGTCCCTACAACTACATTGTAAAGGTGTGCTAGGTGACGAGTACACACAACTGTATTGCTCTCTTATCCTCATCGATGGTCCCGTTGGTGAGCTTGTCATATGAGAAACCGACTTGTACTGGCTGGTCGATATAAAGCATGTTAACCTCGTTATTCTAAGACCACTCGTTAAGCACCGTGTCCTTGGAGTCAGATGTTATCCGGCGTGGTCCGTTCTCTCCCACAGCTACATCCAGTGATTCGTTGAACAGGTGGAGAGGCAAATGTCCACTTGAACGAGTCCCAGTAAGCCGTGTCAATTGTATCCTCTTCTTCTAACTTCTACATCTATAGTACGATTCTAATAGGTTGTGACGGCGTATTGAAAGCATCTAAACTTGCATTTATAACATGGCCTCCTTTCACTATGCGGAGTATATCAGGATAACCGTAATGGCCTTCGTCTCTTTCTAGACCTTGGTGCAACTGATATGAGCTCTTGCTCAATCGTTGTGTTCTCAAGATCTGTGCCCCCAGTAGCCGATACCCTCCTTTTTCGGAATTGCCGCATAGATCCCACTAAAGTATCTTCTTCCACCTTATACTTCGTCTCAACTTCGCCAGTCACTGTCTCGCATACTTCCGCTTGAAGTTTGACTGCCACTGGGTCAGGTTCTGCCTTGGGGCGTGCTGAGAAGGACTTCAAGTTTGCTGTGAACAGAACTGATTGTGCCCAACCCGCCTGATCGCCCCAAATACGCCGAAAATGATCCCCAATGGAGTGGTACATACTCTTGGAGAGCGACGAGGATTTAACCCTAGCAAAAGAATAGTCTCGCTGCGCAATCTGCCATATGTGGGTATCAACAGGAACGGCCTCCCCCCAGCTAAGGCCCATGAGACAGACACAATCAGCCACCTTTGGCCCAACCCCTACCAACTGAAGGAGTTGTTCATGAGCCTCCTTGTAGTTAGCACGCAGGAGCCCGCTGCGATGGCCGGTTCCCCATCCGGGATTATTGGGGTTTGTCAAGCTTTCAAGCCAGTCTGTTGGCCTCTCCTCTGAGACGATGCGGGCTGTTTCAGCAATGTATTTTGCTCGATAGCCAAAGGCCAAGTCTCTCAGATGGGCGTCAACCTCCTTTCCCTTCAATGCCTCGGGAGTGGGAAATTCATGAAAGGCTTCATCTCCAATATTGCCAATCAGTGGACCGTAATTCTCGCAAAGTTTGTGAATCTGGGTTGAGTTTAGCCTTCATAACGTTTGTTGGGGATGAGGAGACCAACCATTTGAGAGATTCTTGAAATGTTGTTGTTGCTGCTGCAGATGAAACCAATGAGAGTCTCCCAGGCGTCTTGACTGAGGATACGAATGCCCGTGAACTTTGGAGCTTTCTTTCGAAAGTTGGGGTCTGACTGTGACCATTGGTTGTACAAAGCAGCTGCATTGTGCTTCAAACTGAAGTAATGCTTCACTAACTCTTCTGTATCATCCACAACTGTTTCCTCCTTGGCAGAAGTTGATGTTGTGAAGGGTGTACTGGTAGCTGCAGGCCAAGTCGCTTTGTAATGTAGATGGGTACTGTCCTGCTTCAGAGACAGTATGCGACCATAAAGTGACATGTGCCTACATGGTGAATGAGATAACCTTCTACTAGAGCATGGTAGAATTTTCACCTACCACTCATCTCCTAGCTTACGCCATCGGAAAGACTGTCCACAACGGAGTGTGGTCTCAATACAGAGCTCCGTCAAGCTGACAGGCAGTTTCCGCCACTCGGAGACTCGCGCTGCTGGCATCGCGAAATCGATTTTAGGCTGGGTCAGCCTGAAGATAACACATCCGGTTCTTTACAGGATTACAGAAAATTTTTGGTGGTGTTATTTAACTGGTTCCTAGAAAGGGACTGTTTTGGCCCTTCTTAGTTGCTAATGCACTTCTAATGAACAACTTATCACTCAAACACGAGGTCAGGACCTCGAAGTCAGGACCGACCTGAATGTGCAGGGGTGAAAATGGATCCATATACAGGTATGCCTTTCCTAAACTGTACTAGCGCCAGCCGAGGTCTGCCAAAATTTCAAAACTCCAGCCTCGTCCCCGTTCAATGGCATATCCACCCTTCCTATTGATCGAAGCTCAGCAGTTGTTTGACTTCCATCAACATTGCACAAATATCAGCAGCCCTCAATCCCATCACATTCGCCTACTCTCATTATGAACGGCGAAAGTTATTCCTCCAGGGGTAAGTTCGTAATGACAGCGCATTCATCATCCAATGACCAAGCTAATTTGAAAAGATGGCCGCCTTGGCTCATCACGCGACTATTCGTCGCGTGATGACCGACGAGACCGTGGAGACCGCGGTGATCGCAGAGACCGACGCCGATCGAGATCCCCTCGAAGACCCCATCGCGACGGCAGAGAGGGAGATGTCGATTCCTATGCATCAAGCCGCAGCCACCGAGACCGAGAACGCGAGGACCGGTATGGCGGAAGTGGAGGCGGTGGAGGTCGGGACCGGGATCGCAGAGGAGGAGACCGAGAGTGGGATCGTGACCGTGGAGGACGACGCGACCACCGCCGCGATGATGGCGGCCGACCACCACGCCGTGACCGCGACCTTTTCGACGACAGGCGAGGCGACAGACGGGAGAGAGGAGGTGATCGAGGCGGTCATGGTGGCCGAGGCAGAGATCGGGACCAAGACGAAGACCTTTTTGCCCAGAACCGCCGCCGCAGCGCAACCCCGCCGCCTAAGAAGAGAGAGCCCACGCCTGATCTCACAGACATTACCCCTGTATTGGAGCGCAAACGTCGCATGACACAATGGGACATGAAGCCGCCAGGTTATGAGAACGTGACGGCTGAGCAAGCCAAGTTGTCTGGCATGTTCCCCCTACCCGGCGCACCGCGTCAGCAGCCAATGGATCCCACCAAGCTCCAGGCCTTTATGAACCAACCTGGAGGTGCGGTGAACAGTGCTGCACTGAAGCCCTCCAACAGTCGGCAATCCAAGCGTCTTCTGGTCCACAACATCCCTTCGTCTTCCACCGAGGAAAGTGTCACGTCCTTCTTCAACCTTCAACTGAATGGTCTCAATGTCATTGAGACCCCGGATCCCTGCGTTCAATGCCAAATATCTAAAGATCAATCGTTCGCTTTACTGGAGTTTAGAAACGCCTCTGATGCAACAGTAGCTCTTGCCTTCGATGGTATTTCCATGGAGCCCGATGATGCTATGGGCAATGGGGTGGCCAATGGGGGCGCGCTTGGTCTGAGCATTCAACGACCTAAGGACTACATTGTCCCTGCAGTCGTTAATGACACGCCTTACGAGCCTGGTGTTGTGTCCAAGATCGTTGTGGATACACCCAACAAAGTCAGCATTGCCAATCTGCCAACCTACCTCACTGAAGAGCAAGTGATGGAACTCCTTGTGGCATTTGGTGAACTCAAGGCTTTTACGCTGGTCAAGGACCACGGTACAGAAGAATCACGAGTAAGCTATTTTTCATTATAACAGAGTCTTACGAAAGCTAAGAAATGCCAGGGAATCGCATTTTGCGAGTACTCGGATCCTAGCGCCACGGACATTGCTGTCCAGGGTCTAAACGACATGCCTATTGGTGACAAAAAGCTGAAGGTCAGGAAAGCCAGCATTGGCATTACTCAAGTGGCTGGAGTCGAGATGGGTGTTAATGCCATGTCCATGCTTGCCGGCACGTCTGCAACCGATTCGGAAGAAACCCGAGTCTTGCAGTTGCTCAACATGGTGACGCCTGAGGAATTGATGGACAATGATGACTACGAGGGTACGTTGTACACCTAAAAAAACCCAGCCAATCAATGCTAACAAAAACAGAAATATGTGAGGACGTTAAAGAAGAGTGTGCCAAGTTTGGAGAAGTCATCGGACTTAAGGTTCCCCGGCCAAGTGGAGGAAGTCGGCAGTCTGCTGGTGTCGGCAAGATCTTTGTCAAGTTCGACACGAAGGAGTCGGCAAAGAAGGCTCTCACCGCCTTGGCTGGCCGGAAGTTTGCCGACAGGACCGTGGTAACGACGTATTTCCCCGAGGTAAGTCGCTCACCCGATAGCAAACAACGTTGTTGCTGGACATTGCTAATATATCAGCAGGAGAATTTCGAGGTCGGAGCGTGGTAATGGACGACGGAAGCAGGTCCGATGGTTAGCTGCGTTGATACCTTGGGTACAGCGAATCATTTCTTGTGTCATTGCAAATCTCAGCTACTTGTGCTGAGAACATTGACATAATGGTAGGCTCCATTTCGATGTGTATAATAAGCCATGTTTCTAGTACGAGCAGGTTGGGCCTATTGCCTCAGAGACGAAATTCTTCAGACCAGACCACAGTCCACATTCGAGAGATGCTGATTATCAAAACATTTGTACATGAACCGGCATAAAGCGCCTTCTCATGCTACGTAGTATCTCTAAGTGCTATTGAGAATGGCACTTTGTCCAAGCCTTTCTATCTCGACTGTTATAGGTACAGATGTACGTGTATCGATGATTGATGCATGCAGGCACGTAACTGAGCTACGTTCTACTGGTCCGGTTCATCAGAAAAAAAGTTCCATGATCCTAGCAAGTTTTTTCGTATTTTGAGTGCTGTTACGCGGCGCTGGAAGCTTGTTCCAAATGATGCACTCAGCAAGGAAGCAAGGCCACAGTCAACATCAATACTCTGATGCTTTCACATATCAGTGGTTCCTTGAAACAAGAAGAGCGAGGTCCAAAGGACAATTCCTTGTTTGGAACTTGTCATTATCCATCTAAAGGTAAGTCTAGGCAGGCTTTTGTGAGCATCGCCGTCTAGGCGTCTCCGGTCGTTGTACTGTAACACGGACCTAGGCGCCCTGTCTGAAGGTCCGTCCGCTTGCCGTCTTCCTTTCCTTCTCCTCGTTCTCTGGCCGGGCTCTTCGAAGGACTGCACAGATTAGCATACACCGTGGTCAACGAATAGGGGGTTGCCTACCTTGGAGGAAATCTGCAGTTCTCCGTCTCATACGGGAATGGATATACGCCTATGTGTATAATTTAGCCTTGGGGTGCCTTTTGTGCCTTCGTTGCTGCTGGTACCTCATACCTTGGATGCTTTGATGTGATAGTGGAAGTAGTCTCGGAATGTTTGGATGTGAGAGATGACATCAGGCATCCGCTGCGGCGTCAGATGCCGCGGGAGAAGAACTACTCCTGTCAGCGTTGCTACAATACCGCCATCTTCCATGTTTCCACATACCGAACGTGACATAACCAACATCGCCACCGCTGCCCTCCTTGACACCCGGGACACCTTGCAACTCCAGGGGCGGGTCATTCCTGAACAGCACCTGGGGTGCGTTCTGGATGGCTCTTCTCCGAGCATCCACGAACTCCTGAATGAAGACCTTTCCAAACACGCGGTCGGTCTCCTCTCGGAAGATGGTGCTGAAGATAATGGTCACTCGATCGTCGCTCGCCTTGATGTAGATGGCTTCCTCCTCGCGGTAATGAATAGCCATTACATCGCCGCCATCTTGAACACCCTGAGGGGCCTCCTCGGACGTGTATTTCGACGCAGCCTCGCTGAGCTTGTAGTGTTCCTCGTATGCATGTTCGAAGGGGGCGGCCATGACGTTGCGCTTGAGTAACGAGATCTTGTTTACCAAGTCCTCTCGTGCCTCCGTGTCGGCAGGGAGGTTCTCCAAGTCAACTAGGACGGAGAAGTCGTAGCCTGGCTCGGGGGAAACAACATATTGGCCGTATTCGCGTTGCAGCACTTGCTCAGCGCCGTACTGGACGAGTTCTTTGAAACAGCGGATGTTGATGGACACCAGGATCTGAGTCTTGGTTTCGGGGGTAGAGATGTGGAAGGTAACCCCGTCGAAGTCGGACACGGTCTGGTCGATGGAGGCGGGGGGTGCTCTGGAGCTGTGTTAGACCCATGGTCGTAGGTAGCAAGAACTAACTTGTAACTCACCCTGAGAACCTTTCCGTGAGCACGGATTGAAGAAGTACGTTCTGGTAATCAAGCAGAAGCATCTTGGCGGCCGATTACCAGTCTGCTTTGCGGCCGGGTCGGTGAAGTATGATGCGACTGGAAGACTGTTGTTGGCTGAGGTCAACGTCAATGCCTCCCGAGTCTGTAGTGGGGCCGGCTTTGGTATGGTCCAACTCAAGGGAAGCCAGCTCCTGTGCCTCCGGTTACGTCGCAGCTCCAACGAATTGGCCCGATGATATGCCGGCCCCTCTTGGTCCTGCACGTTGCGATAAGAATTCTTATCGCATCTTCCTACGCGAAAAAAGTTTTGGAACTTGAAGTTTGGGTCGAATTTTCTGGGCTCGACTTACACGACGAAGCGAATTGACGGTTTGGCGCGGACGCATTTGTGAAAATGGTGAAGTCTTACCTGTAAGTATAGCTTGCGGACGCAACCCAATTGAAGCAGAACTAACATTGTCGTTCATAAAGCAAATACGAGCACTCAAAGTCCTTTGGCATCGTAGCGTCGAGTACCTCTAACATCATATGGACCGCGAATGATCGCTCAAATACAAGTGCCGGTCATGCGATTGTCGCCGCAAACGAAGAGGTTCTTACCTGGGATATCAAGAAGGGGGAGCTTTTGAGTCGCTGGAGGGATGAAAACTGCTCTGCTCAAGTAACAGCCATCGCGCAAAGCAAGAGCGACAAAGATGTCTTCGCTATTGGCTATGACGATGGCAGCATCCGTTTATGGGACAGCAAAATTGCGACCACCATAGTCAGTTTCAATGGTCATCGATCCACGATTACGATCCTCGCATTCGACCAGTCTGGGGTGCGCCTTGCAAGTGGCTCGAAAGACACGGATGTTATTATGTGGGATTTGGTGGCAGAGGTGGGTCAGTACAAGCTTCGAGGACACAAGGATCAGATCACCGGTCTGGCATTCGTGGAGCCGCAGCCGGAAGTATCTGAGGATACTGCCGACCAGGCAATGGTCGTTGAAGGCGCAGCTACATCGGAGGGCTTTCTGCTTACAACCGGAAAGGACTCTTTGATCAAGCTGTGGGATCTGTCTTCTCGGCATTGCATCGAGACTCATATCGCCCAGACAAATGGCGAATGCTGGGCATTGGGTCTGACTCCAGACTTTAGTGGTGCTGTCACCGCCGGCAACTCAGGCGAGATGAAAGTCTGGTCACTTGACACATCTGGATTGATCACGTCACAGCAGCAAGTCGATATCCCCCAAAGTAGGCATTTTCTTCAGGACCGAGGCACCCTCCTCCGTCAAGGCAAGGACAAAGCCACCGAAATCATCTTCCACCCCCGCCGAGACTATTTCACCGTACATGGCTCTGATAAATCGGTCGAAATCTGGAGGATACGAAGTGAATCAGAGATCAAGAAGAGTCTGGCCAGAAAGAAGAAGAGAAGAAAGGAAAAGTTGGCCTCGAAAAAAGGCGCCGAGGATGAAGAGATGGATGTCGATGGAGAGCAGGATGAGGACCCCAGTAAAGCTTCTGTCATCGAGTCATTCGCGCAACATCTTATTATTCGGACTGGCGGGAAGGTGAGATCTGTTGACTGGGTGCTCAAGCATGGTCATAAGGGGCTTCAATTACTCGTCGGGACCACTAATAACCAGCTGGAATTGTATAACATCACAAAGGAGAAGAGCAAGTCGAAACAGGACGATGTGCCTGATTATAACCGGGCTATGGCAGTTGAGCTTCCCGGCCACCGAGCCGACATTCGTGCTTTGGCCTTGAGCTCTGACGACAAAATGCTTGCCACTGCATCCAACGGCAGCCTCAAGATCTGGAATGTAAAAACGCAGTCATGCATCCGTACGTTCGAGTGTGGGTATGCTCTATGCTGTGCGTTTTTGCCGGGAGACAAGGTTGTCATCGTTGGAACCAAGGGAGGCGAGATCGAATTGTTCGATGTTGCATCAGCGCAGCTACTTGATAATGTCTCCGCTCACGAAGGAGCCGTCTGGTCACTACAAGTTCATCCCGATGGTCGATCAGTGGTCACTGGAAGCGCCGATAAGACCGCCAAGTTTTGGAACTTCCATATTGTACAAGAAGAAGTGCTTGGGACTACTCGAACAACGCCACGGCTCAAATTGAGCCAATCAAGAACTCTCAAGGTTTCCGACGATATTCTGAGTCTCAGGTTTTCCCCTGACGCAAAGCTATTGGCTGTTGCTCTCCTGGACAGCACGGTGAAGGTGTTTTTCACAGACTCGCTGAAGCTTTACCTGAATCTTTATGGCCACAAATTACCGGTTCTCAATATGGATATATCATACGACAGTAAACTCATCGTCACCTGTTCGGCAGACAAGAATGTACGCATATGGGGTCTCGATTTTGGCGATTGCCACAAAGCTTTATTCGCGCATCAAGACAGTATTTTGCAGGTTGCGTTTGTCCCGCATAATCAGGATGGCAACGGCCATCACTTCTTCAGCGCAAGTAAGGACCGTACAATCAAGTATTGGGACGGTGACAAATTCGAGCAAATCCAGCGAATCGACGGCCACCATGGTGAGATATGGGCACTTGCGATGAGTCGGAGCGGTAGCTTTATTGTCAGTGCAAGTCATGACAAGAGCATTCGAGTGTGGGAGGAGACGGACGAACAGATCTTCCTTGAAGAAGAACGGGAAAAGGAAATTGAAGAGCTTTACGAGAAGACTCTGACTTCGTCTCTCGAACGGGACCCTGATGAAGACAAAGACGTCGAGGTCGCTGCTGCCACCAAACAGACGGTAGAAACGTTGATGGCCGGTGAACGCATTGCAGAGGCCCTCGAGCTCGGAATGGCCGATTTGCATGTCATGCGGGAATGGGAGGAAGCCAAGGCAGCCAACCCGAATGTTGGACCGCCCCAACGAGACCCCATCTTCGTGTACCAAGGAAACATCAGCGCCGAGGAATACGTCATGAGTGTTCTGCGAAAGATCAAAGCATCTGCTTTGCATGACGCACTGCTGGTACTGCCCTTCGCAACGGTCCCGTTGCTCTTCACCTTCCTCAATCTCTTTGCCCTAAGATCGATGAATATCCCCCTCACCTGCCGGATACTCTTCTTCATGCTTAAGACTCACCACAACCAAATTGTGAGCAGCAGGACAATGAGGGTTATGCTTGACGGCATCCGAACAAATCTCCGAAAGTCTCTCAAGAGGCAAAAGGATGAAATGGGCTACAACATCGCTGCGTTGAAAGTGGTCGGGATGCAACTTAGGTATAACAGTGTCAAGGACTATCTTGACGAGAACTGGGAAAATGAGGATGAAAGCCAGAACGTCAAGAAACGGACCTTTGTTCATGTGTCCTAGGATGAAGTCCATGGTCCTAGACACTTATAGACACTCACCGATACCTTCAACGGCGGCTATGGTAGACAGGCACAATACTGGGTCATTGTAATATTGAACCATTCTATATACCTTCACTGTGATCCACGACGCGTCCCATTCCGTTATTCGTACCCTATTAAAGCTGAACCGAACTGCAGTAGATGCTGAAGTGCATTCCAAGCTGCAAAAACCTTCGAAAACAACACTTCGCAGTGTGCAACCCCTCCCCCACAAAAGTCAGGGGGGTGGGGGGAGGGCAATGCGAGCTAGTCTCCACTTTGGGCCGGGGATCGCACTGAGCAATTGTACCTCGGCATTGACGCAACGTCAGCTAAACCTGGGGTGTCGTCCAAATCAAACCCTCTTCATCTACGATCATGTCAATGTCTCGCTCTACACAGAACCGGAGCTTCCACCTTAACATGCGATAACCGGGAAGAGCTGAAGGGCACCATCGTCAACTGTCGATTCTAGCTCGAAAAGAAACACAACTATCACAATGGCGGGTCGCGTGCGGCATCCCATCGACGTCAGTGCTTTGGAGAAGTACATCGCCGAACAAGTGCCCGAGATCAAGGTGCCACTGGAAGTGACGCAGGTATGTCAACTGGGATTGCGTTCTTTCCTGCCTTCATACGATACACAATAGCTTACTAACACAATGCTCCCTCACAGTTCGGCTTCGGCCAGTCCAACCCGACCTACCAACTCACCTCCCCATCCGGCGACCGCTACGTCCTCCGCAAAAAGCCCCCGGGCAAGCTCCTCTCCAAAGCGGCGCACAAAGTCGAGCGCGAATACCGTATCATCGCGGCCCTAGGCCCGACCTCAGTGCCCGTCCCTAAAGCATACTGCCTCTGCGAAGACGCCTCCATCATCGGCACTCCCTTCTATATCATGTCCTTTCTTGACGGCCGCATCATCGTCGACCCCTCTATGCCGGACTCGCCGCCCCAAGAGCGCGAAGCCCTCTACAAAGCCGCGACCACGACCCTGGCCAAATTACACAGTGTCGATTTTCGGTCCGTGGGCTTGTCCTCTTTCGGCAAACCCTCGGGCTTCTACGACCGCCAGCTCGCGACGTGGCGGCAAATCTGCGACGCGCAAGCCGGGACCGTCGATGTGGAAACAGGGAAACCCGTTGGTGCGATCCCACATACGGACGAGTTACTCGAATTCTTCAACGACGAAAGGCTTCGACCTGTAGACCGCGGCACCCTCATCCACGGCGACTACAAAATCGACAACCTCGTCTTCCACGCCGTTGAACCTCGCGTAATCGGCATACTCGACTGGGAAATGAGCACCGTGGGCCATCCCTTGTCCGACCTGGCCAACATGATGAACCCCTTTTACACAAGCTCTATGCCCCGTCAACCGGGCCAGCCCGACGTCGGGAAACCTTTTCGTCCAGGAGCCACTTCGGGGTTGCCCACGCCCGAAAAGATCATGGCGTGGTATCGCGACGAGGCGGGTTGGGACCCGGTACCCGAGATGAATTGGGCTGTGGCTTTTAGTGTTTTCCGATCATCGGCCATTTGCCAGGGCATTGCGGCGAGGGTGGCGACGAGGCAGGCCAGTAGTGAGCAGGCGAGGCAGTATGGAGATATGATTGGGCCGTATGGGGAGTTTGCGTGGTCTTTGGTTGAGAAGGTAAGGGAGAAGGGGAGCATATCTGCGAAATTGTAAAATGTAGCAAGTTTATCAGTAAAAGGGGTTTACACGTTGAGGAACTGTTATGATTTCGCGGTTGAAAGCTGTAGTATCTGGCCCACTTGAACTTGGCGGGAATGACTGTCTTTGAACCTACAAAGGTCTAGTGATAGTGGGATTTCATACCTTAGACGTTGGGCAATGCCACACTTCACCCAGCATTAGGCAACTGGCAAAAGCACATAATGTGAAAACCGCTCGATTGCTATCTCTGCTATATAAGACTACCTCATTAAATCATCGCTGTGAAATGCGGTTGTACGGCAGAGCAGTGTCCGCGGGGAAACGGAGATAGCGTACAAAGTCTGACCACTTATCATGCCGAGAAATATACATGAAGGATGAGAACCATGTGAGGCCGGTATCCCCGAGAATCAGAGTCGGGAAGGTAATAATCACTAACACCTCATGCAAATCCATCGTGGGGTGTTTCCTGTTCATGGTGTGCGACCTGCCATCCTTATACGCCTCGAACGCCTAGCATAACAACAACGAAAGTAAAGCCGCCAACAAGAAGAGAAAAGGCCACGATGTACTGATGTTCCCTGTTGTGCAACTCCGCAGGTAAAAATAGTTAGGAAAGAAAAAATCGATGCTAGCGTCTATAGATGGGGGGAATGGCATTGAGACACAATGATTGGGAGCAGAACTTAGTCAACATCCTCTTCGCTCATTTCATTCACCCGGGTGAGCCGTCTAGGGCGAAGTGCACGCATAACTGCCAAAGGATTTAGGACAACGTCGGCCCAGAAGTCCTCGTCGTCCTATGCTTGAGGCCAGTTTGGGCGGAACGGGTCTGCAGCATTTGTCGAACTTCCAGAATTCATAGAATGCAGGGGGTTGGGATATTGGCCAGCCGGAACGCCCATTAGAAACGGCAGTTGATCTCTATCAAGAGTCGAACTCAACTGAGGGAGGTTGTAATAAGGCTGCCCAGGGGTCGTCGACGATATGTAGGAGGACGTAGGTCGAACAGAAGGAGGAGATCCGCGCAGGCTGGTATGGCGGCGTCTTCCCGTTGGCGAGCGGCGCTCGGGTGAAGCATGCCAGGCGGCCCGATGGGTGTCCCTGGGGCGATAGCTTGGAACTTGATAAGATTCGCCTGGCGAGCCAGGTTGGGGACGAGGTATCGCGTGCATTGTGAGATGCGCATGTCGACCCATGAAGCCCATCATGTGATGACGTTGCTGGCGAAATTGAGGCTCAGACGGGACCTTGTCTCTGCAATATGGGCAACTGTCAGATTCTTCAAACCACTTCTTAATACAATGGTCGCCAAAGACGTGTTTGCATCTGGGAAGTCGCAGGGGCGCCTCATTGATGCCCTCGGGGTTCTCGATGCCGAACTCATTGTAACAGATTATGCAGGCTATCGAAGTCAGAAATGAGAAAGGGGACTCAGAGGTAACTGTCTCGACTTACTCCTCTCGCTCTCAGGCAAATCCTGGATAGTGACACTTTGTAACGACGAGATAGCACTTCTTGAAGCTACACGTCGCGTTGGCAGAGACCCCCTGAGAAGCTGCTGTTGACGGATCGTTTCTTCAGGACCAGTCAATGAAGGTGGAAGCAGGCCCGCCTCTATCATCCTACGCATCGTTACTGCCTCGGGGTCGTTGGGATCTGCTTCTTCGTCACTGGATGGTTCTGAACTGGAGGCCGCGGTGCGAGATCGGCCGAGGGCGGCAGCCGATGATTCTCTACGGGGCATAAACTCGGGGGCCGCGAAGGTGCTTGATGGCGTTCCCAAGGTTGGGCGTAAAGCTAAAAAGCATGTCAGGTGTGCAATTCTGTGTGTTCATGGAACCGTAAAGTACGCAATAGTGATGATGCTCACCTAGCTGTGCGTGTTCTCCCTCAATCGTCCGCCCCCCCGAATGTCCCCTGGGTTCCTGTCTCGTGGGGGATGGGGGCTCAACATTATGCACTGAATGGCGATTCAGACTGCGAGGTTGTGGCCTAAGAAAGTTAGAAGTGTCGCCAATGCGAGGCAGTGGTCAAAACATATAAATCCACTCACATGCTTGTGGTTTGACGCGGCGCCGGGTTAGAACTCAATGAAGGCAAGCCACCTGCCCGGCCCGCGTGCGAATCCCCAGCTCCCCCAAAGAATCCGCTTTGGCTCTGTGTGGGAGGTGGTCCACCGATTCTGGGTAAGTTCGGCATCATGGGTCCGGGATAGTAAGAGGGCATGTGAAGGTGTGCATGAGCGTGTGGGTTGTAGTTTTCTTGCCCATTCATTGGCGGGTAGTGTGGTTGACTTCCGGGGTTAGATTGCGGGAGCCCCGGACCAGGCCCGGTGATGGGTGGGTAGCTCGGTGAATAGAAATTTGGGCCAGACCGAGGATAGGGAGCGAGGGTTGGGTGCTGCCAACTTTGATGCGGGTTATTGTTGTGGTGGTGATATTGCGGTGGCCACCAGCTGGCGCCTGGGGAGCTGGCGTGTACTGGATCGTATGCGTATGTGCCTCCGCCGCCCCGAGGACCTGGGTGCATGCCCGGATGCCGACTCGGTTCTGCTGTGTGTGACCCTGGGCAAGGCGAGGAAAATGATTGTGGTTGTTGCTGTTGTTGTTGTTGTTGCTGGTCTATGTCCATGGGCGTCAGGCCTGCCCGATCAGGGGACGACGAGTGCATCACAAAGTCCATGGCTGCGGGGTCCATTGACAATTCGGTATAGTGTCGAGAGCTGCGGCTCTGGTTCGAGGCCGCGCCCTCGCTCTCGTCCGCGTCGTTCCCTACTTGCTGTTGGGAAAGCACCCGAAGCCACGATTGTCTTCTTCTTATTCTTCGTCTCTTCTGAATCTATCTCGAGGCGAAACCGGGCATGAGGGGAGACTTAGGGAGCTTGAGCCTTGTTTCGGAAGGGTGTTGTCGACAACACGAAGCGAGGGAGGGGTTTCAGTCGCTGTGCCTGCCCTGCCAAGGAGATAATCGGCGATAGTGTCGAGTAAGGCGTCCGATCTTGCAACAGCGGAGTCACCACCAGTTCAGTTGTAGATTGCGCTCGCCCCCTCGTCAGGTCGAGTAAAGGCGAATGTGGTGGCTGTGTGCTTAGATAAAGCCGCTGTGATGCACGAGGTGGAAAAACACTTTGAATCCTATGATCTTATTGCGTATTTGTATTTGGGTGTCACGAATGATAGCAGACAAATAGTAGGTGGGGGGGAGGATATGGTGCAAGATGTCGGAAAATATGACGACAGGAAGCCAGAGAGCAGTTCGTATACAGACCACGAAGAAAGAGACAGCGGAGGAGAGCAAAAGTCTCACTGGAGCCAGGAGAGGTTGGCAAAGGTTACTACTTAAGAAAGGGAAGCGGACGGAGGAAGGAAGGAAGGGTGGTTTATCAACCAAGTCAGTCTCACCTTAGGCGTGCCTACCCGAGTGGTGAATGCCTAGAATTCCCTTGCGCTGAGCTGGCGTCGGTGCTGGCACTGGTACTGACTGGCACTGGCGCTGGGCAGACTTCCGCCCGACGTGCGGGTTTAAAAAGCGTAAAAGGCATGTACGCAAAAGGTTCGTGGTTCATCGAAAAAATGCTTAGGCGGGAGCTAACTACACGCACACAAGTAATACGGCCGCGTTACGTTGGATATTTGACGAGGAGGGCCTGGACTACCTGGACAGGCAGTGGCCCTGATGAGTTGGTTTCCAATCTAGTCTCTTGCGTCAAATCCGACCACTGGCAGGGTACTTATTATTACGGCCAGTACAAGAATAGAGTGACCTACCTACGTTGTTAACCGCTCGCCTCGCCATGTGAATGAAGGCTGAATGTAGCTCATGTTGCCGTTCTAAAGTTGTCAAATTACCTCTAAATTCCCGTCGTCTTGTTGGGCTTGGAACGCAACATGCCATTTGCTGCATCTGGGCGGTTTTGCGTCTTGAACTCTCAATTTCATCATGATTACAAGTCATGTCCAAAGTACCACGGATGATGGCTGGCTTTTCGTCCACCGCCTATCGCACCGGACCTGCAAGAACCCCATGTGATCCACGACGACGACCCCTCGGTGGACCGTGGGCTGTGGGCCGTGGTGGCATGGAACGTGGTGGGCTGTTGGCATCACTTTGGATCACTGAGAATGGAGGGCTTGGACACGACAATCATCCTGGATTGGAACATGGCCGGCTGCAAGGTCATAAAAGGTTCCCCCGCCTCGATGTCCAAATGGTAAGCGAATGTGTGTCCTATCCCATCAAGGTCCCGTTACTTCTTTTCGACGCGTGAATCAACAAACCCAATGGCGATGTATGATGGGATTGCTCGCAATTTACGAGGCGCCCGCTTCTTCTAGGTTACAACTTACGAGTACCAACATTCATGGACCATGGCCAGGCAATCCACTACCGCATCGTATCGTCACCAAGAGACTGCATTTCAAGGGTTGAAGGTACCCCGTCACGCAAAAAAAAAAAATTGGGTATTACATGGCAACTTCGGTCTCATTCCACCTACTGCTGTTGTCCTTTCGGCTGCGGCACAAACAAGTCCCGTTTGACGGTCCTCCACCTTTCAGCGCCTCGCTGCAGTCCAGTGTTCTTCCAGCGTTCTTGGACCTGATACAGCCGCGGACGGTAGCCACGGGGCACGCACAGGGCCGCAGCTATTTTTTTTTCGTTGTCTCTAAACCATTCGCTGCTTCATTTGAACTCTATGGACAGGCTTCCAGGTTTGGGAGCAATAGGCCGCGCGACAAACTTCCCAGCCCCGGCAAGTCCAGCGGCGAGCCCATTTCTTCCAAAGTTGGAAAGGTTGCTAAAGGGATAAAAGGCAAGGTCACTCGCAACTTGAAGCTTATCGTTATTACTTTTGACCCTCGTCAGTGCTTGCCGGGACAAGACAACGCAGTTGGTTGTGTTCCGTATCTCCGCTTTCCACCATGGAACCGGCAAGTACGGTTCGTCAAGAGCAGACCTAAGTGATCGTCTGGATTGATAGCCAGTCCTGGAGGAAATGTGCAGTTAGAGGCATCCCCGCCCATAACTCTTTGCAATCACCGCATCAGGCGAACAGCTTCGAGCCAACACGTTTTTGCGCCGTCTCTTAGTTGCGATGTCGCCGACTTTTCCGTGCATTTGGGCATCGCCTAATATAGATATATACCTGGAGTGTGTGGAATGACGGATCCCTAGCGGAAGGTATTGCCGTCGGTTCCGATCTTTAATAGTATAACAATCCTATCAATCTAGGCATGGTATCCCTGGACTCGAGGCAAGTGTTAGCGACTGAAAACGAGTCGTGCTACCACTTCCATATCCTATTAATTTGAAGCAAGGAAACGTATTGGTATTTGAGGAGCTGCCTTGTATCATTCCAGCCTCAAGAGACTCCTTTGGAGACTAGGTGTAGTTTTCCGTCTCAACCACGCCGATATCCGTAGACCAGGATATTATCGAATCAGTTCAGGCTAGCAAACCTTAAGTTTTTCGCTTTGACTTTGTGCAGTAGTCTCCGTCGCGATGTCTCATGCGAGGTTTTGGCCTCAAGTGTTAGACATGAGCATTTATCACCTTCTGAAGTCAACGCCCCTCACTCCCCACTGTTTGTTAGACTGGGCGGGTGCGGCGTGGCTGACGAAAATTCCGAGTTGAAGAGTGTGCTCTGAGAACAAGAACGCACCTGCCAAGGTAAATTGCAGTACACACGCAAGAGGCAATTGTTGCATTGAAGTGACCTTGCCTGCTTACACTAACCGAACATTGAAGGTACCGTCTTCAGAGCAACTAAAGTATTGGAGGAAGGTATAAGTTACGACCGAACTTAGAAGCAACGCCTCGCGCATTCCTCAGCTGCCCCTCCTCTCCGAGCTCGCCCTTGTCGTTCTGGGCAGCTGCGTTGTCGTTTGCATCTTCTCATTGGCCAGCAGCTTCTTGATCGACTCCAGGGCTCCCTGACTTGGAGATTCCGGCAATATGCACATCGACTCTTTCAGATTGTTGTTGCGAAATGTGATGTGGTTACATGTTTGCGTCTTCCAAACACGAGAGCACGAGAGCATACACATCGCATTTTCAAATTACAGCCAACTTGAAAGGCATCTTCCGGTGGCAGCCGCAGCTAGTGCAAGGGGCACCACCTGTTGGGTGGTTTTCCTCTTATCACTCGTCAACTCGACGGCCGGACACAGGCGGCGCCGTGTTTGGAGTTTTACCCCTCCCCTTCGCCTGCTCCGCTGCTTTCACAGTCGCAACGAGCAAGGTGCGGTACAGCTCATCAACACGCAGGTCCGCATACAAGATACCGGGCTCGCCCCATCCCCCCGACTTAGTTGACTCTCGAAACCAGCCTTTCCGGCAGTCGGTTAGCCCGCCTCTCAGTGCACACTGCCATGCCGCTTTGCCACCACCTGCACCATCAATGACAACCTATCCACATCCATGGACGAAAAGCCTGTGCAGCAGACACCTCGTCTTTCCTTTCCGACCCAGCTATTGGACTCAGCCAGCCCCTCCTTCTTCAGCCATCAGGCATGATAACATTCAGCCAAGTTTCGCACCCGTCCAGCGACAGGGTGGTTTTTCCCTGCAACGCCGCGCATTAGATGATTCATCGTCCCCTTACACCGCATCAATGACCCGTTGCAATAGTATCCGCACCGACGAGGCACGACAAGGAATCTTTCCTGCTGGTACGACCGAGTCCAGCAGTCAAGTGATCCGGCGCGCCCGGGGCAGATCGCTCTTGTTGTTCTCTCCACTGACTCGCAAATTGTTACTGCCAACCCTACGGGGCCCTACGGGGTCAATTTGCGACGCTATTAGTGCCATTTCCAGCGGAAGGAATGGTGCCCTACTGTTGCGGAGATGATAGTGAGTACATCGGATGCCTTCCGCTTCCTTTCACTCGTCTCTACTGTATAATGTTCTTTCTCGCCTCAAACCTTTTCATTTGCCAGAACTATTGCCTTATCACCGGTCATATTGACTCACTTGTCAGGCCCAGCAAGGTTGTTGATATGAATGACGAATACCACCCTCTACCTGAACAGGCGTACCTGCCATGGGATCGCAGGATTCGAACGTCTCGTGGTTCTCAGGTTTGGGCGAGCCTGCATAACCCACCCAAATGCGATCGGAAGCTCCCGCCAGACCGTATTCGTCATGAATGAAGATGCAACTGAGGTCCAAACTCGATGCCTACTCCGGGCCACTACTCGCTCTGTTTCAACTTGGTTCAAGCTCATGCTTGCCTTGTTCGCCATGGTTACTGTCAAAGCTGTAATTTCGCCATTGGTCCTCGTGCCCTTCATTGGTTCCCACGATGTGACGGCGCCGCATCTGTGCGTTCCACCACAACCATGCCTTCAGGAAACTTCCGCCCAGAGAACGAGAGGATTTTGACATTGATATACGCAGGCATCGGATTAGTGCAAGTGTCAAGCCTGACGCCGGCCCATCGTCAAGATGCACAACTTTCGACAGCTGAACACATAATCCACAAAGTGAGACGGCCTTTGCTGTGTCGCATGCCAACACCTGTATATGCTGGGCTGCGCACTGCTGGTGGCATACTCTTCTCTATCAACAACCAAAAAGCCTCGAATTCGGTAACTTTTGTCTCGGTCTCATAAGAAGCTATGCTGTTGAGAAGGACTGGAAGCCTGATTTCAGTAACGGTCACGTCATGTTCTTGGCCCCGGCTTCTTCACGTGCCGTCAAGCCAACCTTCGTTGGTGGATCGGTCACTACAGACATCTCATAGAAGACGCCTTGTGAACTGTGCCCTCTGGCCTTGCATTTATTGACCGGGATTGAGTCCTTCTCGGGCTGTAGACATATGCCCGACTACGAGTTGAGAAAGGAGTGCGTGCTCGGCAGCAGGGCTTCTCAGACTTGGTATACCCAATGGAACTCGCCGGAGTGGGCGATCAACAGATTGTAATGCGGAAGGTTGGGTTCCATTGTCCCTCTAGTTGGTAAATATTCTCACGTCTGCATCGTCCGCTAGCTAACGGAACTGAAAGCGGGCCAGGTGTTTCCCCTTTCCATCATTACCGTCGATAGTCTATTTTCAGTGAAGTTGCAAATATGTTCGCAACGTTTAGACCATGGCTCCTGTGATGTTCTGCCCCGCTGAGATGGGTTCCACCGGTGGACAGTGGTTTCCAAGGTGACCATGTCGTCGCCAAACCTCACCATACCAAGGTAGAGACCATACTGGCGAACGCAGTTTCCAGCTATGTTCTGCAGGTGCGTAGGCGATTAGCCGAATCGCAAATTTGCAAAGCCACAAAGCTGATGAGCATACTCTATTTGGTTGTCATGAGCCATCCATGGTAGTACGAACAGTCTGCAAGATACGTATTTACATGACGGTGTATATACAGATGAATGTCTTTGCACGTTGACGGGTATTGGATTGCGTGGATGTCACGACACCCGCCTCTGTACATTCTGTATAACTAGATGTCGTAACGTGAGAAATCCTTGAATATGAGACACCTTTCCGTAAGATAGCAGTAAGACATGGTTTCATGTAGTTCGGTTGACCATGCCAGTCAATAGTCGTGACGACCATATTGAAGAGGTGTGGAGTTCTCCTCTATACTTGCTGTGATGTGAAAACGTACGGATTCTGGATAGAGGGACAAAATGAAACCAAGGCGCCGCCATACTTTGTTCCTGAAGAGATATTACATCAAGCCTTACATAGCAGTATTTCGGATTTTCACACAACACCGCAATGTGGATACGTATCTCCCAATTGAGGTGGAAAGCGGTGGAAGGGAGATATATACAAGTGATGGCGTTAAAAATAGACTTCCACCAGACGCAATTCATGACACAGGGGTCGTTAGCTCGTTCATTATCTACTAACGAGACAGCAATCAAGCACTTAAGTAGGCAAGATGCCATGTGCCAGGGATGAAACGAACAAGCCAAGCAAGCACAGCGATATTCCGACCCCACCGTCTGTCGTATCTCGGGTATCAAGCTCTCTCGCCTTCTAACACAACCCATACGTCAATACCAAACATCCCTCTCCCGTATTACCACAACTCATCACCCCTACCCGCCCCCTCTTTTCACCTCAACGACCCCCACCTCCCTTCCTCCCAAAACCCTCTCAAACACGGCTCCATTCCCCTCCCCTCTCTTATCCAACACCGCAAACCAAACCCCCCTAAACCAACCTCCCCTAAATTCCTCTTCCTCGAGTACATCCAACCAGCACGCCGCCACGTCTTCAGGAGGGTTATGAAACGCCCCACACCCCATGGCGCCCAGGACCAACAACTCGTGTCCCTCCCGCGCCGCGATCCGCAACACCATGCGCATCTTCTTCTTGGTCAGGCTGCGGTCGGCGTTGTACTTGAAGCCTGTTTTAGCGTCGTTGAGGGGCGGGGAGCGGAGGGCGGCCGCGCTGATTACGCTTACTACTGGTAGGCTCCTAGGAGTGGTAGGAGCGGTCGTAGAGGTGTTGGGAGTAGTCGCAGCGGTTGAGGAGGGAATGGTAATGACTGAGGTAGTGGAAGATGGGCCCGATCCCAGAAAAAGTTCATGTCCCTCTCGCATAGACGACCGAATAATAACCACATCGGGAGTGTAGATAGCCGTCAGAGGGCTCCAAGGGTAGTACTCCTTATGCAGCGACAGGTATAGCGAGCTCCGATAACAAAGGGCCTCCTCCTGCGCCACGGAGCCATTGAGCCAGCCTCCACCGGGTTTCTTGTCCGAGGCTAGGTTCAGGACTGCGACGCGAGTGTTCCTCCTCTCGTTTTCGGGGATGGCCATGTCCCCTTCCTGCGGTGCCACAACAGAGGCGGGCATGGCAATAGCAGCGTCAAAGGTATCCTGGTTGACCACCACGACCCGAGTGCCGTAGATATTTGACTTGCCGGGGACTGTAAACTTGGGGCATTGCGAAGGGTCGAGCGGTGGGAGCTCGTCCAGGCTCAGGTTTTCCGAGGACGAGGCGTCCAGATGGGGGAGTTGTTGCAGGATTCCGGGCAGTGCCGCCTTGGTTTCTTTGGCGATTTCTGCGAGGGCTGCGCGGCGCTCACGGACGGCCTTTGGAATTGGCATTTTGCCCTGCATGGCTTTCCAAGCAGAGGGATTTGAGGATTTGGGGATCAAAAGGTCATGCCACTGCGTATGTCAATGGGGTAGAAGGAGATACCTCAGGTCATGCAAGGGATTAGGCAACGGACGAGTTGGTGGCCCAAGAGAATAGCATCCTGTTCCATAGCATTCGCCAGCCTGCATACATAACGCAAACCTTGAAGCTTCAGGTTTTCACGTCTGAATGCTTTCCAATTCTGGTAGTTGTTGTTTTCAGAAATCGAATCCTGCGTGACTTGATGAGCAATTGTTGTTTGTGTGCGACTACGTGCTTGATGCGGCTGAACAAACCTAATTGTCCCCTTCAGGCTTTTCATCGGCGTTTGGAAACCAGACACGACCGAAAACGAAAAATGCTATGTTCATTCACAGAAACAAAGCAATTCGTCTGCTAGAATGAGTGTATCAATGTGACTAGTTATTCATAGCTTGCCCAGGCGATTACTATTTGGGCTGTTGTTGGTGGGTGGCCTTGCGCCTTGATCCCCCGCATTGACAAGTCTATAACATGTTCAAATTTGAGCTGGCCGGACCAATGGAATAAGCATCCCAACCATGTAGACAACACATCACAGATGAATATTGACAGCAGCATAATTTTAGAACTACTATATTGCAGTCCAGACTATCTATGGCCCCCCCTTTTGGCCGGCCGATACAGCGTGTAAATTAGGCTCTCTCCCTCCGTATCTCCCTCACGAGCGCACACACGCTGAATATGGTGGGGCCATTTCCCCTTTCCCTTTTCCCATGTCTAAACTACTCGCAATCATTGTCTCAACAAATCAAAGGAATGGTATCACGTATCCTCCAATCCATCCCATTTGACAAGCAGGATTATTCCACCTTTCTCGAAAAATAAATCCATCGCATGTGCAGCCGGGGGACGAGACTGCGGGGTTGTGATTTTTTGTAATGTACAGAAGAGAGTGTAAGAAGGTATAGTAGTAACACAACGGGGGGTTTCAAGAATAAACTAGGCATGTAGACATTAGGGAAGGTGGTTTTGTGGTCATAATTCGTGAGATGTGGAGTTGCTGTGAAAGGACTCAGGTTGGCCTCTCCTGCCTCACCCTTTTTCAACACAATTTCTAAGCCTTCGCCCACTTGGCTCTGCTCTTTTCTTCGACCCAGTGGCATATGCCTGCTGGCATCGGTGGGTATCTTTGGTGTGTGGATCGAGATCGAGGCCGATTTCGAAAAATATGTTGGTGTGTAGATGCGTCGAAGATGACTGCAATGCATTCTCCGTGCTATCCAAACGCGGCATTATGGCAGATGAGAAAAACTGACACGGCGCCATCATACATGCGGTACGCCAGGCCTGCCTTTGGTGAGAGAATCAAGGAGCTCATGCGGTGGTATCCGTTGCATACCACTACCACGGTCGTACATGGACGTCGGCGCGGGTACATACCCTTCGCGCTTCTTCCTGTACCGATCCAAAGCAAGCCCAGCGACTACGATGAGCAGCATCAAGCCTAGTGAGACGGCAAGTGCGATAAGGACGACGAAACCAAGAGCCAGGTGCCCATCTGCGTGATGTGATTAGCAAAGAACAAGCAATGGAGGAATTGTGTGAAAGCTTACCTGACGAGGTAAAGAAATTCTGTTTCTGCACGAATATCTTTGCAATCGATCCGACAGTATTACCCGCGTTACCAGTGAGAGCGTATGGCTGGATCACTGTCCCGTTGAACGTAGCACTTGATGCAGTTCCGAAGCCAGGAATGGCTAAGGAGCCAGTAATCATGAGAACTTGATTGGCATCCACCAGGTCGGATGAGTCGTGTGAAGACGATAGACTGAAGACTTGCAAACTGCTGATGGTGGTACCTTCGTCGAAAGTGGGTTCGAGAGACTTCCATGACACCCCATCGTACTTCATAAGGTACACGGAGCCGTTGGTGGCGGTACCCGAGGCCCAGACTTGAGTCCCGTCACTATTGGCTGCCGTAAGCGCATCAACGGGTCCCGGGAGGGACGAGGCAGACGGAAAACCGCTCCAAGTCGATTTGGAGGCATCATACGATGCAAGAAACGCGTTCGAGTTGTTGAGAGTTAGGTTTCCGCCGACCACAAGTGTTGTGTCGCTGGACCAGATCATACCATTCACGTCTCCTTCGAGTCCAAAGCCGGGGCGGTTCCACTGAGCGTTGGACGTTGAAAAAGTGCAGACACCAGGACATTCCAGAGAGCCGGCATAGGCAAAGGAGCCGCCAACATAGACGTCACCAGTGTTCGGTCGGACATTAATCGAAGAGACAACACCCTTCGCACCGGTCAAAGAAGGAGGTTGGGTGTTAAATTTCCTATCGACGAGGTTGTACGAGACAAAGCCCCTCACGTCCAAGTCGGATATAGTGCCGTTGATGTCACCGCCGGCGAATAGGTTGTTGCCTTGGACTGCGAGAGCCAAGAAGACGGATTCGTCAGAAATCCCAGCAGGCAAGCCTGTGGTGGTCTCGTCATTCCCATCGATGAGAATGACGTTGCTAATGCTCGAGCCATTGGTGGTGCTTGCAGTGAAGTGACCAGCAAGAATGGTCAGGTTGTGGTCTCCAGACTCGTAGAAGGCACCCGTCACAACACCTGAGAGAGTGCTGTGGCGATTGGCTAAGGAGGCACGCTTGGCGATGCTAGCTCCGTTCGTGGCATTGGAGGTGGAGGTAATGTCGATGGGGAAAGTTCCAATGCTACCACTCAAAGTGGCAGCGCTATCTGCTTTGAGCGTCTGGGCAGAGATTGAACCGGCATACAGGGAGCTCCCGTCTGAGAGATTGAGCAGAGCAGTAGTCAATAGGCCATCGATAGAAGGCAAATTGCCGTCCAAATTCTGAAGCCAGTTATTTTGGGACGTGACCCAAACAGCAAAGCCGTCTACTGCAACAGCATCATTACTGCCAAACGCCAAAAGTGTCCTAAAGCCTCCCGTCAAAGTTATGACGTCCTCGGGCGTGTCGCTGCTGATGTTCAATGCCATGGGCACTATGCTTTCAACGGGTGCGTCCACGCCGGCCCCTAGTGGTGACCACACATTGCTCGACTTGTCGTAAGCAGCAATATAGTTCAGACCCGAAGCGGATCCATCCTGTGTGCTGTTGAAATTCCCAGCCGCGTACAGCTTGTCCTTGAGAACACATAAGGAGTTGATGCTGCCATTAAGACCACCATCCAGAGCTACCGTCGAGTTGTCGCGGCTGTCGATGGCTACAATGTTTTTGACACTGCTGGACGAAAAGTTCCCGCCAATGTAAGTGATATCTCCGGACGTGACAAGAGACCTGACGGCGGATTTCGCCGAGAAACTAGATGCGAGCTTGTCGAATGCCGATGTCTTGAAATCAGCCGTATCAATAGTTGTCTTGGCAGGATCGTATTCGTACAGTCCGTTCAGGCCGCCGGTCGAGGTAGTAAGTACGAACTGGACCCTCTGAGCCACTACTGTCACGTTGGATAGAGGGCTTGCCATGGGCGTAAGGGTGACGCTGGGGCGGAACGAATCCGAACTCGCATCCACAAACTCTGCCATGCCCAGAGAATCGTACTTGTCGAAGTTATTCGTCTGATAGAATTGCGTGAAGCCGGGTTGCCCATCAGCAGTCAAGGTATAGGTGACATTTACTTGACCTCGGCTTGAGCAAGTGCCATCCTGTATGCAACCGGGAGTATAGATAGTAATGGTGTAATTGCCAGATTCTTTGATGTCCGGGAAAAAGACCACAGAGGCTGACTCAGAGGTTGGATTGTCCAACTGGGCTGTTAAGTAATCTGAGCTGCTCTTCCCGGACGAGGTAGTCGCCCAGGGACCTGTGGCAGTGGCAGTGGACGGAAAAGAGACGTTAGTAGCGCAACTCGGTTCGTTGAAATCGTTGATGGCGTAAGCAAAGACGTCGTCCTCAAAAAGCTCGATCCCATTCAGACCCCCTCCATTGCCGTACCAGGCAGATACATCGATCCTGAAAGCATTCATGCCGACTTTGTTCACAAAATGAAAGTCCTGGAACTCGACCGTGGTGTTATCACTGAGCGGACACTCGCTTGTGCATGAACGATTTTGATTCGTGGCGGGATCGGTGTAGGTGAAGTTCATAATTCCGTTGATGGGCAGCGCGGTGAACCTCCACGTCTTGGTGCCCCGGCCGTCTTGGTGTGTATTCCACAGGCGAAGTTTGGTAGGCTCAAATCCGAATCTGAAGCTGGCTCGCCACGTGCCCGCAGTGTTGTCCTCCAATAACCACGTGGTTCCAGATCCATCGACGCCACTAGTCTGACAGATGATGTTCTTCGGATCACTGAAACCTGATGTGGACGTTCCCTGGTCTGCCTCAATTGTTGCCGCAGATAGGTTGATGACCTGCCCGTCAGGTTCACTCGGGGTGCTGGTGTTTCCAAGACCGCTGAAGCCGCCCCCAAATATGATATGGCCGGTCGAGGCCTTTGCTATCGTCTCGACGGGTCCGTTAAAGCCCGCAAATGGCAAACTGGCCCAGTTGCCACCTGAGGTCCAGGTAATCGCATTGTGCGAATTCGCGGCTGTAAAACTTCCTCCAACGTACACCATGCCGGCATCGTTATCGCAAAGCAAGCTGTTGACCTGACCAGTGAGTCCTACCAGTGAAGTTATCTTTGACGTGCCAACATCGAACGAGGCTATACCAGGGGATTTCTGTCCTCCTAGACTGGTGAAATTACCACCAAGAATTACTGCATCCCCAAATACACACATGCTCTGGATGGACGCGTCCGTATCCAAGACACTGAGGAACATGCCGTTGGGCAACCGCGTCATGAGCGATTCCGAGCCATTGGTGATGAATGGTGCTTCGGTCTGTCCCTCGAATTCGTACATGGATATTCCAGTGAAATCTCCTGCAATCCCTACCCTCCCCAACTGACTCAGATCGAGTTCCGGACTGGACACGGAGGTCACCGTGATGGCGCGCGAAATTGACACGAAGGAAGTGAGCGTGAGTAGACACGATGTCGAGCTTTGGATGTAGTTGCGCATTGCAGGCCGCCGCCTGAAAGGTATCCGCATAACTGTGATGGCAAGGGACCGAGGCAGCAGATGGTTGAGTTTGCCCCAGTCGGGGGATGATGCCAGAAATCCGAACCTAGGTTGGCTACAGTTACCGGCTTCTGGAATTCATGAGCGACGGCTGTGTTGCGTCTAAAAGTAGACAAATGCCAGGAGGATTGTTGAAGGATTCGTGACCATGGAGGTCAAATGGCAATTGGAATGGGCAACCGTATGAGGGTGTTGGTCAGGACAGAAATTGACGTCGTTTGCACTCGAATGAGTGCCCGAAATGAAAGGAATGATTGTACGGTATCGGCGCCGGTGAACGAGGATTACTGGTAGGCTTGGTATTAGAAATCCTGAGACGACCAGACGATTCTTTGAGGTGCAGATGTGTTTTTTGTTGTTCGTACCTGCAGAATAGATAAAGTTGGATCCGTCTGGTGTCAACAGTTGAAGTTCGCTCTGGATTGGAAGCTAGAGCAGGACGGGGAGATGAGGTCCGTGGGGCCCGTTGTCAATGTGGAGATGAGCCTTGGCCGGTCTAATCCGGACACGTTCAACCGACTGGACAGCGACGAACGAATGGATGCAACCCCCAATTTTATGCGTATGTCCACTGGGTTAGGCAGTGCTAGCTCGCAGGCTCTGCGCTGGCTGGGTAGAGGTGTCTCTTCTTCTTGCTGCTGCTCGCATGTGCGACCGTGATTGGCAGCGTTCCTGCTTTCTGAGATTGATTGACCTTTGCAATACTTCGACGACGTCGAGATGGCCGAAGGCTACGCCTAGTTGGGCAAATTAGTGACTGGGTCGGTGCGCGTGAAGCCGAGATTGAAATTATGGATGACAAAGTCGTCCCACCCGTCCTTTGGTGTCACATCAAGGCGGTGCGCAAGGGAAAATGAAATGAAGTATTGTCCAGTGCTACGAGGCTCTCGCGACCTATTGCACTCTGGAGGCGGTAACAAAATATTTCAGGAAATCATCCGTCACTCACCTGTATCAAAGTGCGACAATATGGTATCACGTTGTGCAGACCGTGCACAATTTTGAATCTGCAACTCTATTGATAAATCGGCAGGTTGGTTCCTCTGGTTTGACGCCCGGCAATGGTTGCTTATGCAGCGACTCTGTTCTGGTGTTTGAAGTATGGTTTGGAAACGAATGTGGAGGGCAATAGATTTCCCCTGAAGTTGTGACGAGTATTGATCAACCTGGCGCGATTCTTGGTTTGCAAGATCTCTCGTTCGTTTGAGATGGTTGGTGGTCTCAGATCAGGGGCACGGAAGGCCGAGACTGGTCGGGCTGCCGGAAAAGAGTGACTGGAAGATGGTAAAAGAAAAAAAATGATGCCACAAGGCGATCAGACGACAAGTAGTGCGATAGATTCCTGACCACCTCTTGTTTGCTGTCTAGAAATTTTGGTAAAAGAGTGACGATATCCAGATTGGATATGATTTTACGCGTCGCAAACTACAAGAAAGAGAGCTTCTCGACAAGACCCCCCACGAGAAGCAAGAATTCGCGCACGATCCATGTGGCAGTTAAGGGGGTTTGGTTTGCCGAAGAGGTCCGCCTGCATGTCTAGGCTGTAACTGGCTCAGTGTCATCGTTGGAGCGGGTTGTACAACGGGCTAGGGGGACGCTACAGCAACAGGGGTCTCTAACTTGCAACGTCTAAACTCAACTGGTCTGTCTTGACTTGACCTCGGCTTGCATGATTCAATAAGTAATTCTCCAAGGAGCGGATTTTCATCGTCCTGATTTGATGGATTATCTTAGTTGCCTGGGCTTTATTGTAAACAAAGCTTAAGTTGTTTCTTTACCATCTTCTTACTCGATGCCCCTGTTCTAGATTCTCCAGTAATAGTTGGTTGGGCTTGGAATGATGATCCTTCATTCCTGTTATGACACAAGTTCAATATTCCGGTGACGGATTGCTATTCACAGCGAATGCGTCTGCACAAGGCTTTTCAACCGTTTTAAAGTATTCAATATGTCATCTCATCTACGTAGTCAAGGACTGACTGTCAAATGGTGAAATAGACGAGTACACCTTGCGTGACGTTGCCCTTGTAGCAACAGCTTGCATCATCTTTGTTGCAGCAGAATTGTATACAATGCACTTGATGTTTATGCTTAAGTACAAATCTTGAATATTCATTACTGCGTTAAGCTAACCTCCAGCTTTCCTCGTACGGGTCTACAGCGATTCAGCACAGTCAGCTGCGTTCTGCTGATCAATCATTCGTTCCACCATGCTCTTTTGTCAACCAGAACGTTTCTCGTCTCACATCACCATAGTATGCCGAACTGATCCTTGGCCGAGCTTTCAGCCTGACTGGCTGCCATAGTGAGGCCCTTACCATCTGCACTTTATACAATGACGGTTGCGTATGGTCTCTTACGGATGCCATTACGCCTCGGCATGTTTGCTGAACCCATGCGAATAAGATCGCGACCAGATTCATGTGGCCTAGGGACACCCGGAGGCGATCAGCTGGGCACGCCGCGCAAGACCGTCGTACATGAATAAGTGTGTACCTGGAGTGAAAATATCCCCCCACATCCCATTAAGGCTCAACTTTGTTCTGCGTTCCTTCCAGAGCGCTCATGCGCTTCTTGTAGTCGCGGGGACTCTCAAAGAATTGTGGTTTGCCTCCCCAGATGCCTCGCTTCTTTGTTTTCGCCTCCGCCTCCGCAGCCTTGTACTTTGCCTCCAGACCACCAAACTCGGCGCCGGTCTTTGCCTCGTATGTCGTGGCCAGACCCATCTTCAGCATCTCGAGTCCAACGTCCCGGCGGAGTAGGAAACGTCGGACGAAAACTGTGGCCACTATTCTGTCATATTGATCACGCTTGTAGATCTTAGCGCGCACTCGTCGGCCGAGAATATAACTAGATAGCCATGCGAGTGCATCCGTCGAGAAGGGCTGGGCGGGACGGCCGAAGTGAGCACATTCGGGTGCATCAATACCGGCGAGACGGATGGGAATCTAATTCGATATCGTCAGTCTGGCCCCTGCTGTCGATGGCGGGCAGGAAATACCGACCGTCTTGTTTCTTAGTTCCGTCTTCTTTTCTGGAACTTTTCGTAGCCAGCCCCAGCCAGTCAAGCGTCCGCCGGGAGTGTGAAACAAGTGGAAGTTGTCCCCATCGCCGACACTAGTGACTTTGCCGAATATGGTTCGCTCTCGAAAGAAAGCCGGTTGGATATGTATGGCACCCGGTATCCGGCGCAGATACGACCGGTATAGCTGTAAGGATACGATGACTGTCGTCGTCACCAATACAGTTGGTACCCAGTTGCGTGGGTCCTTGAAGTGCTGCCAGTCGGTACCATTGAGGTTGTTGGACCAAGAGACGGGACGCCGGTCAGGGTCGTCCCCCTTTGCCGGCCTGGAGCTGAATGGCCATGGCATTATCGATGCCGTTACGACTGCGAAGTCACGGCCTAGCAAAATTGCCGGATGAATGCTTTCGGCTCCGGGTGGGCGGTGAGATTTCACTTTGCCCAGGTAGTGCCGGCATCTCAGATTTTCGGATACGGTTTCATGCAGGTATACATGCCTGAGGCAGGGGTGAGGGGCTGAAACTGGAACTAGAGCTGGAGCTAAGACCTCTCGATTTTAGCAATTTTTGACGTCAGAATTGCGGCAGCATCCATTGAAATGTGAAGGAGAGTCGGCGCACTGTCGCAATTCCCTGATGCGATGCTGGGGTATTGCACCTGATTACGCTAAATCCGTGGTCCAGAAATGCGGTCCTCGAGTCTGTTTAGTACTTTCTCTATAGACACTTACTTCACTTTCAAAATGGCTACTTGTATGCCAATAGTTGTGCTTTAGACTTCACCCCATGATGAGTAGCCGGGAAACTCAATTTTTGCACACTTCAACCCACCAAAAAAGCCCCGGTGAAAGAAGAAAGTATTCTCGTCCTTTGAAAGTTTCCTGGAATCCACCAGGCTTCCATGGTCACCGCTTTTCGACAAGCAATCTTGGGTCCATAATCACCTTTCTCCCCAACTTGATGCAAGTTCTTATTGGCACAACGCATTGTATGATTGGCCAGGTTGGTTATCGCCAGCTAGACGCAGTATCAAGATCAAGCTTCCCTGTCTCTCTCCCGCCCAACTTTTATGCCTCATTAATAACCTCTGTGATAAGTAACTAGCCTGCACTTTTATTCCCAGAAGTTGCCGTCCTCGAGAGTCAAGATGCCGGATCGTTGTGACATACGCATTCGAGTTGAGGAACCTTCCGAGGCAGAACGGCGACCTCTGATCGTACAGTCCCACTACAGCCATATCATGGACGGCGAGCCATTTTTCGGCTGCCCCAATCCGCACGCCCATCTGCCCGTTTATACGACTATACACCGGATACGTAGAGATGTCATCTCTATCGTTGAAGACTTCCTGACGTTTGAGCAGCTGAGGGATCTACGACTTAATATTGCCGTTGTCCGTCCGCTGGTGGACAAGCTTTATGAGCAGGATGACATTTCTATTGGTACGCTCGCCTGCATTGGCGACTCCACGCACTTACATGCTAGCATCAACTGTCCTCGGACTAAAACTGAGTGACGACCACAGCTTTGATTGACACTATTGCTAACACAACCCTAGTCTACTGCTTGCTTGTCAACCGTGCTCATTTCCTCCACGAGCAGGCACATTTAAATAACCGCCAGAATGTTCATTTCACACGCGCTACGCTTTGCGAAGTTGTCGCGACTCGCATCTTAAGACGCTTCGCTGAGGATAACCCTGGTCCGCAGGGTGTACTGCTACTCGCAAATATACTCGTTGCCGGCTTCGAACCCTTTCAGAATGCCCCAGAGGAAGTCCGTCGGGAAGCTGCACTATCGTCGACATTCGACTACCACAGGAATGTACCCGCTTTGGAAGTTGCCATCATTAGCGAGAGCAAGTATCTCTTGAGTTCCACGCACTGTCAGAAAGTGTGAGTTGCACCGCACTCCTCCGGTGGTCTTGTGATCATTGACATTCCTAATAGGATTGATGCAATCTACAATGGCCAAATCGTCTATACTCCTTCAAGTTTCTTGGATCTCATCCCGGACCGTTATAAACAGAAGCCCATCGCGCTGTATGAGCCCAGGGGCGCGCCTCTTCTCAACCAGTATCGGTTGATTGTACCCCGTACAAGAAACTTACTTGAGGTTATTCAATTCGTCATTCTGCTAACACTTTACTTGATGTTCATGACCGATCGTGATCCGGCACGTATAAGTATACGGGAAGCTGCGTTTGCTGTATATGCCTTCGGATGGGTTCTGGATCAGTTTGCCACTATACTCGAACATGGATGGTGAGCTTACTGGTTACTTGGATCTCATCACTTGCTGACAATGCTGCACAGGGACGTCTACACCCAGAACCTGTGGTCCTTCTTGGACGTCATGTTTGCTCTTGTATACTGGGGATACTTGATCCCGAGAGTCTACGGATGGAAGATTGGTGACGTTGGACCCGGCCAGCAGGCCTTGAACATTTTGGCTATGGGGGCCCCGGTCCTCGTTCCTCGCCTCGCATTTAACTTGCTGTCCGACAACCTCGTTTTTCTTTCTCTTCGTTCAATGGTGGCAGACTTCACATTGCTCACGTTCCTTGCAGCGTGGTGCTTTTGTGGATTTTTGCTATCCATGGTATGGCTGGCCGAAGGGCGTCATGACTTCCTGTGAGTCATACAATTGTGTTACATGCACACGCCATGAATCTTGACTAATATGAGACCAGAACCATTAGTAAATGGATGCTGTGGATTTGGTTTGGTCTCGACGGCACGGGTGTAGACCAATCAGTAAGTACGGAAAACTCCATTTGACGACACTGGTGCTGATACAACTTTCAAGCCTGATTTTCACTGGCTTCTTGGGCCAACGCTGATGATCATGTTTGCGTTCCTCGGAAACACCCTATTCCTGACGATCCTGGTATCGATGTTGTCAAACACGTTCAGCACGATTGTGTCCGACGCAACAGCAGAGATCCAGTTCCGCCGCGCGGTCCTGACACTCGAGGGAGTGAAGAGCGATGCAATATTCGCCTATCAGCCTCCGTTCAATATTCTCGCCATCTTTGTACTACTCCCTATGAAGTTTTTCGTCAGCGCTCGCTGGTTCCACAAAATCCATGTTGCGTCAGTTCGCGCCATCAACCTGCCCGTCTTGCTCATCATTGCCATCGCAGAGCGGCGTCTGCTTCGGCCCAGCTCGACTCGGTTGCCAAGTCGCACCCGGGGCTGGTTCTGGGAGAAATGGAGGATCACCACACACAGCGATATGCAAACCGTGTTCGAGATTACACCGCCGGATTCAGTGGAGGACGACATTGCCGTCGATGACGAGCTCACGCACCACATGATCAGAAAACAGTTTGTGCGCCAACCCAGTACACCACATGTACCTCGCGTGAGGCCGACCATCCGTCAAGAGCCCAGCAGCGATGAGGACGGTGGCAACAGTAAGCAGCTGGATAACGGTAACCACAAGAAGCGAGTAGAGAACCCAGAGATCAAGCGTCCTGCAAGGCGGGACTCGATGGCGCCGTACGCAGAATTGACGGAACAAGTCCGCAGTATCCTGAATGAGTCGTCAGAATTTGGAGAACTAAGCAGCCGGCTGGATTCGCTGGAGCAGACAACGGGGAGGATCGAGGAGATGTTGCAGAAACTCACTGGGGCTGAAGATGATGAAGGAGCTTTGGAAGATGAGGAGATGAGGGCGGGTGATGTGGATTTGAGTGGGACGATAGGGGAATTGGATAGAACTGAGATAGCCGAGTAGAGGGTTTTGGTTGTCTGGAGTTGAGCACGATATGTATGGGAGACTAGAATGGACAAAGTACAAGTATAGAGATTTGATACCACACAGGTTCTGGATAGGGATCCTGATGTTTGAGTACATAGAATTTGTGTGTGAAGGTCTTTTATACAGACATTCCCTTACGCAGCCATCATCAATAGACTGCTTGGCACAAGTCGGTATCGGCCATCAATGGAGATTTTTACCACAATCTATATAGTGACTTTGGCTTGAGTCCAGTTTGTGGCTGGGACGGATGGTTTTAAGTATGTCAACATCATGTACAGTTTGTATTATTCCCCTTCCTTAGTGCTCCTCTATCGCGCCTTCCCAAACAAGTTGAAGATGTGATCTTCTGCTCTTTCCCACGTTGATCAGTGACTTCTTGCCTTCCCCTTCACGCACGTGGAGGTTGGAATGCCATGCTTTAAGTCATCCATACACCAGCCACTCCATCTTTGCTCACTATGCAGTCTCCATATGCAAAGCTTTGCCAGTAATTCTTATGGTTCGGTGTCTATCCTATCGATTGTAATCGACCCAGGTCTCTACAGGGTCCATTTTCTTCGTCAGCGACTGTGACTCCTCCGGCCACCGGCGCCAACAAAGCCTTAATATTCGGTCACCCATGGGTGATTCACTGTCTACCATGCAGTCTGAGTTCGCCTGCTCAGTCCTAGGCGCAGTTTGCATCTGTGGCAAGCCATCTACGGCCTGGCCATCACCTTCTTCACCTTTCTCATCGGGCGCCACTTGTCCCTTCACAGATCCCGCAGCAGCTACAACAATGTTATTCTTCCCAGCGTGACACTACCGATAGCCCAATCTAAATAATGAACACCCAACAACCCACCACCCAAAAATAACTTCATTTGTTCCTCTTATCTTCTCAATCTACTTGCACTTGACAAACGCGAGACAAGAAAAGCAAAATGTGCCTAACAACCCACCACCGCTCTCGCAACTGCGGCCATCACTGGCTGCAGATCGCACGCCCCTGCTACCCCGAAATGGGCTTCAACACCTGTGACACATTCGGCAACGGCGTTGCACGGGAACCATCGGACGAGTTTGTTTGGGAGGGCATGTGTCCGGCATGCGCACACCCGGGGATGTACGACAAGAACTACGTCCGGATGATCATCGATATTAAGAATAAGTGGCGATGGGGCCTGGGACCTTGTAAGGATGATCCAGGGGTGGAGTGTGTGGTAATGTGAAGGGAGGAGCAAACATACTGGATGGTAACTTGGTATTTGGTGTGAGATAGGAGGGTGACGGACTCGGGTTTGGAGCAGCTTGGAGGAAGTATATATATATATCCTACCTTCTTCTGTTGTTGAATGCAGCGGCTACCTGTGGGGGAAGATCTGAAAGTTCTGCGACGCTTCTCTTCAGGTGGCCGAAGGGTGGTTTGAGGAACGGTAATTAGAAAGAAGACGTAGGGCTTCTGATAATGTGTGTTGGACATGGAGAAGTAGGCGTACCGACCAGGGGTTGGGGACATCAACGCCACAGGCTTTGGGAAATGATAAGATATTTTCAACCGCGGGTTGGTCGTCGTCAAGCATGCTGGCATACACTCTGCTTTTGCGCGGTACAGAGTCGTTGCTAGTCTTGCCGGAATCAAACTCATTCCTGACCCTTGAAGGTCATGCTGCTCAATCACGTGCCCCAAACTCCATTTCAATGGATTGCAATCGGGCCTGAAATTTGAATGCATCATCAACCTGTTCACCATCATCAACCGACCAGGTTTAGCATCTCCCAAACGTCCTGATGCTCCCCACACCAGACACCTCCCACGTCTCGTACGAGCGAATATACGAGCCAGCAGAAGATTCATTTCTCCTCTTGGATACTCTCTCCACCCCCCGCGAAACGGCCTTTCTAACCTCCCGTTTCCGCAATGAGCCCCTGCCATTGGTCCTCGAAATCGGCCCCGGCTCTGGCGTGGTCATCGCCTTCGCCAACGCCCATGCGCAACTCCTCTTTGGCACCCGAGAAATCCTCACGGCCGCCATCGACGTGAACAGCTACGCCTGCGCGGCAACAAACACCACCGTCGGCAAAGCTGCATCCGAACACGCCAGCACCCACGGCACGTACCTGGGCACGGCACAGGGGGATCTTGTTGCGCCGCTAAGGGATGGAGCGGTCGACGTGCTGATCTTCAACCCGCCGTATGTGCCGACGCCGGAGCTGCCGCGGTGGCCCACTGCTACGGATATGGTGACTTCGGTGGCGAACCCGAGTTTTCAGGATGATTCATACCTGTTGTCGCTATCGTATGCGGGAGGGGTGGATGGGATGGAGATCACGGATCGGTTGATTGAGAGTCTGCCCCGGGTTCTTTCACCGAAGGGGTGCGCGTACGTGCTGCTCTGCGCGCAGAATAAACCTGAGGAGGTGAAGCACCGCATTCGCGGCTTTGGGGATCAGTGGAGGGTCGATATGGTGGGGTCGAGTGGAAAGCAGGCTGGCTGGGAGAAGTTGCAGATCATTAGAGTCTGGAGGGAGTAGGAGGCAGGCAGTCAAGTAGACAGGTTTCTTGTTGTTTGTCTAATCCATCGACCTTGTACTTTTCGTCAACGAGCTATCCATTTCGCCCGATATGAACGTGGGATCTTGGTGTAGAGAAGCCATACCAGCTGCCTGTGGTTTCCAGCGTTTTGAGGTCTTCTCGTGCCCTTCAACGCCGTCGAAGTCACCCTTGCCGGGGAGGTGCAGCAACGACCTGCATTTACTTACATGATATGCAGAGAGAGCCGGTTCATTATATTGCTTCCCCATGTTCATTCGACGTATGAACACACATTGTCCTCTCTTATCTCCCAGGTTTTCTTCCTCAAGCCACTCATCCCCCCTCATTCAAGTACTCATCTCTCACGGCCTGCCTCGTCCGAACCCACGTCCACCACCTCCGCGGCCGCCGCCTCCACCCCTACCCCGACCACGTCCTCTAGGCCCACCGCCTCTACCGCCAGCCTTGTCGGCCACCTCCTTGCGAGCCTTGTTCTTGGGCTTGACCGAGTCGTCGATGAGCAGCGTGTCGAGCGGCAGAGAGTCTGGCAGGACAAAGTAGCGAATCGTGGAGCCGCGGATGTTCATCGTGTCGAGTGAGAGGGGGTCCTGGCTGCGAACCGTCATCTTGACCGTGCGCAGCGCCGTGTTCATCTGAGGTGAGACTGATGTGATGGTGCCGTGGACGATGGTGCCTAGGAACCGACCGCACATCAACGACTGGTCTTGTGTACACTCAATGGAGATGGAATATGGGAAAGGTTTGCTTACCATTCTTCAGCTCAATGGTCACCGTCTCGTTGGCGCATTTCATCAGGAATCTGTCAGGTGAAGAACGATCAGCTCGCGGGGCCTTAATTCGGGAAAGCAGTAGAGTTTAGCACAGATTGTGCGCCGCGCTGGGGATGAAGAGGACAAGCTTACCGGACGAGCTTCATCTTGACGGATTTGGCAAACGCCGACTGTAGGAATACGTTTCTCGGTGTGTTTATGTTGCGCGTATTTGGCTTGACAGGTCGCGCGAATCGAGATGCGAGAGCTCCTGAACTGAAATATTTCGAGAGATACCTTCTTTGGACGAGGCAGCGGTCGGCCGTCGTCCCAAGCTCAGCGATTGGGTCAGCCACACCGACCACCGCCACAGCGCAGTACCAGCCATAATTTGACTTCAAGTGGTTTGATTTGGGGTCTCCAAAGTAGACTTTGATGCTGTGTAACGATTGGACTATCAACCCAGAAGAGTATAACGGAATGCTGTTGTCACGCATGAATTCATGAACAGCCTACTTCCTTCGAACCAAGGTAGTAGTAATTTGAAAGATCTATTTCCTGGTGGAATACATATTTGAGCGCGACATGTTGGACTATCAAGAGATCTTGACCAAGGTACCTACCACTTTCATGTAAGTTTTCTCCCGTAATTCTGGCCAACCCCTGGAACAGTATCACAATCACAATATCCTTGATGAAGGTAAAGTCAAGTTTGACGGTGAGTTGAATGCTGTCCTGTCCGTTTTGTCTTTGTCGGGTTTGTGCTAAGAGCATGCGTGGCAAGAGAACCGGTGGACTTCGAGCTTTCAACATGCTCTCCACCAAAAGCGAACGATTCATAAAACACAGTCTTTGCAACGATGATCCTGCTTCAGTCTCGATGCTGAAATGGTGGTCGATTGCGGCTAGATCGCTGGAAGCCCAAGCATCGGAGGTATTAAAATATCAATAACCGCAAAACCACAAACATTCGTATCTCATCCTAACTCGTCTACAACCTGTGATATCCCTGCGAGTATCACTTGTCCTTCTCATTTTCGTTCTCCGAGACTTTTTCCCATTCATCCTCCGTGCTCACGCCGGACTTGGTCCCAGGCGACGCCTCAGCCCTTAACTTCAACTCGCCCGCCGGCTCCACGACCTCGACCTCCTTGCTCGCCGTCACGGGCCGCACCAAGGGTTTCGCCTTGCCCTCCACGGTCTCTACCTCGGTCTCATCGCTGTCGTCCGCCGTTTGCCGGGCTATCGTGTCCGCCTTTGCCTTCTCTTCCTCCTCTCTGGCCTGTTCCTTCTTCAGCTCCACCGCGAACCAGTTGATCGCGAACCACAGACCACCGCACAGGGCCGAGAGGATGATAAAGTGGATGCTCGAGGTCGCGACAAGGAGGAGCAGGAGGACGAGCTGCAGACAGGCGAAGGTGGCGTTGGTCGCAATCAGGAGGGTCGGCGTGGTGCCGGGAGTAAAGATGGAGTTCCACAGTTCCTCGACAAAGGACGCCATGGCGAGTGATGATACTTTAAGGTCGCTGGAAATGTGATGCGACAACGATGGAATTTTTGCGACGGGATGCTATCTGGCTGTTGGGTACAGTCGGTAAGGTAAGCTTCTGGATTTTAGTGACCAACTGGGCGATGACGTTTGTTGCTTGGTTGGGTCAAGCTGAGCTGGAGGAGCGGGCTTGCTTAAGAACTCCCCAGAAAAGGCAGCAAGAAGCTGTCGCAGTGGTGACAAGAAGACAGCTAAACCTTGTGCAAGGGACAGCGAACCTCTTGGACTAACCTTATCTAAGGCCAGGTGTTGTTAGGCAATGATGGATTGGAAGGACAAAATTATTGCTGCCAATTTGCAACAGCAGCCGCGAGAATGATAAACAAGCGGGGCAGTTTATTTGGGAGGGGCGGAAGGAACCGTCAAAGAAAAGACCCTGAAATTGATGGACCCGAGCAAGATGCGAGTCGCCTTTGTGAGTACTTTTCTAGTACGACGTCGTTCCAGCGATGGCTTATTCCTTTTTTACACACGCACACAAAGGTAGGCCGAATCACGAATATGCATTGTTCAAAATAAACAAGACAGGATGTTGTTGGTTATCAAAGTGGATCACGGCTCTGTTAAGAAGGAAGAAATGCAAGAAAAGAACTTGCTTGAACGTCTCAACTCAAATGGCAGCTGATGCATCTTGTGACTTGTGATGATATCCAGCTGGGTCATAAGACAGTAGTGGAATTGTAGTTGAGATACTTGATCTGCAGCGCTGCCTGAGCTAGAAATTCAAGAACTTAGACAACATTTCAAGCAGTTATATCTCTGTGAAATATTCTGGTGCTCTCCAAAATATCGGGGTAAATATTGATATTCTTACTGAAGATGCGATCCTCAATATCAGAGCTACTATAGTAGTACACAGTATGGCCAGTGAACCTTCAATGCGCCGGAAATTTTGGTTCCTCATCAATGTACTTCAATAAGGGTAAGCAGAGTCTTCGTCTTTTAACTACCGACAGGTGCTCGGTTGGCGCCTTCCATCGTCGGCTTGGCATTGACAGGAACAAGTACTCGTGACCAACTATGTGCTTCATCTATGTTCTTCTTGCTGCTCGGGCACTTAATTGAACAGCTAAGCATAAAAATGAGTTTTATTTTTCATAAGTGTCATATTGGTGAGGCTTTCGACTGCTTGCTTGGAAGACTTTGTCTGACCAACGAGTGCATGTGTGGGGATGTCGGCTATTCCCCCAAGTCTACGACGCTAAGATCAATCTCTCCGGAAGACCCATCCCTACTAAATGATTGACGATGAACTGGAGCTTTTGGAGCTAGCTCACTCACCACCGTTCAAGTTCAGCAGCTCAGACTCTGAACTTGAGATACTCTTCAACTTATAACGATCTGTATAGAGGCACTGATATATCTTCTCTGCAGTGAATTCCTCATCAAATCATTGCTTCACGTTGCCATCATCTAAATAATCCGAAGCTGTGGCACTTGAGGCGCATCTAAATTTACAAATCCAATCCCCAAGCGACGAGCCCGTGCGACAAGGCCTGGCCTGCGGCCCATCGAGGCACCGTCAAGAAAGTAACCACCTTGCAGAGCCTCAACTAAGTTTGGCATATTGCACACAAACAACCTATCTTCACAGGCTCAGAAAGATCGCTCTGGTCTACGCAATTCGTTGTCCGCCCTATGCGCATTTATACATAACTATAATCACGTCCGGACCCTAGTGATAGCTCCTCCTCATTCCCTTTCGACCTCCCCGGATCAAGCACCTGCAGTTTGCAGTTGGGATAGTTCAATGCCACCGTCCCATGGCAAACAGCACTGATTCGAGCTTCTCCAAGGAGCCGCCTGCTCTGCATTCGCAAACCAAAGCAGAGAACGGTGACTTGTCCATGGAACCTGTAGTGGAGAGTCCATCCAAGCAACCAGTACCGTCCCTGTCTAGACTGTTGAAGGGCAAGGAGCGCGAGTGGATGGCAGTTCGGAGCAAGATGGGACCGCTTCATCTTTTGGATCTGCCGGTCGACATCTTGAGGTTGATTGTCAAGGAGGTAGGCAACCCATGAATCAGTTGATGCGATAAGCAGTCGGTCCCATCCCTTAAGAGACGTTGCTGACTAAAGTTGCGCGTCTAGATCACCCATACCAATGACCTGACTTCACTTGCCTTGACCAATTCGACGCTCTACAACCTCTCGGTTCCCCATATCTACGCTCGCTTTGACATCGTATGGCCCGACTCCACCATGACGGCGTCCGACTCTAAAAGTGTTGATGCACTCACATACGGGCTCTCGACCTTGTGCCTGGGTAGCAAGTTTGCCCAAAGGACGAGGTGGCTAAAAGGCGGCACCGTGGACTACTCTGCCCTTCCTTCCCAGCGGTTGGTGGATAATCAGTATGCCAAGTACACTAGGAAGTTCTCTCTGGGCAATGGACCGACGGATTGGGTCGCTGAGTATAACATCACGAAAGAGAGCGGGAAGATGCTGGGCACATTGGTGGCTTTGGCGGTTGCCAAAATGCTGAACTTGGAAACCTTCGTTTGGGACATGCCAACCGGAGTTCTGTCGGATGTGTTCATGGCTCTTGCATCTCTTCAAGATCACTACGCCGACGGTGAACCTAAGCTCGAAAAGGTGTGGATTCGCTGGCATGACAACTCAGACACGGGTGGCACCGTATCCTCGGCGGCTTCCAGTCCTGCTGTGCATCCAGCTATTCCTGCTGTTCCTCCCATCAACCATCTAAATCCTATCGTGATCCCACCCGCCATCCATTCACATGCAGCACTAGCCCCGCCTCCCAAATACTCAGACAGCCAAGTCGAGTTTCCAACCTTTAGCGTCCTACCCCCTCTCAAAAGTCTTACCGTTCTTGACGTGGACGAACTTGCATATCTAGATGAGATGTCAGTACTGATTGAACGATCCAAAAAGACGCTGCAAGAACTCCGTGTGGGAGTGTCACAGAAGGCTCATGCTCAGGACTTCGTACGCATCTTGGAAGGAGATAACTTGCAACAAGTCGACTTGAGCGCCCGATGGCCGGGCGAGAGCCGGATCGGATACAAAAGATTGGGCGGGGTGCTGGGCGTGCTCGTAGGCAGAGTATACGAGATACGCCAGAAAGGCCGTTCAAGATCCAAACGGAGAGAGTCTGGTTCTAACTGGACACCAAATCAAGTTGGCAGTTTCCCGAATGACACGACTTATAACTCGCAGCCCTCGGCAAATGGTGCAACATATACTAATGGCTCTGCGTCAGAGAATGCCCATGCCGAAATCAATGGCTTCCCCAAATCACAAGGAAACTCTGCCTCGTCCTCGGCTTCTGGGGGACTGGCGTCAGGCTCAAGATATAGCCAAAATGGCAAGATGCTGCATAGCTCTTACAATGGAAGAAAGCGTTTGGAAGGAAAGCTGAGGCTTCATACGTTGGAATTGGAAAGAATAGCCCTTTCCATGCCGGTCTGCTGCAGAGCATTCGACTGGTCTGTCCTAACCAACTTGACCATCCTTGAGTGTGTTCATCACGAAAGTTTATGGAAGATTCTCAAGAGACACTTTCAGCCAACTCCTCCACCGTGTGGCTCTGCTCCTGGGACGCCTGTGCAATACCACATGGCGCTAAAAAAGATACACACCGATGCCACGACGCACTCTCTCATAAGCTTCATCAAGGAGACGCTTGCGCCAAATACGCTCGAGGTATTGTTCTTGCAGGATCGCCGTAGATCACCGCCTCCCCTGGTTACAATCGAGCAAATATTCAAAGGGGCTCTAAAACGACATCGTTCGAGCCTGAAGAAACTTCTGATCGACAGCAACGACAAATTGGAACGGGCTGCGGCCACTGAGGAGACTCGCTGGCAACATTGGGTTCTCACGAGCAATATGGTTGCTTATCTTACTAGCGGCCGCTTTGGAAATCTGAAGGAGTTGGCCGTGGCTGTTCACTACAGAGACTGGGTAAGTAGCTACCATGTCCGTCACCACGACGGACTACGCATCTTGACGACGGTGATGTTCTGTATTCGTAGACTAACAATAGAACCACAGCACCCCTTCCTTCAAAGACTACCCAACATCCCCCAGCTGCGGTCACTGTTCATCCCGCATATACAAGATCATATCGTCGGAACGTTTGAGCCGAAAGAACTGGCGTTACAACTGGTTGACATCATCACACTGCGTCCGGAGATTCAGTTGTGCTACGTGGGTATTGGAACTAAGTGTTTCGAGATACTGGAGGCGCGGCCGTCAGACGTAACAGGGGGCGGCTCTGACCAGTTTGGACTGAACGGCCATCACCATCACAATACAGGGGCCATCTCGGTTATCGACGTCGATGATGAAGATGACGATGGCGAAAATGATCACAGTGATGCAGACGAGGAGACGGAGGATGACGACGCGGGCACAAACGGTAGTCCAGCCACAGACGCTGAGGACGACTTCAACGAAGTGTCTGACGATGCCGAGTCAGAACCCGACTCGTTTCTTGAACCGGAGAACAGCCAATCATCGCCTAAGCTCCGACTTCGTGAAATCCTTTTTTATGATGACAAGGTGGCGATATTTAAGGCGAGACATGGCAAGCTGTGAGTGGGTATTGCGGCAACTTCATTTGGGGGCCAGAACCAAAAGAACACTGCCCATCATCACATCACATTTATCTTCTGGTCCTTTTCTCTTCAACTACATATTTACCGCGTTTCAGCTTAACGGCCATCTAGAAAGGGGGTGGGGGGCGTATGTGTACGGATTATATACATATATATATATATATATATATATATATATTTTGGGGGGGAGGGGGGGATTTTTCGATTTATTGGAAGGCGGCAACGGGAACACAAGCTCCTAGCAGGTACTTTGACTGGATCAATGCCACCACTCGAGATGGTGGGGAGCACAAAGGAACCTACCGTACCAGATCACACACATACATGTTCTTTCCAGGCTAGGGTTGAGACAGTGGCTGTTTTTCTTTATTTTTTTCAAAATGATATCCCCGAGGTGCATTGGCGCTTGTTTTACATTTGACTTTTTTCTCTCTTCTGCAGCCTTTCGAAAAATGTGCCTTGCCGTAACGATGTAATTGGTTGTGGAGAGCCTGGGCAAGGTGGTATCCATGGATTATCACACTGCCCACCATCTGGCCAGTCCATGTCATCTATCCAATCCATCCCACAGCCCGCCCCCCCCCCCCCCCGATTCCGGGAGGGTGGCCCCGTTTCGTACGAGATGGTGTTCTTTAGCTTCCCACGTTCTCATGCAGAACCAGAAGTAGTGTGCGTAACAAAGGGTGGGTGTTGTAGAAGGAAGAACCCCTGCTTCTGTTCCGGTCGAGTAAACTTCAACTAATACTACTTTGGGTAACTTGAGTGCACTTCTTCTTGGACCGGGATGATGATGTAATATGTGAAGAGACTAAAAAGGTTGCGTCTTTTTGGTAGAAAACGAGCTCGCCAGCCAGCATTCATTACGCGGGGCGGTTGTCCGGTTTTTCTTTGGCTGCTTGCCATGTGTTATCCGTTCAAGCCAAGTCCAGTCTAGCAGGGAAGAAAGAGAGATGGGTTCCTTCCTTTCCGTTCCACTCTCGATCTGTTGTTGTCCTTGTTGCTGGGGGTATCAGTGTTACTAACATTAGATCTCGTTCTGAGAGAGAGCCAGGCTAGTCAGCCCACTGCTACCCAAGTACATCATTGAGAGTCTAGTTGTTGATAGCATTGCCCGTTTGCGCAGCATCAGGCAACAGAATTAATGGACATGGCCCTCTCCCTCTGTCTGTGTTGTGCAAGTGGTTATTAAGAAACAAAATGATGCTACCTCTTGTTCCTGCTGCAAGAAAGTTGCTATTTATGTTCACAAAAATCCTGATTGCGGGTTATTTGATAGATCGGAGAATTTTCAGTAATTATCTTCGATACTACTTCATTTTGTTTTGTTTATTGCCGACAGCTTAACTTCATCTATTCGAAGTTGCGAGCTCGAACACGCCGGTCTGGCCGATGAGTAGGTCATACGTACCAGATACCACTTCGGCTGTTGTCTTCAGCAGTCTCTCGAGGGGTGATTGCGAGGGTTTTCCCTGGAATATTGGTATACTTTCAATGAAGCATTCCTCATGCCGAAGGAAGCGACTCGCATGTGATGTTTTTGCTTTCCCCGAAACTACATCACATCAACCATACATGTGAGCAAGCCATGGCCTCGGGTAACCCTGTAGTATTAGATACACTCGTTGCTGGGTTTCTCGCATATTCACTGCAATATAATATACACGTGCCTCGCTCCTGCGTACTGCTCCTCGCTTTCATACCGGGCATAGATATTCCCAATGACCATGTGCATTACTCTTGTCCCTGCCACTCTCCTAATGCCACCTTTCCATCGTGGAATGTAGCAACGCTTCCCCTTTGCGAATGTACGTACGTCTGGATGGTGCAAGAATCTTCGGTCTTCGGTCTTAATTCCACCAGGTCCGAGCTTGCAGGGTGGTTGTTTTTCTCCTCTGCTCGCACACATCACCTTGTCGGACGACGTATGCAAGCTCCTCCCTACTTACACAGGAATAACAACCTGTATTCGGGGCATGAATCCGGATTCGCCTCCCGCGGGAGGCGTGCGGCACAGTTGCTCATCCCCGTTTTGGAACCAATAGTAGATATCTGTACCCCTTGTGTAACGAGCGACCAGCGACGGGCATGTCAAGTAACAGGGTAGCTCAGAGCAATGCTTGTCTAGGGTACCTGCAAAAAGTGAACTCCTATCTGTCGGTTTCTTCGGTATGGCTTTTTCCAAAGCTGACTTGCACGGTGAGCGTAGACTAGTTGGTGGAGTGGGGGGATTATGTGACGCGAGTGATGGGTTGGTGATGCCCAGTTTGCTTGAAGTGCTCCTGACGCGAGACGTGCCGCATTTCCTGTGCCTAGACTAGATTGGCGCTTTACGTTATGAAGTTGCTCGCTCGGGGCAGTGGGGTGAAGTCGACCTTGGTCACTGGCCCACGGTAGTGCTCGTCTCATTGACGGCCCGCAGGTGATTCAGACGCGGTGGGCGCCAGAATAATCTTGGGTAAATTAGACAACGCTTACTGGTTGCAGACCTCATTGATTCGTTGCATGTATCAGATGTTGCGTAGGCACACCAGAAGAGCCATCGTCGTGTTCATTACTGGCCTATCTACAGTGGTGTTGGGCGAATAACAGTTTGCGGTTCACCTGAAAGCAGTTGGCAAACAGTAGCTATTGGTCTACCTGAATCTAGGGTCGGGTCCGCATGGAAGACTGTTGGTGGCTTACAGCAGAAACCAGCGTTGCAACGTATTGGCCTCTCACCTTCTAGAAAGAAGCCTGCAGACCAAAACGCGCAGCCTATTCATGGGGAATCTTCGATAATAAATGGTCATCCGCCGGGCGGCCTATTATTGGGCCAACAGACGGTGGTGCTACCCAAGGCTTGGCTTGCGCAGCCATTGCAGGCTCTGAATTTGCCGCCACGGCCACAAGCCGACAGCCAGGAGAGGCAGTCGTGCGGCTCGGGGTCAGGGCTTACAATGAGCGCAGCTATATCGCCAGGTTCGCAGCCAGGTACAGGCAAAGGTCACGACCCAGTCGGCCACCCCAGCTCGAGCAAGCACGACAGCGGTGACTGCTCGTGGCATTCCACGACCATCAGGTCCAATTTTGCCGACTGTAAGAAGGATTCGGCGTCTGCGGCTTTGCTGCCCACCTCCTGCTGTGCAGTGGCGGGAACGGCGTCTAACTGGTTCCTTGTAAGTGGTCGCCTGCACAACTGACACACGCTGACACGAGAGACAAAATTGCCGCTACACCACGCTTGCCACCCCCAGTCCGCATCATCTATGCTTGGCCCTACCTGGGTGACTAGTATCAATCGACTCCTTCCCGCATCCGTTGCAAGATTGTGAGCAGCACTGCCATGACCAGCCACATCTGCGGAACGCTAGCCCATTTACCCAGGAATATGGCTTACAGTCGACCACTTCGTACGTGATGAGCACATCCCAAGTAAAGCTGGCTTGCTTATCAAAACCCCACTTGGTCAAGCAGCACCCCCGCCTAGGACACCTTGACGACGTCGTAATGAAGATATTCGCTTATGCTATGCTCCCTGGCTAGCATTCTGCCGGCGGTACTAATTTGGAGCAGATCATAGGAGGCTGACTGCCCGTGAAAACTGACGCTTCTGCTATCAGGGAAGTTCGATTGAGAAGCGGGGGTGTCCAGGCCTGCTACTTGTCGAAACCCCCTGCTGTGCTGCAAAGACGGTCGATACCACACCAAGCATGCTAAGTATTTGTTTCTGGGACAAAGAGAGCTTGGATCGACTTCGATCCCGAAACCCTGGCTTTGGCACCAGGTATCCGCGGGGCCGGAAACGTAAGACCTATCCTAGTGGAGATGGTGACGGGCAGCGAATTGGAAAAGGGGTTCATGGAGGGTGTGATTGGACGAACCAGGGATGCCTGTAATATGTCCCGACAACGTGATATACAATCTGCAACCTGTACTATCACCCAAAGCCCAACAGGAGAAACGGCAAGGAGTTATTTTTTCAATATAACCTATAAGGAATTATGCATAGCGGCTTGGTCGAGGGCGGAAACGAACACTTCCAAGTTGGGTTCTCAGGTATTCGGTTCAATCTTAGGTGGCCATACCGCAGGAATACTTCTGCAGACGACCGTGGAGAAAGCATCCTTGAAAAAACGGGACTTCCCATCCAACGACGGGGATCAGAGTTGGAAACGGCAAGGGTATAAGTACACGATGGTATACCCGTTCGGTTCCACTGAGGCATGGAAGGTACCACAGCTGCGTGATCTTTCCCAATCAGCGTCGTGCGGGAATAACGCTGAGAATTCTCATTCGCTAAGAATGTGGCTGAGCAAATCTTGGAGACTCACGCCGTCATTCTGGGTCGTTTGGAACCAGCCAACCAGCCGTCGAGGCCAATTAACTGGACGAAGTAGGGAGCAACGTACCAAGTACGAAAGTAATTGGAGACCCGGGGGTACGAATTTGAAGAAACCTAAAGACGCGCATCAACACTACTGATTCAAGTGATTTTGCAGATTTGAAGACGCGCAGTAGATCGTCTGGGACATTGTACGCTAGTTATTGATGAGCAAGGGCAACAACATGCCCGTCCCGATGATCTCATTCGCTTGCCTGGTTGCTGATGAGCAGAGACGAGAAATTATCGGAACTGCACCAGCCGGTCCTTCAGGCCACGCCAGTTGACTCTAGATTGTCTAGAGCGGAAATTATGGAGACCTTGAGCTATCTTTAGCAAAACTTCCTAGCAGGGCCATTGATGACAGGCAGGGCTGAGGAATTCCGCCAGGCCAGCGATGATCAAGCTGATGACCACATGACGAAGAGGTGCGGCGGCGAACGATTCCGATTTTCGACAATACCACTGTGACGAGACACAGAAGCCCAGCCCGGTGGATTTGGAGCCCGTCAGCCTGGACTAGAAAGCTCCCAGGCTCCCGTAGAAACCTTATAGTAGTAGCTATAGAATGAACCATAAGGCGCTACAGTACCAGGATGGGAGGTTAAGGTGGCTCCGAGGGCCGCAATTTAGGATGTATCTGGAAGTTGCGAGAGTCGCTCCGTGGACGGGCAAATCAGAGGAACTGCACGAGTCCGACCGAATCTGACTCCGTCGTACAGTGTCGATGTCTTTGTCGACTCTCAAGAGATTTGCAGGCCCAATTGCCCAGATGGTTCGTGGTGCAGGTTCTAGCGTGTCTAGAAGGGGCGCTCTATGATTTGTATTTCTCCAATGGCCCCGGCTTCCGGCATGGACATTGGCTTCCGCCAGTTCGAGATGGACAAAGCTGGATTGGCCGCCAGTTCTATGTGGGCACAACGACCAAACCACTGCTGGGGAAGCGGGAGGCAAGCAGTGGCTTGGCGGGGAGTCTCAGTAAACCGGGTGTAATAGTGTTCAGCAGAGCTTCAGAGGTCGAGACGTGGCCGACAAAGAGCGAGATCGTTTTTGTATAACTCAGAAATGTCGGTGAAGCTAACAGTGGACCCCTGTGTTTTCTCCAAAGCCAAGAACTGCCTCGAGGTGGTGTCAGGGGTGTGTCGTACGTTCCAGCGTCTAACTGACCACTCATGTAAGCGCGGCTTCCCTCGCCATTGGTGCGTTCGCCATTGCGCAAGTACAAGTAGGTCCGACTAGGTTGGGTCTTTGCATGAATGCGGGTGTATGGAGGACAGGGATAGCTACTCGGGTTCGGTGCGACAACAGCCTGACTTCGAGACTGGCAGGACAGCTCAGGACTCTGATTGGGCCACTGAACGATGTGATAACTACATGCTCTGAATTGAAAGACGATATCGTTTGTGAACAGGTCATGAAACCGCCGCTGCTACTGTACACTACGATACGCAGAGGAGGAGTGCAGCCGGCAGTTAGTTTACTCCCCAAGTCCGTGCCCGTTCTCCGTTCTCCGTTCCCCGTTCCCGGCACCCTCAATCGATGTGCTTTCGGAGTTGGGCGAATGGCCATTGACGCGAGCCTTTGAGGGGGACGGTGGCATGATAGGGTACCGAGCTGCGGGAGCGAGATGTAGCTACTGCAAGTGGGCGCAACGATCGACGAAGCTATTGCATCCTGTCAACTTGATGTGACAATGCGCATTTAACCTATTGCCACTTGAACGCAATTGCGATGCCATGGTGAGCAATGATTGAGCCGAGTGCGAGCCGTCCAGCCCTACTGGGTAAGCGGGCTCTGGAGTCTTCAGGGTTGGGAGAGCTTTGCTTGCGCGTCGATGGGGGAAAACTTTTCTTCCTGTGGACGGGTTTGTGAATGTTGCCAGATGTGCTCCACGGCTAGTGTCCAAATATTGTCAATGCTGGGAAGCTTGAAGCTCGGATGCTCAGATCCATGGATACCTTCGAGGATGCAAGGGGGTCAAACGAGATCCTCGAATCAATAACTTGAATTTCCGAGGTGGGCACCGACGACCCGGCCTACAGCTTCCAAAACTCCGAGCTCAATCGGTAATACTCGGGGGGATTCAACGATACCATTTCCACCCACGGACTAGCAAACATGCCGTTGAACTCCGTCACTCTTGAATCATTGCATCCACATTCATAACACTCTGATGGAGAGTTCCAATCATCAGGCCTTCTGCAGTGCCGAGCGGTCAAATCTGGGTCGACGTGGAGACACCTGAGGCTTCTAAAGTTCTCCAACCCAGATGCAGGCCAAATTGCCAGGTTGCCAGGGCAGCTTGCTAGGTGTGTGTGGCCTTCCATCAGGTTTGGGTTGCATGTACGCATGCACTCTGGTCGCATTCGACTACAGTCGCTCTTCGTAGTCAAAGCCATCACGCACCAATGATCTGCTGACGCATCATGTCATGTCCAAGTCATCCGCCGTATGCGACCCGTGCCGCGCATTGGTCTGAATAGACGCTGACCACTTGCCTGGATCAAGCTAAGCAGTGTATTGCCTGACAGCCATCCATGATGGACTCTTGAACTGACTTGTCGTCGCAACTCGTCGGTCCTACTTCCTGACTGCTTCAATATCCTTGTACGGAGATATCATGCGCATCGCGCTATAGGTCACTTCATTCAACAGACGCAAATTATAGGACCGTCCAGCATCCAGATGCCGCACCCCCAATCCGAACACACCTGGTCCTCACAACAGTGTCTCGAATATTGGGAAGAAACATCATCACATACCAAATAGAAACGAACAGCGGTCACCGCTAAAAACTACCTGCACACAGAGACGGTCATGGTCTGCTCTACACGAGGATTGGGATGGCTACATACCCTTGCTGTGACGGTATATACTCCATGAGCAAGGCAGCAGCATTAAGACCTCAACCATTGGCCGAACGCACGTTCCTATTGCCAAACAGTGCAAAGGAGCCACGATGGGTTCTATTTCCGTCCAAATCGCCCACCAGTTGATCTTCTACTCTATTTGTTGTTCCAAAGGCAGAAGTCACCTTCCAATACTGGAGGATGGCATCTAGCGGGTGGCAATCCACATGTTCGTCAGGCGATCTAAATACGGCTCCAGGAAATGAGCATTAGGGTACGTATATCGTTGAGAATGCCATCGTCAATCCTCAGTGTAGCGAACACGGGGAATACGGGTCCCACGAAACCAGCGCACGCCCTATAGACGCGCCAGTGCAGCAAAAGAGGGGTCTATAAACAGCTTGTTAGCTTTTTATACGCTGTTAAAGTGAGCCGTCGTCGCTGAGGTCGTTTATAATCCTGCACAGAAATCCGGCTATCGCTGTTGGCCGGTCATGGACGGTTGAAGAGAAGTTGTGGGCCAGAGTCTTATGAGTTCGCCGACTGCCAGGGTGCGGGTCTGGTCCAGATGGCCAAATGCAATCATTCTGGCATTCGGCAATATGATGACGAGCATTGGTGCAACGCCCATCAAGTTGATTTAAGGACAAAATATTGAGCCTACAACTCTCAAATGTGTACTTGTATGTTCCGACATTGTTTACACGCCGCCGCCTCGCACCCATTACCGCAAATGGTTCTGTTGCCCAATTGGGTAAAGCGCAGGAAACTACCTCGTACCCTAGGTATCTACTTCAGGTTGGGGAAATTACCCCACTAACTAGAGACAATGGGCATTAGGACCGGGCAGTGAAATCTTTAGTTGTGTCTATTTCGAGCAGCGAAATCTATCTTGACACTCTGAGTGAACTGACGGAGGAGTCGAGCTTGAGAAATGGAGTGAATGGCTAGCTTTGACCAGAAAAAAAAAGAAAAAAAGAGAAAAAAAAAAGGGAAAATAAGCCCTGTGACGGTCAACAACCTTGACGTCTACTTCATACGTGCTCAGAGACGGGAAATCCAGATCCCAGCAAATATTATTACTTCATCCTTGCGAACCGCTCACGGACAGTTTTTTGTCCCTGTACCGTGTCCCAGGGCCCTCAAGAGCCATCCCAACCAAAAGAACGACCGGGGCATCGCGTGGGTGTGTACGCCAAGGTCGCATAGTCTAGTGTACTTCTGCATTTTAGACCCAGATGAGGAGACAGGAAACAGGCATATTCCCTGTTCTGCCATCGGAAGCGTCTTCCATCACCCATACTGTTTTGGCCCTTGTTCAGGATACTTCCTTGAATACTCACAAGCGCCTCCTGCTTAGCCGCGAAATTGCGGTTCTGGCTCCAGGAGACTGCGCCTAACCAGGATCCCAGGCGCACTTGAAGCAGGCGCGACCGCCGACCTGCCGACCAAACCAGACCAACACACTGCACAATGCACACCCCCAACTCTTTTTTATCTTTTCTTGTGTCACCATGCCACCAACCGCCATTTACACGCTCACGTCGACAGTCGTACCGTCGTACAATTCTTTTGCCTGTCGCCGGATGGGTGTTGGCCAAGCCGTCTAACCTGCATCATCGAGCAAAGTGTCGCTTGACTTGCGGCCGCTGTTCACTTGCGTAAATTAGTCGAATTGAGTGAGGCAGGCTAGGCGGCAGGCTTTTAGACCGGGATGTCAATCCTTCAGCAATCTCTCGCAGCTCGACGATTTCGAGCACTCAGGCACTCCCTTCATTCGCCTCGAGTGCTCCCCTCAATTCCCACCCCAAGCTGCTCTCCGTCTCCGTGTCGGGCTTGGTTGCGTTAAGCTTTAATCACACCACGCTCGTCCATTTTCAACTGACCGACCCACAGACGCCGGAACTGGCTATCTCATTGACACACTCTCGATATTACATTGCACTCATCGTCTGCGCTCACACATTTTTCATAGTTCCTCTCGAGTCAGGGCGGGGCCCTATGGGCCGGGCTTTTGATTCATTCAGCAACCCAGCCCAGCTTACCAAGCCGGCTGGTCGCTCGTCAGTGATGAATTATTCACAAGCATTTTGAAGAAATCATGGCTTGGCTACCACATAGCCTGTATCGCTTTTCCACGCACCTGCCGCCTCAAATTGGCATGTTCATATCTTTTCGAGCCTCATCACGTTCTATCACTCCCCACTTGCCTCTCTCTCTCATACTCGTGTATGTGTATGTGCCCGGAACAAGCGCGTCAACCAAAATGCTGTTCCTCGGTTGTCATCCGCGCTCGTCCTCGCCTGCCAACATGTCATTAAGCTGTCTGCTGCTGGGGTATGCTAGTACAGGTCCCCTCTCAAACACAGAATGTTGGAGCCTATCGATCCTCTCATCAGTCTCCCCGCCATCCCGCCACCGTCTGTCCGTCGTTGTGTGTCCCCCGGCTGCCCGTTATTAGCCCTTCCTAGTCTGGAAGACTAAACCCCCTCCACCGGGACAGGCATGGTCCTGTCACGCCCCCTTCTTCCCTGCAGCCACCCTCCCCTGTCACTCTCCACCCCTCCCCCCCAGTAACTTGGGTTGCGATGTACCCGCTACCATCTGATCCCACCGTTGCCCGTTATGGTTATGGTTCCCATCTTTCCTTGGTTCCTGACCATGTACCCAAAGGTACATACTGTCTACTAGCAGCACTAGCCCAAGGTCCTGGAGTCTGTTTCCTTTTCCTCACGCACCCGGTGCCTAAGGTTGAGGCCGGCCTGCTCAAGCTCCACAGAGGTACTGCCTCCAGTTAAATTTATAAGCATCAAATGTCCTGCCTGTCTACCGCTGAGGCTGAGAGACTCTTGAAGGCTAGGGTTACAAAGATAGGTTGCAACTTCTCTTATTTCTCCATATTGATGGGTCTCATCCACATCCACCAGCTTCAATTTGGATCTTTATAAGTCTTTCGACATAGCCTTTGCACCTACAGGCGGACAACCTGCTCTTCGTCGTGAGTCAACACTGAGAACGGGCTTGCTGCACAGTGTATGTCAACTTCAACGTCTACGTCTCTTGATACCGATCAATGTCTTCTTGTCTTTTTTCCGCAATGGATCGCTCTCGAGTAGAGCAGCAGAGTTATGAAGACTCGTACTCACGCCCATCCAGATCAAGAGCCAACAGTGCTGTCTCTTCCACGGACGGTCGATTTCACAACTTGATTCTCGTCGACTCACCACGTAGCCTGCCATACGATACTAGTCGGCCGACATCTTCAACAGGGACCCACTCGCCGTCCTTCATAACTCCGGCGCCCCCAAACTCCGCGACGTTTCTATCGTCAACTCCGTCAACACAGGCTTATTCCTCGTACCCTACCCTACCGCGAAGTGAATTGGAATCGGAGTGGACTAGCAATCAGAACCAGTCTTCGGACGCTCCCATAGTCCGTGTTGATCTAGCACAAGACTATTCTCGTTCCTCTTCGCCTTTCCCCCCCACAACCAGGGACAATATGAGGTAAGGTCACTAACTACTTGACCGCCACAGGGCACTTTGACTTACCACGCTTGCAGCACCGTCGCAGTGCAATTCGACCCGCGATATGACTTGGGGGTTCCTCGCTCTTCGTATACGTGGCCAGGTATGCACCAACAACTGCAGTACCAGCAGGATTATGTACTAAACCCTCACCAAGTCCTCGAATCCGGCGTTGATCTTCTGGGCCACGATTTATCACCTTCAGTGGGCCACGGCTCTGATGCCAGTCTGACCCCCTCCAGTGGATCGGGGTCGGTGCCAGCGAGTCCACCACGAGGACCGATGACGGCGGAGCAGCGCGAGCTGAGGAGGCAACGGGACCAAGCAAGGCGCGATTCTAAGACCTCGGTCCGGGCACGCCGCGCCCTGAGTAACGCTTCGTACACCTCACAGTCCCCGCCAGTCACCATGGCCGAGTTCTCATCTGCATCTACCATGCCTATCTACACAACTTCGCCTGCGCAGATCTCCCTCTTGGCCGAGCCAGTCACCAGCGTAACGGGCTCCTACATGCCGGCCTACTCTACCTCGCCCCTCCCAGATCCAGGGAACTTGTTTCCTGGGCACTACTCAACTTTGTAAGTCTGATGTAAACAGCACTGCAAGGTCGTTCCGTTGCTAACTGGTTTCACGCAGACCCTCGAGCGATTACATGAACATGGGTTACTCTCCCGGCTTCCCGCCCACGACACAGGGCCTCACTTCGCATTACAAGTCAGTTTTCGACCGTGGACATGGCGCCTTGATGCATTTGCTAACTCAAAACCTCACAGCAGCCGTCCGACATCGATGTCCGAAACCAGTATGTTATACCCGGTTCCGTCGGTTTTGCCATCGGGTAATGGAACCACGCACGATGGAGGTCACGTCCGGGTGGTGCAGAGTCGGCCCAAGCCGCAATGTTGGGAACATGGATGCAATGGCCGCCAATTCTCCACCTTCAGCAACCTGCTACGACATCAACGCGAGAAGTCTGGCCAGGCGGCGAAGGCCACTTGCCCCAACTGTGGGGCAGAGTTTACACGAACAACGGCGCGGAACGGACACCTGGCTCACGACAAGTGCAAGCAGCGCCGCAATTCGTAACGGTTATGCTATGCGCTGCATTTACCAACACTAACGATCCTTCATGATTGAGCATTTTGTAAAAATGGAGTTGGGCTAGAAAATATCTAGGGGCTTTTGATAATAGGTTTTTGTTTCTTAGATATTGGATTTGACGGCTTGGCATTTCGTGGGCATTTTCTGGCGGATGGAATGTACAACCCTGTATATATGGGAATTCTTTGAGATGATGGTTGTGGCAGACGCCAGGTTTCGAGTAGATACCCCTTTTTCGAAACTCGAAATCGTCGAGTTGGATTCCACTTATACAGATCGCATAACTTGTTGTACACCTAAATTGCGGGGTTGATGTCGTTCCAACATGGCCATGCTCGCTCGCCAACCGACTTGAATCTTCCCTTTAGCAGGCGACCCGTACCCTCGGTACCTCCGACGGGTGATCTATGAAAGTTTCGTAGAAGTCCCCCGCGCTCATGAACCAGTCTGGTTTCTGACACGCAACTTTCCAGCCAAGTGGGTACGAAGACTGGGCGATCGGACTTGGTACGAAGTGTATCGACACCTCTATCGGCAAGTTGAACCATGTGTGAGTTGCAGAAGCTTGGATTGAGCACGTAATTTGCGACTTGGGATCTGTGGCGTTGAACGAACTTGACATCGTCACTATATCTCAACCGAGTTTGCCACGTGTGGTCAAGTTTCCATGTTCAATCGCCAATGGTTAGGTGGGTTGTAGTTTGACGACACGCACATCCGTATGCAATGGGTGTGGGCCATTATGTTGCGGTGACGTCAACCTCTGTAACGGCGTGACGGGTTGGCTGATATCTCAGTAAAGTATCCAATAAAGCCTTGTCGCAAGGATATTACTTCAATCATCAGTTAGCTTCATTAGAGACTCATTTAATCGAATCAGCCTTACGAGATGGCAGGGTAGAAATAGACAGACAGATTTACAACAGCTCTAATGAAAGATGACAATTGTGGAGGTGAGTGCGGCGCCGAGTACAACACACAACACGGGTGTTGGATATGAGCTTGTGACTGACTCCTCTTGGGATTCACAGTGCATGTACCTGCCGTAGCTAGCAAATTGCTCGTAAAACAACATGGCTCGCCCTCGCAAACCTTGGAGTCTTGTGGTGGGTGTGCCCAACAACGGCAAAGACGCCAACCGAAACCTAGCTCAACCAGACTGGGCTTCTTAGCTGAGAGTAATTACGACCCCCATCACCTGGCTCCTGGGATCCCCAGCATCATGCGTCGGGCGATCGCACGGCACAGCGGTACCTAAGGAGCGTAGCAACAGGCACCGAGATAAAAGTCGAACCCTTGTTCTTTTTATATTGGTCTTATTTCGTCGAAGCCTCGAAATTGCGGAGATTCAGGGACAACCGAGAAGCTGGCTGTTTCCAAATAATGTTGCAACAGTGCACAGCCATTCAGCAATGTACCTGAAAATAGAATCCTGCCCCCAGAGTCCGACAGCGTGGGTTGACCCAAAAATCAAAACAAAGTTGTAGATCTCACGTCTGGCACCGCCACTGGGGACCAGCGTTTTAGTGCGGAAGCTGACTGCACGGATGATCCATGTTCCTGTTCACTCTCTCCTCGCAAAAGTACCATCCATTGCATGGCGCCAGGTTGATGTTATCGTAGTCGAAGATAGCAATGGACAAGCTGTTTTACCCACACCCAAAGTTACTATAGAGTGCTCTGCAGTAGCTTCGTACTAGCTTCATTGACAGGGATATTTCGAGGCCACGGGACCGACCCCGACCACCCGTGCGCGGTATTATCTAATTGTAGAGAAGTGAAGTACCCTTATCTGTCTGGCAGGGCAGGGGTGGCGTTGACATTGTCTACGGCAGCGTCGAAATCTAATACGCCATGCTGGTGACAAAGTCTAGTTAATATGGACATCCCCCCGGGAAACTGGAGCAAGTGCCTGAGACTCATGCGACAGCGACGGTAGCAAATTAACGTTTTTCATTCCATGTCATGTCATCAGCCCTGAAAAAGTCTCCATTTGGGATAGTCAATTCCCATGATTGCGGCATTCGGGACTTAGGTACGTCTACCACGCCCAGTAGCCGACAGGCTGGTTTTTTTTTGTGTCGTAGAACCAGTTTGTCGGATACGCCCAGCCAGCCATGCTCCTCTTCAGGGAACAATAAGCTTTCCCCTGGCCCCAAACCAGCATCCACTTGCTTTTTTGCGCTTGGGCGGCATCGGCAGTATTATCCCATTCTGTGCCTGAAAGAAGTGCCGTAGGAAAGCGACAAAAGAGAGAGCTGTTTGATGATAGATCCGTGAATCTTCCGTGGGTGATGACCACAATAGCTTCGATTGATAATAATTACGATATGTTCGTCTGCTCACTAGCGAGCTTGCTCATACACAAAATGGCATGATGACAATCAACTTGACCTCTTCAAGTAAATTCCAGACACTGGACCGAGCCTCCATAACGATCTCTGGAATGAGAATTGTTGCATCCCAAGTGGCACTGATGCCGGAGCTCCTGTTCGCGGCGCGCCGCTCCGGGGTTTGTGGTATTACTTAGTCGGCTTTTAAGAGAGCGAGCTCCGACTCCCGGTGGAAACCCCCCGACTGGGTGTATACACAAGGGCCAGCCAGGTTACCCAGCTGGCCCCATGGCTTTCGCATTTTGAAATTAACCGCTGGTATCATTTTATCTTGTTCAGATATAGCGGTGTGGCTGACGTAATTGAGGTAGACGTAGAGATTATTTAGAAACCGCCGTCGAAAACCACCTGTGGGGCCGCGAGACGGAGACAGTCCGAGGACGCAGACGAGATGAGATGCCGACTCCGTGTATCATGACTAAGACCGAGTTCATTTCGCTATGGAGCAGTGCCCCATGGTCAGATCGAACCCTCGACAGATAATTGGGGTTACTCCAACGACCCAAGAAATAGGTACCTCGGTATACTTGTGTATTACCGTGCTTACCATGACAGTCTTGAAGCGGTAATTTGCGTCCTACCAGTCGAGTCTCTCGCACTAAGCAGGGGTAATTTGGACAGCAAGAAGACAGCTCTGTGGATCCATACTGGTCTACCTGATAGGGGTGCTAAATATTCGGCCTTTAACCATAGCAGCAGACGGTAGAGTGGACACCTGACCCGAACTATTTGTCTGGAGAGATTACCACGAGTGACCCGTTTCAATGGCCAAGTTTGTTGGCCAAACTGGCACGTCGCTTACCTGCCCTCGAGGGCCCCATTGTGGGCAGAATGGCACTATACCGACGCGACGGCGTAAAAATAATCATCGACGTAGCACGAGGACGGCGAAGAGGAAAACAAAATGCGGTCAACCTGTCTCCGACTTTTGGCTGTTCGGTTACCGCAGCAGAGACACAAGACTCAGAAGCGGGGACCAGGCAAGAATTTCCAAATACTATTTACCGCCTTTGTTTCTATAGCCAGCGCAGCGTTTTGCGGGCGCAACTTGGTGGAAAAGGCGGGGCGAAATTGGAAGAACAGACCTACAACCGAGTCTGTCCCAAGGCAACCATGTCGTGCACCTGCTTACTGGGCGCGAACAATACCACTCGGACTCGAGCTTCGAAATGGAGCAAAATATCGTTTTTGTCATCTGCTTGAAGGCTCGGTGAGGGTTGTGCACCGTTGCCATCATTCGAGAGGAGACTGACAGGAACTAGACCCCACGTCAAGTGACAAGACCAAGACTCGTATATTGTTCCCTGCCCTGTGCCCTGGACAAAAGGCCCTCGCAGTTGGATGCGAACTCCACAACGATGCAAAGTCGATGAGATGCAAGTACCATGCATGTACCTCGCCTACTGAGCTCGGCGGAGAAACTCTGAACGTCATTACCCATGTAGGACCCAAGGAGCCGTGCCGCATCAGTGCGTCGGCGACCTAGTTGTACATGATCGTTTCGTACTGCGTACAGGTCGTTTTACGAACTCATGGGTTGCCCATCAGCATCGTGATCAGCGACGGCTCATGTGGAGAGAAGCACAACGTGTCACCGTTGAGGCTCAATTCTAGCTCCAAGTTCTTCGCCCCAAGGACGCGGTTATTCTGAACAACGGATGTCCCGCTCGTAAACCATACTTCTTCCGTCAAAGCAGGTGGACATGCCCCCCTTGCGGATTTCCACTTCGATTCATTCCCGCAACTTGTCAGCAAACAGGGGTCGGCTTTCTTTACCAATCTCGACCAATCACAATCAAGAAGGTCGAAATATAAATATGCAGCCTTATGGGACTCGCTCAATGGGAATAACCGACCGAATTGTGGCTCGGCACAGTAAGCTGTGGCGCTCGAGAAAAGGAGTCTCTGCGCCTTCGGCGTAAAGTACTGCTTCTCTAGCACGGTTTGGCCACCCTCGAAGTCTAGAACCAGAGATACCTGTGCGCGTCGCGTTCTGCGCCAGTCACCTTGCACCAAGAGACTCCTAAACCACTTCATCAGGCCGTGCCGCCATTACACACGTTTGACACTGTCTGTGCCGTTGCCAACGCCGAAAGGCTGTATGTCTATTGTCTGCCAATGGCTACAAATTTTGACGATTTGCAGCCGTGTCTGTGTGGCGTCTACTGTGGCCGTCATCAACCACTTGCCTGGGCACATGCGGAACGTCCACGCATGGTTCAAGAGCCAGAGACGAGTTCATGACGAAAATTGCCTTTTCTAGGAATTTATTTGAGCGTTCGGTAACCTCCATAGCGAGACCTGACTTGTACGAGCACGCACATCCCCTGTATCCCCTTCTTCCACAGCTTTTCAGAATATTGTCGCGATCAGGCGGTCGCCCCCGCCCCCAAAAGTCGAGTCAGTGGCGTGAGGGCAATACATTCGCACTTCTGCACTTCGGACGCGAAGCCATGTAGGGAGCTGCATTTAGGGCTGACGCCTTGGTTCCGGACACACCTCCTCTTTCCTCGGACAGTCTGCAATTGACACTCGCAAGTCTGACATGAACTGCCATTCTTGGAATATGAGGGTACGTTCAAGTACCTTATCCGGCCGCCCGAGGTGCTACAATCGGCCACCGGCACACCACCCACACCGATGAAGGTAGCACCACCTTCGAAGAGAGGGTCGGAGAATTCGTCATTCGCCAGTATTTACGGATCAGCAGATGTGCCTGGATTGGTCTTCGTAGCGCGGGCCTTCGGTAAGGTATTTGTCAGAAGCCATTTCCGAGTGCAGGCTCTACTCCACACAAGACAACGCACAACGGGTGTGATACGACAGGAAGCATCGACCGACGCTGCGCGTTGTTCGTAGTATTGGTTGAAACCATTTTTGGGGTTGTGCAATTGCAAAAATGGAAATTCTCAGCTGAAGCAGACTACTGCTAACTCTGATGTTATCGTCGCCCAACATTATGCGGCAAAGCCGCCTTACATGGAGGTTGCAGCGGGTAATCGGGTGAGAATATAGTTGTGTCCGTCCACTACGGGGAGGGGTGTATGTAGCTCTGCCGCGTACTTGGACCCGCTTTCTGAGTTCAAGCCACTATCGCGCTTGCCAAACCAATCGCATCAAATGGCGCGTAACTGCCATCGCAGTGACAGTGGGGCTTCCCACCAGCTGCAACAGCCTTGGCGACAAAGGCAATGAGATGAAAGCCACACTCATTAACAGCTTTGAGCCACAAACAGCATCCCCCATTGTCACGATCCCGGGACCGAAGCAGGGGCCAACCAAGCACTCGACAATACTGGCTGCACAACGTCCCAAAATAACGCGGCAATGCGGTCAAGGAACTTGTCGTACTGAAGCATGAGACAGGAAAGCATCTGCAGACGCCGCAGGCTTCCAAGATGATGGAAACCAAGTGGAGCGCAGGCAAACGTCGCGTCTTCCAGTCCGTCTTCCAGACGAACATCTCACAGCCCACGCCGTATTCTACGCCGTCACAACACTTCTCTGAGCAGGGTCAATCTTTTGGGGGCCCCCTGGCCTACACGCCTCAGAAGGGCATGGACTCCGTTGCTCAGGCGCATCAGTTTCTCCCGTCCTCCGAGAACCCACACGCCAGTCATCAAACCCGTTACGATAGATCCTGGCATGTCGTTACGACGCGCGTTGCTCTGCCACCTTCCGTGACAGCTGAGGACTCGTTCGGGTCTCTACCCAACTCCCAAGACGCTGACGATGGAGTCTTTGATGACGCCTTGCGGGATGTCCTCGACCCCGCTTCACGGCTTCCCCTGGCAGCGCACACAGAGGACTTGCTATCCTGGCATACGCAGCAAGTGCGGATGCACTTTGTGAGCCACGTACTGCCCCTACTGGCCGTCTGCAATAGTTACTCGGATCAGACGCAAGTCCACCTGGGTAGCATACGGACGCTGGAGGCAGCGCACAGACAGTATCTGTACGGCTTGTCTCTAATAGTGATGGGGATGAACCAAGATGATGCCGACCGCGCCCTCAGGAAGTTCCGCCGCGACTTGCATGCTATTGTGGGAAATTCGATGTCGACCTCGCTTACGGCTGCACTGAGGACAGTCTTGGGGCAGCAGATGAAGATTGCTCTTGGCATACCTGTTGGTCCCAAAACACCGAGGCCTGACCCGAACAAGATGGAGAGAGCAAGACGAGAGTTGTTGTCACTTGTCGAGTCTCTCTGCGATGTTGGTCTAGCCGGGGAAAGGTTCCAGATACTGTTCGCCGAACTCTTGAACGACATGATGGTCACCTTCGTGCATTTCTCCTTTGCAGGCAAATGGGAGCCAAACCAGGACCTGAATATGCGAGCAAGCGTGTCTAGCCATGCACTCGCGCAACCTCGCTGCATATGCCATCTCTCAGATTGGGTCGAAAACCACTATTCTAGACTGGCCGTTGAAGTAACCAACCTGCTCGGCAACGTGCAAGTCGCCTGGACTGATGTCGAAAAATGGAAGGAAATTGCCGTTGGTCGGCTAGCTGCCCTCCGAATCAGCGAGCTGTTTGACATTGTTATTAACTGGCCGAACAGCGAAGGCGGCATGGAAGATCTCCGCTACGCTATTACAACGCCTCAGCGGCGGCTACAATTGACCGACGCCTTCTCAGCGGCTCTGCAGAAACGGTTGTTGCACCCAGGTCGCTCCACCTTGGATATCCTGCGCACGTATATCGCCATGATCAGGACTTTCCATAAACTAGACCATTCAAGGGTGCTCCTGGATCGTGTTGCCTACTCATTGCAGCTTTACTTATGTACGAGAGAGGATACGGTCCGGATCATTGTTGCAGGCCTGCTCTCAAGTCGAAAGGAAGCAGACTCGGCCGCGGCACGCAAGACCAAACTCGTTGAGCTGGTGGACTTGTTGTACGATCCCGACCAGTACCAAACCGAGCGACAAGACGAAGAGTGGGATGACCTTACTTGGGTACCACCACCGGTAGACGCCGGCTCAAACTACAAACGACGGAAATCAGAAGATGTCATCGGCACGCTCATTAGTGCGCTAGGTTCACCCGAAGTCTTCATCAAGGAGTTCCAAAACATTATCGGCGAACGTCTTCTGTCGGAACAGGCAGGATTCGAGCAGGAAGTGGGAGTTCTAGGACTCCTCAAGAAGCGATTTGGAGAGGCATCGCTGCAGTCCTGCGACGTGATGATCAAGGACATACAAGACTCGCGGAGACTTGACGGCGTCATCCACCGCGGTGCTCTGAATCACCCTGATAAGGTCAAGCGTGATTGGACCATCCACACTAGGATCCTGTCCCGACTGTTCTGGCCAGAAATGGGAGATGAGCGATTCGTTGTCCCCGCTGGCATTGTTGAAATGCAGAAGATATACGAGCACATCTTCGAGCATCTGAAACCGTCGCGTAAGATCAAGTGGCTCAACCAACTAGGTCAAGCGACAGTGGAGCTGCAGTTGGAAGACCGTACGGTGTTGGAAGAAGTTCACACGTACGAAGCAGCTGTGATCAATTCTTTCAGCGACGATGCGGCAAATGGGTGCCGCCCCAGCTGGTCCTTTGACGAGCTTTGGCAACACCTCCAGATGGACGAAGACCTTCTCACAGCAGCCCTCGAGTTCTGGCAGAAGAAGCGTGTGCTTCGCAAATTGACGGACGAGACCTACGTCGTCCTTGAGCGTCTCCAAGATGCAGACCTCGCATCATCTACGACACAAGCATCGGCGTCAAATGCTGCGAGGAATGACGCGGCCATGAGCGCCAACCCCCGCAAGGTAGCCAAGTCCGGAATAAGCGAAAAGGAGAAGGAGAAACGCCAGGTGTACTGGCAGTTCATCGTCGGCATGTTGACCAACTCAAGTCCAGCCATGCCGCTTGGGCAGATCGCCATGATGCTGAAGATGCTCATCGCGGATGGCTTCCCCTGGAGCAACGAGGAGCTGCAAGAGTTTCTTGGTGATAAGGTTTCGGATGGCGAGTTGGAGCTTATTGGGGGGAAGTACAAGCTGGTGAAGAAGTAGCCGAGACGAAATGTGCTTGGGGTCGTCCCGGGGTTTCTCGCAAACTGGCCAGGCATCCCTGTACCGTAGACATACTTTTTGCGCCAGGACAGCGAGCAAATTCAACAGCTTTGCAGTCACGGACGCCTTTGTTACCCATCCATGGGACTGACGCCCGCCAAGCTTGTGTCAGACCCGAGGCTGACCATACATGCCATGGTATGGTGATGCTGTGACGACTGACGACGGGCGGCGAAGCCGCAAAGCTTGAGTCTATATGAGGTCTGCAGTCAAACTTTTTGTTCGTCGAGAACGGGCCAGGTTACTGTAGCAGACACAACCTGATGATGTACCTGTATACATAGGTAGACGATATGGAGAAACCAACAATTCTTAAGCAATACCCATGGCCGCATGCCACGTAAGCTATTGTCTCGGGATAAATCGTGACATTTGCCCGTCAGTGGCGTGGAAGGGGGGCAATAGAGTATCTGAAAAGCATACAGTGATGGGGCTAGAATACGGAAAGTCTACGGCGACTGAGCATGCTGGTAAGAGGAAACCTTGAGCGAGATGGACCGACCCCAGGGGCAGCCTTGAGTAACAATACTTAAGTGACTGCTAAGTAGCTAAATGAATAAACCAGCTGGGCTGGGCCCGAAACTCACCTTACCCAGGTATAACTGTCCTGGTTTGACGCGGTAATCCTTCTCGTACCTGTAGTATAGTCTATGAGGAACCTTGTAAGGGTTTCATTTATCCCATTGCCCGTGCGTAATGACATGTCATGAGCGACTCCGGGACGAGCATATGCTAGCTTGACGGTTAGATCGTCATATAGACTCGGGTACGACTTTTTTCTACATCGGGAAGGATTCACGGTTTGGTTCTCTTCCGGACTTCTGGACTGGAGAGAAGAATGGGGAAGAGGAGCAAGAAGGAAAATACCGATGGATGATGAAGTTTCGCGTTGGACGGTATACTCACGCTTTTCGTGGGGCTACTGATAATTAATACGGGTTTCGACGCGGCGTCGTGGAACGAGGAATTCGAGCTGGAGTCGTGCGGCGCTACGCTTGGGCGTGCTATCGCAGTCAATCAACCTAACGTAATTGGCATATGAGTCCTACTTGCCTCTTTGCGTCTTCTTCTTTGACAGGCGACGAGGTGTTAGGTTTTACTTCGGTTCGGTGGCCTTCGTCACAAATAGAAGTTTCTGTGTCTATCTGTTAGTCTATCTACAAGACGGTAGGAGTTTAAATTGTTCCAGAGCAGAAATATGTTGCAGGAGCGGGTTGTCAGGAATAATTCATGACTGTCAGACCGCAAAATCCCTCTGGACAGTGAATGGCATCTTCATCCCGGTTAAGGGCCGTGAAGAGCCTTCAAGTCTATTCTCAATGCGCATCCTATGGCGAGATTAATGCAAGTGACGATCCATAGAATTGCTGCATATAACTTCAAGATAGGACTACAGGGCAAGGTTGTATGTGCACATTGACAGCTACGTTTTCGAAAACAAGGCTAACATCTCATATATATGGGATGCACCGATTCACACGCGCTGAACCGGAAAGGCTACGATATTCGCATGATTTGAAGTCAGGCCTGAATACTGGGAGCTCTGGCCATATACCTTACCTATGCCATCAGTAGATATGTCCTTGAACTGGCGACTACCAAACCCGATTTTACCTTGCTGATGTCGGAGATTTATTCCGTGGCTTCTGCTCGCCCGCCTCCCAACCCCACTAAGACCTGAATCATCTTCTCCCCGTGTGCGGATTATGAATTTATCACCTAGTGCAAGGAAGTGAAAAAGGGGGGGAGGGGGATGGGGGGGTTAACGGTCAACAGTGATGCGAAAAGTGAATCAATCTCTATTACGAAAATGGAAAGGTTTTAGGGTTGCAGTGCCTGACAGTATAATTTTATTTCACCTTTTAAAGCCAACATTAGAACAGCCCATAGCATGCGAGTATTGTTGAGGTCTATCAACACACAGTAGATGTGAAGGATCCAGTATTCTTCGTCCTCCTCTTCCTCCACTTCTTCTACGAAGCTAGTAAGTTCCAGTATTAGTCGTAGATAGAACAAGCTAGCCGAGGGGAAGGCGCCCACAAGTCTCTGACATCGGCGACTGGCTTGTCCTGAGAATACGCCCAACCGATGTTGAAGATCCTACAGGCAAACCATTATATAAAAACATACCACCTACCTGAAGCACCCGACGTGTACAGAAACACCAGAGAGAACTGACACCTCCTCGTTCCTATCTCTACCACATCCAGCTGTCCGAAAGAATCGATCCATGCAAAGATCAGCTCGATGTGACAAGCAACACACTTCTCTCAAGATGGGGTTCTCATCATGCATCCTGTTACCTCGGATCAGACATGTGGCCCTGAACCCGGTTATTGATCCGGCCCATGAAGTACGGCCACATACCTGGCCATTAATTACGCTATGAGGCTCAGACCAGAAGGATACTTGATGGGGCAGTCGACTCTTCTATGTCGGTCGTATTCCACCAAAATATTGGGCTCTGCTCAACAACAATCACCAGTCCATATAGAAGAACAAGGAACACCAACCAGAGTTTCTAACTCGCTCACATTCAACAGACGGTGCTGGTGGTGTACTAAAGAGGCGAAACGGTGGACTCAAGTTCCCCTGCAACGAACTCATACACGGTCATGAGATCTAGTTGCGTTACTAGCTGACTTGGTTGACACACTGGTTCCACAATCCGGCGCTGCATTGCCCATTGGACCCGCGCCTGAACGAAGCCTAGGCTCGATCCATGTCGGTAGATCCAATTTGCCGATACATAGCACCCAGGCCAGTCTCGTGAAACGTAGGTCGAATTCACATCTCTGACTGAATTCACAGCATATGGCATCCCTATACTGTGATGTTCCCAAGTTGTGTCGCCAAACCTTGGGCCTGGAAGAAGCCACCAGTTGGCTTCAACTGGTGGCAGCCCGGCGGGAGGAACGCTGCACCACGATGGAGAACGCGGGGAACCATGTCGTGACCCCGGACGAACCATGTCCCCTTCTACGGGAGTAGCCGGCCTGTATGTTGTTAATGCAGATACGAACCCAACCCCAACATATGAATGGATGGGTTGGAACGGAAGGTGTGTTTGCCGTTGTAACATTTGCAATTCATTGGTGGCTTGGACAAGAGCGGGGAAAGCGACCATGGAACTGTCCGACAGTCTAGAGTCGAGTCTGCCGTGTTATTATTCCAACGTCACTTCCCTCTCCTCCCCCATCCTCCCTCATTCTTCCCTGCAATATTTTCTACGAGCATGGTCGTATATCATTCAAACGTGTAGTACCCGTCAAGAACCGCGATTGAACATAACAGCGTGGTTGATTTACAGACTAGCTATCGAATACTGCACACATCGCCCAGGGTTCATCCGCCACACGACAGTTTTCGCTGTAAGCACTCAGATCCGTCCATCCATCTATCCTCTATCATTATCTTGAAATTCGCGGTCTATAGGAATGCTCTCTAAACCTAGATCTATCCATCGTCTAGCCGTCTAGGGTTTCAGTGTACTCGGCTTGGTCCGAGCATTGGATGGATACTTTCCTTCGTCCTTTCGTGCCACTGGTTTCTCCAACCGCCGACTTAGTCGTTGGTGGGCTTGAAGGTCATCCTCTCGGCACCCTGCTTGAAGGGCACACCAAGCTCGAACAACTTCACAATGACGTTGCTGAAGTCCTTGAAGAAGGCGTCGTTGTCCTTGGCGTACTTCTCGACGAAGGGTTTCATGGCCTTGTCCTGGATGAGAGCGTAGTCGGCAGGCAACATCATCAAAGTCTTACCCTTGTCCTGGAACTGCTTAGGGCCGTCCCATTTTCGAATCGACCACTTCTCCGAGAGCAGCAGGGTGTAGTAGTCGTTGGTCAGGACGGTAGGCGAGAAGGTCCAGGGACCGTCGAAACCGGATCGATCCGTGTGGCAGCGGCCGAGAGCGTGGGCACCGGCAAGTGCGACGATTTCTTGGTCGTTAAAGCCCATGCGGTAGAAGATGTTGCGGAGGTGGTCGGTGCCCTGAGCCGCGTCGGGAAGACGACCGTCGGGTGTGCAGGCGGAGACATCTCTGTCCGAACGCCCCGGACGCCAGGGAATAACCGGGCCTTGCATCTCTTGGATGGCAGTGACGCCCGCCAGCGTCCACAGGTCCGAGTACGAGATCCACGGGTATTTGGCTACACGGCACGTATTAGTATATTCTTTGCTTACGGTTACGTCTCTTTCCAGGCGTGCTTACCCTTGATGGGCTCGAGGAAGTCCCGAGCGTGCTTCAAACCGGCATTGGCCCCATGGTCACCCTCAGGTGCGAATCGCATGGTGGCACCGTTGCTGCCACCGGTCTTCGTCTCCTTATCGTAGGTGCCACTGGCATGCCACGCCAGACGTACCAATACCGGGCCGTAACTTCCATCATCATAGTCATCTTCCTCCTCAAGGCGAGCGGCGATGTCGTTGTATACTCTCTGGTAGTCCTCCTTAGTGGGCGTGAAGACGGTGGGGCCAGCAGAGCTGCGTTGGGTGTAGAAGTAGAACCCACCAGCACCTGCCACGGCGGCTCCTGCGATGTAAAGCAGCGGCGATGTACCGACGGACTTTGGAGGCTCGGACGAGTAGAACCGGCGGCCGCCTTGACGGAAAGCCGGGCGCGAGGCAGTCGCGAAGGTGCTTCGACCACTGGTGCGCAGAGCAGCTCGGGCAACCTGTCGAGACATGTTTGCGGGCGATTTCTGCAGCGCGAAAACGGCGGGTTAGATCGGGTCAGGCGGTATTGGGGATGCTTCTAGGAAGTCTGAGTGGGGTGATGATGGTGCTGCATCGGGGGTGTTTGCTTACCTGTGAAGGACTGTGGTGCAGGAGAAGAGTGAAGGGTATGGGTATCACAGAAGTGAAGACGAGATAAAGAAGAAAATTAGAAGAAAATTAAGGGGATAATGCCACGGGCAAGAGTCAAGACGCTGCCCTCCTCGAGTGTTATCTGATGGCCCGTCGCAAGCTGTTTTGTAAGCCGGACAACTGGTAATTCGAGGAAGCCAATTGGCCGATCTTGTCAAGATCTACCAACACGAGTGGACCTGCACTGCTGTAAGTCAAACTGGACCACCCTAAAGCGGAGCCTTGGACTAGGGACTCCATGGATACCTCTAGGTTAGATATATTTGTGGCCGCACGGTAGCGCAGCGCTCTTGGTACTGACCGTACCGAAGTTGTCGCAATTTGTCAGCAAACATGCAAACGCGTGCCTCCGATGGAAAAGCGCCCTCCCAGCTGGCCATGAATCTCCCCCGAAATCGGGAACAGCTATTAAGTGAGGTGCCTGCCAATTTTTCGAGTTGCGCCTTCTGGCAGAAAGAGGCAACTCCGGAGACCATCAGAAATTGCCCTTGGTCTTGACTCAGTCAGCACCTTGACTCATCGCTGACGGCGACGGCAACTTTGTATTATGCCCTTCGATGATCTCGTACCTGATCCTACAATTACTTCATGGCACAATACAATGGACCGCCGGTTTCCAAACCAGAGCACTTGGGACCCAGCCGTTTCCAACAAGAAGCCCCACGCGAGTCAGACTCCAATCACCGATACTTCCTCAGTCTTGCTCACCCACCGTGTGGAACTTTGGGGGGCGGGGGGGTTCACGTTTATCGCCCCATCCAATCTTCCCAAGTTAATGTGATCCGAAACAAGGTTAGCCCAATCGACAGTCTTATAGTGGACAATATACGGTAAAGCCAATGTGGAGAGAATGGAGACAGTGCGTGGCAGTAGTCATGGTCTATTGAAAAGACCCAAAACCTTGAAAGGATCTCAGTTCAAAATAGGGAGGGCATCACTACCGTGCAGCCTTCATCCTTCATCGAGCCGCCAATAGCAGGAGCTGGCTTCTTGTGCACCTATCTAGCCCGACCTGATGAAGGCATGGCCTCCAACTCCTGCCCCAAGTCGTCGCCCCGTCTTTCACCAGGTATCCGAGTCGCAAATACCGCACCGACGACGGCAGCCCACCGTAAGTCCCCTAGAAGGCAAATGTAATACCATAAAAAGAACGCCGTCTTGTATACAAGCACCGCAGGGCATTGAATAGCTCCGCGGAGGAAAAAAGTTACTTCGTCCATCTTATCGCCAGTGAACTCTCGTATCTGGCCATTCCTAGTTGAAAGGAGCCGTTCCTTGCGCGTCCGCGTCAGGGTCGGTGTAGTACTCGTAATACGTTGTGTAGCCACTCTCTGCCTTGTGTCTCGTAGCATCATCAAGCGGCCCGCGTGCGGCGCCGTTCTCCTTGACTGCAGGCTTATTGAGAACCGAGGTCGAAGCCGGTCTAGGCAATGCATCAGTAAGTACGTTCCTTGTAAAAAAAAAAGCACATGGTGGGGCACTCACCCGTAAACCTCTCGGTCAATGATGAGGAATTGCTTCATCGCATCCTTATCGCCTCTCTCTTGAAGATATGTAAGGTAGGACAAGAACAAGCCCTTCTTTGCCGCCCCCGAGATGCGGCTCTTAACCCGCAGTTCATCGAATATGTGTTTCACCCGCTCGGCATGCTGGGATTCGGTCTCACTGTTGCTAGGTTGTTGCAGCTCAAAGTCCAACCATTTCTGCCAGAAATGCCGGCTGTCGGCATACCACTGGACGTTCTTCTTGAGGACTGTTCTCGCTTCATCCACCGAGCCCTTGATTCTCCAGAGGAGGAAGGCCCAGTGAGTGACTAGAATCGCTTTCGTGAATATGTCGACCTGTGGTGCATCAATTTGTGCCTTGTACACTTCAATGGCAGCGTTGAGACCACTCTGTCTTCTTTGCAGATTGGCCCACGACACTATCGCCTCGACACAATCTGGAAGTTGCATCAGAACAGCCTCATGAATGTCCCGAGCGACGTCAACTCGGCCACAGCTCTCTTCGAAGTAGGCGAACTGCAGTCTGATACCTGGTCTGCTCACGGGTACGAAGAGTGTAGTAGCTCGCATGTAGATGTGTCGTACTTCCTCCTCCTTGCCTGGCTGCGCCGACATCCACCGAGCGTACCGGAACCAGAATTCATCGTACAGAGCACAGGTGACGAGGCAACGCTCGTAGAGAAAAGTGATTCTGGCAAAATCGCCCTCGCCTTCCTCAAAGTCTAGGTACTTGCGCCAGTTGATCATCTGCGAGTTCTCCAATTCGGTGACGTGGAAGTATGGTCGCTTAATCTCTGCTTCGTAAGTCCAGCGTTTGGTGGTTTCCTCCTGCGTGCGCTGGAAGCTCTCGTAGTACATGCTGTCGATCTTCGCCCGGATATCACGTTCAAGCTCAAGTTCAGCCCGGGGCATGCCTCCAAAGGGAGCACTCTCCGACTCAACTTCTGCTCGGAATCGGGCCAGGGTGTCGGCAGGCACCAACTCGATCAGGGGTCGACTGTGAGCCAATTGACGAAATCTCTCAAAATATCGGGCATACTGGTGCATCGGGATGTGGATGACACGCTGCAAGATGGCAAAGATCTTGTCATGGGCTTCTTGCCTCTCCTCATACTCGATGTACTTGTCCCAAAAAGGATGGGCCAAGAAGTCGAGTCCCACAGCCGTGGCAGCGCGCTCAAATAGTCTAGCATCGAGGTCAGCAGCGCGTTCGCCAGGTCGGAAGGGGGCGGGGTTGGGACGGGAAGGAGTGCAAATACAGGAAGGGAAGTTTGTGTAAGAAACAGTTCCAAATCCAAATCAAGCCGAGATAGACGGAGCAGGTGAAAGCGGAATGTCAAACAAGTGACTATGTGCGGACCAGAGCCTGGCTTTTTGTGAGAAAGATCCAACACTTCATGACTGTTGTTGGTATTTCTCACCATCGACGATTAAGTAACTTTGAGTGTCTTCGCAGTGCGTCTCCTCTGGAGGTATACTCTGTCCGTGGCATGGTTAAGGGTAGGAAATCTGCCGACTTTACTTACTCTCTCACTAAATGAGGTGTGTGGGTTGTCTCCATCTTGAAGGAGCAGTAGGATGCCCAAAGGTCAACGCAGTTGGTGATGCTTGCGCATCCGCGCTCGTATATCTGCATGGCTGTTAGCGTGGCGCCCAGGCGTGTAGACGGGTTAGATGCGTACCATCTCAGCAGATTCGGGCCCAGATATGTTGAACTCAAGATCGGCATACTTCTTCCAATAGCCAAAGAGAAGAGGGAATTTCAGGAGAAATCGGTCGTAAACTTCGCGAAGGGTAGCGAGTGCCTGGGGGCTGGAGTTGCGATTGAGACCGCCTTCCTGAGTCTCGCAAGCTCGAACAAGCTTCTCCCATGACTCGAAGTTGTCGGTATCGGCTTCCTGGTTGTACATAAACAATTAGATTACACGTGCACATGCAGCAAGACCCCATATTGAGGGGTCTCGGTTATGTACGCACCACTTCAAGCGTGAGCTTCCTGATCTCTGCATTTTCCTCATCCGAGGCGCCGAAATTGTTGAAATCCTCCATTGTCACTGAAAAATGCTAGCGACCTGCACGAAAATTGTGGATGATCGCAGTGGCCCGGCGCAAAAGAATTGATTGATGACGGTGTTGACGAGTAGGAAGGCGTCGGGGAGGCTGCGAACAGCTGGGGACCGGAGCAGATAAACCAGAGCCAAGAGGAAAAGGGCACGCGTGAGTTGTAAATTACTAATCGCCGCGATGCGCAGTGACCAAGGAATCCACGTGGTGGGAAAACTGAAGGTGGATTTATTGCTGGCGCTTGACCTAATGGTAGGAAGAGGAGAGAGGAGGAGGAGGGAGTTCTGGCGGTCGCGTCTTGATCCATGAAAATGTCAAAGTCAATGCTGAAGACTTTGGTGGCGCAGTTGGGGTCTCAGGCGGCTGTGCGTCGGGAAGTTCCGAAGTCAGGCTCAGGGCATCGGGTCTGTCAGTGCTTTCAGCACGGTTTTCGGACGGTCATGATTGATGCCATGAGCATTCTTCAAATGTGTTTTGTGGTACAATGGGCCACATCTTGAAGTGTATACTAGTGTTAATTTGGTTCAGGTACATGGGAAAGGGATATGACTGTACTCATTTTTGTATCTGGGGCACTCGGCCTCTGGTCAAACTAATTTCTTTTTTATTGCCGAAGATGGCAATTCAGACCATGCCGGCCGGGCAGGCATCTCTGGAGGGCGGGCCGGTACTCGTCGAGTTCCTTGAGGTCAGTTCAGTTACCTCGAAGTATAAGAGTAAACAACCAGAGCTATTCAACATCCAATATTTCCAATCAAGTCAATCTCGGGGGTTTCATAAAAGCAGATCCCGATCAGCGTTGAGTTCGCCAAGAACTCTTCATATTTGACATGATGAACTGAACTTCGTCTTTCTTCGGATTGAGATAGAACGCAGCAGAGCCAATACGGTAGGTAGCAGGGCATACCACGTCTTCTATCTCGATATCACTATTCACATCTGGCACTTCGGCTACGGAGGGGTTCTGCTAAGTGGACAGCTCTATGCCCCCATTATCGAGGGCCACAGAGTCCAACTGGCAATCGTAGAGCTGGCTCAGCATAACAGGACACAGGCAGAAAACATAATAATGGCTGAGTAGATGATGGGCAAAGCAAAGATGGAATGGTGATACAAATACAGAATCTGAGGAATTTTCAGAAATGTTCCACCAGGTCTGGGAAGTTGTGGTATTCTTTCCTTCACTTTAAGTAGCATCTTGCAAGTTTAAGGGATGACTGTGTGCCTTCTCATCCCTTCGACACTCGTCCAACGCCCCAGTATATTGGCTTGAACACAAGAAAAAAGTTGTTTCTTTTCTAGAAGATGGTGCAAGTGAATCACTTTTACACTCGAGCACATAAACCGTCTTTGAAACTTGGATGTGGACGCCGCCATGCAGAAACTCCTTATTCAAGTGACGGAACGACCAGGGATTAGTCGTTTATTCTACTGATACCAATCTGCTCTGATTATGGGAACTAATAGCAATAATTAATGATCGACTGTGGGGACTGAGAATTTGGAGTGTTGAACATACGGAATAGACCGTTCTCAGAGGCATACACAATCATGATTCTGTGTAGAGTCGGCTCAGGGAAGAAACCGCGCAAGAAAGGACCGGACCACCTAAGGCAATGTTATCTTCCATAACGAATGATTATATGTACACGTGGGTGGGTGCTGTCATTGGTGACGAGACATCTACATGTTTGGAAACAACAGCGCTTCACTATACATGGAGCTCCTACTCTGGTTTGGGCATGCCGGATAGCAACTGATGCAAGCACGTTTGAAAAAGGTAGAACTACAAGAAATGGAATGATAGCTGAGCTTTGTTGTCATCACGACATAAGGCACACCCATGGTGCAGTTTCGACGTCAAAATAACAAAATAATAATACGAAGGAACATGTCAATCTCGCTAAAATGACTTACCTCATGAGGTATCGAAATGTTCTTTGTCTTGTCAATATTTTTATTTATTTGACTTGAGCAACCCACAAACACAGAGCTCCCGCCTGGGCAACCGGATTTAGAAATAGATGAATTGTAGGCCTGGAACGCTCATTACCATATCCTAAACATATAATTTCCTATCGTCTGGCACCGAGTAACTGCTCTCTTCCTCAACCCTCAAACCCCTTCACCACTTAGCCTTCCTATTTAGTAACTAATTCTTGTACACTAATTCGATACTATTATGAAACTAATAAGTTAGTTATAAGTCAGGTATATCTTTTTCTGAAATTATAAATCCTTGAGGTCTAGCTAGAATAAGAGCTACTAACATAGTCTAAGCCTATTAGGGAATGAAATATTATTGGCCAGATTTCAAAATTGAAAAGTTTTCCCCAACTCCCTCAGCATAAATAGGCCCACCCTCATTGAGGAGTGCACCGATTCAGTTTCTCCTACTATTATACAAATCGGCCGCTGATGATCACACGATTAGGAAGAGTACGAACGCTTCTCTCGAAGCTTTATGAGCTCAAATTGTTATTCTGAGGCCAAGCGACGCATAGCGCTGTCTATTCTGCTTCTTTTATTCAGCGCTCTTTCGAGCTCTGAGATACCCCACTATTCATCTACGGCCTTGGACGTAAGCATCATGTTGTATTCTCTTTTTTCCAGATAATACTAGTTGCCGTTGTTGCTAGGCTCAGTGGCCAACATGCGCCTCTCTGGGGGTGCCTTTCCACATCTGCTAGGAACTTTTCAGCGTTTACTATCAGCTCGGTGAGGATCGTCGTGTTCTATTGCGCAAGCCTGGGCATTTGATAGGTGATAATACATCTGAGCTAAGATGAAAGGTGTATTGCATAGTCGAAAGGATTAGGAGAACGGGGGATTACACGCATGTATTCACATACATCTGGCGTGAGACTTCAGCCAAGCTTGTTTCCCGGATCAGTCCGCCAGGTGATATGAAAGCAATGACATCTTCTCGCAACCCCCAGGTAGGTACCGGTAAGTTCGTGAGAGCAAAGTGATACTACATAATTGTGCTACGTTATTTCTAGATATCTGCCACTGAGATAATGATATAACCAGCACCGTAATACCTGGTTGAAGATATTCAAGACAACTGGGCAACCTTACAAGTGCTGTGATTGTTCATTTGCTCCTGCGAAGTTCTCAGTTATTATCCCTGCTAGCACAGATCACTTTCCAGATCAATCTAACTAATTTCAGCCGCAGGCGCTCGGGCTCACAGGCCGACGGCCCAAGTGTGACGTTGTAACTAAAAGTTGCTTGTGGTTGAGTTGGCGAGTGGACTGTCAGACATCGAGTCCAGACCAGGACCAACAACTCTGCCGCAAGTCATTCTGTCACTATTCCCAGTTCAAACTTTTTAGTTGCAGCTCGACACGCCCAGATGCAGCATACAAACCCTCGCTGCAGGGAGCTCCTCGATAGCACCTAGCTCTAGCATGCGCATGCGCTTGGTCTCCATTTCCAGTCCACCACTCTTGAGGCTCTCTTCAGCAAATGGACCAATTCCCTAGGGCGGCAGCGCGCGACGTCGCTGTCGCGCCTACTTCTGAAAAGTCCAGCCAGCTTCTTATAAGGGACTACCCCCATAGAGCCATTGCCATTGTCTCATCCTCGCACGCCTTGATCTTCAGATACAGCCCGACCACCAGTGAAGCCATTGCCGATGGCTCCCTCACCTCCGTTCCGTCAGCACGACCTCGCGCTAACAGCGAAGGGCTCGTGTCGAAATGCATGGTGGAATTCTCGCCCGTCTCCAAGAACCTCCTGAGCGATTTCCGACCGTTGACTCCCCGACCGATATATGGAACGCTGGGTCTGATATCCATCGCCCAGGATGTGTTCTTATGTGTCGTGACCCAGGCGTCGCGGGTCGCTTCCCTTAGGCCAGGCGAAACCGTCGAGAGAATAGCAAATGTGGAGTTATTTTGCTTGAACAGTCCAGAATACGACAATGTCTACCCTATGAACTCTTGGGAGAGCGAACCTTCCGACTCGTATGGGCAGAACCTGAACCGCAGGGAGGGCGAGATCGAGTACCCGTACAATGAACTCCAGAAGTTGTTGAGCAATGGGAGCTTTTATTATAGCACGGATTTCGATCTGACAAACCGGCTTCAGGACAGGTGCGTTATACATATATGGCCGTACAAATGCAAAATTGTAAAGGCTATGGGACAGACTGGACATGAACTCAATAGGTGCTGACATTTGCCGTCTAGATCGGTTGACTCTGACACGTTCGACATTGATAATTTCGACGACTCTTTCCTGTGGAATTCCTTCATGATCAGTCCTCTGGTCCAGTTTAGATCTCGACTCCTAACGCATGAACGAGAGGCCCTGGACGCATCCAGAATCTTAACTTCTGCCATCCGTGGTTTTTGTTCGACCATTACCATCCCCCAAGCCGCTGCACCCCTGAAAGCGGTAAAGTCGGGTCTTCCATCATTCCTAACCGTCATATCCCGCTTGTCCTGCAAAAGAGCTGGCACGCGTTTCAACAGTCGTGGCATAGACGATGATGGGCATGTAGCCAATTTTGTTGAAACGGAGACAATCTACTGGAGCCCTTCAGGCGTTCTTTTCTCTTATGCCCAAGTTCGTGGCTCCGTGCCTGTTTTCTGGGAGCAGAGTGCTGGTCTCATTCCCGGCCAGCAAAAGATCACTGTCACGCGATCAGCCGACGGAACCCAACCGGCGTTCAATAAACATTTCGAGGATCTAGAACAAACTTATGGCGCAGTTCATATAGTCAACCTTTTGAGTGCATCAAAACCGGGCGAGGCAGAGCTCACGCAGTTATACCACTACGGCGTCCAGCACTGCTCTCTTAGCCGAATGGGAGAGAAAGAATCGTCTCAAGACCACGTTTTACTACGGGAAACCGACTATGACTTCCACGCAGAAACCAAAACTATGGGCTACGAAGCTGCCAGAGAGATCCGCCGGTATATCGAACATTCGGCAGATGGGTTCGCCTACTACCTGGCAGAAGCTGTTGATGATTCAGCCGAGTTCGTACAGGATCAGACGACGCATCACCGCGTGGTTGTGGTTCTTCAGCAGGAAGGCATCTTTCGGACAAACTGCCTCGATTGTCTAGACAGGACAAATCTCATTCAGTCCATGATCTCACAGATGGCCGCCGAGGCATTCTTGTCCCACCGGGCTGGCTACGCCGCTTCAGACTTCTGGATGCGTCACTCGACTTTGTGGGCTGATAATGGGGATGCGCTATCTCGCATCTACGCCGGAACGGGTGCTCTGAAGTCTTCCTTCACAAGGACAGGCAAGATGTCCCTGGCTGGCGCTTTTGCAGATGCGCGTAAAAGTGCAACAAGGTTATACATAAATAATTTCACCGACAAGGCAAGGCAGAACACCATTGACATGTTGTTGGGTCGACTGGTCGGCCAGTCTCCTGTCCATCTCTTTGATCCTATTAGCGACTACGTCTCAACGGAGCTGGGGAAGAGAAGTGCCGAATTCCTCTCGACTGAAACAATTAGCATGTAAGTGTACACTGATACCCTATGCTTTATCTAACTGACGAAATACAGCTTGGTTGGTACTTTCAATCTCAATGGTAAAACCACGGGTATAAACGAGGATCTTACTCCGTGGCTTCGGCCAGCATCGCTTGGCTCAACGCAGCCTGAGATTGTTGCTGTTGGCTTCCAGGAAATCGTCGAGTTGAATGCTCAACAGATCATGAACAGCGACCCCACCAGGAAGCAGGCCTGGGAGAATGCCATTAAGAGGACTCTGAATGGTCATGCCAAACAGACAGGAGGCGAGAAATATGTGTTGCTCCGCAGCGGCCAGTTAGTGGGCGCTGCCCTGTGCATCTTCGTCAGAGCGTCTGTGCTGTCCAAAATCAAGAACGTTGAAGGCAGCGTCAAGAAAACGGGCATGTCAGGAATTGCCGGGAACAAGGGCGCGGTGGCCATTCGCATGGAGTATGCTAACACACAACTGTGCTTCGTCACAGCACATCTGGCTGCCGGGTTCGCAAACTACGACGAGCGCAACCGGGACTACGCCACTATTCATCATGGTCTGCGCTTCCAAAGAAACCGGGGTATTGATGATCACGGTAAGTGAAACAAGCTTATGCAGACCCGTATGGTGCTGACTGTGTATAGATTCTGTCATCTGGCTTGGCGACTTCAACTACCGTATTGGGCTGAGCCATGAAAGGGCCATGGACCTGGTTAAGAGACAGGACCTTGAGAAGCTTTACGAAAATGATCAGGTAGGTCAAAACCCTGCTCTCAAATATGCGAGCAATACTAACCTGTCGCAGCTCAATCTTCAGATGGTGGCGGGGCTTTCATTCCCCTACTACTCAGAAGCTAGAATTACCTTCATGCCAACTTATAAGTTCGACCTCGGAACGGACAGATACGACACCTCGTGAGTAGCTGTGACTTATGGATCCGATCTACCTACTGACAACACCGTAGAGAAAAGGCTCGTATACCTGCGTGGACGGATCGAATCTTGCGCAAAGGGGCTAACGTCAGGCAACTTTCGTACAACTCGGCCCCTCTACGGTTCTCTGACCATCGGCCGGTCTACGCAACGTTTCGGTGCATCGTCAACATTGTCGATGAAAACACTAAAGAGAAAATCAGTCGCCAGTTGTATGAACGTCGGAAAGCCGAAATTGGACATAATGGTGTCAATCTTGACCTTGACGACTCAGATGACGAAGACCTGATTGGGTACGATGCTATAGAACCCGGCCTTCCACCAGCTAGCTCAGACCACCAGAGATGGTGGCTCGAGAATGGGAAGATGGCGCAGTCTGGCATTGTTGCACCTAAGTCTACCAGTAGTTCCATGACGGTGCTCAACCCCAGCCGTCCTTCAAATCCCTTCTCTCCAACGGACGAGCCAGACTGGGTTGCGGTACCCAGAGCTGGCTCGAGACTAGGATCCTTTTCCTCGAGCATCTCCAGTTCTCCATATGAACATATCAATCACTCTACGCTGCTGTCAACCTCGGCATCAAGCTCTGTACCGAGGAAGGCATTACCAAATCCTTACGATCCGGCAGGCCTACCCGCCAAGGTCGGGCGGCTCAATTTGATGGATGAGCCAAACCCTGGGCAGTGTCAGCAAAGTCAGCAAAGACACGAGACACCCCCACCCCCCCTCGACGCCAAACGGGGGGCACGGTAGAAATGCCACAGCGAAAACCGACAGCAAACACCCAGTTGAGCATGGGAACACCAGTGCTGAAACCAACACCCCCTCCGCCGCAATCGCGGTCTGTGTCTATATCCTCGCAAGTCTCGGGCAAGTCCAAGGCGCCTCCGCCCGTCGCGAAGAAACCATCACATCTCGCCTCAACATCGCCCCTGACTAGCCCATCTTTTCATCATGACACTCATTTTGATAACTCGTCATTCACACCAGAGCTGCCGCGGCGAGCGTCGACACACATTCAGAACCTGTCATCCAGACTCGAATCATCCGCGTCGGCTAACCTGACGGGAGGAATGCACAAACCCTCATCTCCACGGCAACAAGTAAGACGAGTCGGCACGAACCCGACTGCTGGAACGCCTAGCGGGGGCGTCAGCCTACCCGGCTTGGGAGAGCGGAAACCAGTGCTGCCACCTAGAACGTCGCAGTTGACCAGACCGAGCAAGCAGCCAGTTGTAGATCTACTCGGGGCCAACGATTCAGAGGATATGAACCATTGGGAAACTCTGAGACCGCACCAGACATGACTGTAGAAGGAATTGCATGAACGGCGTCAAGGGAGAGGGTATGATGATTGGCGTCTGCTTGAAAAGCAGGCTGCCAGATCTGACAAGCGTTTGTTTGATTCTACGAATAAGTGGCAGCAAATTGTGTGACGTGTGATGAAAGGGATTCATGACTTGGAATATGGATAGACAGCGGAATCCAAGCCTGAAAAGCCTGACTTACTGAGTGGTGTTGCAAGTTACCAATTGAAAGGAATGAAACAAAATGACGTCTTAGCGGTATAAAAGCAGTCTATTGAATAGTGTGTGATGTGATGCTGCTGTCTGTATACATAACCCAAACTTTTCCTTGGAGCCGGCGAGCTAACAAGCTATTGGCCGCGAAACCCTCAACCATGGCCTCCAACCGCGACCACACGCATCTTGTCTAGACATAAACTCAAAGAACCCTGCGTGGCTGAGATGAGTATTTCGAGCTCGGAAAATCGTCATCAGTGGGTTACCCCTAACTATTCCTAGCTGGAATAGACAACTAGGTTAGTGGCTTGGATTTCAAAAGAGCAAGTCACTTGAAAGTCAATCATTCATAAAGTGCGTGCTTTTTCTCAAGTGCTGTGAATACCGAGCTCTCTTGTCTGTTCTAAAGGGCAAGGGATGATTCTAAACTTCAAATGCTCAATGTGGTATCGTATTCTAAAGTATCGCTTCCCAGATGCTCCCTCCCCTTTTCCATCAGACCTAAGAAAACACAAGTTGAGTCTCAATGTACAAGACTACATAATGCCTGCTGGTCAATTATGCTGTCGTCGTTCACGGATCGACATCTGCGAGGAGGCAGGGGAATGGCGGACTCGGAGACTAGAAACAGTCAAAGGGGAAAGCATAAGTCTTGGGAAAGAGAAGACTCCATGATCTTGGTCATGCTGGTGTATATGGCTGTTTCTTGACATCCATATGGAGGTTAGATGCATTTCCATCCACACTGTCAACAAGCATCATAGTCCAAAATAAATGCAACCTCGCAAGGTAGCCAGACGACTGGCTGTGCCAAACCCTGGATTAGCATTCAAACTATAGTATCACTTGATCGGATGGGCAAAGGAGGATTCAAGAAAGGCTGCGGTGTCTTGGTCACGACTCGTTGATCCCATATATCTGCCTGGAACCTGATATGTCTTTTCCCTAGTCAGTATACAGCAAAATACCCATCATCGTCATATTCATCATGATCAGTGCAATTGAATTTAGTTTATTTTTATTTGGAAATCCGACCATGAAGCCACCAAAAGATGCCACGCCAGCAGACAAATACAGGTGAACACAGTTTGCCTCCTCCACCAGTAGTAATACCAATTTCCGAGAAACTTGCACTCCGGATGTCAGTTGCTCGGGGGACACCTTTACGTTCAGTTCCAGACGGCGAGATTCAGGAGGCAAGAAAATGCTCGATATCCCAATGCCATTGCCACCAGACGCAAGCTGTCGTAGTTGTCGATTTTTGGGGCGAGTTTCGGTGCCGGTAGAGTGTAGCTGCGCGAGGGTTATCTTGCGTGCGACGCCTCTGGCCATGTGCCAGAATCCAGGGGTGTGCGTGTGTGGGGGTTGGGGGGAAATTTGCGCAATATTTCAGGGACAAACACAAGAGCGCAAGGAAAGTACTGTTAAGACGAGAAAGGAAAACACCACCGTGACCATCGAACACCCTCGAGCCGCAATTCCACGTGTGAGCTCTTTCATAGAGAGACCAAGATGAGGGAGGTAAGAAAAACACAGCCGTAGTCCGTGAAAAGTATCATATTGCCAAGCAGCCAGACGTACGTACTTATAGCGTAGCCTCTACTGTGACGTTTCCTGTTGGGGGGAACGCGACAAGGGAAACCATGGCCTGCATTTTCGCCCTGCATCATCAAAAACTCCCATACCAAACCACCAGACCGATGCTCAGATTCCCTTCACCATCAATTCAGCTGGGTATCAAGAAGCCCAGCCCTCAAGAGTCTCAAGTCTGCAGAAGCATAGCATGCAATCAAAAGACAAGCCGAGAGATGGAGGTTGTCAAATTTCGAGCCAATTAAGACTCGGGGGCGGCGGCGGCGGCAGCGGGTGCCTCCTCCTTCTTCTCGGCCTCCTCGGCAGGCTTCTCCTCCTTGGCAGCCTCTGCCGGGGCCGCCGCCTCACCCTCAGCCGTGTCGGATGAGGTCCAGAGAGTCAGGTTGTCACGGAGCAGCTGCATGATCAGCGTGCTGTCGCGGTAGGACTCCTCAGACAGCGAGTCGAGCTCGGCGATGGCATCGTCGAAGGCCTGCTTGGCAAGATGGCATGCACGGTCAGGAGAGTTGAGGATCTCGTAGTAGAAGACCGAGAAGTTGAGGGCAAGGCCGAGACGGATGGGGTGGGTAGGCGTCAGCTCAGTCTGGGCCACATCGGTGGCGCTCTAAAAAAGGGGGGAAGAGCCGATGTCAGTTCACGGATAAAGCTGGGTATCACATGCGATTCAGGCTTCAATTACCTTGTAGGCCTCGTGGGCAGCCGTGGCAGCAACCTTACGCTTCTCACCAGAGGCGAACTCAGCCAGGTAGCGGTGGTAGTCACCCTTCCTGTTGAATGGATGACATGATTAGAGTATGCAAAAATTTTGTTGCTTGGGAATACGTACATCTTGTGGTAGAAGACCTTGGACTCTCCGGTGGCAGCGTTGGGGATCAAGCTATCGTCAAGGACGTCGAGGACATCCTGGCAGACCTTCTCGAGCTCGGTTTCGATCTTCTGGCGGTAATCGCGAATGGTGCCGACGTGTTTGTCTGAGCCCTTGGACTCTTCCTTCTGCTCGATGGACGAGATAATGCGCCACGAGGCACGGCGGGTACCGACGACGTTCTTGTAGGCGACCGACAGGAGGTTGCGCTCGTCGACAGTGAGCTCACCGCCCAGCTTGGCCACCTCCTTCATGTAGGTGACCATCTCATCGTAACGCTCGGCCTGCTCGCAAAGGCGAGCGAGGAAAGTCTTGCTGCAAAACCGTCAATATCGAAGTACGTACGTCATTAAGGGGATTTGCATCGCAGGGCGGTCGAACCTCTCACGCTGTGATAAAAACAATACGTTAGCTAAGTTCCAGCAAGAGATTCCATCTAGCAGATGTGGGTGAAGCGGCAAAGGGGGTAAAGCGCGACGGGCTGCGCCCGCGACGGGCAAAGAGGGGGTCCCAAAAATGGCTGTTGATACGAGGCGAGGAAAGTACCGACAGAAAGGGGATGAGGGTGTTCTCGGAGGATGGAGCAAAGGCGATAAACTTACCTCAGAAGCCATTCTGACGATGTGACGGGGATTGGTTTCGGTAAAGGGAAGCGTTTGCGCGGATGCGAGGATTGAGGTGGATGTGGTGGAGAGGTAAATATCTACTCGTGTTTTGATGGATGGTCGACGTTGAGATTGATCATCAGCCTGGAATCACACGAGAAGACGACAAGGCGGCTTTTCTTTAGGCTTGGGGGGCACGTCGGGCCATTTGCTGAGAAGCGCCGCGTCCAGGTCAAAATAAGCGAGAACAAAGTGGGATAGCGCGGGGTACAAAGGTACCTCTTCGCTCCAGGCTTTTCATGGACTCAACCGTGGGTGTTTTCGGCCCAACAAGAGGTACTCCTGGTTTAATCAAAGAGAGCATTGGCACATCCATCAACATTGCCACTTGTCTACGTGACTCTAATTTCATGATATGCACATCTGAATTTGTTGCCCTGAAGTCTCTGTACAGTCCTGCAGATACATATCGCCCTGGCAATCGAGATGTCCCGAACCAGCTGGAGACTTTCCCCTTTGCAACGCCTCTTGGGTGTGCGTTCGTCCTCAAAATGGATCCCCTTCTGTCAACTTCCATGATGCTCCCCGCTTTATCACCGTTCTGACTAGCGTGGAGACGTCTTCAGAGTTTCCCCTCCCGTGCGGGATCAGCCTAACGTCACAAAACTGTCCTAGACGTCTACCACCACGATGGCAACTGACCGTTTTCCATCCTTCGAGGCTGAAGAACAGCAATTCGTTGTCATGCACATGGGAAGCTCAACATGCCAGGTTGAGCACCATGGGAACGCGATATAGCCCCGCATGACCACAACGGCCAGTCGAAGCCTATCACTTATCAGTCTGAGCTTGTATCCCGGGCATGACCTGGATTTGACCTCTGGGCTGTGCTACGATCTAGGTGTGAACCTTTGGATAAAACCGGATTTGATCTTTCCTACTGCTGCATACTTTGTTTATCACATGGAAGCCAGATTCGAGCTACTTGCACATGTTTGAGCTGCGATATCCAGGTAATGGAGGGTCAGGATGATGTAGGCGCTGAGATTGTCAAATCTGCCCTTTCGTCCTAACTCATTTTGGGATCTCACCCGCGACCAGCCAAACGAGCAACCCCTCGCCTGGGGGGGCTACGAGTTGGAATGAAATTGTGTCAACCATGTGGCCTACAGAGTACGGAGTACAATTTGATAGTCTCCCAAAAACGTCACTTGGGGCCAGCCTCAGGCTCTTATCGCGTGGCATATCTGGGCGGGCCCATGCGTTGTCACACTCGCAGAGCCGGCTGTGTTGGCAATCACTCTTGCCAGTCACACATCTCCCAGCCCCGATTTCTGAGAGCAGAACTGGTCAATTCATGCAGGATAACGTAGTCGTCACTGATTGATTAGTTCTGTCAAAGCCCATCACAAGCAGCTGGCCGGGCAGATTGGGCATCGTACAAGAGTGAGGTTTGTGCAGGATATTGTCCAGTATCCCAAGGCCAACAGTACCAGGCTTTGTGCGGCGAACATTTCGTCTCAAGCACAACCACTTCGTCCCCTAGTTATGGATTTCTACGATACTGAAACTCTTGGGGAAACCCCTTCCGCTACCTAAATCACAAGACGCCTTTGTTTGGGGCATCACAACCCATAACTGAATGATGACTTCTAGAACGAGTCCGTGAACAATGAAGGCGGGATAAAATCTGTAACTTGAAACATGATATGTACGTTAGTTATTATACACTATGCAACAATAACTCCTTGTTTTTGTCATTCTCAACTGACGACTGAATAGTAGTTATTCCATTCTTTTAAGCCAAAGACGAAAGTCATGCTCGAATGAAAGCTTAAAGAAGACCTTGGCAACTTGTCCTAACACGATCCTTGGGCTTGTATGTGGCCTTTTCCTTCCAATTTCCAAGCCCTTGCCCTATAATTCATCGTTTGAACTAATGTTGGGATATCTATCTCTGCCCCAATCAAGGGGATCACCGCCCGGAACGCAAACTCCCAGGCGCCAGAAGTAATCACGATGAGCGAAGAGGAGTTGCCAAAGCTTCAGCCGCGATGGGAAGCCCCAGAACTTGCGAATCCAAGAGGACCAGAGAGACGACTGAGGGTCTCTGGCAGCAATGACATGACGTGTCACCGAGAGCGTCTCCCCTTCGGACCCGGCAATACAATTTGGGTCATAATCTCCCACACAAGACCAAATGTCTTCGGGAGACGGAGACAAATCGGATTTGGAGATGAATATCTCGCCTGCGTGCGATCTGAATCCCCATTCGGAGAGCGGTAGAAGGGGTACGGGGTCGTCAACATGAGTCAATCGCCGATACGTCTGTTTTTCAACATCTGTGCTCTCGCCTGCCAGGTCGAAGACTCCGTTGAGAAACCGAACAAATCCCTCATTGCCAACTCTCGGCTCCCCAAACGTGGTCACCACCAGGTTGTCCCAGCCAAGAGCAACATTCATCTCCAGAGCAGCCAATGCAGCTACAGCGCCACCCAGACTATGTCCCACCAAATAGATCGGGTAATCGGGGTATTTGGTGCGCAGCGGCTTCAAAGTAGGCAGGACGTCCTCCCGAGCAATCTTCCACGAGGCCAAGAAACCCATGTGAACAGTGCAGTTATCGCAGTTGTGTTTGGGATCCCCTGGCGGCTGATCTCCTCCGTCGTCCGGCGACGGGTATGGGACGTATTCCTGAGGAACAGTGCTGAGATCCACAACTGTGTTCGTGATGCTGTATGTCCCACGGAAAGCGACGATGATGGCGCCATGCTTCTTATCCACAGCCGACACGTCGCTTCCGTACACTTTCGCAGTAGGTTCAGGTTGTAGGTTGGCACCGTGATCAACCGCTATGTAGCCGCAGCTGTCGCTCATCAAGACGCCTGTGTTCCAAGTCGTCACAAGGTCGAGTGTGGGGAAGTCCTTGCAGCGCGATGCGCATTCGAATGGACGTGAGAGTCCCGTAGTGCCAACACAATATGCAATGTCCACCAAGCGAGCGAGGCGTTCAACCGATGCGAAGAATGGAACTGAGATGCCATTGGGAGGCTCGTTGACTTGTGCGTATAGAGGTTGCTGTACGGTATCAGGCGGTAGCGGCAACGCGCCAGCTACCGCTTGCGACAGCAGTAGAAGGACTGAAAATCTGGGAAGCATATCGTTTAGACGCAATGATGATGATGATGTCAATACCGTCGGGGTGTCGAGTACGCGCAGAGCATGTTGAAATGCAGGAACAAAAGATTTAGTACAAGGCTCGAACTACGAGTAGATGAGGAAAATTAGGCAGCATTGAATAAGGTTGAGACACAGCTGCCACGAGAAGCAGAAGAGCGCATCATACCTTCGCAATTCATGCCAGGTTAGATAGTCTTGCTGGTCGTGTGATTAAGAGATCAATGCTGGCGCACTTGCAGCTGCCCAGAGCTGGAATGACAGCAATGTAATTGGCGAGCTTGGCAAAACGCGGGGTCTCCAGACCTTCTAGATCGGGCATCTTCCCAGCACCACAAGCTTCTAAGTCCGATTATATCATTCAAGTCAGATATGACAGAGTTAACCAAGGTGGTTGTGGTTGAATTGGCTCCTCTTTGATTCATCTATCTTGTTCAAATAAACATTACTTTTGTCATTGGCATCCAAGTCTACCCTTGCAGTGATTTATACCCTTGTCCTCGTGCACAACTGCTATTTGAATGTTTGAGGATGGGAGTGGGTAGCCCAGAAGTAGAGTGCCTGATACCTTGGAACTGCTCTAGGTACCTTCCCTTGCGCGTAATAACCATTCATCATCTTGTGAATCTCTATGATGGACGGGGTTGCAAACTGGTGAAATTGTCTGCTACAAGCGACTCCTTGGAGACGCAGCTAGTGCCCTTAGATGTGGTGGTGCAATCGAGGTCAAACGTCGTGAGTCCAGACGCCTCGAAGTTAGTTGCCGTGCTGCATATATCATTAGTATTGCTTAAACAAGAATATGATACGATTAACACTCACTTTCCGGGGCATACTGCTTCGATCACAGTTAAACCATTTGCTTGGTACATAAACTCGACAGCCGTATTGTCACAGGGCCATCTCGGCGTCAAGTTGGGGTTCGGGGTGCTCGGCGTGGATGTCGAGTTGCGCTGGCAGCACGTGCTGATGCCAGTATCAACGTCGGTAAAGTAGAACGAGGTAGTGTTGCTTGTGCCGTTCGCAAGGCCTGCAAACGTGATGAAGTTTGCGATTTCGTATTCGCCGGGCGTCACGCAGTCGTCTGCTAGTTTCATGCTGGCTGGGATTGTATACTTGAGTGACTTGGAGGTGGCTGATCCCGCCAACAGGCCAACGAGGACAGCTGGGAACAACATCATGACGGTTGATGGTATACGTATGGGGACAAAAGACGATGAATTGCGATCCTAGGTTGGAGAAACTGGGTGCGTGCAGAGTAATGTGTGAAGGAAGGAGGAGCACAGAACGGAGTCCAGGGTCCATCTATGCTAAATAAGGGCGTGGTGGGAGGCCTTGAAATTCGACCTTGACATCATCTAGCTAGGAATCCACCACCAACAATTGGGCAAGTGTGATTCCTCGAGTCTGTCTTGTTACTTATGCGCTTGCCTGGATTTCGATATTGCGACGGAGCGTGATTCCCCTGCCAAGACATTCCGTCCATAACTTTACCGGGCAGAAATGCGGGTACGGCTGCAGATCACCAATGCAGGCGCCCGAATGATTCGCTGGATAGGGAAATTCTACCTACCACAACACTCTACTATGATCTGCATTCAGATCTTATGGCGCCAGGTTAGCCCAGAAAGGCCAGAAACGGGATCCTTTAAGGCCGACATAGCCGTCATTGTTGGCTTGACTCAAGTTTCAAGTTTCTCCCCTAAGAATATTCCAGGGGAACACAGGATTATAGAATACGACCTTGCGCCGCCAGCTTTGGTTGATAAGGCTTTTTGATGAGTGCCGATGCATACCCATCGTGTTGCGCGAATACTATTCCCAACGACAACCCAGTTCGTTCTTGATGCCGTATCAGAGCTCTCGATGACGCATGATTCGGTCCGGGATGTTCAGCTGCCTTTGCCCATATCGGATCGTGCAAGCGGTGAGATAACCCGGACACGCGACTTGCGAACGAGTCCACTATAGAATCGACATGGGGAGCAAATAGGGTCCATCATCGCCATCACTCCTGCGAAAATAGTTGTACGGAGAAAACAGTTAGTGCCTTCATGCGACATCAGACTGGCACTGCCACATATTAGGCGACGCCGAAGGACAGGGGAATGCCTGGCAGCCGCTTGCACCAGTCACGAATTTGTACGCCGGCGAAAACGCACGATGATCGTGTTCGGGGATGAGCGTCATACAGCAGGACTTTTGCGAGTTTGGCACAGCCCTCGTGCTCAGCACAAGGTCTAAAGTGGGTAGAAGAATAGTATAACAGACAAATACTTGAGCAAGGCACTGGTGTTCTTAGATATGGAAGTTGTTCAAACATTGGGCGAGGTCTGAAAAAGCGAGTGTCGGAGAAAAGGACCGACGAATGTTTTCGTTGTGATACCAACCGAGCTTGAGTCGCGCATGTTGTTATTCAAACTTGGAGCGTTGGAACATCGATGATTGCGAGCTGCGTCTTGCTGACTTGGACCCTTCACAATAACCTGACTTTGATGCTAAGTCGGCAACCGCGATCGATTTTTTGAAGCCACAACGCAAAACCACACCTCCTCCAGCCACAACGCATGGACCATCTCTCGCTTAAGCTCCATGGCCGCACTTTCCAAAATCCAACCTACCCGCGGTAAATTTTGTCGAGACCTCTTTTTTTGATCTTTTCCATCCGCGAAGATCATACTAACGACAAGACCTCCCACGACCGTCTAGCATCACGACAATTGCAAGATGGCCAAGGAAGCCCCCGCCCGCAGCGGGCTGACCATCGGTATCAACCGTGGACACGTAAGATGAAGTCCTTTCTCTCCCAAAAGCGTCTCACCTCGTGGAGGATCTCTGCATGATTTTTGCTTCGACCACCCCCACGAAGGGCGAGAGAAAACGCAAAACAATCGCAGACGATGGACGTTTTGGCTGACGACTTGTTGTCATTCCCCCAATTTAGAAGACGACTGCTCGCGTTGTTAAACCCCGTGTGTCTCGCACCAAGGGCCACTTGAGCAAGCGCACTGCCTTCGTTCGCGACATCGTGAAGGAGGTTGCTGGGTACGTTCGATCTCTCTTTTATCATCTTACAAGGGGATATACATTGGTGGAATGAAAATGGGGTGATATCTGATGGCCGAAGGCCTAGTCAGGTTCTGCTACTTGAGTTGTTGCCTATAATGGCTAACTATAAGTGCTCTCAAACGATAATTACTAACAGGTATATCTAGTCTTGCCCCCTACGAGCGCCGAGTCATTGAACTCCTCCGCAACAGCAAGGACAAGCGTGCACGTAAGCTGGCGAAGAAGAGAGTGTGTACCCCCCCCCTGTCCAATGGAATGACTTCACCTACTAACGTACCCTCAGCTCGGTACCTTCGGTCGTGCCAAGAAGAAGGTCGATGAGCTCCAAGGTGTGATCGCCGAGTCCCGCCGCGCCGGTCACTAAATGACGTGATATTTCGGGGTTTGGTGGATTTGGCAAATGAAAAAAAGTAGATTCGGCATGGTCTGGCGTTGTCTTTACGACATTGATTTGCAGATGGAAGACATGGATGCCCAGCAGGTAGCTGCTAGCCGCATACTCAATACCATCTGGACAGTACCAAAAGGTTTTTTATGACATGCCATTTCTAGCTTCTATCGCTTGTGAGCCTGAACTCTTTCGAGTACATTAATTTGTATGACCAATTCAGTATAAATGGATGAAGTGACCTCAAGTGAGCCAAGGGAACATTGTACAAATTGCCCATCCGCTTCTGCAATCATTTAACTGAATTCCCTAGCGATCGTCAACTAACCGTAGATAATGATAAATTGTGTTGCGTCGTGTAGTATTCATATACCATGCAGCCTGAACTCCAATGCTATGCGTACAAGTCTCCCCAAGCCTCAATGCGATAAACTGGCTGTTTACTTATTTCGAAGACCAGGCAGTCCTTTCAGCCACTTGGGCGTCCCCTTCGAACCAACGTCTCGCCTAGGTTCGTCGGATCGTTGCGGTACAGCCGGGGTCGGCTCGTTCTCCTCAACTTGCGGCACCTCCGGCACAATGATTGCTTGAGCTCTTTGAGCGGCACTCTGCCTCAAAAAGGGCTGTTTCCGTGCCGCATCTGGAACTGAGTCGTCCCATACTAGATTCACCAGGGTCCGGATGGTTAGGTTGTACGTTCTGATGAGATTCGCCGAGTCATCGCGGATGGCGACATGCTGGGGACCGGGCAGGATGAGCTTGAAAGGGGCTTGCTGAGCTGCCATCACGTTACGAACCGCCCGGTGTAGCAACTCGCCGGTCGCGCTTTGGTCAAACTGCCATTGTGCCGATGTGTTATCCGGAAACCGGACCTTGACGTCAACGGACTTGATAGCATCAAGCCTCGCGGCTTCCGCGGCGGCCTTCTCCGCAATCTCTTTGTCAGAAGGAAGCCGCTTGTTCTGAGCGGCAGTCTTCAAGAACTGCTGACGAGATGTCAACTGGGCCAATCCTGGTTCATAGACTTCGTCCGGCTCATTGATACGTGCAGCTGCCGGGGTCGAAGCCGACGGAGCTGAGAAGATGGACACAGGGACTAGAGGATTGCCAGTAGGTGCGGAATCGACATCCATAGCACCAGGTTCTGCTTGTACCTGCTCTGTCGGAGCAGCCTCGGGTTGAGGGGCTGGTTCCCCATCAACTTCAGCTGGACCGTCCGCTTTGAGTGTGATACCCTTGCTCTCAGCATTTGATGTGGAAGGCTGGGCCCGCTCCGCAGCTCTAGCAGTCGTCTCTTTCTCCTGCTCCTTCTCCCCTTGGAAATATTGAGTGATGTATTCCATGGCCTCCACGAGCGTCCTTTCGGTCTTCTTGAATGACAGCCTAATCAGGACGGATCCTGAATTGTAGCCCAGCGACGACAAAGTTTTCTGAAAATCGACGAATGTCGAAAACGATCGCTGCTCGATCTGCAGTACTGGCGTCTCATAATAGAGCTGTCCTGGTCCTTGTCCATTGCTTATTTGCGGCACACCTCGTCCAGTGATGTTGATGTTCTTCCCCTGGAACGTCTGCGCCTCAAAATATCGAAGCACACTCCATATTGTGTAGTCGCTGGGTAGTTTCTCGACAGCCCTCTGGTTTCCGAATGAACTTGCTTCCCGTTCGGGTAAAGCTAGAGCGATGCTGAGAACAGAGGGCGACTTCGATTTCGTGATCAGCTCGAGCTTAGCGCCAGGGACAAGCCCGGCATTACGGAAAGTATTGGACAGGTCAAGTTGTTTGTTGTTGTGCTTTAGCAGATATCTGTCCGACTGCAAGCCCCATTTTGCGCAGGCTTTGTCGAGAATCTCGGTCAGGTAAGTGGCAGGAGTGACCTTGACCGTCGTGGTCCGCAGGTCGGTGCTCACGACCTTGACGTTGGTTGCCATGGTTCTAAAACTCGCTCGTCGGTAGGTATCCTCGTAAGATCTCTCTAGTGTATGACACAACCGAATAAGGCCGTGTGCGGATGCTGGGGAGCTCTTCTCAAGTAATCCAGATTATTCCTCTGTGCGGGACATCAGTATTGGCACCGGTGTTTGTCAAGTGCCAGCTTAATAAACCTCAAGTACAGAAGAATATCAAGGAAATAGTGCGAAGACAGCTTCAGAAGGCGCTTTACATCAGCCTAATTCGTCAGCAGTTGGCAATAAATTCTGGGCGCTTTTCGGGTCTCAGAATAGGCCACTCCAGAAGATGTAGAGGGGCAAAACATCCCACTTTGAGAGCTGCATTTGTTCAACTTGACCAACAGCAACCCGCCGGCCCAAGCGTTCGTGACCCCTGTCAGGTCGGGGCCAAATTGAAGCTCCTGCCGCGCCATACCGTGTTTGCCTTGCCTTGCTAGTAGCAACGACCGCAGCCAGGCGAACACCAGCTTCAATAGAACCCCATCCATCACGAACAGCTCCACCACCCAACTTGACGACGATCCGACTTCACATATCTACTGACCGCTCGAATCGACCGTCAATATAGCTTTTGATTGAGTCGCAACTTCTCTATCCCCAAACCACCCGCATTCTCCATTCACCATGGTAAGCTGCAATCACACCAAACCGTGCCCCCAATATCCATCTCCCCGACAGTTGCTAACACAACCCTCCAACGTGCCAGTCCTCCCCCTTCTCCATAAATGGCGGCGCCTGCGTAGCCATGGTGGGCAAGGACTGTGTAGCCATAGCCTGCGACCTGCGCCTCGGGCTGCAAGCCCTAACGGTATCCAACAACTTCCCCAAGGTGTTCCAGTACGGCGACGTGTTCCTGGGTCTGACGGGCCTCGCGACCGACGTCATCACGGTCGCGGACCTGTTCCGGTACAAGGTCAACATGTATCGGCTGCGGGAGGAGCGCAACATTGCGCCTACCACCTTCGCCAACCTCGTCAGCAGCAGCCTTTACGAGAAGCGGTTTGGCCCTTACTTCGTGTCCCCCGTGGTCGCAGGTCTCGAGCCCAAGACGGGACAGCCCTTCATCTGCGGGTTCGACAGCATCGGGTGCATTGATTTTGCCAAGGATTTCATTGTCAGCGGCACGGCGACGGAGCAGCTGTTTGGCATGTGCGAGAGCTTGTGGGAGCCTGACCTGGTACGTTTACCGTGGCGTTGCACGAATTGGAGTATGAATGATGCTAACTCCTGTTTTCACCGCGTTTAGGAGCCGGAGGATCTCTTCGAGACTATCTCGCAAGCGCTACTGAACGCCGTCGACAGAGATGCGTTGTCAGGATGGGGAGCACACGTTTACATCATCGAGAAGAACAAGGTTACCAAGCGATTACTCAAGGGACGACAAGACTAGGCGGTGAAGGGTTTGGGGAGTTTGGCTGGATTGATTCCTGAGACGCTGCATCTTTGGGAAGTTTACTCAACGGCGATGGACGTGCGGATAATAGACTACCAATCAGATGGCAAAGAAAGCTATCTTGTACCAATAAATGTGATCTCTGTGAGGTGGCTGCTAATAGTTCAAACGGTATTGGTAACAAGACATGGCGTGAATAAATAATATTGTTATCTATAAGCTCCTATGTGATGCTGCGTGTCGTACGCAGCTGTGAGCAGTAGCTTTATCACAGCTCTAATCTAGTTTATACCAATCTTAGATCTATGTCCACTTTAGGCCTCTTTCTTGGTCTCGGTGACTACGTCATTCGTATTTTGCACGAAAAACTGTCTCTCAACAGCCTTTAGTACTTCATCAATGAGACTGTTACACAATTAGAATAAATTCACTATTATGATGAGGGGAAGATACTTACATAACAGGAGCACTGATGATCATGACGGCCTTCCATTCGTTCCAGTTCAAGGGCAGGATGGAAAAGAGAGTCTGAAGAACCGGCGTGTAGAGGAGGGCAAAGTGCAGAGCCATGGAGAGGGTGATGGCATAAACAAGCATCATATTGTCCCACAGAGGCAGCGTCAAGAGAGATTCGCTGGACGAAAGGGCGTTCATGGCATTGAGCATCTCGATAACGACCAGGATCGACAAAGACACGGTGGATGCCGACTTGGCCATATCATTGCTGAACATCTGGCATCCAATTTCTGAGAAATCGGATGAGCAGCGGTGGAAATGAGACAGCTGCCAGAAGCTGATTTGCGGTCCCTCAGAGTTGTACATGAACCACCAGGCATAGCCTGCAACCGTAGCGAGACCAACGTATGTGCCGATGACCAAGTAGCGGAAGAACAACCAGCCACCGATCAGAGCTTCGTCACGCTTTCGCGGCTGTCTCTTCATGATGTCATGGTCGGGAGGGTTGAATGACAGTGCGGTAGCAGGAAGACCATCAGTGACCAAGTTGACCCACAGGAGTTGCACTGGGATAAGAGCCTCAGGCATGCCAATGGCAGCGGTCAGGAAGATGGAAACGACTTCTCCAATGTTGGACGAAATGAGGTATCGGATAAACTGCTGAGTGTTGTTGTAGATGGATCGGCCCTCCTCAATGGCTACCTCGATAGTTGCAAAGTTGTCATCGGCAAGAACCATGTCAGCAGCCAGCTTAGCCACATCAGTACCTGAACCCATAGCAACGCCAATATCGGCCTTCTTGAGCGCCGGGGCGTCATTGACACCGTCACCGGTCATGGCCACGACTTCATTCAGGGACTGGAGCAAATCAACGAGCTTGGACTTGTGGCTAGGCTCAACACGAGAGAACAAGGACGCTTTCTTAGCAGCCTCCAATTGTTCGCTGGGGCTAAGATTGTCGAATTCTCTGCCCGTGTAGCTCTTGCCCTTTATATCCTCGAATTCTCCGAAAACGCCGATGGATCGGCAGATACTTTCGGCTGTGTTGCGGTTGTCTCCAGTGATAACGATGACGCGAATTCCAGCATTCTTGCACTTCCTGATGGCACCAGCAACCTCGGGGCGGGGAGGATCAAGCATGCCAACAAGACCAAGTAGCGTAAGATTTTGTTCAAGTTGGGCGTATTGTGCCGTTGACTTGGCGTTGTTCACCAGGGGATTTGAAGAGACGTCCTCTATGCCAGCTAGAGCAATCACTCGGAGACCTCGGTTGCCGTACTCAACAACCTCCTTCATGAGTAGGTCGTAGATTCTACTGTCAACCGGGACACGCTTGCCATCGGTACCAACTAGAGTGTGTGTGCAGCGCTCGATGATGGACTCGGGGGCACCTTTGACCAAAAGCTTCTTCTGCTGGCCGTTCTGAACGAGCACTGACATGCTCTTGCGGTCTCTGGAGAACTCGAAGGTGGAGATTCTGGGGAACTTCTGTTCGTAGTAGCTACTGGCATGGTGGAGAGTCTCTTCAGGGTCGTAGCTCGCCGGGGCGCAGGGTCCAATCTTCTCGGCTAGAACTCTAAGAGCGCCTTCAGTGGGCTCGCCGACAATGGAGAAGTTCCCAGCGCGTGCGTCATACGCCAAGCGAGCATCATTGCAGAGCGCGGCGACCTCGGCTATCTGGCAGATGGTGCTGGAGGTTTGGCCCAGGTTCTGAACCACCTTACCGTTGCGCTTGATGTCACCCTTGGGGGCAAAGGTGGTGCCCTCAACGTCGAATTCCTCCAAATCGGATCCGTTCTCGCTAATGTAAACAACCTTGCTAACGCTCATCTGGTTCGTGGTGAGTGTACCTGTCTTGTCAGAGCAAATAACGCTGCAGCTTCCAAGTGTCTCAACCGAGGGCAGACTTCGAACAACAGCGTTCTTGGCAGCCATCTTTCGTGTTCCGAGAGCAAGGCATGTAGTGATGACGACTGCAAGACCTTCTGGAATGGCCGCAACACCAAGAGAAACAGCAATCTTCAAGTAGTAGATGGCGCCCTTGGTCCAGCTTCCATGACTGGGGTCCGCGAAGTGGGGAATATTGATGAGCCAAACTAGCACACAGATAACAGTGATGACCTTGGCCAAAGAGTCACCGAAGTCGTTCAATTTTTGCTTCAGCGGCGTGGGCTCGGATATCTGGGCGGTGATGCTCTCGTGGATGTCACCAATAGCAGTATTCGAGCCGGTTTGGACAACCACGGCGGTAGCGCGTCCAGTGACAACAGTTGTACCCGAGAAAAGAATGTTGACTTGGTCCTGTAGAACAGGCTTGTCGTCGCTGACAACCGCTGTGGGATCCTTGCTAACACTCTCGCTTTCCCCTGTTAGGATAGCCTGGTCAACAGAGAAACTGTTGCTCTCGATGGAGGTGAGTCGGCAATCGGCAGGAATCCTGTCGCCAACGGAGATGGAGATGATGTCGCCAGGAACGAGCTCCTCTGCCTTGATGCGCGAAATAAGCCCATCGTTCCGTATGACGCTGGCCTCGTTGGCCGAGTATTCTTGAAGGGCGGCAATAGCCTTCTCGGCACTGCTTTCTTGGGAGACACCGACGACGGCATTGAGAATCAATATAGTCAAAATCTGTTGGGCAGAGGGTGTTAATGGCATGCGCAACCAGGATCGGGTAAGGCCAACTCACGACTGCAGGATCAACAAATGCGCTCCACCCTTCATCCTCCTCGAAGAGAGCTAACACGAAAGAGACGGCGGCGGACCCGAGAAGGATGAGAACCAGTTGATCTTTGAATTGTTCCAGAATGAGCTCCCATAAAGGGGTCGGGGGTTCTTCCGGAATAGCTACAACAAAAGTACCCTCGTCAGCACTCGCACTCGCACTTGGCGCAACTCAAGGACATCAAGGAAATGGTGGAAGTTGACTTACAATTCCTGCCATGCTTGGACCTCAGATCAATGACCTGCTTGTCAGTGAGACCTTTCTGCGCATCGACATCGAAATGGGCCAGTACGTCCTGTGCTGGCTTCGCAGAGGCATTCTCCATAGTAGTGGGTGGACGCGGGGTGCTGCCTTCTTGACTCGGCGTTCAAATCAGCGGGTGCGAGGGCGGAATAGCTGCTCTCTGTAAACCAACCATGCGATTGCGACGGCGCAAGGTGACCAGCTCAACCAAGACGGGGATTTGTATGCAGACGGATGACGGCGCTTTATAAATGCCACATGTCTTTTTGTCGAATACACACTTGCCACTTGAAAGAAAGTGTGAAAACGTTGAAGGAGGTGGGTTGAGGCAGAAAGAGAGACTTTGGCTCTTGCAAGTTGCACGGTACATAGGTGGGTGGAGCATTCTATCACCAAAGCAAAAGGCACAACGTGTTCTTAGCACATGAGGCTGTTAGCTTGTCGAACTCCATTCTAGAATTCGGCCGCCTTGCCTGTTTCTGCCATGCCGATGGCTGATTTGGATAGGACCCCTGCAACGAGGGGTCTTTGGGACAGTTGCTGATTGGATTCCTATCAAGGCCCTGCATTAAGTTGCAAGGCTGGCAGTCTAGATGTACTTCTTGGGTCTGTGTTTCATTCCATCTTGTTCTACGGCATCATTGTCGCAATGTTTTCTTCCAACCGAACGTGACTTTGTTCTCACGTACTAGGTACAGCCATTCTCTCCTCTACCAGGTGAATTATCGAGACCACTCGACTCCTAGACACCAGTCTAGAGTTAAAACCAGCATTGAAGTAGTTGTTTTGGGCTTATCACTCAGACCGTAGTCTTCAGTCGTCACTACCCGACATTGGAAGCGGCAGTGCAGAATGGAGCGAGCCGTCGCTACGGCTCGGAAGTGGATAGCAGATAGATCTGGTGGGGTGGACCATAAGGGATTTTGAAGGTACACCACGGGTGGAACGGCGCAATCCTCGAAACAGGTGAGACATATTCATAGCCAAGGACATAATATACGATGAGTTCCTCTCAAATCAAGGAATAGCGTGCATTCCCTGGCAAGCAGCCCAGCAAGCCACTTTAAACTATCAAGGTAGCGTAGGGAATGGGGTAGCGGTAGCAGCTGACTTTTAGGGCAGTGGTAAACTAACATCGTAACCACCTGACGTCATACACGTTGCTACTTCATCTGCAGACCGAAACCTACCTGCTCAGTATACAAGTTTCAGTCTCACGAAATAAGGAAATGTCTTCTGCGTGGAAGAATTCGGAGCAATACCCTACTTTTGACACGAGTATCACTATTAACCCGGGAAATAAGCCTTCGGCTGGCTGGCGTCGGAACATCTGTTGGGGTAATAGCGTTTGGTATGCCATTCGTCAGGACGCGTTTGGCTACTATCAAGTAAATACTGGAATAAGTTGATTGTTGTGTTGTTACTCCATGGAATCACGACGATAATAATGTTCAGATTTATCGTACCATTTTTCTGGCAGGAGCTCATCTCACCTCACCGAGGAATTGCCGCCTTTTGATCATCGTCTTCAGACCACTCTGACCGTCCCCAACTTCTCTACCAAAACAACGTCCAGTAACCCAGTTGCAGTCCCAGCCCAGTTGGCCGCCACCACTTTCGTCAAGCATTGAGAGATGCTCTGAACTATTTTTGGATTCTTGGGATATATTATCGGGAAGAATTGCGGTCTCTTGGCTTTCGGTCTCATCCTGTTCAGGAGCATGCCTATATCGGGACGCTTGCGAATACACATCTTTATTGACTCTTTTCTGCTTTCGACACACATAATGGTGCCGCCAAACGACACAACTGCGCAGAACGCTGTTGAACTACGAAAACCATCTAGTCTACTATGGGAAAAAGTAGACAGCAAGCCGAAACCAACCGAACAACCAAGCAGCGGTGAACGTTCAAAGGCTAGAATCAACATCTGGAGGGCCGAGATCAACTCTTCGGACCTCTTCTGTGCATGCTCGGGTCCGGCAAAAGCTCTCTCGACACAAGCGCAGACCTCCAAAGGAGTGTGTTCGAATTGCCATGCTGCCCTCAACGACAGCAGGCTGTCCCAGGGCCCATCGAAGAGTGTCCCGAGCTTCGTGAGGGATCCGACGGCCAAGCAACGAGACAGTACCGGCATCAGTAATCTGCATGCCTTTGCGTCCGCGCCGTCCGCTTCGTCGGCTTCCCGCTCTAAGGGTCTGAGGAAGGCTGTCCGTGCGATTTGGAGTCGGAAAGGAGCCGCGACTAGCCCCACGGCCGGCACCGCAGTCAACACGAATAAGACGCCCCAGGCATTGCTACGAGGCAATGCGAACGATGGGACTGGCACCAAAATGTACCACTTGTTGCAAGACCAACCCGGCGATGCGCCACACCATTCTCTGTCAGTTTCAATCCTGCTCAGCAGCGTGAGTAGCAATGGGCGCGGGAAGCCAAAGCTAACATTAGATGACACGGCAGCCAGGCTCCGCCGCGCTCAAAGGCTCCTCCACGCCCAAGCTAGAGAGGAAGGGTGACAAGGCGCCTACGGAAGGTCGGTAAGTCGGTCAGCCACAAATTGTCTGTCTTCTTTGGGGCCTGGGGATCCGTGGACAATGAGCAGGAGTACTTTGAGGAGGGTTACAAACCTATATGTAAGGTTGATTGATTGTGCATAGGTTCCAGACGGGGAGATTCAGGATGGTGTGTAGGCATGCCCACCGGCGTTTAGCGATTGGGGTTAGATTGGGGATATATTGGTGAATGATGACTCTGGAATACAATGCGGGGTGACATGCTCACTTGCCCAGTCGCTCGCAGCGGGTAATATAATAGTTCTTAAATAATATTTAACGTGGATACCTGTCTACAGAATCCATGAGTAATGGGGTGGTAAACTATTCGACTGGACAACGTTGTCTGTGACACGCCTTCGATTCTTGCTACGTCACCTGTAGACGACGACAATGGTCTCATGTATAGCCAACTTGGCTTGGCTTGCTACTCATGATTGCCAAATTCACCAGATTCCTCCGGATTCGTCCGTCAAGGTTATGCAACTTGCATCGGGAGGGTGGCACAGCCTTAGAAACACAAGGCAATGGAAGCGGGACTGTGCCTTGGCACGCTCTTGGAAATGGTCCTCATGCGATTTATTTTTCAAAAGCTTAGCAGAATTAACACTTGTACATTAATATACTGGACACTGGATCAGTATTGAGTTACCATTCCAGACAAGCTTTGCCTATAGAAGCAATCGGGTTACCTATTCATTTCTATCTTACATTTCAGCCTTGAACGTATCTCCTTATGTATCTTGTGGTATAGGAAGAACGGATGCATGTAGCAGAGCGAGTAACCATATGACCGGGCAATTGGATGGCTCTGCTTACTGGCCTGGCTTTGTTGTTGCCGCCCTATTGGTCACTCATAAGAAGGAAGGACGCTTGCATCCCAGGGAATAGGTTTTGTGAAACGTGAGTTTTCAAACATCACTCCGCTAGGTCTCCATACATCATCGTTATCATCCGTCAAGTGCTTCTCACGACAATTTCACAGAGGAGGGGTCCCTTCGGATCGACCAATTCCGTAATGAGAGCAGGTTTCTCAACTCGAAGCAACCCAAGAACAAGGCAGAAAATCCTTAGCTATTTTGGTGCGTATTCCGAGACGAGAAGGAGTTACTAGCGGTGCAAGTTCATGAAGGGTAGCAAGTTTTCCCCTCGACAGTATTGCTTGATATTATGTTGCTGACAAGCCAACTATTCTGAATATGACTCGTATCAGGGGATAGCGCAATTAGTATGGCACTTCAAACGCGAGATAACAGGCTGGACAACCATTCAAAACATGATAGTATTGTCGAATTGGGAAGCCCGGCTGTGTACGAACAGACCCCCGAGTCCTTTGAAAAGGATATTGTTTCACCAGGCATCCAGTGACTATTCGAAACGATCTACTTGAGCTTACGACCAATCGACGGTTGTGGAATCCCCTATTTGGATGAGACCAAGCCTCGTCATATAAGCGTGTATCGCTCACAGGTTTCATCATATTTAGTTACCGCGGGAAGCATTTGTCACTGGCTGCCGGTCTGGGGCGAACCAGCTCTACTTGCGTCTTAACTTGCTACTACCGGTCCTGGGTTCCTGCTCCCGTGCTGCCTTTCTTCCCACTTCACCAAATTTTGAAACATGAGTTCCTGTTTCGCAGTTAGTAAGCTTCCTGGGGCTAGAAACATATAGGGACGGGGGCAATTGCTTCCATACCGAACAGACCTGATTGTACGCATTATATTGTACTGCTTAGTATACTACTCCGTCTATCCAGAGCAGGGTTCGGTAATAGTTCACAGCAGCATCTTTAACTAGCATCACCAAGATCAAGACCACTTCACAGCTGCATTAAGAAATGAATTTGGGAAACAATGTGTCAGGTCATTAAGATCGGAAGGGTTGATCTTTTCTCGTGATGTCTAGTTGGTGCTATCTAGAGGCTGCAGATGCAGCAATGCGTTGAATCCCTCCGTGGAGGCATTCCATCCCAGCCAAGGGGCGCCTTTGCGGCGCTCATTTGTTTATCCTTGCCAAACTCAATACTCATCGCGATCCATCCAGCCATACAAACCCGTAGGCTCAGCAACAGTAGGCTGCTGCACAGACGTAGCCACGCTTGTTCATTCTGTCGTCACGTGTGGTGCCTTCTACAAGTCATCATCCTCATCCTCACCAGGCAGAGGCATATCCTTCGCTGCTTCCATCTCCAGACGGTACTGCTCGAGAAGCTTCTCATCGACCTGGGCGGTGGGCGGTGCGAGGGCAGGGGCAGCGACGAATTCCTGGAAATAGTTAGACACATTCTGTAGTCACTAAGCGAGTTTGAACCTACCAGAGCAGGGTTGCCGACAAGCTTGCGAGCCAGCCACAGGAAGGGCTTCTCGAAATTGTAGTTGGACTTGGCAGAGATATCGTAGTACTGGAGGTTCTTCTTTCGGTGGAACGTGATGGTCTTGGCCTTGACCTTGCGCTCCTTCACGTCAACCTTGTTGCCGCAGAGAACGATGGGAATGTTCTCGCAGACGCGGACGAGATCACCTGGTAAGAAGATTAGCATGTGTCGTGCAACCAGGTTGCGATTACCGCATCGGGGTACTTACGGTGCCAGTTCGGGACGTTCTTGTAGGTGATACGCGAGGTAACATCGAACATGATGATGCCGCACTGTCCGTTGATGTAGTATCCGTCGCGAAGACCGCCGAACTTTTCCTGGCCAGCGGTATCCCAGACATCGAAGGTGATCTGACCGAAGTTCTTTGGAAGATTAGCAATTGCGCGCAAGAAACTCTAGAGCGCAGGGGCAACTTACGGTGGTAAAGCCCAGAGGGTGAACCTCGACACCGAGGGTAGCCATGTACTTCTTCTCGAATTCACCAGTCAAGTGGCGCTTGACGAAGGTGGTCTGCAAGTCGCGATGGGTATCAGTATTCTGTTCGGACGATCTTGGGTGGGAGCGAGGGGTAGCACGCGGTGACCCCACGTCAGTAGGACCACGATAGTCGTCTCAGAAAAGAAACGGACTAGATTAACAACATACCTTTCCAGTACCACCATCGCCGACGAGGACCAGCTTGAAGGTCGGGGCTTGCTGAGCGGCGGCCATGATGGGCGATAGCTAGCGGTGATCGAGGTGATGTAAACAGACGACTGGGGCGACGTCAGTGGGGGGGGATTCTGTCAGATGCGCCGAGGAAGTAGAGAAAGTCTGGAGCTTGCTTCAATGTAGAAGAAGCGAATACAGAAGAGCAAGGTGACAATGGCTATGCGAAAGGGATGCGTACCTCGAGCGTATTGCAGGGGGGAGAAGTGCAAGTTGATATGAATCGAAGTCTTGACCGATAGATTGATCTCTCGCTGAGGTTGAAAGGAAGGCGGGATAATGGATCGGGCTCTCCTTTGGTGCCTCAGCTCGGGCCTAAGCGAAATTTTTTAGTTGTGGCTTGATTGTGGCACAAGAGGTCGTGGTTGCTGTGGGCCAGAAACAAAAGGTGGGTCGAGATTGTGAATTGAAGTTTGTCAGGCTTTACTCGCAAGTGACTGAGAGTGAATCGAGTTCTGAAGTCAATGTGAGGTTCTTTAATACTTTTCACTGCTGGCATCTATCTAGGATGGCCTGAAACTACAACCTTGACGCCCCTCTTTCTTATTAATCCATTCACGTCTGTGTTTACCTACAAGACAGCTTTAGGCAGGGAGACATTTGCTTGCAGACTGGATGCCTGAGTACTATCGGGCTCTCAGCCATTAGGTGGCGATAATACCTGACTGCTAATTCACCACAGCCTAAGGAGCCCTAGGGTTGGCCTGGCTTACTTCAACACGTCTTTTTTAGGTCCTTACATATGTGCGCCATGCTAGTATTTTGCTGGCGATGGAGCAGCCCTCTTGCTAGCAAAGAGCTCATTCCTAAAGAAATGATGGGGCCTCGTCAACCGGACTAATGTACCTCCCTAGATATCTACAGCGGCAATATGTGGCAGCCCAGCGTCCCTCTACCACCCCAGTCTTGTCGTGGTGTCAGATTGAGCTGAAGCTCTTGTCGTCCGGCATCGGTTCGACGTGATATTTTTACGAGAATGATTTGCTGCAACACCATCAGTTCTATCCAAAGCAGGTTGGTAGATGTGCATCCCTCAGGTTGACTTACTCCCAAGTTGCCCTGAACACATTCTGCCACCTTTTTCAGACCATCGTGATTGGCTTTGTTCACGTATCCGAAGTTTCGGATCTCGTCGCCAGGCTTCAGACCAGCATCATCCGCTGGGCTGCTTGCAGCCACCGTGTTCACTTTCGCAAAAGCCTCGTCTCGCATTTGTGGGATGGAGTCACCCATCATTCCTGCACCAGCACTTGGCGCAGGTGCCACATCATCGGTATCGTGGAGGCTGGCGAAGTGTTCATGGAGTTGTTTCTCAATAGCATTCATCAGGTCCTTGTAATCATTTCGCAAATGAATGATCTTGGATCTGGTGGTGCGAACTGTATCAGCAAGTCAGCTGGTTGGCTGCCTAGGCAACATAATTCGGACTCTGATGACTCGTACTTTGTGCTACATCTATGTCTGCACGAGGAAATCCGTCCGACGTCGTGAGGGGCGTTTCCATGTTGACTCCATGCTAGGTATTTCCTTAGCTGCTGTCATCGGCTTCGCAAGTGGAGGGGCTCACTGAGTTCAACACACCACCCAGAGCCTTGAGTTCAGCCTCGACATTGTCCTTCTTGAGCGAAAGCTCGGCGAAGGAGAGATGCGCTGCATTGCCATTGGCTGAAGGCCTAGATGATGGCCCGGAGGGAATTGTAGGCGCATGTAGATTTTCCATTCTTAAGGGAAGGCCCGTTATTGAGTTGCAGAAAGTCAAGTCATTATTGAATATTTGTCGCCTTAATGAAAAAAAGCGTTGGAGTTTGGTTGACTGTCAAGCTTCCATAGGCTCAAGGACTGATTCATCACAGCAGTCAGTAGCGGGACGCGTTGGCTAGACGCGGGTCCTTGCAAACTTGGCCTCGAACGAGGGGTAGCTTGGTGCTTTCAGGAATTACGTTTCGCCGTGGCCGATCCAGAGCCTCAACCCCTCAGCTACAAATATGTCTTGGCACTGCCAAATACGAAGTACGTAGGGTAATAACTATTGCAAAGCCGCATTACAGCTGGATATCTTCGTTATTGCAGTATCGGGATGATTTCCTCCACCACTCTGTCCATCAGCAACTGCCATTTCAATATCTGCAAAATGGCTGGTCGATCGCAATTTGCACGGATCGACGTCAAGGAACCTTAAGGGAAGCATCCGACGAGCTGATCCCCTGTGACGCTGAGGCTGGGCTAGGGTCGCAATTCGGCTGGTTCGACGGGAACTCTATTACCGCCAATTAACCCAATTGGCTTTCACTTGCCTCGCTCGTCAAGTTCAACTGTCAATCGTCCCATGAACCAGGCTCGCAAACCTTCAACCACTTTGACAGGTAGGTCGCATGCTTCGAAACATTCTAAAGTTTTCACTTGCGCGCAACTAGCAGACAAGTTGTCTGTTACCTACCAACGTGGTTCTCTTTTCCATGTCCAGCTGCAATATTGATGCAGTGAACACTGTGATCTACATTGCCCATTTCGCAATCGGAATGTCCCTTGAAGCTCAGTAGACATGACGCGCTCTCAGGTGTTACCACGGGCACCGCGACTGTGCCACCGTCTCATACGCCAAATAGTTTTGCAGCAGTTCCAACCAGTTCCAACCCTTCGGCTTTCAACAAGACTTGCAGGCAGGTCCAGCCAACCTGGACTTTTCCGTCCCATTGTCCATGGCAGTTTCGCCCCAAATCAACTAGTCTCTCAGCTCCTGTCTCTTTCCCCGAAAGATAAGCTTCGCCGAGCCGTTCTTGCTGCTATCATGTTGCAGGGCGTCGAGCTACGACTGCATCTGCATACATACCCTTGGGCGGACCTTTGGGCCTTAACTTTCTTTCGCCCGCCACCTCTACATTGTTCCCTTGCTGTTCGCGTCGTAATGTTTTGATACCAGCCTCGTCCGTTGCTTTTGGTTGTCTAGGAACTTTTTTGAGTCTTTGGAGCCAATTTTGCATCTTCATTTTTTTGGTACCTCAAAACCTCGGCGAGAGGAGCATTCCTTCTAGTATGGCTCTTCTTGCCATGAGCCACGATTCTCCTCGACCCTGCTCGCGGAGTAGCTCTCTCAACATCGCCAAGAAGAGCACCCCACGGTCTCTTCTGAAAGCCAACCGGACTGATTCTGATTTGGCGATTTATGATGTCGACCTTTCTTTATTTGACGGAGGGGACGCTTGGAAGGATTTGGATAACATAACGGCCTTGGGTTTAGCATTGGATGCTGAGGAAACAGAATCACCAAACCGGATATATGAGTTCCCACGGCTCCCCTTGGATGAAGACGGCCACGAATATCAGGAATCCGAGTCACCGCAAGTCGATGGCAAGCCGTTCCACAGATGGATGAAGACCCTACAGAAACGGGCACGCCGGCCGCGGGGTTGGGGCCACAAAGGTGTCAAGGAGTCTTTCTCCACGCACTCCGAGGTTGCATCAGGCGCCAACCACAGAAGGTCTTCATCGGATGACTCCTTCGGATATGTGACCGGCGTCAGAAGTGCGAGTGTAAGTCTCGCCAGCGCCAGCGTCATGACGCGACCCAGGAGGAACACGGCACGATCTTCTCACCATGCCAAGACGGATCGCAGTAGCAGAGCTTCAATGTCCGGTGGAAGATTCTCAGAGGATAGTATGTGCTCGGAACGATCACCTATTATGGACCCTGCTATTACCGAGCGTCTGTTGCAGAGACGACGCATTTTGGACGAGCTGATTGAAACGGAAGAGAGTTACATTGGTGATATCAAGTTTTTGATGAACGTAGGTTGCTCGTCTTGACCACTGGGTTCGTACCCCGTCTTGCTGACCTATCCAAGGTCTATGTTACAATTCTTGCGTCCCTACCGACCCAGCAGATGGGCCTTCGATCTTCTATTAACCGAAACCTGACGGATGTTGTTGAGCTACACGAAGATATCCTAGGTGAGCTTCACCGGGTGGTGCCCAACTCCGAATACACCCAGACAGATCAACTACCACCCGCACCAAAGCCAGTCAGCAGGCCGACTCACGGCAGATGGCGGAGTCTAGATTCCGTCCCTGAGGACATAGTAGGGGGCTCATGGCTGCAGACTGTTCCCGGCATGACAGCAGAGCCCGATGTTGCGGCCGAAGTTGCTCAAGTATTTGGTAGAAGAGTACGTCTCGGCCCTTGTTTTGTATTTGATGCCTTTCCCCTGGTGGATGGGGATTCATTCCGACCGCTGACATTCTCAAGATGAACCGTTTCTTTGTCTATGAAGAATATGGGGCCAAGTACGAGATGATGATCAAAGATGTTGCGTCAACTCATCGAATCATGCCTCAGTGGGAGACGTATCAGAAAGGCTTGGAGGCCTTGGCAGCTTCGCTGGGATCAGCGAACCAACATCTGGACCATTCAAGAAAGTCGCTCACTATTGGTGATCTGTTGGTCAAGGTATGTCTACACCGCGTGTGCAAAACTACCCCCCTGCGATACTAACGATCCGAAGCCCATTCAGAGGATATGCAAGTACCCTCTGCTCTTCGCCGAGCTACTCAAGTGCACCCCTGTCTACGATTGTCCCAATTCCCATGCCGAGATTGAAAACGTCCTCGTCCGGCTCCGCGAAGCTACGGCTGAAATCAACCGTGCTACTGATGACCCTTCCGTCAAGTCAACGATGGAGAAGACATGGCTTCTTCAGGATCGACTCGTCTTTCCAGATCAAGTATGAATCCCCTGGGCAATCATCCAATGCTTTACGTAGCTGACCGTACTGGTAGTATATTGATGCGACTCTCAAGACTACGATACGGTCACTAGGACAGATCCAGTTATGCGGCGCTTTGCACATCTGCTGGCAAACGAGAGAAGGCGTTAGTGGAAGTTACATGGTTGCACTGCTTTACAAGGATTGCCTGTGTCTCGCCACTGCGGGTAGATCTGATCAAATCTACACCATTCAAGCTTGCATTGGGTTGGACACCATCAAAATCGAGGAAGTTGACAATGGCCGAGGTATGTGAGATCAAAATACATAGGGGCGTTTCAACCGTCAAACATGCTGACACTATTCAGGATTGCAATGTCACACGGTGCCCTTCTCTTGGAAGCTTGTGTTTGAGGTTGATCACCAACTGTACGAAATCATCATGACGGCCTGCTCTCCTAAGGAAGAGCTTGAGTGGCGAAACCGCCTGTCAAGTTCCATGCCCAGGGAGACGCTTGATCGAACAGAGCCGCCATTCTGCAGTTCACTATCATTAAATATCAAAAGTCTTGGAACGGTTTTTGGAAAACCAGGTGCGTCGCATAGAAATTATGAGCGGTGATGGCTGGTGGACTAACTACAATAGGCACGGTTGCTCGTCGTCTTTCTATCCACCGAGCTACCACCGTTGGACCGAAATCCCCTTTGTGTCAAGTGATTTTGAAGAATACTACTACAATTAGAGACACGTCGACTACCAAAACCGCCTCTCCGATCAACCGCTCCCAGTCGCTCTTGACAACAAACTCACGGGTTCCTATCTTGGCTCCGCCGCGAGCTGATCGAGCCCGTCTGGAAGCCCTGCTCGCTGATGTCTGGAGTCGCGATGTTCTGCCACTCCCCGGCATAACAAACCGGTCCAGGAGTGAACATCTCGTCCGCAGCTCCGCCTCCACTATGATGCGAAAACTAAGCGTCTCGAGCATTACCAATTCCTTCAAGAACCGGTCGGCCAGTGCTGCGAGCACGAACATGAGCAAGGCACACGAGGACGAACTTCCACACGTCAACAACTTCGTCGATGCACTTGTTACGCTCAACTGCGATTTTACAACGCCTTCGTTGAATCTTGATGAGGAGTGTGAGGGCGAGGCCCAGGGCAGGCTGCCCGCCATTCGAGATGAAACAGAACGCGCCAGCAGCCCCAGCGAGCGTTCCCCTGCAAACGACACTGCATCCAGGTGCGGCACTGTCAGAAGACTCGATCCTTCCAAGCTAGAATCACAATGGCAACTGGAGGAATCACAGGCCAGGCCTCCTTCGGCATTGCGAACGTCCTCGGCAAACAGCATCCGAAATCACCACACACCATCACTTAAATCGGCATCCCCAGCCTCGTCCACAAAGGAAAAGGAGAACGTACATAACATGAATTACACAAAACAACCAGGGCTCGAAACGACAGCGCACCACGCGAAGCCGGTGAGCAAGTGGACTAAGGTCAGCGTCATCAATAGGGGTCTTAAGACGGGAGGACTCCGTGGTTTCTTTCGATGAATTATATACCCAGGTTTTGGAGTTGCAAGGCTGTTTGATTGGGTACTTAGGGAAGGACACGCATCCGTAACCTGATTGTTGCGAGCTGGATTCATTTTGTTTTTATTACGGAGACTACACTACACATACTTCACTTGGTTGTCACTCACTGCTCTCTGCATTGGGAGTTGGATGGCTCACAGGTTCATTATGTACATAGATTACAAAGTTGGACGATGCGTGTAATGGAATCAAACATACATACATTGACACCACAGGAGGCCGTCGCAACTGTTGCAGTATTGCTAATAGACCCCGACGTGTCACGGGCACATTAGATACCAAATAAGGTAGTACCTTACAAGTCTAGCGGGTCGTATTGGCATTCAGTTCCTGTCCTGGACAGCAGTTGTCTTGGTTCCAGGATTGCCTCTGATCACCAGGCTTGGTGGTCTAGAAGATTCTTATTGGTTGCGTGTATAAACTTGACGTCGATTTACGTAGACTTGTTGCCTGGAGCTCTGATCTGGTCGGGCCAATTATAACATACTACGAGAGTTGAATTCGGTTGTTTTGTTATGAATGGCATATGAACACCGCCTGACGATTAGTTCAAATCAGCTTGCAGAGGGCGAGAGGCTGCTCCTAGCGTTCCGCTACCGCGCCTGATAGTGATGAATTATCCCCTTCTGTGATGCAATATCCCAGGCAAATCCGTTGAGTTATCATAGATTAGGTCTAATGGCTCCGGGCATTTGATCCCTCGCCCCTAAGAGGGTCTATTCGTGCTGCCTGTTCATGTCACAGCCAGCCCTGGGAAGAGTAGATGTAGCTTGAACGGGTCAATGGTAGCTACAAGCACCCGCCCTGCCTTGCCGTTGATCACTTTGCTACTGGTACATACGTAACCGCATCTGATGCTACCCAGGTACGTAGCCACAGCTCGCCTTGTTTGCATGTTTGGACCTTTCCGTTTATGTTGTCCGGAGGTGGAAACCCACTGGAAGGGGCATATCCCTGCCTGAACCCGGAAGTGACGTCAGGTAGTCTAAAGCTGTGGCGGGGCAGAGAGGCTGTCAAGACCGAGATCTAGAACAGCTGTGGTGATGTCTTTCTTGGTAGGGTTTCCTCCGGAAACAAACTACTTCAACAATAACATACCTCTGCGACCTTTTTATGAAATAGCTGATAAAGAAGAGCGCGTCCATGCCGAGCTATAGTATTGGGATGTCATTTAGTGCGGGGTGGTTGAGCTGACGCAGGAACCCAGCCAAAGCGGGAAACGACAGCACTGAAAGCCATCTCAAAGGCTGTCCAGGCTTGTAAATTGGCGGGGCTGTCGCGTGTTCCCCTAGCTATGACGTAGGCAGAGCAATGATGATCGAATACACGCACAAAGGCAGTTACGATGCAGGCTTGCAGCAATTAGAAGCTTGCAGAAGAGCTGTGATTACCCCTCATAAATTCTAGCCGTGAACTCTCCCTTCCACTGGACTTTCCCCTCCATCCTCTATCTTCTGACATCATCAACAACACAGCACCCCTTCACATAACCACACGCTCGTCTACTTCACTACAACACTCTATCAACCACTCCCCCATACAACAAACACCAACGCCGCCGACATGACGAAAGGCCAGGCCATCCAGACCAAGATCCACTACCAGGGCAAGGAGGATGACTTCGTCATCTTTGTCGATGACGTCGAGACTATGAAGAAGTGGAAGGAGGACAAGTCGGTTCCCATGGTTCAGTTCATCTCCGCGTTCAAAATCTTCGTCACACACAAGTAAGTCAGCCCTATTACCTTGCCCCCATGATTCATTCCGTTTTGTGAACGGGAACATCCAGCGTCTTTGCCGTAGCATAGGCACGTGAAACAGTCGCCAGCCCTGCGACCCAAACCCTTGTGATATTGGGCGGCTAACACGACTGCTCCGACAGGCAAGGAGCACAAGGCCAGATGGACGGCGCTTCCAAAGCGACACTGGAGAATGAGTTTGGCACCTCGATCGATGAGGAGGTTATCAAGCAGATCCTGGAGAAGGGCAGTTCTCAAGAGACCGAGGTACGTGGCAATCCTGAGAGTCCTCTTTATATGCATGCTAATGGGCTGTTGCAGTTCCCCGAGCGCCAAGGCCCCAAGAATGACGCGCAAATGGGTTCGATTACCACTGGCCCACGATAGTGAATTGAAAGGTATTTGGGACTGATGGTACCTCCTCTCATGATGGGTAGAGGGTCGACCCACGGCGCAAACGGTTATTGCATTGGGGATGGATGAGGCACAAGTAGTGTGAGTGCATTGAGACTGGAAACAGGTAGTCACTCCAGTGGAATTAGTGGTAAAGATCTGCACGGAATCCATCGATCATAATCAAAATGTTCCTCAACATATTTCCTGAGGTCTCGACCGTTGTGCAGTGGCCGTGACCCCCAGCAAATATCCATCCTATGGTAATTAAGTGACCATCTCCGTCACGATCATTCGATATATTAGTGAAGCATGGTTCGACTTTTAGCTCAACGCTCCTCGGCTTCTATTTCCTCGGCACTTCTTGATCCACTGGAGTACCTCTCGGTCAGTTATTTCCGCCTTGGCCAAATAACCGAGTGCCACCTTGCCATCATCGGACATCGTATTGTAGCCCATATTGACATGGCAACGAACAGCTTTGGTGCTAAGTAGTGCTGGTATTTACAAACAGGGACTCCGCCATCACTAGAGTGCAAGTCTTTCTCGAGGCTGGGGTAGCGTCTGAAGATCGTTTCACATGCGGTTTGGGTAGGTCTACGAGATGGTCAATGCTACCATGATCCGCAACCAAGATTTTCCGAAACACGACCAAGCCATGAAAATTAGACAGATTTTTCTCGTGGTCTTACTCAGACGGTGTGTGAGGGGAAAAGATGAGGCGATGGAGTTGACATGAAAGTGCGTGTATAGAAGGGAAATGATGGGATGTTTGGGTTAGTAAGAACAGCGAGAAGGGACGAACGAATTGGATCCACCATGCGTACATATACACTAAGCGATCACACGATGAGTAGTAATGCAAAAAGGTTTGCTGAACTACTAGGTTCTGTTATTGACTTCGCGATCCCAAATCAGGGCCTCGTTGGAAGTTGAATGTTGTATGGATATTAGGTATTTTGGTTAAGCCTCGCTTCCTGCTACACGCATTGTCGGGACAAAGGTATGACGGGAAAAAGACCAGCTTCCCAAAAGGAGAAAGGTTGGCTGATCCATGTTTTGTTGATTGTCGAGTGGTGTGCCATAGTCTGCGTCCACGGGTCGTAGGTAGCTCTTTCTTTCTCCAGTTTCCTCCCATCACCCTGCGATCTGCATGAGGCGAAGACTGGCTTTCTCGGCCCAGTTTCTAGTTATCATCCCACCCCATCCCATCCCATCCTCTTGCTCCTCCTCTACACCATGCTTGCATCGTTCTCAAGACCGCCACCAAAAATAACTCTGGAGTTTTTGTTTTGCCCAATACTGTGTTCAAGACATTTGCTTTTCTCTCTTTCCAAGTCGTTCTAGTCGGTGGCGGGAGTGATTCGCGAGTTAAAATCCAGTAAATAAATAAAAATAAGTAGAAACGCCGTCATCCGTATAAATGCCGAAAGAGTTGGTGTTGTAATAATGTTCGCTGTGGGAAAAATGACAATGCAGATATTGGCCTTCGACTCTCTCCAGAGAGAGAAGAGCGAAGAGGGCCATGTATACATATATATATATATATATATACGGTGGTATCCCCTCTGCCCACTAATGCACCACCTTGTAGTGGGAGAGCGTAAGAGAGGGGGGGGAACACGGGACGGCCATGTTCATGACGACGCGTCCTCGCGAGTAAAAGTCTCCCATGACTTATACTTTGCCGCGGCCGCCTCTCTGTGGTAGAGTCCATGGCTTGGCGCAGACAATCTGGGTCGATGTTAGTTTGAGAGAAATTTGCACTGTGGGCAAGTCAAAACGTACCTCGCCTTCACTATACGCCCAAAAGTAAACAACCATTGCCACGACGTAGTAGAGTGCCGAGTTAGTGCCTTGGTAGATCAGGACGGCAGCCAGAGCGGTCAGAGGCAGAACAGCAAGTCGAGCCTCGAGGCTGCGGTGGATAGACGATCCGGCAATAAGCCCCAGTGGCCACTCCCATGCCAGCATCCAGAGGCCCATTAAGAGGTTGATAATTTGCAAGACCGGTACGGGCTTCACAGCCGGGTCGAGGGTTTTCGTGAGGAAATCGAAAAATATCTTAGGCCAGAAGAATCCTTCGAGAGCGGCAGCAATTTGGTCTAACATGGCATGTTAGCAAGTTGGTCTCTGCAACCCAGTCCCACTGGATATCCCACTTACAAGTTGCGGCCGTTAAGGTGATGAGCCTCGCCCAGTGGTTCTTGATAAGCCTTCCCATGTTCGCGGTACTTTCTCAAATAGTTCCTCCGAAAATTCCCGTTTCTTTTATTGGACCCTTGTCTCTTTTCCTGAAGTGCCCAAGCCCGAAACTGTATGCCGAATCTTCTCAAAGTCCAAACAAGCTCCAACAAAGAAGGTAACGAAGGTCGACGGTGTGACGTGTCTGCCCTCTCGGTAATAGTATATAACAACAAGCGGTAGTTCGAAGGGAAAATAAATGCAAGGTAGCCGGACCTGCGGGTTTGCTGTAGAACAGAATTTGTCGATATGAAAGAAAGTAATCGACAAGCGAGTGCACAGCGCTGGCAAGTAAGAACAAAAGAAGAGAAAGGAATAGCCAACGTAAACCCTCGGCCAGCGGGGGTATGAGTGGACTATATTGGAGGTAGGACGGTGTGGCCTCCTGCCCGGGGGGGGAGGGGACAGCGGTGCTCCCGTGGAGCAGGTCCTGACACACAAGCTTTGGCAGAAGCGCTCTCCCTGTCGTGGGTTGCTGGTACCGGACGTTTGAAGCAGTTTCGTTGGAGATCCACGTTCTGATAATCTGATCTATGATGACAGCGGGCATCCGAGCGGCATTCCTTGTTTCCACAGTGTCGGTATGGGGCCCAGCTTGGGAATGATGGACGGGCCTTTCAACCTTATTCCCTGAGTATACGATGTTGACGATGATATTAGGTTGAGCCTCAACGGGACATGGCTCGAGGGCAGCGGAGGGCGCTGTTTGAAGCTAGTTATCTGACGCCGGTAGTGTGTTCTTGTTCGACGGGGCGGAAAGGGTCATGAATGATTTCCGCAAGGATGAGGTGGTGAAGCTTGGATCAGGAGCCGTTCGCGGATGGGGCTCTGCCTTGTCGCATTGGAAACGTCGACGATGATGGCTCGAAGATCAGACGACAAGGTCCTTCACGGGGAGAGGGAGCACTAACGTATGAGGCAACAAGGAGGTTTCTTCAATTACGGAACGGTAGATCGTCAAACATGCGGAGGCATGCGAGTTTTAAGAAGTGACAGGCGTGGGAACAAGTACAGTCTCATCAGCCATGGCCGAGACCGCCATTCAACCACGAGCAACCAATACATGGGGCAAGACTCTGCAAAACGGGGCACGTTGCGGGCCACGACTTGGCCTGCTAGGTCTTTCCGAGGGAAGCGCAGCGGTTCGGACGGGCCTCATGATGTGCAGACAGAGGGGGGATATGCATAAAGCCCCCAGACGGGCGGGGCGGGTACAGAGAGGCATTGGTGTCAATTGGACCTGCAGGCTCTTGGGGGATTCTTGGACGCCGTCGCGGCGGCCGGCGTGTACGAGTATGGGCGGATGCTTAACATACTGCAGCATAAAGTTATTGGGTAAGAGGAGATTCGGCCATAGACGTGGATATCGAGAATAGAACAGATGCGAAAGTCTGTGATTGGGCTGCACGGGCGGTTAGATGTCACCTTGGCAGCCAATCAGGGGCTCTAGTACAGACTCCTGACAGGGGCCGGTCCCCCATCCGCGTCTGCCGCTACAGGGGGGGCCAATTGCCACAACAGGACGAGGTACCTTCTCTACTTGGCCGGCGATTCGTCTGTGCTGTTGATTGACTGCTTCGTTCGATAATTGACAGTTGCCTGCCGCTGGGGGGCTGGAGTCCGTCGCATGTCTGGGTTGTTAATAATAAAAATAACAATGCTTCCCGCCCGGTGACCGTTGCAATGCCACATCTGCCTTGAAAGCCAGATATTATCGGCACTCGTCGACTGCGTCCCATTGTATGATAGATATTAGGCGTCGGAGAAAATAAGGTCGACCTCGTCCTGCAGTGGTGGTGCGTGCTTTCTAGAACCTCGCACAACCCAGCAGTCTAACTAAGCAGGGTGTGTGGTCATGGTGACTCGAGGAGTGGGGGGGCGAGTGGTGGAGGCAGACATGTCTCACCTCGCCAACCTCCTCGGCCCTCAAATCCAGCTGCGCTGAGTGGGAACTTTTTCTTTTCTTTCTTCCTTTTCGGTGCCCAGCTTAACTCCAGAGCGTTCGCCCGTTGTGGCCTCGTAGTGGAACTTCAGACAACGACAAATTTCAGATGTTCATGCCATCTGAAAATCTGCGACACCGCCACGGGGTCGATCAGGCCCGACAAGTTTCGCAAGTGACGATGCTGAGGCAGATTGGGTTTGGAACGGTCCAAACATGTACTGTGGTACCGGCCGGGGCGTCCAGGGATGCCGCATCATCCGAGCCTACCTAAGTAGTGCATGGGTCTGCACACTAAACCGTCTACGATGCGAGGTGCTGAAAAGGGTGACGAGATCCTTCAAAAACAGACTTTGCATAGTCTGGATGACAGTTACTTCTTTCCCAGGATGGGCTTGTTCGTCCTTGTCTCATCATCAACCGGGACAGAAAAACTACAATTGCGAAGCGTGTTCAAGTGGGAGAACGATCCCAAAAGTGTCAGAGTGGATCGCAAAGCCCGCTTCGTGATTAGGGGAGCACCAGCATTGATGTCTGCTGCAGGTTTCGTTTGCCATCGAGCGGAATGATGTGCATCCAAAGTGGAGAGTCGCATCGAGTCATGAAACTGGCCGAAATCAAGTGTTCCTTAAAGATTTGCATGACTTTCTCTGCGCCGTGAGAAACACCCAAGACGCAAGGTGAGAAGCACCAATGCTTGGCCCATTTCATGATTTCGGCACCCAACTGAAGGATTGTGATGAGATGAGTCCGTGATATCAAGTGTCAAGGCCAACGTATGCCGTGATGAGTTGAAGTCTTTGTCACCACGCGTTAGTGCCTCGTGCGGCTTCCACGACAAGCTGACGAATTCGACTGTATCCGAGCCTTGGTGCTGGGGGCTGGTTGGTTGGTTATATTTCCTCTTGGTAGTCCCGATCTGGCGAGGTAAGCGAGCCGAACGGAGCTGATGGGATGCATACCAAACAGTAGATGCGAGAGGTTGCGGTGTAACGGGTGTGCCACCAGCTTACGTTAGTTTATTGAGTTTATTTGTGTCGGCGGTTGTTCGATGACTTCTATTGGACTCGCGTGAGGAAGCCACATGGGAAACTTGGCAGATGTAACCATCCAGAATGATTAACGAACCGCAACGACTGTGTGGCTGGGGACTTTCTCCACATAAAGGGAGACTGACGGCTGTAGTCTCATCGCTATGCTTCTTCAGCGTTCTAGTGGTTCATCCAACTCTGTGGGCTGCATTGGCAGGAAGTGTGATTGATAACGCGCCGGCCGAAGACGAATTGTGCCATATAAAGCCCGACGCTACGAGTCAGCCCGGCATTTGGGCCGCCTTCTTCTTCGTGCACTCGAATCTTACCGGCTAACAGAATCACGAAGAGTAGTCCGTTTTCGGCATCGTCCTCCGGTTGACCCCCGGCGCTGGACACCATTCACCACTTCCGAGTCGATGGCACATGGTATTGAGTGGAGGTAAGTACAGCTAAAGCTAGCATCGTGAGCCGGAGACATGAAATGCTGCCAAGTTATCTCGTCACACGACTAGCTTCCACAATCCAAGCATTAGTCACATTCTGCCACGGCTGATGAAGGAGATAGTGATTTGTACTGCTTCACCAGCTCCAGGCATACGTATTGCAGTAGTGTCGACTCAGTTCAGGATGCTGGCTAGTGATAGAGGGTCAGCCAGCTGATAGAGAGAAAACATAGTTGACACCTCTTTGGCCAGCCTTGTTCTGACCGTTGTTGCGCGGGATGTTCGCGCCCTGTAGAATATCAGCGGAAATGGCGGAATGCCCGAATCATCTAATAATGTTTATTCTGGCTGTCACTATCGGATGAAGACGTGCGCAATTCTCGTCTTCCGTTAATTCAGATTCGAGCTGGAAGCGACGTTGTCAGACAACTCTGACCTCGACCAAATACAATGCTACATCTTGTAGCGTTGGCTGCTGTGTGTTGGAATAGCTGTGTTCCGTCTCCGCATAACCTCCGCAGATATAAGCGAGACTATATTTAGACTATGCCGGTATCAACCTTGGCAGTCAACTCGCCGAGCGAGTCTCTGGTTCTATTGAATTCGTGCAGGCAGCAACTTCAAATGGGAGCTGCGAGGTTAGAGTGCAATCTAGCATTGCCGAGCGTCCGTCCAATGAGGATAGTCCGTTTCGAGAGCTCAAGTCCAAGTAAAGTTGAGTTGGCTCGTTGTTGCCATATATAAAATAGTGGCGTCGGCAACAGTCCAGTAGACCGAGTACTAGTCCACCGGATACTCCTCTTTCCAGAAACGGATCACGCGCTCTGCATCCGGGCCAAGATACTGTGCCAGTTTCTCTCGCCCCTCTGCTGTTGATGCTTGTTCCAGAAGATCCCGCAACCCACTAGTGATATCACTCAGCAAGTTGACCTTATGCTCCGGTAGTGTATACGAGTCAGAACAATATGGAAGAAGACTAGATGCCTCTGCTCGCTTCTGGCATCCTCCACTGGTGTTAAGTTGCTGATGGAAGGCCAGCAGGGTTGTTCCAGCGGTCTCGACAGATGCAACTGGGATGATGGGCATCTCCAAGCCACCAACAAGTCTGAATATGGTCAGTCTTACTGCGAAAAGGAGTTTGACTACGATAAGGACGCGGCTGCCTGCAACAAGGGGGGAGAGAGAATGGAGCGCTTACTCCAGCTGAAGCCTCATCATCGCAGCTGTTGGACTCTCCCCCTCGTCCTGCTTCTCCATGAGAAGGACCAAGGCCACATACTGCCCACCGTTGAGATTGAACAGCCGCTCAGTGCGAGTGCGCGTCTCGGCTGTACCAATGTCTGCCGGCGTCAAAAAGATGGCTCGGAAGACGGCGCGAGCTGCTACACGAGACAGCGGCATGGCCACGTCGTGAGTTTCAAAGGAGGATTCTGCATGAATGTGTTAGCGCCCAAGTGGCTGGAAAGATGGGATATGGGGGGTTGCACTGCCTTTCCATCTTGCAGTGTTTTGCTGCAGAAGCGCCCGTGTGAGGGTAGCCCAATTAGGCCGCTTGCGCATTGAGGAACAGACTAGATTAGTCTCCATAGTCGACAACGACGGCACCACCTTCCTCTGTGTGACGACGGCTGTTGGTCCAGACCTTGACACCGATAGACTCCCACTCGATTGTGCATCAATTGCCGCGTTGAAGATTCTTGGATGTGACGCAGGGTAACCTTAACGCCCCATCTTGTGACACCCAAACTTGAGATGTTGGGCAGGGAAGGCAAGTTCAGTGCAGGTGCGAGCTGTCTCCATCCCTGGCAGGTGCCTTCCACAGGCGCAGTCAGTCTGTACCTACCCTTCCTGTTGATCACTTTTACCCTTCTAAAATAAATTGAACTCAGACTCCGCCTGGTCACATTTTCAGTCGAACATAATGACCAACCCGGCAAGCTTTGAACCAGTCTCAGTAGTTACATTGAGGAAACTCGATCTGTTTCAGATGGGAGTTTGTCGTTGTGGTATAAAACCACAGCCGTCTTCTACGTAAGTGCTTTTACCCCATACATTGAATGTGAAATGTTGAGCCTTTCTCACAATTCTCAACCAGATACACCGAGCGTGGCTCGTAGAACGCAGCAGAAACGACATACAACCATGAAATGAAACGTACGGGTACATAGTCTCGTTGGGAGGGTGCCGCTCGCAAACGCCCATGGAATGCAATCCGAGCCGACACGCAAGTCGCTGTCCACCATCATGCAGGCGACAACGCCGCAGGTGGTGGAGTTGGGGCCGGAGGCAACAATGGCTGTTGGGTCTTGGGATCCTTGAACCCACGTAGTGCCGTCTCGAGAGCCAATACTCTGCTTTCCTGGCGGACCCGGTCTTCCTCACGTTCCTTCTGGAGCTCCTCTAGCTTTCCATTAAGCTCCTTGATCTTTTCGAGGTTGTGATCCGGCTTTTGTGATGACTTCCACCACTCATAAAGGATAATGGTACTAGCGACCGTGAGAATGAAGGCGTCACCAATCACATCGGCAAATAAATCAACGGCCTTCTCCTCTGGCAGTGGTCTAAACTTCCGTTTCCACACATTCAAGATAGTCGATGGCCGCTTCGCCCGGGCTTCGTCCCTCGTGTGGCCGTGCTTCGCCTTGTATTCTTCGTCCTTCTGTATCTGCTCTGCCGTCTTCACAGTGGGCGCCTCTGCCTTCTCCTTGGCTTTCCTTTCGGCCTCGGGGTTTCTCAGTAACGAGACTGACAAGCGCATATTCAGCTGATGAATAGTCTGACCGTATCGAGCTGCGAAGTGCCGGAAGCCCGGGTGTTCGTGAGCTTGGAGCTTAATGCGATTCTAGAAGCAGGAGTCAGTATGATGGGATGGTGCATAAGCCTAGTTACCATCATACTGCACCATATTTGGAGACATGCCGCAAGAATAGACTCGCGAGCTTGAACAACGGCAAAGCTACCATCGTTTCCGCGGGACATGGGTTTGATTTCTAATGATATTGTCGTTGCTTGATCGCTAGGGCATGGGAGAGCGAGAGACGTTCGCGGCATCTAAAAAGGGGCAAACATAGCCAACTAAGTGGGCTACCGAGATCAATCGCTTTGAGCCGCCTTATTGCAGAAGGTAGAGTAGAGATATTAGTTGAAACCTTGAAGTCATAGCTGTGAAGGCCGCATTCATGATCCACAGCGGCGGACCCGCGACAAGAGAACGACTTTAGGCGCGTTATCGATAAAGGCCGGCGGACCGGGGTGGCGGTTTCCCTGACAACCTCCGAAACTGCAACCCATGTACGCGCTGGGATAATTCCGTAGTGTCGTCCAAGGCGGTGCCGTTCCTCACAACACCAATTCTAGATTTACCAGGAAGGCCTGGATGCGAGTTTTGCATGACGATAGTTGTTGCACTTGTCAATTTTCTATTTGCTTGATGCCGTTGCGAGAACTATTTGTTCAGTAAGTACATCCGAGATTAAGGTTTGTTTACTCTTTCCCTGATGTTCCGATTGCCAAAACGACTCTTTGGAGGTTGCCGATGACAGCCTCAGAGTTCGCAGTCTGGAGAGCGACCCTTGCCCCAGCTGAAATTTTGGCTGCGACTATCATTTGACGACGAATTGCCAATATTGAGCATCCGACATATTTCATCTTTCGGGGACGGGAGGGTATAGGAAGATCGAGCTAATATTTACGTTCCCGTTCAGATCAAGGCACACATACTCGGCTCTTAGTTGCATCGGCGCTGTCAACGATGGCCGACAGACTACTGGCGACGAAGCAAGGGACGGATGCCGATGCCTTGTCCCCAAGAGACGCGAATGCCCAATTGCCGCCTCGAGCCACCCTCGAAACCGCCAAGGTGAAAGCAGCCCTGGCTTCCAAGGTTGCCCAGAAGGATAAGGAGCACCCACCTCCGCCTCCGTCCCAAGTATACGAACCACCGAGTTCTGATCGCAAAGATGGCGCTGTATACCAGGTTGGCATGATGCTGGGGAAAGGAGGATTTGCTGTGTGCTATGAGGGACAATTACCCGGAAGCAAGAAGAAGCATGCTTTGAAGATTGTGAAAAGCAAGATGCCGTCAAAAATGGAACAGAAGGTCAGTTTCCAGGTGCTGGGTCCGTTGAAAGGATCATATGCTTACACAACTGTCCAGTTTCAAACTGAGCTCCAAATCCACTCCAAGATGCGACAACAAAACATAGTTCAATTTCTGCGGGCTTTCTCATACGACAGATGCACATATCTCGTTCTCGAATTATGTCCCAACGGCTCGCTCATGGACATGGTCAAGCGTCGAAAGGGGCTGACGGAACCCGAGGTGCGCTTCTACTCGGTACAGATTGCTGGAGCCATCAAGTACATGCATGCCAAGGGAATTATCCATCGGGACCTGAAGATGGGCAATATCTTCCTCGACAAGAACATGAACGCCAAAATTGGTGACTTTGGTTTGGCAGCGTTGCTCGTCACCGGTAGGGACATGCAAACCATTCGTCGCACGACGCTGTGCGGAACGCCCAACTATATCGCACCCGAGATTCTGGAGAAGGGTAAGAAGGGCCATGATCATATGGTGGATATCTGGAGCTTAGGCATTATAATGTGAGATTCTCACGACGATGAAGAACTTGCAAGGTTCATCGCTAACGCGTTTGGCAGGTTTGCCATGCTCACATCGAAACCGCCGTTTCAGTCGTCGACGACGGATGAGATCTACCGCCGCGCTCGAAATCGCGATTACGAATGGCCAAAGACTGATAAGTATATCAGTCTAGAAGCCAAGGACATAGTTGCTACCATGCTCGTCGAGGCAGATCAGAGACCGGATCCTGACGTTATCGTACAGCATGATTTCTTCCTCTCAGGATATGTCCCGCTTCCCGGAGACATCACACCCCAGTTCCGTGACTGCCCGCCAGATATGGAGGAATTCTACGAGGCAGATCTCACGCCACAGAAGGCGTCTCAGAATCTGCGCAATCTGAAGGAGATGTGTCGTGCCTGCGAAGTGGGACCTTGGAACAACACTCAGAAGGTCTACACCAGTACCTGGAGGGAAGTTGCACTGGAGGAGAAGGCTGGATTGACACCAATGATCCCACTTGCTGAGAATATTGTCTACCGACCTTACGATGAAATAAGCAGAGAGCAGAAGCTTAAACAGGTTCCGCGTATGCTGCCCCCACAATCTTTCGTCAAGTCGGAGGACGAGTCAGCAACGCTGGTGCAAGCAGCTCCTTCCGGGCTGTTGAAGGCACCGCCTCAAAGCTTTGCTGCACAACAACGAGCCCAGAGTAGACCAGCCAAGGCGCCCTCGCTGGTACGATCCCGCACCATGGCCGAGATGACTGCGCCTCCTACAGCCAACAGCACGATGCGAACGCGTGTGAGACGGGAATTGCCCCGAAGCAATACGGAGGATAATGTTCTCTCGCAACCCGCAGATGCCGCATCTAAACCCAACTCGATCCCCATGAGGACACAGGTGTCTGTCTCACGACTTCAACCCAGAGAGAAGCCGGTGGAAAAGCCAGTGGAGAAGGTGAGACCGACGACAACGGTTCAGCCGATAATGGAAACGGTTGAGAAGGTTCAGGAGAGATTGCCGCCCTCTGCGCCGTCGGTGTCCAGCAGCTTGGAAACGTTGTTCAGTCCCAAGGAACGCCAGTTCGCGGTCCCAGACACGAAGCCCGATGTTGTACTCGAGCGCTTACGACAGCTTCAAGGCGAGTTGGAGAGGGCCCTGAACTCGAGATCAATGGCTATTGTTGGGAAAGCGGCCACGCCATCACCGCCACACATTGTAGTCAAGTGGGTTGACTACTCCAACAAGTTTGGACTTGGCTACATCCTCAATGACGGCAGCATAGGCTGTGTCCTTCGCAGCATCCCAGGGCGCGGGAGAGGGGGGAAGTCAGTGATGCTTCCCCCATCGTGTATCCTGGTGCGCGAGGCAGAACGACACTGTCAGCGGCGTCATGATGAAGCGTACGCGGATCGTTTCCAGTATGTGCCAATGTCACAGCCGATCCAATTCTTTGAGAACAACGGCGAAGAGGGCCTGTCTAGTGTCTCGGTCCATCCTACGCAGTTCAAGATTGGGGTCAATGCCGATGGCACGCCAGGCAAGATGCCTAACGGCAAGGACATCCACGACTACCGCAAACGCGAGCACCTGATCCTGTGGAAGAAGTTTGCTAATTACATGGTGGCTTACGGCCGCGACCAAGAAACAAACACGGATGAGACTGGCCATATTCAGATCCCGACGATATCAGATCCGAATCTTCCTCCGTGCGACGTCGTGACGTTCTATCAGCGCATCGGCGACGTCGGCTGTTGGGTCTTCGCCGACGGCCACATCCAATTCAACTTTCCCGACCACACCAAGATCGTGCTCGACGGGACGGGTACTTGGTGCCATTTCTGGCATTTGCCGCAGGAGGCCGCGGAGAGACTGGCAGCGTCGGGTGAGCTTGATGAGAATGCCCTCGATGAACGGGCAGTACTCAGCTACCCTTTGCAAACTCTGCTCAATTTTTCCTGCAAGCCTGCTATCCGCCCTACTCGCAATGCCACACGAAAACGTCCCGAGATCAACCCGATGCTCCAAGGCATACCAGCGGCGAACGATTTCCGCCGCAAAGTCGACTTCATCAAGAACGTGGTCAAAGAGTGGGTCACCAACGGCGGCATGGGTAACAGTGCTATGAGTCGGGAAAGGAGACTCAAGTGGACTGGATGTCGCGAGACGGTTCGCAGTGGGCCCAGCAAACACGTTTGGGTCACGATAGGAGCACGATGGGGCGATGAACGCTTCAGTGCTGTGGTAGACCCGAAGAATCCTCACGAGCTGGGGGAAGACGTTGAGGAGCGAAAGAGGATTCCGACAGCTTGAATTCTGATATCACAGTGCTTGGTTGTTGCTCCGACTCCTAGCACACTCGGCTACGGGGAATAATACATTGGGAGTGGGTGCGGAAGCTTCTTGTGCTTTTGGACGCCCAGGCGGATAGACTAAATGGGCTTTGAAATCGAAGCGATTGTTATGATCAAGGAGAGACTACTGCCACAGCAGTGGAGAGTGACAGAAGAAGGTGTTAAGATTCTACGTCGTCTACGAGAAATCAAGAGGCGTTTTGGGTCCCTTTGTCGATGAAGATTGGGCTGGGGATACGTTCATTGCATGGTGTAACGTGTATGGAGTAATACATTTTCATATGCCTTTTAACTGTGTATTTGGCGCAATCGTGGTGCAATATTGGTAGTCGTGTTTTGCTGTGTGCTACGACTTGGTATCGTCGACTTGTTTTGGCTTGCTTATATGTAGTTGTAGATTATAGTGCTAGGTTCTCACCTACCGCTATAGAAGTGGACTTGAATACATGGGGTGCTTAGTGGCTAAGACGATAGAATACTTAGGTGAGTATGCACATGCCAACCAAGCTCACGATAGTGAAGGGAGACAATTTATATGTTGTGATCCATTGCGGCGAAGTTGTCTTCGCTGTATCGAGACCCGACATATCGACCATTGGACCACAGCCTGCTACATGTTAGCATCTGGCGCCGTTTATTTTTGGGAGTCAGATGCGAGGGACATGGGGAAATGCTAGCACGGGAGGGAAGCTGAATGGTGGTGTATAGATATGTAGACGACGCTGGTAATTCCTGCACGGTATGGTCATATTAAGCTTGCGTATGGTGGCTCAAGGTTGGGTAGGGAGGACCGAGATGATGAATAGATCTGTTCCACGAACGAGACGGGAAGTGCACCTTTCCCCGCAGGATTTGTGTAAGTAAATGTGCGATATAAAGCGTCGGGTTTCCCATGACGGACTGTCTTGGTCTCGAACTGCTTTGTGGTCACAGACCAAAGCACTATTAATGGAGCATACATTAGAAACTTGAGCTAACATGAACACGAGCGATACTTCGAAGACTGAAGTCCAAGGTGGAGGGGATGGAGGTGTCCCTAATTTTGACTTTACCGTAAGTGAAAGCAAACCCATCCCCTGAGTATATGGTAGAAGAACTACCTTGTCTTATAACATATCCATCGACAGACCTTCTACACAACCATCAACAACAGCCTGACCACCACCCCCAAAACGCACAACGGAATTGACCCTTCCACCAAGACTCCCCTTCCCGAAGTGCCCATTTCCGCCCCCAAAGACATCTCATCCGCCCTCTCCGCCGCCCACGCCGTCTTTTCCTCCAGGCGATCCCTATTTGAAGTCTTGCGCGCCATGTACCTCATCCGCCTCACCTCGGCCCTCGCCTCCCACCGGTCCTCTTTCATCGACCTTCCAGTCCTATAACCGGGTACACTCTTCCAAAAAGCTGAAATCGAGATGTAAATGACGCTCGACAGCCTCCACTCCTCCATCTCACAGCTACGCCTCCCCAACGAGATCCCCGAGGACACCTCCGAACGGATCGTGAAGCTCCACCATATACCCTTAGGAGTAGGCTACACTATCGAAACATGGAGTTGGCCACTGCTCCTGGGCGTGAGTAAATTAACCGGTGCCCTCATGGCGGGAAATACGCTTGTCATGAAGCGTATTTACGTGCACGAGGATATCTTCGATAAGTTCCGGGAGCGGTTCGTCGACTTTGCTAGGAACATCAAGACGGGACATGCGGCGGACCCGGGGGACAGGTTCCGTCTGAGATAATACCCACTTTGATCTGGCGTCGTGGGTTCCATTTGGCGGTCACGAAACGAATGGAATTAGCATGGATTGGGGCATATTGGATTAGGAGGACCTGTTGAGCGTCGAAATGACGTTGGGGAATAGGGGATATTCTTTTCTCGTACGCTTTGCCAAGTGGTCAAGCGAGCGTTGGATTCCTGCATTTCTCGTGTTGGAGTCTTCACGTCCGTCATGCCCCTGAATTGCCGTCGATGCGGTATTGACTCGTATCAGTCTGGGATTTGTTCAGAACTGGCTATAATTAGCAGCCATCACGGCCTCCCCGATTGCGGGGAAGTAACCTTATGTCGAGAGTCGACCCTAGGGAGCTTAGCATTCGTCCCGAGCCTGCCGAACTGTATTATTAGTTGGGATATACCCTGAAGATAATACGAGCTGACAAACACTCGCGATTGTTGACAATAATTGGTGACGTGTGCGGTTACTTTACACACATGCAACCATTTATCAACACAACAACAGCGTAATATTAGTCCGGGTATGTACGATAAGCGTGTAGTACAGCAGAGGGGGTGGGTTATATGCTCGCTCAACACAAATTTTCTCCATCGTCTTCGAGAATAAGAGAAAAGGGGGAAAAGGGGAAAAAGTTGGAATGTGCCGTCTCCTATCACACCATTGATCCCCGTCCATGAATGGCAGCAGCAAAATGAGTAGAAACGCCAGGTGTGTCGCGACTGAGAGAGAGAAAAGAAGAAAAGCTCAACGATCAGCTCTCTTCTTTTTCAGCCCTGAATCGCACACATGCATATGCAAATGCATCTTGTGTTTGACCCCTTGAGGAAACATAAGGTCAAACCCAATAATATCCTGCCCGTAGTCCTGTCCGGTCAAGCACAGTCCAAGTATCCTCCAAATGCTCCAGCAAGATATGAATTTTTCGCAAACAAGTCTCGAACAGAGCCTTTTTTTTGGTATCCAAGATAGGCCCCTGAAGACTTTTCATCCCCCGAATCTCATCTCCACATAGTAGCTCTCTCGAACCTACCCTCTCCGACGTTTCGTCACGCATCTGGGCCTGTAGTCCCCTTCAAGCTCCTGAGTTGCTGCCCTTCACATAACAACACATTCCTTCTCGTCCTTGTCCTCTTTGTTATGTTGGGCTTTCTTCATCTTTGCGTTTCTGGGAGGCGCGACCTCCATCGGGGTACCACCGCTGACGGCGGCACGAATAGCCGCAAGCCGTTGTTTGGCCCGCTCATCGCCAGCATCTGCAGCCTTGACATACCAGACATTAGCCTCCAATATGTCACGTCGGCAGCCGATCCCCATCTCGGTGAAGTAGCCGACAGCATACTGTGCTTTGACATAGTCTGTAATCAAGTGCATTAGTTACATAGTACATCCAGGGGAGATCAACCATTCAATCCGGCTTACCAAGGTCTGCAGATCTCCTTGCCCACTCGTAGGCTTCCTCTTCGTCCTTCTCCAAGACGGGCTCGGCTCCCACCAGGTACCAGGCGCAAAGTCCCATCATGGCCGCAGGATGACCACGTTCAGCTGCTCCCGTGTAGAAATGAACGCTCAGAGCGGGATCGCGCGGGCAGTTCAGTTTGCCGTGCTCGTAGGCGTCGCCCATGCGGAAGTTGGCCTCGGGGTGACCCAGCTCAGCTGCCTGCGTAAATAATTCGGCGGCATAACCCTCATCCTTGAAGATGTCTTCGCCATAGCCAGTTTCGTATAGAGCACCGAGGTGGTAAGGCGCCGCGTTGTAGATGTTGTCCGCGGTTTCCGTTGCTCGCTTCAGCCATTTGAGACCCTCGCGATATCTGTTTTCGCCTAGATCGCCGGATAAACAGGCCTTGCCGAGTCGCGTCATGGCTCCTGGATGGCTTTTGGATGCAGCTGTTCTCAGAAATTGCACTGCCTTCGCAGGATCTTTGCGGCAACCCCAGCCAAATTCATAACAGAGTCCAGCGCGATATCCCGATTCCGCGTGGCCGTGTTTCGCCGCCAGAACAAACAGCGGGAAGGCTGCATTATAGTCTTCTTTGCCTTTGTTGAACAAGCCCGATGCATACCCATCGGCAAGATAGTACTGGGCAAACGGGTAACCGCCGTTTGCTAACCTTGTCAGGATAGTTTTTGCTTCACGCACTAATGCAGCAGGCGATGACTCCTTGCTATCGCGATACGGGTTCCCCTCGTCTATCCCGTTCTTAGTAACTTTGCTCCTCGCAGGCTCCTCGGGCGTGAATCCCTGTTCCTGGGCTGTGGATATCAAGAAAACAGCAAACGAGTACTGAATCGAAACGTCGTTGGTCTTCTTGACATTCTGCCTGTACATCTCGAGCGTCTTCTGAGCGCTCAACAGCGCTGCATTAGTTCCAACATTGTTGCGTAGCTGAGAGTTATCAAAGGTGATGGGCGCCGGAGCTGGTTGAGGGTATGGTACGTTCAACAACTCTGCATATGATATCGGTCGTGTTTCAGGAGACCTGCGCGCTTGCGAAGATGGGGTTCGACCGTGTGGGGATCGCCCCCGAGACTCCAACTCTGAGTGTAATGAGTAAGCTGATGGGGGTCGGGGCATAGAACTCCTCCTTCCATAGGAGTTGGGGGTGAGATGGCGATTTATGGCCGTTCCCTCTTCCGCCAGGTCTGGATTCGAAGCGTTCCGGGCATTCGCTTCAAGGGGCGCACTCGAGACACGCGGAACGGCTGCCTGGTGATGATAATGTAGCTGAGGCACAGACTGACCCTCCGGGAAGCCTGGCTCGGTGAAAGAGTCCTCTTGGGATGTCCGTTCGGACAGCAACGTACTCTCGCATGCATCCTGGGAGACCGAACTTGCATTCGTTTCCGTAGACGACTCGGTGGTAGATGTCTGCTGCTGTGTACTAGAGGAGGTGTTGGTATCACGGCTGTGTCGATTCGGATCATGGCCATGCAACGTTTTACTGTAGCTCTGGCTATCCTTTTCAGGTGTCGCCGCCCCTTCCCCACGTTCCGTCATATGTCTCATGCCGGAGTTCATTTGGACGACTGCAGGACTTGAGTGCTGATCCTCCCCGGTTCGGTGCGGCAAGTCCACGGTGAACGTCGGTGGTGGCAGCGGCTCGCCCGAGCTCTGCTGTACCGATGACGGCGGTTGTCTCGAGTCCAGCATATATGTAGAACCGTGAGGCGGGGGCAGCGGAGGGGGTGCATCTGGTGACTTGGCATATTCTCTTTCCGTATGGCCCCGCGGTTGACTGCCCTCGATATTCACATTGGATGGCTGCGCCCAATTCTCTGGCTGGAAGCTAAGTCGTACGGGAGAAACGGGTGCGTTTCCCATCCTTGCTTCCGCCATTGTACCAGTTACCAACCGCTTCGGTGACGTATGCTCGTTTGACTCGTGTCCCCTGTATCGTTCTGGGGATAGGTCTGGGGCAGACAGGGGTATTCGCTTGACCGATCTGGGCGGAGAGGACTGGTTCGGAGGCGGCGTGGTCGTCACGGCAGCCATGACTTCCGGAGTTGCGAAGTCAAACTTCGATAAAGAGACGGACCAGACAAGACTTGTGCGCCTAGATCCACGTCTGAGCCCACTGAGCCACGCCCAGTCGCAAGAGCAACCCAAATATGCTTGTTATTGCGCCCGTCTCCTCAGCATCGGCCCTCTGATGGATTCCCTTCTCTCAATTGGCGTCCACGGTGCCTTGCTTTCTCCACAAGGTGAAAAGGGGCAGAGGCAAGGTGATCTGCAGCGAAGGGATCCGACTTGGTGTTCCGAGCAGTGGCAGTTTGGCACGGGGAGAAAATTTCCAGAGCGATGCAGGGTATCTGAACAATAAAACTAATGTTTGAGCAAATGTTAGAACACAGCAGAGCTGAGCTGGTCGCGCGCAAAGCCGATGGCAATGTAATTCGAGGCTGGCGTTAATTCTAGATGTCGCTGGGGCCTAGCCAAGGGCAAGATGACGGACGGCTCAGGATTGAATAATATCAAGAGTTGGGGCAACGGGGGAAGCTGCAGGTGCGCATGGATAGTGCCTATGTTTGTACCTGCCCTAGCGGTACGAGTCGGCTGGTCCAGGCCTGGATGCAAAATCCGAGACCTATTGTTGGGGAGCGAGCTGTCAAAAACGGGTTCGGGGATGATGATGAAACGACCCTGTGCGCGACCGATTTTGGAGAGGTTCGACGAGGAAACAATGAGATGCGGTTTCGAGATCGTCTTTAATGTTGGCGAAACTAAGTACTCTTGTCTGGGGTATTCAATGTACTTCGATGCTAGCTTGCGTGCCCTTACTGACCGCCTGATTCACTGCCCCTTCTCAAATTGAAGAGAGTACTGGTAGAGGTACCGGGGGCTTCGAGCCTACGGCGTATTTAATAATAATAACAAATTGAAGGAAATCGAGCTTCAAGATTGCGCTCTTCGAAAGACGGAATTGACGAACGGTCGCAACGATAATCTGCGAAGGACGAGAGTAGTGAGCAACGTGGACATTGAGTAGAGATGGTGCCTCTATCTGTGATCTATCAGCTCGTCAGTCCCGCGCCAGCCTGCGCCAACAACCTGCCCGGCGCGCCAGTTTAGGAATTCAACGTGCTATCAGTCTCAGCAGCCGGCTTGTCCGTTATTTGTGTCGCAGCGGTATCGATGTGGAGTAGTTCGTACAGTACAAGGGAATGTGGGCTTTTTTGCGTGGAGGAGGCCCTTGTTTTCTATCTCTGATACAATGCATTCAGCACGAAGACATTGTCGTCTGTTGTCACCAGCCTCTCCCAAAATGGTATCATTTTATCTGCTCAGCCGTGTTGTGACTCTTCGCCGATCTCATTGGCAACAGTACTAGTGCCATCGATGATGATCTCTCTCTTTTTATGCCGGTCGGTTTGGGTGTCTGTACTCGGGTTGCTTTCAAAGCGAGAGCTCTACTTACGATCGACAGCCCCACCAACGAGTGGACAGTTCGTAACCACCGTTCGTCAACTTCTGTGAACTGAACTGAACTGATCTTCAGGATTATTTGAGCAGCCTTACCAATCTGGTCATGTGTATTATTCGATCGAAACCGACATGTCCTGCGCAACGACAGAATAGACTATTGCTTGCAGGTTGTTGGTTTCAACTACACAAGTTTTGACCCACTGGGCCATGTGGTGAACCGGGCAAGGTGCTGTGGAAGATCTCAGCCGCATCTCGAAGTATGATACATATGCCAGCCCACTAGCATATTTCGGTGCTATTGATAGGCTTGCCATTACGATTGAGGACTTGATCCAACTGCCGACAAAGTACGACTCATCGGATTTGCTGTGACAGGTTAGGCGCTCCTCATGTTGTTGCTCGAGAGGACTGCCACTTCCTCATTATACAGTGGTCCTGATGTTACCAACAGACACAAAAGCGGAGTCTGGACCCTTGAGATGCACAAATCGTCGCCTACCCTGCCTGCATGTGCATTACCATCTTGGCTAGGAACAACAGCAGATTTCGACTGGTGTATACTACGACCTACATCTGCCCCCGAATATGACTTGAGACGGTCGGAACTCATCCCAAGTCGTCGATGTCCACAATCATAGTAACTTCGTTAACCCTGATGAACGGTTGTACGAGCACACAAACATTCTCCCTGTACGAGGGCCCGCCGTGAGGGCTGCCCAGTCGGGCGGAAACACCCAACCTTGAGCAAAGACCCGAGGGATTGGAACTACTTGTGTCGCCGCAGCCAACTAAAAATATCGAAAGTGTCGGAAATATTCCATGCAGTCCGACATGGGTACAAACTTACGAATCCTTTGAAAACTCAAAATGTTGAGATTTCTCAATGAAACTACATGCTTACCATCAAGGCATTGGTCGAGTTCAAATGTCTTAAATCGAAGCCGAACACGAAGAGCTTTTGCTATTCAACAACACACTCAAGTCGATGCGGCGACTTGAGCGCCAACACAGGCAAGGAACTTTGCCCGTACCAGTACTCCCACTCACTGTCTCTATTCATCCAATCACGAGATCCGACTGGTTACAGCCTAAAGGCTAGGGCTGCAACGCTTCGTATTAAAATCTCAATTCGCTTTACTCAGGATAATGCGCCGCAATGGGCCACGTAAATCAGACATCGACAATTTGGCGAATTCGAAATCCATTCGACTTTCACATTTCATCGCAATCACCCAAATATGACAGAATCCCCAAGGCCTACTTGGTAACCACCACCTTCTCTCTTGCAAAACTTCACAAGGACGATTATGAGAGATGAGAATACAGGTGGCCTAATGCGATCACAGAAAGACCGAAAGGCATAAGTAGAGGAGCGAGAACCACAACACGTGAACATTACGTGAACTTTTAGACACTACTCCATGATACCCGTGGGATTCATGCAGTACATCGAGCAGCTGCTATGTCTACCACTCCTTGACTAGATATAAGTGTGTATGGTTGAAAATGAGCTCATTTTCACTACAATACACATTGACATATTTATCATAAACGAAGTATATGCGACGCCAGCAATGGTATATGATATCCCGCTTTAAAATATCTCATTGACTTAGATTAGAAGAACCGCTTCCACTATGGAAGTTGAAGCTTTGATAGTTCGGTTCGTATGATGGCCGATTTGATATTCATCACTAGGCGTAGTGTCGGTTGTAACTTACAGCATTTATTCCTTATGTAGCATGAGCCATCCATTGTAAGTCATGTGGCTCGTCGGACCTAGAAAACGTCGTACAAAGGCTGTATGTCAATGTGGATGGATACATGGCGTGGGTTGCGTCTGCCAGATCCGAGACTCTCGGCTGCTGCCGTTCGTGACATTGCATTCCCGAACCTGTTCCTTGTCGCAAGATTCATTCGCATGATAGCAGGTACAGCACATTGACAGAAACCGCCTTCCGGCCGTTGCTATACTCAAACACTAAAGTTGAACAGTTATTTTCCAGAAGGCCAGCCGGCGTTGGGAGAGTGGGTCAGTAATCCACTGTGCTGGAATGCGCTTTTCAGCCACCAAGCATCAAAAACCTTCAGTCTAGACCTGCTCAGAGTTGACAACTCTTCCTTCAGCAGCTCTAGAGGAATGTGCACGCGTAAAATGGAACGCGCTGGGAGGCGAATCCCAAGAAATTGCAAATAATTCGCCATGCTATCGCACGTTGGCATACTACTATTCCAAGATTTCAGTGTCGCTCGAACTCTGCAAAGAGGACATCACCGCAACAGTCCGATTCTGACGCCATCGAGATGGAGATGAAGAGGAAAGAGGCTCTGGTCGGCAGGCCAACAGTGCTTTAAACCCTGGAAAAATCAGCAAGCACCCCTGTCCACTGGCGTAGATCTTCCTTACAGCATCTGGTGATTGGCGGGGGAAAGTTGGCGCAAAGTACCTTTTGAATACGATGCTATGCAACACGTCCAGGTTCATATCAATAGAACGCGCAGCTGAGCGATTATTACTACACCATCTTTTATAACGATATCAGAGCCGGTTTATCTCAATTATTGAATGGACTGTAGAGAATTGACCGCTACTTACGTAAATACAATTTTTTTTAATAGAAGGCCTTTTCTTTTGCGATAGACGTCGTTATGGTAAATTCTTCAAGTGTACATTCTAATGATATGAGCGTGGGTCAACCAAGCTTATGTATGGATCGCTACTTGTCGACTAGTGTACATCGGGGCGGCGTTTCCAGATCAGACACCCGACGGCACTAAAAGTCTTTCGAGTCTTACAGACCACCGAGGCTCGCACAGTCAGACCACCAACACGAGGAGACTAAACAAGATCCGCGAAAGCTCGCTCGCGTACGAGGTACAGTCGTGACTCAGCGTTAATCTTTAACCTCAACGGGTGAGGCCGTCGGACTTTTTGCATTTGCGCATTGCCCCTTTCCCTGTCGCTTCAGTGGCCAGGACCTGCCTGCTGCGTTCGACCCGCATCTCCCCTGTTCCTGTCGTTGCTTCCTCTCAGTTCATCCAATCCAAAGCCAATTCATCGTGATTTCTAAAGCTTCCCTCGTTTTGATAGCATTGTTTTTTGTCGACATTCGTTCATGCTGAATTCTACACGAACCACTCGGCCACGTCGATAATCCCACTGCCTTTACATAAAGACTGTAACGAAGCCTGGGGCAGACCTTCAGTCTCGGTCTGTTGGGCGCTATCGAGACAAAGCCGACCCGAGACCCATTTTGCGCACTGCTGTTGTGCCCACTGCTTCGCTGCAACGCTCGCGCACCGCATATTACACATCCCAAACGGACTGAACAGAACGGAAACAACCTGAATGCGTTCGATTCGATCATGATATCCCTTTTGCTGCATTCATAGACAGCCAAACCTGTATTGTTGCAAGGGCCGGATCTTGGCGACGACAAACCGACCAGGGTAGGTACTGCATCACGGCTGGTTGGCAGGTTATTATTGCCTTGGTTGCGGAGGCTGTGGCCTAAGAGCAGGGATTGTCCCTTAAGCTCGGCTGACCTTGACCTGAGTCCAGCCCAGTTGTTGCCCACCACAACAAGCAGGTGAGTAGTAGTAGTCTTTCTCTGGCGAAACAACATTGGCTTTGACCGGCCATGTCGCCGCTCTCTTGAGCAATCCTCCCCATCTACGAAGTTGCGCGTACTATACTATACAGTATTGGCTGCAAACCGTTCACTTTCCTCCCGACTCCTCTGAGTCGCGATAGCCGCCCACACGTGTTTGCAAACCTCTAGATTTGGCTGAAGGCTCAGCCCACTCCGTCCGTGCTCCCCAGCAACCGACCCTTCATAGCCGCTCGTCTTCAACTTGTCTCCGTCGATGTAGTGTTGGTGTACTGACTCTACTCTGGTCAGGAATCATGTCTCTCCCTGAGAGGCCGGGGCAGAGGCCCTCCTACGAACAGCGACGCTCCTACCGTCAGTCACCATCGCGGCGCAACCGCCCAACCGACGTCGAGACAGGAGGGTATTATCCTGTCGAGAGACCAGGACATGAACGCGCGCCATCAGGAGTGTCCTTCGCCGATACTATTAATAATCCTAATACGACCACAGAGAGACTTCCCCTTTCTCCAGAACCGGAGGAAGGTTACGCCAACGACCCCCCTTTATCGCGAAAGAGAAGTTTGGTTCGGCCAGAGAGGAGGAAAATTGGCAAGGACCACCCCAATTATCACTACCGGAAGCATGCTGCGAACATGAGCGTTTTGCCGTCATCCACTGGCAATGATCCTATCGTGGAAGACGTCGAGGGAACTACCGATGTGTCAGCAGCCAGAACACCTGAGGGCGGCTCCGAGGAATCGCCAAGAAGGAAGCACAGCGGAGATGCTGAAAAAGTCAGACATAGCAAGTCGAAACGAAGAAGACAATCGGGTGGCGGCAAACTTTCCAAGGGCTCTAAGAGGGAGTCAAAACGGAAAGGCCCTAAGGAGGTCATACGCCCGCCGAGCATATGGAATGTCTACTGCGCCATTGTCACCTTTTGGTGTCCTGACTTTATGCTAGGCTGCTGTGGCATGAAGGCCAAGGCACAGAAAAGAGCGTGGAGGGAGAAGATGGGCCTCATCAGCATCATTCTCTTCATCATGGCTTTCGTTGGTTTCCTAACTTTCGGTTTCCAGCAAGCCGTTTGTGGTTCCTCCACTATACGGCTACATGTCAACGACGTTGACTCCGGATACATGATCTTTCATGGTACTGCATATGACCTGTCGAGCTCAGTCCATCCTGTTGCGGATGGCATACCCTTGACCTCCAATGGAAAGCTGCCAAATGTTCTGTATGACCTATCGGAGAAGCATGGTGGCCAGGATGGCAGCTTTCTGTTCCAAAACGTCAACGGAAAGTGCAAAAACCTCATCACTCGGGCAAGCAATTCCAGCATTCCCACCGATTCGAATAATGAACTAGCTTGGTACTTCCCCTGCAAACCATTCAACCAGGACGGCTCCTCCAAGCCAAACGACACAACCGAGTATTACAACGGCTATGCATGCCATACAAGCCAGACAGCACGGGACGAGTTCTACCTCAAACTTAGCGGAACAGGTGATGTGTACTTCACATGGGACGATATCAAGAACAGCTCCCGCAACTTGATTGTCTACTCTGGAAATGTGCTCGACCTCGACCTCCTCAAATGGTTTGACGAGGAGCAGGTATCGATCCCGGACCGTTTCAAGGAGCTGAGAAATCGGGATACGTCGGCCAACGCTATAATCCACGGCCGTGACGTTACCCGGGCTTTTCAAGCTGCTGAAGATAAGCAACTAGCCGAGTGTTTCGAAGAAATCATCAAGGTCGGAACGATCGATGGCGATACGGTTGGCTGCATTGCATCCAAGGTGGTTCTTTACGTCTCGCTGGTACTCATCCTGTCTGTGGTCCTTGCCAGATTCGTTTTAGCATTGATATTTCAGTGGTTCATCAGCCGCAGGTATGCAGCAATCAAGACGTCCCAAACCGCGAACAAGAAGAAACGCAACCGCCAGATTGAGGATTGGTCCAACGACATCTACAAAGCGCCACCACGGATGCCGGGCGACCTGAGCAGCAGCGTCGGCGGTTCTGACAGAACGAGTAAGCGTGCAAGCACATTCTTGCCGACGACCTCTCGGTTCTCAGCAGCGTATGGTGCTGAGCGTAATCCTCGACGTCCTCAACCTACGACTATGGCAAGCCAAGCGTCCACCGGTCCTCTTATCCACCCCGGTTCGTTGTACAGGCAAACGAACGATAGTCATTCCAGCTTCATCAACTCGGATTCCTACGGCAACAGCGGGGGCCCTATGCCTGGTTCAATGGATGTTTACGGCCCTGCCGGCTTTATCCATGAGGCCGTCGTACCACAGCCGCCTTCGGATTACCAACCTTTCGGGTTCCCCTTGATTCACTCCATATGCCTTGTTACTGCCTACTCCGAGGGAGAAATGGGTCTCCGTACGACTCTGGACTCGGTTGCCATGACAGATTATCCCAATAGCCACAAGGTACTCTTAGTTATTTGCGATGGGTTGATCAAAGGTGAGGGCGAAAGCATGACAACACCCGATATTGTACTTGGCATGATGAAGGACCTCACCGTATCACCGAAAGAAGTGGAAGCCTTTTCGTACGTTGCCGTGGCCAGCGGTTCAAAGCGTCACAATATGGCCAAGATTTATGCTGGGTTCTACGATTATGGCGCCAAGTCCGCCATTCCCGTTGACAAACAGCAAAGGGTCCCCATGATGCTCGTTGTCAAGTGTGGTACCCCAGATGAGGCGAACAAGGCCAAGCCAGGCAATCGGGGCAAACGCGACAGCCAGATCATCCTCATGTCTTTCTTGCAAAAGGTTATGTTTGATGAGCGCATGACGGAACTCGAATTCGAAATGTTCAATGGTCTCTGGAAGGTCACTGGCATATCGCCCGACTACTACGAGGCTGTTCTCATGGTCGATGCCGACACCAAGGTGTTCCCCGACAGTCTGACCCACATGCTCTGTGCCATGGTCCGGGATCCCGATATCATGGGTCTTTGTGGTGAAACCAAGATTGCCAACAAGAGAGCTAGTTGGGTTTCGGCCATTCAAGTCTTTGAGTACTTCATCTCGCATCATTCGTCCAAGGCCTTCGAATCGGTTTTCGGCGGAGTCACCTGTTTGCCCGGTTGCTTCTGCATGTACCGAATCAAGGCTCCCAAAGGTGCTCAGAACTATTGGGTGCCTATTCTTGCCAACCCGGACGTTGTCGAACATTACTCTGAAAATGTGGTCGACACGCTGCACAAGAAGAACTTGTTGCTCCTCGGTGAAGATCGATACCTGACGACACTGATGCTTCGAACATTCCCCAAGCGCAAACAAGTATTCGTTCCCCAGGCCGTGTGCAAGACTGTCGTCCCCGATGAATTCAGTGTTTTGCTCTCCCAGAGACGACGATGGATCAACTCAACCATCCACAACCTTATGGAGCTTGTTCTTGTGAAAGATCTGTGCGGTACCTTCTGCTTCAGTATGCAATTTATCATATTCATCGAGCTGATCGGCACTCTCGTTCTTCCTGCTGCCATTGCTTTCACCTTCTACGTCGGTAAGTTGAAGCATGATCTCCGCAAGTCATCTAGTCCCTGCTAACGGTAACGAATAGTCATCATATCAATTGTACACCAGCCTGCGCAGGTCATTCCACTGGTTCTGCTTGGACTCATCTTAGGCCTCCCGGCCGTGCTCATTGTGGTCACCGCTCACTCGTGGTCATATGTCGTCTGGATGTGCATCTATCTTGTTTCGCTTCCCGTGTGGAACTTCGTCTTGCCCACATACGCATTCTGGAAGTTTGACGACTTCTCGTGGGGCGACACCCGGAAAACGGCAGGCGAGAAGACGAAGAAGGCTGGCATCGAGTACGAGGGTGAGTTTGACAGCAGCAAGATTACCATGAAGCGCTGGGCCGAGTTCGAGCGCGAGCGACGGCTGAAGGACAACTACTGGGGTTCGCGAGAAAGCGTTGCTGGTCCCGGCGGCGCTGGCTGGTCTACCGTCCCTGACGTCCCTCCGCAACGATACCCTTACGACGAGCAATACTATTCGGATGCTTGATTGAATGGCGGATAATAGTGTTTTTGGCTTTACATTGGTTTGTATTGGTTTTGCAGACTCTGCTATAGGAAGCGTGCAGGCCTGCAGTGTACTTGGGTATGCGTATAGAAAATGATGGCACGGGGGCTGGCGTCGATTGTTTCTCCATGGTATGAAGTATGTGCATTGTATACCAGGCAAGCCATCCCTATGATTAATGCATGATTAACTACTGCCAATTTCTCTTTTGAGTATCATGACCCGTTCGTCCGACGAATCGTAGCAGAACCTACATGGAAGAAGCCACGACGAGTCTCCAGTCTATTCTATCTGAGTCTCATACCAGGACTGAGTATATCTAAGCAGCCGATGTTCCAAAGTCACACGCCAGCTCTTTCACTCACAATTCACCTTGATAGCGAGGGAGTAATGGTCACACGCAGATCGGGCGTGCGTTGTGCAACACGGCAACGCGGCAACGCTGTGTAACCTCGTGTTTGATTGGGCCCAACACAAGGTCCGAGGAATTGCATGACAGGTCAAGGGTTCAGAGTTAGATGTGTCCGTGCTTCCCATTATTCCCCAGGAAAAATGTTTCTCGCTTTGGAGTTGTAGATTGGATTGTAATGAAAGACACATGCATTGACACCACTTCTTGGTCATTTCGCAAAGGATTGGATAAGGCTCAGGCATAACACTGCGACCGCCCTTGACCTGCTTGGCTGTAATGAGGGAGACTGTGAACGAGTGCGACTCCCATTCTCGGCTCATCTTCACAGGTTCTTGATTGTGCCACTAACACCGAGACCTATGATCCTCAAATTCTTATCAGAGGGTGACTAGGTAACTACGCTCTTCGTCGAGGAATAAAACCAGTAGTACCCATACCAAATATCTGAATTTTCGTTCTACTGGAAGTTCATTACAGTGGAACACATAGGATAACAGACGTGCTCCCTCCCATGCTCTTCGAATCTTGGCCATCATCACCGCGCACTCCGATGGCGATCAAGGAGCCGGTGCGTAAGTGAGTCCTGGGAAGTCGGTAGTAAGTTCTGCGTATAGTTTCCTTCCTGGGATCCTGCTGGGAGCGAGTATTTTGACTTGTTTTGTAGTCGTGTGCTCCTGGATCACTGTTTGGGGATGGTGTGGAAACAATTAATCACTCGTTTTGTTGCAGATCCGAGTGCCGTTTCGGGGGGAGGGGGGGCAGGGGGGGATATAAGAAGGGAGTTATAAGGGTGCGAGAGATAGGGATACCGAGGGGCTTCCTATCGGATTTGACCCCGGTAGTAAATGCTGCGGTTAGTGCTACTTAACTTAGCAGTCCTATTAGCTTTAACAAAAACATTGTACTAGTGAACAAGTATAGTTCTTTGTTGTCTCGCTATTTTGTTAGCTAATATTAATAAGGGTACTACGATTGCTTTAGGTATCAAATTGTAAAATGAACTTGTCACGACCTGGGTTGCATCGCATTGGTAGAGACCTCGATTAGGTGCTATCGACGAAGATTCTACTCTAAGGAGCGAAGGAAAGAAGATGACAACTTAGGTTTGAGGGAGCGCGACTAAGTCGTCCACGCTTGGCGGGGCTCCTACAGGGGTTATGATTGGCTTCCCATCTGGCACTGCCATGGCAGGTGTTCCAGCTGTAAGTCACCTGGTTGTAGTGAGTCTGCGAGGGTTGACCTTCACAGAACTCATATAGAGATTTATAAGAATAATGGTAGATTTAATTTATTACTTGGTATAAGATTCCGATCACTTGGTACAGGACATTTTATAACATTAACTAAGCAAGCTAGCTATTAGCCTACAGGGGATATATAGAATATAAAAGTCGTTCACCGCGTTTCAACCTACTAAAAACGTTCAAAAATAATAAATAATATTAAATACGCCGTAGGTGTTAACCCTCGGTACCTCTACAAGTACTCCCTTAAGGGGCTATAGATGATATAGCGGGCCCTTAAGCCGCGTCGGGCGGTTATACAGGTAAACTTGTAGCCAAACGACTACTAAACCTCCTGTCCCTCCCTAAGTCTGTGCTACAACCCCTGCCTGAACTACCGATAAGTGTGGTAATGTGGCACTTAAATTCGTCCTCAGGGGTGGGATGCTGCTGATGTGCAGAAGATGCTCGACTATTTTTTGTCGCGACAAGTCGTAGTATCTGCTAATTGGGGTTCTCGTCGAGCGTATACATCTCAACCATACGCTCAAGTGGATAGACCGTAACGTGGTCTAGACGCTCGCAAGAATCGCGGCGAGAGGGCGTGCTGCGCGCCTTCTATCGTGAGGGGACGGGTTCGCCGACGAGCGTTATCGGATAGGCGAGGTCCGATAAGGGGCCGGATTAACGATTCGAATTCTGGACCGGCTGTCGAGTTATATTCCGCCGACGTAGTGCTTGACGGTCGACTGGCTAGGATGCTCGTAATCCTAAACTGCACCAATCTCCCTATTATCGCTAGGTAGGCGAAGTCAACAAGGTGGGCAGCGCGCCGTAAGGGTTGACTAAACCCCCTTGTGTGTCAGCTGCGGGATTCGAACCCGCGACTCGTCACCAACCCAAGTGGGCGAGGCTCAAATCGGGACTTATCTACCAGCGAAGTGACCAACTACACCAGCCGACGTTCAAAAATATATTAGAAAAGTGAATGTGTAAAAATAAAAAGATATCGCGATTTTCTGACTAAAGGCGTTCACCTTATAGAACTTATTAGTAAAGTTATTGCTAGTAAAAATATCTGGTTTGAAATTTGATGAATTACTATTGGATGATAAACTGTTAGAAGTGCTTAAATTCTTACAGCTGGGGTGTAGAAAGGGACGACTAGTTTAGCTCGCTCGTCTACGGCATGAAAACAAGCACCTTAGCACGAGAGACCGCTTACGATGAAATATGAAACTATATTTTGCATGATATGAGCGACTAGGCTGAATAAGACTTGCCCTCGTGCCCATCGCGATGAAAGCTTAAATCCAAAGCCAATTCCCGGCTTCTAACGATCCATTTGCTCCTACGGATCCAGCGACCATGAGATGGGACATATTCTGATCTAGTGCTGCAGTTGGCCGAAGCTGCAACGCAGTGTCCCTTGGATACAGAAGAAACAACTGAGAGCCAACGCTTGCCCACAACGAAACAAATCTCAGTTGGAATGAGGACAAGTGCGGCTCGCCACCAACAAGCATACTGCTGCATGTTGCGTGATGCATACTTTGTACACACTGCAGGGCAAGGCGCCGGCCAACGCTATTTGATGCGAGGGATCGCTGCTGTGCTACCGACCCAGTGCCATGAATCTGACAAGTCTTTGTAGGACTCGTATATGTGTGGCTCGACCAACCAGACTTTCTGATCCAAATGCTTACGACTTTGTACCTTTCCTCACGTAATGTGTGGATGTCGTGAGAAGAATGCCCATTCCGACAAAAAGTCCCGTAGTTGATGATGGCCGGAGCTGTACGATAGAAGCATTGATATATCGCACATAGTTTTGGCACAGAAGACACGGGAACGGGGTCCGCTAAACTGATCAGCTTGGCAGCGAGCACCCGGCGGTGCCGGAGGTGGGGCTGGGCTGGAGCCCGGCCGTGGCTTCCTGTTCAAGGACGATGACCGTGGTGTGTTGTTGTCTTGGAGGGCGGCCCGCTTGAAGAAGCCAAGATGAGAATTCACCTTTCTCTGCTGCGACGCGAGCCAATGTTGAATGGGCCTGGGAAACGCCACAGGAAGGGTGGGGGGCTGGCAAGCCTGGAATGGCACGGCAGAAGCACCACGCTCCTAACAGGGCATCGAGCACCGGTGAGCCTGATTGATGGTGCATACAGCATACGAAATATTAGCCCTGGAGTCCGGCAGGGAGGTACCCTTATTAGGTCGCAACGGCATGAGGTAATGCAATTGAAGAGGCACTGTCTATGAAACATGAAGTAGCAGAGCAAGGTAGCATCAAGCGTCTGACTGTTGAAAGTCGCAGACGATACTTGCTCCGTCGAGCGTCGTGAGTTGTGTCAACAAGTTGCAAGTTGAGACAAATGACCAACAACTTATCAACCAACAAGTCTGTCATATGCATTCACCGGTCAGCACCGCTGACATTGGAATCGTCCTCCCAAGTTGACAGCCTCATGACAGCTACTGGGTTTAAAAGTGACATATCACCTCTGATGAACCCTAGCCCGTCAGGTTAGTGGGCCAGTTTCCTTCGAGTCTTCCCCTTTGGTCCAGTTGCAGCAGATGATTGTCGCGCAAAATGACGGCTGGCACGTAGCCCCAAAACCAAACCTCGCTTCCGACGAAAGCTGACGGCTTGGAAGGCGCTATCATATCAGTTCTGGTGGTTCGAGGGATGGGAGTTGCATCGGGCATGGAGAACGCGTACAATCAAACCAGCTGACAAACAAAGGCTTGATAACGGCATAAGCAGTAGGCACTCTCAAATTTTGATGTGTTGAGATTAGAACAGGTTTTGGAACTAGCGTGCGAGCGTCCTGGGCTCGGGAAAAGGATAGGGCGATGGCACCTCCTCCACGGATGCCAAATCGGTACTTGGGTTCGCTGCTGAACGGAAACCAACTCGTGATGTGATCAGCCAGGCTGTGCGTAGCTGCGTTCCAATCTTTCGGTTTTTTTACAAGAATTGAACATGAGTAGGCTCAAGACATCTACCCACTTCCACACTAATTACAAGGCGGCTACATCGCTTAATTCGGCCCAGCCCGTGAGCAGGTTTTGCTGTTAATGCTGGCGTTTCTCTCGTCACCCCTAGGGCTTGCAGGGCAGGCAGTTTTGGCAGGCTTCTCCACGCCGGCCGGTGATACTACGTGGGTCGGGCTGTTGCGCGCTTTGACACTCACGTTGCCCCACCTACTTTACATGTCTGCTCTTATGGAGTGGCCGTCACTTTCAATATCATCTTCTCCTTTTTTGGTCTTTAATTGTCACTTGAGGATCCAAGGTGTGTTGTTGTTCTTGGAAAAGAGTCGGCGTGTCTGGATGTCTACTAGGATTTGTATGGCTCTCTGTTCCAGTACTTCAAAGTGCTATTTGACCCGACAGGTTCCAGCACATGCAGCCCTTCTCGCATGCAGTACAGATTGTCAAGGATCAACTATTTTGGGAGCAGAGTAGATCCGACCAAACTTAAATCAAAAGACAGCCAGCATATCGTCGACACGGCGCGGCGTCGTTCTGGATTTCAGTTCCAATTTCCCCGCATTCTTCCATCGAGGTTTGGGTGACGCGTCGTTGGAAAAGAAGAAGACAAAGGAACAGGAAACGCAACAGCGATCCGAGGCACCAAGAGCTTGTCCACAGCTAGGACCTTCTCCACCAGGCCCAAATGCGAGGGTTGTCGAGTTTGGCATTAGTGTAACGAAAATCCCACATCGGCCCCAGCCAGTAACTTAGACCATGGCAATGCGAACTCCGCTGGCTCCGCCCGACTCTTCAACCCATCTCGACCTCGACGTTGATCACAACCATGGTCCGTCCTTCTCTTTCCATCAAACCCCGGTAGCCACGACCTCGTCGCATGCACTGGAACCGGAACCCGATGCCCCTATGACATACCATGAGCACAACGTTGCATCATCTCAGTCTACAGCAGGGTCTTTTGGGGAGGCAGGCGACAGCGGCGACGATCATGAGATGGCGGACGCCGAGTACGATGGCGCTGTGCCCGTAGGGGTGGAACTCGACGCTTTTGGAGTCCTCGACATACCTCAGAACCACGTCCAGTTCGAACTGACGCCAGCATTGCCAGTATTGTCAGTATTGTCACCATTGCCGCCATTGCATCCCGCCCAACTCCCGCTGCCCGTCAATCCATCCTTGACCCTCGCCGTACCGGAACCGCCTCAGGCCGTACCTGTACCGGCAACCTACGCCGCGGCAGCTCCCCAGAACACACTGGCAGTGCATATGCAAATGCCGTTTCAGTTGCAATGGCAGCAGCAACAACAACAACAACAACAGCAGCAACAACAGCAACAACAACAGCAACAGCAGCAGCAGCAGCAGGAGGAGGCCAGCAATGTGGACGATGCCGCCGCCGATGAGTTCGCGGGGCCTGGTGCCTTCAGCAACCCCAATCCCATGAATTTGGTGCCTGAGAACTTCGGCTTTGTCGACTTCCTACGTGCCTGGTCCTATCACGGTCATACTGTCGGAAAGGGCAGGTATCCTCGCCTGAACAGAGTGGTGGAGCAAGGACGTAGTCGCGACGTCACTTGCGTAGAATATGGTCAGCTCGAGGGTGATAAGTATGATTTACAGGGCATTGATTGGGAGGACATTGGTGTTGCCAGACGCGAGGCCCGGCTTCGTCGTGGACGCACCTATAGAAACTACGTCAACAAGGAGCTCTCGGATCAGTGGCATGTATGTTCAATGCACTTCCGAACCAGCGTTTGCAGGAGCTAATCATGTGTGTCGTGTAGATTGATGACAGGAGGATTCCAGCCGACAACAACTTCTTTCGGTTTCGGAGAATGAATATACGCCATGATACTCGCTTGCTGCATTTCCAGCTGCGCAATATCCTGGGATGCGCCTCGCGGACGCAAGTTTTCTACCCAAGTTGTGGCCATGTCCGCCAGCTGGATCCCACGACGGGCAGGACGAAGAAGGCCATGGGCCTTGAGGCCGATGGTGATGTGCAACTATCAACCATGACAGCTAATGAGGAAGTGCTTGTGGCTGGTGACTTCGCCGGCAACTACCGTTACCGCAGTGTCAACTCCGAGGACCGAGCCTGTGTGGAAGGGAGACTGACTAGTCATGCTAGCGGTATTACGAACCACCTTCAAGTTCACTCGTCTCGGCATTCATCCGCACCGCTGGCGGCTTTTGCGTCGAATGACCACGGCTTTCGGATCGTTGACCTCAACACGAATACTATTATCCAGGAAGACATGTACACATTTCCCTTGAACTGCTCAACTGTCAGTCCCGACAAGAGGCTTCGGGTCATGGTGGGTGACGATGTGAACGTTTTGATTACCGATGCCGAGTCCGGCGAGATCTACCAGAGTCTCGCTGGTCATCGGGACTACGGCTTTGCCTGCGACTGGGCGCCGGACGGTCATACTGTTGCCACGGGATTTCAAGATAAGACCATCAGGATATGGGACGCACGGAATTGGGCGGAACCGATGGCCGTAATACGGACTGAGATGTCGGGAGCACGCAGTCTACGATTCTCGCCTCTCGGTTCTGGAAAGCGCGTCCTGGTTGCGGCAGAGGAGGCGGATATCATCAGCATCATTGACGCGCAGACTTTCGATCGCAAACAGGATATCGATGTATTTGGCGAGATCGGCGGCACTGCATTTGCCAATGGCGGTCAAGACCTGATGGCTTTGGTTTGCGATCGTGCCCGGGGCGGACTGCTTCAACTGGAACGCTGCGATGCCGGCGCCGAGGACACTTTCGACTTCGGGAAGAAATCCACCTCCAGCAAAAAGAATCGCAGGACACATGAATGGGAGCCTGATCCAGGCTACGACTGGGTACAAGACCCCAAGGATATACTGGAACGCCCAACATCACAGGAAACGTTTACTCGACGTAGAAGAAAAGCAGCTCTGGCGGGGAAACTGGACCCATTCTGAAATGGCATATTTGGATGAGCTTGTAGGAACGGCTCAGTTTGCGGCGTTCGGAGCATTGCGGCATTTCTAACAAGTGACAGGAGCGGAGCGCCTCTTATTTTCTCGATTTCTTTGTTCTCGTTGCGTCACATACATTGCTTTGCATTGACCCATTCTGGCATCGTTTACCAACAGTTGGGGCCTAGGGAACCGGCATTTGTGTTTTTATCACTATTGGCTGCACAGGAGATATGGACATAAAGCATTAGGGGCACTCATTGAATTTGGCAGGAGTCCAAATACGAGCCGGATATATATAGGGGAGTGAGGGACTGGGGAGAGGATAGGACAGAGAGTCGCGACATGCCCCATCAGATCATACTTACGAGGCGTTACGAAAAGAAGAAGGACCTCCAACGGCTAGAGAAGCAAAGTTGAGGGACTGAACGGCTTTCCATTCCCGGGAGATGGACATAATGGAAGATGGGTTCCTATGTGGGGTGGGAGGGGGCTATCATATCTGCATTTGCTCAATCGACACTCAACTCAGTTGACGTACGACTTTTCTGATTCGATCATGCGGCGGCACTTTTTCATGGTGACACGGCATGAAATGCTAGTCGCCGGGTGCAAACAACGTTGACCATGTACCGGGTCTCCGGGATCTTGAGTTAAACGGAGAAGCTAATAGGTCGCTTACCGACTCAGCGGGCATATCGCAGGGAACAAGGGCTGCGCTTTGTAGATCAGGACTGTAGATTCTATCGGGCATTATGAGATCAACGTTCCGTCAGCTCATTGGAGACTTCAGTAGACGCGGAACTGCATAATTTGTATGCTGTTGCCGGACCGCCATCCCTCCCGGATTCCAATCCGATTGGCTTAGGTGGCAACGGATCAACCCGTAATGGGTTTGTATACAACTGCAATACTCTCAGAGGGATGTTCATTTTGACTCATGGATCTTCATGATATAAGCCGAGCTAAGCCTAATCACAATAGCAATATTACATATTACATTCTTGTCAACTGTCATTCTCTTGTGTAAATTCGGGGATGGAAGTGCCGTTCCCAAAGGACACCCGCATACCGTCGTTTGTCTGCCAGCCCTTTCTGTCAAATCAGGGATGGGAAAAGCCTGCATGCATATGTGTGTATGAGGTACAGATATGCTCCGAGGGAAGCACTCCAGGTGTTGCGTTTGCACTTCTGAGCACTGAAACGTTGGAAAATAGTGTCAGAGGCGAAGACGTACAATGTATCTGGAGTTTGAAGATCTCACGATCTTCAGATGTTGGAGTTGGCGGCAACTCAACTCAGTCACTCGTGCACGTGCACGTCCGTACAACTACTGTCTTCAAAGTTCCCATCGAACTCGACAGCCAATACGTGAAAACAGGAAAGCACTGGTTCAGGCAAACGCCAACCAGCCGTCCACCGGGACCACCAACAACCAGTAGGCTCCCAAGACGAAGCCGGAAACGAAGGATCAGGAGGAGACGATGCACGTGATGGCCGAGCGCTTCGAGGGTTATATGGGCCGGGGTGATCTTGACTTCACCGAGGAGTTCAGGAGCAAACCGCAATGCCGCGAGGTACAGACGCATCACCAACGCCCCAAGGCAGTCACTGACTTGCCTCCTCTTCAAAGTGCCTAGTCGCTGACACAAACTTCAAGGCACTCGAGGACGTTGGTCTAAACATCATCGATTTCCTGGACGCCGTGGAGCATGGGAACTCAGTCCCACCACTTTTCGTCGGAGGGAGAGTTATCACGGTATACGCGGATAACTGGCAAAGTCTACCCGAAGAGGGACGTCAAGAAAGGAAGTCCGTTGCGTAAACTTCTAGCTCACATCTGCTGATGGGGAAAGAGACGCTAGGATGCTGTTGGAGAGAGAGAGCAAGGACATGGAACACGTCAGGCATGATCAACGTGATATGACGAGATAGGACATGGTAATTGGCGCAGACGAAGAGAATATCATACGGGAGGATGTTGGCAATCTGGATGGCTCATTCTGTAAAAACAACCGTGTTGAGAGGATCTGGCTAGCTCCGGATTTCCCATAATCTAATCTTGCCACCATCATTACCGACCGCCAACGTATCGCTTTTTCTCCCAAACGCCAAAGACGTGATTCTCCCAAGCGGCGTCTGCTCCGTGGGCCAATTACGGTACACCGTACAGCTGGGCAGATGTGCCAGCCGCAACGCGTCTTTCTTGTGTTTGCTTCCGAATGCCAAAATCTGCCCATCGGGGCTGAACGTCAACAAGGTGATTGGTGTCGTCATCTGCATGAACCTGCGCTCGGGCTCCGGGTGTTCCTCGACCACGAGCTCATCGTCACTAGAAGGTAGGACCAACTTTTGTCGATCGTAGACGTTCATGACGCCGCTCTTGGAACCAATTGCGACCCATCTGTCTGTCCCCAGTAACACAGGGCCGTTGCGCCCACCGAGGGCCATTACGGTACCACCGATGGAGCCTTCATCAGTCCATATGGCCAAGAATCGTCTTGATGCCATGCTCCATTCGCCAACTTGGCCGCTTCTACCCAAGATGGTCATCCCATTGCCGTTGCTCCACCACGCGAAGTCTGCAATGCCTCCTCTGCTGTCCAAGCGAGCAGCAGCAATCCATTGCATCGTGTTGACGTTAATGATATTGATGATACCACCGCCTTTGCGAGTTGATGCAATTAGACCCAAATATCTTCCACAGGGGCTCAGCTTGAAACGCTCCCACGTCCTTTGCTCCAAGTGGTGCCCCTGGATCTTCTCAGTTTTCTGAATAAGGCCCGAGGGCAAATCCCATGAGTGAATGAAGCGGCGTCGGCCTGCAAAGAATATCTTGTCTCCGGAAGGGTCCATGAATTCGGCGTGCCGAACGGGCACTTGCTTGATTTGGGCTGAGGTCAGAAGCGGGTTGGGCGTCGGATGTGCTGTTGGCGCAATGTGATGTAGAAACAGCATTGACGAGGTACTAGAGGATAGAAGTACTGGGTATTTGGGATGGAACGAGAGTGACGTGACAGGATCCTTGTGACTGTCGGCCATATCTCTCGATCTTTGTATATTGATGACCTCTGGACGGAGCTTCTTGGCTTTTGCGGTTTTCCCTTCCTTGAGAGATCGGGCGTCGCGCAGGAATTTGTCCAACGGCAGTGCAGAAACCTCGTCCTCCCCGTCGCTTGCTCCGCTTTCTGATGAATCCGAGTCGGACGTGTCATCTGTTGCACCTGAAGATCTTCGGCGGCGCTTCTTTGGCGGTTGCTCAGATGCCTTAGCCCAGCCAGGTAAGGGGTTCAACCGCAAATATTGTTGTCTCAATCGATTTGTGTACTCGATTCCATTCACAACATCCTCAGCCTCGCTGATTCTCAGCTTTCGAAGCTGGGGGACACTGGCCAGTGACACTGTCAACCGCTCGTCGTCACTGTCTTCCCATGCTGGTGCATTCTTCGAGTCCTTTTGCGGTGCTGAGGATTTCGAACCCTGAACAAGCTGTTTGCTGGCAGCCGGGGGCGCATCGAGAAAGAACAACTGCGCATCATCGAGGTCCTCCATGCTGTCTACATCTTGCTCGCCCTCGGCGCCGAAGCCACCGAAATGGGACTCCGCATCATCGCCCTTGAAAAGTTGTTGTCGAAAATTTGCTGAATCTCCTAACACGAGCCGTTCGAGCTCTTCTTCGTCCGAGTCTTTCTCAAGGATTGGTCGGGTCGTTCGCTTTGGTGGCGCGGTGTCTTCGCTACTGCTGTCTCCGTCCGACTCGTAATGCTCAAGAGATGCATCGGACTCCTCGTCCGTCGAATTGTCCGCTCGATTGGACGACATTGCGTTGGCTGTGGTCCTAAGGTTAACAGCAGTGTTCAATGCTGCTTCCCAACCGTCAGTGGAAGAGAAAAATAACTTTTTAGTGGAGCTGGGTAGCCTTGCAGGCGCATGGAATATGATTGGCTCACAGCAAGGAGCTTCCCCCTCATCAGCTGCTTAATTGCATAGTGTGGCCCGAATACATGTGTAGGTCCTTTGTCGCTTTCCTACTTACTATAACTTCTCTCGGCTTCACTTGAGCAAATTGAATCTTACCCTTCATTCCGTGCCTCTCAAATATTTCATTCCGTGCCTCTCAAATATTCTCCACCACCTCTTCTCCATCAGCTTCTCTCGTTTTCACATATGTTGGGTCTTCAACACTTTCTATATTATCCTCAGGGCTTTGTCCAGTTCATCTCCAAGTCTTCGTCTACTGCAGTCCATTTGTGCCTGTTCTTGTGAATGGTACTGTGCTTGTGCGCTTCCGCCAGAATTGATGCCATTAAATTGACTGAGCGATGGGAAATCTATGTGGTAAGATGTCTTGAAGTCGGATGTACTTTCAAACAAGATCATGTATGTTTTTTTCACAGCGCAGAACTGGATTTCACGGTAAACAAGTGAGCACCGGGTAATGTCATTAGTCAGGTTCCAGTCCACAAGAGTGACAAGAATCCAGGGACAGGCTTGACCCTCTGTCCAGAGCAGGCAAAATCAAGCCAAAAGAAACGGACCATATGACGGCTAGTATTCTCTGGCTGGATTTATAATATCTGTCTCATCAAGGCTCAAAGACCCGACAGCTGTCTAATAGCACTGGATTTCAGTCATTGTTCCTAACTTAGTCCTCATTATTTTCTTCATCAGGCAATCAATCCTATGTGCACTGCTTTTTGTTAACAACGTAGTCTGCTCTTGAATAGGTCTATACTCGTACATCTGTACGTTATCTATATTGATGCGTACCTCTTGTTTACTGGCATTACATCTAGCAAATAGATCGGGATACATCGAATGCCATGACGAAATGAGGCAGGAAAGCCAAAGCCACTAATAATCTTAGAATCCTACTTATTGTGGGAAGCTGTGGCTTCAGCTATAGTCAGGTACGAGGCAGACAGGCACGAATTATAGTATTTGGAGACCCCTCGGGGCCAACTTGAGATTGGTCCCCCACTCACTTTCCTAGCACCAGTACAGCCCCCGTGGTTGGAATCCGACACTTATCCTCCCAAGAAAATCCGAGCATCTCGTTTCGACGGTCAAGCATGGAGACGCAACCTCCCAGAGCACAGGGCGAAGACTTAAGTAGACGATGGAGCAAGGTAGAAGCCAGAAGGGCACGACGCCTCCTTCACGGGGCAGATTTTACATGTACTGATGTTATCATATTTTTGTACATTCAAGAAGCCTGTCTTTGCCTATTACAAGTGCAGTAGAATCAGGCTGCAGCCTTCTACCCCGATCAGCATTCCAAATCATGACCTCTGCGCGATGCCGTACTGACTCTAAACGCCTCAGAACCTTTCAACATAAACATTCCAATAACATGTGGGATCTAAATCATGACCAGTGTCTCTCACCGAATCCAAATTATGCCTAGATCGCAGGTGTCAAGACGGCAGTAACGGGGAATACACTGAATTTGAGACGAGCTGGTACTTTGAGCCCAAAGCCAGCTTATTGCGATCAAACGCTCTACCTTCCTGCTTGGGAGGAAATCGCAATGAGCTCGCTCTCCAGCATACCCAACTCCTCACTTACAGACTCCGAACTCCGAAGCGTCAACACAGCCCCCTTCTGGGCAACATTCACCAAGTCCTCAACCCGTCCACCCCGCGCCAGACCCGCAACCATGACACCCAAAAACGTATCCCCGACCCCATTCACCGAAACCACGTCCTCGACATGCTCTACTGAAGGAAACAGCCTCATATACACTCCGCCCACATGCGGATGGTCGCTGAAACACCTCGACAGGATAAAGGGGTCTTGAGCAGGATCGATCAGCCGCGGATCCTCCTTGTTGAGAATAGTTGCCAATAAGGCGCCTTCGGATCCCACCTTGACAGTTAAGGTGGGTATGTAGGGAAGCAGCTGCATGATCTGCTGCGGGATGCCAGTATCGGTCATGGCTGCGGATGTGAGCTTGATGAAGCGGTCCCTTGCCCCCATCAATCCGAATGCGTCGATGATCTCCCACCAGCACGGATCCTCGAGGTACTCGTTCGCCTTGGCGGCCGCATGCATGGCCGCCAGCTCGTATTGGTTCGGAGTAGCGAGGTCGATGCTAGGCTTCGGGAACACGCCCAACTTCTCGTGGCCTTTGGAAGGGCAGAATAGCCGTGCCGATTTTGCGGTTGAAACGGGCTCGAACACCACGCGAGCACCGCTTTGTTTTCCTGCCTTCACCCACGACCGGATATCTGTCTCTGCCCAGTTGGCGTCGACTACAACCAACTTGGGCCTGGCTGTTGAAACGACGCTATTCCAGTGAGCAGGGAACGAGTTGGCCGTAAATATATCCATGTCCGCCATCGCCAAAACCAAGGACTTTTCAGCATCGTTGACGGCTACGTATTGTGCCGTCCTACTCGATTTCCGGTCTAACCTGCGCACGCTCGAGGTGTCCATACCGGCAGATTCTAGTGACTGGAGAACGGTCGAGCCGGCACTGTTAGCGTTAGTCACTGATCAACATGGAGAAAGGGGATTGAAGAGAACTCACATGTCGTCTCCTACCATGGTGCACAGTCTAACCATCATGTCCCCGCTGACTTTGTGCGCGGCGAGTGCTACATTGCGGCCTACACCTCCTATAGATTGGCTTATTTGTGCAGGATTCGACGTGTGAAGGTGGGGAGAGGGATCGCCAGCGCCATGTGAGCGGACGTAATCACAGCTCAAGTCTACAGCAACAGAGCCAGCGACTATTATGTCTGCCTGCTCCCCATGCTGCTTCTTGTGATCAGTGTCTGTAGGAATAGGAGAGACGTGGGCAACATGTTTTCCCAAGTATATAGTACACAGCATTTCACATCGGAACATTGCCCAAGGGAGATATCATACCTTCTGGTATGATTTGTCTGCTACACTTTCCGGAGCACGACCTTCCACGAATGCTACGGTACTAGGTGGATGCCATCCCCTAGAGACGGAATTTGTCAGGACCATTGTTCTCATTATTAGGAGCTAGGCGCTCACGATTGATTAGATGCAACTAGGTCGCCCGAGATAGCACGGCTGACGGCGACGGCGACCTTGGTAGCACGGTGTACATTTGCCTGCACCAACGACTTGTTTGCGGGAACGCTTCGACCATCCGTGAGCTCTCTGATTCTCCTCAAGATGAATGGTGTATTCTCGGCCCCCAAGACACCTTGTTCAGCCGCCTCGGACACCGCCTGCTCAATGATGGCATCCATCTCACTTTTGGGGATGGAAAACTCCTCAGGAATGGGGTTTGCAAACAGTATGGCTGACTCAATGCCCAAGGTCTCCTGTGCGTAGATCATTGCCGCAGCCTGCTCCTCATTTTGCACGACGGCAGGGCTCTTGACACCACTTTCACGGGCCCAGAATGCTGGAAAGTCAACGTTGCCAGTCCGGCGGCCATCGGCAAAGGTTGACACATGAACACCCTGGGTCTCGAGAAACTCCAGGGTTCGAGGAATATCCAGGAAGCCCTTGCAACCACTGGCGACCACCGCCATTCTGGTGCGGCCCAGCTCCGTCAGATCGGCCGATATATCGAACGAGTTATGACCGCCCCGATGGACACCGCCTAAGCCACCAGTGCCGAAGACTCGAATACCGGCTAGCCTTGCAAGAATCATGGTTCCTGCGATAGTTGTGCCGCCATTCATTTTGTTGCCCAGCATGCCCTGATGCCGGGGTTAATACTCAGTAAATGGGCCCGAGACCGAATGGGATGTGAGCCAGAACTTACATTGCCGACAAGGAAAGCTATGTCCCTCCTCGACGCCTTTTTCGGTGAGTTCTCGACCATCTGAGTGACCTCGTTGGGCAGCAGACCAACGGTCGGCACACCATCCAGAATGCCAACCACGGCGGGGACACCTCCGGTTTTGCGGACTATCCCTTCCAGGTCGAGGTCGTTCCCAAGCGCTCCATGGGTGTAGATGGTGGACTCGAGCGCCACTACCGGCTTGTTCGTCGCTAGAGCATCCCTAACCTCGTCGGATACTTTCAGCAAGTTCTTCAAAGCGCTCAGTTTGCCAATATTTGCGGGCGTTGTGAAGGATCTGCATTGCCGAAGGCGGTTGCCATACCCAGCCAGAGCCCACGAACGCCGCAATGCCCTCATTTTGGCGTCCAGCAGTGCTCTAGTATCCTGCGAACCACTTCTCTACCGCACAATATCCGTCGCAGGCTTTAAGTTGATGGGGTCAGTAGTGTAAGTGTAATGCTGGCGGCACTGTTTCAGGTATATTTCGGACACCTGTATATCTCCAAGCGAGTGCAGTACTAGATACCAAATATTGCTGACAGAATGTCGTCAATGCTGCTCCGTGTAGTGAACTGCGATATAAGCGAAGGTCGGGCAGCTGAGGTCAACTACAGGCGCGCCCTCGAGATGTCAAGCCACTCGCAACGCTTCGTGTCGAACTGATAGTCCACCGGGCGTATCGTGTTCGGCCGGTTCCGAAGTGCAACCGCAAAACAGAGCATCTTGCCTAGCGCGCCCCACTGCGATTACCTTATATAGAAGAAAGGGCTCTAGTGTTTAACCTGAAACCCCAGCTGCACGACGTTAGATTCATCGTCGCAGTACTCCGTAAAATAGGGCTGTCAAAAAGTGCCCCTCTCTGAACAGCTCTGGATGCCCCTGGCTGTCATCAGGGTTGCTGCTGCAAGGACCTGCGAAAAGCTGCTGCAGTGAGATGCCACAGTCCGGATGATGTTCTTGGCACGTCAAACAAGCTCGAGGATGTCCCTTTGACAACAGTGTCGTATCAACGTGTCAGTTGTTGGTATGGATTAGAAGTATCGTCAGCTTCTTGAGCGAGCAACGCTTCATAAGCGGAGCCCGGATCTTTCAACATCCCTCACGGCCATCGCATAACCGAGTATTGGTGCATGAACATTCAACGCAGAATCTTGGGTTTAGGACCACCTTCCTAGAAGGCTAGGCTCGCCGAATCAACAATCAACTTGCTTCTAGGATTATTATTGATTCCATCACCCTACTTACTAGCATAATTTAACGATGGTGTGCTGCCGTATCTTCTTGCTATTTGTTTTTTAATCCCTCTGGATCCGTCGACTTGCTACGTTGGCTAAATAGTCTGCTACCTATACTGGCCTGCCATGGGATATTCCTCACGCGCTTCTCTCTGCATTCATTGTAACCGTCGTTAGCATCGCAACCCGTATACCCGGGACAAACACTATCCAGATGAAACCTCAACTACCGGCATTTTTGCTGCCGTTATTCTTTTCGCGGGCTCTGGCAGCCGATTTCACAATCGCCAACGGGCAGATATTTACCCCGGGATTCGCAGTGCTTGATGCGCCGCAACCAGGAACACCACTAGGTGGTGGTGAGTGGCCGATTACCATTATTTCACCCGGTTCCCGAAGTTCCCGAACAAGATCTAATCGAAAAATTTGGAAAAAGACACCATAGAGGTAGCGCTCGATGTTTCAGCCAACGGCAAGCTGAACCTGCCTCCATACGGCGACGGTAGCCCCAGCAAGATCTACAACATTACCATCTTCCTGTCGTCTTACACGACCGGGAGAAACTTCACTATCACCAACGGGACCGCTTCCGCAAACAACGCCAGCCTGGGCGACATAATGCTTTCCGAGTCCGGCAGCACCGTAAAACATGTCAAGTGGCAGTGGCCCGACTGCCTGGTTGGTGACGGGCAGCCCACGACGAGCGACAGTGACCGTGGGATATACAACGCAAGTACCACTTACACCCTATCAGTGTTGTACGTTTTAACCTTGGCCTAACGTGATGGCGCACCAGATCTCCATCCGCCAGAACTTCCGCCTCAACAACGAGGACCACTACACCATCTTCGACGTGCCCATCTCTGTCACCAATAGCATCCCCTCCAACGGCAACCCGTCGTGCGATTCGCTCGACAACCCGCTGCTCACGGAGGACCAGATCGATGCCGCCGCCGCCAATACGGTCGGGGTCCTGTTCGCGCCGGGTGATGCGACCCAGGTCGAGGCTACGTATCCGGATTCTTCGGACGACGAAGAAGGCCTCGGCGGTAGCAAACCCGAGGCGACGGCCGGTGATGGTCTCGGAGGTGCTGGTTCGTCGAGCGTGTCGGGCGCGGTGTGTTGGATGGCGGGTTTGGCCGTCTTTCTGGTGTTACTAACGTGATGATACCCTATGATGAGTTTTTCCAAGGCAGTGTTGAGTGAGTAGTGGTTCGCTTGTGAATGAGATCACTTCACGGATGACTGATTCAACTGCAGTGTTACTTCGTACAGCGGCAGAGACGGTTAAGAATGGCAATATCTCATTTGCCAACTCTTTCACGACCTAGGCGAGATTTACTGCTGGGTGAGCAACATGACTAGGTTGGTGTAATTGGATATTCCGCCTACCCTGGTGGCACCTGTCAGTTTCCTCAGCTAGCAACTTCAATATCTTCTTCATCACGCAGCACAATATGCCAGGCGACATGCAGGCGGGTAGTGAAAACAAACCTGGTATGACAGCTTTGAGCCCAGCTTCGGACCCAGGAACGCCCCCGAAGTGGGACAGTCAAAACACGACTCAGCGCATCATCATCCAGTTCACCTTGCACCACATGGATATTGGCCGCATAAGATCCCCCAAACAGGAAACAACCTCGCCCAAGTTCCAGGTTCCATCCCCAACATCCCCGCACTCCGCTGCGCGCCAAAGTCGTTACGCCACTCTCCACACCGGGGTTTGTGTGGTGCGGTAGCTCCGTCACTTGACACTTACATGTAAAGAGGAAGATCCTCAGCCGTATTAATTAGATGTCCCCTCTCTGCCGATTTACCGGTTTAATTTGCTTCTCTTGTCTCGTGCCGCCCTTTGCAACTCCTCTTTTTTACCCCATCCACTGATTTGCGAGTTTGATAATAAGGGTCTGTCTACTTCTGAGTTACTCTGACCATCCAGACCGTATAAGTAAGTTCCCTGGTTTCGTACGGCATCCATCTCCAAGATGCCTATTCACAAGGGGTGGCTTCCCCGTGAGGGATTCAGCGCGGAGCCCATATTCAGTCTGCTGAACAAGACCGCCCTCAACCCGGCCGTGTTGCTCCCTATACTACTAGCGACGCGGTTGACAAAGAAGGGAGAGGATTTGTCCGTAGTACACCCCCTTGCGTTTTCGCGTTTGAAAACTTTGTTCTTCTTTGGGTTGGCAAAGTGGTTGAGTTCGCAGCTGTCAGAGGGCGTGGTGAACAACTGGACGACGGATACCTATGACTGGCCGAATGAGATTGCTGTGGTCACTGGGGGTGCGGGTGGCATTGGAGGTCATGTAGTCAGACTACTCGCAGAGAGGGGTGTTGCGGTCGTGGTCTTGGACATCCAACCCATGACTTTCGAAGCCGGTGAGTTTGGTCCGGACCGAAACATTCGGTCATCTTCATACCACAGCAATACTAATCATACCTAGGTCCAAAGGTGCACCACTACAAGTGCGACCTTACCTCAGCCGCCAACCTGAGCGAGGTAGCCGCCAAGATCCGCGCCGAAGTAGGCGACCCGACGATCCTCGTCAACAACGCCGGCGTCGCCAGGGGTAAATCCATCCTCGACACTTCGGAGTGGGACCTCAAGTTCACCTTTGACGTCAACTGCTTCGCCCACTACTATACAGTACACGAGTTTCTGCCGGCTATGATCTGTAAGAACCACGGTATGGTGGTAACGATTGCCAGCTTCGCCGCCTGGCTCACCGTCCCGAACATGGTCGACTACGGCTGCTCGAAGGCCGCCGCGTTCTCCTTCCACGAGGGGCTGACGGCCGAGTTGAAGACGCGGTATAATGCACCCAAAGTTAGAACCGTTGTTGTGAACCAGGGGTACACCAAGACGGCGCTGTTCACGGGATATCATAACGAGCAGCCTTTTATGCTTCCCGCGCTCGAGCCCGAGAGCGTCGCAGATGCGATTGCGACGCAGATCTTCTCGGGCAAGTCGGGACAGATTATCACCCCGACGCTTGGGTGGACGTTGCGGTGGTTGCGGGGATTGCCTCAATGGTATTCGTATAGGTTGCGGTCTAAGGCTCAGAATATCATGTCCAACTTTAGGGGAAGGCAGGTGATACAGGACGTGGACAAGCATTACGCGGATCGGGAGAAGGTTGAAACAGAGGAGGGCACTGTGTTGGTGCCCGAACAGAAATGAATAGTGGGATGCGGATGATCTTACGTCGACTTTGGAATGGTTGGGTAAGCAACGGTCAACTGTCGCCTATAAGGCTGGGCTCCTATGCCATGCCCGTTCAGTAGTGAATATATATATTGGCAGTCCGCCAGCTTTGCGCGCCATCTGTGAGTGAGTGCATACAGCTGTTGCCAAATAAACGTAGATAACCGAACCACCATTGTTGTATCAGTCGCGTAGGACAGCCGCAAATAATTGTGAAAACATCCTCATAGCTTAGCTTTCTCCATCCTCCCAGTTTTCACATGCTTCGAGAACTCGCCTCGGAGTATGAAATCTGGGTATTTCATGTCCGCATCCAATCCGACTCCAGCCCCGTTGTGCAGCCGCCACGCAGCACCATCCACGACGAGGACCTCGCCATTAACGTAGTTCCCAGCATCGCTGAAGAGATACACCGTGGCATCGGCAATATCGCGGATCGTACCGTACCGACCTATCGGCACGCCCGCCGCGATCTGCTTCTGCGTCATCTTGCTGCTCGACAGCCGCGCCATGCCTTCGGTATTCGCAATGCCACCGGGTGTGATGACGTTAGAAGTGACGCCGTAGGGGCCGTATTCAAGGCTGACAGAGGCCATCAAAGAGTCGATGGCGGCTTTCGCGGCGGACACATGAGACTGGAGCGGCGTCCCCGTGTAATGGAAGGATGCGGAAACGTATATGATCCTCCCGCCCGTCAGACCGTCGTCGCTCGGATTCTTGTTACGTTTTGCCGACTCGATAAGATAGGGCATCGTCGCTTTTATCGTGTTGAACGTTCCCAGCACGTCGATATCCATGACTGTCTTGAAGCCATTGGCACTAAGCCCGGACATGGGAGCAACGAAGTTTCCGGCAGCACCGGCTCTGCGACGCAGCGGATTAGCTTTTGACGGGCACAACCCGAGGGATATCATCTTACATGACGAAGTCGATTGCTCCAAGCTCCTTCGCGCATCTTTCAGCGGCCGTTTTAAGGCTTTCGGGCTGGTGGATATGTCAGTGTCTCGCTCCCCAGTACGGAGACAGGTCATCCAAGTGCTCAGCCACATACATCCCGGACGTCGCACCCGCCAATTCCAAGCACTTTCGCGCCTGGTCGGGCCGTGGCAATATCCTTCGCTGCCGCTTCTGTCTTCTCTACGTTACGGCCTAGGATGCAAGCATTCGCACCCAGGTATACGAGAGCTCGAGTTTGGGCGCTGCATATCGTGCCCGCGCCGCCAGTGACGAAAGCCACCCGGCCAGCTATACAGACGGGTCTGTCAATTCAAATGGATTAAACATGGAATTGGATGCATGCACTGACCGAAGATGTCGTCCTTCCATACCGTACTGAGGTATTCAGACCTTGGGATAGGCATGATATATGCCTCCTGTGCTGCAGGCGAAGATGGCAAGGGGGATGGACGGGGAAGCTAATAAGCAGAAGCTGGGGTGGACGGCGAGTTAATATCGGGATCTAGCTGCTACTCGAGTCAATCTAGGTAATAAAGTACACGAACAAGACACCGAAAGCCAAGAGGAGAACGCGAGAGAGAAATGTGCTTGTATGAATGTTTTGATGGTGATCACAGTACTGGATTTGTTCCAACCGGTATCCGGACCGCCGTCCGGAACCCCTTGTAGACTAAAATCCGGGGGACGAGCTTTTTATAGATTATATGCATTCCCTTTTAGGATAGCTTACCTGATTAATCATCTCAAAATGTACTGTACGAAATGATCGGAATTTCACAGCTTGCACGCATTTCGTCCAGACGGAACACATCGCATGCGAGTCTGAAGCTGATAGGAAGCCTTGGTAGCTTGCTACATTCGTACGCAACCTCGGCTGATGAGGAAAGTTGCATCCACTTTCAGTGACTTTCAGTGAACAATTGGCTTGCTGCATTCGGACGCAACCTCGGCTGGGGAGGAGAGCTACTTTGGAGTCGGTAAACAATTGGTGGGAATGCCGGTCGCGACCTGTTTCAATTGCTGCCTGAGGCCAAATAGCTGGGTACAGGTCAATGAAGCGAAGCGGGACCAATGCGGTCTTCAGTTGACATTCAATTGCGGTGCTAATCCAAATGGGTCTGATTGGCTTCTTTCCTCGGACCCCAGGAATAAACGGCAAAGTGCGTCTCGCCCACTGCCTACCACAGCGCCACCTGAAGCGCCCAACGTCACCACCATCTCAACGACTGCCTACTTTTTCATCCGCATCGAAGCCCACAATCACATCTTCATCAAGACGGCAGTGAACATGGCGTCCAAAAAGGTGTCGTTACTCAAGTTCGTAGGGACCGTCTCCCTTGGACTCTTGACGGTAGGTGACCTCGGTAGCTTTCGTTCCATGGCGTAATGGCCTTACCCCACTTGCAGCTGCACCCTCGAGGACCCCGCTGCCCGCAAGGGTACCTCACGATGACATCTGCCGCAGCACTTGGGCTGGCACTCGCATTCGCTCCATCACCTCAAAGCATCATTACGCCGGGACGCAGACTGACAATGGCAAACAGGGCGCTTCCTACACCCTCTCAACCCTCACCATCCCCTCACTCCTGGAACTACCCTCGGCCTCGACAGCCGCTAAGGCCTACCGCTCCCTGACCGACACGGCGACAACCCACCTCAACGCTCTGACGGGCCTGTCGGGCACCGCCTTCTTCCTCGCCTTCGCCCTTTCGCCTCGGCCCTACCGCCATCCCTACCTTCTCTATACGTCACTCTTCGTGTTCGGAACCCGCCTGACGCACCATGTCTCTCCCAAGATCTTCGGTATCTCCGCCTCCTCATCCAGCTCATTTAGTTCGTCGTCGCCCGCCGCACAGCGCAAAGCCGCTTCGGCTAATGCGAGAAAGCAGAAGCAAGCTGCGCGCCGCATGGAGGCTTCCTACGAGGTGCTCGGCGACTCGCACAGTGACGAGGGCTCGGACGAAGTGGATGAGGATATCAACGGCGAGGAGGTCCGCGGCGAGGTCGAATTGTTTGTTAGAGACCAGATTGTGAAGACTGTCGTGATGGGTCTCGGCTTCATGATGGCGGTGGTTGGCATCTGGGGAGACGGCGTGGCCGACCTCGTGGGTGACGCGGTTGTCATTGAGCTATAACTGGAACAAGAACAAGAAAGAAAAAAAGTAAGAGGCAAGTGTATGGACTCTGGAGACTGGGGTGTCTATTCTTCACTCGTTCTCCGGCTGGAAAGAAAACAAGAAGAAAACAAACAGCCAGTGGTTATGGGTTGGTGGCGATCGCATTGTCGGACCTATGCCACGACGATCATAGAAAAACATCTCCACAGGGGTGTTTCAACTATGTGTTGCATAATAATTTCTGTCTTTCTCTTGAACGACCTCTCAACTTAATACACAAGCTTAGTGCCAGAACAAGAACCATAACAGTTGAAACTCCATCCACCGCTATGCTGGGGGCCGATGCCTGTGTATGAATGAATAACCGTTGGTTGTTTTTGCACGTATACAATATACGGAATTGACTGCTCTCTCGCTCCAACATACGGGAGCTTTGCGATGAACAAGGTGGGACTATATGCCTCTTGGTCCTGGATTGCGCCAAATTGATTGAATAAGTAACCATTAGCGAACAGTTCATGTATACACACAAACCTGAGACACTACATACCGGTCACTGTACTAATAGCCCGGGAGCTAGAAGTTTGCTTGTAGCGCAAGCCAGGGGGGTTGTCTGAATGCAGCTACCCACGATTGGTTCATGAAAATAAACGGTCGCTACTTCCTGACACCCTCCCAGCCAATCTCCTCCCTTCCCGCACCCCCGCTTCTACAACTACAAGAGCGGGAACTGTAGCCAGGGGGTTCGCTGATCATCAACTCACGCCTCTATCATGATGTCAAACCTCTATTACCAACTACCCAACAAACCATCGATCACTACTTCCTACTCCAGATCGAAAGGCATTTCAAGACTACCACCACCGTCTTCATCGCCAATTCCCGGGGCCGCCGGGCTCTCCCTTTCCCGACCTACAGTCTCGCTTGAACCCCACAGACGTGACCCCCGACGACTGCGAGTGTGGTGGCAGGAATAGATGACAGCATCGTAGTCTTCTGTAAGGAGCTTTTGGGATGGGACATGAGGAGGGGGCGGAGGATGGAGAGTGGGATATTTACGTGAAAGGTGAGAGGTTTATTTAAGGCAGAGTTTTTCTATATTTTTGGCAACCTGTAGCCGCGTTACATGAGAATGGCCTCGCCAGAGACTTTGGGTTGCCACTTTTGTTGATTCAAATACCAGGGGGCGTCAGTTCGCAGTATCCAGTTCAAATGATGCAGATTATGAATTAGAGTACGACAGAAGCACAGGGTCACTGAAGTATGCCCATGAGGCTCACATACCCCATGTCTTGGAGCATCGCACATTCGTTCATCTTTCTAGCCGCCTTCTCGCCCCCTTAGTCCCGTCCTCATCCCTATTCAATTGCCACTAGCCTTGACCCCCTCCATATCCCCATAATCCTCCCCCAACTTCCTCCCACCCGACACCTCGACGGTATGGCTTTCCTGCAAGAAATACAACATCCTCGCCCATTCCGTCTTGCTCGGATTCCGCCACGCATGCATAGTTCCTCTTTGCACAGCCAAGTCGCCACGCATCAAGCGGCGCACCTCGCCCGAGTCCAGCACGAGCTCGATCTCGCCCTCGAGCACCACGCCGTAGTCCAGGCTGACGGTTCGGTGCATGGGGCTGATGGAATCGGGGGCCATGTCGACGTAGCGGGCTACTGTTCCGCCTGTGTGCATGAAGGGGTTAGTCAGTAATGAATCGAATTGGATTTATTCGGGCGTTCTCGTCATAGAATACCATTTGGTCACACGTGCCTATGTAGCATATGTCTTCGGGGAAAGCTGTTCCTCGAATGGTCTTGTACGCCTCTACGGAAGCGATGATCTGCTGGGCTAGTTCAACAAAACAGCTTACCGGGCACAACAATTCCCTGTGGGTCCTTCAGATACGCGGCATATGAATTTAGATCCTTATTCCCAGCCAATGTCACCGGCCTCTCGTTGGTGCAGTAGCCCAGACTAAACACAGCATCATTGTACTGTTTTTTGCCTGGCAGAAGCTCCGGGAGGGCCGTGGAAAAGACGGCCTCGCCTATGTCATTGTGGTCCGTTATGAAACGGTTGATCTGGCGCAGGTCGTTGGGTTTGTGGCCGGTGGGACGAGTCGACATTTTGCTCTCTTGGTCTTGTACTATCCGTAAGTTAGAAAGTGTGAAATATACCAGCGTTGGGTATGGTGTAAGTCGGCCAACGAAAGTAAGCCAAGCGGTCTCTGATATTAAATCGAGTTGGAAACTAAGGTCTGTCTTCAAGATCCAATAAACAGAATGATGAGCTCACGACGACCCAGCGATTTCTAGACGTCACTACGTTCCAATGGCGGATTGAGAGGAATTCCGATGCTCGAGATGCACTCAGGCTCGGCCCCGCACTCCACACAACAGATCCAGCACGGCAGGCTAGTCCCCCACTTGCCGCAGAGGACAATTGCCGGCCTCTCTGAGTTTAGGCAACGTTTAATCAAGACATCTGATGCATGCAAAATTGTGGAAATACCCTGTAAGAGATAGTACAACGTCAGGCATACTAGCCCGATTTCATCCTTGAGAGCGAATCTCCACGCGTAGACGGACAAATGACTGACTATATTGGGATTGCGAACCCATAGAGGTTCAGATGCGCTCCACACGTGCAACCTTGACGACCAACATCTAAGACTCCTTCACTCTGTCCGTCTGCAAGACGACACATCCGGCACCCCCAAGCCCTGCACTATCTTGGCGCTGATAATCTCGTAAATGGGGATGCCAGCCAGACTCGAAGTGATATGGTGCAGCGTCGGCAGGGTGTCCCAGTCCCCAGCATCGAACCTTATGCTCGCCTTGTCTGACCTGGCCACAGACTTGACAGTAGCAGGGGCTACTTTCGCTTCTTCCTCGTGCGGGACCACACACGCGTATTCAACATCCGCCTTCCCGGGTTCGCCCACAGCGGGGATGTACTTGTAGGTCAAGATACCATAGTCATTCTCGCCCCCTATCGTACCAGCCTCCGACTTGGGGTTGTCTGCCGTCAGGTTCTGCAGCTCGAGGTCGAGGAACTCCGCCCCGCGCCAGGAGCAGCGGGCACGGTAGGAGTTGGCGGTGCGGTCGATGTCGATCTGGCAGTAAAGCTTGTTCATGCCCAGTTCGTCGCGACCCGAAATAATGGGGTCGTTCAGGCTTTCAAATAGAACTGGCAGGTACGTGCCGTTGATGGTCGACCCGTCTTTCCTTGTGTACTGGACGCCGTGGATGTAGAGACCGCAGTGGTCGTAGCCTCCGCCTCCAAGCCAGGACATATTGCCCAGACTTGTGACAGATATGCTAGCTGTACACACCGTGGCCGGACTCTTGAAATTGAATGACTCAGTGGGTAGGATCGATTCGAGATAAGTTCTAGAAGTCTTGAACTTGATTGAAGCGGTTTGGAACGTACGTTCGCTCTGTCCAGCTCGAGGACGGCCGAAGGCGTCTTGCCGTGGACCCGGAAACGGCCCGAACCCAATGGGCATTCTCCAGTACATGTTTTTCTTCTGTGACCAAAGCCATCTCTTGAAGACATTGGCAGAGTTATCGATCTCGTCGTGACCGAAGTTGAAACTTGTGTAAGTCGTCACTGCATTTTGTTAGGGTCAATATTGGCCTGATGTGGTGCTATTTGGGACTTACTCTCAATCTGCGGCTTCCCATTAACCCAGTCTCGTCCCGCTTGTCTCGAGAATTCTTGCACGGTGTGAGCTCTATCGTATCTGACCTTTTCGTAAAGCTTTAAGCGTTCTGGAATATCGCTGGGGGCGGTTCCTTTGGGTAGGACAGTGGCCAATGCCGCAGCATCCTCCATTGCCTGACCAGCGCCTTGCCCCTGATCTGTGGTGCGTTAACACGGCATCCCCCGACGTAGAGAGACGCAAAACTAACGTGGCATGAAGGGATGGGCAGCATCTCCAATAAGGCATAGCTTGCCCTTTGTCCATGACGGCAGTTTTTCCATATCCAACAGTTGCCATACTTTCAGTTCCATGGGATCGACCTTGCTGATGAGTTTCTTCACCGCAGGCTCGAAGTCTTCATATATCTTCAGGATCTGTTCGAGAGAACCCTGCTTGTTCCAGCCTAGTAGTGATCAGCCATAAAATCAACATACTACATAGAAGCCTAGCTCACCGTCGCTCGACTTGGCATGGGTCTCGGTATCGGGGTGTATCAAGACGAAATTTAACGTCTTGTTGTCGTTGCACGGATACATGACCATCCTTCTGTCGGACCCGTACCACATGGTGAGGGTATCCAGCTTCTCTACCAAGGGTGCCGTCACTGGGTCTGCGAGAGCAACCTTGCGGTCCAAAAGAAAGCGAAAGGCTGCCTTGCCAGAGGGGAAGAGCTTTTCGTCATGGACGAACTTCCTCGTCCTCGACTAACACCAGTCAGAGCCTGTCGATCCGCATTGTTTGCTTCAACTTACGTAGATGCCGTCCGCTCCAACAATAATATCTGCTGTGATCGATGTACCATCCTCAAGGGTCACCTTGCCTGCCTCGGCATCGATGTCGACCACCTTGCTGGAGGTTTTCAGGGTAGCAGGACTACCAGGTGCGTTTTGGGTTGTTGCCACATCCCTGAGCTTTTCATGGAGTGCGACTCGATGGACCAGCTGCCAGGGATGCTGCCACATCTTGTTTGTAACCGTTAAATCAACATCCCTCACAATGCCGCCCCCAGGCGCAAGCTCTACCAACCTCTTCATTTCGACGGCGCCGAATCTCTCGGCAAAAACGCCCCAACGACGGAGGATACCATTAGCGTTGGGCGCCAGGTGGACGGCAGCCCCAGTTTCACTGGAGAATTTCGATTGCTCATAAAGCTTTTCTTTTGGTCAGCCTGATGAAGCTATAGAACCGACATGTGGACATACGTCGACTTTGTGACCTTGACGGCGGAGAGCAATTGCTGCCGACAGACCACCTATGCCAGCTCCGACGATGACGATCTTGAAAGGATTGGGGTAATCGTGGATGAGAGCGCTAGGTGCCACACCGTTCGTGGTGGGCACTTCACGCAGAGCCATCGTATAGCAAACCGGGGCAGGGTATATATTGATGGTAGGTAGTCTATTCCCCTGAACTATGTATTATTGGAAATGGTAAAGAACTGTACAATATCGAGTATCCACAACAGGGACACGAAGTATTGGGTGCATTACAGCTTAACAAGGCAATCCGTGGAGCAAGGAGATATAAGCAGAAATATATGAACAACGAGCAGTGCCAACCCTTTTGATCTGCACAAGGCCCCAGACATAATCGATTCTGTCTGGGTGGATTCGGGTCTTCAAATTTGTGTCGCCGACATGTTTAGAGAAGGTGGTTCACGAATCAGTTGGGGCTGGAAGGAGACTGGACGCCTGGATCTAGCAAGCTGTGGTTGCTGCTAGGCGGCCGGTTCGCCAATCCTGCCCCACATAGCCCAACCCGAGAGTGGGATTCGCAGAAACGGGGCTAGGAAGCTGGCTCCACGTTACATTATCCGCGGCCAAAGGGACTGGGCGGGCCCGGTGAGGTCTCTTGGAAGGAAGACCATGGGAGGCAGCATGCTCGGGTAGTGCCAAGTCTGGTATGTTGCAATAGGTGCCCAGATAGGTTCCGAGGTGGGGGTCGTCCGGTACCGTCCCGGCTCTAAGGTTCGTTCCCATTACTATAGTACATTAGTAGAGGTACTCAAGTACTTCAGTGAATGCATGACATCACGTAAGTTGGTTCGTGATAGGCAAACTGCCGGGTGTGAATGTCGCTTACCGGCTGTGGCTGTTTGCATTCATTACACCCGAGGTACCTACATATCCTTCACCACAATGCACGATACGGCATTATATAAATTCCCGAAACGTGGAGCAAAACACTTGAAACACTCTTTGAATGTCGAAGTTGTTCCCACAGACTTCGTGACAACAAGTGGGAGCAGTGTATTCTGCGCTGTTATAGCAAGAATATCGGGTTGCAAGTATCCTGAACAGTTCTTTCCGACTTGGCTTCAAAGTGGGTGCCACCACGTTTGGGGAACCACAAAATCGGCAGCGGTCCGTCTCCCGTCATCCACCCAATCGGTCGGTACCGAACCGAGCCGGTGATCGCAACATCTCGAGATCTGGAAGCAAGGGGTGATAGACATTCCCCTTGTCTTGCAAGCAAACATTATCAACTGTACTGCAGCTTGCATTCATCTGAAATACCATGACTTCATCCCCAGTCGCGCTTATTACAGCTGGGAGCGCAGGCCTAGGTGCTGCCGCCGCCAAGCTTTTCTCCAAGCATGGCTACCGAGTGGCTGTCAATTACAATAACAAAGCCGAGCGCGCCAACATCCTTGTGGAGGAACTGGCGGGGTTGTCTACGCTACCAGCCGCAGGTGGAAATGACAAGAATTTCGTGGCCATCAAGGCTGACCTGGCCAGCCGGGATGATATCAAGCGGCTTGTCGATGAAGTAGTGACCGAGATGGGACGATTGGACGTTGTCTTCTCCAATGGTGGCTGGACCAAGTTTCGGGATATGAATAGTATTGATGGTTGGTACCCCATAGCCCTATCATATTGAGCAGCACGGGTTTAATGGGGATAGACAATGTTTTCGAGGAGGACTGGGACCGCGCCTTCAACATGAACGTCAAGGCCCATTTATGGCTGATGCACGCGGCACGGAAGCACCTGGACAAGACCGAGGGCTGCTTCATTACGACTGCATCCCTGGCGGGTGTCAGTGTCAGCGGAAGCTCTCTGGTGAGTCTCGCCCAAACCCCTATCAGACGTCCTGGTTAACATGAGATAGGCTTATGGTGTGACAAAAGCGGCTCAGATCCAACTGGTCAAGTCACTTGCCGTCATGGCGGCTCCCAATATCAGAGTGAACAGTGTTTCCCCTGGATTACTGCTCACAGTGAGTCTTCTCACCCAGAACAAAGGTCGGCTGCGCTACTAACTAGTGAGTGGTAGGAATGGGGTGATAGATTCACAGACCAGCAGAAGGAGGCCCATCGTCAGAAGACGAAACTCAAACGGATCGTAACCGTTGAGGTATGTGACACTACATAGGTACTGAGGAGAGGAGAGAGACTTGTACTGACTTTCTCACCTTCTAGGATGTTGCTGAGCAAGTACTCGGGCTTGCCAAGAATAGAAGCATGACTGGCGTGAATGTGTTGATGGATGCAGGTTTCAACTTGACGTAGATACGAACCAAAGGATGGATCATCGTATCGGATGCTCGACTGCGCCGGCATGGAATTGGACTCTGCTGAAGTTACTCGTTCTCTTCGAATTTGGTTTTGCTCTTTATCTCGAGTATTGCTCAATTGAGGTGAAGTATCTCGACTTTGAGGAACCCACTGCCAACGTAAACGAAAATCTAAGGCCAAATGCAGAAGGATACCGTACCAACAATACCCCTATTCCCCCACTTCCCGATCATTATCCCAATGTATATACGAAAGTACCGGCCAGTGCCAGGTCGTATGCCGAATTTCTTTGCCCCAAAGATATAGCGGAATCCAAAGCATCAAAATGGCTACAGAAATCCCAGCCATCGCACCGAACGCATTGAGGTAGCCAGATTGTTCGACCCAAGTATTCGTGTAGAACGAGAGAAGGAATCCAAAGAGTGCTATGGTATGCTGGTAAGGCTCTGGTTTCTTCCGTAATTCGGGTTACATGGTCACTTACACTTAAATCCTGTAACTGCCAACGTAATTTCGCCGGCAATTGGTCGGTATGCGTCGATGACGTACACGAGGCAAACGTTGGTCCCCTGGGAAATAGAGAAGTTGACTGGGAAATATGAGTTAGCACACTGCAAATTCTCGTGTTAATATTGAAGACTTACGAAGTCCAAGACCTATAGTTGGGCACATCCAGTGGAGGTGTTTCTCAATGCCCACACCATACAGAATAAGTGCCAAAGGTGTAGTAATGAGACAGAGCGCCATGGCCGGCAAACGCATTTCGGGATCACGGACGCCCCGGTTGCGCTTTGTGAAGTAGTCGGCCGTTAGGTCGCCAAGTTGGCCGCCTGCGGGGATTCCTATAAGAGAACCTATGATGGCGGAAATGAAACAAAGGCCAACCTGCCACGGTTCAAATGCGTATGCATGGTAAAATGCGTTACTAACGTTTGATGACACCGCCACTAGAAAGCCGATGGTAACAGACTGAACGAGAGCAGCCCATAGTACTGGCGGCAGGCAGATGAGACCTAGCGGTCTTAGGAACATTTTGATCAAGCTCTCCTGGGTCCATACTTTGTTGAAGATCTTGAGGCGCTGCAAGTATGGTTGTTTCCGAGGGATCTGCACGCCGTTCTCAGCGTCAGCGCTGGATGGGCCTGGCTTTTGGGACAGTCGTTCTGCAGATAAACTTGAGGCGTTGGTGGAAGCTTCTCGCGTGCAGGCCGTTTCTGGAAACGTGAAGAAGGCCAGCGTCAGGACGAGGCCAATAAGCGCTGCGCCTACTTGGTATATTACCTGCCAGTCGTGGTGGACGACAATAAACCTGGCGTGCGTCAGCCATGTTCCCTGATTGCCTGAGGAAACCCACCCATCGATCAGAATACCGAGTGCTACTCCGATTGAGAGGAACGATGTGTACAAACTAGAGACATCAGCAATAATTCAAGGAGTGTACTCTATGCAAGGCAGACTTACCCCATAACGAAGCCGCGTTCATGGAGGAAAAATAAGTCGGCAATGGAAACAGGGGCGATCGTTTCAGCAGCGCCGGAACCTAGACCCAGTATTATTCGGCCTGCAAGAAAGGCGCCGTAGTTGGTTTCAAAGATAAGCCACATTGCGGTGGCAAAATAAAGGCTATAGCTCGAGACATAAACCGGTCGCCTGCCGAATTTGTTCGTGAGAGGCATCCAAAAAAAGTTGCCAGCCCCTTGCAACAACGCTGTCGCCGTGAAGAAGTACGCGACTTTACTAATGGCAGTTGGGATCTGTCCCGTGGCAAAAAGCTCTGGGAAGAAATCTCTGGCAGTGGAGATGATGGCAACGCTTGGCCCTGTATCAAGGTCAGCTTGAAACTTTTTGGCAGTGATTGTAGCCTGCGTATGTTCTCACCGGCAGCGAGAAAGTTGCAGATCATCATGGCCAAGCATATAAGGGTGGCCACATAGTATTTATAAGTTTGAGACCTGGATTTCGTCAGTCACAGACAAAAGGCAGTACATGTGGTTTCATCGTACCAGTTGAGAGGATCATTGGGATCTCTGGAGGGTGTTGGAACCAAAATGAGTTCGTTCGTCTCATGATGTCGCACACGGACATTCCCGAGAGTTCTCTTTCTTGTCTTGTTGGCGGAAGGATTTTCGATCTCAGGTTTGAGAGACGGCATGGTATGATCATCGGCCATGATGGAGACGATAGAGTGCTGTTTAACGTGATGAGTTCTCCCTATGTTTCCGTAATCTGACTTATATCGAGAGGGTCAGTTGCACGGTGCTGGCGCCAGGACGAATATAGAGTGCAGCCAGAAATATGAGGCTCCAGAGAAAACTATAGCATCCTGGACTGGCAGCGGAAGGGAGTTTTAGGAAACCCCAACCCCAACAACGGTGGGGCCGAAATCAGCGGCCGTAGGTAGACCAGCTATCTGAATGCTCACTCTGGCTGTCCTGTTCTTCTGGGACTGTAATACTGAGCGACTGACCGGTGGGCCAAGTCGCAGATGCTCCCGCGTTTGCTGCAGAATCTGCACTGAAACCAAATGTGTGGTTGCCAAGGTGACTCGGAGGTAGATTTGGTAGGGTAGCTCGCTGCTGAGTGTCAACACGTTATTGCTCGAGCACTAGAATATGAATCCCGATGATGCAACTTGGCGGAATCAGCCGCAATAGTCTTTGCATGCAGTTTCAAAGACCCGGAAGCTTCCTCCAAGCAGTAACATCGAGCTACAGAGATATACCTCGCCGGCCACGAGGCATGCCCAGAACCCTTACGGCACTTCTAAAGTTGTGATGGAGGGGTGCCCTCCACTTCCCGCCCGGTTTCCGGCAGCTAATAGCCGAATCGACAATGATAATCCAATGAAATAGTGCAAGCCACGACGAATGTTTGGGCAGGCAGTTACGATTGATGTTGACAATTACTCCTAATGGATGCCGGCAAAACCCAGCTTGAAAGACGTCAGGATGTGGTTTAGATAATGTTGAGTGAAACAGCCGTCTCCCACGTATTCGCTGATGTTGTTGGCTTACAAAAGTGATGCATCGCTTTTGGGTTATAGGCATCTAGGGCAGATACATCTCAGCAACTCCACGAAGAAGCAGTCAGGTAGTGTACGAGTTAGATACCCTGGGCATAAGTCCGACTTTGATGATGGACCCTAAAAGGACCCTACAACGTGCCATTGGAGGATTAATGCATTTCGAGGACTAGTCTAGAACCAATGCTAAAGACATGTGCCGGCAATTGCTTGATGGAGCGTTGTGTGTTTAAATTTTCTTGGAGAAACCACGGGCAAATACTCAACATGAATAACTATGCAAACGTCACAAGGGTGTCTCCTTTCAAGAACTCCTTTCAGGATCTGGGCAATATGGGAAAATGCGACGCTCCTAAGGGCCATTAACATCACATCCAACTACTACGTACCCCAGTAGTTGGGGGTTTGGCGATGTAAGGGACATTCCATTAGTTTGGTACCGTACCGTACCATACCGTAAAATGAACACGCTGGACCCAGGGGCAATTATGGGCATTATTGTACAATTCGTATTGGCCGCACAGAGGTGCATTCAAGGTATAACTCATGCGATATCATACCTACCCCGATTCTGTACTTCAATGAGCTCTGCCAATACGAGGTGAACTCGAGTTGAACAGCATCCAACGTTTCGACGGCTACGTAAAAATGGGTTGAAGATTTTGGGATGCAGGCTTGTTATTCTTACGCGAATATCTCACAGAAATTGAACACGACCGGGACTGAAAGCAATCAGAGGTAATTGTCTCCCAACGATATGTAGACTATAGCAACACACTACTGTAGAAAATTGCGATCCCAACCTCACTTTTCAAGTCGTTCGGTACTGGGCACACCTCACTGATGCCAAGATCACTAGGCCAAGCTCATGCGGAGGCATACGTCAGCCTTCAGTCCCAAAGAGAGCAGCATTGTAGCAACGCAGGTCGAGGCCGCGTCACGAATTCAGAAATTTCTAAATTCTCAAAATTAACGGTCAACTATTATCAGGGTACGAAGTGATAAACAATTCAATATCATCAACGTTGTTTAAACCAAGTAGACCAGTCGGAAGAGCAAAGTCTGTTTCCAGAGCAAATAGGCATGCCAGATTTGATATTATGGTTCTTGGTGCGTTAGGGACCAATTCCAAGTTGGCCCTGAGGGGTCCGTAAATACAACCATCCGTGCCTGCCTCATACCCCTCCATACTTGAGGCTACAGCTTCCCAGTTTTCAGGTAGTTAAAATATGGACAGAGAAAGACGGGGTCGTGGAATTTAATGACGGAAACAATGGAAATTTGAAATTCATAGAATGCAGGACGACCTCGTTTTCGGTGGTTTAGAGTGCCGTTTTCTCCCGCGTCATGGACGGTGTTCCTGATTCGAAGAAGCCCTTCCTGTTATGACAGGTCAATTGGTCGCGATGTTGATATGGCTGATATGGCAGATATGGCAAGGATTCGGAGTACCAAACTGTGATAAGCGCAGATCCTTTCTTGATGAAGTATCGGCTGGCTAGCATGCGTGCGACAACATTTGGAAGCTGGGAGTTGCAATCACTAGGAGAAGCTCAATTTGCCCTGCTATTGGACTGCGGGGAAGTTTCTCATTGCCCCCAAGTTAGAAGTTGGCAGGAGCTTGAGATGCCACCCTCGCCAGCTGGATTTAAGTGCTTGTGCGACAGCACTATTGACCGAGCTTCTGAAGGTGTGGTGTTGATAATCGGCGCCGCGAGGCCACCCCGACAGACACAGTCTGGGCCTGACAACCCTGGACAAGACGTAGATAACCACACTGAGATCCTCGAATGGCCCCAAGACTCGTACCTTTCAAAGTATTATTCACAGGGTGGCGTTTGGACCTTACCCTCCCAAGATCTTCTCGAATCGCAATGCGTAGAAGTCGTTGAACTGGTTGCGCACGTCGCGGCACCCTGAAGACGAAGAAAACCCTCCGCCGGTACTTGGCCTACCCCTGCCAACGCCAATGTGGGGATGACGACGCTTGCTTGCTAGCTCTTTTCTGCCGACTCAACCACAACGTGCTAGTCCACCTAAATACTTCTTTTCGGACAGCGCTCCCTCCCGCTTCGGGTTCACGCGAATCTTGGTTTTTGAGACATTGCACAGTCACCCAATGTCCCGAGGACAGGACAGGACAAGGGAATAATTATCCTGATTTCGGACTAGCTGACATGGTCCCTTTCAGCGGGCTTCGGTTCGAGCAGAGCAAAGCCCAATCATGTCGTCCAATTCAATAAGTCGTCTCCTCCACGCGAATACCGTCCCGGAAGCCCACCAACCACTTACCGGCCCCAATGTCAGCTATACCAGTTCGGCCCATGCAACCAATTTTAATTCCTTCACGTCGGCGCCGGCTCCGTCTCTGCTTCCCCCTCCTCCGCCTGCCGCGGCAGCCTCACTCCCGCCTCTGAATAACCTGGGCCAGCCCACGCCCAGTGTTGGACCTAACCACGCTGCCCAATTGCCACAAACCACACAAGCCAACACTCACTCTATCACGCAGAGCCTCTACCAATGTGCCGATTGCCAGAAGCGTTACTCGCGCCCCGAACACCTCGCGCGTCATATCCAAACACATACATTGGGTAAAAGATTCTTCTGTCAGGTCTGTGGCAAAGCCTTCGCCCGCGCCGACCTGTTGAAGCGGCATGCCGCCAACCACGATAATGATAACGACCCAGCCAAGAAGCGCAGACGGACTGACGCCTCCCTCGCCGCCGGCCGTGTCTCCCACGCCTGCCGGCCCTGTGCCGCTGCCCGTGTGAAATGTGAAGAGGTCAAGCCCTGCACGCGATGTCGCAACCGCAACCTCTTCTGCGAATCCGCCTCGTCTGAACCCGGCTCGACTGCTGCAATGCACCTTCTCCATTTGTCAGCACAAGCGCATTCAAGCGCACCGGATTCTGTACAAGGCCCCTACTCGAATCACTCTCCCAGTGGCACTATACACACTCTAGGAGACAGCCCAGCCAATATGTCTAACGCAGCCATCAAACCCGAGGAGGGTCAGCTGCCCACGCCAGATACCATGGTAGAACATGGCGGCCAGATGGAAACGTTCGCCAGCCCATACCCTCCCAATGGCATGGTGGCTATGAACATGGCGAGGATGCCTTTTTCGGATTTCTTACGTGATGTGCTGTATGAGCCGTCGATGAGCACGGCGCGACCGGAGGAATCACAGGGCCTTGCTGTTCTCGACTTTTGTGACAATACAAATTACGACCTAACAGAAATTGACTTTGGCCTGCTAGACCATTGGAATTTGGATGGTAATGTCAATTCTCAGGGCGTCACCCAGGCAGCCACGCCACAAACAGACGACTCAGCCATTGACATGAACCACATGAGACAGAAGTTGGTCAAGATATGGACCGACTCACCTTGGCGCTGGATCCCTGACCCAAGAGACTCGGGATATGGGGAACACGGCAACTTGCCGGTGCCAGTACGAGACACCGCAAGTCAGAAGTTCCAAGAGAGCCAGAAGAGGCTGGATCGAGTTGTCCAGGAGAAACTTGACCTGTCGAGTAGGGACAGGATATTAAGTATCATGCTACAGATGTGCCAGAGCGACACTATAAGAACACGTGTGGCTTCTTCATTCCCCTCTGTTGATGTAATGGATACGATGACTCACATTTACTTGGCTTCTCATTCTTGCTCCGTTAGTGGTTGGATTCACTGGGCTTCCTTTACCCTGAATACACAATGGCCGGAGTGGCTGGCAACAGCGGCGGCGGGGGGAGCTGTTATGACCCCAGTCCCTACAATGAGAAGGTTTGGTTTTGCAATGCAAGAAGCAGTTCGTAAGTTGGTCCGTTCCGATAGACCAAATTCTGGAATCGACTGGAAATAATGAAAACTAACACATGTGGTAGGACTCGCCATTCCTGCGAGAGTGAGTATTACAGCCTATCTCCGCTCCAGAAGCCAGCAAACCCCACTTTGGCAAAATACCTATTTTGGTGGAAATACTGACTGAGTTGCGATGCAGTTCGAGGAAAATAATACCGTCGTAGAAGACCTCGGGCTCGTGCAAACTCTTGTGATGTGTCAAGACATTGGTCTATGGAGTGGCAATAGGCGTAAAATGGAGATCGCCGAGTGCCATTTGTTGATACCCATTACGGTTAGTGTGGCGGAAAAGGAGTTTCTCAATCGATGTACTGACGACTTCTAGATGATGCGGTACCGGGGAAAGTTTCAGCGCTCCTCATATCCGTTCATAACCGTTGAGCCAACGGATGAAGGCCAAATTCTCGAGGACAAGTGGCGCAGGTGGTACCAATTGGAGTCGTGGAAAAGGCACGTTCCCAATGCTGTGTAAGCGCTGGAGCTCTGGAATACTAACCTTTACCTAGACTCGTGTTTCATTGCTACCTACGGGATGCTCAAACCTCGATGACAACACTAGCCCCCCCAACAATGTCATATGCGGAACTTACACTGCCACTTCCAGAATCTCGTGAGCTCTGGTTTGCCAAGAGCGCCGCGGGATGGAAAAGACAGTGGTTATCAAGGTCGCCCGGCGTGAGCAAACGGCCACCTGCTTTAGGGGATCTGATTCGTGATGTGAACCTTCTCACGGCAAACCACCAGCGCCTCGATGCGCAATACTCCATCTCGGTTTACCTGCACTGCTTCTGGAATTTGATTCTCGAATGGCGACAGCTAAGCTCGGTCCACCGATCATATTCATTCCGGGGGGCATACCAAACCGGCCCTAACCTAATACTCAACTCGCGACATCAGGAACTGAGCAGATTACTACAGAGTTTTCAACTGGTAACTTCGGACTGGCATTCATCTCTGTCAGCACAGGAGGGTCTTCTCCTTAATCTATTACAAATGAACCTACACGTGTCTCTGGACGATCTCCAGTTGTTCGCTGGCACAGAGGGCGAAGATCAAGCACGTAGGGTTTACCCCATCCTCCAACAGTGGTCCGAAAGCGCAGAAGCGCGGCAAGCTGTCTGGCACGCGGGCCAGATCTTGCGCCAAGCCAAGCTTTTCCCTCACGGGCATCTGAAGGACTTCTACGCGGTAGCAGTGCACCACGCAGCGCTGGCTCTCTGGACCTACGGAGTAGTCATCAAGGCTAGCCGGCACCAGTCATCACCGACTGAGAAGCAAGAAATTGTATGCATTGACGGACTCGACTCGAACCAGATCCAACGGTTTGTGGGCTTTGGTCAGGGGCGTCCAAGCATTCGCTCCAGAGACGAACAACGCGTGGAGCCGCTAGACGACCCGAGATCGTGCATGAATCTCATCCAGGACACCCTTCGGGCAAATTTCAATGGAGAGGACCTCCTACCTCCCATCGTGGAGAACCTGCGGCAGTTGATTAAACAACTGGGAGAAGCTGCGTGGGCCGTAGGCCTGAGTTAGTGGTGTAAATTATGAATGAGAAACGGCCGGATGTTCGCTGAGAATATATGGCACGATTATGTAACATGGCGGGATTTGGATAATTGGAAAAACTGTAGGATGGGATGGCATTTGCTGCGATTTCAATGGTAGTTAATTCTGTCCAATGCGAACGAAATGGCTACCAGGTACGAAGTACGTAGTCGGTGATTTGACAGTAGGGGACTGAAGTACTCCGTACCTAGTTATTACAAATGCTGAATTTGGAGCGCCGAGCCCCAGCCACGTGGCGCTTGCTCCTTTCCGTTTAGTCATTTTCGGGTCCATTTCAATGACGATACCGTGATCCGAAATCTAAGCCACCATGGCGTAATATTTGAAAGACGACTTCAGTCCACAGTTTGTAAGAAGGTGGACTGCGATCAGGTCACAAGGCTGGCGCCTGCTGTTCTGTACTCGGTGTCGAAGCCTGCTAGACTGCACGGGTTGTGAGCGCGGGCCCCTCGAGACCTCGACCTCGACGCAATCGGGCTCGCAAGATTATTTCGTACTTCTTCCACCGTGACACCTTGACCTCAACAGGAAACAACATGGATTTCATCACAAGGCTTCTCGGTGGCGTCACCAATTCTAGCACGTCTACAGTCGTGGCAACAACCTTCGCGGCGACGGTCGTGTTGCTATGGTCCGCCCGCTATACCTTGTACCCGGTTCGAGATCAGGTCCTGCCTGGACCTTTAACGACGTCCATCCCCCACCTGTCCAAGGAAGAAGTAGCGAAGCTGCCCTACACGCCCGATCACTTCCCGGGGGCTAGAGATGTGGCGACTCCTGTATGCATTCATTCTCATTTCTGTCGCCATAATCGCCCTTTTGTGAGATGACTCGAGACTAAGTAAGCACAGTACGGCAACATCCGCGTCTACGAGTTCGGCCCTGAAGACGGCCGAAAGGTCCTCTTCCTCCACGGCATCAGCACGTCCTGTCTGACTTTGACGGACATTGCGCTCGACATGGTACACAAGAAGGGCTGCCGCGTCATGCTCTTCGACCTCTTCGGTCGGGGCTTTACCGATGGCGTCGGCGACCTGCCCTTTGACACCCGCCTCTTCGTCTCCCAGATGCTGCTGGTTCTTGCCTCGTCTCATCTCCCTTGGACAGGCGAAAACGCCTGCCATGTCGTGGGATACTCGCTTGGCGGTGGTATTGCGGTCAATTTCGCGGCAACGTTCCCGCATCTCGTGGCGTCTCTCGTGTTGCTCGCGCCGGCGGGGGTCATTCGTCCCGCGAATATCGGATATGCGTCGAGGCTTGTTTTCACGTCGGGGATCATTCCTGAACGGTTGCTCGCCGCGCTGACGAAACGGAGGTTGCGTACGCCGATTGGGAATGCGGTGCATAATAAGAAGAAGATTCAGCAGAGCACGTCTGTGTCTATGTCGGTGCCGACGACGGTGGAGGATCTGACGCAGCCCCTGGATGGAAAAGAGACGTTTACCGACGCTGCCGTGCAAGAAGCGGTAGACCCCGACGTCGAGGGCAAAGAAGACGACGACACGGTTAACAGTTTACACCCTCTTGAGGCCAAGATCGCTGCGTACATCCACTGGATGCTCGATGCGCACGCTGGGTTCGTGCCGGCGTTCATGTCCACCATCCGCTTTGCGCCCCTGATGGGTCAACATGAGCACTGGAGACAGCTTGCTGACCGGAAGCCGTGGACCACGGCCATTATTCTGGGAAGACGGGACGAGCTGATCCAGCGGGATGACTACGAGGAGGATGCGCTGCCACTTGTTGGGGGCAAGGAGAAGGTGTTCTGGAGAGTTGTGCCCGGCGGGCATAATTTCCCCTTCACTCATTCCAAGGATGCACTTCAGGCAATTTATGAATTCTGGGCTATTTAATTTGGCTGGGGCGCATAAGTATTAGAGGTTGTCAGCAGTTAGTTGGATCGGCGACTAGACGAATAGATGAATAGAAGAATAGACTCAGGAGCAGGCTTGGAGTTTTATAGCAAAGCCGACGGAGTGGGGCTTTGACGACAAGGACATAACTATACATAACTATACATCAGGTAGTTTCGCAGTCAGCTTATCAAAGAAAATTTGATTACCCAGCCTATGCACCAGTAGAAATATCCGCTATATGAAACACACTAAACGCCAAATCCAACCTCCACCTCCCATATGTCATGAAATCATAAACACAGATTCAGTGGTCCATAGAATCCCTCCCGTTCAGCAAAATTACGCATGTCGCCACCGCCACCGCATCGTCCAGTTCGTCTCCATCCAACACGAGTATGGCATCCTTATCGAAGCCATACGCCACCACCTTCGCAACCTCAACGCGCTGTTGGTTGAGGCACTTATGCAACACCCCAACCGGTCCACTCGTCATATCCCAAAAATAAGGCACACTATGCCGCACAAAACATTCATGCTTATCTCCCTTGCCCCGCCCATCGTCCACAGGCCAGATCTCAATGGGATGCCGCGAGTGCTTGCTATCGGACGGGAACCGGACGGTGGAGCAGTCGAACGAGATGAAGGTGATATTAAGGTCACAAACCTTCTCCCCCTGGTTGTCCGTCATGGTCTTGATGGTCCGCATCATGTCGCCACAGCTCTTGATTTCGTACGTGGGGCCGTTATCCTCGGCTTGTTTCGCCGCGCGCGCAGTCGCATCTAGAAACGAATGCGAGAAGTTATTGAACGACTTGCGCACTTTGCCCGTTACATCGAATATTTGCGCCGTTTTCTTGAAGTGGATGGCTTGCTTCAAGAAGATGGTCCGCGTCGGGTCAAACTCGCGCTCCTCGTTGATGGGGAAGTCTTCCGGACTGAAGGGGTGAGGCATGACTGCTGGGTGTGTATTGCGCGTGATATGTACGGTGAATTCGTGTATCTTCGTTGCGATGGAAGAGGTAGTTACTTATTTTTCAAAAGCGAACATGAGATAACTCATACAATCCCAATCTACGTGCAAAACGGTGCGGTAGCGAAGGTGTTAAAGCCATGCCTACCCACGATATCATGCCCGGCACCCAATGTGACGTCACGTCATCTGAATTACTTGATTTGGGGCTGTTCGTCCAAGTTTCAGGGTCAGTCCTTGCTAAATAGGACAACCTTAAGCAACCAGATGCAGCTGAAGTCATCTGAGTGCCGTCAGTTCAGAAATACACAATGTGCTGCAACTTTTGCTGGGGCTGGTGGAAGCCTTGTGCGATCATAGGTGGGGTTTTGCAGCCCACTCAGCGCGGTAATATCGTCATCTTATTGCATTAGTTTTACGTAGATTGGATAAACCGCTCTTTCTAGGCTTGATGAGTACACGACATGTTCGTAAAGCTGAAGAAAACGAGGGTGATCATGTGAAATTTGACCTCGCTGACAGAGTTGCAAGAATTGAGTGCCAGAAACTCATCGGGCTTACCTCAATACCGCTCCGACTGGAAAAAGAGATAATCGTGAACTCACACAGTTGACGCCCGTCTCGGTGACGGGAGCCTAGGCGATCCTTACCTGTCAGCAGCGGTACTTACACCTTGAAGGTCTGCAGACCACTATTGACTTGCGGACTTCCACAAAGTACATTATAGGCCCAGATGTCACTTGTAGTAGAATCATCGAGACACAGTGGTATAGGAAGATGGAGGTCGATCGGACAGCATAGATAGCCGTCATGATCTCGAGTGCGCGGCTTTGCCACATTGTCAGTACGGTAATTTGCTATGGTCGAGGCCGTTTGAATCCCATGGCATCATTGATTGAATTGTTCCAGGATAAACCTTGATGAGTGGGGATACAGCGGGAATGGGAGATCGTAAAGCTCGGCCGGTGGACTCGGCGCACGCATTGCGGGGTAGCTGTTGCCCCGCCAAAGTGACGACACTCAGATTCATGAGTTCAGATAGATATGAATGGAAAGCCTGGCCTGTCGCGTGGTCGTCAGTCGAACGGTTGTTTCGACAAGCGACGAATGAGTCGCCAGTATCCTCAGAAAGCTTTAAGAAATACAATTTAAGATCCTCTCCTGATGCCGAAGCTTGGCCCTCGAGAGATTAATCTACAGATCCAGACGTGATCAGATAATTTCTTATTGCTGAGGCGCATAACCGATTGACTGGCGTCCTCGGAAAAGCATAGTATGCAACTCTGATATCTCCAGTGACCAAAGGAACACACTCTAATGCCAAACAACGACGGTGATTGGACTCCTGATCCAGAGTTTGAGCGCATCCGGAAATAGTGGCACCACCACAAGCGATTGAGTTCTGTTCGGTGGCGTGTAGGCAGATTGACAGCCCTGATGGTTCAAGCATCTCCGGGCCCGTATTGAGGACAAACAAAATCCTATGCTCAGTAGTGCGCGGAGAATTGCTCTGCCCTGACTCATTCTTTGGGTACTCATCGAGAATTAGTGGTTCACCAGTGAATATGGACATCACCGAAGACCTCAATCCCTACCCACATGACGGAGACTTGGCAGGGCTACATGCTAAATCGCATATGCCCTTCTTTTACTGGTCTTGGTCAAATAAATAGTTCGGCTTCATCTGTGTCGTTACGGGAGCTTCGCAAGCAGTTGCTTAGGCCATCATTCGTGAATTAGCAAGTGTGTTGCCACCGATTTTCCATCTTTGGTGACTGATCCACATTGCCTGATACTTAGAATAGCACACGGTGCTGCGTCGATATTAGCGGGAATGTGTTCTGAATGGCATGCCGATATTGGAAGCAGAAGCTGACACCGGGTAGATTGAGAAAGACCACACCGCTGAGTTCAAGAAAATTGTGGATGGTTTCGGCAAGAAATTCCCCAACAACCAAACAATCCCTTTTCCCTTCAACCTTCGCCATGGAATAGGAGACAACAGCACTGGTTGACAAAGCGCTGAATACATTTGGTCGACTGGACATCTTGGCAACCTCGTCCCAGGAGGCCGTCGTCCATCCATGAAACTATCTCAACCGATCTGCAGCAATTTTTCGAGGTACACTCGCTGGCCCCGTTCTTCGCCCTCAAATATGCTCCGGCAGCCATGGCCAAGTTGACCAAGAAGCAATTGTATCCGAATGCGGCGCCGAAGACCTCAAAGTACGGATCCATCTTTGTTATTAGCAGCACAAACGGAGGCACTTGGGGCCCCTGTTTTACTATGACTTCTCATGCGGCCCTGGGTGCTGTCACAGCCGGTGTGGCAATACTCAAGGGCACTGGAGTTAGGTCAACCGCATCTCAGTAGGCCAAATTGGCATCGGCGTCAGTTTTGAAGTCGTACGTGGGCGTGCTCCACATTGAGGTTCGTCAATGAACTGACGCGCAGTGTAGTTCGACGTGAAAGGAATGACCTCCCAGTTCCCACCATCAGCCTTGCGAAAGCCGCAGACCAAACAAAACAACATTGGGCTGGAGAGAGCTGGAAACACACAGGAGGTCGCAATAGTGACCGGGTTCCTGGCTTCGGAATTCTCATCACAGGTTCAAATCTGGTAATCGACGTTGGCGCATCGTAAATCAACTTGAGTCTCACCCGACGGTTACCGGAGAAAGACACCTAACGTTGCCATGAGCTTACGTTTTGCGGGGCGATAAATCCTTGACGGTACCTATTTATGACGGTCCTGAGATGATTCTCGGAGGATGGTTATAAAAAGACGCAAGTTGCAGGATGAGTAAATCTGGAAATATCGGATTTGTGATACTGTTTGTTTGTTGCTTTGAGTGAGTGGGTCACTGCGCAGTTTGTGGCTTAGTGATTGTGATTGATATGGCGGGCGCATTCCGGTGATCCCCGCCCCTACCTCATAATTGATATCTAGGTTACCCGCTGCTTCAACCTCCCAAGGGTGAAAATTCCAACTCTCAAAGTGTGCCTTCTCATCGAACGCTGCAAGCAATATTCAAACCCCCTTCTTATACCTAACGATGGCATCTAGCATACAAATCTTGTCCAGCGCAAACTCGTCTCAGGTCGAGTGCACCTGCAAAGATTACGGGCTGACTACCGCTGAATTCAATGAGTTGCACAAACGCAGCGTTGACGCCAAATCGACAGCATATTGCCCATACAGCCAGTTTCGCGTTGGCGCAGGTATCATGTCAGTCGATGGGGCTTACTATAGCGGTGCCAATGTCGAAAATGCAGCCTATCCCGTGGGGACCTGTGCTGAGCGAGTGGCCTTCGGCAAGGGTGTGACCGAAGGCCATCTGAAATTCAAGGCTGTGGCCGTGGCCACGGATATATCCCCTCCAGCCAGTCCCTGCGGCATGTGCAGACAGTTGTGAGTGCAGCCTCAAATTCTGGTTCCGCCTTAAGCCGATCCAATGGCGGCTGGCTTCCACGTCTCAGCTGTCTAACATGTGTGGTCGTCAAGCATCCGCGAGTTTTGCGACCTCAGCATACCTATCATCATGTTTGACAAAAACGATGACTTTATCGTACGCCGACTAGAAGAAGTGAGTACCAACCTTCACCAATGGATTAGTTAGGGGAGGAGTACTTAGATATATATATATGCTGACACTACTACAGCTCCTGCCCCTCTCCTTTGGCCCAGAAGCGCTACCACCACCAGGACCACGAACATCATAGGCTATCAGACTCACAAGCACGATTACGTGCATACTGGGAGGAACTTGTACGAGTGTTCCGAACTGATGGATCTGCACTACCACGTGGGAAGCTTGATCTGGCTGCATCAGCCAGCATTAAACGGCGACCCCACCCTATGAGACGTTATATACTCGGTTCATACTTGGTCTTAGTAAAGGACTCGGACTATAAATGAACAGTTTTTGAAACATCCCTTCCTGACACCTCAATGTTATCCAGTCGGTTCATTATTGAGCAAAATGAATCGCAAGTATCCTCCTCACTGCTATCGAACCCGCCAGACACGTCTCGCCCACAAACAGAGCTTGTATAATTTGCATCCCTATCTTCCCATGACTCATTCCTCGTGGGCGGCGCTTCCGTTCAGAGACATGAATCCTAAAGTCAGCTCCACAAATCGGGCTCGCGAGTTGCGGGAACCACGGCGGAGATATTGCGGAGTCTGGAGAAGTTCAGGGAGGAACGATCCGCAATAGAAGCGGTCAGTTGCCTGGATTTGTGTGGCACGGTTCAGTCCGAGACTTACAACGTCTTGGTGACATCGTCAACTTCAGCTGTTGAACTAACATAAAGGCCATACCCGATTTGATCCTCACATCCAGTGAGCCATGCAGAGATTTGACAAATACCGAATGAACTTCCTCAAGCATTTATGGTTATGACGTCTTGACGTCGTACTACCATGGTAGCATTGCTTGTGGCCTTATCGAACACGCCAAGCTGAATGCAGCCCCGTGGTATGTTCAACCAAGCTAGCAAATGGCGTTGAACCTCTGGGGACGTTTCGAGACTCTGTCAAGTCTATGCGCGCTAATTAGAGACTGTCAGTCGGCCCGAACACGAGAGTAGGTAAAAGTACCTTCTTCGTCATTACTGGCTTCCGTCTCCACTGTATAATCAATTACCCCATGGGCCATTGGCAACAGCTGGAGCCTCTGAACGGTCCGAGCAGAGTTGCTGGATAAGAAACGAGGGCAACTGCTGGGGTCAGCTCCACCAACACTACTACCAACCCAACGAGTCATGGTTGCTGAACAAGATATCTCCATCTTTCGCTGTGGATGCATCGGGGTCCCCAGCTTTCTAAGACTCGATTTCCGCACCTATGACAGCCCGGGCTCGGCCCTTAGCTCCCCCTTTGCTCCACGTTACCCGTAGGAGATTTTCAGAAGCCCGGGGAACTTTCCAACTTTTCTCTAGCTGCTTGCTTACGAGGGAGAAGATCTCGTAAGTCCCCCGGCTAACAGCCCGGTTTGGGGGCGTAATTCAGCTACAATGTATGCCAGTTTACAAGGAGAACAAGCTCACGAAAACGGGCCATATATAGCGTCTGCATCCCCTCCGGACCATTCGTGGATAGCTGCTTGGCTTGACGTTCAGTCTCATCCCTCCTTGACATCTTGACAGAACCATCGAGCTAGAGCTGCAACGATGGCGAGAATTCCAAAAATCAGTAGGTTCGCCTTTTGGAAGAGCTCGGTATTGCAATACTAACCTACCTGCCTCTGCAGCGAACACGTACTTCGTGGCTATCGTGGCCACTGTCGGCGGAATGCTGTTCGGTTTCGACATTTCGTCCATGTCCGCCATCGTCGTCACGGAGCAGTATATCAACTACTTCAATAACCCGTCAGGTCTAGTTCAGGGCGCTATTGGCTCTTCTCTTGCTGCTGGATCCGTGCTCGGCAGCTTGATCGCCGGCCCCGTTTCAGACAAATGGGGTCGTCGTGACAGGTAAGCGTCCACTATTCTTGCGCTGAGTGTGAAGAGTTGCTGAGATTATGACTAGTATCATGTTCGCCTGTCTTTGGTGGCTTATGGGCACGGCAGTTCAGGTTGCTTGCAAGGACTACGGCACGCTCATTGCCGGCCGCATTCTGAACGGTGTCTGTGTCGGTATCACCTCTTCTCAGGTTCCCGTCTATCTCGCCGAGATTGCGAAAAGAGTGAGTCATGATCGACTCTCAGTGAAAGGCGGCGTTTAACTTGTGCAGGAAACCCGAGGCCGTCTTGTCATTATCCAGCAACTCGCCATCGAATGGGGTATCCTGATCATGTACTTCATCGGCTACGGCTGCTCTTTCATCGAGAAGGGGATTCCCGGAAGCAGTGCCTCATTCCGCACCGCGTGGGGGACCCAGTTCATCCCCTGCGTTCTTCTGATGGTCGGACTTCCCTTCCTCCCGCGCTCACCTCGCTGGCTGGCCAAGGTTGGCCGCGATGAGGAGGCCATCCAGACCCTTGCCGATATCCAGGCTGGTGGTAACCGTGCCGACCCCCTGGTTATTGCGGAATGGGAGGAGATCTCTACCACTTTGCAAGCAGAACGCGAGGTTGGAAATGGATGGAAGATGTTCTTCAAAAATGGAATGTGGAAAAGAACACTTGCTGGTGTCTCGGTCCAGGCATGGCAGGTATGTGACGCCCTCGACTTATCCGTGTATGTTGGAACTAACAGTTTACTTGTAGCAAATGTCGGGCGCCAATGTTATTGTGTACTACATTGGATACGTTTTTTCGATGGCTGGACTTTCTGGTGATATCAATTTGATTTCTGGCGGTGTGCAATATGCGCTATTCATCATGTAAGTTGCAAGCTCACGCCCCATGAATCCCCCACGTTAACACCGGGGACTAGTTTCACTACTGTCATGTTCTTCTTCATCGACAAAACCGGCCGACGAACCCTCTTAATCTGGGGATCTATTGGCATGGCCATCTGCCACTTCGTAGTGGGAGGCATGCTCGGCTCGTATGGTGTATCCGTCCCTGAAGGTGTCAACGGCAACGCCAACGTTGTCATCAAGGTCGAGGGCGCAGCCTCGCATACCGTTATCGCCTTTAGCTACCTGCTGATTATTGTCTACGCCCTCACCCTAGCCCCCGTCGCGTGGATCTACGCCGCCGAGGTCTGGAGTCTGGGAACCCGCGCAACGGGCATGGCCATGGCAGCCGAGGCCAACTGGCTCTTCAACTTTGCCCTGGGTCTCTTCACGCCGCCGGCTTTCGTCACTATTACCTGGAAGGTATTCATCATTTTTGGCGTGCTGTGTATCGCTGCTGCGGCCCAGGCGTTTCTTACGTACCCCGAAACTTGCGGGAAAACAATTGAAGAAATCGAGGGCCTGTTTGCTAAGGGGGCCCCGTATGCGTGGACTACCAAGAAGGGTGGCTCGCGTCTCGAGGAGAAGATCCAACACGTTGCTGAGCGCAAGGAGAATGGAGAGTATTTGGTTGTGCCGATTCATCAAGAGAATGCTACTGCTGATCAGAAGGTATAATTACGTACTTAGTGGAAATATATATTGGAGGAAGGCTGTACTTGCTCAGAGTGGCAGGGGCTGGCACTCAAGGTCCATGGCGGAAGCTTTATCTTGCATGCCAAAGGCATCGTGAGCCAATTATCACTCGAGATACCGTGCAGGAGCCCTGACTCCAATATACCCAATTCAGAAATCTGCTGGCGAAAGCGGGGTATTCCATTCGTTCGTCTTGGGGCTACTATGGTATGGCATCGTATGGCATACCGTGCCTACGAGCCGCTTTAGCAACCCAACGAACCCAATGAGGCAACTGGCCATACAGAATACGTGTCGTTACAGGGTTGTTATCTATTTGAAGGGAGTTATAGTCGAACTCTCTGATGAACTCTCAATTACGCAGGTTGAGTCGGGTGACATGGTCGAGTCTAAACCCCTGAGCGTCAAAGTGAAGGTACACCCTGGCCAACGCACATGTACCTGGCCAGACATACATGTTGAGTGCCGTATTTCAATCCAATATGCACTATCAGTTGTGGTTGATAGAACCAATACAACCAAGAGTACACTACGTATGGATGTAAAGAAGAAGGTTCAGCGGGAGTGTATACATGCATGTCATGTATGCAAGGAGTATTTGTCAGCAGATATTCGGCAATTACGCGCGGCTGGGATCAGTTTATAAGGAAATTCTGCAACTAAGACTTCGAAGCATCATTTCGGCAACTCGGCGCGTCCCTAGTTGCAGGCCCAGACATTGACGCATCTGCGATTGCGACCTGCACATAGGACTACTCGAACACCATATTTTGGCAGGTGCGACGGAATGCCAGTCGGTCTAGGATCTAGTCGCATATGTCGTCCAGTCTCTTCCGAACGGAGTTATCGAAAAAGCTTATTCGGATTATAGCCACCTACAAGCTGGGCGCGCACATCCCTTCGCGTCTCGGCGACGCTACTTAGCGGTATGTGTAGTAAGATAGCTAACCTGAGATATTCTCCTCTATCTGGACTAGGACCCGCTGCAACTCTCGCGTTTAAAGCCCCCGTATCGGCGTAGTTACCTCGAAATATTTGTTAAATCATCTCTATATTAATCGGGGTGGGGAAGCGCACTACTCGTGTCTCCGACATAATTGCTAGCCACGGGCCCTCCGTATCCCAGGTGTGTACCCTTGACCCCGTCAGGTGGTACCATGTCATGTAAACTCTGTACTAGCTTTCCGAATTGTTCATACGTTTCGTCTTGTCTCTTAGCGCCTAGTTAGGCCTACTCCTTTCAGATTCGGGCGTGCCGCTACGATAGGGCTGAACCCGGATCCGGGAACGCAGCCTGTCTCAAGTAGACGCATCTACTCCCGAATTAGGTTGCATAAGGGTCTCGTCTGTATTGCTGCATGGCCGTCTGATGCTTGATCTCGCTGGACACTAACGGCGCGGCCCTATTTTTGGAAACGGGGTTTCTTAGCTTCGAACTAAGTTACCAAATGAGGTAGATCGGTTCTAAAATCCCGGCAGGACTCGAATTTGTCGAGGACGTCCAAACAAGTGCTGAGGAGGTCGGCGAGCTCTACGAGAAGGGTTAGAGCGAGGGGTGGGTCTTCTTTTGGGGTCGTAAGTACGATAAGGCGTGCTAATACACGCAAAGGTAACGATCTCGGTGCTTTAGAACCCGCCGTACGAGGTAGAGTTCCCTCACATCGGCCTTCATCTCGAAGTATGACTGGCTGGCCTGTAGTGGGTTGAGCGAAGATAATGCAGCGCCTAAGATCTCGAGAATGAGGATGAGCTGGGTGGCATAGCAGGCTAAGTACGACATACAATGTGGCGATAATGACCATAACCAAAGGGCCGCCACACGAGCGACCGACCGTTGGTACGGTAGGACGACGCGCAAGCCACCCAGAGTTTTCTTGCACGTTGAGTAGTCCTACCCTTTGAGTACTTAGGTGCATTATGGAGAAAACAGTATCCGACGACGATTCGTCTCTCTAGGTGCCGTAATATGCCAACATAGGCCGAAAATAACTGCTCCCGTCATCTTCTCTGCAATCGGGAAGGAAGAACAGAGATTGGGACAGTCAATATAAGCAGGGTGTTAGACTAAACGTAGTAGGGCGTCACGGACCTGACCAGGTCACAGCAAAACAAGCCGTATAGAATAATGACTAACTTGCGACCTCAGTACGTCGGTTTTCTCTCTCTCTCTCTCTCTCTCTCTCGCTCGCGTGCTCCTTGTAAGCCAAGGGCATCTTCTAGACGAAAACTGATCACCGGAGAGATGTTGAATAAGCTAGTTAAAGAGCTGGACGTATTTCTCAAGGAAATGGACTATGATCTGGAACTTCAGGAGACGATACCACAGCAAATATGCGCAAAGGTGTATCATATGTTGGATATGAAAGATGGCCTGGTTATGGAGGACATGGAAGTGTGAATGGCTGTGATTATAGTATCTGTCGGCTTGTTTTACACTACTCTGGACTGTCAAGGCAAGCTTGGATTGAGGAAGGATCTTGCCATGTGGCTGGGTTTGTCTTTTTCGGGATGCGTGAGTCCAACCGGCATGACCCTAACGATATTGGTGCGGTCTTTGTTCTAGGATGTTGGACGAAGAAGTGCATAGATGCGGACCAGGTGCTATAGGCTTGGGACTTGGAGACAAAGACTTGAAAATGACTGACCGGCTCGCAGGGGCTGAAGTCAACATCACTGCACTACTGCGCAAGATGCATGAAGCGCCTCCCTGCTTTCTCGCACGCCAGCAGAAAAAAAACCAATGTCCAGATGCGACTGCCGCCTTTCACAAACTCATAGCTGTCGTACCATCCCCCTGACGGCCAAAACCTAAGCTTCACACTGCGCTGAGTCGGCTCGGGCCCTTTCTGCCCCTGCATCATCCACCCATTATGTTTCTTATCAAAAGCCTAACTGACATATGCCTAGGTATCAGCATTCAGCTTGCACAAGGCATCACGGCCAGGGCCGTTAACCATGTTACACTTAATCTGTTTGACAACGATCTCTCTACTATCGTCACCGATAGTCTGGCCGCGGAATGTGTCGACATCTGGACGGGCTATAAGCATACCGGGAGCCAAGTTCTTTCATCAGCTCGCCCATAGATCCCCCATGCTTCTCCACCTCGGCCTTGGTCTTCGGGTTGCTCAAAGTATGATACTTATGCAATATATAGTTTCAGTCGCTTTTCTCTCCCTCAAGATCCGCCACATTGAATATATTGCTTTTACTGGCCTCGCCTTCCTCCTGCTCGCCCTTGACACGAAGGATGTGGTGGACGATGTTGGTCAACTGGAAGGGGCCGTCGCCAGGGATGGAACCAGAGACAGAGAAAGCAATGGTAGACCCTCAAGACTTTTGCGTGATAGTTTTCAACAGGGTGTATGGCAGGGTGGGACTATCCAGTCCCCCAAGGTAGGTACGCGCCTCGTAGAGAAAGGCAAAAAAGGCAGCCAATCCATTAGTAGTAAATATCCGGCTCAGCCCCAAATACGACAATTGGGTTGCTCTAGTTGGTCGATATGGCAGCTGGTAGGTTGAGCCATGGTCTCCTGGACGCAATTAATACCGTGAAAGTATGTCTCGTCTCCCTTCGAGTCGTTATGCAAGTTAGACAGGACAGCTTGAGCTTCTTCATCATAGGGTAATCGAGGTCGACGAAATCATCAAACTCTTGGCGCCAACCATGGATCGAGAACATTGGAGATCGCTAGAAAAGAAAGTGCCCTGGACCAAGTGAATGACAGGGTTCCACTAAAGAGCAACGATTGCCCGTGGCCTATTACGTCCATGGTGATGGGTGAGCAAAGAACTTTCGCCTTGATATACTCCTCCCTTCCAACAAAGCTTACTGCCATTTTCTTCCTCACCCGGCCGCCTCGTACTGCGCTTCACTCTCGGTCGGCTACAGTTTTACCTTCTACGACGGGTGAGACACCAGGGTCGGGTTGCTGCGCGATGGCCAGTCTCTCGTCACCAACATCCTCCCTCTAGTTGAACATAAACACGTCCCGTCGGTCGACCATGATTTTGAACTCGGCATCCAATCCATAAGGGTCACCAGTGGTAAAGTGCAGAGGTTGGGGACGTCTCTGGCTATCAGTGTCCAATCTATCCGGCCCGAGCGGGTCCTAGCGATGCCCACACTTCACATGGTTTCTCGCATCGTTGGTAGAATAGTGGAAGCCTTCGCAGACGCAGGCAAAAAGAGCCCAGTTCTCGGCCGAGATGCCTGGGCCCTGGTTGGCATCAAAAAGCATCGTAGCAAACTCTGTGACCTTTTCATCCCGGAACGCCCATTTGCCTTGATTTTCAGTTTCTAGGGAAGGCCGACGACTTGAAGGACTCGGCCGAGAAGGTGCTGGCAACGACTGTGGCCTTGACGACGGCATCCCCACTCAAACACCTCCTGCCAAACGGCCATTCCCACGTCGCCAATCGGTTCTATTGGAGTCATGGTGAATTTACTAACTATAAAAGTACTAACTATAAAAGCCTGGGGCTTCGGTTCCCTTATTTAGTTATTTCTTTTTTCGCCGATCTAGCTGAACGATACCGGATTCTTAGAGTTCTAATGATCCCCCAGACTCTCCTAAATCGCGGGTAATCCTTTACGCGGATCACTCTGGATCATTGTCCTTCCTCTGAGCGTCGATGATCCCGCCACGCAACCTGGGACCATCTCTTTTCCTGATCCGATATTGCTTAGTGGGGTGCCTATAGGTCTACTAACGGGCCTGTTGTGTTGGTTAGGCTGTGAGAACCAATGGTTCGTAACATGATAGAGCCAAGGTCGGTAAGTTGCGCAGAACAACGGATGCCAGTTGATAAAAGTCAATTTTACCCTGCTACACTACCGCACGTCAGGCTGTGGCCGGGAGGATTGTTAAGACTGGCTAGCGTACGACTGGTAATTAGCTAATTTCCAGAGCTAAAGCCGTACGGCATCCAGAAATCAAGCCAGTAGTTGAAAACCGCGGTAGTTACCCTAAGCCCCTTAATAATCCAGAGCCAGACAGCGATTCAACATCAAACGCAAGCCGCGAAATCCGTAATTTATCTCCTCGCAGCCGGCATAAGTACTAGAGGAGCGATCAACTAGGGGTTTAAGGCCATAGAGGCCGAGTTGGTGGCAAAAATGCTGCATTAAAGGAGGAATTAGACCGCTTGAACAGAGGCAAGAAAGATAAGACATTGCCCAACACGAACGGCCGCTTCATGAATATAACTGAGGTACTGGCTATCAGAAAGCCAATTCCCTTACTAAGCGTCAAAATCCGTTAGAAACGGTGAGGCAGTGGTACAGTAATTAAGGAGGAGGATATCGAGTCCTCGGATTCTGACGAGTTGGGGCCAAATGTAACGGCCCCTATAAGTACGCGTAGTGTTCGCACAGTAAAGTGGAGGATATACGATGATTGAGCGAGAAAATGGCTACAAAACGGTGTATTCAACTTCAAGTGTCCAACATCAGCCACAGAGTTGTGTGCAGCTGAACTTGTAGTGCTGTCACCATAGCCCACTTAATTGAGTTTACCCAAGGGGTGGTGGGCGATGGTATCCGCCATCGTACGAACCCACGGCGCCTTGCTCCGAATAGTTCAGGTTAATGCGACCTGAGAAGACAACTACTATTCAGATGTGGATGTTCAGATTAGGTAAGAGATTTAATATTACAAGCTGCCTCTAGCTCACGTTACCTGACATATTTATATGGGACTTGCGTATACGCAGATCGCAAGTCGATCCATGGCTGAACTGAAGAGGGTGATGTCTATGATAAAAGTGCAAGGCGAAATGGACCTTATGAGCTGGTATGTGCTACCCCAAGCCGAGGACTTGAGGTCGATTGGCATGTTATACCTTTCACTAGAAACGTTTGACTGACGTGGGCGAATTGAGCTGGCTAAGAACGAGGCCAAGAGGCGTCTGCACGTTTCCCATGAATCACTAGATCTAGGCTAGGAAATGGAATCCCTAATTCCGAAATTGGCTATTTGGACAAAGACCACAAAGATCTTGACTTCAGAGGCTCGAGCTCCTGAGAGACTGTACGTCGACACGCTCACATGCAGCAGGTGCGGGGCACTAGGGCGTTATTTCAATGTAGGGGGCTACGATGTGTGTGTGTGCCGCTAGAGTCAACGGTAGGCCATAGCGTATCGGCCCCCAATTCAGGAACAACCTTCCCAAATTTTCCCCTGAAGAATTGCATCAAACCCAATCGCCAGCCGATTCCCCCCTCTGACCAACGTCTAGATCGCCAAACCATACATCCTCCCGAGCACGACACGAAGTTGCGAATTATGAATAAGTGACATTCAATTTCGGTGTCGCGGTCGACCAGGTTAGCTATCCGCATCCTGTCGCTCTCGTGAATCGTGTTTGCGTCCCAACCACGACACGATAACGGCTCCCATCGCCTCCACCTCGTAACACGCGCCACGCGACTCGCCATGGATCAAGCAGACATACCGGCGCTGCTCTCACGCCTAGCCAGCGACGAGGATGCAGCGCGCAAGATGGCTGTCTTCAAACTGCAGTCTTCCATCAACGACCCCGCGTTTGCCGATGTATTCATCTCTTCGGGCGGCCTGATTATCCTACGACGACTAATTATGAGCACGGGAGGAAACACACTTGCATACTCACTGCAGAGTCTCAGTCGGCTGCTTGAGGTGGACATGGGCTGGGACATCTTCGAGGGGCCAACAGCTGGGGATCTAGTAGAGCGTGTCGTGGAACTCATCGTGACAAATCCTCTGGTCAACATCCTTCGCGGCGCCATGTCCATACTTGTCGCTCTAGTGAGCCATTCCCAGTCCGAGACTCGCAATGGTGCCATGCGAACGCCAGGCACCTTTGGTTTCCGTGCCCTGAAGCCCGCCGTAGCCGTATACCCCCAGTTCTTTGACCTGGTTATACAACAATTGCAATCAGCTGACCATGCTCTCTGCGCCAACGCCCTCATGCTGATTAATGCTCTGATAAGGGATGCTGTGTCCAGCGAAGCGACCGCCAGTGGAACCAATGGCACCAACAGCAATAGCAATGGCAACAAATCGAGCGTCTCGGACGAGTGGCCCAAGTTCATCCGGAGATTACAGGATCTGGGACTCATCAAGGCCGTATACAACCTCATGCAAAGCTCAGCATTGCAAGATCTTGCATATCCCCTGCTGGAGTTCCAATCCCTCACTAAGGTGCTGTTGCGCAAGTGGCGAGAGGTTCGGGTCGACCTTGAGCGGCCAGAGCATCGACGCGCACTCAAGGGACTGCATCTTGCTAGTGCACCCAACCGAGACTACATGAACGGTGTTGCCAAGGTGGAGGAGAACCAAGAACCAGGAAAGAAGGGGAGCAGGCGGCACAATCCCGAGAAATGGCGCAGGTTAGGCTTCGAAACGGAGGGCCCAGCCGGCGAATTTGAAGCAGCAGGCTTTTTGGGCATGATGGACCTGACGGACTACGTGAGGAAGAACGAAGATGGGTTCCAGAAACTGCTCCTAGAACAGTCGACCAAGCCTCTGAGAGAGCGTTGTCCGATTGCAAGGTCTAGCCTGGCCGTGACCCTGATCCTGTACGACCATTTCGACTGCGATAAGACCGGGATAGAAGACCTGAGAGGCTATCAGTTGTCCGATGGAAAGCAGCAAGACAAGCTGTACCATCCTTTGCTCCTACAATGGTCTAGATTGCACACGGCAGGACTTCAATCCTTCTTCCGACTATGGAAAGCAACTGGCGCTGACCAGAGCGATTTCGACAAGGTGGCGGAGCTAGTGCGGATACTGGTAGACCAAGCGGTGGGCACGGCAGGACGATCGAAGGATGTCCTGGAGGTAGAGGATGAACTGCTCGAGTTCGACTGCTCGCGACTACGAGAACTCCAGATGGAGCTGTTGGACTTGTCCTTCGACGACAACTGGGGTCATCATTTAAATCAAGTTCGTGACGATCTGAGGAAGGAATCCCTCTCGTTTGTCAAAGAGCAACGAATTCGGTGTCTGCTACAGGGAGCTTGGTTCTCAAAACCGACACCGTCAAAGGAGAGTCGAAATGAGAGCTACCAGAATCGCCGAGCCGCCCAGGGTACCGTGTGGAGATACGCAAAACTGTCCCATAACCGTCGATGGCTGCACTTCTCCGATTTCGCGTTGCGGACCGGACATGATCCGGGTCTGGAAGTCCTGGATGAGAAGGTAGATCTGAGCAGGATTAGCTCGGTGGTGTCAAACGTGTCGACGACCAACGATGATGCGCGAAGCGAGTCGAACAAGTCCACACTCCGAACGCCCATGATGAACGGGGCCGGGTCTGGGCCGTCGAAGTCGACCACCAAGATCACCATCTTCAGTTTCAGCAACCCAGAGGACGCGAGCAAACCCGGTGGAGACGGCAAAGAACATCCGGTGCTGACTCTGTACCCCCTGAACCACAGTGTGGCATCGGAATGGCTTGACGGTCTGTTAATGCTGCTAGATCAAGCGCCCATTACGGCAGAAACGCAGAAATTGATCTCGTTGGTTGGAGACTACGGTCTGAAGATCAGACTGCTGAACGTCAGAATGGAGGCAGCGTACTCAGGGCCACCACCGGGGGCGGGCGTGGTGCCGAGCAGAGAGGGGCTGGATGCCGAGTACTACTACCAAGTGTGAGCGGGAAGCGTTTGGAATTGTGGCTCGGATGGTTGCGTGATTGTATGTTATTGGTTTACAGTTTGTGTGTGCGCGATATATGATATACCCTGGCCCGGATGGCGGACTTGATGTAGCGTAGTTGATTTTGCGCGTTTTCGCTGCTTGGGGGTTGCGATTCATGACGCGAATACACCCAACGGAATAAAAGCACGCCATTCCTGAGGTAGCTCGGACTGGCCTATAAATATGATATCAAAAAAGCTCTGTACTACTGACTCGTTGCCATTGATAGTCTTGGAATCGTCTATGAAACTCTGGACTTCCACCGCCAATACGTTGTGGCCTGCTGTGGATACCTAAGTTATGACAGCGTTGCGGCCCGCATACTTAAGTACATATCAATACCTCGCAGCGGGGTTCAGCTGGAATTCCCCCACAACTTTACCGGCAGCTGAGATAACGGCTGGCCCCACTCCCACTACCGCGCCAACCAGCAAACACCCCCGCCGATTTTACTAAGCACTTGTCCGTTGAGACGTTCTTTGTCTTTCACCTGGATTGTTCGGTTTGGGTCCCTGATTCTTCCCAGATCTCAGCTTCAGGGAGATCTCTCCAGCATTTCCAGGGTTCAGAGCCAATCTGGTATTGCATTGCTGCAAAACAAGCACAACTCCACCCTGCTGAGGCGAGGATAAATGCCGACAGAGCACCAACTAGGGTACACGGCTACGCCGGCCAGGCAATCCGATGAGGGCGCCTTCGTCAAGGGCCAATGGCTTTGTAAGTCTTCGAATTTTTACCAGCATATATATATATATATATATTTTCTTACACCTACACCTATACCTATACCGATACTACCTTACTCCCGTCCCACCCACGCTCCTGCGTCATCTCCAGAAATCTTACTAACCCCCAATCCCTTCTCCATTATCCAGGCAATTGCCAACCCCGTCTTCCCGCAATCCAGTTCCAAGTGAAACGCGAAACCAACAACAAAGGCCGTTGGTTCTACACGTGCCAAAAGGACCGCACCAGAGGCCGCGCCGGCTCGCCAGAAAAATGCAACTTCTTCCTCTGGGCGGAGGATGCGCGACCCCGCGAGGAGGCAGCCTTGTTTGGTGTAGGCGGCGGTGGCGATAATTTGAAAGTACCGAAGACGCCGAGTAAAAGGCTCAAACAGACGACGCTGAGCGCTAGCGTGACGCCGAGGGCGGAGGGGCCACGCGGTGGGAAGACGCCGATTACGCCGGTCGGGGAGCTACCCGTAGTGATGGCGGGCGCGAGCGGGGGCAGTAGTGCGACGTTGAGGGCGAGTGACGGGAGCCATGCCAGTGCGGCTCCGGGACTGGGCGCGAATGAGTTTGGGGATGATATGTCGGCAGGTGAGGAGGAAGAGCTGTTTCGTATTGTAGATGCCGCATCGTCGCGGGGGAGTGCGCAGCAACAGAAGCCTGCTGCTGTTAGAACTGGGTCGAAGCGAAAGCGGACCGATGAGGATGAGGATGAGTTTGGGGATATGTCGTCGGATGAGGAGAGGCAGCTGGCTGTAATTACCGACAGCTCGAGCCAGCGCCAGGGTCAGAGTTCGCAACAGGGGGCGAAGAAGGATACGTATGCGACGCCGACTGCCGCCCAGAAACATGATGATACCACGGTTTTTGGCTTGCCCACGCCGGCGCTTACGGAGAAGCCAGTCCGTCGGGTCTTGTTTGCGGAACCCCCCGAGGCACAGCAGGTCCATTCAAAGCGGCAGAGGCTTGACGGTGCTGGTCGGTCCACGTCACCGACTTCAACGCCCGTGTCTTCCCAAGAAGAGCGTTCCAACCCCACGACTCCGGGATCGGGAGTGGCAGGACACCTCTACGAAGAAGGCATGAGCGCCGTCGAAGGCGAGAAGCTGTCCGATACTGGGCTGGGCAAATTGAAGGCAGTGCTGAGACGACACGACGCCAAGGCCAATGGGCTTGAGCGGGGCCGGGACGCCGCGAGGCAGGCTCATAAGAACGAGGTGGCGAAAAATGCCAAGTTGCAGGAAAAGATTACCGATTTGGAGAACCAGATTAGGGCTATTGCCGAGGCGAGGAAGAAGATGAAGTCCGGCATGATGAACCTTTGGCATGAGGTTTAGTGCAGGGTATGCGTGCTGCGGTATAGCACGGCTGCGTGGTCAAGGGACAGTGAGATCTCACTACCTGGAGAGAGGAGCCTGCTTTGGGCATACTGCGCAGATGGTTCGATGGTTTAGAATGAGAATACCCAGTTAGTTAGGTGGTAATGAATACCTTAATCAGCGGTCTTTTCACGGCGGTCAGTGACTCACTGAGGCAATACAGGACAGGATATTGAAGGTGTGTGCGAATTTATGGTGGTGCGCTGTGAGGACTGGTCTTATCGCTGGGTCGAAGACAGCTTGGGTCGCTAACATTGGATACAGGGTCGTAAGGGATGAGGACGGCGAGGAGGACGGTAAGGAGAACGAGTTGGTGGTGGTGGGGTTGGAATAGGGGTTAGAAGTGGGACGGATGGAGGTGTGGCAGGAGAAGAAGGGGGGTTGCTTGGGACTCATAGGGGAGAATTGTCGATGACGATGATGAGGGAGAGGAGTGGGAGGTGTGCAACAACGGGGGAGTCTTTTCTGTTCCAGTTGAGCTTGTCCATGTAGAATGTTGATGAAGAGGTGGCGATGCCGGAAGTGGAAGAACTCGTTGGAATTGCCAAAGTCGAGAGACTGCCATTATGCCATGACTCCGACGCAGAGGAAGACGAAGACCAAGAAGAGAAGACGCCAGCGGCGACGGGATTGATTGAAAAACATATTCGAGACTGCGGGCTTGTCCTCGAGTTTGCTTCGTTATGGCAAGACTCTCTTATCAAAGCAGAGTATGCCACGAGAGTGGTAAATGCCGCCTGGACTCGTGCGCATTCAAAGATAGGGGCGTCTTTCACTGTTCGGTGACAGGCGGGCGGTGTCTGGCTGGCTGCCAGCGGCTACGGGAACAATTGGAGTATAACCAATCGGGTCGGTCGGCTCTTCTGCCTGGCTGTTGCTGGGAAGTACGTTTGATGGGAACATGGAGTGGTCCACACAGTTGTTCCTCTGCGCACCGTTTTGGCCGCTGTCGCCTGGTCTCTAAGCTGAACCTTCTCCTGAATCAAGGAAGATGATATAACAAGCACAGCCAATGGGTCCACTGTCTGCTCAGGCCGCCTCGCAGTCACCGTGGTGGTGATATACATGATCTGGACATGCGTCTGCCACCAGGGGAGCGATGGTGGGCTCACCAGCAAGCCAGATGACGTGCTGGACCATGCGGAGGAGCTGATACTAAGCTCTCATCGTAGCCAACGCAAGAACAGCGGCATCGTTGCTATAAGACGTGGTCGATAACTACTGAGTGGAAGAAGCAATGCTCGGTAATTGTCTGAAGCCATTACCGAGATGCATCCTGGGTACGTCTTCACTTCCTATGGGAGGCTATCGAAACCGGGTCAACGCATACATCGACCAGGTTGTTGAGTCCGAGGTCTCTCTTGTTTCCAGTTCTCTCAGTCCAAGTTTCGCTCGCTGGGCTTGACAACCTCGACAAAGTGAAGTATGGTGAGCAGCATCGGTAGCGGATAAGGATGCGCAAGCTACGCCAATGTGAGGAGACAATTTCGTAACGAGGGACAGTCAGGTTTCCACAATGGACTGATGTAAAATAACGGGAGTGGAGACGGCCTGTCCTATAGCCATTTGATTGCACATTGTCAAAAGCCAATATCCTTCTTATACATGCCGCTACTCCCCCCCACCCCTATCCAAGTTCAACGTCCTCCAGATCTGATATAGAAGGAACGGTGCTCCATTAGCTCGTCTTGAACTGCGACTTGACTACTGACAGAAGGGCGAATACTGGGCAAATAAGGGGAGGCGGTCTACCTTACAGCCCACTGTAAACTGAGTAACAGGGTGGCCTTCACCAAATCGAGAGTACAGTGGAACGGGAGCACAATTCAACCCTGATCCCGTACAAAACCAATAGATTCGCTATACAATGTCTGCGTTCTGCTTATGTCCATTATGCCGTATGAAATGCAAATGCAGCAGGGTATCGAACAGCTGTGACAAAACGCCTCCGAACCAAATGCATGTACGCCGGTGTGATCCGCCCTTTGAGCGTGAATCATGAATTCCGTAAGCTCATCCGCAACATTGCCCATTCGTGTGGCGGCATCAATCCTCCCATATCGTTTCCAGATCCAGGTCACCGCGTCTCTCGGCTCCACACACACTCCACCGCTTGCGCTTGTCCTTCGATCCCATGCCTAGCGTCCGGCCTCGCAATGGGACATCCAGGCTGTTCCTGCTTCGGGTTCCCTCGATTGACTCTTCGCTATCCGAACCCTCGGCTGCCGCTCGCAGCTTGGCAATGCGCTCGGCCTCCAGTGCGGCCTCCTCGGCATCTGGGGAGTCGGGAATTGTTTCTAAACTAGAGATACTGGGACTCCGAGACCTGACCGAGGTAGGCGTGGAGGGTATGGACGAAGAATAGTAAGAGGGGAAACTGTACCCATTCGAATTCGTCTCGTATCTGTACGTGGGAGACGTTGCTACAGAAGACGGGGTCGAGGGCGTTGACGATGAGATGCTATACGCAGTAGGGATAGAGTGGCGAAAGGGGGATGACGTGCGCCTGTGATGAATTGTGTTTGCCGCAGTTGGCGAAGCACTGCCTTCGGGGATGCTGTTGGTGTCATTCTCGAAGACGGACGACCGGATGGGTGACACCGGTGGAAAGACCTCATCGGCTGGCTTGCGGCGCTGACGCTGTCGATTCGGTGATCCGATCGGACTGGCAGGACGGAGCAGTGGCAAGGAGAGAACGCGTCCGGTCCCGTCCAAGCCCGGCATGGATCTAGTGCGGGACATGGTGGGAGGGGCTAGACTGGCGGCTGATTTTGATCGCGTGTGGGATCCCGAGAGGGGTGAGGCGTTCCTTGGTCGATATGGCAGCGAGAAGTTGGTCGGAGAGGACCAAGAGGGCGAGCTCGGAGACAGTGGTTCCGTAGACCGTCGGACCGTCGGAGGCTTGCGACTCAAATCCAGATCGCTGGGGTGCTGTAGACGTAGAGTAGGTAGGGGGGGAGAGCGGAATCTTTCCAAACTCTCCGTCTCCGGAACAGGCTCCATCGTGAAGGTCGGTGGTGAGAGAACTAGTGTGAAATAGTTGGCTGCGAGATCTTCATGAGAGAGGCGGCTGTGACGAGGAGGTGAAGACGCGGGTCACAGATTGGGAGGAGAGTATGGCAACCGCGACGAAATGGGGCAAAACAAGCACGGCGGAACAGTTGGGTATTTGGAATGCAGGTTCCAGATTGTCGTGGGAGGCGATGTTTCTGTAGGCTGGCTGCGTGCGACTGTGGTGGGTGGGTGAACGTGTCGAAAGGGCCTAGGCGATCGGGATTCGGAAGTGGCAGGCACAAAATTGAAACTGGTCGGATGGACAAGTCGTCCTAACAATCTAATGGGCCGTCCCACAAAAGAGCGCCCCCAGCGAAATCCCTGGGCACGTTTGGCTGAGGTTTGGAGGTGAAGTCTAGGTGAGGAGGGCCGCGGCGATGGTACGACTGGATCCCGGGTGAGGAATGAGTGCAAACAGTGAGGTCCAAAGTTGCGCAGGCGGACAAAAGATCCAGTTGGTTAGTCCAATCCACCACATAACACGCAAGCGCTACCGACCAGTCTCCATGGGCGATGCGATGGCGCTCACCGCAAGTATATGTGCTCGAGCAGAGATCAAATGACGGCCCCCAGATTGCTGGCTTGGCCTTGGAGGGGACCGATCAATCCAATGTGAAAGGGGCTCTGGACTAGGTGAGGGGTTTGATGTTTTAGTCTCGACCAGCTACCAGGACATAGACATACTTTGGACCCAACCGGTTAATTCACATTTGGCATTAGCATTTCATTAGTAGGCCTGTCAGGAGCCCCCGAAGCCCCCCCAACCTTGCAGTCAGATGCAGATCCACTCCCTGTCCCCCGCCTAGCTATCAGTAGATTGTGCCCTGGACCCTTAACTTTGGGAAAGACTATCAACGCTCAGAGGAATAATAAGCCAACAAAGTGTGGCGTAAACAATACTGGCACGAAGCACCATGTGTTTGGCCCATTCTTTATGAGCAATAATTATTGCCACGAGATGACTCTTTTCTAGCAAAGGCAATAATTCGGAAATACTGAAGTCAAACTCGAGCTGTCCCTCGTCTGTGTCAACACCGAATCCGCTGGTCTGGTTCCGTTGCATGAAGCCAGCATGCCAGAGTTTGAACAGACTCTCATGGCTTCAGCAGGCAATATTGTTTACCTCCAAGAGTACGACCGTGCAAGACCTCAACCACGCAGGAAAGCATATGAATTAATGAATTGTGTAAATGGAATATCATTGCTCTTGGTCAGCTGCCAACTTCGTGCACACGTGCACACACACGAGCACACGACCACAGCGCTCTTGACTCGGTGGTGAACTGGTCGCTGCGCATGCCTGAACCGAGCTGCTTCAGATCAACAACGCCTGGAACATTGATGCACTGGATGGTACGACAAAAGGATGCCCTCGGGGTTGGTGTTGCCACCGTTCTTGGGCTCTGCATGTTTGATACACAGCTTAGCAGTCACGAGCGAGACGCTACCTGAAGATCGGACGATATAGAAGCAAATATAAAAACAATGAAGCGAGGCCGGGGTCTTGGTTTGCTTGGCTCGAACCTCGAAATCCATTGTGATTCGAAGCTGCCTGCCCCTCGCTTCAATCGCCTAGAGCAACAAAGCTCATCCCCGCAAGCACTGGAGCAGGCCAAGCGATCATCAAGCAATGCAGATGCACTCTATTTGGCGGTGCATTGGCGCATCCATTCAGCATAGCGCGGTTCGGCTGCACGTCATCCATTGCGTTCAATCATGTTGCGTGCCAGGCGGGACTTTTACTGTTTTGGTTGCGTTTCCTCGTCACACTTGTCGGAGTATTCTGACACTTTGGCGGAATCAGGAAGTGATTCATCCCTTCTCTCTTCTCAAACTCCTCCCCCACCTACCTCACTTGGTCTCTCGAGGGCCGTTCCAAACGCCGAATTCTCTTGACCGCTTGATCAAGTGAGAGAGCATTGTGCTCGGGGCAGGGTTTTCTCTTTACCGCCGGGAGATCTATTGACACACGAATTGATCCGAGCCGGCAGGGATCTGGGTCGATCAAATGGACGGTATCGGTTTTCTCCATGACCGGACCCATTTGCTGAAACGGGGTCCCTCATATCTCAGGACCATGCGTGGTGAGCGCGGCTATGCGCATAATCTACTTCAATCTCACAATCTCACGTCAAAAGGGGCACAGCGCAGCCGACAATGCCCGCCAAAACCGGTTATCCTCCAAGCAAGGGGTGGTAAAGCATATTAAATCGAGTTCCACCGACTGAGTATATAATGCAATGCGCCAGGTTGCTAGTGCTGCATCTTATGCGGCTCAAGCAAGCGCCAAGGCTGGAAGACCCTGGGTTTTCAAAGCATCACAAACAACAGCGGCAACGAAGTTGCGGTTCTATTTGATGGCAACCTCCTCACCATCAATATTACAACCCGCCAGTCTTACCGCGACGTTCCATGGGAACTCAAGAGCTAACAGAACCATTTGAACGTTATAATAGTGGCTGAGGTCAATGCGAAGCCCACCGTATACGGGGAACGATGAGCATGTGATTATCTATATCGCTCACAACTAGCCCGAGAATCGCAAGATGGACCAACCACCATCACCGTTGAGACCTAACTAGCAAGCAGTATACCTTGGTCCACTTGGTCCCAAACCAAGATACGGAGTAATTGTTCGCTGATGCCTTGAGCGAGTCTGGACTGTCATAGGTATATGTACATATAACGTGGATGTGGGCCATTTAACCAAATCACTGTGTATTCTGAAGTAGTCCTGTCAAAAAATCAATACGTTTCGGTTCATACCTGTCAACTGACAATACACCGAACTGGATCATGCAGTGCTTGTCGAAGTGGTGACACAAATCTATGTGGCTTACTAGTCGACTACGTGGGGTGCCTGTCTCCGCAGATTGCGGTGACATGGCGCGCGAACGAAGTTGCTATTCCAATAAACGTCTCAAGGAGCAACTAAGTCCATCAGATATGACTGTTCAAACAATTTGTGACTAGTCACCTTGCAATGTTGTAGCACAGCAAAGAAAACATGCCAATCGGATCTGTGTTTGGTGTTGTGCTTGTCGAGTGGGTAGTGCAGTTGATTGTTAACCTGGTGTTGCTAGAGTATGCTGGTCATGGCTGTAAATATTCGGGGTTGCTTGAACCGTCAAACCTCATAAATAGCACGCCGAGAAGACTGCTTTGCTTCATCGAACCCAGAAGCGTAGTGCTGAAGGCTTGGAGACGGATAGCTGGGAGAAGCCAGGCGTTCGTGTTGATGACGGTCAGGGGAGCTTGGGTCAGAATACAGCCCTGGCGCCGCTGAGTGAGACTGATGAGCTCATACGATAGTACGAAAAGAATCTCGAGGAATCCGCGCCCCCGGGGGTGTTCGTGAGATGACAGCCGAGATTCTGTCAAAATTCGTTGATGGAAAGTACGGAATGTTATGAAGTCGGTAGATCTCACTTGCCGTCCGTCTGGAGGAGTGCCTTCCCCCAGATTAGCAGCAAAACCTGGTGTAAGAAAATCATTGCGAACGTTGAAAATCGCAAGTCGGTCTTCCTACATTCGAGACGAACCTAAAAGGCTTGGCAAAGCGATTAAAGCTGGAATGTGGGGGCGCTAAGCCACTTTGAGGGTAATCTGATGGCAGCCTCATCTTGCACGACACCTGGAAATTCCAAGGTGTCCTTGGGCCAGTTTTTACTTCAGCTGCAACGGGTGTCTCTGGGCTGTCATCATTAACGATCTGGAGTGCGATCGACGTCGTCGCAACAACTACTACAGCCGAACCCCATCAGGCCCGGCATTTGCATTATCGCGGCGCCAATCTTCGCAAGCTCGACGACTTGATATAATCCTCCTTTTCTGGGGTCTCGATGGCCAGCGGCGCCTCTTCGTGATTCCCCTTGATCCAGATCCATCTGCCCATGTCACCCACGCAAAGCTGAGTTCTAAGACAACCTCGACGACCCATGGCGCGCCCCATGGGGCCAGTTCGTCTGCGGAGGACGAACTATGTGACTCTGTCCATCGGTGCCGCCCTCTGCATCTTCATCATATACTTCCTCACCTCACCCGGCGGCCATTCGCGATCAACCACGAAACACAGCTCCCCTATACCGAAACCGAGCCACAAGGTCCGCCGAGATGTGCAGCGCTTCGATCTCAACAAGGTCACCATCACCAATGATCCGGTCGGCAACAAGGAGAAAATCTTGATTTTGACGCCGATGGCCCGCTTCTACCAGGAGTACTGGGACAACCTGGTGAAGCTTAACTATCCCCACGAACTCATCACGCTCGGCTTCATTCTCCCCAAAAGCAAAGAAGGCAATGCCGCCACAACAGCACTACAAGCACAGATAACAAAAACACAAAAGGGGGCGCGTCCCTTCCGAAAGGTCATCATCGAGCGCCAGGACTTCGAGCCCCCTCTGGCATCCCAGGACGAGTCGGAACGACACAAGCTGGCAAACCAGAAGGACAGACGCGCTGCCATGTCGAAAGCACGGAACTCGTTGTTATTCACTACCCTCGGACCCGACACCTCCTGGGTCCTGTGGCTTGATGCCGACATTGTCGAGACGCCTCCCACCCTGATACAAGATCTCGCATCCCACAATAAGGACCTGATAGTGCCTAATTGCTTTCAGAGATATACCGACGACAGCGGCAAGCTTGCTGAGAGGGCCTATGACTTCAACAGTTGGCAGGACAGCAATACTGCGCAGGAGCTCGCAGCCACGATGGGTCCCGAGGACCTACTCCTTGAGGGCTACGAAGAGCTGCCTACATATCGAACGCTGATGGCATATATGGAGTTAGAAGATATGAACGATGTTCGAGCAGAAGTTCCTCTGGATGGCGTGGGAGGCACGGCATTATTGGTCAAGGCAGATGTCCACCGAGACGGCGCCATGTTCCCACCATTCCCTTTCTACCATCTGATTGAGACTGAGGGCTTCGCGAAGATGGCCCGGAGGCTGGGTTGGCATGCAACAGGTTTGCCAAATTACAAGGTACGCATCAACAATGACATGCGCTCTCTGTCTCATCTCTAACATATCACATAGGTCTATCACTACAACGAGTAGAAGAATCGTCGTGTCAGGATACACCTGGTCCGGTAGTTATGCATTTTTTTTGCCAGCTACCCTTACGAATATTAATTTGTAACGAGGTCGTAATTTCACATTTGGAGATGAGGAGTTGTGTCATCATTAATTTGGACTTTGTTGGTCGTTTCCCGAGAAACAGAATACGGGTGAGCGTTGAAACTGTCGGTTTCAGGGTGAGGGAGATTTGTGTTCCCCCAATGCAAATTGCCACAACAGCATTTACAGGACAGGTTTTCCAGGCAAAAACTTTGGTGGGAGTTACCCTATTGAGCATGAGGTGAGACCTGGGATGTACTCCGGCGTTGTACTATACATCACATTAAGGTATACACGGCTGGGTTTTCTCCCTGGTGGTCTGGACTGCATAGACGGACGTTCTGGAAAGGTCGCAGGGGTATTGCGGCCGTTGTTATCATCGAATAAAAAAGCATTCAAAGACTCGGCCAATTTGTGTTGATGCCGCATCTGCTTCCCTTACTCATTGCATGCCGAAGTTTTCTATGAGAAGCGTAGACATTCGCAGTTGCCTGCCTAATTACGAGGTGACTGAATAGATGCCACCGTACAACGCCTTACTGAGTGCCGAGACTTCAGTTACAATTTCCCTTCAGCATGCGTGTCAGAGGCATCGATACCTCCGCAGCATACCATGATTACACCCCGCGTGATCCCCAACCCCATTACATTCAAAGCCTACAGCGCCAGCTTTGTGTCGTTCCAATCTAATGGTCCTGCTCCCCCCTAGATGCATTGAACCCCGAGCACGCTTGATATGTCACCTTTTCCGAGCCCAATTATCAACCTCCGACTAAAAGTCTCAGATCTTACAATTCCACCATAGCTTCTACCCCCTGTTACCGCCCTTCATACCTCCCCCCTTCATCCCGGCACCAAAACTCGACCAAGCTCCGCGCGCCCAGCGCGTCGCCGCCCCGTATCAGCGCGGCCACATCGACGTTGAGGGGGCTATCGGTCTCGGGGCAGCCGAGGAGCATGCGCACGGCGCGCACGCACTCGAGCACGCTGTACGCGGGCGTCCACTGGTCCTTGAGCAAGTCGAGGCAGATCTCGCCTGTGGCCAGGGCGATGTTGGCGTGTACGATGGGTGTGCGGAAGATAATTTTGGGCGGGTGATGGGGGTAGGTGGGCGGGATGTGGATAGTTAGGAGCCAGCGACCTTCTGTTGGGGGAGGGGGAAAATAACGAAGTCAGTTAACTTGAATCTAGAGCAGGGGAAGCAGGGGTTGGGGTGGAACGGGATGGGAGGAGGGTAGTGAAGATGACGAACCATCGTATCCATTCCCGATCCCCCGCCCATTTATGACGGCCTCCCAGTGCAGCAGCCCCTCCTCGCTAACAGGACCAAGCCGCTCGATGCCCGACTCGGTGGAGGCTTCCTTCTCCCAGGTTGCGAGCTCGCGGAGGAGGCGCTTGGAGGCGCTGCGCGAGGAGGAAACCGTGCTGGACATTTGACACGGGGTGCGTCGGACAGGTGCAATGCTGGTCTAGCGAGAGATGGCGATCCTTGCAAAAGCTGATTTAGTATTGAGTTCAATGAAGCGACGAGTGACGGTTCAATTCGATGTTGATTTTCTGCTGTGAAGTGGTTGCTATTACCAGATGCCGGTAGCAGCATATGGCGACGGACCCGGCAGCTCTCTGCACGTCCAGCTAACAGGGATGACGGACACCGAGGCTTGCTTGATAAGTGTGGGTCTGGGGTTTGGTTCTCCAGCTGGCGACGAATTCGGAGCCGGTAAAACCTCCGAAAGGGATATATACATGTATATGGCATAAGCGCATATGCACCCTCCCAGCTCCGCCACCGATCGTTGCCCAAATCGAGTCTCAGTTTACTCGGCTCGGAACGCTCTCTCACTTACACCATTGGCTGCATACCTGGCTACGAGTACGCGGCTCAAGCCAGCAGCCAGAACGTCTGGTTACACAGTCTGACTTCTAGTTGGGCTGGCATGTTCAGCTTCTCAGGCTTCATCCCTCCTGTCCTGTGAAATCTCTGGAATGGAGATTCTTTATTGGTCCTCAATGTCAAAATCTGTGGTCCCCTCGGTCTTTGCCTCGACTAAGTATACGAGCCCTGCTTGCCGAATGGGGAACTGGAACAGGGAAGGTGGTAACCCTGTTGGCTCGCCTCCCTGTTTCCTGTCCACTTTCCCCTTCGTCGTACCCTGCGCAGAGGTCCATGCGGCAAGCAACAATGCTAACCGATACAAAATGACAGCAAAATGACAGCAGAATGACATGCAAATGGTTAACAGAGCTGACAATATTGGATGGGTGCAGAGCAACATCCCGGCAGAAATACAGAAGAGGTGGCCCAGAGAGGTCCACTTCCCCGTAGCAACCCCAGACAGGCTGACGTTAAACTGACAGGCCAGCAGCCAATTTCCATGCAGCGGCACATCACGGCTCTTATCACACCCTGCCTGCAGGTACATTAGCATATCCTCTGGCGAGCATTCGTTTCGTCATGATTCGCAACGTCTTTCATGCCTTCGCATCTTTGGCAGAGCATTTTGTCCAGGATTGGATATTTTTGGACATAAAACGAAACAGGGCAGTGAACCATGGGTTGTGCCACAGAACCATGCCATCCGAATTCCTAGAGGATACGCTGAGTTTTAGGAGGGGGTACTTAAGCAACCCCGACACCCTTTCTATTACAAAGTGCAAGTATTTTATATCTTGCTTCTTCCAAATGAGAAAAACTGAATCTTTTTTCCTTTCCTTTGTTCATGATGTCTCGGAAGTTCATGATTTTGTCCCCCATTATTACATCAGATTGTTCTGCACGTCATATCTTCAATTCCTCTTTTAAGATGAACCTGTCCCACTACTCTTCCCAGAGCCTGCCATCTGCAAGTCTCTCCGAATCGAAGGATGAACCCCTGGGCTGGGCCCCTTGTCGGTGTTTGTTGTCGTCGTAACCAATACTGTTTGAAATAACATCCAAATATGCCTTCCCAGTCTTCTCAGAACTGCCTGATGGGCTGACAATAACAGATCTTTCCCTCTTCGAAGAAGCAACAACAGCATATGTCCAGTCTTGGGGAGTAGTCTGCTTGCTTCCCCGGCTTGATGAAATTCTTCTTTCCGAACGGCTCATCCTCTTTTTACTTGCAACCTCCGTCACTAATCCCACGTCAGCCGGAAGCCGGCACCGAACATGCTCTCTTAGAGCAACGTGTCTCATCTTTGCGAGCAAGTGCTAGGCACAAACAACACCGTTATCGCATCTGCCGGGGTAGCGCCAAGCTCCTTCTGCTCGTCAACCCCCCCATCACTCCGTCTCTTTAATTCTTCGTTTCTTTCGTTCCGTCGTGGTGGCCTAATGCACACAACAATGTTCTTGGGCGTACTGCCTACAAGCAATTGTGGGTTGGAGTTATGAGTGGAGGGAGATGTAGCACGACGACACTTTCAAGTTCCTGTCTTGTGCGTTCTTCAGGGCCCTCATAATTCAGTTCAATAACCAGGGGTCAGTTTCCCTCCTCCATCCACCCCATCTGCGGCGAGGCTAGCCCATGTTCCTGGCTGCGGAAGCGAGATAGTTCTGTATGAAGTCGCAGTCACAGTCGCCATGCCGTATGATCTCGTTCTTGAGCTGGAGCACCTCCTCTCTTAGAATGGCGGCGTGAGCGGCTAAAGAAGAGCGCTGAGCCGTCAATTCGCGTTCCCACTCCCGGAGGTCGTCGATGTGCTTCTTGGACTTTTCTCGACATCGGCTAGCCGCGAGTCGATTCTTCTCCCGGTTACGATCGTGATGGGTTGGCCGTCCTTCTGTGGTGGCGGAGATGCCGTTAGAACACTCGTGGTTCAGGGGCGAAGTGGAAGGGGCCGACTCGCTGTGCAGACTATGGAAGCTCTGAAGGTTATGTTTCCTACGTTTCAAATGTCTGGATGGCCGCGGTTCCGGCTCGGGCTCCGATTCTGAAGGGTTATTGTTGTAGTGCTCTTCGGGGTCGGCTTGGCCATGTACTAGGCCAAAACCGGTCTGTAGACTGCAGTCAAGTTCTGCGTGGGGGTCTTCTTGATACGTGGATGGTGAAGCGAGGTTGGCAAATTGTAGTTGTTGCTGCTGGGAGTGCCATTGTAGCTGTGGCTGTGTGAGTATTTGTGATTGCTGTGGATATTGCCGTTTCTGTTGTCGTTGTTGTGATTGTTGATGTGGACGCTCTTGGTGACACAGGGCGGCATGATCACACTAAGGCCCCGCACATTGTTAGTATACCCAAAACAATCGTGGCTCACGACCCTACTAGATAAAATGCCCCCCTGGTTGGGGTACCATATCAGATGAGACTGGCAGGATCAGGAAGATGACTCACGTCGGATGGGGGGTCATAACTCGTGAAGCTCGTGTCGGTGCCTCCCGAATCGGGGTGGAGGGGGAAGCTGAAGTTGAAGGGTTCTAGTGATGACCATGCGTCCAAAGTCGACGGAACCGGCAATGGTTCCGCTGGATGTGTGTGTGCTTCTGGTTCGAAGTGACCGACCTGGCCGACCTGGCCGATTACAGGTTGTCTCCAGACGATCCCGTGGGCCGCTGTATCCATTATGACAATGGACAGTGAATGGTTGAGTCTTGTTGCGCTGGGAACAAGCCTCAACAGGCTTGAGCTTGCTAACAAGTGGGGCGAATTATTTTGGTATGTATTGGCCTTGGTCTTGGGGATCGAATGATTCTTGCAAGTGGGATAACAAGGAGAGAGAGAGAGAGCGTGAAGAGAGAGAGTTTGAGAGAGATAGTTTCGTGATTCTGCTATACTCAGCTCACTATTGGCGACTGAGCAAAAGTCTACAGTCATCTGGCACAGAAGGCTGCAAATGGATTGCGTGCTTCTCTGTCCTGGTTCCAACTGTTTTTAGTGTCCTGGTCAGAATTCCCATGAATAAGGGGACCCCTCCAAATTGCCTTATCGTTTTTTCTACTCTCCTGCCTACCCTGTGGCGATACTTTACCTATTTGGTTACCTGTTTGGTTACCTATTTGGTTACCAAGCAGGGATGTACGCATTCCAGACTAGCGGCAGCGTTCCACATCCAAAGAGAGGGGAAAAGCACTTTTGCCTGAGGTGCTTCTGATTGGCCGAGCCTGGCGGATGGCCTTCCTGGCGCTCTGATTAGCTACGACTTTGAGGTAAACTTCCTTTTCCTTTTTTCGGCGGGTTTTTCCGTCTCTTTTGCTTCTAATGGTGTTCAACGGGATGCGAGTTAATGAGGGAACTAGTTCTTTGTTGATGACTGTGGATGGATGTCGTATTGATCGCTATGCCTGCTCTACGCGTTGTGCATCGTAGGCTGGTGTTGAGAGGCTCTGTGGGGTACTATTGCTCTCTAAGGAAGGAAGGAAGGAAGGAAGGACGCGTCTGACCCACTAGCTACACTAGCATCTGTACCACTTTTGGCCTAGGGAATGACTCTGGCGCTCAATCCCACACCACAGTTACTAGTAAATTGATGGCGGCTTCGAAGATCACGACTAGTTAATACTAGAACCAAACACAGCATTTTGCCCCTGGAACGCCCGAAGTCAGTTCCATGTTGGGGCGGGAATGGATATAACGTAACCCACCCATAAGCGGGCCACCCAACTAACAACAACATCATCAATTTCTACGTCGATTCTTATCGCTAGGTCTTTATTCTTTCGTCAAATGGATCAGGAAGACCAGATCAAGAAAGCCATCAAGTCTATTCGTTCTGGGGAAGTCCCTAGTATACGTAAAGCAGCCGAGCTCTTTGGGGTCCCCAGAACAACCCTCCAAGCCCGAATTCAAGGCCGCCAGAGCCGGACCACCGCCCACCAACACCGACAGCGATTATTACCTGCCGAAGAAGCTACGATCGAACGAGCCTTGCTTCAGTTAGCTGCGGGGGATGGCCCTTGACTATCAAAGCAGTGGAAGGGCTAGCAGTGAACCTGCTGGAAGCGAAAGGAGATACAGACCCCCTAGGGGTCAACTGGTACACTAGCTTTCTAGACCGCCACCCTAAGCTGAAGATCTATAGGGGTCGTAGTCTAGATCAAGCTCGAAAGGATGGTATCACGTACGATATCCTCACCGAATGGTTCGACCTCTACCGACGAGTTAAAGAACAATACGCGATCACGGACGATGATACCTACAATATGGACGAGAAGGGGATTAGCAAAGGGATCGGTGATAACCCTAAAGTTATTATATCTCGAGAGGACGATCAGGCCTTTGCTAACCAGCCTGGTAACCGTGAATGGGTCTCTATCATCGAATGTATAGGAATCAACGGCTACCCCCTACCGCCTTTTATCATATTCGAGGGCAAGAAGATTCTGCCGTCTTGGATAGACGAGAGGATCGATCCAAGGACTGTTATTCAGGTCAGCCCAAATGGCTGGACCGATCGACAGATTGCCTTGACCTGGCTACGCCATTTTGATACGTATACACGTCAACAGTGTCGTGGTCAATACCGCCTTCTTATTCTAGATGGTCACACAAGCCACGTATCCCTTGAATTCGTCGAATACTGCGAAGCAAATCAAATCATTCCTCTATGCCTGCCCCCCCCCATTCGACCCACGAGCTTCAACCCCTTGACAAGGGTATCTTCGGCCCTCTGGCAAAGGCGTACAAGTCCCTGATCATGAACGGTCTATCTTCGGTGCCGTACGAGTCGACAACCAGCAGTTCTTATTATTATATCAACAAGCTGGATCTACTATCTACCGCAATATCCCGGGCGCTTGGAGAGGTACTGGCTTATCCCCACTAGATCCGTCGAAGATCCTCGCCAAGTACCGGCCAAAGACCCCTCCATTTGCGAGCCTTACCGACGAGAATGGTGTACGCGTTGATATTCAAGTTGATAGGGATACGGCTCAGCAGATCAATGAGATTGTAGCTAAGCTTGTCACTGTTTGTGATAGCCCCTTACAGCGTAAGGTTTCTTTTATTAAAGAGACTTGCCTAACAGCTCTAGCAGATAATCTAGGCTTACAGAAGAACAACGAGGGCCTCGTTAAGAAACAACAGGAGAGTAGAAATAGAAGGACGAAGAAGGCCTGTGGTACTGCACGTGTATTAACTGTTAAAGAGATTCGAGATAAACAGCGCCGGAGAGAGGAGCGAGAGGCTCAGGTAATGAGTGAAAAGGAGCGTAGACAAGCTCTTAGGGGCGTTGTTACCTTTGCTAAACGCGTTTGGAAGGAATTACCGCTCGATTCTGATGTATTTAGTTGAAAATAGCGTTGTGAATAGCTTCAACTCTGCTTGTTATGCTGTTATTGATCATCCTCTTATTATGCCAAAAATGGCGGCCCGCTAAGGGGTGGATTACGTTAAATCCCTAACGCAGACACTCGAATATACATCATATACATACATCTAACTTCGCTCTCCGTGTCACCCACTCGTCCCCCCGTCCGATTGGCCCAACCAAACTGACATTTGTAGGTATAATCTCAGAACTTCCTAGGCGGTGGCCACATCCGCATTCGTCCTGCGAGAAGCCTTGTTAAAGTGGCAAACCCACAGTCTACGTGCAAGCATCCTCTGCGCATGCCGGCATGTGTGCGACCCACCTTGGGTAGATCTCGCGTTCCCAAAAAAAGGTTGGTCAATAATGACATGGACAACAGGGCAAGCAAGTGAGGATGGATCTGGGGGACATTGGTCATGGGACACCAGGATTGGGTTGCCATGCGGCAAACCCCCTGTACTCTTGACTTGCCTTGTATTTTCTCCCTTTTCTAGCCACCCTCTACCAACCTCTTTTCTACTTCGGGGGTACGCCAGTGCCTACTATGGTATCTGCTCGAAAATTGCCATCCCCTCATTCCTAGGCCAACTACCGTGATGCGCATGTCCTAACCCGCGTCGTTTTATACTTCGTCAGCTCTCGAGAGTTCAACGCCGGTGCAACTCAAGAACCATCAACGAAAGCATCAAGCTATGGAGGAGCTTCCGGTCAGCTACCGGGTCATTTACGAACGAGCCCACGCGAACCCGTTAAATGTCACCCATACGACCACACTTCGATGCAAACCACCCCGAGCCAGAAGCCCTAGCTATGTTGGGGAGAACATCAAGTCACAAGGCAGAGATGGGCTAGAAGGATGTACATGTGTATGTTTACGGGCATATGTTCATTATTATATTTCTACAATTGGGGACTTTACTTTCGTCGTCCACATGGCGGAGCCAAAGCGGCAGCCAAAGCCGGGGCACACCAGCCATTGTCCCCCTTTCAGTGTGTTCTACCTAGCTCCTTCCTGGCTGAATCTGAAGTGAGCTTCCAATTGTCCTCAGTATGCTATGTAGGAACCCACCGCGACTGGTCAGGTACATATCGATACCTTTATGCTCATTCCATTCCCCCTCTTCCAAAAGCAACGAAATAATAGTGTAGTAGTTTCTGACCCCCATCGTCATGTAGTTGTTACAATGTCTTCATGCTTTCGTGAAATGCCAAATCATATGTGCTGAACAACGTCTGTAGATTTCAAGCTGGAGCCCCTGGTGCCCCTGGTGCCCGTGGACAAACACGTCGGAGAGTTGTCTCCGATGAATCGAGGCGACCAAACATCCTTAGAGTATCTTTGTTAGATTCCACCAGGGGGCAGCGTTGACTAGCTCGTACTAGACTGTTCGCGCCACCTTGTCGATACGCTGGATTGCGATACCGAACACGCGTTTTGCGAGGCGGTTTCTACTTCGTCACCAGGTGGTGATCTCTGGCTAAGGTCCAGCTAGTTTTCACAAGGTACTTTCCACCCAAGTGTTCAGCCAATAAACTTCGGAAGCCTGCCTAGGACTCGGTCTCGGTCGACTCCTTCGTTTTCCAGAATTGCATCATGCGACTCCAACGCTTTGCTGCACTGACCTTGGGCTTCTTGTCTGAATCGGGCTCGCACGGAACCTCGATGCTCAGTTTACTCCGTTCCCCATGTGCGCTGCTGATGAGTCTACTAAGACTAGCTAGACTAGATCTTCGTCGACCGAAAGCAGTAGACGTGAAAGACGCTGGACGCTGTTCATGAAAGGGCACATTTCTCGGGTGAACACCGGGGAAGTTGCTCTCACGCGTCATCGTTGAGTTGCTACTCGTCAACGAAGGTACATCAACCGATATGCGGACAACCTCGGGGCCCGGCTCTCCCATGAGCAAGGATTGGAAGTTATTTTCCTCAGTTACCGATGAGGGAGCTGTGGAGATCCGCTGCGCATCGTATGACATGGGTGAAAGGGGTGACGGGAATGACGAAGAGTGACTTGCCGAGTAGGGGCTGGCAGGCGTCAATGACGGGCCGGGGAGGGTGAATGGAGAAACCTCGACAGGGGCAAGGTCTTTGGTGACTAAAATATGGCGAGGTGAAGGCATTGCCAAGTCTGTCGAATCTGGAATTGTCTCATAGATTCGTTCTTGGTCAACCGCACGACGAACCGGTCCCTCCTCCACAATTACTTCCTCGTGAAGTGATGTAGATGATGTTTCGGTCCTCATCCTTGACTCAGGGGGCTGCATATCAAGACTTGAACCGCTGCCTTTGCGTTTTACACATGTTCCCAACGAGAGGCTTTCTTTCGCACCTTGCACTTTTCGATCCAGATCTTGCGTCGGCGTTGAATTGGAGTCGTCAGCTGATACTGATTTGGAATCACCGTCTGCTGTGGATCGTCGCCGGGCATCAGGAGCAGAATTTCTGGTCACGAGTTTGGCACCAGTATGGTCCTCGTCTTCTTCATCCTCCTCAAACACGTCGGCCATCGTAGAGGAGCTCCCGAATCGATGTATACCAAATCTGGCAGCCTCAAAAGGAGGCATCTCAGGGGCGCTCTCGGCACGACGATGATAGTGCATTCCAGGACCAGTGAATCCTCGCATGCCGGCAGCACTGTGGAGTTGGCGCTTAATCTGAACACCAGATCGTTGGGCTTCGTCCCAAGCTGGATCGCGACTCAAGGGGGTGTTAAAAGGACCCAAGGCAGCATCGAGATCTATCATTGGATATGATGTGTCATCTTCTGACTTTATGCAAGGCTGTGCTGAACTGGTTTCCTTATTGTCAGCAGGCTCGGTTGCCATTTCCAAGGCATCCACATATTCATTTTCCATATCGTCGTCTAAACCTATTCTAGACGGCGGCGGGGTGAGCGAGCGTCGAAGACCAGTTTTCATTTTCTGAGAGCGGGACTTTGACTTTCGTGTGAGGATAGATCCAGCCCAGGATTTGACATTCTTCTGCTTCTTTTTCTTGCCCGAGGAATTACTGGGGTCAGACAAATGCGTAGGCTCATCAGCAGCGAATTCTTCATTCTCCGATGAGGAATTCACCTTCAACCCGCTGTCTGAGGAGCTGGAACTGTGCGGTCGTGCCTTCGTAGGTGATCCCGAACTTGCAAGGGATTCGAGACCGAAGAAGGACCATCTTTTGGGGGTCTTCGATGGGCTAGGAGTTGTGGATGACGAAGGCTCAGGTGCAGGCAAATTAGATAAAAGCGGAATAGAGTTTCGTCTGCGTGGAGACAGCGGTTGCTCTTCTGCAGCAATGCCAATTGTGCTGGGTGTGCGTTCAAGGACAGCACCTGCCGTACTTGGCCGGGGTCCACCCTTCTTGCTGCAGACAGGTGACCCCAGTATTCCGTGCATGTCGTAATCTGTTGTGGTCGAGTTTGAAAGTGAAATGATGGATGAAATACTGCCAGACACGGAGTGTCCGTGGCGACCCGTAATAGTGCTCGATGTATCTGTCGATACCAGAGATAACGGACGAGGGATGAATTCCAGGGTATCTGAAAAGCCCACCCTTGCTCGTACGGTTGGTTTTGCGGGTAGGCTGGGTTCACACACAGGCAAAACAGGACTCGCTGTCATAGTGTTCACCGTTGCAGATTCAACGTCCAGTTGAAGTTCCGAGTGAGTAGGCATCGGCTGTTCATCACTCGTCTCGGGGAAAGGTCTGACCTTACACTCGAAATCCGCCGGACTAGTAGGAGCGCTACTACCTCGTAACGGATTAGGGCTGCTTGGTTTGAGTATCATAGTCAGATCGTGGCTAGAGATTGCTGCAGATCGACGGTGCGCGTGTCGGCCGCGACGCGCTGGTGGGATATCGATCGGGGCTACGGTTGGCGATGCAAACCCGCTCTCGGGGTTTGTTGGACTCGTGCTCATTACGGTAATGGATTCGCCAGCTCGAATATTTCCACCCACGAACTCGCTCCCACCTCGTCGGTGACTTCCACGATTTGGTAGCATGCGCGGAGATGAGGGTGATAGAGGAGGACTGAGCAAGGAGCTGTCGGTTGTCAATGTGGCACCCGGGTTGAAGCTGAAATCGGGAAGTGCCGCAGATCTGGGTCGACGATCTTCAGAAGCGCTCTCGGGACTGAGTCTGGCACCCGGGTTGAAGCTGAACTCAGGAAGCCCCGGAGACCGAATGGGTTGGTAGCTCGGGCTTCCCAACCCGGATGTATCACGCCGAAAATCCAACTCGGTGGCTGACATGGGTCGTCGACCAGTACTTCTCGACAACGATGATGGGGCAGATGATGACGCGGGACGCGCAGGGAAAACAAACGGCGGATTAGGAGGCGGTTGTATGCCGTGAGGTGAATAGGAAGACGACGCCGAGTTGTCCACGGGGCTTTCAACGGAAATGGATATTGGCGCCGGGATCGGCATGGTGAGTTGTCGTGTGTGTCTGCCCGCCATTCCTACGGGCTCGATTCCAACAGTGGCAGACTCCGCCGGGCTGTTGGCAGCGAATGCGGTTGCCATGTTCCTTCAAGCCGCTCTGCGGCACAGATTAAAGCAGCGCCTGGCTGAATAAAGAGGTCATGAGGCGTTCGTCTGCCGTGGTCGCAAAAGATGAAGTACGTGACGAGTTCCGTGTTGATTACTCGCTCGGTGAATTGACCCTGCGGCTTGATTAGGCATCGAAGAATGTGTGGCAGATTTTCAGAAAAGAACGACATCAAAACTGAGAGTGAGACTGGCTCCAACGGGTAGGCCAAGGGTGACGGATAGCATCGTTTCGCACGAGCGACAGTGAGTGGTGAAAATAACAGAAATAGGACTAATCATTCACAGAGGCAAGATGTGCTTTCATACCTTTAAACCCAAACCAAAACGGACGAGTCGGATCAAAACTGTGTTTCTGCGAGATATGCTCGGGCGCCGGAAATGGGTGTTTGGCGGCTGCTTGTTGTTGTTTCCCACAGGCCAATTGCCGGGAGACCGATCCTTCAAAATAAATGCTGTGTAATGGAATTAGAAATGGGAGAGAAAAAGAAGACTCTCGATTGTTGTAAGGAGCGGACGGCCAAGACCAGGACAAATCTACATGAGATTTGCGACTGGAATTGAGCCAGGCGTGAGGCCGTGGTGACGATGCTTGAAGGTGAGGGTTGAAGGCAAAGGCGAGGGAGAGATGAGGAGAGATGGTACGGAAAGGCGATTGCGGCGCCCTGGGCTTTGGTGCCAGGTGGATGGATGGTGGGCGGTGCTGCCAGGTGGTGGTCCACGCTTCGCTTGTCTTCTCAAGTTACTGCTGAGAGGGCCAAAGGCGAGCTAGGTGCAGCGAGATTAGAAAATTGGGGAGAGGGAGGAAAGGCCGCCGAATGGCTCGAGACGCTCATCCCACGAAAAAAGGTCACTCTGTTAGTGGGCCCTCCGCGTAAATCGGGTCAGACCTTGCTGCCATTTCCCAGCTGTGATGCTTTGATTTGTCACCTCTTCCCCACTGCGTCCCAAGACATGGCTGGCCTAGGCCGCATCCGCAGGCAATCCCACGCTTTCAGGGGACTCGTGCTAACAGCATGTACTTGACAAACCACGGTGGCTCCCAAGGCTCCTCTATCTCGGCGCAAAAGCGAGGTACTCGCAGTATCTATGGAGATTGCGCGGTTGCAGTCTCATTGGTAGTGATAGACTTGCCCAACAACACGAATCATACAGCGCGGTCCCAAGGAGCTTTTGCCAACCACAAGTTCGTGTTATAGTAGTAGTTCAAGACGGCCACAGCGCGGTCTGGGTTTTGTTTGGTTTTTTTTTCGGATGAGATATCGAAGGCTATCTGCGAGGGATTTCTTTGGTTTGAGCCAAAACCAGGGTCGTCTTTATCTCGAGTTGAGTCCTTTCGTTTCCGTGTAGTTGATTTCGTCCATTATTATGAAGCGCAGGTACATTACGATGAGCAGCGGCTAATACTTTACATGCTGCCATTTCTCTCAAGTACCCTCTTATTACTCTCGGAATCTATGGATCCATTCGTCAACCAATGTGCCAACTCGTGAATTTTCGGTTCCTGGAAGTTCTTGGTTAGGGGGAGCCCGGCTATCCTGGCAGTCCTGGGGAAGTCAACACCTTGGAAATTATGCAGTTGGGCCCGCTGCTTGTCTCTTTCGGGTCGCAAGTTTCGTGCATCTAATTGCCTGTTGCGGCGGCTCTTGGGGTGGCATCGTGCAACTTGAGGCTCGCGCAGTCTCAAGGCGTTTGCAGTCCACCGAAGCTATCCATGGCGCCCTTCAACAACGGTAAACCTTCAACTCATGATGAGATCATGGTATCAGTCGAGCATGAACCGTTTCGTTTCACACAGCAACTCTACGGAGTCAGCTAATCGCCGTAGCACTGCCAAGAACCCCAAACCAGCCCAAGTCAGACGACCTGCTCGAAAGGTACTTTTACTTCACCCTGAAGGCTGCAGGGCGCAAATCCGAAGGCCTGGCCGCAGCCACCTTCGCTCTCAGCAGCAGCCAGTCATCATCTGTCGCAACTCGCCACGTCCAACCAAGGCCGACGACCTCAATGTGCTCGGACCTCTCCTGCATGCTGGTTGTGGGTATTCGACCGGATAAAAGAGAGGAGATCTTGCAGCATGCTTGTGGATATGCAGGTTCGTCCAGTTGAATGATTGCACAACATAGAATGCCAAGAGTCAATGTTTGATCGACTCGTGAGGGCAATAATTGCGTTAGCAAGAGCTGCACCATCGCAAGGCACACGATATGGAAATCGTATCGAAGCGTCTCATTGTAAGCCACGATGAGGCTCTGGACTGGACAGCTTCTGAGTTCTGCGAGGAGAAGCATGGCTGGCGCAACAACTCTATGGGCTGGTCATGTCTAAGAACATCGCGGCAAACGAGCAGTAATTTCACCTCGCCCCCCCACCCCCCAACATGAGATGCTGCCGCATCCGGCTCAAATCAAATTGTCCGAAACTTCGGACATCTCGCATCTGTTCGTATTGACAGCGGCTACTGCTACGTTGTCAGCACCCAACCCTCGTGCTCCACCAGACCTCAACCCCGGCTCGATTCGGTAAATCCTCAGCCGTGGCTTGAGATGGGATAAAATGCGGAGTTCCCGTCGGTTTATCGAGGAACCATGGCCGATTTGGATCGTTGTAACCGAGAGAGATTGCGCTAACTCGACCATAATGACGACAGGCTTTCCCCTCTCAATCCTTTGTCCGCGGGGCTGTGTTGATAAGTGCAACCTGCACTTGTTTAATTGCACAAAGCATCCATGTACTGTCTGGTTTGCCACTGCCATAGTCGTCGATGGCTCCCGCTACTGTGAACTGGCTCATTCGTTGTATTTTGTATTCTGGCCCTCTGAATATGACACTGGAGTGCTGCTTACGACTCGGACCTGTCGGCAAACTACTCGAATGCAAACTATCTTTGATGCCTTCATGTTGATCGGCATGGACCCATGTCGAAGAAAAATGTGCTGAGTTTCAAAAACCAACCGAGTATTTGAGCAGCTTGCAAGCTTATCCGAGAGGGCAGATAAGCCAGAGGATATTGAAGTCATCATGATTTTGTTCTTGTGACGAGCATCGGGTGCATTTTTGATGTCGGTTTGTTGTCATTGAGCTGAGATTGGTGATTTCAAATTTGCATCCTGACATTAAGGTCCCGCTGTCAAAAACACAAATTCTGGGATTGGAAACGCGCCAGGGACCAATCACTCGCAGCTCGTGTTTCCTAATTTCATTTAGAGTGAAATTGTGCCGATCCAATTGAAATGTGGGGTAATAGACCCTTCTTCGCAGGTCCAACATCAAGCCACCTAGATACCAGCCATGGATTGCCAGGAATTGTCGGAGTGTCGGAAGCATCCCAGTCCGTCATTCCCACAGTCACCAGCCACATCCGAATTTTCATTTCAGGTTGGCAGTCAAATCGGACTTTGGACGTTGTTTTCGGCAGTGAATGCGTCTACTAAACCCACATTTACGGCTTTGGATCCCAGCTTCTCGACTCTATTCCGAAACAGAGACCTTATTACGCTATACTTCAACGATAGCTACACAAACTATGTCTGCAGTGGTCTCGGGCACTGCCGCCAAGGCACAGAAACAGCCCCAAGGCATGCGCGAAAATGGTAAGTATACACCGTACGCCTCGCCAGGTCGATTTTCAATGCTCATATGTTTGACGCAGGGAAGCAATGGCACGCACCACGAAAAGCGTTCAGACCAGGTTCCGGCTTGACTTCGTTCGAGAAGCGAACCCAGTCGCGAGTAGCCATGGCAGCCATGAAGGCGAAGGAGAAGGAGATGAAACATGACAAGGAGGAAGACCGACAAGTCAGACGCACAGCTGATCGATTATTTTGGGATACGGGACTGACAGGTTGCTACAGAGACGCGTGCAAGCCATCAAAGACAAACGAGCAGCCAAAGAGGAGCGAGAGAGATACGAAAAGCTTGCCGAGAAGATGCACAAGAAGCGGGTAGAGCGACTGAAGCGGAAGGAGAAGCGCAACAAGTTGCTCAACTCATGAAAGGCGAATTCTCAACCCTGTTTTTGAGGACAATATAGAGGCCTTTGCGAGTCCTCGGCGTGTCCAAAATATGAAGTCGCTAGGCGAATTGCTGGCACTGCAAAGACATTCCAACGGCCGCTGATACATTTCGCCCCACCACAGGAGGACCGCGGATATTGAGGCCGTTTTGATCGCTTTACAATGCGGCCTAGTAGTCGCTGAGAACCAAGCGACAGCCGTATAAGGCGTGGACAGTGGGGAGGGCCGTTGTATTTGGAAGTTGAAGATACCCAACTTTATGACGGACGCTGCTCCGAAGAACAATGACCACATGATTACTAAATGGGTGATGTAATGCTAGAGTGTTGTTCTCTGGCTATATACAAACTGGACCGTTGATTGAACCAAATCGTTGCAAAAGAGGGAAATGCATACGTTCCACATGAGGCTGCATTGCTGCTGCTTGTGGCACTTTGATCATTCGTGACATGTGACTGCACTACAGGCCCACTGCCGGTGCCACTGTCTCAAAGGCACCTGGTAACGAACCTTGCGCATAGACGAACAAAACTTTCAACGTTCGCATAGCTACAAGGATGTCCGTAGACTGCTTCTTCTAACTACTGGCAAACCAAGCTGATCGCGCTCCCAAAATCCGGTTGCAAAACCTAGATAAGACGGGTTGGCATTAATAATGTCTAATCAAGGCCTCGACCTGTCAAAACATGCTTCGCCGGCGAGGCGACATCAGCTTAGCCGTTCCATCACCGAGCTGTCAGCACCAATCAGACTACATCGTCATCACCAGCTGCATCATCAATTGCACCAGCGCAGACAACCGAGCCGCGATGACGGCACCCTTCAGCCTGTATCTCTGACGATACAATCGCCTCGTGCCTCTCTCGATCTCCCACGTTCCGAGGGCGTCACACCGTATACGATGAGCACCGACCAGAGTCGTAGAACAAGTATGCTTCCACCCGGGGCAGAAGAATTGGGTGCGTTAGCTGCAGCAGCGGTCGTTGCAAGCCGTGAGAGGCAGCTTCACGAAGAAAGATCTCAAGCTGCGTCGAGAACCGCGTATGTCGCATCACGAAAACATCCCTGACTATGACATATAGGCCACTAACACCCATTTTCTAGTGGTCTTCGCAAGACACTGACAGACCTAACGGCCTTTTCCAATGCAACAACGAGACGCTTAGACGAGTCATACTACGCCATACTGGAGAAACTCAGCATGCTACAGAATACTATATTAGTTTTAAAGGAGCTGGCCGGGATGGCCCAAAATACGGATGACACATTCAAAGCCGATTCGCAGGGCCTCATAATCGAAGTAGAATCGCAACTTAACGCGGTCGGCCATTTCGATGAACAAGAGAAGCGTATCGCATCGTTGCAGTATCGTATATTCACAGGACGTCAGAGGGCACAGAAGCTGAGTGAGCGGGTGGACCTTGTGCGAGAGCGCGTCGAGGGCTGGGCGCGAGTCGACAAGGACTGGCAAGAGAGGACGCGGAAACGTCTCAAAGTCATATGGGTCATTACATCTGTCATGGTCCTGGCCATCATGTTTATACTCTTCGGGGTCCAGTATACTCGATCCAACATGGACGTTTCACGTGAAACGAATTTGGCGTCAATGAGCAAGCAGGCGGCGGCCATAGATGAAGTGTCGGCGAACAGCAGTAGAGTTTCTGATCAGCTGAGTGAGGATCTGAGGGCGGCGCTGGATAGCACGAGGGGAGACGGAACGTCAACTGAAGAAGTGTTCAGGGCCTTTGATGAATTATAGTGCGGTATACTGTTTATGTGTTATTTCTCAGGCCTATGTTGAATTGGTATCGCAACATCTGCACTATGTTGCTCCTCAACCGTAAAGCAGATGTGTATCGCAAAAGAAACCACAGTTGTGACCGAGCGATACCTCGAGTTATAGCAATGTTTGGACTGTCGGGCCAGTCTCCTTGCTCTGTCATGCGCCACCTCTAAAGTTATCGCTCTCATTGAAACTCTCTTTCATGTCCAAGACCTTATTAGGGAAGGCTCGGCATTTGGCATCCGAGTTTGTAATAAGTACGTACATGTAAAGAGTCTTGGTAAACCATTTCAGCGGGAATCGGCAACAAAGCTCTAGATACTAGACGACGTACGGAATAGAGGAGGATGAACAGTCAGTAACTCGACGGCGTCACGAGTCAAGTTTCGGAGCATTTCCAAGCTGAACCAATAACATAATTTCCGCTTGGCTAGCTCTGGCGGCAATAAGCCTGGCAGCCTTGTCTGGCTTGACGACCAATATATAGTGGATGTCACCATGTTTAGGTCTTGGCTGGGATCCTCAACGTGATCCACCCACACAGTTCTGGAGACTCGCCCACTGTCTCAGCTGCAACGCCATGGGCCATTTATAAGCCATTGACATCATCGTCATCCAATGGCATTTGGTGCACACGGGGCTTTGGGGCAATCACTCGCCAGGATGGCTCTACGTTCGCAAGGCCATGATGACTCCTCTTCGACCCAACTCTGAACCAATTCTGCAGTAGTGACTGCGCAGAACCCTGTTCCTAGTGGAAAGAACGGCAGTCTGGTGATGTTGACGGCTTGCTTACTGTCATCTCGGCATCCATGTATTGCGCTCGCAAGCATAGGACGACTCTCGTAACAATAGTATTGGAAGTGTATTACTGCGCCTCTTCCTTCTGACAGTACACTTCGCCGGTCCACAATAGACCTCATCATTTTATTTGTATTTTACGTGTGAAATTGAGAGTGACAAAGCTTTGAACTGCCCTGCTACACTGCCACCCTGCTGCCCTGATCGACGAGACGTTTTTGCGCAATAGTACTTGGTACCCCGCCATCGGGATAGCATGAGCACCTAGGCCCTTCCTTTACCTAAAATCAATAAGGTTGCCGCGAAGCATTATTCAGTCCAGAAGCCGCTTTTGACATATCGCGCTCCTTCAAGCCGTATTTAATCAGCGCCCGGAATACAGCGTGCCCACGAGCGCGAGCATTGCGAATATGGCCTCAACTGATGGTGGGCCTGCTTCGGCCCAGCCAGCGCAAGATGCTCCAGTCGTTGGGATGCCCTCGAGAACCAAGAGCAACCAGTCGATACCACCTCCGGGCCAGACGCTCACAGGAAAGCAAGAACACTGTGTGTGCTCCCGATCCCCAAGCCAGCGCATCCCAATGTGTATGCAAGATCAATTGCTGACACAATTGCCCTCGCAGACCTAAAACGTGAACTCGTTTCTGAACAAGTCAATTGGGAGATCTCGGAGCTGAACTCGCCCACCGCACTGCAAAGATTCGGCGCGCCTTTCAAGTCTGACTTCGGCGAGGTTTCGCCGCTTAACTCAGAGCTTCCCATACTCCGGTATATATTCGTCCACCACATTCGCGAGTTTCCCTTCCTCGACAAGGCTAAGGAGAAGGAGTTCTGGCAGGACAAGCTGCAAGCGGTACGTGAATGCTGTGCTCCCACGATCCCTTCAAGGGTCCTGTGCGTGCCTGCGAACTTGCGGCTTTGCGGCTAACCAATGTGTGTGAAACTCTAGTTCCTTGAGTCGTTTGCGAGCAAAAGTATTTCTACCTCAGAAGATCGATTGGAAGAGACAAAGCGGCGGAAATTGGCAATAAAATGTCGGAAGTTGGTGGAGCTGATGATGGTATCTGGCGTGCCGACGGCCTCGGGCTTCGAAGAGCGAATACGATTCGCTGAGATGGAGATTGTCGACCGGGATGCCATCAACACTGGCATGCTACACACGTTGCCTGAGGGCAACTTTGTCAACGGTTGGGACGTCAATGTTGCCGGAGTCCGCCTTATATCGGAAAAGAAAAACATCAGGACACACAAGCATGCGGCAAGTACAGCGTTTCTGAGCTTTGAGGGGCTGCATCTAACACCACACAGGAGTTCATATTGCGCGTCAAGAGAAAAGGAGATTTAGAACATTTCATTGGCAGACGTTATGGCGACTTCAGCCGCCTCCACAGGAAACTACGGGTTGAGCTGCCCGGTAAAGTTCTTCCTCCATTGCCCAGGAAGAACAAGTCGGACACGGCAGCTCAGGGTCTGCTGTCGGGCATCAACGGCGGTGGCAACGATTCTGATGCTAGCAGCATCTCATCCGTGTCAACTGTGCCCCCTGGCGAATCCAATGGTGGCTTCAGAGAATCCATGAAGAACCTGACCGTACGAGACCATCGCCGCAACGTATCGACATCCTCCCGCTCGTCACGTCGCCCAAGTATTGATGGGAGGAACCAGAGCCCCCTACCGAGTCCAAAATTCGACGTAAGTGACGATTAATGATGGTGTAAATGAATCACTGACCAAACTAGAATACCACCATTTTGTGGCGAGAGAACCAGAGGATATCACTGAGAGCGTTTCTTCGCTCGCTGTTGCAGAACGCTCAAATCTCCCAGACAAAGACCATGCGGGAATTTCTCACACACGGTCCAATGACACCGGCGGACAGTGATGTCGAGGACATTCACCGCCGAAAGGCTGTCGATGAGAGACGAATGGAGGAGCAAAAGCAGTTTTACGAAATCGCCAGAAAACGAGCTGCCGAGCTAGACGTCTACATGGAGCAGTTTCGTCAGGATATTGTCGAACGCAATGGCCTCACAATGCTGTTCCAGGAAATCAAAGACAAGGAAACCATCCAGGATTTGAGCATGCAGTATCAGAAATTCGCCGAGTGGATGCGGATTGAGGTTGCTGCAACAGTTTATCATCTATTCCTTGCTGAGGACAACTCGCCGGAACTGTTTGCCCAGATGAAGAGGATTCATTCCTTGATACCCTATACCCTCATGAAGAATGCCATTCGAATCGCAAACCCAGCTGCTGTCATGTCTAGTGTTCTCGACCTCTTCCTGGCACAACCTTTTGGCACTAGATCTCTCATGCAGCGAATCTTCTCGGCAACGCTGAATGACGGTATCCGCACCTTCCAGAAGAATATCGATGCGGTAGCCGCTAAGATCGGCGACGCCGTCTTCGTAGAGAAACTGAAAAAGTTCACCGATGCCGAGGAGCAAGTCAAGGTCGCCATCCGAGAGGAAGCCGAAGCCGATGATGTGGATATCATCGTGGCCATACTCCGATCTGAGCTGCTCGAATCATCACTCAACTCAGAGCAAATCGGTCGACTGTACAATGCATACGTTGCCTTCAACAATGCGGTCGAAAATGTAGACGACGAGCTCAAGCAGGGTGCCCAGCTTTTCTCTTACCTCAAGCAGCTCTTGAAGCTGTATACCAGGCAGCGCGACAAGGAGATGATGTTGCACATGATTGAAGAACCGGTCACACTGCAACTGCTTCGGGATTTGTTTACCATTTTCTACGAGCCGCTGGTCCGCGTCTACAAATCGGCAAACGTATACAACAGCATTACAGATTTCTCTGTCTTTATGGGTGATATGATACAGGTGAATGACGCGGACTTAACCCCTCTAGTTGGTACTAACACAGTTACAGGTTGTGGAGAAGTGCCGAGATGAAGACGCATCCGCCGATCCTAACCAAACCGTCCAAGCATTCATCGACCTTTGTCAGCGTCACGAGCACAATTTTTACAAGTTTGTACATGAAGTGCACACGCACGATAATGGACTGTTCACGCAGCTCATGGGCTGGATCGAAGGCATACTAGAGTTCTTACGGAAAGGACCAGCGGGCGGAGCCCTCGACATCAATGCACTTTTCGAAGGGGCGGTGTCCAGCGGCAAGCTAGACAAAAATGAAGCGATAGCCGAGATCAACCAGCTCATCGCCTGGCAAGAAGCGCGCAAAAAGTGGCACCACGACAAGACGCGGCAGAAGATGGCGGCCGAGGGGCATGCGGGCGTGGATTCGTCCATTCCCGGGGTCGCAAGCCTGCACGCGAGCGACTTCGGCCTCAACGACATGGATATGGAGAACATGGCATACGACGAGGAGTCGGACGACGAGGCCGAGGAGGAGATTCAGGATGAGCTCGATCCCATTGAAGCTGAAAGGCGAAGGAGGGCAAAGAGGCAGGATCGACTGAGGCGCAGCGCGGGCGAGCCGGTAAAGCCGACAGTGGGTGAGGTGCACAAGTTAAAGGATAACTTCTTGCAGATGTTGAGGCAGGTCCTGGCAGATTAGTTACTTGCGTTGATGGGGTAGAGGAGAAAATACCAATGCATGTGCATCGGATGCATGGGATTAGGGAGCGTAGAGGCATAAGGAAGAGAAATCAGCACCAAGGTACGCATAAGCGGCTTGGGACGGCTGCGAGTTCTCAAGGCCAAGGGACGGTGAACGGCTGGCAATGTAGACATAGGATACGGGGTAGAGGTTGGTATCACCGGGATTGGGGTCCATAATTGTTGGACTTAATTGTTTAACACATCGAAATAGAGAGGGTGCCGGTACATTGATGCACATCGCGGAAAGAAATTGAATGATGATTTGTTAGGTCGTCTTGAGTACGAACCAGTACTGCAACGGCTACAGGTGCTGGATAATGTTACAAAAACAACTTAAAAACAGCATCTAGGAAGCGAACATTGTAACGAGGTGTCTGTCTGTTTCTATACATGTTCGTGACGTGTCCGTTGAAATGCTTTGATCCACCCCTATTTCAAGATGTTGGTCATACAATCTGGGGTTTTCGAGATCGACTAAATGCCAGTATCCTGTTCCATGAGCAGGGTGAACGACTGCTACGGATGAAGCCTGACAACAATCACTGATTGGGGTATGTAGGTGTAGGCGCTGAGATATGTGCTTTCCATATCGTTGCTGGACCATTTACAGCACCGATCTAGATGATCTCCATACAAGTTAGATCCAGATAATGCGGGGACTGGAGGCGGTTCATACCGGGTGCTGCCCCTGTCACGGTTCGAAGCTTGAGCTCCACCTGGACAGTCTTCCAGTTGTGCCGAGGAATTGAGTGACCAATCAGAGCGGCTTAAGTCCCGATTACGAGCCCATTCAATTGAGCACTGAGCCGACTCTGGTCACTTTCGAATCATCATCGACTTTTTCGTCTTGGGCGAGCTCTTCCATCCCGGACTTGCAGGACAAGAGCCTGTGACACGTTCTGAATATCTCCCCTTCTCCACCAACAGTCGTCTTCGCACATACATCCCCAAATGGCTTCCCAAATGGCTATGAGGAGACTGGCCACTGGGTCTACCGTACGTTCCCATATTTCATCTCCCCCTCTGTCTCTGCTCTTGGTTGAGCCCAGCGCACAAGCTCTAGCATGCCCGGCTTTTGAGAAATATCCAGTACTAACTAAAATGTGCAGTTCTTTCGAGCGACAAGATGCCAGGCCAGAAACTTCTCTTCGACGCGCCCTGTCTGTATGTTGTCCCGTCCCGTTGCTGGTCAAGCTAGCAGCCAATCTAATTTCACGTGTCAACAGCTCGCATTATCGCCAACAGGCCCCTGCGAGCGAAGGAGGCTTCGGCTCATGTGAGCAGCAAATATCCCGTTATTGACCATGAGTATGATGCTATCGTCGTTGGTGCTGGCGGCGCCGGTCTCCGAGCCGCCTTTGGTCTGGCCGAAGCTGGTTTCAACACGGCCTGCATATCGAAGCTTTTCCCCACCCGAAGTCACACAGTTGCCGCCCAAGGAGGCATCAATGCTGCGCTAGGAAACATGCACGAGGACGACTGGCGGTGGCACATGTACGATACCGTCAAGGGCTCCGACTGGCTGGGCGACCAAGATGCTATCCATTATATGACCCGCGAGGCTCCTGCCTCTATTATTGAGCTGGAGAACTACGGTTGCCCCTTCTCGAGAACAGAGGATGGCAAGATGTGAGCAACCAATATCCCATCCCTCTGCCCCAATACTCATCACGCGCAACAGTTATCAACGTGCCTTCGGCGGGCAGTCACAGAAGTACGGAAAGGGTGGTCAAGCATACCGGTGCTGTGCTGCCGCTGATCGAACGGGCCACGCACTTCTACACACTCTTTACGGCCAGTCGCTCCGACACAGCACCAACTATTTCATCGAGTTCTTCGCCCTAGACTTGATTATGGAAGATGGGGAATGCCGAGGTGTCTTAGCATACAATCAGGAAGATGGCACTTTACATCGATTCCTCGCGAACAATACTGTCTTGGCGACGGGTGGTTACGGTCGCGCCTACTTTAGCTGCACATCGGCACACACTTGCACTGGCGATGGTATGGCGATGGTAGCCCGCGCTGGTCTTCCCAACCAGGATCTCGAATTCGTCCAGTTCCACCCCACTGGTATCTACGGAGCCGGATGCTTGATCACGGAAGGATCCCGCGGTGAAGGTGGCTACCTGCTAAACTCGGAAGGTGAGAGATTTATGGAGCGTTACGCACCAACTGCCAAGGATCTTGCTTCTCGCGACGTTGTATCCCGATCCATGACGATGGAAATTCGGGAAGGACGTGGTGTTGGTGCTGATAAGGACCACGTCTACCTGCAACTGAGCCATCTGCCCGCCGAGATTCTCCACGAGCGTCTTCCGGGTATCTCTGAAACGGCTGCCATCTTCGCTGGTGTCGATGTCCGAAAGCAACCCATTCCTGTGCTGCCCACTGTTCACTACAATATGGGTGGTATCCCCACGAGATATACTGGTGAAGTCCTCACTGTCGATGACGCCGGCAATGACAAGGTTGTTCCCGGTTTGTTCGCCTGCGGAGAGGCTGCCTGTGTCTCTGTGCATGGGGCCAACCGACTTGGTGCTAACTCCCTGTTGGATCTGGTCGTGTTTGGCCGCGCCGTTTCCCACACCATCCGTGATAACTTCACGCCGGGCGCTGCGCACAAGCCCCTCAGTGCTGATGCGGGCGCCGAGTCGATCGAGGTTCTGGACCAGGTCCGTAACTCGAGCGGCCCCAAGAGCACGGCCGAGGTTAGACTTGCTATGCAAAAGACGATGCAGACTGATGTCAGCGTCTTCCGAATGCAAGAGAGTCTGGACGAAGGTGTCAAGAAGATCCACGATGTCGACCAATTGTTCCCCCAGGTTGGTATCAAAGACCGTAGCATGATCTGGAACTCAGATCTTGTCGAAACACTCGAGTTGAGGAACTTGCTTACTTGCGCGTGAGTGTCTCCCCGTACAAATTTGAACAAAGGCGTGATTGAAGACATTTTGCTAATAACATCAGTACCCAAACAACCATTGCTGCTGCAAATCGAAAGGAGTCCCGCGGCGCCCATGCCCGCGAAGACTACCCAGACCGTGACGACGTGAACTGGATGAAGCACACTCTGACGTTTCAGAAGAAGCCCCAGGGTCCGGTCGAATTAGGGTATCGGCGTGTCATTGGTACCACCTTGGATGAGGCTGAATGCAAAGCCGTCCCGCCGTTCAAGCGTACATACTGAGTGAAACAATCAATTACTGGGTGTTCGAGTCGAGTTGAGATATCCTGAGTATAGTAATGCCAAGTATGTGGCAGTGGGTGATACGAAACGCTATATTGAGTGGCAATAATATCCTCCCATTCATGGGGGGCTGTCAGTAACAAATTTAAGGCGGGGAGGGGCTGATCCATTTTCCAGTTGGAGCTGCTGGACTGGAACCTCGGATTGTGTATCTTAGGCGTGCTTTTAGGCGATTCATGTATACAGGGAGAAATGCATTTGAGGTTATGATTTTTAGGATGTTGGCTGCAATCGAAACAACGCTGTCGACTCGGATACAAAACAAAAGCTACAATGTAAGAGGGAGAAAAAGAGAAGAAGAGAAAAAGAATAGACAAGGGTGTTGCGAACTAGTGAACACGAATGAGAGAACCCTCACTGTCTGGGACTGGCCCACGCTCAATTGTATTCGAAATTTCATGCGGCTACCTCACTTGTTTTGTAGTCCTTTTACCTGGGATCGGCAAGCACTGTTGAGGATTATGTGAGCAGTCGACAGCAACCACCTCAGGTATCCATCTTCTTATGTCCTGTCCGATTGCTCTTGATCTGGAAACAGTAGAGTATTCATGGGCCAAATCAGGGTAGCTCACGTTCTAGTCTCGTATAACTTCAGTGATACTTCAGAGGTGAAGGATTGGGTATATTTTGGTCATTGATGAATATTGCCAAAGTAGGTAAATAGGATGTCGGCTTTTGATCTTAACCCAATTACTCCTCGACCTCCGGCAAGTTGATCGAGACAATACTCCAGCCTGCAAGTCTTGCCATATAATCACACGAGTCCCAATACGTATACGCATCATATGTCGCGTCGGCTGGTGTAGTTGGTCACTTCGCTGGTAGATAAGTCCCGATTTGAGCCTCGCCCACTTGGGTTGGTGACGAGTCGCGGGTTCGAATCCCGCAGCTGACACACAAGGGGGTTTAGTCAACCCTTACGGCGCGCTGCCCACCTTGTTGACTTCGCCTACCTAGCGATAATAGGGAGATTGGTGCAGTTTAGGATTACGAGCATCCTAGCCAGTCGACCGTCAAGCACTACGTCGGCGGAATATAACTCGACAGCCGGTCCAGAATTCGAATCGTTAATCCGACCCCTTATCGGACCTCGCCTATCCGATAACGCTCGTCGGCGAACCCGTCCCCTCACGATAGAAGGCGCGCAGCACGCCCCCTCGCCGCGATTCTTGCGAGCGTCTAGACCACGTTACGGTCTATCCACTTGAGCGTATGGTTGAGATGTATACGCTCGACGAGAACCCCAATTAGCAGATACTACGACTTGTCGCGACAAAAAAAATAGTCGAGCATCTTCTGCACATCAGCAGCATCCCACCCCTGAGGACGAATTTAAGTGCCACATTACCACGCTTATCGGTAGTTCAGGCAGGGGTTGTAGCACAGACTTAGGGAGGGACAGGAGGTTTAGTAGTCGTTTGGCTACAAGTTTACCTGTATAACCGCCCGACGCGGCTTAAGGGCCCGCTATATCATCTATAGCCCCTTAAGGGAGTACTTGTAGAGGTACCGAGGGTTAACACCTACGGCGTATTTAATATTATTTTCATATGTCGCCCTTTGGGGTATATCGAAATTTGAAGCGAAAGTATGATTTGATTTGATTAAAGTTCCCTAGACCCTTGGCCGTAGTTGGACTGAGCCCTCTTACAACTTCTCCCCTCTGGGTATTATGGAGGCTTCTCCTAGTATCAAATATTTCATCAATCAGTCCTATGTACATTGTGACCGGTACTCAGAGCTGTGACTACGCATTTGCGTCTGAGTAGAAGAACTCCCAAATGAGTGATAGCGACTGTTCAAGTTCCGTATCCCGAATGATCTATAGTCGTAAATCGCATGTCCGTTAAACTTGCATTAGTTCAGCGGATAAGTTACTCTTGTCTCCTGTGTTATACAAAGATCCAGCATTATTGGCAAGTCAAGGCGTATTGATACTTGGTCGATGCTTAGTCGAAGGGTATTCTACGCAGACTCTCTCCTCCACCTCGCTTCTTCATCTCCTGGGCTGCAGCAAGACTGCTAGGGACCTTGATGCCACAGCAGTCGCCCCAGCTGTTGAGTTGGTGCATATGTTTGACGCCATTTTCTTCCACTAAGACGGCACCACCCTTCGTCTCGTCTTCCTCGCTGGCCACCCCCAGTTCAGCCTCCGTGCTCATACTCTCTACCGCGGGGACCAAAGAGCCAAACAAAAAATGTTGCATGACTGGCAACTTGCGCAAGACCTCAGCCACAAACATCTTCTTCATCCCGCCCTCAATTTTGTTCCAACTTTTGGCGGACGAGATGTCATCCAGCATGGGACTGTGCCACCGCAACCCCTTGACCGTCTTGGTGCTGTTGACGAAGCTCACCTGACCCAGATACAAAAAGTCGTGGCCAAACTCCTCGATTGTGAGGTCGTGGTGGATCGCCCGCGGTGTGATGAAAGGATGGTGCAGAAGCTGGCTGGCCCCAAATAGAAACGGCAAAAACTGATAATCATCCAGTCCCCAAACACCATGTGAGCCAGCTGGTTCAAGGTAATAGGTCGACTGAATAGTGCGCATCAGTTCCAAGTACCGGACAAAGACCTTCAAAATCAGAACCTTGAAGTCTGACGTCTTCAAAATCTGCAGTTGATACAAGCATAGAAGCCATATCATGAAGTTGAGCTCATGGCCCGAACCGTAGTCTATTCTTGTACGGTTGCCAAAACATTGCATCAGATATGCTTGCACCTCGGAAACCGCCTCGGGTGATGTGATACCCAGCTTTTGATGCCACAAAGCGCTCGCATTTTTGGCTTTGTCCAGGAAGGTCTGGAATAGCTTGTTGCCAAAGCGGGAGCCTCCCGAGTCATTCGGCGGCGTGTCTTGCACAAGCACCTCTGCCTCGTCCAGTATGGAAAGGATCGAGTTGACAGGAGCGCTTAAATCCGCATCTCTGATGGCAGAGATTGGGGTGTCCACGACGGAATCTGAGAGGCCGAAGATGAAGGCCAGGATGAGGTCATATGTGGGCGACGAGAGAAACAGCTCGTGGTCCTTAGTAGACAAGATTCTTCTAGAGGGGACCTGGTAGGACAGTGACGACGCGTCGGGACGTGACGGCAAGGTCGGGGTCTCTGGGATAGGGACCGGGCTGGACGGTGGAGCGCGCCGGCGTCTCGGCTCCAGCTTCGGGATCTTGTCCTTCAGATTTGGAAGCGTCGAGGGCGCCGGATTGGTAGGTGGTTCTGCAGCCATGTTCTTGACTTATTTTATCAGTGTAGTCTATTTGAGTACTGCGAGCGGTCGTATGGTCAGATGTCACACAGCTTAGTAAAGATTGGAGACGGAGGTTGGAGGTCGCTAGAAAGCTGGAGAGCTTGGAGCCGCAACTTGACAAAGCGGCGAGGAGGTTGCCCCGCGGTCAATTGCCAACTGCATGCTACCCTGGACCTGCAGCGCATCCTAGAAAGGCGGGGCTCCAGCTCCCTTGCGAATTTTCATCACGCAAACTTTCGATTCAACCTTTGACTGCGACAAACACAACTCCAGCGAAATTCACAGGATCATCAAACGTGCCACAACATGACCGTAAATACTGAGCCTCAAGCATTGCTGTCGCACCTGCCTTGTGCTGACGGTTCTGCGACATTCTCCTTCGCGGGCTACACCATTGTTGGGGCCGTCAATGGGCCCATCGAGGTCCAGAGACGAGACGAGCTGCCCGAGGAGGCTGTTATTGACGTAGTCGTACGACCCGCCGCAGGGGTTGGAGGTATGAACATGGCACGAACATGGCACGATTAATTGAGTTTGAAAACACTGCAACTGACGCTCAATTATTTATATAGGAGCGAGAGAACGACATCTAGAATCACTTCTGCAGTCCACCCTCCGCCAGATCATCCTCGTCGACAACTTCCCACGAACTTTGATACAAATCACCTTGCAAGTCACTGTAGCACCCGAGAACGAATACTTAAACACCAAGCTTATCCAGGCCAGCTCGGTAAGTCATAACTCCAACGAGTCTGAGGATGGAAGTCGGCTCGCATCATCGGGTGTCGGCATTCCCCATGCACGGGGGCTGTACTGTACTGATCGCCATATCATAGAATCTACCCATATTACCGGCCTTGATACAGACTTCCTTACTGTCGCTGCTCTCGGCGGCTATTCCCCTGACGGCCACCTTGACATCGACCGCTTTCGCCGTTCTCTCGGAAGAGGGAAACCGTCGCATTGTGATCGACCCTACAGCTCGTGACGTTGAGCAGGCGGAATCCCTGCATGTTTTTGCATTTACCTCTCACGGCGAGCTTCTTCTCGCTGAGAGCGAGGGTAACTTCACCATGGACGCGTGGGACCAGGTGGTGACCATGGCTCAAAGCCAATGCTGTCCAATGAGATTCGAGAACGTGGACATGATGGGCGACGATGCGGAAGCTGGCGCAGACTTGACCCGGTTTACTCGCTCCATCGTGGAAGCGAAGATAGCCTCGGATCTTTACTGGAAGTGATGAATCCCTTGTGTGTTGCATCACAGTCTAGTTTTACCAATTTTGGGACCGACGAGTGCAGCATCTCATTTGATCCATCAGGCAAGACTCTGAACAACGAATGCATCAGGTCAGGAAATGGCGGCACCAGGAAAACGAGGATAAACGAATGGAAACCTCGTAAGATAGCCTGTTAGCCGCCTCTTGGACGAATGCCTCGTGGATTGCGACGGGTGGGAGGCAACCCGTGGAATACTCTCCAGGAGTGTCGATCATGGTGGGTTGGAAACTGTCTTCTTGTCGACAATGCCGATTCGAGCACAGAGAGACTACGACATGAATAGGAAACGGGATTCGTCATTGTTGTCAAACCATTGTAGAACGCGACGAATGCTTCGAGCTGAGATGGGTCTGCCACAGGGCCGTGTTTGGAATTGCCGTTGTGGATAAGGGCGACGTTTCATCTCATCATCGTACGAATCCAAGTCCGACTTGCGACAGAATCAAGATGATTGCTTCGCGAAGGATTCGCAGCAGACAAAGTTGACTGGTCAGAATGGTGGAAACAAAACGTTCTCTATGTCATGGGCTATTCTTGTCGCTCTCGAGAGCTTAGGTGGTACCGAGGGTATGTTTAGGTGGTGCGATAAGAGCAAATTTCGGGACCTTGCCATGGACAAAAACGGGGTTTCCGCCGACCAGAGTGGCGGCAATCTGACGGCACTTATCCCCCACCCCAAACGCTGTGTGAAGATCACAAGGGGAGAGGTGTTGCTTACGACTAGTATACCAGTGCTCGATTCGTTGTCCGTTCCAGGCTTAAAACAAGCAGGAAACTGGCAGCATTATGCGGCAGACAGTGCCGTGCTGCTGAGATTAGGAAATCCCAAGGACTTTCCAGGAGCTCTTTACAAGTGGGCCAATATGGGAGGGAAAGGAGAAAAGCGGGCTCGACGGGCGTTGCAGCAGATTCCCGTGACTTGAGACGACTAGGCCACGCTAGCCCCGCTCCTTAGACCCTTTCGCCTGCAAAAACCCCTGTGCCCGCGCGCAAGCCGAGGCCCCGATGACGAGAAGCCTGACATTTCCAAATCCCAGGCTCCTGTACTGAGGAAACCAAGGCATTACCAGCCGTCGACGAAGAGCGCTGGGGTTCGATGGTCAAACTCACCGTCTCTCCCCTATCAGCGCTATCGTCTAGACTCTGGAGACCCCCTTCAACCCCCTAGTGGGTTAAACGCCATGGCAAGCAACAACCCGGCCATGGCCCCAATTGTGACACAAACTTGCCCCACCAAGCTGCCACTCAGGTAGTCAAGCACGGATGGCGGCAATAGGCGACCACTGGAGCTCCTGTTAGCCAATCCTCCTCTGGGTTTGCAAGTATCACTGTGATGAGGGTCATAAAGATGGGCGAGCCGTTGCATCACTTGTGTGTTCTTACTTCTGCTTCTCGAGTCTTTCATTGTAGACCCGATTCAGTTCCATTCAGTCCCGCGTGCGTCAGCAGCGAAAGCAGAGCTCCGGTAGTTCTTGCAATTACCTTGTGTCTTTGCCTCATCAGTTCAGTCCCTACTCGAATATTGCCTGCAACCTTCACTTGCCTTTTTTGAGGTGCCATTATTTATTTTTCGGCTTTGACAGCACATTTTACTCCTCGTTATAATACTCCGACCTTCGTCTAGACTCGAGGATCACCTAACTTTTAGTTATTGTTTTCGAGCACTCTTTCCATTCCTCGAATATTTACCTGTCAGCGATCCTAGGCCTCTTTGTTTTGCCAGCCCATAGAAGATATTCCCCCGATAGATCGAGTGTGTCTTCTCTGTGTCGTTCTGCAAGATACCCTCCAGTGTTGCTCTATTGGTTCACCTACTTTCGTTCGAGTCTATCAGACGCCCGCAGTCGTGAGACCGGCATTGCTTGCTTCTGCATCCTTCTGCATCCTTCTGCATCCCCCAGAATCCATCACATTCGCATCCACCGTCAAACCCCACAGCAAATATCACTCGCCTAGCGCAGCATCAAATCTTGGAATTGAGGCAGTCTCGTAAGTCTTGTCACCCTGCGTTAGCCCATCAGGACACATGGCCATTGCGCGTTGACCGCCACAGCTGTGAGTCGTTTCAAGCTTCATGTACTGTGACTGACGCATTGTGCTACCAGATTCAGCACGCTGAAGAAAGTGAGATCACACGACAGCGGTGTGTGACGTGCGTTAATACAGTTTGTCGGGTTTGGAAGCCGATATCGATTACATCTGTTGAACACAGTCCCACGCCATCAGCAATTTGCAAAATCCGGCAATCGGACACGGCTTTAGGACGCTCCAATTTGTTAACTGCGCAGCCCACCCCCTGCCAGTTGCCAAGTTTAGCACTTTATCCTGGAGCTGCAGCGCTATCAATCTCGCCTGACTCGGACAAAAATGGCGGCATTAGTGACATCTCCCACTGCGATCCACCCGGTCCTCAGTAATCCTCCGGTCGAGTCCGAGGGATGCAACAATAAATCCCACATCCCAGAACGTCGCAAGAGCACGCCGAGCTCCATCAACACTCGACCGAACATTCCGCTGTTGCCCCTCGACTTAGCCCAGTCTTTTCGCAATGCCGGCCAGGATGACTCGATAGGCGTGGCCAGCCCTATTTCGTCCAAGAGTAGCAACTTCCCCCCGCCGCTTCACGCCCAAGGCCACCGCAAAAACGCCCTATCCAGAGAGTCTGTGCCTCGCCAGACCTTTATGAAGGCGTTGGCCTCGGTTGCTCGCAGTAACAAGCCCGAAGCCCTCTCATTGACCGGCATGTTGTCCGCACAACGACCCAGCGCCGACCAGCGCCCTGGCTCGTCCTCGTCTCAGCGACTGTCCGATGCGCTCAATGAACTCGCCAACCGGGGCAACACCCCCACTACTGCGCTGCCTTCCATGCAGTCGCCTTGCTTCTATCACCAGCGCTTCGATGACGCCGTGGACATTGACAAGGTCCTCGAGGAGATCAAGAACGATGAGTGGATGTCCCACTCCAGGCTGGTCCAGACGGCAACGGGCGTGCGTGAGGTATCCAAGCAGCTCCAGCGCCGGCCCATTCGCCGAGCGGTCCGCAACATCATGATTGTTACCAAGGCCCGTGACAACGAATTAGTCCTTCTCACGCGCGAGTTGGCCATGTGGCTGCTCAGAACTCCACGCTATGGATCAGACGTTGGAGTCAATGTTTACGTCGACGCCAAGCTCCGAAACTCGAAGCGTTTCGGTGCCGCCAGCATAATCGAAGACGACTCGCGCTTCCATTCAATGCTGCGCTACTGGTCCCCGGATCTATGCTGGAGCCAGCCAGAAAAATTCGATCTCGTTTTGACTCTCGGGGGTGATGGTACCGTGTTGTTCACATCGTGGCTCTTCCAGAGGGTTGTTCCACCCGTGCTGTCTTTCAGTCTCGGAAGTCTCGGCTTCTTGACGAGCTTCGAGTTTGAGAAGTACAAGCAGCATCTTAACCGCATCATGGGAGAGGAAGGCATGCGTGTCAACCTACGCATGCGTTTCACCTGTACTGTCTTCCGTGACGGCGCACATGAAATGGAAGAGGGCGAGCAATTCGAGGTTCTCAACGAGCTCGTCATTGATCGCGGTCCGTCGCCGTACGTGTCCAACTTGGAGCTGTACGGCGACAATGAGCTCTTGACCGTTGTCCAGGCGGATGGCTGTATTTTCTCCACACCAACTGGTAAGTCTAACCCGAATACCCCAACCCTATCATACGAGTATGCTCATCAACTTTGCAGGATCAACCGCTTATTCGCTCTCTGCTGGTGGCTCGCTCGTCCACCCTGACATTCCGGCCATCCTTCTCACCCCAATCTGCCCCCACACTCTTTCCTTCCGGCCCATGGTCCTCAGTGACACTATGCTCCTGCGTGTCTCGGTGCCGCGCAATTCTCGTGCCACAGCTTATTGCGCCTTCGACGGCAAGGGCCGTGTTGAGCTCAAGCAAGGCGATCACGTCACCATCACTGCTTCGCAGTACCCGTTGCCCACTGTTATGCGCACCGGAACGGAATGGTTTGACAGCGTCTCTCGCACTCTGCAGTGGAACACTCGTGCCGCCACTCAGAAGGGCTTCGAAAGCCAACAGGACGGCGAATGCCCCAAGGAAGAGGAGGAGCCCGAATGGGATATTGACACGGACTCGGCTTGCTATGCTAGCGAAGAAGGCAGCATCAGCGCCAGTCCATTGCGGCGTCAGATGAGCCTCCTGGGCATGTAAACAATGCCCGATAATCGCACAACGCATCATGGTTGGATATAGACAGAGAGTTTCGTTAGCCAAGAGTTGGAAGATATGCATTCGTCAAGAAACGTACATTCGCATAAAGCATAGCATATGATACCACATCATAGAGAGATCAGACGGTCGCTACAGACACAACTACTCTCTGGGAGTTTTATGGGAATTGGCATAGCATCAGCATCCGCATCCGCATGTTGCCACAGGACAACAACGACAACAACATGTGAAAATCGTCAAGAACCCGATTGAATTAGATGACGCTCGGACACACAGCACTAAAATACAGTAATTCAGCGTCGCGTTTGATTGCGGGAAATGAGATTCCAGTCCATTCCGTGACCAAGAATTTAACAATATTCGTGACTAGCGACTAGTAATCATTTGTGGTGACCATGGCTCGTCTGTGGAAGGGTAATGATCCTTTTCCATGATGCCTTGCCGCCACTGTGGTGTGACTATCGGGCTGTGCAAATTCGTGTGACATGGCCACAACAGACTCTTGGTTGCCGTATCACCCTGCCTTTCTCGCCTCATAGTTAGCTGCTCCATAAATTTCAGTCAATAGGGATGCAGGCTTCCTCCCGGTGATTCCGCCTCATCACACCTATTTCTTTCTACGACAAGTGAATACTCATCTAACCGCATTGACCACCTTTTTGCATGCCCCCCCATTTTGCAGGGAATTTCTACGCCTCAACAACACGACGTCTCTCAATTTACCTCGCAATTTCTCCCTATCTACGTACGAAATGGCTAATCCAGTGGAGAATAGTCTGGACGATTTTGAGCAGCGAATCGAACGCGCTAAAGAGCTTGTCCGTCAGGGCTCTTCCCAGGCCGTAGCAGCTCATCGGTACGGTATCAAGGGGACTACACTGTCCTACCGTATTCGTCACGGTAATTCGCATCGCGACGCCGCCTCCAGGCAACAAAAGTTGACTCCAGAGCAAGAGGAGGTTATCGTGAACTGGATCCTACACGAAGAAGTGTGTGGACGGGCTCCTAGCAAGCGTTATGTGGCCGACTTCGCTGCCGAAATCCTCCTTGCTCAAGGGGATAACAATACACTTGGCCAACACTGGGTGGATCGCTTCGTTAGCCGCCATCCACAGATACGTACCAAAATTGGGCGCGTCGTAGATGCTAGCCGAGTTAGAGCGTCCGATTCAAACAAGATCCGAGACTTCTACACCCTCCTCGAACGCTTACGTACGAAGTATCGTATCAAACCCGACAACGAGTATAATATGGATGAGACAGGTGTCCAAGAGGGGGAATCTGGGCATGGTACGGTTATTGGGACATCTAATTCACGCCGGGTACGCGTATCAAAGTCGGACGCTTCGTCGTGGTGCTCCTGGTTAGAGTACATTTCGCATACCCAACGGGGTACACCTGTCTGCGTATTTTCCGGCAAGAGAGTCCAAGCACAGTGGTTCCCAGACCAAAATATCCCTGAGTGGGAATACACCGCGACGAGTAAGGGCTGGAGTAATAAAGTTATCGCAAGTAGGTGGTTAGATCAGGTTTTTCTCCCCGAGACGAAGCCTAGGGGTACCGAATGGCGACTCCTTATCCTCGACGGCCACCAGACACATATTCATGCCGAATTTATGTGGAAAGCCTACTCGAATAGAGTCGCCGTGCTGTATTTACCCTCACACTGCAGTGACGATCTCCAGCCGTGCGATGTCGGGCCGTTCTCACCTTTGAAGACCTACTACCGCCAAGAGTTCAGGGCTTACGCTTCCTACAAGGCTACAGCCCAAATTTACAAGCAACGTATGCTAGAAGCATATCTACGTGCCTCGGAGAGAGCCTTTATTACGGAAAATATTAAATCTGGCTGGCGGAAGACTGGTATATGGCCCCTAGGCTCCGAAGGACTAGTCGACGTATCTTGTGATCCTCCGGAGCCTCATACACCAGATCCTCCGCCTCATATATCACCACCCTTGGTTGCTTTTACTCCTCAGAAAGCGCAGCAACTATCTAGCCAACTACAGTCGATAGAGAAAGCCGAGGGCGGGGTATCTCGTAAGATTCGTACCCTAGTAGGCAAGGCGGGCAAGGCCCTTACACTCCAGGCCGCCGAGAATGCCAAATTACGTATTGAAAACGAGCAACTATATAAGGAACTCGATAAATACGCTCCAGATATACGCCAGCCCGTCGAGCCAGACCCGAATAAAGTATTCGTTGACTTATCAGCGATCCGAACAGCCCAGGACAAGCGAAATAAGCGAATACGGCCTATTTTACCGGATAAGCAGTTAGAAATTGATACTTTTCTCGAAGGAAGAGTCCCTCCTAAAAAGAGGGCTCGAAAGAATATATCATAGTCTTCGGACACTTAAATTAAGTATGTTCTGTATATAAATAATATGGACGAAGTATTTAGGTTGATTCAGTTAGACCCTGCAAAATGGGGGTGCATGCAAAGAGGTGGTCAATGCGGTTAGGTGAATAACATCGTACATGACTTGACTGTTCCGCGTCTGGTCTCGAATCAGGTTGTCTTATCTCGTCTCAGCTCACAGCTACTCAGTACTTATTATCTGTCCTACATACTGCCCATCTTGGTAGCTCTGATAGTGCACTAGGACGCCTTCAGTTGATTCATGTCTTCTTAGATGGCCTCAATGATTGATCACCATTGACTCCTCCTAATATACAGGTTAGATATACTTATCATACGCCCGTTGTATATATATATATATATATGATGCATGTCATTTCACCTCGTCTCATACCTTATCACCGACCCAAGGGCTGCAGCGAAAACTGTTGTTCATCGACATTCTTCTCTCAGTACTATTTGCCTCTACTACGTAATCCTAACAACTACACCATCTACTTCCCCAAACCTCGAGAATGGGCATCTAGACTAATGTAGCTTTTCCAAGATGTGTGTAAACAGCTGCGGCGCCAAACCCCGCTTCTCCATTCTCCCCAAGCCAATGCCAACGAGTCACCTCCTCTAACTGAGTGATATGAATACTCGAGTAGCCGAGTGTGAAGCTTTCATATGCGTGGACGCGTGAACCTCTACAGCAATGGCAACTACAAATACCCAACTCAATGTCATCCTCTCTTTCTTCCTCTTGTTGTTCTTCCATGGCATCAAGGACTCTGGCGGTGTTCTCTCTGTCACTCGGCCCATCAAGTTCAACGGGGCTACATTCTCAAAGTGAGTTGTTCCAACAAATTTCTGCTTGTAAGGGCGAACCGGAGGCGGTTGTTCGAAGCAATTTGTATCCTCCCCACATAATGCAGAATGCAGCTTGCCGTGGCCATTGATTGGCCGATCGAATGTCGATGCATAAGCATCAAGCCCCTCCACAAGAGAGGACATGGAGAGCGTTCTCTCTCAACGCCAGTTCCCCTGGCTCAGCGACAGCAATCCCGCCACGCAGTCCATATCCGGTTTCTTGCTGGGGCTGACCTCGCCGTGCATGAAGCGTTCCACTTCGTTGACGCCTTTCCTGCCCTTCCTACCGGGGGCATCGCCCTTCCCAGAGTTGCCATCCTCGAAGATCGACACCGAGCTATCCACGGCCCTGCCTCCACGCATCCGCGGCATGGGTGCCGTGTTCGACCGCGACCCCAGCACCGTCCGCTTGACCACTGCTTTCTCTCCCAGAGCGCGTCCAACCCGCCGCGGGTTGCCGACCGGCTTCTGCGAGGTCTGTGTCTTCGTCTTGGCGGAGGCACCTGGGGGCAAGGGCCGCCGCCGCCGGTTGTTGTTGTTGTGGTGGTGGTTGTTGGTCGTCGGGTTTCCCTCTTCGTCCGGGCTCCAGTTCTCCTTGTCCGAGTCACCGCCCGAAGGGCTCAGGACCAGAGCCAAGCCGACGTTGTTCGACTTCTTTGCAGCAGGGCCGACGTCCTCCTTGTTGTCGACGACTTCAACATCGGCAGCGACGGGCAGTGGGTCCTGAAGAGCACCGTGTTCGGGAGAGGGTCGGGCCTGTATGCGCGCGATGCTGCTGCTGCTGGATCGGCTGAGCCTGGGTTTCTTGCCCGAGTCGCGTCGCGTAGGCGGGGCGTTTCTTTTGCCAGGATTGGATTGCAAGACGTGGTTGCTGGGAGGGGAGTGGTTGTGAATCATGCCGCTGAGGGTGCTCGTCTGGCTGCTCGAACGCAACAGCGAGATGGCCGCGATTGCCGAGCCCGAGGACTCGTTCTCGGCCTGGGCAGTGAGCTCATCCATCGTGTCGGGCTCGCAGACCGACTCCCATGCATGAACATTACGCGATCGACCGCGCGTCAGTTGAGGAGGAAGACTCGCGGTGAGGGTCGAGATGGGTGGTAGCGTGATGCCGGGCAAAGCACTCCTACTCCGCTGCAGCGTTCGGTGATTGCGGACGGGTGGTAACGTTGCAATCTCGACGGGAAGCTGGGTCGGTACAGGTCGTGGGGGCGACGACCGCGAGGATAGAAGCTCCGCCTTGCCCTCGAGGGAGAAGGTGATGCGGACGGATGAAGAGGTCGAGGGCGGCAGCAGGATGGATGCCGGTGAGTTGTTGGCCGTTGAATTGGCCGACGAAGGGAAGGATTCGAGTCTATATATGACGTGGTTGGTCAGCAAAACACATTGATATCACAAGTAGTAAGTCGCAAGTCGATGCATACCTCAGTGACTCGTCCCCAGGTCGGGAGAGTGTCGCGGGAGTAGAGAAGGAGGTGCCAACGTTCCACCGGTTCGACAGATACCCTATCGAGCTGGACAGAGAGTGGGACAGCAGCTGCGACCCTCCGTCTCCATCGCCGCGTTGTGATGAAGGCGGCGTGCAGCTTATTGCCGAGTCCCTCCGCTCCTGTTTCTCCTGTTTTGATACCTCGGCCTCGGCCTCGGCCCCCGCCGCATCCCCAAAGACTCTAGCTGGTTGAGAAGCTTCGGGGGACAATTGGGTCGAGTGCTGAGAGCCAGCAGCTTCGGGGGTTAGAGCACGCTGATCCATCCCAGCCGCCGAAGCATCCTCGGGGCGTGTCTCCCCGTCCTCGCTCGAGCCGGACGCATTGGCGTTTCCATAATTCGCCGGGTCGGAGGATAGAACGTGCATCCCACCCCCATACCGAAGTGCGGCGATCTCCTGCAGGGAGAGAGGACGCGATTTTCGGCGGTCATTCTGGCGGCGGTTTTGGAACCATATCTACAAGGCCGACGTCATTAGCCCCCATTGACTCTGCCAACGGCCAGTGCAGACACTTCGGGAAACGCAGCTAGCGCGTAGTGGGGCCAAAACTGACCTGAACTTCCTTCTCGTTAAGAGAAACGCGCTTCACGATATCGAGACGCGCCGCCTTGTCGGGCTTGGGATTCGAGTGGTACGCCGCTTCGAGGATTGATTTGTCTTGTGTACTGTGCAGATTAAGAGCATTGTCAGCCTGGATGACTCCGCAAGAGGTCGAGCAGGGCCCTGGGGCGCGCGTACGTGGTCCTCTTCCGCTTTCCTTTGGGGTGTTTTTCTGAATCCATCCGTTGGCTCGAAAAGCTCGGGTCCAATTGGAACGACGATTCGAGCGAAAGACTGGACGAGTCGGGATTGCTGCACTGCGAGCTCAGCATGGCCGCGTCTTGACTCCCATGCCGGGGAGAAGAGGTCGGGGAGGGAGCGTGGTGGGACATGGCGGTCGTCGAGATGGGAGGGTGGTGACGAGCGAGGTTATGACTGCATCGTACAACAGACTGGACGCGAACAACAACGAGCAGCAGTGCGTCCTTCAGGTATATACGTGTGAGATTGATGCTCTCGCGGAGACGTTGGAGAAGTGCACAAGTCAGAACGGAGGACGCACGCGAACACTGGGGTCGGGTGGTGGAAGAAAAGGGTGGAGATGTGAAGCGAGACAATATGGTGGTCGGGGGCGAGCGTGTCGAGCTTGCATTTGCATCAACGTAGATCAGAGCGCGTGTAGAGTGGAATTGGCCTAATTATCGCTCGAGCGCCCGGACCCCTGCCGCGTCGAGATCTCGCGTCGCGCTATTGGTCAATCAGCTGCGACCACTACTCGAATAGGAAGTCTCTTGACTTGCTTTGTTATGGCAGCTGCCATCACCAAGTGCAACCGACGAAATTCTTTCCATGCCAAAATATCATCTCGTCCCAGGTCCACTTTCCAACGCCGACATTCTTGCCCACATGGCTCCAACAACCAACAGCCGTAGACACGAATGCAGCTGCGAGCGGATATTGGCACATGCCGTATCTTTCTCCTCGATCCATCCTACTAAGCCGTCGCGGGGCCCCGGGCAGATCGGTCCACAGTCGAAAGCCCGTCTGTTGTAACGTTTGCATGGTCTCATAGCACGTTAGCCAATGCACTTGAATGCGCTTGACACTCTAGCCTTGCCGTTCCCGCCAGATTGAACTCGATGGGAACAGGGATTAGGTCATTTGCACGTCAAAATGCACCCCGCGTTGGGTTAGAGTCCTATGCGGCTCGAGTGCACGCGGTTAAAGTGTCTGTGGGGTCCAGCGTCATTCGGCCCCGGAAGTTTGAGGATCTGCTGTTGGAGAAAGCGTGCCCATATGCGTTCCCACCCCTGTCGGCCGTTCAAGTCAAGGATTGTGAACCGACCAATACAGTACGAAGTATACTGTCTAAGGTGGCCGTGTAGGATCATATTCTCCTCAGTCACGCCTTTGCAACCCTACCGTGCCCCCGTGGCTACGGCGCCATTCCCACACGGTTACCGCCGCGTGTTGTGTGCTTCATCTTCTCTGGCCCTGAGACTATACGGTCGTCTGTGCAAGGGCTTGGAAGTTGTTCATTCATTCTGCAGATTTGCCATTGCTGTTTCCGTATTGACTTGATGGTCATACCGTCCCTATACATTCTCTGCGCCAATTTCATCATATCATATCCTACTGGTATTGTAGACTCTCGGAGGTGGGTTCGGTATCGACCGATGAAGAGCAATCCACAACAAATCGCGTGTATTCAAAACCCTCTATTTTTCCTGTTGGATTCCAAGGCCGGTGATCATATGCATTGCCCGCCCCCAACAAGTTTTGCACAGACGTGGAGATCTGAACTTGATCATCGAGGCTGATGGCCATGGTCAGTCCACCTCGCGATTCCTTGTTTGTCCGAGAACGCTGGCAAAGTCATCGGGTGTGTTTATCAAAATGCTTTCCGGCTCATTTCTCGAGTCCGTACATGACAAAACATGGTTAATATTTCTACTGGACGACGACCCAGTTGTTTTAAGGCTTCTTCTTCTTCTTAACATCATCCACGGCCAGCCTGAGCCTGACAATGTACTGTTTGATCTCTCACGGAAGGATCCGTTCAAGGTCACGGTGGCCTCAGACAAGTACAGTATGACGGCCCAGCTGGCCCCATGAGCGCAATGCTGGATCGTCCCCTATCTTGCGGAGCAGACATCCTTCCCGGAAACAACAAAATGAGACAAGACTGTGGATAGCATGAGATCTCGGACACCAGAAGCTGCTTCAAGAGCCGGCATATAAGCTCCTGATTGAGGCGAGATTCGACGGGAAGTATCCCCTTCACCCACTTGTATTTCCCAGGTCCTCCGGGCGTCTCCAGTTTTGTCTAGACACGCCAGCTGACAATTGCAAATGAACAGAAGTTGCGTCTCTGTCGGATGACGAGAACCCCCAGCTGATACGAGAGAGTCCTGTAAAGATACTGGAAGAAGCCGACATAATGGTGGCGTTCTCTCCGCGGGGGACTTCGTATGGATAGTGGTGTTGGAGCGGGAGGAGCACGACCGGAAACGAGCGAACCTCGTCGACCTACACGAAAAACTGCACAACAGTCTCAGATAATACCGATTACGACGCTCTATTAGTGGATGTATTGGCAACGGCGTATCGACTGGCCCATGGCATTGTGTGTACCCTAGTGGCGGCCTACCATCTCAAGTTTCTCAATGACACGTACTCAGTCACGGTGTATGACCCGACTATCCTTATGCATAAGGAGGGCACCCATGCCACCGAACCCAGCCTTCAGATTGCATGGGCTTCATTCCTTAGTGCTGTTCTGGGAATCAAGAATGGAGATCTCAAGCAATTGTACCCAGAATAAACACGCGCCCTTCGCATCGATCCAAGGACGAGTCAAAGGCATATATCGCCATAGAATGAAAAGGCAGCAAGTCTCGCATTGAGCAGTACAGGTAGGTTTACAATGGCACATCTGTCCATTTGTCAGAGGGCTAATTTGACGATGGAGTTCCTACCTCTCCTCGGGTCCCTGTTCCTATAATCTTGGTCGGCTAACTTTAGCATGGCCGAGCGGCATTCTGAATATTACCTCAAGGCATCGGTACGCCAAATTGTTCCTCTTGTTGATACCATGGTCCTGCACAAGTGGTAGTCTTCCCTCCGCTGTTCGACTGAGCCAGATGGTCCGGTTCCCACCGCTGTCATTGCTTGTGCAAAATTCCATCAGCTATCTGTGAGAGCGAATATACGATTCATGCATCCGAGTTTGTCTGGAAAACCCAACGTAGCTTTCAAGAATGGATACCATATTTGAGACAAGGAAGGTATACAGGAGAAGCATCCAGTCGCTTCTTGTGATCGCTCGGAAACCTGAATCCCCAGGGTGATACCATGTCCAATAATGCTACCATTAAATCCAAAGGGAGAGCAACTCTTTATGAAAGTGCGTCATGATGCGCAAAGAGTTGGGTCAAGTCTATTGATCATCACCATCTCCTATCGAGGGGTTCGTAATGGCTGCAGTACCTGCTCAATACTGGATCTGCGTTCTCTTCAATGGCAAAGGCTTTATTTTCAGTTCGGGGAGTTACTTGCTGAAAACCTGTGTCGTCTATAGAGCGCAAATGCTATATATAGGTGGAATGACATGGTCAAAAATTGCCTGGAATAGAGCTAAGTTTCTGCGTAATTTACTCGATGCATTTTCCCAGACCCCGGTGCAATATGGCTGTTGATATAGAGCTCCCCGCCGGGATACGTCTCAAATCACCACTTAAAGTAGCCAATTAAGAGTTGCCTGTGTCCCTGGCTCGCGGCTCTCTTTCGTCAGGCAACACTTGGTGACGCGGCTGTAAAGGAGATGAGACTATGGATCGCTTGAGAGCTTGGTGACAGTGCTATATTCACCTCGATAGCCTAAAAGTTCTTCCTGGAGTCGACGCTTGATGAAGAGAGTGGATTGCTCATCATCTCAGGAGCAATTTGGCAAGAACCATACATTTCCCAGATTGTCGATGTTAAACTAACCCGTATAACAAGCTTCGATCGAGGTCACTCGTGCCGAGACCAATGACCGCATGATCCAAGTCTTCATCCAACCACCGACTGACTGGAACCTGTCTAAGAATTGATTCTGCAAAAATCAACGTGACGCAACCAGTAGCAGCAAATGCGAATCTCCTGTCGCTGATTCCTTTCTTTTCTGACTCATGGGGTTGACATTCATCTTCGAGGCGGTTGAAATGACGAAATTGAAAAGGAAAGTGTACAGGCAATCTCCAAGAAGCTGTTGGTCATCGAAATTCGACCCTACTAGGGGTCACGGTACCCCTATCGTCGGCATCATCATAGCAGCAACCGCCGCAACAATTGCAGCCCCGTAACTGAGCGGCGCGCAAACGTCAAAAGCATTGTTGACAGTCTGGCAGCCCCAGTCGATGAGAGACATCGGAAGTATCTTGAGACTCAAGCAACGAAGTAACGGCTGGAGTGACCTGTACTGAGCAGACTGCTTGATGTTGGCTGAAACCGCAACACCAACGGCCAAACCCCACCAATAATTCTCTGGAGCAACAATCAAAAATGAATCCATTGGAGTTTAGACGAGGGAGGACAACATGATTCATGGGCCCTGATTTGGCAAACTGAGCGGGATCAATCTGGTGATAGCTATACCAGTCAGGCAGTCGTAGTAGCAACCAGGGTGATGGACAAACCCAGAAGATGCCTTGATCACTCCGTAACAGATTTTAAAGGTCTCGAGTTACAGTACCTGACGCATTGGGTCTTCCTGTAATTCTCTCCCACGAGGAGAAGAAAATTCGAGACCGGTACGTACTATCTTGTAGCTAGCCATCGAAACCGCACCGAGGCTGCCAACGGGTCAATCCTGAAGATGAAAGAGTCACCTTCCAACTTGAAGCATCAACCTCACATATCAGAGCTCAAAGTGCTGCGGTACATCATTGTAATCACGCCATGTCATCGTCTCGTATACATAAATACATACAGCCCAACCCAACATTGTGCGTCCTGCCTCCTTGCCGAACCCCAACGCCCGTCCATCCATCCATCCATCCATCATCAACCGCCATTTTGCCACGCGTTTTCGTTACAGACTAGAAAGCACGCTCTGAATGCCCACACTCCGCGAATCCTCGCGATTTTGCACAAACGTCTTGAAGTCTGCCTTGACCAGCCTCTTGCTCGCCACGCTGGGGCCGGTAGCCAAGTTCCTCCCGCGTTCGCGCAGAGCCTCGGGTCCAATGATGAATAGGTATCCAATTTCGGTCAACATGTCTACGGTGGCCTCCATATCCTTGCTCAGCGACCACTGCTTGAGCGTGGCCACGTACTTGGCAATATCCTTGGTGACCATGAGGCCGCCTGCGGCGTTGATCTTGAACTTCTTGTAGTGGTCGAATAGGAGTCGTTGGATGGCGAGCGCAAGTTCGCCCCCGAACGCCTCGAGGTTGGCGCCATCGATGGTTTGCGATGTGAGGGTTGCGGCGCGCGACAGGAAGAGGCAGATGGCAGTGCAAGTCGCCGTCTGATTCAGTTCGAGCACCGAGTCGTCTTTGGGCGCAAAGTCGATCTTCTTCTGCCCGGCCAGAGATTTGGCGACCCAGTTTACGATGACATCGATGGTGGATTTCATGACGTTATTTGTTTTCTTCTCGATGGATTCGATGCCCATCTTCGTCTGCGCTTCCATGCTGCGGCGAACCGTGGTATTGGACTCGGCCAAGCGAATCAGGACTGTAGTTATGAAACGCAGCATGATACTAGTAATTATGACGGCTGGGCGAACGGAAGGAAGGTAGCTCAGGTCGGGCTCCGTTTTGATGTTCTCTTGGGCTGTCGACTTTTCCAACGCGGCGTCCAACGCGGTTTCAACATATACCTGGCCCATGCTGGTCATTAAGAGGTTAAGCAGGATAGCCACGTCTTTTGGCGTTTCGCTTTGGCTTCCCAGTTCTAGTGTCCGACGGACACTCTCAGCAAGCCAAGTCATCATTCTTTTCGCGTTGGCCGTACTCAGCACACCGTCTTGTTCTGTGACTTCAATGTCATTCTTGTTATTGTCTGTCTCTGAAACACCGGCGACCTTCAACATCATGGCCTTCTGCGTAGCAGTAAGCTCAGACGACTCAAGTCGTTCTAGATAAGCATCCTTCGCAGAAGCCATGAGTTGCGAACCTTGCTGGGCTAAAGAGGCCATGAAACCGGTTGGTGCCTTTTTCCTCCTGGAATGATAGATGTTGTATTTGAAGAGCAGCGAGTTGTACAACTCTTCCAAGCTCCTCTTTTCACGCTCAATATACGCGTTCCCAACCATGTATGGAACGAACAGCTCTTCCATCTGCTGATCGAGATTCTGGGATATCTGCGCAGAACAGGGTTCAGGATGTTCTGTCAGACCATGCGACTTGAGATCTTCTATCAGCGCACTGATATAATTCCTTGAAGCATGGAGAGAACGAAGGAAAGCAAGTGACGAGATGGTGTCAGCCTTCTCTAGGACGTTTTCCAAACGTTGCTGGACCGACTGTTGGAAAACTCTTTGAATAAATTTGACCAGAACAGTCTCGTAATACGGGAATGCCCTTTTGATGATAAAAGATTCTTCCTGCATGACAATCCTGACTTCGTCGACGAGTGACTGGAGACTAGGCTCGACACCTGGTGGATCCGAGTCTGGATCAGCCAATTGCTCCCAAACATCGCCATCAGTGGTGACCTCTTCTGATATCAACTGGTCCCGATCGATGAAGAACTGGTGCTGGTTAACGAACACGGCAATAACGCTGGAGCCTCCGTTGAAGTCGTGCAGGACCTTGGAACACTCCATCATGTCTTCAAAGTTTTGCTTGCGGTAGCTATTGTTGAATTGCTTGAGCAGGTCTTGCTCGAGTGTTTCACAGAACTTCTCGAGCACTTCTCTTGTGTTGTGTGTGGGCCGGGTTGCACCGGCAACACCGTTCGTGATTCCATTCCGGTAAAGGCCGTTTATCGGTCCCCACGCCACCAGATCGAGGCGCTGGCTGATCCGCATTAACTGGTGTGCAATGACTGCACACCTGACCTTATTCTCCGCCCCTCCTTGCCTTTGTATGTCCTGCAGCGAGGTGAGCTCGCCCGTCTCACTAACCTCAAGCCAGCATTGGATCAAGAAATTCGCATCGATAGCTCGCCTGCGTTTCCGGTCCAGCTCTTCCAACTTCTCTCCAATCTGGACGGCAATGTTCCCACCCACTTCGCCGCGGCTGCCTCGATCATTTCCATCGGGATTGTTGAGGCTCAGATCGAGGGCTTCGAATGAATCTATTGACTGGTCCAGTTTCCGGCCGAGGGTATCAAGCGTCTGGTCGTGTTGAATTTCTGCACGTCTGACTTCGGTCATAAGCTCCGACTCCTTTTGCTGAAGTTCCTCCGACAACATCCCCAGCCCTTGAAGCGCATTCTCGAAGGATCTGATCAGTGGTTTCGGGTCAAAGGCTTGCTGGGCTGGGCCTGAACGACGGTTCACAGGCACAGCATTATCAGCAAGGCTATCAACAAAGTCGCGCACTATGAAGTCTTTGTTGGAGAAGTCTTCGAGGGTGAAGCTGGGCCCCTTGGGGAACAGTGCCCGAGATCCTGATCCATTCCGCTCCATTTCGTCCGCAATTGTTGGTGCTACATGGGCAGGAGAACCGTCAGCTCACGGGGAGCATGAAGGGGGTAGCCTCAATGAAGGCCTTTGGAGTAGTGGAGGGCTGTGGGCAAAAGTCGTTGATTGCGATTGAAACAACTATGTCGGCGATAGTTCATCAATGCGATTGTTAAATCGGCATGTCGGACGCTACTAGCCAGTACTGACAGGGATGCAACTGTGGTCGGTCGTCGTTGCTCCAAGCGTGCACGGGTCAGGTTCTAGCCACACTGTTTTATCATCAGGGGTCCAACGCATTTGTGGCGCAGGGAAAGAACTCGCAGCATCAATCATCGTCACTGCCACCGCATTCAAGCTGATCCAAGCATTTCGCTGGCCAGTCGGTCTTCAGCGCCGCCGTCAAGTGTTGCGAATACCAGGATACATCTCCCAACTACATGTTAAGGAAGCTTTTTGTGGCCCTGAAACATCCCATTGAGTTTTGGTCCCAAGTTGTCACTGCTTGTTAAGCACCTTCCAGTTCCCTTTACGACTTTAAACGCGATTCCTTCATGGAAACACCACCATCTGCATAGCACGAGGAACAGGAATAAGGGTAACGACCAGGGCTCAAAGCCATGTCGTTCAGCTCCAGAGACACAGAGCTGTATCGGGAGGACCAGAGAGCTGGCCACCGATTGCTTCAAGCACAACAAAGGGAAGAACTAGCTAAACGCTACCTCCCGGTGCCCGATCTAGCACGAAGCAACAGTCGTAAGAGGAAGCAGGAGACGTCTCGATTTGGTGTTAGGAAATTCTTTCGGCAGCAGCTCTACGAGTTCTCTTACGCATTTATCCATGCCTTATTCTCTGTCTACATCCGAATCCGCATCGCATACCACGCCATCATCCATCGCATATGGTCCATATTACGGTACCACCATCGAGATCCACAGTACATCAAGAAAGATGTCGAGAAACTGAGCAGGAAACCCAACCATGTCAGTGTCATACTGACTTTGGAGAACGGAGGCAAACGGGGTGACGCCATCGAGAAGCTCATCAATGAAGTAGCTGATGTCGCCGCCTGGTGTAAATCTGCTGGTATTCCACTGTTATCTGTTTACGAGAAGAGAGGTAAGCACATCCACTGCACATTACAAGTCTCAACGCGCAAATTAACATATATATCTTGTTAGGCGCTCTCAAGAACCACATGCCCTACGTGCACCGCATCGTCAATCGCAAACTCCAAGAATGGTTCGGCAAATTCCAAGCACCTGTCTTCCATCTGCACTGTCGAGGCGAAGAGTCAATTCATCCGCACAACTATAATGTCATCGCTGGTAGGGCTGGCGCGGAAAAGGAGCATTTCCAGATCCTCTTGTTGTCGGCCGAGGACGGTCGCGAGTCCATGGTAGACTTGACTAAAGTCTTCGCTGTAATGGCGCAGCGATCTAAGTTATCGGCGGCGGACATCACGGCTGATGTAATCGACAATGAGCTTACGGAGGCCGTCATGGCGGAGCCAGATCTACTGGTTTCCTTTTCGCCTTTCGTCGACTTGCAGGGCTATCCTCCGTGGCAGATAAGGTTGACGGAGATCTACTGCAAGCCGGATAACCAGGGGGTCGGGTATCAGGTGTTCCTGGCCGCGTTGAAAAGCTATGCGACTGCTTCTTTCAAGTTAGGCAGATAAACGGCTGTTGAGTCGCGGTGTCCCATCAATGTGCATTTTCGAGCGGCATGGAGTCCAGGACAAAAAAAAGGCATGTATACATAATACCCATTCACCGAGGCTTCTCCCAAAGTTTCATCTCCCGGTTGGCAGTATCCCACTTATGGACCGGGCCAAGACCAACGTTGTAGTTATAATAGTTCTGGGATCCTCCTTTGACCATGGCTTGTCTGAACGTGATGTTGATTCGCCCGCCATCGGCTTCGTTCTTCCCGGTCCTCTTAGGGATTGAGTGAAGCCAGCTCCCTTGCGTTTTGCCGCGCATCAGAATCATGTCGCCGCTGGCGAGGGGCAATTTCAACTGCTTGACGCCTTTCAACTGCGGCGCTTGACTATTGGAGGGAAGCGACTTGTGCTTCATGAGAAGATCTCTTTGGGAACCCAGTGAAAAGGAGGCAATCGCAGGCAAGGGTCCTAAGAATTTTTCGTCGTCACTATGGTACGAGATGCTGTCTGCTCCTGACGCATAGTAGTTAACGAGACAGAAGTTGAAGTTACAGCCCGTGGCTGCCTCGGTCGACTTTCGCAAATCATCTAGGCATTTGGGAATCGGCCGCGGTGGGTACTTGGCATAGTACTTGTCTACCACCTTGCGTCCCGTTTTGGCGTCCACCACGGTCCCGTCGTCGTCAAACCGCGAAGTCTCATCCACTCCGAAGACTGTTGTCCATCTTGGGGTGCGGATATGGGTTTGCATTCCGCCTCGATTGATGTCATATTCGACACGGTAGAAGGGAAGTTCGGCCCGGAGAAACTCGAAGAGTATGCGCTCTGTGCGCTTGGGAATGTAAGGCTTAAAGTACAGGAGATCTAGATCCGGTTGGTCATTGATTACCTTGCCAAGGCTTGCAGGTAACGAGCTCAGCTGTGCGCTTATGGCGGCGGGAAGGTTGGATATCGCATATGGATACGAAGCATGAGTGGAATAGCCAGCCTGGCGTGCGGCAGAAAAGTGTGAGAACCCTTTGAATCATTTCATTTTTTTCATACACGGATAGTTGTAGACTCACGGGTTCCAAACCAAGGTTGTCAACAAGGTGTTCCTCATCATCCCCAGGGGATGGAAAGTTTCGAGGCTTCTTTGGCTTTGGGGCGCCGAAGAAGGCGTCGATGGTGCGCTTCTTTGACATTGTGGCTCGTAATTGCGTGCTCACAAGGCCGATGCACACAGCTGGTTCCAAGAAAGATGAAATTCTGGTTCAGAACAGAGTCAATTGTTTGCATTTATGTAAATTGAGTTGGGACTTGGCGTTACTTTGCGATACAATCCATGACGTCCTTATTGTCGCGTTGAGGTAGCTTCTCAGCCTTATGACGCATGTCTCAGCCTTGCAGCTAAATCCTTGCAAGGACCCTGGTCACAAATTTTGGGCGATCAAGGAGATTTGTAACTCATTGACCAACAACCTCAACGCGACAAACACTCTAGTGTTCTGAAGAACGCTATGGCGGTAAATAAAGTGGATTTCGATTCTTCTGTTTTATTTACTTAACTGAAAGTCTAATGATTGCCAACAGGCAACCGCAAGTAAGGCCGATATGAACCTCTTCCGCCCCTCTACCGTCCGACCAGCCGCTGGTGTCCTCAATCGATCGCTATTTGCGAGGACGATCCCACTGGCAGCTGCCACGGTTGCTGAGAAGAAGAATATTGCCAAATACCGCCAGGCACTGGCAAAGACGAAGGAGTTGCTGGCTTTAGAAAGGATAGCGGCAATTGCACCGCATCCCGACCAAGCACTTGCCTCCCAAGGACAGAAATGCCTGCTATTGAGCCCAACAGTGAAATCTGCACTTCCCGAAACATGGGGTCCAAGCCTGAAAGAAGGAGTAGACAAATCCGAGCTGGGCGTTATACCGTATGAGCTGAAGCTTGACTACGAATACTTCAGCTTTTCTGATGTTATATCCGCACTGCTGCCGCCCGAACTCCACGACGAAATCCCCACGGGATTCAATGCAGCCGGCCATGTAGCTCACCTGAATCTTCGCGAGCAATACCTACCTTACAAGAAGCTCATCGGTGAGATTCTCGTAGACAAGAATGCACACATTCGTACCGTCATCAACAAGGTTGATAACGTGGGTACGGAGTCGGAATTCCGCACCTTCGCTTATGAAGTCCTCGCCGGACCGGACGACATGGATGTCGAGGTGCGGGAGAATGGTTGTATATTTCACTTTGACTACTCAAAAGTCTACTGGAATAGTAAGCTGGAAGCCGAGCACACACGGCTCATCAATATGTTTCAACCGGGCGAGGTCGTCTGCGATGTGATGGCAGGTATCGGACCCTTCGCCGTACCCGCGGGCAAGAAAGGAGTATTCGTATGGGCCAACGACATGAACCCAGAGAGCCATCACTATCTCGCAGAGTCGATTAAACGCAATAAGGTCGGGCAGTACGTACGTCCCTTCAATGAAGACGGGCGTGCCTTCATCCACCATGCAGCAGACTCCGTCTACGCTGCTTCTATAACCGATGAACATGCCGTCACACCAAGGAAAACTCGCCGCCACCGACAAGATGCAACTGCAAATGAGGGCTTGCTGCCGCCCCCGCAAAAGATTCCCGTCCCGCCCACCATCGCACACTTCGTCATGAATCTCCCCGCCTCCGCGTACACCTTTGTCCATCATTACCGCGGGCTTTACGCTAATCGCGCGGAGCTTTTTGAGCCGCATACGAAGACCAAGCTGCCGATGGTCCATGTCCACTGCTTTGCACTTAAGAGCGACGATGACGTGCCACGCCTGGATATCTGTGAGCGGCTCTCCACCGAACTAGGCATGAAGGTAGTCCCCGGTGACGGAGAGAACGCCGGTGAGGTTAGCATTTACGACGTTAGAGACGTGGCGCCAGCGAAGCGCATGTTCTGCGCATCCTTTAGACTACCACACGAAGTGGCGTTTGCACCCCGAACCTAGGCGTATCACAGTATGCGGCCTTAAAACATCACATCATATAACTCAGGGCCGCCTCATCTGCCTGATGGTGGTAGGCAAGTCCACAATTCCGGAGGCCCATTGAATGAATTCGGTTGGCACTGCATGTTTCATTTCCGGTATATCTTCGCCATCCTAGCAATGTCATGTGAAAATGGACTTCGGAGAAGTTAGTAGGTGGCCAGGCAATCATGGGCCCCAGTCCGCTTTGCTACGGTCTACGGGAATGACCGCATGGAGACTTTATCTGTACGCTGCCCCTCTTCAACACCAGGGGTAGTATCTCGCGGCCCTAGAGAAATGGAGTCCCGTCATGCCGATGTTCCATCCCGTATTGGTTTGTGGTCGCATGCGGATCACTAACAGCCGCAGCCGGGGTCATATATACACAGATGCAGTGAGATACGTACGTGCCGCCGCGCACTGGCTTTGAAACAATGCCCGGCCTAGGCCCACTGAGCCGGACCGAGCCAGCCAGTGACAGTCGATCCAAAAGGGTTGACAAAGTCTGCGATGCGCCGTACCGACAGCGCTACCTGTACCAAAGTGGATAGTTCGAGCCCATCCTGACAGGCAGATGTGGCATATCACATATATTCATCAAGGCCAGTTGCAATGGGCAGAAGGATGGTAGAGAGTGTAGATGGAACGAGATAGGGCCAAATTTCATGCGACGCTATAATTGGACAATGATCAGATGCTCGGGAAGGCCCAGATTGCTCGGTATTGCGATACCATGCGTAGGATCGGCGTCTGACAAGGGAAGTTGATATTGACTTGCATAGTGACGGCCGGTCAAAGTGCCTGGTTGTGATGTATAGCTCGTCAATTATAGTCCCGATGAGTCGCTCGGCAGAGATTAGCGTCAGCCGCCCAAGTGATAACCGAGGGGAGGGGAGGGACCCTTTCCTTCGCTTGATCTCGTTCGACTGTAAAAACGACACGGAAACGCACTTGACATTCGTTTGAGTCGTTTTGTGAACAGGTGCTTCTGCTAGTCTATTTGATAAGCTTTCAAACGACATAGCACCATCATCTATCCCTAGTTGGCATTACCTTCTCTCTACACGTCGATCCATCATCATCATCATCATACACTGGTATTCCCGGCGATAACGGGCCAATGGAACTTTTGATGTGCCACCAGCCTACCGGCACAGCCCAGGCTGAGATGCAGAACAAGGGGGAAAGAGGGAGGAGATTCGAAGGTTGCATGGTACTTGCAGCTGGGTGTGGAGCTATCTGCAAGTCTGTCATGCAATGGTTACTGTGTTTGACACAACATGAAGCAGGGCAGCAGTTAGGTTGGCAGGGTCCCATTTCTTCACAAATCTCAGCGCGTATGTTCAGCGGTTGATAAGGAAAAAAGAGAAGGAAACGCCGGATATCCTCAGCGGCTTGTTGGTTGGCATTGTTACCTATCAACCTGCATGTTTTTGGTACGAGGCTGATGACGTTGAGCTGATGGTCGGGTTGCGTGTGTGGCACCGCTATCCGCCCTGCGGGGTTACGGCGTACCAAGTCAACAAAAGGACCGTACTATGTATGCAAGGTGTACTTGATTTTATCAACTATGCTTGTAGGTAAAGTGGTCATAATAATGAGATATCAAGTGCATTGGGAAACTAATGATATGTGCCACCGGTGCAGAGCAGTGTGTCTATACTGCGGCAGAAACAACAGGAGTGGCAGGAGATATGGAAGATTCGTCAGTGTCGCAAGCTATACCCCTTCGGTTGCTGAAGGAGCTGCGCTTCTGAGTTCTGCCAGCTATGCAACTAGTAGTATACCATCTGATTGAGTTTGACAGCTTCGGACTGTATTCGTGTTAGTTGTTGGTCGGCAAAAGTCATTCCAGACCTTAGTCGGTTGTTATCAATGTTCCAAGGACCAATCTGCAACTTGAGGGAAGCGGGAGAGCGCGATCAATGTTGCTGACTGGCAGTCCCCCTCGCAGTCCCCGGCACTTCTAGTCGTTGTGGACGGGTTAGATACCCGTTGCGGGACGGCACGACTAGGAATTCATATAAAGAGGTGAGCAATGGGCTTTGGTGTGTTGTTGGCCTGTAAGTTTCGAGTTGATAGCGGCTGAGCTAGCAACTAGCCGCTTACTTGCCTAGTAAGGCTCTTTGCAGTCGGCCCTTTGAATGAGTTCGCGTCAAGCAAGCTCGACTTAACAATGGCAAACCGTTTCGGGCGGTATAGGCCCGATCGTTTGGCTGAGAGTAAGTGGGCTTTGTGTTGATCTCTTGGTCGAAAGGTAGGTCTCCAATATTGACTAACGAAATGACGAATAGACTAGCAGAAGATAGGATGTAGTAGTACCATAGTAGACAGATGCAGTCAGCTTTGTAATGATGCCAATATTGAGTCAGGTTTCAACGGGGAAGGGTGGACGTAGAGTATACAACGGACATGGTTCCCATACTATATGTCACTTTATCGAGCCCGGATGACCTGATTGGGACATGCGCAGGTCTATATTGAGACAAGGATACCGGGTCTAGACGTGCCGGGATATTTGTGCCTCAGAAATGATCGGCCAACATGTGGCTGGTGAGGTGGTTGCATGGCAGATTGTGCATGGTGAAACGGAATGCTACTATTCGTCCCCCCGAAACCGTTGACGAATGGGAACCACTCCTGCAACACCACCACCACCAGGGAGCAGAGCGCCTCCTGACGCACTCGAAGCTCTGTTGCATGCAGTCGGTCTGCAAACTTCGCTGCACGGCCAAGCCGGGGACTATTCTGTTGTCTGTGGCCTACCAGAGCAGCGGGAACATAGGCGGCGGTTGGTGAGGGTCTCTTTTTTTTTTTTTTTCGCAGTCGTCATTCGCCAATGACTGCTGGATGATATGACACGACACCGGTCGGTATATCGGCTGTTCGAAATAATACGGATGAAACAGGGTCCTCGGTACACTGGCACAACTGTAGATTCCAACCAGGTCTCAAAACTCGTGGCAGAGACGCAGCCACCCATCCATTGTCCATCTCGATGTCGACCCAACACGAACAGCGGCGTACGGATCGAGAGATCTGCTAGTTGATAGTGCGTTCTAAAACGTCAGAACAGTCTGCTTCGGGGGATTACTCGCAGCAAGGCAGCGTCCAGTCATCTTTCAGATTGCCGGTGCCAATTGGCAACAGTCTATGTTGACAAGCTTGCCGTTGGAACCATTGGTAATTGTCGGTTTTGACGTGAGGTTGATTCTTGCAAAATGGGGATGGTGGGGTTGGCTTTGTCAGGCCACACCTTGATAACGACCTGGATCAGCAGGGGAGCTTTGGGAGCTTTGTCGATCCGGATCATCAGGGTCCTGAGCTGACGGCCGGTGTCGCATGTCGCATGAAAGAAAGTCGGCAGGCAGAGTACCTGGAAAGTCTCAAATGTCGCGAATACTTAGTCACGGATTGCGTGCTGTGGGTTGAAGAAGGTTTGCTGGTCAACAAGTTGCTATACGCGCGGACAAAAAAACGCCTCGCGACCCATCGCCTATATCCGACTTGAAGCTTCTTAGCCACCATCTCAGATGCGATCTGATCCTCGCAATGATCTCGCCTAAATTTCAAGACTTTACTCTCGCCCACCTCACGGTCAATTGTCACTTTCCGCTACTACTGTGTACAATAGAGTTCAGCCTCTGACAGCCGTTCCTTCAGTCGGATGTGTAGCGCCAACGCGTAACCAGGTTCTCGTTTTGGGGCCAAGTAAGGGGCCCTTCCCCTAGACATTTCATGACACATAAAGACTTGATTGAACGATCGGTAGGTCATGAACCATTCGTCCGGGTGTTTGCTGAAGTACATTGCTGCTGTGCAATCAGTAGCCAAAAAACCAGTGCAACATTGCGACTGAGGAAATGTCAAGTTCTGATATGTCTGGGGTTGCTACTCCACCCGAATCTATGGACATGAATCCATTACGAGGATGCGGAGCAGATCACCCGGAAGTCCTATGCGATGCCGAGGATCAGGATAATACCAAGGCCATGACTTGCCCGTCACTCGTACATATGAGAAGATACTTGGTGTACAGAAGATCAAGATCTGAACAGAGGTTTGACTACGCAGTATCAATTGCGAATAAGCCCCACGCCTATTTCTAGTTGCAACTTGGGGATGGGTGAACGGGGTTTGTCATTAGAAAGATGGGGGTGTGGAATGATAAAAAACTAGCACAGTTTCTCAACTTTCAGATATCCTATACCGAGCTCTACTCCAGAGGAACTGGCATCACTCAGCTCGCTATGCATTATCCAAGGGGGCAGTTGATTGCGTGCTTCCTTACATGACTGATTGCCCCAGGGGACCAGGAACAGGGTCTTCAACAAAGTCCGATTGAGTTCCACTCTAGATAATACTTAGGATGCAACGAAAAACCGACTATTGCCAGCTAGCCATGTCTGTGCGGAAGAAATCGGACACGTCTCAGGAGAAGTTGTAGTGGCGTTGTAAGCTTCAGTGCATTCTACAGCCCTCTCTCTTTAAAGCTCTGGCAATGTATCCGGTCCTTCAGTTCTAGTATCTACGCTGAGTCCACGAGGTGGCGTATACTACGGGCGAGTTGAAAGGGTAACACGGCATTCTACACCAGTCACCAAGCCCCCAGAATGGAACGAGCAATGTTGGAAAGCGTCTGATAGCCAAACAAGTCGAACTACACGAGTAAATAGAAAACGGTACCGAGGTACTTGATCGCATGTCGTACATGGACAGATGCCCATGTCGTTACATGCTACCTCCATAGCCCAATCCCGAGGTGTCCGTGGCTAGTACCCCGTGGCTATCAAGTCCTACTTGGTCACACTTCTGGATAAAGAATCTGGCACCGCATTTTATAGTCATCACGCTTGGTGATAATGTCGCGAACCTGTAACAGTGGGAGGGAAAGGCCTATAGCCCTGGAAATCTTTGGCGACCCAGGGACTTGTTCCTAGCTTAGCGCTAGAAAGACTGTGAACCAAACAAGAAACCTAGAGTAGAAGTGCGACGCGTATCTCTCGTAATGCTGCAGTGACTTGACACACACGTCGCTTGCCAGCCGTGATTTGGGACAGGTTAGTTGACATCTAGTGGTTTACCTCACACAGACACATATGGCCATTCAAATGCCTCCCGAAAACATATCCAATGGTATCATCAGTTGAAACCCCCAGACGCCAAGTAACGCACTGAGCAATAGACGAGCAGTGTGTATGTGTCCAGTCCAGCTGTTCAGTCAGCGCGACCTGGGGAACCCCTAGAATACCCCGCGAGAAAGCATCCAGATCGAGGATATCGTACCCTGACAGTTGGCAGGTATAGCACCGTGGACTCGTCCTGTTGTCTGTTTGGTCAGAGTGCAACAAGCCATCTGGGCAGCGAATCTCAAGGCGGACATCTAACTTTCGTTAGTTTCTTTCGCAAGCATTTGAAAAGACTCCACTCGACATTGGCACCATGTACGGATGGGCCACTCTAGCCCTTTCCTGTCTTCTCCACTTGTGGAAGTGAGAGAGAAAAATACAGGCCCTGCTGTGTTCCTTTTTGCCCGCTCAACAAATCCACAATATCAAGTTAGAGATTCGAGCGTCGAGCCTCCGCCTGCGCCCGAAGGCCGGGGTTCCAGAAGGATTTACAACCTTACAGGGACGGCAAGGCTTCGAGCAGCCGACGATGCGTTGCACCATTTTGGATTGAGTTCCGTCGACATCAAAGTGGCAGGCTGGCTTTCCAAGCCTCTTATCAGCCGTCGGTCGCACGAATGGACAGACATAGGAATACCCCTTCATTGCCGCTGATGAAAGAGCAAGTACGACTAGGTCATAGGCTACCGGCTTTTTCTTGTTTCATGCTGCATTCTTGCTTTCGTCCCGTCTCTGGTCATCCATGTTCGAATGGAACTGGGACTCGAGATCCGTTCGCTCCCCGGGCCCCCCAGATTGCCAGTGTCACTGCCTGTGCCCCGCACGCCTGTCTTGCTTCTCCACTTTGATTGTGTCTCACGCAATGAATGGCCCCACAGGCGACATTTTTTTGTACACTGTGGAGTGGGCTCGTCTTGCATCGTATCGCCCTCCACTTCCACTTGGCTAGCCAGCCAGTAATGCGTGCAGCAACTATGTCAATCTGCCATTCTGTGCATTGTCTCGCTGCTTGTTGCTTGTTGCCTGCCTTGGTTTGGTTTACCTTGATAATGGTCTCTACTTTGGGGCCTGGGTCGAGGTCTTTGTTCAAACCGGGCTTTTGCTTTTCCTTGGAACGGCCCAGAGTGTGTGTTTAGCATACTTCGCGATAACTAAAAGTATCGCAAAACCTTGTCCCCGGCCTACACCTACCCTGCACCTAGAGCATCAGACCTTGGCTCTATTGCTGTAAGTTGATGCAAATGGCTTCAAATGGCTCAGGCTATCTTCGACAGCACCATACAATATACATTTTGGATGCACGGAATCAGTGTGCACTTAAAAAGTACATTTGGCATGCATCTCTAATAAATGCTCTGCGCGTTAGTTCTCGATGCAAAGATACCCATCCATCCGTCTGCCATCTCGCTCACCATCCCTCCAAGGTCGTTGTTGCCCTCGCATGCCACGTTCGAAGGCGTTGCTCGAAGGCGTTCTTGTCGCTGGCTTGGTTGGCTCAGTTTGGCTCAGTTTGGCTCAGTACCCTTGGGTAGCTGGTGGTCCAGAGTGCCACCGACGCCTCCCTGGTGAATCTCTTCGTCCCCACTCCGGACCACGCTGTCTGTTCTGCTCTGATCCCTGGCCTTTCCCTCTTGGAGGGATTTTTTTTTACATGCCCACGCCCCTCCGCGTCTTGTGTACCCTTGTAATTTGCAACAGCCTTCCGAACTCCCGGAATCCCATCTCTCTATGTGGTTAAAGTAGTCTTGTACTCTTTTTCCCACACCATCCACACCACAACTCTCTTTGCCCTTCTTGGAGCTCCCACACCCTCCACTCAACCGTCTACTTCGTACCATCATCACCACCTTCCCAGGCGAGTCTCTTATTTGCACTCGTCTCCCGTGCTCGACACGTTGTGGGCTTCTACACCTTCATGCCCGTTCGTCGAGTCTACCTCTTCCCAGCTTCCGAGGACCCCACCGTTCGAATTAATTCACACGACGACTGATAACTCTTTTCGGACCCCATATTAACCCGATTTGCCCTGTGGACGACCTCATTTTTCTTCAACGCCATTTCAGTCACCGAAGCTTCACTTGACGTGGAAGGACTTCAGGGCAGCCCCAACAGCCCAGACTCCGCTCTTGCACGACAAACGAGTTCCATCTGAGCAGGAGGCAGCAGGTTACTCATGACGATCGCTCCTCGCGGCCTTCAAGGAGTTGTTTAGTAGGAGGATCGGTCAAGGCATAGCAAAAATGGCCGTCGTACTCTCATCCGAGGACAATAGTCTTTTCTCGCCGCCGGCTCTGCGGCGTACTCATTCACAGCCCAAGTTCGTAGGCAAGCAATCGTCCGGATTCCATACGTCTTCATCGACATCTCGGATTAGCGATGCTTACAACGCATCATACCACCACCAGTCTTATCACATAGTCTCTGATTCTAATCCGTCCTCGGCTCCCTCGTCACCGCGGACTGCGCATGCCGACTCGGCGGATCCGTCGTACTCGTCGACTCCCGCTACCAATCTCTCACTAGACGGTCATTGCGAGGACGACTTGGAACCTGATGACGACCGGATCCTTCTCCCAGCATACGACTCCAACCCGTTCTTCCCCCCGGCCCTCGAAGATGATCTGGAAGCTCCAACGAGCCCCCAGACAGGTAATTCTTACACCATCTCTCCACCCGAGGAGGACTCGCACGACTCATCAGCTACTACTTCACGCCCAATCACTCCGGAATTCTACGAGCACGCTGAGGATGATACGGCTGTCAAACACCACCCGACACAACACGTTGATTACTTGTCGCATAACTGGAAAGAGGAAGACATCTGGTCGTCATGGCGCTACATAGTGTCGCGGCGGAACGAGTACAGCAACGGCCCTCGTCTCGAAAACGCCTCGTGGAGAACCTGGATGAAGGCCAAGTATAGGCTCAAAACTGTCTCGCCTGAGACGCTCAATTGGTATAGTTGCTCCCGTCGTGCGACTAGTCCGCCCCTAATGTCTAATTTCCGCACAGGCTCAAGGACTGTGACGTAACGTGGCTGTATGGCCCCCTACAGACGCGCCAGCTGAATCTCTTCCCCAACGATACGGAGCATGGCAGTTCGACCCTGTCGAGGAACGATTCATTCGTCAACAAAAAGCCCATATTGAAGAAGAGAAGCATGTCTGAGATAATGCTCCAGCGGTCTCTTTCTTCTTCATCTCTACTCAAACAAGCAACGGCTGCCATCCAGGCCCAACAGAAGGATCGGAAAATGACTAGGCCTATTCTGCACCAAGCCTCCACCGACTTCATGACTTTCCCCTTTTCATCCCGCAGAATGAGCAGGGAAAACACGAGTCGTGCGCCTTCGACCGCATCGTCGGGAGTCATCTCTCCTTCGACGGAGCGGAAACACATTCACTTTGACGAGCAGGTCAAACAGTGCATCGCTGTTGACAGTCCGGGTGACGACGAGGAGGAGGAGGAAGTTGGCCACGGTCATTGGAAGTACGACAATGACAGTGACTCAGATGACGGTGCCATAATGATGAAGAGGACCAACTCGAAGAAGAAGCCTCTGAAGCCACGAAAGTCCCTCACGCCAGTCAGTGCGGAGAGCAAAACGATAGCGATGCTACCCTCGACCACCTTGAAGTACCGCAAAGACACGCCAGAACCCCGGGAGACGGCCATGAAGCACAGCACTGGGCTCCGAAGCCCCCTCTTGTCACCAACCTCTTCCCAAGAAACGCTGCGGCCGTCTCGACCGTCTGGACCATTCTACGCCGTGGACAATGATGAAGAGAATACACTTGGTGACGAGACTAGCACGACCCCAGTTTCGAGTCCCGTCGAAGCCTTCGTACAAAACCGACAGCCTGGACTGTCCCGATCGGGCTCAACAAACAGTCTCACGGCAGAGCCAGCAGGCATGCGCCGAACCGAGTCCGGTATGTTCATGCCCTACGAGGAAGGAGAGGTTCGAGGTAACGATGGGATCATTGGGCGCGTGATCGACACGGTCAATACTGCTCGGGATATTGCGCATGTCATCTGGAATGTGGGGTGGAAGAGATAACTGGGGTATGTCTCGCCTAGTGTTGGGATTACCCTGGTTCAGCAACAAAATACACCCCTTATTACCTCGCGACGCATCGTTGGGGGCGTGATGGCACGAGGTGTGGTATTATCTATTTGGCGGTGAAGGAAGATTTGATGGCGTGTGTACTAGCCCATCCGCATCATTCGCATCATTCGCATCATTCGCATCACGCAGCACAACTTCAACCGCCCAACGCCGATTTCATTCCGTCGTAAACGAAAAGCACGCGACCATATTGATTTTTTTTTTCGAACCTGCATTGCATCCGGCGTCTGAGCGGGCGGCTTTAATTCACTAATTGTCATTATTCATTACCAACTGGAATTTTCGAGCCAATTTCTACACATCAAGTGGACAACGGCCAGGGACGGAATGGAATGAGGTATCAGCACACGGACACAATATGGATCGGATTAAGCGACATACGGGGTTGTTCCTCCCACAGGTCGGGTTTCAATGGGGCGTTCAAATGTCCATTTGTTTTTTTTTTCCATGTCGGTTGGCAAGCATGCCAAACAACCGGTCACGAGGACGGATAGAGAGCAAAGCAATTTCTGGAGTGATGCAAGAATACCCCAGGGCGAAAGGTTCAATGTCGACAAACTTGCTGTCACATGCAAGTTCATGCACAGCTCAGCGCTCCAGCGTCTGATTAGGTTATGTTGTCAAGGAAGTGAACGAATCTCGCCGTACAGATTGGTTTGGTCGGGACCAGTATTCCCCTACGATAACAGTGATGGTCTCCATCCCCTGTAGATCTGGAAGGGGCTTTCAATGTGTTGACGGCCTCTTCGGGGTGGTTGGTGGTTGGTGGTTGGGTCACATGGCCGGGGGACTTGATCTGCTCGGCTTGCCAGAAAGACAACTAATGTACAGGCTCGAGTTACGCAAAACCAAAACATAGATTTGCCAGCGTATAGAGAGCAACGCCGTGGATACGGTGGCCTCAATGTGATACACGGAATTATTACACCCTCGTCTCTGTGCGTGTGCTACATGTAATGCCGATGAAGACGAGATCAATGATGATATACTAACAGTTGGCCATCCATTACCTCGGGAAGCAGGTAATACGTGAAAGACATAGTAACAACGACGCAAAACTCGAATGGGGCTACAAATACCATCATGTAGCAGTAATCGACAATAAACCAGCAGAAGGCGTACATCACATGCATTCCAATATGGTGATACCCATGGTGGAATGTATACCCAACACCCTGAACTAAGTACCTGGTCGAGATTGGATGCATCGGTTTTATCCGGGCTCAATGCCTCGGCACGCACAGAGGGGCGAGTCAGGTACTAACTGCCCACAACTCTCTGTTCTTCTGGGTCATAGCTAATAGAGGGATCTATTACTACAGGGTGTCGGTATTAGATTTGAACATACGACCCCAAAATCAGCCGAGATCTCATGACTACTAAGGACATGCCGAGTAGGTTAGCTTAAACATGGAGACCAAAGCTAGGAATAAAACATGTATACTAACAACCACGGTTTTACAGACAAGGTTAGGATCTCATGCGAATGGAAACCTGGGTCTTCGATTAAAAATCTGCAGGAAGACTGGGCTGGGCTGGGCTGGGTCAGTTGACCTACGTTAGATGTCAATGACTGCTATTGCTAGCTGCAGTTCTACAGCAACTTATTTCCTAAGGGGAGTAATTAGATATTTCATGCTGAAGCTTCGGTCACAAGGACTCTGGGACGTGTTATGTATGTCGAGAGTGGTTACTTCATCCTTGGACGCCTAGTCGGGCTTGCTTGCCTATACTTGAACAGGGTCTACCTCCGTGAGTAAATATGAGAAGAGTGATACGGAGGCGAAATTGGCGCGGTAATTGCACTTTCTCTCTTTTTCTTTCTTATTTTTTCTTTTCTTTTCTTTACTTCTGTTTGGTTTGGGCTTGTAACTATTTTTCTCATTCCCAACGCGATACGAGCATCGACCCTAGGGGCGTAGGGGTAGTGTGCTTGTGCATGATGATGGGCGGTGAACCCAGATGTAAGTCATACAGACGTCGATGCCATCGATTTCACACGACTTGCTACCCCGGCCAACCTAACGGAGTTCGCAAGTTGCAGAGAAGAGTTAGGTCGGGTATGTGCATGTCCTATCCCGAGGCCCTAGGCTGTGTTTCATTCTATGTGGTGTTACAGGTTACAATGTGGTAGCACACTCATCAAGTGATCGTACAGCTCCCCTCCTTACATATTACACACAGCTTCTACACACCTTATGTGACTGGCGTGTCATGGTGCTAAGGCTGGGCAGATTCGGTTGACCGCACCTCTCAAATCGATCCTCAAGCTGCCAAATGCGGTTGTTTGGTAGCTGCATCGATGGCGGCAGCATCAGTGACGCCGACCCTCTGGAGTATTCTTACTGCCTCGACCGAAATCTGGTTGGCATGAACATTGACATCCTGCAGTTTGACCTCAAAGACATCACCAAGACGCACATCAGTCATCTTGGACACGTTGTTCATATGCTCGACCTTCAAGATGGCGCGTCTGTCGAACCAGTTCAGCCGACCAAGGACGCTGCTTCGTCCAGTAACGTGGGCAACGGTGAACCTGTATGTTGATGGGAGCTTGGCTTCCTTGAAACGCCAAGCCCGAACCAGGGCCTGCAAAATCCACTGGTCAGCGCCGTCGCCGTTAGCGAGCGCGCGGGCTTGTTTCTCGCGGACGCGAAGCATGGGCAGCATGCGATCCATACGCTCGCGTGTGAATGGTAGAAAAGAGTCGTCCTTATTTCCAACAAGTGAACGGCCAAGCCTCTGTTCTTCGAGCATGGCAGCCTCGATCTGCCAGTGCACAAGGAGGTCTGAGAAACGACGGAGAGGCGAGGTGGCTTTGGTATACATGTCTGCGCCAATCGTGAAATGCGGACCGGGTGAAGTCGAAATCTCATCGCCGCCAAGAAGGGCGCGGAGGTGGCGCCAATGGTGGTCTTCGGGACGAGCGCCCCCTTCAAGGAAAGGGCGGAAAACATCCCGCGTGTACTGCTGGATGAGGGCGGCGTTCTGGGCTGCGTGTGGTTGCGTGCGGTATGGAATGGGGATGCCACGATCATTGCACCACTGCGCGGCGATTTCACCAGCGAGCTTCATGACATTCTCAACCAAGTCGGTACCAGAACGTTTGGAAAATGTAATACGGATAGAAGGGTCTCCGGAAGCATTGATGAATCCATCACTTGTAGTACATTGTTCCACGTTGTCGAAGTAGACTTCTGGTTGAGGGCGAGCTTGGAAGTATGGGGTAGCACCTCTATCGAAGCGCGCATTCTGGATTGTTCTGCCGAGCTCAGCGAGAAGAGCCAGTTCACCACGTTGCTTGGGAGAGAGATCGATAGGTCGCGTCATCTTCCTCGAAGGGGGTTTTGCCATGGGAATGGGTCCTATATTCAGGTGCTGATCCGAAGCGATTGGATCATCTCGGGTTTCCCCAAGCGCGTCGTTAACAGCTTCTCCGGTAATGTAAATAACATCCTTCAACGTGCCAGGCACTATGTTGTGTTTCAAAACGTGGCCCTGCGTATTTACGAGGGCACTGAACGTCAAGCAAGGCCTCCCTGGGGCAAGCGAGAATCGATCCTGGCTGATGTTGCCGGGGAGCATGCGGTCATAGTGGCCTGGGAGATAGATCGTCTCTGGGACCAGCTCGGCATACTTCGCAATTGGGGTTGCAGCAGAAATTGAGGATGCTGGATCCGCAACGTGGACGTGGATCCAATATTCTTCAGGATTGTCTGTTCGTTCAACTGAGACGGCATCATCGATATCCATGGTAGATTCGGCATCGATGCAAAAAGCAGTGTGTCCGTCCCACTGCTTCCGTCGATTCTCGAAAATGTCGGTTTTCATGTGTCTGTCTAGGATACCAAAAAAGGGGCGGGTAAAACCACCCCCCCGTTGGATTTCCACGTCAGGAAAGCGGATTCTGTATCGAGACGAGATTTCCCAGGGGGCTACCCAACCAATTTCTTGAAGGAAGGTCCAGCCCGTCGTCGAGTTCAAAACCTCGCTTTCGTACCTCTCCAAGTACCGGAGGATTGCAGATCCTATGCAATGGAACCGTGAATAGTTTGGAAACTTCTGATAGCTGGCCCACAACTCTAGAAACTGAAGGATCTCCAGATCGGTGGCGGTCCAAGTCGGCCGGGAGATATCTTGCGACTTGGAAGGACCGACGACGCCATGCGGCGAGAACCTTCGAACCTTGCGGCTGTTGTCAATGGCTAGTTGAGCCCTCTTCAAGAAACTCGACAGCGAGTAGGCTCCGCCGCTTTGTTCATGTTTTTGGTTCGCTCGGGGACCTGCGCACGATTCCAGGAATTCACGTACCATGACCTCGACCCTCTGTACAATACGGACTTCTGAGAGGGGGCTGACCTCGAACAAGTAAGATTTTTGTTTCCCTGTTTGCTTTAGAGGACGGAAGAAAATCTCATCTTGAAGCAGAGCCCTGTGGACAGCATACAAGGCATTTGGAGCAAATTTCCCGTCTTTCTTGATAATTGCGGGCAGCAGTAGATCAGCTATCTCATGAAGCGTTAAATATCGATGCTTTAGCGGGTCTCCAATGAAAGAACTTGAGGCATCCAAAGTTCCAGCGTTAGCCTGATATACAGCTTCGGCACCCTGTTCGAATTCTAGCATCTTGCGAAGCATTGGGGCGCCGACTGCTCTTGATGGACCATGTCCGAGATCCTGCAGCGCGTTCAAAGCCTCCATGGGCACATCGCCAGTTGGGATTTCGGCAATGAGGGGCTGGAGTTCTGAAGGATCAACGAATTTTTTCACGACAAACAACGTATTAACACCCAGTCCGGAAAACCACTTGCCGCTGCTTGTGTAATAATGCTCATAACCGTTGAAGCGGCCTAGACAAACAGCAAGCATGGGTCTTCGGGCGGCTTCGGATCTAGAAAACGGCATTAGCTAAGTCAAGCGCGCAAGAGATGAAAATAGCATTACCCCATCTCCACCAAGTCTCCAGGCCGAAGCATGGTGTCATCCGACCGCAAATCACTAAGCTCATCACCGTCGAATAGTGGAGCCTGGACATCAAACTGGGCCATTGTAACGTTCTGCGGTCGAGTGAAGGTGTTGGACAACTCGCCGGCATTGGCCAAATCGGTAATCATGTTGTGGCTTTCGTCGGGATTTTCTGCCTCCCACTTGCGCAAACGATCTCGGATGGGGAGTTTTTGGTCCTCCTGAGAACGAGACGCACTCTGCCCACTGCCATCTTCACCTGCAGAATGATGAACTGTGGCCAAACCCTGGACATCAATGTTAGCTAAAAATGATTGCTAGGGGTTTTCCAGGCCGGGCATTTGTCGTACCCGTCTCAGCATCAGAGACCGTCCTTGACCCGCTGGACGAACATTTCGTAGTGCTGAGAGGGTACCACGTCTCTTAGAAATGGCATCCGAGGCAGTTGTACGGAAAGCACAACGCCAACACACGTAAGAACGACCAGAGACTTGCAACATATCCGCTCTGGAAAGACAGTGCTGTCTCTTTGGATTTAACTACATTGACAAAGCGTAGGGAGCATAGGAAAACATGGCTGCATCGTTAAATTTTAAAGTGGGGATATCATCACGTGACGACTGATATTAGATGTCATAAATTATAGGAAAGAGCGAGGCAATCACTAGCGTGTCTTAGTACCACTGGGGAGTTTCTGCCTTGACAGTTCAACTACCTTAACCATCGGAACAACAGCATAATGAGCAGAGCCTGTCTAGGGCGGAAACTGACATCGCGGAACTGTGACATGTTGCCATTACGTTGTGGGCCTCGGGGTACCGGGCCTTCTTTGAGACACATTCTCCGCTTGCAACTGCCAACGCCCATCCATCTCTGCACTGTCTACCAAGTTTTACTGGTAGACGTTTAGAATTCAAACATGTCCAACGTTCGCCTTCTTGGCTGTAGCATCAAATATGCCATTGATACTGAAAACCATCAAAGAGCCGCCTGTTGCCTTTGTTCACCAGTCTGCTTTTTCTAATCCTCGATACCCCAGCCACCACGCCCTCTTAGCGTTTCTGTTATCCAGACTGCTTTCATCCTTGTTTGAAAACCATTGAATCATAGGATCTCGCAATTTGGAACAAGAAGAAAACATGACCTACAAGATGTTTGCTATTGCCGCCGTTCTGGCTGGGGTTGCTCTGGATCAGATGGACGGTATGGAAAGCATCATGCCCATGGAAGCCGCAGCCAGCGCCGCCGCTGCTAGTATGTCACCTGAGACAGCACAAAATGAGGCTGCCACTCTTGCAGCCTCGGGGCAGCACCCTCCCATTTCTGGCAGTGGAGCCACTGGAATCTTTGTAAGTAAGCCCTTCTGGACAGATTGCGTCCTTTCCAGACTAGCAAGTGATACATTTTCGCCGTCTCAGTGCTGCTCAGTGCGCTTGTTCAGCTGTAAGAAGAAGTTGGGGAAGCATGTAGTGAACGACGGTCAACGCCAGATGGAGACGTCAACTTACAATAATTTTCATTTGTCACGGTTACTTTGAATACCAAATAGTTAGAATGGATCATGTAATCTTCATTGCAAGCTTCTTCATTTGTTCACGGTAGGGCTTTTGGCAGTTACGTCCCGTCCAAATTCGTGTTCGGTCAAGAAGTCAATACAAAGAAGGAAAATTGAACTTTAACAACTGCGTTTGAAGCGTTGCCATTAACCAGGAGGCAGAAATGCGTGTTTTACTCAACTCTATAGGCAATTGCTCCATCCATCAAGGCTAGCTTTACCTATCCCTGGAGCAACTCTATGAGGCATGCTCGCTTGTCTTCGAAGCGACTTTTGGACGCAATCAGATCTACTTAATTCAGGGAATGATGAGCAATAAATCCAGAGTCGATGCCAGTTGATTGAAGGTTAATCAAATGCATGCACAGAAGTGGACATTACCACGGATGGAAGAGCTGAGCTGAAGTTGCGAAGTGGAGTCGGTTACACCGTTTATTTATCACTCCACATCGGCCTATTTGTGAGAGAGAATGGTTCTTACTCAGCGGAGGCACTATTTTGTACACTACCAACGCCTTGTTAACTTATATACTGTGTAGATGGGTTTCATTGTTCCAAGGGTACTCGAGCAGATAAAGTACGTAACTGCGCAGCTGAGGCATGTATGTTGTCGAATGGTGGTCAGTATCACCTTGAAAGCTCATGAAGAAAAGGAGTATATTGGCAATCCGGAGTCGAGACTCTTTCTCCGACTGATCGACAATCTCGTAAAGCAATGAGTTCCTGCTGCGAATGAAAGCTTGGTATTTGGAACAGGCAGGACGGAGGATGATCATGTCCATGATGAGAGCTCCTCAATAAAAGAGAACGTGGAGAAGGAGAAAGCACGGACACCAAAAAGCCGGGATAGTGACAGATCAAAAGAGGCAAATTGCCCATACTACCTGCAAGTGCTAAGCCGAAAACATATATCCCAGAGCAAGAGTGCCATACCTTAAATCTATTCACGGCAATCGCTGCCGGCCATTACGCTGGTCCACCCGAGAACTTTAAGTACGCAAGTGCATAGGGGAAATAGTCGGTTGAAGAAACATCTTGGAGCCGGTTGAAGGCGCTCATTTTTTGGGGAAGTGTCATCCACATGGGCGCCACTACGAAGGGTACGAAGATACTCGGCGGCGTTTAGTTGACGTTGGCACCATGCAGGGTCAAGATGCAGGTACGAAGTCCCAGGACGTTAAAGATCGGCTGAATCCATTTCTCAACCGGAGACGATCCAACATCAACAATAGATCACCTTGCCGCTCTCAGGCCCGTAAGAGCTTTGCAGCTTAGGCAAGTTATTTTCCTGTTATGGTAGCAAATAGTTGTGCTGACCATCTCCCAGCTCTATCCAACTATCGGTACATCAATTCGGAAATCGCAGAATCTGCACGCTTTACAGACTACATGATTGTTGACATTTCTGGAAGCTTGGGATCCTGGAGGCTTTCGGAGTGTTCCCTATTGAGCCTGCGCGCCTTGCAGGATGCTGCAGGGTGTGTTAATTCAAGCGGTGATCTCCCTGGGAAAACGCGCTGTGGGTGGTTCGTAGTGATGTTGCAATTTCCCGCAACTCGCTTAACTAATTTCCCATAGTCGTCGGCAACCGCTCCAGGACTGCGCTAGCAGGCGCCGAATGGCACCTCCGCCTGTCCACCATAGAGCTCCTCCTTAATTTTGCTTCATTCTCTCGTAATTTTCTATCAACCACGTTCACCCCACAACCACCAGCCAATGACCCCGGTCGAATGACCAGTCGAATGCCCGCATCAAGCAGCTCGCTTTCTATGGACAAGTCAATGTTGCTTTTCGTCAATGGCCATCATTCATTGCCGAATTGACCGGACAGAGAAATGAGTGATGGTCTCTCCGTACTCTCGTCTCTGACCACAGCAACCGTGACAACAGAGTCATCGCGCGCGCCATAACAAGGCCGAGAAACACACCACTGCAGTCTGCAAGTGTCGGTATTTACTGTCCTGGATTATGGGGACCGATGAAAGAGACTAATCCTGGCCAGGTACCCTGTCTTTCCAAGGACCACATGGGTCAATATGGTGACTTTGTTGACCCAAAAGAGTAAGGGCGCAAGGATGGCCGTGCTCAATAGTAGTGGACTGGCTTGACTGGCAAACTGGAGATGCGGCCGGGCTCTCACTCTATTGCCAAAAACAACAACCATGTCAAATTTGATGTCCGTAAGGGCACCCACCCATGAAGCCGTAGGTCACAATAAAACTACCTGCCCTGCTGCTCTATCAGGCCCTCCTTTCCCTCTCTCCTCTTCCCTCTTCACGGAACGACCCTAATGTTGATGCTGTTGACGTAACAAGTATCTCCAGCTTTCGTCCATCGTTTTCGCGCATCCCCTACCCACCGCTTCACTCTTTCAGCGGGCACTCGTTCTTACGAAAATCTGCAAACCGCAGAATATAATAATACTTTTGAAGGAAAGCAAGGATGAAGGTTCAATTCGCTACTGTCGCCGTTGCGGCCCTTGCTGGAAGTGCTGGTGCAACCGTCCACCACCGACACGCCCACGACATCTTCCGCAGGAATTATGACAATGCCACCTGCACGCCTGAGTGCACCACCTACTGGACCACCTGGTATGGTGAAGCTACTCGTACGTCGAGAACAAAATCAGAACCACATGTGCCACACAGGTCACTAACAAGAGAAATCAGTGCACAACCCTTCTCCCCCTTCCGCCCCGGCCACCACCAGCAGCGTTGCGCCCGTGACCACTGCTGCTCCCCCAACTTCGACTAAGGTCATTGCCGTGGTCCCTACGCCCGTTGCCCAAACTTGCTCAACCACGGGTGTGTACACCTTCCCGGCTACCACAATTACTCTGAATGAGACTACAACTGTGTGCGCCCCATCCTCAACCAAGGTCCCCAGTGGTACGTACACTTTGGGTGGTGTTACTACAGTCGTTACAAACGCGACTACCATTGTCTGCCCTTACCCCACTGTTTCTACCAGCGAGGGAGTTACGACTAGCGTTATTGAGACGACCACCTACGTCTGCCCCTCGGCCGGCACTTACACCATTGCCCCGACGACTACTACCGTATACAACGAGACCACCGTAGTGGTGCCAGTTATCTCTACCTACCCTCCCGGAACTTACACTCAGCCCGAAGTTGTGACGACCGTCACTGAGACTAACACCGTCATCTACTGCCCCTTCGATGAGCTTACTACGGCGGTTACATCCTCGCCAGCTGAGGTCACCAGCTCCGCCCCCGCTGAGGTTCCCACCACTACCTCAGTCCCCGTGGAGGCCACCACCAGCTCCGCTGTTGTCTACCCTTCGTCGAGCGCTACCCAGAGCGCGACCTCATCGGCAGCCAAGCCTTCCAGCACTCTGGGTGGCAGCGGCAATGGACCATGGGGTCTCACTTACACCCCGTACGACACCGCGGGCAGCTGCAAGTCTAAGTCGGATGTTGACTCGGATATTGCTCTGATCGCCGCTGCCGGTATCACCACCATCCGTGTTTACTCGACCGACTGTGACACCCTGCCTAACGTTGGTGACGCATGCTCAAAGCACGGAGTCAAGATGGTCCTCGGTATCTTCATCGACGCACCCCACTGCTCTGCCAACAACCCCACCGTCGCCGAGCAGATCAGCGCCATTAAGTCGTGGGCTCAGTACGACATTGTCGAGCTCATCGTCGTCGGTAACGAAGCTGTCTTCAACGGTTACTGCTCCGCCTCGGAACTTGCTAGCCTCATCTCCGAGTGCCGATCCGAGTTCTCTGGCTACTCCGGTCCCTTCACTACTGCCGACATCGTCACCATCTGGGAAGACTCCTCAGTCACCAGCGTCCTTTGCGACGTCATTGATGTCGTCGGATGCAACTCCCACGCTTTCTTCAACACCGAGACGGTTGCCTCCCAGGCTGGCGAGTTCGTCAAGGGCCAGCTCGCGATTGTCAACCAGGCCTGCCCCGGCAAGCCTGCAAAGGTCCTGGAGACTGGCTGGCCGTCGGCCGGAAACTGCATGGGCAAGGCTTGCCCCGGTCTCGTCGAGCAGGCCATCGCCGTCGCATCCCTCGTCACCGAGGTCGGTGCTGATTCCATCCTGTTCAGCTACACTGACGACGCATGGAAGGACGGTAGCACCGAGTGCGGCTGTGAGCAACACTGGGGTTGCGCCTCGGCCCTCGGCCTCTAATTGTGCCATGTCCGAAGTGACAAATCTTGTACATGAACATGCGTCTTACCCTGCACTGCACTTTTGGATATATACACCAACCTCCCTACGTGTTGCGCCATGAGACGCGCCTGTGGGGAGGCCGATAAGGAGAGCAATCTATTCATAGCGCCTGGCGTGGGTTTCTTTCAACCAGGATTAGGGTTCATGCAGGGAGACGAACAAGCTCGCCCGCCAAAATAATACAAAATACCACAGGCTGTGCACGACACGGGGTCTGGTTCATAATGTTATAATTTATTAGTGTCTATAATAGATTCCGGTGGTTTGTCCAACATTCATGTTCAACTTCTTATCCCTTGCCTAGTTTGTGATTTTCTTCGTTGCCTCTGGTCTCGGACCATGAGGTTCATATCTTCGATTAGTACTCCTCAAGGCCCTTCCTTCTTTGCTTGTCCAAGTATTGGATTTACTTCGTATGTATACTATGATACGCTTTCGGTGCTATGAGCTCTGTACTATTTACATTGCCATAAACAGTGATCTCTGAGCTTTCGCGTCTCTTCGATTAGTTAGCCCACTATGAACAGAGACAATGCACGTCCCGCCAGTAGCAAAGCAATCATTAGATCCAGCGTATGCGGCGTGAAAATCAGCCAGGCAGTATGTGGTTCAGATGCAGACTCTAAGGGGCTGAAGCTGTCTCTTGGGCTTCCTGTGTCCTAAGGCAATCATCCTCGCGCGATGCAGTACTGGGAGGGTGGTCGACGCAGATAATATGGGTTCCGTAGGTGAACTGCCAGTCGGCCTTCGGGAGCCGTGGCAAGAAAGACTATACGTTTGTTCAGATTTTCAGATATACTTTTTAGGGTCACGAACGGAAGCCGTAATGTATAAATGATATTCCCATATTCCCCGTATGCAAAACCCCGACAACGATAACGTTGACGTCATTTATGTCCATATATACTGATGGCCAAGCCCAAAGTTGGCAGTCAGAAATTAAGAAGACATCGCAGTCTGGTGACTTAGGGATGAAATATCGCAGATCAGTTCGCCTAGTCCGAGGGCTTGAAAATTGAGTGTTCCCATTTCTTCACTAAAATTCTTCAAGGTAAGGTGATTCGAGATTGAAGGGATCTCAGAGGAGCTTCTTTCAGCTGGGAGATAGTGTGAACCACTTGCGTTATTTCGTCGTGTCCAGCTGGCCCTTATTAGATACAGTGAAACAGTATTCCCAGTGTCGAGGTAGTGCAGTAGTGAAAGATCACTTGACGTCCTGAAGTGTTCAAGGCTGATCCTGAACCCTGGTGTCTGACTAGAGTATCTATCACGAGTCTAAATGAATAGTTGGTAAAAAGTTGATGGGGTGACATGAGATATCGAACAAGCAGATGTTCATAGAACTTGGGCCGAGTAACATGCAGCCCGGATCCAGCGTGGCACATAAATATGAAGGAGTCACTATTGAGAGAAATGGTGTATGAGATACACAGCTTGTTCACGTATATGACAAGTCTTGCTGGCGCCTCTGACTAATGTTGCAGCGCCAATTTTACAGCTCAATTCACACTACAGGATGGCGAGGAGTCTGAAGCCCAGCCAGTAAGTGTGCAAGAAACAAGTACACACCACCGGGCAATCGCTTACTGCATGATTTTCGCGGAAACGTCTCGAGTGCTGGATGAAGCCTGTTCAGTCCGAGTGGAATATTCGCAAGAATGGTACCTCGAAGACGAGTGTCGACAGATCCCTGTATCGGTAAGTTCTTGTCTCGAGGAAGCCGTGTTGTTTGGTTTAGTTTCTGGTATGCTTGGGATACTTACTTGGTATTGACAGCTGACCGCGTTGTTCGACATTTGTCCCCTCCGAAGGCTGACGAAATGCCTCTTCACTATCAAGCATATTGTATACATCAACCCACCCACCAGTGGTACACACAGACTAACGGTACAGCAAAAACACTATAACTTCAAACTGTTATAGCTCAACGAGTTTACGAGCTAGAAAGTAGACAACCGTGTTGTTACATAGGCCGGTACTTAAATTGTAGCAGTAAATAGCTACATGTTATGTAAAATGTCCAAGTACCTAGATATATAATTGCTAATTGACAGACACTATGAAGGTGCGTGAAGGACCGATCCCAAGTTAGCCCCGAGGCGTCCCTAAATACTACAACGCGTCTCTGCCTCGTACCCCTTCACAACTGAGGCTACTACTTCCCACACATATATTATAATAAGTCCTCTAGAAAAACAACCATGATAGCTATAAGAGAATGGATAGCGTTTCATATCAATGTTACTATAGCTTGTACAGGATAATATTGATTTAGTATGTAATAACGTAGTGAAGGCTTTAGGTAGATATTTTAGATTTCCCGTGGAATTGGTGGCTTGAGGTCATGGTGAGGTACACTTGAGATACTTTAGTGCGCTTGTGCGGCTTGGACACTCCACCCTCCCCTCCAACCTCTACTTCCCTTCTTCACCTTCGTATGTAGCCGGAATGCTAGTGCCAGTGCGATCCCGCATTTCCTACCGATTTAGTATCCCTTCTCGAGTTGAAGCTAAGAAGCTAAAAAGCCAACGATCCCGGCTCAAAACAATACTTCATTCTTCTTTTCAACTAATCTAAAGGCTATATTTTCAAACTAATAGTATAATTTCTAGAATTTAGTTGCATCAGGATACATTTTTCCAATTATTTTCTTTCATTTTAGTAGGCAAAGAAGTCGTTAAGTTAAATACTTTTAGATTCGTGGGTAACGAGAAGATTTGGCTGTACCGTTGAGAGATGAGTGCCGCTGATAAGTAGACCAGGAGGGAATCGGCCCGTGTTGATGACCCGAGATGGATTTCGTATTGATCGTTGTGCGTGCTCTACGCGTTGTGCTACGTACGCTGGCGTTGAGAGGTGGTCTTGCTCTCTCCAGAAGGCAGAAGGTGCTGACCCACTAGCTGCAGCTGCAATCGTACCGCTTTCGGCCTAGGGCATAACTGTGGCGTTCAATCCCACAGGTTAACGCATCAAGGAAATGGTTCAACGAAGAAAACCTGATGCTCATTCATGAGAAAAGAGTGACAAGTCCTCGAGAAGAACGATTGAGAAGTGGATATAAGATGCGGTGTCACCTAGAAACCAGGAAAGAACATCGCAGAGGAGAGTGTTACGAAGCAATTCCATGACAAGAGCCTGCCGTACAAGGTAGAACAACTGTCCTCTCAAGGAAGCATACTCCCACAACCTGCAAGTACTTCGGTACTCGAGCTCCCCATCCAGTGGGCTTATGCAAGTGCTCCACGTGCCTCTATACTCGAGTTCTGTCTCACCGCTCAATACTTGTGGTCCCATGCCCGCTAGCAATCTCCATCCCAGCCAGATCTAGATATGGTGGAATCGGATGGCAGGCACCTTGATTAGATCTGGGGTATTTCGAGATTGTCTGGGACTCTTTGGCCAGCTCATAACACAACTGCAAAAGACGATCTCGTGACTAAGTGCTTGATGTGGTGCATGAGTACGAGTTATGCTATGAATTATGAAGAATGTGTGGCCCGGCCCTCCTTTTCGAGACTTGCGACAACGCGGACAACCAGGAATACGGGAATCACAAGACAAGATGTGTGGAGGGGTAGTCGTAGTCGTAGTCGTGCCACAGTCCAGATTTTTCAACGGGGCCGGCCGAAAATCGCACGTACCATTCGTGGACACCAAAATCGTGATGAGATCTCGAAGTTGGGGTCTTCGGAGCAACCTTGCAAGGCCCACATCAGTCCACTTCACTTGCAGTTGGCCGTAGCGTTAAGCGCGACATGTCCAGTTGCAGGGTCCAGTTGTAGGGCTTGCAGCGGTATGATGCATGTGCGGGATAACTCGGCTCCCAAAGGCTCCAAACCCGGATCTGGCAGGCCGTGTCTGCAACGAAGAATTCGACGTCACCAAATCAGCGGGATTGAGGGTGAAACATCAGGCTACATCAAACCAACAACACCATGAGAGAATCTTGACACATTCTCTCATATGCAGCCTTACCAAGGTTCTGGGCAGCGTCCCCAAAACTCCTTTCCAGCCTTTCCGAGGTTCCGTCCACGCGAACCCTGGCCGCCTCAGCCATCATTGAAATGTGGTAATGCAAAGCGCTTGATAGGGTAATAAGGTAAGGGACGCGCTCTGCGCCGATTTGCGACAGTATCGTAACATCATGCTTTATCACAGCCCTCAACAACACGACAACTCATTGGCTCATCGCCTTTATCAAGGAACAATTAGGGACAAGACCTGACTGTGCCCAAGACCAACTCGTACGTACCCCATATTTTATGCACTGGTCTGACCGTTGTCTCCCAGCCGTTTTTGACTCGAGTATTTTTGTTCAGATAGTGTCAGCTGGGCTCTGCATGGCCACTGCCTACAAGTAAACTAGGTCTCCCTGGCGATTTGCGCTGGCACGAGGTGGTTCAGCCAAAGAGGCCCGGAATTTTGACCTAATCAGGTATGAAAAGAGCCCAGCTCCAAGAAATCCTCCATCTCGGATCCCATGCCCGTTATTGTATTCCTACTTTGAAAAAACATTTATCTACGATAATTCCAGGTCGTGCTACCTAGTTGTATACATTTCAATACCAATAAGGGGCCCCCTCCCATGTTCTCTTCTCCATTATCGTTATATTGTTACCACATACCACATCATGGCCTGGGACGCGTCCAAAAGCAAGCCTGCCATCTTCCACAACCGGATCAAGTCCTTCGTCCGGGACGTTAGAGGGTTGAGAAGAGACAGCCGCGGCCATGAAAGAAATGTCCAATCCTCCGATACTGAAACACCGCGTGCTCCTGCTGGCAAAGCATCTCAGATAGAACTAGAACCTGAAGAAACGCCCCGCACTCCCGCTACCCAAGAATCTCAGACGAAAGCAGCAGAATCACGGCCTACTCCTCCTACTGGCAAAGAATCTCGGACAGATCCACCTCCGGGACCCGGTCTTTCAGTCCACCTAACCCTCACCTTCGAGGATCCCTTGGACTTCTCTTACAATAGAACATACAACAGTTCACCTAACCTCCGCGTGTCGGAGAAACTTTGTAGAGGCCTACTTCGCCATGTCGACCACACTTGTACGGAATTGATAACGCGAAAAGACCCCATTGCTTCTACACCTACCAGACTGGACGGAATCGCCAAACCTAAGCAGTTTGACATGACGTTCCAGATCCTGAAGGGCGGCTCGGAATGGGCGACGAGAACGCACAGCTCCTACCAAAAGCAATCTTTGACGACAGAAGTGGCGAAAGAAATCGTTCTCGCCTCTCATCGTATCGTTGGCCTCTTCCTGAAGCGACATGATCCCGACTTCATATGGAAGGACGGCGCTATCCGTGATGAGTCCCTAGAAGATCCCGAGACGACACCGTACCGGATCGGATCCGTTCAGTCACTGCACTGTGTCCCGCGATCTCACTTCCTCGAAGCATCACAAACATTCGAGATGATCCCCGGGTTCACGATAGATCTTTTGCTCACGAGTAGAAGCAAGCGTCGCAAACCTCCGGAATGGCAGAAGACAATTCAGATCAGAAGTTTTCAGACCACTCCATTGAACCTCGAAGTTGCAGAGACCTTGTTCTCCGACTCATCCTACTCTTTGGAAGGTGCTTTGAGGGCAAGGAGGAGGACGGTTCAGGACCAGCACCGTCAATGCCGCCTCATCGGTGGAAGCTGTCAGCACTACGAAGATGATGCCGTTGAGATAGTATTACGAGTCACCAACAACCTCGGCCCTCAATTCAATCATCTAGAACGAACCGTCCGTACTAAAGTTGCATTACTTGGTCAACCCGAGGCACAAGACTGCATTGACTTCTATGATACTCTTGAAAAGTCATTGAATTACGCACGAGATGTCGCTGACAGCACTATTCGCCAGATGGACGACCTCGATTTCCAGATTGTCGAGCTGCGCGGACGTGGATGGGAGTTGGACGAGCCACTCGTTTGTACCTTGGGACTTGATGTATCCCATTCTCGAAGAAGTATCGAGGCAATCTTGGACCGCGTCCAGACAGGAGTTGGAGACACGCTTCGCGGTAATGCTCTACACGTCCGTATGTCTGCGCTGAAACGTGGTCACTGCATATTGGACAAGACCCTGGTCGCTCGAGAACCCGCTAGTCATCGATGGAACTCGCCGTCCAAGCAGAGGACAAAGGTAGTAGATCGTCTGAAACAGCGTGTCGACCAAGACATTCAGATGGTCTGCAAGGACACGTGTAAACTTGATGCGGCATCCTTGAAGTCAGCGTCTGAGTATGAAGAGTATGACAGGCCCCAACCGGCTGATATTCCATTGCCCGAAAGTCCTCTACCAGTGGTGGTGGAAGAGCTTCCAGAGAGTGTCATGATCCCTGATGTCACTTCGCCTGTCGAACCATTCAATGTGGAAACTGCGAGGGAATATGTCAAAGACGCAACGGCGCCCGTCTCGGAAACAAGCGAGGTCTCTGAGAGGCCACAGTCACCCACTTTCATTCGTTGTCCGAGATCAGGGGCTCGAGTATTTCCTTTGATGCCGAGTCCAAGCTCATTTGGGCTCCTCGAGTTCTTCGACTCTGATGCCTTAGCGGATAGCGAGGGGGACCAAGCAACTGTAGATGCCAAGTCAGCGGATGAATTGCAAATGAATGATGAAGTTGTCCCGGGCAAGGATTGTGACGCTCAGGTTCATCCGTTCGACCCTCAGTCTTCGGGGGAGCAACCCGATGTTGTCCCCAACGAGACCGAGAAACCAACGAACCACTCAACAGATGGTGAATCGTCAAGTCATGATAACCAAATCAATGAGGTCAAAGGCACGCTACCACAAGGAATGCCACAGGTTGACGAGTTCGAGGCCAGGCCACGAAGCAATGCGGACGCAAGAGATGATATCTCTGTTGCACCGTCCACTCCGTGCTTGACCTTTGGCTCCGGCCACTCTCCGAGAAGCAGTCTCATGTTCACTCCCAAGATCCATGGGTCCATAACTAGTACCGACATCGAAATTGTGATGGCCGACAGCTCTCGGGACAATTTGACCGAGTACAACAAGCCCTACCAACCACAAGAGATTGGCGCCGACCAAAAGACGCTGAAGATTTCCCCTGATGGCTCGCCCTCTTTGACTCCAGTCAGGCCAAGGTTATCATCATCGCCGCTAAAGCAACATCTAATTGCCAGTGGCAGAGACAGCTTTAGTCTAGCGGATCCTGTCCAGGATTCATCGAGTGATGCGGTGGTGAACCCAGCCGAACCTGGGATACCAACCCCTTTGAAGGCAATTTCAAGTCTAGATGAGGTTGAAGCTGAAGAGCCTGACCTGCCTCCTACAATTGGAAGTCAAGACAGCAAGGATGAAACCAAACCGACAGACGAGCAGACAACAGAGGGATCGGGTGAACGTGTACTTGCACCCGAGCGTTCAAGGAGACAACTAGTGATTCCAAGCACGGCGGCCGTCCCTACCAAGGAGGTGGAACCGAAAACACCACTCGAGGACGAGCTGCCATCGCCAAGCGGAGGTTTTCCATCTGCAGACGGAGGATTTGCTCAGACCAGGCCAGAATTCGATCTCTTCGACTTCTCGTCACCATTCGCCTCGTCACCATTAAGCGACCAACAGGAACAATCACAACATGGCTTCATCAGCGACCAAATTCCGGAAGGAGAAGAAAGAGAAAGAGGAGACAGAGGAGGAAGTAGCATCAGCAGCAGTAATAGCAGTGGCCCACTATCCCGCAGAGGCCCCACGGTCGAGGACGTATTCGTGACCCGTCGCGACTCGCTCGAGGACATCAACTTTGTACGTCCACAACTAACTACCAAGGCACGGCAGAAGTCGTTCGGCAGCGCGGGACTAATCGGCTTCCACGCAGAACACCGACTGATCGACGTCGGACTACGCAGGGTGCTGATGCCGGCGAGGCACTCTTTCTACGGTGCCGGGGGCGGGTTCCTCGCCAGCCCACGCCCTGCCAGCAGTCACGGCATGGGAGGAGAAAGAGGACTAGGATTAAGAGGTGGAGGAAGAGGACGCGAGATGATATTGAGGAGACCTGCGTCTTCTGGGGGTTGGGTAGATCTGCCTCTGTCTGTTGGCATGAGCAGGAGTCTTCAACGTTCGTGGGAATGGGGAGGCGAAGACGGAGAGCAGAGACAGCACCGCCATTTGACCGTCATGAGGCGGTCTACGTCGTCCAACATGGTGCCTACGAAGAGGGAGGTTGAGGTTGAGGCGGAAAGGCGCAGAGCCGGGCCAGGACTCATGGCATTATTTGTTGGAGGGGTTACACTTGCTTCGCAGATGTTGAGACCGAGTTAAAGGCAAATAGCAAGATTCACCAAAACCAGACGGGTTCTTATGTCGGGGTACCTGGAATGCATGGAAAGGAAATCGGAATTAACCCTTATCATATCGAACTTGAGGCACATGTTAATCATACGATACCTGGTATAAAGCGGATAAAACATACAGACATGTAACTTGCATACACTAGGGCCATGTTCATGAAATGAGATTGGCAATCTGTCAACTTGACCACCGGCCGTGAGCTGATTTCTGATGAGCATGAATGCCAAAAGCACCAAGTGACCTGGGAATTGATGTGATCCATCGCCAGTCGGCATTAGTGATGCCTCAGTGACTACAATAAACTACCTAGAGACTATTAGACGCCGAAACCGCTCAACTATATGCAACGCTATGCTAGAACAAACTGAGTAACCGCCCATATCCGCAGCCTTGTGACCAAAGTATTGATGCAATTTGTTGTAATTCTTATCCAATCCAAACGCCAGTCTTTGAGTCCCAGAAACTGGATGGGCCAAAGCGCTTGCATGCCATTCTCTCATCCAAGAATGACTGCAGTTGTACCAGTCGCTACAGCATCCCTTAGTTCGCATTCGCCAAGGTATAATTGCCAATAGCATTCATCCGCTCCGTCGTAAGCTTCAACGAGATACAGAGCAGCTCCTGGTAGATGTCGTTCTCCTGCTGCCGCAATCTATCCCAGTTCTCCCTGTCCATGAACCATGCGACGCAGTCTTTCACAGCAAATACCGTCGCGGTGCGTTCGGTTTGCGAGAAGAAAGGGAGTTCGCCACAGGTCGTACCTTGGACGATTGGTTCCGACAGCTTGCCTTGGGGCATGTCGTAGTCGGCGCGCAGCTCGCCTCGCTCCAGCAGGTAGAAGCCGTCCGCCGAGTCGCCGCGATTGAATAGAACCGTTCCGGCTGGATATTCTCTCCGTACGAAGTACGCCTTCGCCCGGAACCAAAAGTCTTCATTCTTGTCGCTGAGCTCGTGGAAAATTTGTAGCATGAGCCGGATGGGCTCGCTGATGCTGCGCCAACGCTCAGCACGTTGCAACTCGTGTTCTTCAAGCACGTTCTTGGCTACTGTATTCAGATGGTTCCGCCGCGGTGACTGAGATAGGAGGTCCAGGGTGGGACTCGTCACGCTTTTGTTGCAGTTTGGAACATCAAGGTTGCGGGATGGCGAATCCCGAATCACCCGCAGTGCTTCTCGTTGCGCATAGAGTGCCTTGAGCTGCTCGTTCTCACAACTCTCGAGAGCTGAGTTGAGGTCGGGCATAAACTTGACCTCGCCGCTACTTTCACCAAGACCAACGGCCCTGAGATCTCGTCCAATATGACTATCAGCATCTTTGCCACTGATCAACAGCACAACCCCCCGCTTTTGTAGTAGCCGATTGATAATCATAAATCCCTCGGCAGCAGAATAGTCAATGCCAGTTACTTGCCACAAGTCGATAATGAGATACTTGATGGGATGGTCGGCAAATGCGTCGTCGGCCACCAAGTCTCGAATTTTCTTCTCAACTCCGACAATAGTCCCAAAAAATAGATTGCCGGACAACTTGATAATGTAAGTTTGCCGACTGACTTGCCGGAGATAATGACATTGGGTGGGATTGCGCCGGACAATGGAGCCCACTTGGTCGCCAGTATACGTAGCTCTGATGGCCGAGACGCGAGATTGATTCACGATGACGGAAACGAAAGCAAGTATGATGCCTAAAAAAATGCCTGCGACAAAATCATAGATGCCCATGGTCAAGATGATAGCCAGAATCTACAGAGAATTAGATATCAAATGGTAAATGGGAATATCAATGGATGGCAGCTTACCGTCAAATATTCGAGCAACTTGGTTTTGTGTCTTGGGTTGACCAAGGCATCGGCCAGAAGCTCGATACCTAGAACGAAAATCAAGGTACCAACCATCATCACAGGAATGTAACCTATAACGACGGGCCCGATAACCATGACGACGCCTGTGAACGCGGCCAGCATGAATCCAGCAAGGCGGCTATCCCCTCCTGATCTCATGAAGAACACACTATTCGCATACACCAAGTAGTTTTGCATACTCCCCAGGGCCCCAGCAATGAAATTTGAATATCCATGCAGCTTAAGTTCGTGGTTGAGATCGGCATTGTCCTCTCCGGTGGTTTGCGCAAGGGCGGGAACATTGATGGGTACGTGCAAGAGACTGAAGAAAGTCAGAGCGAACATTGCTCCCACGGTTTGAAGCACAGCACTCCAGTCCACCAGGTGGAACTCTAGTTGGGGTTAGCCATTCATTCAGTACCAGCGGAACGAGTCCAATACTTACTGTAAAGACTCCAAAAATACCACCACGGTTCGCCCGCACGTGGGGCCTCGAAAATCCACCCTGAGTCTCGCAAGCTTTGCGGGTCCAGACTGTCAAAGGATAACACGAAAAAGTAAAAGACCAAAGGTATAGACAGGATGTATGCTGACACGAAATACTTCGAGGTAATCTTCTTTTGGAGGACGAAGAGAATGATGGCCAGTATAAGAGGGATTATCCATTGAATGAGCGCGTCCGGCTGTAGTAGTCTCTTGGCAGTATTCAAATCGTAGCGAAAGTCGTCCATGCGAGCTGATACTTCGACGCCAGTTTGCAGTAGAAACCAGCCTACACCTCCGATACAGCCGATCAGGATGTGACGGGGAATGAAACCGACAATGTAGCCCAGCTTGAATTTACCCAGAAGCCAGAATGCAAGTCCGGTCATCATGGAGCTCATCGCATACGACACAATAGTAGTGGCAATGACGGCCTCTGGCTTGTCTTCTCCAACTAGGACGGTAATGGTTGCGGCCATACTGTGGAAAAATGGGACAACTTCAATCTACGAACGAGTAAGCACCAACCAATCGAGTATGCTGAGGCAGTGTAGAAAGTCACTCACAAGTTCGGAGCCAACGACACCTTTGAATATACTCCCGATCGAGAAGGTAATTTGCGATACAATCGTTGAAACATAGAAAATGGAGATTCCAGCTGGGCCTAGACTCGAGAATATGGGGTTGCCAAGTGGAAACAAGATCATACCTGGATGTGCAAGTTAGAATGGGCAGTCGATGAATTCTGGTCGAAGAATGTGTCGGTTCGGAGTAACTTACCGTACGAAAGGGCATCCAAAATATTGAGCAGCAGCCCAAGGACGACGGCAGGCATACAGCTCACTGGGTCCATGACCATACGCTGCCACGCTGTTTTCTTATCCCAGGTCTTGGGATTCATCGTAGTTGCAATCCCACGTACTTTGACCCGGGTCCTTTCTCTGACACTCCCGTAGCCATGGTACCACGGTTGTAGACGAGGTTTCTGACTTTCGATGTCGTCCAAGTCGTCGACGTCACTCAATTCAGGACTATCTGGCAGGCAAGAAACGCTCGACTTGGACCGCAACAAAGGTGTTGTCTCAGAGCTGCCGTTTACTTTGTCATTGACTGGCGGATAGCCCGGCGATGCCATCACGGCTTGTCCGCCAGCCTCGGTCTCTGTCGGACCATTTGTGTTCTTTGGCCGAGGGCAGCTCTTGATCATGCTTGCGAGAATCGACGGCCCAGGGGCAGAGTTATGTTCACCGATATCGTCTGGCGTCCCTGGCTCCGACACTTCCTCGATCGTCTCTGCATTCGTCACTGGCACATCGTCGGCGCCGGCGCTTTCATGATAGGGTCCCGAACTCTCAATGCCGGCATATGAAGCGTCCGACGTTCTGCGTGTAAGAAACGAGGGGCTGCGTGCGTCTTTCTTGTCAGCTAGAACGTAGGAGGCAAGCTCTGCCGTGTCTTCGCGAACACTGCGGGCATAGCTAGCACTATCAACAGGGGCTGTGGACACTTGTTAGTCATAGACGGAACCAGCTGAGCAATCCAGACACTTGCATAATCGGTCCCTGGCCGAACCTGGGATGAAAGACCTCGTGGGCTCGCGATATCCAAGCGAGCTGACGGAAGAAGAGAGCAATCTTGCGTCAGCCTGACCTCGTTGGACCTGACTCGGGCTCTGCGTCCGCGGGATATCTCGAGAGCAAGGCTGCGAAGTAATGGACGGCGACCTCCTCCTCCATGAGGTGAAGCCGAAGGGGACACTTGACATGATCAATGGCCCAAAGTCGTCGTCGTCGAGCGTTGACGCAGTCCGCTCAAGGCGATATGTACATGGAGAACGAGCACAGTGCGTTCGCACGACACGGAGACAACGGCGTAGAAAATCTGGAAACGCCCTAAATGGGAGAATGGAATGATAAAACTGTAAAAGCCAAAACCAAGCACCACAATTGGGCGGGCGTCCACTGAGCCTGATAAGGCGAGATGGGAGGGGGAAAAAGGTTGGTTGCTAAAGCAGATGGAAATGCATGGTAGTGAGAACCTTGATCATCGTCACCCACGGATGGATGGATGGGCAGCTTCAGGTCCATCATCAGGCGAGCCAAACAAATTTGCATGTGCATGGTTTTGCGCCCCACGCCCACTAGACCCCAGTGAGTTCCCTGTCAAGCTTTCGACAGGGGCCCAGCGCTTTGCGCTACGGCACCGGCGAGAATATCGCGAATATTGGAAAACGGCGTTATTTCCAAAGTTCTCATCGAGCAGCTGATGGATTACGTGGGTCAAATGCGCCGCTACGCCGTGGTCTTGAGGTGTGGTTGAGTCGAGTCATCATCTGTCCTCGACCCGATTGAGTTATAGATGCAACAGGGAATCATCCACAGGACGAAATAACAGCACCTACCTCCGATACTCGCAAGAGCCACGAGGACTTCGCTCTGACTAAAGTCGTAAGTCAAAGCTTAGCTCGATGCAAACCGACGAGTCTGCGCTTGGGACAGTTGGATATTCATTTAATTGGGGAATCCCACCAACGCAACCTTAAAGCCAAACTCGACATAGCCAAGGCCAATCGGCTCGAATTACGAGTAGTGCGTGACAAAGCCATCAGCTCACGTTTTCGAAACAACATGGCTGAGGAGTAGACTGAGAATAGATGGATAGAGAGTTGGGAAGTCGGCGTTGTCGTTCGACAACGCGGCTAAACAATCTTCGGATCAGATGCAAGTCAAAGACCAAGTCGCATTATGGTTGGAAGAGAGCGTGCATGATGCGACAACCCCTACTGCGGATGATTACCATGTGCCGGCGCCGATGGCGGGGCAGCCCAGAAGTTGAAGCACTGTCACGGACAGTGTGAATTGTGAGAAGATGACTGGGCAACTGATACATTTCCGCAGTTAATCATGATACTCGTCTCACTCGGGACTACACAATGTAGTCTGACATGCATCATTCGACTTATGAGACGAACCGGGAAGACAAAATACCGGAACAGATCTACCGATCTTGTCGTTAATATTGATCTCTTCACCTGGATAGAGCGGGAAAAGCTTACTCACCAATTCTCAGTCTCCGTAAATAAACGCAACCCCGCTGTCAAAAACTTCCGTGTTGGATGATCTCGGGTCTCGGAAGTATGTTGGCTGATATTACACGTCGGACTTGAACAGGTTTGCGCGACATGTACACTTTTAGTTCTTTCATCCCAGTCACTATTACTTACTCACATGAGTAAAGATTCGTCCATCTTGCTACGAGTGGATTAAAAGGGAAACGGGACGGGCCTTTCGTGGGGTCGTAAATGGAAAAACCTCTTCGGAGGAGCAAGTGTTGCATTCTCTCCAGACTCCGAAGCCTCTAACCCTAGTTCCCCCACTACGGCTATACGCATTGGGTTCAGCTTGAAGCACCACTGTTACCATGAACCTGCAACCTGCAGCTGCATGATCCACCTCCAATTTTCATTGGTGCTTGCACCAGACCGCGGAGACGGAAGGTCTCGCCTGAGCAGTCTACATGGCTCCAAATGCTCGACTCCATACGCATTGCGTAGACCTTAGCGGCTTACCTTGAATATCTCATAGTCTGATCGGGACCAGGCGTGTGGCCCCCATGAGTGGTCGTCATCTGTACTGTGCCTAGGCATGCAATTGCGGAACTTCATTGAAGTTCCGTCGAGGATGTAACATTTCTCGTCATGTTAACCTCGGCGGATTTGCAGGAGATACAAAACCCCGAACCAGACACGAAGTGGCTCGGAACTGCGGCATTTTCCCGACGTCAACTGTATCTAGGCTCGTGGACAGGTTTTCAGCCAAGTTTCTGCAGATATCCCTGTGCTATCAGACGTTCAACATCGCCTTGGCGAACATAGAACTGGCTGTTCTTTGTTAATGTGATGGCACTGTAGCATTGAATCAGCGTGGGTTCCAATCAAGGCATTCTAGTAAGTGGCTTACCCGTATTCAGTTTGGATCTCCCCAGCATCTTTCAAGACCCGAACATCGATGAAGAGATCCCGTGGTGGTTCCAAACTTCCCGTCAGATCGATGTCCGTCCATTGACCCTTGTATGCTGCCAGCAGGTCACTATACTGGCGAATGTAATCCTCTTCTTGCGGGCTCAAACTGCTCGATCCTCCATCGGCGCTGCCCAGGTTCGACCCGGCATTGCCTGATGCCACCTGCTGCCCCGCGAGATCTACAACATCAAAGCCTTTCCATGCCAACTCCTCGAGCTTGTCGGTCCGTGATTTGTGATAGGCAAGTAGACAGCGCTTATTCCTTCGAATCGAGAGATGGTTGACTAGTAGGGTGCATGCGGTTGCTTGATCGGCTTGCGGATTGAACGAGCCCCCAAAAGGCTCCAGCCTTTGGGCGATGTCCTTGTCGAGATCGCGGACTTCGCGTGTCACGCCGCGCACCGTTTCGGTCTGATATGGCGGGAGGAACCCCAGGCTTTGAGTCCGTTTGGCATATTGGACCTGGTTGTGAGCAAAAATCATTAGCGACTGTATTGAAGCGTATCGCATTTATCTCACAAGCTTGTTTCCTAAGTCGCCGTACATCTCGCCTGATGTGACAGCAACTCTGACTTGAAGTGAGCAAGTCAATCCACCAATTTGGCGACAGCTGGAAAGTAAACAGTTCAAATTCCGAAGCAGTCGTTTCAAGTGGCACAAAATCAGGGCGCTTGGGATGACTACTTCCACTCTGAATGGTTCGCCGATCGCTAACCGGAGCACCAATTATTTCCCCTATTTTGTCTCAGTGGTATCCAATATGTCCTTGTGATCCGCTGTTCATCCAAGGTTGTTTCCAGTGACGACGACTTTTCTGAAGCGGGTTTGCGAAGTGGTTGCAACGCGCAAAGATGGCGGGGCACGCTTCTTGAACAACGTTTGGCGTTCCGTCAGCAACAAGCCGTTTATTAGTGGCGGCTCAGTCTTGTAGGTGGGTCGGACCTGCCAAACCAAAAGAAAAAAAAGCTGCCCCGCGATTGCGATTTCGAAATTTTATATCTCGCCGAAGTACCCCGCCATAAAGTACGTCAATAAATTCGAGAATCGTGAAGTACGTTAATGCCCATACATTGCGTCTTACCTGGAAAGAACGACAAGAAGTTGTGCGATCGACAGTCGACTAAGTAGTGAAATCACAGTCGCGACCATGGCTACTCAACGAATTGCGATTGTCTCTGTCTTCGATAAGACCGGTCTACTGGACCTTGCGAAAGGTCTCGTCCAGCAGAATGTTCGCATTCTCGCATCAGGTACGTCTATCTCAGAAACATGTTTCGAACGGCGGACTCCACAACGTCTTTCTTTCTTTATTTGGACCGTTGTGAACAATTTTTTCATTGTTAGTTGTTGGGGAATAGTCTCTCATGTAGGAGGGATCCGTCTAATCGTAGGATGGCTGACATTTATACTCAGGTGGCACGGCCAAGATGATCCGAGAGTCTGGGTTTTCGGTAGAGTAAGAATGAATACAACAACCTATTCCGAGATTTCTGAAGACGAATTGGGACGGCGCAATGCGTGGACAACATGGAACTATAGAACATCGTGGTGGAATTACGGTTATTCCATGGATGGATGGGCGTCTGCTGGGAAAAACGACCTGCCACGATATAAACGTTTGTCCATGTTGTCCTGCTGTGCTCAGCCCATATACTCTCTTACGGCAACCCCTGATTTTTCTATGACAACTACTGACTGAAACAAATAAACAGGGATATCTCGGCTATTACCAAGGCCCCCGAGATGCTTGCTGGTCGGGTCAAGACCCTTCATCCAGCTGTCCACGCCGGCATTCTTGCGCGCAACCTCGAGTCCGACGAGAAGGACCTGGCCGAGCAGAGCATTGATAAGGTCGACTACGTCATCTGCAATCTGTACCCCTTCAAGGACACCGTCGCAAAGCCCAACGTCACGGTTCCCGAAGCTGTGGAGGAGATCGATATTGGAGGCGTCACCCTAATTCGCGCCGCAGCTAAGAATCACTCGCGCGTGACTATCCTGAGCGACCCCAGTGACTACCCAGAATTCCTGAAGGAGCTCGAGGCGGGCGAGATTCAGGAGAAGAGCCGTCAACTATACGCCCTGAAGGCATTTGAGCACACGGCCGACTACGACGCTAACATCTCGGCGTTCTTCCGTGCGCGATATGCCGCCGACGGCCTTCAGTACACGTCGCTTCGTTACGGAGCCAACCCCCACCAGAAGCCCGCTGCCGCCTTCATGACCTCTGGAAACTTGCCATTCAAGGCTCTTTGCGGTTCTCCCGGTTACATCAACCTCCTGGATGCCCTGAACGGTTGGCTACTCGTCAAGGAGCTCAAGACAGCTCTTGGTAAGCCTGCTGCAGCTAGCTTCAAGCATGTGTCCCCAGCGGGTGCTGCTATCGGCGTACCGTTGAGCGCTGAAGAGCGCAAGGTCTACTTTGTCGATGATATCCAAGGTATCGAGACCTCCGGCCTTGCCCAGGCCTATGCCCGTGCCCGTGGAGCCGATCGTATGAGCAGTTTCGGAGACATGATTGCTCTCAGTGACATTGTCGACGTTCCCACCGCTAGCATCATCTCCAAGGAGGTCTCGGACGGTGTTATTGCGCCCGGATTTGAGGACGCCGCCCTGGAGATTCTAAAGAAGAAGAAAGGTGGCAGATACTTGGTCCTGCAGATCGACCCAGAGTACCAGCCTGGTCCGACCGAGACGAGAACCGTCGCTGGAGTGAACCTTCAGCAGCACCGAAATGACGTCATCATTTCGCCCAACTCTTTTAAACGAACTGTCACGCCTAAGGATTTCACCCTTTCCGAGTCTGCTGCCCGAGACTTAACAGTGGCGACTATTGCGTTGAAGTACACTCAGAGCAACTCTGTCTGCTACGCCAAGAACGGACAAGTCATCGGTCTTGGTGCCGGTCAACAGTCTCGGATCCACTGCACTCGTCTGGCCGGTGACAAGGCGGATAACTGGTGGTTCCGCTTCCACCCCCGAGTCCTCGGCATCAAGTGGAAGAAGGGCACAAAGCGACCCGAGAAGAGCAACGCCATCGACCTGTTGGTAAGCGGCGAGCTGCCCAAGTCTGGCGCAGAGAAGGACGCCTTCGAGGCTGTCTTCGAGGACGTTCCCGCTGCCTTTACCGAATCAGAGCGTGAGGAATGGTTCGCTAAGCTCGTCGACGTTTCCGTCTCCAGTGATGCATTTGTGAGTTTACCACAGCCAACCGGCCCCTTGTTTTCTTTTTCGCCACGTATAATGACTAACATGGGCCCTAGTTCCCCTTCGTCGATAACATCTACCGTGCCCACCGCTCCGGCGCAAAGTTCATCGCAGCACCCGGTGGAAGCCAAAACGATTCTGCCGTCTATGAGACGGCCGAGAAGCTAGGTATCGTATTCGTGGAGCAGAACATCCGACTTTTCCATCACTAGACTGTTTACTCGGCACTGGGTATCATGCAACGGTTGGTTGGACTGGGAGAGGGAAACAGTGAAAAGCCAAAAACTACGGGTGACGTAAAATTAAAATAGAAAGATACCCATGTCGTAGCAGGGCAAATGGTCTAGGCTAAGGGGTGGGAGCCTACCCGATATTCCTCCTGGATAACGGTGACAGGACAAGGATATGTCCAAACGACAGTCTCGGCCGCAATATCAAGATTGCGTTCTTGTATCTAGTATCTCGGGAGTCTCCTTGAGGTTAGCCCAACAGAAAGTTTCAACATGTTACTAAAGTTGAGTCAGACTTCACCAAGCGCATTGAAGTCCTTAATATGCATGGGCTCGATTTTGGCATGGCCACGAATGACGTAGGTAATACCTGGGACGAAGGAGAAATTTTGATGATGAACGAACCCACGCGGCTGCAACATGAAGTAATTGTTTGCAAAGTATGGGAACTTACTTTGTGACTTATCGTGCGCGTAACAAACCACGTCTGAAGCCTGTTGCTTCAAGCTCCCAGATCTAAAACTGAGATATTTACTCAATGAAGGCACGGACTATCATACGTAGGCAACACCAATGTAGGCAGGTAGATTGATTACCTGTCCGACCCGCACTCAAAATATTACGATGAGTGGGAATGCCACCAGGGCCTAGAGTTTGTTAGTGCTTTCAGTTTGCGCTCTATAAAACCAGATGTTGCCAATAGTTTCGCAGTAGAATGGTGTCATCACAATTGCTCTCGCGGGGCTTACATATGGAGATATGCGTGGGAGGTTGCAGGGAATATTGACGTATCTCGGGTCCCGGGACTTTGAACACTCTGTTTCCCAAGTTTTTATCATATTCATTCTAGAATATTGAGCGGAGGGAACTTGAAGCACAATCACATTACGACGGCAATGCCAAGTCAAATCGGAAAGCCGATGATGGTATCGTCTCATAGCATGTCTCTTCAGGCGGGTATGTCTAGAGACGCAATGGGCATCTCAAAAGTTTTCCCAAATGCCAGCCTGCAAACCAGTTTCCGTCATGATCATCAAAGTTTCATGTCTCTAAAATCGTTCCATCATGCAATGAGTGACTTCGTATGCTAGAAGTAATTTACAGCTTCTGCATGGCAGCGATGTCAGTAGACTGGACGTAGTCATCGAATTCCTGAATCTCCTCTGACAGATCATCCATCGAGATCTTCTCGTCCTCAACAACTATGTTGATCTGCAGCTTCCTGATACCGTAGCCGATGGGAATCAGCTGGGAGCCACCCCAAACCAGACCGTCCTTCTCGATGCTGCGGACAGCCTTCTCGAGCGCTACCATGTCGGTCTCATCATCTATTTGCAGAGTTAGCATTGATTCCAATGGGCAGATGTCAAGGTGTAACGGGGAGGGGCAACATACCCCAGGGCTTTACGTCCAGGGTGACGATAGACTTGGCGATGACCTTGGGCTTGGTCGCCTTCTTCTCTCTGTACTTGGCCAAGTTCTCCTCGCGGATCTTGGCGGCCTCCTGATCTTCCTCCTCGTCATCGCTGCCGAAGAGGTCGAGGTCGTCATCATCGTCGTCGTTGGCTGGAGCCTTGGCAGGGTTCAAGGTGGCAGCGGTCTCCTCGGGACCGTAGGCGGAGTAGGGCTTGGTGGCATCGCCAGGGAGGGTAGCAAAGTCATCCTCGAACGAGGCGACGTGCTTGAACCATCTTGCGGCATGAGGGTACTTCGCCGCGTCAGGGGAAGATTTGATAGCCTTGAAGACAGCGACATCGGCCTGAGTAGGGGCGTAGCTTTGGCATGGTCAGTCAGGCAAATCATGGAGAAGATGACTACGTCAAAGAGAGCATATGGTGTTCGATCAGAGGTGCACAAAGTGCTAAAGTATACGTCCTCATTTGCAGGGTCTTAAGCTGCTCAGAAACACGGACCAATTTTCTCATCATGGAAACGGGGGGCTAGTGGGGAAGGGGAAAAGGGTAGAGGTCGACGAGCGTGGCTTACCTGCTGGGGGCAATGTAGGATCGGGTAATCAACCAGCTGTTAAGCACTGACGAGAAGATGCCAGGTCAGCCATGTTCTTGACTCACATGCTTGACAGCGAGGAAGCAGATTTGGCTCGTCGGTGCGACTGCTTGGAGTGCGATAGCTTTGAGAGGAAGACTCACTGGTGACACCAGCATCACTGAGAAGGTCGGCGAAACCCATTATTACAAATTGGAAACAAAAATCAGTAAAGAGTTTTGTGTTGGTACCAAGTAAATAGAGACCGTGACAGGTCTGAAAGTTTGTGAGGAGCTGGGAGATGTTGACTGGAAGAGCTGGCGGGGTTGATGCATTTCGCAAAATTTTCGATTTTATATGGCAACGGGACAGATGAGCCTTCAGGCCGAAGCGGTGGGGTAAGCGCAATTTCGAGAATTCGATAGCCTCAAATTGACTAGCTTTATCAGCCACAAGAGGGGCCGGACGCATTATCAAGCCACTGCCGAGGCCGATCGATTGTCAACGGTAGCTCCGTTCATAATCCCCGACCGAAACACCTAGAAAACTCTCTAAGCATCTTCGAAGATCACACGGTTCAGAGGCTAAGTTATATCTCCTTCGTCTCCTGTTCAGCTAGCGGAGTTTTAATCTTTATCCCGAAATGCCCTTTAGACACAAGAGAAGTCTCTTATGATAATCTTGTCCTTGACCTATCTACACATCTTACAATGTTGGCGCGAAGACAGCTCTTAACGTCCGCGCGGCGGGTAGCCGATGTTACTTCCAGCACAGCGTTGTCAAGAGTGGCCCTGCTCGCCACAGCTAGGACACTCACACGAACCTCGACCCCAGTAACGGCGATACGATCATATGCAAATGGCGCCAGGCCACATCCCCCAGGTGGCACGCATCGCATGAATCTTGGTGGCGAGCCCGAGAAGCCGGCTTTGGAGCAATTCGGCATCGACCTCACAGCAAGGGCGAAGGACGGAAAGCTCGATCCCGTCATTGGAAGAGACTCTGAGATTCAACGCACCATACAAGTATTGTCACGACGAACGAAAAACAACCCTGTTCTGATAGGCAATGCTGGAACAGGCAAGACCGCAGTACTTGAAGGTCTTGCTCTGCGCATCACGCGAGGAGACGTACCAGAAAGCATCAAGAATAAGAGAGTCATATCCTTAGATCTTGGGTCGCTCATTGCGGGTGCCAAGTTCCGTGGTGATTTCGAAGAGCGGCTGAAAAAGGTCTTGAACGAGGTGCAGCAGGCCAACGGGGAGGTCATCCTTTTCATCGACGAGCTACATACGTTGCTTGGCTTGGGCAAAGCTGAAGGTTCAATTGATGCCTCAAATCTGCTGAAGCCTGCCCTGTCACGAGGCGAGTTACAATGCTGTGGTGCGACGACCCTCGCAGAGTATCGGCTGATCGAGAAGGATGTTGCTCTCGCAAGACGCTTCCAGCCCATACTCGTAAACGAACCGACTGTTGAGGACACAATCAGTATTCTGCGTGGCATCAAGGAAAAATACGAGGTTCACCATGGCGTCAGAATAACGGATGGTGCACTCGTAGCAGCCGCGACATTGTCGAACCGATATGTTACGGACCGATTCCTCCCGGACAAGGCAATCGATCTGATGGATGAAGCAGCGAGCTCACTTCGTCTACAACAAGAAAGCAAGCCCGAAGACATCATGCGACTAGACCAAAAGATTATGACGCTGCAAATCGAACTAGAAAGCCTGCGCAAGGAAAAGGATGTAGCCAGCCGTGAGCGCCGGGAGAAGCTCGAAGCGGACCTGAAGAATTACCAAGATGAAGCCAAGACCCTGACCGAGAGGTGGGAGAAGGAGAGGGGCGAGATCGAGTCTCTCAAGAAAGTTCAGGAGGAGCTCGATAAGGCCCGAAACGAGCTGGACCAAGCACAGCGTAATGGCAACTTCGCCCGTGCCTCGGAATTGCGGTTCGGTGTGATTCCCAACTTGGAACAGAAATTACCAAAGGATGGGGAAGAGTCGTCAGGTGTCGATGGTCAAGATACTCTGATCCATGACTCGGTTGGCCCTGATGACATTGCCAACGTTGTCTCAAGAATCACGAGTATTCCAGTGACCAAGCTCACTTCTGGTCACGTTGAGAAATTGGTTCACATGGAGGATACGCTACGAGAATCAGTCCGCGGACAAGATGACGCGCTGAAGGCAGTCGCCGATGCCGTACGCATGCAGCGCGCCGGTCTCAGCGGTGACAACCGACCTCTAGCTTCATTCTTCTTTCTCGGGCCCACGGGTGTTGGCAAAACCGAGCTTTGCAAGAAGCTTGCCAACTTTCTATTCTCTACGGAGCAAGCCGTAGTGCGTTTCGACATGAGCGAGTTTCAGGAGAAGCACACTATTTCAAGGCTCATCGGTGCTCCTTCGGGCTATGTTGGCTACGAGGATGCCGGCCAACTCACCGAGTCCGTACGCCGGAAACCATATGCAGTTCTGTTATTCGATGAATTCGAGAAAGCCCACCGGGACATTTCGGCACTCCTGCTCCAAGTACTGGACGAGGGTTATCTGACGGACGCACAAGGCCACAAAGTCGACTTTAGGAACACTATCATCGTGCTAACTTCTAACCTGGGTGCTGACATCCTTGTCGGTGCCAATCCCATGCACCCGTACACGGAAACACCAGATGGCGAGATTAGCTCTGACGTTCGGACAGCCGTCCTGGACGTAGTTGCTTCTAATTACCCACCCGAGTTCCTCAACCGCATTGACTCTTTCATCGTCTTCAAACGCTTGTCCCTGAAAGCTCTGCGAGACATTGTTGACATCCGTCTTAAAGAACTCCAAGCTCGACTCGATGATCGGCGTATCACCCTTAACGTGGATGGGAAGATCCGCGACTGGTTGGCAGAACGTGGTTACGATCCCAAATTTGGTGCGAGACCACTGAACCGCCTCATCACAACAGAAATTGGCAATGGACTTGCAGACAAAATCATTAGGGGCACACTGAAGAGGGGTGACACTGCTGGCGTAAGAATCAAAGAGGATAACTCCGGTTTAGAAGTTTTCGCAGAGCAATCTGCTTAATTCTTCCCATGGCGTTACATATTAGGGGCGTGCTTATGAGTTACGTTTATTTGTACCAATTTCCATGTATAACGCTGTACAGTATGGGATGTAGTTACTCTTCTTAGATACCAGATTGGACGATCATCCGCAAATAGGTCGTCTGATGGGGTTTGACACATGTATGTATGAACAGGCCACTCAATCAATGATATGTATATTCCTTTGCAATATGAAACCTCAACAAACGAGATAGGGCCTATCTCCTCTGTGATTGACTTTAATCTAGGAAGGAAGAGATCTAATGCGGTTGTTCGATGCACTTGATGCGTTGTCAGTTTGTTAAAGATGCTCTGGCTCTCTATTCAGTCTGTCTAATCTATTAATCTTTCCACCACCCCGGGCGGGTACAACTCGGTGATCGTCTCATCATTGGGAAGAGAGTTCAAGGTCTCAACCTACGACTCCTGGCTCTTCTCGGGGTTTTCAGACTAACAGGTAGCCTAACAGGCAGACTCAGACAGACTCCTTGTCTTGCGTGGGGTGTTTGTGCTTCTTGCCACGGAGGAGCTGGTGATGCATTGTGCATTTTATGCGTTACTTCTGCTCAAGAAGCTGCTTGATGAGAGCATTATGGTCAGCCTGGGTGGTCGCAATGGCTTTGTGAGACTGCTCAACTGGGGCCTTATTTTGGAACTATGGATGTGGTTCATTGTGTTTGGCTTTGGAGGTTTAGGCTACCTCTCCCAGAGGTTAAGCACCGAGACACTTGATTCTGAATAGGCTGATAGTTCTTTGGTGTATGTGAACTGGCAGAATAGCCTGGATGTTTCAAGCTGTGATACGGGCGGGGTTTGACCCTTAACTTCAGAGACTCGCCCGGAGAGCCTCTATCTCTAAATCTTCCAATAGCGTCGAGTAAGCCTGGAAAGAACTTCTTTGGGAGGCATTGTGTACCCATCCCGACTTCTTAATATTCAGCTGCTACGGGCCAGTGGATCCATGGGGACAATCATCGTGGACAACTCTATGTAGTCAGCCTCACTTTTCTCATTGTACACTGCGTGTTCTGATAGACGTAGATACCTATCCCATTGTTATTATTATTCTCTTGATTAGGACGTACTCGGAGCCGATCGTCAGTTTCGGCTTAGTCCTAGTTTGCTCAACACAGCCTTAGTTTCCCAACATTCCCGGAGAGGACGCGAATATGATGGTGAGCGCCAGTAAAGTCTTGAGTAAGAACTATTGAAATAATTTATGTTTATCTTAACTCTCTGGCGGCGAGTTAGACGAGTTTATGCAACTTTAGTATTATAAACATCTTTTTGATAAGCACTAAAGAGGCATTTCTGTGATTTGAAGCCTCTTTTACGGGACGGTGAATTAGACACCGGACAGGCAGTTACGGCAGTAGTTGTCGATACAAAGAAAACGACGACCGGTCCGATATCGTCCTTCAGCACAACATTGGACCCGTAAAACCTGATGCCTCGATCATACTCCTGCCAATGGACTTCTATGCGATGTTTCGAGTAAATAACGTGCACTTTCACTGAATATAATAGTACAAGTAGTGTGTGTCAAGGGGGACTAAATCTCCGTACCCTACGCTCCCAACTCAAATTCCTTTCTAATAACTGTTTTCAACGAACTGGAAGCATTACGAGGCGAACTATTCATGTACACTATTTATATGAGCCATTAGGCCCCGACTCTCATTTCAACACCTCTGACTGGTTTTAATAGATACAGTACAGTCTAAGCGTAGGAGTAGTGGCAACATCTTAAAACATGTCAGTTTTGTTAGACAAGAAAAGCTTATAACAAGATAGATAACATATTAATCCTTTCCGTATAAATTTGTTAAGAGGTGTGTATAGTCTACAGAGACGATGCGTTTGGACAGACGGATCATACTTTCACTCTTTTTAGCCCTGATGGCCAAGATACCACTGCCAAGTCACGGACGGTAATAGATTCAGACCAAGCATGAGACAAATAAAAGTATCATTATACAGAAGAGGTGTTTCTCTCTATATAGGTATATATATCTCAAATCCGGTGGACCTAATTTAGACAACCCGACATTTATACACCACATCCCCTTCTCCCTCCTATGCGCCAAGATGAGTCTAGCACCATATATGGACGTACGTATCGCCCGATTATAGAACCGAAAACACCAGATATCACACATCCCAATCCCATCCATACCCCGACCCCATTGTTAGAAAAAGGGTATCATCTGAGATTTCAATCATATACACGGCCATTTCATTCCATTCACATCACATCATCTTGGTACCTGATCAACATCCAAACCGGTTACCTACCGCACAAGCGCAATACTAACCAACTCCTTCTGGACAGTCGGCTTCCTTGCAAACCCATTCAACACCCTCCATCCAGCCCCACATTGCCTACCCTCCTCAATAACTCCATGCACCCCATCGAGACATGCACCCGCCTCTCTTATCTCGGCTGTCTCCACCAGCCTCCCCTCACACGCCACCTTCTCCATCTCACACCTCAACAGCCACCTCTCCCATGCCCAACCCCCAGCAATTCCGCACACCGATGCCGTCGCTTCAGTGCTGCCTGTGACCATGGCCTCGAGCTCGAGCTTGACCTCGCACCCTTGGCTGTCGCGGACGACGTTGCGATTGGCGGGGCGCTTCTCCCCCATAGGGAGGCACATCCAGGCGCGACGGACGTCCTCGAAACCGGCACGGTGCAGGCGGCCCAGGAACAGCTTAGTCGGGTTGGGGTCATACCCCATGGTCTTCAGCGAGAAGCCAAACTCGACCGATTTGGCGAGTCCCATAGGGCCCGCATTCATGATGTCCGAGTCGAGTACCGAGAACTCCAGGTAGCCGCCCGGCTTGAGCACCCTCATGCACTCCTTGAGGCATGTCTCCCACTCGTCCTCGCCATTCTCGCCCACGAACTTGAGGATTGAGTAGAGCTCCCGCGCCGACACGAGGTCGAAGTAGCTCTCAGGGAAGGGAAGACGGGTCAGGCGCTCCACGGCAACCTGGCGGTGATTGGGTGGACCGCGGATGTTAGAGTTGGCGAGTTGACGGATTGCCTTCGTGGTCGCCGTGTACACCTTGGTGTTGGGGTACATGATGGCGCAATGCCAAGCCCAATCACAGGCAGCCTGGCCACCCAGATCAAGGATTCTCGTACGACTGTTGGCACCGTGCATCCGAGAAAGACGAGCCAATTGCTTGGCTAAGGGAGCCGAGAATAGACGACCGCCATTGATTGTCTTCACGGCATTCACATGCCAGGTAGAGGCAGCCATCTGAGTCAAAGCCTCAGCTTCCTTCTCCCGCTTCAGTTTCTCAGGGTCATCGACCAGAACGTCGTCGCCGCGGGCCACATTGGCGCTCATGCGTTTCTTGGCAGACTGGGGTACCACCGAGAGTTGGAACTTGCCGAGAAGCTGGTTGCGGTGGCTTTCGCGAAGAGAGACGCGCTGTGCCTGCATGGCCTCAAAGCGAGGAAGGCGGTGGACAAAGGGGTCCTGACTACGGCTGCGGATTACGTAGTCTTGGAAAGCACGGTAGTATGCCGACTCCTGGCGGCAGATCTTGGATGGAAGTGATCGAGGTATGTTGGTCTTGACGACAATCTCCGAGAAGCGGACGGTCTTTTTCTTCTGCACAACTGCAGTCTCAGAAGGGACCTCGGGCTCCGGAGTCTTTACTCGTGGCGAATCTTCAAGGTGAATACTGACCGTCTCGGGCTCCTTTGCCGACTCTGGTTCGACGTCGTCAATGCTAACGCCCTTGAGGTAGGCCTTCTGGGCCATGAGCCAAAGCTCAGTCCGATCCAGGTTGGACAGTGCCTCCTCATGTTGTTTCTTGGTGTATTCAGGGTCGTAGTCAGCGACGATCTCGGTGGCAACCACTGTCGCCTCATTTGGTGATGCTGGCTCGACAATAGTGACAGACGACGTCGAGGTGTCACCAACTTCGGGAACACGGCGTGCAGTGGGGAGACCGTCCGATACATCATCATTAGCTTCGACGACCTGTTCAAGTATGACGGGTCTCGCGGTTGGCATGCCATCTGACATAGTGGGGCGCACTTCCACCACCTGCTCGACTGGCATTGCGGGTACCTGCACAATAGCAAAGCGCTGAGGTCGAGGCGGCGGTGGTGGTAATGACTGAGGCAAAGCGGGCATACGGGGAGCAGGCACGTCATTCCACGGGCATCTGTAGAACTGTTCGGCAGTGGTAGAAGTGGGAGGGGCCACATCGTCTGGCATCATGCTAGGCAGGTGCCATGTATGCCTGGTGCGGGGCGAGAGTCCGGAGAAGAAGCCTCCTGGGGACGGGATCTCGAGCCTTGTCAGTCCGCTCAAAGACTGCTGTTGCCCTGTGGAAAGTCTTAGGGCTGGCCGCGTGATGGAGGTGAAGGCACGAGGTGTTTGTTGTGACATCTCTTGTCGCATCTCTTGGGCCGACTCCTCCGGAATCTCGATGACTTGTTCGTTTTGATATTCATTCTCGGAGACATCTGAAGCCCCAGACAAGGCACGCAGCGTTGCCAGTGCGCCCGGCTGCAACCGCACCCCAGACCAGTCCGTGTTGGATAGGTCATCATCAGCACCAATTACCGGAGTAGGCGGGGCAGACATGGCAGCCATCTGCTCAGAGCTCAAGCTGCCATCAAGGGATGGTGGTGCAGATATGGTTGGAACGTCTAGAGACTGTTGTGCGTGCAGGAAGGATCTGACGGCCGGGGACATCTCGACCTTGGCAGGCGGCGTTGGTGGCACTGGTGACATGAGTTTTTTGAAGTCAGGCCTTGCCGACCAGTTATCGACATGGTGTTCTTGCGACGCCGGGATCATCAGCTTGGGGAGCGCCCGGAGGGACGCCGGCGACGGGGCAGAGTTTCGTTTTGGTGTCGTTCGAGCGTTGCTCTGACGCTTCAGTGATGGCTTCTTTGACTGCATCCTTGGGGTGTCTTCGTCGTCTTCTGAGATGTCGTAGATATCATCGAACTCTGTCACATCAGTACAGGTGCTGGTCCGGTTCCATGGGGTGAAAGATGATGAGGGGGAGCTGCTTTCATCAATGGAGGCAGACGACGGCGACGAAGGTAGTATCGGTGCTGACAAGAAGTGGAATCCTCTTGGAGTAGGGAAGTGATCACTTCGAGGTGATAGCCACTGTACTATTTTCTCCTGGGCCTGGTTCCTATTCTCAGGCGCGGACATACCCGTACCCATGTCTTGTGCTTGTTCGGGATCCTCCTCCATTATAGTATTAAGCGACCTCCCTGGCCTTCGACCCAGCGATGGGGAGGGAGGTCGGTACGTAGTCGACGGCAAAAGAACGAGGTCTGACATTTTTTCATAGACATAAAATATGCCGAGTATGCAGGTGAGATACCAAGAATACTCGTCGGTATTGGGACGATGTAACGCAAGGACGTCCGGCGTCGTCGAAAGCAACAAGTAGGAAATAGGTCTTCAAAACGACAGGAATGTTTCGATCAACGAAGCCAACTAGGAAATGAGCAACCTCCCGGTAGCTTGGAGAAAAAAAGAGGACGACGAGAATGATGCCTACTAGTTGCCCATGGCGGACGGGTATTAGTTTTATCAATCGTGCTCTCGAACTCGAGTTGACGAGCGGTTAAGGCGCGCGGCGAGTCTGTCACCAAGCGGGACGACATGAGCGCTTCCACGAACTCATCCACCTACCTGAACGACGGACGGGCACATCGAACCTGCATATCCTGTCATACCAACCGCAGATTCGACCAGAGGCCCCCACGGCTGCGACCCTATTTGCGCATTGAACCTGATGCTCGTTGCCGAAGGTGAGAGCTCGTCGCGCTGGGCGACGGCAGTCAGGGTGTTCATCGGTCAAACTACCGATTACGGCACCCAATGAGGGATGATACGAGCCACATCATGAAGGGCTAATTTTAGAAGACACGACTGCACCAGCCAATTGGCATGCTGCCGCGCGCGAATGTGGAGGGTAGTACATGATGATTGGGAGTAGAGTATATGCAGGTTTTCTGGCCAATAAGGGACGCCCTTTGCGCAGTCGGCGCTTAGCCTGGGAACAACTGATTGGATGACCGCCCTTGACGGTGAAATGAGAAATTGGGAGAATTGCCAGATGCCTTATGCAAGACATATTGACGATGAGCACTTGCAAATCTAGCAAAGCCTGGGTTTCGAGTGTCTAGCCGGCAAGCCTACCGAACCGATGGGATGGTCTGGACGTGGCAATATCTAGCCGCTTCGAAGGTTCGTTTCCCGAAATTCAACAGCTCCAAGCATCGCCATGCGTTGAACCAAAACTCGGACGAGGCACCCGCTGCGGGCAACATCACTTGGGGTAGACATGTTGTTGATTTCCGCATTATCCAAGTACTGAGCGTGTCCTGAGCGTGTCCCAACCTGAAGACCGAGTCAGTGATGGGCCTGCACGTCATCGCAATCAGCAAGATACTGCCCCTGTCAATTTGGGAGTTTGGTCATGTTGGTGGTTCGATGTTGTTCTCATCACAAGGTTCACAATCCATGGATCCAGAGATGTGCAAAGGATCGCTCGAGGAAGGTAGCAACAGCGCTGAGTGCATGGACTGCAATGTAACGGAGGCCTTACGCGAGTTGGGTAGTTGGTAGGTTAGCAGAAATGATTTGGAGAATTGTTATATTGGAGAAGTTGGTGGGTGGTAAGAGCTTGGGAAGCTGCAGCAGAAGGAAAAATGCTCTACACCCCACCTCCAGTGGCCTGAGCTTTGCGGCAGTTGGTTAAATCAATTTTGAAATCTTCACCAACAGGTAGCGCGAACTGAAGTCATCCAACAATCTAGTGCGAGGATCATCCAACTTGCGCAACAACTCTTGCTTGGCCAGGTGCTTTTGGGTAACCAACCATCCCAGGTAGCACACCTAATCCACTACCATGTGCACGGACTGCGAATGCGGCCTGCACTGAGCTTGCATTTGTTTTCCGGGCTGAGAGCTTTTGATGTCCGTCATCAATTTCTTCGTAATTATGGGAAGTTACCGGTAGCAATTGCCGGTCCAAAACGTTATCTTCTTGGATACCTCAAGCCATAGTTATCTAGATGGCCATTAGCGAGCAGAAATGGCCGAGGCAAAAGACGTGGAGATTCTCGTGCATATCGCAGCACCCGGCAGAACCTCTGATGATGTCCGATACAGATCTTATGCCACAGCATACGTAGAATTTGAAGCAGCGACAAAGGTGCGGCTTACTAGTCCTCCTTCGCAGGTGAGCAGTGCGAATGAGATGGCTCTGCCTGAGGTTGCTGACAATGGCAACCCGCAGAATGGCAAGTCTGTCGCGGCCCAGCAAAGCTCTAGTTTGAGTCAGTTTCTGCCTTCACTGAGGTCTCCCGAGGCTTCCTTCCGTAGTGTGCAGGACAATGCAAAATCCCCCTGTCTACCTCAGAAGTCGTATTATACAACCATATCAGACCCTTCGGCAAGCCAAGTCCAAGAATCGCAATCGCCGTGGCAGTCACCGCCGAGTGTGGTTCAAGACTCATGTCCCCAAATTCAGGCTAACACTGCCATTTACTCCTCGCCAACACGTATCCTAGAGCATTACCTGCAGGGGTTTGACCATTCATCCCAGTCACATCACTCTGTCTCCCACGAGACAGGCAAGGCGTCTGCTTCTAGTTTTTCGTCTGGCGAACAGGATGCCCCCCCGACTGCCATCGTACCACACATTCCCGAGCCAACTGTGATCCCATGCACTCCGAATCTTAAACAGCGGGTGGTCGCAGCAGCGCCTGCTCAGAACGGGTACTCTAAGGTGTGTCGGCAAGCTATAGCACAAGCGGGCGCATCAGACGAAGACGAAGTGATTGATGAGACATTCTTGGGCTCGACCCCCGAGGCTGCCCCAGTGCCAAGAGCCGACTTTGAGCCTTCACTCGCCAAGAGACTCAAGGCTACAGTTCTGGAACAGAATTCACGGGGCTTGCTTCGCACATCCGGCGATATTGGTCCCAATGCCAATGGCGGCAGCCTTCAAAGCACCCCTAGTGTTGAGTTCCTCCCTGAGCATGGATACAACTATGAAGACCTAGAAGTTCACTCGCCGGATCCTCCTATCTCTGTTGCCCAGCTGCAGCCTCCCGACTTAATTACCTCTTATCTAGACAAGCTGGCCCACTCCCTCGAGATCCCTAAGCGGTTCCGTCCAGAGAAACAGAAACGGGATCTCCGGCCGATGGAACGCGGGTATTGGCTAGTCGATTGCAAGTCGTGGGACGCGCAGTTGAAGCGAGAAGGATGGGCCTTTCTCGTCAATTATGTCGCAACCGGCAAGGCTGGCTGGACCGTCTGGTGCAAGCGGGACTCTGGTTTCCATTGGGTACGGATATACTGCTTTGCCGTCATCGTGCCTCATGTTTTCTTACTGCTTTACTTGGCAAGCGGACGGAAGATTCTATATACTGGATGTTCATGGATCGACGGAGAAGGCGACACCGTCATCACCATGGGCGCGAAGGAGCATCATTCGGTGGCTTGATTTTGCTGTTTGCGCATAGTGACGCGCGCTGGGTATTAGAGCCTTGAGTTTAAGCATGGAGCGGCTGCATTGAGGTGGCGGATTGGTTTACCATTTGGTCAGAAGCATTGGGCAAGTATGGAGCATTGTATTTGAGTAACATTGGGGCATATCAGTTATAATACATTTAAGGTGCACCAGGGCGAACACTCTTGATGCCCTCATTTAACGTACTTTATTTTCTGCCTGAGAACTGTATCAATAAGTAGCCCGCAGCTCGTTTGGTATCTCCAAGACTCCATAACTGGTTACATGCCAGTGTCTGGTGGTTGCTAGTGTACACAGGTTGTGAATCAAATCAAAACGCAGAAATCTCTTTCTCTCCGCTCCGTCCATTCAGCTTACAGACCCAAAGCACTGGATCTTGCCGTTCTTTACAGCGTCCAACGTCTGGTACCTAGTACATATCCGCAATTTTGCGTTCCAGCCGTGAAAAAAGTCGGTCCTCCCCTAATGCAAGCCTCTCTGTTCAAGTTTCCACGAGAGCAGGAAACTAGACGGAGGAGCGTCTCATAGTCCGCTGGAGGACCGTGTTAACCTCTTTTTCATAACGGTTCATATCGGCTTGTGAGAGCTCGACATACGGCTGCATCGCATTTGGTCAATCATGGGCCATCAAGCAGGGGGGCTTCATGACTTACCTGTTTCTCAGCATCCGACATGTTACTCCACTCGGTTGATAGAGCTTTGCTAGACTCTTGGAAAGCTGGCGTTTCCCTCCCGGTGGATGTGAGGTCACTGTCACCAGAAGCCCAGCGACCCTTGACGAAGTACAGATACGCGCTGATAGGCTTCTTGGGCTGCCTCTCATCTTTGATGAGTTTCAAGACCTTGGGGAAATTGTAAACCTTCTTAAGCCTTCGGCGGGCATTGTTGGCAGCTTCGATCTGTGATGCGGGAATACTTTCCAACCAAGCCTTGTAGTCCGCACTGCGCTTTAGCTTCGTTGCATCGGCCATTTCATTAAAACGCTACAGCTTGCTGTTAGAACAATGGCGACATCGATTTGGAGTCGCGACTCGCCTGTAATTCCGAAGCCGGGAGCGATTTGAAGACTTGGTTCAAACCCGCCACCTTTTCCATGAAATACTCATGCGTTCCCGAATTTCCTGCCGTCTGTTCTTTCACAAATTCTAGGTATGGAGATCTGAAGGGTGCTGGCGGCTCTTCTCTGTACAAGGCTTCCTCCTTGAGCTTCATCTTTTCCCTCCGCGCCTGCATCAACAGTGCCGTTTTGGAGGGAGTCTGGGTGGCGGCAGGCTTCTTCTTGACGGGTGTCTTCGGTGCCTTCTTCTTCGCCACGGCGGCCTTCTTCGCAGGCTTCTTCGCAGGCTTCTTGGCAGTCTTCTTGGCAGTTTTCGTCACAGTATTCTTGGCCTTTCCCTTTCCCTTTTCTTTCGTCTCGATGACTTCCGTCTTCTTCGTCTTTGCGACAGCAGCGAAGTTCCTTGAAAACTTCAAGCGGTATGCGCCGAAGCTAGGCTGCTGCTGGCCCACGACGCGGATAGCCAGTCGAGAGATGGTGGTAGGGCAACATGACGTAGTGGACAAGCGCTGCACGGCAGCGCGTCCCACGGCGGATAGCATGGCTAGGAATTGTAGACTGCTGATTGCTGTGTGGGAATTGAGGAATCGGCGATTGAGGAGGTGCTCCAAGATGGAGTCATCAAAGCGACTAAGATAGTCCGGGTTCTCCTCAAAAATACTTGGTGGATTGGTCAGTGATCGCTGGGTGGACTTCGGGAGCTTCTGCCGTCGCCAAAGACTTCTTAAAAGCAAACCCTGGGAAATCAACAAATTGCACCCCAGCCCCCTTGTTTTAGCTTGACACTGCTGCTCGTTCGAACTGCGAACAAGCCACTAACGTACAACCCCACCTTTCTGGCCACCCACCTTTCCGGCCAACTACCTTTCCGGCCACCTAATCTGCCAACTACAACAACCTTCGGCACAACAGATTATCGTCGGTATTGGCTATTATTATACAATGCCTCGATATTCAGAAAATTCGATTCAAGGCGCTCTCAATGATATCAATCAAGGGATATCCCAGCGCCAGGCTTCCCTCCGATGGGGCGTTCCACGCTCTACCCTCCAATTACGACTCGGCGATGGCCTCAGCCATTCTGACGCATCAATCGCGTCGATGAAGCTATCTAGGGATCAGGAAGACGCGCTGATTGGATGGATCCTCGAGATGGATCGCGAGGGTCGTAGCCCGTCGGCGCTATTCATCGCTAAGATGGCGTTAATTCTGTTGCCTCAGGATCGTCGATCAGAGGGCCTCGGTCGCCATTGGGTTCATCGCTTTATTCAACGCCATCCAGAGGTCGGAAGTATCCAATCTCGACGCCTCGACCGTCAGCGATTTGATGGCCTATCGACGCAGAATATCGACGATTTCTTCGAGACGTACAAAGCCTTGATGTTAGCTCACGACTACTTTCCACACAACGTCTGGAATATGGACGAAACAGGCATCGCGATTGGCGAAGGGATCGAGGGTACAGTGTACGGATCGTCAGAGAAACGGAAAATATTCGTTCGGAGTGACGAAAGCCGCGAATGGGTCACTATATTACATGCTATATCGGCGATGGGTAATTCGTTGACCCCAGCAGTAATATACACTGGCAAGAGCCTCCAAGCCCAATGGTTTAACGATTGCGACGATATACCTGATTGGCAATATACTTATTCGTCCAACGGTTGGATCAGTACAGATATCGCCGTTCGATGGCTTCGTGATATCTTTATACCTCGTACACAACCAGTTGATCCCGACGAGCAGCGGCTCTTGATATTAGATGGTCATATCGCTCACGATAACGTCGAGTTCATATGGTTAGCCTATTGTAACAAGATCTCGTTACTATTTTTACCAGCACACTGTTCTCACGGGCTCCAACCTCTCGACGTCGCCGTATTTGCTCCATTAAAGCGGTACTATCGCTCGCTAGCGACATCTCTCTCGATCGAGTACTGTTCTGTTCCATTTAAAAAGTCGACGTTCCTCTCGCTATATATCGAGGCATATACGAAGTCGTTCACGATCAGTAATATACAATCAGGCTTCTCTGCAACTGGAATATACCCATTAGATCCATCGCGACCTCAGCCGACGATAGCCCCCCTATCAGAACGACCAACTACACCAACAACAGCTGGTAATTGGCTTGATCCGACAATAATGGCGACGCCAGTGACTAGCTTAGTAACTAGGGAGAGTCTGGCAGCGATTACGCCATTGCGATCGTCGCAACGGCTATTGTTTCGGAAGCTGACTCGTCGGCTAGATGTACAGAGCGTCGAGGTCGCTACTTTGACCCAACGTGTACACGCATTAGAAGCCGAGATAACTTCGTTACGCCCCAAACCACGTAAGAAGGTACGATTAGGGCCTAATGAACGATTTGGTAACACTGTACAGATTAAGGAAGCGATGGATCGAGCCCTTGAAGTAGAACGGCAACGAGACCAGGTACAACGTCGGAATCAGGTAATACTGGACCCAGCTAAGGCGTCAGAATCTATCAGATCTATACCTCAGGAAGCCCTGGAGCACAGCTTTCTATTAGAGCTGGTTGTACCTGAATAGCTATAATAGTACGTTGAATACACTGTTTCGAATACCTTCAATTGGATTACAATATGTGGCCAGAAACGTGGGTGGCCGGAAAGGTGGGGTTGTACGTTACCAGCTTAGACCGTACTACGTATGGGGAGAGCTATGACCACCATTGTGCAGAGCCTCGCTGGTCATTTCAGGTCTAGCGCCACCATCTATTACAGCCTTCAAATTGCTTTTGGACTTGACTGCAGTTTCAAGGCAGCTATGCACGGGCCACACCTGTCTACCATAGGACGTCGAAAGTTCCAAACTGTATTTGACGTCGTCGAAAGTGAAGTCGACCAACACTTTGCATCACTCCATCAACAACATCCAGACTTTTAAAGCGATACCTATATCGCCCCAAACTGCCCAAGATCTCTATAACGACCATTTGCGTACAGAAGCACGTTCATCGCCGCGAAATAATACCTCATACAACTCCAGTGGGATTGCACACTTATCCAATAAGGTAGTCGCTCTCGTCCTCGGACTGAAAACTTTCGCTGGTAGTTCTCACCATTGTGCCGGGCGCCTACACACAAAACTATGGCCCGGCTCCGAGACTCACGCTCACCAAGTCCTGCAGGAAGTCAGCATTCCTCCTCAAGACGACATCGTAGAGAGGATGGACGGAATCGAGATCGGGACCGGGACCGGGATAGAGACCGGCGAGATTATGGCCGCCGCGACAGGGACCGGCCCCATGACTACCGTCGACCCATAGATCGAAGAGATGACGACTACAGAGGCGGCGGCGGCAGGGACCGGCGGCGTTCGCGTGATCGCTATGGTGATCGGGAGAGGGACCGGGACCGGGACCGGGACCGTGTCAGAGACCGCTCTCCGGAAAATCGCCGGCGCGTAGATAGGGACTATCGAAGCAGGCGAGATGACTCCCGAGATCGAGACAGAGGGCGACGCGAAGGTACTACTGACTCTCGTCCGCGCAGTAGGCGAGATGCTAGCCGAGAACGCGTCCCCGCCCCCGTCGATGCCAACAAGGCAAACATGAAGACAGAGGTGCGTTTACCGAAGAGTCCCACAATCCCTACAAATATTTACAACCGCTTCCAGGTTTCTGATATGAAAGCCAAGCCGACTCCTGCAGTTGCTCAGTCCGATGCTGGCAAAAAGGCGGAACGTCTTGCCAAGCTGGCGGCGTGGAAGAAGAAGCAAGAGGAGAAGGAGAAACAGAAGGAGGCTACGCCAGGTGGAACCAGGAAGCTTCTTGCAGAAATGGATGAGAAAGCTAATGGTACTTCGGCGACTGTAACCCCGACTGCAGCATCTCCCTCCACAACAGCAGCCGTAGCGTCTCCAGCCGAGCCAGCTCACATAGCCTCGCCGGGAACCCCGTACGCTGGCAAGTTCGATCCGAAGGCCATTGCCAAAAAGGCGGCCCCGCGTACACACTCCCCCAGTGCTGCTCCCAAGCTCGGGGCTATTGGACAGTTGTCGTCTACTATACCGGCCACAAAACCCCCACCAGCAGCGAAGCCGAATGTTTCCGCGCTGCCGCAAAGTAGAGCCAAGACGAGTGGCTTCGGCTTTCACAAGCAGAATGCAGAGGCTGAGAAAGTCCCACAGAAGCGAAAGCTGATGCTCGATGAGGAGGAGACATCTGATAGAAAACTGGCTAAGCTACCCTCTTTACCCCTTCCTGATGTTGATGATACACCTTACGAGATCCAAGATGATGAGGACGATGCGGATAATTTCGCGGGTGATGAAGAAGAAGAAGCTGCTGCTGCTCGTGCTGCGCAGGAAAGACGAGAGGAACGGATTGCTCAAGAAAGTGCTCAACATCATGACGACATGGAAATCGACGCACCACATGAAGAGCCAAAAGAAGAACCTGTAGCGTCTGAACCGAACGGCGTGGCTGCTGTGCTGACTGCACCGGCTGTACTTGTTTCCGACGCCATGCAGGTCGACGAGAAGGAGGAGGAGGAGGATCCTCTCGATGCCTTTATGAACGATCTCGAAACCAAACCAACTGTCAGCAAAGTTCCTAAGACAAAGCCTCAAGCAAGCAAACCTCAGCAGGAGCCCGAAGCGTATTTCAGCGACGATGAATACGATTATCGGGACAAAGAGATCGACTCTGATTTCGTCGCCATCACGTCAAAAGCACGCAAGAAGAAAGACATCCCTGCTGTAGACTATACCAAGCTCAACCTGGATCCGATTCGCAAGAACTTCTGGGTCGAGCCCGCTGAATTGTCTGAAATGACCGAAGCCGAGGTGGTAGATCTCCGACTTGAACTCGACGGTATTAAAGTCTTTGGCAAGGATGTCCCCAAGCCGGTGCAGAAATGGTCTCAATGTGCCTTATCACGTAAAACGCTTGACATTATTGATGGGCTAGGTTTTGACAAGCCAACACCTATCCAGATGCAAGCGTTCCCCGCCATCATGTCCGGTCGCGACATTATTGGAATCGCAAAGACTGGATCCGGGAAAACTCTGGCTTTCCTGCTGCCCATGTTCCGACACATCAAGGATCAACAACCCCTTAAAGAGAATGACGGGCCAATCGGCTTAATCATGACCCCAACAAGAGAGTTAGCAACGCAGATCCATCGAGACTGCAAACCGTTCTTGAAGTCAATGGGATTGCGAGCAGTTTGTGCGTATGGTGGCGCCCCGATCAAAGATCATATTGCCGAACTGAAACGGGGCGCTGAGATTGTCGTATGCACCCCCGGGCGTATGATAGATCTCTTAGCTGCAAACCAGGGACGCGTGACGAATCTGAAGCGAGTGACATATGTCGTTCTGGATGAGGCTGATCGGATGTTCGATATGGGATTTGAGCCACAAGTCATGAAGATCCTTTCAAATATGCGACCAGACCGACAGAACATTCTCTTCTCGGCTACGATGCCACGTATCATGGACGCTTTGGCCAAGAAGGTTTTGAGTAACCCAGTTGAGATTACCGTTGGTGGTAGAAGCGTCGTTGCCCCGGAAATCACTCAGATCGTTGAGATCAGAGAAGAAAACAACAAGTTCATCCGCTTGCTTGAGCTCCTGGGAGAGCTGTACGATAAAGATGAAGACGCTCGAAGCTTGATCTTTGTGGAGCGGCAGGAGAAAGCTGACGACCTGCTCAAAGAACTGATGCGGAAAGGTTACCCTTGCATGTCAATCCACGGCGGCAAAGACCAAATTGACCGTGACTCGACCATCGAAGACTTCAAAAATGGCGTCGTTCCAATCATGATTGCGACGTCGGTTGCCGCACGAGGCCTTGATGTGAAGCAGCTCAAGCTAGTGGTCAACTACGACGCGCCGAATCATCTTGAAGATTATGTGCATAGAGCTGGGCGTACTGGGCGTGCTGGCAATAAAGGCACGGCTGTGTCATTTGTTACACCAGATCAAGAGAATTGCGCGCCTGGCATTGCGAAGGCGCTTGAACAAAGTGGCCAGCCAATACCTGAGCAACTTGAAGAAATGCGCAAGGCCTTCAAGGAGAAGGTCAAATCTGGCAAAGCCAAAGATCAGACAGGGTTTGGAGGAAAGGGTCTCGAACGGCTGGACCAAGAGAGAGAGGCGGCGAGACTGCGGGAACGCAAATCTCACCGAACCGAAGGTGAAGAAGAAGAGCCGAACAAGGAGGAAGGGGCTGCAGATGACAAGAAAGCCGACAAGGCTGTTTCGGCTATCCAAGCGGCTGCCTCAGCTGTATCATCCCGTGATGCCGCTCCCAAGACGGTCGACCTCGAACCTAAGTTTACCATCCACAAACGGGAAGAGGCGCCAGCGTCGTCGACCAGTGGCAACAACCCCTTGGACAAGGTATCAACGGCCATCAATGCCATCAACGCACGTCTCGGAAAAGCCGGACAACTTCGGCCAGGACAGCCTATTGACAACAAGGGTCCTGATGCGGGTGCGTACCACGCAACGCTTGAGATTCACGACTTTCCTCAAAAGGCCCGTTGGGCTGTCACGAACCGAACCAACGTGGCCAAGATCTTGGAGGCGACTGGCACTTCGATTACTACGAAGGGAACATTTTACGGGACAGGAAAGGAGGTTCCACCGGGCGGAGCTCCCAAGCTGTACATTTTAGTTGAAGGTGATACCGAATTGGTTGTTGCCAACGCCATGGCGGAGCTCACGCGTTTATTGAAGGAAGGCACTGTGGCTGCTGCCGATGCTGATAGTCGGGCACCTATTGGTGGAAGGTACACTGTTACGTAGACAAACGGAAGGAGGTAATATTATCGTGGAAAACCATTCTAACGCAATGCTCCTGGGCTGAATACGCCCGATGCACCCCTCAACTATGTGAAATATTCCAAATGGCATCAGCCCATGAGTTATCAGGGGTTGGGCGCACGTGTTAAGCAATGTAAGACGCGCGGATTCGACATTGCCCTGCCCTCTGGAGTTCTCCAGCAACCTCTAGGGGCCAAACAAATATAGATTGTCGCCCTAACTTATCATCGCAGTGCTCTGTTCATGAACAACCTAGTTATAATTCCTCGCCTGAGCCGCCTCATCAGCATCTCTCGCCCTCACTTCCTGCTGGCTGACCTCCTTGAGGATGTCCTGCCTCGTCTGCTTCCTCTGCGCCTGCAGCTGGAAACCTAACTTGCCCGTAGCCTTTGAAGCTGCTTTAGCACGTGCCTAATGCGTTCCATGGTTTAGCTCCTTTGCACCTTTCGAAAGATCGGAATGCTGAGTTTATACCTCTGCAGCTTCTGCGGCCCGCTGCCGCGCGTCGTCTGCCGTGGCGCCGCCGCTGCTGCCTTGCGACGCGCTCGTGTCCTTGCCGCCCAACGTCCGTGGCGGACCGCCAACCTTTGCGGGTACCGAAGCTCGCTGCGGCTGTGGCGGAGCGGCACCGACTACGCGACCCGGGGTGGAGAAATTCTCGCTTTCTTGCTTGCCGCAGATGTTGCCCATTCTTGCGCGAGTGTGGGCGGGTGGTGGGTGGTTGTTGCTGGGCTTCTCATAAGCTTGCCGCGATACGCAGGTGGTTGATATCAGAGTTCAGTCAAGTAAAGATAGGCGAGATTAGGTTCAAGTGAATGTGTGATAGCGGATATGCAGGTATCTTCGGGATCACAATGAGACGAGTTTAAGAGAGAATCCAATCGTGTCAAGGATGTTTCGGAGCATGATGAGAGATGGCCACATGTGTCTCAGACCTCAAAGGGATGGGAGACGAGGCCTGTAGTTGGATATGTCGTCTGCGACTGAGACATTGGATGGGCAAGAGATAGGGAGCACATTGCGGGGGAGGGGCTAGCTCAGCCTCAAACCGGCGAAAGGCACAGCTAGGGTCTGGCAATGATTGAGCTACCTGCTCATTGAGGCCATCTTGCCAAACAGTTCTGGATGCCAAATGCAAATAAACACACAGGCGGCAACAGCATCAACACAAGGTTTGCCCCGTACGCTATCCCACTCATGTCCATAGATGAATGTGTGCTCACAATCAGCTATATCCCAAAACCCGCTCAAAAATACATGGCTGGCATGAGCAAGCTCTGGGCTCTACTTAGCTCCAGCACATTGGTTCAGCAGCTGGCACCGCCTGGTGCGACAAGCCTCAGGTCACACCTGCAGCTAAATTTTAACGCAACCGGGTCACCCCGCGCTGTCGCCAATCAACGCATGCAATCAATCATGCCATCTTGAGAATTTTCACAGGACAAACCTTGACTCGTGAGTCCCTTGATGGCTGGCTCTTTAGCAGCCCCACCTTTGAGCCGTCTTTTTCGCGGACGGATTTGAGGCTTCACCCACTCGTTGAGCGACAATATCAAAGCCAAAATTCCGGGTCGGTGGTCCATCGCTGTACACTTGAGCGCTCAAGAGGCTCATATCTGGAAAACTCCGCAGCCAACTGGTGCTAACCTCGAAAAATCAATGGGCGCGCGTCACAGCCAAGTACCCTAGTTCTGACGCCATGATACTTTAAGGGCAGTGGCCATCAAGGTACTCAAACAAGAGCGCCTGTCGACTTCTTGCGCCCATCAGCAGTGAAATCGCATTCTTCTTGGTGAATCTACTTTGGTGAACCCGCAGAAGCTCGAGCCTCAAGACCAGTGGTACAGCACGAATTCTTCCTTACTTGTGATCCAATTGCAGCCATTCTTAAAATCCACGGGGCCAGTCCTATCACGAGCGCCGACATTGTCTCTACCCGTGTGGTCTCGTCCCTGAGGCTCTCGGCGGTTGTGCAGAGCACTGGTCTTCGGGCAGACGCCACAAGGTCATGTCCTTGACGCCAAAGAACCGGTAGCTGATGCTGGAAGATGGACGATTCCATCAATCCCAATGATCAGGACTACGGGCTCTCGTTGAACCCGTCCACGTCGATGGGCAGATGTGATAGCCCAGCAGCCGGGTCCAACGGCTCGGCTTTTGCATCCAACTATCCCACCGGCCTTCACTCATTCAACTACATGATGCCGTCGTCTCTCGACATGTCGGCGTCCTTCGCGTCGCATGATGACTCCTGTATCGACACTTGTGTTGGCGGCTTTACCACTCACGGACTACACAGACACGCATATCCTCCTGTCCCCTACAGCCGGCCTCGATACCAGACCAGTTCTGTGTCGTACCCGTACCCTTTGCCGGAAAACACCTTCTTCCCCAGCCCTGCAACACATTTCGACGGTTTCATGTACAATAATTTCATGTCCAATCACTCGGATCTCAAATACAGCTCGGATTTAGGAGAAAGGTCCCTGCACCAACAGGTCGGCAGCAGTCAGCAGATTGGGGATACGTTCAATGGCAACAACACCAACTTTGCGGCGATGCGGCAACAGCCGGTAACTGACGACTGCGTTTCCGTCAACTGCAGTCAAGTATCCTGCAGTAGCCAGTGCTGCTCGACCCTAGCCTGTGAGGAGGAAGACTGTGCAGACGATGGCGTCCCGTGTGATGACCTTCACTGCTTCGACGATAATGATGCTAGCGGTTCTTTGGATCATATCTGGAACATGCCCGACGACTGGAATTCCCATGCTCACGCAGAACCTAGCTTCTTATCGCACAATCCGCCTTGCAACCACACCAACGCCGAACATGATGTTGCCATCACTCTGCGGAATCTGGGGGCACCTTCCGCTTCGGGCTCGATCGAGCAGCCGGACTGCATGCAGTTCCCGTGTCCTGACTTTGGCCAAGTGGACTACATGGCTCAAACAAACGGCTCTCTACGTCCAGCACTTGAAGAAACACCTCCACTCATGCCTGATACAGCTGACACCAGTCCCAAAACGCCAGAGCCGGACGACTGTCTCAAAAGCCCAAATTGCGCTGACCAGCAACATACTTGCCGGTGGATCGTGAGCGACGAAGGAGCGAAGCATGAGCATTTGTGTAGCCGGTCGTTCAGCACCCCTATCGATCTGGATAAGCATCTCCGTGAAGATCACCTTGCCCACATGTCCAGCAAGACCAAATACAAGTGTTTGTGGAAGGGCTGTGTCCGAAAGGACCACCAGGAATTCGCATCTAGGAATAAGCTGCGCCGTCATCTCTCGACCCATACTTCTTGTGAGTTGTGAAGAACAACGACAAGGTGAAAACACCGACTGATCGAGCAACAGACAAGCCATTCGAGTGTAAACAGTGCGGAGAGGGCTTCTCGGCTCAACAGGCTCTGGACCAACATATCCGAATACACACGGGAGACAAGCCTTACGTATGCGACGTAGAAGGCTGTGATAAGGCATTCAAACAGAAAAGCGCGTTAAGTAAGTTGTCTCCTCGTTTCATCAGCGGGACGGACCCCCAGCTGACACTCATCAGCAATGCACAAGCGAACCCACACGGGAGAGAAACCATTGGTATGTGAATACTGCGGGAAGCGGTTCTGCGAGTCGTCCAACCTGTCAAAACATCGCAAGATCCACAACCCAGTCTATAAGCACAAATGCACAGAACCTGGGTGTGGCAAGGAATTCATCCGCCTCGACCAATTGAGGCGGCACACGGAAAAGCACGAGAGACAGAGGAAAAAGACGAAGGATCGTCTTCAGCGGGCTACGCCGCCTGAGTTGTCAATCCAAGTAGAACCGTTATATATCATATGATGTTAAAGTGGGTTACAAGTGGACGTGAATGAGCATATGCGTACACGATATCCCCCAATGGGACGCAACAATGGTCCGCTTGGAGCACATGGCGGCCAAGGGTCATATGGGTGCATCTATCAGCACGAAACTTAGCAAATGGGTTTGCCACTTGGCGGATTGGAGTTTACAAGTGGACGGGTTTCAAAAGTAATTGGGGCGGTTTACGCAATAGGTAGATTACGGTTGCGATGGACATGAGCATGATGAGGAGATGCTAGGACGAATCGACTTCGTTACATGGGCATCGTATATGCCACTAATTCGCTAGGCTTACTTGCAGCAAAACGTACTTTACCAGTGTAGCCTTACATACGATCCATATGTCAACGACGTAAGAAAGCCTAGGCACTATCTGATCTGCGCCAACGATTATCTGCTTCAGTTCAGGGTCTATCCCTGAGCGCATTCAAAAAGTAACCACCGGCACAGGCCAGTGGATATTTTTACTTCTTCCTCGTTTCAGGGTAGCCTAGCTCCATCATCAAAGTCCAGATAGATAGATTACTTGGAGTAAATTCGCTGTGCAGAGTATAAACTTGTTGGCATGAAGAATGTATGAATGAGCCTGCTTAGAATCATCGTCACGTTAGCTCCACCTGGGGGCAGAGGTTGGGGAGCGGGTCACCATGGCATGAGTAGGTCCTTCTAAGAATGTCTTAGGCAAGTTGTGAAGGGGATATGATCCCTCATATTGCCACACGAAAGGGCACAACTCGAGGGTTCCTAGCCGAGTTCGCGAAGACTCCGTCTGGTAAAGACACCAAGTCGAGGCCATGGCCATGTAACAGCACTGCTGACCACTGTTTTTTTCCCATAGTAAGTTGCTGAATCGCAATCGTAGCGGACAAAACTTGGGGGTTTATTGAAGATAAGCGCATCCAACGCGGCTTCTCCTATATCACCCAATCAACCTGCCCCTTCGTACTGCACCGTTCACAACTGGGGCCTTGGCTCTTTGCTTCGAGGTTGGTGTGCACTTCATGGATCGCAGTCACGAGTAGACAGGGAATCGGTAGCGGGAGGTTGCTTGGTAACACAATCGCATTTGTGATTCATTTACAGCTTCATTGTGGCTGCTAAGTATGACCTCGTAAACACCTGGACCGGGCAACCGTAAAAGCCGTGTGATGCCATGCAAAGATCAGAGATTCCCCATTTTTGAGGAAAGAACCACACCTCGTCGAGACCATTTTTCACCCAATGCCAAAGGTGAAACCATCACTTAAGCCTGCGCGTACTCATGTTAGCATTTCCAAATCCCTGTGTGCTCAAAATTTCTTCGGGTTCCCAGCATTTACCTTAACGGCGTATTTGCGTTGGGGGAAGTGCTGCTCGCGCTTGCGGGTCTTCTCGAGCTTCTTGGATGCATCGGCTGCGGACAAACGTCTTCGGATTGCGCGGGTCTGCTTGGGACGCAAATCCAAAGGCATGTACTTCTTGTTCTTGTAGAACAGGCGAAGCTGGGCGCGCTGCTTGATGTTGACGACCGTAAGGACCCGGGCAATAGACTTTCGCAGGTCGTGGCTGAAATAAATGGTCAGTACTTCCGCATCGGTGCCCTAGGTAGTAGTTCGTCTTCCATACATCTTGTTGAGCTTGGAACCCGCCGACGCGATCTTCTGGATTCTCAGCTGGCCCAGCTCGGTTTTCAGCTCCGATAGTTGCTTGGTGAGATCCTCCTTGTTCTTGGACCACAGGGCCCCCGCCTTGACCTTGCTCGTGGACTGTTGTAGAGACATCGAGGTTAGCTTGAATCCAGCTTTTCGGGGTTTTGCGTTGTGTGGAAATTTCTCGAGGTAGAAGGTGGGTGGATCAATCGTCCATTCGATCGCAAAATTCATAAAATGTCAGTAATGGAGGAGGGCAATAGCTTACCATCTTGATTGCTGGCTAGGAGAGCACGTCGTTCTGTGTCTGTCGAGATAATTGCACGAAGTCGTTGTCGGGATGCTGAGAAGGCTTGAGGCTTTGACTGTCCGACGTTAGAATGCTTCAAAAAATCGTGTGGGATCAAAATGCAAAAATGGGTAAAGTGGGCAAGAGCCATGGAACCACGAGCCACAAGCCACACTGAACAGCCAGGATCCAGGCAGGTATGCTTATAAGCAATATGTGGCGTCAGTGGTCTGGTTGTGACACCGGAACAATGATTTGAAACTTGCCTTTCGGGGAATGCCGTGAATCCGAGCAACAGCTCGAACCTTCTCTATAGCACCCCAACCTTTATCTTCCCCAGCAGGAGCACCTCTGGGCATTTTTGGAATTGCGTAGCAATAGTTCGCAGTTAGAAGGCGTTAACGTGTATGCATAAAGACGAGTTGAAGTTATCGGGGTTAGGGTGCAAACGGGCGCTGATCAATTCATGTAGGTCATCACCCCGCTAAGAACAATCAGTTCCATAACTTTGCATAACTTTGCATAACTTAGTATAACATTCCATCCAGCATTATCCTCCAGTTTTACAAGTTGATGCAAGTAGGAATATGCATATTGATAACTAGTCTGTTCTATAGCAATGCAAAATGCTTTTGGCGTTTACATTTCCTCCATAAATAACACCTCGAACCGAGCATGGTGACTTCAAATACACATGAGCTGATCGTCCCTGGAACACAAACCAAGGCGAGAACAGAGTGGAGCTGGTCTGTGCTGGTGCCGGTCCTAACATCCCGGGCTTCGTGATTCAACTCGTAACCACGCTTGCCGGTCTGGCTTCCAAGCATACCATCAGTACTAGTACGCAACTGCTTCATAGAGTCAAAATATACGAAATTCACCATCCACTTAATCCCTGAGTGTTTAGGACTCTTGCTTTTTTGGCCCAGATACCCGTACTGCCAATAACATTAAACCGGCTACACGTGAAGCAGACTTACATCCACGTACCTTTACTACCATCCAGACCCGAACAGGCCTCGGCTAGCCACTCCATCATCTGCACCAACCTACACGCTCAGGAGGCAACCTTCAGTTGTGAGAATTCATCACATAATTCAAGAACAAGATGGCAGCAGCTGCAGGAGCCCAGGGCTGGGCCCAGTTGCGACAACAAGCTCGAAGCTTGGAGTCTCAGGTTAGCAACATCAAGCTCCTTGAGCGACAGGCCATGTGTTAATAAGTCGTATTCCAGACGGAGACGCTATTCCAAACATATTCCCAGTTCTCCACAATACCAAATATACCACCAAAGCCGACGACAGAAGAGAAGGAAACAGAAGCCAAGCTGACAGAGCTCCTTGAGAAGGTACAGCTCCCTCCATGATATACAGCATCTCGCCAGCCTCGGCTAACGCACGTAACCACAGAGAGACTCCGTTATCAGCCAATTGGCTCGCCTCCTCGACTCCGAAGCCGCCCTGACCTCCTCCGCCCTCAAACAAAACAACTTGTCCCTCCTGCGCGAGAAGCTCTCGGAGCACCGCCGGGATCTAAACCGGCTGCACTCCAACCTCCAAGAGGCGCGAAACCGCGCCAACCTGCTCCCCAACGTACGCTCCACCATCGACGCCTACCACGCCAGCCAACCGGGGGCCGCCGAGGCCGACTACATGCTGGACGAGCGGAACCGCATCGACAACAGTCATAATGTGGTGGACAGCGTGCTCAGTCAGGCCTACGCCACCAACGAGAGCTTCATGGCGCAACGCGAGACGCTGGCTAGCATCAACCGACGGATTACCATGGCTGCTAGCCAAGTGCCGGGGTTGAATACGTTGATTGGGAAGATCTCGGCGAGGAAACGGAGGGATGGAATTATCATGGGCAGCTTCATTGCGTTCTGCTTTGTGTTGTTCTTCTGGCTTGTATGATTGATCTGTTGAAGGAGCGCAGGGCATCGGCCTGGACATTTTTAACGGGGGCCGTTTGTATGATGGTTGTGTTGGTTCTGGATATTCCTTGGACTCACCAGCTGGCATGTTTGTTTCGCAAGGCGTTCTGGAGTGATGCGGTTGGGCGCCAGCTTGCCTTGTATGGTACTATTTGGCATGGACGGAGTGAACTAGATGCTGAGTACTGCGTCTCAAATTGAGGATGAGTGCAAATTACCATATCCGCTTATATCTGCACAGGTGAGTTATGATTTTTGAGAGGTTTGTCACTGGCCATTATCGACTTATGGAGCCGGTTGCGAATTGTTGGTATTATATACCACGGACTGGGGGGTAATCATTCAAGTTAAGACACCTGAACACAAGTGTACACTTTGACTGCAGCTACATGTCACCCCTAACGACATTACCATGGCCCATGGTAACCCAAGGCCCAGATGAGGGACCCATAGAAACTTATCGAGCAAGTAGCGATGAAACTATACTCCCCCACGCGTATGGTAAATTTTGCTATTAGCTTTGGTCCACATTGTGACATCACCTTGTCTGGTTAGGTCCACTGAGATTCCTCGGAGACACACGAGTATAAGAAATCCTATGACCTCGCATTTGCATATGTTTAGCAATCCTTACGATCTCTTTATCACAACGATTGTCGTACAAAGAACAAATACATGCACTCAAACGCCTTCTTCTTCATCCAAGAACACGATCGAGATTGAGACATCACCTCCTCTCAACTACAAAGAACTCGTCACTACTCAACCACAGAGATTGAACTCAGTCTGAAGATAATCTTTGAAACTGCCACTTAAAAGCAGCTACGACAATGTCTTCGGAAGCAAAGCCAGTCACCATCGAGGAGATTGAGGACGAGGAGGCAGGCATATAAGACTGGCTACAAGACGACGAATGTTGTTTACTTCGCCGAGTGGTGCACGTTTCTCCACGCTATGTCTAAATCCTAGTTGGAAGAAACTAATAGGATGAAAGAACCCAAAGGTGGATGTGTTTCGAGCGTTGTGAGGAATGGGCCATCAATAGAGCACATCCTTGTCTGTGTGGAAGGCTAGAATTGGGGGATGTGTTTTGGACAGAAGATTCTGGGTTAGAGACAGTTGTTCTAAAGGACTTTGAAGAAGTTGGGTATCATTTAGCAGCCACGAGTCTTTGCCTGTCTGTGGTTCAGACTCTATAGAACAACACATATCATACAGTATCATACCTTGGCAGCAGTCTTCTTCTCCTCATTAAGCAGCCGAACGAGCCCCTTAACCAGACCTTCTCGCTCATGGTCCTCACTCAGCCCACTTCCCGCCCAGCGTATCCTACACTGGCTGTCAAGCAAATACGTGTACCCAACCCTGCCATTCAACAACCCAATCCCCTCCCGAATCTCATCCGAAGCACCCCTCCTCACAATAAAGTACTTATCCCAATTCGCCTCCCCAATCCTCTTCCTCAACCCACCAATAAACAGCTTGATGAGCATCGCCTTGAGGCCATCCTCCTCAATGTTAACACGCACCAGCTGGGACCGGTCCTGGTTCTCCTCGAGGACTTTTGTCAGACCCGGGTTGTGATCGGGTGATATAAATGTGTTGGCCTGGTTCTCAGCCCAGGTGCTGCTGAATATGCTGACGACAGATACTTTGCCGAAAAGCGTCGGGGTCGTATCGCGGGGCGTGCGGTCTGTTTTTAATAGAGTTTGGCCGTAGAGGTTGGGGAAATAAAGCGAAAGGTCGCCCTTGAAGGGCCGCGGGGGCGCGATGAAGGTCTTGCCCTTATGGAAGTTGAGGTTGCCCCAGTCGCGGAAGTAGGGGCGGGAGAATTTGTTCTTCCTGTTTTATTTCACACAACGTTAGCCATGAAGCTTCCCATATCATGTATAGAGGGTATTATGTTTTCTCTTACAGCATCTCGCGCTTCTCCAAGTGCTTATTGATGTTGACAAAGTCATCCCGGCGCTGCTTCATTGTGCGCAGGTCGGTGCCCGTGTTCTGGCCCGGTTCCGGGGGGTAAGGCAGGCCTATCGGCCGGCTCAGCGGCTTCGGTGTGAATTTTTCGAGCCGCTTGCCATATGATCTCGGCGCATCCTCCAGAGGCGAGGCGGGTATGAACTTTTTCGGTTTCTCTGCAGGAACGGCGGTGGCGGCTTTGGTAGGTTCTTCGGCGAGGCGGCGGTATCGTGTGCTAAAGGACCTCGATTGGCAGAGGAGGCACAGAAACCGTTGTCTTCCTACGAAAGACATTACGACTTCTTATATATTGCAGCTGCACCAACGCCGCAATAAGGATTGTAGTTGCTTCGAAGTTCCAAGGACCAATCGAAAGAGCAGCTTGCGGAGAGCGGATGCTGCAGTGTTATCGCGTCACAAAAAAATGTTCATCTGCCTGCCAGGAACGCGATTGCGCTAACAATCCATCGTATCTAATCGCTTCTGATTACCCCACGTCAATGGCCTACAAGCAACCCCAACTCAACCCCAGGTTCGGTTACCAGCGGTATTCCGCGGCGGACGTTATGTCCGCTCTCTGACCTCACTGTCTTACTTTCGAGCATTCCATTTCGTGGGGCTTTGTGCTAATGTGGTTGTTAGCTAGTAGACACAAGGGCCATTCTCGAAGAAGACCCATTACCGCCCATCATGTTTCTTCAGCGGGGATCTCGCGCAATACGTCGCCAGTGGCACTTATACCACACTCTAAATCGCTTCGTCGAGGTCGGCATTCGCCGTGGTGCATATGCCACGGCGGCTAGGGGTTTCCATTCTACGACGAGTCTCCAGGTTGTCAAACCGGTGCTGCTGGCTGATATTGGCGAAGGTTCGTCTTCTTCTACTTCATCATGCAAACTAGCTCTTTCGTGCATTGCATCGTTGATGCTCATATACTTCTCTCAGGCATTGTGGAATGCGAAATCATACAATGGTTCGTCGAGCCCGAAGCGCGCGTCGAGGAGTTCTCGCCGCTATGCGAAGTCCAGAGCGACAAGGCCTCGGTCGAGATCACGAGTCGCTTCTCTGGCATTGTCAAGAAGCTCCACTACGACGCCGGCGAGATGGCCAAGGTGGGCAAGCCGTTTGTGGATATCGACATACAGGGTGATGTCAAGAAGGAGGACCTTGAGGCCTTGACGGTGACGGAGCCCGAGGCACCAGTGGAGATCGGCGTTGCAGAGCCCCTGAATAAGGAGTCCCTGAGTAAAGCACCCGAGAGCCAGGTGCAAGAAGAGACCTCAGGGAATGAGATTCCGGAGAACAATAGGCACTCAAAACCGCCGAAACAAGGGGGGAGATTTGCGTCTCTGGCTACCCCAGCGGTGCGGCATCTGTCAAAGGCGTACAAGGTAGACATCACGGAAATTGAAGGGACGGGAAGAGATGGCAGGGTTCTCAAGGAGGACATCCATAGATTTGTCGAGAACCGCAATTCCTCTAGCATTTCTAACCAAGCTGGAACCGCACCACCTTCGTCCGCATTCTCCCAACCAGTCGACACGGCAACACAAACTGAGACCACAGTTCAGCTCACGCACACCCAAGCCCAGATGTTTAGAACCATGACACGTTCCCTTTCTATACCCCACTTCCTATACGCCGACGAAATCGACTTCACCAATGTCTGTTCACTGCGGCGCCGTCTAAACAAAATCCTTGCCTCCTCGGCGAAAGTTGAGGAAGTAACCAAGCTGACCTACCTCCCCTTTATCATCAAAGCCGTCTCCGTGGCTCTGAACCAGTACCCCGTTCTCAACTCCCGGGTCGACGTGGACAGCCAGACGTCCAAACCCAGTCTCATGATGCGCAGTCAGCACAACATCGGCGTGGCCATGGACACACCCTCCGGCCTCGTCGTGCCCGTCATCAAGAACGTCGGGTCGCGGAACATCCTCTCCATCGCCGCCGAGCTCGTCCGTCTGCAGTCGCTCGCCGCGACCAGCAGGTTGTCAGTTCAGGACATGAGCGGCGGTACCATAACCGTATCCAACATTGGAAACATCGGAGGCACGTATTTGTCGCCCGTCCTCGTGGATAAGGAGGTGGCGATCCTAGGCATAGGCCGTATACGCACAGTGCCGGCCTTCGACGAGGACGGAAACGTGGTCAAAAAGCATGTGTGTAACTTCAGTTGGAGTGCGGACCATCGCGTAGTAGACGGCGCGACCATGGCACGGGCCGCTGAGGTGGTGCGCCAGTTTGTTGAGCAGCCTGAGGTAATGGTCACCCATCTTCGGTGATGATGGGTTTCCCGTCCGTCCGTCCGATGTGGGTTTGGGGTTTGGCCATGTGATAAGGCTGCAGATGCGTTATGCGTATGATGATCGGTCGGGCATGTATGCAGCGTCGCAAGGTTAGTATAGACTGTATGCATCCTACAGTATACTGTAATTAGACCCTTGTATCCGGGCCTGGAACCGAAAGCTACCCGCTTGGCGGCAAACCTGCAGTTTGTTGTTTGCTTCAACGTAACATTGCTGCGCTTCTGAGATGTCCATGTTTTCAGTCGTGCAAATACCGTATATAAAAAAATATTTCCTCATCCCTTCACCGGTTTCAATGGTCGAATAGGAATTGGGCGGAATATGGAGGGCTTATATGCAACGCGCTCGTTTTGGGACCCGGGTGCGCTTCCGTTGCGAATCGCATTCCTTATTTTATCATTGGGGCTGTTAACTTTTTGTCGGAAGATGCACCCGCTTTGTGTCCCAGCAAGACAGTTCCAAGATTGCATTGAAAGTTGTTGATTCGACTCGCAACTCGCCATGCTTGTATACGCCATTCCTCAAAGTGGAAGACTTGCAAACACCCAGAGAAGAAAGTTCTGGAAATGTGCCAACACAGCCAAACACCTATTCACCATCCACAATCAGCCAATCAAACACCAATTCCAACGGCGCCTCGTTCGTTTGTACGTGGTATTGACGCTGTTGCCCCGAGAAAAACAGAAACATCTTCCCTCCAGAACTCCTTGGTACCAGGAAAAGCCATGAAAATGCAGAACTCGCTAATTCAACTCATGGCTGTCGCATGCAGCACTAATTCGTCCCGCTGGGTACCCAAACCACACAATGCATGCAGTGAAGTGAACCCTTGGGATCAGACAAGTACTCATGCAGCCTCGTCGATCTTCTGTAGAACCTGGTTCAATGCCTCCCTCTGCACCTCGGGCATCGATGCGCTCACATCAACGCTGATCACGTCCGTCTCTTCAGCCGTTGGCGGCTCAAGGATGCTGAACTGGCTGTGCACCATGTTGGCCCCCATATAATGCCCTTGTCGCATCCCAACCCGCTCCAGCAGGACTGCCTCGGGAGCGTGCAGGTAGATGAAGTGGAGGAGAACGTCGTGCGAGTAGTATGGAGCTACGCGGATGACATCGCGATATTTCCGCTTCAGGGCTGAACATGTAACCACGACGCCATTAGCACCAGCGGCCAGTTGACGCAGGGACTCGTCGCGCAACAGAGTGAGCCAGTCCCACCGGTCTGCGTCCGTCAATGGGATGCCAGTGGCCATCTTATTGATGTTGGCCGGCGGGTGGAACTATGATCTTTGTCAGCGCGGGCTCCGCCTAACCAATTTGGTGTTTACACACCTCATCGCCTTCGATATATGGCAGTTGAAGTTCTTTCGACAAGTGCTGCGCCACCGTGCTCTTCCCACAGCCGGCAGGACCTGTAACCAACCATATGTGGTGATGTTTCGGCGCGACTCGGCCACTGGGATCACTGGCCATATTTGGAGCCAGGGTTGCTGGCATTGGTTTCGGATCCGTTCCCATAGTCAAATTTGCAGTGTTCATATTGACGGTAGAAGGAGCTTGTGCATTCATCGAGACTGTGGAATCATACGACAGCATCTTTGCGGTTGGCTCTGATTAATTTTGCTTGAGTGGCAGCTCGTTCAACTTTTGTTTTGTACTGTCGTAACTGCTCGGTAAGGGTGGTTTTATGTCCTCAGGTTTTAAGTAGTTGTTCTGTGACTGACAATTCTTTATATTTGCCAACAAAGGCCGAGCAAGTGGGGATTACTAATAGTGAAGGTAAAAGTAGCTTCTGGTAAGTGAATTTAGGCTTAACGTAGCTTGTGGAAGTTCCGGAGGAACGATGAAAGCTTCTACTCAGGTGCAAGGTCTGAATTGACTTTATAGCGCACGGGTTGTAGTACTAAAAAGGGGGAGGGGCCCAAAGACAAGGAGGAAGGCATGGGGTATTTAGAGCAACGTGTGAACTGCGTCAGACGGACAGGGCCGAGTGGAGTTGAAAGCGCCGCAGCAATGTTATATATATAGTCCATGTCCGAACCTTGCAGCAAGCTTTTCCCGTGGGAACATGGATTGATGAGATAAATCGGTGACGGAAAATGATTGGATTTTGAGTGGCAGCGCCTTGTTGGGGTGCTTTTGGCAGTTTACACTACTCCAAAATTCCAGCGGGTTCTGGCGTATGTATCACAGCAAGGTCCTCCGACTTCCGTGACTCCGTCCAGGTTTGCTAGGGGCCTTCACGAAAACGTCAAAGAGGGCAAGTTTTTCTCGGTCCCAGCCAATGAAGGACGACAGGAAGTCTTTGGGGCCAGGAGACATGGTCCACATGACGAGGGAGGGTGTGGGGTTAAGAAAAATTACGGTACCCAGCTTGGGGAATTCGGTCATGTGGTCGAAGTACTTCGCGTGGGGTAGTTGTACAGCTACGCTTCTCGAAGACATTGAAGCTGACAGCTTCATCAGCTCGGTCGTAAAGTCGTGGCGTGAATGCAATGTTTGAGGCAAGTATGGTAGCAGCCAGCGACCTGCATTGGGCCAGTACCTGACGCTATAAAAGGTAAGGACGAGAATCCGGCTAAATTTCAAACGTCCGTATCTGCGAAGATTGAGGGGTGTTTTTCCGTTGTCAAAACTATCCGACAGTGCCTCTTTTGCGTGACGCGGAAAAGCATGTACCCCAAGGAAATCAGAGCTGGGGAAGCAACCCGTTGGAGTGGTGAGGGGCCACTGTACTCCAAGGCTTTGATGCCCCCGTCGTGCTCCGCCGACCAGGAATTGAAACTCCGCCCATCATAATAAAGGATGGGGATTACACTTCAAATAAGTAAGGACTGGATCAGTCTTTGGTGTGAAACAAACAAAAACACGATCTTACCAAAATAGAAAATACTCGGCAACTCGGATGCAAAATGAACATGGCCATGAGTGAGAACGTTAGGAAAGCGCAACTCGTAGTACTGGCACACAACGCATTCGGAAGAGCTGGAGATGTTGGGAGCCCAAGAGTCGAGCGTAGTGGCGACGATGCTAGATTCCAGCCCGAGGAGAGGCCGAGTACACCGTTACAGGATTTGATTTCGCCGGCATGTTAGAAGGCCTAGGACGTAGGGTAATGGGCAGAAATCTGACGTGATTGGGCTCTTGCGGCCGGGCCCGCTGCGTGAACCACCTGAGCAACGAACAGGCCGCTGTCTTGATGTATTGAGATTCTGCAAGCACCACGTCAAAAGTGATAGAAGCCGCAGATGACGAACTCGTTCAGCGCTGAGAGCACTGTCATCCCAAATGCCGACGTTATTGTCGATCAGTGCGCGCGGAAAAAAACCTAAAGGGAAAATAAAGGAAAAAAAACTGCGAGTAACCTTCTTAGGTTGCAGGGTTTCCGGGCTACCGGGAAATACCTTCAGGCTGGATGGCCATGCAGCAGTTATATTGCTGGATTTCACCGTGGTTATTACGTACATGACGGTTTCATATGCAGCGACAATTTTTGGACCGGCAGCCTTGCAAACCGACTCTTCCAATAAAATAGTACAGTACATTGATGCCCAGTGTCAAGGTTGGGCTTCGGCCTGCAGCAGTCAACTACCAGGAATTGGTACTACAACGCTGCAAGATATTGAAATATGATAGGTAATATTGAAACTTCGAAACCAAAAGATGCTCACTCCAGGAACTTCGTGGCGTAGATCCTTCCTCGCGTGTCCGACTTTCTGTCCTCCCAGTGAACAAACCCCGATGCAACTCATTATGCACATCGACCTATTCGTATTCGAGTGTTATGTGAGTTTTGACAACGTTGGCGTACGAGTGATTATTATGCTCACCGCTTGGGATACGGCGTGAAAGCGTATTGGTAAGAGAACGAAACGTTTAATGCATTCTGTACGTTTGGATCAAGTATAGCTAGGGCAGGCACGAGTTTACGCAGATGCTAATACATAACGTACAACCCCACCTTTCCGGCCACCCACCTTTCTGGCCATCTAATCTGCCAACTACAACAACCTTCGGCACAACAGATTATCGTCGGTATTGGCTATTATTATACAATGCCTCGATATTCAGAAAGTTCAATTCAAGGCGCTCTCAACGATATCAATCAAGGGATATCCCAGCGCCAGGCTTCCCTCCGATGGGGCGTTCCACGCTCTACCCTATAACTTCGTTACGCCCCAAACCACGTAAGAAGGTACGATTAGGGCCTCATGAACGATTTGGTAACATTGTACAGATTAAGGAAGCGATGGATCGAGCCCTTGAAGTAGAACGGCAACGAGACCAGGTACAACGTCGGAATCAGGTAATACTGGACCCAGCTAAGGCGTCAGAATCTATCAGATCTATACCTCAGGAAGCCCTGGAGCACAGCTTTCTATTAGAGCTGGTTGTATCTGAATAGCTATAATAGTACGTTGAATACACTGTTTCGAATACCTTCAATTGGATTGTAATATGTGGCCAGAAAGGTGGGGTCGTACGTTACTCCGTTATTCCAACGCTGTCCACACGCTGCTTCATTAGTAAAGTATCTCCCAGTTCCTCGTAGAATCATTCTACATTTGGAAGATCACAACTGTGCAGGATCTTTTTTCCACCAGCGTTGCTATCAGCCAGTGAAAGTCGTTCGGGGCTATTATCCTATGTTCCCCGATAAACGTTGGCGCCTTGCATGGAGCCGCAGTGGATAAATCGCCGAAATGCGCCTTTCCAGGATTGCACTTGAGTTTTCAAGTTGCGGAGAAAATGTAACAAATTGTCGACGAAGCAGAATATTAGCCGTCAAGTAGTTTATGTTTCTTATTAGTATAATCTACCTACTGTGTCACTTGGAACAATAATAAGATACAGAAACGAGAAGGAGTCGGTTGGCTTTTAATAGCTGGACTGGAGTACCAAGGCCGCTAACAAAACAAATAGCTGGGCAAGTGCCGGTGCTCTGTCAGATGAAGTCATAATCCAAGATGGCCCTGCCGCTATCTCCTTCTAGCCACAACAGATGCGGAAGCCTTGCATTGAATGTGTATAAACTAACTCTTACATCAATGCTCACATCTGAAGGAAGACTGGACGCAATGGAACATTGAGAAAAGGAGCTTAGCGATTATGATCATAGGGTCAATTCGACAGGGAGTAGGCATATGATATGAAAATATGCCTCGGCTGGATGGTCACCTCTACTATTTATGTAAACCTCAAGTCCGAGGGTAATATCACCACATTCTCCAATATCGATCGGTGGCATGCTCGTTCAAGCTGCTTTGGGCGACACAGCACTGTTCACTTATATCAAAACCGCTCTGAAGCAATTTCTCAACATACAAGCAAGCAGGCGAAGAGCCCAAATTTTCTGGGATGTCAGACTGAGTATATCGAGACAGGTGCCCTTATGTGCCCATGTCCTAAGTTGCGATGCCTGGAAACAAGGAGCCGAAGTGCTTGTCACATCTTGCTCTGGGCCGGCACACTCTCAAGAATGCTGGAAAGCGTTAGATGGCTTCTAATGCATCATCCTTCCTGCTATACCAACGGTCATGTTTCTCTCTAATTTGAAGATGATGATTTTGGTTCAAAGTCGTCCATTCTGCTGCAGTTATGACCTGCCGCATTCTCACTAGGTCCGAGGACTACCGATGTGATTTATGACACGAGTAAGTTGCAACGATTGATAAACTCTGTATTGAGCTTGACTGACACCATCTGTGTCTATATTATCCAAACTTATCACCTTTTTGTGAGCCTATGCAAGTGCTTCTTCTGCCCACCCGTGATGCCTGGTGACTATGTGAGCTATTGTGGTACCGGTTGTAAGGCCTGGCTCAGGTGATGAAATCGGCAACAGGATTGCTCCCGTTGAACATTAGGTCGAGGTAAGATAAATTAAAAGTATAAGGGCTTAATAGGCTTGTGTGACGTTGTATTAGGAAGCGGTGTGATTTTGACGCGGCTTGATGAGTCTTGACTTTTATGCAGGGTCAGGGACACCGTTGATGTGACTTTGGTCATAGAGCTGTTCCCTGGAAGGTAAGCAGGCATTGATGCGTCGCCGAGGATGTTGAAAGCGAGTGGCATTCGCACCGAGATCGGAGCACCAACTTTGTGTTATGAGCACCTGAGGACGACCGTATGCACATTGCAGAAACAAGACACAAGCTGCATTTGACTGTCGTATTTGGCTGTGGTGCGACCGGAGATTTTAGCCTCATGGTTCCCCAGCTTATACTCTGACTCAACTACACGAAACAATACGGTATTATCACAAGAGTGAGCATCGCAGTATTTCAACACCTAGCAAAATCACAGAGACATGCCTCATCAGCAGTGGCTGAAGTTATTTTGTTAGCTTGACCGCCATATGGCTTTATTGAACTACATAATGCGGGGTCTTGGGCATTGGATCCCTGCTCAAATGCAGAATGATTCTGAATTGGACCCGTGACTGCAAGTCAGCTGCGACGCAGTGTTGCCCGCCTGCGTTAAGAAGGCACGGCAAACGACGGCTCCAATTGCTTGCTCCCCTCAATGAGCCTTTCAATTCTGTCTCGAGGCGTCTCTAGACTAATATCCTCAAGACGAACAATTGCTATAAGGAGTCCAAGGTTCACGTCCAGTTTCATTCCTGCCACCTTGACACGAACGACCGCACCACCATTAGCTCGTCTGTTTGCGACAATGAATACCGAGGACTTGAAGCATTACCTGGCGGATGAGCCTCCGAGTGTCGTTCAACTGGAGATCGAGAAGCACTTTGATGCTCTGTCTGACAAGCAGAAGAGATATGCCCATTTCATCAGCAGGTAGTGATTTTGACCTGGTCCTCAGGAAAGGGGTACAGCGACTGACAAGTGACCAGAGCCTCCTTCTTCGGCACGAGAATTGTCTTCAGACAGACTTCACCAGAGTCCGAAGCAATCTATGATTTCATTTTAGCTTTGCACAAGAGCTCTGGTGGAGACTGGAAGGCACTCCAAGCCAAGGCCGGTATTTCGGATGCGGAATTGAACCACATTCTACAGTATAGCACACAATTCCTCGGCAACAATGGCAACTACAAGAGCTTTGGAGACGCCAAGTTCATTCCCAGATGTCCCGAGTCTGCCTTTGCCAAGCTAGCGGCGACTTCTCCCGAGGCAGAGGGTTTCTACAACGCGACTAAAGGCGCCATCTTCTCGTCTGACAAGTCGGCTCTGATGCATCTTGGTTATCCTGAAGAAGGCCATATGACTACGTACTATCCAGAGTCACCAGATATTACAAAGGCTGAAATCGAAGCCGTCTCTTCGTGGATGGAGACAAAGGGGTTGCTCCCCGAGAACACTCGACTTGCCAAGACCAGCGGCGGGAGTGTTTTCGAGATTCTGATTGCGTCAGCGGAGAAGAGTGTTCCTGGCGAAGGTGGTGACATTGGAAAGGAAACTGAATTTTCCATCAGCGAGGGTGTGCTAGCTGGAAAGAAGATCAAGCTTGTCTACGGTGACTACTCCAAGGAGATGGCTGCCATTACCGAGAATATTAAGAAAGCAGGCGACAATGTCGATAACGAGACACAGAAGAAAATGCACAATGCCTACGGCATATCGTTCGGAAATGGCTCACTTCTTGCCTTCAAAGACAGCCAGAGATTCTGGATTAGAGATAAGGGCCCTATGGTGGAGTCGAACATCGGTTTCATTGAGACATACAGAGATCCTGCGGGTGTACGGGGCGAATGGGAAGGATTTGTAAGCATGGTTAATCTGGAGCGGACCAGAGCGTTTGGAGCTCTGGTCGAAGCTGCTCCTGCCCTGATCCCCTTGTTGCCCTGGGATAAGGCATTTGAGAAGGACAAGTTCCTGTCGCCCGACTTCACGTCTCTAGAAGTTCTCACGTTTGCTGGTTCTGGTATTCCTGCTGGTAAGTTTATTATGGTTTCCACCGTTATAGTTTAACACTAATCCAGAAACAGGAATCAACATTCCTAACTACGATGATATCCGTCAGACTGAAGGATTCAAGAATGTGTCGCTTGGAAACGTCCTCAGCGCCAAGGCTCCAGACGAGAAGATCCCCTTCATTGCCGAGAAAGATCTCGAGGTTTTCAAGAAGTATCGAGATGCGGCTTTTGAAGTGCAGGTGGGTTTGCATGAGTTGACTGGCCACGGATGTGGCAAGCTCCTGCAGGAGACCTCCCCTGGAAAATTCAACTTCGACGCGGAGAACCCGCCAATCTCGCCACTTACTGGCAAGCCTGTGACCACGTGGTATAAGCCGGGACAGACTTGGGGCTCTGTCTTCGGTAGCATGGCTGGAAGTTACGAAGAATGCCGCGCGGAACTCGTGGCTATGTTCTTGGGCTGTGAATTCCCCGTACTTAAGATTTTTGGCTTCGGAGACGGCTCGATAGACATGGATGGGGAGGCAGGCGATGTCTTATATACTGCCTATCTCCTGATGGCGCGCGCCGGACTCGTTTCGCTCGAGATGTGGGATCCTAAGAGCCGCAAGTGGGGACAAGCTCACTCGCAAGCCCGATTCTCCATCTTCCAATGTTTCCTTCAAGCGGGTGACGACTTCTGCAAGCTCAAATACGACGGAGATGACCTGACGGGCGTCACCATCAGCTTGGACCGAAGCAAGATCCTTACGACCGGACGCAAGGCGGTAGGAGACTACCTGCAGAAGCTGCACATCTACAAGGCCACGGCTGATATTGAGGCCGGAAGCAAGTTCTTCAGCGACATGACCAATGTAGATGCAGAGTTCTGGGGCAAGAAAGTCCGGGATGAGGTGCTGCGGAACAAGCAGCCTCGAAAGGTATTTGTGCAGGCCAACACTTTCTTGGATGAGGCTTCGGGCAAGGTGACGCTGAAGCATTATGATGCTACGCCTGAGGGCATGATCCAGAGCTGGGCTGACCGAAAGGTCTAGTCGAAAGAATAGCTGGAACTGGAAAAGGAAATGGCTTCCTCTTAGGTTTGAAGTTGTGGGTCTGCACATATTGAGTAGATACTCACAAGCGAAAGCTCTGAACAATTTTAACTGCGTATTAATGTAGTTATCTACATCAATATTGTACGAATATACATATTCCGCATCTTCAGGGCTTAATTTGTTCTATTGTGACAATTATTTGGCATTGTCAAACCGAGTTCTCGCAAACCCAGGGTTAGCTTTGTTATACAAGTGTGTAGCGGTCAGCATTAGAAATCATTCAGTTTGAGTCTGGTGAACTTGCACTTTCATTAATGGATAAAGCGGGAGGCGACTGGCTGGGGCCTGTGAGTTGCACTTAAGTCAATTGGAAATGCTTTTGGTCCGTTTGTACGCCCTTGCACGAACAATTCTGTCACCAATACACCATCACGCCAGTCGTCAACCGAAAAACCACGACATTGTGTCTTATGCTCTTTTGTTGACTGTAGAACCTCAATACAGACGCCATAATCAATGTAGCCGAGTCCATCAACGTCCAGATGCAAGTTGCTGCTATGCCAGCCCAGTTCCGCGAACCCGTCATCCGCGACCTCTAGAACGTTTCCCTTTAAAGTAACAAATCCCCATCATGCCCGGGAATTTACCACTTCATCTCGTGGGGCTTGTCACCCTTGCGCAAGCTGAAAGAGCTTGCAAGGTAGCTGGCGAGCATATCGACCTTCTTAATGCTGGCAATCAAAGCCTTGTCGATTGCCTTCTGGTCTGCAGCACGGCTGCTGCTGATCTCCTTCTTCTGCAGATACCCAATTAGTTCACGTGTCAGATGACCAATCGTTTGGGATATTCGTACCTGAGGCTTCTCGCCCTGCTTGAAGAACGCCTCCTCACCAGCCTTGTCCTTGACCTTGTCCTGGGTGAAGTACGACACTTGCGAAACCTCGTCGATCTTCTTCTGGTCGAGACCCTGCAGGTCAACCTTTTGAGACGTGGCAATGACGTATCGGGAGTTAACTCGTCTCAGGGGAACGCCGTTGATCTTGAAGGGGCCGGTAACGAGTAGAACACCCTGCTCGAGGGTCTTGAGGAGGACCACGCGCTTGCCACGGAATCGGCCAGCGAGCAGGATCAGAACGGTGCCAGCCTCGAGGGACTGACGGGGCTTCCAGGCACGGATGGACTTGCGGACCTATAATGGCGCATTAGTGAGTTTTCTTTCGAGAAGCCCCGCGCAGTCTTCATCTAAAGTGCGCAGCCCCGTGATTTCTCGGGTCACATCTGGAAATCCTCGACGAACTGAACCAAATCGAAAATTCATCGCATTGTTCTTAGATGCGCGACACCGACAAGTCGGTGCGCTTGTTCGTTCCAAGGCATTTCCAGGCGTGCAATCGTCTCAGGTCAAGACTCACGTGCTTGTTAGTGGCGTCATCGTCTGCCGCATACCACTTCTGGGCCTTCTGCGAGTGATGGGGGACGGATCTCTCGCCCTTGGCGAACTTCTTCGTCGTCGGCGCAGACATTGTGTCGGTGTTGTGGTGGGCGACTGCGTGGAAGGGAAAGGCGACAAGTTCAATGTTCAAGTTGGCCGAGGGTGTGGTTTTTGGTGCGTTCAAAATTGAAGTTCGCGAGGGTCAGGGCGGATAAACTACGGACACTAGGAGCCTAATCTTTGGTGGATCTTCTCAAAGCCACCTAGCCCTGGAGGAGGTATCTTCTGAAGGAAATACACAGGTACGTGGTCTCTACGTGGAATAAGACGTGGACTTCGCAGTTCATCTTTTTAGACCATCAATAAGACATTGGAGTAAACGCAGGAATGAAGATAGCTATATATGTTTCAACACCCTACATTATTTGATTGTAAGTAAACCTGAACTGACTCTTATGATGCCGTGATGTTGTTGCAACTGAACCTTTGTTCAATTCTAGTTGTAATACGCCACGATCTGACCCTTGCAATGTGTGGCGCAAGCTGAGTGGCCAAGTCTTGGCTCCTTTGACTGTACTTGCCTTGTCCACCTCCTTAGAGCTCTGGGCCATCGACGGACGCACTTGGTAGCCTTGCGTCTGTATGATTCAACTAGGCCATCACTACAAATCGCGACGCAGCATCTCCAGGTTTTCTTCTCAACTCCCCTAGCAAATCTTTCTTTCCGCCATCGCATCTTTCATCATGTCCATCTCACCAATCATAACTTTCAAGGCGGGCAGATGCGAACTTCAGGTTAGTTCTCCTTCCCAGAGATACTGTCTACTTGCTTGTTTGCTTAGCTGACATGCACTTCAGCAATCCGAGTCGAAGCCGTACAAAGTAACGCCTCAACCCGAGCCGGGCTACATCTACCTCTACTCAGAAGATGGTTGGTTGTTTTTATCTCCATGGAAGTGACTGAGCTCATGTGAAATTACAGATCTGATCCACTTCTGCTGGCGAGAGCGCAATGAACCGCTCGACTCGCCCACACTAGACCTCGTGATGGTCCCGACCGACGGCCACTTCGTCCCTTACGAACTGCCTGGCGCTAACACAAAGACCAATGGCCGCATCTTCGTCCTCAAATTCATGTCTTCTTCACAACGACACCTGTTCTGGATGCAGTCGAAACCGCAAGGCAGAAGTGGCGACCCCAGCTGGTTCAGCCCGCGGGATCGGAAGATTGGGCAGATCATCCACAGTCTACTACAAGGCGAGGAGGTCGATGTTCAGAGCGAGCTTCGAACGGTCAATAACACAGACAACGACGACTCGCGCCGCGACGATGACGAGACTATGGAGGACGTTGAGGGTCACGGTGACTCGAACAATCCCCACGGCGGGGCAGCTGGAGGTGCCGGACCTGGTGCCACTGGCGGGGACGTACGAGAAGAGGGTGAGGTTGCCAGAGAGGGTGGAGCTGATGGAGCTAGAGCGTAGGTACATTCTCACATGATTTACGGCGTTGAGAGAAGGACATAACCTGGGGAAATGGCATGATGCGCGGCAAAGAGCCAAAAGAGCAAGCTGAGCGCCCCGGCTTTGGGTTGCCATGTACACTAAAGAGTGTTTCTCATAATGAACTGAAGCGTGTCGTCACCAGAATGGCCCAGTCTCCGATATGCCAGAATTTTGGCTAACGTGCCTGTAGTGCCTCTTCTGGTGTTGATGCTGCGACGGCGGTAAGAAACTTCCTCAATTCACTGGAGGGTGGTGCTGGAGCTGGTGCAAGTCAAGGAGAAGGAAAGCTCTACCCGCTGTTATCAGACCTCCTAACACCCGCGACAACCATACCCATGGCCATGCAAGCTACAGTGGACCAGATCGACAATCTGCTCAGCTTCCTACCCCCTGCCGTCCTCATCCTGGCTCAGCAGGCCGACTCAGAAGACGCTTCGACAGAACCAACACCCGATGCCGTCGAGGCAGCTAAGCAGGCGATGAGCATTGGCCAAAAGAAGGCTTTGCTGGAGAAGGTGTTGCGAAGCCCCCAGTTTCATCAAAGCTTGACGAGTCTCACAATGGCGCTCAGAGACGGCGGATTACCCAGTGTGGCGGATGCGCTTTCAATCAAGGTGGATAATGGCGGTTACTTGAAGGGGAGTAGCATGCCCCTTGGAGGGGGAGAAGCTGTGGAAGCCTTTATTCAGGGTGTCAAGAAGACGGTTCAGGAGAAGAAGTAGGGTCATGCTTTGTCATATCAGATGGTCTAGGGTTCAGAACAAGTCCGTCCTTGCACATAAGGTTCAGATATAGATAGATGCCAACCATTGGTTGAACGCAGCTGGATTGACGTTTCCAAATGATCCATACCCCCCAACACGTCAAACCTCCGAATTGCTGGCTGATGAACCTGGAGACTTGATAACCGAAGACAGCATCATGGTAGGGTAACCCTTATATGGAAGGTCCGTGCGTCGCGATTGCTGTTAGCTAACTCCTTGACTCCTTACGCATGCCAAGATAGTTGTTACCCTGAAGCTTGCCGTTTAGAAACATTCGTGGTCCAAAATCGCAACCTCACGAATCGCATCACATTCAAGCCCTCAACTCCCTGAAATCCCAGTTACAGAAACGATGGCGGAAGCAGCGCCAAGTCTCTCCTTCCCGATTGATCCCCAAGAATTTGACAGCGACGAGCGCATCTCGTTCTCCAAGCTAGACAACAAGTTCATCGCAGTCCAGGACGATGGGACCGAATTCGAGTTTGACGCGCAACTGAAGCGCTGGATCCCTACCTTAGACGAAGAGCTGGTCGCGCAACAGCAATCAGCTTATGGAGTAGACGCGACGACAGAAGACTCCAATATCGGGCACCCTAGGAAGAAGCGCAAGACCAACGGCGATCAACCCCACGCCCGGCCGCACAAGAAGCACAAGAACCCGCCGCAACCGCGGCAGAACACAGCCGTCTACGTTACGGGCCTGCCGCTCGACGTGACAGTGGATGAGGTGCACGATGCGTTTTCGCGCAAGTGCGGTGTCATTGCCGAGGAGATCGACAGTGGGCGGCCGCGCATCAAGCTGTACACCGATGACAATGGGCAGTTCAAGGGCGACGCACTAGTGGTGTTCTTCAAGCCGCAGAGTGTCGATATGGCCATTATGCTGCTGGACGATACAGATTTCCGGTATTCGGCCTCGGGGCTGGCGAGCGGGAGGATGAGGGTGCAGGCTGCAGATTCAAGTTACAAGAAGACGCACTATGAGAAGGAGGGTGAAGGTGAGGCTGGTGGTGCAGCTGGTGGGGATGGCAATGTGGCTACTGCGGATATTCATAACCCAATTACGGGTGCGGGAAAGCCGAAGGACAAGACGCGCGAGCAGGACAAGAAAAAGATTATCAAGCGGACACAGAAGCTGGACGCCAAGCTGGCGGATTGGGATGATGACGACCCGTATGGCGGACAGCTGGAGACAGCCGCGCGGCGGGACAAGATGGTCATACTGCGACACATGTTTACGCTCAAGGAGCTCGAGGAGGATCCGGCGGCACTGCTGGAGATCAAGGAGGATATCCGAGAGGAGTGCGAGACGATAGGACCCGTCACCAACGTGGTGCTGTATGATCTCGAGGAGGACGGCGTGGTGAGCGTCAAGTTCAAGACGCCTGATGATGCGGAGAAGTGTGTGGAAAAGATGGATGGGCGGGCGTTTGATGGACGGATTGTACGGGCTACCGTTGCGAATGGGCGGGAGCGGTACAAGAAGTCGGGGAAGAAGCAGGATGAAGATCTTGCTGCTGAAGAGGAGGCCGAGGGGTGAACCTCTATTTTGTGATATTGACTGGCGCCACCGCCTTGCAGACCACTATTGCCCGAGGGTTCATCTTCAGTAAAATGCATGAGTACACCCTCATACTCTAGAGCATTTTCAGATCCCCGAGCCCAGCTTCAAGGCTGCACTCGGACGGGGACAAAGGGATGGTGAGGGAAAGAGAGAAATGCTTGTACTACCACGTATAAACTAGGTATGATTTGCATCAGCTGGCTTCCGACCAGTACGAGGAGCACCGAATGAGAGCACGAAAGCTTCTGCTGGATACCATAACGATTCACTTGCACTGAGATGCAAGTGAAGTGGGATCCCGCCGGCAGGCTTTACAAATGAAGCACATGGCCAAGGACAAATTACAGGATGAGTTGAATTGTTGGTAGATGATATTCCTCATTTTTGACATCGTTTTTATCTGAAGTGGTATCACACGCCTCACGACAACGCCCCAGTCGCTTTTCCATTCCCAGTAACAATCTCATACTCCTTCGCCATGACCCACCAACCCGCCGCCTCAATAATCCGACAAACAATTTTAACCTCCTCCATAGACCTTGGCGCATATACCATGACAAAGTTGCGCGGGACCGGCATCCTCATCCATCCCGAGCCCTGCGAAGTCAAAGGGTGCCTCTGCCCCCACCCCTTAGCTAGCACTTCTTTCACATCATCCGGGTGCAGGTTCATATGCATCGAGTGATCCGAATTGTGGACGTGACATATCTCGCCTTGACATGTATTGTTGAACGGGAACCGGGCAAACAGGCCCAAGCCGTGCTTCTCAAAGCACGACGTTCCGATGGCGATTCCGTCACTGTGCTTGGCTCCGTGGTTCTCGAGGATGCGCCGCAGTGCCAAGTAGCAGTCCTGCGGGCCTCGCTGGTCGACCTGCCGCTGGGGCGCGATGCCGGCTACGGTTGGACGCGGACCGCAGCGGTACGGGAGCGAACTCCGGCTGAGGATGCCTGCTGAGGGTTCGGTGGCCGGATCGGGCTGGAGGGGTTCGAAGGGATCGCGGAGGGCCCAGAGACGGAACCAGTTGATGCGGATGTAGCCTTGGGGGGTGGCGGGCGTGCCACCAGGTCCGAGTTTGAGGTAGTTGTGGTAGTCGTTATGTACATAGAGGAGTATGGGAGCCAGGCCGATCAGTGTAACCACGACTGAGGGCTGTAAGAAGTGGAGGCAGAGAATCAGGGACGTGGCCAGGGTGAAGATGGCTGGGCCGTCCAACGTGATGGACATGGGATCTTGCCGGATGGTGAAGCTAATGGTCAATCCATCACCATCGTCGACACATGAGGTCGTCGTGTTGGAGGCTTCGGGCCGTGTAAGAGAAAGAGCACACATGACTTTGGTCTGTAGAAGGACAGGCGGGTGGTTAACGGAAAACCAATGAGCTCGAAGTGTGAACCACTCATCAATGTGACGCTGAGGTAGGTTGGGAGGGAAGGAAAACAGACTTAGGAAATGTCGTTCGAATAAGACGATAGGGAGAAATATAAACCTTGAGCCTAAAAGAGACGGCAGTGAGAATGCCATTCATTGATGGCCTCCAAGTATTGGCAAAAGTGAGGGGGCGGTCTTGTGGTCCTTTACGAGGAAGGAAAGCCGCGGGACACAGACTGGCCGAGAGACGATCTTGATCGTGGGTTGCCGCTGCCTTGCATTGAGCTCTGATGTCAAGTGACGGAGTGCCACTACAGAAAAATAACCCTTGACTGAGTTTGGGGCATCATGACTGGCTCGTTTGGCTGCTGTCACGTTTGGTCATCACCGGGATCGGTGACCGCCTTGCACCTGCACTAGTAGTAACAAACTCGAGGAGAATATGATCCGGATAGAACTTTTAGTTTCGGTAGGTTTCCTGTGTCTGGTAACACTCATTATGATGCAGTTCCCCAGAGATGGTCGCCGGCATGGCCACAATTCGGACGGCGAGCATGTGTCTGTCTGTCTGGACGACCCATGACCGTGGACCAATTACCAAATAAGGACGAAATAGTGCGTGGTAATTTCCACCGAGAACCGCTCACCCCGCCTTGCCGCTAGACTGACGTCGGACAGGCCGCATATTTCGGCGCCGTGATTCGATATTGCGCCTGCACCTGTGCCTGACCACCTTGCCGGAAGTGCTTCCCGTCTTCTTCCGATCAACCCAAAGGTGAAGGCTACAGGAATTGGACGACAGCCTGCATTGGTGCGAGCCTTGTCGGCGTACTTGGAATGCTTCGATGGCACGACCAGAGGAGGGGTCAAGTTCAGTCCGCAGGTACAGTCGACGGGTCAAACCTTCACAAGAGATCCCTTTCTAAGATTGGTGTAACAGCGCAATGGAGGTCAATTCATAATGAATTCAATCTGGACTTTTGACAGACAACGAAAGGTGGAGGGTTCCGTCCTGTCGCTCAAGTGTTTCTTGCCTTGGTGAATATGTCATTTCCGGACCCCAAAGAATAGCACCGAATGATAATAACCTCGAGCGTTATTTGCGTTGCGAACCTGGCCCGGCTCATGTAAACGTCAACCTAAACATGGTGGAAACGGTGGCATATGTCAGCAGTAACCTGGGGTAACACTTACCTTGTGACAGATTGGCCCACAGAAGCCTGCAGAACTAAGGGAAGTTGGACCACTTGCAAGTGAGTTAGTTCCCATCTTCATCTGGCCACTTGGGTCTGCAGGTTTGGCGCAAGTACATAGCAAGCCTCTCTGTACTTCATGGACGGTGGCTGGACGAAGCCAGCTCCCAGCGATACACGTGTTGAGGTAGTGTGAGCAGATACGCCCGATATCAACCTTGCGAATTCAACGGTCCTAGCTGCAAATGGAAGGCTCTATGGGTAGCAGCTTCCGCCCGCCAAAGCTTCGCAGCCGCGCAATCTTGCAGTCTCTATGACAGTGCTCCGCTGGGCGCAACTTTCATGGCTTGCCTGTTCGAATCCGCCAGTATAGGGTTTCCTTGCTGGACGCAAGCTTGCTTTCATCACCAGCAAGGTCTGAAATACAGATGAAAGTGTGCTATGCGATAAGATGATCAAATACACCCTGTGCAGCTGGTGCATTGGCGTGGGGAATTTGGGTCAGAGCCCCCACGTCCAATGACTTACAACACTGAAGTCGGAACACGTCCCTAAACTTCCATGTTCTCGAGTGCCGGCCCGTCCTAACTATTTGCGCAACACAGCCGGACGATGCAAGGGAAAAAGTGAATCAAAGAAGTGGATGGGGAAGCAAAGGGGACTGCTCTTTACGTTGGGGGACTCGGGGGACTCGGGGGACTCGGGAGACTCGGTTGTCATGAGACGGAATGTTGCAATTAACTTTTGTGCGTCGTTACGGGGTGAAAGACACACTCATTCGATCTGCCAATGCCCAGAACGCGTCGATCGATACTTTTTACCTACCCAGGAGATAATTTATTCTTGAAGCCGTGCTAAAAGCATCTAATTCTGACATGCCGAACAACAATGGTTGGTTGATGCTGGTATTGAACGTTGCTGGGGGATTACTTAAGTATTGATGCCACCATGCAAGTGAGACGGGATAGCTGGCACCATTTCCAAGTTGCACATGCAATCAGGGATTAGCGAGATCTTGGAAAGGTGGTACGGCTGGTCTCTTGTAACAAGGTTCTCGTTCCTCCGGAAAGTACGGATGAATTGGTTGTTTTTGGGGTACGTACAGTCCAGACTGACCATCAGCCCAAAGCTAACAGGATTATTGACAGGACTCGCAACGGCAATGTACAATGACTGATAGCATAATACTGATGAAATTACGTCGTTTGGCGCGTACTATAATTGTAGAATTCAGTGCTAACGTCTTCGGCGCCATTGGCTTCGGGAGCCTGCAGCTACGAACTCACGGCCTGGGACGGGGATTCGGCTGTGGAAGGTTGCTTGGTTGCTCATGACAACTTCTTTTGGTGTTCTTGGTGTTCTTGGTGTTGCGCCCGGCAGCCAAGTCCTTGATCCAAAATGGGTGGCTGCCGTCATTGGCGGCTCCACGCCAAGATGGCCAGCCAGGACAGGGGCTAAAAGCCGGGGGGGGGCAACGACTCGACGACCCAAAACATGGCAGGACTCAGTTTAAAGCATTGATTTGGAAGCTGTCTGAGAAGTAAAGGGCGAACTATCCACATCCGTTTCCGTTTCCACCAATCTTGGAATCCCCAAAGGAGGCCACCTTCGACGAATTCACGATAATAATCCACGACTCTACTTCGGACATACCATCCAAGGTGCTTCGTTCACTTCCCGCGCCGCAGATAGTGTGGAATCATCGTGCGTAGCCAGCCCTGTTGACCGATAACATATCGATCTTCGACAGTTGGCTACGGCGAGACACCACCAATACTTGGCAAGAACAACTTTGAACGACACACTGGCTTCTCCACAGTGGCCAGCTTCTCGTCAAATCGCAACTTGCGACACAATTGCAAAAGCACGCAGGTATCCTGGTATGTAATGTACCCCAACTATCTCGGAGAAGGTCGCTAACTCACAGCTACAGCAAGACAGCTTCACTGCTCTCCTGGCCAAGTATGGGAGTTTTCTCCCTCAACTCGGTCCGATCTCGCGACGGACGACTACCGATATACGAGAACCTCAAAGAACGCGACTCGAACGACATTGACTCGTATGATGAATCCGACTACGACGATTCCTCCGTCATCTCGTCTCCCGGCACCAACAACTCAAGGCACACGTCTTCGTCGGCGACGCCTATCATGTCCAAGAAAACGTATAGTCTCGCACGCCGGCCAGGGCGAGCGTTGGGAGCCTACCGTTTACCCAACAAAGTCATCCGATACCTCTGTATTGGGTTAATCTCCACCATCTTGCTTTTCATGTTCACCCTCATCCGTGCAAGCCAAAATGAGAACAGAAGGTTAGTAGAAGGCAAGGTGGATAGAGGGCCCATGGCTCCGCCGATCTGGGAGCAATACCCCTTCCTTACGAGGTACTATGGAGGTATCAGAAATCTGGTCTCATTACAGAAGAATGTTGCGGAGTACCCCCGCCCTGAGGACGAATTGCCCCTGGACAAGCTGTCCTTTGTCAACTACACCAGCATGCAAGACAGGGTTGCAAGCCGCGCCCTGCCTGCAAGCAAAGAAAACCTTGCTCATCCCAAGAGTATTTTCAAGACGGCGCCTGAGACTATCACCGAATGCTTTGTAGACAAGGAGAACCAAGTGCGGATACCACATATCCGCTACTATGAAGGCCGTCCCAGTGGCTTCCCCGAAGCTATTCTGGGTTCATATGACCTCCTCGACCTTCCCGAAGACATCTGTTACGAACGCTACGGCAGGTACGGACCCTATGGCTTCGGCTATTCCGTTCGAGCTGGTGGTCTGGGCGTCGGTGAGCATGGCGAAAAGGAGGGCATTGACTCAACCTGGGAGAAAACACCTCGAGTCAATTGGGTGGATATAGATTGGGCGGGTGCGCAAAAGCGTTGCTACCAAGCGAACGCTGCCCGATACAAGCCTCTACCAGACCGAGTTGCGCCTCCTCACGGCTTCTTCGTTGACGAGAGAGCCCATAACCCTTCCCTCTTTTCTCGGGATGTCCTTCCTGAGACAGTTGCCGCTGGTGAAAAACCTACCTCCGCATCCAGCGACGAAAAGACCGGTGGCGATGTGAAACTTCCCAGAACCGCAGTGGTCATCCGCTGCTGGGATGAATACTGGTTTCGAGAGGAAGATGTTATGAACATCCGATCCGTCATTACGGAGCTCGCTCTAGCGTCGGGCGGTCGTTACGATGTCCACTTGCTTGTGCAGGTCAAGAACGATGCAATGTATCCTGTCTGGGCCGACGCTGAGACGTACGAGAGGCGCATCCGGGACCGTATTCCTCCGGAGTTACGAGGCCTTGTGACACTCTGGACCGAGACCCAAATGCTCTCTCTTTACCAGGGTATCTACGATTTGTATGCTCGTGGACCTGACCTGCCGGTTCACGGTGTGTATCGTGGTTTGCAAATGGCAATGCAGTACTTTGCGTATCAGCACCCTGAGTACGACTATTACTGGCAGTGGGAGATGGACATTCGCTACACTGGTCACTACTATGATCTCTTCGCCAAGGTCGAGAACTGGGCTAAGGAGCAACCAAGAAAAGGCCTTTGGGAGCGTAACTCCCGATTCTATATGCCTACAGTCCATGGAACATGGGATGACTTCAAGCAGATGGCACGAGTACAGTCGGAGATGGGAATTACCGGAGCCGACAACATATGGGATGGCGTAGCTGGTAATAAGAAGAAGGGTCAAGCACAGGGGTCTTTCGCAACAAGGGGTGAAAGAACCGTCTGGGGACCCGAGCGGCCGCACGAACAAGAAGATTGGTTCGAGGAGGAGAACGACCCCAAGCCCCCGACTACTTATGAGAAGGACAAATATATTTGGGGCGTTGGTGAGGAAGCGGACTACATCACATTCAATCCCTTGTTCGACCCCGAGGGCACAACCTGGGGATTGGCTGACGACATCACGGGCTACAACACGACCGCAGGTCAACCTCCTCGCCGTGCTCAGATCATCACCGCATCTCGCATGTCCCGTCGTCTCCTCATGACGATGCACCGGGAGACAGCTTTTAAGAAGCACTTTGCCTTCCCCGAGATGTGGCCGGGTACGGTTGCGCTGCAACACGGTTATAAAGCCGTTTTTGTGCCTCACCCCCTCTACGTCGACCGCGAGTGGCCGACTGAGCTCTTGGCCCGCACCCTTAACAACGGGAAGAACGGCGCCAGTGGCGGTTCGCGGACCTCGGTTTTTGGTCAGCGTGAGCACAACCTCCGTGGCCTGACCTGGTTCTATGACTCGGGCTTTGCACCCAACTTGTATAGGCGTTGGCTTGGCCTCAAGGTCAATAACGACGGCGGTGAGGAGTTCGAGTTGACCGAGGACAAGAGCAAGAACGGCACCATAGTTAGCGAGATGCGGGGCGGCGAGGGCAGGATGTGTCTGCCGCCAATGCTGCTCCACCCCATCAAGAACGTCGACTTGCCGGTAGAGGAGGAGCACGACGAGGTTGAGGTACCAGAGTCCGACCCCGCTGCATAGGGTAGGAGTGGGCGGCGGCTTAGTAAATATGTGGTGCTTTACTGTTGGATATATATAATGTTGGCTTTCATGAGGCGTCACAGGATGAACTTGACGAGACTGGCGTTGAGGGCTGTTGCATTCGGATCCACGATCTGCTGGGGGGAGCAGCTATTATTAGAAACTTACACCCACCATTGAGGTTCTGCTTTATTATTTTCTTGGGGGTTCAGATGAGAGCACACACACACACACACATATATATATATATATACATTGATGGACGATTCATGGCCAGAGTTCGCATGAATCCACTTTGAAACTCCCTAGTCTGTGTTGGTCGTGATGGTAATGACAGGAGGAAACTCGGTATTATTGCGGATTAAGACTTTTGTGATGTGTCTGAATCCCATGACCGAGCCTTTGTAGTATAGCATAAGTACATTCTGGAATTTGCTGATGTTTAGGGAAGGTTTTCTAGGAACGAGTATATGCTTTGCCCAATCCATGCCCATGATCCTGCTGCTTGAGGTAGTCTACCCCGGTGGTTGACACAAACTCGAAGCGGCTTGATCCGATCACTTGTCCAGTTTCGCGGTCCATCACTGATTAAATGTCTACCCGAACACTCAAGATCTCCATCCTCAGAGTAGTACATCCCTCTAGTAGTACCTCGTTACAGGGGCGCAAAGTCTCCGGTAGTGCACTTCACGATTGTGTCATATGGTCTAGGGAGCTCAATAAACCCGGGAGACCGGGGAATCATCTTTGTTACGCTTTGATGCGCCGTCTCTAATGGTCCTGAGTAGTCGCTTTGCCGAACTCCAAATGTTGGAGTAAGTATGTCGGTATGATGCCTTTTGAAAATTGGTTGAGCTTATCGACTGTGTATTCTAAGTCCAAAGGGCGATCGAACTTCTCCATCGGCCCCGGCGTTCCATAGAGCTTGTAGTAGTTATCTCCATGTCTGAATGAACCCTTTTGAGTGTCCCGAAGCGTGAGCCAGGGGCGAGTGGCATGGTGAGATGTTGGGTAGGCTACATCTACACCTAATAACGCTATTCAACTCTGAATACTATCACCAAGGTCACAGGGTCACATGGCCTAGTGGTCAAGTGTTTTAGTTCTGCCTGCCTTCCACTGGATAACCTGATTCTGCAAGGTTGGCTCGCATCGACAGTTCGGAAGGATGATCAGCAGGCAATGCGGGTTACTTCTAAACCACAAGCGAACTTGATCTTTGCCGAGTAGAAGGACAAGTAAATTCTGTGTGTATTTCAAATCCCCCTCCCCCTCGTCCCCCCTCTTTTCTTCTTTTCTTGCGTGTAGAAAGTAATTATCATAGATATTCAGATTGGCAGTAGGTACTATCTGGGAACAGAACACATTGCCTGCTGGCTGTAATTGACTCCCACGAGCTGGGCTAACTTAAAGGCCACTAACAACACCTTGCCTGACAGAGCCGCACGTTCAAATTGGCCGGGACTTAAGCCGCGCGATAGGGTATTCACGTATGGCTATACCACATTGTCTTGCTGGGCTTGATGTAGCATCATATTGACCATGCTGTGTCCTATGCGCCGCATCCACGGAAACTCCTCGTAGGGTCTTTCCCTGGTGGGAGACCAGGAAATATATCAGCAACTATCGTTATTCGTCTCTCGACCTTGAAAGTGTAGATCTAACGGTTGTGCTTATCACGAACCCCAAGGACGGTCGGTATCACGTTATACATCTGATGGCGAGAACGTTCATTCTCACGATAGTTTGATTGTACATTATAAGTCTCTCTACAACATGATCATGCCCTTTTCCCAACTCAAAAGACGCCAAGTTTCCCAAACCAGTAGGTCTCTCCGAGCTCAAGTCATTCGTGAGGGGTGGCCTTCTAGACGACTCGCTTGACCTCAAAGAACCTCCGCAGCCACCAGACCTGGAAGATGGACTCGCCAATAACGACACCAATAACAAAGAGATTCCACCACTTGACCCGGCTGTTCGTGCTCTCGGCTGTGTTGCGGTGGGTTCGCTCTCGAAGGACAATGTAGGACTGCTCATCCTTGACTTGGTTGAGAAGGTCGGATAATTTGCGGACTGGTGCCATGTCAGTGTCTATGGAGCCAGGACTCGTTTGTGGTAAGAGAAAAACTCACCTTCGGTCTCAAGGGGATCCTTCTCGGCTTCATGCTCGGCAACGTAGACGATTCCGTGGACGTTGAAAGACACTTCTTTGCTGTTCGCACCCCAGTGTTCGTTTCCAAAACAGTATAGGTACCTTCCATCGTGCTTGGCATCGAAAGAGTAATCGCCGTTGGAGACTTCTTTCTGGAATGTCTCGTACTGGCCCGCAGGGTTGGTGATCTGAACGAAGAAGGGACCCGTCAGCCAGTGCGCATCAAAAGTGTTGCGAAGCTTGCCCGTACCCAGAAATCAATGTCCAGATTGCCGGCACTACCAAATTCTCTATCGCCGACTTGGAAGGTGACCGTCATCTTGTCATCCTTGTGAAGCTCCTCGTGGAAGCACTCGCGGCCGTGGGCAGGGAGCTGGATGTTGTGGCCGAGCGCAGCCGGAAGGAAGCTGGCCGCTGAAAGCAGCAGGGCTGCAGAGGGGAGAAAATGCATGGCGATTGGTAATGGGCGAGCTACCGCAGTGTTGCAAGAGGTTGGCAAATTCAAGAGCTTCAATGACACGACCACCAGCTCAATTGCACGAGTGGACACTTTGATGGCCTCGGAGAGGTTAAGGCTTAGAACTGTTTAGTGCGATTCGACACCAAGACGTGATTGAAGTTGCAGGGGTACCAGGTACTCGAGGTGGTACCCGGTATTTGACCAACAGACTTGCACTTTCTCTGGGATTGCCAACTCAGGGAGTACACCAAAAGTAAACAACTAAAATAGCATAGAATAGTTGGAATAATATTGATGATATTGAATAATACAGAATAATCAAGATAATAATACATTTTATCCCACAAAAACTCCACTGTAATAGCTGTTACGAGGGTGGAATAGCCAGTGTCTTTAAGTAACTAAGTAACTAAATAACAATGGGAAGGAACCAGCCACTTCAGCAACAACAAGTGTGACCCACAATTACAACTTGGCCACTGCACCCTTGGTCCTGCCGGCCTTGTGTGGCCATTTTTTTACTCGAACACTTCCACCTGGCCAGTCTCGTCCTCACCGCACCAACTACTTCCCACGGGCATCCCCTTTTCGATAACGACACCACGCATCGCCCTCATCGCAACGGGAACTCCTCCTTGCCAGAGCAGGTCTCAACGTCACGACGTAAGTTACCCCCAATTCGCTCCAAACTCAACGCAAAACGCTCCGTGAACTCCGCATCAGCCTTCTTATCCTCAATCGGCCCACTTGCCATTATCAGTAGCGAACAGGTGGTCCCTTCCGAGGTATTGCGGACGCCTGGGAAAGACTCAACTACTTCTAGGAACCATAGCGCTTCAATTTAGAGCTTGACGATCTGTCCTTTCCTACAGGAAACCATCCATTCACCTGGCCGCATATAAACACTCATTACACCCCACGTCGCAATCCATTATTCTTCGTCATCATCAATCAATTGTCAACAAAAGGCTAATCTTGCACCTACTCGCCCAGATCACTACGCCTTCTCATCGAGCATCATACCAACCCACTAGTTTCGCGTCCGCATCACAGTCGCAACCATGGGTCTTACATTCTCGAAGCTGTTCGACAGGTTGTGGGGGAAGAAGGAGATGAGAATTCTTATGGTCGGTTTGGACGCCGCCGGAAAGACCACCATCCTCTACAAGCTCAAGCTGGGTGAAATCGTCACAACAATTCCCACTATCGGTACGCCGTTTCCTCTCTCGGCCAGCCGCTGATCGATCTTGCTAGCCCCTAGCCATCGCGTTTCACTGACACATTTCCCAGGCTTCAACGTCGAAACGGTCGAATACAAGAACATCTCATTCACCGTGTGGGATGTTGGTGGTCAAGACAAGATCCGTCCCCTCTGGAGACATTACTTCCAGAACACGCAAGGCATCATTTTTGTTGTCGACAGCAACGATCGCGATCGTATCGTCGAGGCTCGCGAGGAGCTCCAGCGCATGCTTAACGAGGACGAGCTTCGTGATGCCAACCTCCTCGTCTTTGCCAACAAGCAAGATCTGCCCGTATGTTCCTTTTCTGCCCTCCCTTTCCTATGCGGAAGGCCGCGACTGACACATGACTACAGAACGCCATGAACGCTGCCGAGATTACCGATAAACTTGGCCTGCACTCTCTGCGCCAGCGCGCTTGGTACATCCAATCGACTTGTGCCACGTCCGGTGACGGTCTTTATGAGGGTTTGGAGTGGCTCGCAACTTCCTTGAAAAAGGCAGGGCACCAGTAGAGAGGGGAGAGGCGTACCGGTATGGATGCTGTACGATTTTCATATTAGGGAAAGAGCAATAGGCGTGCCTTCCTGCGTTGTCTGGCGCCACAGGGTAGTCATGACCGTTATTCCATCTACTAGTCTAGTCAGGCAAGAATGTCTTTTTTTTATTTTCGTGATAATTCCATCAATCTAATAGTGATATAAGTGATTTATTCTAAAGGGACAATCAACAAGTTCTTAAGGGATCTTAAGGGATAAACATCGTGCTGTGGAGGGATATGTAGCTTTGTAGAGCTGGTCCAGTGGGGGTTGCATAAGATAGATTTCGGTGTCGTGTTATGCCATTTCACCTCGCTCCCATACTTGTCAATTACGTTGTCAGTAATAACAAGACCTGGAGCCACCAACAGTTGCGTTGTGGATCATAATCAAGTAGCCGTCAAAACCTTCATACATCATGAAGCCAACTATAAGCAAGACTGAGTCGGTTTCTCTGTAACGTGATCCACAAGTCATTTTCGCACACAAGTCACTTTCGCACTTTTTCAAATATTTCAACCTTCTAACTTAGCTTGCACTTTTCTTCCCTCCCACAACATGCCTCGTAAATCCAAAGAAGCCGATCTTCAGCTAGCTATCCAAGCTAAAAAGCGCAACCCTGAAATTTCATGGCGTAAGCTTGGCCGTATCTACAACGTTTGCGACCGTACACTAAAGAATCGATTCGACGGCGACCAAACGCGACACGAAGCTAATATGTTAAAACGAAATCTAACTCAAACCGAAGAGGATACGATTGCCCGACGTATAATTGAGCTAGATGCGCGAGCATTTCCTCCTCGGCTTCGATACGTTGAAGAAATGGCGAATATCCTACGACGTGTACGCGACGCGCCCCCCGTCGGCAAGAACTGGACCACGAACTTCGTTAACCGCCGACAAGACCTCCAAACGCGTTTAAACCGTCGAATTGATTACCAGAGGGTATTTAGCGAAGATACTATCGCGTATTACGCGTGGTTTGAGCTTGTTAGGGACACAATCGCTAAATACGGTATCCTACCGGAGGATATCTACAACTTTGACGAGACGGGCTTCCTAATGGGCATAATCACAACCGGTATGGTTGTAACGAGTGCAGAAAGACACGGACGGCCTAGACAGGCTACACAAGGAGGTCGGGAATGGGTTACGGTGATCCAGGCTATTAATTCGCAAGGTTGGGCGGTACCGCCGTACATCATCTTCGCGGGCAAGGTTCATCTTGCTTCGTGGTATCGCGGTAACGACCTACCGGCCAACTGGAAGGTCGACCTTTCCCATAACGGTTGGACTACTAATAATATTGGTGTGGAATGGGCAGAACACTTTGTTCAATATATTATTAGCCGTCGGAAGGGTGCGAAAAGTCTCTTAATATTGGATGGTCACGAGAGCCACCACTCGATGGATTTTGAGACTTACCTCGCGGCGCACGGCGTAATTACATTGTGTATGCCTTCCCATTCATCCCACAAGCTCCAGCCTTTGGATTTGGTACCTTTTAGTGTGTTGAAACGGCTGTACGGTGCGTTCGTGGAGGGTTTAATGCAAAGGCATCAAACCCATATTGAGAAGCAGGATTTCTTAGCTGGGTTTTTAGAAGCTTTCATTGGTGCTTTTCACGAAAAAAACATCAGATCAGGATTCGAAGTAGCTGGACTTGTTCCTTTTAACCCGGATAGGGTCATATCTACGTTGGATATCGCAAAAGTAGTACGAACACCGACACCCGACCCCCAATTGCCTCCCTCCGTCTGGGTTTCTAAGACGCCTACCAACACCCTCGAAGCCGCATCGCAGTCAACTTTGATTAAAAGTAGCGTCCAGAGGCATCAAGACAGCTCGCCGACGCATATTTTGAACTCAATTAACTCGATTACGAAGGCTACGCATGCAATGATGCATGAGAATGCATTATTACGTCGGGAGAACGAAGAGCTTCGTGAGACGAACCATATACTAAGTAAACGTCGTAGGACGAAAAATAAGCAAATCCAATATGGAGGAGCACTTAGTATAGGTGATGCACAAGTTTTACGGGCCTTGAGGGGTGATATCAAGGTTATGGAGGAGGAAGAAGGGGAAAGCAGTTGTCCTGCAAAGCGCCGGCAGACCGGTATAAGGCGCTGTGGTATTTGCGGAGGGACTGGACATAATGCAAGGACTTGTTCAATACAAGTAGAAACTGATAATGAAGAAGATTTTGAGTAATTTAAAGGATAAAATGCGGGTTATGCATAGGATATTACTGAATTACTTGAAGGTGCCAAGAAAAGTGCGAAAGTGACTTGTGTGCGTAAATGACTTGTGGATCACGTCATTCTATTTTACCTTTCGGATAATGAATTGGAGGTGGGACTGTGCCCCGCAGTCGGCCGCAGTCGGCCCCCGAAGGTTGATAACGATGGAATGAACACATGCCGAGCCCTAACGACTCGATCATGCAGGCATGGTCAACTGGAATCGTACAACTCTCTTCCACCCATTGGCCCATGATGAGGTTGTCAAGAGCTCTACGTCCAGCGAGGAAGCTCATTCCGAGCCCTCAACTCGTCCAAGTCGGTCGAGTGCCAACCCTAATCACTCGCCAGCTCTCCACCGTCTCCCTAACCAACGCAGCCGCAATAGCTTCCGTGCGATCGCGATGCTCAGTACGCACTTCCCACACTCGAACCGGCCTGCACTCGAGAAATTATGCCTCTTCGTCGTCCTCGGCGCTTCAAAAGACAGCTCTGTATGACTTACACGTCGCCCACGGGGCCAAGATGGTGCCGTTCGGTGGCTTCCACATGCCGGTGCAGTATTCTAGACTGTCCGTCTCAGCCTCGCACCACTTCACCCGCTCGCACGCGTCGTTGTTCGACGTAGGCCACATGGTGCAACACCACTTCACGGGCCCTGGTGCCACCGCCTTCCTGCAGCGCATCACTCCCGGGTCGCTGCAAGCCCTCCCATTGCATCAGAGCACCCTGAGCACGTTGCTCTGGCCAGGGACAGGAGGAATTGTGGATGATACGATCATCACGAAGCTCAAAGACGACAAGTTCTATGTAGTCACAAATGCGGCTTGCCGGGACAAGGATCTTGCATACTTGGACGAGCAGCTGGCACAGTGGAAGGCCGAGGGCGGTGAGACGGTCAAGCACGAGGTTTTGGATGGCTGGGGGCTCGTTGCGTTGCAGGGACCTCTGTCGGAGGAGATTCTGGGTGAGATCCTGGTTGCGCCGGGCAAATCTAACTTGAAGGAGCTGTATTTTGGCCAGTGCCTTGTTGCGATGCTGAAGATACGCGGCTCTGACTTGTCGAAGCCGGTTCTGGTTAGCCGGGGGGGTTACACCGGTGAGGACGGATTCGAGATCAGCATTGAGCCTGAGGAGACGGTTGCTGTTACCGAGGCTCTGCTGAAGGCCGGCGGAGAAGAGAAGCTGCGGTTTGCTGGCTTGGGCGCCAGGGATAGCTTGAGGTTGGAGGCGGGCATGTGCTTGTATGGTCATGACCTGAACGATACAACAACCCCCGTTGACGCTGCATTGAGCTGGATCGTTGGGAAAGACAGGCGGGATCCCAAGGCGGACGGTGCGTTCCACGGCGCTGATGTCATCCTGGGCCAGATCATACCTAAGAGCAAAGGCGGGAAGGGCGTTGAGAGGAGACGTGTCGGGCTTGTAATCGAGGGAGCCCCGGCGCGTGAGGGCGTTGAGATATTAGACAAGGAGGGCCAGAAGATTGGCGTCGTGACAAGCGGCTGTCCCAGCCCGACGCTGGGGAAGAACATCGCCATGGGCTACATCAAGGATGGGCTGCACAAGTCGGGCACCGAAGTTGAGGTGGTTGTGAGAGGGAGGAAGCGGAAGGCTACGGTGACGAAGATGCCATTTGTGCCGACCAAGTACCACAAGGGCACTGTTCCGGCATAAATATGATCTGGGCAGTCGAGGGAAGTAGAGTATGTATACTTCAGATGATTGCATGAGCGGCCGCTTTCAACTTGCAGCGTCGGCGATGCCGATGAATTCAACACGATCTATATAGCAGGCTTTCTCGGTATTGGCTTCGCAGATTTGAAGTTCCCAGTTGCAGGACGAAACACTATGAGTGTGCCTACTGGGTGGGTGAAGTATCGGCAATCATGGATAAGTACTGAGGTCTGTACAATGCTCGCTTAGTTCGCGAGTTTTCTGTCGGTACTCCAGGTATTCATTTATCTTTCTGTTTGGCTATCTGCCTTATGTCTGACACTGCTCGTCTCTTTGAACCACGGCTCCTCGTCATTGCCATTTCTCAAGAGCTATGGCCCAGTCACTACTTCACCATTTCTAGGAAATCCTCTGGCCCCCAACGCGGAATGGTCCCGCACGTAATTGTAAGTCGCAGTTTCCTGCTAATCATCTTAGTCAGCTATACATCTATGGCCATTCAAGGGATACAATATTCATTAAAGAATCGTAAAACAGCTTTAAATTATCTCAGACTGAAAGCCATGCCATTCCGATTGGTCAATCCATCAAGTCTGCGTAGTACAGCTAGAAGGCTTTCTAGACGTTGGCACGTTTTTACATCCAAGTGGGTATGTTTGAGTACCACTCGCTCACGTTAGAAACGAAGCAAATCATACTAGGTGTTGGATAACTAGGAAACATCATAGTCCGCTGGATTTGTGGATATTAATGGATATAGTACCACAGCGGTCCATTTCCATATTCTATTATTGTGACAAGTCATGGAGGTAAATAGCAAGTACTCTACGCCTAATGGTTACCTATATCTGTGAGCAAAGCCTTCTTTCTTCTCTTTTCCTTTCTTCACAACTCCCCCACCTTTCGATCCGCGTTCATGAATGTAGTGATTCCACCTACATCACAACATGTCATTATTGCGGTAGAGATCTCAATGGTCTAACGAAGTTGGGGAAGCGCATGACTGCAACAGACAGAGTTTATAGCCTCTGATGTTAGAAATTATACTCCAAATTGTCATCTAGTGCTGTAGACATGCGAACGCAGCTAGACTTTTTCATGCCATTGCATCTTGACAAGCTCAATTTTCTTAGACTCAAGGGCCGAGTATCCTCATTTTTTCACTCGTTTCGAGTGAGACCTCATCCATTTCTTCCCTAGAGTACCCGCTAGAAGGGCGACTCGTCATCGTACTGTGGTCGATGTTGCGTACTAGAGACTATATGCGATTCAATGTAATGTCGTCTTCATTAACATCACAAAATTTGGATGTCTTGTCAGTATGAGGTTTTCCTGATACCGGGTAAGACGCGTCCTTCATATCGTGTTGACATTGGTATATTCTATTTGGGTGAGCAAGGGTGACGGTGGAGAAGATGGTGCCTGTCCGTATTTTGTGTGTTATCAATACGTTTCTACGCAGGGTGCCAATCTAAGCACAGCCAAATGAAGTAGTTTCTTATGGAGATCAGTGCTGGACTGTCATAACCATATTCTTCAATTCATATCATTTTTTGATCTGCTAGACCGTAGACAATCTATTCTCCAATGACGCTCTAGTTTTAGTCGCGCTTCTTCCGTCTTTTATCCATGCCCTCGGAAAGTGCGGCCGCCATGTCATCAACCGTCGTCCCTCTCTTCCTCTTCCCAACCTTCTCCTGTCCCAACTCGGATTCCTCCACAGCCTTAAAGACCTTAGCCGCCCCCTGGAACGAATCCTGGCTGAACCCACCCTCTTCTTCAAAAGTTAAGGCGATCTCCTCCATCTCTCGAACCCATCGATAAGCCTTGGGAGCCATGCCGATGACCCCACCCTGAGCAATCTTCCAGTGCCCGGGAATCATGGTCTGCATTTCATGCTTCAACTCATCCAACACGCCTAGTCTCTCCGCCGTGGTGAAAGCCTGGATGGCAAGTGAAGTAAACCCTTTTGTCGTACTGGCGAAGCACATCTTGAGACCGCTGGCAGCACTGATGTCCGGCGAAATGTGTTTCATGTTGAGAGTCGCGAACAGCTTCTGCCCGATTTCAGATACGTCGGACAGCTTGTGCGGTCCGGAGGTGGGGATACTTGGCTTGTTCCACTCTGGTTCCGCACCGTCGGCTGCGGGGTCGGCAGGTTTGGGCGACGGCGGACCCCCCAGAATACAGCCATCGACGAAGCGGACGGGCAGTCTGGGCTTTTCGAATAAGGAGGCAATGGTCCTTGCCGTGGAAGGCGCCACTGCGTTCAAGTCGGCGAAGTACAGTGGGGTGCTTCGCTGCCGCTGCGTTGTGCCCACCAGGGCGTCTATCACTCTTTGTGCGGTGGCGATGGCGTCCCGTGGTGGTACCACCGAAAGAATGACGGAGCACTCATCTGTCAGGGCGACGTCCGAGTTGAGAATGTCGATGTTGGCGCTCCTGGCTCGTTCGAGGGTGTCGTTGCTGGTAAGAGCTCAGTCTCCGGAACGCACCAAGCCGATGAATCAAGTAAAAAAGAAAGACAGGAAACTCTAGTTGGACCATGGATACACTACCCGCGCCTCCCGTGCAAATAGGGGGGTGTCAAGAATGTCAAGTTGAGAAGCTCGTGCTACCTTCGACCTTGGCAATTTGTTGCAACGGAAAACCCATTCGCTACCAGCAACCTCGCTATGCCCATGCCCATGTCTCCAATGGACAAAATGCCAACCTTGGCTGCGGAGAAACTCATCTCGCCTGAAATTCGGGTACGAACTTGAACGAGCGATTTTCAATGGTTGTGAAATATACCGGCAAGAAGTCGTCAACTTCTTACACTCTTTGCTTCGAAAGCCGGCATTGATTAGAAATACCATGATGGCTCGGATGAGGAGTGAGCACGCCTGCTATCGGTTTCGGTTATTTCCATAGTATGGTAATATGCAATGGGTCGCCTATATCCCATTACAAGGTCTCGGAAGGTATTTCAGCCCCACTCTAAACCCATGTAACATCACATCTCAATGTTGTCTTCCCTTGCAGGAATTCCTCGTGTATTCTGATGAGCTGTCGCGAGGAGGGGTCGGGAAACACAACTGGCCGCGAATCAGACCGGAATGTTTCCCGATGTTCTGAAGCCACATATTTGGCAATTGTCGGCACATGACGTCCCCGATACACATCCCTTACTAGGATCGTCTCAAGGTGTGTCCACCACGGATATCTTCCGAACACCATCACCATTCAGAGTCGTTTAATTAGTCAGGCCTCGCAAAACCTAGCTTCTTGAGGTCACGACTTGGTCGAGAAAAGCTTCGACAGTTGCCATTCAACGTGCCGGGACTCAACTATTCCGGTGCCTAGTTCTGACCACTTTTCCATCATGACCAAGAAACGTTTTCCACAACTATGACGGCGGGGTGAAGAATCCCTCCGTCCCCTACGTAGCCCATCGCTCGTCGGGGACATTTCTTGATGGCTCGGTTTCGTTTATACACATGGTGGTGGAAGAATGTCGCGGTTTCATCACCAGGCGGACGATAATGTCGACGCTACCGGGTTACTTTGAGTAGCCGCATGAAACATGAGAGCCCCAGTTGTTTCCGCGTCTTCTTCATCCCAACATCTTCAGGCTTAAGCCAGATCTGGCATAGACTTCGTCAACGCCGAGGCCGACCGCAGATTACTACACAGTAGCTGAAATCCTCCATCACCACCGACATCATCTACTGGAGCCCAGATATTTGTGGAAAGCTCAACCTCGTTACACTCATCAGGGGCCGATTTAGAGTACCTGGTGACCTTGTGCTGGGTCGAAGGTGTTGGCCAGGAACAAGTTTAAACATAACCCCTCGCAATGTTCATCTGATAGATTCGACCACACGCAAGCCCTCCCAGGTATGTCCAGAAAGGGTAGCCATTCGCTCCGTGGATAGGTCAGCTCGGATTTGGAAGGCCGACCATAACTCGTGGCCTAAGCCGTTTGGGCTAAGTGTACTCCCAGAGGCACCTAGCCACACTCTAGTCCATAACTAGCAGTCGTTAAAAAGTGTGGACTTCTTGCGATCTACACGTCATCACTCCAGCTCGGTCAGCTCGATTCGCTAGGGGGTCTTCAGTGTTTTATTTTCTTTACTTACCGCCGGGCCTCGTAACCTCCGCTCTTGCGATCTTGCGAGGTACCCGACGTTGTTCAGGTACGGTTTCTGAAACCATACCTCCGTCGCATGGTGCTACAGTTGCCAGTTGGGACGACCCACTATCCATCCGCACGCCAATATGCCATAACTGTTCTGGGAGACTTATAATCCTGATCACAACAATGACTTTTTTCTCAACAAGGCTGGCCTGATTATTCAACGTCTTTATTATGGCCACATTACCTTGGCGGGCCGTGTCGCTTGTGTCGGTCATCTTTACATTCCTAGTTGTGTCCCGTTGGCCAACATGGACTAAACGTCAATTTACAACACTATTCGTCGGTCTCTGGTTACTCCAGGGTCTTGCCTGGGGGATATGGAAAGTCTTGTTATACCCTAAGTTCTTCTCACCCCTACGCGGCTTGCCAGAGCCGGCCGGTGGCGGTTTCTTTATGGGCCAGTTCAAGAGGATAGCTGCGGAGCCCACAGGTATTCCGATGAGGGACTGGTATGTCTTGACGACCCTAATAATGCACCTCGTGGCTGACAGTTACTCAGGGTAACCAACGTGCCGAATGAGGGGCTAATTCGATACACGAGTCTCTTTAACATGGAGCGCTTGCTCATCACGTCACCCAAGGCACTTTCCGAGGTTTTGGTGACTCGCAACTATGACTTTGAAAAGCCCTCTCAGTTCCGAAACTCCATCGGTCGAATTCTCGGGATCGGCATACTGCTTGCCGAAGGAGAACAACATCGATTGCAGCGTCGAAACCTCATGCCCGCATTTGCGTTTAGACATATTAAAGATCTGTACCCGGTGTTCTGGAAGAAGAGCCGTGAGGGAGTTGAAGCGATGACCGAGGAGATCACCAAGAACGCCTCTCTACACGCAACCTCCAAGGACCTCGAGAAAGCGCTGTCTGAAACGGGCAAGAAAACTGCTGTCTTAGAGGTTGGCTCCTGGGCGTCTCGGGTCACGCTTGATATCATTGGAGTCGCGGGACTGGGCAGGGACTTTGGGGCCATCAAAGATCCCAACAACGAACTGAATCAAACTTACCAGAGTCTTTTCAAACCATCAAAGCAGGCCCAAATTCTGGGGATCATGTCGTTGTTGCTCCCGAATTGGGTTATCACGCATTTGCCTGTCAAGCGAAACAATGATATCAACCTGGCAGCCCGAACTATTCGCTCCGTATGCAACGACATTATCCTGGAGAAGAAACAGAGGCTTGCGAGAAAGGAACCCACAGATCCGGACATAACCTCCATCGCCCTCGAGTCCGGCGGCTTCACAGACGAGAATCTCGTCAACCAGCTCATGACCTTTCTAGCGGCCGGGCACGAAACCACCGCATCGGCCATGACATGGGCCGTCTACATGCTCTGCCGCCATCCGGAAATTCAAACTAAGCTCCGCAAGGAAATCCGCGAAAATCTACCCTCCATGTCCTCCGACCGCGACGTCACCAGCCTCGAAATCGACCACCTCCCCTACCTAAATGCCGTCTGCAGCGAAGTCCTGCGGTACTACTCCCCCGTACCCCTGACCACCCGCGAATCTGTTATCGACACCAGCATCCAGGGCCATTTCGTCCCTAAGGGAGTACGCATCATTCTTTGCCCCTGGGCCACCAATCTCGATAAGAAGTTGTGGGGCTCCGACGCAGATGAATTCAAGCCCGAGCGGTGGATTGCGAAAGATGGGGATGAGCAGACGAAAGCTACGGCTAGCGGTGGGGCGTCAAGTAATTACGCATTCATGTCTTTCTTGCATGGGCCAAGGAGTTGTATTGGGCAGAGCTTTGCCAAGGCCGAGTTTGCGTGTCTTTTGGCGTCGTGGATAGGGAGGTTCGAGTTTAGGTTGAGGGACGAGGAGGAGATGGATGAGGAGAAGATGTTGATTAAGGGGAGTGTCACGGCTAGGCCGGCGAAGGGACTGTATGTGTATGCTACGGTTGTGGAGAGGTGGTGACAAGAGGTGGTTCACAATTGGATGGAATGGGATTTGTACATGTGCTTCGGTTTTGTTGCTGGGAATGTACGGAAGGCTTATCTTGAAAATGCTTCTGGTTGGACCACTATGGAAGCACAAACTGTGTTTCAAGGACAAGGGATTTCATTCATAATATCTATAGGTCGTCACGAAGAATTCAAGGCAACGCATATTCTCTTAGCCCTCATGAGGTACGAGTGATAAGCTGACGGTACACAGAACAAACAGGACAGATGCGAAGTCTTGATTACTATATTTGACAACACACAACACTCAATACAAGTCGCCATTGGTCAGCAGCTACGGAATGTTGATTGCCAGTGATTTTCTCATCCATGTCTACCAGTCAGTCCGTGGAGTAAGCGTGCTGGCGGAGAGAGTTGGATACAGTGAAGAATGCTATTGCATGAAGTAATCAAAGTGGGGTAAGTCCTGAATCGGAGACGAGAAGACGCAGTTAGGTTCCAGCCCTAACAGGCCTAGCTTATTATCGTCAAAGTGGTGTAGGAGAGTATAAGACGATGACGATGTCCCCAACCAACCTCGCTCCGAACCACAACATAGGTTTTCTCTACCTTGGTACAGTGAGTGTGTCCTTCGGCCACCGTCCTCATTCCCTGAGGAAATCCCAAGGTAAGCAGGCGACAACTGAATCTGACGCGCTTGTTTCGCACATTCAAATTCAGTTGATGTGTTCTGTCTTTTTTCACATTTCATCGGAACGCAGCCCAACCTATTGCAATATATTTTGTGGAAGTCAAGGCCACACATTTGATGATCGGCTTTGAGGGTAAGATGGGGTTTTCTAACCCTTTTTTGGTGGAAGACACGCACGGATCAGATATGCTTCTGTGCGCCCCTCGGAAGAATCCTTCGCTGGGTCTTAATGCCAAGTTGCACTCTTTCTTTCGCCTTCGGGCATTTGGTCAATTTGAAACGATACAGAGAAGATTAGCATGGCGTAAGTTCGAATCTTGCATCTAGCAATATGATAGACACTAATAGTTCTCCAGCCCTGCACTAAGGATGACACGCTATACAAAGAAGAAGCAAACCATTTTTTTTTTCTTTTTGGTCTTTTGGTCGGGTTTCAAATCCAACCTGAGCCTCGAAAACCCTCCTTATCCTCTTCTGGATTTTTCCTCGTTACTACTGGCATTGGTCCTCAATTTGAAAGATGAGGTAACTGAATGGACAAGTAATGTGAATAAACATGACATACAAATCATTATGCTACACACTGGCCTGATTGCAATATCCACTGGAATGGCCTTGAAGCATGATGCATCTGAATACCACTTAGCACGTACTAAATACAGATGCTTAAGTAAAGTACTAGATGTCTAAGGGTAATCATACCGTTACGAGCCTAGCTGGCAGGAGAGAACACTCCCCTTTCTTGTCAGAGCAGAAGTCGACGTTATTGCGACAAAGGACGGTGTTATCTAGGGGTGGCTCTATTGGGTGCTATTTGCATTCCAAGCTCCAAGCTCGCTCAGCTCTCTTCGCAAGTTAAATATCTTCAAAGTTTGATTTACTAGTATTTGAGCTTGTCCTTCGCCCCGATTTGAGATGTGTGATTTGACGACCACATATTTCCCTTAGAATGTCCCTAGTTGTGGAATTGGGTCTAATTCATACTTCGGCGGGGCAGACAAGGACATAATCGTACAGTGATGCTGTATCCGATTGCTCGTCTTTAATGGATCAATTGGTCAACCAGCGACTATTTTAGGATTCTTTTACCGAAGTCTAGCTATCGTTTCTCAAGTTAATATATATTGGTCGTGGTTCTCGATGGTCATATGTACTTCGGTAAACCGAGGAACTCTTTGTATAGTCTTAGACCGTATTGCTCCGACAATAAATGCGTACCTACTTAAGTAGTAATTCGCAAAGCTTCTGGTCGAACTGCAGTAAAATCACATATAATATAGCATAGATAATGCTGAGAAAGTATGGAACTGTAACTCAGGCTGTATTTCGAACCCCAAACGCAGTGATGCGAGTGCATATGGGGTGTGAATTGTTGTATTGGGAAAAGATGGCCAGGTCAGCTACTCTGGCCTAGCAGAGCTCTTTTATAGCTCTTATCTTATCTTATCTATCTTATCTATCGCTATAGGGTAAACCCCCATGGGGTCACGTATCACGCAGATTTGTTGATGCTCGCATTTCGGTCCTGATTTGTTGTCCATTTTGATACACAACTTACCTGTAGCCTATCAAGGGTCCTAGAGCTGTCCGACAAGGCAAAAAACAGAGAATGGGAAAGATGTTTCGGGATCGCCGGGCATCTTCAAACCATAATGGCCCTTGAATCACTGGGTCGTATCATGTCATCCACCCCATTCCCTGGGGTTATATAGCCGGTATTCTAACATTGGAGCATTTCAACGCAAGAAATTATTGGCCTTCATTTATCAAGTCCTCTTCACCACGTTATCTGTCTCATTTTTATACTTGACTCTGCTATATCTAATAACCATAAGATTTGCAACCAAATGCACTTGCTTTGATCATGCTTTGTTATTTATTCACATGGGCTCTTGTCTGGACTGCTGGAGTGTGGAAGATGCTCTTTATATATATTATCTGATATTTCAGCTTCTTTTAACCCACTGTCAGATGCGAACAATATAACTGCAAGCCCATCGTCGCCTGTAATTATATTTGATAGTAGCTCCGAAACATCTTCGGACTAGAGATGGACAAGTGACGGAGCTAAAGAGCTGAAGTTCGTAGACTCAGAGAAGAGGATGTGATGGATCGATGGACACGACACTGGTCGAGTTATACAACACTTGAGCCGCTATCCGTGTCCTTGTCATTGGGATACGAGGCACGACCACCGATGTGAATGCGAATGTGACACTTGTGCGATGCGAGTACCTGCTAATCTACAAAAGTGGCAATACACCAATATCTTGATCAAAGCTGCAGACGCCGATGTAACTGTTGCTCGCACACACAATTGGTTGCCCAGGTCAAGTAGATGTGTCGATTGAGTAATTGACCCTACCACAGAAACCAGGCATTTAACGTCGAATAAACGAGCAAAATGGTGCTGGCGCAAATGGCAAGTGAAAGACGGAAGAGAAAGTAATGGAGTAGATATCCTGCTATTGGCTGTAGAGGACAGGGCGGGAAACCACCTATCGAGCAGTTTGATCCGACAGATCACTCAATGAAGCCTACTTAATTGGGGGCCAACTATGCTCCATACTGCCTGGGAGCTACGCAACCCCAAGCCAAAGCCTTTGCCTAAGAGACGGCTATGGATAGGAGCGCCATCATTCTGCCCTCACTAATAAGTAGAATCTGAAATAAGTAGAACCCTGCTATGGAATGAACCTGTGCATATCGTGGGACACTATTTCTTGTTCCATGTCATTCCATAGTTATTCTATAGGGTAATACCGTTTTCGCGCTGTGGCAAACACATTTATCCTACTCGAGCAATACTGTTGCATTCTAGCCCCAACCGTCCCAATCGGGGATAGCAAATATAGGCTCATCACTAGAGAGTAACACGTTCACAGTTACAGAGATCGTCCGCATTAAGTGCCTTGGCTACATGCCTGCATGTATGTGAGAAACCCGGTCTGCCACGAGTATTTGTTGACTTGAACAAAAGTCGAGCTCGGTGGACGAAGAGCGGTCTATTCTTGAGCTTCAAGTAGTGCCAGAGTTGATGTCATGGAATGGCAAGCAGTGGCAAGCGAGTCGAGGTGCAATCCGTTGATCAACAACTACGCCATTATGAAGTGTAGCTTAGCTCCGAAAATCTGACACATATCCACCCTCCAGTTTAAAGACGGCGGAGGGGAGGATCGCATCTCCGATGAAATGTAGATAGGTCTAGTCACTACTCAAGTAGGTAACGAACGCATCATGATTCCTACACCGGAAAGCGACTAACCAAAGACCTGGATTTTTATAGCAAAGCTAAAAGTCATCACAGGCTAGTTATTCCCAAGCACAGTGTGTTATCCATTCTTCATCCGTGATATTGAAATACCGCACGCAGCCGTTCGCCAACATCAAGCCTGGGAAGTGTAGAGAGAACGTGACTTTTTCCAACAATAAAGGTAGGTCAGGTTTTGTTTCGAACTGGAATCTTTTGGTAAGTAGCCGCTAACATTTAGTTGCATACCCGAGTCCTTGCGTGTATCGCATCTCGTCCGCGGCGGCTCAGGCAGTCATTTTCCGAGCCCGAAAGCGCAGTATAGAATCAACTATACCAAGCATGCAGCCGCGCATTTGTATATGTCAGACTATTCCAGGTGGAATAATGATGAAGTACGGCCTAAAATCAACCCGTTCTAGAAATCCTTCTGATAGTGATCCAAGACGATATTCGGAAACATGGTCATGGGCCCGTGTGTTCCCCGAATTGGCGGTGGAAGTTGGTCATCGGACGTGGTCTTAAGCCAGTATGCGCTAGTCAACTGTAGAGAATGGAGATTTCACTTGTGGGGGTCAAGGTTGAGTGGTAAGTGATTCTTGTCCCCAAAGACATATCCTCACAGGTTTTGTCCAGGGGCTCCGTTTTGGGAAGGTGCTCTGTCCATGAAGTCGATGAACAGCCAATCATGCATTTGGGCCTTCTCGTCACTGCTACACCGTTGCTAAAAATTTGAATAAGGAGTCAAGTTTCGGGATTATCCCATAATGCACATGACCGAAGAGACTCTTACGAAATCCTCATCGGCTCTCATGACCTCTATAGCTTGTTCGAGTATGGTGCTCTCCTGAACATCAAGCGCAAGCGGCAAGATCCCATCGTTCTACCAAGTTCGTCTGGTGCCTGTGAATCGAGTAAAAGGGGGCCCACCTGCTACTGCTACCTTCCAAATGGCATGGCTAAGCTTCATGCTTTTGGTCAGGCAACACTCCAATCGCTGCAATAACGATTGCTTGGAGTAATCCGAGAGATTTAGATAACCAAGCCCGTCATCGTCGTCTGTGTCTTTGCGCAACTCGGCGTGCACCTCCTGGTGCAAGTAGTCCTTAAATCGGGATTTCTCGAGGTTTGGTCAACGTCTCCCGGTATGTAAGGGCATCTGCACTGTAATGGTGATCCATAATATCTTGAGCCGTCTGTTGGCAACAGAACACCTCTGAAGCCGGCTCCGCTGACGTGGAAAGAAAATATCATCTTGAGCTGGGTTCGAACAGGTTTTTCATCTAGGTGAGGTTGTACTTATTTCTAGAAACGCCAATACGTCGGCGGCAGAGCTTCATGCAAGGTTTGTAAGCACTATACCATTTCTCGGTCAAGTGTTCTAGGTAGAAGTGGCTGTATGGGCTCTCATTTGTATTGGTGAAATGGTCGCTCAGGTTCCGTATGCCTTTGTACATTATTACCATCCAACGCCAACCGGCATTCGGTGTGTAGGATGCATCGCATCTGAAGGAGAATCCGGGCACGCATGGCATATAATTCGGCGTGCTAACATGTATATGGTCCCTGGCGCCTGGACGTCATTGTCAAGTCGTGTATACACGACGAAGTAAAGAGGTCTGATAATATTAGCGCCCTATATGTCTAACCAAGTTGTTGCTAGGATAGTGACCGGCTGCGGGGAATGGCAGGAAGTCTCGCAACCAGCCAAACAATAAAATGCAGGCTGGGAAGAAATCTGCCTCCGATTCTTGAATATCGGTGGTTCTCTTGATCTATAGTATTCTGGAGGTAGCGTAATCACCGAGTTATCGGTATTGCGCCATCCTTGAGGCCGGACAGTCTCGTTCCTTGACTTAAAGCGCAATTTCTTGGACGGATCGTCAATTTCAGATGCGGCCGAGTCCTTCCCTCTCTTCCGCTTCTTTGTCTTCTTCTCTTGTGATGATGTCACGTGGATATCGGCGATTGACTTTGGTACCCGCTGCGATGTGTTGCCCCAAACCGAGGATGTGAGGCTCTTGTCGCCTCTAGAGTCCATTTTGCTGAGCTGTCTGATGGTATTTATGGAATTCGAATATAAATAGAACCCATCGAAAATCGGGCTCAAATTTAGCTCGAAGCATGCATCGAATTTAGGACGAAGCCATGTTATATAATATCGTAAGTAGGAGTTGTTTGGGTCAGGTTGGGGAAGATAGGAATGTTGGTGAAGGGACAGATAGTAAATAAGGGAGTACCAGAGTTACCGCAAACTTCGGATCAAGATAGAAGCCATCTAGACTCGACCTCGACCTTATTCCATTGATTAGATCAGACTAGGGATGTTAAGTACTTGAGTTTACAGGAGGAGTGTGAATAATCGAGGAATTAGGATCCTAGCGTTTGTAGATTCCTCGAATCTCAATAGAACATATATAGCAGCTATCCAGAGTCTAACTAGAAACTTCTTCAGAATAGTAGAAATTAGGGTAAGCTGCAGGAGTTAGTAACTATATGGTAGGAAATTTAAAATATCGTGAAGTTCGTGTTCCCACTACTACCGAATCCGAAACGAACGTATTTCGCAATATGATTAGTCTGGAAAGTTGGTGATCAGGTCCGTCAGACTTATCACATGGCGACATTCGAAAGTAATAAGGCAGATATCAGGATGCTTGCGTATTCATGAACCTCGAATCTAGCTCGAGTCTCGCTAGTGATATTATCAAGCGGAATAGGTTGATGAATCGAGTCAGCATATTGGTTAGGTAGCTAAAACGCCAAAAGCTCAAGTTATGCATTTCATACTTTGGGCGCCCGTAGATGAGAGACACAGGCCGCTGATGCCTCCAACTGTTAAAGAAGAACAAGTAACAAGGCTCAAGGCTCTGAAGAAAGGAATTTGGCGGCACCGACAACAGATAGTTGCTTCTTGACGCAACCTAATGGTTGATGGTCTGTTAACCAACCGTTGCTCAGTAAGCTTATATATTCCCACCAGACTATGAATATATGCAGTACGGGAATTACGAACTCCTAGAAGTAGACAAACATCACTAAATCCTAGGGTTCTTGTTTCTTGTATCCAGGTGCCTAATATTTACATGTTCACCCGGAACTCATTGCGTGTAAGATAATCAAAGATCCCAGCGACGTGATTCAGTCCCGGGCATTCGCGCCAGTCCCATCCAAGCGACTTGTATTTTAGCCTCCTACCGCAACAAAACTTGAAGAGGAATCGGCTTGTGTAACTGGCGTTGTTGTGCAAACACTAGACAAGGGTGAACGTTGGGGGCCAGCTGAAGACATAGCTGAGAGTAAGGCGCGAAACGGGGTTCAGCCACAAGTGGACACTATTTGGGGTCGCCTTATCACAGCCCCAGCTGGGGCAGCTGAGTATGCTGGCTGAAGTGCTAGCTTGGCCTCCTGAGGCAGATCGGTACGATCATCAGCAGAATCACCCGACGGGTGGTGGAGTGAGAAAACCCCATGGTGTTCATGGCGTTCTCGTGAGGGGAGAAAGTCGGGAAACAATGAGGGGGTTGGGCTTTCCGTCTGCAAGGCCGCCTTGGCGACGCGCAATCCGAGGTGAGACCGGGCCGTTCATATTCAGCAAAATAGCCACACGGGTGGCAGATGGAAAAGAAAAGAGAGAGCTTTCTGAAAAGCACAGTGCACTGTCCTCGTCACCTATTTATCCCGGGCTTTTTGATCCCTCCCACTGCTTATCAGTCGTGCTGCTATTCGTTCATCAAGATTTCCCGCAATTGCTGCTTTAACAGATGTGAGTCCCGAGGCAAGTGCTCGCTTTCCGCCAAGACTGTCAAGCCTTTGTGAGGCCGTGGAGCGTGCATCACGGTGAGATCCGTCGTTATGCCGTGACCGTTGATCTGGGGTTATTTTCCCTCCACAGTGTGTACGTCGTGGGTTTGTCTTAGCTTTCGGTGCGCAATGCACGCTTCATTGCACGACTTATGGCGCACTTGAGCAGTCTCTGACACTTGACCAGAGACTGCTCATGTCAAAAGGTATCGCAACACCTGCCACTCCGCAACGTTGTTTTTTCTGGCAAGGTATCTCGGCTCTTAATATCAGCACTCTAATATCAGCAGCATCTCTGCCTTAGCAGGTGCAGCTAAGATGCAGGGTTATGTCCCTAATGGTTGAGATCTGCAAAAAAGTCGGCGCATTTTTTCGGCTGGCCTCGCTGCCTCGCCAGCGGTGCTCCGACGGTTGGCTTGGGTTGGCCTTCAACAGCTGCAGGAAGGGACTTGAAGCGGGGGGTCCCAGCTGTTCTAGCTTGACTTGTCGATAACATGGCGAAACGTGTTGTGGCTGCTGAGCAGGGAGGAGGGGTCTTGCGAGGCGACGAAGACGTGTGGACGCATCAGAAAAAGGTGTGTGTGGGACCCAACGCGAGTCGAGGATCAAGAAGAAGACGGAGTATGTTGTTAGAGCTGGAGAAGAAGCTCACAGACCTTGCTGCCAGTCCGAGACCTGGGGTTGGCTGAGATTTCGAGCGTCTGGAAGCTTGACGAAGAAGTACTTGCGACGGCATGCTCCAAAAAGCTGGGCATGCAAGTGGCATGGTTGACTTAGCCGAGTCCAAGCTGGAACGCACCGAGCCTATCAGCTGGCGGTAACCTGAAGCTTGTAACGTTGTTGGTGAGCGCCCTGCGCTTTTCACGTTCATCACACTCACCCCGAGGGAAGTATTGTCCATAATGGTATCGGTGTAAATGAACGCACCCTCCTGCGCATCAGCAATGTAAGTCTATCTACAAAGTGCATGTGGCCGCATCCGCGCTCCATTCATCCACCCACTTCCTCCTGCGCAGTGCTCACTGCTCACTGGTCTCAAGTGGTCACACTTGACGGTCAAGATGCCATCCGCGTAAATCATGATTTGATCCACAAACTCCAATCAGATGCCCTACGTCTCGTCGACTTCACCGCAGGTTCGCAGCACCACAGCTCTTCTCCATATCACTACAGCTGAGCTTCCCGTCTCGGTTATACATAAGTCGAAAGCGCACTAGTCGTGACTCGTACTACTTTATAGCTTCCTCTCCCCATGTGGCCCATCAATGATCACCGTCCTCAACTCCATCCAAACTGTCGCAATCATCAGGGATCGACAGAGAATCAACACATCCCCATGGGGAAGATAGATAGTGATGCAGAATAGGCAATTGCGTTTTTGCGACGACTCAAAAAAAGGTCAATATTTGCCCATCTATTTTGCTGAGCCAGGCAATGCTCAACAGCTTGACAGCTGCGACAGCTCGACAGCTCGACAGATCCTCGCCGTTGACTAGTCGCAACAGTGTACACCGACCCGCACCGACCCCCCACTGCCCCCCGGAGGACCCTGGCCGCCCTGCCTGGCCTGCGTTCGCCTGCGTCGCGCTGCGAAGAGCCTGGCCACTGCCCTGCAACTATCTAATCTGCCGCCAGTCGGTCGCCCCACCCGCTGGCTGCTACCCATCAATCGCCGTTGACAGGTTAACTAACAATTTGCCTCGACTGACTTGTGAGAGATTGTACAAAAAAAAAGTTCCGTCCCCCACCACGAGCCGCGAGAGGTCAGACGTCCCTAGTTTCCGGCTGCTGGCACTGGCTCCTCCCATACACACCCCCCCCCCTTCTCCTCAAAGACGGAACCTATGGAGATGCCATGAGGCAGTGCAATTGTGTGATTTTTATTTATGCTTGGAACATGTTGCCCCAGAGCTCCTCAAATCGCAGTTGATGCGCTCCAAAAAAAAAAAAGGCTGGCTTGTCGCTAAGGTGCGCGCGTGTGTGACCAGGTGGAGTTGAAGGTACAGGTTCAGCTGCCCCGGGTGCGGTGCCCAAACGTCCAAGAGGTCCAAAGGACAGGAGGACGAGCAATGGCCGCCGCCGACCCGAGCGAGCCTCGACATGATCGTCGCGGCTCTCACAGTCGAGACACGCCCATCGCATCCGCTTTCGACCCGTCTTTGGACCCCACGATCCGGACCTTGTTCGAGCAACAGGTTGCAATCCAGGCCAAACTCGCTGCTTTGCTGCCGGCCAAGTACGTTCCCAACAGCAAGCTCGAGCTGGACATGCTGCGCCATAAGTTGATGTCCCTCGAAACTTACGCCGAAAATCAAAGTAAGTTGCTGCTAAAATGTCTTCTGATTGGCCTCACTGATCTGACCCAATTCAAAAACCAAAAAGACCTCGCCGCGACAATTCCCATATTGTCTGACGTGGAAGAGGCTCGGGCACTACAGTACAAGTGCGAATGCATAGAAAGCTCATTGATAGATCAAGGTACGAATTGCTGCCGATGACACATCTAATAAGCTTCTTCTTCTAAGGCCCCAACCCTTTCGTGATTAGGCTTGGACCTTCTCGACCCTAGGTTCTTGGATGCTTTGAAATCGTCTGCACCAAACGATGCGCCGCGGGAGTACGGCGCTTGGCTTGACAGAAACATCTCATATTATGATCCGGTGTTTCGGGGCTGGAGACTGAGAGAGTCTTTGCCGCTCATCTCGCGCAATCAAGCATCGTTCAAATGCTGGGACGACCATTGTCTGTACTATATATACGGATTTTCACACGCCGAGGATCGGGAGCATCATCTGAGGGAGCATGGCCTTCCCGTTAAAACCGACTCGGGTCTCTCCGTCGGGAGTGTGCCACCAATGCATTACCCTAAACAATCGACATCCTCACGACTTTATAACCCAGAGCAACGTATTAATCAGAGCTCGCCCGTCGCCCTGCCACGCCTCTCTGCTCCCTCAACTTTGCCACCACTAGTTTCAGCCAGTCAGTCCCGGGACAGGCGCGAACCCATGTTGGCGTACTCTTTTGTGAACGAGTTTCCCGGGCAACCCAGGGGTTCGGTAGAGTCAGAGGTTGACCCATTATTACCGCCTTTGAAACGGAGCCGAGTCGGTCACTCGAGGCTGGAATCCATCGGAGAACTTCGGCTTCCTCGAGACACGGGCCCCTGTCTTCGGTGCAAGGTGCAAGCCAAACCGGTAATTCCCAAAGTCCCTGAACAAAGACAACGTCAGCTGACTCTACTTCTACTCAGTGTGACTCGCAAGACGAGTGTGGATTCTGCTCTGAGCCCCCAACGTCCGCGGACGACGACTTCTGGAGTGTTCTGGGATGTCATCGGCAACCACTCGCCGCCTTGGCTGATTACATGTTACCAGGTAGGCAGGCGCTGCAGTTATTGCGAACTCGGAGTGCATCTGACGCATGTACAGAGCTTCTATCACCGAGACAGGTCCACACGCCCGTGACCTCTCCAATGGCTCGGAGACGTAATATGAATGAATATCTCGAACGTACATACCTTGTCAGTCCCGCCATGGCAGAAATGGTAAGGAATTACGTGGACTTTGACGATGGGTTCTGGTGGACCGAAGACTTGGCCTCGCTACCTACGGCCAACCCTACCTCGGCGACCTACTCCAAGGATCCCGTAGATCGACCCCCGCCTGTTCTCAAGGTCCTCGCAGCAAGCTGGAACGCCGAGGGCAGCCCGTATCGGTTTTGGGAGATGTTCAAGTTGAGTGGATACATGTCGGGAAATCGAGAGGTCGAGAAGCAAACCTATCCGGTGCTATACCGGGCCAAGTTGTTGCTCAGGGAAATCTTGTTTTATGATCTCCAACAAGACGAGCCGTCGATTCGAACGGACGTGAATACCGCCAACGCGCAGCCTCTCCCGGATGATATTGACTACGATGGACGGAACCGGTTGATATACAACTGCATGACGCAGTTCCTTCAATCGTTCGAAAGCAGCACAATGCGCAGGGTCCTTTCCGAACCCAAAGGCTGGCTGGCAGTCTTCTTCTCACTCTGCATCTTCAGCATCGTTCGCACGATCTTGGCCGACCTGGTTTCCACCCCCTCACGCGCTGCAGTATCTCATCCCCAGGCTGGACATGCCATGACGTCAGGTGCTGCGGCGATGCATAGTGTCCACAAAGTTCTCGTAAGCATTTTTGCTTGGTCAACGCCCATGCTTCTAGACGACCCGAGCTTAGACCTGGATGACAATGACCGGTTCATTTTCTCCACTACGTGCGCTGCACTTCGAAGGGAGGACTGGATGACTTGGGGAATCCGCTCCTCGAAAGACTTTCTGCTCGGCCTGGGCAGTGGCTATTTGGTTGACAACACCGGTTTCAATGGATTCTTTAGACAGCGGACACCGATGTACCGACCTATTCAATACCAAGCACAGCCCGTTGCACCGCAGCTGGGTGAACCGCGTAAACCAGCTCCCGAGTGGCGGCCTATTGAGGCTTGGGGACAACAAAGAAATGAGGTTGAGCTGTCGGCTCCCGCGTTCGGGTTAGAGCCGACGAGACGGCACACGGTTGGAGAAAGTCCCGCCTTTACACGCGCCATATCCAGGGGCCTGGCATCGCCTAGCAAGCTCAGAACTTCTTATCAAAGACCACCGCTTCGCCGCGTCTACTGTGGCAAATGCAACGAATATCCCGAAGGTTTTCGGGGCGAGCACGAATTGCGAAGGCATACGGATGCGAAGCATGCTGCTCTGGTTAAGAGATGGGTATGCACAGAGCCACCGAATTTCAGCCCTGGCTCGCCTCAACCTGTCATTCCACTGGCCAAGTGCAAGGCCTGTGTCACCCAGAAGCGATATGGTGCTTACTACAATGCTGCCGCACACTTGCGACGAGCTCACTTCAACCCCCACCGAGGTGGCAAAGCAAGTGGTGACTGGCCTCCCATGACAATCTTGAAAGATTGGATGCGGGAAGTACGCCAGTCCATTGACGTGAATGACAATGATAGCTCCAGTGGGGAGGAAGATAACGATGCGAGGATGGTCGAAGAGTACACTGTGCCACGGCAGCCGGCATTCTTGGAAGCACCTCGACTTGCTCCGGCACCCCCTCAGGGGCCTCAAGGGCCTTTGCTTGCGCCGTCAATTGCGCCATCCTTGGAGAGCACGGTTCATAGCAGTCCTATTACCCCTAAAATCGAGGACAACAAGAATCGTTGCCCACACCCCGACTGCGGTCGCGTTTTCAAGGATCTCACAGCTCACATGCTGACCCACCAAGAAGAACGACCGGAAAAGTGCCCCATAGAGACGTGTGAATACCACACAAAGGGCTTTGCCCGAAAATACGACAAGAATCGACATGCCCTGACGCATTACAAGGGAACGATGGTATGTCCGTTCTGTCCAGGGCCAGGGACGGAATACGAGAAGGCCTTCAACCGGGCCGACGTGTTCAAACGACACCTTACCGCCGTTCACAACGTTGAACAGACTCCACCCAACAGCAGAAAGATGATCATAACTGGCAACAGTTCGCGTGGCGGCGACGCCAAGTGCTCCATCTGCCAAACCCGCTTTTCCACGGCGCAGGAGTTCTACGAACATTTGGACGATTGCGTGCTCAACGTGATCGTGCCCACTACACCGAAGATGCCGAGAGAGCAAGTTTCAACGCCAAGTAAACTGGGGAGCGAGGATAATACCATTACCGTGGCGATCGACGATTTCGAGGAAAGGATCAGAGACGATGAAGGGGAGGCCATCACGGAGGTTTCGATAGCCTCGGAACCGGCGGAGCTGGGAAATGGAGATAAAATGGAACTCGTCTCGGACAAGGAAGATGACCATGAGAGGGGTTGAAAGGGAAGAAGGATGAGTGAAGCTATTAGCGAAGTTTATGGCGTTCTAATTTTGACTGATACTTATATTATATGATAGCCATGAGAATTCAACTGCAAATTCACTTCTGACCCTGGATATAGATCCTTTCGCCAATGAACTGTGATACGAGTTCTTGGCAACACCGTTGGGACGACTTTGGTTGTGCAATCCAGCCGGCGTGCTGGATGACCTGATCTACCATTATAAGATGGAGTTGACTACATGTGTGAGCAAACCCAACCCACAACTCAGATGCCTTGATTGCAACAACACATGGTGTTTTAGGTATTCAGAAACAACCTGTAGGCGATGACTTATATGTTGCGACAGATCACCAAACCTTTGTGGATATATATATCGGCGTGTGGTTTACACAGCCGAGTGAAAAGCTCAAGCCTAATCCACATTTGCGCAGTTCCTGGACAGATGTGTAAGAGTATCACTCGTCTCACAGACCTCACTACACTTATGCCAACCGCATATCATCCAAACAGAATATTGCGGTGGGTATAATGCATACCAGAGAACAAAGAGAGTGGGGGGGGGGGGAGGGGGTGAATAACATTAGCTACACGCTGAGTAAGTCTATCAACACCGCCGCAAGCACTTGTTGAACACGAGCCTCCATGCCAGTGCCGCCAAGCCGGCAAATAACAAAGTAAAAGAAAATAAACCCCATCGACAGTTTTCTCCAGCAACGTGCTGCGCCGCCAAAGAATCATCAGCGCCACCCATGTATGGTTGGGGGTTTGCCCCTCTTCCGACGTAGTGAGTTGGTCGTCTGTTAAATCACATAACTTCGCCGCGTGCATTTATTCCATCAGCTCCAATTGTGATGTTGTGCGCCCTCCTACTCGTCCTGAGCCCACCTCTTCTCCCTCAGGGATGGTTCCGTACCCTGCTTGGCCCTCAATCCCGTATCCTCCGCCCGCCACGCCTCGTACTCCCCCAACCTTGTCTCGGCATAGGAAGCGTAGTCAAAGTCTATCGATGAAATCTTGGCTTGTATCAACGCCCAAATGCCCCAATAGAAGCCAGGCGCGCCGCGGAACTTGTCCACCTCCTTAAACAGCGTTTTGACTTCCTTCTCCTCATCCAGGGCGGCGGGCCGCTCGGGCAGCAGGCGGAAGTACGTCTTGATGTACTCCTGGATGAACTCGAGGCGCTGCGCCCGCGTGGGCAGCACGCTGTAGTCGCAGTCGAAGCCGCCCCACTCGGCGAAGTGGTTGGCCAGGTCGAAGGCCGCCGGCGAGGGCGTCGCATACTCATAGTCGATGAAGCTCACCGTCTCCTGGGAGCCCTCGCCGTTTGTGACGGCGGCGTCCGCTTTGGGCTCGACGATCACGTTGCCGCTGAGGAGGTCGCAGTGGGCAAATACCAGCTGATCAGGTCGATGTTAGTAAACGTGTTGTTCCATAGCGTAGTCAGAACCAAAGCAACTTACCCCGTTCTTTCCCAACCCGGGCCTCTGGCTCATCTCGGTCGTCAACCAGACAAACTCCTTCTGCAGCTCCGCCTGCCTCCCCCTCTCCTTCTCCGTCTCTGTCGGCAGCGCCAACAACCACTTCTGCATCACGGTCCACACGTTCGGCGGCGGTTTCCCCGGCGCCGCAAGGTCGACAGCCGCCTCGTAGGGGGTGTTCGTCTTGCCGACCAGGCCGTTCCGCTCGGCAAACGTAGAATGCAGGCACGGCACCGTGGCATGCCACTGCGCCAGCCTTCGCGCCACCGCTAGGTATATCTCCGGCCTGCGCAGGTCCGACGGCGACGTCACACGCCCGCGGATGTACCGATACATCATGCCGTTCTTGAAGCGGGCGAGCAGCTCCGGGGCAAGGCCGTGCTGCATGAGGAGCTCGTGGTTTTGCGTTTCGCGCTGCCGGTCGATGAGGATGTCGGTACCGTGACCGTAGGCTCGCAGCAGCACGGCTTCATGGTCGATTTGCTCTTTGGAGAGGCCGGGACGCTTGTTGATCGCTTTGAGGAGGGTGTTGGTGATGCCGTCGGTGAAGCGGACGAATTCGATTTGGGAGTCGGGGCTCTTCCACTCCGGGCGCAGTTCGGTGACGAGTTGCAGGGCTGACGACTCGGAGCAGCTGCCATCGTAGGAGAGCGGAATGAAACGGACGTGGCTTTCGACGCCGTTGCTGGCCCCGTGGGACTGCCCTGAGGTTATCGTGGCCATGATAGGCACGCGAGTTCGGGAATGAGAAAGGGGTTGTGTGGTTTACACCGACAGCATGGATGGTCTGCACAAGGAAAAGAGGATTGCGTCAAAACCACGGAGGAGGAGCTCGAGAGACTACTACGAGAAGCAGAGATTCGCCTTAGTAGGTTGAGACAACGTCATGATGCTTTGGGGGAAGGGCAAGATAGATGCAGAGCGTCTACCAATCATGGGGCACTGTTCGTGGCTTGCACTCTGCACAAAGTAGATTCGGGGATTTTAGCCAGGGGTAGCTGCAGATTCGGATAGTGGGGTGCAGGGTCCAAACGCCGTCGGCACCGTCAAGTTCTAGGCCGTTCTAGGTAGTATTGGCCAAACTCATAGCAGGCGCCGCTATCTATTAAGTACAGGGACCGTGAAACGGATTCTGGTTTTGCGTCATTAGGTAATAACAAGCACGAGACCTTCTAGTCAAGGTCAATGGAGCGATGACTTCTGCTTCCTCGCATTGGGTTTCGATGCTACTTCTAACCCCAAGCGCTTGGACCTGTCAAAATGGCAGGTCGAACATGTGAAAACCCTAGCGCCACTTTTTGTCCTAGTTCTCCAGGATGTGTGACGATACACACGGACTTATCTGTTTGTAAGTATCGGTTGGGATTGTGTTGTAACTGTACTACTGATTCAATCCCAGGGTTTAGCGCGAGCGACGTTTCACAGGGACTCCGACGGCAGGTATACATACTTATTAGAACTATTTGTAGAGGACTACGCTTGGGTATCTTAGTGAGGCGTCGACCAAGTTGAACCCGACTATTCATCCCAACAGCGCAAGCAATAGCCACTCACAGTAGCACCCAAACCTCCCCAAGCTTGCCTCTACTACTTCCTCTACCACCAAACGGAGACGGCCCAAGCGCCCAACGCGTCGTCTCACATATAATCATCAACGTCCTTCGCCTCCAGCTGGAGTCCCATCTTGATCAAAACCGTGCGAACCCAATCAATTATTGCCGCGGACCACTCATCCAGCACATCGCTGAAGAACATGAGCAGCCTGCCGAAAAAGAACAGGCACAGGAACGAGCCGGTCGCGATGACGGCAAACGCGTACCAGTACGTTCCGGCCGTCCACCATTGGTACAGGTCCTCGATCTGGATGGAAAAGTAGCTCGTCATGAAGCTGATGGGCAGGAAGAAGACGCTGAGCTTGGCCAGCAGCGTGGCGCTTCTCGTGAGTCGAGCCGTGGCTTGCGAGTCTTTCTGCTGGGTGAGGTTGAAGTACTACACGGGATCTGTCAGTGTCTCGTTGCTTCAAGCGAGAGAGACGGACTGTCGCTTACGGTATTTGACAGTGCGTTGATTTCCTCGAAGTAGCCTTCGATTGTGTTCAACATCACCCCTTGGAGGCGGTCGCGTAGGCGATCAAAACGGTTCATGGCTGACTTGGTCAGGACCACCGCGCGGGCCTCGGCGTTGGCGTTTTCATCACCGTCTTCCTGAAAATCAGAAACGGTGCTGTTCATCCGCGTGCCGATCGAGCGCCTCGCAGGGTGGAAGAAAGACGACGAGTCCGACCTCGCTGGGGCCATGATCTTATCAATGAGGATTCGGTAATTCTCGAACAGGTGTTTCAGCTTTCGGAGTTCCTTGCTTAGATGATGAAGTTTGGGGATGATGTCGATGCTCTTGCTTTTACTTTTGCGACTCTGTATCTCGTTAGCAAGACCGTCAACTCCGTGGTCCGAGCCAAGCTGCCGACATACCGCGCTTCCCAGTACTTTAGGTGTCTGCCGGTGGGTTAGCAGTCGAAAAGGCATATCAGGGGCGGTGGCTGACTGACGAGATCATCCAAGATTTTGCCCACAGCTTTCAGCGGACCGGCTGCGGCATAATCCTCAAACAGGTAGTAGAAGAGGTTACTAGCGCCTTCCTCGCCCACCGTCAGCAACTGGCCATTTCCATTGAAGGTCATATCAGACGGCAAGCGGCTTGCTCTCGGTCTCGCCATCCGTTCTAAAGCCACGCGTATTGAACTCTGCGACAGCGGTCTTCGCTCATACTTGTGGATCCCTTGGGACGATTGCTGCAATAGTACGTTGAGAGTGTTTGACCGCATGTTTCTGATGTACGATGCACGCCATTCGGCGATGTTTAGTCCCTTCGGGGTTGGTTCAACCGTGGGTGTTTCGTGGAACGAGAGGACGGTGTCTACGCAGCCAAGTCAGAATCACGAAAATATCCTGGGCCGCACAGCGGCTTACTGTCGTCGCAAATAGCAAGCCACATCCAGTGCTTCGGGGGCATCAACCTGAGATCTGCCTCGCTGGGTGGCAAGGACATCTCTGGTCTTCGGTGCAACCAGTTAGCACCGATGCAGAGCGCTGGATTCTATTTAGTCATGTCGTGCCACGCAGATCGAGGACGACGCACCTTTGTCGGTATGGTCTATGGAGGAATAGCTGAGAGTGTCTTTGACGAGAAAGTACAGCTCGACTTCCTCCAGGGGAATCCCAGTGTCGGTTTCAAGCGACCTCGTCGTGTCTGCACCGGGGGCTTTCTCGATGTCCGTCTCCATCTCCACGATTTGGGTGGCGGCCAATTTCCTGGCGGCGGCAGCTCTGCTTTCCGTGCTGCGTTGCGCGCCGTCTTTCAGGTCCGTGGCGTACATCATCAAACATTTCAATCTATATGAAAAATTGTATTTATCCCCTATGGCTTTGACCGCTTCCTTTTGGGCCGTGGTGTCCCAGATGTTGCTAGATTGAAGCAATTAGACGCATGTAAGTCATCAAGACAGTGGATGCAACGTACATCCAGCGGACAGGGTGGTCGGCATCTTGCGGAGTATACAAGAGTTGCTTGAATTCGGTGAGGCTGTAGTCATGAGCTATGCGGGCATGATGGGGACCAAATTCGACCACGAAATTTTTTCGCCCATCAGCAGCAGCCTCGCACTCGGCTCTCTGGAACACTTCTGGGTCATCGAAATCGTCGAACCTCAATCTATCGCCGGCTTGAGCGGTCGGTTGGTAGTGGCCTTGCGATGCCATTGGATTGGAGAATGAGAAGCGTACAACGCGGTGTGAGTGTGCTAGAATATGATGAGACGAAAGGAAGACTTGAAGTATATGGGCTTCCAGCTAGTCGCCAGAAATTTGGGACGAGGTGGTACGAATCCCAAGTTGTGACCCGAGATCAGCTCTTGCACCACCTGACGACGAGCCCATCATGTGCAGGGGGGGTGAACCAAATAACATGATGCTAGCGGCGGACCCCAAATTGGGGCGGAGCACGGGCAGCGGGTGGTGCCTTATAACGCTGTCCCTTGAGCTAGTTCAGCCCTGCCCCATCTGATCTCTCCAGATAAACAGAGTTCTCACTCACTACGGAACGCATCCGCTGAGTTCGATGGAATCTGGCGTTTGTGTACCATCACCATATCCTTGGAAGCTGGCCGGATGGACATGATTCTCGTAATTTGAAGACTCGCACGTCAACTATGGGTATGGAGCCTGCAGGCCTGCAATGTGAGGATGACATGGCCGTTGACTCAAAAGCTCGATGGCCCAACGCGGCACGCTTTCGCGTATACCGACTTTGTCAAGTGGAGGGGAGTGGGGTGGCCGGAGGGAATCTCGAAATGTGCAAACTTGAAGAAAACTCATCGGCCTCACACAAGTCACACGGCACCCCACCCAAGTGCGACCAAGTGCGACCAAGTTGGGACGACTTGCGCACAAAAGCGTTTGCTCGTGTCTTTAGTGCATTATGTCGCAGAGCCAACACACTTGCCCCGGTCGGCCCAAGCTTTCGGATCCAACTACGCACGAGAGTTAGTTGGCTCTCTCCGATGAAGACTGGCGCAAGCGCCTCCGAAACCCGCTTGCAAGGACGTTCGTTGCCGCGCGCTGCCACGGTGGGCGGATGTTGTCGTCAACATCACTCATTGGTCTAATGCCTAATCCGAAGCCCGCGGGCGGTCCACTCCAAGCTGCTTCGAGAGGAGTCGCAAGCAACAAAGCCCCGGCTATCGCTCACAATAAGCGCTTGCATTTCCAGATCACTGCCATGTACACTTGGGCCGAAGCTTGATGGCACAGTTTGGCCAGGGCCGTACTCACGGCGGCAAGGCACAGAGTGCACCCTCAGTGTCGTCGTCTGGTCCGACAACAACGCCGCCATCCCTTTTTACCAGAATTGCGGCTTTGTGGCGAGTGCTGATGTCGAACCAGCAAAACCTCACCTGGCAGCCTCCTCGTCTTGCACCAAATTCTCCGTGTATTATTGCCACTTGAGCCCTTGAGCACTTGAGCACTGGAAGAGTACATAGCGACACGGAATTTGGCCTCTGGGTACACGACGTGGACGAGATCTGTGGCTGAGCCAGCCGATCAGGACTGCGTTGGGTGGCTTCAACCCGTCCACTTCCAGTCAGATGTCACATTGGACGGCTGGCTCTGACGTGTTGTCGAACGAATCGGTTGGTTCCTGATTTCAGGATCGACAAAACGGGCTTCAAACGGATTAGACCCTTAGGAAACCTGGGTTGACAGCGTTTCAATATCCCGTTGGTCCCTACCGGTGATACAATGCGTGCCCGCTCGACAAGCCACAGGTAGCACCAAGGTCACCTTCGACCGCACGTTGCAATTTGACCTCCTGTTGATCATTTTTGTCATCTCTAATCTTCTTCTTCTCTTCTCCAACGCCTGATCAGTCCTGTCAGTCGATGGCGTGAGTACTTGTGCGTCACTGACCTTGTAGATATGCACGCAAGGTAGGCTTTTGGAACTCTTCAGGTCATACCGACGTATAGCCAAGTCAAGATGGCTGTCAGCCAACGATACTCAGATCTGCTGTTCGCCACAACCATCCTCTCACTTCTTCTGCAACAAATCCATGCAGACACCCTCGGACGAACCTTTGAACTGGATCTCGAGCTCCCAGAATGTGTGTCCAACTGCGTTGAAGGTTCAGGATGCGGCGCCATCGATATCGAATGCATGTGCACGGCATCAAACGGGAGCTTCCTGCCCGATGTCGTTGTCTGCATGTACAAGGACTGCTCCCGGGCTATCTCGGTGGACACCCTACTTGACCCTCTCGAGATGAGCTGCAAGATCCTGGGATCGCCAATACCCCAGAGCGCCATCCAAAGCGCGGAAGCCGCGGAGAGCAGTATTGATGGCTCCACCCCAACTACGACTCACACCCATACCAAGACTACTGTCACCGAGACCGCCACCCCTGAGACAACTTCCACTTCGAGATATTCCACTACAGCCGATAGGCCGTCACATTCGAAAGGGAGCAGCACTCTGGCAACTTCCACGCAGACAGAACTCACCGTGACGGAGACAAGTCGGGCAACTGAGACCACCACTTCCTTTGAGAATACTGGTAAAGCCGGGATCTCCAACACAGCAGAAGTCCAGCCTTCGTCAACGGGAGAGATTACTCTCTCCTCGAATACTGACCCTACATCCGACAAGGCCACGGGCACCAACTCAGGCGGGCCGACGGAGCAAACCGACTCGTCCCCTTTTGCCAGTCCGGCCGGAGGCATGGGACGGAGAGAGGAAGCCTCATGGCTGGGCGCGGTCGTGGGCTTGCTTGCTATGGGACTTCTGGGATGGTGAGGAAGCTACGATTGACGATGCGGGTTTGCAACCATACGACTTAATGTAATTCGATGTCGGTCTAATAGACAGGACAAGGACGGCAACCGAAATGAGGGTTTGACAATAACTTTCCGTTTGGCATTTCGGAACCGGGGAACCATGGCGTCAAGATAAGAACTATCTAAACAAGTCACAGATCAAGACACCCAACAAAACTAATACACAATTTGATAAAATGCTGTTCTAAACATTAGCGAGCGTATTTGGTGCTGTACATATGCAATGCCTCGTTGCACATTGATCCGTCCGTCCGTCGATCCACCCATCTAGGCAGCCATAAGCCATGATTTTCCCTGTTCCCTCCTCTGAACGCCTCAGTGCAACCCAACCCGTTTGACGGTCCAGAAATGAGCGTATAGTACAAGCCATCCAACCCCAACCTCTCTTGCCTCTTAATCAAAATCAAATGCCGAAACCCACATCATATCGTACCAAATCTCGTCCTAAATCCACCCCCATCCGCCCCTTGCGACCCTCACATAAACAAAGCAAAAGCCACTCCGACCCCAGCAACCGTCACCAGACTGCCCGTCGCAACTCGCCCAGCGCCGCCCTGTACTGGCACTTCGCCCGTCGAGGTCGGCATCGGGGTTCCCGTGCCGCACGGGCAGCCCTCCTCTGTTGTCGTATTGGACCTTACGTTGATGACATGGCGGCGGACGCGGGAGGGGTTGATTTCTAGGCGAGGGACAATGTTGCCAAACTGTATATTGTTAGTCTGTTTGTTACTTTTCTATTCTCTGTGGTGGTGAAGTTAGGACGGAAGGCAGACGAACCTCTGCAGAGACAGTGCAGGCTGCCAGGGCCGCGAGCGTGATGGTCGTGAATTGCATGATTGCTGGTTGGTGTTTTTCTTTTTCTTGTTTTCTTTGTAGATAGTGGTGATTCGTATATAGACAGGTGAGACGGAATCAAACAATGGCAACCTGGCCGAGTGGAAAAGGTGCCAGCCCAGTTGTGGAAATGCACAAGTCGAAGAAAAGAAGTAGGAAAAGAGAAGATCTCGCAACAGTCTATATCGGTCTAACAATTGCTGGAAAATACAGAGCTCACATACAACCAAAAACACATTCTTGCCCAAAGTCTTATACCCGAGAATTATGAAGATCTCCCAATTCCCCACTCGGGGGTTAATGACTCGTAATGGCATTGGCGCACCTATATTTCATACTGAAACTCCATAAATGTTCACTACTACCCGCTAAACCCGAGCAGAGTTACTTACTGTGTAGCTACCCTAGCACCTCTCTCCAGACGGTCTTGGGGTATGATCCACGCCTGATCGACACTGTCTGAACCGATAACGACTCGTGGATGCCCTGGTAAGTCTGTTTGGAATGATCGGATGGGCCTAGGGATAGTTCTGGATCGCTATTTGCCCTTAATCCTCCGGTCGCCGGACGGCAACGTGGGGTGAAGGGGGAAGGAGACGTCATGATGTGTCGTATTGGGGACGTATGTGACTATTCATAGCTATTCACATGAATCCCCCGTTTAGTATAATGCTATTGAAAAGGCTCGATAAAACCACTGCCGATTGGTGGCTATCTATGGACCGGAACCACATAAGGCATGATTTTCTCACAGATTCTTTGATCCGCAAAACTCCACAGAGCTGACGTTGTGTATGTACATCTGCGCCGTACTCGTCACCTGACTTCGCGGCATCCCATGTTACCACGTAACGTATAAATATAGTGCTGGGAGACCACATCCTTGACTGCCGGACATATATGTGCAGAGCTCCATGTGGTAATAGACGTTAGATCTTCGTGCCATCTTGGACAATTCGTGGTCCTGCGCAAAAAACTCACCTCGTGCCTGAAACATCGCGAGTTACAGGTCGCACCTTGTGGGACTGGAAAGATATGTAAAGTCTTGATGTCCTCGCAGGGATCATGCTGTTTCTCGACGAGCTTGGTAGTTTCTGCCGAGCTATCTCGTTTCAATGAGTCAGAAATATATCTGACAGATCTGGACGTTGAATCTTGAGTAGTCTGACGTTCGGTATTGACGAACTCTCGTCTAAGCTGAAACTTTTGTTTCCACAGCTGAGAGACGGGTTGAGTACCACCAACCAGGATTGCTCGTCCACACTATCTGTATAATGCCCAGCAATACGTCAACGTACACCAGCCGGTTCCTTCGTTCGTAGTAAATGAGTCCGATAGTAAGAACGTCGAAGAAGGGCCGGATGACAGAAAGGCCCCAGATTTCAAACCCCAGGCTGTCATCGACTTGCGAGTTTTATGTGTCGTCTGAGATGGACGAGTCAACAGACAGGATCTTCTCGAGCGTGTTTCGATACCAATGCCCAGATTTTGACCCTCTGCCTCTGCCGCTCATCTGCCGAGGACCTACATCTTGCTCCAAAAACGCACGAGCCACCTGTTCTGCTTGCTCGAGCTTCACGGTCTCCGCATCAGATAGCGCCGTGCAAGCTGCCTCTAGATCTTCGTTGCGAACAAGCATCAACGTGATTTCCTCTGCCCGTTCCACAATAGCCGCATCGATGCCGTTCATCGCTGCACATCTACTGCCAAAGCTCGACACACTCCGACCAGGTGTCAGATTATAGAGATAGGTCACCTGGTCTTCCGTTTCTGCTGCTTCAGCATCTATGCGGACCTCCATATGTGCAAATGCTAACTCAGCGCTCGGTGGGAGGAGGTCGGACTCGAATATCTCGTGGAAATGGGTAGCAGCCAGAAGCTTCGGCCTGTTTGGGCCCTGGGACGTGAAATGTTCTAGCAGCGCCGTGACCAGGCCTGCGCCGTCGACGCTGTTGGTTCCCTTGCCGAATTCGTCCACGAGAACTAGACTGCGATGTGTTGCGAAATTCATTGCGAATGCTGCTTGTCGTAGATCGATGGCGAACGCACTTTCCTGCCTTGTCACACTTTCACGTGTGGCAATACGCGTGAGTATCTGGTCCGTAATACCAATCCTGGCACTTTCAGCGGGCACGAAGCAGCCAATGTGGGCCAGATAAACTATCAATGCAACTTGCTTGAGGTAGACGCTCTTCCCCGAGTGGTTTGGCCCCGTCAATATGAGAGTGCTGGGGTGCTCTTCGTGATCTGGCATGTTCACGGAGGAAGCGTCCCCTAGCTGGTCTTGGTCACCGTGACCGCCACACATGTAACAGTCATTGGATATGAACGATGAGACCATTAGCTCTTGCAGGGGATGACGGCCACCCTCGATTTGAAGAACGTTTTCGGTCGTCATTTGGGGAGCAACCCAGTTGTACTTCCCTGAACCGACCGCAAGTGCTAGAACACTGTCGAATTCGCCTAGGACATCAGATGTCGCCAGGATGACGTCTTCATGTTCCAGAACACGAACTGAAAGCTCATGAATGATTTCGATTTCTCGATCTGGATAAGTCAGTCAAGACGTAGGGTCGGGGGATTTGTGAATGGCCCCACCTATAATCATACAATATGCGTCTCCAAATTGTTCGTCCATCTCCTTCATTTGACTGTTCTTGCAGTAAACACTGCCTTCAGCGGCAAACATTCTTTCCCAAATATCATTCAGTCCTTCTCCTTCGTAGTTGCCCTTGCCCGTTTCTGGGTTGAGTGAAACCACCGTGAGGAATCCGAGTTGAGGTAGGAAAACGCAGTTCTGCACGTAGCGTTGAGCCCACTCCGGCAAGTCTCTCTGCAGTTTCTCATTGACTTCAGTGAGGAGTTGTTCCATGCCATCATAATTTTGCTTCATTTCATCAAGATTTGCATCGACTCCTTGCTTCACCGCAGTCCGGCCTCGTTCTGCGGACTGCTCGAAGTCGATGGTCTGGCTGATCATCTCACCGATTTTATGAATGGCGTACGGCTGAAGAACCTCAACGACTTTCCCGATGGCATTTATCCTTTCAGCCCCATGCATTTGCCCCAAGATGCTTCTGATATTCAATGCATGAAGAGCAAAGCGCTGAAGTATTGACCAGACGTTGTTGGTCATGGAGACCTTGCGGCCTGGATTGTCCACACCTTTCCGAAGGTCAGATATGGACTTTCGCATGTTCTTAATCTTTCGCAAATCCTTAGTCAGCTCAGTGACGGCCTCAGCATGATCGGGACGCAGAAGGAAAGATATTGTTCTCTGTCGACTGTTGATCACGTCCATGTCGATGCTGGGTCGAAGGAAGATCTGTCGAAGCTTAGACTTTCCTTGCGGGGTGCATGCTAAATGGTGGAAAAGCCCATATACTGATAGACTCTCCTTGGCTCCCAAACTGGACTTATCAGGCCCTCGCATCTGGCTGTTTGGGTGTAGCTCGGAACGAAGTATTTGCAACGAGACCAAGGCATCCGCATTGATAAACATTGAATCAAACAGGGTGAACATCTCGACTGATCTGATTCTGAAGGCAACCAAGGCGTCAGGGTCGTTTGGAAGATATTGGACCGTCCGTCGACGTTGTAATTCCCCCAAAATGGCACCCGCGCATCCAATCTTCATCACGTCAGCCCCTCCTTTGACTCCCGGAAAAGATTTTTCGAACTCACTGCGGCGTGACTATCGAGGTTTACGGAGGTTCCCAGTCTCATCAAAGAACCCTGAGCCGACCCCTGTTGCTCCCCGTACTCATCTCCAGCGTCCACACCTTCATCGGTCACGGAGGCGTACAACATAGATCTCTCGCCTTGTGTCTGTATTTCGAGACCTAGCAACTTTTCTTTGGCAGACTCGTAGCGAAAATCTGCCGATTTGAGGATTCGAAGGGCATACGGTCCGGGCACCCCACTTCTCTGATCGTCGCTCTCATCATCTCTATCGACATCGTGGGCACATTTAGCCAGCAGATCCGCCAACGTTTCTGAGGTACGTGAAGGCGTGAGGACTGTTGTAGGTCTGGCGTGAAGCAGAAGTGTCTCGATAACTTCGGCTCTCGCCATTGCGACATCTTCAAGGAGAAGTAGGATTTCATCGGCGGCAATATAGTATGCACAGCCTAGGTTCCCATTCGCCTTCATATCAAGAGCCATAATTACCTCGCTCAAGGCGTCGGCGTCCTCTGGAAAGGGATCGTCTGCTTCATCTCCGTCATCATTACGCTGACTGGGGTTCGCGGACGATCCTCGAAATGAAGATGGTCGCAGTGATAGTCTCGACCTCTGAGGGTGAGCTGGAAGCTGAGGTGAGTAGATGGATGAGCGCGATGCAGTTCTGGGGGTGGCACGAGACGGCGGTCCCGAGGCCTGGCCACTTTGGGACATGGATCGTTCTGGACTGGTCGTAGATGGCACTGGCGTCAAGAATGGGGGCCTGGTAGACTGCTCCAAAACCACTGATGGGATGCTCATCATGCCTTGCGAGGATCCGGAATGAGACGCTTGGGAGGGGGTTGAGCGGCCCTGCTGGGAGGCCATGTTGCGCGTTCCGATGGGTCAACTGCCAATTCCCAATGTCTTCGAACAGAAAAGAAGTCGGGGGGTTCTGAAACCTAACATGCATGTCTGATTGCAGAAAATCTCAAGGCACTAAGATGATGAAGTTTTGGATGTGAGTATTTCCAGGCAGAAATTGGGTTCAATAATCTGGAGGGGGAAGGGACGATACAGCTGGTGGGGACGGGACAACTCGACGTTCCTTCCTGCTGCATACTTGAAATGTTTTATAGAACGTTTGACGCTCCGAAGTCAATGTTATCCATATCAAGCCCTTGGACACATTCATCGTCGGTGAAAATGTATTTTTCTTCAATGCTGAAAAATCTCGAGGCTTGACTAACCTCCAGTTCCTGGATGTAACAATACAGAGATCTGGGCCGCATCGCCGGCACTCAGGTCACTTGTACTCCTCAACCAGCGTCCACTAATACATCGCGTCCTCCTCCACCAACCATGCCCTTATTGCCCCTTCACCCATTCCGCAAACTCCTGCCTCTGCCTCCTAATGTCCACAAACCCAGGCCTGCTCTCCAACAACTTAAATGGGTTCCCCACATAATCCCTATCCACCTCACCACTGCTATTCTTGAAACCTTCCTCGCCCTCCCTCTCAATCTGCCCGGCCCACACGCGCCACTGGATCGGCCTCAGCTTCGCGGTTCCCAGCACGAGGCCGAACGTGATGACGAACGTCGCGACGATGGTTTCGATGGCGATGTCCAAAGGGAGCGACGAGATGACTCCGACTCCTCCATGCGATGTCGTCAAGGAGGAAAGCGAGGCTGCACGGTGCGCTTGTAGGGCGGAGTGCTCGTGGGCAGAGTAGCAACTGGGCTTGAGGTTAGCTCTGAGGGTTCCAAGGTCGAGCCCGAGCTCCATCGAGGTTGAGCTTACGCGTGTGTAAATAGCAGCAACCCGAGAGCTGATGTGCTTTTGGAAATCCACGTCATTGTGTAGGGTTCTTGTTACGGGTATGTTATTCGGATGTTGAGGCCCAAGCGAAGGATTGAACTTATGTTGATACAACTGTAGCTTGAATCAAGTACCTAGATGCGGGACGTTTCCAGAATGCATGTTTAGAGTCCTTCCAGCTCAAATGCTCCGAGGTTTTGCCGAACGTGTAGTGCACCCTTATGGTGAACATACCGACTTCCAGTCCCTCAACATGTACTTGGTATGCATTCTTAGTTCAAACATTGAATAATTTCTCCTCCATGAATCTTTACGGGCAGACGAGTGTACATTGGCAGGTTTGTAGTGCCGGGGCGTATGAAGTTGCCCATGCCCAATCGCCCAGTGGTGGCAGAACGTAGTCGCTCAGGACAATAGACCCGGATAGGAACTCGAACATATTGTATGAAAGAAGGGTTATGTTGAGTTGTGTTGGACATTCATATTACTCGTACAAGGCCATGATAAATTACTTTACTACTGTATTGATTTTGCCTATAATACACCTGCTGCGCCATACGAAGCAATAATCACGAATACTCGACGAAACCAAAGTCCAGACATATCGTAGAATTCATGGATCCTAATCATCCCACTAGTCACGCGCCCTTCATTTCAAGCGCCCGCGTCGCCCTTTTTCTTTTTAAGACTGGGTGCTGCGCGTGGAGCGCTTGTTCACCTCCGCCTTGACGTTCTCAGCACCAGTAGCGACAGCCTCAGCAGCCTTGCCCTTGGCCTCCTTGGTCTTCTCCTTGGCATCGGCAACAGCCTTCTTAGCCGCTGGAGGAGCTGAACCGCCCATGGTGGCGAGGCCAATCACAGACGCAAGGGTGACAATAAGACCAATAATGGCAGTAGGAACCTCGGGAACAAACTTCATAGCCTGGATGGGGTCTGACTTGGCGATGGTGAGGAAGAGATCAGTCTTCTCCTTGATGTAGTGCACCGGGTCGTCCAGGAACTTCAGGTCAGATGGAGACTTGGGCTTATCGTCCACCTTAGGCTTCTCAGCCAGCTCGAGAAGTTGCTCGTGGGGGTGTTTCTCAAGGAAGGACTCCTCAGCAAGTTTCGCAGCATCCTCAACGGAGTGGCCAATGTAGATGTTGTCGAAAAGGATGTCGTTCTGCATGGTCCAGATCTCAAAGCCAATCTAAAAGGTCGTTAGCAATTTCCCGTAAGCAAAGTGACATAGTTCCACTTACAGCACCCATGGGTTCAAAGTTGGCAGGGGTCTTGTCCTCGTAGTAGTCGGGGTTCTTGATCTTGCGGGGAGCCCAGACTCCCTTGTAGGCAGGATTGTCAATGTAAGGTGCAGTCCACTTGCCCTTGTACTCAGGGTTCTTGATCATTGGCTTAGTCCAGGAACCGCAGCCGGAGGCATCAGCACACTTTGGGTTCGGAACAGTGGGAGGAACCCAGTCGCCATCCTCCTCGTCATCCCAATCCTCGGGCTTCTGGGACTCGGGGTCAGGAATGGTGAGGGGCTCGTCCTCAAGCCAGTCCTCGGGCTTGGTAGCCTCCTCATCGACGATCTCGAAAGGCGCATCCTCATCCCAATCCTCGGGCTTCTTGGCATCAGGGTCAGGGATACGGGCCTCATCAACCCAGGTGTCGGGCTTGGAGTCCTTCGGGTCGTCAATTTCCTTCTCAGGGTTGATAGAGGGGCTGAAGTCCTCGAAAAGGCTTCCCTCCTTGACTTGCTCGTTGTTCTGCTTGATTACATACGTGTTGTTGGGGTGGACAATCAAGGTGTAAAGCTCAGTGGTCTTGACAATACGAGCCGATGGGGGCGAGTTGAGGTGCTTCTCCTCATATTCACCAGTCTTTGGGTTCTTGTGGTTGAAAATGAAGTGAACCTTGTTGGTGTGGCCACATTTGTCGGGACCGAACATGATGACATAGGGGGTAGTGTTGGCGAACTCATCCTGGTGGAGAGCCTTGGTGTCGCGGAGGAGCTTGAGGTAGGCACCACCACATTCGAGACCGTCTGAAACGAACAGATGTTACTATGAGTAGGATTGGTGGCAGTGAGTGAACACAACTTACTCTGAAGCTTGACTTCGTATTGAACGACCAAGGTCTTACCCTTGTTGTCAATCTTCTTGGGGAACTTGGCTGAGATGGCGTGGTGGGCAGCGGCGTTCTTGACCACAAGACCCTTATCGCCTTCCATGCCCTTGTATACATGTGGCTCTTCCACAGACCATTCGCCTACGTAGGCCCATTCTTCCTCAACGTTATCGGCGCCCTTCATGTCCTTCTTGGCATGGGAAGGCTTCCAACGAGTCTCCCAATCATCCGTGAATTGCTCCAAGAAGGGAGCCTTCAGGTTGGTGGGCTGTCGTGATTGGAATCAGCTTCGATGCTCACAAATACATCAATGGCCATGGTCATGACACAGCAGGAAGTAGCATAAATAGATGCAAGACAGCTTGGAGGCGCGGGGCTTACAGTAAAAGTAGGGATCGCAGAGGCGACCGAGGTTGACTCTTCCACAATGGATGCGGTCGAGCCCTCGTCCTTGAGAACCTTTTGGGCATCGTCGGCAACGGCACTGCCAGCCAAGATGGCAGCAAGTGCAGCGGTTGCTGCGAACTTCATGGTGGATGTAGTGACCGTGGCGTAATGACAAGGTCGAGGCAGGTGCGGAGGCAGGAAGCTGTGCTGTTGATAACTAGCTTACGTATCCTGCAAAATGTCAGGAACTGTCTGTGGAGACAGGTGAGAGAGATATTCGGAAGGAATGATTGCTCCCAGAGCTCGACGGAGAGGAGAAGTTTCGTGAGGAGAGCTTGGGTTCTGAAGTTGGTGAATTTATTCCTTGCAAAGCTGGGCTCCCAACAGCTAGCTCTACGTGTCCTTTTTGGAAGGACCAGGACGCCGCAGAAATTGGAGCACCTGCACCTTCCGGCCGCCGCACTTGGTTTCTATCGAGTTCTGTGGACAGTGATTGGCTCAAACAGTAAGTGGGTTCCTAAAGCTCATGCGGGGACTGGGGTCATTTGCTGATGAGGCGATGGCGTCGTTGAGAACGGGCAAACCACCTTATTATCGAACTCGATAGTTGACCCCTTGAATTGATTGCAAGAGAGCAGTAGAACGAGAAAGCAAACAGCAGCGAGCGCGAGAGAGAGAGAGAGAGAGCATGAAAAGTTGATCAACGTACCTCAATGAGTTGTGGTGACGTAATTTGAAATCTGGTCAGATTGCTGACTTGTATACTAGCAGAGTAGGTTGTTCTGAAACATCGACGTTGAGCTTGAGGCCACAATTTACCAAACAAGTTAGAGAGCAAGACAGATTAAATAATAAGTATAGAGTTTGTGCTAATGACCGCCCAGGAGCATCTTCAATATAGGTTCAATCACAGCTTTCTACAGCTCTGGGAATTGTCTGCATTCATTTCAGTGCCAATGAATACAGCTATGAATCGAGGCCAATTGGCGTCCTAGAGGTAGTTATTGTTTCTATACATGTCATTATCTCGCGAATACATACTCCTTGGGAGTACGTGGGTCTCACAGCGAACTAAAGCCAATTTTTGACATTTCACCACACCGCACAAGGCCAGCGCAACCTGAGTGGGACTGATGAAAAATCGTTGCGTCTCCCTGATTGAACATTACCATGAGCCAATGAGAGACGATGACAATTGTTGAATTTAGCCTCATAAGACTTTAATACACTACAACTGCATTTGTCTTGATCAGACTCCGAGATTTCTTTGCCTTACTTCCGCTGACCCTTCAAGTTCTGGCAGTCAAAGGCCACCTGTCAAATTGCTCTAATCTTATTACCCCGCGTTCATTCGAAGTTCCCATCCGAAGAGGCTCTGCGTGCAGTGCCGCTTGCAAAAATGACGAATCCGGAGAGCGCCCAGCAGCCGACTACCGACAACGACCAACTTGTTACATCAGAGGATCAGAACCACCCAGCCAACCTCATTCCGTCGCTATGCGCCAAGTTTTGGACTCTGGGTTGGGTGACAGGAACTGGTGGAGGCTGCTCCATTCGTGACGAGTAAGCAACCAACTCGCCTTCTCCAATTTTCGTTTGCATAGTTACAAGTTGGTATTCCAACGGAGCACCAACTATAATATGTACCCCGGTGAGGGCAATTGAAGCTTACCACTTCCCCCCCCCCTGGGTAGTGATCTGGTCTACATCGCCCCATCAGGAGTCCAAAAGGAGCTCATGAAAGCCTCTGACCTCTACGTCCTCGCTCTATCCAAGCAGACAGACCTGAAGAACCGTGTCTACCTGCGCGCGCCGCCCTGTGGCAAGCCATCGCAGTGCACTCCACTGTTTCTGGCAGCATTCACGAAGCGGGGGGCGGGCTGCTGCATCCACACGCACTCGCACTGGGCCGTGTTGGTCACGCTGATCCTGGAGACGCGGGGCCCTGGATCTGACAAAATGTTTGAAATCAACAACATCGAGCAGATTAAAGGGTTCGGCCGAGGTTTCCGGAAGCAAGGAAACTTGGACTTCCATGACACGTTACGCATTCCCGTCATCGAGAATACGTCTCACGAGGAGGACCTCACTGAGTTTCTGGAAGAAGCCATGGATAAGTATCCGGATACCTATGCTGTGTTGGTTCGCAGACATGGTGTATATGTTTGGGGTGACAACGTGCACAAAGCTAAGACAACATGCGAAAGGTACGTGATCTTGCATGCGTCAACGCCAAAATCAACCTGCGCTGACTTGACTCCGGTCAGCCTCGACTATCTGTTCCAGTTAGCAGTTGAGATGAAGCAACTCGGCATCCCGTGGTTGAGTGATATCCCCAAGGTTAAGACGGCATCAGGGAGGTAGGGACCAAACCACAGAACGGTCAATAGAAAACTTGATTTTGCCGTCTACTCAAATTTTGGACTTATACAAGTTCAGCTCTAGTATATCGTGGAACTTTCTCATACACCATCATATCCATGACCCAAGATCATACAAGTCCAACTTCATTACTGGTTTCATTACATCCTCTAACACCCACCCACCAATGACTCTCTTCACAGAGCAAGCATAGCAACCAAAAAGCCGAGAAGGCCCACCGGTGCCGCGGGTGAAAAGAGCATGCCGGCGGCGCTCGAGGAGGTAGATGTGGCAGACGACCCAGTGCCGGATTCTGTAGCTGAGCCGGCTTCGATAGTGCTGGAGCCGACAGTTGTCTCAAAAGTGGTGGAGGCATCGGTAATGGTGGACACAATAGCAGTGACAGAAGCGCTGCCAGTGCCAGTGCCAGTGCCAGCGGCGGTGGCAGTGGCTGCGGAGGCACCGCCAGTGGTGGAGTAGAAGTACTGGGCAATGCAGCCGTCGACACAGCTGCCGTAGGCGGTGTTGTCGGCGGCGCTGCCGCTGCCCTGGTCGCAGTTGGCAACGCACTCGGTCGTGGCGTTTGCGGCGGCGTTGTCAGGGCTCGGCACGGTAATGCACTTGGCTTGGCAGTTGACGTCGCCAGATTCGCCTGTGAGAGAAGTAGAGTCAGTAACATGATTCGCAGTGGAAAGTTTCCAGTGCCTGGTTACTCACAAGCCTTGAGGCAGTTATCAATGGCAGCCTGGACCGAGTTGGTTGGAACAGCGCTGGTAGTCGTGGAGGATACGCTGGTTTCCCCAGTGGTCGACTGTGCGGTGGCAGAGAGCGCAAAGATGCCAGCGACGATGATCGAAGTGAAACGCATGGTGACGGTGTGGTGGTTGTATGTGTGTGGGTATTAGATAATTAGGTATCGGGAAAATCTATCCAAGGTTTTATACGGCAAGAGTTGTGAGAGCGAATGTAAATGCTGAGAGGATGATGCTCCAGATATAACAAACGATAGTTTCGTGGATCAGACAACAAGACAAGACGGAAAGCAAAACAAAAAAGGAATTGGAGAGGACCACCCGATTAGTTAAGTACCTACCCCCATGAGAAAATTGTTTCCTGTCCGGGGAAGGAGAAGGCAACCGCCCATCATAGTGTCACTCCCATGGGCCATCATTTGTTGGCGACAAGGGGCCATACAGTCAGTTCACGGAAAAAGAAGCGCCATGCAACAACTCTTGGCCCAATGTCTTAAGACGGTCCTCCACATTTCGGTTCGCACGTCCATGCGCGAAGAGGGATCTGTCCAATCCCTGCTTCCGGACCTAGCGGCCTGGGTTGTTCATGGTTAAACCCCAGTAAGCTGATTAGGATGTCCCTGGACTGAGCCCTCGAGGCTCAATTTAAATTACGAGAGCTCATTGCAGCCGTTCCCGGTAGTGATAATAATAACAATAGCCATTCCTTAAAATTGAAATATAACCCGAGCATGTATCATCGGCGATTGGGAGCAGCAGATGTCATCGGGACTCTAGCAGAAACGGGGGAAAGGCAAGCCGCAAAGTTACATGTGACCTCAAGCTTCGATAGGGCGGTTTGTCATTGTTTTTTTTCGTGGTGCTGGCTGTTTGTGGGGACGGAGGAGGAGAATCATCAGATCGGTGTGCTGATCTCCCCCAACTTATTAGCTCCATATGCACAGGATGCAGGGGCCTACATGTCTTTATTTTCGAAACACACGTTCATCAATCTATGCAACTTGCTCGTCAGCGTCAAATCTTCCAGGCCAACTTATTATGGTGCTGTGGAAAATGCCAGCCAAAAATCCATCCACCTGGAGCACTGTGACTGATGAAATCCAACAACGCAACGCGTTTGGTGGTAGTGGCGGCCCATTGACTTCCACCTTGATATCTTGGCCCGTCTTGCGTGGTAGCCAAACCCCATCATTTCACGCGATGGAGCGTGCGGCCGAGCCGTCGTCCGTCATCCGTTGGAATGGGCATGTGGCCCACAGTAAAATGTAGCCCCATTGTACAAGCGTCGAAAGGCCTGGAAACGCAACTTCGTCGAAAGATTCACATTCAGCAGTCTCTCCATGTTTGTCCACGTTAGGGATCCCCATGTTGTGCCTCGTGACCCGTGATTCCTCTAGTCCTCGCAGCAGAATATGCAAGCAAGTCCCACTGTATAGGAATTCGATTCGCCCCTAAGCGCAGTTGCTGGCGAACAACACGACAAAAGTTGGTGTTGCGAAAACGGGCACTGGGGAGAATACGAGGCGCGCTTGCTGTTAGCGGTGCTATCAAGTACTGTATCCCACCAATGGTTATTGTCCAATGGCGTGGATTCTCTTCTGCAATCCTTAATGCCCGTGTCCATGCTCGTATTTTGAGTCCCTTTCTTTACAGCATCGTGGCAACATTTCCACGTCACCATCCATTGTTGCTTGAACTTATTTTACACCTTTGGCCTACGGGTACACAAGACTTCTTTCGTCGGATCATCACAATTCTCACAATTTCAAAAAGACGGGTCACACAGAAAAAGATGGGTGCAGCAGCCGGCCAATCAGAAGTGAACATGAGGTTGCGCAAGCTTCGGAGATCCGACGAAAGAATGTCCACTGGTCTGCCTTCATAATGAGGTAGGTTTTCACAAGCTCTACCTGAGTGCTTCGTGAAATTATGAGACAGTAATGTAAGTTCCGTGGAGGTAAAAGCTGCCGTTTGGCTCCGTGTTTTCACATGACCAGGGATTCACCGGATGAGGGATTCACCGCAAATAGATTGCTCAATCGGCACCGTACTAAATTAGGTGTATATAAATACCCGTTGATGGCATTATCATCATGCCAATTACTTATGGACGGATAACTCAGCATGCTCATTGAGTTTTAATTAGATTGGTATCTGCAAGATTCATCGACACTTCCTTCGGCAAAATGCCAGTGTACGACCCAATTGATAATTGCCATCTTAGTAGTTGGGACTGGGGAATGGTAGCTCAACATTACACAGATCAACAAAATCTTGTATCCGAGTCAAGTACCTTAGCCACGAACGAACACTGATATTGTCAATACTTACAGTGGAGTACAAGTCCAAGTCAAACACATGAAATCAACACTCCTCAAGAACACTGCTCATGAAATCCTCAACTCATCATTCGACAACGGACAAGAAATGCGAACCACCCGCACATCAAAAGCCACCTTGTTGTTCGGCCGATTCGAATCCCATAGGACATCGACTCGTGTTCTTGAACTTAGTCTTGATTTCCAGCTCGCGCTTCATTCGCTCTTCCTTCTCCTGACGCTCTTGTTCGGTTTTGATGGACTCTACTCAAGCCGCTTCAAGCGCACGCAGGGCATCGAGCCGGGCAGAGTCGTCTGTTTGTCGCCCGACCTTCTCATTCGCGGCGTGGAGCTCACGCTCGAGTTGCTTCCAGCCTGCATCGCGGATACTATCTGGATTGGTCGAGGCCAGCTTGAGACGCTTCCTGGGCTCGTCTGGTTCGGCTTGATCAATATGTGCTCGTTCCGTCGTCATTGTCAGAACGGTAGACGTCTGCATTTTTGGTGCCGCTAGAGTTGCTTCATACTGATCCGCATAGAGAATCAGCATAGAGAGAATCAGTAGGTGGGACACATGTGACAAGAGGCCCTCTCGTTCGCTCCTTTTTCATGAAATCCAGGCCATTCACCGGCGCATCCTCCCATATAGTCTTGTTGGATTTGCCGTCGTCGTCTTCATAGTCTCAGCAAAGATTTGCTTTGAAAGAGTCTGTACGTCACGGGTATTGCCCTACGAAGGCGTTCGCGTCGACGTGCTGAATTTGGCCAATGGCTTGCTCTCCAGAGTAGGAGAAACCGCCAGCTCGGTAATATCAAGCTTCTTCATCTTCAGGAGGTTCAGAAGCAGACCGTAACAATGTTGAGGGTGTAGGTTGCCGAAGAGATTGTTTCCGGAAATCTGCTGACAAAGATATGGCTTGAGGATGACAAGATAATCCGTCTTGCAGCCCTGCTGACCAAGGTATTGAGATCCCTTCAAGACCATCTCGGCTTCAAATGGGTTCTGTTTACCGGCAGCAGCACTCTGGTCAAGCCTGTCGACCAAAACCTTGTGTTTGGCTTCCGGATACTTGTGGTTGAAAAATAGGACATCATGCTGAAACCCACGCAGGCTCGGTCGATTCTCTGTGCCTTTCTCGTCCTGAAGATTCGGGTAGTTGTGGCGAATGAGCTCTGAGATCTGCGGCCGCATTCCATGCTGGCTTAATAGTGTTAGTGTTTAATGACGACGCCTTTGCATGATTAGTCTCTCAAACAGCGATCGATCTAGATCGTAGCCTTTTACACACTCCACCGTCAGTTTGAAGTTCTTCACTTTCGGTCTGAGTTGTTTGTGGACCCCGATCTGGATCAGCTGCTTAGTGGTTCGGCTCATTGCTGCAAGGATATGGCTCTCGAGAATTTGGCCGGCCTCCTTCACTAGTATGATACCGGGTGCAGCAGCTTGTATTTCTTGGGCGTATATTGAGGCCGGTGTAGTCGTGCAACCAATGACACGCTTTCTCCGAAGGATTTGCTCAGTTTTCTCCTTGCGGAGACTTTGGAGCATCTTCTGCTGCTTTGTTGAACGCGGCGATCTGGCAGACGAGGGTGTTCATTTTCTCTTCGTGCATCTCTTCTTGCCACTGTTGGATCTTAACCGACCGCGCCTCTGGTTTCATTTCCCAAACACCATCGCAAAGAGACTCAGACTTTGCTTTCGCAAAAATGCCTGCGTCTCTTCCTCTTGACCATCTGGCAAGACACCGGTCCTCAGCCATCTGAAGGCCGTGCTTTCCTACGAGAACCTCACCATCTTCTGCTTCTGGAACTGAGATGGCGTCACGGAAATGGCGATCCATTTCGGAAAATTCGATATGCAAGAGGATGTGGGTGTAGGTGCCCCGATCCTGCATGTAAGTCTCGAATGAGTCTTCAAATCGTTCAGCCAACGTCTTAATCTTGTCCTTGTCAATAATCTGATCAGGCAATGTCAGGGGGAGAGTGCGCGTTGTTGATTTTGACCCAAGTCGCACGATCGAGCCAAACCCGGTACAAATACCCATTAGTTCTTCTGGAAACTTGTCAGCGGCATGATTTGTAGAAGATAAAACAAGAATCTTCTCCTCTGTTTTGTCGAGTAGAATCTTTCCAAGCAGAACGCCAAAAAGGGATTTGCCCGTCCTTATCTTCTCTCAGCAGGTGTCAATCTAAATAGACCCGTGGGTGAACTTACCAGGAGGGCCTTGAATCAGAGCGATCTGGTGCGTAAGTGCAGATAATAGAGCGTCAATCTGCGATTTGTCGAGGTTGATTTGCTTAGATGTTCCTAGCAATTCTTCAAGGTCGGATTGAGACCCTGTCGCCAAGAGAGTGTCGGAGACTTAATAAGGGCGGACGGGAGAAAGGGAAGACGTCTCCGTATACACCAGCAAGTCGCCATCCAATTCGATATGAATCTTCTTCTGTAGCCTCTTTAGTATAGGCACATAAGCGAAGAGCGGCGGGGAGACCGGGAGAAAGTCGAGGGTTCGTAGGCGCAAAGCGAGAAGGACATGCTTCGGCGAAGAAGGATTCGACAGACGCGGACACAGACAACGTATAGAGAGGGTCAGCTTGCCTTCGTTTCTATCAAGAGTTGCAAATGCAAAAGTTTGTTGTCTTGCAAGAGGCATCCAAAGCTTTGATATCGCAGAAATGCTGACGACTTCAGGAGTTCTTTCTTCCTCTTTTCGAAGCTCGCACCCTCCATGCTGAGAATGTCGGCACGGCATCGCAAGATGAGCGTGCATGGCCGGCCGGCCTTTCTGCATTGCAACGTTGTCAATGCCTTCCAGTACTAGGTCGTTAATAGGAGTATTTCTCCAACTGGTCTTCTTCTTTCCGCTCATCGCAGACTTGATCGTCTCGCATTCCTGCCATCATATCTTCCGTCAGAAGCCACCACCAGTGTAGAGGAGTGTCTGACAAACGGTCGTTCTATGCACTCAAGTTCTGGCCATGTTGGGAGGATACTAATGTCGTGATAGTTGACGAAATCATTATCGTGTCGTCTGCCGGGTCCAAATTTGTTGAGATCGCTCTCTGTCCCCTTGTGGGTATTTGAGTCTCCAGCGATCCGACTTTCTGAAAGAGTCCCTGGACCTTTGCAGTGAGCGACTCTACCGGCAAGTTGTTGCCACTTAAGAGTGACTGTGCCGTCTCTCGAAACGGGGAAGATTGTGCTGGAGTTAGTATGACCATTTGTGATAGCCAAGCAAGACCTTCGACTGTCACTGCATCGAGACTTTTTGCTCTGTCAAGTCGTACTATAGCGGTCCAGAAAAGGGGTGGCTCCACCACCACCAGCAACACTTCGTTCAACAACTCGCCATTGCAGACTTACTTCAATGATGAGTCGGAGAGAAACTTGAGGAGTCTCAAACCCCAGTTGATGACTTTTCATATCATGTCAAAAGTCAATACCATGTGCAATCCTTCTGGGTGGTGATGGATGAGGCTAGCCGGTCGATGCAGTCTGGTTTGTCGGTTCCGTTGCAGATGCCTCGAGAAAGGTCTGCACATCTGAATTACGCCCAATTTGCCAGGTGCCTTCGTTATTTTGTAGAATATTGTGTTGAGCTTCCGCGATCGGTCATCAGCTTGCTGCTGAAGGAGTTGGTGCTGACCTTGGAGTCGGCCTTGGGTTTGACCCAGGCCAATTGCCTCTTGGTCGTCCGTGATACACGATTGTGGCTTAGCTTTAGCTTCTCTTATCTTCAAGAAGAAAGGGGCCAAGTTTAAAGTTATATATGCAAGCCAATTTGTTTGTTGTTTTACCTATTGGTCGTGAGTGACGTCTTGCTGTCCATCAGTATCACTCGTTAACAACATGGAAGCCTCGCGGATTAGATGACACAAGTGTCAGCCTCCCGCATTTCGAACACTAGCTGGGGAAGGATAGAAGCAATGTGCCAAGACTTCTTGCTGGTTTTCGGTTTCCCAGAGGAGCAGATCATCCGTGATGTTCCTCTCTTGAACATCATCAAACAGCCCAGCTTTGTGATGCGCAATCACAAATCCATAAATCCGTCTAACCTCCAGGCGTGGCAGATGTTCGGCCTAATCGATGAGCTCCTATACTTAGATCTCATCTTGATTTCCATAAGTGAATCTTGAGAGACAATACGGCCACTTGATGTCGATGGATTCTTCCCTGGATAGGTTTATAACCCAATGGTCATGTCTAGGAGATGGGATCATGGTTGCCTTGGACGTCTCTGCGGTTGCCATTGCGCTGAAGCGAACGATGAGGTCCATTCCGCCAAACCGGTATCTGACAAGCCGCCGATGGAAAGTTGTTTCAACAAGATCCGGATCGGACAAAGTTCAAGCATCAAGAAAGGCGTGTCCAAAGCCCTTGAGGTCCGGAATCGTCTCTCGTTTCGCGTTATGGATTATGAACAAAGCGTTTCCCAACATCTCTACGTCAAATCTAAATAAGGCATCAATGGACCTGGTGAAGCGAAGAACATCACCCAAGGAGCTGGCACAGCTGAAAATATCGATACCGGTAATGTCGAGGGTCAGGCGGATCCTAAGCTACAGGCTGGCCTGGAAGGTCTTGTCAGAAAGGGCTTGAGCTTTCAACTGTCATGGCATACTTACCAGGGACAACAATGATCTTTGAAGTTTTAGAGTCCACCAAAGAGTATGAAGCCGCAAAGGTCACATCACTGATCTTGGCTTTAGTGACAATTGGGTTTGCAGAATTCTTGAGAGTGATCTCCGCGACGAGATTTCCAGTCGGAGCCTCTAAGGGCATGATTTAAGGGTGGGCGTTTCGTTTCTGCCAGCCTCCGCGGCGATGCTGAAGCCTGGACCCTTGGGTTTGAATGGCGGCGGGAACTATCTGAGGATACACCACTCCCGCGCCAGCTTCTGGAGCCTCGAACTTCTGTGTTGGAGGGTCCATCAGAATCCACTGAGGAGACGTCCCGACCACGCCAGCTCCCGATCCTCGACCCCCATCATTGAAGGACCTGTATCAACTGTAACCCCCCCCAACGCATCGTTGAGATTCTTTGTAGGCGATTCAAAAGATGAAAAAGCCACAAGATGCACATTGAGGTAATAAAAGAAAAGCCCTTACAACGTGTGCTGTCGTGGCAACTGAATTCGAATCCCATATTGAGGACTTAGTGCGAACAGCATTCTTCCACGGAGCAAACGGTTAATCACGCGTAGGAGCTCCCGATTATCTATGACCCGGTTGCCTCACGCACTCGCCCATGAGCGGCGGGATTCGCTGGCTCTGTAGCTTGTTGGTGAGGCCTTCCACTGCTCGATGAACTGGATCCTCAACCGTTGGGTTCAGGGTTTGCCGTAAACGAGGTCCATTCACGAACTTTGTGACAAGTTAGGATAGACAGAAATGCATCTCAAAGTGAGGCCCATTTCTCACGCAGTAGAAAGGTGCGTTTGTGGCTGGGTTGTTTTGGCTGGAAAGTGCAACACACAAGTGGTATCCAATCGGTACAATTTAAGCTGCCTTATTAGGCCAGTCCGAGTGTACGGCCGGCCGCACGTATTCTTCAAACCGCAAACCGACTGCTTGTCATTTCTCGTCGTTGCGACAATTGGATTCGGCGAAAGTCTGAACTCGGAATTTATCAACTAGGTTAGCTCTGCTGTAACGGGAAGGCGCCTCCTGTATGTACTCGACCAGGTTCAATTCGTAATAACGAATTTGCTTTGAAGCAAGACGACTGGATGTTCTTGTGGTCTAGCTTGCGGCGCCGAAACCATATGTCTTGCGTATGCAAGTCATTGTTGTGGCAACGAATGTCCATCCCTTCTCTTCTCATCGCAGGAATCCTTCGCATTTTGCTCCTCCCCGGCTCATGAGCTTTCCTAACGATCTGGCTAGAGTTGGCCACAATGGCTGAAACTACTCTGATAGTTTAGCGATAGTTCAACTTCCACTTGCCTTAGTGGACAGGAGAGAGGTCCTTGAAATCCTCAAGGCTGCTTTAATTAGAACCGGGGTTTTGTTGACGACGTCTAAGCTAAAGTAGGACTGTCTTCGCATCGCGAAACTGTGTTTCATTCGTCAGGTCTAAGTTCTGGGTCGCATCTCTGGCTTGGGGGTTCCCTTGGATGGTCTCGCCTTGCACGTCCCCTTTCCAAGCTAAAGGCTGAGTCTCAAGTACGAAGAGCTGAAGTCAAAGCATAAACAATAGAAGTCCGGGGTTGATAGAGATCTGTGGGTTGTTGAGACAGCAGCTGCGCTTCGCATTGCATGAGAATGATGCGCACGCAGCTAGCCCGTCGGCGACACAAAGCGAACACACGAAGTTGGGACCTGTGCCACCCATCTACACTGTACATAGTGATAAGTTTACAATTGGGATTGTTGAGCTGAGCATCTATGTCAACAGCTAAAATATCTACGCATTGGCCCGTTAACCCTCTAGATACTTTTAACATACCTTACCCAAAATCCAGTCCCAAAGTGTAGCTTCAACTGACAATCCTTCCCTAATGTGTAAATATACGACAGGCCTTCAAATCGGCAACGAAAGGTAAAGCGCAAAACAAAGGAATACACCAAGCCCTCATCGCCAGGTTCCGTGGATCTTGGAGCGTCGACTCCTCGTCTTGAGGCCGACATCTCCATTGACCATGAGACTTTTCCATCTCCTTCCGATACTGCTCCTATCCTTTCCTAAACTCCGCGCACATTCTTGCCAGTCTGTCTTGGATAGTTTGAGCTTTTCCAGAACAAGCTCGACAAGTATGCGGTCGTCCTCTGTGCTCCATGTCTCTCCATCCGCCTCGACCTCGACTCCTGTGCCTTCTGCTTTGCTTTCGTTTTCCGCACTGGTGTGTAGATTGTGGAAGTCTGATCGCTCGAGGCCGAGTGGTATTTGTTCTGGCGCAATTCGTGCGCGTTTTGGTGTTGATGGTCTGGCGCAAATAGCCTCTTTGTCTTCCTCGCAACTGTCGTTATTCTCAATGTCGAGGTCGCTCTCGACATCATCGTCACGACCTATATCGTCTTCAACTCCTCTCCGCCTCTTTTTGAGGCCGCGAGGCGCCGGGGCAGATCGCTTCACAATCCTCTTGGGGGCCATGAAGTCTCCATTTGTGTCAGTCTTGCGCGATCGCAGACGGAGTTTCAGTGGTGACAAAGTTGTATTGGCCATCGGAGGAGAGAGTAATTGGGTTGTATTGCGGTCGCTGTTTGTCGCGGGTGTTGTGAGTATTGATTGCAGTGCGCGGCATGTTGTGAAGATGTTGCCGATAGTGCTCTGCGTCGACAGTGGAGGACTAGCCGGGGGTGAAGCGAAGAGCGACGCCTGCAGTCGAGTCATAGGTGGTTGCGACGTATCGCATGAGAGCGCAGATGACATTAGCATTTTGATTGTTCAATCAACTCCAATAGTGACAACGTGCGCAAACGTGGTGGGTTGTTGAAAAGGGTATTGTCGCAACTGAGTAGTTGCGACGACAGCGCAGTCGGGGTCCCGGTCGGCCAGTGGCGATGCGCGCGCGCAGAGTACGGTAATTGCGACGTTGTTTCAAGTTGCAGGTTTTGTTGTAAAATGTGTAGCAATTGTCAAATCGATTTGCGACTGTTATTGCGACCAGGCGAAGAGTTGTTTGTGTGCGAAAACGAGTTGTCAAGGCAGCGGGTTGAGTTGGGTGTGGTGTGGGTTGTGAAGAGGAGAAGAGCTTTGGGGACCAATTTGGGGCGACAGGAATTAATGCGCCTAATAAGAGCCCCGAAGGCCTTGTTCAACGCACTACGCACTCGGCGAACCTGGCTCACCTAGGTTGACACTGGGTAAAATCTACGTCGTGCCTCCCAGCCCACTCCGACAACCCCCCGGCCTCTAATTGGTGATCTTGGCCCCATCTACAAGGAATCCTAGCTAGCGCAAATTAGCGGTCGATCCCCGAAGTCACTTTTCTGATCTTCGAAAGGTATATAGGCTCTCTACCGAGATTTGAAATTGTAGAAGAAAGTATTAGGGGTTAGACGAGCGAAGCGAGAGCTACCAGCAAATATTTTCTTAAACTCTTTATGAAGCGAGACGATAGTATTAGGGTATTTCTAGATATTAATTACTCTCTTTCCTTAAAATCCTGAGCTAAGTATAAACAGGCTCCTTCTTTTAGCCATATATGATACCCTATTTATCTAATCGTCGCTCTTCTCTTGTAGGAAGTTAAAACCGTGCTTATTCTCGCTGTTACAAATGAATATCTACGTGTGCTATATCAGATAATTTTCGAGGCTCTATGATCATTTAACCCGCTAAATACATAAGCTAGTTATTATATAAAAGGCGCCTAAGACACCGGCTTTAGTACTACTATAATATAACTTGAATCATTATATTAGAGTTTATACTATATATGTAGCCTAGAATGCCGTAACTCACGAGGTCTCTAGGAATATATGCTATTGAGTATGCTACTTGTTTATTTGTATGGTCGGCTGGTGTAGTTGGTACAGTTTAGGATTACGAGCATCCTAGCCAGTCGACCGTCAAGCACTACGTCGGCGGAATATAACTCGACAGCCGGTCCAGAATTCGAATCGTTAATCCGACCCCTTATCAGACCTCGCCTATCCGATAACGCTCGTCGGCGAACCCGTCCCCTCACGATAGAAGGCGCGCAGCACGCCCTCTCGCCGCGATTCTTGCGAGCGTCTAGACCACGTTACGGTCTATCCACTTGAGCGTATGGTTAAGATGTATACGCTCGACGAGAACCCCAATTAGCAGATACTACGACTTGTCGCGACAAAAAATAGTCGAGCATCTTCTGCACATCAGCAGCATCCCACCCTTGAGGACGAATTTAAGTGCCACATTACCACACTTATCGGTAGTTCAGGCAGGGGTTGTAGCACAGACTTAGGGAGGGACAGGAGGTTTAGTAGTCGTTTGGCTACAAGTTTACCTGTATAACCGCCCGACGCGGCTTAAGGGCCCGCTATATCATCTATAGCCCCTTAAGAGAGTACTTGTAGAGGTACCGAGGGTTAACACCTACGGCGTATTTAATATTATTATTTTATTTGTATGCGGAGGTACTTTAGATACTAGCTCATGATTTTGTAGGGTGGGGCTGTAATTGCACTAACATTTGAAATGCTGTAGGAGGTACATAGATTTCAGCCCGTATCAACCTACGTGGGCCGGGGCGCGAGAGGGTCCTGAGAGTGGGCCACTGATACCCGACAATGTATTCAAGTACCCAGATACCTGCTGAAGTACGGGCGGGCCAGTAGTGTGGGGCTCTGACCGCTGGTGCACACCTTGTGCAAGGGGTCACCTCACACCTATCCATACACCGTAGATGGTACCTGGTGCCAATCTCTTTTCTCTCGAAAATACTGGCTGCGGGAGAGCCCACGAGAAGGATCGAGTGCTTGGACCTGCTGATCAGACAATCTCATGCGGGCTCTGGGGTTTACGACGGCATTCCTCGCCGCAGGGGACCGGGAAGACACTCCAAGCTTATCCAATCTTTTGAGTTTGGTATTGACAGCGACATCTGACCTAGTGATCTTCAGCGATGGGCTCGAGTCATCAACGGTTCCATCTGCAACCGTCCCCAGCGGGCCCCTAATTCTCAACGTCTCCGTTTTCTTCACTTTGAGCTCCGAGTTACGCCATGTCCAGGACACCCTCGGATCCCGGATGGTCGGTGAATATGCCATATATTAAATATGTTTTGGCGAGACAAGCCAGGTAAACGTCAATGCCGTACCACGCAAGGGAGGGATGGAGGGAGGGAGGGAGGTACACGAACGAGGCAGGGATGGACACCAAGGCAGGGATGGACACCAAGGCCTCGATCATTCGCTCTGAACGTCCGACATCTGCCTTTTCTCCGATGACTAGGTTTGCGATGGACTTAGGACAGATTCAATACGATTTGCCAGTTGAGATCTAGACTGAATCTCAATTTCCAACTTCACCTCGCACCGTAACTCACCAGGTGCATAGTTGCGAATTTGGTTTTCTATTTCGATAGTCTTGGATGATAATGTACTCTGCGTTCATAGGTGCTCCTGAAACGTCCGAGTCCGCCCACACTGTAACCAATCCTTGCATGATTGATAATGCTGCTGTTCACGCTTGAAGTTTTTATGAAGACCTAAGACTCAGGCGTGATTATGATTGTATTACTTTTGAAGATGGCTTCATTGCCAATGTGCCAAATCCTGGGGGTTCTGATTGACTGAATATCCGGCTGATCTGGAGAACTTGGATCTCTCCGTAACCGATAGATAAGGCGTGTCTCGACTGCGAGTCACCTGTGGTGCGACACAGCATATGGGGCAGTGTTGCTAACACTTGCAGATAGTCGCTGACGAGTTTGCCTATCTATCCTCGAGGGAATGTGCGCGATATCTTGGTCGGCTGGCTAAAAGCGGGTTGAGTGCGGGTTCAGAGTCAGCGACACAGGAATAGAGCGAAGTTGAGAAGACGCGTCGACCGCGACAAAGTCGCGTCTTGTCTTCACGAGTTTAATTAGGTGCATGAAGCAACTGACTAATCATATATTCCCCTGACTAAGACTTCTCGCGCTCGCTCTCCTATTGGCTCTATTCTATATGGACCCCGCAAAATCATTATCTTCGACCGAGGCGCAGCCCACCTGAACTGTTGCAACAGCCTCTGGTGATCTTCGTCATCGCAACCCACCCAGTTTCTTGCGTCTCACACCATCTTCAGAAGAGTCGGCTTGCTGGGACATTCTTCTTATGTGATAAGAACCACGGGAAATAGGGGGCCTGAGGAGTTTTGTTGAGAATTCATTCTTTTCGTCGAGTCCTGTGCGCCTTTCGTATCCCGTCGTACAATAGCAAGAATCGGCAAGCATTGCCGGTGAACCATTACACTAACCTGGCCGCCCTAAGCTGGTGATCGGCTTTGTTCCATGCGCCCATCTCTCTTTCTTTCGTCATAGAGGTTGGTTGATGATTTCGGGGTCCGTGCAACTTTCTTCCTAGAACGGGTATACGGAATATAGTAGAGGATGTGATCATTCTCGTTTGGGCCTCCATTGTCAACACTGTCCATCTCTGCGGACGCAGTGAAGCTAGGTAACTCCTGCTAGCCAATGTGGTTGCCACCAAATATCCAGGTCGGCGCTCCCGAGTCACTTCCGGGTGGTTCAACAGTGTCCGTAGTTGGGAACTATAGACGGTCTCGAGGTGCAACGTGGTGGTGCTCCAGGATATATCTGCGCCCTGAAGCACGAGCCTTTGGTATCCTCAGGTGCAAAGCTCGCGTTAATACTGATAAGTCCCTGCGCAATCATCGATTGGACAACGTAGAAGGTACCGTATCTAGGATCGTGCTTACATTGAGTCGAACGACTATATCTTGGCTCTATTAGATGGACCTCTAGCATCTATCTTTCTGTCGAAACCCCAGTTGATCGCCATCGTCATGGTGATGAGGCTGACTGTGAGTTTGTCCTCACCAAAGTAGCCCTATAAACATAGACCCGACGTGCAAATAGCGGCCATCCCGTATCACAGTCTTTTACCAGCCGACGGATATCTCGGTTTCTCAACTTCAAATATGCGACTACCCAGCCTTCAATCCCGATCAAAGCCGCGGCTTTACCTTGCCCTATACTCCCGGCTGAAACACCCAAACTCATACCACTATGCACTCCACATCCTTCTCAAATACCCTTCGATGGGTGCCGTTCCAACGGACGGCTCAAAGAACCACTGCAAGAACATCATGCAGGCCGCAGCAGACGGCCAAACCATCAGCATACCCTGGGGTCTACAAGTCAACTCCAGTTGGCCTGTCTGGCGACGCTAGGCTGCTCTGACGCGTACTCATCAGCAAGATATCGAGAAACGGCATTGCCAATGAAAAAGTGAAGGACATACTGGAATACATCATTATTCTCCAGGATTACCCATCGCTCAACTGCTTTGAGTGGTTCAGGTTGGCAACTGAGAGCCTTCAACAGGCTAGGTACCTTCCGAACGACGTGGTGTGGGGATACACTTGCGTGTGCGCTGAGGATTAGTTGAAGCGGAACAAGGTTAATGGCAGATGGGGTGCCTCGCCACGTGAGTTATGCTGGGAAGTAAGGAGGTGGTGGTGTGATGCCCTCGGCGGCGAAAACCGTTCGCGGTATGCCCGTTTTCAGCGCTGCTGTTGCAGGGACGTTGAGACACAAATACGGAGTCTTTTCAAACATAGGATGAACCATGCTTCCCGGATAGCAGTGTCATCATCTCCTGCCGATATCACCTATCCTGGCAATAGATGCGGGAATTGGTTGATATCATATGCCATGCAAAAAGCATCAGTTATTGCGAAGAATCGAGGAAAATCATTTGAGCAATGCCCAGTTTTCCAGCCGATTGTGACCAAACTAAGTGAGTTCTTACAGGACTGCTTGCTTTAAGGCGACATACTTTCAGCAGGTTCTTTTCTAGTTCTTTCTGACAGTGATGACTTTGTCGGATGAGAAAGTATGGCGCAGCTTGCAAGGCTCAGCTCCAGGGCTGTAAGTGGAAGGTACGATACTTTGTGAGCCTTTGGACGAATTCATGATCTCAAGGTATTTGAATGAGCCGCACTTGCACAGTTACATAGGAGAAAGGTTTCCATCACTGCAAGAAGAAGGCGCGACACTATGTAGCTCTTGGTTTACATTCAGCTAAAGGTCACATTGGCTGGCCGCAGGGCTCTGGTGGAAACGATGCCCGGTGAACTTTTGTTCATATTTGGCCAAATTTAACATACCAGAAGGGCAAGGGCTCCATGACTGTAAGTCGAAGATACGCCATCCCATGACCTTCAACTTCATTTACATTCGCCAATGTTTGCGTCGGGTCAACCAATGTATACCTGAGGATGAAACAATGTGACTAATGATAGAATTATCCCAGTCTTGAACTTCTTTGAATAGCAAAATTTCTCGAGTGTAGTCTTTCACGATAATGATACTATGAATAATTTTCTGTCCAAGAAACTACTGTCTCAGCACCAGTAATTTTGAGTAGCTTTGGAAAAGTCACAGTCACTGAACAAAGCAACGCGGCAGAATCGTGAGAGTGAATAAAGGTACCTTAATCTGACCTTCATCGCTGTGTCTAGACAAGAGTGACTAACATTCACCAGCTTTATTATTTCACACAAGAATATTAGTTCTTCCGAACTCCGTGCTTTCCTTGTCAGGCAACGTAAACATAACGCCGTGAGAGAAACGTTAGAGTGAACTTTTGACCTTCGTCCTTACCTATATATTCAAATAAGAGTTACCAACATTCACTAGTCTTAATAATAACACAAAGTCATTAGATAATCCGAACTCCGTGATTTCCTTGTCAGACAGCCTGCAAACAAAGTGAATACAGTAATGGCTTCCCCATCCGACATGATTATTCTGTTGACCTATTCACCGGCAGGTTATCTTATGAAACACATAAAATACATCTAGGAGCTCCTCTACTCGTTCTTGCCGCCCCCAAGTCCATTTATTCCTCAGTGTTCCTCTTCACCGGAAGAATATCGCGATAAAGACCAGAAGTTCATCTAGGAGCTTCTCTACTCGTTCTTGCCGTTCCCAAGTCCATCTACTCCCCAAACATCCTGTTCGCTGGCCCGGTAGAGTATTGCATCAGCAGCTCACCTAGGGACTTCTCTACTATCCCTTCCCGCCCCCAGGTCCGTTCAATCTTCGATCATCCTATTTACCAGCACATCATTCTGTCAGACCTAACACATATAATCCGTCTAGGAGCCTCTACACTCGCTCTTGCTCTGGCCAAACACAACGATCTTTCTGCCCATAACGTCCTGCGGTTCTGCTGCTTCTCCATTCTGGATCTCGTGGGCAGAAAGACAAGACAAACGAGCAAAATTGGCAGCAACGGTTTTGACGACAAAATAATTGCCACACGTTGTTATCAATTACTGAACCATCACCAAGTATAGTTGATAACGACGAAGGCCTCGTCACACATATCATTCTCAAAAACTGAACCATCGCCTTGCGGGCTCAGTAACGTCAAAATCTTTGCTAGGCATCATTTGTAGCGACGGTTTGCATATTGACCTTATTGTTACCGAGTTTCGTTTACGCGTGCGATTCTTCACATGAAATAACAGGTCTCCGTTTACAACCCCCCCTTTCCATTTACAGCTTCGGTTGTAAAAACCAATCATCATGGACAAAGAGTCTGATAGCCAGCAAGTGGTCACCACTCCCACTTCGCTGAACTCAGGTCAGCCTGGTACAGCTCCCCATACACAATTCTGGGGAGTCACGTCAAAGAACGCCAAATGCGATCAATGGTTTGTATACTCTCTACACCCCATCATTGAGAGGCCTGCCCTCTTGGTGGGCATGCAGCATAATCCTCCAAACTTTCTCCCCCCTGCCTTCATCTCCACCAGGTGTTTTTCCGAGGAATGAGTGCTGACCACTGCATGATAGCGAGGGCCGCAATACTGGTGGTGTCATGCAGCGGTGTAACACCTGCGGTGTGACAATTTGCCAGAGATGCTATAATGAGGGCAAGTCCGACAGCAAGCACGACCTCATCACTGCCAACGTGGACTGGACGATCCCCAAGAAGGACCGTCGTGCCCGCCGGCTGGGACCTCGGATGCCTCCTGGCCACGCTCTCAGATCTATTGAGGACGAGGGCGAGGGGAAGGTCAACACGTACCCTTCGCCCTCTTCTTCCCCTGCTATGAAATTCGACGGCCATGGTCTGATTAGAGCGCCGAGCCGGGCTACATCGCACGTGCAAACATCGAACGCTGCCGATATCCCAAGGAGTCTCGCTAATATCAATGCTGGCGGTCTGATCAGAGACTCGATCGAACACGAGCACCATCGCGTGTCAGACTCGTGGCAGCCTACACAAGATGAGGCATCGAGGGCTGGGACCACCTCCAAGCGTTCTTTCGAGAGAGCGGACTCCGAAGAAACCATTATCTTAGGTGACAACGGACCCATATCCAACATTGGACAACACCAGGCAGCGGCCACCACCCCTAAGCACCGTTTCCCCAAGCCAAAGAAGCCTTGGATTCTTATGACGGATCTCGAAGAGCGCTGGCACGTGGACGACACCATAAAGGAAGAGCGCGAGACTAACGGCCCGTTGGCTGCAGTCGACATGATGGAAGCAGTGGTCATCTTGGAGGCTATGAGTCGCAACGAGCCCGTTCCGCGCTGTTGGGAGGATTGGAGCATCATCAAAAGAACCAGTATTCGGTTCTAGGAGGCCGTTGGTTCTACGAAGACTGAATCCGACTGAAGTCCTGACTGCGACCTTGGGGAGTGAGAGGTCCTCGATGAACTGGGCGTTCGCGGGTATTATTACTCGCTCTATATTCATGCGATCGCCAGTAGGATGTGTAAAACTGTTGTTAGGGGTGTCTGGATTCGCTACGTCATTTGTCTAAAGACGTAGGTGTCTCTGAGGCAATCTGAGGGAGTCTGGAGGTTGTGCTTTCCACAATACCATGTCAAGTTATCAGGGATTTGCGAGACAGTCTGGGCGTATTGAGGACTACGCTTCTCATGAAGCCGTATCAAAGCAATAGTTGTTCCACGTATAGATATTTCGATACATACAGCTTCTCAATGTCACGCATAAGGTGCATGAGCCTAATAACGTTGCGTCAGGTACAGTTTCGGGGCTCGCGGGTAAGGGCTACGAGGCTAGCTACAGGTATTCACTCACGACGATACTATAGAGAAGTAAGCCGAGAGTTCGGCGAGTAGAAGTTGATAACTAAGCGTCATTCTGCTGTATCCTCGTGGTTGCTGCTTCAAAATCGGGCATCATTCAGTCCTCATCCGATTCGCATCTCGATTCGTTGCTTAGCCGTTCACAATAACGCCTCCGTTGCAGTGAATAACCTGGCCACTGAGCGTCGAGCTATCTGCCGACGCCAAGAACACCACACACGCAGCAATTTCGCTAGGTTGTGCCGGCCGGCCCATAGGCGATGTAAATTGCTTCTGTGCCTCCTCATTCATGGTAGCGGGGATTAGGGGCGTCCACACAGGTCCCGGTGCAACGGCATTGACACGGATGCCCTTGCTGACGTACTGGTTGCTCAATCCTCGGGTGAAGGAGACGATAGCTCCTTTGGTAGATGTATAGTCCAAAAGATCCGGACGGCCGATATAGGCGTTTATGCTGGCGTTGTTGATGATGGTAGCGCCAGCCTTCATGTGTGGAAGGGCGTACTTGGAGAGGTAGAAAAAGGGATGGATGTTGGTGTTGAAGGTGTGTACCCATTGGTCCCTATATTTGTTCCAGTCAATTCCTTGAACACATCACGCAGCAAATCATTGTAGCGAGAAACTTACTCGGATAAGTCGCCAATATTCTCAACCATCATCTGGTATGCATGGTTGTTGAATAGGATATCAATCCCGCCCAGCTTCTCGACCGCCTCGTCCACAACCTTCTGGCAGTTCTTGCGCTCCGTCAGATCCAGTGCCATTAGGTGGCAGTTCTGTCCCTGCCTCTCGACCAGCTTCTTCGTCTCCTGCGAATCCTCCTCCTCATCGGGCAGGTACGCGATCAGCGAGTTTGCGCCTTCCATAGCGAAGAGGAGCGCCGTCGCGCGGCCGATACCAGAGTCGCCACCGGTTATGATGGCGTTCTTGCCTTGAAGCTTGCCGGCGGCCTTATATTTTTGCTTGCCGCCCTTGTAGTCAGGCAAGGTGTCGTACTGCGCCTGGATGGGCAGGTTGCCCTCCTTGCCGGGGAATTCCTGGTGCGTTACCGGCACCGAGTGGCCTGGAGAGAAATCAGGAATTGACAAGTCGAATTAGCGTTCCTCATCTTACCTGACTTGAACTGGTCCTCTGTCGACATGATCGGAGGATTGGTCCTTCTGATATCGTGTTAGATGTGATCGGCGATATTGTGATTGATGAATTTGTTGAGAAGACAGGTATGATGTTGTTTCCTCCAAACGAAATACAAGAGAAAGGACTCATTTATTTAAATGGGTTGTTTGGTGTCACTGAGAGCATTGCATCGAGATGCGTTGCCAAACCTCGTCCATATGTCATAATGAGGCGCTTGCCAATTAGTGATGACATCACCACGGATATAAAACCGCTTCTGACGTCGTTCTTTTAGGACCAGTTGCTCCGTTTTTACTGCAGCTGCAAGCAGCAGAATTTGGACCCTCGCATCATCGCGTTTTCCTGATCTACCAAGTTCTTTTCATCTTACGAGCTATGATGACTGCGGCCGAATGTATTTCTACTATTAACCTTCAGCTGAGGTGCTAGGATACAAGGGTTGACTTACACCGGCAACGCTACCGTAACCACCGCCCAACTATCATACTAAGCTAAGCACAAGCCTAATCCTTCCTTCGATGCGAGATCCCAAGGCATAAGTTGGATTGAGAAACTGAAATTTCTAAATGCACCGCCTTCTGGCCTGCCCCCACTTACGCCAATCCCGTCGGCCTGACACTTATCAGGACATCCCAGACGGTCCTATAAAACCTCGCAAAAAGTCTTAGCTGTCACCATATACTCCCCCATCTACGCCACATATTCTCGGCTAAGTGACATGTGTGATATACAACAGGTGTGCACCTCTACTCCCTTGGATGCAATCGTTGTAATCGAGTCCATCAAGGTTGTATCAAAGCTGAGTAGCACGTAAGGCAGAATGAAACCAGGTGATGTGCCAACTCCACTGACCTCGCGGTAAATCGTATTCTTCCAGAACGTAGGGCTGATTCACCTGTCCGGCATCGGTCCGGCGGATTGCCCGGATGCCTCAAAGTGGGGTCTCGCACGAAGGTGTAAGTGAATTGGCTTCGTGGCGGGAGTTACGAAGCTCAAAAATTGGTTGTTTAAGGTTGGAAGGGCGGCCATGATGTCAAATGGTCGTGATTGACAAGCCTGGGTGACCTGGATGACCTGGGTGAATCCGCACTCTGATACCCAGAGTACCCAGGTAGAGTTACGTGAAGTATAATAGGACTTTACGAAACGCATAACGTAGTCCACAAGCGAACGGGTCACCCAACCGAACGGGTCACGCCAACTAGCAAAACATGGAATTCAACACGATTTCGCAACCACAACGCCGTAAATCAATTAAAACTACTCAGAATACTCTTGCCCAGATGATTCTATCTCTACCTGACAGGTTCGCGCATTATGCCCGGTCTTCCCGCATACGCCACAGCGCCGTTGCCGTGGCTGGCCACGATTTGATCCAGCGCTATTTCCACGCATTTCCTGCTGTACTTGCTGCGCAACGTCCTTTTGATCTTGAAGATCTTGTACGTCTTGTGAACTAAGTGATCCTCCAAGCCGTACTCGTGTTTTTTTCGCCCTGCGCCGCTTGCTAATTAGAGCATTTGCCTCTCGAAGTTCCGCGACCTCAGCTTGGAGTAAAGCCATCTCATGCATAATACTCCGCGCTCCTTTCGAAAACTGATCGATAGCATCGTAAATTGACGTCGGGGAGCTATTTTGATGCCTGGAAATTCGAGATTTAATAAATTCGGATTGCGAAGTAGCCTCGGTTGGGTTGTTTGGCGTCCGAGAAGCCCAAGGAAGGGTTTCCCGCGTAGGGGGCCGGGAGGACGTTGGAGTCTGTAATTTCACATCCAGCTTCTCAATAACAATATCTGGGCTTAAAGGCACAAGCCCAGCCCCTTGAAAGCCTGCACGAATATTGCTTTCGGTCAGGCTCTTCTTGAACGCGTCGCAAAATGCCGGAAGAAAGTCCTCCTTTGTGATATGCGAGTCGCGTAGCAGTCGGTTTGCCATATCTTCAACAGCACTTAGCCGGGGAGGAAATGCTTGCGAATCTAGCTCAATTATCCTTTGAATAATCGTATTTTCTTCTAGTTTTGTTAAATTCCGACCGTTGGCTTCGATATTGCGACGTGATTGACGTTTTTGAAGACGCGCCTGGAGAGTAGTATTCGAGACTTTGTAGATTGTTGCAGCACGTCGGATACTAAGTGTTGAGTCATTTCTGATAGCCTGAGTTGCAAGGAGTAATTGAGATTCTTTTTGAGCAGAATCCATCGAGAATTAGTTGCGTGGTAAAGTTAGGAAGTTTAGTTCTATTTTTTGCTATGGGCGTGACCCGTTCGGTTGGGTGACCCGTTCGCTTGTGGACTACGTTACCACACCCTCTCGAGATATATATTATACCGAAGAACATCACTTCTCAAAAGGCCAAGACATAACGTGACACCAATGACAGAAGTTTTCTATTATTGGACATAGCATCTGTGGACGGGCTCGAACACAACTCCGCCTCAGATGAACTCTTTGCTTTGCAACGCTTGGACTGTGGGTCATTCTACGACATCCCGATTCGCTTTCCAACCTTTGCGATGTTCTTAAACAGTTTATTCACACCTGGGTGACTCTTTTTAAAGCTAAAAGTGAATAAATTGTTGTTCCAGCGCGTTTTCAGTAACGAGGGACTATAATTTCGTACAGCATCTAAGCTTTCGACGCCGAATTGTGCCAAGTTTATTCACTATCCTCCCGCGAGGCTGGGTTGGAAATGAACAAGTTTATGATATATACTGTGTACATGGGAAATATGTGCGGGCTATGCGGCCCTCGTCCCCTGAAGAGAAAGGGGGGAAGCACCAATCACCTTCCACCGAGGCTACCAGATCGGAATGTTCCAATCAAGTCACCAGATATCCGATCACTCTTCGATCGCCGCCTGGCTAACGGCTTCGAAGTTTTGTACCAATAATCGTCTTCGGTGGCATGAGCTAGGGCCTCCTGTTTATTTAAACACTTTATTTTTCCCTTTCTACGAAAGTTGACGTGGGTTTGGATCTCGTTTCTTGATCATATTGTTTTCGTTTTACTTTCTTAGGTCAGCTAAAGAACGAGTTCGTGGCCTATCGGGACGAGGCAAAGCCAGTCGGTTGCTTTTGATTCAAGATGGACCCCTGCTGCTTCATGTTGGTAAGCTGGCACACCAGCTAAACCCTGCAACTCAAATGGTCAAAGCTGGACGAGAGGCTCATTGGATGATGGTCAAATTTTGTTTCTTTCTGGACTGCCCAGAGAGTGATGTCTCTCAACTCGAGGGGCCAAACTCGGCATTCTTAGGGGATGCGGCATCCGATATTTGAAAAAGGGAGATGCGGGTTGAGTTGCATCTTGTCATGGTCGCCGATATACAGATAGGACCGTGTGCTCGCTTGACGGCCCCAAAGTTTCGTGGGTGGCTGCAGACACGGGTATCAGCGTCTTTGCAATATCTACTAGGGCACAATCCGCATACCACAACTAGCAGGGCCTCACGCTTGGACTAAGATCATGCCGAATCCAGTAGAGGAGCTTTGACATCCTTTCCCCTTGTGCTACGTCCGCATTCGTCGGGACATGGACAGCGGCAACTGGGTGGGCAACTTGTGACGAGGTAAATGCCGATGATGGGTCAAGCACTAAGATGGTGTGCATCGTTTGAGTTCTTACAAAAATGATCCATCGCACCTGGGGCTCTGTCTAGTCTGGCTGTCTCGCTCATACAGTTATCCTTGGGAAATCTATTGTATCCATTACAAAATAGGCTTCACTCACGTGTCCAATGTATAGTCAGGTCCAATAATCGATTACAAAAGGGGTTTATCAGCTTGATTCAATCACTGGAGTATATCGCGCTTTGGACAGTCTTCACAATGGAACACCGAAACCTGGGCTTTGACGTCAACCCGGACGGAACGCGCCTTTTCATCGTCCAGGCAGTTTTCTTGGTGCTCGTATGGATCGTCAGTCTCCTTCGGGCTCAAGTCAAGGTCTTCATAATCAAGAAGGTCATGGTGGATGACTGGATAATGCTAGTAGCAGTGGTGAGTTTTCGCCAATGCTCCTTCCGTTATCAACCACAGAGCTCTTATTGATAACAATGGCAAAAACAGCTAATTTATACGGCATACGGCATCATCGCCATCTATGGCGTAATCGCCGGCGGCACAGGAAAACACCCGAGTGAACTCACCCCCGACGGCATCGCCGCAGCCCTGAAATCCTGGTACCTCTGCGAGGTACTATACGCGCCCCTTTCGGCCTTCATAAGAACATCCATCGCCGCATTTCTCCTCCGGCTCGCGGCCGCATCGTGGCAGATCTGGGTTATCCGAGTCAATATCGGGGTCATCTGGGTGGTTTCCATTGTTTTCTGCTTTCTGATGATGTTCCAATGCTCGCCTGCCTCCTATTTTTGGGAACATCCATCTAAGCCCAACAGTACGGGGGGCTCTTGCATCATGCCAGAGGTTGTGCCGATAGCCACTGTTGTCCACGGAGTCGCCAGTTGTATGGCGGATTGGGTATTAGGGCTTTTACCTGTGGTTATACTTTGGAGGGTGCAGCTGAACCGGCGAACGAAGATCAGTATTGGATTTCTTTTGAGCTTGGGAGTTATGTAAGGATACTACACTTCATTATTGTGATGATTTCTGAATCATTGCTGACGTACTCCCAGCGCTGGGGTTGCAATGGTCGTCCGTATCCCTCTGATCAAGAATATCGCCATCACGGCCGATTTCTTGTTTGAGACGGTGTAAGCTTCTCGGATGAAAAACCACGCCATTCACAGTTTACTAATAACTCTCTACAGGAACCTAGCTATTTGGTCCATCCTAGAACCTTCCCTGAGCATCCTCGCAAGTTGTATCGCGACCCTCCGACCGCTTCTAAGAAGTTGGGATATCTCCCTGAACTGGACCAAGTGGCATACCTCTCGGTACCCTCAAAGTGCTGGAAGTATGGGCCGACGGGTGAAAATGCACAACACTCAAAAACTCCCGGAAGCCTTCACGGACTCGTCTAAGGGAAATACGCATGGCGTCAAGCTGGACGATAGCGGCTGTGGTATCGAATCAAGAAAAGACGTTTCCGATCTGCATAAATCGAAGCCTTCGCAGGACTCGGAATGGGACATCGAAAGGGGCTACTGCGATGGCTGCGATTGCCCTGATGGGACAACAGTTCAGACATCAGTTCACATCACAGCTCATCGCGTCTCGAGCGTTGAAGAGCCGGTCAACCATGCCACGTGGTGGGACAGTAAGGATTCACTGTGAAGAGATCCAATCACCTTCTCTCAACATTATTCTCCGATACGTAAATGAGCAAGAGAAAAAGAGGTGGATAGTAAGTTAGCTGTGGCTTCACCAGTGATTTGTTAGTGTGTACCAAGACCATCTGGTACTCAGAAAAAGGGTGCAGGTGATATTTGGCCGGTTCGTTGACGTATTTTATTAAAATTGGACGACAACAATTTTGATCGGAAATTACATGTCTCGAAGCACAAAGTGAAGAATGTTGTAGCTGAATACTGCTGTCAAGCTATGCCCCCATGTTCCTTAATAATTCCCGTGTAGCGCTTGCATAATTCCCAAGTACAATCAGCCCCCGATAGTCTCGACAGTTAGAAATCCTTCCTTAACTGGTGTTACATTCGGCCGACACTTCGTTGTAGTTCCCTAAACAAGAATTGTAATTCTAGAACGCAAGTCCACCAATTAGTTCACGATGATACTAGTGAGGATTACTTGTAGTACGGCATAATATTGGTATAGTGTGCTATAGCATAGCATAACAGACTCAACCCAACAGGAAAACATCCATTTGGACAGAGGAAATACTCTTGTTTTCAGGAGCGGAGGGTTTTCACCTTACCACGGCTATTCGTATAGCGGCGCTTCCTCTGGGTGGTTTCGTGGCGACCAGGAATACAAGTTTGTTCGGTACTGAGAAAACCAAGACCTACCTTTGTCAGTCGACTACTTTTCCGCAACACGAGACCCTTCGCATCATATGATTTATCTCTCAGGCAGCAATTGGCTTTGTTTGATACGTTACCAGCACCGTTTTCCGTGATAAGACAGCCCCAAGTAATAAGGATCTATACGATAGGCTCTACCTTCTAAGAGAGTGATTATCTGGAGAGTGCTCTTTACCTTTGCTTGCTCTGTTCACGGCTACTAATAGTAGTAACGAGAATGCCCGTCCAGCGCCCATTCAAGAGTTTAAAGAGTCCCGTCATCCCTATGCCGACCAGTGACTTCGGAAGCTTGCTGTTTCTCAGAACATACAAGTACTAGATTACTTAGGTGCAAGGGCCTTGCCTCCTCACGGATCGCCTGACGCTATACTCGCCTATAATAGCTTGCATCGCTACTGACTCATCACTGAAAGCCGTCACTCATGTAGAACAGCAGGCTACAATACGACACCTGGCGAACACGTTCTCAATATTCCATTGCCGCTCTGTGATTCTGAGCCGTGAAATTGGGGGAAGATATATGATATGTGGACCAAAGTGCTCGTAATTGATTGCTTCTATACAGGGGTAATACTTCTGCGATCAGCGTTCCACCGTCCTCCTACTGCAATGACGAAGCCAATACCACAAACGCCATATATTGATGCTGATACGAGTAGGAAACCCAAGCCGCCTGCACACCCACTGATACGTAGCGGTGGACAGTATGATTGACTTCGCACACTCGGGTGTCTATTAAGGGTCGCTGTTCAATGCTAACTCGGTTCCGAAGTCGTCCCAAAACCACCCCAACCAGTGACTCGCCCAGCGTCTCCACAAACGTGGACCATCGTGTTTCTCGAATCGTAGGCAAATCGACAATTTTACTATTTCAGGTTCCTTATATCTGAGGAACCCTAACTTGGTTTTCCTCCCCAGCTCGCCGTCGCTGACGCGGTGAATAAACTGAGCGATGCGTTTCCCCTACAACGCTATCGAGCCCCTTCTGTTTTCGCGGACGTGGAGCATGCCCTGGAGGCCGCAGAAGACGAGGAATCCCTAGCAAGACGAGGTTAGAATCGTACGTGATGCGCATCTACTTCAAATGCACAGAACATACCGCGTATACGAGCACGGCGATGAATACTGTCGATGCCACAGCGTCCGTGTTTTCGGGGTCTTCGGTGCCGCCTGCTAGCTCGTGATGCTTGGATTTAAAGAGGGCGCCGATAATGGAGAGGATGACGATGGCGAATGCGGATACCACAACACTAGAGTCGGAGGAGAGATGGTCAGCCAGGCACGCACTGGGGGATGGAAGCCTCGTGGACCGGAGGTAAAGAGGCAGCACTCACCAAGACCATGCTTGCATGGCACTAACGACAGGCTTCATTTTTGCGAATGTGGGCAGGTGCCGGCTTTGCTCGAGGGGTTGATCAAGTAGAGTTCGTCTAGAATGCGATAGCTGTGACGAGGCAAGATATTCAGTAGTAACGACGTTGGATGTCGACGTGATGAAGTCGTTGGATTGAATGCGCTACGATTGCTTTCCGTGGCCTAAGCTCAATCTAAGGCTTGGCATTTTATGTGCCTGCAGGCGCCGCTGTCTCCGCTGACTCCGCTGACTCCGCTGATTGGGCCTGCAACTCCGACGAAGTCTCCCAGCTACCTGTCAATGACATGAGCAATTGGTCAGAATCTATTGCCGATCTGGAGATTATCTTATTTGAGCTTTTAGATGCAGTTTTGTCCATGGGTTTTGTCACTGCTTGTCGATGCCCGACGATCATTAGCAGGTTGAGTGATTTCACCTGCTATCACAGCACAATTTGATGAGACTTAGGACCTTTGGCGCAGTGGAAATGGTACTACACATGTAGCCATTGCGTACCCAAACTGTGCGTACGGGATAGCCGGGGATTTACAACTGAGCTGTTGTAGTGCGCATGGTAGAACCGACGTGGTGACACCCTTTCTTGCGCACAACAGTCCGCAGTTTGGCATCCAGAGCGGGAAGAAACAAGATGATCTGGTACTCTCAAGCCGGGTGGCCTGCTCATGGCACGATGTCAGTATTTCGATCCGATATCTCACAACCTGACAACGCCATACTTCCAGCAATGTAGTCGCGGCGACTCGCTTCGGCGGAGTTTACTATTACATGAGGAGTGAAGAGCCGCACGTTTAATTACCAGGGTTTGTCGGCTGGTTCATTCATTGCATCAATCTCGTGTGCACTTACTCAGTTGACATTCGATTGCCACGACGACTCGACTGGTGATTGCATCGAGCAATGGCCGAGAAGTGGAAGTTTGATGTAAAGTTGAAGCTAGAATTCCAGAGATACCGATGTATCTTCCATCCGTCGAAAGGCCGAGCCTCTCGAGATCAGACGCCCAGTATGGCCAAAGGACCTCCGTCGAGTGTTCCCCGGCTTGAGGCATCCTTTTAGGATGTATTTCAACCGATCACCAACATCCCGGGCATGTCAAGATACAATTTTTATGAAACGAATTGCACTGCGCAGCTAAGAGAACTTTAGAGCCGAGCACCATTGGAGCTACAGCAGAACGCATCAGAGTCGTGAGGGGTTGGCAAGGTTGGAATTACGATTGTGTAAATCATCGGTAGACCCTGATGTTGTCATTGATATCGACACTTGTGAGAATCGGTCGTATAAGATCTTGAACGTTTCTAGGATCATTCGACCTGCTGACTCGAACTCAATGTTCAATGTGCTCTTATTAGACTCCAGGCCAGTAACGAAGCAACTTCACAAGAATCTAGGGTGCCACTGAAGCGAAAGCGAGTAACGCAAGCTTCCAATTTTAGCTGGCATACTTCGTAGTGTCGCTTGAATGCAGTGCAGTTATGGGCGTCTATCCAAGCCCTTGCATTGGTAGATTGCTTGGTTAGTGGTTAGCAAACAACGCTGGGGGGAGGGGGCGAGGGCGGCGAAGCCAGGTGTTAATGGGGCGCAGCACCCTGAGCAACCAAGAAACCAAAGGGTTGGGTAGAAAACACCCAAATCGAAACAGTTGGACCACGATCGCGGCCTATCCTGCGAGTTCCCAACGGTACCGTTTTTCCATCGAGATTCGGCAAATTTCCAAATGGGTTGTCTGCTTGCCATTGCCGAGGACTTTGAACAGTGGACGTCCAACCCCGCCAGTTAGCAGGCGCTAATTGAGCTCAAATTAAGGTTAGACATGGGAGTGGAGCATCCTCTGCAAGCCGCCTTTTTCTCTGCCTCTAGCTTGTCTACCGAGACTAAAAAAGAGGCTGTTAGTTCATGGATCTGTTGACAGTCAGGTTCATTTCGAAAGTCAATACTCCAGGTTCTCCTGGTTTCCCATTCAATGCCGTACAATTTTCGGACATAGCACCCCTATGCGACCCAGCCCGTTTACCCAATACGGTAAAACTTGTTTTGCTTCCGGTGCGTGCAAATTAGGTCGCCCTCATTAAGCAAAAGATCACTCGCAGGGTCTCTATCATCTGGCAAAGTTCAGCCGCTACGTCGGCGCTCTGATAGTCACCAAGTCCGGCAGATGAGGAAACAGGTGAAACATTTTATGGGGACCTTGAGGCCAGCTGCATACCTCTTGTCATCATTACTACCACACGCCATTCCAAGACCTACTCCCCATCAGTGTGCGGGTAGACAAGTCCGCAGCAGATTTCATTGGCAAACACATGCTCAAGAAAGCTATTCTTGTTATCGGCCCACCCACCGAAGACCTATTATCCTTGGAGAAAGAGAAGGCGCTTGGACACAGAGTACAAGCCAATGTCCCACAAGCGGAATGGCTGACATCATGGCGAGGTAAGGCACGTGTGCCGGGCTTTCATGAAAGAATCCGAAAGAAACAACTTTCCTCCGTTGTTGGTGATGAATGTGATATTAGAGCCGTCTGAACTAATTTCCGGACCATGTCACCCAGTCGGTTAAAAGACACGGATCAATGCTTGGCTGTCTGTTCGCCTGTTCAAGACATGGAGTTGGTTGCGCCCCGCTTCTCATTGGCTGAAATTAGATGGGGGTTCTTTTCTACATAGTGAGGCAAAAGCGATCATCATGGCCCTAGCTCCGTATGATGCAAGATGCCACATGGGGGCTGTATATTCGTACATTAGATCTTGCAGCTCGGGGGCTTACTAGTTTTCCACCCCGCTTCACCAGGCCAACAAAGATAAATGGCGGAGAGGGTTTTGTTGTTCGGCGTTGTGTGTTGGTTGGCTGCCGTGGCACATAGGAAGACCTTGGGGAATGTGTTTGCAGCAGACGTATATTAGTCTTTCATCGCCTCGCAACCCCTACCTCAAAATCTCCCGTTGAGTTCATCTCTATGATCCTTGCCTCCGTTCTAAGCCTTCACTCAATTCCGACCCCCTCATGCACAAAAAGATCCGAGACTGTCGTCGACACCCGCTCACAGATTGCCTCCTCCCCGAAAAGTTGACTTTGAGGACTGCTCCTTCCCGGATCTTTCTTGCATGCCAAATAATTAGTTGGAAGCAAACAAGCCATATGATCCACCACAACGTCGCCTCATCTTTATACACTCAACATTTCATCAAACCTTCCGAGTCATTTGAGACATAGTTGCGGCAGCAATATCTCTCCCTTAACCATCAACAATCACCATCGACGTCCCACTGTCACCCACTTGAACAATTACCGCGCAAACACGACGAAGATGCGATTCTCAAACATCCTGTCTTTCTCCGCCCTCGCCATTGCTACTGTTCTCGGCCAGGAGCTCACCACTGGTGTAAGTAAATCCCAGGCGAAGATTGCCAGCTTTGTTGCATCTCGTACTCAACGTTATTTATAGCAGCGCGGCAACGCCAGCGTCATTACCGATAATCCTGTTGGCCTTGAGGCCGTGGCAACTTTGCCTGACGAGCTGTTTTTCACCGCCGGAACTCTTGACGGCAACGTCAAGGGCTCTATCTCTGTTAAGTCGAGCGCCAATGGCATCGGCGTTGAGTACAAGGTGTCTTTCTCCAACCTGCCCAAAGATGGTGGTCCATTCGTAAGTAGTACTGACACAATCCTCCCAATCGTGCCTGCTGACCAGAATTAGTTGTACCACATCCACGAGAAGAAGGTTCCCAATGACGGCAACTGCACGTCGACCGCTGCCCACCTCGACCCTTTTGTCCGCGGTGAGATGCCCACCTGCGAGAGCAAGTTCCCTCAGACCTGCCAAGTCGGTGACCTGAGCGGTAAGTACGGGAAGATTACGTCGGACCCGTTCGAGGCGACCTACCATGATGAGTTCTCCTCTCTCATCGCCGGAAATAATGCCTCGATCGTCGACCGCAGCTTCGTAGTCCACTTCTCCAACAAGACTCGCATCTCTTGTGCCAACTTCGCTGTCTCGGGCGGTGAATCCGGTGGCAATGGATCTACGACGACCCCTCCAGCTACGACCCCTCCAACTTCGACGCCGACAAGCGGAACCAACACGACAATTCCCACTAGCACACTCTCTGACACACCCACTGACATACCCACTGGCACACCGGTTGTCCCCGTCACTGCTGCGGCAAATGCATTCGGCGTTCAGAACTTCGTCATCGTGCCTCTTGCAGCTCTCCTCTTCATGATCTAAGACGAGCTAGTCACGATCGGAGGGTACATCATGCATGCTCTTTGGGCTTGTATTAGTGCATCGGTACACTAAGTAACTGCGGTTGCATCTTTCGGCGTTCGGTTGTGTGTGGGTTTAATTCGAGGTTCGATTCAATAGGCTGAAATGGTTGACAGTACTGCTCCTATCACCTCGATACAGCTGGATGGAGATGGATTTGGCAATGTCAGGAATTCTGTAGAAGTAGCCAACGGACTCCAAACAAATGATGGCGTTTTTGGAGTGAGGCATTTTGATACCAAAAGAAACAAGATCCCCTATTTGTTGATTATTTCCGCCGAATTGCCGTGAGCTGTGACATGTGCTAATTGACGAATGTGGATGAAGACTAGCAGGCAGGCCTTTGGGGGCTTCCTGATGCCACGTGGGCTTGGACGATATATGCTCTTTGATGTACGTGACACCCGATCCCATTCATGTACGCGTGATGACCTCGGACTGCATAGATCGCAGAGATGACCCTTAAATCGGTGCAATAATAAGCAGCTGCGACTGTCAGATAAGCTTGGCGTACGGCTCTTTCCGTGGTTCCGCGGATTTTCAGCGTTTGGTACGCCAACACGTACCGAACCGTGGTAAACTCTAAAAGCAACTTCCCATTCGCCTGGCTGGGCAGAATTTCTTTACCTTCGCATCAAATCCCTACGTACCCAGACCGACATCCGAGCAACCTTCACGTCTTATTTCTCAAATGACTTCCTCTTTTTCCAATCTGCCCATTCCCCTTTGCCTGCCGTAGTGGTGTGTTCGTCACAATGCAAATAACATGCATACCAAGACCGCAACCCGGTAGCAATATTGGAAGTTGGCAGTGCCTCCTTGCCGACGTTCGGGAGTATGTTGTGTTGTATGGCAGTCCCACCGCAATTCCAACCCCAGAGATCAATGGTGGACAAGAGCTAGTTGCGCGACGCTCATCAGAATCGGTCCTTCGTCCCGTTGACCAATCCGAGTTTGTGAGAAACGGCCCAGCACTGCAGAGCCACATAGAAAATGGCAAAGGTGGCAGTGGACAGGGTTGGAATTGCAACCAACCTCGTTCGATCTAATCTCTTGGTTTGTTGGGGATCTTACGAATCCTTCATCTTTCCATTGCTAATCAGAAGAACTTGGCCAGGAAAGGAAACGCAGCCGTAGGAATTAAGCGCTGACTCGATGGGACCCGACCATTGGCCCAAACAAGTAGCAGGGATCTCGGGAGAGTTGACGACGGTGGGTGATCACTATACCCAGCTGCGGTCAGAAGTTTAGGGATGATTATAGTGACACAGACGTCAGCGTGGCGTCTGTTAACTTGCATCCTTTAGACTAATTAAGATTTCCCCGTCCTTATCCGAACCATTTGACAGTGAAAGCCCGTGTGGCACAGCCGTCACCAATTTGTCGTATTTGGGTGGAAATCGGCAAGGAAAGCACACCACCACTTTTTGAATCGTCAACTGTCACAGAGTGCGTGTGCATCACGAGGCATGCGCCCGTCGGATGTGGAACGGTTTTTGCAAGGATCTTCAGCCTCTAGGAAACACGATAACGCACAGAACCTGGGGAAAACGATAAAGCATAGAGCCGCCTCGATCGACTTCATTTGCGATGCTTGTTCCCTTCCCTGGCACTACTTAAACGGTGGAATAAATGCGTGCCGCCAAATAACCTGGGAACCCGAATGTTCGAGTCATGCCGAATGTGATTATTGGATCAAGTCAGTAATCAGGCCAGGGGATTGTATATCCTCTAATGGGAATACCTCGCCGGAACGATACACTGACGACCGTGATATGACTGGACAAAGCCAACGGTGAGCCTCCCCGTCCATATCGGTGAATTTCGGGGTTTGTCACGCCGCTTGGGAACGACTCATACCGCATCTGTCATGAATCTCATGGTTCTTGATTCAGCTGGACGTCATCACCAGCCGTATTGGGTCTTCAGGTTGCTGTCCACCTTGCCTTTTATGGCACCCTAGTCAACCAACGTTGCATTGCTTCTCTCGGCTTGCGAGGCAAGTAGAGACTATCAATCGATTCAAATATCGACCAGCTGTGCCGTATTACTCTAAAACTTTGACAGGCCCAAGTCTACCCTAGAATGTTTGCTTGTCGTGAGTATTCGGCTGTTTTCTGCGGCCTGGACCCAATGGTCTGCGTTGATCGAATACGAGTGTGTACACGCCTGCAGCATATTGATCAGGGGGGCCTCCTTGTGGGCAGGGTCAAAGACATCCTCAACTCCAGCCACTGTCTTTTTCCAAGGGTCGGCTTTCAACTTGTACGCCGTCACCGAATTGGATAGAATGCTCCCGCGGCACCCTCGTGGAAGCGGCTGTGATGAAATGGAGGGTGGAAATAACGCCCTAAATCATTCGCCGAGCTCTAAGTCCTGTCAGTGAATATGGAGGGGGCGGAAAGAACGCAGAGTGGCAAGAATATATTGCCATTTGTGCGGCTGCTTTGGTGGGGGAGGCACATCCACCCTTCCGCAGTCATGTACTATAAATAATGCCAGTCGACGATGCCGTGTCCCCTACTGCCCAGTTCGCCATACCTATTTCTTTCGTCCCTTGATTGCCTCATAAGCCGATCGTGAGGCCAGGTTCTGGAGCCGCAACTTGACTGTTCACACCGGTTTCTTTTTTATCATGGAGAATCCTGACGTCGAGGCTGTGCGTGAGAGGGAGTATCCTCATATGAACAACGGTACGTTCCTATAGAGATTGGAAAGTATTCAAATACTCATATCTGTGAAATAATAGGAACGTATTTAGATCACGGTGGGGCCACGATATATACGAAGTCTGCGGTAGAGGCATTCACACGAAAGATGGTAACTAACTTATACGGAAACCCACACTCAGGTACGTCAAGGCCAAGCTTCCTTTTTCCCCGTACGTAGATGCGGAGTAATTTCCAGCAGAAACTAGAGAGGGAGGCTAACGTTCAAATCATTAGAAAACTCGCCTGCCAAACTATCAGGCAACGTCGTCGATGAAGTCAGGGAAAAGACGCTACACTTCCTCGGCGCAGATCCCGAACACTACGATCTCGTCTTTGTGGCCAATGCCACGGCAGCCATCAAGCTCGTTGCAGACTCCTTCAGCGACCTGGCCGAGAAGTCGAGGACGAGAAGATTCTGGTACGGTTATCATTATGATGCGCATACAAGTCTGGTCGGGGTACGGGAGTTGGCGCGGTCGTATTGTTTTGAGAGTGATGGAGACGTCGAGGCGTGGCTCGATTTCCCTAGGGTGTCCCTATCGGTTGACCGGCATCATTCGGAGGAGCTGGGCTTGTTCGCTTATCCGGCTCAGTCAAATATGTCTGGGAAACGACTGCCCTTGGGGTGGAGTGGTCGGGTGAGGGATGCTAAGCATCTGCAAAATACGTGTAAGTCGGCCTTTTTGTACACGCTCTCTTTGCCAACCGGCTGAGCTCATATTAACTCGCATCAAGACACCCTCCTCGATGCCGCCGCGTTCGCCATGACCAGTCCCATGGAACTCGTCTTCCAAGACGTAGCCTACGCACCAGACTTCACCTGCCTCTCCCTCTACAAGATATTCGGCTTCCCGGACATAGGCGCCCTCGTCGTCCGCAGAGACTCGGGACACATCCTCACCCTGCGAAAATATTTCGGCGGCGGCACCGTCACCAACGTCAGCGCCATCGGCGAGACGTGGTACCGGTCCAAGGGCCTACAAGGCCCGACATACAAGCTCCACGAGGGGCTCGAAGACGGCACCCTGCCCTTTCACAGCATTCTTGCACTGGGGGAGGCTATCGATGTCCATGGACAGTTGTACAAGTCTATGAGCAGAGTCAGTGAGCATACTTCGTTTCTTGTGTCGAGACTATATAGGGGGCTCACAGAGCTGAGTCATGGGAATGGGAGGGCGGTGGTGAAGGTGTATAGCGAGCCCGGGACGGCGTTTGATGATCCCAGGACGCAGGGCTCCGTGGTGGCGTTTAATGTGCTCACGGAGGATGGAGGGTACGTGCCGTATACTGAGGTGGAGAGGAGGGCGAATGACAGGGGAATTTACATCAGGTCTGGAGGTGAGTCCAAGTTTTTCCGCTTTGCTTTCTTCCTTTTTTCCCCTTTCTTTTGGGATGTTGGGGACTGTAAAGGAAAGAAGGGGTGGCTGACTAGTCCTAGCGGTGTGTAACCCCGGCGGTATATACTTTGCCCTTGGTTACGAGCCTTGGATGATGCAGCGCGCAGTCTCGGTACGTGATTTAATTTCGCCTTCTAATGACAATCTGGTATCCTTCCTGAGCCCTCCTTGATCTTGACCTGCATGTCCGGGGGGTGGTAACAGCAGTTAGTTTTGCCATGATTGGGCTACTCAGGGGCATCTCTATCGTTCATCTGGATATGTCACCAGACGGGGGCTTGCTAACTAATTTTCCCTGCACAGGCAGGACATCACTGCGGTGGCCCCAACGGGATCAGCGTGATCCACAGGATACCCACGGGGTAAGTTTTCACTCGCTGTGTATAGGCCTATACCCAATTATGAAGGGTTTCCATCTAAATAAAGTTCATCCCGCAGCATTGTCAGAGCCAGCATCGGCGCCATGACAACAAAACGAGAAATCGATACCTTCCTCAATTTCATAAGGGTCACCTTTGCAGGAGCTACCGAGGCCGAAGCAGCGGAACCAGGAACGAAAATGGTTTGGACTAACTCGAATCGCTCCACGCTGTACTCCCTTCCCGACGAGCCTACCCCTACGGCCCTCTATGCTCCTGGTGGTGGTGGTGGAGCTGGATATGCTGCGAACGCCAAGTTTACCGAGGTCAGGGAGTTTCCCAGACCGGGGGAGAAGAGCGGCTGTGTGATGGTGCCGATGAGGACCGCTGTTGTGGGCGGCGGCGGCGGCGGATTGCCGGGATTCAGGGGGGTGACATGGCAGGAAATCGATGAAGTGAGGTGTAGGTGAGTTCAGAGGGGAGAGGGGGGTTGTTCCCTTCTGATCTGGAGCGGCTAGGAATTGCGGTATGTAAAAGTATTGAGGGCCAGCTTCTTTCATTTTTATCATTTGATGAGGGATATTGAGTTCATTATGAACATGGGGGTTAGGTACAATAACATGGGCGAAAGGGGTGGATTGCTAAGTCCATTCCGGTACGTACATGGAACGTACAGGTAATTACAGTTATTCCAGATAGGACAAGAATATATCTGCCGTCGTTATATGAGTATCGAAGCTGATGGTTGGCTCCAGCTTTTATTCGAAAAACCTGATAGATGATGCATTAGTATTCGCCCGCTGCATCGCCTTGATATTGGTGAATACCCTCAGGGAACCCGGCCGGGGGGGTGTATTGCAGCCTCTGATGCCCTTGAAACAAGAATTGGGGCACAATACTTGAAATTCAAGCATCAGAGCGTAGACATGCATTAAGAAGAGAATCTCTGGGCGTGGATCTTGGTGGAATACGCTCTTGCTTACGATAATGGCCTGAAAGCTGGCTGCGCTTCGTCAACCAAACCGGGATATACTTGGCAAGGCGTCAGCTATAAATGCTGGCGAAGTGGTCACCTTCGACAATAATTAATAACCACCAGAAATCCAATGATTTATTTTTTCAGTATCATGGATTCAAATGTCTGTTGTTAGGTTGACGAGTGTGAGTGGCGTGGTTGCCTCACCAGAGGCATCAACCAGCAGAATGATGGATGTGGCTTTGGAAGCCCGAAACCCAGAACTTCGCGTCTGGCCAATCTGCTGAAGATTCTAAGCGCCGGCAACCTACGGAACATACTTCCGTACCTTTTGTATCAATTCGTGCCGTGTGTGGATTGAGTCCCTCACTTCTCATTGGAGCGTAATTATAACTCTATTGTCGAGTAAACTGAGGAGTTTGATTAATGCTCCAGAGGCTGATTAATAGAGCCTTCTTGGACTGTGATGCCTGCGCCTTACTTCCTGTCTTCTCTGTAAAATTTATGTTAATGGTGATTTCCCGGTATGGTATGATGTGGGTTGAGAATGGTGATCTCGAGGTACGATACGTGCGTATACAGCTAGCTATGAAATACTGGAACTAAGTGGAACTGGGTGAAATAGTAAAATCTTTCCCTTCCTCCTATGGGATTTCGTCTACTTCGTCGAATTGGGGCGGCAGGCTTAAGAGCAGTATTTTTTGCTTCGGTTTGGCCTTCTACTTAGCTAACCTCAGTGCGCTGTCCTCTGCGGTTTATTATTAGGGATCGTTTCACGGATGACGAAAACTTCGTTGCAAACACGAGTTGGAACATGATCAAGTTTCAATTTTGGCTGGCATCATCTTCTTCTCTTCATCCGGGTTTAGTCTACTGGGTATAAATATCAACGTGTGATGGTTCAGTTACTAGATGAGACAGGTTCGGATGAGCATTGCTGAAGAACAATACTTTGCTTGAATGCATTCCTGCATATAGCCTCAAGGACTGGTCAGTTTGACATCCTTTCTCGAAAGACGTCACTTCCATCTACGGGTCTTGTCCGTGGCCCGGAATTGGTCGGTAGCAATCGTGATTCAACCACATTTTGAGACTGTCCGCATCATTCCGCGACCTATCTTTGGACAATGCCAAGCTCTTCGCCCACGGTCTGGCAGTGTTTAAGTTGTGTCATTATTGATATTTTCTCCACCGGCAGTTCTGAGAGATCCCAGAATCTCCAATTATGAAATGTGCCACAGAAAGGTCGTTATTTGAACCTCAGATGACTTCAGTAACCAGAGCCTGGATCTACGAAATAGGTTCTATGCTTGTATACTGTCATGTAATAACTGGGTATTGATCATCTCCATGTCGGTTGAAGGGAACGCACTTTTCGTTATCCGATCTGCTTGGCTATGCATTTGCGGGGAGTTAGACATGGCCGGGTTTGTCTTGCATCCTTTTCTTTCAACCCTCTGGGTGAATTGAAAATTAGTTTCCATCATATAACCCCTATGGCCAGAGATAAGCCTGGTGACACATATGCCTCCCCGCCCAAGCAGTAGTTTGCGATGGTTCTGGGCCAGTACGATTGTGGGATACGCCATTTCAATGGAACCCTCAAACACACATATATCTTTAGGACAGTAACCAGAGTGAGCAGTTACCCGGACTATCCATGAGTAGCTTGCCTTATTTTCACCAGTTCCCAGTCGGTATCCCGGACTTAGTGTTTCCGAGAGGCAGGCTGACGTCTTTAGCAACACCTTCTCGATATGTATCTTCGAGGAGAGATATTCAACACACCGTGGCTAACCGATCTGCCTCAAACGTGCGCGGCCTGCCCCTTCTGATCTATCACAAGCTCAATGTCTGGTATTCTTATTGGATACCAGGCATCGATATTGTCTGGAATCGAGGCAAAAAGTCACCTAGACGCTGAGTCGTTCAAGCAAAGGCTATCCAGAATGATGCTAAACCGGTCAGTCATGCACCAACCGTGTTTCAGGTGCTACGTTCCAATCGTGAGACTCCCTGGAGACGTCGAGCGGTATTACGACTTGGGGCATGTTTACTCAAGTGCTTCTTCGTGCTGAGGAATTCTGCATTCCAGCATTTCGCAATCACCGTCTCGTGAAGAGCACCGTATACAAGTCCAGCAAGATGTTTTGAGGTAAGAGCCTAGGCTAGTATGATAAAGCACGAAGCATGACATTTGCACTACTAGATTTCTTTCTTCGACGGGCTGTTAGAGTTCGAAGTATACAACGGTAGTACTTCTGATACGGACTCTTGGTGCTCGAATAGAACTTCATATTTTGGTACTACCACGGAGTGTGTCTATTAACCTGGATGGTGCTGGCATATGATGTATTGCCCTTTCCGTTCATCTATCACGCCTTACTGGTATAATCTTGATCTCCACGATACCGCATGTACGGGTATCTGGTGGTATCACCAGCGTTGTCCAGCTAAGTTCAAGTTCGAAGATTTACAACTTAGTTTGTGCGTTCATCGTTGTAGTATGTGGTCTGAGCTAATGTTCTGTTCACGGATGCCAACTTTTACCTGTCAGGTTTCTTCGCGGCTTGTTGATGTTATTTTTCTTTTTTACTTCCAGTCCCAGGCAAGGGAGGATTTCTACGACTCCGTCAGAGTGGCGGAACTGCACCCGAACCAACCGAAGAGACACCCCCGTCAACCATCCAAGCCGGTGAGGAGACAGACTTCTGGCGTGGCCAATGGCACGTTAAGCATTCAGAGATGTATTGGTGCCTGCCATACATCGCCCACGATGAGACTCTGTTTTCGTAATTATGGAGATTCCCAGGGGTTGGATATTAACAGACCTTGGTATATTGATAGATGGAGATGATGAAAATGTCATTGAGGACTCTGTTCCAATTGCCTAAAAAGGAGGGATGATACACGACGCGTGATACGTTGTATCAACAGTCTTGAGATAAGGCGGAGTTATATATGTGATGCTGGCCGATAGTTTCCCGAGACGAGCTTTCTGCAGCCTTCATCCTGCAGCCTGTTGCAAGAGCACAGTGGGGTCTCAGCTGGGAACAGGACGACCGCGAATACATGGAGTCGGGATGCCAGGGTATTGGAACCGCTGAAGCCGCCGTCAATACATTTTGCTTGCTTTTCCCGGAAGATGTCATTTTTTAATGGCATACTCCAAGCTCCGGCACTAACGTCATGACCTTGTCAGAACGCAAAGCCAATCTCCCCTCAAGCGCCACTATTCGGGCAGGCGTTGCTTACTGCGTTGGCCCCGTCCGCGGGCCGTTCCCCGATAATCCCAGATGTCTGGTACGTCAGTGGTAATGAAAGGGGCAGACAGCTCGAGCAATTCTGGCTAAAAAGTAGATCAAACCAGAATGGTGGAGAAAAGGCTGCTCAGCTGGAGACATGACGGACTAGCCGACGAGTTTGTAGTGATGGAGGCAAGACTAGGAGCTGCCAAGATGATGCCATTTCATGTCGATGAGCATTACCATAGGCACACTGGATTCATGCCGTGACGATTGGTGATCTGCCGCAATCCGTGATCTTCCTGAACCCTGGAGCTCTTCCGGGAGCCGAGGCCGTCCCGTCTTATCGTCAGGAGACGTGAACCATTATGCGGAAGGTACAATGCAGGGTTCTGTTGCTTCCAGAAGATTGTGAAACAGTGATCGGACGAGCAGCGTACCTCTCTCGAGCTCGCGAGATACGGTCTGAAGCCAGATCAACGATCCCGACATCCTGTTGCTTAGAGAGTCCTAGTTCTTGTTTTTTTTGTCTTTGGCAGGCAGGGTTTCAGGGAGCACAGTCCCCAAGGCTAGCAGTAACACGGGCCTCACGGTGGAAGCGGTGCTAACCCCTTTGGGCAGCCATGAACCGAAATCGACAGGGCTGAAGACCTCGGGTAAGAAAAGATCTTGAAAGAAAAGGTCTGAGATGTGACCTGTCACCACTTCCTCGGCAGTCAAAAGTTCCGATGAATGACTGTCATTCAATACTGTCGCATACTTCTCTTTTACGAACCATGACAAACTGGTTACTCGAGCTGCCTACATCTCCTACGTCACGTAATTTATGAGGCCCGAATCGAGTCCCAATTGGTGTGTCCCAAATGGGTTTCATATGAGGGAGGTATTGTCAGTCAAGCCCGAGGGATGGCTGATCCTCAACTCGCTGTCCTTTGGTTCTCTGTCAGACCGAGAGGCTTGTCCCCTTTCGTCTCTTTGGGTCAACGAAACACGCTTCTCGAGTCCACCTACGGTTTGATTGCCCGCAACTCTCTTTGTCGTTGTTGCATGACATCCACTCGATCTGACGATGCGCCGATGCCTCTGTTCACAAGGGGCTGACAAGTGCGTTATCCTCCTGAGCATGGATTATTACGTACGCAGCTCTCTAATGAAAGTTGTCCAGCGCAGCTGAATCCGCCGCTCCGGGTTCTGGTTGATCGCCATCTAGGATATCTAGGATGTCGGCATGGACACATCGTCCTCGCGAGACAAAATAGGATGAACCTGATGCGTTCTTCAAAGCATTATGAACTTGGAAATCATATGACAAGTCATGGTTAGGAAGTGAGAGACAAATGGCATGCTTCATGATAACCTTCCCTTCCTACAGTAACATCGCTTCAGCGACTGCTCCTCAGTTGTGACTAAAGACCTTTGAAATCCAAAGCTTAAAGCTATTGATACACTGGAATGGCTGGTTATGTAACAAGAGAAAACGTGCCACTATCGGCTGCGACATCAAACCCCTACCTTTACTTTGGGGGGCGGGGGAAGGGGTGCCCTTGCCGGCAATGCGCCCTTCCACTGCAGCGTCGCATGATCCGAGGCATCAAGATCCATCTGAACGATTACCAGTCCCCTGGATCTCCCCACGGCCAGCGTCAGTGCCGTGCTCGCGGAGGGTGCTGGGTGGCTCGCGGATTGTTGGTCAATGTCACCTCGGTCGCGCATGGGCTTGCGAAGCAGACCCAGCCTAGGCGTCTGGAAAAAGTGCCGTCAGATGCTGATGTCAATCGTAACCATCATGTTGAGTTTAAGCGACGGCTTGCCTTACTGCTAGACTGCGCATCCCAAGTACCGAGTCCTCAAGTCTGTAGAGCAGTTGGCAGTATCCGGGTAAAGCCTATCGGTCCAATTCTACAGCAGCCCGCTTGGCAACCCTTAGGCTTTGCACAATATCGTCTGGAACCAAGGAACAGGCGAGGGATATCGGGGACGCTGTCCGACGCCGCCAACTGTGCTGCTCAAAAACGTTGCTCTTTGGCAGAAATCGGTGGCAAATCTCATCAACCCGGTGTATCTGCAATTACGTATGGTATGAATGGCCTTGTCTGGAAAAAAGGAAGCCAGGCAAATGGCAGGGGGTTGTTCTTCATCCCATGTAAGTACTTGGCTTCGACACTTGTCTGCTGCCGGGATCAGCATACTTGACAAGCTCTGGACAAGGATACGCGGCAGACATGGGCTTGGTGAGGGGGCCGACAACTCACAATTAGCGACAATGGACGTACTGCTATTGAAGGAAAGAAAGTCGAGGATGGCATGACGAACAAAGAAGCAAAGAAGCAAATGATCTGCCAAATCACATGTGGACTGTCGTGCTTGGGTCCTCCCATTCAAATTCCCTGTAGGCGGGCTGTCCCATGACAACAATGCTACCTTGACAAGCGCCAAATCCTACCAAAGGCCCAGCTTCCCAGGCGAGTTGAGGCGAGTCGCACCTCAGGTGGTGGGCTGAAAGATAGGATAACTTTCTGTATGGTTCTTGAAGCGAGTACTTGCGGCAACCCATATGTGAGCTGACCCGGCAATTCAAGTATTGCCCAGGTCGTTGCAATGCAGGTACCCTTCAACGCCCGCATTGCCTGTTCGCCAACTCGTATAGCCTAGGCTGAGTACCGGTTGGCTATTGTGGAAATAATTGGGTCTAATGAAGAGGTACACAGACAACAGACCACATTGAGCCGGGGGAGATTGTCCCATGGCTCAGCGGACCACGACCTGGTGCTTATCAAGTCGATTACTATATTGGCCACATAGCAGACACGGACGAGACGATACAGCAATGGAGTATCGTTGGTTGTTGTGGAGCCGCGAGAGCACCGAAAGTCGGTTGGCCCTTCCTCTGCTGTTTCAGCCTTCGCCGGTGAGGCCAAAGGATAATAGCCAGTTGGAGGGTCCAAAGAATTGCTAGAAAGCTTTCCACTATGATGTAGAGGCATTGGACTTTCTGTCGAAGAAATCTCTGCTCAGAGAAACCCTTTTCCAGAATTATTGTCTGTTCTAGTTGTCTCTTACTACTATTTATGGCCGGACGGCGGCTGTCAATTTCATTGCCTTCTGCCGAAAAAGCAATCTCCAGCTGCACTGTTTGCACGAATGCAGGACCTCGAACAAAAAGGACACTGAAATACCTACCACCGGCCGCTGCAGTTATACTAAGTGGATAAACTTGGCAAGGCCCGTCATACCATGGTTCGTTAGATGTTGTCGTTGTGCTCAAAAGTCAGCTAGCACCGTCCCGTCCCTTGATCTTTCCTTCCCTGCGCATCTCGCGGACCCTTCCGGACGTCAAAAAAGAAAACAATAGGCACCATTTCCTCACCCTATTTGACTTAAACAACACGCCATCCCCCGCCTTATCTCCTTAAGGCTCGTCATAGTTTGGGTGGCGGCGAGCCCATACCCGTCGTCCTCCTGTCTAGTCATTATTCGTTATCGACTCCCCCCGGTGTGGATCATCGTCATCCAGCAGCTCAACCCCAGCTGACAATAGCAGTAGCGAAGTTGAGGGTTGTGGACCTTTATTAGCCTTCCAAGACCCTTCCCGTAGCTGTCAAGGAAATCAGTCATCCGTGCTGCGACTGACCAGATTAAATCAAGATACTACCGTGCCGTCCTCCGAAGCGAACACAAGCACTCTAGGACCCACCCCCGGGACTGTGTTGTACCAAAGTTTCCCATACAGGAATACACACTACCCATTTCCCATTACCGCTTTGCTTCAGGTACAGGCTTTATTTGGGTGTGGATGCTCGCATGCGCTGTCGCATCGTAACACCACGTTGTGCCGTGTCAACAAGGACCTTTGCCGCTACCGTTCTCGAATGAGAGCCAGGTTCTTTTTGTGGTCGCCTCCCAAGTCTGGTACCAGTCCCGCAACTCCTGCTACGAACACGATTGGTCCGCTGCTGCTCCCTCTCCACCATCTCCTTGCCCTCTCTGCCCAAGTTCAATATCAGTCAACCATAATCCCATCCGAGGAGTGATTGCAAGGTCGTTTAGAGATCCGTTGGATAGGGACTCTAGACAATCCAGCGCCGACCAACCCAGGAATTCCCAGCCTGCTGTATCTAAGTGCAACACTTCTTCGCCACTTCCAGCAGTACCAAAGCGGCAACTAGGACATCATCCCGGTTTCCCTTGCATTCACATTACAGTAAGGCCCGGTTCATGGCCATCGCGATATAACGGCCACAGGTGACAAAGTTGACATCGACCCGGAGGAGACGTGAATGTCTTAACATCGACACCAAGACACAACACGGAAACATGACCAACAACATGTACCATCAGTATCCGCCGCCTCCGCAAACTGGCGCTGACAGGGACAACTTGTACCCCAGTTACACGGCTGGCTACCCAACCAACGCCGCTTCCTCCATGGAGGTAAGAAACCAGTCAGCCCAGACAGCCCCTCTAGCACCATTACCACCACCACTACCGCATGCTATCACAGAACATGACACCATTATGCCCCTCGCCCAACACGGAGGGTCTCTGTCCAAAGCCCACAAGTTGAAAAGATCGAGCTCGACCCCTAACGTGAGACCACAGGGGGCAACCGAATCAGCTCTTGGTCAACTGAGTCTCTCTGGCGATAAGAGTCGAAAGAAACTCGGATACCATCGCACCTCGGTAGCTTGTGGTACGTCTCTCTCCTTCTGACTGACCAAATGCGGGCTTGTTGGAGGTTGACTAATATCACGAAAGGACATTGCCGACACAGGAAGATCAGATGCGTTCCGCAAGGCAACCGTTGCGAGAGCTGCGCCAGACTGAAGAAGGAATGCAGCTTCCACTCGGTGGGTGAACTGCCGCAACCGGCGCCCGGGCAGAAACCAAGAATTCGATCTTTGGTGGGACCCCAAAATGAGTCGGCATCCTCTTCACCAGCGATCCACCCCGAACACCCGTCTGATATGCAACCGAAACAAGCGTACCCGCAGCTGTCCACCGTGTCGCCCATGCAAAACATGGGACCTCCGTCGATGAAGCCCCAGGTGCTTGATTCGCATCCTGTGGATTCCAAAGGTAGGTTCAAACAAGGCCACATCTCCTCTTTTCCTTCGTGTAACCTTCAGGGGACGGATACTAAATGAGAAACAAAAAAGGGCCGTCAAGCGCATCAAGCGCCCGGACTTTCGACTATAGCCACAGCGCTGTCAACTGGATGGCACCAGATGGAAATCCCAGCTCGGCAAGGACGCCTGCAGACATGAATCCATCGTGGCGATCATACACACACGAGTCGCCAGTCTCTCAAACCTTCTCCCCATACACACCTCATGGCGTTCCACCGGCAGTGCCCTGGCCGATAGCACCGCTAGGCAACGAGACAGCACGACGACAAGAAGTCGTTTGGTCCGGGTACCCTCCGCCGCCGACGAGGTCCATGTCCTACGGCAGCGAGCACTCCCAATCTTACCATTCAGTCTCCCAGACAGGAACTCAGCCTCTGCCTTTGAGACCATATGAAAGCAGGAAGCCCTCCGCCGCTCCAGACGCGTACCCCCCAACCATCACGACCACCATCCCGAACATTGAGAATGTGCCGGGAACGACCATGAACCCCCATGTATCCCTTTCAACCGGTGCCGCACAGGGTACGACCTGCGGGCACTGGCAGGATCCTTATGCCTACTCCAAGTCTGGCGAAGGCTTCGGAGCCTGGTATGGTGATGGTGCGGGAAACCCGGATCCCTCGGTCTCATCCGGAGAAAACCCACCGCCAGACGGGAACTTGTACTACGGTAGCAGATGACCGACGCCTTGGCGCAACGCCGGGGTGTGTGATAGAGAGACTTCAACAATCTCTGAAGGAGATCTTGGAGTCCAGATGCTTTCGGCACAACCAGAACGCCTCGCACAGAACTGGGGAGACTCTTGTTTATGGAAATTTCTACGAATTTTTGGGACATATTGCTGTCTTTTGTGTGCCTTCAACTGCTCTGCTTTGCTGCTGGTGGTGGTAATCGAAATCCATGACGAAATGGAGCCTGGTAAGGGTAACGGAGGGGGCCGAGCGCCATGATTTGCGACGCATCACAACACCAAAACACCATCCTCGAACACTACAACGATCCTGAAGGAGGGAAGATCAAACCTCAAGCACTCCCCTCAAATGGAAAAAATTATATAGATAACAAGACGAAATACACGAACAACAAATTTTGGAAAGTACAACGGGACACTCCAAAGAGCCAGAGGAAGATGGAGTGTTGCAGGATCGAAACAGAGCACCAAGGACAGACACCGTTGGCAAAGGAGATTCACCGGCCTACAATATGTATTAAATGCATGCTTGAGTTGTATGCGATCATAGCTGCGATGCCGCTCCCAAGTCGGTTTTGGATACGCGTGGAGGACGAACAGACCCATGAGGGCTCTGGAAACCCAAATTGCCGAACTAGAACGATGCGGTGCAACGATGTAACAACAAAGATCACACTTGGCAATTATCAAAAAAGAGAGAAAAATGAAAATGCGGAAGCTGTAGTGGTGGACTCGGGTGCCGCGGCAAGCTGAAAGAACTCGAAAAAGGGGTCGCACACCACCCTGGATGGACGATGAAGTCTCCTGAAAAGACTTGCCATGCTACTTCGGCCTCAAGTACTTGGGACTCCATCCCCGCGAACTGCGAACCTCTCGATCGGACGGAGGTTCATCGGTAGAAGTCAGTTTCGGAGTCGGAGGAGGGCGAAAGGCGCTTGCAGTCGCTCCCGTCGTACTCGGCAACCAAGCAAGCACGGTACGGTCAGTGACAGGGGCACTTTGTGTGGATCTCAAAGTGCAACAAGTCGTCAGGGAGGCAGCATCTGAGCGAGACACAACTGGGTGGTTTCATTGTATTTTCAATTGCATTTCTTTTTCTCTATTTTTCCTTCTGTGTAGTTCATGTTCCATATTTAGCGGAATGGGAAAAGTGTCTCATGTTACTTCAAGGACAACATATTTCTGATAGTTAGCTATTTGTACATGCACTTGAGTTTTTGGTTGTAATTACACCTAAGCTGTTTGTATCTGTTGATTATCATATATATACCACAAAGCTTGTCAATTTGGTCTTTGTACCTCGTTGATATCTTGGAAACTGTGACTGACCTCGAATTGCTCGTTACTCAGTTTACCAGGGCCTCGTGGGTACACTCGCTTGTATTGAAAATCTGTGTCGTTATGAATAATGAGCCGGTATTCAGTGGCAATATCCGTGAATACGATGCTGGCAGATGTGTACTTATTACCAGCCTTTGACCTTGCCGAAATACCAAATATGCCAATTAGTTGAGTGTCCATTGGGGTTTCACATAATATCCTGTTGGTTCCAATTCAGATTTAACCATGGGTTGTAGTAGCGACTTCTCTCTGCCCATACCCAAGACGGGCTATACATAGCCTTATCTGACTTCACAAGCTTCAAAGTCGTCCTATGACTGGATGATCTACCGCGTGCTTCTGAGTCTCATTTAGGATTATGATAGTGGTGCCGATAGTCGGTACACTGAAGCTGAAGCTACATTAAATCGTCGCCATGTGATGCTGTCTGCATCGAACGAGCATTCCAATCTGCACTGAACCTTTCACTTTCAGCCTATCACCCCTCGAGCTGCCATGTAAGTACCATCAACGTGATATAAGCCCCCAAACTAAGAAGCGTCAAAAGGATGACACTGTTCCCGCTGGTGCGAAACTTCTTCCGCAAAGCGCCCGCCTCATCTGTGGCTGTGAAAAATTGTCGGTTCCCCTGGTAACGCCGAAAGACGGCTACCAACATAATGGCGGCGCCATAGAGGGAGAAGAGCGCACCGATGGCGTAGAACTCCGACGTGAAGATCTTGAGGATGATGAGGGCGAAGCTGAACTGCGAGAGCGCCGTGCGCATGTATGCGCCCTCGAAGGTGCGCTGGGCGGCGCGGATTTCCACGAGTCTAGGGGAGGTTTCAGTGTCTAGGTCAGGACTAGGATTGCGACTGGGACTGGGACCCCCAAAGGTGTAAGAATGCTCACTCATCCGACGTAAGTATTACCGAGCGGGCGCGGTGCCTGTGAGGTGGATTAGTTGGTTTGAGCATAGGCAGAGTGGGTGGATGATGCTGACACACATGCGCAGAAAGAGGTTATCCTCGGGATTTCTGATTGCCTCGAACATTTTCATGTCGTAGAACCGTCACGTAGGTAATAACCTTTATGCAGTGGAAGGGAATATTTCGTGATGGCCTCATTTCGCGATGATGAGAGACTTGGAAGGAAATACGATCGCTTGTGACAGGCGGAAGCTATTCCGTGATTGCCCCACTAACTTCAATTCAATGTGCCAAACTCTTCTTAGCTCTTCCACTCTCTCCACCGGCAATGTTTGACGTTTGGACGTTTGAACAGACCTCGATGGACTCGACCAGACCTTTGTGATGCTTTACCCTACAGAGAACTTGATCGATTTAGCTGACTGGCCGTAGCAACACCCACCCGCCTTAGCAATTCCAAAACTCAAATCTCGACAATACCACAAACAGCAACATCAATTCACGGAATAGGTAACGCTGCATGAGAGTTAGCGTTGCAGTCTAATGATCCCCGCGCGGTTATCATCCCCACCCTAGCCCTGGCAGGGCGGATCAGTGATGGAAATGTCCATGAAACTTTCTAAATTTGGCGTCTAGCTGTGAGACAAACACTTGGTGCTATATTCTTCAATCGACATCGCACGCACCCAAGTTGGTCCACGGATTGCAGATGGGAATGCTACTATACCCATCTTATTATGTACTTTGATGACCACCATGTTTATCAGTTTCAATTTGATGTCGACATCACTGCCGAATGGGAGGCATGGCCCCCAAGGCTGCAGGACGCTATTGTATTGAGGTACACCACAACCAGTGCGACTGTGGCAATGGAAAATATGCCCACAAGAAGCAAGCTGCAAGCTGCAAGGATTGAATTGATCGTGCTCAGGCAGACAATTGAGGATACGTCGTTGCCTGATGCACGCAATCTGGAATTTCCACCGACTTCAGGTCTGCGAGCGCTCGGCTCTTCAAGTGAAATGGCTGCCAGGCTGCGACGGCAATTGAAGCAGTAGGGATTGACCCGAATATAGAGCTCTTGCAACACCATTCTTGGGTCTCAAGAGACTCGATTTACGAAACCTTATCGCTCACATAGGGATGTCGGGGACATGTTACTGAGACTTCCTGTCATGGGAATATGGATATGAACACAAGTCTGCCCTGTCTGGAGGTATTCATAGCTCGGTGAGCAAATGTTGTACCGTCATCCTTGGCTGTCCTACCTGTACCACTATCGGCACACTTAGCCGCGACAGCGAGCACCAAATGGCCGACCGCGAGTGGAGAGAGCCTGGGGCTGAGGAGAACAGGTGAACCCCTGCAGAATGATGATAGAATGACGGAAACTCAGCCTAGTACCTAGATGCAGGATAACGGACAGACGGGGTACTTTTGTACATGCCTGACATCTGGTTTGAGCCGCAGTCGTGTGTGAACCAAAAGTGCGAAGTACTATTTCGCCCTGAGTCTGCCCATCGGGACACCTCGCCAGCTTCTTTTCCTCTCTGCCACATTCTGTCAGCTCACGGGGCATATCCCTCCATTGTTGAGCCTTACCGTTTGGATACCATCTAGGATACAGATCTCATGCCATTTTTCCTCTTGCGAACCACATTTGCAAGGCCACCTTGCCGTCAACCTCTGAAGCGCCCTCGAGACATCTCTACAGTGGGTCGCGCGCTCAGTAAATCCACTTGTACAGATACCGACTCCACTCACTCCCGCTTAAGCGCCGCCCGTCCTCAGAGAGCGCAGCCCCCCCGCGGCCCCTAGCTCATAGAAACGACCAGACTTCAGCTTCTCTCTCAATCATTCAAACAAAAGTCTGTCTCAGCATCAATCAATCAATCAGTCAATCGATCGTAAAAAACTCGTTTCGACATCGAGTCAATCTTGCGACAGCATAGTTGTTGTCAACTCGGCTGGTGAGCTTTTTGGTCCGATTAGCTCGCTCGGCCTGAGTTTTGAACCGCGTCGCTCCCCCCTCACCCCACTTGTCGCGATCAAGAAGATCATGAGCGGCCTCTGACGACTAGTCACTAGGTGCTGAGCGGTCCAAGTCCCGCCAAGTTGATATATACTTACTCGAACCACCCACCACCAAACTTTGACCATGTCTTCACTATATACCGTCTCCCCTTCGTCGCTATACGACCATCGCGACCATTCGCAGGACCACTTGCGGGAACCCTACCTTACGGGCGGCTCGCACCACAACCACAATCAACCCGTCACTCCAGCAGAGTCGCAGTTGCTGTCGCCATACTCGTCGCACATCAGAAGCAACTCGGCATCGCCCATAGCCAACTCAAATACCCCAGCTGAGTCGTCATCCACTCTCAGCATTTATCAGAGTGACTTCAGCGGGGACCTGGACGATCCATTCTTTGGTGTGAATTTCGACAACCTGAATGGCGGCTCCCCTACCTTCCTCGAGGACCAACTAAGATTTGGTAGTACTGAGCATCTTGATACAAATCATATTCCAATGCAAAATCAGGGCACATACGATGCTGGCAGTCATTTGAATTTTGCCAAGCCCTTGTCAGAACCGGTAGCCTCGTCGCTCAGTTCACAAAATAACTACGACGGTGGTTTCTATACTGGATCAGGAGCCACCGCATCGCATCAACATCACTCCAACGTATCGCAACCAGAGCCAGAGCCAGTCTTGCGCGACAGCAACCAGTCAGCGCCTCAACCGACACTGGACACGAACGCGGTTAACTGGTCTAGCGACGGCAGGCTTGCGCCTGCTGCTCTGAACATGGCAGCCCAAAGTCCCCGTGTTATGGTGTCTGAATGGGGAAGAGACGAACAGTGCGCGGTGCACCCAGTAGCGCGCACATCTGCACGTGGCACGGAGAGCCCCAGGACAATGCGCTCGGCATTAAGCAACAACGACGTCATATCCACTGAGACCCTCCATCGCTCAAGTGTGTCTCGGGATACCCAAGGGAACTGGGGGCGCGATGCTGCCACCGGCCATCGTGGTCTCGGACCCGAGGACCGGCCTTCAGCGGAGACCTTGAGCATCAATCAGCTCGATGCTGGCCGCCAAGTGACGGAAAGAAACCAGCTAGTCGATGCTTGGGTAGCAGATGCCGCTGAAAATGCGGATCGAATTGCGACCGATGCAATCGACGCCACATATTATCCGCCTGGGGCGGACAAGAACAGCTCTGATGATATACCCCTTGGGAACAACACGGAGAACAAATACATCTCTGGCCAAGCATACTACCAGACAGAGACTCAAGGTGGCGGGCTCACCCAGGAGGACATAGAAATCATGCAGCAATCTCGCAACTGGGGCGATGCGCCCATGGTTCACTCCATATCTCAGATGGGCTCCTCTCGGCACCAGCCAGAGAGCTCTCAAGCGGCCATTGCCAAATTTGAGATGATGTGCCGCGATAATGACTCAATTGTCTCAAGAGCAGCTACGTGGGGCACTCGTCGAAGGAGCCTGCCCAGCCTCGTCGACGTGGAGGGTGTTCTCAATGGTAATTTCTTGAAGAAACTCTCCCTTAAAGCCGACTCTTCACGCCGGCCTAGTCTCCTGAGAAAGATCCCAAGTCTTGTGAGGAGACCAAGTGCAAGCCAATTATTGAAGCGCAAAGGAAGCAACGCAGATGAGACTGCATCTGACGAATTGGCGCATCCCGATAGACGGGAATCTAGGGACAGTCTAGCCCCGCCTAGCCGCTCAACGAGCTGGGGCATCAAACAGAAACCAACTCCCAGCCTCAACACGGCCCTAGTTGGCATGGCCACGAACGCTGCAGCAATTGGGACTTCCCATGCTCGGAGTGGTTCTATTAGCGCAACATCCATCACGTCTCCCAAGAGTTCCTTCGGATTCCCGAATGTCAAGAACAGCCTTAGAAGGCCGAGAAGCAAGACGGAACTGCCCAAGGGTAACACAGAAGGCGTTTCCAACATCGTGGGAATGTTGAAAAAACAGGGCGGTCCACCCGTTGCCCAGCTGGCTAGGTCACAACCCAACTTTGAAAAGGACGACGATGACGAGTCCGATGACTATCATTTGGATGACTCCGACATGAATATCGAAACAGGCAAGGGTGAAGACATCATCCCGACCTTGGCGGGCTTCCAGCAACACATCCGGCGATTAAACCCTAATCTTCCGCACTCCAACCAATACTTGGTCGACCGGATTGCACATCACATGATCATTCGCTACAAGAACCTCCAAAAATCGAAGATCAAACACCTGAAGGCAGTGAACCAGTATAACTGTCAAAGCGGGGTTTTGTGTATCGCGCAAGGGGGTTCTGCGCAGCCTTTAGATAGCAGAGGAGATACTCGAGGAGTAGATCCCCTTTCAGCTCGTCCAGATTCCTCAGACGGCGACAGCACACCACGGAAAGGCGACATCAACCATGAGAGTTTCCCAACGGGAATCCCCATGCCACCTACTACGACACTCCCGGCGGAGTTCGAGTGTCAGCTTTGCTATACCCGGAAGAAATTCCAGAAGCCATCGGAGTGGACCAAGCACGTACATGAGGATGTACAACCCTTCACTTGTACATGGGACCAGTGCCGTGACCCAAAAATGTTCAAGAGAAAAGCAGATTGGGTCCGGCATGAGAATGAAGGCCACCGTCATCTGGAATGGTGGACTTGCGACGTCGACGACTGCCGCCATACATGCTATCGACGGGACAACTTCCTGCAACACTTGGTACGCGAACACAAGTTTCAAGAGCCCAAAGTCAAAACCAAGGCGGCCATCAAGAAGGCCGGGGGTAATGATCTCACGTGGCAAAAGGTCGAGAGATGTCATGTGGAGACACGCCGGCGACCACAGGATGAGCCCTGCCGCTTCTGTGGCAAGACCTTCCCCACGTGGAAGAAGTTGACAGTCCACCTTTCCAAGCACATGGAATACATCAGTCTGCCAGCATTGAAGCTGGTTGCTACTGAGCAGTTAAATGAGGACACCAGTATCAGCCCGGTGAGCCCGGTGCAGCATCCTTCGCCGCGCAACTTCCCCATGCCTATCAAGCAAGAACCACAGGCCGTCAGCCCTCACACTCCTCAACGCCCTCATGCGTTTTCCAACCCTAATCCAGTAGAATACGACTCCCATAGCCCGTTCGGGTATTCGAACATGCCTCGTGCACAAATGCAACCATCATTCTACAATCAAAATCACGCTGCCCCCCAGCAGTTCGACGCCCAGCCACGCCTCCCGCCCTCGGGTTTAATGATGCTGCCCACAACAGGTTTCGCTCAACAGCAACAGTACCATACACTGCCTGTAACTACAGGCGTACCGTATGAACAAGCCGCCAACACCTCCTATATGTCAATGCCAAACCAACTCGAACCATTCCCTTTGCTGGAACAATTTGGCATTCAGGACACTAGTGGTGGACAACATCCCTACGACACCATGACAGACCCGATCATGCAGAACGTGGAACAACAGTACAGCAACCAAGGCTCAGTCTCACCGTACCCGCGTTCGCCGCATCAAGGGCATACAAGATTTTAACCTTCATAAGATGGGGTTGGAACTGCTAATATGCATTCCAACCTCACTTCTTCGAGCTCCGATTCCAAGTCGTTGCGATAGATACCCCAGTTTGGCGTTTGCTGGTACGAGCGTGTTAGTGGGTTCCAGACCTTCGGGCCTCGACAAAAATCCATTTTGGTTGCTTCGAGTTCGTTTCGTACATTGCGGGTGATGGGATGTGGCTTGGCATGTTAATTGACGGAGGCGAACTAGGATATCCCAACGGCGTTTTCTTGTAGTAAGAGCTTTGAATATTGCACGTTTTCATGTCAGCTACATTTCATCAGTCCGAATTTTTGAGTTTTTTTTTTCATAGAGCGGCGGGTTCCTCAAATATCTATGTTCAGGAAGGGTTTCTATTTGAGTTCACATGATGCGACGGGACCTGGAACTTGACGAATAAATGGAACGGTTGTTCGGACGGGAGCCTGAAGTGTACGATATCCCCGGTAGAAATGTGATGGATACAGTGGGATACATACGGAGTTTTATACCAGTCGTTTGTCAATTCTGAGAAATTTCACCGCCCACCGGTGTCTTGATAGCGCTCAGGGCTATGTGTATTATTTGTCATCCATCTCAATACGCAGATAGATGCCTACCTTATCGGAAGTCGTAGGCCAAATCCTTACAGCTGTCTCTTATTGATATTTATTATCATATCGAGTGACCGCGTCATCGTCAGCGTAGTCACTCTAGAATCCGAAGTATTTCATCGGCCGCCAGTCTCCCTCCCAATGATGCTTCATGTGTTACAGGTCACTCAACGCTATTGTATTGTCTTCATGGAATACGAATACGCAATCTGGTTCTGCGATTTCCCTGATCAACGTCGACTTGAAGGGTTTATTTCGTTTTATTTTGCAGTGCCGTTCAAGATGTTTGCCTTCCTCATTAGCAGGGCCTGTAGTTCATTTTCCACCTGGTCCCCACACTTGCATCAATTCGAGACAAACGGGTGTCCGATTCATAACTCTATCACAGCCAACATTATCAGAAGAAAAAAGACCGAGGATCTAGATCATTCGAGTGGCAGTTGCTCATTTGAGGCGACTGGATGATCGGCCGATATGAGATTTCTTGACTCTGATCATCGGCCGACAGAGCCACAGATACAATGGTGGTTATTCCTTAGTATGGAATATGAGGCAACCGAACGACAGATAGATGAGACGACACGGGTCTTGTGCTCCGTAAACAATGATATTTCTCAATTCACCACCGTCTTACTTCGCCTCTGAGAACAACCCGTTTTGCACCTGGCCACTGCCGCGGGGGTAGAGACAATGTTTTTCGCTGGGAATCGTCATCCAATTGTGGGACAGTGGAGACCGGATATTGCTCAACCAAAGAAAAGGTCCAACGCCCTGCAACGCCCTGCAACGCCCACTGGCTCGGGGACTAGTCACTGTTCATGGAGGAATTGCAACGTAGGAAATTGCTAATTCTAACTTGGGATACGATGAATTGACTTGCAACCTCCAGAAAGTCCAACAAGCTTTCCTTCCCTCCATCTTCGAACCGATGGAGGCAATGATCATCGGGGGAATAACGTTCTATTGTTGGCAATGACAATGGAGAAGTTATCGCTTTTGGAGCGGCTCCGCTCGCGAGTCGTGGCTTGCGGCTTGGCGGTTCGTTCACCACACCATGGCAGGCCACGGTTCGTTGTTGCTCCTGCTGATGAGCCGGTTTCGAAACGGCCCCAAACTTGGAATTCTGGCTTCGAAAGCTGATCGACCAGATTCGTCTTGACTTTGACGTCCGTCCGAGTGGCTGACCTTTGCCACAAATGATGCCTCTCTGGGTCGGATGAATGTATTGTATTCTTGGCTACTATTACGAAAACTGCGTGCACCTGGACGCTTGCATAGATTCATACATTCACAAGACGACAGAGACAGTTCTGCCATTCGCAGGCGCATCCGCAGCTTCGGAAAAGGATTCGGATTTTGCAGCTGTCTCACTCATCATGAGATGGAAGCTGAATGTCGGTAAACCTCTCACGTTCGCGCAACTAGCTATATAGAATCCAGTAAAACGTCCGCCGGTCGTCGTCGTCGTTGTCGTACCAGATGGCGTCGATGCCCCGGAATGCCGATGGCATTAAAACAGGATTCGGAGTTGATGGGATACGGGGAGACCCGTAATATACTGCTTGAACTAACCAGGGGAGCATAAAATGAAGCAAAATGAGAGGAAGATCATTGTGGCTTAGCGGCCCCGCTACCTTGCTTCGTGCCTGCCTTTCCATAACGCACCGGCCTGCGGCATGGCTGGCATCTGGAGCAGGAGCCAAGGGCTTCTGATTGCCCAACCTACTGAATGCGCGCACGCACCGGCATTTGCGGTTGTCTGGTTGGCATTCCATCCTGACTCTTTTGCTAACGGTACTACCTGCCCCAGCTGGACCATATTCGCCGCGCCCAGCGTAACGCTGTCGCCCACTTCTGAGGAAATAGTGTTCGTTCCTAGACGCCCACGTCTACTCTCTAAAAAGTCATTCGCCAAAAATGTCTTCTTGAACTCGTCAACTCCCGAATCAACTGGTGGGCGACCTCCATTTCCCTCCGCTTAATGGACCTACCTGTTTCAAAAATAGCTGGGTCACTTCGCCAAAACGGCTCGGCTGGCCTTGGGGCTCCTTGCCAGCCAATGGCGCGGGTGGGGGTGCTCGCAGAGATTCCCCTGCAGCAGTTTCGTGTGGGCTGGACTCTTGGGCTAGCCGTCAATCTGCAGACGGCTGACAGGGGCACTTGGGACCAGGGTCTGGTACGCAAGGACGTCAACTTGAATTCTGGGATCGCGAGCCAGTGAATTAGTTGAAGAGATCTCTAGTTCAGGGGTCTGCAGTCGCTGGGGTCTCTCTGACTGCCACGGGCCGACCGCTGGGTTCCTTTTCTTCTTCGCCAGCCAGCCAGAGACATGCTTTGACCCTTTTACCACTCTTCGACCTACCTACACCCTTTTGCGTCTGTCTTGCTTCTTTTTGGTTACCTTCCCACACTCGTTCACATGAGGTAACTTCACAGATCCCCTCGTTTCACATACCGCTCTCTTCCCATTTCGACTCCATTGTCTACGTACAAGAAAAACCAAGAACGGTCTTGACGCCGGCACTCGATTGCCACGCGCAAGATAACAAGAAGACCCAACAACCGTTTTCTGCCTCTCGAGGCAGCCCGTCGCCAATTCTTCCCTTCTTTCCAGGTTGACCCTCGGCCTCGTTGACTTCACTGTCATTGAATATTCTTGGATAATACTTCTTTGTTTGTGGGCTCCGCGAGTCGGCTTTTCCTATTCTCTTTGTTGCCTCACTGGTCATCAGTCAAATCACACCATCGCCGCCAAATCTTGGCCAGACAACATAAGAAAAACTTGGGACGACCATTTTCTCACAAGTACAACACTATCAACACCATAGAATACTTATTACGGAGGAGCATTGAAGCATTGAAACATTGGATGAATTTGGGAGCATTTAGAAGCGACTGGACTTTCTGTTAACGACTTTTCCCACCAACCACATATCTGGAGCGATCCACCAATTGTCCGACCAATTCCTCTTTGTTACAGACCCATTCATCACAGCAAAAGCAAAATGAGACGATCAAATTCGAGGTGGGGCCTGAAGGCCGTGGTGCTGGTGGCAGCGTGCGCAGTGGGAGTCTTGGGTGAGGACGTTTTGACGACATCGAGTTTCACCAATTGTGACACCAATAGCAGTGTGCGAGTCGACAGGGTCAACATCTCGTACAACAACGACAAGAAGAAGGTGACATTCGACGTGGCGGGAACGAGTACCAAGGTGCAGAACGTGACAGCGATGCTGAACGTGACTGCATACGGCCAGCAGGTATACACGAACGCCTTCAACCCTTGTGAGGCATCGACGTATGTGAAACAATTATGTCCTGTACCGTCAGGTACATTCAGCGCAAACGGAACACAGGATATCCCAGAGGAATACGCCAACCAGGTGCCGGCAATAGCATTCCAGGTGCCCGACATCGCGGCTCAGGCGACACTGCAACTCAAGGCACTGGACGATGGATCAGACGTAGGTTGTGTTCAGTCACAAGTCACCAACGGGAAGACGGCCAATGTGGCGGCAGTGTCGTACATCGCTGCTGGGGTTGCTGGTCTAGCGATGGTGGCATCTGGTGTTGGTGCCCTTGGTTCTGCGCTCTCGGGAGCCGCAGGGGCTGGCAGCACTGGTGGAGCTGGAACCATGAGCCCCAGCTTCACTGAAATATTTGGCGTCTTCCAAGGTTTTGCCATGAACGGCATGATGTCGGTCAACTACCCGGCCGTTTACCGGAGTTTTTCAAAGAACTTCGCCTTTTCCACTGGCCTCATCCCTTGGACACAGATGCAAATGTCGATTGACGACTTCCGGAACGTAACCGGTGGTAACTTGACAGAAGACAGCGTCGAATTTCTCCAGAATGCCACTCTGGTTTTCCCCGACGGTTCGACGACCACCGCCCAAAGCTCACTTCTTAAGCGCAGTGTCGACAACTTGGTGATGCTCATGGTCCGCGACATCGATACGACAGCCAGTGATAGCGTTACGACCGACAACTCAACGACGAGCAGTATCGAGGCTAGTGTCCGCAAGGCCGTGTCCGGCATCGAGGGATACGTTGAGCAACTCAGTGTTCCCAACGGTAACACCTTCATGACGGTCCTGCTCATCGTCGCCATTGTAATTGCCGTTATCATTGTCGGTATCCTGCTCGTCAAGGTTGTCTTGGAAATCTGGGCACTTTTTGCCAGTTTTCCCAAGGGTCTCACGGGTTTTCGCAAGCACTACTGGGGATCCATCGCCCGTGCCATCACACAGTTGATCCTTCTGCTTTATGGCATTTGGGTTCTGTACTGCATCTTCCAGTTCACACATGGGGATTCGTGGGCGGCTAAGACGCTCGCTGGTGTCACACTTGCCCTGTTCACTGCTGTTCTAGCATTCTTCACGTACAAAATCTGGAGCACAGCCCAGAAGTTGAAGAACGCTGAGGGAGACCCGTCTGGTTTGTACGAAGACAAGGACATATGGGTCAAGTACAGTTTGTTTTACGAATCGTACAAGAAGTCGTACTGGTGGCTGTTCGTGCCGGCAATTGTGTATATGTTCGCCAAGGGCTGCATCCTGGCAATTGGTGACGGCCACGGCATGGCCCAAACCATTGCACAACTCATTGTCGAGGGATGTATGATGATTTTGCTACTTTGGAGTCGACCGTTCGAGCGCAAGTCCAGCAACGTCATCAACATTGGGATCCAGGTCGTGCGGGTATTGTCCGTCATCTGTATTCTGGTCTTCGTTGAGGAGTTCGGCATTGCCGAGACGACACAGACCGTTACTGGCGTGGTTTTGATTGCCGTTCAATCAGCCCTGACTGGTATTCTCGCAATTCTTATTGTATGGAACGCCATCCTCTCCTGCATCAAGGAGAACCCCCACCGGAAGAGACGCAAGGAGATGGGTAAGTTACAAACGGATGTCCAAATTGGTAAAGACATGCTGATAATTTCTACAGAAAAGATGCAAAGAGATATGGACACGCTGACGCCTCTGGATGCTCGCAATTCATTGCTCATCACGCGTACCAAGAGCGAGGGCAAGGGCGACAGTACCTTCTCGATGTCTATTTTGAACGAGAGCAAGCAGCCTCTTGCGCGAAACGCGTCTCCGGAGCGATACCAGGGCCCCCGCGAACCGACGAACCCATATGCCGCCAACGACGCAGTCTACAACCGACCAACAACGCCCTTGGATGTCGATCAAAGCAGGGAAAATCTCGTTTCCCACGCTGCGCCTATCGGCCGTCAACCATCAGTGCCTAACGTGGGCAGCTATGGCGGCGGCTACAACCCGATTGGGTACGGACAATACCGAGGAAACGCATACTAGAGCGGCCTGCCAGGGATTTTTTTCCCCTTATCCTTTCCCTTTTTTTTTTTGTTGGAAGGCGGAATGAACCACTGCGATGAAGCAGTACATATAAGGGACTTGGGGTTTTTTATCCTGTGTACCATGTTCGAATGAGGCCAAGAACTGTACAAAGCACAGTCTGTCTATCAGGATGTAGAACATCGTGGGAGAGCCAAGCGTGTGAGAAAGTAAGAGAGCGTGCGAGTCCAGTGTGATGATATCCAGACGGAAGGGGACAGTTTATTACTTGTCAATCCGACTAGTACATATTTTCCGGCTTATACCGTAAACTTGTAGTGCAAAAAAACTTATAGTTCATTGTAATCATAATCGTCGCTAATGGTCCCCCGTGCAAATACTGTTACTGAGGAATTCAATCCTCTATTGATGACTCTGCGTAGATCCTCTGTTGATTGATCTATCTATCTGCTCTGTTGTGTCTTCTGTGTAGCTATTTTATCTATGAGGAAGGGTTTTGACCCCACTAGTGCAATTGCCGCTACACCTCCTTCGGCCTAGGGCATAACCGTGGCGCTCAATCCCACAGTTACTATATTGAACCTTATTGTACTGGTACGTGTGATGTGTGAATCAGATCACGCTCCAAATAACATGCCGTGCGAGGTGCTAATGCCCCACTTAAAGGCGCCCCAGCTGCTCTCAAGATCCCTGCAGGCATGATTAACCTACGATTCATCACAGCTTTGAACCTAGCTTCATGATTCAAATCGGCTTCAGAAAGGCTGGGCAGTCCAGCTGATAACAGTTACATGGCGTCTTTGGTGACCCCGTTTGCCCGCCATTCTCGCCGTCAGATCAGGCTGGAAATGAAGAAAGTTGCACCCGTCGGCATCCAGAGACTCAATATCGCCATAACTGGTGAACCGCCCAAGGTTAGTTCGACTTCCTTCTCCCTCACACCGTATCCATCAAGGCTTACATGTACCGCATAGAAAGATGTCATCCTCAGCAGCCTGGAAAGCTACATCCGGCATAGGACCATGCTCTCTAGGGTCATACCAGGCTTTCAAAACGGTGCTGTCATTTTCGCTTCGCCGGATTTCACTTCCTGGCTCCAGGACAAGGAGTTCATGGCGAGCTTCCTCAAACGACTCTATTCGCCTCAGAAGCTCGATGAGAAAGATGACCTGTTTACGCTCGATGTAATATCAGGTGTTGCAGACGGTCTTAGCCCCTCCAAGCTTCTGGGCAAGCCCGAAAGCGGCTTCTCCGTTCTCTATGGCTCCCAGGTATCGTTACCAGATATTTTCGAGACCGATACAGTCGCCTCCAGAGGCCCTGATCTGGCGTCTTCCATCTCGTTAGTTCTGAAGTCTGATAAGAAAGCCGAGCCCCGTCACGAGATCACAATGCCGCTTGCCAACACCGTCTTCCAGAACGGCCAGCGGTCTACCTTGTTTGCGACCCGCTGGTTCTGGCACAGTGGCCTCCGCAAGTCCCCCGTGCTATCTAAGATTGTTGAGAAGCAGCACCAACGGATACTAGCCAAACTAGAGATGGCGCAGGCGACCTACATTCCGCTGTTACCATTGACGCCTCCGCGGAAAATTGTCGCCGGCCTGGGAAATATCGTGACGAAGGTGAATGTCCAAGGCGTGGTCACAACCGCATCTCAGGAATTGGAGCATTTGATCCCCCAGCTCCTCGACATCAGATCAAAATCGGATGCCGCTTGGACACCCGGTCCCATAGGCGTCTGGGCCTGGGTCATACCAGCTCGTGTCTTGGAGTCGGAAAAGAATCTGTTATTCAATCTGCGAGTCTTTCAAGACCATGCAAGCGAGCCGGAAGAGAAACTAACTCAAGAAGCTACAAGAGGATACCGGAAGCTGTTGTCTTTGGGATGTCGTCTCCACAAAATCCGTAAGTACACGTCCTTACCTCTCCCTCTCTAAACATGAACCTAACTTACATTCATCATGTAGTCAGTGGCGGCGGCGGCTGGGGCGCGAAGGCAGGCCTCCTCTCCCTCGACTCAGAAACAGACTACTTGGCACCCGAACAGGAAAGCATCGACGACTTCATCAAGGCCTTCGAGGAGCGTGGGTATCCCGACCACGAGCAGTCGGGCGGTGTCGTCACGCCCGGGTCGTACATTTGGTTTTGTGCCGAGCCGGCGAGGAAGACACTGGACACGGGCGTTATTCAGGCGAAAAACGAGGACCTCAAGTCGACGTTTACGTTTGGCGTTGCGCCGAGCGGTGAGGTTGAACAGGGTGAGGACAAGCCGCCTGTTCATATTAGTGGACGCAAGTTTGGGGCTATTTCGGCGGTGGGCGTTTATTTGAAGAGTGGGCAGGTGGGTACGAAGATTGATGTTCCGGGGGCGCTGGTCATGAACGGGGTTGAGTGACGAGGTACGAGTTACTTGTTGTATATTAGTCTTCAGGTGGGCAAGAGTATGTACGATATGTGTACAAAAATGACATGACCATCCGGCGATAGACTGTATAGTATAGGACCGCGTTGTATAACTCTTGGCTTTTATTTTCCCAGGTTAGATCCGTGTCTGGAATTTAAAGAAGAATATTACAGAAACACTGTCAGACGTAAGTATAACTTCCTTAGGCAATGCCCTGGAAAGCAATATGTCATTGTTCCTTATAGTCGTTGCTAAACTGTGTTATTCGCAGCTGCTACACAAGAAGAGCACCACTAATATTCCTAAGGTAAACATCAAAATTTCTTGTTGTAAAAGTAATGGACTATAGTAGCCAGCCTTAAACAGAAGTTGGCCAAACAACTATGGACCTCTGCAATGGCAATGGATGGTCTCGGTGGGACCTTGGGCGAGTATACAGTGTAAGAAGCTCGGTGAATCTAAGGTTCACACGGACCAGCCTACCCACCTCACCTCAAACAATCGCGTTGTTCCTCCTAGCTCAAGCTCGAGCTTCAGCAGTCGCGATCTGGCTTCTGTTTTTTTCCGCATTTGTCCCAAACAACCAACCAATTCAGAAATCATGGATCGCAGTCTAGACGAGATTGTCGCCGAGAATCAGGTTCGCGATTTTCTTCAAGCGTCGCTGTCTTCCTCAAATTTAGCGAAGCAGCCCTGCTGACATGAGTTTCCCCAACAGCGAAAACGAGGCCGCGGCCGCGGACCTCGACGAGGCGGAGGCGGCAGAGATGGCGGTGGCGGTGGAGGACGACCTCGAGAACGCGAGTCGTTTCCCCGCGACGGTGTAAGAAAGGCAAGTTTCATCCGACCTTTCTCTAGATAATGGATGTGATTGTTTTTAGAAAGCTAGTCTCACCGGCAGGCCTCAGGTTGAAAATACTCCTCTCCAACTCGAAATAATGACGGTTGACGCCACGGACAGCGATGTTTGAAGAGAAATCCCGGCTAACATCCGCTTTCGTTTTGCACGACAGTCAACCAGAGAAGACTTGCGAGGCATGGATTCGTACATACTCCCGGTATAGTTCGGCGATGGGAGATGAGGCTGACAACCGGCAGGGAATGGGTCCACGATAGGTTCGAGGACAACTCCGGTCATGGCCGATCTCGTCAACCGCGCCGACGCTCCCCGCCGGCATCATAGTTCGTGAAACCGTCCTCCATGTGGCTATGCATCTCGAGTTCCGATCTGACCCCTTCAATAGCGAGACCCGCGGCACCAAGGTCAAGGTCGACAACCTACACTACGAACTTACCCAAGAAGATCTCGAGGTTGGCATGGCTGTCGCCTGTAGTTTGAGTTGATCGGCTAACCGGATGCAAGGGACTGTTCAGTAAGATTGGACCGGTCGTGAAGCTCGAGCTCGTCTACGACCGTGCCGGAAGATCAGACGGCACTGCGTTCGTCACCTATGATCGCTATGAGGATGCAAAGGAGGCAGTACGCGAATTTGATGGCGCAAATGCCAAGGGTAGGGGCCATGCTCTCTTTGCAGACCGAACGGCTTGATCTGATACCCCTTTGCAGGACAACCCATTCGTTTGGCGTTAATGCCGTCCGCCCCCAGACGCAACGCCTTCGACACGGCGCATATGCCTGGCAGGCCGCTTGCGGATAGGATCACGGTACCTTCGGGCCGATCGCGCTCGCTGTCACCCAATCGATATGCGGACAACGACCGAAACATCGATCGTTATGTGCCTGGTGGCGGAAGACGCTCGCGCAGTCCCCTGCCGAGAAGACGTGGTGGGGGGAGACGGCCCGGGGCCAGGCGGGAAGGAGGCGCACACAGTGGACAGAATGAAGAGCGAAAGGGACGCGAAGGTCGGCCCAAGAAGACTCAAGAGGAATTGGACGCTGAGATGGCCGACTACTTTGCCCCGGGCGGCACCACAACTGTTGCGCCGACGGAGACAGCTCGAGGCCCCGCGGGTGATGATGTCGATATGATCGAGTAAAGAGCGAGCAGTGGAACACTTGGAGGGCGGTTCGATGTACCAACGCATTTGCCGGAACTCAATTTGACGCGCTAGAAGGCGGACCAAGACATGATCTCGGTATCGCTTATATCATAATGTTACTATTTATGTACATGCCACAGCCCCCAGGGCTCGAGGTTTCGAGCCATGTATTTCGACGAGCTGAACCGCACACTCTCCCCGCATATAAAGCTAGTCATTAGCCCCTTTCCGGTACGCTCAAGCCAGGATCTGTTCTCGGCCGTCCCCCGTCGCCAAGCCACCTGTGCATCTGATCAGGCCCGAAACTCATGAAGAAGACGGCATGGCCAAATTCGTCGACGTCGGTAGAATTCGTCTCAAGTATCAATTTGTCGAGCAGCTTTTGGTTAAAGAAGAGCGGGTCGCGGTCTCGACAAGTCTCGGATCACTGCTGTGCCGACTCGGCATCCCAGAGCTCCTCCCGCATGTTGAACTTGGTGGCTCCGGTACACCTGTACCATCCGTGCTTCAGGGTGAGGTAGATTTGCTGGACGGTCGTGGTCACGATCCAAATCCGTCGCACCCTCTCTACAAAAATCCAGCCGCTCCAGAGGTCCATGGATGTGGTATTGAGGGTGTTGTCACGGCAAGAAAACGAACTGATGGTGCTGTCCCACATCTGCCTGCTCGATCCACATGAACAGCGTCGGATGTGCATCTCGGCCTGCGCCGCCATCCTTATGTCCCCGTCAAACAGTCGGATCGTCTGATAAATAGCCAAAGCCTGGGCGCGGGCTAAGTGGGCGGCCGTGTCGAGGCTCAGATACAGATTCTGATCCAGATCCAAGCCCGTACTGGGGTCGGAACCAATGCCCCCTGACAGCGAGTCCATCAGAGCCTGATCCTCTAGCAACTGCGCCACGCGCTCCTCAAAGATGCCGAGCACGACGTCTCCCGTCTGTGGTGTTCGGTGCAGGTACGCCATGTAGACGTTGTACGCATCTTGGATTCACCGCGACATCGTTGGTAAAAGCGGGGAGGAGCGGTAGAGAGACCGGTGGAATAGGGGGATGTGTCCCGACGTTACCCATTGGCGGAGCCAGAGTTGGACGGTGGTGACGTGGGATTTGAGCACGGCGGTGTCGTTGTGTGTGGGTGGGGCCGAGGCTTCGGGCAGGAGGCGGTAGATTGTCCAGGAGGAGGTGATTAGGAACCAGGGGGGTGGGGAGTGGCATTGAGGGGTGGACAGGAGGTTGTTGTCGGCCTGTGCGGGGCGGGAGGGTTGGGTTTGTATCGAGGCCCCCTGACGAGTTGGCGGCGGGATGTGAGGTAGCTGGAAAAGCTCGAGGAAGAGCTCCGGCTCAATTGGCGGTAGAGAACTTATTGCTGGTGATTCGCTGGTGGCAACTGCTGCCGGCTTCAAGTGGAACCGGGTTAAGTCGACGGGCTGGCGGGTATCGGCACACCTGGCCTCGTTCCACACGTCACCGACAAGGGGGCATTTGTCTTGTGCATTGTCGTTTTGCCTTCATGCATTCCACACATGCCCGCTGCCAGACGGAGCGCCGGTTGGATGCCGTGGGCGGGCCTTCCTGACGAAGCATTTTCAAGTTGCTCTGGGTTTCTTCTTACTATGGTGCCATCCTTAGACAGCAGAACACCGAAACTAAAGAGGGCGGGTCGATGGTCACTGAACAAGTGAGAGAAATGCACTTAGAGATGATGGTGCCATCCATGGCGGACATCTAAATACTTGTCAACCCGTAGTAGCGCGGCGGTAGCGGATAAAAATGGGTTCGCCGGCGGGAAACGCGGGCTTTGGGCCAGTAGGAGATATAGATGGCGTTGGATGCGGAGAAGTGACGGCCGGAAGAATGTTGTTAAGATCTATACTACTCGGTAGACCAGAGCTATGACTCAAGGACAATTTTCACGATGCGGTTCGTCACTATGTTGCGGACTCACACAGCCCCCAAGACTTCCATAGATCTTACATATATAGGTGTCGACTCACCACCCCTTCCTCAATGAACCCAACAAGCAAGTTCCAGTCCAAATCTCTCTCACTCCATTCTCATACCAAATTTTCCACTTTTACTTTTAACTTGCCCTGCACCTTACTAATGAGCAGATATGGCCGCTTACAACTTCACCAGAACCTTTCACCAAACTCTTCCCTCTCCCGCCCCGAGCTCTCCCAAGATGTGAAGATAGCCCTCATGGCCGGTGGCTCCTCCAGCATCGGTTACGCCATAGCAAAAGCCTTCGTCCAAGCCTCCGCGGCCAAAGTCATCATCCTCGGCCGGTGGCTCGAAGCGATCCAAGACGCGACAAAACAACTGCGAAAAGACAGCCAGAGGTCGGAAGTCGTCGGGCTCGCATGCCATGTTTCGAAGCCCGATGAAGTTGATAAACTGTCGACGGTGCTCGAGAGGGAGGGAACCAGGGTTGGTGTCCAGGTACTCAATGCCGCGGGCATGTCGCGGCCGGTGCCGATTTTGAAACGCGGGACTGAGGGAGTCTGGGAGGATTATGAGATGAACGTCAGGGGGGATTTGGATATGACGGAGAGGTTTTATAAGCAGAAAAGGGAGGGTCATGGGTCGCAGAAGGTGAGTTCCTCTGATCTCTTGTTTAGGCCCCGTTGTGGACGGCTGCGTGAGGGGTTTGGGAACTAGCATGCTTGTTTGCAGTTGCTGGTTAATGTTTCGACGCATGCTATTCATGATTGGACTAAGGTGAGTAAAAATATGTGCACAACCCCTTGTTTTCTTGTTTTCTTGACCAGGGATAGTGAGTTTCTAGTCAAGTTGGGCAGAAGCTGTCCATCACTAACCCCTGACTGACTATATTTTACAACAGTGAGCTCAGATGCCCGGATACGGCCTCACCAAGAATGGTGGAACGTTAGTCCTACAGTTGATCGTGGGTTTCCATAGATTCCCCTCACCGTGGAAGTCGCCTCTGTTCTCTGGGAAATGCTGATATAGTACGAAATGCAGCGAATCTTCCCGGGCAGTTCGCCGTCTGGACTGCGTCGCCCGAGGCCAGGTTCTTGCATGGGAGGTTCGTGTGGACTGAATGGGATGTGGAGGAGTTGAAGAGTGGTGCGGTTCGGGAGAGAATCTAGAAGGATCCTTTATACTTGCACATTGGTGTTAAGGGGCTGTAGGCGTGACTAGAATCGCGATGTGTTGGTTTTGAATTTCTCGTCATGAAGTCGGTTTTGCCTCGACCTTTCATTTATGCATCTTTCATCAGCAAACTTCTCCCCGACAACCTCGGCTTGGAATGCTGGAGCTCGATAGTTATTAAATAGCCAAACCACGTGAAGAATATTGATAATATGGGGCCAATATTATGTATCGATCTGAGTCCCCCAATTTCTATCAACCAAGGACATTTCACTACTAGTCTATTTGTCGACGATATTTTATAGTGTCTCCTAGTTATTACATTGCTGATAGGCTGTTATATACGGTGGTTATCCGTAGCGCGATCGCCTTCGGGGCGACTGCGTGGCATACTATAAGTGAGGAACCGACAGGGCCAGCTAAGAGCCTGATGGGGATACAGAACGAGTGCCTCCGGGTAGTCTGTGGCGCCCACAAAGCGACGCCGGTTCGCCACCTGGAAGCAGAAGCAGCAATCCCGCCACTAGACCTCTATCTTAGTGCCCGGGCTGCTAAGTTTGAAGAACGGCTACGGCTTAGCGGGAAGAGAAATCTGCTTCGCAGCGCGAGCGCTAAAGCGTCACATATACTCCGGCAGGATAGGCCGGCGAAGAGGAAGCAGGCGTCGCAGCTACTCCGACCGGCAGGGTACACTATGGAGAAGGAGGCCCGGGGCTCCGAGTGGATGAGTGAGGAAAAGGAGGTCCCGGCTGCCCTCCTCGGCCACTGGAGGAAGAGATGGCTCACCGGAGCAGAGCATCACGATCGCCAGCGACGCGCTATCGCTGAGGAACCGGAGGGCCCTTCGATGCAGATACCGAAAGGGGGCAAGTATTTCGGCCTGAACCGACTGGAGGCGTCTACGCTGTGCCAGATCAGGACGGAAAAAATAGGACTAGCAGCCTTCTTATTCAAGACAGGGGCTTTTGGCGTGTACTCGCCGCTATGCCGCTGTGGCGATGCCCCTGAGACGGCAGAGCACGTAATCCTCTTTTGCGGGCTGTTGGAAGGACCGAGGGAACGATTACGGGCCGCCATCGCACCACGGCCACTATACTCTCGCAGAGACCTCGCAACGGCAACAGGAGAACCAGTAGTTAGTGGGACTATTGTAAGATGGCTGCTAGGGACGGGTCGGACAGCTTCAAGGCCCAGATAGCATCGATCTTCTCAGGGGGGACTTTGTTGGTAGGTTGAGAACCAACGTAGTATGGTAGTGGACGTAACGCAGTCGCCAATAGGGCGAACCGACGACGCAGCGTATGTATTTAGTCCAGCCATTAGGGCACGGTTTGACATACGGGAGTACTAGTAGAGGTACCGGGGGCTTCGAGCCTACGGCGTATTTAATAATAATAATAATACATTGCTGATAAAGACAAAAGGCAATGTACTGTTCTCTGCTAGATGTAACTACACAAAAAGTATAATTTAAGGGAACAAACGGAGCTAATAAATCAAAGAGTTCTATATCTCATTACAAGGCCGGCGCTGACTGACTGACTGACTGATTGCTATATCTGGCCATGTAGATGTCCGTTTTCCTGTTTCCTGGCACCTAAAACCAACAAATACTATTTCCGGCTCCTCAAACTCGGACTACAAAATGGCAGCGCCCACCTATTCCTCAGGTTCTCGAGCCTTCTCTGTTCGTCAAGTCTCGAGCTATCTTTCGTTTTCGTCTATCCAATCCGATCATCTTACGTCCTGTTTCCGTCGCCCTGATGCCTTCATCAACAACAACAGTCCGAAGTCGCCCCAGCACAAATAGCGCTCCCGATCACACGGACTTCCTCCGGCGCGTTGCTAGCAGGGAAGCGAACAGCAGAATTGCCAAGCGACCGGCACCGCTCTCGGCCAGGCAGCATGCCGCACACCGACAACAATTAAAACAAGTTCAGTATATCAAGCCGAAGTATGCAATCGAGACCGAGATCAACATGTCTGGCATTTTTACGAAATGGAAGCGGTCCGTAGCAGCCTGCTAGAACCCCTCTGCATCCATCGTTAGCTAATCGTCAAGATACAGGTACTGCACTGAGATGGCAGTGGGGGACTGGAAACTCACTATCGATGGCCTGCACCGCGAGACGCTAATGGAATTCTTTTTCTTCGTCTATGAGAACTACAGAATCAAATGTCGAGGTTCGTTGAAGGAGTTCATTCGTCAATTTTCGCAACTCCACACCACCAGCACCGGCCGTTACGTCGACCGAAATCACATGAAGGAGCTTTATAAGGTATAGCGCTTTGCTTCATCGGTGTTGTTAGGATAAAGAACGTCGTAGCTCCCGAGACTGCTATTCCCAAGGTACACGTCTAGTTGGTGACCCTGCTCGATCATGCCCTCTTTTATGACCACAGCTTGCGGCTGTATCTTCCGTCTCTTCTCTGCCGTAGCGTTTATGCCTCCCGCTTCCTCACCAGCACTACTATACTTCCTCGTGGCTAGCTGCGAGTCGGCGCTCATCTGCTGGCTCTCACACCGCAGTTTCTCGATCGCGTTGAGGAGGTATGGTTTGTGGGTAAACTTGTCGATGTCCATGGCTTGAAAGAAGAGGTCTTGACGTCTGTGGTCCTTAATCTCGTGTACCAGCTGCTTACCGTCGATCTCGTAGTAGCGTATTCGTTCTTCAAAATTATCAGGCAGACTGAAATCGCCATCTCGCAGTCGACGCGACCCTTCCGTCGTACAGAGCTCTTGCACGATACGCACAACGCTCCATTCTGCCGGGTCGTCCATAACGCCGATAATCTATGCGAGAGAGGTTGATGCTGGAATTTGTGATGTGGCGAATAACGAGTACCGATAACCTTGTGGCATATATGTCAATTCACTCATTTATGTATTTCACTCCAAAATCCATACCTAAATGCTGTTGATGAAACTGAATGAAGCTATGTATCTATAGAATAGCCTATATAGAAGCACACTTTCATATCGGAACAACATAGCTATCCGATATTCTGGTTCGAAGCACGCATCCCCAGTCGCAGTGGACAGGCAGGCAACCATGCCGACAGTCTCTTCTCCGAACCTCCCTGCCGATCACAGAGCAATGGAGAAGACACCTTTAACAGTGTGCTGATCCGAGCTGAGCTTCTTTGTGATGTGTCGTGATTCGTTATAGACTGATAGTGTCCAGCACCACGAACAAAAGCTAATTTATCGTACGGAGCGATTATCTCATCCGTGGAGATTAGATCATTTTTAAGGACAGTTTACAACTAATGAACACTATGGACTATATACAAAACCGAAGATTATGAGAACGAATCTCTTATGTATATTGTAGATAATCAAACAGATTGAAACAACATATGATTTAGTAATTGAAGCGCCTGCATACCATACATAGTAATACACGAACAGAAGTAAAGCCAAACCCTGATGCCCTAAGATGGATCACGGTCCCGGCATTGTGGCTCTGCTTTATATCGTTGGTTTCTCGGGCTCCCCATAATGTATCGTTCCCGTAGGCCCAGAGGGCTTGGTCTCGGCTTGTCATGTCGTGCCACGGGCTGACATCAGCGATGTTGGCTGCAGGACCGCCCAGCCCCGTCGTCTCCGCGGCAAGTCCTGTGCTGCCCTCACATGTGAATCTGTTCCATTGTTGGCTGTGTGCGACGCATGTTTTCGTACCCCACTGGCTCACTGGTTCCAGACCCTGCAGGCCGCCATCGCAGTCTGCGACGTTATCGTATGCATTACTGCTAATTGGCCCCAGGTTAGCCAGGAACGGGACTCCAAGGTCGGCAAGCATATTACCCTGGCTTTCAGTACCCGAAGCCGAAGGGTCGGACAGGAAGCTCGGGCGGTGTAGGCTGTCGTTGTCGTTGATGGTTTTGTCGTCGGAAATGTAGGTATAGCTAGATGGTAGGGACGCGGTAGGGGGCGGAGTGGTTAGATAGCCCAATGAAAAACTGTCTAGGAGGTGGAGATTGTCGAGGTGGGTATGTTGCTGGCTGGGTGATGTTATGCTAGTTGTCTCGTGAGCTGAATCAAAGTTCTCGTGCATAGCAGCATTGAGATGGTGTGCAAAGTCTGGTTTCATTGACTTGGCGCTATCCTGTGAGACACGGGGCGACCCGTCCACATACGCACGCTGTTGGTGGAATGTTGAAGTAGGGTCGATCTTGGTGAGGAATCGCTAGTTTGTTCCCGGTGTTACAGTGACTACCTTGCCCTTATCGTTGATTTTGTTATTGGCATCTTGAAAGGTCCAGAGAATGACGGAGCGGCGTGTCCACTTGGGGTCTTGAGATCCGTCGTTGGGCTATGACCAGACCTCCTGGTACATGGCCACCTGTGATAGAAGTTCAAGAGGAGTCGTTGGCTGTGAAGAGACCTTTTGCTGTTCCTCGAAGTATTCTGTTCTAGCTCTCGACTCACAGCCCGGACGGCAATTCATTCTTGCCTTTTCGGCTGCCACGTAGTCAGCTAGCCGAATGAAGCTATTAGCCCAGCTCGTCGCAGGGAATGGCACCACAAGGACGTCCTTCTGTCGACTGCCGAATGGGCATGGGGTTATACAGTCCCAAATTGGTTCCTCCGTGTCGTTGTATTCCAACTCTTTAGGTTTGATAATGCTGGTTATAGAACGCCAATGATGGTTTGATAACTCGGGGTGACAGATCTGCAGCTCAACTGTGCCGTCCAAATGCGTACCGTTCGGGAATCGACTGGTCGTATGCAAGTCGAGGACAACTTCGAACTGGATAAGGTCACAAGGGCCAACTACGCAGCGAGATGTGCGCTCATCCAAATGATGGGTATCATTTAAGGCAGCCATCAGCTTTTCGTATAATTTTGGGAAGCGGTGACAAAATTTCTTTGAGATATCTCTCATCGACTTTGACTCCTTTTGTGCTATAGACTTGGTGTATTCATGGAGGAGATACTTCGGCGGATCGTCCTCTTTTTGGTTCTTGTCAAGATCTCGACGGGTCTCTTTGTCACTGTTCCGTATAAGATGGGGAACGTCGCCTTTACGCCCTAGGCGAGTACCATCCAAGCTTGTAGTATCCGCACTCAAGCAGGTCCTATCGTTAGCATAGGCGTTCTTGCAGTCATCCGTCAGTGAGACTTCGGATGACGAGGCGTGGATCCAGCATGTTTTCGGTCGTACGAATACCTCAGAATCACCAGCAAGGAGGCGAGCAAAGTAATCATAATTTGGTTGCTGGTCCGGAAGACGTCCTTCCGCCAAGGCGATAAGGACCTTGTGGTTTTTGAAAGCATCAATTTCCTCCCCTTCTTCTTTGATGTGCTTTCTGTATTCTTCTTTTTCTTCGTTTTCACGTGGAAAGAAGAAATGGACTATGAGGTGTTAGTGGGACACTTGAGGCTTTTTTTTTCAAGACGACCCTACATAGTGGATGAGTGAGGAAGAATCCCTTAAGGACTTGAATGTGACTGGAGGCCTGCTTCCTTGTTCTATACATTGGGTGATCCTCTCTAGCCTTGCCTATAGGCATGATTTCGCCCGGCTGAGGTGGATATAGAAGCCTGTGATATATCCAAAGATATTCGGTTATAAGCATGTTGCGGCCATATAATACGCCCTTGGAGCTCAACTTCTTCCTTCCTATCAGGGGAATCAGAAGGAGAGCTTGAGCCTTAGTTAGTTGCGTTTCTATACCTATACCTTAGCGAGAACAGGTAGTGAGCCGAGATTTACTATCAAGGAAAGCATCCTCTAGGTACAACGGCAATGTTGGATCATTCTTCTCTGCTTCCTTCTGTGTCACCTTGGCACGATAGTCGGCAAAGTGTTTCCACGAGTATATTGGATTTGTGCCATGTCTCGAGTGGGTTATTGGTGATTCGTGCAACGATAAATCTCGAGGAAAGGAGTTGTAATCTCGGGAGCTGGTGCCATAAGTCGATATGACGGCCTGAGCAGGGACTATAGGCGGCTTTGGGATGGATTGTAACGACGGGGATGGTGGCAGGTGACTCGATTGGCATAGTGCCAAAGAGCCGAAGTCGAGTGGTTGGACATTGCCTGTGGATTCGCCCAAAGACTGTCTTGTGACGATTTCTACTATAGCCAAAACTTTGTTAACACCAACTTTATTTTGTAGCTTTTTTTTTTGTTGGTTTGTCGTGTTGGCCATTTCAGAACTTTTCACACCATGTTAATTCATGATTCAATTAGCGTATCAGTATCTAAAACACCTTTTTTCACCTTACGACAAGACGTCAAAGACTGGACTTTCTAACTCCTACTCGGGCCGTAAGTTACGATAAGCTCTTGTGCAGACGGACTGGGAAGAGAGAGTGATACATTCGTGTGGGATGCTATGGGACAGTGAGCTATGGAAACACACTCTAGTAGTAGTGGGTAAAATACTAGGGCGTCGCCCAGGAGCTATGACCAATGTGATCGCTTAGTGGCCTAAAACAAGCTACTACTATTCAATTCTCACTGCTTTCATCTTTTCTTACGATGAGGAAAATGATCAAGATGCCTTCTCTATACAAGGACCCACCAGCAACCCCGATCTTTACCGCATCGGGAGCTTGTACGGGATAATCGAGAGAGTGCTATTTTTCGCTGCAGCAGTGGTCATCTAAGGCAATAATTGGCAAAAACGCCAATTCCAAGAGATCGGTCGTTACCTTCTTTTCCCTCCTCTCTCTTCTTACCGGCAAAGCTGGTCGGGGTATTTGCCACGAGTCCCTGGGTCGGCATGACTAATAATCCGAGGCCGGGCCTGCTGATTGCAAATTACAGCTGGAGCACTATTCAATATTACTATTTACTCTTCGTACGAACCTTTATATTCCTCCACCTAGACCTCAAGGTCCTCCGGTAATAAACCAGCAACTCGACTGTGACTAATGGCGACCACCTCGACGGAAGGCCTCGGGTCAGAACATATTGACCAAACCACGACTGAAAGTACGCGATCTCGGAATTTAGTTGTGCAAAGAAACTCGGTAGTGCACGATATTCAGGCAATTTATAACACAGGCAAGCCACTTTTTACCAAAGATGCAATGCGGAAGTTGGGCGAGGAACTCGGTGTTCTCCGGAAGGGACTGTCAGCACCTCGCAAAATTACACATACTGGCATCAATGGCGAGGACGTCGAGCTTTCTCTCGATCCTGCGAGCTTATTAGATGGCGCATCTTTCTCGGCGCTTAGATGGCAAGTTGAATTTTCTACCTTCATACCTTTGTCCATATGTTTATGCGTCAGTAAATTTGTCGTCTATATGAATTTATTTTGATCAATTCGTTAGGATCATTCATTACTCTTCCATAGAGGAGCTCACCGTCAAACGCGACATATGTTCCTTCAATCCTCAAACTGCATTCCTACCCATGCGGATTACATCTTGCACCATAGAACTAGAGGACAACCAAGACCTGAACTGGGAGGATCGGCCTCCTATCTCCACGAAGGGTTTACATGGATTATTTCAGGATGTAGTACGCCAGTGGGGGATGGGTCAGCATCACGAAGAGATTCGACGAGTTATTACCGCAGCGACAGTACCGTTCGTATTAGATAAGGTCGTCGCCTTTGGATGCGGACCTCTGACTTTAACCTCACAATGCTCAAGAACCATATAGCTAAGTGTAAACCCCCAAAATATGACGTAACTCCAAAATGAGTGATATAGCCCAGTACCTGAGCAACCAAATGTGATATTAGTAAAGCTAGTTTTTAGTCGGTAGGTTAACGTTTAAATATTCTTATATTTCTGGACCGGATAGGAACCGGAATATATATTATTATTATTATTAAATACGCCGTAGGCTCGAAGCCCCCGGTACTTCTACTAGTACTCCCGTATGTCAAACCGTGCCCTAATGGCTGGACTAAATACATACGCTGCGTCGTCGGTTCGCCCTATTGGCGACTGCGTTACGTCCACTACCATACTACGTTGGTTCTCAACCTACCAACAAAGTCCCCCCTGAGAAGATCGATGCTATCTGGGCCTTGAAGCTGTCCGACCCGTCCAGATATATTATAAAATTATTTTAATTAATAATTTATTTTTTATATATTCGAAAATAATTTAACTGGATAAAAATATATTTATATTTAAAAAAAATTAAAATAAAAAAATAAATAATATCTTAAGGAAAATAAAATAATAAAAATCTTTAATATTTAAAGATTTTATAAATATAATAATAATTAACTTTATATTATATTTAAAAAAGTTAATCTTATTAAAATTGTCCGACAAGGTTTCCATCCCGCAGTTGGCTTTTACCCTTGCAATTGTGCATGCTTTGTACTGTAGTGAACGATCTGCACCATGCAGGCCCGTCCAGAATGCGAACGACATTCCATCTCGGCGGTCTGGACCGAAGAACTCAATAGGTTGACCTGCATGGCAACGCCCCAGAGATTACGAAGCATCCGGCCAACACATGTTACCATGCATCTGATTGACGCTTATGAGACATTTCCAGACAACCCGACCTTTGGATGTGGGGCACGAGATATTATCTCGCCAAGGATGGTAGACAGAGGTCTCGTCCGAAGATTTAGTAGTTATGAGATCCTTAACTCTTGAGGAGTGCCAACGGTCGGTCATCAATGAATAATGCGTACAATAACAAAAATCACTGTACTGTAGACATGTAGCTGTAAGATACATATCATCTACTAATGTGTCAAATCCATCCTCAAAAGCTGCCACCACACTAACACATCAAGGGCCTACATAGAGCGTAGACAATTGTTGTAGGTGGTATCAAGATCTACCAATCAGTATCACTATTTCGTTCCTGACTCATCTGTCCTAGCAGGCTATCTTCAGAAACACACTGCTGCAGCCGCGTGAACCAGTCCTTCAGTCTTTGCAGTGATGCGAGAAAACGAGGATCCTCAGTAACAATGCCAAGATCAACTCCAAAATCGTAGAGACTTTCCACGTTGGAAATCATCTCTTCAGCCCTTGTCATAGTCACTGGACTCGTTTCTCTGTGCAACCTGCGGTGGCTCTGTATGGGATTCTCATTTTCTAGTACCTCATTGTTCCCCATGGCCGGTTGGGTGCCTGCAACGTTTTGTTCCACAAGCTGATTGGCGGCTGATGCCGTGCTCTCTTTGGCGGTCAACAGACTAAGGGCATATTCCTGTACCCCCTCAGCACCCGTATCGGCACCAGTTCCGAGGTGATTACTGTCAAGCGGCATTTGCATCAGGGGCATCTGAGGAAATGAATGCACATGCACTGGGCTGCCTTGCGGCATTGAGCGCTCGTGTATTTCAGAGGCCGCCGCCATGAATGCAGGATTGTGCTCTGATGGTGTCCATGCTTGTACTTCATGTGATGGTGTCTGTAATTGATTGTGTGCAAAAGCCGAACGTTGACCGCGTTTCTGCACAAACGTTGTGTTCCCCGCGATCTCGTTGTTTGGCATCATGGTCGATGCTGGCGAAACGGGACGCTGCCAGGCTTCGGGAAATCCAGATATTTCCATCCGTCTGGACTGCTTGTGTCTTTGTCCTACTCATTGTTCAGCTTCATGGAGAATTGGAACTGTTTCGTTGTTTCTCAACCTACTAAATCGTCGCTGAGACTCCCTATTCTGGAGCCGTATCCGGTCTGGGGACAGCTGCTCAGCCATCCTTATGTCAGGTGATGGAAACTTTCTTCACTCGTTCAACGAGGTTCATGTGCTAAAGGAATGGCTTGTGATACTGATGCAGTCTGAAAGAGCATTGAAACAAAGAAGTTCGACAACAGTATGACAGCTGTCGCGGATTGTTGTCTTCACAACCTTGTAGAGCCCCTCAATTGGTTATAACCGCTAGACAACTTGATCATATCATCAAGAGAAGGATGCTGCATGAATGCGGCGAGTAAGTAGACTGATATCATTTGAGGCCATGCTGATTGGGCAGGTGGAATTGGATCCACATGTTCGGCAGCCCCGCAAGTGCCTCATGCAAGAGTTAGGCTTAGTCTAGATAAGGCTCTCCCGCAGGCACTAGTGCGGCTGCTTCCTTCTTGGGTGGTAGCCCCTGCCTCATCGGCAGGTTGTGCCCATTGCAGGGGTTTACTCCGTAGCGAAGCCCCAGCTCTGCAGCTCTGTGTGGTATCCATCAGTTGTAAAGGATCATCACTCTGTCACAAATCTAGTTCTTGTACTATGTAATCATGCGTCAAGATTGGCAATGAGCTCGGGGGGCATATTTTTGCAGCGGAGATGGAGGATGATGCTGTACTGCGGCTGACTAGGTACAGTGTGCCAAGACGCTCCACTGCGCAATATCCAGCCACCAGAATGCTGTAGAGATCATGGGGATGTATGTACAGGCATCTGTGGCCTGCCCAGGTACTTGACCAGGAGCATATCATCGGAGACGATATTGTGCTAAAGGTATGCCTGGACGGCTAATCCCATACCTGTACCCATAGAATGAGGTAATAAGCTTGGCAGTCCCACCAGTCATAGCATTCTGATTGATATCGGTAGCACCTTCGTTGGCCAGCCTCTGCTTGCTACTATCTGGATACTCACCACCAGCCATTCCACTCCAGATACTGATCGTGGTCTTTTGTAGTCATGCTTTCTTTTCGCTCGTATTGACTTGGACTGAACCAGATTTCTATTCCCCAAGATGCGTCACTGTTTACTTCGTATTCGTTCCATTCCGCAAAGTGTTACAGCTTGTCCTCCCACTACCAGCGACGACTGGTCACCTACCCTCCATACGTTCAACATAGCCTGTGTTGTCGCGTTCGTACTCTACTTGCCGTTTCGGTGGTATGTGCTTCATTCCTCCAGACGAGCGACAGCCTCTGCTTGGCAAGCTAATCCACGAATCGTGAGTATCCAGCCCTCAACTTTTTACCTCTTGTAACCAACTCCCTAGTTCCTCGGTCTTTTGCTTGCGATCATCCTACTCGGTTACTTAGTGATTTTGCTCAGCTTCCCAGATTGTCATCATCCAAGTACGATAGCTTCACTCATTGCTTCAACAGTCGCTGCGCCTTGTATCAGCATGCTTATGTACCTGGAGATGCGATACACCCGCAGATCTTCAGACGCAGTAGTGCTATACACCATTGTATCAGCAATCGGTGATGTTGTCCTTCTCACGAAACCACCTGTGAAGCCATTGACGAACTTCGACGTGCAGCCAATCGCTGTGCATGGCGTTTTCTGCCTGATACTCCTATTTTGCGAATTATGGGGTGGAAACCCGACAGCTCTAGATGCTCCGGAGAATAGATCCCCTGGAGAATATCATGGAGTTCTGAGCAGAGTCTTTTTTGCATGGATAAATTCACTTTTACTCAAGGGCTACCGGACCATCCTTACGAATGATGACATACCCACCCTTGACCGGAATCTCAGTCCTAAAACAATGAGACGTGTTATTTTGCAATTGTGGAGCCAAAGAGGTCTGTTGCTTCGCTATCGATGGGGCATCATAGACTAACATAGTGGACAGACAAGCCGGAAACGAAGAGGACCCTTCCCTTGGCGCTGTTCCGATGCTTGAAAAGACCATTCTTCGACGTAATTCTACCACGATTATTTCTTACTGTATTTCGATACTCGCAGCCAGCCTTGATTGGACGATCCATTCAACACATAATGAATCCATCAATCAAAGACCGGGAGCTGCAGGGATATTGGATCATCGTCTCTGCTCTGGTGATTTATTTTGGTTTGGCCGTGAGGTTCCAGCAGTTGATGTCGTATCGAATACCAACGTTATATAGATATCGACGGCGTTGTACCAGCATCGGCTTAACCGACTGAAGTTACTGACCAAAAGTGCCCTTATCGGCTTGATCCATGCGAAAATCATAGACTCCCCTAGTGTATCCTACGATGACGGTGAAGCGACTACACTGATGAGCACTGACACAGACGGCCTTGAGGGTGTGGGAGAAATGTTCCACGAGACATGGGCGCAGATAATGGAAGTATCGATCGGAATAGTACTATTATCACGCGAGATCGGTTGGGTTTGGCCACTCCCTCTCATTCTAATATTTTGTGAGTCTCCTCTGTATACATTCTGAACGCTGATATTGATCCTGTGATATCCTTTCAGTGTGTTCCCGTGTTAGTCGCTATGTTGCAAAGCATTTGAAAACACGACAGAGAGCCTGGAACGAGATGACACAACAACGTGTATCTGCCATCAGTTCCTTGCTAGGTTCCATGAAAGCCATCAAGATGTTAGGGCTAGAGAGCGCCATTGCAGCGCAAGTTCAGAGAGCTAGGGAAACCGAACTTCTAGTCGCTTCCAAGGTCAGGTGGATGACGGTGTACTATAATGCCAGTGGTTCGTGAGTCCCGCACACTTGCTGTACTACAATCGCTAACCTAATTCAGCTAATGCCCTCGGTATATTTTCGCCTGCGTTGACCCTGGTACTTTACACGATCGTGGTCAGTGCAAAGGGCAAGTCGTTGGATACCGAGACCGCTTTCACAACTATGGCCGTCTTGAGCATGATTACTCATCCCGCAAATATGGTCATGACGATAGTTCCGAAAGCAATCGCCGCGTTTGCCGGGTTTGAGAGGATTCAGCGCTATCTCCTCAAGCCAGTATTACGCGATAGAAGGCGGCTGCTACCTCGGTCCACCTCCATTTCTGTGGCTTGGGATCCATCATCAGGGCACTTGACGAACCCGGCTCCAGTCATTGAGTTCAGAAATGTCTCCATTGACACCAAACCGGCAGTCTTGGCGAACCTGAACTTCTCCCTTGGTCCAGGATCTTTGTGTATGGTGTCCGGACCTGTGGGGGGCGGAAAGTCTCTGCTACTTCATGCGATTCTTGGCGAGGTTGCATTCACGGGAGTGATCAGTTTGGCCAATAAGCGGATTGCGTATTGCGCGCAAAAACCCTGGATACCCAGCGGCAGTGTAAGAGATGTCATTTTGGGGGTTACCAGTCACGGTGATACTTTGTGGTATCAGGAGGTTCTTGCTGCCTGCTGTCTCACACGTGATTTGGCAGCGCTCCGCGAAGGAGACGATACTGAAGTTGGTAATGGAGGAAGCAATCTCTCTGGCGGTCAGCGGCAGCGACTGGTGAGTACATTCAGTTCCATATATGTTTTGTGTCTAATATTGCAGGCAATCGCTCGTGCGCTATTTTCTAGATGTGACATCATCCTTCTAGACGATAGTTTCAGCGCTTTGGATGGCACGACAAAGAACAAGATTTTTGAAAATCTTCTTGGTCCCGACGGCCTCGTGAAGAGATTACGTTCAACTGTAATCTTTACGTGCAACTCAAGTAAGATAGGGCACACCAAGACCGACTTCGCGCAGCTCATTTGTTTCAGGCGAATTCTTCTACGCCGCCGATCACATCCTCATTCTTAGTGACGGATGTATCATTAAGCAGGGATCATGGAAGGACCTCCAGTCGGAATTCACTTCTTTCGCGAGGCTTTTGCCTGAAAGTAGGAAAGACCACGAAATGGATGACCCCCAGAGTTCGAACGTCGCCGACAGATTCACGTCCCGAATTCAGGCGTGTGATGACGCAGAAATTGACCTTGCACGGCAGACGGGTGACTCAACACTCTATAGTGAGTTGTAAGACCTGTATGGAAACGAAGCTAATCCCCAAATAGTGTATTACTACCAATTCGTGAGACTCATCAACCTCCTCTTTGTTACTGCATGTACTGCTTCATACTCCGTCTTCAACACTATCCCGCAATACTGGTTGAAGATCTGGACAGACCCAGGGGCTAACAACACTACACTATTCGTCACTGGCTTGTTGGCCATTTCTTTCATTTCATGGATGTCCACAAGTGGTACCATGTGGTACGTCGGCCCCTACCATCTCATCCCGTCCTATTAACATGATTAGGGCAACTGTCATCCGATTAGCCCCGCAGTCCGGTCGTCAGATTCACCAACGATTACTTGGTATTGTGGTGTCGTATGTCGTTGAGATCACGATATGTCCTTGGAAGCGCCAGCTTACGGGGATAGCAGTGCACCCCTAAGCTTTTTCTCTTCGACTGAAAATGGCTCCATACTGAACAGGTAAGAAGAGACCCACTGTAGCAAAAACATTCAAATGACTAACCCCAGTTCAGGTTCAGTCAGGACATCCAGCTGGTAGACAAACAACTGCCGTCAGCTCTGGCAAATTTGAGCAACCGTGAACCTCACCACTGCAATGTACATCTCTGTTTCACGACGGCTAATTCATCTCAGAGGTTTTCAAACTCTTTGCGCAGGCTGCTTTGCTTCTAGTTGCACAGAAATGGTTGGTAGTATCTCTACCGGTCTGCTCAGTTATCATCTACGCTGTACAGAAGGTCTATCTACGAACATCGCGTCAATTACGGTTTTTGGAGTTAGAGTCGAAGGCGGCGGTGTTCTCAAGCTTTCTTGAATCGGAAAGTATCTTGATGCCTATCTCGCTTCTGCGGCACACTAATCGGATAACAGACTGAAGGAAACGAGACAATTCGTTCGTTTGATTGGAGAAGAGAAGTAGTACGAAAGAACGTTGCGTGTGTTAGTAACGCTCAGCGGCCAGAATTTCTTCTGCTATCTCTGCAACGATGGCTGAACCTTGTCTTTGATCTTGTGGCAGCGATTCTAGCAGTAAGCGTCATTGCACTCGCTGTGGCATGGCATGGCAGCACAAGCAGCGGACAGATCGGTCTCGCCCTCAACATTCTTCTTGTAACAAACACAACCCTCCTGAGACTGGTGGAGTCCTGGACGACCCTGGAAGTCTCTCTAGGAGCGATTTCGCGCCTGAAAATGCTCGAAGAAGGCACGCCTTCAGAGCATTTTCCTACAGAGACACTGAGCCCGCCAGAAAACTGGCCACTCAAGGGGCAGGTTCGTCTGACACGAATCAATGCGTACTATAAGTAAGTAATGTGCCTTTTGAATGTTTATCAGCTCATTAACACATCATCTGAACAGCCCCGGGGCTTTGGCTCTATCCGAAGTTGAACTGCACATTGTTTCTGGCCAAAAGATTGTCATATGCGGGCGGACTGGGAGGTCGGTCTTTTTAGTCATTTATATCATCCTACAATGAGGAAGTACACTGACGTTCGAACAGCGGGAAAAGCTCATTGCTTTTGACTCTACTTCGAGTCTTAGATATCGAGTCCGGCAAAATGGAAGTCGATGGTGTGGATCTCGCTCGGATCCCACGCCACTTAGTACGCGAACGTTGCTTTGTCACCGTGACCCAGGATCCTTTGATACTGTACGACCAAAGTCTGAGATTCAATCTGGACCCAGGAAATTCCAGCTCGGATGAGCTTCTAGTCGAAGCGTTGACAAAAATTGGGCTTTGGTCCCTATTCAGTCAGCGAAGTGAGCCCGAAGGCGAAAATACTGCGTCGTTACAGTACCATTCCGATGCGGAAGATGACGATCTGGACATTTCCACAACTTTAGCCCGAAAGATTTCCAATTTTCCGATACTCTCAAGTGGGCAGTGCCAGCTGCTTGCGGTAGCTCGTGCGTATGTTAAGGTCAAGGCGCTCAGAGTCGATGGGCTACGTCCAGTCATTTTACTGGATGAAGTTACGTCTTCTGTTGATTATGCCACAGAGTCGGCGATACATGATATCATTGACCGGGAGTTTACTTCTCAAGGCCATTCAGTTATCATGATCGCCCATCGGGTGGCGATCCTGGCAGGTCACACGCAACCAGGACGGGACCTAGTGGTACAAATGCAAGATGGCCGTATAGACCATGTGACTACAGATCTTTCTGCGTTGGGTCAGCCGGGCATCATAAAGCAAGAGTGAGGGATTCCAGAAGGTAATGGTGTCGCAGCGCAATCGGCCGAATCGCTTGCCTTCATCACTTCATGGGTATGGAGCTGCGGCGGGTCACGTCATGAATATAGATATTGTACACAGACTGAGAATTACGGATGACATCATTTTTGGTCGCCATTGCTTCATGTTCGCATAGGTATTCTGACGCCAACAAATCCGTCATGTGGCTCACTTTTGCTCCACGGGCAATATGTGCTGGTGTCTAAGATGTGATACAACTCAACGTCTGCCACCGACGTCTCAGGATGCTCATAAAGACGCCTCAAGTGTGTGATTGAAGGAGTTATTGCTCAGTGTGATGACGATAATGCAATATCCCTACCAATGCGAGACCATACCCAATTAATTGTAGCGCTGTGACGGCGTCATGCCAAATAGCGATTGAGAGTCCAATCAGGATCAAATCTTTCAATATGCCACAAATGCTCAATGTTAGAGACGACGTTTTCTTGACCTGTTTCTGTTAGTTGATGTTACTTTCGTTCGAAATGCCATCTGACTCACCACTGAGAACCCTGCAATGTTCAGACAAAATGACAAGATGCAACTTCCGATACCGAAATGCCATATTCCCAGCACTTCAGGAATAGTTGGAGTTTCCAACCCGATTGTGAGCACCAGTCCGGTCAGGGAACATATTGGAGCCAGGTGGTGCAGTAAAGCGAGTGGCTCCACATTCAACTCACATGAGCTGAGAACCTTTTGTGTCATAGCCAGCCGAACAGCGTCGGCAATGATGGCACTGAGTTGCAATATGATGCTCATGGATGTTTCTTCGGTCCAGCCCAGTGACGATAACATGACACCACCTGAGATGACGCAGACATCTATGCACTTGCGTCCTGTGACTTCCGTCAATCCCAGTAGACAAGAGATTACATACACTGCTACGGGGGACAAAGCCTTGAGCATCTGGATCAAGGCAACGCTGAGATGAACATAAGCAGCATTACCACAAATAATACTGAAATTCATCAATACTGCTATAGGCACAAGAGCCTTGTAGAAGGCAGCCCTATCGACATTCGTCCATGGGTCATTCTTCAAGAATGATGTCGGGAGTGCTAACAGCTGTGTGCATAATGTATTGAAGACCAAATGGCTGGTCGCCAGGAAGGCAGCTAATAGACCAGTGTTAGCAAAGGTCTACCTGGAGTCAGTGGTTTGCAGTCCAGGCTTACGATAGTCTAAATGAGGAAAGTCAGCGATCTCAGCACTATTTGGGAGCATCGAATACGCACTGAAATTGAGATCGCTCATTATCAACTTATTGAGCATCACAAGACTCATGCTAAGGGCGAGCCATGAGCTTCTGTTGGTAAGCATAAGTTCTGCATATAGCGGGAGCAATGTGTACTTGCATAATCCAACAAGACGATGAAGCTAACTGAAGAAATGAAGACTCAGCCATACTGGGTGTTCTGAGATTACAGTTCGAAGTGTTGCGACTCGATGTCGTATCGTCATCCAAAACTATATTCTCTGATCGGGCAACTCGGGTGAATGAGCTTTTCAGGTCGAATGGCTAGAATGACCGGTGGCCTATCAATAAATGCCAGCAACGGTGTGCTACCAGGCTATAGCTGCATCCCGTAACCTCTTAGAAATCAATGTAGGTGCATTCAAGGTGTGGGGCACCATCGAGCAACTGAGTGGCCGAACTGCACACTCATAGTAACAATCTCCCAAGCCTTTTCAATGGTGAAATGATGAAGTCTCGCTATGGTCATGCTTGATTAGATACAAGGTTGTTTCTCCAAATATCGATCCTTATTATCTGATTGGCGCGCAGCCACTGCTACAATGTCCGAACTTTGGATTCTAGCTGGGGTAAGCAGACTCCATCGCCTGCCCAATCGAGGTTAGTACGTCTTATCATGTCGTTTGCCATGGTGTCATCTACCGAAGTAGCAATTCCTATTGGGTAATATCTCATGCCCTCCCTTATCTCACGCCCTCCCTAGTTCAAGAATTTCACTTTTCTAGGAAAAGCTCTCACATAGGGCCCTGACATATCTACTTTGAGTAGTCGCCAATCTCGGACTATAGCTGTACTGCCTCTCAATACGTTTCCCTCAAGTCCTTTCCATTGAAAATTGCCTCTCAGCATTCACTTGTCTAAACTTGTTCGGGCAGTGCCGGCTTACTGTAATCATGCATCGGGGGCCTATTGTCCTGAATACTGGGCTGTTTCGTGGGCATCCTTGCCGAATTGCTAAAGCTAAAGAGGCAATTCGCTCAAGTGCAAACTAGTATGCAGAACCTGCATAGTGAATGATATCATACTAATAATTAAACTTCGTGTTAAGTTCTTTCGATTCGGCCCATACAATGTCATCGAGGTTCCTGCCTCTTTGGCTCTAGCACTTTGGCCAGAGAACAAGGGTAATACAATGCGAGTACATACCTTACTCGGAGCTGAGGTGGATATTTTTTTCCATGTCACGAGAATGTTCCGGAACGTCCAGACCAAACATGTTCGATTGCGTACAGATTTCACTATGAGGCTATTCGCAGTCTTGGCTTCGTACACTGCACGTCAGTACTGCTGATAGCCAGCGACGCCGAAAGTTGCAGGTCCACATCGTGGTCATCGAAGATGCAGACGTGTACTGATCCCACTCTTCCCAAGCGACAATTGCGAACAGTAGCGTGTGATCTAGTCCTATAGCCGGGTGCGATCCCAGGAGGCATGTTTTGAAGAGATGCAAATCTCAAATTGCTATCTCAGTCATGTATTGTTTCATCTATGCATGTAACTAGTTTGCTAGATACACTGTTACACCTAGCACTGTATCTGATATTCGCCGTAAAGTCCACCGACGCTGGCGTTGCAAGACTATCCCAGCCTTCAACGACAGCAATTTCACTGGAAACCTCACCGGCCTTCTTATGGTGATGGAAGAGTTCGGGATTAACAGTAACACAGGTGAGGAACCCCGCCTGGCACCACTGACGAAGGTCTGTTGTGATGATATTCTCGACGCCGTTTCTGGAATGTTGGAAGACCTTTCTAGCGGCAGCCAGGGTCAGCGCGTATGCGTATGTGCAGACTGGTCCGTCAGAGATGTGAATGACACGCTGCTGTGGTTTTGAGGTTAGTTGTATATGACGGCCATTGTTCTCGCGATAGTCAGCCGTCCGTGGAAGCGTGTCATCAAAAATGTAGACGCCGCCAGACTTTGGGATAGCATCTCCACAGTGTCCCACCCATAGCAAATCCCATTTGTTTCCATATGGTAAACGAGCCGAGGAAGACCAAGACTGTGTGACGCTTCGGATGTGCGGCGCGACGAGGGCGAATTGTTCTTTGATAGCAATATCCCAATCAACGTCGTCTTCCATGATCAGTGCCGTGGCCCATTCGCGCTCAATCATATATGAAAGAGCGTTGAGATGCCCAAGCCAGCATCTAGCTTGGCCTGGGCCAACTCTTATGGTTTTGTCCACAGTGCCTATCCCACGAAACTCGTCTACATATTGGCTCGTCCACTGGGGTTGTCTCGGAACTTCCACGTCAAAGCCAGTGAAATTTGAAGCTTTCAAGAGGCCCTCGAGTCTCCACGACGAACCTGTGGATATAACTAGAATTTTCTCAAACTTGCACAAACGTTAGATATATGATTTCTGCGCTAGGAAGTCAAAGGGAAGGACATACACCTAACGTACGATTGCTGCGACGTAAGTAATCAGTGGACCATTCCTGGATCGCCGTGACGGTATTTTGAGAGACCTGTGACAAATCCAAACGCCAGGAGAGAGTCCATGCGCTGAGAGTCACGCATAGTGCAGTTGCGATCAACAGAATTTTGATTATCCTGAGCGAAAGAAAGCCCATGTCTGAGTCGCTATGTGTGTCACCTCCAACTTGGCGCACAAGTTGAGACGATGTCGAGATATCAGCCAGATTTGAAATGTATGGAATGGACAGCCGATAGATAGCTTCAGCTACCCAGACACAAGATCAATTTCAGAAGATTCGCAAACGTCTCTAGACAGCCAACGGCAAATAGACCGAACGAGCTGTTTCGTATCAATGTGGAGCAAAAGGTGAGGTTGCATACTGAAGCGTCTCAGGGTGCAAATATGCAATAGTCATGCCGTCACTTTGCCAGGTTTGTAGCGAATAAGCATGCGTGAAGGCTTTCAAGGACGAAGTGACATTGAATTGTAGAGGTGTGGCCAAGTTACCAGAGTGGACGATACCGAACTGGCATAGGGCGCTTTTGTCCCGTCTCCTGGTGGAATAGCATGATCGACCCACAGCCTACCCTTTTGAGCACATATGTTAGGTGTGGATGTAGATATGCAGGCTTACCAGCCAAAATTTGAGTCCGGGTGTTCCCATCGGCAATTTGAATCATAGTGAGACTGTAGAAGAGACGTGCTGTTATCGGCTCATGATTCCTGAGGAACGGATAATTGTTGGGGTTTTCTGGTAGATTTGATTGTAAAGTGACCCAAAACGATGTCCTAAGGCCAGCACCGCGTTCCATATTACAGATGAAATGATACCTCTTTTTAAGAAATATTTCATGCAAGGTAAACTTTTTTTAGATTTTACCTTCACGAAATATACAAAATAACGGAAAGATTCAACATCAAGCCGAATAATTACTCGTTCATACTAGCTTGGATATAGTACCTATACTATCAACATAATCTGTATGCCCAGGATGTCCCAGGGGGCTCATGCAACACCAAGGATTCCACTTAAGCATATTTTTGAGCAGGGATAAGCTATCCTGCGACGAGGTGCGTTTCGGAACTCGGGACGAGCCTAAATCAATGAGATATAGGACTCTAAAACCCAACAAAGGAGTTTTTACCGAAGACTTGATTATTTCCCTGTGAGCTGAGCATGGTGTGATTGGTTTTGATTTGAATTTTTTGCTCAACACTCCTGTCACCTGACATGAGTCTCATAAGATTTGGCACGAGTACAACTAGAAAGGCAGTGTTTTATGCACAACCCAAGACGGTTGGTATCAATAGACGACATATTGAGTAGTATGTGTGGTGTGATTGCTCTTGGACAATGTTGGTATTCAAAACCTTCTATCAGATTCCTGGTGCGGTTGTGCGTCATATCTGCGCGCTTCTAGTAAATATCTCTTTCCTATTCGTAAAACTAGTCCTCGACGAAGAAACCACTAATGCTGACTTGCTTGAAAGGGGGAGAATCCATTCCTATTATCACCCAATGCATGGATTTGCGTTCACAGTAACAGACAGCCGGTAAATCCAGCAAGGCCGATAATGAACGTAGCGGGAATATTCACCATGCCTGCTGCGCCTGGTTGAATATAATATACTGTGCTGTTGGATGATTGTGCCGCGGATCCAAGATTGACGAAGGCAGCCGTAGCACCTGCGGCGCCCATTGCAATACTAGTAGCGAGGGTGGAGGCTGCACCAAGCGTCGCTGTGGCGCCCACCAAGCCGGCAGTGAAGGCAGACTGCATGTGAGCAGTTGCGATCATACTCTCAATACTTCCACCAGAAGATTCCAGTGAGGCGGTTATAGTGGCCTGGGCTGCACCGTTTCCTCCTAGAGATTTTAGCGAAGCAGTCCCAGTAGCCTTGGCGGCACCCTTGCCGCTCTTAGTACTGCTCTCGGAATCGCTTTCAGAATCCCTCTCAGAATCGCTTTCTGAATCGCTTTCTGAACCGCTTTCTGAATCGCTCTCAGAGTCGCTCTCAGAGTCGCTCTCTGAACCGCTCTTCGAGCCACTCTTAGAGCCGCCCTCGGAGACGCCAGCTGTAGCAGCTGCCGAAGTAGTAGAGATGCCAACGCTGGTCTCCAATGGAGGAGCTGCCGAAGTAGTGGGGATGTCAACGCTGGTTTCCAATGGAGGAGCTGCCGAAGTAGTGGGGATGTCAACGCTGGTTTCCAACGGAGGAGCTGCCGGAGTAGTGGGGATGTCAACGCTGGTTTCCAACGGAGGAGCTGCCGAAGTAGTGGGGATGTCAACGCTGGTTTCCAATGGAGGAGCTGCCGGAGTAGTGGGGATGTCAACGCTGGTTTCCAACGGAGGAGCTGCCGAAGTAGTGGGGATGTCAACGCTGGTTTCCAATGGAGGAGCTGCCGAAGTAGTGGGGATGTCAACGCTGGTTTCCAACGGAGGAGCTGCCGAAGTAGTGGGGATGTCAACGCTGGTTTCCAACGGAGGAGCTGCCGGAGTAGTGGGGATGTCAACGCTGGTTTCCAATGGAGGAGCTGCCGGAGTAGTGGGGATGTCAACGCTGGTTTCCAACGGAGGAGCTGCCGAAGTAGTGGGGATGTCAACGCTGGTTTCCAGCGGAGGAGCTGCCGAAGTAATGGGAATGTAAACGCTGGTTTCCAGTGGAGGAGCTGCCGAAGTAGTGGTTATGCTCGAATTAGTGGGGATGCTAACGCTGGCTTCCAGTGGAGGAGCTGCCGCAGTAGTGGTTATGCTTGAATTAATGGGGATGTCAACGCTGGTTTCCAATGGAGGAGCTACTGCAGATGGGGCGGAAGATGCGAGGGTAGGCGTCTATCCAGTATCAGCGACAGTTCTTGGATCAGCAGTTGAAGTGAGACTTACAGAGCTCGCGGTTATCTCTGGGATGAGAGCTGGTGCAGTTGGAATGGAACATTCAACTGGAACGGTCTGTCTATTGTTAGTCATCGTTACTGTCAAAGTAACATCAGAAAACCTACCGAGGATATCTCTGCAACCGGCGGCTCTGCAACAGTGGTCTCAGCAACTGCAGGTTCTGTAACCGGAGGAGGCTCTGCAACGGTAGGCTCAGCAACGGTAGGCTCAGCAACGGTAGGCTCAGCAACGGGAGATTCTGCAACCGGAGGAGGCTCTGCAACAGTGGGCTCAGCAACTGGACATTCTGAACCCGGAGGCTCAACAACGGTGGGCTCAGCAACTGGAGTCTCTGCAACCGGCATCTCTGCGGCAATAGTAGTTACTTCCACCGCTGGGGTTGCTGCTGGAGGGGGTAGAAGAGGCTGCAGTGTTGCACCCTCAACTACACTGCCGGGAAGAGGCTTGAGGGCTGGTGCTGCAGTCTCGACAGCTTCGGCTGCACAATCCTGACCGTTTGTCATCGCCATCCCGAACATGGCGAAGAGGACCACAGTGAAGTGAGTGTGTCTCATAATTATTCTCTGCTCAGTCACTAGGAAACGGGATCGAAGAGGTCGTGGGGTATAAGATTAGGTAGAAAGTTTTATTAGAGAATGAAAGGACTGGCCCAGGAGTCGCTGGCCTAGGAGTCGCTGGCCTGCAGACAAATTGAAAAGAGTGACTAGAAGAGGAGCCCAGCTCAATAGAAGCTAAAGAAAAGAAGGGCGAAGGGACCCAAAAGGCACGGTAAAGAATATGGAGAGGAAGAAGAAACCTGGATAAGGTAGGCCGAGCACAAGGCGACATTGCGCGATATGTAATACCTTCAAGCCGCCATTAAGATCCCTGACAGCAGGACTCTAAGGTGGGTACGCCGTTCCACCCTGCCATCTTCGCTGGGCACTAATCAATTCAAACGGGGGTTGGATGATATTTGACAGGCTCAAGATCCGGGGAGCAGAGGTCCCTGTCTTGATATAGGACCAGGGTTGGAAACAGCCGTGAGGGCCGATCTCCGGAGCGCAAGAAGCTTTGTCAGTAAACACGAGAAACAAATATCCAGCGACACTTGCTTGTCGATCACAAGAGCCGGGATTCTCAATATCAGCGCATGAGAAAAGTCAAGTCAGAAATCTGGTTACTTCATCGAGTGATGAAAACACTTTGCAGAGCTCATGACCGCCGCGGGCTTGTTAGCCGTACTATCACAAGATCGCGAGGCGTTGAGCTTGAGACATGCCCCCATGACGGGGTTGCCAGAGACACGGAACTGCTTATTCCCCGTCATGCGCTGCTGGGCAGGGCGTCTCCTGGGTAAAAAGTTCGTCCCAATTGTGGCCATACGCTTCAATCCTTGGTGAGGCTCTAACAAGAGCCTGCAACATCTGAAACTCGCCTCATCAGGGGTCTCTTAAGCGAACCGGATCGACGCTAGGAGGCTGCGGCATGCAAGATTGCAACAAGTTATATGTGCCCAGATCATCTCATGAGAGATCCGTTATGACTGTCTTCATCGTCGGAAGTTTTTCGAGGGGATATGGATGAAAGTGGTTGGACATGCAATCGTTGCTGCGGGGACCAGAGCCTACAATTAAATGCAGGCACAGACTAGAGGGAAGAGTGGGTACGCGCCCCAATCGAAACATTCCGCTCTCTCCGTGCTGGTCTGGCATAGCGCTCGTGCTGTTAGCATGTACGAACTCGTCAAGAACAGAATATCGGGTTACGGCGTTGGATGCTGGGAGATATCAGTGATCGATGTGTTCAAGTAAAGTGACTTGGATTTGGACTGTCGTAATGATGTGTAGCGAGGCAGCAATTGCGATTCGAAGCAACTTCAGTGCTACGGTTGCTTGGGCCAGGGAATATATTCAGGGATGATATTCAAACAACGTGAGTTTTGATTGGTTGATGTAACTGTTTGTGTAGAACCGCGACGTGCGAGTTTTGGTGGCTCACGCTCTCTCACCAGCCACACCGCACGGATCACTTCCACTCAAAATTGTGGCCTCCCAGCCGCGACAAAACTTCCAAGCTCTTAGTCGCAAGTCGCGATCGCGCCCATTGGAAATTGAGTGGGAAGTGTTCATCAGCCTTGTCGTCGCATCCGAGTTTCCGCGTCGCATGCATCACCGCCTCGGACCTGCCCATTGGATACCGCCGTACCCGTCATAACAGACCACGTTCGATGCTTGCCAGTTATTTCCGACATTAAGCAAGCGTCAAGTGCCCTCCCTGGGTGTCTACTCAACCCGTTCGCATCATGTCTTCAATGGGAGACCCGAGCTTTGGGGTCAATCGAGACCTGGTATGAGCCATTTACTACATCCTATCTACCTATGCATCTGCTTACAGAACCGCACAAAGCTTCCCCATGTACACCTCATTTCGACGTACCGATACACGCAGAAGGCCCATGTCGAGATCCCCGAGGTCACCAACTGGTTGATGCAAGCACCCCAGATCGCTCGAGACAAGGCGCCGTTCTTCTGGACATATCTCGATAGACCTGAAAATGGCACCATAACTCTGACATGGCAGCCGTTTCAGCAGATGGGAACAAACTTTGCCAGCGATGGCTACATCTGGCCACCCGCTGAGCAGTACTTTACCCAAGAAGTTGGCAACGGCGTTGTATGTCTAGCCAGTCCAAACCTCGTTGCAAACATGGCTAATTGTCGCACTGCAGATCCTGGAAATGTACTTGCACAAAGCTGGCTTCGCATATGGCGAGCAAGTGGCCACCCACTCGCGCCGCCGTTTCCGTCTTTGCCCCCCAAACGTCCACAACCCAAACACCCCTCAAGTTGATCCAAGCCTCTGGATTGTTCACTATGGACCGATTGACAACAACGAGCGCATCCCTGTGCAAGTGCTTCCGCGAGACCCTCGCACCCAGAATATCCTGGAGACTCGGGCATACCTGCAGCGATGTGGACAGATCCAGCGCAAGGAGTTCATTCTCAGCGACCGCGTCAACTGGCCGCAGATCGCCTGGCCTAGGGAGCCGTCCCGACAGGCCATGTACGCTGGCAACCGGGGAGTCCCTCAGACCATGGCATACCCTACACATCCCCCGACAGCGGGTGCGCCTCCCTCTAAGCGTGCGAGGACCGCCCAAGCTGCACACAGTCAAGTTCAGCCTGTAATGGGTGCCGTCCCGCAGCTCGATGCTTATGACGACGAGGAGGACACTTCGCGCGGCGATATGTTTGATCACTTGACCCCACGAGAGATCAGTCTTCACCGCTACCGTCAAAATCATGAATGGATGGAGGAGATTCTGTCATCACCCTATCGAATGAATCAAATTGGGTTTACCAGTCTTGCGCTGGGCCTGAGAGGCGCGTTGTCAGGACTCACGGACGGGATATTTGACGCCGAAGGCCATGAGCAAGGCGCCGAGAAAAAAGAAGACCGCCCACCCCCGAAGGCTGCGACTTCCTTGGACATAGAGCAAGCGGCCGAGTTCCGCTCGCGAATCAACGAGCACATCGACTCGACCAATGCCGAGATAGAGAGAATGAAGGCGGAGCATGAGAAGAAGTTGTCGAAGTTTAGGAAGAACTCGCTGCTTACAACCGCCGAGAAGGACCTACGGACTGCCATAGATCATGTGACTCCGGAGGCGCTGCGCCTCGAGGGCCGAGTCGAGGAAAACGAGGATGGAACAGCGCGCTGGGCAGCCAAACACTCCAAGAAGGTCGATGATATCGTGTCACTAGTCGAGGCGCAATTTGGCCATCGGGCTGAGGTTATCTACGAACTGAAGCGAATCCAAGATGGAGGCTACCAGGAGCCTGCTCCTGAGCCGGCCCCTGAAGCGACTCAACCCGCCCCGAGCGGGAGCGGCACCATGTCGCGGCAAGCATCACACACTGGATCTCACAATAGCGGGATGGTTGGAGATTCAGATATGGATATGGGTGGAACTGCCGCAGGACTACTTGACCAAATGCACACCGGCTTGTCGTCGAATTCCACACCCGCCAACAATTTGCCGACCCCACAAGGGCAGTTGTCTGCCATGCCGTCGTACGCAGCAACGCCTAACGTGTCATCACCGCACCCACCGGCTCAAGTGGCTCCGCAGCAGCCAAAAACTGGCGGGGCTGAGGATGTCAACATGTCCGGCACGGATGCAGAGCCATCCGGAACCCCCCCCGATCAGGGAACCGGCAGCGGAGATTGGGTGGTTGTCCCGAAAGGTGGCGTGACTCCCGAACTAGCCGCAACTGGAAACGCCTCAGCTTCCACCAGCGAACCGCCGAAACTCCCAACGTTTACGGCAGACTCCTCCGACAGCAAGCAAGCCTCTGCGACAGGCACACCAGCAGGCGGCGGCGACAACGCGTCCATGGGATTCGACGCGAACGACTTCGGCTCGTTAGGGGACTTGGACACCGCAGGCGATGCTCTGGCCGATTTCAGTAATACACCCGGTGATCTAGGTGGGGATTTTATGGACGACTCGGCGTTTGGTGACGCGTTCCATGGCGTCGAGGCAAATGCCAATGCCGGAACCCCGGCGGATGGAAACTTGTAGTACATGTCTACTGCCGAGGGCTACTCTCGAAGTCCGGCCGATGGAGACCTTTGAGGCAGTTTCCTGGGTGGACATTGCCCTCGAGGAACGGTAGATTTCTTTGACTAGAACGTAGGGTAGGAGTCCAGGGCAAGGTACAGAATGGAGATTCGTCTTGTGTGTAGAATAATGTTCAAGTTACTAAAAGGCCAGCCCGCCGTCGGCTGTGACAGTAGCGCAATATCGATCGAGTCGTATTTCCCAGCGTGTTCTGGAAAGTCCAACTATAAAAGCCGCCGCCCCTCGAGAGATACCGGGTGCAGTTCTGCGCGTTATGCCATCCCTACTGGCCCCCGCACGCATACTACGCATTTTGATTACCCGTTAACACACAAGGATATTGTCAGTCCTGAAGAGCTTTCTCATCGCACCGTGTCACTTAACATGTCGCGTACCTGCGACTAGGTACATTATATTCATTTTAATTCAGTGACGCTAATGGCATCATCACTGCTTAATCTATCGTTCCAACATTTATCTCATCATCCTGATGGTTATTCTTTTCAATCTATCAGCTTGAGGATATTAACCATATGCAAATCCCAATGATTGTGCCGACTCCCAACCACGTCCAAACGAGGTGGATATCTATGCCTGGTAGGTGGAGGCCGAGACATTTCCTCCACGACCAGTCCAGTTGACGTGGTTGTATTCGCCCTCTTTGTACTTCTCATTGGCAGCCTCGGGCTTGATCTGGAAGGTGTGGGCACCAAAGTAGTCGCGCTGGGCCTGGAGCAGGTTGGCGGGCAGATCCTTGGTACGGTAGCCGTCGAACCATGAGAGGGCAGTGGAGAAAGCAGGGGTCGGGATGCCGAGAATGGCCGCCTTGGCGACAACGTCTCTCCAGCCAGGCTGTGCGGTGTGGATAGCCTTGTTGAAGAAGTCATCGAACAGCAAGTTCTCGAGGTCGGGGTTGTTGCGATAGGCAGCAGTAATGTCCTTCAGGAAGACGGAGCGGATGATGCAACCACCACGCCACATGAGGGCGATGGAGGGCTTGTTCAGCTTCCACTTGTAATCACGGGCGGCCTGTATATTTGTCAGTATAACGCTTCCATCTTGCAGCTGGTGAACAATCCATACCTCCTGCATCAGCATGAAACCTTGCGCATACGAGATAATCTTGGAGGCGTACAAAGCCTGCTCAAGGTCATCAAGGAACTGCTCCTTGTTCCCGTCAAAGGTTTGTGTACGACTCTCGTACTGGAGCTTGGTGGAGGCCTTAGTTCGCTCGGCCTTGATGGAAGACAAGCAACGAGCCAACACGGCCTCAGCAATCAAGGTAACGGGCATGCCAAGGTCCAAAGCATTGATGGCAGTCCACTTGCCAGTACCCTTTTGTCCGGCCTGGTCCAGGATCTTCTCGACCAGCGGCGTGCCATCGTCGTCGTTGAAGTACATGATGTCTCGGGTGATCTCGATCAGGAAGGAGTCCAAGACACCCTTGTTCCACTTGGCGAAGACATCGCCCATCTCCTTGTTAGACATGTTCAAGCCACGCTTCATGATGTCGTATGCCTAGTAGGGTCATTGTTAGTACTTCAACGCGCAAAGGACGTTTGGAGGCCTCTTACTTCGCAAATGAGCTGCATGTCACCGTACTCGATACCGTTGTGGACCATCTTGACGTAGTGACCAGCACCTTCGTCACCAACCCACTCACAGCAGGGCTCATCGCCAGCCTTGGCGGAGATGCCCTGGAAGATGTCCTTGATGAAGGGCCACGCCTGCTCATCACCACCGGGCATAATGGAGGGACCATAACGAGCACCCTCCTCACCTCCAGACACACCGGAACCGACGAATCGGATACCCTTTGTGCTCAGGTATTGTGTGCGTCGGTTGGAGTCGGGGAAGTGGGAGTTGCCGCCATCAATGATGATGTCGCCCTTCTCCAGGAGGGGCAGAAGAGTCTCAATCCAGTCATCCACAGCCTTACCAGCCTGGACCAGCAGCATTACACGACGGGGCGTCTTGAGCTTGGAGATGAACTCCTCGTTGGTGTGAGCACCAACGATGGACTTGCCCTTGGCCTCGTTTGCCAAGAAGTGGTCAACCTTGGACACGGTTCGGTTGTAGGCGCAAACGGTGAAGCCGTGGTCGGCCATGTTGAGGATCAGGTTCTGGCCCCTAGAAAACAGATGAGTATGGGGTGTCCTACCAAAGAGTAGCAGAGTGTTGGTACGTACATGACGGCCAAGCCGATGAGGCCGAGATCAGCACTGCGACAAACATTAGCAGCTTGTGGGGGACTTTTCGCCAGGCAGGAGCATAAATGAAAAGCTCACACGCCTCCCCCATAATGGCTAGAGATGTTGGCAAGACGAGCCCTGACATCCGAAAACGCCGGTTTAGTCACGTAGGTAGCGAAGGGCAGCGGGAGGACGCGACGATGAAGAAAGGGTCGACGGCGGGGTGGCGGGGTAAACAGCGATGGCTGAGGGGTAATTGGACTTACACGGCTCCAGACATGATGGCGACGATGTATGATGCTCAGGTGGACGGGAAATGTTTTATTGCGTGTTGGAAATCGATGGTAGATGTTGAGGAGGAGCTGTAATAATGGCGGATGTTAGGAGAGAGATGGAAATAGAGAACGGATAGCCGGAGGGGAGTTGTCGTACTTTTTCTATGATGGAAGTTCGGATGGGTGGGCGTAGTGGGTAGCCTGGTTGGAGGGGTAAAACATGAAGAAAAGCGGTAGCGTCGATCGTGGATACGTAAAATTATATGACCTAAAAGCTACCACTCGTGCTTGTGCTTGTGGTTTGTTGGCGGGGCCGAGTGCTTACTCGGGACCTTCTTTGAGCAGTCACCCCAGGTCAAAGCCAGTTTTACTTTACTGTCTACCTGGCCGCTGGGCATCCATGCTTGCAATATGAACTACGCGTAAGTAGCTATTAGGCCTACTACAGTGACAAGCCAACTCCAGGCCGCAGGATAGCTGAGGAGGGTGACGGCCCTGGTTAAAACTGATGGGCCTTGGATCATGTAAGTAGCAGCAGAAGCCAGCAAGCACTCACTTTGAGAACTCTGCCGGCCCAGTTGCGCACTTCCCCATCAGGGTTGGTAAGCGCTCATCCAATGCCGTCTCCGAGAATGGCGGCATTTTGGTCACGGTCCATTGCCCAGGCACATCTCCCCTCTGCGCATCAAGCAGGACCTGGACACCCTCCGCGTCGCACATTAATGTTTCGTAACCACACGCTTTTGTCCGCAGAGGATTACGGCTCGCTTCATGGAACAATAGCCCGGCTCCAAGATTCGCTACCCCGGCCTTGTGTGTTCCGCGAACGGGAGCTGGATGAGATGCATACTCGCTCAAATATATGACTTTGTTATCAGCCGGATCTTTCCCATATGACGGCCTTCCTAGAACGGTGGTTGCAAGTAGGGCTAGTTGAGTTATCCCGTGGACCAAAAAAATAACCACAACCACCACCTTCTGCGCATGTATGAGTTTCATGCCCAGGCATATTCCTGCACTACATCGCATTTGCCATAAACTCCACTTCAGGACTGTTTCGAAAACTAGTTGGAGCTTGGGCACTCGGGAGAAGCTCAACCAAGCCGACAGGCATCCTGGAACTGTCACTCGGATTGGCTTTGACAAGCTGCAGTAGCCCAATCAGAATAGGACCGTAAGTGTAAATATCTCTCGGGGGCGAATGTACCTCCAATACTTTACTTAGACATTGCCGTCGGAACTGGCCCTTGATCTCTGATGCTGCCCAACCGCGCGAATCCGTGGATAGAACGGCCTATTCTGGTATTGTTGATTATCACACCTGGCCGTTGTTCCGTCGCCGCGCATCGTCGCAGAAATGCTTCGACACCTGTTACTCCGAAAATGTCTCATCATGCATGCTCAAAGATAGTGCCCCGCCCCGCAGGTCCCTGAGTACAGGGCTAGACCACTGGAGGACTCCGGGAACGGACTTCTGACGCAACCTGGCTGCGAGGCTACACAATTGCTTTAGCTAGTGTTTGCAAAGCAAGCTTGGATTCCCATCGTTTCGGCCCTTCACGGATTTCTGGCCCAGCCGGCCGATGAGACCCGGCTTTCAACATATGGAATGCATGTAAGCAATATAGAATATTCACACAAAGTCTTGGCGTCCGGACTTCTGGCGTCCGGGCTACTGGCTCCGGAAATATCGTAACCGCTGTGCATATGTAGACACCTCAGTGGAAGGTCTATAGGAGCGATTGGGATCCTCACCTAGATGTTGGCAAATCGGAGAATTCTGATGAATTGCCTAGTTGCAAGCCTTCAGTCATTGGTTGACGTGAACGCATAAACCATGCTGCAACAGAGGGGAAATAGAGGCCGATGCAGCTCTCAATGGAAGAAGCTCGGATACACCAAATTACAGAGCAACAGGGTCGTCGATGCTTGAAGTTGTTCGGTTTTTGTAGTTGAAACAAGGGATACCCAACCACTAACACCCTGAAGATGTCGTCTCAGCAGAACTCGCAAGCACCACGGCCACATGAGCGCCGGTAAGGGTAGCGTAGGCACGCACAGAAAGCACCCCGATAGTCGTGGTGTGGCCGGTGGTCAGGTTCGTGCAGTCTTCTACATCCAATTCGATGTCCTGTTTTGCTAACCATGACCAACATCACCACCGCACCAACTTGTACGAGTACCATCCAGATTACTTCGTTCAGGTCTGCATGCGATTGTTACATCACTCCAAGAAGCCGGGCTGGAAACCCACGATACATGTTGATGGGGTAAGATCCGAGGGATGCTTCTGCAGAGGCCAAACTCAGTTTCCCATCAATCAAGTCGCGGCATCGTCCAGGTAGGGTTCAACGGGAGTTTCCCCTCTTTATCACTATCATAACTCCGTCCTGCACAACGAATCATGCATACTTAGTACTTGAGTAAGTAAGTACATTGTGACATGATTACGGCGTGGCTCTGGTGAAGATTACTTTACGCCACTCCCTCTATCAATACCTAGACTTGGAATAGACAATAGTGGCTGAAATCTCAAAGGCCCTTGGCTAAGTCACCTTATTGTTGGTAAGTTGTGGCGGTGCAACGCCACACAAGCCTGGTAGCTTTATGAAGCTGCATTATTTCTGCATTATTTCAACATCACCAACTACCTCACCAAAACAATCAGCACCTATCCTATCCAAACAAAATATTTCCGTCAGCTAGGATCAGAGGATTGAGCAAAGTCTCAAAGGCTAGGACTGGGCTCATAGGTACGTGTTGATCCGAGCACACACACCATCCTTTCGGGCGCACAGCAAATTCATCATGTCGTATCCTCCACCTCCAGGTGCCTCGAACTCGTCCTCTCTCCCACCGCGTCCACCACCTTCCAAAGTCTCGGGCTTCAAGCCTGCATTTTCGCCAGCGACGCACTCCCCCAGCGCCGGCCCCGGCTCCGCATACACGCCTCCTGCATACTCGAGCGCACCAAGCTACTCGACAGCCCCCGGTTACTCGACGGCCCCGAGCTACTCCAACGCACCCAACTATCCCGGCGCACCTGCGCCAACAGCTCAATATGGCGTCGGCGATCGCGGCGTCGCGTACCCGTCCTATGGACAGCAAGGGATGATGGGGCAAGGCGGAGCGGGCTATCAGCAATCATACGGCCAGCAGCAAGGCTACCAGCAACAACCCAGCTATTACGGTGCGCAAGCAGACCCCAGTGCATATTCGGCCGCGCCACAGATTAGGAATCCGTTCCCAGCACCGAGCCCAGCACAAGGCGTCGCCGCCACCCCCGACTATGACCCCGAAATGGCAGCACAGATCGCCCAATGGCAAAGTGCATACGGCAAGGACCCCAAGGACAACACCGCTGTACCAGGTCGACCGGGCGCTGGCGGTGCTACTACCGGCGCCTATTCGGCCGAGCCGAGCAAGTTGCCCGATGCCGTCACTCAACCTGGAGACAAGAAAAAGACGGTCGTGCGAGCAGGCGGCGGGCAAAAGTGGACAGATGATACCCTTCTAGAATGGGACCCCTCGCACCTTCGACTGTTCGTCGGTAACCTGGCGGGCGAAACAACCGACGAGTCATTATACAAGGCTTTCTCTCGCTGGAAGTCACTACAGAAGGCGCGTGTGATTCGCGACAAAGTGACGAGCAAGAGCAAGGGCTTTGGCTTCGTAAGTTTCAGCGACCCAGACGAATTCTTCTCAGCGGCCAAGGAGATGAATGGCAAGTACATCCAGAGTCATCCTGTCGTGGTTCGAAAGAGTACCACGGAGATCAAGCCCCAAACGGTCAAGGATAAGCATCACAACAACAAGTGGAATAAGAATAAGAACAAGAACAAGAACAAGAGCCGCGGTGGAAATGGATCTGGTACTGGTGGGGATACGGGGGAAGGCAGCTTCGAGCCCGCTTTAGGACCGCATGGCGGCGGGGTGACCAAGCCTGGTCAAAAGACCAAGGGTGGACTGAAATTGCTTGGTTGAGATTGTGTTAGTAGTCGCCGCAGACCTCGCGAATGATTACAGGCCGGTCCTCGCGTTCTGCACCATCTGCACCAACTGGCCGCATTGGGTCTTTGATGTTGTGGAGAACGGCTTCACTAAGATGGCGTCTTAGGGGGTCGCTGCCGGATAATGACACTCATGCGCTGTGACGCTCCGGGGGCAAGCTCCGGGGGCAAAAGCCACCTGAGATACGTGATATGTAGTGGCGCTATGCTACGCAGACAGATATACAGACAGATACTACATATTCAGTTTTGGCACACCTAGAACGTGATCGGAAAAAAACTCAGTACTCGCGCCTTTTGTGAGTCTATGACATGTGAGTAGATACGTGCTTCCAAGCTGGAGGCGACTTGAGCTAGTCGGCTTCCCTATCACCAAGGGCTCTAACCTTGTGGTCCCTTGGAACGGGCTTTGACATGCATAGAAGATGCTGGGAGATATTATTGTTCGTCCTGGTTGGCCCACAACTCTCGTACGATGGTCTGAAGCAATGTGGAGCGAAGTACTACGGGTTCAGCATATTCTGAGCAAACCTAAGCGAGGAGAGTGAAATAATACTGATCAAACAATGTGCGCACATATATCTATTATGTCCAGTATATCCGCTATGCCAATGCAATCCTATTATTGAAACCAGAACGTTCTCCATAATGATCCATCACATCCAGCTGCCTTGAAGATTTGAGTTGCAGCTGGCCGGCAGATCTACAATCTTCGTCTCGTTGAACGAACCATCTATAATTCCCCAAGTTGCCATCGTCATACATCAATAATTCCAGATGCTCTATTGGGACTCGCTTGGTGTCGGGTATCACTTCTACCACTCTTGCCGTTTGATACTGATACGCTGGGCCGATGCTGCCATCCACTGCCTCTGGTCTTGGAAACGTTGTTTCATCCAGAGCTGGGTCATGGTTTTCCACCATATATGAGCCTTGGGCCGATGTGGGTAGCCCCCTCCTGGGAGCGATGAGTATGCCGCAGGATACAATGCCCGCAACCTGTGATGCTGTATGTTTAGAAAACCAACTCTCCTCCCAAGTCTACAAAAATTTTCGCTTAGAGGAGACTGGTTTGAACCTTCAATCCGAACGATTAGTTTTCAAGAGTTTCGACTCCTCGCTAGTGGAGGAGCCGGGCGGTCTACTTGGGATGACATCCCCGTCGATGGTAAACAAGTTATTCTCGACAGCCATATCGTCGTCATGCGTTAGGAACCCGCTTTCCTCCTCGCCATCGCTGCCCTCGCTCGACGAGCCCGACTGCGCCTGCTGGTAGCTCTTGCCGTGAACATTGAGCTGGGCCTCGTTTCGCATGGTAGATAATTTGATCCAGTTATATGCGCCGATGGCGGCGATGGTAATGACGAGACCGGAGATGTTAATGGGGGTCAGTCTATCGTCGAAGACGAGTGCCGCGGCGGAGATGGTAACGACTTCTTTAAAGATGCCAGCGATGGACAGAGTCACGACACTGGTGCGCTGCAGCAGAGCGAACTCGGAGGCCGTCATGAGGAAGGCAATCGTGCCGGGAAATAGGAGGATCAGGGGTGCTCGAACCGCGCCCCATTCCTCACTCAGTTTGCGCAGGCCTTCGAGTAGTTGGAAGAAGCCCTCGACGGGGATGGCAATCATAATCAGAGTGAGAAACATGACGGGCGCCAGGAAGAAAATGCTGGAGAAAGGGTTGGACGTGGCTGGATTCCGTAGAAGTAGAATTTGGGTAAGGCCCCAGCGGAAACCAGAAAAGAAGGCGGCAGAGATGACGAGGATAAAGCCACCGAGTTGGAACTCAACTTCACCGGCAACCATCATGACCACACCCATAGTCATCGTTGCAATGATGGCGACGAGCTTCCAAGTTGGACTTTCGAGACGGAAAACGAAGGCGAATAGGAGGACAAAGGCAAGCGAGGACGATTTGCACATTGCTAGCTCATTGTTAGCTTCACCCTGTACTGCTTACATCTTGGATCCCACTTACTGTAAAATGTGAGGGTTATGAACTTCAAGGACGTGTTTCCCAGCCCGATGTCCAAGCCCGTAGCTGCACCACAAGGACCTATCCTCGTGAGGTAGAACATCTTGGTCATATACGGCTGTTCTGGCTCAGCATCATGTCTGGACCGACCCTGGTCGGAGTTATATGAGTTGCCGTTTGGTCGTAGAGAAGGTATGGCATATAGTACTAGACTCGCCAACGCAAATTGTACGAGCATGTGCATCGACGTCGTGAAAAGAGGAAAAGCGAAATTGAGCCTGGCGGAATCGAACATCCACTTGTTGTACTAGACATCATGCCGCGTTAGCAAAATAAAAAGTCACGAACACCGCGTGTCTGGAACAAATGGGAAGAGCTCACCAGCGAGATGGACAGAGAAAACAGATACCAAAGCCCTATCAATATGGCATTGATAGCCAGCTTCCTGGCCATATTCTGATCTGCCTGTTTTCGTTCCTCTACGGTAAGCTTGTCGCGTGCTATCCGGTTGTCCAATCTGGTGTTGCGTCGTCTCTTGGCCCGCTTCCGCCGCCTGTCTTTCTTGGTCAAGCCCGTCTCTTCGTCATCGTGAAGATCTTCGTCGGTGAAGTTGCTGTCATCGTCGTCCTCCAATTCTTCAGCTCTGGACACGTGGGCGCTGTGATCCTCTTCGGAGATCTTGGCATCCCCTGGCTCGCCTGTGCTCCGCATGCTTTGCGCCCTCGGCCGTGGAGTCCTGTTCGCGTTGGGGTTGGCGGGCGGCCCGCTGCCACCGGCCGTGAGGGTGCTCCGCCGCCGCCGGTGGCCTGCTGGTGCAATCGAGTCCATCTCTATGTCTTCGGGGCGCTGGATGGTATTACCATCGGGTGGCCAGTTTTGCTGGAAGCTGGTGGTTGCGGACGACGCGGACGAAGGAGTGGAATAATCAATGTTGGTGGGAGGTGGTACTAGGACGCTGTGGACGGTCTGTGTCGCGGCTGGATGCGGTGATAAGTATAAGGAGTGCTGTTTCTGGTGTGGTAACCGTTGTTGGTTGGACAAAGGAGAAGGCATATTTTATTGTAATAATAATGATGGGTAGCCAGCGCCCCCAAAGTGGATATTTCAATCACAAGAGGAGATACGCTCCAGCTGCCAGCATGACCTCAATGCTCGGCCAGCCTAGTCCCGATTTGCGACTAGCAAGCTGCTAATTAGATGGCAGGCTGCTAACTAGAGACAACAAGGTGAGCCGGTGTCTGTGGCATAGGCATCAGTAGGTAGATGCGCCGTCAGCTCCAGCCTGGCGGTGTGAAGGCAGGTTGGCAGCCAAGGAAGAAGGGATTTACGGGTTCCGGGGACAAGCAACCCGATTGCTGCCAGATGGATGCGTTGTTGATCTGTGGCACGGCTAACCCATCTGTTCCCGATACTTTCCCCACGTCTTCGTCTTTGTGATCTGGGCTCACGGTTTTCTCGATGTAAAAGTCAGTACTGGGGTTACAACGAAAAGTCAATTGTGTGACAAACGTGGGCGAACAGCTAGCTTTCCAGTTGCCAGTTGAAGCGGAGCGTATTTTGTGTGTGTGTGTGTGTCTTCTTCAGTGGTCACTGGTCAGGGGTTGGCGGTCGGTTTGGACGCGTGAGCAACCCGTCCGTGGATCTGGAATAGCCCGATGCCCGATGCCCGACTAGAGTAACCACCAAATCTGGGGCAGGCCCCACTTTCAAAGAATGCGTCGCTGTTGTCTTGCAGCGTAGAGTAGACCCGACACACTCAAGTCTCGTCATTCAATACAATACAATACGTCAAGCCTCGCTTCTTTAGCTCGGCAAACTTGATGCTTCGTAAAAAGGTTTCAGCAAAATCGTGATGACCACTTTTAATTGATATGAAAAGCCAGATTTTTCGGGCTGTGGCTTTTGCTTGGTGCCTTTTCTCAGTGGCCAAGCCTTGAACGAGGCGTTGTCCTAATTTGCCCTTCTAACAAGCTACAAGCTCATAACATTTATGTAGATCTAACAGATGCTTCGGTGCTCCAAAGTAGGTATCCCGGCATAAATCATCTCGCTCACTCCTTCCTGTGAAGCCTATCAATTTGTCTTGATCATTTTGTTCAGCTATAAAGAGGCAAGCCGCCACCACCACGTGATGATGACAGTCCGGCCCTGGCAATTTGGAAAAGCGCTTCGAGGGCGGGGTTCTTTGCTTGACTACAAGCACTGATTGTTAACTTATATGATCAGGCAGATGGAGAACCTCGCTTAGCTTTTGAATAATCCCCATGCAACTTCATAGCAAAAGCATACTACGGTATCAGGCCAAAGTTTTCACCCCCTTGACAAGTACCGGTGGACCACTGTCAAGGTAACGCTATACTGATTATTGCCTAGCCTACTCATGGTAACGAAAAGGTACTTCCACCTCTGATTCCAACTTGCTGTTAACGCGTCCTAATTATCGCGTATTCAGCAACTACAATGGGGACTAAACACCTTACAGAAGCGGATCGCCAACGAATTCGAACCCTATATTTCGACAGTGGTAAATCGAAAGCCGAAATTCACACTACTACAACGTTTTCTCTTAATCATATTCAGACAGCTATGAAGGTCCCTTCAAGCCAGGTAGCGAAGAGTTGGCGCGTGCCTAGGTGGGGCACGGTACAAACGCGCAATAGAAAACTTACCCATGATACCATAGTATGAGAGGGTGAGACGTCGACCGTAATTCAAGAGCAATAAGCATCAAGCGAAATCAAGGGAGTAGACAAAGTGGATTCAGTGTGTATGCATATCAGCCTAGCGTTGATTACCCGCTAGACCTTAGGTACTTGGTGAACTCTATTCAAGACACCGCCACACCAGTTATGGATCGAGAAAGTTGCTCTTGCCTTTTATGTACCCAACACCGGATCACCAGGGACTTTCTTTTCCGATCAACCCATGCCTATTTTTCCGCGTGTATGCTCAACCGTATTAATAAAGCATAAGAAACTACCAAATATTACCTCGACGACATCGTTCTGGTGCACCCACCTAGGAGAGAATCTGCATTTCCTCCTTTCGGTCACGGGCAAACTCATCCTTGTACCGATCCCACAGCTCCTCCAACTCCGACACGTAGAGTTCATGCAGGCGATTGATCTCGTCGTTATCAATTTGGTTTGATTGCGTGACCTTAATGGGTTTGCCCACTACCACATTGAGCGGGTGACGGTACGGCATCATGCCCACGTCGTAGTTGAAGATACCCCGACCGTGCAAAAATGGAAGTGTGAACTTCCATACCTTAAGCACGAACATCTGCACCTTGTGGACGAATGGATGTTCCCTGGGCCGAAGCTGGTCATACAAGTCGTTCTCGCCGAAAGCCAGAACTGGGACGAGGTCAGCGCCGCATCGAACGGCAAGCTTGATAAAGCCCTTGCGCTCTTTCAGGATCAAGCGCATTTGACCAGGTTGTGCCTCCAACGACTCGCGGGCTCCCCCCACAACGATAGTGACAGCCCTTCCCATCCCTTCGTTGTTGGCCCCTCCTCGGGTTAAAATGTTGACTATGGATTCTTTGGACACGGATCGCACACCCATGCCCAGAATGTAGTCGCGGTAGAAGGGAATACGGAAGTTGGAGTCCAGGGTAAGCAGACTATTCGTAATCCCGGGAAACTTTTCGGCGAAACCCAGGGCTTCGGTTGCAAAAGCCGCCCAAGCACCATGGCTGATGATACCGTGAGGATGATATCCAAAAATGTATTTCCGGGTGGGCGGCAGGTCGTGCGTCTTATGAAGCTTGGCTGGAAAGTAGCCTGCAAAGAGGTCCCACACGTAGCTTGAGCGGAACCACTCTGACCGAAATTTGAGTGAGCCATCGGTGGCAGCTCTGGAGCTCAGCACATGTAGTAAGTATAGGAGCAACAGAGGCCATGCGAAAGGATTGGCGCACAAGCCGAAGAATATCGACACATAGCCGGCGATGGAAAGACAGTGCACCAGTACCATGAGGGTTTGGAATCGACGCTTTGCGGGCACGTCCCACGGCGCCCATCTAATACGACCGTAGGGTTGGCGCTGCGGCGAGGGTCGGTGGCGGTGGACATCCTCGAGGCTCATATCGTCCAGCTCTGGAAAAGAGTCTTCACTCCGAGCCTCAGCGTCATGTGGACCATCTAGGGAGTTGCTGCCATCCTTCAATGCATCGGCATAACTGACGCTGTGGTGCACCATGTCGCCAAGGGTCTTCTCGGAACTTTGACTAGGAGCTCCTTTATCATCGTTGCTGTAAGCTGTTTTCTCTACGCTGAGTGGAGCCTTGGGCTCCGAGTTGCTGCTGTGTAGTTCAAGGGTTGGTGCCTCACTAACGTGAATGAAGGATTCGAGCTTGGGACCCTGGTTTCCGTTGGCCTGCTCTTCGGTGGGCTGATCCATTGTGTTCGACCTCTTCCTGTAAACAAAGTGAGGACTACTTTTGAAAGTCCTTGAAGATGGTGTTTCGATTTGAGCGTCCGGAGTGGACGGCTCTTCGTCGACCTGAAACTGGACATCAGTTACAAAAGCAATCAAGTAGAAGGCCATACAACTTACAGCAACTATATCGCTCTTCACACTAGCAACGCTGGAAGCCGCACGGTGATGGGTCGGGGTCTCCGGGGTGCTTGGGCTCGAAGGAACTTGAGGAACCTTTGAGCGCAGATCGACCTTTGGAAACCGTTCCAATGTCTCTGGCGACTGCAGATCTGGAGACTGAGGAATCCTCGACGAGACTTCGAGTTTGGGGGTGCCCACGGAAGTCTCTAACTTCTGTCGCTCGGTAGATGAAAGTCTGGTTTGTCTTTCCGGTTTCTGCTTTCCTCCGGCTTTCAGAACGGTCTCGACTTTCTCTGACCTGCGAAGTTCCGGGGATTCAAAGACTCTGGCAATTGGGTTCTGGCCAGTTTCCGGCTCGTCGATGGGATTCCTCGAGTGACTGGTCTGGCGAAAGTGACCTACGTCAGCGTCAGTTTTGCGTCCACTAATACCAGCTCCATCGCCACAGCGCTTCTTCCCCTGTCCCCGCCCCCGTCGCGGAAGTTTGGAACTACCCCGAGGGCAGCTTGTGTTGCTCGGGGTTCTCTGCAACTTTTCTTGAGGAATGTATGCATTGTCCGCCATTGTTTGTGTAGTGCGGCGATGCGCCCCAGATTTGCAAGTAGACAGAAGACAGTGAGCTAGTCTTTTGCTGCAAGATGAGAAAGTCGAGGACAGGGAAGAGGATACACCTACTTACTTAGGTCTGGTAGGAGCGGCAAGAGGGTTTGAGCGTGCTGTTCGTACCTTTAATATTGAGTTCCAGTAGATCCTTTGTCCACGACGTTTACTGTGTAGTGCCGGTTGTGGATAAGGTTTGTCGCGATTCGCAGCGTTTAAGCTAGCAGCCTAAGGAGGCGACAGCAAGTGATGGTGGAAGTTTCCCAAGGTTGGCGCAACAGTCTAGCTACACGGTGAGAAGAATAGTGTCCATTCAAAAGCTCCTCAGAATAAATAAAATGAGAGACCAGAGCGAATAGTGATTGATATATGCACTACGAACACGGGATTGTATCATTACCCTAGGTTGATTATCTAGTGGAACGCTCGGCATCGGGGGGTTGAAGCTCAGACTTGAGTGGAACTGGTGCAGGTTGAGAATGACGTTTTAACATGTGGCAGCCCGAAGATTGCCAAGCAAGCTGAACAAACCCCTGGGGGCCCTGCTGCAAGCTCAAGAATTCCCGGCGCCGAGGTTCAGGGGCATGACAGGCGAGTACCCCGAAGGCAAAAAGCTCCGGGAATATTTCATGGAGTCTGTCGATTTCCATGAAATGCTCGAGATCCGTCAGAGCCGATATTATCATGCTGACTAGAAGAAGTATGTCTCCGCCGCCTCGAAACGTGCTCATAAAAGCCAATACCTTATGTGACAAGTGCTTCGTACATTGAAAGCCACAGAAAGCTTGACATATCCAAGCTGGAGCCCGAGGCACATGATACTCACCAGTAAGATGTCTGGCCATTACACAACCTCATCTCGTGATCCGAGATACGTGATTATGACAATTGAGATCGCTATTTCTCAAATTGAGTCGTATCATACCTCGGTGCCCGAATTTGACCTTTGATTGCAGCTCCACAAAGTCTAATGTTTCTACATGCGGTATGTATGTACATAGAGACAAGCCTCGCGATAAGATAAGCACCTGAAGCTGAAATCATGCGACGAACAAGCTCAACATTAATATCCTGCGACAACGTCCCCTCAACCCTTGATGAGTATATCATGGTCCCGACTGTGGCCCCGCGTACCGGCACATAGCCCACTCGCACAACCACAGCCCCGGCTCGTCGCAACGCGCCAAGTCCTCCCCTCCTTTGCCTCCCACCAAAGACGACAGCTCCTCACTCTCGCCATCGAAAGCTCCTGCGACGATACTTGCGTAGCCCTCCTCGAGAAGACGGCCTCCGGCGCTGCCCGCCTGCACTTCAACAAGAAGATCACGTCCGACAACCGGGAATTCCAAGGCGTCCATCCGCTGACCGCCATTGTCTCCCACACAGCCCACCTCGCGCCGCTGATCAAGGAAGCCCTGCGGCATCTGCCCGAGGCCTTGCCACCACCACTGCATAATGGCAACAGACGAGATGACGGACAGTACTGGAAGCGTCTGGTCTGGGAAGATGGCAAAGCACGCCAGAAACCCGACTATATCACGGTGACGCGCGGGCCAGGCATGACATCCAACCTAGCGGCGGGGCTCAACACGGCGAAGGGGTTAGCGACGGCGTGGGATGTGCCGCTACTAGGGGTGAACCACATGCAAGCGCACGCCTTGACGCCGCGTCTGGTGTCTGCCCTGGAACAGCACCAGCGGGAAGAGGAACAGACGACAGGTCAAGGTCATTGCCATCCCCGGTTCCCCTTCCTTTCCCTGCTCGTCTCGGGCGGACACACAATCCTCGTCCACTCTCTATCACTCTGCGACCACCGCATCGTCGCCGAGGCCATGAACATCGCTACTGGGGACATGATCGACAAGTGCGCGCGAGTCATCATTCCCCCGGAAGAGATTGCCACCGAGCAAAACGTCATGTACGGCCCGCTACTGGAGAAGTTTGCTTTTCCTCAATGCAAAGATTCCGAAGAGACGGACTACGAGTACACCCCGCCCCTAACCCGGGCCGACGAGATCAAAGCCTTCGACTCGGGATTGGGTTGGGTACTCACGCCTCCGCTCTCCGGTACGACGGCCATGGCATACGATTTCGCGGGTATTGGCGGCCGGGTGCGGTCGGTGGTCGAGGAGAAGCCGGAAATGAGCGTCGATGAGAGACGGCTGCTAGCTCGGCATACTATGCGGCTCGTGTTTGAGCACCTGGCTAGTCGGTTGCTGTTCGCCTTGAAAAATGATCCGAACATGGCAGATGTGAAGACGGTGGTTGTTGCTGGCGGTGTTGCTAGCAATCGGTATCTTATGCACATTCTGCGATCCATGTTGCAAGTCAGGGGCTTCGGCCATTTGGAGATCATTGCACCACCGCCCGCCTTGTGCACCGACAATGCGGCTATGATTGCGTGGACTGGCATGGAGATGTACGAGGCTGGATTCAGGAGCGAGATGGACATTCTGCCTATCAAGAAGTGGCCCTTAGGAGGTATACTTACGACGGGTGGATGGATCAAAAGAGCATGGGTGGAACAAGACAAGGCCAAGCGATAACTTATCTCGCCTGTACGATTGCATGTATAACCACCTCACTTGTACGATCGATCACATGTAAACTCACCTCGGTAGACGAAATATCATAGTGAAATAGAAACAGCTGTGCCAACTCCGCCGGATTCGACGCCTTAATTGTACATTTACATAGTGATCCTCGAAGCCCATGTAATGCCCAGTTGACTATCGTGACAGTCCAACAGGTTCTCTGCTCTCTATTCACCTTTCTATGCGTTCCTAGACTCAACCTGTCTGTCAACCCAAGTCTTTCTTCACACCGATTCACGAATATCACCTACGAATTGGCTCGTGACGTTGGTGAATTCGCCCTTCTCCAACTTCGTCTTCCAGAAAATGGGGTTTGTATCGCTAAAGCCATGCTTGACCCATCCGTCCTCCTTGACATGATACAAGTTGATGAAGCCACCCGAGTACGCATCTCTGTGGGTTGCAGCCAGGATACTCCGGCTGCCGAGTGCCAGCGCCTCCTCCTCCGTCAAGTCGTACCGGTACTCTGCATCGAGCACACCGTATGCAAACGTCTGACCTGAGCCAACGCAGAACAAGTTGCCCGGTAGCCGTGTGCCGTCCGAGTCGATATAGTACAGCGCCGGGCCCTCCTCCTTCGTGACACCCGCGCACATGGTGCCCATGGACAAGCCCATGCCCTTGTACTGGTAGACGAGGTTGGCGAGGATCTTGCTGGCAGCGGCGACGGAGATGCGGCGCTTGTGGCGAAGCTCGTGCAGGCGGCACTGCATGCCGAGCCAGGCCAGCCAGTACTGGCAGTCGGCAGCTCCGCCGGCCATGGTGCCCAGTAGGCAGTTGTTGATCTCGATGACCTTCTTCACCGTCTGGGAGGCGATCCAGTTGCCCGCCGTGGCGCGCGAGTCGGTCGCTACGATGATACCGCCTTGGAAGCGGAAGGCGAGCGTTGTCGTACCGTGGGCTATCTTAATGGGGCAGGCAGGATTGGATCGGTCGTCTGTGGCTGCGCGGAGCCAGGCTGACGGCTAGAGTCATGGCCATTAGATTGATTTGCTCGACATTTAATGCGAGGGTAGGGCCAAGAAAGCTTACTTGTGCTACAGGTGGCATGGCGAATTTCAAGGATAGGGTGGGAGCCATGTCATTGAAGAGGTCCTCATCTTGGTCAGCTCCAAACGTCTCATTTTGGTGTGCTGCCGGGCGGCTGTATCGGGCCACGAGAGTATCCATCTCGAGGTCTAGGAGAGCGCGTCTTGATGGTGTGAAAAGAAGTGAATTGATCCTCAGAATCAACGTATGAAGTGATATGAAGCGTTGGCGACACAGATCGATGAACGATTGGGAAGGTGCCGTCTTGTCGAGTGGATTGAAGTCGACGTTAGCCAGCAGCCTTGCCTTGAGAGCTTCAGGCAATGACCGAGCCCACGCGTCGAGCTACCTGCAGCTACGCACGGGCCTGGTTAATGCCGCTCCCTGGTAGCTTCGTTCAATGTACGCAATTTCTCCAGGTTCTCAACTTGGCCCTATACACAAATTCCATGCCACTTGGATCTCTATAATACTGTTTCTAGCCATCCTGATGTGTAAGAAGTTTTCTCGTACTTTATGCTAGGATTTCAGGCAGTCTCCATTGACATCTATGTCTTTTTCAAAACTTCCATGTCTCTGGGACCTCCAATCACCAGTCATACATTGCCTCTCCAAGCATCAACCAGATCGTGGACTTCCAAGAAGAGCTCGCGGGATTGCTAAGAAAAGCTCCAGTGCATCAAAGCCACTCTATCGAATCAATGGCGATAAAGATATGGCTTGCATGGCTGTAGCTCTGTACGTGGTTGCCCAGTCGGGCATGGGCATGATACGGATTAAATGTGAAAGCAGAAGATCACCTTGACTGGTTGTTCCTATAAGTATTCACTATTCTACACGAGGGATGGTATCTGTTTGCAACACAGCCGGAGATCCGGCTGTTCTTGATGAACATAGTGGTTGGCCAGCCTTTAATCCATTAAGGCCATACAAGCAACGGCAATCTTCAGCTTCTATCACTTGATGAGCGTTGACCCAAATCTTTTGGTTTATTCTACCCTCCTGAGTTGAAGGGGTCACAGACCGTTAACTTCACGACGCATAGCTGACCAGGTAACTCACGGACAACATGGTCTTCTTCGACCCTGTAGACTTCAATGGGGCTATTTTTCAATATTCAAGTTAAGTTAAGCAGCAAGTACTTAGGACTCTTGGGGATGTTGCGCAATTCCTGGACTGTCAGAGGATTCCCTCATTGAGCTATATCAAGTGTAACTCCTGTGGTTACGGCGAACTTGTCATTGTGGGTAGGCTAAATCCTTCTCATGCAGGTAAGACGACTTTGCAGATAATACTGCCACCATTGGCATTAGTAGTCCAAATCCGCAGCGTCAGCTTTCTTAAGCATCGCGCACGAGGCCGGTGTGTGAGCTCGAATCGCAGATATGGAAACCTGGCGGTATCTCCACTGACCACCGCATAAGTCCAGAATCGTCAAGAGTTGACAGCGGAATCCATGTTCCTATCTCCAGAATACGGCCTGGTTTACTTTGATGCTCCTTTTCGTCTTGTCACAAAAGCAAAACGCTGTAATTTGTATGACCGTAAGCTTATTGTCTATAAGCTGCAACACTAGAAGCAACACCTTTGGACAGCTGGGCATTGTGGGGAAGTACTCTTTTTTCGTATTGGTGCTAGGATATTTGATCGCCCGCCCTTTTTGTTGGCTCGGTATAACAACAGAATTGCGCGAGGACACTTGGATTTCTGTGGATGTAACATGTCTTGAAGAGGACTTCTCATGAATTTCCAATGGGAACTATTGCTGGTGAAAACGCTGGTGCCTTGATGCAAGAGATCAAGGCAGGCGTGTAAACATCATTCGATTGATGCAAAATGTAATTGCGTTCACCAACGCAGGTGTATCTTTTCACACCTTTCTTATCTAACTGACCAAAATAACTGTCTTCAAGGCTTAACCTGCCTTGCCGAGACTGGTTTGTTGAATACCGTACGCCATGCTATACCATGCCCTTTTAAGGAGTCCTGTGATGAACATCGGACATCTAAACCCAAAAACGCCTTTCTATGCTGAAGAAGTTGATTCTCCCGCTGACATGGAGTACATAGCGTATTCTCACAGAGAAAACGAGATGGTATAAACTGGAAACTCCCGGTCCTCCACGTATTGTCCGGTTGTGGACTATCATTCATTCAAGTATCGAGAAAATGCCTCAGAGCTCAGTTAGAACTTCAGCGTCTTGGGCTTTTCCCAGCTGAAGTCTTGGTTGGTTCCGAAATGACCAAACTTGGCCGTCTGGAAGTAGATTGGCTTGGCCAAGTCGAGCTGCTTAACAATGACACCGGGTCTCATGTCGAAGTTGGCTCTCACAATGTCGACCAGCTCCTGAGCAGTCTTGTCGGATGTCCCGTAACTGTCGACGTATACAGAGCAAGGCTCAGCGACACCAATGGCATAAGAAAGCTGGACAAGAACGCGGCGGGCAAGCTTGGCGTGGACAAGGGACTTGGCGATCCATCGTGCCAGGTACGCAGCAGATCGGTCAACCTTGGAGAAGTCCTTTCCGGAGAAAGCACCTCCACCATGGGCACCCCAGCCACCGTATGTGTCAACGATGATCTTTCGGCCAGTGAGACCGGCGTCACCCTGAGGTCCACCGATAATAAACTTGCCACTGGGCTGAATGTGGTAGACAGTGTTCTCATCAAGGTACTTCGCGGGAATAACCTTCTTGGCGATCTTCTCTCGGAGTTCCTTTCGGAGATCCTCGGTGGAGATGTCCTCACTGTGTTGGGCTGAAATGACGATGGTATGCACTCTCAATGGAACAACAGCGCCCCCGTCGTGCTTGTACTCCATTGTGACTTGCGTCTTCGTGTCAGGTCGAAGCCAAGGCAGGGTCCCATCCCGGCGAGCTGTGGACATGGCCTTATTCAGCTGGTGGGCGAGAAGGTGGCTCAGAGGGTGCAGCTCGGGGGTCTCGTCGGTGGCATAGCCGAACATAAGACCTTGGTCACCGGCGCCAAGTTGCTCGAGAGCTTGCTCGTAGTGGAGACCTTGCGCGATGTCGGGGGATTGCTGCTCAATGGCAACAAGCAGGTTGCAAGTCTTGTAATCGAAGCCCTTGTCGGAAGAGTCGTAGCCGATGTCCTTGATGGCGTCTCGGACCACCTTCTGGTAGTCCAGCTTGGTGTTGGTCGTGATCTCTCCGAAGACCATCACCATTCCGGTTTTTGTGGCAGTTTCGCAAGCGACCTTGGACAGAGGGTCGTCGGTCAGACAGGCATCCAAGATGGCATCAGAAACTTGATCGGCGATCTTATCAGGGTGACCTTCGCCGACTGATTCGGACTGTACACTCATTAGCTTTGATTGTCATTGGCATATCCATGGAAAGACTTACAGTGAAGAGGAAAGCACCTTCATTTCGGATGGCGAAAGCATCGCCGTTCTGGCCGTTTATCCCGTTGCTCGCAGGCATTATGGAGGTGATTGAATTGTATAGACCGGAAGACTCGGATGTGCAAATTGGGGGATAATGATAAGAGTACTCAAAAGACAGCTTGGGTGATACGTAGCGACACAGCTTTCAAGGAAACCACGAGCTGAAAAAACAGAGAGACTGAATCAAGAAGGATGAAAAGTTGCACGAAGAAGGATTGGGTCTATTTTGTTTCGGCGGAGAGCAAGAAAGAAGATCGGTGAGTTTAGGAATGATTTCGGATTTACTTTTGCCAATTGACCAGTTGCCGAAGGTCGGGAGGAGGGGAAATTTAAGTAGAAGTTACTTGCCGTCACACGGTGATAATCGCCGAAATAAAAGTACCCGTCTCTTGGGTAACATCCACTTGGAAAACATCGGCCCCGCCAAAATTTTCACCGGGGTATTGCGCCATATCGCAACGCCTATTGCACAACTAGGCCATTCCTGCCGACCCAGCCACCAGCTCGCCCGACATGTGTCGACCACTTCCACTGCTGGACTCATTGTTACCACACAATTCAGAGATCTATTACATATCTGGCAATCCACATCATCTTGTGGGATGTGGTTGCGAAAGAACGCATTACCCAGGATGCGGGGCCGGTTCTTCTTACTCCCTGTCCAAACGTGTGTTAGGGGCCGCACATAAACAACCTTAGGAAGACGAATCGTAAACGTGTGAACTATCCCAAATGTGGTAACAACATGCGTTGGTTCGGTGCAAACTCAGATGAAGCGGGATATAGCCTTTTCGGTCTATCCAGGTGGGAGCCAAACCGTTCCAAGTCACCCTCCTCCTGATGCGCCACACAAGTGTTGGTCTGGTCCATTTGCGCTTCCTGTTCGTCTTGGAATATGTTTTTCTGCTCGAAGTCTTGCTAGATATAAGCAAGGCTGCAGGGTTCCAAGTTTCAACAGCAAATCATATATCCAACTAGTGTACCTACACTAGCAAGCCGTTTAAAACCCACAGGGCAAGGCACCACAACATTGGAGAGATGTTAGAACAACCGCGGTATACTATACAACTCACCGATAGAAATATCAGGCAAGTGAAGGTAGGAAGGACACTTACACTTTGGACGAACCTTCCGAGCATGGCAACTGCAAGACTGCGTTAGAGTCGGCGGTCTTACAAAAGTAAACATCCCCGAAAGTCGCCGTAGGACGTTTAAACACTGACTCGATGAAAGATTCATTGATATAGACGAAGGCCCAGTACTAGGTACCTTTATCTAGTGTTACATGCTGAAGCAATTCATCAACACCTATCAAACCCGAGGTTCCTGTGTTTTTGAGTGTATCGACATGAAGCTGGATCTCAGATCTGGCAGGGTCCGAATTACCCCACCTCAGAGCAAACTGCCCCTCCGACCACTTCGTCGCGGTGTGCTACGTCCCACCACGCAGTTGCATCCCTACGAGATCGATCTCTGAGGCATAGTTGCAAATCCCAACCAACTGGAATCGCGTTGAGAGGTTGGAGCTTTTGATCCCAATCAACCTCATTCCTGCATCTAGACTCAACTGGATTTCTGTCAACGTCGTAATCCGCCAAAATGAGCAAGTTCGGCGTCATGGTCATGGGTCCTGCTGGGGCAGGCAAAGTACGAAATTTTCTTTGCTCGCTGTTCGAAAATGCCGTATCGAATTCACGTGCTTCCCAAAACCTCCGTTGGGCATCACCTGGACGCAGACGGTCTTTAAGGTTGCGTACGAATACTTAGCTAACCTTCCTACCCGCAGTCGACCTTTTGCGCCTCCCTTATCACCCACCTGAATTTAAACCGCCGGTCATGTTTCTACGTCAACCTCGATCCGGCGGCCGAGGCGTTCGAACACACGCCAGACCTCGACATCAAGGACTTGATCTCTCTCGAAGACGTAATGGAAGAGATGGGCTTGGGCCCCAATGGCGGGCTGATCTACTGCTTCGAGTTCCTGATGGATAACCTCGACTTCCTGACTGAGTCGCTCGATTCGCTGACCGAGGAGTACCTCATCATCTTCGACATGCCGGGTCAGATCGAACTCTACACCCACGTGCCCATCCTGCCGGCCCTGGTACGATTTTTGACGCGCACCGGCAACCTTGACATTCGGCTCTGCGCCGCGTACCTGCTCGAAGCTACGTTTGTCGTCGACCGAGCTAAATTCTTTGCGGGCACCCTCAGCGCCATGAGCGCTATGATTATGCTCGAGGTGCCGCATATCAATATCCTGTCCAAGATGGACCTAGTCAAGGACCAGGTCAGGAAGAAGGATTTGAAAAGATTCATTACACCCGATGCGACATTGTTGGAAGACGACCCTGCCGAAACTGCTCGCCGTAAAGCGGAAGGCACTGCGGCTGGAGAGGAGGACATGGGCGACATTCAAGACAAAGAGACGATGATGCGTGGAGCTGGCTTCCGACGGCTGAATCGGGCTGTGGCCGGGTTGATCGAAAACTTCAGTATGGTGAGTTATCTCAAACTGGATGTTCAAGATGAGGATAGCGTGGGTGCCATCCTTAGCTATATAGATGACTGCATCCAATATCACGAGGCTCAGGAGCCGAAAGAGTTGAAGGATGACGAATTTGACGATCCTGAGGAGTGAGCATTGAGGGTTACCAGCATATAAAGACCGGGGTTGACCACCATGGAGGCCTTTCGGTCCTGGTTGATCGGATATTGTATTACAGCATTGCGACGGCGCTTCGGTTGCTTTATGATACCAAATTTAAGCCATTTTAATCGGTCACCACTAGAGTAGTAAGTATTGAAGATCATCATTCATCGCAGTCGTAATCCTATACATAGCCAGTTTTCCGGTTTTCCATTTTTCCATTTCGCCCTTCAGAAGCCACACCATTCCTACCATCCACGTACATTTCCAGATCTATTGCCTCCAACCCGGTGCCCATTTTGTGTCTGCTCATTATACCTCGCATATTCCCGCAACCAAATCTCTTTGATGATAGTAGCATAGCCCGCCGCCTTCGAAACCACGACCACGACGTCTTTTGCCACGGCCTCCGGGCCCCTTTGCCACAGCATAGCTATCACCACGGCCAATGCGCCCCACATCACCATGCGCATCGCCAGGCGCGTCCAGAACATTATGATGCGGTGGACCCAGAAAGTGACCTGGACGGCGATGGCGAGGAAGGTGAGGAGGGCGCCCAGCAGGACGAAGTCCGGCGAGTCGTTAAGCTTTTGCATGGCGCGGTCGACAAGTGGCACGATAAGAGGGTAGAGAAAGGTGTATGCTTGTTGGACGCCGAATGTGACTTGGCGCTTGACCAGCTGGAAAGGGGCTGAGGGGTGGAGGATGTGGTCGTGTATAAGTTGGACCGTCTGCTCGGGGAGGATGCCTATGAATTTGAGGTATCCAATGTGAGTAAAAAAAAAAAGGTCTGTGAATAAGGATCTAGAGAGAAAAGCTGGGGGGTCGTCTGTATTAACTGACCTTCCAGGGTGTGGAGAATCCACTGCTCGTCCATATCTGGTTCTTGAAGGGCTGGTGGGAGGAGAAAAAGACGGCGGGTGGATTCGCTCGCAGACGAATCGTGAAGCTTTGAGCTTTTGTTCGCGTGATCGATATGCACGCCGTTGTCTGATGGAAGGTGGGCTTGAAGCAGAATGGCGCGGATAAACTAGAATGAGCTGAATCTTCACAATGCGGGACGAAAAAAAAATGGCCTAGACAGAGGTCGGTGAGATCCAAAATGGAGGAGCTCCTGCAGCTGGAGACGTGAAGCAGCTCGTCGGATTGGTGGTTGTTTTGACTGTGGGTAATAGCGACAAGGTCTCTGGGTGGGGCAGGAGAACTAAAAGATGGGGCGCTGGGCAGCTATCAAAGTTATCGATAGACACCGCCTATTCCTGCTGCATATGGATTGACAACACATCACGACATCTCACCACAACGGGTATAAAGTGTTCGATGTCTCGTTGCGGTCAGGCCATAATGGGTATCTTGTTTGGACATGGTGGCCATCGGAGTGGTCCCAGCCATCTAGGACTGATTTGCAGTGAGAACCACGAAGGAATCGTCCCAAGCACGCTACGACTGCTCCCTGACCTTCAAAGCGTCTCATGGACGCAGGTACCAATCAGCAACTTGAGAGCACTTGATTTGGATGCCACCTTGTGCGATAATATAGGCAATAGGCCTAGGGATTGCGTCAATATCAGCATTTGTAGTCAAGCGTTTAATGTTAGCATTGGGGTCATTGGAGCACTGATCCCATATATCATACGTAGAACATCCTCTCGAACCCCGGTATCTTCAGATTTTTATTTACTTTACGTATTCTTCCTCTGGTTAGCCGAGTGATGCAATCAGACTGATACCATACTTTTTTTTCCTAATATCTTAATTTACATCTGGGCACTCAAACGTACACCGGGATTGGTCTTTGATAGAAAAGTTCCGTAGTGCCCAGCTACGAGGCTGGTGTTCGTTTCAGGATTGAAGCCAGGATTGAAGCCAAGATCGAGGGTTCTTACTCGGTTGTCCTCTGGAGCGCACATCAGGAGAGACATGAAACATCATCCGAGCATGACTTACAGCCGGCCAGCCAGCCGTCTTGACATTGCGATGATTATTAACCTTTCAGGACATATTCCCGTCATATCCTTCTCATCTGAACTATTCTTGTTTAATGCGTTGTATTGACACTCTCGCTTCGAAACTGTCTGGAAATGAAGCTGTCTCTAGCATTAGTGCTTTATTCAGTGTCACTTACTTCAGGTCAATTATACCAAGCCGACGTGTATTCATGGAGCCCTTTGCGGACAACTGATCAATTTTCAAGCCGACTGAATCATGGAGACGACCTACCCATCGCGAGTTCAAATAGGGTTATCAATGGACAGCATAGACCTCCCTTGGAAGAGGAAGCAACGCGTATCGCGGATTCCTGGAAAGGACCGCATTCATGCGAGGAGAGATACTGTGTGTGGTCAAATACCGGCTTCTCTGGTCAGGGGATGAGTATCGTGACGACGATGGCAAATCACCAACGAGTGGAACGACTGCCCAAGGTAACTGCGAGGCTCGAAGGCGCATCTTCGCATTTCCTCCTCGCAGCAGTGCCAGGAAAAGGACTCGGTCTTATAGCAACGAGAAAGATCCGCCGGGGCGAACGAATCATGGCTGTGCAGCCCGCTATACTTGTTCATCTGAAATTCATTGAAGAGTCCGAACTGGAGGACCAGTACCGCTTACTCGAGTTGGCCGTGAACAAGTTGCCGACAGCGAGAAAAGACAGCTTCATGGCGCAGGCCGGTGATCTCGGCGGCCATCGGATCAGCGACGTCATATTCACCAATTCTTTCCAGATGAGTCTTGGGGAAGAAGACGGCTTCCACTTGGGCAACTTCCCCGAAGTATCCCGCTTCAATCACGACTGCCGGCCCAATGTGGCCTTCTACATTGACAACAACCTGACGCATCACACACACGCCGTACGGGATATCCACCCAGGCGAGGAGCTAAGCATCTCGTATCTGGACTCTTTCCAAGCCAGATCAGTCCGTCAGGAGCGAGCTCGTGCATCGTGGGGGTTTTCCTGCAGTTGCTCGCAGTGCAGTTTATCCAAGACGGAAGCCGATGCCTCAGATGCGCGGTTGTTCTCCATCTACCAGATCGAGAACGAGATATCCGACTTTAGCAACCAGGAGGCATCGCCGGCACTAGTCGAGCGGCTGATCTCGCTGTACCGGGAGGAAAGGCTCGAGTTCAGGATTGCGGGTGCGTACACGATTGCCGCGCTGAAATACAACTTGTTCGGGAAGGCGAAGCTGGCCAAGAAGTATGCGGAGCTGGCGGTCGAAGCTGGCATCATTGAGAATGGGCCGGACGCAGCTGATGTGCGGGCGATGCGGGAGCTGGCAGATGATCCCAAAGGGCATTGGTCTTGGAATCAAAAGCCACGCAGATAATTTGCGTATTGTATAATTGAGTTTTGCTGGCATGATTACAAGATGGTGGCAGTATGTAGCTTATTTATAAGTTAACCATTCCGCAAACTGGTATTATGGGTGCGTCTTACAAGCTGTGAGATTCAAGTCACCAATAATAGTACATTTAGGAGGATTATACTGTGTGAAGCTATCGCTAATCCTATGAATAAGGAAGGAAGGTTGGTATGGAGTTTATTCACCCGCGTTTCAGGGCCGAGAGTAGTCAGGATAGGGTCGGAATACCAATAACAGTGAATGTAGTACCTAGCATAGCAAACTTGAGTAGTTGCTGACGCAAGCATACAAATTCGACTGACAGGTGCCGGTTGTTAATTTCGCAGTGGGAATACCTATCTCACTACGGTAGTCCATAGCGAAATGACTGTCAAAACCCCAGATTACCCCAGATTACCAACCGCAACATTACTACGTGCACACTACGTACCCCTCTATTTCCAAATTTTATCCATTTGCCAATGGCAGGCTATTCGCCAGTATGTTCATTTCAAAGGGGCTATTATTTTCATAAACAGTTTACTACACATACAATAGTAATTATTTAATAAAAGGGTTACTGGATTTTGTACACTCCTACCGTAAACCTACTACCACTTCAGGGAATTTGGAGTTTGGATAGATATTTAGCTATGGCCCCCGTACCTCAGTAAGAAGCTATCAAACTTCAGTCATTGACATCATTTGGAGTTAACATGAGTTTCTCTGGGTTATTTGATATGAGGAGTTGAAAAGGCTCAGAGTCTCGGCATAATTCGATAACCCGATTTTCTGAAACCTTGCTAACCTAAGTAAATTGACGACTGAGCCTCAACATGCATACAGACTCTTGGTACCTCCACTTCAAGTCGTCCAATGGCATAGCCCAGCAATTCCCGCGGAAATATCTTGGCCCCAGTTAGTTGCTAGTTGCTATTTTACACTCCTTACACATATATCTTCTGGGTCGTCCTTGTCGTCGTCGTCATGGGCTACAGGCCGTCCATCGTCCCCGTTGCTCCGTCCTAAAAACCCCACTGGCTTATATACAAGATGGCTGACCTCACTATTCGCAACCTCACCGCTACTCCACTCGAGCTGAAGGTGGTGGAGCGGTTCGAGGGACATCCGGTCTCGAGCAAAGGTACTTCGCAAGGCAACTTCACGAGTAGGATCACGGGTATCTTCAACTCATCATCGGTTGCCCCCCATGTGCAGCCCCAGGGCGACGTCCGGGATCGAAAAGAGGTCATGATCCCCATTGGAAAGTTTGAAACCCGCGAGACCGACATACGCGCAGCGGACCCGGGCCGGGAAGTTCTTAGATTGACCTTCGAGTCCGATGGTCACCGGTACCAAATCGATGCGCCGAGCTCTTCTCCGCGGTGCAGTGTCGCCAAGAAGCTGGACGATGGGCCCAATGAGTACACGTGCGTGTACGTGCAGTCGGGCAGCTGTCTCGCCATCTTCAGCTCCGCCCATCTATCCAGCTGGATGAACCAGCTGCACAGCGATTACCCGCTCACAGCCCTGTCCATTCCAGGAACGCACAACAGCCCAACTTGTCACGTTGCCCTTCCCTCAGTGCGATGCCAGGCCGTCAACGTGCGAGAGCAGCTCGACAACGGCGTGCGTTTCTTCGACATCCGGGTGTCAGTTAACATCGACAACTCGGACCTGAGTCTAGTCCACAGCGCGTTCCCCATCTCACTGACGGGCAACAAGTACTTTCACGATATGCTCAAGGACGTCTACGCCTTCTTGGATGCCAATAAATCCGAGACGCTCATCATGAGTGTCAAGCGGGAGGGCACAGGCAGAGGTACCGATCACCACCTCTCTAAATACCTCAAGGAGCGGTACTGCAACGACGGTACCAAGTGGTTTACCAAATCGTATATTCCTAAACTCGGCGAGGTCCGAGGCAAAATCGTGCTCCTGCGCCGGTACGCCAACGATCCCGTTCTGGACGGCGAAAACGGTGGCACGGGCTTTGGTCTGGATTGCAGCCAGTGGCCTGACAACTGCGCCGACGAGATGACGGGGAGCGGCATCGCGCGCGTCCAGGACTTCTACGACGTGGACCAGAGCCATAATGTGCAGAAGAAGATTGATCTTGTGCGGGGCCATCTGGAGCGCGCCGGTGAGCCGGTATATAATCACCGCGATGCGCCGCCGGAATACAAGCCGTTTTTCGTCAACTTTTTGACGGCAAGCAACTTCTTCAACGCCAATTGTTGGCCTGAGAAGATCGCTGCGAAGGTTAACCCGGCCATTATTGAGTATCTGTGTTTGCGGCATGGCGCGATAGGAAAGGGGCCTGCTGGGCTGGCTATTGGCGATGCGCGGACAGGCATTGTGGTTACGGACTGGGTTGGGCAGGGGGGTGATTGGGATTTGATCAGATGTGTGGTGGGATGGAATGCGAAGTTACAGTTGAAAGCAGTAGTGTGCTTGCGGTAGGGTGTGTGTTTCTAGAGCGGGGGACTACTTGAGAAAAAGATGGCTGGTGGCACAATAGGCAACCACTTTTGGATAACGGCCAAGTTCAGCAAAAGGATTTGGAAAAGGGGTTCTTGGATAGGGTTAAGTTACACGGCCAGAACAAGATTAATTTGGAGTATACAATTAAGACCCCAAGGCGGGTTGACTCTGTCTAGTACGAGAAGGCTATTTTCGGGGAAACCGCTTTTTGTATGTTTTATACAGTGTTACACGGTGCAAAGGGACATTAGGAACACGGACTTCTTATTACCGCTGCTTATGTAGAAATTTGTGTAAGTGGTCTTATATCTGGTAGGCTGTTCGTGTTATAACCTTTCATAGCTCCAGACATGCGACGCTTTCCACCTTCCGCGCACGTCACCCCCTTTCTCACATTACATTTCTCCTTGTGGAGATTCCACGCTGTCGAGCTTGCACCTCGTCTAACGATCCCTAGAGCCGAGTGCCATAGTGGTCCTTCTTCTCCTTGCCCTACTGTGTTTTTATAACCTCATCGCCAGCAGCCACATCATCCCTCCCACTAGCACTATCACACACGCAAGTCAAAGCATAAATCTCGGCGCGGATCTCCCTAGCTCGTCCACCACCATCCACCACAGGAAAACCCGCCTGACCAAGAGCTTCGACGACTCGCTTCGCAATCTGAGAAGGGTTATCACTGGGAGAGGGTACACATGCGACTCAGCTGGGGTGGTTTTTGTAAGGAAGGAGGGAGGCGACAGCTAGAAAATCGCCGCGGAACATTAATTCAGCGATTGAATCGTCCGAAGGGTTCATATACGAAGAAATGTATGTGTCGTTATCCTGGATCGGCTCGACTTGTGATTGCGTCGTCATGGTTGGGCGATCAGTCAGTCCAACCGCCAACCTATTCCAGTCTCTCTCGCAAGCCTCTTCTCTGTGCTACCCCTCAGCAATCTTCAGGTAGAAGCTTTTTGGGGGATAGTAGTCAAGTTATAGCCCTCAGATTTCTAGTATCATTCTGGGCATGGTTGGTGTTGGTGGATACGACTCATGCGAGATACGAATCTGAAGGCAACCGAATTGGCATAAGACAATATGCGAACACGATGATCTCATCAACATTAGATAATTGTAGAGAAGATGAAGCTATAAGCAAAGGAAATAAAAATCAAGTTTCACATATCACTACGAGTAAGTTTGAAACGAGTAGCCCAGTCAGTCACCTCGTAACAGCGAGATCTAATTCATATATTGAATAAAGCCCCCAAAATACCCGAGCTTGCGAAGAGCTCGGCCTGTCGTATTTTGCTGACGTAGGTATGTAGTGCCCAGGTCCGCAGACTTCTGTGTCAGTCAAGCCAGTCTAGCCAGTCTCTGATCTTCAGTGTATAAATCGGGTTCCAGGGCCCCAGAATACCTGAGTACAACACGAGATAAGTATAGTTAAATTCACCTCTGGCTGCAATGCCCGTATGTGGGCCGGTGACATCAAAGCTTGACAGAGTGAGCTGCAGGTATTCTGGATTAGTCGTCGTCCGACTTATTTTTGGCTCAATGTGGCATCTTGTCTCGAACTCGCGAGCAATGCAAGTTTGCCGCATTACGGATTACAATGCACCAACGTTTCGCATTCTTACACCCACACACCGCAAGTCCCAGACGTGGAAAGCAGGGTTGAGTCCTAGGGACGACTTTCGTCCTCCTAAGACATGCCGTTTTTCTGCCAACCTTTTCAGCTATGCCTAGCTCTTACATGCAAAGAACATCAAGGTACCGGCTTGAACAACCATGCCTGACCAACCAGTTATACCCCATTTTATACAGCAACAGTGTCTCGGTGTTGATTATAATACACGCTTGTTTCGCCCTAGTCTAGTTGATCGTCAATCATCTTCTATATCGTCATCGCTCAACACCAGTCCATGAACTGGAAGCGCCGCCACAGTTTCGTCGTTCTTCAGCTGAATACCCGGACGTTTCTTTCGCGGTGAAGCCTCCTCAGTAGGCTTGTCAGTAGCCCACGCTTCGCCAGTGGCACCATTGGCTTCATCGCCCTCGGCAGCCTCCTCGTCGGCAGCTCCGTTGATACCGGAAAACGAAACAATCTTCTCGATTTCTTTAAGTCGCATGTTGTTGGCGGAGGACTTCCGCTGCCGGGCGATGTGTGCCATATACGGCAATCGCTCGAGCAACATCTCTCTGCGTGCTGAGCTTCCCAGGGATAGTAAAGGCGCCGCCGGAGTCTGCCCGTGATCGAGGTCCTTCCGTTGGCTATTGGGCCTTTGTAATGATGCCTGCTTACTGATCCAGTCCCCAACGTTGGTAGACTTGGGTTTCCGAAAGGCCAATGCACCATCGGTGAGATTATGAGAAGCCTCGTCTCCCTTCAACAGCTTTGTGGACCAATGATCGACGACACTTTCCAACTCCTCCTTTTCCCTCCACAATTTGAGACTCATTGGGTAGAACATCTTGTAAGCATCCCCACCACCTCTATGCGATGTCGTCCCGATCCTTTTCACAGGATTTGGCAGAGAGAAAAGCAGACCCCTAGTTGCCACTTCGAAGGTAATCTCATCTTGCCGTAACACATGGCTTCCCGAGTCCCTTTCTGAGAAGCCCCCTGCCCCGAAATTTCGTCCTCCAAAAAACGCATCGGATGACGGACAGAGCAAGTCGCTTTCCGAAAGGTACTCGATACATTCGTTCATATAATCAATAGAAGACGAAGGGTCTGCCGGCCCAGTTGACTCGCACGAGAGGACGTAATTCTCATGAAGGGATGAAATAAAGGTATGCGTATCGGTACCTGTCTCATCGATGAGACTCTCAACTGAAACTTGAGATCGATGTGGCCGTGAAAGATGGGCCATGTAGCTGGGCAGAACCTCAGCTCTGCCTTCTGGGGTGTGACTCGGTAAAGACACCTCGTCTCGCTTGTTGTATACAACTTTGCCGACCGAGTGAAATATGCCCAGACTCGCTTCTCGTCGCGAGACAAGCTCTAGACTGTCCGTTTCCCCTTTCGTCAAAGAGATCCCGTCCTTAACCCCTTTCTTAAGCTTTGTGAATGCCACTTTAGATCCCCAATCCGCATCGGCATCACCTTTGAGACAAAGGAATTCTAGTGATGAGACTGCGCTTCTAATATCACCTATTTCGCCCAATCGCTTGAGCACCTGTGGGCCTGGTGTTCGTCTTCGGCCAGATTTGCGTGCTTCCTTCTGGACTATCAGCTCGAGGGCACTAGCGAGAAACGTCGGTGCTATTGCATTGAACTCAATCATGCACACACCGGGATGCCGAGTTATCTCGGGGCCAAGCAGACGGTGGGCCGTAAAGCTGTCTGCAGAGGCCGATGTAGTTGTGAGAAGTGTCTCCGATATTACCATCACTACAGGCGTGATAGGGCCTTTGGAGAATTGCTGACCGGAGTTTGCCAGGGAAGGCGTGTTGGTAGCCAAATATTGCATGACCGTGTTTCGAAACGATTGCAATGCGGTTGAAGATCTCGTGAAGGTGTTCGGGAACTCTTCGATTAGAATGATCTTTCGCAAACTGTCTTTACTCGGTTCGTTGGCGGGTTTCGTCACGACTGGGACTTCCAAGTCTGTGTCCAGCTGGCCAAACTTGCCGCCTCTGCCCAGGAACTCTTCGAATTGGGCGGAAACTGATTGATAGCCAAGATTGGCACCAAGCGATCCTGTAGGATTTCTCCATTCGAGCAGCTCGCAGCGCATATCTTTGGCTAGAAGACGCAGGGTAGTCGTTTTACCCGTCCCAGCAGCACCTTTCAGTATCAACAAGCGTTGCCGCATCCTCCTTGCCATGGCATCCTCGAGCCATCTTCGAACATCTGCAACTTTCTTCTTATGTACTGCCAGCTCGTCCAGGTTCAATGGACCAAATCGTTCCGACCACGGTCTTTGTTCATCATCTTGAGCTGGATCCCGTGTTGGCCGAGAAGGCTTCAGGAACCTCTGACCTCCTACATTAACCGTTGCCGTTCCATTCTGACCTCCATCTTTGAAGCGCTTCCGTGCAATGCTGCTGACTCGGCTAGCAGTCGCAGCCCTATGCTCTCCTATGGTGTCTTCGTCGGAAATCGGATCGCTTGTTATATCGTCCAACTTAGTCGGCGAGACGTTTGGGGCACGCTCTGCCTGCTTTGAGAATAGTGTCCTGAGATCGGCCGTCTTTCCCTTCTCCTCAACCTTGACCTTCCTCGGCGCCCTGGTCTTTGGCTTTTCCGGGCTTGTGCTGGTGGTCTTATATCCATTTCTACTCGCGCCGTTTGCTTTCAATTGCAAAGGCTGGGTACTCGGCTTTCGTGGCTGGCTGGCCGGCGCGGATGGCCTTGGGAGTTTCCTCGTGGCCGGGCTTGGTGATGCGGACGCAACTCGAGATGTGTCTTGCTGTTCTGGGGAGGAGAACAAGAAATTGCAGAGGGTGTTTGCCTGAGGCTTCGGTTCCGCTTCATCTTCCGAGTGTATAACGTTGCGCTTCCGGCGCTTCGCAGGCGGAGCCATTGCGAGTGAGCAAAAAAACGGCGAGACTTCATCGGCTGGGTTGAGGGCGACGTGCGGCTCGAGGACAAAGATTACGAATTGAATACTTCCACAGTTCAATCAAGCGCCAACATAGAAAAAGAATCGAACTTTAGAGTCATGATATGCGAAGAGAATTACGCCATTTAAGGGTTTTGTGTTACACAACAAAGATGCAGGTGTTGGGGCGAGATGAAGGCAGCTACGACGTTGGAGTTGCGAATCGCGGGTGCGGTTGCCCACGGGTGGCGCGTCCTGGGCCGCCGCGCTCTCATGTGACTAACATTCGACTTTCAATTAACCCGTAGGTTTCTTTACATTAATTACAAACCTTCGGCCGTCTTGTTCCTTGTTTTCTAAAATTCAACGATCTTCCGTATTCAAACCCGTAACCTAAAATTCATCATCTAGTGTAATATCCTCATTCTGCTACAATTCCATGTTGTCGCCGTAAAGTAGCCTCCGCGTTTAGGTGGGTGTTAATGATCAACCCAAATTGATCATCAGAAGCACCTGCTCGTATTTATAATTTAGGTATAGCCAAACTTCATCATGTAACGAAGTGTTCACAAATTATACTACATATAGTGCTTCACTGGATAACTTCGCGAAATTGACCAGTTCAACGTGGTGAACCATGTTGATTCATAAGTCGCCCTACCCCTTTCCTGAGGATGCTCGAACTCTAAAGAACAACGATCGCAACCATAACCCTTGATGAGTCCCACCTGCTCTTCTTAATTATCGACTTTGTTTTGCTTCGTTCTCGTCGGATCAATGCGCCCAGCCCTCAAAGTCATCAACAAATCGCACTGCGGCTGCCAGATAACGTTCGTGAACATCGCCCCAGGTCCTGGCCGCCTCCTTCATTGCTCGCACCGCTGTGAAATGTAAGCATCAACATATTGCCGTCCCTACGATTGTCAACTTACCTTTGACAAAATGGGAATCCGTGTTCCATGGTCCATTGATAGCCTTGTCCTCGACGTAGTTCCACTGTTTCCCTGCAGCATCTCCAACGTAGTCGGGGTCGATTTTTGGTCGCATCTCCGCAATGTAAACCGCAAGTGTTAACAGCCACCATTCGCGTACTAGGCTAATGTGGAATTTTGATGGAATTAAAGGGAGGAGTATCCTGACGGCGTGACTTGTCGTAAGAACATGGCATATGAAGAAATTGTAGGAATGTGTTCCTGGGCGCACAGAAGCAACGAGTAGGGCGACTGCCGCCTCCTGCGAATCCTGGAATTGTTTCACAGGATCATCGAGAGTCCAAGCATTCCAGTACTCCATCACGAGTTCTTCATGCTTCTCAAACAGAGGTTCGATGTTGGTAAACCCGGGTTCCTTGAAGAGCCCATCGAAGCGGCTGTCGGTGGCTATCTTACCGAATAGCTCCAGTGGGTTCGTGGACTTGAACGAAGAAGGCTTCGTGTAAGACGGATCGTCTAGATACTTGTGGAAGAAGTTGTACTGTGTGGCCGCCAATCCGAGTCCCTCTATTGCCACCTCACGGTTGTCCATCTCGAAAGCATACCCCAAATGGATCAGGGGATGACCAACTATTGACTGTTAGCACAACCCGATGAGTATATGAGGAACACATACGTCCACCGATGAGACCGTTCACCAAAGGCTCATCGCCATGGAACATAAACTCGTCAACCAATGCCTTCCAGTTGTAGTTGTGGTTCATGACCAAACAGTCCTCGAAGAAATCGACGTATGCCCGTTGATAGTGCTTGTCACCGAGGAAGTCTCTCCAGTCGTTTTGTGTAACCTCGGCCGGCGACGGCACCCACGGCTCGAGGAATTTTGCTTGTACATCATATATATTGTGCAATTGCTTCTCGTCCGCCCCGAGTAAGTACGCCGAAGAAAGAGCATGAGGCAAATGGTTCTCAAATTGCAAGTTGTGATAGATGATGGAGTGGTTGACGTGGTTGGCCCTTAGCAGGTGCTTGAGGGTCCTCGGGCGTTTCTCTGGTGCAGTCTCCACATTGTGAATCTCAACAGGTGGGATGTTGATGGATCGGGGTTTCTCCTTGTCGGGAACAAACCTGCCGACGATTGGGATGTATGATAATACCGAAGTCATCTTGAATTATCGTGAGCGCTCTCTCTCTGATCAACTGAGGACTCAGACGATGTAGTTATACGTTGAGGAATAGTGCGCTTAGATGATGCCTTCCCCGACGCAGATATTGAAGTTCCTCAATGTTTGAGTGGGGCAGTCTATGATGCAAAATGCGGGAGCGCTAGCCGTAAAAGGCATGGGTCATTGAGGTCACTGGCAGCTTCCCATAAAGTTCGCGGTCTCTCTTTCCGCACCTTCTACTTCACCTTGCGAATTGGACCCGGGCAGCCCAGATACTTTGAGAAACTGACTTCGGCCTTCACTAATAAAATCGTCCTACTCATCACCAAGCGCGATAATCATGGCTATTCTTATTTATGCCGAGCTTCTGTCAAATATTCGACAAGTTTCGATAGGATGCTCCCTACCGTCTCCTGCTGATGCCAACACTGCAGCGAGAATATCAGCAGATGGTTCATGCCTTTTGGTTCGTCACCACGGTAATGAAGCATCACTGAGACTTCCAGGACGAGTCGCGGCGCCCTCGACGCTACCACTCGCAAGCAGTAAAGCCACAAGCCTTTCGTGGCGGTTGCCTCTCGCGTTATCTTATACCACCAATGTGCCCTGGTCTGTGGATTCACAGGCTATTCCTTGGTGTGCGCAAGATCTGGAACCAGAGGGTTCCGTATGTTGTCGAGCATGCCAGACTACAGTCATCTTGCTGGGAACGGTTAAGATCTGGAAGGATCTTCCAAGTGAGAACTGGGCCGAGATGATGGAGTTCTGGCACTGTCACAAGCCACATAATCATGGCCATCACGACGACAAAAGTCTGTCTACAAGAGGCTACGGCGCCAACTCACAGATTTCTGGACAGGCTGGCGTGGGCTTCGTCGACATAACCACTTTTCTATTTGCCAAAGCGGATTGTTTAGGCTCCAGCGTAAGTGCGATCTTCGTTTCATATTTTCCCTTTTCTGCTTGTTGGGTATATAGAAGGTGGCCAAACCTGTGTCAACGCATTTCAGTGGCGTGGTCATCGATACCAATACCCTAGATTGATCTATGTCTTCCACCTCGGACCTCAGGTGTCGAACCCTGGTTACCAGCCATGGGATTGATATCTGTGAGTCTGTAAGACGCCTCGGACTTTCACTGAGACTTTCTCTGGACGTGAAAATCTTGGGATTTGCCGGAGGTACATTTGCCGGTTGAATGGAAACTGCGTATGTAACATGTTCAAATCAGAATCAACACATATATCACCACGTAGTCCATTTCCATGCCCCTCGAGTTTTAGTACACTGTAGTCTGCTGTATCGATGCTGATTCTAACCCATCAGCTTACACGGTCGTCACAATCGACAAAATTGGGACTTATTCTCGCCGATGGACAAGACTCAAACCTCGGTGACGAGCCCAATGGCTCAACGGTTCAGAGTCAATCTCTATACTGCAGTAACTGCCAAAGTGAGATAGGCGTTACCAAAGAGCAAACTACCATCTCGCTCTTCAAGTGGCAACTAGCTATTGGCAACCCGGCAAACTCAGGTCCACGCACACAGCCGACTCTAGCCAACTGTGTCAGTTCTATACTTCTGGCCACACTCGCCCGGTCCGGCTGTTCCAAGTCAATAATGATGCCCTTGGCCGCAACTACTGGGACGAGTTTCCAGCAAGGTCAAATCGGCCAGCCGAGCGGGCTTCTCCATATATGGCTTTTCAATGGCAACATCACATTCTCAGCAACAAAAGGGGATGACAGTCGACTGGCCTGTCCAGCCGTCAAGGTGTTGTACCGCATGGTCGAACAGGACGAGGCTAATAAGATGCTGGATAGCATGTCATCAGTTGTCCAGGACATTACGCTTCCCAGCAGTGCAATTGACGATCTGTTTGAACTTCTGAAGCAGAGTAACGAGTATCTTCCGCCGAACGACAGGAATTTCAAGGAGTGGACAGTTGGATTGTTGAAGAAATGGGACGGTGACGGTGGATGAGCAGCGGTACCCTGATACTTTCAGATTTGGCCAAATAGAATTGGTAACACAAGAGCGGCAGCGGAAGCTTGTCGCACGTTGTGGAGGAGACAAAAATCCAGAGAATGAGCTTCTAGGCCATTTTAAGTAAGGAGCCAACGTCGCCCCGAAACAAGGCTTCGAAGCCTGAGTTCCTCTACTGTGAATCAAGCAATGTAATGTTCACAAGAGATAGATCATAGACGAGTTTTGTAACATACAAAGCACTACAACAAAAGAGAATCCGTGACTGCTTCTCTGAAAGCTCTCTTTTGACTAATGCACAGGGTGTTAAAGACACGGGTGGATGACAAAGTGACTATCTCTGCTTCCTGGGACGAATTCGCTAAACCACCGTCTATTGAGGCTTGGAGATGATTCCTATTATTGCTTTAGTACTTGTCAAGAAACCAATTTGAACCATAGACTTACTCTCAACGTCGGCAACGCTTTGCTGGAGAATCTGCTGCAGAACCTTGGGGTTCTCCAGCTCCTTTGTAACCTTGGCAATGATGTTCTCGGCCAGTTCCTTCTGTTGACGTTGCTTGACCTGGCTCTCATATCGCACCCATGAATCCAATACGGACTTGGCCTCAGCAGCCAACGCAGTCTTCTGCTCGAGCTCGTAGGCCTGGGCCTCAAGCTGCGCGGTTTCCTATAAACGCAATCAGCGTTGCCCGCCGTGTTTCAAGTGACTTTTTCTCTCAGCGTACCTTGGAGACCTCGAAAAGAACCTTGGTGGTCTCAATGACACCACCCATCTGCTCGACATTCTCAATCCGGTCCTTGACGGCCTGGGTGTGGTCGGCGCGGGCGGCGTTCAAGATGTTCTTGATTTTCTCATTCTGTGCCTGGGCCCACTCCGAGTACATAGGACCACCGTACTTGATCAACGCACCCCAGACGCTGAGCAGGCAGAAGGCGACAACTGTCTCCTCGTTGATGACCAGATACTCATTGCTGATACCGTAGATGGACAGAGCGGTGGCCGAGGACATGATGGCGGTCTTAGAGACGAGCGAGCTGCCCGGCAGCGAGTCGATGATGGATTGCGCCTTGTTCTTGGGGTCGGTGGGCACGTTGGAGTTGTATCGGTTCGCGCTGATGGACGACAAGGCCGGCAACGCTCGTTGAGAGACAGCCGGTCGGAGGCGCGCGGCCCCTAGGAGTTTGTGAGCTGCGATCAACCCAATTGACGCCTGCGTGTAGGGAATCGGACATATATACTTACCAAGCGCACTTCTAGCCAAGCGGGAGGCCATTGTGAGATGAGAGGTGATGTGGTTTTGAGGTTTGAAGTTTGCAGCTCGGCACTGAGGCTATTTTCGGATCCGCAATGATCCAAAGCTTTTGGAGTGGATGCCGACTTCCTTCGACTGGAATCACGTGGCTCCAATTTTGGAGGAAGCGACGTCTGAGTTGGGCTCTGCCGGCTTTTAACAGCTGTCGCTAGAAGCTGACCCATAATTAAACTTCAGAAGCTCTGCCGCGCTGACAGCCTTGCAGCTCCCATCTCTAGCCGGGTAAAATTTTCTGGAAATTCAATACCAGAAACATCCAACGACCATCGACCGATTTGCCGAAGGCATAAACAATCACGATGCCTGGAAAAGTTCCCGACAGCTCCTTGAAGCGGAAGCGCTCCAAAAGCGAGGAAAAGGCTAAGAAACGAGCCAAGTCAGAAAGCAGCGACGAGGGAGATGCACATGCCAACATCCTGCTGCTCGAGAACGACATATTAGAGTCCAGGAAGAACTACAATAATATAACAGCACTCCTGGAGATCGCAAAAAAGAAGGACGATTCCGAATCGGCGTTGATCGCGACAATATCACTATGCAGAGTCTTCTTGCGACTACTAGCATCAAGTAGCTTGACGAGGAACAGCGGCCAGTCAGAGAAGGAGATTGTGGTTATAAATTGGCTCAAAGGCAGACTTGGAGAATATAAACAAGTTATCCTCGCTGCGTTATGTCAGGATGAGACAGCAACAACAGGTTTGACACTGGCTATGCGCATCTTGAAAGCCGAGGGCCAATACCTGAGCAACAAGGAGGAATATACCTTTCCCAAGGTATTCTTGAAGGATATAGTGGATGTGCTCATTCTCAATGGCTCAGAAGACATGCGCCAAGAGTTTTGCGAAAAGTTCGTGGGCGAGTTTCGTGATGTTCGCTTCTATACATTCAAGGCACTCAAGTACGTACAACTTTGCTCCAAGATTCAAACGGTACACCATCTAATCTAGCTTAGAGAAATTCTCTCAAATGAGGACCATGGCAGCTGTAAAGAGAGTCTCTTCGACAACGCGTTTGATATTCTCTCATTCTTTGAAGATGTACCAGCCAAAAATGAGGACTTGGGCGGATACTACCTGGATGCGCCAAAGAAGAAGAACCACCCGGTGGTATCACTCAGCCAACACCAGAGACGAGGACAGGAAGCTTGGCTTGCTCTCTTGGGTCTTGGGCCAAATCGAGACCAAAGGAAGAAGGTGCTTGGCATCATGACAACGTCCATCGCACCTTGGTTCACAAAACCAGAGCTTCTTGCCGACTTTTTGACCGACTCGTACGACTCCGGGGGAACCGTGTCGTTGCTCGCTCTTTCCGGTGTCTACTATCTCATACAGCACAGAAACTTGGACTACCCTTCATTCTACCGAAAGCTATATTCGTTGCTGGATGCCGACATTCTCCACTCCAAACACAGATCAAAATTTCTGAGACTCTTGGAAACTTTCCTGGCCTCAACTCATTTGCCGGCGGCCCTTGTCGCCAGCTTCGTCAAGAAGATATCCAGACTGTGTTTGAATGCGCCACCAGCGGCAATAGTCGCCGTGATTCCGTGGATCTACAATGTGTTCAAGAGTCACCCACAGTGCACATTCATGATTCATCGTGTACCGCGAACACCAGAAGATAAGGCATTGATAGAGACAGAGGGGCTTGCTGACCCTTTCATCGCCGACGAGCAAGACCCCATGGAGACACAAGCTATTGATAGCTGCTTGTGGGAGGTGGTCCAGCTTCAGTCGCACTACCACCCGAATGTTGCGACTATCGCGAAAATCATATCGGAGCAATTCACGAAGCAGTCGTACAACATGGAAGATTTCCTGGACCATTCATATAGCAGTGTAAGCCAGATTTGCCGATGTTTTATATTTAAGATCTTTGAGTCACTAACCACTGTTTGTAGCTCCTCGACGCGGAGCTCTCGAAGCACGTCAAGAAAGCGCCAGTGGTGGAGTTTATGATACCGAAGAGAATCTTTTTGCCTCAAGATTCAGAATCTGGAGTTGAAGCCAATCTCCTCACCAAGCTCTGGGATTTCAATTAATCAGGTCACAACCCATAGCCCCTGCCAGAAAGCTGTGCTCCGGCATGCTCTGTCGTGAGCTTCTATCGTAACTCATGTGACACCTTGCAAAATGCAGAAGACGAATTGCAAATCTTCCAAACAGACATGACTTCATTCCTTCTAGGCCTATCCCATCTGCAAGTCCGCTAGCCATCGTGTGGCCGCTTTTCCCAGATAACGTATTTTCTATGATGTTCACAGGGAGATCCAACAACCACCACGGATCTTTTCCTCCTACGCCCGGGTTTTCTTTTCTCCGTGTGCCTACCTAATCACTGGATATTTCCGGCATCCGGACGTTCGGGTTTCACAATCAGGGAAGATCCCGAGTCGACTCACCACTGTGGCCAGACGAAAAGTGAGCTGTCAAGCGTTACCAAGAGCTCTCGGATTTGATGATCTGTTTCGGTACTTTACCCGCAGTCCGACCCATCCGCAGTCCAGCCGGGTCCTTCAAGTGGCAGCGCTGCGTCGACCGCTAATCCTGCCAGACGGGAAGAGGCGGTACCCGTAGTCAAAATGTTCCTGATTGCTCCTATGATACCGTGGAAGGTTCTCGCACTGGGAACGAGAATGCAAGGTGCGGATGCGAACAGCTCTTGCATTCTCCACGGCCTCCCTTATTGCTGGTCCAGCCTTTGGACACCAAACTTCACATACGTAAATACACTGAAGAGACTATTTTCGAGGTTGAGGTTGCGCAAGAGTGTGTTTCAGAAACCTGAGGGTCTTCCACAACGACTGGCTATAATTGAAGGAAATGGTATCAATCACGAAGATCGGATCTGTTAGTTTCATGGACCATATCTGTAGGAAAGAGTAATGTGCAGGGGGTTGTGCTACACCGCCATAAGAGGCTGGAGCTCCTCGACAGCAAACACCGGTTTCGGCAAGTTCAGCCAGGTAGCTATGTCCGAAGTGCCGGCTGGTGAATGAGAATGGAAAGCAGGACGATAGCGAGCAGTCCATTTGAGCAAACATCGCGACAGAGTACGAACGCTATCCATGAGTTCTTTGGTTCAGTACGTGGTGTCACACGCGATTGGTCGATTACGCCTGGTACCTTACTCACGCGCTAGCTCTGCACCGGATGTGAGCACACGATCTCGACTCTACAAGCAATGCCCTGGCTGTTCTGATGGCGAGGCGATGATGTCTTCCACGAGATGATCGTGTGCCAGCAGTGGTGGCCGCCAAGGCCGCCTCGGATAAAGTGCTGTGGGCTGCAAAAGTCAGAATAGTTACGTTAATCTCACAGGGAGCCCTTAATCACGAAGCTGGCATTCTACCGCGTGGCCAGGCACTTGGGCAACGATTGTTATTTTGTATCGACTGTTTGTGGTGTGTCTGGGGCCGTGGAAGAATGTTGGCGATAGAATCCAAGAGCTACATGCTCACCGCCTATCGAGTGTCCCTTGTCGCCTGGGCCCTGTTCCTGCGACGGATCCCATTTCCGTTCCAATTATGCCACTGAAATCCAACTTGCCGATGATAAAGATCTCTCTCTCTCTCTCTTGGGCTCCTGAGCCGTCAGATCATACCAGAACGGGGCGTGATCTTGTGTGACCTGGTCGCATAAAAGCCGGCCCGATGGTCACATCGTTCAGGTGTTCATGCCCAACGTGGGCTCAACCACAGTTGACTGGCTCCCGACGTCGAAGCTCTATTGGTACCTGTGGGTGACTTTTCTGATTGGGGTCCCTCCCACAAGCATAACACCCACGACTTATCCCTCTTGGGGTCACTCGCAGAGTTGAGTTGTTCATGAACCGGTAGATGCGTCACTAGACCACGGTTTGGCGTCGTCTCCCTGGTTCGAGACGAAGACCTGACCAAGTCCCACCTTGATGCTCTCTACGAGCGTGGATTGATCAATGATGGTAATCGCGGAAGTTGTAAGGCATAACCACGCCTGTCACGGTCTGTTACGACAGGCCGCCAAGTTTGCGCATTCAGATCCAATCATCCGATCAGGGCGAGCCACATCGGTTACAGTTCCATTTCATCTGACGCGCTTCATCCCACGCGTTCTCACACCAGGCTGAAGCTGGAAACTACAGCCCGACTGCATTCTACTGCCTTGCATGAGTGTGCATTCTTTTTTTCCCCGATTGGCAAACAACTCACCGTGCGGTGAAAGATTTTGCCTGCTCTGAATGTAGCGCAGCTCGGATGAAACTCGACACTTCCTGTTGACATCGGCGCGCCTAATAGTCGGCCTTCGTCATGGACATACAATTTTACGACACGATGGGCCTCATACAGAGGGGGCGCTGGATTGCCGCATCAGTGATGCCGCCGTTTAGGCCGGACCTCATCACCCGGTGACTGTCTCGTTTGGCAGCTCAAACCTACGCCATACCATTTGAGGCCCAGCACTCATCCTTTGCGTCATTTCGCCCCTTCCTTCACCAAAAAAAGACTTCAGCCCATCCCATCTACGCTATCAATGCGGCAATGCGGCGGGTTGGTCGTGCCTTGGTTATTACTCATAATTTGGCGGTGTCTACAAGGACCAGAGGTGTAAATCCAGGCTTCAAGTTGGGATGACCTTGATACCTGCTATCTCTGAATTCTTCGATCCGCTATTCCAGAAATTTTACGCCAAACCCAGGCAAGCCCATCAAAAGCCCGCTCGCCCGCTGTCAGGATGAGCCTATTTTGCTCAATCGGATCCTGGCCGCCACCTGTGCACATTTCGTTGAGGCTCCATGTTTGCACGTCAACCTCGCGCCAGTCGCCAAGCTTGGGAGGTGGATATTGCCTTCCTCCCCAACGCATGTCGACGGTGTGAGAGGAACTAGACGTTAAGTAAGAGGATTTTGACTTTAAATATCTCGACGACTCGACAAACACAAGACCTCACCGTCTTTTATGAGACGAATGATGAAGCCACGGACCAGCGGGGCGATGGAGTTGATGGAGTTGATGGAGACGAGCCATGAATCTTTGGGCCTAGCAGGGTTTGGAAGATCCTACTCCAGTCTCCCGGTCTCGGTTGTTACATATCTGACAAGTGACATTTCCGTGTCCCGAACGAGATTCACACCAGATCGCCCAAGTGTGGAGTTGAAGAACGAAGCATGCTGCACATTGATTGATAGTACTGTGCGTTTCATGCACTACCCAAAATGATATCAAATAGCGTTGATGCGTTAAGCAGGCAGATGCAGCGAATGCGAAACAAGGTGCTTACTCGGTCATCGTCACCTTGGGATAATGAACACCGACAACACCGACACCACGGACGGCGGAACAGCCTCGAAACATCCAGGGCTCCCGTCGGTGTAGTTCAGAACCATAGATAATGCTGAGGTGATGCTCCGAGCCATTGGGAATCATATCCGCGACAAGGTGGCTATGATATCAGAAGACTGATCACGTCGGCCCAATTTCCCAACTCAGTGAAAATCATATCATACCTAGGTACGGAGTATACAAAAAGAAGACTTGAAGTCCAAAAGCCATGTCATGTGACACCCTTTGCGGTGTACACTTGCACACGCGAGTCAGGGCGTTACGGCGCTGAGTGGTAGAATTAGCTGTTGCCAGACCGAACCGGGAAAGCTTCCGGAAGATTTCAAACTTTGGCCCCATTTCTAAGAACCGGGAGAATACAATCTCCCTTTCCAACGTCACGTTCGGAACCAAACACGATCATCGCGTTAATTCGCACCGGTGACAGTCACCCCAATCACATTTCGACCCAAAGGTGTTATATCCAGAATGATGCCGGCACAGCCTGATGGCGTCGAAGAGATAGACAGATTGTCTGTCCGTATCGATCGATTGCGCTTCGCGCCCCTGCTCCGTCCGGCCTGGTGTTCTGTCTTTGCAGTGCGAATTGTTGATGACCAGTGCCTAGCAATTGTCAAGTGCACCCCACCAGGTGCTGAGCAATAGGAATCCTGAGATGCCTTCTAGTGGCTGTTAGTGGGTGGGAAATAGTGCTCGTGGGCGCTTTTGGGAGTGATGGTCCTTAGGCGCGCTCCCAAAGGAACTTAGGTATCAATTGCTCGTTGATGCCCAACCTCGGCAGGGCTGTCGCGACTATTATGTACGAAGCTATGTACTCGCTCCTTCCCCCCAACCGTTGCTTTTTCGTTGCTTGGCCTATTGGCCTTGCACTCTTTTGGCAGCTCGGTACTTTCCTGCTACCCCAGACCGTCCGTGTAGCGGTGCTCGTGTTTGGCTCCGTCCAGTCGCGTGCCCTCAAGGTGGTTCATGGCTAGGGCGTGCACTGCCAAAGGGGTGGTTTTACTGTCTGCCCTACTGTCGCAGGGCCGGTCCGGCTGCACTTGGCCAACAGGTATCCAATCCCTGGCCTGAGCTCGACTTGTGCACTTCCCGCTCGCTTCAACCTCCGGGGTTTCTTTTAAGTACAATTGTACCTCCTCTCGTAGGGTATGGCGGTGCAAGTTACCAAGTAGAGCTCCTACGTTTCTCACGGTCCATGCCTCTGCCGTTTCTCCCAACGGGTTGGGTTGGCAAGGACCCGTTTACGTTTGACCGCGGAGAGCGCACCAGTGTCCTTCTCTCTTGGCTCGTCTAGAGTCCAGTATGCAAACCGGGGAGCCTGTTTTTGGCATTTTGGTAGCATAGTCGACCTGCCACACCAGATATGGTCATACCCACGTCTTCCTCCCACACCATCTACCCACCCGCCATGCCAAGTACAAGCACTTCCGTTCGTCGGTTTCTGGTCTTGCGGACTCTGCTTCCCCACTAGAGAGCCATGGCAGTATTCTCGTACTTTGTACCCCGATTCCGTAACCTCTAGATCGAATCTGGGAGTCAGAAAACCTGACCTTGCTCTGACCTGATCATATCGCTCTGTTTAAGTACGAGTCTGTTCCTCCAGCCCACCAACCCACCAGAGCAGCAACAAGCAGCATCCGCCCCCATCATAAAGAGGGCAACAACTTAGCATCACCATTGTTGTGATTGTCGAACATTCAGCGCGAACTTCAATTTCACATAACCATCATTTTCCTCTGCCCGCGTTGGTTTTTTAACAGAACCCGGCCAGAGCTCAGAGTACTATACCCTGATCTACATACAAGAAGCACGAACCGAAGAGAGTGAGTCTGAACCCGCTTTTTCCCACCTTCTCTTTTAAATCTTCCGACTTCCCGCTCTCCCCGCCAGAGTTACCAGCCTCTTATCACGGAACCTTATCCCGTCTTCTGAGACTTGCCCATCCCATTGTGTCTCTTTTCGCAGACAACTTGAACCCGTTCAGAGCAAAGTCGACGTATTGCGTGACTGCCAGAATTTCGCAAACACTCTGACGAGCTCAATTTGAATAGCCCAACACTGCGTCTTTGCTGTTGGTTTTATTTTTCACACAACCCCTCGCATACTCACTCATCCAACTCGCGAACCCACTGTCGGTTCTCCCACACACCGCTAGAGCCCACTAACACGACAATATAGATCAATCCTGATCTCTTCGAAGACACCCGCCAGTTCCAGTCCCACTCTCTATCAACATCCCACAGAAAGACCAGCAATGGTGGCGCAATACCAGATGCCGGCTTACTATAGGTCTAGCCCGCTCACCGTTGACACCTCTCATGCGCAAAAATATTTCGAAGAAGAAGACAACGGCATCCTTGACGACAACATTTTGGATCACAGCACCATAGACTCAGGACTGGAAATGTCACCGCCCATGGCCAACAGCCGCAGGGATTCGTTTGCTGTCTCATCCTCGTTATTCTCGCCCAAGACGGAAGACTGGCAGTCGGTCGACATGCAATCCGTACCCTCAAACAACCCCTTTCTGGAACCTCACCACCAGCACCACCACAACAACAACAGCAACAACAACCCATTCACACGTGTTGATCAGTCACAAGCATACGGCGCGCAAGGACAATGGTCTCTGGGTCAGGCTTCCGGCACATGCACTCCCCTGCAACAGTACGACGCCCTCTCTGCTGAGTACGACAACGCCTCTCTCTTCCAGCGCCCTCTGCCCATGCAAACCCCCTTCAGCAACCCCGGAAACCAGGTGGCACTCTTCCCAGCCGTTGGATCCCAAAACCACTCGATACCCACATCGCCGCAGAAGGACTGGATGGGTCAAGACATGAAGAACCAGTCCATGGCCAAGCGGATGCGTCCTGGGAGCCCCACGATTCGGTCTCATAATGAGCTCCGGCGCGGCGACGGCATCAGGAAAAAGAACGCCAGGTTCGATATTCCGGCCGAACGGAATCTCAGCAACATTGACCACCTGATTGCCCAATCGACGGATGAGCAGGAGATCAAGGAGCTCAAGCAGCAGAAACGTCTTCTGCGCAATCGACAGGCCGCTCTTGACTCAAGGCAAAGGAAGAAGATGCACACGGAACGCCTCGAGGATGAGAAGAAGCATTACACGGTCGTCATCAGCGGCATGGAGGAAGAAATTGCCGACCTCAACTTGAAGCTCGAGCAAATGTTCCGTGAGAAGGAGTTCTACCAAAACCAGGTGGAGAATCTGAGAATGGAGAAGGAAGACCTGATCGCAAATCACACCATCGAGACGGGCGAGTTGCGCAAGAAAGTCAGCGTGCTCACCGACCATGTCCAGAGACTCGAGAGTGCGCCCATGGCCAACAACAACGGCTTCTCCAACTCGTTCAATGAGATGGAGGGCATGACCATGGACGCGCCGTGGGATAACATGGGTTTCATGGGTGACTTCCAGATGGAACAAGACGACAAGCAGGAGGTGCAGATCGTCCCGACCAAGAAGCAAGAGGTCAATCTGCCTTCCGAAGTCGACAAACCGTCCACTCAGGGTGGGCTTCTCTTTATGCTGTTCCTCGTCGGCGCCTTCGTCCTTTCGAACCGGTCGCCATCGACCCCGAGTATCCCGCGCGTGTCTGAGGATGTGCGAGAGGCCTCAGCTACCCTCCTCGAGAACATCTTCAAGGATGCCGGTGTTGCCCAAAACCCCGAGAATGTCATGGGCCCTGCCGCTCCTCAACCCTCTGGAGCCAACTGGGCCTCGGCATCGTCGGTCAACATGCACGGCGTCGCTCCGTCCATGCTAGGCCATCTCAGCGACTCTCTGACCCAGCCGACGCAAGAGCAGTCCAATGAGCAACTCTTCTCTCTCACCGCCGCGCAATACAACGGAGTCAATTCGCAGGAGTTCCTTCAGAACCCGCCCACGCGTTCAACAAGCCAGGGCCGTCGGAATCTCGCCGACGCCCTCGCCTCTATGCGCAATAACGACAAACAATCCGCGGCCGAAGTATACACCAGATCACTACTCTGGGATCAGATCCCGGGCGACGTTGTCAGGAACTTCGCCAAGATGGTGGCCGATGCCAACTCGCACCACGGCGCCGATTCGAATTCCTGATGAAGATACGAGAATATGATGTCATTTGAAATTTACTTCATTGTTTCGGTTCCTATTCATACACTTCAACCCGCCCCACAGCGCTACCAGACCAAAAAGCTGCTCACGCACGCCGACAACACCTTATCTACTTTGTTCCGCCATTTCATTTATTTTTTTTCCTATTTATGTCAAGAATTTAGCAAGCGAGCCAGCATTTGATTTTTACTCTGATTTACTCTTATTCTTTGGGTTAGCCCATGTATCACAAACATGGGCAATATACTCGTACTTTTAGGGGGTGGTGCATTGGGAACCTGGAGGTTGGGGAAACACACTGGCTGAGCCAGCAGCTTCTTGTATAACGATTATGGGATCAGGACTTAGGCTTGTAATTTGGGAGTCTCACCGCAGCTCGGGAGACCTGATTTCGTCTTACCTACGTCTCGCACCACAAATCGGAGAGAGAGAGAGATCTATGAACAGGGCAATGCACGAAGGCAGGGGGGTTTTCCGGAGGAGGAAGGAGCATGATGGATAATGTCTCACGACAGGCACAGACAGTCCTCAGGGAGGACAAACACTGGAGGCATTGGCTGACGTTTTTCCTAACGACCACGAACGAATGGAACGATATGGAGAGGCTCGAGCTTGATCATCACAAATTTTTTTTTTGTTTGGATATGAGAATCACGAGAACGAGAAGATCGGCCAATCGACAGAAACGACAGCAGGGCAACAATAGTAAACAGCGCAACAGCGCAACAGCGGCCAAAGATGGGGAGGCATGGCTCCAGTGACCCAACTTTCCACAAAATCTTGTAGCTAGCAAACCAAACTGTCAATGAAGTAAGAGACAAAACATCTCTATTCTCAACTCCCCCAAAAATGCTTCCATATCTTCGCGATACTTGCTTCAAAAAAGTGATGTCCGATTGGGACCTTGAAACACCTGCCAATTCTGGCTCTCACTGCTAGTCAAGAATCTGACTTACATGAACCCACGGACTTACGGACGGCCAGTCCTCTCCCCGCAGTACTACATGTATGGATAGCGTTGATTAGATAGATTACCCACCCACACACCCACACGCACGCACCTTTATCCTTCTCTCTCTTTCGCTCTCCCATCGTAACGTCCCCATCCCTCCTTCATCTCCAATTCTGCAGCTGCGTCACAGGCAGATCTTAGCGGGGTGGAGGAGCCGTCAGCTGGTGTGCCCGACCTTGAATTCGCTGTCGGTAGGTCGATTGTAAATGCATGTGCGAGACAAAGCCACGCACATTCTATGCTTGAAGATAAGGTGAAATGGGTGGGTGATGCGACTGCCCGGAAGGGATGTAAGACAGCTGCAGAAGCATGAAGCAGAGCACCTGCATTGGCGCAGCTTTTCCACTGGGTTGGGGGATAACTGAGGCATTCTCTCAGAGATACGCAGCAATCTTGCCCACCACGCGAGGGGCGAAGAGCACTCGAAGCGTACTGGCCCTGGCTCTTCTGCGTGATACGATCTCGTGGCGGGCAGCTGGCGAGGTCAGGTTGCGGGGTATGATTCAGGTGCTATTGTAGTCAGGCCGATGCCCAAATAACAACGTGTCTCCTTCAGCCGGTAGGTAGAGTAGGCAACCAAGCAATTATTTTCGGGGTGACATGCCACCACCTCTTCTGCTCTCTAGGTATGTTTCAGAGAGGGCTTTAGTGGTGTGGTGACGGGTCTACGGGTTCTACTCAGGGCAGCTATGGTCTAATTGTCTGCGCAGTGGTGGTGGTGGTGGTGGTGATGCAATATTAGAGATACTCTCCTGACCTAAAATTCAATCACAGATCACAGACATGCATGTAAACACATATACATACATCCCTATGTAGCAGGCACCTGTCCTGCTTTGGGCTTACCAAAAGAGTTCGCATGATCCCAAAATGATGCCCTACGAAGATCATCCCAGAATCGGCGATTAGGTCCTTGGGCTTGTATCAAAAGACCGGGAATCATTCGTCATGATCATCGTGTAAGTCAGATACGTCTATGCCGATAGCCTGCAGAACGTCGGGGGGAAGATACCGGAAGACACGATAGAACAAGGGTGCATTTCCTGCGACTTACACCTTCTTCGATGAATGGTTGGTAGATTTTCTCCTTCGCACTCCTCAACTCCACTTCCCGATCTCAACTAAAAGTACTTATCTTCCCCAGGAACGCCCAACCTTGCAGAAGAAAGGCAGAAGACATCCGCGCCTCGCACGTACTTACAGACGGTTAAGGTCACTGGACTTCGCATCCACATTCCCCGTCTGCATTTACAAATTCCTCCGAGAATTTCGCTTCGCTGCGTAACCTGTAGATAGATGGTGCTCGCTTGTTTATACACTTTCGGTTCTGATTCGCTTACTTGCATTCTTTCGATCTCTTCGATGTCTCACTGGGTCACTCACTTCACTTCGCTGCACTCCCTCCGATGGTCGGCCCCTTTCTGTTTCTGCGCGGTAGTCATAAAACTCGCTCGCTCGCAAAACATAATACTGTACGGCAAGGTACAGCATAGATCTGTAATCTGTGATCAGCCAGCCAGCCCTGTGGCCTCCTGGCCCTGCCCTCGTCGTCTGTTCTCCGTCCACTTATCTGCTTGCATACCCAAACACAAACTGGCATCCTGGTTATGCTCATTGCTCCATGCTCACGCTCACTGCATACGGGCGTCGTCGCCGAGTACAGCCCGTACGTCTCACCTGTGCGCCTCCGCGGCTCCGGTCGAAACCTTTCTATTTTCTGCCCGCACACGAAAAAAAAGAGGCAGAAGACGGGAAAGACAAGGAAATAAGATAACAGTCGAACTTGACATGTGGCGGGTTACTCTATAAGGCAACCAGGCGGTTGCCAGGTCGCACCACCAATCCTTCCTGGTTAGCACATGGAAGCCATGATCTGAGAAAGGACGCCAGGTAAAAGAAAATTCCCGACAGCTGAACAAGCCACAACGAGCCCTACGTATGATCATGATCAGCACCAGCAGCACCGGCGGCCGTTACACGTTACACACCACTGCCCCGCCCCTGGAACGCGTATAAGCGCGAGTGACAGTTGCAGATTTCCTTCGAACCTGCTGCCCCCTGGTGGTGGTAAAGACGTGGATATTCGGTGCAACGTTTGAGTGACTATACTTGTTGCAGATAAATATAATTGTGCTCCCGTCTCGGTCTTGGGGGGGTATTTGTCACTCAACCACTCTCTCTCTCTTGGCCCTGCTTGTTCGAACTACGAGCAGTAAATGGAGGAAATAAGTTGCCGCATTGGCCCTGCATGTAAGGAAGTCTGGCGAGCTGCTGCTGCTGCTCCAACGCCGGTTGTTCGGCCGGTCTATTTTGGGTCAGGTCAGCGCTCTGCTCAATAGCAGCAGCCACGGCAGCAGACGCTCCCAGACTAGCAGGCTATCTTCGTTCCACCTCACGTCGTTCGAGTGGCGATGCACAGAGCGAGAGCTAGAGCCTTGGAGCCCCCGTGGCCGTCGCATTTTTATCGAAGACTATTCAATCGAACGATGATTACCAACCCAGAGACAGAACGCCCTTGGCCTTTCCCTTTTTCCCCATCCAATCTCAATCCCGGTACACAATTAGAAAAGCGAGCCCGACCTGCCCTAACCTGATCCCGAACCTCCGATAATGCAATCCAAAGTACCACCAAATGCCTATGATGCAGTGTGTGCCCCCTCATATTCTAGTCATTTGATACCTTTCCTTCTTCTTACCTCCTCCCCTGCACAATCCATCGTATGCAGAAAAACGCTGCACAGCGTCTGTCTATGTACTTGGAATTCCATCCATCCCATCCTGGGGCTACCAACCAACCTGGGACGAAGCAGGCTATTTCGCCTACGGCTAATGAGTGCTCGCTCACTATTTCCCCCCTTTGTGCCCATCCCTGTCGAGTGAGACGGAGAGAGCCAATGTGAGTGCCGCCTGATCTTTGTTGATTGCAACACCGACCGACCGGCCGGCCAGCTAACAGAAGCGTTGCTAATCGCCATAATGCTAGTCGCCCATGGGCTACTTCTTTTTTCCGTCCGGATTCTGCACGTACTTGTCCTTGTAAATCCTATATGCGCAATTTCTTCGTGAGCCAATGCCAAACTGCAACAGCTTAAACGCAAGACTCGGCTTTGAGTTGACGAAAAATACAGAAATAGAACATGAGGCATTAAAGCCAAATAGAAATGGCGTCAGATGTCCAGCGACTTCATAGGACAGGCATCACCATGGGGAAAGGAGACTCGCTGCCCCGGGTCGAACACGAGAAGTGCTCGTGGTTTGTCTGGCCTCCAATCAGGAGGACCGATCGCGGACAGAACCCATTGGTTGGGAGAGCAGGTAGGTAAATAGGTAGGTAGTAAGGAGAGGCGGCCATAAATCCAGACCCAAGGGTAAGGCGAAAGTCCGGAGGGCAAGCGAGGACCTATCAAGCGCGCCTCGCACCAGTCATCTGCGACGACCTGCAGCTCGAATTGCCGGCGCCACAATACACAACAGGGGAAACGAAACGGTTGAAAGTAAAACGGACAAAAGCGTCGTGAAACGGAAAAAGATGACAACGTACCAGGAATTACCCAACGTCTTGTTTCCGTTCTTTTCAGCCAACCGGTAGTACCTAGCCGCAGCGAACTGGGGGAAGGACATGGAGTCAGCCTCATGTGATCTTGGTTGGGTGTGCCGCAGGCGTGGGGTTGGTTAGGGGGAGGGAGAAACAAAAGAAACCAAGTTCCCGGATCGATCGCCCAATCTCGATTTAGGCAACTGGTACATTAACCTCATTGATGCCCAACGACCGAGATCATGATAAACATGCCACCCTGCCCAGTCCATCCCACGGGACTTTTCCGGCTCTTCCTACAGGACAAGACTGAAGCCCCGAGGGTCGAAAAGCCAGGAGGCCCAGCAAGCCGTACGACCCAAAGCAATGAGGCTCATTGTTCCCATGGGATCATGACGAACGAAACGAGGTGGTCATTCAGCTTCTGGCGGAAACAGGGCAGGTGACGCGTGGAAGGTGCTGGGAAGATGGTAAAACGCTTTCGTGCCTGACGTGACCTACCTTGTCTTTCTTGCAGCCGTACCCTTCAAGATAGCACCAAGCGACCTCGTTCATGGCATCTGGAACCGGAAAACAAGCTTGTCAGCCTATTGCGAATTTTGCCGTTGTAGGGGAGGAAGCGTCCCAGTCTTAGCTATCATCCACTTACCTGTGTCTCCCAGGTTGGCAGCGGTCTCGTAGTACTACGCGCAGGTAATTTGTCAGCCATATGTCCTCCCAACGATCGATTCATGCCGCAGTGTCTATGACTCTCTTTTCTCCCTCTCGTTCATGTCCCTATCACGATGTAGACGCACCTGCTTTGCTGCTACGGGGTCCTTATTGATTCCCCAGCCGTGCCGGAAGCAATTGGCCAATTCGAAAATGGCCAGGACGAGTTCTCCCTTGGCGGCGCCTCCCTTCCTCAGTCCGGCTTGCAGCGCCATGTTCTCGACCACGGCCGCGTTGGACGCCGCTGCTGAGAGGAACGTCACAGCATTCTCCGGATCTGGTATGCAGCCCCATCCGTGTCTGATAGTTGTCGAGAGTCAGCCCCGTACATGTGCATATGATCGTTGCCATTCAGATTTCGACGATGCTTGCCTTCTCCCAACATCACGGGGAATCTTGTGCCGGAGGCGGCGTTCTGCGTAGAGCTGGCCGAGTGGCACAGCAAACAGTGATGGAAGGGCAGATTAAGACTCACCTTAAGGCAAGACCATACAACACCTGACTCAGGGGATTATTAGCCCCGTTGGGGTCAGCAAGCCGGCCAAACAACTGGGTAGATTGTTCGAGCGACCCTTCCTCGTGCAGCCGGATCGCCTCCTGTATATCCTCGTCTGTCTGCTGCGACGATACGATGCCGCTGTTTGTTCCGCCGTGCGCCGCGCGGTCATTACTACCGTTCTCAGCATCGTCTCCCAAGTTCAGCTTGGCTATCTGAGGCGCCGGCGAGTGCGAGGCCGAACGACTGCGCGTCTTCTTCTCGCTCTGCTGGGCAAGCATAGTGGCGCGGTTCTCCCACTGCAGCTCGGCGACTTCCTTGTCAAGCCCCGACCCGTCAAGCGGCAGGCGGATCTGCGGCAGGTCCTCGGGCACGTACTCAGAGGTGCTGGGCTGGCGCGACAGACGCAGCCGCTGCGACAGCCGTCTCGTCGTCGACGCCGGCCTCATCATCCTGCCACCGTTACCCGCGCCGGCGTCGTTCTTGTCGTCGTTATCCTTGTCTTTCTCTTTTTTGAACCCCAGACCCGACTCGCTCTTGACCGAGGAAACACTGCTGCCACGCGCCCGCGGCTTGGACTTGAAGACGTCAAGGCTGCGGCGCGGTGGCCGGCCGCTGTCCGAGTCCCGCGCCGTCAGGTAAGCATTGTTGTCGTCGTCGCTCGTGTTTGATTCCGGGCCCGTCGGCGGGTAGATGACCTCCTGCGTGTGCGTGTCTGATCGGATGAAAGTGAACTCGGGCGCGGCAAGTCTGCCCACCGTTTCGGGATCGGTAGAGTAACCATCATCCAGCCGATCTTTCTTCTTGAGCATCTCACGGAGACCCATGGTTGCAGCGTGGAAATAAACGCAAGGTTGACTTGTTGATTGTGGCTGTCGCTTTGCCCAACAAGACTTGGATCAAACTGTGAGATCGCAAGCGGACTGACTGCCGTAGAATGAGGTAGTAAAAGTACAATACCAGGAAATACCGAATAGACCAACGAGTTCAATGAGTTTGCCAAGTTCGTCAGTCGACCGCCGTGCTTTGGCCCTTGAAGTCATTTCAGCTCCGCGGCCACGCCGTCCAACAGCGGGTGCAAGCGGGCACCCATTTTGTGGCTGAGCGAGACTGGGCAATGCAAGCAGTTCTTGCAGCGCGACCGCACCGTAACCGGTCTTGGTTGGACTTGTCTTTCCACAATGGGCAGTCAGCGCTTAGCAACTAGTATCCGTTCCTGAAGATTGCAGTGGCCAGCCAGCGAATGACCTTGTCCACTGGCAATACCTAACAATGCAAATTACGTAGCAGCTCGAGCCTAGATGCTGGTCGCTTTAATCAACGTTGGGGCTTGCAGCTGCAATCTGAAACCACTCAAACCCGGTGCCAAAATGACTGGCCCACATGTAGTGAGAATAAGGTGCAGTAAACGACATGGGAATATAGGACTAGTCTTCGTCTTGTCTTCCGTCATAGGCTCAGGGGGGAGGGGAGGAGGGGGGGGGGGGCGGAGAGTTGTGCAAGGTCGCCCAGTCAAATAAGGCCCGTCGTACAAATAATATCACTTGACTTGGCACGCCCCGCAATGGGCCTCACTGCAAGCGAAATGGGCTAACTAAATTTCGTGCATTTTTCAATTGTCTATCTTCCTATGCTTCTTCTCGTCTGTACGACTACCACTGGGGTATCGTATCCATACAAGTTTGGGACGAACAATGTCGTTGCAGGGTATCACTGAAGTGGAAGTACGAACAAGGCGGTGCTTCATACGCCAACCAAATGCAGCCATGCAGTTCTCCTCAAATTCCAAGCATTTGTCAAGTCATCAATATGTAGATGAATCAGAGCGTGGCTGCAACGGCTGTGCGACCTCCAGGCAATGAATGCTACAGAGACCTAAAATGTTAGTGCGTCCAGTTATCACAGGCGCTTCCTCGAGGGATTGCACCACCGTAATAGCTCGCTTCGCCTTGCGCTATGGCTATTAAAAGCCGATGTAGTCCATCTGCGTCGAGAAGTCCATATCCTCCACGTCATCAGTGCCGATGAACTCCTCTACTTCATCGGAATCTATGTCCTCACTACCACCAGTGTCGTCGTCGTCGCTCGACACGTCGTCCATTGCGTGATCTGCAGCCTTCCGAAGGACGCTTGCCCTTTCTCTGTGAAGAAGCTTACATCCTTTCGTCGTGCACACACCGGTGTTGGAAAAATCAGGGCATTCGAACACGTGGCGATCAGGACACTGCGATCCCTTCTCACAGTATCCATACGCTCCGAACGCCCCGCAGACGAGATCCGTCTGCAAGTGCTCGGCATGAACGTAGGGACATGAAGCGTTGTTGCACCGCCCCTTCGCGAAGTGCAAGCAAAGCGGTGTTCGTTCTTCCGCAGCGTTATGGGCGAGATCACAAGCTTCGCCGTTCTGACACGCATCCTTCACGAGCCAATCTCGACAGATGGCTACTTTCGTGGGGTCGTGGGTATATCGGCATAGGGGACCCTTGGGGCAAGAACCTAAATGGGGACAAAAGGGCAGTTAGTACGCGGCTCAGGGGGCTTACCACACCGCATCCAGCAGTGTCGTCGCAAGGTTGGCGATCTCAAGTTTTGGAGAAGACAATACCAGTCCACGAGAAGGTCTTGCACGGCACATCGACCTTCTTGATTCCACCAGCCAGCCTGTTTCTGGTCAGTGGACGTTTCTCGCCAACGAGAATTACGTACCGTTGGGCTCTCGCGATTCCGTGTCTCACAAGATTTCCATTCTTGGTGCGATGGAACTTAACACCTCCAATTGTGGCGACTCGCGGAGTGGTTGAAGCGGGATTGTTGGGTGCTCGAATGAGCTTACTGCCTTGCTTGGTGACCTGGAAACGAATGCCATCTACTGTGACTTCGTAGTTTGTGTTAGAAGAGCTTGATGATGATGCGGTGTTTGCGTTGTGGCGCAGATAATTTGCAAAGTGAGTTTTCTCCGTCCGGTCCTTCTGGAGCCGCTTCTGACGAAGAGATTGCTCGATCGCTTGAGTGCGATTCTGCGACTCTTTCTCGAAGACTGCGCTGTTGATCAGTTGAAGATGGCGATCCGTCTTCGAGACCCAAGATGGACTGTTCGCTTCGCTCGTGTCGGTAGGACTGGTTTGCGATTGACCGTTCAAGACCAGCGTCTTGTTTCGGTAAACCGGCGCGCGGCCACGACCACTGCCGCGGTAGCCTCCACGAGGATATGGGGCTGAGCGGAAGGATCCACGGTAATTCGAGCTCGGGGGAGGATGGTTCACAAAACCACTTGATGGGTCATTCTGCTGAGCCTTGTGACGATTGATTCGACCTGAAATTGTTCGTGAATGCAATTAGAGAATACCGAACCAAGTTCTACGTACCAGCTAGGCTGCTGATTCGGTTCATCAGATCGAGCTCCTCTTGTGTCGACATGCTTGCTGGAGGCTGTGGTGAGTAACAGAAATTGCCAAATAAAGATTCAGATGAAGGTGAAAAACTCGGCTAGGCTTATGAACTTCAGAGGGGTGGCTAAATAAGTACCTGGCGCCACCTAAAATTGCGCAACCTTTTTTTAGGTGTAAAGAGTGGCAATTCCTGATCAGGAAGCTGTTCACGTAAAGCCAGGAGAAAAAAAGAGAAGAAAAAAAGCTGATCAGGATACCCTACTTGACTCCTGTTTGTCCTTTTTATCTGGTAGGAATAATATTTCTTGTTCAGCGAGGGGTTGTTCCTCAGTTTGCCAACGGGATATTCAAAGGTACAATTGTTGTGGCAATGGTAGGCGCGGTTCTGCACGTGCCACGACTCTTGCAATAATGGCAACTACAAACCATGCTATGAAGCTGGAAGTAGCAGCAGCTCCAAGGGAATTTCGTACAGAATGCAGATCAAGGGATGTCCAAAATGAATATCAGAAATTGTTCACAACTCCTTCTCCCGTCCTTAATTCAAATCATTCATAACAAAGAAAAGACTCGTATTGACTGTGATCTTGTCCAGACACGAAATGGTGAATGCGGCTCCTCCCCACGGCAGTGTCTGACAATCTAAGATTATGTAATTCAATGTGGGTCTCCAATGCAAATGCATGCGCATTCTTTCCCCTGCGAAAGGCTGATGAGCTTCTTTCAAGCCTTTGTCCATCCTGCACATTCTGCTTTTGGTGATGCTGCTTAGCTGCTGCACATCTTGTCACTGTGCATCATATCAGGAAGCGACGTAAGGGCAAATAAACACACCAATTCTCAACTGCTGCAACCTGAAGCACTCACCGATCATGGCGTCTGCGGGTCGAGTCAAGGCAGAACCCGCCATCAAACCCGACCCTGAGGATGTTCGAATGGGTACGGCTTCGCCTGTCGCCTCTATCGATGACGACATCTACGAAGATGCTGGCGACCTTGAGTTCTACGATCCGAACATACCCCACGATCCCTACGGGAGTGTGTATTTAACACACATACCCAAGTATCTCTACGAGCAATGGGCCCAGCTGAAGGACGACGACGAGATTCAGATTGGTACAATTCGACAATGGGATGAAACAGATAAGAAGGGCCAGACACATACGCGCTTGGCCATGCTCCTCGATGCGGGCAATTCCACGCACCAAACTGTTCCTAAGGAGTACAATCTTGAGGTCAGGGATATGAATCTGCTCAACACCTTCATGTTTACCGAGCAAGACCTACCTGGCTACAAGTCCAAGGCTCAAGGTGCTAACAGTAATATTCCTGCACATCTTCGACCTAAGCCGCCGCAGCGACCGCAAGACAACAATGTAAAGACCGAGCCTGGTCGCAAGGCCCGATACCAGCCTTACTACAGGAAAGCCATTCCCAAGAAGACAGCGCTAGCCGGCAGATTCCGACATGAGCTGAACTGCCAGCCTGTCATGACGCCGGAAACAAAGCATATCCTGGCCATGAGAGCAAGTGACGCACTGAAACCCAAAGCTACGACGAGCATCTTAGCAGGAGCTAGAGTACTGACAAATGGTCTCATCCATGCTGGTACTGCGGCAGGCAACGAAAAGTTTAGCGGCTTTGTTGTAAGTATATGTTGTGTGTTTCTGATGCGAATAGCTACTAAACACTCACAGCGTACTGCCGATCCCAAGGCCAAGCCCAAAAAGGCGAACCAAGAAAGAGCCGCCCGTCTGGACCAGGCTGTCATCCGCGACAAGATTTTTGCAGCCTTCAAGAAGTACAAGTACTGGACACTGAAGGCGTTCAAGCAAAATTTGAATCAGCCCGAGGCCTGGCTGCGCGAGAACTTGGATGTGGTGGCCGTCTTGCACAAGAGCGGTCCCTTTGCCAACCACTGGGAGCTTAGACCAGAGTACGGTCAGGATGACAGCCTAGATGCGCAGGCCGCAGAAGCGGCACCCGACCAAGACGATGATGATTCCGAATTTGATGGCGATGAGGAAATGGAGGATGTAATGTAGTAGAGTGGGACACGCGTGCTTCTCAGGAGTCAAGGCCACAAATAGGAGTTCGGTGTTTGGAATGTATAGTTAGTTATACGATAGATGATACCCTCCGCATTGCCACAGGATGGGCCTGGGGGATGAGCCAGTTTGATTTGTGAATGTTTGGCTATACTGAGAGGCATCCCTAGCTTTGCAAGGCCCATGATGATAAAAAATTTGCATTGGAACATGTTCAACGTCCATGGTGAAGCAGATCTTCTCATATTTCTTAGTATTGCGCAAGCTCGAGTGATAGCTGGCGCCTGGTTCTCTGTATCATATGGAGACCCGACAGCCTCTGTCCTGTCATCTCGGGTCAGTGCAACCCCTTAGCAGCACTATTTATGTTCATCATCTCTGCACACTGGCTGAACCTATCTGCTTCCAGAACCCCCCCTCTCTCAAACCAATTTCACATTTTAACGAGAAATAGTGCATGAATTCAACAACACAGAACTACAAACGTGAGATATGGACTGGTTGAGAGCCAGAGAGGAGCAAACTTCCTCATAATCATCTTCTTCCTCCCCTTCCACTCACCCTTATCCGCCTTCTCCGCATTTTCCCTGCGCACCCTCGTCATCATCATGACCCAAAAGTGTCAGTCAAGTAGTTCTGAAGGTTACATCACGACGACAAGTATAAACACGTGTTGGTGGACAAGCTTCTTTAAGCGTATTGCAACCTCCATTGAGCAAGCAAGTTGTGTCATACGCCAAGCCCATCGACCATACGGCTGGAATACTCTGCCAGGGCCTCCCTTGCAACAGAAACGTGGATATGAGAAATAGTTATGAGCGTATTTTCAGCTAATGCAACGCCCAGCTGGCTTGAAACTATGCAGTGTCGCTTGTGTGTTTTTCATTTTTGAACCAATGACACGGATCGTCCCGGGCGAGCAAAATAATTCATCAGATCAGTGTGGGGTAAGGGGTTTCTTGTGGATATCAACGTCTATAGCTGCCTACTTTTCCAGTATGCTCACGCATAACCTCAGAGTATACCGAACGCATTGAGTTACCAGCATGATTAGGAGTTGTTCGCGGAGGCCAAAGTTATAGATTTACCCTCTTTTCGTCTAGAAACGCGCCGATCTCTATATGACGGAGAGATGATTGGAATGGTCAGGCATGGCCTGAGGATGCTCAACATCTAGAATTTCCATCTTCAGTTCTTGATTACCTTATCTGTTTAGGGTGTTCGTTTTATCGTACAGTTTTCCATGTGCTCGTAAACCATAATAGTCATGGGCGACATTTTACCCTCGGTGGATATGAACAAACGTATTTGCATCACTTTTCGATTACTCAAAAGGTATTCTCCCGGTGTACGCATTGTGGTGGACCGTGACAGATATAGCATTTCTGTAGATCAGCGAAGTTAATCCTTGAATTAGTCTGATAACGTAGTATGAAGCAGGTAGTACCTGAAGTAGGCACTCGAATGTTTTGGTTTCCCGAGTGGGTAGGCTCTCTAGGCAGTCAAGCGTTTCTATCTGCCAACTGACCTACATATACAAGGCAGCATTTGGGTCCTCCTTCCTCTTCCTCAAGAACTCTGCAATACCAGCAGCTTCTTTCTCTTTACGCTGCTTCTTTTCCTCTTCCTTACGCTTCTTCTCCTCATTCTCGATATTTTTAACACCTTCCCCCCCACACTCCTTACCCTTGTCACCATTGTCACCATTGCCATCCAAAGGGCCCTCATCCGGTAGCTTAATGCCAACCTCAATCAGAACAGCGCGATAAGTCGCATTATTCTCCCCGAGGGCTCTCTTGGCTTTATTAATTATATCCTTGGCCTGTCCCAGCGCCTCGTCCAGAGCGACGCACTTGGGACACTTACTGTGCCACCTGCGCGAGACCCATCCGTGTTGGCTTTTGGTTTTGCATGGCTCGGCCCCGAAGCCGGCTAGGTATTCTTTCTGAGCTTGGCAGAGGCGGAAGGGGAATGAGTCGGTGACGATGTGGCTGCAGTGGGTGAAGATGAGGCGGCTGCATACACACATGGTAGCTGGTCTTGGAAGTTCTGTCGCAGGGAGTCTATTTGTACATGGAGGGTAGATAGGTGCAATAGATTCCACTCTCAGAAGCTGGATGCAGTATGGAGTTGGCGCGAAGTCTGCGGGAAACATAATAGAAACATGAACGAGGATGTGCGTTTGGCTCATATATTGCTAGAATCTGTCGTTAATCCTGCGAAGTCCGGCTTGTTAGCTACTATATTCGTTCTACAACTTTTCATTGTCGTCGAGTTGTTGGCGCTTTGTGTCATCAATGCACTGACTCCCTTAGTGGGAGAGTCGGGTGGAGGTGGCGAGGTTGGGTCGGTTCAAAGAGAATTCATCATTGATCCTTTGTTGCTAACTGGTAGTCACCCTGAGTTTTTCAGCTGTGACAACACGGCGGTTAGGCGACACAGATAACCATTATCAGCTGTGACGGCTTTGGTCACATATTCATGACCTCTTGATAATCCGAAGCCCAGAAAAGCGCTGGGTAGGGTTCTTGCCGCGTCGCACGAGGGACGCGCTTTCCGATTCTCCCCAGAGTCCTCAGGAGTTTCGAGTCCTCGTCATCCGAAATCACAATTCCAGTTGACGCGGCGAGGAGACACTCAAGATCGGTAACAGAGTCCCCAAAGTAGACAGTTGGCTTCGACTCATCCTGGATGATAGCCTGCATAACGTCCAGCTTATCGCGAGAATTCGTCAAGTTGCGAGACCCGATTCCTTTTTGGTTCAGCATGTCGGGGCCAACAATGGATCCGTCGTCTTGGACCTCGTTTGCGATGACAGTGATGCCAGGGACATCGCAGACGCCTTCAATATATGCCGATGACCAGTTGACAGATACGATCCATACCTTCCAGCCTTCACTCATCTTGGTTTCCACGAATTCCTTGAACCCAGGCCGTATTTGGACCACGCCCCGTCTCACGGCGTCCTGTCCTGCTTTCCGAAACATGTCCCGAGTGATGCCTTTGAAAACCTGACATTTATAAATCCGCTCCAGTGACCGCAATTCAAGAGTCTTGAGTTCTCGCAGAAAGCCGACTTCATGCGTTGGTGACTTTCGCGCCTTCTCTTCCGGGCAGTATTCGGCAACGTGCTTGCCGTAATCCTTCATATACTCCCTGACGACAGTACCCCATTCCTCCCTCAAGTCATCGCCCTGTTCGGCCTGAACTTGTAGTGCATAACTCGCCACTTCATTAATCGTATCTTCCACTGTGATGGTCCCATCGAAGTCCATGAACAGACTCATTTTGACCGGTTGAGAAGGTCGTTGAAGTGGTGAGATGGGAATGCGGGGGAAGAAATTGTCCACGGGATCAGTTGCGTTTTATACTGCCGAAAACAGACGTATAAGTCGCGATGCAGCGAATGGGAGCTTGAGTTGACGAGTTGTCCGAGAGCCTAGGCGTCGAGAAGCCTAGCAAGAAACGTTAAAAGCAGAAGACCCCATCAAAGTAACTCGAAATGATTTCCTCGGTTTGCAGGCTGTTCATGCAACTCGACTTTTTGTTGTTTTGTATTTTTATTGTTATTTGTTAAATACTCAAGTAAAACGATACGTACGAGTGTAAGACGATCGACGTCCTTTCCAACCTTGAAACCACTGAAGGCGCATCAGGGAGTACAGTATAGACCCGCTTGCTCGCACGTACCGCGCTCTAATTCCATTAAGCCGGATCGCATCCCGAAATATTTCGACCTTCACTTCAAGAACTTCTGTCTCTGCACAACCGGGTCAGTGCGACCTAAGCAAAACAATACCGAGTGAAATAGCAGTTAGACCGGTCCAGTCTACCCTGTCAAACCGCACATTCTGCACTGCGCCATCCGCATCTCCTACAAATTGAGAGGCCCCCATCCCGAAACCTCGGCCTGCCATGGCAACATCTCGCCTACCCGCCCTCAGCAGCCTCCTCGGCCGCCAACTGCGCACCCTCCGAGCCCCCATCCAGCAACGGCGCTGGGCCCAAGTTCAGGATGTGCGCTTCGTAGCTACCACGCAACCGCGGCGCAGCGTCATCGAAAAGTACCGAGAGAAGCTCGAACGCAAGGCGCGCGAGGAGCATTTACAAGACATCAACCAATTGAAGGCAGCCTACGCAGACAAGATACAAGAAGTGCGCAAGAAGGACGGCGTGTCAGTGCCTGGTCTAGATGCCCTGCTGTCGGACGAACCACCGCCGCAAACACAATCACAGGACTCGACGACGACGACGACAGGCACAACAGCAACGTCACCACACCCACCGTCCCCGTCCTCCCCCTCAGCAGGCAAAGCCTCCATAAAACCCCTCTCTTCCCTCCTCGACCTCCCCAAAGTTCGCGCCCTCCCGCTGAAAGAACTAACCACCATCTGGCGGCTCCGGCACGCCTCCTCCTCGCTAACCCTCTGCGCCGCCATCCCAACCTCAACCTACACCTCCATCTCCACCACCGCCTTGCGCCACCCAACCTTTGTGCTTCCCGTGCCGCGCCCCGGCGCCGGCGCCGAGATCCATTTCCTGCAGTGGGTGTTCGACCGCGAGAGCAGCACGGCGACGGTGCTCTTCACGCAGCTGGCCGAGTACAAAGCCCGGGGGGAATGGGCGCAGCCGCACACGAGCGTGACGCACTACTGGGACTCTGGACTGGCGGAGGGGCCGGCGCAGGCCGTTTTGATGGCGGGCAGTGTAGTGGAGGGACGGGGCGCCACGGTTGAGGATGCGAGGTGGTTAGTTATGCTTATGCAGCGGTTTTATGGGCCAGAGGGGACGCAGGGGACGGGGGAGAAGGGGAGATTGTTGGAGGAGTTTTCGAGGGGGGATGGCAGTTTTAGTGTTGAGAGGTTGTTGGAGGAGAGTGAGAAGTTGGGTTGAAGGACTTGCTGCTGATAGTAACCCCTAAAGTGTATAAAGGAGAAAGTAAGCATTGGGGAGGAAACGCATCTATGGCGTCTATAAACGTTTTGCGCTGCATGGAGTTCATACGCAGGGGACAAATGCATCGGTACTCAATTGTACCATCGGAAAGGTACAATTACAGAAGTATGCTCGGAGCATAGTAGGTGCATTATCATGACGAGGATGCACTACTTTACGTAGCTCCAGCATGCTAGGAGACGCCCTTGCTATCTATAATTTCGGCCCCTTGGCTCGATCCTCAACTTTGGCCTGTTCCCTGAGCACTCTCCTCAAAATTTTACCACTCGCATTCTTGGGGACCTCATCGACGAAGCACACCCCTCCGCGCAATTGCTTGTGAGGGGCGACTTTGGTCGCCAACCAATCCACAATCTCCTTCGCCTTCTCTTCTGTCCGCGCCGTGCCTGGTTTTAAAACAACACACGCGCGAGGCACCTCAGTCGAGCGTTCGTTGTCGAAGATTGGAATTACGCAGGCGTCTATGATGTCGCCGTGGCCGAGGAGAATGCCTTCGAGTTCTGCTGGTGCCACTTGGAAGCCCTCTGCGGCAGGTCAGCATATATGAGGGGATGGGCTCACGGACTAGTCAGACTGAATCGACAGACTGAATCGACTTACTGTACTTGATGAGCTCCTTCAGCCGGTCCGTGATGTAGAAGTTGCCCTTATCGTCTACATAGCCGATGTCACCCGTCTTGAAGAAGCCGCATTTGCTGAACGTCTCGTCGGCTAGCTCGGGTCTGTTATAGTAGCCCTGGAAGACGTTAGGCCCTTTGACCCAAAGCTCCCCCTCCTAAAACGGAAAAATGAGCATGTGCGTACACAACATACACAATGTGAGAAGACTATGTACTCACCTGGCCGACAGGAAGCTCGTTTCCTTCGAGATCAACAATCTTGGCCTCCATGTTCGGCACCAATTTGCCTACACTGGCCTTGTGCTTCGCCCATTCCAGCACCGTCTGCAGATGTGTCGTCGGGGAAGTTTCTGATAAGCCGTAGCCTTGCTTGGTCGGTATAGTCAACCGCTCCCACACCGAATCCTGAAGCTCCTGGGTCAGGGGCGCCGCGCCCGAATTGAGCCATTTGAGGCTCGTTAGATCGTACTTGTCGACGACGGGATGTTTGGCTAAGCCCAGGATGATTGGCGGCGGGATGTAGGCAAACGTGATTCCGTACTTTTGGATCAGTTGGCACGCTCGTTCTAGTTCAAACTTCGGCATGACGATGACTTGAAATCCTTCGAGAACGGTGCAGTGCACCATGGCGGTCAGGCCGTAGATGTGGAAAAAGGGGAGAATGCCGAGTTGCTTGTCGCCTTTTCCGTCTGGGCCACCAGACCAGTGCAAGCCGCTTCGGGCTTCGACTGCCACTGTTTGGAGGATGTTCGAGACGATATTGGTGTGGGTGAGCATGACGCCTTTCGGGAGGCCTGAAAGACTCTCAGCGATGGACTCGTGAGAGTTGTGACATACTTCTAGAACAATTACTGACCAGTGGTTCCAGAGCTGTATACCAAGAACGCGAGGTCCTTGCTAGGCTCAATGCTGGCTTTGGAAGACAGACTCAGAAAACTGGTACTACGGATATCGCTGAAGTGTTTAAACTTTCCTTTTGGGTCTCGCTCATGGCCCATCAAGATGATGCGATCCTCTGGCATACCAATCTCTTTGGCCGCCTCGAGAACGACAGGTAGCATCGGCAGCTGCGTCACTATGCCCTTGGCTTTGGAGTCTAACATTTGGAAGGCAAGCTCCTTGACTGTGTAAGTCGGATTAGCCGTCGAGCAGATGCCTCCTGCCCAAATGGCGCCCCAGACCACGGGAGGATAGTCAACGGAGTTGGGCGAGAAGATGCCGAGGATGTCTCCCTTCCTGAACCCCCATTGCGACTTGAGTCCTTTGCCGAACTCGATGCTGGTGTTTTTGAGTTGAGTGAAATTGTACGAACGGCCGGTATCTCCGTCGATGAAGAGTTCTGGGTTTTACGTGTTAGTCTCAGGGACGTCGGGTTAATTCAAAACATGCCTGCCTTTATCTTCGGGGTACGGCCTGTCATCCCTCTCGAACAGGAGAGTGAACAGGTCAACCGGTGTTATCGTCAAGTCTGGGTGGGGGGATTTGATAACCATCCTTAAAAATGAAACTTCACTCGAGCGTCGAGGTTCAAAGTCGCAGGAGATGATTCAATAGGCACAGAAAATTAGAGGAATCGGAAGCAGAGAGAGAGATTCGGGTAAACCTCGAGATGACTTGAGGTCCGAGGCGCTGTGACGCAGTGTGTCTATCTAGTCAATACTGGAAGAGAGAGATCCAAACTTCCCGTGAATAATCACGGAGGAAACAACGCTGCAGGCCACGCTTGTACATAGTGATTACGACTACCTAATCTGACACTCATAATAGCGGCCCCCGGGAAGGAGCCTACCCCCCGCCATGTTTGAAAGTTGTGCCGCACCGAAGCGTCCCATCTGACCGGTTACCATCGAACGTCCTGTGGAAGCTGTTGGCAATCCAAGCTTGTCGTCCTGCATGTCTCATCACTGGACAGGGATCCTTCCAGTACCACTTAAATACGAGTAAGCCATCATAGACTTGCAGCTACTGCAGGTATCACAACGATTGATGTTGGCTTACGGGAATCCAGTCGTATCTCACACCGAGGATCTAGTGCAAGCTAGCATGAACTAACCTGCAGTGCTCTTTTTGGTGTCATCTGTTCACCAGGAGTCACTTATGCGGAGTCCCCACAGCTACCCGCTTGGTCCGCATATATCCCACACCCCCCATCAGAGGCCGCGGCGCTGGGAATGACGTCTCCACAAGTCGAAGATTGATATTAAGGAGTTTGGGGATAGGAGCTGGTGGTCTCGCTGTTTGGAGAAACTAAAAGAGTCTTGGAGAACTGCCCAGCCAGACGCCATTCAGTGGATTCTTGGCCTCTGCGAGGGTTGCAAGATACCCACAATGTAGGCAGTCTTCGAAGTCCAATCTTCAAACTCCAGGCCGGCTTCGTATCGTGCATTTGGATGTGTGTACTCGAGCAGACATTGGTTTTTTTGGTTTTTTTTCCCTTTCATTCATTTCCTGGATTTCTGCACATTGCGTAATGTGCAGATGTGTAATCCAACGACAGCCAAGTGTTCTCATGCGGTGTCACATCGAGTCTCGCCCTCCGCCGACATCGAATCTCACAACCTACACTGGACTTACTCGATAGAGGGATACAGTCGAGGAATTGCATATCTTGTAGATATAAATCACGTGCAAGTGATACGTAAGACATGGCAATATCGGCACGCATCCACGGGGCGGATACTCTCGGTCTGTTTGTGTAGCATGAAATAGCGAGGTCGCTTGAAGGTGTCGGATTTGAAGTCCAAAGATCGTTGAAAACTTGTGTGTATTACTGGGTGTATCTAGTAGTCCACGTATATAACCCTACCTGTGGGACCCTCCTTCCTCCTTTTATGTTCTCCCGTCTAACCCTTCTATGTACTCGTACCCAACCCAATCCAACCAACTCGTGGCTCGCATTGCCCTCATTAATTTCATGCAAGTATACGTAAATAATCATTATTCAGGATTAATTCCAACCAAAAAAATCTCCAGCACGCCCACTCAGCGTTCTGGGGACGAATCACTGCTCGACTGGTCAACTTCATCAGGGTCGACCTCAGCGACCACCGGAGGTATCCATTCGGGAATATCCTCACAGCCCCGGGGCACTCGGCACTGGTCCCTGACATTGCACGTCTTCCACAACACCTCCCGAACCTCGCAAAAGATCTCATCCACGGCGTCCATTGCCCAGATCACATCGAGGTGTTCGTAGTCGGCCAGCACCTTGCTATGGACGACTTTGACGTGGGGCTCGCGCCCTCGCTCAAACCGCTTCAAAAGTTTTCTGCCGTCCACGAGGTCATCTTTGCCGGCAACCCACAGAGCGAAAGGCGGCACTTGGGAATTGTACCATGCCGTCGACCCCTTGGGCCGCTTCTTGTGGTGGTCTTCATCGGTTGCCGACTTAAACATCGAGGCCAAAGAGTGTTTCCGATCGTCGTTAGGGGCTGCCAAAGGTCCATCGGTTTCTGCGTCTTCCCGATCTTCTGCTCGCGCTTCTTCCTTTGTCAAGAGGATGCACTTATGTTTGGCGAAGCACTCCCGGCCCAGCCACCATCGCATTGACTCGGCGCTGACATAGACCGGGGCAAATTGGAACATGCGATTCTTCAGTCCTCGATCCCAACGCGTATCAGACCAGTCGAAAAGAAAGGAGAACACCTTGTATCCCAGCCAGCCGTAGAAGCTCGCGGGAATAATGCCATGCATCATCATCATAATGGGGATAAATGCGTGGATTCCGAACATGAGTCGGAACATTGCCGGAGTTATGATGCGCATGAACTTGAAGTACATCTTCCCGATGAGTGGCCCAGCATAAGCCGCAGGTGCTAGCGCACAGAAGACGGTGAGCTTCTCTCCTAGTTCAGGGCGTTGCTCTTTGGCAAGTACGACGAAAGTCTGGGTAGTGCCTTGCGAGTGGCAGACCAGGCCGATCTTCTCAAACCCAGTCTCATAGAGGACTCGCGAGGTCAATGCCGGCAGGTCGAAGACCCCCATCTGTCGAATGTTCCAACACCACATGCGGGGGTCCGAGTAGTCCAGAAGCGCATGTTTGGGCTTGAATCCGCACCTGTTGTTCCCAAGCCAAACGTCGTACCCAGACTTGCAAAGGTAAAAAGCAAGTGAATCCTCATCGTTGACACAGTACGCCCCAGAACTTTGTAGCAAGCCATGCATCAGCAGTACAGGGAATTTGGGTTTCTGCTTCGGATTCTCGAGTCTCTTTCTGTTGTCTCCAGTAAACAGGGTTGGCCCTCGGGATGACCGCTCCTTATCATCAAGTTTCGTGTATTCTTTCGGGTTGTATACGTGCCACAAGTCAATAATGAAGCCGTCTTCGGTCTGTACTTCTATTTCCTCTACATCGAGACCAACTCTCCGGGCGTAGTATCCGACATCGCAAACGACAGGATCGGGCCCGCCCTCTCTCGGTTCGAATCCATCGTTCTCCTGGGGGTTCTCTTCACCCATGCTGACTTTATCCTGGGACCTCCTGCGTTTCCAGGCCTTGTCCATTTCTTGTCGCGCCTTCTTTCTCCGTATCTCTTCTTTGTAAAACGGTCTACTTGCGTCGGGGTCGCGCAATGTGATTCGACTCCATACGCGCCGACACACAATCGGTATGTTGGTAAATAAGGCGCCAAGGACGATAACGCCGAGAAACCCAGCGCTGAGGAAGAAAGAGGACACCCGGAACGTCGTACACTGCAAGTCTCGCAGAAGGGAAGCCGGGCCGTACAGAGGAAGAGGGGGAAACAAGGGGTTGGTATGCGATGGAGGCGTCGACCTCTGAAGGGGCGCCTCGGCGGATTTCTGTACCGCCTTGCCATTTGCACGAGGCATCGCATTTACCGTTGGATCCCCGTTCGTCTCCTGTGTCGCACCGTGGTGTTGGGCATCTTTATTTTTTTCAGTCGCGTTCTTGGGGCTCTGGCCGTGCAATTCCTCCTTAAGGAAGTTGAGTTTCTGGGCTTCGGGGAGCGGTACCGTGGGCAGTCGATTGCCGTCGGCCGTGACGATGACAGGATCATGGGGAGTAACGAATTGCGCCTCGACTGCAACACTCCCCGAGGTGTTTGTCTCCTGACTTGTTTGATGCGACAACTTCTCGGCCTGCTGAGCAAATTCGACGGCCTTTTGCGATTTTTGAGAACCAGATTTGGCCAACGGCGGCGTGTCGACTTGTCTCTCTTCCACCGCGTCGCCCATGATTGGCAGGTGACAGCTCCGAACAGCGTCTATCCCAAGAGAGCATAAACTGAAATGTAGAACAGGAGGAAAAAAGAAATAAGAAGGCTCCAAGCCAGGGGAAAAGTCAATCGATTATCGGGTGGAATGGCGGATGACCGACTGTTAAGACTGATTACTAGGGAAATCGCCCCATGAACATACCATGACAGACCATGCCCGACTGACCTGTAGCGCCTTGAATGGCTGGCAATGCAAGCGCATTACTGTGGATGCTCATCAGCGCCCACAAGCAAAACAGAATAGGCGTGCATAGTACTTGAGACGCTTCAACGTCGTTAGTTCTGTGTACATTGACTCGGTACCTCGACCGATCAAGGGCGATCTTCAGATGAAAGGCCTGGTGCCGTGCAAATTGACAGGTTGGCACCCCCTGCGCGGCAAATTGGGTCCAGCTGAATGCTGGGGCCCCTAGACGCCTTACGTCATTATACATGTTGGAGGGGGCCTGAGGGCATCTTACTGACTTGGACATGTGAAGATGTCTCAAAATATCTTGAAGGACTTTTGGGCTTCACGGTAGTCTACAAGCAACTGTAATTGGTCTGTTTGCGTGGTAATAGAGCGTTGTCCAATAAAACCTCAAGCGTTGAGTTGCATGTGTCATGGGGCCAGTGAGCGGTGCCCATCAGAAGATATCTTATGGTGGCAATTGAGAGACGCCAGGTTGGAGTTCGCATGGATATTGACAAGCGGTGAAATCATGCTGCGATCTGTGAAGGAGTCGCCAAGTAACCGAGGTCATGGTTCTTCAATAGCAAGCACTTTTGCTTTCATAACAGAGGTCAGGTGCGTAAACCAGATTCAGATAGCCTTGGTGAAGGTCTGATGCGTCCCAGTAATTGAGGGCGTTGCTAGCTCGATATACACTGCTATTGCCTAATACTATTGAGAGACGCTTAAGAGGCTTAAATTCTAAGCGTCATCGTGTCTGTCTTAGGGGGGCCAGGGGGTTATTTGGTAAATTCTAATGTTGAGGTTACGCCCAGCTTGTAAATGCCATACTCCATAATGTAAACCGTTAGTATGAGAACGCAAATGGCTTCAATGGGCCAAGTGATTGTCAGCTGCCAAAAAGTTATCGTGATCTAACTCGGAAAGATGACTTGGAAAGCATTTTGATACCATGTAGCCACCCGAGCCAACAGGTCGAGGTTGCTAGTGGGGGCTAAAACACCCCGGGCCCCGGTCTGCTGCAGATGCCAATGCCTCGGCCACAACGGCCCAAGCGGGCACACGCAAGCCGACCAAATGCATCTAGGAATCTCAGTCGCGACGGCGCGCTGAACTGGACTTGTAGGCCGCGCCGACGTATGAACCAGCCCGTAATGAAGATGCTAGATGGCAATTTGGTCGTTGTATTCCCCCCTCTTTCGTGATACTACCTGTGATTCTGCGACATTGTATCGAATGTGCAACCGCTAGCGAAACTCTCCAGGGTGGCATCGGCTTGGTTGTCATAGCAAATCTACACCTTCACTTGGAGCTCAAAGCTCAAAGCGTGAAGCTCGAAACACGATCGACGACCAGCACGCGAAAATTGTGGCAGTTTGTACCATGACGACGACAAACACCAAACGAAGGCGGAGGAGGAGGCAGGACAAGCCCTCGATCACAGCAAGATTAGTCCTCGACGACCATGTCAGAGGCGATACTGGGATCCTCTCCGACGACCTCTTCGCTGACCTATTCCCTCATCTGAGTAATGGTCTGTCTTACAACCCACGGGAAGCTGCGGGCCACGTTATCGAACATGTATCTGACTGAGCGTTGTGTGGTACAGAAAGAAGTGCCGATGAGGAATCCAAACAGTCCCCCGAACTCTACCATGTTGCCATTGCCCCATGGGCCCCCAATTCCGCGCCTACAAGAACAAGTTGGACCGTTGTCCCTATATCGAAGTCGTCGGCTCTTGCGCACTCGACTATTCAGTTTTCGCCATCGTCTCTGGCATTACAAAGCTTCGCGACAACCCTGCAACAGATTGCGCCGTCCAAACTATCAAATCACAGCAGAAGTGGCATCGAGGTCTACATTCTCGATGTAGCTGCATTGGAGCTGGACACCGTTTTTGTTAGCCTAGAAGGAGATCTTGCTAAGAGACTGGAGAACGGGGAAGGCACCTTCTTCAGAGACCATCCGTCGGCCAAGGGGAAAGGAGTTGCCGCCCCTGATTCCTCTGCCTCGCGATTGGCGGACGCATTGCGTGTCGCGTTGGGGTCGCTCAAGGTTGTCCATGATGGAGACCTCTTTCCTCTACCGTTGCCTCCACACCAAATTACGCATGTACCGCCGACTCCCGGAAAGGTATTGCTATGCGAACCCGTGGCACAAGGGATATTAGGCCCCAGCACCAAGATCGTTTTAAGTAGAGGCAACAGTGCCTCAAAACATGACCGAAAAGCAGTGCCCTCATCTCAAGCCCTCAATGGAGCTACGCAAGATGACGCCGACGACACTGGCAATGACCAGTTCTTCTCGGCTGCCGAGGAGCGGAATAAGACAGACGCTGCCACAGAGACTGAAACTGATCTCTCGGAGCCTGAGAATGAAGACGACTTGTCTGATGATTCATTGGATGATATTATATCCCTTCAGGCACCCACATTACCAACTACGGCTGCCAGTGGCGTGTCAACCATGCAGCCCGGAACACCGCGAACAATCGGCCGTGGAAGGAAGACCAATGGCATGACTACGCCTGGGTCTGTTTTCTCAGCCTTCACTGCTGCTACAGCACGTCCAGATCGGCCAAAGGGACGATTGTTCAAGGCACATGGCCTGATGAATTCTATACCAGCAGACTTGCTTCACCCAAAGCCTACCGCAGAAGATGACGAGGAAGCTCGCATTTACGTCGACATAGCCTCTCTAGCTGGGATCGGATGCTTCTCTGGAGACTGGGTTCGTGTCGAAGCTTCGGAAGAGCCCCCCTCTAATGGATCTGGGCTCTTTGGTCTGGGAAGCTTTGGACATTCCGATGCTATGGAGCCTGTCTGGAGGCCCGCAAAGGTGTTTGGGCTGCCAGAAGGTTACTCTCATCGGCCCGTAACTAGAATACCAAGTGGGAGGCACGATATGGGCAATCCCAGGCCATCATTCTTCGAATCCCAAATGCAGAAGTTTTCAACCCCCGGAACATACCTGTCGCCGCTTTTACTGACAAACATGGACAACCCGCCATATCTACGGCTGTCACCCCTGAAAAGACACGCATATCCTCCAAAACTTGGACAAGCCAAAATCACAGGCTCATCCCATCCGCCTACTGCTCGCGATGTTATAGTCCAACAAATACGAACCCCAACCTCTTCTGAAAGGACCCTTCAAACAGCAATACTAAGTGGATTGAAGAACTATTTCTCCAAGTGCACCCGTGTGGTCAAGATGGGCGACATCATTGGTATCCCGATAGACACCCAGCTGGGCAAAGCTCTCCAAGAGTCTTCTGCAGCAGGGGATGGGTCAGCAGTTGATGATATACTGGGCTTGACAGCTTCCAAGAAAGCCGACACTCCTGCCTCGAAGCCTGACGACAGCGTTTGGTTCAAGATCGGCCACGTACAACGACAAAAGTCGGATAGCGTGGATGACGACGATGAAGAGGACATATGGGGAGGGGTCGCCTGTGTCGATCACTCGGTAACGCAGATAGCTCAGTCGGGAGCCGTTGTGAGCCTCCTTCCGGGCACGAAGGACAGCAATTGGCCTTTCTACCTAGGCTTGGAGGAGACCTCATCAAAGACATTTTGCCCGTACAACCCGGAACAGATCAGAAGATTTGTGTCCCCTCTGCAGCGGCGATTGCGTGAGCTTATGGCCGCTGCCACGAGCAAACGAGCAATTCATCTCAAAATGCCACCAGTGGCAGTCCTGATAGTCTCGACACAGCGAGGCATCGGCAAAGCTACTGTGGCGACGAAGGCGTGCTCTGATATTGGCCTCCACACCTTCACCATCAATGCTTACGATATCGTCAACGAGAGTGGCGCCGGCGGCAGTGATTCGAAGACAGAGATTTCCTTGAAAGCACGCACGGAACGTGCCCTGAACTGCGGCGCCGAGTGCTGCGCCTTGCTGATTCGGCACATTGAGGCCCTTACCGCGGACAGGATGGTAACGGCAATGAGAGAGATTCTCGACGATGCTCGAATTCTCATTGCGACTACTACCGAGGTGGACAAGGTTCCAGACGGCATCAGGGGCCTTTTCACCCATGAGCTTGAGATGAGTGCTCCAGATGAGGGCGAACGAGAAGCTATTCTGAGGTCTATCATCGAAGGCCAAGGGGTTGGCTTAGCCCCTGAAGTGGACTTAAGTGGTGTTGCCATCAAGACTGCGGCCCTCGTAGCAGGTGATTTGGTCGACGTAGTCGAGCGGGCCTTGGTAGCCCGCCAATCCCGGCTCGAGGCGCTCTCAGCGAAGGCTTCGACAACCGACTCTCGCATCACTTTGCGTGACATTCAAGTTGCGGGTGGATCAGCCGCCCGGTGCTTGACGAAGGCGGACTTTGACATTGCTGTAGACGCGGCGCGCAAGAACTTCGCCGATGCCATCGGGGCACCCAAGATTCCCAACGTGACATGGGATGATGTGGGCGGTCTGAACAACGTCAAGGAGGCGGTCATGGAGACGATTCAGTTGCCTCTAGAGAGGCCAGAACTGTTTGCCAAGGGCATGAAGAAGCGATCGGGCATCTTATTCTACGGCCCACCAGGCACGGGCAAGACGCTGTTGGCCAAAGCCATCGCGACGGAGTACAGCCTGAACTTTTTCAGCGTGAAGGGTCCCGAGCTGCTCAATATGTACATTGGAGAGTCCGAGGCCAACGTCCGTCGCGTCTTCCAAAGAGCCAGGGATGCGCGACCCTGCGTTGTCTTCTTTGACGAATTGGACTCAGTCGCACCCAAGCGTGGTAACCAGGGAGACAGCGGTGGAGTTATGGACCGGATCGTTTCGCAGTTGCTCGCCGAGCTCGACGGAATGTCAGGCGGTGACGATGGCGGAGGCGGTGTCTTCGTCATCGGCGCCACCAACCGTCCTGATCTGCTTGATCAGGCTTTGTTGCGTCCCGGCCGTTTTGACAAGATGCTCTACCTGGGCGTTTCCGATACGCATGACAAGCAGATCACCATCATGGAAGCGCTTACCCGAAAGTCCGTTACCCCTATTTCCAGCCTTTCTTTCAAGTCAAGATATCATACTAACGAACATCCAGGTTCACCCTCCACCCCTCCGTCTCTCTTCCCAAAGTCGCAGAGCATCTCCCTTTCACCTACACAGGAGCCGACTTTTACGCCCTCTGCAGCGACGCCATGCTCAAAGCGGTGACGCGGCAAGCGACCGCAGTCGACGCCAAGATCCGCGCCATCAACGCGGACCCAGAAACTCACCACCCCATCTCGACGGCCAATTTCTTCGACCACCACGCGACGCCCGAGGATATCGCCGTCATGGTTACGGAGCAGGACTTTTTGGACGCCAATCACGAGTTGATCCCCAGCGTCAGCGCCGGGGAATCGCGGCACTACGAGCAGGTCCGGGCTACGTTTGAGGGCGGGCGGGGCGAGAAGAAAAACGGCGGCCCGCAACAGCAGGACATCGCTGCTATGATGAGTGATTCGAATAGCGTGCGGTCGAAGGGTAAGGGGAAGCAGAAGGCTGTCGTGGGGAAGGGCAAGGGGAAGGCAGTTGCGGGTGCTAGCAACGAGGAGGATGAGGATGACGATGCGGAGAAAGGTGCGTATAGTAGCCATGGTACCAACGGCAAGTCATCCAAAGGAAAGGGAAAAGCTGTTGCTATGTTTCAGGAGGGGACGGCTAGTGATGATGAGGGTCTGTACTAAGTAAAATACAATATGGCACTGCACGCATGCATGCACAAATCCACTGATGGGTACCTTGATTGATCGATCGATCAACTGATGATTCCTGAAACTTGATTGTGCTAAATCCTGGTGTTCAATTCGTTCAACAAGCCTGTAATACGTTGGCTCCGACACGCCCATCTTCTGTAATCCATCCAGTTTGCAGCGGTCCAATCAACTAGGCCACAAGTTCAGTATTGGCCGTCCCTGTTTGCAGTCACGGTCTCACGATGTGGGAGCCATTTATAATTGCCAGAATCCAGCATCATCTCTCATTTCTTCGTGTCATCTAGTTTCTTTTCCTCTTCGTCCTCCTCTTCCTCCTCACTACTGCTCTCTTCCTCTTCTTCATCGTCGTCGTCTTCCTCCTCATCCTCTTCCTCGTCCTCGTCCTCATGCGGCACTTCAGGAATCGTCAGAACCTGCTCAACAGCAGCAATCTGCTCCTCGGGCACACTAGCCACAATACCCCCCCGGTGCTCGCTAACCGCCGGCGCCCCTGGCCCCTCACCCGCCTTCCACGTCCCAGACGTCGGGCTCTGCAACACTTGCCTCAGATGGTCGTCCATCGAAGACGACTTCCAAGCCCCAGTCGTCGGCGACTGCAGGCCCGCCGCGCCTGCGGACTTCTCCCCAGGAGGCGACGCTATGGACAGGGTGCTGATGCTGCCCGTGATCGCCGCGATGGCTGAGTCGGTAGAGGGTTCCTTAGTCAGAGGGGCTGGAACCTCTGTCTTGTCACCCTCCGCCACCGTCTTCTTCTCGTCAACTGCGGCATCCTTAGATCCCGACTCCCCACTTGCGCCCTTAGCCGCAGCCTCCTTATCCTTGTCTTTCTTCCCATACACCTTCTCCCTCAAGCTCTCCAGCCTGACTTGCTTCCCCTTCGCCGCAGCCTCCTCGGCTATGCTCCTAAGAGGCGTCGTGACCGCCGCCGCGACCGATGGGGCAACACCACCCGCTGGCTTCTTAGGTTGTTCAGTGCCTATCGTCTTTGCTTTCGGCTCAGGCAAGGGCGGCGCCTCGGGCACGGGCTTCACTCCCGATCCCGGCGCTGACGAGGACGCAGACAGCGAAGACGCAGACTGCGAACCGCCCGCGTTGGGCTTCAGGGGGCCAGGCTTCTTCAGCAGGTTCAAAGGCGGCGCGGCGTTCTTGGAGGGCGTTGTGAAGTCGTCATAGTAGATTTGCACGTGTTGCTTCAGCTCGCCGTATTCATTCCAGTCTTCAATTTCGACGAGGTCCTAGATACCAGACCAGAACATGTCAGCATAAACCCAAGCTCGTAGATTGAGAGTAGGGGCAGAAGAGAGGCTTGCGCGCTACGCACCCCGAGAACCATGCCCATCTGCACCAGCCCCGGCAGCTTCCTCAGGCGGCCCGACTCATCTTTGCCTGCCCGACGCCCCCAGAGCATGCGCGCCTTCTCGTCGGTCGCCACATCGATGGCCTTGAATGGCACGCGATTCGCTCGTAGGATCGTCTCGAGGCGTGAGGTGGCTGTGACGATGTGGCTCGACCCCGCTGTGAGAGACGTGTAGATGTACAGCGCCGGGTCCGTTGAGTAGGACGTTTTGGCTGGTTCCGCCATGTTATTTGCGTTTCGAATGTTTAAATGAGTGTTTTAGGGTTTGAGAAATTGTGAGGTTATTCGGAACAAGGTTGGCATTAAGCTTCTCGATTGTGTGAGATCGACGTCTTAGATTGTGGAATTGTGACGAGCTCCGTTAGGTGACGCTGTGTTGACTGACCCCCTCGAGTGACAGATTGACAGCCGGATGTTTCAAGCGCTTTGTGCTGGGAGTGGCCCCGTTGTTAGCGCACTTTAGCGTGCTTAGGTATCTGTGTACGCTTCTTCAACCCAACTTGCTCCCGATTCTCATTCTCGATCGTCACTAGCCTGTAAAGTACGTGAGACAACATGGCTTCATCCTGATCGACAAAACGCAGTGGTTGGTTACTCAGATGGAGGGAGGGGCTGAGGAACCTACAGTTGTAACCCCGCTCTCATCACTTACAGGGGCCTGTTCGTGTAAGCCAGCTCAGACAGCTCTACGCGCTTTGAAACACATTTAACAAATATATGTAGCGTATCAATCTCGATTACTTCAAGCTTCGCATTCTCCCAAAATGCATCGATGGTGACTTACATTGGGAGGATTTGGAAAGTCCAGACGACGAATCCGATCCTGGAATTGGGCCAACATAATATCTACTACTGTACACGAAGCAGGCCGGCCTCTTTCAGAACTGGAATTTGGTCGTGGCAGGTCAAGCAAAGGACCATGATTCGGACGTTGGATTACGGCCAGATTTGACACTTCATGATGTATAGCGTAATTTGACGCCGACCGATTCGTCCTGCGATGCTCCCCGGAAAGCACTCCTGAAGCCCTGATTCAATTCCAGAAGGATGCACCGGAGCGACTGAAGGTTCAAGAGACACTGACAATGCGTATGATCAGTCCTTGGATTCGTCAATTTCTCCTGCTTGTGGTAGTAAACAAGACTCAAGTAATGTTGGAAGCTCGTAACCATGACATATACCCTTACGCTAGTTTGGTACCGGTACACTGCCCTCGGCCCAACAGCGTGTTACCACTGACACGGTCAACATATATGTGCTATGCAATCACGGCAAGATCAAATATCACATGGCTTCGTCCGGGATGTTGGTTGGGCTTCGACACGCTTTCCAAACTTCAGATTTTGTGACACCGCTGGTGTATAATAACAGACTAGATAAGGTTGTGGAAATGAGGAAGTATAGGGGGTGTTGGAGAACCACCTTTCTACCTTCTATTCTGCACTCGAGCCTAGTACTATGACAACATACGCTGTAATCATGCGCGGGGGAAGATATTCTGTAAAGCAAATCTGTATGTGAAACTAATCCATGTCGTCTAACTACGCTCGCTAGCCGTGGGAACCGTTGGTGAAGATCCGCACGCTAGTATATCCGGTATCAGCTCGTCCATGTGCTATTAAATGAATTGATATGCAGTCTAGTGCGAATTGAAAAATCAAGTGTGATGAATATGTCATGCGCAGAGTGGCATGTCAATGGGTGCTATGTAGATACTCTGTTGCAACTTGTGAAAGATGCAAAAGGCGAAGAAGATGGTGTAGGTATGCGTCAGGGGCACAACAGGCTGATGTCACAGCTCAAGTAACTGAGCTGAACTCCAGCGTTTCTGCCGTGTTGACGAGCCTTTGCGACACCCGTTGCTCCTCATGATTCCTGGTTGTTCTTCGGCACCTTGAGATTGGCCACCTTCATCGTCACTGCTATTAGCTTGAGATTGAACCTGTTTCTGTTATTTTTCCTCCTGCAGCCCCAATCTTTCTGGCTCGGATCCCAGAGCAGCAGTGTTTCGGAAGAGCGTCTTCGGTCGGTTGTTTCCACCGCATGTCTTGATTGTGTGGGACATGCCAATCAGAGGCCTACCATTGACGAAGCAGCCATTACGGTTAAAGTTGGATTGAGCAAAACTAGGATGTACCTTCAGAAACTCGGCAACGTGCTCTGATTTTATTCAGGAGAGGTAGAGGGGTTCCCCCTCGAATTTGCACTAGAAAAGCCACGCGATCGCCTCGGGGCCTTCGGCGGCGTTGTTAGTCACGATGCTCGAGTCTTCGGCAGTGTTTGCTGCAATAAATTTCTCTGAGGGAACATCAGCCATATTGTTATGTGCAGAGAAGTGTGAGACTTCTAGGGTTGTCACAGGTATGAAGATCTACTTGCAGATGCACTTGTGATGCTTGATCTAGGTTCCGTCAGCTTTATTTCAGGTTTCCGGAGTGTGGCGGGTGTGATGATCTGCTCATAGATGCCTATGTGATTCTTAGGCTTGCCACTGTTGGCTAGACTATGTGGAAGAAGAGTAGGAATGATTTTAGGGATGCATGGGAGAGCTGAAGTGTGTTGCCTCCGTGCCTCCGGTCTCCGTCCCACGCCTGAGTGGATGGGGGAAAAGAAAACATGTAGCAACTCCTGAGTTGATCAGGAGCGAGAACATATGCGGTTGATCTCAATCTGCGCAGGTACGTTCTACGGCTGTGTTTAGAAACGGATGATCCGCAGTCATGCAGTATGGGCTAGGCTTCCGGTGATGACGATACCAGTGATTCTGGTGATGGACTCGGGTAGCCAAGTTCGGAATTCAAGGAGTACTTAGGTTCATAGGGGAAAAAGTGGTTGGTAGAAAAGCATTGTTAGCCGAGGATCGGGCTTTGAGGAGTATAAGTTGCGATGGCACAATTCCTGGCTCGCGGCTATTTAGCTGCAAGCCGGCATTCAAGTTCGAGTCAGTCGATGTGTTTCGTACCAAGCAGGTGATGAGTCCCTTCTAGGCTTGAGTATTTCTCAGATTGTGTAATCGGGTGAAGCGTCCACGCCTCCTTCTCAGATACTAGGGCGGCAGCTAGAAAGGAAAAGTCCAGAAATTACCGAGAGAAGGCGTATAACCTGGGGTAAATACAACAAGTCAGTACGTACTTGTGCCAATTCGATAACGAAAATATTACTTTTGACCTTTGATTACTACACATGCGATGTCTTATCAGAGCAGAAAGCTAACTTGACCATATTGGTTTTCGGGTCGAAGCTGCCTGGGCACGAAGGAGCGTTCCCCTTGAGCCCAGCGTTCCTCACACCTGGCAGTAGATATTCAAGCACGTATTACACTATGCCAACTACCGCGAAGCTCAATGACGTGATTTCAAGCAATTGGCCCCGTACATCTAGTCCAAAACAAGAGTTTCGCCATCCACGCGAACCCCCAGAGCATCATGATGACAAAGCCGCGTCGCAACCTAGACCTCGATCTCATCGTCTTGTCTCAATACTCTCCTTTGCTCATCCTCGAGCAGAGTATTGCAGTGTTCCAGAGTTTGCGACGCTCGTTGCCCGCCTAGGCCTGTCGTCTTTGTGACGCGAGAAAGGGTCATCCCTGTTCCCGGCGAGATCGACCTTATCAGCCCATCCCAATCCACCGTAACGCATTTTTCGCGGCTCGTTGATTGGTGGGATATCGTCTGGTAGCAGTATAGGATTCAGATAAGCTATAGAAACGTAGGATGAGAGGATTTGTTGATAATTTGCATCACTATTCTGATATTTATTTATCGGCTCGACGCCAGGTTTGGATTTTCCGTTGCTGGTTGATGCGGACGCAGCATGCTGAGCGGTAGTTACTCGTCAGGATTGTACAACGGAGCAAAATTCGGTTCAACAAGTAGGAGAGAGTGATCTTACATAACCGAGTCTCAATAACTTATACTCGGGCCAGGTTTAGTAGTTCGTATCATACTTGCTAATGACCTGACGTTTTCCCAAACAAGCAGCGGTAATCATCTCGGCGTATGCCTTCCAGCTTTGCGAAGTCCTTGGGGTCATGCTGGAATTATGAAGTTTGGTTCCGCCGCGACACATATCATACTGATTCCCTTCATGGGTATTTTGCCCTGTGCTGACTCCAGCTTAGTCTGGCTGGTGGTGATAGCCCGATGACCACTTGAAGTCCTTGACCGATTTCACAATTCTGGTCTCGTGCAACGGCGACTATCTACTCAATACCTATATACAAGAGCAACTTTACATAGCGCGTGGTAGATGTACCAACTAGTATGGCTTACAAGTAAAATTGGCACAATCCACATTCCGTCATATTTCACCACCCAGTCTCGATATACACTTCGCAGTATCACGGATGGCCTGTTCTATGCCAGTACCACGTAAACTATTTCAAATGATAATTCCCAAAGTCATGCCATGAATCATACCAATTCTGCCACGTCCCATTTTCCCAGAACGCCGGGTTGCTTGCTCGCAACGTCATTTTAGTCGGCGTATACCAAAAACATCTCTAATCTTTGTCCGCACCAACCTCTACATACATCAGGCGGAATAGTTACCCGGCGGAGGGACCCAGACGCTCGGAGATTGACGAGGGACGAGCGAAGGTTCAGCAGGGAAAAAAGCATATGTCTCATGAATAGACTATTATACCTGCCAGTAGCTAAACGGAGAAATCATGAGAATATCTGTAGCATAATCTGATTGCTCGAGATGAACGCGAAAACTCGAGCGACCTTTCTTCAAAGTAGAGTCGCCTCCCTAACAACGGCTATTAACTTCGCTAGAAATCAACACGAACCCGAATCTCGATGAAGAGTGGAAATAGCTTGAGTATCTCCAGACACAAAAACAAAATAATCTACTCCATACCGGGTTTTTTCTACGATGACGGACCCCCCCCCCCCCCCCCCCCCCGGCGCGTTGAGTCAGTGCCACCGGTTCTCGTGGGGGTTTCGCATGTTCTGGTCACAACGTGGCTTGCATGTTTTGCAGGCATAATCGGCAAGCCATGCCATTTTAGTGCCTCGGATCCTTGCAAGTGTAATAGCGTAATCATCCAAGGCTCCCTTCCGAGTGGATGCGGAATATCCGGCGGGTAGTGACCGAAGTTTTTCTTATGCCGTGCAGTAGTAATAGCAGCAGCACCGATATTTTCGGATTGACAGGATACGAGCGAACTCGGCCGGGACTGTCGCTGGTCGACATGCTTATCTTCCTGGAGGAGTGAGAGCTTAGGATGTTATATGCGAGGGTTCAGAGTCCGAGGTCCTTCTGCCTCGAATGTGTCTCTCAGTAGCCTCGCGACGCGGTCCAGCTTGAGACATCACCAGTGCTGTAACGCGAACAAAAACAATTGGGCTGAGCGAGACTAGCATGAGGCAGGCAATCGCATCGCAGCGTGGAAATCAGACAGCACAGCCTATACAGCCACTGTACTCTGGCGGCGCGAGGTGGTGTTTTCATGACAGGGTTGGACATGCCATGGACACTTGTGTCTGAGCTTCCCGACATGGATCGAGCGTGGAGAGGAACGGCGATGGAAGTGACCCTTGGTTCCAAGTTGGTGGCACCGCATTATAAAGAGTCGCATGCTGCCTCTGTGGTGCAGAATTTTCTCGTCCTCATTTTTGAATTTGCAAGACCCTGCCCTCAGTCGTTAGTGTTTTGTTTTCTGCAATACGCTGGTCAGAATATGACAGCTCAATCCCGATCGCAGCACTTCTCTCCGAATAGCTTACGATCCCGAGCTGTTGAAAAGGAACACGCCAGAAGCGGGGGGGACACACAAGCACCCCTCATCACAAATCAGCCGGAAGAAACCCACGATTTCTCGCCAAAGCTCAGTCTGACACGCCAGTAGTGTCTCGTCGGAGAGTACAAGGATTCGCATCCTGAACTTTGGAGAGCAGCCCACAGCCATACTCGACTCCATCCTACGGCTGTGTTTCCAGCATGGTCAGCCGAACGCTGATATCCAACGAACCGAGTGAGCAACTGCCCGAAATGGCGATCCATTCACTCTCCGTCCGGCAATGCGAACACCATAATAAACCGGGTTGCAACTGTCCCTTATTTGTCACGGAGCCAGGACAAGCCGTGTGTGCGACATGCAGGCAAAGGGGGTGTTAGGATCAAAGTTGAAGCGCATTGCGGGATGCGGTCGACAGTAGCAAGACAGGCAAAGGTGCTTTATGACGGGTGTCATAGGACGCAGCGCAATGGTGAACCTCGGAGATCCATTGCGGGATCTGCAAAGGAAAACGGTGAGGTATGCGATGGTGCTTTGTGATGGATGGGACGGATGTAGCCTTGGTATCTCGATCTGGGCTGTTGGTTGTATTTATTAGTGGAGGACAGTAATGATATAACCCGGTCACCAAAATAGAAAACGAGTACGACAACCGACGAACATCTCCACCGTGCGCCAGTCTCAAAGTGTGACGCGAGAGACACCGGGTTTCAGTTCATACAGATATGTTACTCTCTGGAACGACTGGGATGTTTGCAGTGGAGAGAGAGCACGGGAGTAGAGTGCGGACCAACCGCGACGTTGCTCTCATGTCATGTTCATGTTGGAAAGAAGAGAGCCGTGGCAGACGGCCACAAACAAGACAGAATCCTTGTCGCTCAGCTCCGGTTTCCCGTTTCTTCCCAGTTGGCGAGATTGGTAGAAGTCAATGCGAACACTGGAAGTTGGAGTTTGGAGTGAAGTGCGATTGGGCAATTGGGTTTTAGGGGAACCATCGCGCTTCTGCACTAGGTTGGCAGCTTCGGAAATAGACTCATCCAATCACGGTGCAAGTATGCTACGACAACCTTGAGCTTCTAGATCAGGACGCTGCGGTCTAGACTACTCTCATTTAGTCGCCAGCTCATATATGCAGCGATTCTCATGGAATACCCACATGCAAGGCCCTATGAATCTGCAGTGGACGATGCATACAAGCTAGGCTCATATAAGTTTACCGCAGGGCAACCTACAGTGCTCTACTAGTCTAAGTCCAAATATTCATACTTCATGAGATCACGTATTCAAGATGCCAGCATTTTGACAAGATAGTCGTAGGTTGTACCTTTGATTGTCGACACGATCCACTTCTAGAATATGCGACAAAATCGCTAAACTCCTACCTACCACCTCGGATACCGGGTGGCAGCCACCGCTCTATCATTATGGACAAGAAAAAGTGCAAAAGGTATCCAGGCCATGAGTAAAACCCCCAAACATCCTTCCCCGACGAACTACGCCGATGAGAAGCGAAGTACAAAAAATAAATATAAATTAAACCTGAAGTGGATCGACAGTGCCATCTTCCCCCATTTGATATCAACGAGGACACGAAGCCACCGAGGTCGACGAACTTGGGTATCATTTGCTAGACTCGTCGTTTCCCATTTGAGTCCAGACTTTGTCGCGATGTGTCCAACCCGTTTGCTCCATGCGCATTGCCAGATTATTCAGCGCGCCTATGCCAACATAGCGACGGCTGCACCCAGAACACCCATCAGGAGACCCGAAGAGTAACCAACAATACCAGCTGCGCCGGTGACCACGGTGGTGGCGCTAGCGGTGGTAGCAGCAGCAGAGGTTGCTGTTGTCTCGAAGGAGGTGCTCAAAGTAGCAGAGGCGGTAGTTGAAGTGTTGTAGTATGCCGTTGGGAAAGCAGACGAAGAGGTGTTGTAAGTGGGATACCAAGTGGACGGGGCGACGGTTGAAGATGACGTCTCAGGCGGCGCCGAGGATGAGGTGGGCGGTGCCGAGGATGGGGTGACGTAGACGGAAGAGCTGGTGGACGACGGGGTGTACAGAGGGCAGGCCGTGTTTGTGGGGTTGCACTGAGTAATGGTCACAGTTGCGGTAAGAGTCGAGGTGCTAGTGCTGGTCTGAGCAGTGGTGTAAGAAGCCACGGCGGACGTGACGCCGACGGCCATGACGAAGACAGAGGCGAGCATCTTGATGGGTTTGATATCCAAAAAGTCTCCAAAAAAGTTTTAAATTAATTCCAAGCGAAGCAAGCTACAGCTTTTCAGGCTCCGAAGAATGATATGACGACAGGGGGGTCGCTTGAGAAGAGAACGAAGTCCTTGGTAATCAAGCTGAGCAGTATTGTTCGGCGGGTATTGTTATTGTTGGGGCTTCAAAGACTGAAGGGAGTGTCAGTGCTCAAAATGAGAGTGAGCTGCGAAAGCGCAAAGTCGTAGATTCGTAGCAGGAGAATGAACGTGAAGCGGAACGGATGCACAAGATGTAGCGGATGGGAGAGAAGGCCAGAGCATGAGCACTGTTGGCTGGCACCACAGGTCCTTTTACATTGCGAGACATTGCGAGTGGACATCAGATCTCTCGCAACAAGCAGGGTAGCAGGGCCCAAGGTTCATGCGGATCAACATCGTCTAGAACAGACCAGGGTGGTTGCCCAAACAGCACAGAGGTCAAGAGGGACTTGGGCCTTCAGCCCGCGGGCAATACTTTAGAGTATTTACACTAAACTGTTTCTTACTTCGAATTGACTGCAAGTTGCGTTCCGCTTCAGTATTTTTCGTCTAGAGCTGTGCTGGGCTCCATCGATGTCACGGTCGCTAGGAGCAGAAGCCCTCCAGGAAGATACAACGTTCAACGGTGGGAAACCCATTGAACGTGCGTGGCCACCAATTTCGTCCCGCTGGGGTGTGGGCGATAGCACAAATGAGAGACTTGGCGAGTTCGGAGTCAGGATGGGCCATGATTGGACGGTACCTGAGGTGACCACTGAACAGAGCAGAAACGGCCCCCCAAGTTGTCACTCCCACGACTGCCCTGCATTCGTTCCTGACGTGTTCCCTGCTCTACATAGTAATCCTTGGCCGTACCTGCATTGGAAAAAAAGTGGCGAAACAGTTGAGCCCAAGCTTCAATTGGTTAAACCGTCCTCTGGAAAGTAATCCAGGCGGGGCTTGAACACGGCCCGGCATCCAGTCACAAGACGGTCGCATTTTAGCCCCTTGCGATATCGCGTCGACAAATGGGGAAAAATCTTCTACCAACAAGCCCCCCCAACGGTGCCACGATCCCGCGGCCATCCTTCATTCTCAGCCAACGCAGACCGTGTCAAGACGTGATTCAGAGACCAAATTACGCCAAGTCTTGTTATCCACGTAGCTTGTCCTCAAAGTACACCACTTCAAAATACCCATCAGTTTGAATTGGTAAATTTGAGAAATTCCCTTCCTTTGCTATATGTCGCATACGTAGCCTAACTCGACAGCCCTCAGAGCGTCCCTTGATGTTTCGGGCGAATTGAAGGGGGAAGGGGTTGTGGAGGGGGGAAGAAGGGGAGACGAAGGGGAGAGGGCATCTGGCCAGGGGCTATCACGTCGCACGAGCGACCAAAGCTCGTCCCTGGGAAGGGCACCGACAGAAAAGTTTGAGCAACCCAATACGAAATTTGCATCTGCGGTGCATCGTCTCTAGCTCACGGGTCCGTCAACCAGCCAGTGACGAGCATCAAGGAAAAACACAGAATGTATTTGTTGTACAAGTGCCCTCTGATCATACCATTGCATCCCTGAAGCCAAGTATGTGCCTGACTACGTGCGACAAACGAACCACTACCGCAAACCCCCATGAAGACAAAAGTCTGAACCAGAACTCCAATTCATTATCGTCACTGGCCCCGGCCAAGGGCAAATCAAGCAAACAAAGTACCAAACCGCCCGTTCGTATCGGCTCACCGCATCAAATCGCGTGTTGACGACTTTTCACCACCCGTACGTGTCACACACACTATCTTCGTTCTCGTCAGCATCATGTTCCCCACCACTGCTTATGTAAATTGGCGTTGAGAAGGTCTCGGGCATGGCGACGTAAAAATCGCACCCTTGTGCTTATCAAACGCCGTAGAAGTAGGGAGGTTTGTGAGTAGTGCGACAGTGACGCTGCCGCTCGTTACGCATTGCCCGTACGTAGAGGGGAAGACCTTCGAACGTCTCTTCAACCCATGGCCGACCGCTGTCGTCAAAGTCCAAGTAATCGTGGAGTTGAGCAGGCTCCGAAATCATTGGGCGAGGGTGAAGGGGGGAGGGGGAGATGGCCAATCTGCGATGATGTAGGTAGTATAGTAAGGTCGACGGTCTCTCTCCAGGGCGATGTCCTCCGTTCAGCCTATGGTCGAAAATCTTTTGGATCTTCTCCTGGGCCTGCTCACGTCGGAGGATTAACTATGTCGCGCTGGTCGTCGCGGCCTGAAGAGCACTGAACCGCTGCCTTGGTCTGCTGTCTCTCAAGCTTCTCTCGTCTTTTCACCCGTCTCGGTTGTTCTTCCCGTCTTCCCGCCTCATAATTTTCACCCAGCGCATGTCGCCAGTATCGGGCTCGCTTCCCCCCTCCCGCCTCTTGGCTTCCTCTTCGAGTTGCTTGTGGCGTGGGCATCGTAGACGTCTCGGAAGTCGCCGACGGAAGCCTCCACGTGGCCAAGCGTTTTGTCGATCTTGCCAACGGTGCCGTTGACTGCTTCGATTCTCTCTCCGTCCTTCTTGATCTTGTCGAGCGCGTCGTTCAGTGTTACCTTGTGTACGTTTCATGCGTCTTTGGTTGAGTGATTGTTGGGATCATCCCACAAAGGTCCTGCGAGCGGCAAGTCGCGCATCACAAATCTGCCTTCGCGTCATGGTATAGGACTAGGTGGGGACGCAGTTCGTGGCTGGCCAAGTAAGCCTGATATTCAGCCTCTGTGACCATGGCGATGGGAATGGTGCACTCTGGGTTATCGGGCTTCTTTTCGCCAGAGTCAGATGGTTTCTTGGTGTTATTGCGGCTACCGTTACGGGTCAACTTGGCCTTGGCATAGATAAAGCACAGCATGGTCTCTGGGTCTTTGGGGTAGAAATATTCAGGATCTTTAGGAGAGGGTATCGCATGATATGCTGGGACCCGAGAGGCGCAAATGTCGCAACGTGACGTGCATCATGTCTGTTTATATCTCGAAGTCTGCGCCGTGCAAAGCCATATTGCTGTATCTGCAAACTAGAAGCCATTCGGACCCGAAAAAGGAGGGGTTTCCCTAGTGGTGACCCCGGCTCGAAATGACATTATGCCGTAATCTCAGACTTCCTCAAAGAAAGTGGTTCATGTCTTTCTGCAACGGTCACCGACATGATTGTGTCTGGTTTGTTATCCGGTGCCGACCAACGAATAAGATCCCCCCCTCTCCCCAACAGAGCCGCGTTTGCTCGTTCCGGTATCTCGCTCCATCAATAACATCATTTCGTCCCAGGCCTTTATTGTCAGGATTCTGCGTGCTGGCTGAGACATGTGGAGAAGCAACGCATCTTGCGGTGAATTTTCTTTGGCCTGACTGTCTCCCCAGCTTATAACTCCGGCTAATTGCCATCCCAGGCCTCCACAGCTTGGGTTGTCTTGTTTCTAATGGAAGATGTGCGTGCTCGGACTGTGCGAAAACGTGGTCACCGCTGGGGAGAATAGTCACAGTGGTTGGGATTTGAAGGTCTGGGGTTGCTGACGGATGTTCTTTTGTGTCGGACGCTTGAAGGCCAGTCGCGAATGGCAAGCACATCCGTGGAGTCGATACTCGAGGTAATTTCCGGGTGAGCTTCAGTCAAAGGTCTGATGGATCGCGCGCTGGCGATGGTCAAGTCCGCCTTCGACATTCTCACAAAACGAAGTATGAGCAAATTTGTGAGAGTGAAGAGGAACGATGCAGCTTGATTATACGGACTCAGTGGTACTCTTTCATGCAGCACTTCTCATAGGGCTTTTTGCGAACCAATAAACGTAATGGTTATGGCACTAAGTGCGTATGTTTTGAAAATGACGATATTCAGTCACTGACAAATATCCCTAAGACCGGCATTGCAAAAGTGCTTGGCTTGCATATTGCCAGTTTCACAGCACATTTTTACTCTCAGAGCTGTCGTGGCGTTTATGTAACTAAGAAATTCATGTGCGCTCGTGATATTAATGCCCTTAACCTGCGGTAGATCTATTGGAAGGTTCAAAACTGTTCGCCATGGGACACTGGTATCTGCCGGACTCCATCGTGGAGAACCGTGATGAGAACATGGTTACTTTAGGCATAGCCGCTATATTTTCTATCGTACGGAGAATGATAATGGCGATGCTCGGTGACGACGATGAACGGAAGCTATATTCCGATATTGAATCCTCTTCCTCAGTTGGCAGCTCTTTCCTATATATGTGTATATATATACTGGGGAACAGCACCGTTGAATTGAACTCTACCACAAATTAGCCAGTAACCACACGCTTTGAGTGACATGGCCTCCGTATTTAATATATATACTATCTAAGTAAGTATAAAACTGGGGTGCTCGTTCACGGTTATGAGGACGAGTGAGAACATTGAATCGGCCCCTACAGTCCGCATCGAAGACGGAAATACCACAGCAAACAATTAAATTCAGATTGCAAGATATGGAAATACTCATCACTGAGTATCTGTCGCCTAGATACGGTAAAAGACGTTTGAGGGAGAGTTACTGCAGCCGTTGTCCAGATATCATAGGTTAATGAGAAAACCATGTTTACTCGTGCCTATTTCAATATGTGATTTGAAAAACTGAATTGCTTCAGTTTTGAAAATAAAACAAGGGAAATTAGTTATGTCCTGGATGTTCACCCGTTTGAACACCTGGATTTTTCAATGAAAAAAAATACTTTGATATTTCCGTGAAGAATAGAAACTTAAGAATATGCCAAATGACATAAAGTCCGACTTGAAACACACAGTGATGACTGCTTGGTGGAATATAATTACCAGAGGAGACTCGCCGTGCGTTGGACTTGATTCCCTTTTTGATCATGAATATCGTAGATCTCACGAGACTTCTATTTTTCTCATCCTAGATATACGAGCCATGTAGTAGATGTCACCATTTATCAGTATATACGGTGCTACCCTTCTAGGATGCGTGTTTTGGTGCAGAAGAGGCTACTACACTTCATACAAACGTCTGGGACCATGTAGCTCATGAATAAAACCAAGTGGCACAAGAGGCAATACGATGTTCTTGGCAGTTGGAGTGTAAAAAAACAAGCATGCACATTCACTACTGAGAAAGAAGAAACACACCTCGACTGGAAGTTGGAAAGACCATGGTTTTTCATTGCGTCACGTAATAAGAGTTTATGATTATCCCATCTACGCTCGGTGAATGTCGTTCTCTCGTCCCAGACAGGCCTTGGGTGTAACTGGTGCTGTCCACGATTCTATGTCATGAGGAACTGGAGAAATATCAGGAAAAGGCGAGATGGGTCACATTTGGCAGGATCGACCAGATTGGGTCGCAATAGTGGTTGACATTACAATTGTTCATTAGCTACCAGCGGCTCGAACATCCCCGTTGGCCAATTCTGTAGCGAATCGCCAAAGTGCTCTCCCTTCGATCACTGCCATCCTCAAATTCGTCTGTGAACGAAGACCTGATCCTCACACCTCACAACACATCAAATTATTATTTCCTTTTTCACTCTCTACGCGTCGGGCTGAACGTCGTCAGTGAAGTCGACGCTCTGGCTGGTGGCACCAGCGTTCTTCTTGTCAGTGGCGATGTTGGTGTCGAGCTTCTTCTGCTCCTCGTCGATCTTGTCCTGGTTGTCCTCACCCTGGGCCTGCTTGATCTGCAAAGCGGTGGTCTCGAGGAACAGCTTCAGGACCTTGTTCTTGATTTTTCCGTTCTGGAGGGCGTCGGCGGCGTCGCCGCTGGCAGACTCGACCGCCGAGTTGAAGGCGTCCGTCTCGGCACTCTCAGCGGTCTCACGGGCGGCCTGGATGATGGCCAGGTCGGCGTCAGAGACGTTGGCGAGGTCACTGGTGTCGATGGGGAATTTGGCCTGGACTTCCTCAAGAGCGTTGCCGGCAACACCGTCCGAGACTTGGAACTCGGAGTAGGGGCGGAAGGTGAGGGCACGCTTCTGCATGGGGGTCACTGCGCCGGTGGGCAGGGCGAGGGTCGAAGCGGCCATGGAGAGAACGACGGCGATCTTGGTGAAGTACATATTGAAGGCTGTTGAGGGAATGGGCTTCTTTCGTTTGGTTGGAAAAGGGGTTGAATTGTTTGTTTGATAAAACGATTGGATGTGAATTGAAAACAAGACAGCGCAGCTGTATGAAGAAGAAAGACTGGTAGAGGAAACAAGTAGTCCACAGAAAATTGAATGATGGTAGAGATGAAGATCAAAATTGGATATTGGAGCGGATGTGTCGTAGATCTTATACTCGTTCCCGAAGCGCGGGATATCAGACGAGACAGGGTCTGCCGTCCTCATTACCTGCTACGGTCGTGCTGCCAACGGTTGCAACGGTCCTAACCTCCTCTGTCGCCTCCTCGTCCTCCATGATTGCCCATTTTGGAACACGGGTTTGGTTGAAGGGTCGAAGGAGGCGTGTACGAGATTGGTGGATACCAGCTGAAGGGCCGTCTGAATAAGAGCCGACATGCTCGGAGATGGTAGCCAACCATGGGTAGCCCTTGGACACCGAAGCCGTTGTTCTCTAGTCTGTGGGGATGGGCATTGGCGAAAGCTTGGATTGCCCAGCCAAGCAAATGGCGCGCTGGGCAAAAGCTTGTCACCTCTTGGTAAACGATCCAATGAAGAACTGCAGATCGAAACAGGACATCCTGGCAGTCCACTCGAAAAAATGGTCTGAACTTTTGGAGTCATGAGACGGAGCAGCGTAAAGACGACTTGTCTCGAATTGTCACATCATAGAGGTGCGAGACTGCCAAGGCTGCCTCAGACCCTGGCTACACGAACGATTTCTCCATCACACTTTTCCGCGTTGGGGCCTATGCATGTTGATATGCTTGTTCGCCCTGTCGATCCGCCAAACAGCATTTGCCTGCATTGGCCAAGCGAGGTTTCGCCTTCTTCCGTTGAGCCTCGACGCATTGTATCACTTTCGAGAGTTGTCGGAAGGGGACGTGCCATGGCGAGTACGGTGATGGGATCCGGGTTTGGGGAGCGCTTGTCAATCGATAGTCAGCACGGGCAGTTTGGCGCATCATTCCGCTCATTTTCCATCGTGCATCACCTCATTTCAATGTTGGGACCATTGCAACCATTACGATCAGCGGTTATAGCCGTTTTCGTTGACGAGCACCGCACTCCAATTTGCTGGGTCGTCATGTTTTGGCAACTTCTCTGGCGAAGCTGTAGCATGCCGATACAGAAATTGGGTCCTGTCTGAACACTTTTCGTCAAGCTTTCATTCTGCCATTGAGAGACCCAAGATCAATTCAGCTCGAGGCAGGCATTGAGCATCTGTCCCTGTCAAGGAACCCCCCTACCACCCCCCCGGGGGTTTATCCCCGAATCGAGACAGGTCGAGTCTGAGCATTGGCAGCGGGTGAACATGCCGGACTTCTTGGCATTTACCTCGTCCCTCTGACATGACTTACGAAGTACTGGCAGGTCCGAGCGCTACGAGCCTGAAGAATAGGCGCGCTATCGTCTGAACTTTTCCTTCATGTCTGCCCCATTATAGGCGATCATCCAGCTGCGCTCACCGAGCAATTACCGACCACTAGGTAGTCCTCGACCCATCCTTGGCAGCGGGAGTGCTGCTCGCCGAGGCATCTCATTACGCAACCAAGCGGTTCACAAAACAAATGGCGCACCCCGGTGGAATAACTAAGTTATACAGGATCTACTACACTGGATACTGACCTATCCCCATGCATCATTCCACTGTATTGCGCCCGGTTATTTGGTCACCTACTTGGCAACCCCATGATGATATACTCTTGGCATCGGGTGTTTGACGATCCGCTGAGACGTCCGGATGTTTACAGTGAGGGAAAACGTATGTTGGGCATGTGCGCCAAATACCGCCTGCCAGCTGATACTCTACTCGTCGTCCATTGAGTGCCAGGAACCTGTCATAGTGACAAGAAACTCTTGCCACTTAAGCCCTGCTCGGGGTGGTTTTCCTGACACACTCTCACGCGCGATCCACAAGCCGCAGTACGCGAAATTTATGAGCCTCCTGGGAGATCATCAGTCACCTCGCACCACGGGTTTGCCATGGTATGGCCTAACGTAGCGAAGATACCAAAGACTGGTCTCTTTGTGAAGTATACACTTTGTTGGCCTGCTACCAGACGTGACTTCGTGCTGCCCCTATTAATTCGTCTTGGCCAGCTTTGCAAATCATCGTTGATATGTCGTACTGCTGTTTTACACCTGTCTTGAAGTGATTTCATATTTACCTGGGTAACCGCATTAACCACAATTTTGAATACACCGGCATTTTCAGAAGATATCTCGAGAAAACATTGAGACGCGACTCCTCTTTGACACGTGATAATTCCATAACTACATGTAAAATATCTAACCTACCGGAATACAATCCAAAGAATTTCAAGTAACGTATTCGAACGAGCCATCTTTCTGGTCCGTGGCGGGAAAACCTGGAGTTCAACGGCCACGCGCTGCGGAACGCAACCCTGAACCCTTGAACCCTCTCGTATCGACTTAAAAGGACTAAATCGTATCGCAACGCTACCGTCGACTAGTAAAGCGTACTAGAGAGTAAGACAGGACTATTATAGACTAGATTCTGTTCGAAGAGTTCTGTAGGAAGGTACCTAGTAAGGTTTTCGTTACCGGTTTTACCTAGGAATATTTAAGGTTAAGAGGGACTATTCGCTAAGAGACCTATACGAGATCAACTACCTCCTTAAGTGTTATCTAGACGTATATATCAAAATCAGCTAGTAAATAGGCTGACCGCGAATTCGAGCACGCGATTCAAAGAAGATATCGGGCTTCTACTTTGTTGTTACACGCAAAGGTGGTCGAATATTTGAGAGTTGTAAGAGCATGACATTCTATCTAGTGTCACGGTGAGCACAATTGAAGAGTCAAACACTCTAATGCACTGTATTGACTTAACGATTCTCGACAAGGAAAGAAAGAGAAACTAAAACAGGCTGGCTCACATCTGAGGATCTTCAATCCCGCCTTCAGATGGCCAGTGCTCCTACGGGTCCACAGCTAGTGGGTTTCGTTGCATTGTGACACCGGCCGTCACATCTAGTACTATGGAGCACGAAGGTTGGACTTAGTCCCAAAGGGCTAAGTCACGTGGTAACCTTGGTGGTCTTGGCAAAGCCCACCAAGGTTGCCTAACATTTGTCGTTTAAGCACTACGATCTAGGCATAATATTATACTACATAGTGAATATAATACAGAGTGCCAGATCAGGACGGAAAAAATAGGACTAGCAGCCTTCTTATTCAAGACAGGGGCTTTTGGCGTGTACTCGCCGCTATGCCGCTGTGGCGATGCCCCTGAGACGGCAGAGCACGTAATCCTCTTTTGCGGGCTGTTGGAAGGACCGAGGGAACGATTACGGGCCGCCATCGCACCACGGCCACTATACTCTCGCAGAGACCTCGCAACGGCAACAGGAGAACCAGTAGTTAGTGGGACTATTGTAAGATGGCTGCTAGGGACGGGTCGGACAGCTTCAAGGCCCAGATAGCATCGATCTTCTCAGGGGGGACTTTGTTGGTAGGTTGAGAACCAACGTAGTATGGTAGTGAACGCAACGCAGTCGCCAATAGGGCGAACCGACGACGCAGCGTATGTATTTAGTCCAGCCATTAGGGCACGGTTTGACATACGGGAGTACTAGTAGAGGTACCGGGGGCTTCGAGCCTACGGCGTATTTAATAATAATAATAATAATAATAATAATACAGACGAGGTTTGCGTATAGGAGGGCGAAGACGAGTAAGGTACGATAATTAGAACGTTCTCTTTACGCCGCATATGCGTAGCTAAGACGGACGTTTTAATGTAGTTGTGAGGACAAGGCACAGTGGAGCTGTGTGCCAAGAAGTAGCCGAGCAGTCGAACGATTATCGGAGATTGATCTGCTCAAAAGGGGTTCGACGCTCAGAATTAGCTCGGCAGATAGAAATCTCCTGAACACATCACTTCTTGGAACGGAACTCCGCTACATCAAATACAAGGGTTCACGTGATTGACCAGTAGTGTGGGGCTAATATCACCGCTACTTGGACTTAGCCCAAGAGCCTTCCATAGAGCACACCACAACAACCACAATCAATTGAACCGATCACCTCAAGGTCACAGCCATTTCACAGAAGAGGTCACACAACAAGATGCGTGAATATCTGACACGTTGGAATTACGCATTTTGCTGCAGAGGTTGGTGTTAACAGGACATGTAAGGAAGGTACTCTTGCTCTGTATGTAGAAGGAAGGATCAGATCCACTATATACGCTAGCAATTACACCGCTTTCGGCCTAGGGCATAACTATGGCGCTATAATCCCATAGAACTAAAGCTCAAGGGCAACGCTTAGAAGCTCTTTGTTGTCGATAGCTACGTGTCACAGCGCTGGCGATTACAGAGCCACAGAGTGCTGTATATAGCAGTTAGTGAGACCAAATGTCAGTAACACTGACATTCATAGATCTTTTGGTCTATTGGCCTAGGGGCTTGGTCCTCCTCTTGTGACACTATGATACGCCAGGGTTATGAGTGCGTATATTGCAAGACTGATTCTTGAGGAATCTAAGCTAGGTGGGAGCGCCTCGAGATATTCTCTGTGAATAGGTGGTTCCGGGGTTCTATGTAACAGTAGATACTGTATAAGGGGAGGCCAGGCACAATCGTCAATTCCTAACGCTAGTACTAATACAAAGAAGGAAACTTGCCCTTCCCCTTTCCAAGTTTCCATAGAGCCTACAGATAACCCTAAAGTTAACGAGTCTAATCAAGTGTAATTTACTACCTTAGAAGTCTCCCCTTGAATGCTATTTTTACTCTGTCAGGGTACAGCTAGGCCGAAGGCAATAGTACAGAGTGATGGGGAGTAACGGGTGTCCCTCCTACGTAGCACCGGGTGGTCACTGGCAGTCTCAGGTAGGGGTGCCCACGATGATGCATTGATCTCTACACCTTCCCTATCCTACTTCGAGATGGTCCTTATATAGATAGTGAAACGGGGTCAGACGGTCAGTAGGATATACCTACCACCTAACACACTGAACAGACGGCTCCAGTACCAACATATCCCATCTGTTGGTCTGATCAGACGAAGATCGTGGTACTGGTTGTAAGAGCGAAGCTCTTACACGTCTGGTGCGCGAGTTGGTCGGATGTGCCTCTGAGACTCTCGTCGGAATGATTCTCAGAACAAGACGTCTGGCTCTGGAAGTCGAATTGAAGCTCTCGCTGGCATTAGATTGCTCTGATCAGAGCAAGATACAATCCTCTGTCATTATCAAGGCTAGGATGAGGGCAGAATAATAGGATTTCGAAAGTAGTGTCTAAATGCATATAGAAAAGAACCGCATGATTGAAGATCTCGCTAACTAGAATCGAAAACAAAAGTCAAGTTGATTGAATAAGATGATGAAAAAAAGATGATGATGCGTGAAGATGGAGGACTCGTGTCCTACTCTGCCTCTGTGCCCTTAAAGAAGAGAAAATAAACTTTCTCCTAGCCCCGTAACCTATTTCCCTGATGTCCGGCCTTACCCCGTTACAATAGCTAGGCCGCCGCTTGGACCCGGCGTAGCCGCAGGTTTGGCGATGCCGGGAATCCTGACTCTCGGCATCCCGAAACTTCACATAGATTGTAATCATGACTCGGGAGGCTCTTGTCCGAAACACCCCACCGGCACCCCACCGGTGTCCTGCGTTCAGTGTCTCTGACATACTCTAAAAAAGCCTAATAAAACATTGAAATCCGGGATCTAAGGAAGGATGATACGTGACCCCATAGGGGTTACCCTGTAGCTAGAGATAAGATGGATAAGATAAGATACGAACTATAAAAGCTACAAGGCTAGAATAACTGACCTGCCGAACCTTTCCTAATATAACAATTCGCAACCTAGACGGTGTGCTAGGCCGTCAAGCCTGATTCAAACCGGTATTTACCAACTTAGTGGCAATTAGAGAGGTATAATATAAGCGGAAGATGCGAATAAGGTTAATACTATCCGAGGAATAGCTAGAAATCAACACTTTTCTTAAAAGTAAGCCGTCTTATAAAAAGAGAGCTTATGTCACGACCTGGGTTGCATCGCATTGGTATAGACCTCGATTAGGTGCTATCGACGAAGATTCTACTCTAAGGAGCGAAGGAAAGAAGATGACAACTTAGGTTTGAGGGAGCGCGACTAAGTCATCCACGCTTGGCGGGGCTCCTACAAGGGTTATGATTGGCTTCCCATCTCACACTGCCACGGCAGGTGTTCCAGCTGTAAGTCACCTGGTTGTAGGGAGTCTGCGAGGGTTGACCGTCACAGCTTATACAAGACTAGTGAAATAGCCGGCACCTTAATTAAGCATCTTTCCCTTATTAAAATTGAGAATAAAGATATAGCGTCACTTATTGAGAACTTATAAGAGTAGGGGTGCATTCAAACTGATGATCAAGACGCTTAGCGATAAGAACACCTCTCTGATGGTAAGCACAGTCCTGAGTCGATAATCTCAGGCTGCTTGATAAAGGAGTTTGATAACATAAGCTTTGCTACCGAACAGCTCAACGTCGTGGGCATGATCTCATGAACGGCCTGTAAAGAGGCGGCCATCAGGGAAATCAAATATAAAGGCTCATCATATTCCGGCGAAGTGAACTGGATGAGAATGAGCTGAGTAATGACCACCGAAGAATTTCGGTATTCATCCTAACTGATCCTCGGTCACCGAAAGCATATGCCCCATGGTTCGTATGCTTTCATCGCAGCTTCGCTATAGAATTCGGACTTATAACCCTATGTCCCTGCCTTCAATCGGACGAAGAGAAAGCTTCTTGACAATGTGCCCAAGATTGACCAATGACCGTTGGACATCAAGGAACTCAATTCCTACGACGAACGCGGCGCGGCGCATCACACAAAAACCGCGAAGTTCAGGATGGATATGTCATCAATATACGTATTGTAACCGTATTCACATGCGACCAACTGATGCGTACGGCCCCGAGGTGAGTGGAAATAAAAAACGTGATATGTACAGCACAACTAATACAGCCCTGATATATACTCTCGTGCCAAGTACCCAAACCTCTGTCCAAATGCAATACTGTCATCTGAATATGCCCAAAATCTTTGATAACGCCTTAATCCTATTTACGGAATATTCAAGTGCCCCCCGGGCCCTATATATGCCATTGCCATGTATCGTCGTCGCGTGGAATTTCATATCAAATGTGTTCGCATCCCGTCGCATCGTGTTGCACCCCTTAGGCCCTGAAAGCCTTGGGAGTCGTAAGCCCATCTCGCTTAGGTGCGCTGCCTGATTTCGAGAACACCTTGACCGAGTTGATCAAGAAGTACGCTTCCTTGAAGTCGGCTGGGTTCTTGGCGACGTAGTCTTCGCAAGTCGACGCTAGGCTGCTGCAAGTTGAGTCGGTGCTGAAAACCTTTCCCGCCCAATCGCCGCAGAAGTCGATATTGAATACGATGTTGTGATTTATGAAATGGTCGTCGATGTTGCAGCCAGAACCGGCGAACTTCGCGGCAGGGGCGCCCCACGATGCTGGGGAGGGGGTTCCAGCGTCGATGTCGGCCGGTGTCGATTTTGTCCTCGGGAACCACCAGATGGAGATCGCCTGACTTGTCCACTCAATCGCATACACACCACCGCCGATTTTATTCATACCAGCACCGTAGCTCGTTGAGTCGTTAGTCTTTGACGAACAGCCCTGATTGCCTTGGCAGTCTCCTTGGCTAAAGCTGCATCCCTCCGAGGTGTGCAGCGTCATGATGTTGCTGGTTTGCGAGTTGACTCCCTCGAGAATATCGATCTCGCCGCTGCTTGGCCAGTTAGGCCCGAATGTCCACAGTGCTGGCCAGACGCCACATCCATTCTTGGAGCTGTGTGGCATGTGGGCGATGTCCGCAACAATGAGTCCCTTTGTGTATGCCTTCTTCGAAGTCAGGCGTACGGAGCCCCTACCCGGTGTTGGGTTTTGCGTTGTATGATCAACCCCGAGGTAGATACCATCATTGGCGTAGCCAGCCAAGGACGATTCGTTGGCGGAGACCTTGTCATTGTATTCCACGAAACCGTTTGTCGGATCCTGGCCCGAGAAGAAGTCGAAAGTGTCGAAAAAGTTCGTTGCATCATAGGTGTCTTGAATGGTGTAGGCAGCTTGAGCGGCCATACCGAGAGACAAGAGGGCGCCAAGCCGCATAACAGCTCTCGAAACACCCATTGTGGATGTGGTGAATTGAAGAGAAGTGAAGGTAAAAGTTTTGTCGTGTAAGTCGTGTGTACTGTGGCAGGTTGGTCCAACAGATTAAAGCGAAGCTTCCTGCTTCCAAGTACTCGCGCCTGGCAATAACTTGTGGTGTCGAGGTTGAAGTTAATGATAACAACAATCCTTGGGAACCAGCTATTGACGACTTCGAGAAGCTAACAATACTGAGTTGACCTTGAAGGCGGGATATCAGACAAAGGGTTTTGATGTTCTGGCCACCAAGCTGCTTATTGTGCCGGACAATGACAGAGCAGGGCTAATTCTTCTTGCAAGATGGTCCAAAATAGAAAAATGGGTATCCAGAAAAGGAAAAAGTGATAGCTAACGCTAAAAGATGAAGGTCGAGAAAGTAAACTCACAGCCGCGTAAGGAGTGACGGCTGAGTGTTGCGTGAGACAAGTTGTCCGGCAGTGATGGCTAATAAGCTTGGGGATAACTCGAGCCTGGGGCTGTGAACATGTCGTGAAATACGTGGCACCCAGCTCATTAATACACGAAATTCCAAGAGCAGGTTGACCAAGAAGAAAAAAGTGTTGAGAAGGTGTATACCAGGATTCCAGAACCCCCACAAGGTACGCGGCCCGACAAACAACGGGCAAACATCCTGGCTCGGAACATTTGTTTAATAGTGATAGGGTCAGACGAAGGCACCAGTAAGACGGCAGAGAAGGCGTTCAGTCGATAAGCAATCACCGTTGAGCATGGATGGGCCGTGTCTGCAAGCCGAAATCAAAGCAACGAGCGTTGGAGAGACAGCACCTCAGGTGACTTCAAGGTTGGCCATGGGCATTGAAATTGGAGAAGAGATGAGACTGTACCGCCCGAAGATGCCATCTGGGCCATCTGTCCCATTCGGCAAGAGCAAAGCGTCGGCCGTGGTTTCCATGAGGAGGTTGACGACGAAGTGTAGGATCGACAGGAACTGCAGTTGACCACAGCCAATTGCTGGCATGCTCCTTCCCAAAATCTAAACGAGCCGGGGTAGTGGGCCCAGGGATTTTTTTTGGATTGCTCGGCCGGACGCTTGGGGCGACACGCCACAAACTAGCATCCCGTCCACTGGCCTATAAGCCTTCGCCTTGGTGCGGCTCATTGGCAGCTCTGCGCCCTGCGTTGAAACATCAAACAAAACTTTTTAGTGCAATCTTTTTCCTTCGGAACAACGTCGAATGTTTCGCCGAGACCTTTAATTAGGATAACTTCCGGGGGAAACACTATGTGGAAAGTCCAGACATAAGAGGCAAGAAGTGCCGTCGGACTTTGGCCGGGACACATGTCAAAGCGCCGTGGATTTTTGTCGAATATATCACGAAGGGCTGGCTTGCATCCGTCGAAATGAATCGGCAACTCTTGTGTAATGGTATGGTTCTCATCAGGCCAAGACCGAAGAGGGACGGCCACAAAAGACTCCAGTTATTGCACACGCAAGAGAGCGACCGACGGGGCCGGAGCCAGAGTTCATAGACTTTACGACGGGTTATTGCTTCGAAATGGTGACTCCTTTGTTTGAGGTCCACTTATTGACCCTTGCCGGACAAATAGTGGCCACCAATTCCTTCCCATGTCGTTCTTCTGAAGCGCCCAAGTTTGCACACCGTCTAGTGCTTGTTCAACAGTGGCGAGTTAGCACGGAGGATCCCCAATTCTCACTTTTGCTGATAGCTCCTGCCAAATTTTTAAAAACGGTAAGGACGGTTAGGCAGGATTGCGGGAGGAATTTCCCCAATTTTCCAATTTTTCTATCTCACCTGTTCGAAAAGCCCGTTGTTGGTGAGCCTCACCTCCTCTACTTCCTGACGGCCAAAAGTAGAATGTAACGTTCATTGCCCCATCTGAGAGATCATTCAGCCTCCACATATTTAAGCTTAACCAAAGTGCAAGATCTTGTTACATCGGCAGGCAGCTTTATTCAAGTTGTCTTGGCATCTATCAAGTGAAGCTGACCCCAGACCTCATGATGAGAATGCATCAGGCCGTACCATGGTGCACAATTCGGCTCAAAAGCCCAAAGTTGCCAAACCGGTACCAAATACTATCCACCCATGCCAGATTCGTAAGTCTCGCGAATACTAACTGACAATGCTTGTCAAAGTCTGCTGCCAGTTCAGAGTTCATGTATTCGGGACCGATGTGTTTGCCAGTACAAGGCCGAGTGACATCTACGCTGCCGGGCCCTTGCCAGTGCCCACGTGGTCAGCATCACTCATTAGCGGCGACCTTGTCAGAACTGGTGAGCTCTTTAGCCTCTGGCTCAGCGAATCGCTGGCACATATCGTCAGCAATTGTGAGAGAGATCATGAAGACTATTACTTACATCAGAGAGCTCGAAGCCGGGCTTACAGACGCCCTGATGCAGGCGCCAGTCCTGACGTTGGCACTCCTTGTTGCAGTAACGAGCAACATTGCATCGGCTGCAGCGCAAAAGCGCGCCTTCATCGTTCTCGCAAGTCAGGCATCGCTTGATGTATTCCTCGGCGAACGGCTTCTCATCTTCGGAGTGACTAAGGATGAATAACGGTTACGTTAGGAAGCAGGGTCTACGTGCTGCAAGGAATTGACGCTCAACTTACCCATAGCCCTGGAACTTCCAGTCGCTGTTTTTGAAATCATCAAATAGAGCGCTTCCAAGAACCCAGGGCGTGCCGTTATTCTTGTATTGGGCAAGAGCGGTCGCGAGCTGAATCTGCAGGTAGAGGGTAGGCAGTTGCGGTCGGAGGACTTTCATGGCTCGGATGTGATGTTCTTCGATGGTGGCACCGAGCCGCATGGCTAAGATACCGAGAAGCATGATCAATCGGCTTCGGGCGTAGTACTCAGTCTTGGGGCGGAAGGCGGCGTCGAGCATCCGGTCAAAACACTTAGACAGGACGCCATTGCTCAGTTTAGAAATGATGGCGGCCTTCTCCTTTTCCGGGGGGACAAGTAGCTCGCAGCCAAGCATCTCGCCCAGCTCAGCGGCCATGTCCAAGTCGTCATCCGATTCGAGGAATCCAAAACCCCAGATACCCATCTTTGCACGGTTCAGCGATTGTAGAATCCGGGAAGTAACGATGCTACAAGACGTGAGGTGCGGGCAGCGCCAGTGATTGTGGGTTCGGAAGAAACGATGTCGGGTGTAGACAACGTCACAGTTGTTACAGAGGAACGACGCCCAGTGCAGCCCGTGTGTACATCGTTGCCAAAATGAGGGTCGGAATAGCACCGGCATTGTCTTTTTTTCCTTGTCTTTTTGGCACACTGGCCGGCCATGACTTCCCGGAGGCAAGAGCAATGCCTTCATGTTTGGAACTTGCAACCGTCTTTGTTTGCTAGCGTCAGGTGACGTCCATGTGTGATCCAGGCACAAGGAACTATAGGCGCAACTGCAAAATGATGCACGCAATCACTTCAGTGTCCCTCGACAGGCAAAAATTTCAATGTACTTACATAGGCGATCAGTTACCGACAACACGAGGGATGGATCCCAGCAAACAACTACTGCAGCTATTTTGGGAGAGTATATCACAGTACAATAGTCTCTAGCCATGCTCCGAGAATGTATCGAACCCCTTACACCACATATCCCTGCCTTATTCAATCCTAATCCTTTCAAACACCCCAGTTGCAAGAAATTGCAGGATCCTGTGGTAGAAAACAGAACGGCAAAATATGGTTAAGAGGCCGTTATCCACAAGGGCATATATAAAGTGTGTCTATGTAAGGTTGTGAAAAGAGCGATGACCGATCAGTGTCACCGTGGACACCAACGCAACCTGCACTCTTTCGGTTGTCATTATTATTGTTGCTTCCAGGTCAGCAGCCGTAGGTGCTGTCTATTTCAAGAAGTTCTCCGCCCAATGAAGCATTATAGCTTCACCTTTTGACCCGTCATCTTAAACCATATCACCGCAATCAGATCCTCCTTGAAACGCTCCCAGGGGTTTCGGTTCAGGTAGTAGCTCAGCTCTCGGAAGTTGTACATCTCCCCCCAGCAATCACGGCCCCATTCGCACCCTGCCATATTGACGACAAAATCCCGGTCGTGCTCATTGTAGTGAATGCGGGTGTCGTTTCCGTTGTCACTGCAGGCGCCCGTGGGGAAGCTGTTGATCTTTCTCTGGGGAATGAAAGCTGTGTGGCTGCGGATCCACGGCTGCGACCTGTATAACTGCTCCAGGGCATCCTGCTCTTTGTGTGCCCAGTCCATGTGCTTCTGCTCATAAGCCACGGGATCCCACCAGATGTCAAGCAGCCGATCAGTCCAATCACTGCGCTTAATCAAGAAGGAGCCCAGATTAAAGCCTGAGCAATCCTGCGGCAAGACCAAGTTGACCGAATTAATATCACCGTCGCCCTCTGGGTTCTGTGAATCAGGGTCGAGATAGTTCGCCTTGATCGGGTGTGAAATATTGAGGGGGTTGAACTCATTGATGTCACGGTAGATATTGTTGCCCAAGTTGTTAAAGATATGACTCTGCAGGGAGTATGAGGGCTCCATGATGAAGGTATTGAGGTCCAGCCACCATATCCTGAGGATGACGGATTTAGCGATGCAGATAAAAGCGGAGCAGGGAGAGGGGGGGGGAGACACTACTTACCATTCAGCCTTGGGATATTTCCTGAAGCTGCTCCGTATGCTGTCCACCTTCTCCCAGCTTTCTCGCCATTCGTGGGCATACCGCTTCTTGGTGCTCATGTCGACAATTTCGAGCTCGTATCCCCACCGAGCCACGTACTTTCGTTTGTTTCGGACACTGTCTCTCTCTATGGCCCACTCTCGTGCACCCTTCCACTCCATCACACCACCACCGACATTCGCCGCGAGTAATATGACATACTTCTGGCCGCCACCCAGCCAGGAGGTTCGCCTCCAGTGGTAGCGGAGAGCTGTCAAATCATGAGCCACAGGTTGCTACATGGACACATTGGAACCACTTACGAGTTACACAGAACAGCACATAGCACAACAGGAGCATGCTAACAATCAACGACCGAACCTTGGCCTTCCTGCTCACGCGCGCCATGATTCTGCGTATGCGCCCCACCAACGGCATGTTCCACCGGCCTCGTCCAACTTTCTCTTTTTCAGCGCCTGGTTCGGGCGTGTCCTGGAACGTGGGCAAGCTGCTGGATATGCGCCGCATGTGGCGGGTGAAGAAGCCCTGATTCTGTGTTGAGAAGGAAGGGTAGCCGCCGACTCCCCGACTCTTGAGTCGCGCAGACTCCCACGTCACATTTCCACCATTGGGACCAGTAAAGGTGGTCTTGGGCGCTGGGCTCGACCGACCGCTTGTGTTGGTATTCAGACCTGGAGAGGACCAACCGCCTCCCGGGCCGGGGGAGGGACTTCGACTTAGGGACATTCGATATTGGGGCGTGGCTACACGGTACGATAGGGCGCATCAGCAGACTGTGACAAAGCGTATTGCGCTTGCTCGCACCAAGGCAGACATACCAGGTATTGGGCTGAGAGAGGATGGGGAGTGCGAGCCCTGCGCCGCCCCCAAATGGAGAGGGGAGGGACGGTGGTGGCCCAGCGAGGGAGCACCGGAGGCCGAGGCTGAGGATCGTCTTCGGTGGTGCGATTGCGGAGGCGCCTTCGTGAAGGACGTTGAGGACGAGGAGTCGCTCATTAGCTGTAGCGTTGGTAATTAAAGGGATGGTTCAGGCTCGTGTTGGAGGCGGTCGGAACGAGGTCCGGCAAGGGCAGCCACGTTCGACGTCGAAACTCGCACCGGGACCCAAGCGTTGCAGCCGAGTCTCGAGAGGAAAAAATAATGCCAAAATGTGGCTCGAGAGAGACAAAGACCAGGGTGGCTTGGAAGCTTCCAAGCCGGAGACTATTGCTGCTTGAGGGACTGTCGTCACAATTGAGCCCGTCTAACACTAGTCGATGGCAGGTCAATGGGTAGGGACAGTGCGATGCTCTACACTAATATAAAACGGTGGTCCACAGCAGGGTCGCTCGGTGCTGCTGTGGTTCTGTGGTTCTGCGGTTCTGTGGAGGACGTGGGGACGGGTCGGTACTAAAAGATCAGCCTGGGAAGTGTTTGGACGACAGGAGGACCCTTGAGAGGTCTAGAGCCTCTTACGCGACAGCGACACCCTCGTATTTGCACGATTAGAGTTTCTGGTCCTATCAGGGACCGACTGATACCAGATGCGGCATAATCCCGTATTTCACATTCCTCCGACCGATTCGTGCTAGCATCACCAAGAGTCCAAAAGTTCCAAGAGCGAATATGAGATGGGATGAAAGATCAAGGAAAGGGAAGAGAAGAACTATGTTATCCAAAATCGCCGCGGGGGTGGGCAGCTCTGCAAAATATGTAGATGATGTGATCCGTAGATTGCTCACGTAAATGAAGAATCCCAATTCAGCCAAGAGCTCATGTCAGGCCAGCTTTCCGTAATTTGCAGCGTCCAATGATACGCGATTGGAGCCATGCTATGGAAGTCCACAGGTCGTACCCGCTGCAACAGACAGCGGTTCTGTCTTACAACGTAAACGCATTCATAAATCGCGTTTGGTGGCGTCGGCTTACGGATAGTCAAGATGGCGATATGTACAACCAAAGGAGCCGCAAATTGTCCCTTACGCCGGCATCCTTGAAACCAAGATCAATCAGTACTCGGTGGTTCTTCCGAATTGCGAAATTGGCCCGCTTAGCCTATTCCGTCTTCCCTGCTAGACCCACTCAACCCAGAAGCAGCCACCTGCTTGCTGCACTGACATGCCGATCTATCTGATGGGCAGGGAACTGACTGGAACGAACATCCCCGACGCGTTCACCTTCACGCGCCGCCGACGAGCAGAACCTGCACCTCGACTCGCTAGCCCATACATCCGCCATCAGTTCGACCTACAACCACCAGATCAGTTCTCATCTCTATAGACCTATCTGTCTAGGGAATATGGTCACAGATCTCATCTCATAGATCTGCCATATAACCGCCCGAGTCCGGCTTCCTAGAGCTGCCCTCCATCTTTTCTGTCATCTCCACCCGAAACCACGTACACGCGCACACGCCAGCGAGCCGGCCAGGATGCCTCTCGCACCGCCCATTGAAAACACCTACACCACCTTCGAAGCCTGCTTCGCCGACGTGCAAGCCCTCGCCAAGCGCGAAGGCTACGCCGTGGTCGCGCACCCGAAACGCAAGAACGTCAACGGCCAATGGGCGCGCTACGAGATCCGGTGCGACAAGTCGGGTGTGTATAAGTCGCAGGCGCGGGAGCGGGTGCGCAAGCCGCGCCATAGCAAGAAGACGGACTGCCCCTTCTCGTGCTCGGCCATCTTGTACGGCGGGGCGGGCGACCCCTGGGACTTCAAGGTGAACAACGGCTTCCACAACCACCCACCGAGCACCTCGCCGGCCGCCCACGTGGTGCATCGGCAGGACGAGCTCAAGGCGCAGAATAATATCATTGTCAATGGGATTATCAAGGGGGATTCGGTGAGGGTGATCCACGAGACTATTGTGCAGAGCTACCCGGGGACGATAACTAGGTATTATGATGTGGACAATGCGGTGCAATCTATCAAGAGGAATCACCGCGACGAGAGTGGCCAGTTCAGTATGGACTTGTTGAGGGCTTCGGTGCAGCCGAACAGTAACAGCATGAACATGAGCATGTCAGCACCGGCTCCTGCTCCGGCTTCAGCAATGATGGCGGACCTGATGGATACAGACGAGGAGGAGGACGTGTCCACACCCCTGTTCGGACGGCCGAATACTAGAGTTATTGGTGAGCGGCGAGCAAGAAAGGTGGAGGATCGGCTTCGAGTGCTGGAGCGGATGAACGAGGAGAGACGGGAGAGGCTGGAGCGGCTGGAGGTCAAGGTGGATAGGATCGAGCAGGGTGTCCAACGCATTATCCAGTTGTTAGAAGAGGAAACAGACATGGAGGATGCTGAAGAGGGGGGGAGCAGGGCCAGGGATAAGCCACCATGTTGGGCATAGCAATGATGAGGGTTTGCTGACGAAACCATTCTTCGGACCGACAAGCGGATGGGAACATCAAGGAAGTATGACATACCCCCCTCGTGACTATCGTGGGGTACCCATGGCTAATATACGAAGTAGAACGGCCGTCATCAATGACATTGAGTACGATAATTCGCGCTGGACTTCTCAAACCAAGCCCTAGCCTGCCCGAAATCATCGACTTTCCCTGAGATGCCTGTGCGACTGTTGCCATCCCACGGGTCATTACAATACTGAACAGAGCTCCTCCTTCTCCATCATCTCCTCAAGTCTACCACTCCCTCGCTTTGCCATCCATCTTCATCTTCTCCTTCACTCGAGTCATGAGTCGCCCGTAAAAACCCCAATACACCTCCACAGCAAACCCAACCCAGAACCACGCCACCATCTTCCACAACCACGCAAGCCCGCTCTCAGGCTCGGCATGCTGGCCAATTGCCCTCAGAAGAAAAACGCTGAGCGCCAAAATGCCCGCGTACCTACGCGAAAACTCTCGCATCAGCCAAATATTACTCACTCGGAGCCTACTATCTGGGAAGTTCGCTCTCACTCACCACGGTTCTGCCCCCTCAGCACCTAGTCCATACTTCAAAATAAGCCAGCTCACGCTCGCGAGCAAGAAGAAGAACGAGCCCAACATCACGAAGAAGGCAAGCACGACGATCTTCACGAGCTGGTCGTCGGCACTGGCGGCGCTGACAGCTTGATGCACGACGTAGAGTGCGGTGGCGTGGATCGCGAGCCAGACGACCGCGACGCAGAACCAGTAGTTGAAGTCTTCGTCCTCTCTTTGTTCTTCCTTGGCCATGGGAGGTACTGCGGTGCTCGGCGCCGGGGTGGCGACTTGGTAGCTTGTCATGATGCCAACTGTTGTGGCTGGTTTGGGGAGAAAGTTCTCGTCTCGATGGAGGATGGGAGGGTGTTATTGACTGTTTAAGTCAGGTGGCGTCAGTGTCTGGGCGGTGAGCGATGTCGCGTATGTTGAATCCTCAGTGTGTTGTATATGAAGATAACGAAGCAAGGCCAGAGCATCAAAAGCTACCTGCAGTTAAGCAGTAGGGTCGTTGCTGCAAAGCGTGTCAAAACAGCAAGCTCTCCATCCCCCTTGCGACGTCGTTCTTGCCAAAGTTACCTGACCGTAGCTTCCACATTGAACTCAAGCCGAGTAAAGATGGTTCGAGGTGTAGTATACCCAGGCACTGATAACAAGAATAGACTACCTGTTAGTAGATTAGTTTGATCCTAAACAACCTACCTAAGCCTGTAATTTAGTACAGCCTGTCCCTGATAATTTCTGCCAGTTCTTCAAGGACGAAGTTGTAAATGTTCTTGCGGAGTGTACTGTACGTAGTGTAATAGTTATATTGGAACACAAGAGCTACCCAATGCGAACAATGCTGTTAGAAGCCATGCCACAATATTCATGCAGCCGTCACATACCGTTTGAAGGGATCTTGTATCAGGGGCAAATGTAGTGCAGGTACTGGAATAATTTCATTCACGTAACCTAGACTATCCTCATTTGATTACTTTGGGACATGAGCGCCGAGGGCAGTTCAGACCCAAACCATCCGACGGATAAGAAAGGACGCACCCATTGACAATTCTTGAGGAGCTGCTCGTCACATTTCAACAGGGATATATTGGTCAGAGTTCCTCTCATTCGATGCACTATCGGTAGGAAATAGACATAATTCGTGAAGTTTTACACATTTCCAAAAACTTGAGCCAAAAGGAAAACGTCATTATCAGAGACCACCAAACCGGAAAAGAACCAACTCCTATCGGGATATCGTAAAACTCTTTTCGTTCAATAACGTGACCGCAAGGGAGGAAAAACTCCCTCATTATGAGTGTTTGTTTGATGTTAGAAAAAAAATGTCATTCCTCTCGGGCATTCCTTAAACCACAAATCAACTCTGCAAAACCGGTTCTAAATGCAAGGCCGACCACTTCCTTTTAAATGCTGCCTTCATGCATGCGTATACACACTGAGGCTTGATTAAGTATGGGGAGGCGACAGGGGCATGCTACTGGTCTTGGACGCTACGGACGGCGTACCGTCTCGCGACAATGGCACACCGCCATGGTCCGATGATGGGGTGACCATCCGAATCGTGGGTCGTTGCACCCTGGCAATCAGAACTTGAGCCGGGCAGACGACAATCTCATCATCCCCGACTCCGTTGTCATCACCTTTCTTGACAACGAGCGGGAACAGGACCGAACGCACAATGGCGCCCTGACTTTCGAGTTCTTCGTTGGTTCTTGAACCTCCAGATCTTTCATTCATAAGTGATGCGTTGAAGGCAACTGTCTGAGCCAGATCGCCGTTGGCGTCATATTCGGGCTGCAGCGGAGGCAGCATCAGGTACTCGGCGCGCTGCGTGCGCATTTCGATGGACAAGTCCACGGCCTCACGCATGACACGGCGGAGTTGTGATATAATCTGTGCCTCCATATTGGAAGGAGGCGGCAGGATGACGGAGAGTGTCTGGATGATGGCTTGCGTCACAGCTTCCGTGTCTTCATTGCGTTGGTCACCGAAAGAAGGCCGCTTGGAGAGTAGAGTCAATGTCACGGCACGCCATTGGCGGACGGCGTGAGGCGGGCCAACATCGGAGAGCAGTTTCTCCAACGACTTGAGTTTCTGTCGTTGCTCACGATCCATACCGAAGAGGTAGCGGGTGAAGACGAACTCCCATATCATGTTCATAGTCATAGACATGAAAACATCGCGACGCTTCACTCGGTCGCCGAGGTAGTCATCGACATCGGATCCATCCAGCACGGAGTTGTCGAGACGGTCGATGATCTTCTCGTCATTGATCTCGTTGGTCAAGCGACAAGCGCGCATGTCAGAGAACTTGGAGAAACGAAGCACCCATTGCTGGACATGGGCACACAGCTGCTGGCAGCGATGATCGAAGTGATCCTCATCCTTGAGTCGGAGGAAGCCCGCATCTGGAGGCTTGTTGGCGAGGATCTGTCGTTGCATCTCTCTGACCTGCTCCTTGGTGGCCTCCAACTGTCGACGTAAATCTTCGATTTCGGCGTCCTTTTCTTGGAGCGCCTTTGTGTATTGGCCACGGGTGCCCCGATATCGTTCTAGCTCTTGTGAGGCGGAGGCATGTTCAATTTCCAAGCGCCCGTATCTTTCATTGTGTTGGTGTGCGAGATGCGCATTGGCGCTGTTGAGACCCTCGTTCACTTCGGTCAGGCGTTGGATTTCTTTTTTCATCCAGTTCAGGTCGGCCCGCAATGATTCAATGACGGCATCGCGCTCCGCAATAGTGGCAGCGGCGCGATGGTGCGAATTGTTTTCGGCTTGCGCTTTCGCATCGGCCAGCATGCGATTCTCGGAGATTAGTTGTTCGACTTTGGACTCGAGTTCTAGCACTTGCATGCTTTGTCGGCGACGCATGCTGTGCGGTCTGGAGGGCGACCGCGGGGAGCCCATGCGGCCCTCGCCGATGCCATCCTGTGCGCACTGGTTAGCATCAATTGGCTTTGTGGGTTGATCTATTGAATCTAGTATCGACAACAAAATGAAAACTTACGTAGACGTCGGTCATGTCCTTGACTCGGACACGGCCTTCGTTGGCCACAGGCGTAGTGCTTTGGGCAGCCTGACGCTGAGCTTCTTTTTTGTCGGCACTTTGGTTTGCAGCATCTTCAGGATTGGAGGGCACTTCTTTTGAGAAGAGGAGGCTGGTGTGGCTGCCGCTGTGCTGACTGAGGGACCGAAGGTCGCCGCTCATTCGCCTATCTGCCCGCCTAAGTGGCGGGGTGTCTTTGCCGCCCGACAGGGATGACCGGGGACTGTCAGGCCGCAACCTGAAAGTCTCCGGCGTTCTCAATCGCGAACTACCCGTGTTGGATGCTGCTCGTCTGAGATGTTCGTGTGGGCTTTCCGTCTGTGGACTGCCTTCTCTGCTGCTGCTGGCATTCTCGGAAATACTTCTTTGTTCACGTCGCAGCGCCGATGCCAGAGCTGCACCTGCGCCGGCTGCTGTCAAGTTTCCATACTTGGAAACCGGGTTTTGGGGATCTGTGTTGTGCAACTCGTCTATTCGACCAGGCTCTGGCGTTCGGTCTTGAGGAGTTTTAGCTGAGCGCAGAATCGGCGTGTTCAATTTCTCGTTGCCAACAGGCGATCTTTTCGCCGTTTTATCGTCTGGTGTGGGCGTGTGTCGCTCGCTGGATTTATCATCCGTAGACCCCCACGACAGTCGTGCCCCTGCTTCGTCTGAATTGGACAGCCCTTCGCGTTTCTTGGGAGTGCTCTCTAGCCAATCGCGCATGTGGACACCACTGTCTCGTTGACCGTCTTCACCGAACAGGCTGCGGCGCGTTGGTTGCGGCGAGCCCGTTATAACCCCGCTGTCTCTATTGATTTCCGGAGTCTGCGTCAAGTCTTTGGCCTCAGGGCCGGGTTTCTGTTCCTCTTTTTCTTCTTCTTCTTCCTCTTCCTCTTCCTCTTCCGTCTCTTCCTCAACTCGAGGTAGGCTTCGTGTCGAGGCACGGCGGCGGAGGAAGTCGGCCAAGGGTGAGCTTGATCCTCGACGGTCCAGGTCCCTCAAAGTCTCTCGCTCTCGCTCTTCAGCTGGCTCGTAAAAATTCGAGCGAGGCCCTTGCGTGCGTTCCTGTGCAAGCTCCGAAGTATCCAGCGCATCTATATCTTTCATCAGCTCCGAGGTAGCTGGGATTCCCTGTACCTGGGTATCGAGGCCAGAAGTGACAGGTTCTGTAACGGTCCTAGATTGTGCTTCCTCAGGCTTCAGTTCTCGACCAAAAATGGGACTCTCCGGAGAGTCTGACCTGGTTTCTATAGCTTCCCTGGCATGCTGATCGTCCGGGACAGTTTCCTCGGCAGCGTTTGCCGGTGTGACCTCTAGCTTGTCCTCCTTTTCGGCATTCGGCACATCCCACAAGTCGCCAGTGTCTCTGTCTAATCTTTCACCATCACTTACAGCCTCATCGAGAGCCTTGCGGTCATGTCCCTCCCACAGTAATGGGCCGCCAAACAAAGCATCCCCTTGTGTCGTTCTTTTGTCGACATACTTTTGGTTCTTCGTTTTTCCCTTACCATTGGCCGTAGAACCATCCCACCGATCTGCGAGAACCGTAACTCCTCCGGACAGGTCATTGGCAGTAGCTATAACTGCAGCATCTCTTTCAGTATGATCCTGCTCTTTCACGGTGTCCTCGTTGGCTTTGGCGATCTCCTTAGACTTACTAGGTCGAGCTTCCATAAGAGATGCTGCAAGTTCTCGGGTGGGCGAAACGTCCCTGAGTCCGGCATTGTCCACCACAGTGGCTTCAGCAATCTCCGGTTGAGTAACTTCTTGCTTTGCAGGTTGGGTCTCAAAATATGACAAAGCCATCTCTAGACGAGGTGTCATGACTGGGTGATCACTTTTCTCCACGATGTATCCTTGATCTTCAGCCTGCTCGGTCCCTGGATGCATGGGCTGCTCCAAATACGAAGCTGCAATCTCTCGAGCAATCAAAGGAGCGTCGGCAGCTTGGACCTGGTTGTCTAGGATTATTTTAGGACTGGAAAAAGTGATTGCTTCGCTTTGACTTGTGTCTTCCAGATATGAAGCAGCAAATTCACGTGTAGCCGATATGGGCTTGGGAATGACAGCGTCGTCCAAGAATGACTCGACCCTTGCCCTCTTTCCTGGCTGCGCTGATTGATCGAAAGGCTGTTCATGCTCTATGTGACTGCTCAATTTTGCAGGTGACAGATCGACATTGACAGTTGGAAGGAGGCCAGGAGGTGGCGCGTTTCGTCTCACTGGCTCGACACTTTCTTCGGAGGTCAAAGGTGCCGGTGAACCTGACTCTTTGACGGTCTGTTTAGACGCGAGGAGGCCATTGTCGACGACATGAATGCTGGTCTCGAGCTCTTCGTGCAGAATTGACTCAGAGACTGGAGCCTGGTCTTCAGAAGTCTCAATATTGTCGCCTCGACTTCCCTGTAGATTTACGTCTTGTTCAACTGGCGTCTGAGTTCCCGAGGCCGGGTCGGAATCGGCCAAGGCAGCGGCTTTCTTCTTTTTCTGATCCTTTTTGGACTTTGGCGTCGTGAAATCAGGCCAGTCGTCATTAGCCGGTGTAGTAGGCGTTGCTTCCTCAATGGCAGGGTGCTCCACAATCATTGGGCTCGACGTTTCAATAGCGGTGGCAGGCACAGAAGGCATCAGCTCCTCAGTGACGGGAGGATCAATGATCATCGGTCTGCTTGTCTCAATGGCGATATCACCACGGGCCTCGGCCAGGGGTGCATCTTCAATGTTAGGAGTTTGGATCCTAGAAGGCGGCTCCGAGTTGAACTGGACAGCGGACTTCCTTTTCTTGTCCTCCTTTGACTGCTTGGGCGAGACACCCGGCCAGTCATCTTGAACAGGTGCGCTGGGTTCCCGCTCTTCCTTGACTACAGTGCCGCCAATTTCAAGTTGTAGAGGCGGCTCAGACATTGGCAAGGCTTCACCCATATCACGTGAGGTAGGCTCTTCGACCAGCGGCGTTTGAGTTCCTGACGCAGTCTCTGAGTCGAATTGAAACCACGAACTGAACCACGAATTGCGCTTTTTCTTGTCTTGCTTTGGCTTCTTCTGAGTAACTGGGAAGATACCTTCCTCAACCTCTTTAGAGACTGAAGGTTTATTTTCAATGGGTTGTTCGCTCGATAAAACGGTGTGCTGTTCACTTGAAATCACGGGTCCTGTATGACCTGTGGGGACTTCAGCCAGCTGACTCGGGGTTTCAGTCGACTGCGTGGGCAACGAGGGAGATTCCTCCACAAGTAAGTTGGGCATATGGGTTTCTTCGGTGACAGGCTCGATCTCCTTCGGAACCCCAGACAGTGACTGATCCTCAGACTGACCCCGGCTTGGGGCAATCTGATCGTGGATCACATCGATAGATTCGAGAGCTTGTGCCTTCTCATCCTTCTTAGATTTCTTGAGAGGGAAATCTGGAAACACAGTAGAGTCCTCCTGTGGAGCGTCAACAGGCACATTTGCACTCCGTTCCAGGGGTTCAACTTGGGCTAGAGCCTCTGCTTGGGGCAAGTCGTTCTCTACCAGCGTGCTGGGTAGAATATCTTGAGGAAGGTCGATGATGTCACTAGCTTTTGCATCCTCAGAACTGGTCAACTCAAGCCCTTGACTCTGCGTGGTCTGAGATGTGGATTCATGTGGTATTATCGGCACCACGCCGGCTTCGTCATGGAGTGGCGTTGGCAATAGCTCTCCTCCGCCATCCTTATCTGGGATCTGCTCTCCGATGTCAAGCTCGCAGGCCTCTGGAACAATAGTCTCGGCGGCAAGTGTCTCAGACACTTGACTTGAAGAAGCACCAGCTGATTCTTCTGGCTGCACAGAAAGCGGCAAGCTGAGCTCCTTCTGTTGGTCAATCAAGACCTCGGGCTCTGGCTTGGCCAAATTTGCCTTCTTTGCCTTGCGTTGGGCTTTCTTTGATTTCTTGCTCGAGACAAAGTCGGTGAACATTCCAACCGACTTTTCGCCTTCGTTCAGTGCAGGCATATCTTCTTGCGCCTGCTCGGCTACACTTAGTCGGTACTCGGATGGAAGGACCACATCCGTTGCCGATTGTTCGGGTGGTTGTAGCTCCTCCACCGAAGTCGCAACAGACTCGGGTTCCCAGTCCTCAGGAGCTTGACTTGCGCGCTTCTTCTTCCTATCCTTCTTGGACTTTTTTCTGGACACAAATTCAGGTAATGCATCATCCACGTCTCCATCCTTCGGGGTGGCAGTAGGACCGGCAATCAGCTCGCTTTTCATTGGAAGAGATTCTTCAACCGAAGCTTCCCCTGCCAGTTTGCTGTCCAGTGAGAGAGATTCTTCAGTAAGAACATTCCCGGTCGGTTGGCTTTCCAATGGAATGGATTCTTCGATTACAGGTCGCCCAATCGGTCCAGCTTGCAAAAGTAGGGGCTCTGCTGTTAGAATTTCCCCAGTTGATGTTAGTTGAGCTGAGATGACTTCCTCCGGCTGGGTCGCAACGACCGTCTCTGGCTCCAAGTCAAACAGACTCCCCTGCTTCTCCTTTTTGTCCTTTTTTGACTTCTTGCTTGAGACGACTTCAGGAAACAAGTCATCCAGCGTTTCGTCCCTTGAAGCGGGAAGACTGTCTTCAACTAATTCGTCTCCACGCGGAATGGACTTCTCGGGAGACACTGAGTCATTCGAGGTAGGCAGAATTGGCTGAGGCTCCTCCGCTGTGGTTGCGACGTGACTTGGCTCCCAGTCGTCCTGAACCTGGGGCTCGTACTGCGGAATGTCTCGATCAACTGGTGGAAGTTGGTCAGATTCTGCTGGCAAGATTTGCTCCTCAGAAATGGAAGGGGCGATGATTTCCGGAGCTTGGATTGGATCAATCCCTGATCGGTTCGAAACGGTTGAATCTGGTATATGCAGTTGTTCTGATTCTTGCGACAGAACTTCCTCATTTGAGGCAAAAAGAACAGCGTCTTCTTGTGGCTCAAGGGTATCTCTCGTTGGCTCGCCCAGCGCCTGGATTGACGTGGCCTGTCCAAGAGGAAGCTGCTCCTTTTCAATGTTTTCTAGCTCGAGCAATCCAGGAGCTAGGGCAGCAACTCCAATAGTAGGCTCAACAACTGCTGGCTGCGTTTGAGTCAAGGAGGCTTCGGCCACAGAGACGTTGTTCTGCGTGCCTAGATTGGGGAAGTCGGCAAGCTCTTGATCTTTGGAGCTCTCGATTGGGATCTGATCACTAGGCGAATTGACTACGTTGTTGGCATTGTCCGGGAGACCAGGCGTCTCAACCGGAAATGGTTCACTCGGCAAATCGAACGAGTCTTTGGAGCTCTCCAGGAGAGCAGCAGTTTCAAGCGGGACGCCTTGACTCGGCATATCGACGTCTTTGAAGCTCTCCTGAACAACAGGAGTCTCAATTGAAGCCTGTTCGCTCGGCATGTCGACACTAATGCCCGTGGACTCTTCAACCACTGGGGTTGAGGGCTGCTCGGTTTGAACGTCGTCTTCCCAGATATTGATACCCTTTTTGTCCCTCTTAGAATTCTTGACTGAGGTGGATAAGTCGCCCAGGTCCTGGTCTTTCCGGGCGTCGGCAGGAGTCAATAGTTCCGCCGCGGCTTGCTCGCTAGCTGTGGCTGCAACGGGGGGCTCAACGGGCGTCTCGATCGACTCTTGGGGCAAGTCATCTACCAATGTGCCGGCTCGCTTTCTTTTCTCGTCTTTATTAGACTTCTTGGTGGAGAATTGAGGTTCATCGAGAAGGGGCTGGGTTTCTGCCATAACGGGCTGAACTTCCTCGACAGGGGTTTGGACTCCCCCGGCAGTAGGCTGAGGCTCGTTGACAATAGGTGCCGAGTCTTCAACGAGGCTCACTGGCTCTTCCACAACTCGCTTCAAGCTTGGCTCAAAGACATCCACGACTTGACTCATCAAAAGATCAGGCTGTTGGCTTTCCGAAACAGAAGGAGATGGTTCATCACTGGGCGAAAAAGCCGGATCATCAGAAACGACTTGACTTGTACCCTTCTTCTTTTTCTTCTTGTCTTTCTTGGACTTGGGCGCTGCAAAGAATTCCAAAGGCTGCTCTTCCAGAAGAGGAGGCCCCGGTGCAGATGCCGGCTCAGGAAGCGGGTTTTCAACAGGCTCCTCGATAGGCGGAACCATGGATGTTGGCAGAACTGGCTGGTCAGAAAGGCTTACGGGTTCAACCTGCGTGGGTACGTCGAGGGGGCCTTCTTTGGCCTCGATCAACTGGGTCTCTGTGACAGGCTCATCTGAGATTATGGGGTTATCCAAGAGTTGACTTTGCTGCTCGGTTTCCTCGACAGGCTGGTGTGAAATAGTTGGAATATCCATCGGTTCATCTGGACTCTGTGATACTGGTTCAACAAGTAGCTGATGCTGTTGACTTGAAAGTTCTGGGCCAACGTCAAGCGGTTGTTCAACTGGTACCTCAGGTGTATCAAGAACGTCCTGCAGGATCGACGAGGTCAAATCTGCGGATGGCTTCAGGATGGCAGGGAGCGTCACAGACCGTTCCACGATTGATTCCTCTGCGGGAACCTGAGGAGACTGCAAGTCTAGGATTTGGCTGGCTTCCTTCCCCTTCTTGTTTTTCTTGGACTCTTTGGCTGGCAATCCGCATTCGTCCTCGGCAGGCTCAGATGGCTGTTTCAACATGGTTGTCGATGGCTCAATGTCTTGTGAAGGAACTTCTGTAGGCGGCTCATCGGTGAAGGCATCCGCGGGAGGTGTCAACGGCCGCTCAACAGCTGGTACTTCCGAAGAATTTTGTGCTACTTCGGCATCTTGAGTTTGGCTGCCTTTCTTGTCCTTCTTTGACTTCTTTGGAGAAAGTCCCCATTCGTCTTCTGCCACCTCTGACAGTTGTGGAGGTGCGGTCGTTGACTGCTCAATGTCTCGCAAGCTGGTAGCGGGAGTCAACGGTCCAGGTGGCTGTTCAGGCGCGATGGTTGGCTGCTCAACACCTTGCGGGCTAGCAGGGGGAATCTCGGCGGCTGGCTCGTCGCTAACGACAGCAGCAGGCGGCGTCGTCGTCATCGGTCTGTCGAGAAGCAGCTCTTCAGAGAGAACCGGAGTTGGCTCGGCGTCTTGAACTAGGCTGCTTCGCTTCGCCTTTGTCTTGTCCTTCTTTGACTTCTTGGTCGGAAAGCTAGCAAAATCATCGTCTTCCGGCTTTTGGTCTTCCACGATGACCTGCGCCGGCTCATCTGTCAATGGGAAATCCGGCAAACTCTGCTCTGGCTGCAGCATCTCCTGCGAAATGTCTACTGAGGGTTCGATAATCTCAGGCACGGTATTGCTAGGTAGTATATCTTCCTGCGGCGTTGCGATTTCTGAAGCGGGCTCAGAAATGTCTTCACCCTTGCCTTTGCGCTTCTTCTTCTCTTTATTTTTCTTCTTGACAACTATGGGAAATTCTTCCTCTGTAGACACGGGCAACGTGTCTTGGCTGGCTGGGATTTCAACTTGCGGCTCGTTCGTCACGATAAGTTCACTTGACGCCTTGGGCTGATCTTGCTGCAAGTCATTAGCAGGCTGTTGCGACCCCGTATGTGACTCAACCAAATTTTGTGAGGCATCGGTACCTGCCTCGGGCAAGGGTCCGGCCAAATCGCAACTTCCTACTTCTGGAATGGCACTAGTGTCCACCTCTGGACTGACAATTGGAGGCGAGATTTCATCAGTACGCAAGTCGTGTTGAGGCTCATCCAAAGCCGTTGAATTTGCCAAGAGTCCAGACTGAACTTCAGACTGACTCAGTGAATCACTTGGCGGGCTGGTGATGCCCAGCTCTTTTTGTTTCAATGAGCGATACTCAGTCTTATCAGTCACAACAGGCTCAGAGATTTCCTCCTGAGCTTCTGTCGGTGGGCCCAAAGAACCCTCCAGCGGCGAGTCGAAAATGACGCTCTTGCGCTTCTTTTTGTCCTTCTTTGACTTCTTGGGGCCGAGAGGGAGGCTTGCTTCGTGTCCTTCTTCAACTTGGGGAGCCTCGGCAGTCGCTAAATCAGCTTCTTGAGCCGGCTCTGGCTGAATGTCGCCGGGTTCTGGCATGCCCTCGCTCTCCGTGGTCAAACCACTTTGCCGTTTCTTGTTCTTCTTGGAGTCCTCCGACCTGGTATGCCAGAGGTCGTCCGCCTCTTCTGGGTCTACGGCTGGTTCATCGAGACGCTGAGCCTCGATGATAGTGGGTGTGATTTCCAAAGGCAACTCAACATCTATGGGGGTCTCCTCAGAAGTCTGCGGGATTTCTCTTTCTTGCAAAGACTCGCTGATTTCCTCATCGGCCTGTAGCGATCCACGCTTCTCGTCTTTCTTGGACTTATTCTTGCTGCTAGTGGCCTCAAATTCAGGCTCAATCGGTGTCTGCTCCTTGGCCTCAACATTACCATCCCAGCTGGTCTGTGTGGCGGGTTGAATAGTGGCATCTAGTTGCGATTCGATGGGCACGTCACCGCCTCCCGCAATTGGCGGTTCTTCCAATGGTAATGAGGATTCGCCCAGTTCGTCTCCAGTGGACAATTCGGACACCTGATTCTTTTTCTTCGCCTTCTTGCCCTTCTTTCCAGATCTCACAGGCAGGTCCCACACATCATCCGCTGTAGCTTCGGTTGGTTCCAGTGATGGTACCAGTGGGGTATCAACATAACTCGGCTGCTCAATCGGCTGCTCCCCCAGATCATCGCTCCGGGAAAAAGCTTCCTCGGCAAGGTTGGTGGGCTCATTCGGAAGCTCCGGATTAGGCTCATAGGCTTCCGGAGCCTTTTCTCCCTTCTTCTTGTCCTTCTTTCCCATCTTACGATGAGGTTCTTGCGTCAAGTCCATGGACTCGTTGGGATCCGCGACGACATTTTTTTCAGAAGCGACATCGATTTCCCCAGGAACGTCACTGGAAGATTTGTCTTGAGTTGCCACAGGTGGTTGGGATGACTGGTCATCCCCAGAACTGACCCCCCTGTCGGTGTTTGGGAGTGGGTCCCAGAGTGGATCACCCTCCCCGGCCTTGAGCTGGGTTTGCTCTTCACCGCTCGATTCCCTGGGCTGCGATGGAGTCTCTTCCACAATTGTGGACAGCGTGGTTTCTGGTGATTCGATGAGGCTCAAAATGGAGCTGTCAGGGCGCACCTCGGTTTGCGTTATGCCAGGGTCTTCTCCAGCCTCGACCGCCTGCGGTACGTTCGGCAGTCCACCCACCATCTCAGATTCCACTTTATCTTGCGTCAACTGCAGTTCTTCCGAGATCGAGAATGGCTCAAGCTTTGAATCTGGCTCAATTGACGATGAAGAGCTCTCGGGCCGCACATCTGGGTCCTCGGAGGCAGCTGCCAAAATTGCCGATGTAGACTGGGAATCTTGCTGGGATGTGGGCAATAGTTGGTCCAAGTTTCCACGAGTTGTTAAATCTTCAATTGATGTAACGGCCACTTGATTCTCACTAGGTAGGTCTTGCATTTCCTTCGCAATGTACTCGCCTTGTGTTTTGGCCAAGGGCATGGGTTCCACTTCGGGCTCCAAGACTTGCTTCTTCTTTCCCTTCTGCTTCTTGCTCTTCTTGGAAGCCAACTCGGGTTCCAATGCAACTGTACCTACGGCTGCTTGCTGAATATCCTCTGTGGTATCTTGTGACAGACTTTCGGGCTCGACAATTGTGTCCAGGTGTGAAGAAATGATGTCTGGAATTGCGGTCACTACATGTTCTGTGGCCTCGGGCTCCATGGGCGTGGCTGGAGCAGAGGATTGCTCCTCGAACTCCATTAAATCCAGTTGCTTGCCCTTTTTCTTCTTCCTTTGGCTTTTCTTGGACATGCTAGAAGAAAGTTCAGGGGTTGGAACCTCAACCATCTCTTCTAGAACGGCACTCTCTGTTCGTTCGTTGGAAGAAACGGTCTCGGACATCTGAACTGGGGCTTGTGCGATGAGCAACTCTTGAGAACTGGAAACAGTGTGCTCGATAGTAGGAATCATCTCGATATTCTGAAACGGATGTCCTTCGGCGACCAAATCCAGAGAATCGGATACAGGTGGCTCAATGGAAGGATTGGTCTCCGGGACTAGTTCGAAGTGTAAGTCTTGAGAACTTGATCCAGTTGGGCCGACAGGAGAACTGGTCTCCATTTTATCAGTCGGAGCTACTTCGCTGGGCAAGACTTCTGATGCAACTGGCTCTACCAAGCGCACAGCCTCTCCGGCTGTCTGAGTCGGAACTCCTGCGACAGACAAGTCTTGGGAACTTGATGCAGTTGGCTCAAGAGAAGCAACGGTCTCAGCCGTAGGACCTGAGGCTCCCTCAATGGGCAAATCATGAGAAGCAACGGTCTCAGCCGTAGTATCTGAGGCTCCCTCAATGGGCAAATCATGAGAAGCAGGAACAGTTGACTCATTCAAGGGGATGTTCTTTTCGATAGCCGGAATCGGGGCTTCTTCCATAAGCAATTCCTGAGAAGTTGGAACAATTGACTCGATCAAGGGGATGTCATCGACAACCTGAACTGGAGCTTTTTGGACAGATGCTTCGACAGGTGCTACCACGGGCAAGTCTTGAGAACTAGATCCCGCGGACTCCAATTCAGGCTCCAATGCAAGAGACTTTCGATCATTCTGCCTCTTCTTGCCCTTCTTGCTTTTCTTGGAAGATGGGCTGACTGGTGGTTCGGCAGTTGGTAGCTCAGGCTCCTGTTGCACAATCAAAGATCCTGGTAGTTCGGTCTCCTGCAGCGCATCAGAGGATCCTAATGGCTCGTCCTGGAGCTGAAGACCCAAGGTCTTAGAAACAGCAGGCGAACTCTCCACGGCTTCAGATTGAGGCTCGGGCTCCCAACTCACAGACTTGTTCCTTTTCTTGTTCTTGGAGCTGGCCGCCGGAGCAAGTTCTTCGACAACGGCCTCTGGAGACGGTTCAAAGACTTGCTCCGGACAAACCTGGGGGATGATGTCATTGCTTGGAACAGAGGCCGAGTCACCCAGATCGTGGCTTAATTCGGTCTGCTCCTGGATAATAGGGGTTTCGTTGCTTGGCACAACAGTAGGTTCTGCCAAATCGCCCTTCAAGTCGAATCGTTCCTGGATATAGGGGATGTCGTTGCTTGGAACAGCGGAAGGCTGATCCTGAAAAAGGGTGGTATCGTCGTTAGGAACGAGAACTGAGACTTCGTCCGCTTCCATTGATTTCCTTTTGTTTCCCTTCTTGGAGCTGGTAGCCGGGGCAAACTCATCGACGACAGCCTCCGTAGGCTCAAGAGCTGGTTTGGCAAGATCCCTGATCAAGCCAGGCTGTTCCTGTACAAGAGGGGCGTCATCATTCGAGACAACGACTGGCTTTATCATGTCATGACTCAAGTTGAGCCGTTCCTGAACTGGATGGATATCATCGCTTGGAGAAGAAACCGGGACCTTATCCAATGTAGGTTGAGGTTCTAGTTCCCAAGAGATCTGAGCTTTCTTGCCCTTCTTCTTACTCTTCTTGGGACTTGTCGACAAGGTAGACTCGTCGACAAGCGGGGTTGGAGTCTCAAGGGCAAATGTTGGCAGATCGCGACTCAAGACAGGCTGTTCCTGAGCTTGAGGGATGGCCTTGCTGAGGACAGAACCCGGGACGACGTCTTTGACTTCAGTTGACTTCCCCTTCTTCGATTTATTGGACGACGCAAGGCTGGATTTTGATGATGGGCCGTCCTCTTTCGGAAGACTTACAGAACGTTGAGGCCCCTCGAGGGATTTTGAGGTTGCGAGATTGCCTTCTCGGATGGGTGTTTCAGTGTCCAATTGGGCCTCCGTCGCCAGTGCATTCTTCTCATCATCACCACAGTCATGGAGCAGAGCATCGGCCATTAGCCCACCAGCGGCCACACCAGCCATGGCTGCTAAGACGGACGAGCCCCCAATCTTGTCGCCTCGGGAACGTGTAGAAGAACCCTCAAGGGACTCCTGAGCACTCCTTGGAAGATCTATGGCAGCTGGTTGCTCAACCAAGTACTGCTGCAAGCTATCAGGCAGCGGAGGCAAAGCCGACGTCCCCAGCGGCCCCTTCTCCAACTCGTCGTCCCAAACGTGGGATGTTGACAATCTTAAAACATCGTCTGAGGGTTGACGCATAACGTCAGCCTGCGGCGTCGCCTGGTGATAATGGGGCAGGTATTCTGTGGGGACTGAATCTGCCAGAGCGGCCGGGATATCGAGCTGCAGTGGATCCGTGGATATGCTGCGATTCCGTTCGCCATGCTGCAAGCCTTCATGCTGGCTCGCAAAATAATTCTCGTGCGAAGTGCGCGGGGAGGGTCTACTGGGTAGATTTTCCTCCGGTCCTGCAAGGTAGGAAGAGGAGGAACCGCGAGAAGTCCTCTCGACCAACAATAGTGGCTTGAAATCCTTGGTGCTGTCCCAGGAAATCGGGCGACGACGTCTTGTCGTGCTGCCTAGCTCGACTTGATCTCCTATCGGAGACCCTACGGGTGAAGACCTGTGCAAGTCGGTGTTCGGGGAGTTTTCCGCATGACTCTGCTCAAATTTCACCTTGTCAGCCGGCTTTGGCGAGGCCGGGCTGGAGCGCTGCCCCATAAGGAACTGAATCGGAATGGCGCTCTGGCTGGGCGACTTCATTGGCGTCTCGAACGCACTACGGCGCCGGACATGAGTGGCTTTGGTGGGTTGCTTGACGAGCATATCTCTCCACAGCTGCCGCTCGCGCTCGGGTGTCTCGGGCCGACTGTCCGGCAGAGGGGGAAATTCACCAGTCTCGGAGGTTGAGGTGGGAGAACCAGGGGTACTGGGTGGCAATGGTAATAGGTCGCCATACTGTGGGTCTATGGCAGGTCGGATTTCCCTCTGCACGATCTCGGGGTCGATGACGTCCGAGACCCTGCATAAGGGAGGAGTAGTAGGAATACTGATGACTTCCTTTTCCAAAGGAGAGTCGGTGGCCTTCTGGCAGGACGGCTGGGATGTATGAGCAACCACAGCAGCACCCGCCATGCCGGCACCCGCGCCAAGGGTGCCGGCATTACCTAAAAAAGAATTCTTCTTGTCCTCCTTGTTGTCAGATTTGCGCAATCCGTCTTTATCCTTTTCGTCGATTAAGCCTATCGACGACTTGAAACGGTCGAAAAAGCCAGAACCAGAGCTGTTCCCCTTCTCCTTATCTTTGTCTTTGTCTTTACTACTCTTCCGGGTATTGCCACTGGCAGCAGAGGCAGCAGAAACAGCTGGCTTGGCATCACCATGGTCATCGTGCCCATGTCGTCTTTTGCTTCCGTTGGAGCGATGGTCGTCGACGCGGGTTGGAGCAGACACAGCCGAGCTATCGTTATTCCGGAAGTCGAGAGGATCAGGCTCCCTATCCGGAGGCTCGGCTTCGCCTTGGGGGTCCTCATCAGGAAAACCCCCCGAAGCGTCGCTGCATCGCTCTTCCTTCCTGCTTCTTCTTTCAGAAACTGGGGAATTGCCGAGTTCTGACCCGTGCGTTGACCAGGACGAATCAGTGTAGGAGTCACGTTTCGACTTCCTCCTGGAGCTTGTGGTGGAAACCTCGGATGGGGCGTCGTAGACATCAGAGTCCCGCTTTGACTTCTTCTTCTTCTTCTTCTTGGACTTCTTGGGTAAGTCTACTTCCTCGTCCGGGGCAGCGCTCCTCTCAATCCGCATGTCATTAAACGAGTCAGTCATCTCTCTTGGTGTATCTGACCAATCGTCGTCGTCAGGGAGAGGGATACGCGAAGGAGAACCATATGTAGCTGAGTCCCGCCTAGTCTTCTTTAACATCTTTGGCGAATCCCACTCATCAACGGTTTCAGAGGCCGGCGCGGTGGTGAAGTCTTCCATGGTGTCACGCTTCTTACTTGGCGGTTCCGACACTTCTGAAGTTGCCGCTGACCATGTCGTATCGGTGGCAATTGAGTCCCGTTTGGCCTTCTCTTTGCCCTTCTTGGACAACCCCCACTCATCCTCCAGTACGGGGGCCGTGTCAGCTACGGTCTTCCAAGAGCTTTCACCAGATAGCTGAGATGGTACGGGCGGAGAAGGCAAGTCGTAGGTCACGTAACCATGCTTGGATTTCTCCTTGTCTTTTAACATGGCGTGCCACTCGTCACCTGGCGTAGGAACAGGGCTCTCCACAATCTTTCCGGACGCATCCACAAACGCTTCAGAAGGCTTGGGCTCGTGCTTCGACTTGTCCTTGCTCTTCTCCGGCACGTCCCACTGGTCATGAGGTGAAGGGGCAGAATGCATATTGTTGGCTGCAATCCTTCCAAAATCGTCCACAATTATCTCCTCCGGCGCCGACCCGGAAGGAGAGTCGTATCTCTCAGGTGAGTCGTGAACACCCGGCTCAATATTTGACGTTTGCTCGGAGATGTTTCTTTCATTTCTAGACCGTGCCGGCATAACCAATGGAGCCCGTGAGGCATATTCTGGGAAGGACTCTTTAGGATTATCCACACCATCAAGCTTTTCGGGTTCCCCATGGATGATGACTGCCTTCTTCTTGTCCTTCTTGGATTTCTTCTTCTTGGAAGAGGTGTCGTCCCTCTCTTCAACGGCAACGGGGTTTTTGGGCGGCAGCTCTCTGGAGGAAGCGATCTCGACTACTTCATCGGCCTGTCGCGAATATGCTTTGGCGGCCTTGTCTCGCTTCTTCTGCTCCTTTTTGCTGAGATTGGTAGGGAAAGTCGACTCCATGTCTTTAACAACCGAGCGGAAATCATCAGCAGGCTTCTCCTCAAAACCCTTCATCTCCGACATGTTAATGCCTCTTCGTTCAGCCGTCGGGTCAAGCGTCTTCGACTCTTTGTTTATAGGCTCGATGTCGTAAGTCAATTCATACTCCTTAATGACCTTGCGGAAAGCCTCGGTAGACTCATCCACCTTGGGCGCTGCAATCTTGATCTCCGACTTGTCCATGCTGTCTTGTTTGGCGGCCTTGTCGAGCTTATCCATCTCATTCTTGCTCAACTTGGAGTATATCTCCGACTCGCCCGTCGGCACATCCTTCTCATCTGAGAGAGTCTCGGGAGTTTCACCAATATGGTAACTGCGACTCGGACTAGCCTTGGAACTTACCTTTATATCAGATGGACTGCCGGAATCATATATGCCCAAGTCGCTCACGGTCTCAGCAAAAGGGCTGTGGTATGCACTACTGATGGTGGCTGACCCCGGAGGAGAGTCACGTCTATGATACTTGGCATCGTCGATGACAATGTTGGGATCAAATCCGCTGTCTTGAAGCCCCGCAGCCACGGTGGCAGTGAAATCGGGATCCTCGGCAAAAGCGCCTGGCATTTGAGGACTTCTTGGACTGGGCGGCTTGGGACCAGGGACCGGTGGCTCCTCTCTGATCTCATCAAATGAAGCAGAAGACCCGCGTTTGCCCCGTGATAAATCTCGGGACTTTCTCGACTTGTTGGAAGCAGAGTCCGATGTAGTCGAAGCAGCAGCGGCCGCGCCAGCTCCTCCGATGGCGGTTGCAATGATGCCCCATCCACTCTTCTTGCCAGACCTTTTGGGGGTCTTAGCTGGTGTCACAACCTTGGCACCAGAGTATTCATTGTCATCTCGCTCGGGGCTTTCCACGACGTAGTGCTTCGTGGAATTTTCACCCCAGCTGACTGCCTTGGACGATGTTGATGGTGACTGGACAATGTCGCCTCGGGGTCCAATCACCACATCAGGGACGGACCTGGAGCTGTCGCCTGCACTCTTCTTCTTGGGCTCTGGCACACGCTGGTCTTTGGCCTCCTCCCGCTGCTGCTCTGATGGCACAGGTGTGGCAACAGGAGTCGGGTGCACAAGGTTTAGCATGGGTCGATGCCCATCAGTCGAGGGGTCTCTGACGGGCCGGCGCGGGGCCTGGAAGCGTCTCAGTTCCCTCGGCACCATGATGTTATCGATACGAACATCAGCGTTAGGTCCGTCATATGGACCCTTGCCCTTGGGCTCGTCCTGTTGTGGAGGGGGAACAATCTCAATGACTGGTTCGTGGTCTTCCTTCCACCTGTCCACGACTGAGGTTTCAGGCGACGCACTACGTGAGCGCTCTTCAGCAGCCTTACGAGCGACCAGTTGCTCGCGGTAGTATCGATCCGCTTCTTCCTGGATCTCGTCTCTCGTGGGTGACTTTTGGCGGGACCTGTTTCGCGAGGTTGAGTCCCCGCCACGACTACGGTTGCGACCACGATGCTCCTCGGCTACCAAAGCGCCAGTAGCGGCGGCAAGGGCCGCTGCCTCTATTGGCGCCGTCGCGTGCTTGGTGGATTCGTATATGTCCTTGGCGTTACGAACCTCGCGTTCGAATGAGTCTCGGCGGCTCATCCTTTCTGACGCGCTGGTGTCATCGGGTTTGGACTCAAAGCGGGCGAAGTCGGGTTCTCGGTCCACGGTTACCACGTTGGGTGTCAGGGGCCGCTTTGGTGTGTTGTAGATAGGCGTCTGGAAGGCATCGTCCTCCACCTGGAACTGAAAGGGGTCAATGGGACGTTCTGCAGGTGGGAAACTGGGGTCCTCTACACGACGATACTCCTCCATATCCTTGGTTTGGCTGAACCGCTTGTCGTCGCTGCGCTCCAATTTGGGCGCGTCTTCCTTCCGCTCATCCTTTGGTCGATCCCGGGAATCGCGTTCATAGGCGGAGCCATCATCCCGATATTTGGCGTGGCGTCGTTTTTCCCGCTCGTACTCGCGGTCTGTCTTGGAATTCTTTCCATCCTCGGTTTGGTCTTGGGTTTCACGTGAGTAAGTAGAAGAGGCATCATCCCGGTGTTTATCGCGACGCCGCCTTTCCCCTTCATCATCACGCCCCAACTCCTTGTCCTTCTCCCGCCGTCTCTCGTCTCTGCTCCTACGTTTCTCAGCTCGCTCGTCAACAGGTTGGGCATCTGACCGCTTTGATCGGCGCTTCCCATCACTTTCGTGGCGACCCTCGAGGTCACGGTCATCTTTATGTTCGGACAAGGCACTGGCCAGCGCAGCCCCAGCAAAGCCGGCGACTGCAGCTCCGACGAGGGTTTTTCCAGATGATGATGATCGCCGTGAGTACTTGGTATCAGGCTCGACCGCATCAAATACTTTACTAGAGACTGGCGCGATGGGCTTGGGCTGCTGAATTGGAAGTGGTGCAGGTCGAGATCGAGAAGACTCCTGCTGAGCTGAGACTATCGAGCCTCGGCCAGCGTCGAACCGCGTAGGGTCTGACGTGGGAACCGGATACACTGTCCGAAGTTGACCACTCTCAAGGGACACGTTTTCACTTGGGGCAATGGAAGGTTCGTACCCATCTCCTGTTGTCTTGCGGTCAACTTTTTCAAAGCCACAAGGAGTCTGGACGTGGCCACGCAGGGAGTTAACGGGTCCAAAAAGTCGCGGATCGACTAAAGAAGGCTTTCGGTTGAGCGTCCTCTCAGTGTTTAGTTGATGGCCGTATTCACTTGAATTGCTGATGTGAATTGGCTTGTTGGCATCAGTTTGCAAGTGAGTTGTAGACCCATAGGCCAAGCTGGCATCGCTGTCCTCACTGCTGGACTCATCGCCCGACGCAGACTCCCACTCCGAGTCGTCCGAAGAGTATTTGCGGCTGTGTTTGGAGGCGCCGATGCCTCGGTCGAGGCGGTCGCCTCCCGAGTTGTTGCGGTGAAAGTGGCTTAAAGCCGCAGCTGCACCGACAAGCTGGGACGGCCGAACCCTGCCCGCAGCTCTGAAGTCCTCATTGTTTTGCTTCCGCGCAATCTCGGATAGCTTCCTCCCAATCTCACGAATTTCTTCGTCCGTCTCCCCACGCTTTGGCAACGGAGGCCTCTCGTGGTCGCTCACGTCTTGGCGCAGCCGCTGGTCAGACGGAGAGTGGAGGTCGCGACTTCTCCGACGGTCACGGTCGATGTAGCCCTTTCCATAGGCAAGGTCCGAGTTGAGCGAAGAGGAAGAGGAGTTGCTGAATCGAATCAGGCGACGGGATCGTTTCTTTCGTACGCGGCGATGATGCTTTTGTTCAGAGCTCGAGAAGAAGGTGCGGAAGCCAAACCTCTTAGGCTTCTCTCGGGAGATATTAAGTAGTGAAGAAGATGTAGATGAATAAGAAGATGATGAAGATGAACTGGAGCTCGAGCTCGAAAGCACACGCAATTGTCTGTTGTTGTTGGGTTCGTTGGGTATATCGTACGGCGCCGTCATTGGAATGTGCTGACTCTGGAGCTCATGCTCTCTCGAGTCACGCCTCTCTTTGCGCCGCCGACGCGAGCTTTGCGGGCTGCGCCGGCGATGATGCTCCCGAGACATCATCTTGACAGCTTGATTTTTTTGCTGCTCTCGTCCATTCGAGGCGCTGTCAACCGACGTAAGGAGCCTATTGTGTATTTGAAAAAGAACGTGTAGTGACGAAAGTACTGTCAACCTCAAATGTTTTGTTTGGGTGCGGCACCAACCGTCGGGCCCACACAACTTGGGAGCGCCTACTAAGAGGTGGCTGGGGTCCTCGTCCAGACTACCAGACTACCAGACTACCAGGGTATTTCAGCTCCCAAGGTTCTCAGCCGTAGTAAAGTTGGACTTGGGGGACTTGGGTGCCCACCTTCATCCGTTTTTGATATCAGATGCGTCCCGTGGTTGGCTTGCAGAACCGCCACGTCGCTGCGTTATCCTAGTTGCCACTTCTATCTTGAAAGATTGTACCACGATATCCCCCATGTCGAATCTCCGAATCTCAAAATCGGATATGGATATTTATCGCGATTGCAGCGCTGATGAATCAAAAAAGGCGAAGATGCATCCGACTGAACGTGTCCCACTTAGGACGCTAACTACCTGCGAAAGAAAAATCGTTGTGTCTGAGTCCGTGACGCACTTCGTTTCCGGACCTATCAGCACATCTAGATCCGTAACCCAATATCTTTTCCTCTAAGCTAGCCGGATTCGATTGAACTAGACTGCCTAATCGTGTCCAACACTCTTCAACAGTCTATCGCCATGTCTGAAGCAATAGCAAGAACACACAGCCGGCAACGGCATGACAGAATAAACGGCACGCCTGGGGTAGAATAGTATGGGGTAACCCGATATTCCAGGTAGTAAATTGGCGTAACGCTATACTGTTCTACCCTATGTGCGACGTTGATCTTGTCACCTACTACTTAGCCGGTACATCTATCAGCCTCCACCAGTTACATTACTGAGGTATTATATTCTACGTAATATGATCCAAACCTCAATCTTTTCGAGCTTGGAAGTAAAGAGATTAATTGAGTCTTGTTTCAAATCTGGCAGGCGGATACTTCAGTCAGCGGCACATTTGCATCTCTAGAGTTAGTCTGTGGTCGTTCTTGGGATTGGCAGTTATCCAGTTCTCTGACGCTTTGATATGCAAGACAAAGATACCAGAGCGATGGTAGCCGAGAAGGTTTGACTTTTTCGGCCAAAGCCAAATTGGATGCATGGTGTGGTTTTCATCGGGAGTCTCGTCTCATCAGACCTAGTGGTCTTCTGCGGTTCGTCTCGCGTTGGCAATTGGACATAAATGTGAATGAGTTTTGTTCTAGAGGGCAGTCCACAAAGCCTTACCCCCGATGAAGGACATCAAAGTGTTAATGATCCAGGTAGCATAGTCAGTATAGGCCGAAGTATCAAGTTCGTTTAAAACTTTCTGTGCAATAGCATGGCTGATCTTCTGCTCAAGTTTGGATCAAACTGAATAATTTGGACCTGTATTCGAGGTTTTCTGCCTTGAGAAGAGAGACACTGGGGCCATATCCAACAGCGAGGCTCTCATCGCCCAAGGGCCTAAATTGTGTCAGGTGTACTTCACCATGACCTCAGGTCACCAATTTCACACGATCCCTACTATATTGCTACTACCCTAGGGAAGGGGCGGTCCTAACATTGTATTGGGCGAATCTTCGGCCCGTGCCGTTTGTAGATTCGGAGCTCTTTCGGTTTTAAGATAGATTTTGTTAACACGCCCTCCCCCATACACCTAGTTACCGATGGCGGGGTAGAACCTGCTGAAGGCTGATGATAAAATGCTGAAATCGAGAGTGGTATTCCCGCGCTATACTACCCCAAATCTCCTTTGACGCGGTTCTGGAGTTCTATAGTTTCATAAATCCACGCTCCTCACCCACCCCCCGACGAAACTGAACAGACGTGGATGTTGGGTTACCATAAAGACATCAACCTGACAAGTCCATCTTGAGTTCGAACGAAAAATTCTCCTTCTAATACAAGCCTTTTAAGATGACTCTTATTTCAATGGCCTCTGAACCCAAACCACAGATATGAGCCAACTTCCTCCATCCTCTATCAATTCTTTCTCTATACGTTCGAAGTGTTTGCCTCACACTCAGAAATACACTGCGAACCACCGTGAGCGCTGGAAGTCGCATACTTTTTTTGAGTGCCAATTCTCGGAGCTTTAGATGAGGAACGTTCCAGTTGAACTACCCTTTCCTAGAACGGCCAACTTACTTAGTAGCCCTCTCCACGACTAATGACCTCCTTTACGGTAAGTCTAAACAATATTGTCTTATGTGCTTCATTGATGGGGATCTTACAAGTGCACAGAGACGATTACTCACATGCTCAAATTGGGCTGAGTATGACTATTTCTTGTCAACCAGAGGCGGGTAATGTTCAACGATGCCAGATTAGACGAGATTGAATAGTATCGACAGAAGGGAAGAGTGCTGAAATTCTTCTTGAGAATGTGCAACTGCGATTGGGCTGAAGACGGACGTAAGTTGCCCATTGGCGCATCAAGACTGCGTAGGGCATACGAGACTTCACCCTGATCGTAAACTCGGCCAGTAACAGTGGTGCAGAAGAGCTCAATGGCAAATATATCGCCTTCTTCCATCGCAGCAGCTTCGTCGTCTTTACGGAGGGAACACTCTTGGTGCCATGGATGCTATAGGGTAAGATGGTATTGTCGGCTATGTTGCGAATCGGCTTGATTGGGTAGGTATTCCCGTTTATCTCACATTAATAGCTGTTCATGGCCTCCTGGATGAGCCCACCTAGCTCGCCAAGGCAAACATCAATTCCCGCTTCACGGACACCAGTATTCATCGCGTCCTTGACGGCTGCGAGAAAGTTGTCATACATAGGATCGACTGCTATGGTAAAAACGGTGTCGACGATACGATCATTCACATAGACGTCGATGTCAAGCTTCATTACAATGTTCTGCTGAAGCACAGACTTATTGCCTGCATTTGCACTGAAGTGGGCAGCAATCTCGTTGAGATTCAAGATACGGGAAACCCATGCCAGTGTCAGAGCCACAAGTGTCATCCGAGGCGGGCCGGCTTCCACCAGGAAGGAAGTCGTTTGTGGCGAATGAGGAGCCGGGAGGCCGTTTGTGGCGGCTAGAGAGCCGCTTGTGGCGAATGAGAGCTGTTGAAGCCGTTTGCAGCGGATAGGGAATCGCTTGGTTGCAGATAAGGAGCCGCTATCCAAGATATTGGCCGAAGTCGGAGGAACACAGACATGCGGAAGCAAACATCCAGAATCCAACAGAGAACCTCGGCTGGCTATAAGTAAGGAGTCGAGACGGAGGAAGATAGAGAGGGGAGAGATCAATGAACTACTGTGGACACCCCTACCTGCCATCATCAAGTGACCACCAGTGATCACCAGGTGACCACCAGGGGAACACGCCTATTTCTCCCCTTCACTCTGTACTATCGCCTTCGGTCCAGGCCGTAACCTGACAGCCAGCAACAATAGCATCGCCTTCGGATAAGCCATCGTGTCCGACCAGACGATGCATACTATCCTTAATACCATTGGCATCTCGGTAAGGGTCTGACCTGGCTTGATGTTTTTCCGTGCTATCTGACGATGCGTCTCAGCCGCCTGGCGGTAATTAGAGAGGAGGTCGCTGTTGACTTTGTCCAGATGGCGCTTCTCTTCATCGGTAGTGCGATACCGATTCTCGTCCATGTGTTCGACTTCTTCGCCCTTTGGGTAGTTGTTGTTTGGAAAAAAAAGGGATATGAGAACTGATGAGGTTCAATCTGGGCGGTGGGAGCCTTGTTCTTCTTAAGCTTCTTGGGACCACCTTCACCAACGGCAGCAGTGGCTTCAGTGACATTGGTCAGAATTTTCACCGGATTCTTCGCCAGGGTGTTCTGCAGCAGCATCGCCGTGGGCATTTCTAGACTCTTTGACTATTTATACACAAGCGCCTAGCTAGTGTCGCTTCCACCAGATGTGCTCAAGAGACATATGACCCACCGCCGAGTGCCTTGAGATCATGCACAGGGGTTCTGGAGAGATTTTGCCCGACCAGGTACAACACCTAAGGTATGGGCAAAAGTTCAACATATGTCCAACTTAAGTAAGGGTTAGTAGTGTTTCCACCTTTCCTTCAAATATGTTAACTATATGCCAATAATACCTAGCCTATGCCGTAATCCAAGTATAATATACATTAAACATATGTTAAACATATATTATACTGAGGGCCCCTGTAAGTCACTGCGGTAATGTCTGTAACCTCGTTGGGATTAGAGAGAAAGAAGAGCACCTTACGGAGCCTCTTAACGCTAAACTACGTAGCACATTGCGTAAAGTAGGCATAGAGGTTAATATAATATCTATCCAGAGTTATGAACCGAGGGCAATTTCCTCAAATAGTATATTCTTACCATAATATGTGACTTAGCGACAGGGTTGTTGGACGTTGTTTTTCGGATTTTCGGATTTCGGATGATTTATGCAACAAGCCTGCTTCTCAAACATCTAGTTACACATTCAGGAGGCTTGCAAGAAGAAGCGACAAGCTGAAAATAATTGAATCCTCGTTCCCTTTGCCGGTTGAAGCCCTATTTGTTTGATGACCTGCTAAGGTCTTATTCTGTCCTTCGTGCCCGTTGAGGCCGTTATTCGTACCTGCTGAGGTAATTTTGTTGATCTAATTAGGACGATAAGGCTCTCGATCTTTCTTTTTGTTATCCTTCCAGACAGCTGATCTTCTTGTTCGGCTCCGTTAACTTCACCTTAAACGTGCGGGCATACACTGCCCTCGTCACTATATATTATATACATAAATAACTCTATTTATTAAAGATCTATCGATATCTTACCTGTATTCGGCGTTAAGAAAAGGCTACGTAAGGTGACAGTTTTCCATATCGCTACTGGGTAAGTTCAACATATGTTCAATCTCGGAGCGCGTTATGCTTTAAGTACCTGCTGAACTTTACGCTGGGCTCTGGCAGCCATTTTACTAACAAGGGTGGACCTTGAAATGTCGTTTAGAGGAATCAGTTACCCGTGCGACGCTCCACGGGTAAGCCTTGCCAAAAGTTAGGTAGGGCACACCGGTTCCGCCAGCTCCATCTTGGAGGCGCTCGGGCTACCCAATCAGAGGAGTACGTTTTAGCGGGCGCCTCGTCGGGAGCTTTCCCGTGGCTTCCTGGCGGAGCCGATATCGCTAGGCCCATCCTGTGGTGGCCTGTGCGGTCTGGAGCAACAAATGTGCTTCGCCAAACCGAAAGAAGCAGAGTGCCCGAAAAGCCCCCGCTTTATGGATACAAATCGTTCGGTTTACAACACCCGAATTATATGGAGCGGCCCAGATAGCATTGATCTTCTCAGGGGGACTTTGTTGGTAGGTTGAGAACCAACGTAGTATGGTAGTGAACGCAACGCAGTCGCCAATAGGGCGAACCGACGACGCAGCGTATGTATTTAGTCCAGCCATTAGGGCACGGTTTGACATACGGGAGTACTAGTAGAGGTACCGGGGGCTTCGAGCCTACGGCGTATTTAATAATAATAAAAATATATGGAGCGGGGATCCGGGGTTGAGGTTACTTTCTTTCACATCCCTACTTTGACTGACAAGACCAGCCAAATACATTTCTTTGCGCTTCCATCACTGCCACTGATCGTCTCTCGGTGTTGTCGCTGCATTCGATCGCAGGAGGCGAGCCTTGCCACGATGGCCAACGATCCATCAGACTACTATCCAGGAGGAAGTGCTTAGGAGCAAACTGTGGAAAGGATGCCGGAGCTTTACAATGCCCAGCATGTCTTGACAAGCCGTGCCGCAAGGACAAAACGCGATGCGACCATCAAATGCCAGTTTGCAGAAGGTGCCAGGTCAAGGGGATCACCTATGAGTGCTATTACCGTGGGCCTTAAGAAAGAAAAATCTGCCCTCGGCTGCACATTTAGGTTGCTGATGATTTCTGAGCATAACAGTGATTTCTTACACCAGAGCAAGTTAAGAAAGTCAAAAAGCTGGTGCGGTCTGACACTTATGGGATACCTCTGTACGAGGGGTATGAATATGAGAACGAGGACGACGAGGATAATGGGGCGGGATATTATGGCACGAAACGTCTCCTAGCGTCCAGTAAGTAAATTGTGTTGCAAAAATACATCGGAAATACAAAGTATAAGATTATTTCTGAAGTGAAGATTGATCTGGAGGGCACGTCACATCAGGGCATAGTTATAGTTAAGAAATTACTCCTCAGACGTATAACGTATATCTACTTATTAAAATATGCTAACAGTCATATACCGGCGGCAAAGATAAGGTCAACTTCACTATCATTGTTAAGTGTATTTCCAGACAATACAGGCAAGAGAGTTGTATTGATGATGATGATGGGACTAACTCCCAAAGGCTGCAGCCACAGAAGGGCTATCTATATGCAGTTGGTCCAAGCGCTGCACCCAGCACATAGGCGGTGTGCCTGGGGCAAGCAAAAGTTTTTATCCGCCGAACTCAACGCTGAGATTGCAAACGGGCCGACGAAGTGCTATGCTCCTCGATGGTCTGGAGGCAAGGACCCTTGTTCTCCCCTATGACCGATATAAATTTGGCCTATGTAGGTCCTTCCTTCTCGACTATATATCGGGCTGCGCTATTGGCTGCAGAACGGAGTCAATGCATGACCTACTACAGACGCCAGAAAGTGATCGATCATCTTATTAGTCGAAATGGCTCCCTTGAGAGTTGGCAGATCATCGAAACAACATGTGGCATCAAAATAGACTCTCGGTTCAGGTTTGTGGCGCACTGCTTCATCCAACTACCAATGAGCATTTTTATTATCTCGCTAGATCAATTTAATCGCAGCCAATAGACTTGGGTCCATGGCTTGAGTAGCGCGGGCAGCGATGCCCGCGCTATGTCAGCAGCATCACCTCTCCTATACCATCCCATGCGAACTCTCACCATGATGAAAGAGCAAGATCTCACATAGTTGGCGGCGGAACCCTTACGTGACCCATAACGACGCCCTTGCTGCATGCACTACTATGGTCCTAGTTCTTATGGCAAAATGGCCGGTATGGTGGCCGATATGGCGGCTTATTTTGCTGTTGCATTGGACGCTAGTACGAGTGCTGCTATTGGCAAAGACACCTTTACACGGGGTAAAAGCGGGTAATATGAGGCTGGCTCGGGGAAGAGAGGAAGTAAGCTATAGTGTACTTCGTGGTACTCTTTCATCCGTTGCTTTAAGTTGTTAATGTATGCGAAGAACTTTTGATCAACTGAGCTCCGTAACGTATTTCACCCCCATTCCGACACCCTATAAAACAAAACACCACGAATAACACTGCAATTTCAAACAACCACCACAAATTCAATTCTGAACAGCTATACAATCGCTTTCGACAGTAGATACATTAGATATTTCTGAACCCGAATCATCAACAAGAGCTTCATTAGATACTTCCCTCATCCGCCGTACGTCCTCAATCCTTGCGAATTTCGCGTTTGGACTTATTTGCACCTTCTTTTTTTCCGTGGCTTCATAAGCTCCAATCGCTATTTCAAGCCCTCAATTTGTAATTCTGCGCTTACTAATAGATAATCCTTCTCATCAAACCCTTTTTTCATCTTTCTAAATAGCTGGCGTTGTGTAGTCATGTTAGTTTGTTGGAGTCGATTGAACTCCCTAAACTGGCGCTCTATATCTACGCTCTTCTTTGGCGTTGACCATACAACATTGCCCTCTGAAGGCGTCTGGAGCGTTTTATGGACTTGCTGGGTTGTAATAAGAATGTCTGGACCTTGGTGACGTGTGCGGTTGCTATTTTCAAGCAGAAGAGGGCTAGTAAGGGGCCTAGCGACATTTAGGGGCCATAGACCACTTGTACGCCAACCAGACTTGATATTTTGAGCCGTTAGGGCCCTCTGGCGTGCTCTGGCGTAATAGCGCATAAAATTCCGCTTGCCAATAGGTTCTGAATCAGTTAATAGGGTTTAAAACCCGACCTCCTTGCGATATGCCGTTTTCATAGCTGAGAACACCCCAACATCGAGGGGCTGAAGGGCATGAGATGAGTGTGGGGGTAAAAATAATAATTATATGTTGTTTTGATAGCAAAAAGACATAAAATTATCAGTTGTGTGACTACCGTTACCATCCAAAATAAGTAAACGAGTGTCTGAAGGGTCCTGAGGAAGCGTAAGGGGTATAAAAACGTCTTCAAGCCATTTGATAGCTATCGTATCGTCTGTCCAGCCCTTGGGGGATGCCTTGAAGCGCCAGTCCTTGAAGTCCTGAAGATTTTTATCAGGGAACCACTGCTCTTGGACGTCCTTGCCCTTGAAAATAACCAGGGGGGGTAAGGTATTGCCGAGGGCATCCACACATTCCAAAATTGACGTCCACGCCCTCGAACCAGGCTGTTTCTGGTGTATTGTGCGTAAGGTAGCGCTCCCGACAACTAGCCCAGAGACCCCTTGACCCTCCATAAGGCCATGCTCATCCATATTATACCTGCATTGCGGCTTAATCGCTTGAATTGCAGGAATACGTAATTTTGAAGCAAACCAGGCTTGGATTACCTCGGTAGACGCGCCATTGATACGCTGAGAGTCGATACGGCGTTGCTTTTTAGTCTTTAGTGCTGGGTGACGCTTTAGAAAGGCTTCCAGCCAATTCTTGCCGAGTGATTGGTGGTCACCTTTGAGGGCTAGGACGCGCTGCGCGAGCTCCTTGATTTGCGCGTGCGTTGGGGCTAGTCCAAGGGCTTCCTGGACCAAAACCCAGTCTGCTAAGTGTTTTTCTTGCACTGGAGATAGCCTCTTCTGGCTAGCAGAGGCCTCGCGACTTGATTAAGCGCCTTGAAGTCTGTCGATAAGTGTAGTCCTTGGTATACCCCAATCCAGGCCAGCGCGTCGCACAGATTTACCATTTGCGACGTCTAGAACGGCGGCAGCGAGGTCTTCTTCCGTATATGAAGGCATTGATAGCAGATCAGATCGAATACTTGGAATAAAGTCAATTGAAGCAAAAGTGGTTGAGAAATAAAAGGATAATGTAAATAGCGGTGTGGTTATTGTTGGGGTTTACAGGGGTGTCGGAATGGGGGTGAAATACGTTATTCGATTGAGCAAATGGATGAGTTCTTTAGCAGAAACGTTTTGCCAACTGATGCAGTATTCGGCCTGACACGTTGTGGCCGAATTTAGAGCATTTCATAAACGTGTTGGCTCGGATATCGCATGAAGTTAGCATTTGGTATTGGTGTCGTCCACAGAACAGATACTGGATTGGAAGTCGAAGCGTATATTCTAGTTAGTATGACCATGCGTATTCTTAAGAGTAGTGTAACATGAAATCGGTAGCAGCGTCATCTATAAGACGAATATAGCTTGATTCAGAATTTTCAGGAGGCCAGCAAAATGGTTGGCGCTTAGAAAATGGCGATGACCGAGGGTGCATTAGCACCTGAGAATATCTGACTAGCTTACTCAGTCCATTATGGGACCGAACTTGTATGCTAATTCCAAAGAATATCGAATATGGACGCTGTACTCCTATTGATCGATGAAAACTTCAAAAATTTTGCTTTAGCCAACTTCAGTTCGATACTAGGCAGAGGTTGCTAAGCTTACTAGAGGACTGTTGTATATAGCCTATACTCGCACCTTCCGGATGTCTTATCACGCATTGAATATATTTGCCCTAAGGAAGGTAATATCTAGTAGAACAGCAGACTGTGGATTACTTAGAGCATCAGGGACTCTGGGGTACAAAACTGTATAATTTGCTATATCATATCGAGCCATTCTGGTCGAAATCGAGCGGTAACCGTACAACTACAAAACTCCTAGAACTCTGGATCATAACCCGAGGTCTCCTAATCTCATCGGCACCATAACCCTAATTGGCTTGCTACCGCGCGGCCTGTTTCTTAAATTGCCTGCCTCGTATTCCTCCACACCTGAGGCCACAACTTCCCACATCTGCACGATAACTTAGTATGGCTTACAGCATCAGAATAACGTCCAAGTTGGCGACACATAAACGACCCGGCTGATCGTTGAAGAGACCGCTAAGCTGTAGACTCGGCTACGTTATATATATATCTATACCCATTGGCTCCGGTAAAACTACTAAACCGTTGTTATGGATCTAACGGACGAGAAGGTAGCCGACGTTACTGCTAACGGCCTTTCGAAGGCCTTGAAGCCTTAATAGCACTAACGTTGTATTCAGATGCTTAATTTAATGCTAGCTCTGCTGGAATCGCGGCTCGGCTCGAGGGCTAGTACTAGATAGTGAAGGTAGGTTGCTGTCACGTTGGGAGCGTCAGTTCTAGGTCGTGATGATTGTTGTGCCATAGGGAAGGAAATAATGATGTGGAGGGTTGCGCGTAAGGCGCGAGGTAAGTCCTGCACGGGCCAAGTACCAAGGTACATGGGTTAGGTCGGGCTGGCGCCGTGACAATTGCGCTTATTCCTTTGTATAGGGACCCTAACTACGAAGTCTCTCAGGAGCTGTGTCAGACGCACTAGCTTTCGATCTCTAACTACTGTCTTTTCCGGTTTCCGCTACTACAGCTAGCTAACTGATAATGGATGAACCCTGAGTCCTGAACCCTTGGTAATAGTCAATTGTTAGAACTTCAGGAGCGAAACCTCTGGTGTATTAGCAACTGACTCAAGTGTTTAGCCAAAAAGTATATATTTCTGTCCTGAAGGCCCTTATGTCGACCATTACTCCTTTGGAGTTGGGGAGATTAGAGACACCTCAACCCTATATTTCGTTGTAGCTTGCAATAAGTCCTATTGCAGATTTCATATCCAGTCAACTGGGTGTTGTAGCGATAGCAAGGAAAGGAAAGGAAAAACAAAAACTGCCCCTAGGGTTCAAAGGCTAGTGCCGTCCGACAATCCCTTCTTTGAAGACTTCTTTGAAGACGACACTATGAATCTTCTCCATTGGGGCCAATTGGATCGGTTCAGAGGACAGAAGTCCTGCCAGCATGACCATAACGTTGCACTAAATCCCGCATGACATTCAGTACTCTATACAAAGATATCAGCAAACATTCATTGCGCGATAGTTTTGGTGGTCATACTGCACCCTCAGAGTCAGGTTCTCCGTGAAGAGTGCAGAAACATGCGTGTCGAATCTCCTATTTCGAGGTTACTATACACCACCAATGAGTTGAAAGATTGAGACCATGGCTGTCCCTACAGTCTGTACAGATCTAGACGACCTTCAAAGTCTTCCTCGGGAGCAGAGATATGGACGAATGTATTGTACGCGGCTAGGTACTCATCCCCAAACCTGTTACAAATTGGTCTCCATTGGCCAAACTCATCTACGCACATAGTCATCATTAATTTAGGGATGCATACAAGATGAGTTTAAGGACTGTGGGAACGGCGAGAGCACTAAATAGAAACTCACACTCATTGTGGGCGTAAAAACAGCACGCATCGAATATTACGGGCTCGCCACTGTCGATATCAATCCCAGAGTTTGCGTACCATAAATCTCCATGGACCAACGACGGTTTCACGGACCTGCCTTCCGTCTCTAAGGGGCGGAGCAGCCGGGGGATGACTCTGTCAAACAGAGCAGGGACCAGCTCTTCGAATTCCGGGTCGTAGCCTTTAACTGCGATTTCGAAATCGAGGGCCTTTCTCATGGTCTTGGTGAAGAAGGTCTCCCAGCTGTCTTCCCAATTGGTCACTTGCGGTAGATTCCCACTGTATGTCGTCACATGGAAGCCAAACTTCCCATTTGGGGACCTGCTGTTTAGGTGGATCTTGGCCAAACGCTCGACAAATCTGTATGGGTCTGGTGTGTCGTCCATCATGTCTCGAAACTCGGATAAGAAGAAGTGAGTATCAGGTATGGTTTGGTATGTTCCGCAAGCTATTGGCTTCGGGGCAAAGCCGGGCGCAAGTGAATACAAGGCCTTCATAGACTCGAATTCTCCTCGGGTCATATCCTTGCCTCTTTCATTCGAGATGACCTTGATGAAAAACACCTGTGGAGTGCCGTCGACGAGTTCCACGTCAATTCTCCCTGTGTTAACCCAGAAGCTTACACCATGACTATCAGTGGAAATCACGCGGCTGCCCATCGGTAAAACTGTGTCAATGCCAGGATTAGCGCTGTGGCTACAGCTTGTTGACGTCTGATATTTCAGGCTCACCAGCAGCGACGCTTGGGTCAACATTGACATTCCCTCCACCAAACTCCAACCCTTCCGCACCGTGGTAATTCATTTTGATCGGACACTTTAATTTACTTCTATCGCTTTGCACGACGTGCTATTCCAGCCTTCGTATCAACTTAAGTTGGTAACATTTAAGCGCGCAACTTCCATTGGGCGGGGTAGATGCTATTTTAGAATGATGACTTAAGTAATACAATTTGCAACGCCTGCACGCCAGACTCTGGTTCTGCAAGGCTGAGTTGCTTCAAGTATTGTTTCAAGTCTTTGCAATTAAACCGTAGCAACGGTGCCGCTGAGAAACCGCACTTGTGGCTACGCGAAGATGTAAGATGTGGGTAACGAATTCTCAGCTGCCTTTACTTCTATGCCACAGAGTACTGTCAGCAGATGGCTCTAAGTACTGGTATCATTGCAAACCTTAGGAGAGGCCAACTTCAGTTGAGAAAGAGCAAATCGATTTGATCATGAACGAGCAGGTGGTACGCATTGTTGGTCTCATAAGTTAAGCATTCATATATATTTGCCTTGATTGTCGTGCCCGACTTGCCATCCCCACACAAGATCAGTGCCCAGCCATCGCAACCTGGGCGATTCTCTCCTTGTTGCCGACGAATTTTATCATGACGCCTGCATCCTCTAGTCTCTTCTGCATTTCATTTTTATTTATAAAAGTCCCAGGCTCCTTGATTCCGACATACACAACCTTTATTTTATCCTTAAGCTGGAGGATTCGCTCCACACATGTCCTATTCCCGCTGAGCCGTTCATTGCACGGCTCCATTGTCGTGTACAAGGCCGTGTTCGGAGGCAAAATGCCTCCAATTCGAGTTTCTGAGGGGCCGTCTCCAGGATTGTACTTGTTGGCAATTTTGATGAAGCAGCACTGTTCAGCGTGGGTCGTTCCCGGGTCTCCAGGCTGATCCCGCGGCAACTCGAGTGAATATCCCGTCGAGAGCACCTCGCCTGTGTCTGCGTTCACAAGAGCTGCTCCGACACAGAATTTTCGGGTTCTGGTGGCGACTTGCGCGCTTGATCGAGGGCATATTCCATGAATGCTGCATCGTCGCCCACCGCAATCGTTGGATGTGTTTCCGCAGCTGTCATTATAAACTTTACCTGGCAGAAGTTTAATGGATTGAGGAGTGTGAACGAGTTGTATATTGAACAGATATGTAATATTCAGCGCGCTGAAAAAGAACACACGACTTAACACTGCTGGAATTTGCACGTCGAAATTGTTGTTTCACTTGTGCTGATGAGTACATCGTGAGGGCGAGCTGCCTGGCTACACCCCCACTTTGTCGACAATGGTACGAGTAGGCAAGTAATTCGGCTCAGGCATTATCGCCCGACACCATAATCCCTGCCACACTTATTATAATCCAATTAATTCGATTCCAAGTGCAGAGAGCGGGGCACAGGTTGGCACGTTTATATGCACCTAGTATTGTCGGGTGTGCCATGGCCGCCCAAGGAAAGACGATGCGCCAGGCAGTAAACGGTTTCGTGCCCCAACGATCAAAATTCCAGGCGAGCTCCATATCATGCCAAATTTTTTGTTATATGTGTTTCATACGACAGGCTCCATACATAGACGATTTGCATTAATCCGCTGCCAATTTTGCCCTGGCGTCGATCAACATGGTGGGTTTTGCAGTAACCTGACCCCACGTCCATGTCTGACATAGGATGTTAATCTGACCTGAACACATCTTGCGCAGTTAACTAGAAGCCTTCGACGCAAAGGGCCCAACGTGTCCAATACCGATACCCGCTCGAATAGTGTTGATTCATTCCCCCACAGCACAGCCGCTATCCTCGTGGGCGATGGCACAGACGATCCCAGGGGACCGCTAGGGTTGCACGTCCTTCATTCTCCAGCTGAACCCCTAGCTGAACTGATATTCGTCCACGGCCTTGGCGGTGGCTCTAGGAAAACATGGAGTAAAGAAAGTTCTTCAGCGCACTTCTGGCCAAAGGAGTGGCTGTCCAAAGACACAGGGTTCAAGAATGTACGAATCCATACTTTTGGGTACAACTCTGACTGGGCCAAGAGCAAGGAAAATTTTCTGAACGTCCATCACATCGGCAAGTCCTTTCTCAGTGAGATGAGTACTTCGCCTTATCTAGACGGGGCAGGCATCCCAATCGTGTTCGTGGGCCATGACTTGGGGGGCTTGGTCATCAAGAAGGCCTATATGCTGGCAAAGAAAGACGCGTCATATGAAAAGCTCTCCAGGTGTTTTCAGGCCATATTCTTCCTCGGAACACCCCACCGAGGCTTGGATGGGGCAAAAGTACTGAATAATATCATTCACGTCGCCTACTCACGTGCCTACGCTACAGATCTGGAGCGTAAATCGGCGGCCATACAGTCGATCAATGATGAGTTTCGCCATTTTTCTGCCGATATTCAACTGTGGTCATTCTACGAGACCCAAAAACTGAGCATTGGCCTTTTCAGTTCTCTTGTTGTTAACCCTGAATCAGCCACCCTCGGATACCGAGAAGAAAAGCAAATGCCTATGAATGCTGACCATCAATCCATCTGCAAGTTTGAGTCTCCGAGTGATCCAAACTACCTGATAATTCGCAATGCCCTTGCATCTGCAGTCAATGGTCTGATCAGGCCAGGTAGGGCCCACATGACTTGCCTTGTCAGTCATAACTAATTCTTACCAGTTTTCGTTGAGCAAGCGGACGCGAGTCGGGACCAACTTCAGGCCCTTGAAAGTTATCTCAGCGTGTCTCAGACGTGGCAAAATGATCTCGTCACTGTCGAGGATGCTCGCATGTCTGGCACATGCGAGTGGCTTGCGGCCAACAAGGCTTTCTTAGAGTGGGCAGACGAAAGTATGGATTCCCCGAAAATCTTGTGGATCAACGGAAAGCCTGCAGCTGGTAAATCCGTATTGGCAGGTTTCGTGATCGATCAAGTTCAAAAGCATAGCTTGAATTGCAGCTATTACTTCTTCAAGCACGGCGACAAGTCCAAGTCACGGTTGAGTTATTGTCTACGCTCATTGGCTTTCCAAATGGCCTCTACCGATGCCCAGGTGCGAAAGGTCCTGGTAGCCATCCAAAGGGAAGGCATCAAACTTGATGACAATGAAAGCATGATATGGCACACCTTGTTCTTATCAAGAATATTCAAAGTGCAAACATCTCGGCATTACTGGGTTATTGATGCTTTAGATGAATGCTCTGACGCAATCTCGTTGTTGGATCCCATGTTGATGAAATTGGACAACTCGATACCGCTACGCATCATGATGACCAGCCAACAAACACCAGAGCTAGAGAAGAATTTCTCCATGGTGGGTAAACATCGCTTTGCAGCAGAAAGCATACCAGCAGCAAACACACTCACTGATATCAGGGTTCTTGTAGAAGCCCGGGCAAGTTCTCTGGTGGTCAAAGACGATGATGACCGCACACGCTTGGTGGAGAAAATACTCCAAAAGTCGAGCGGGTCTTTCTTATGGACCACGTTGGTTTTGAAGGAGCTCTCGGGTTCTCATAGCGAGACGGAAATCAACCGGGTGCTTGAAGATATGCCGCTGGGCATGAAACCATTATACGAACGCGTTCTGGAAGCAATGACGCAAGCTTCACGGGGGACAAGGATATCAAAAGCCATCCTCACTTGGACAGCTTGCTCCACGCGTCCATTGACCACGAGGGAGCTCGAAGGAGCTCTAAAGCTGGACGTCAATGGTAACTTCCTGAAGCTGGATGAGACCATAGCAGCGTTTTGCGGCCAACTCGTGACCGTCGATAAGTTTGGCAAAGTTCGTTTGATTCACGAAACGGCCAGGGGATATCTTTTCGACGGTGATCTTCAATCAGAATTCAAAATCGATAAGACAGAGGCACATACCCGGATTGCCAGAGCATGTCTAGCGTATCTCAACGGGCAAGAGATGAAGCCTCCTCGAACTGCCAGAAGGGGAGCCAATGCAAGCAGTTCAAACACCAGAACTGAGTTCTCGAAATACGTTTTTTCAGAATTCGCATATCATCTGGCCAAAGCTGATTCCTTGGATGACGGGGTGTTGGAACTCACTGAGAAGTTTTTAAAATCGAATATTCTATCATGGATCGAGGCAGTGGCGCAAACGCAAAATCTCAGTCCCTTGATTAGGGCTTCAAACCATCTCAAGACATACCTCAATGCCCGCGCAGGGGGCAGATTGCCATTGGGGCCTCCCCTGCAAACCATTAGAGGCTGGACTATAGACCTTATTCGCATTGCGGCAAAATTTTCCGACGCACTCAAAACATCCCCCTCGGCTATTTTCACTCTTATTGCGCCATTCTGCCCATCTGAGTCAATGATACACAAGCTTAGCAGGTATGGCCGACGACTGTCAGTCAGGGGCATCTCAAACAATCATTGGGACGACCGACTATCTTCCATGGACTTTCGACAGTCGCAAGCGAGCGCAGTCTGTTACGGGGAGGAGTTCTTGGCTGTTGGCCTGATTACGGGCACGATTGCCTTATACCACGCGGCGACTTGCCAGGAATACAAAACCCTGATCCACGGCGAGACAGTCAAGTTCCTTACATTCAAGAAGAACACAAGCCTGATGGTGTCCAGCGGGATGAGAGTGATCCGGGTCTGGGATACACGAAGCAGTGCCTTGATTCATGAGTTCGAGGCACCCCGGAGACCCATGGCAGTTGCTTTTGACGATGATCTTCTATTGGTGGCTTCTTCTAAAAACTTCTTGGAATCTTGGGACTTGGGAAACAATGGAGAACACCAAACACCGAAGGCATGGAACAACTGCGATGAATTCCTCGGTAAACCACTGCGCTCTCCACCATCCGCGATTTCAATGTCTATGAGCCACAGGATGATGGCAGTGGCCTATAGTGGACAACCCATAACGCTATGGGACCTTGAAGAAGAAGCTTATTACGGGAGCTCGGGCAAGAAACTGGAAAATGGGGCCACTTGTACCCACCCGATCACAGCGCTGTGCTTCAATCCCAATCCCGATATTGAACTGCTCGCAGTCTCTTACCTGGACGGGACTCTGGTGCTTCTGAACCCTTTTGATGACCTGGAGTTGGATAGGTCTCATGCCAATTGTCACACGCTAGCATCAAGCGCCGATGGTCGCCTTCTAGCCGGAGGCGCTGGTTTCGGAATACTCCACATCTATGAATTCGCCACACTGAAACTACTATATCAGGTCAGGTCAGAAAACTTCCACATTAAACAGATCTCGTTCAACAGAAGTGGTCTTCATCTTGCCGATATCCGGGGATCCCAGTGCAACGTCTGGGAGCCAGGGGTATTACTACGGGATGCTGTAGCCGATGACAGCAGCGACGGCTCCTCTGGTTCCACAGTGGAGGCGATCACTTCAAATAGAAAAAACCGAATCAGTGCCATGGCCATAAACACCGGCGGCGAGGTAGTCTTCTGCGCGAAAGATGACGGCTCCGTCTCTCTGTACGACAGAAAGACCGGTGCCCACTTTCGAACGCTTTATCGCCACAAGTCAGCAGTCCGTTTTCTTTCGTGGTGGTCGCGCCAAGGTATAATATTGAGCATCAATGCATCCAACGGGGTTTTGGCCTGGCGCATCGGCAAGCACCCCTACGATGGATGGGTTACGAAAGAAGCGTTGGTACAATCGCGTCTCGATGTGGACAGGGCCATCATACAAGTTTTTCACGGGGAAGCTAGAGACAAGTTCGTCTTGGCTACCAGGGAGTCTGATCATCTCTGGAGCCTTGATGGCAAGCAGGAGCAGGTGCAGACTAGACAAGATCGACCATGGACCCAGAGATGGGCTCCACACCCACGATCTGAGGAACATGCGATCTGCTTCGACGGGACTGAAGCTCGAATTTTATGCTGGGAAGATTGGTCAGAAGTGACTCGTATTTCACTGATAATCCCTTTATTGGAGTTTCAGCCAAAGAGCGTGAGCTTTCATGGCAACGGCACAGCACAAAAGATATTGATGGAGACCGGCGAAGCAGGTGACTCGGCGAGGATGAGCAGTTTGTTTCTTTTCGACAGTGATGCCTTCGACATTCAAGGAGCAGGACAAAATGCTACTACGAAGACTGCGAGGTCGACTTTCTCGACGTCAATGAGCACAATCTCAGACCATGTCGCCCACATTATTGGAGTTAGCGATGCCGGAAGGATGGTGTTTCTAGATAAGCAGTCTTGGGTCTGCTCCGTCGAGCTTCAGAGTCTAGGCGCAAGCCCACCGACACAGTTAAGACATTTCTTCGTCCCATACGATTGGTTTTCTGGGGAACGCGGCATTACGTGCGCTGTTTCACAGCGGGACATCTTATTTGGGCATAATGACGAACTCGCCATCGTCAAAGGGGGGCTTGAATATGCGGAGAACGTGAGCGTGGAAGAGGGCCTGTTGAGCGTATCTGCACTGAACATAGACTACCGTTGATTGGTGTGTTGGGCTCTCGACGATACTATCTTGCATCTTGCCATTTTTATGAGCAGGGTTGTCTCATTTTCTTTACCTGAAGAGTTAGCTTTGGAGTTATTCCTAGAAGCCATCATCATCTCCATGGGTCACGTTATTGAAGGCTCCAAACTGGCGATGAGTATTTCACGGGTGTGAGGTTTGGTTGGTAGCATTGAAGGATTAGCGTGGCGAATAGTATTATATTTTCTTAGTTTTCAATGATGACAGTTTTGAAGGCGTAGACTCTAAACTCTCGCAAGGCAGCGACAGCAGCTAGCAGTATATCTGCGAGATCATATGAGCTTGCCACGCCCGACTGTCAGTCCAGCTTCCAACTAACTATAGGGCCAGGCATAAATCATGTTCGGCAAAGTACTCAGTACACCCCATGTATCAAGCACGACTCTGAACTGGGTCGGCATCCGGAAATAAAAGAAGGAAAATATAAACTTGCTGTATGCCACTTCGAACATGGGAATTAATGGCGCCGATACTTCGTATATTGGCTAGATTGCGTGTAGTCTCAAATTAAGAACAGTTGGTGGCTTAACGTACAACCCCACCTTTCCGGCCACATATTGCAATCCAATTGAAGGTATTCGAAACAGTGTATTCAACGTACTATTATAGCTATTCAGGTACAACCAGCTCTAATAGAAAGCTGTGCTCTAGGGATTCCTGAGGTATAGATCTGATAGATTCTGACGCCTTAGCTGGGTCCAGTATTACCTGATTCCGACGTTGTACCTGGTTTCGTTGCCGTTCTACTTCAAGGGCTCGATCCATCGCTTCCTTAATCTGTACAATGTTACCAAATCGTTCATTAGGCCCCAATCGTACCTTCTTACGTGGTTTGGGGCGTAACGAAGTTATAGGGTAGAGCGTGGAACGCCCCATCGGAGGGAAGCCTGGCGCTGGGATATCCCTTGATTGATATCGTTGAGAGCGCCTTGAATCGAATTTTCTGAATATCGAGGCATTGTATAATAATAGCCAATACCGACGATAATCTGTTGTGCCGAAGGTTGTTGTAGTTGGCAGATTGGGTGGCCAGAAAGGTGGGGTTGTACGTTACTTCTTTACTTAAACCTCATCAGGCCGTCGTCTCAGCACATACGGCCATAGGTTCCAGAGAACTCGGGATCCCGTCCGCTCTCCCTTAGATAAGCTGGACACTGCTGGATTAGTAGTTGGGTGGGTGACCATCAGCGAATACCCGGTGCTGTATGTTTTTGCACATTTTAGCTATTTTTGGAGATATTATATATGTAGCCTACCAAGGCTCTGGCCAAATGTGTGGAGATCGGCGAGGTTCCCAGTCATAACGCCTTTAGCAGGGGTTTATCAAAGTTCGGCGCTAGGTGATGCTTACTCCTAAAATAAAACGATCTGGCAGCTACAAAGGTTATTTTAGCGCTTAGGCTAATGTCTGTTGGATCTATTGGATCTGTTGGATCTGAAGCTATTCCTAAGCACCATTATTCCGAATCGCTTTCTGATGTATGCTTTTACACTGTTACGAATCTACGATTCTAACCAACGCCACAGGCCCGATGGCAGGCCCAGTGGATACAGGACAAAGAAGGAGGGGAAAGTCACACCGGAGGGGCTAGCTGCAGGAGGAGCCAGCTAGTACAAGGATCACAAGTCACGTGACTTAAAAGGGTGGATCATTTGGATATGAAATGATCAACATATCCAGTTAGGACCAATAGTATCCATGAAGGATCTAATGGCCCCAGTTATCAGTGAAGGAGGGAATGGATATATAAGGGACAGGACTCCCAGGCATTTCATAGATAGGCAGTCTCTACTTCAGTGATCAATCTAAGCATCAATCTAACCCATTGGTGAGGCAAACTGCCTTGACGACTCTATTCCCAGTTACCCTAGTTGAATACTTCAGTGACCCAGAGCCCTATACTCCATACGTCAGACCCCGATATTATTGCTAAAGGACTCCGCAGCAGGACTTACTTACTAGCACAAACCCTTACAGACTCGTTAGTGGTTTACGCAGCTAGACTATTAGATGCTTTTTTCTACGAAAACAATCTTTAGCTAAAAAGGGTTAAGTGCATTAGTTACGACCCTGGTAAGTTACCGTACCAGCAATCATAATCCCAGGGAGGTGTAGGTTTAGCTTCAAGAAAAAACGATCTTACCTTTTTTAGTATAGTGTTAGATAGTGTTAGCTTTCAGTGTGCTCCATGGGCACTCGATAGTAGGCGCCCTTCATTCGGCCTCCTACTACTATAGCAAGTGTCACGACCTGGGTTGCATCGCATTGGTAGTGTCAGGGTACGGCTAGGCCGAAGGCAATAGTACAGAGTGATGGGGAGTAACGGGCGTCCCTCCTACGTAGCACCGGGTGGTCACTGGCGGTCTCAGGTAGGGGTGCCCACGGTGATGCATTGATCTCTGCTCCTTCCCTATCCTACTTCGAGATGGTCCTTATATAGATAGCTAGGCCGCCGCTTGGACCCGGCATAACAGCAGGGTCGGCGATGCCAAGGATCTTGACTCTCGTCATCCCAAAGCTTCACATAGATTGTAATCATGATTCGGGAGTCTTTTGTCCGAAACACCCCTCCGGCGGCCCGCCGGTGTCCTGCGTTCAGTGTTCTGACACCCACTGGTGCCTATGGCATTCTGTTCTCTGACAGGTAGAGACCTCGATTAGGTGCTATCGACGAAGATTCTACTCTAAGGAGCGAAGGAAAGAAGATGACAACTTAGGTTTGAGGGAGCGCGACTAAGTCATCCACGCTTGGCGGGGCTCCTACAAGGGTTATGATTGGCTTCCCATCTGACACTGCCACGGCAGGTGTTCCAGCTGTAAGTCACCTGGTTGTAGTGAGTCTGCGAGGGTTGACCTTCACAGCAAGTAGCCTTGTGTAGCTACCAAATCTTTCCATTGTAGGAGTGGACACCACCTAGCGCCGAACTTCTAATAAACCCCTGCTAAATGCTAAGGCATTATGGCCGAGAACCTCGCCGGTCTACAAGTCTACATAGTACACTTTTGGCCAGAGCCTTCGTTGGCTACATTAATCTCCAAAATGGCCAAAATGTGCAAAAACATACAGCACCGGGTATTCGCTGATGGTCACCCACCCAACTACTAATCCAGCAGTGTCCAGCTTATCTAAGGGAGAGCGGACGGGATCCCGAGTTCTCTGGAGCCTATGGCCGTATGTGCTAATTAGTTGGCGTCATGAGGGTTAAGTAAGAAGTAGGCTGTCGTGTGAAAGCCAAGCTTGGTATCCCTAGTAGATAGGCCAGCAGCCTCAAGCCCTCCTGAAAACTGATCTATACAAACGATGACTACTGGATGCCTGTTCCTGCCCGTCAATAAATGATAGGTTGTCAGTCTCCACTGGGAGGGCTCAAGCATCGGGTACTTAAATAGGCAACGGATAGGGAGCGGTGTATGTTCAACAAAGATGAATATACCAAGACGAAGGAGTTTAGAGCTACAAAACCAACCACGATGAAGACAATTACAATAGTAGAGTGAACTCAAAAGTTACTTCTAGTTCAATATTCGATTAATGGGTCATTACAGCGTCGATGTGGCCAAAGTGCCAGCCTGCCTGTAGCCCGGTGTGTACCTGACCATTTATCTCCATTCACTCTCCATTCACCCCCCCCCCCCCCCCCCCCCCCCGCTCTGCAAGTACATAAGGTAGGTATTCCGCCAAAAGAACGAGCTTGCTCGGATTTTGTTCCTTCCTGCTTTCTTGTAGGCATGCTTATAATATCCCGACCTGTCCAATAACACCCAGGAAGGTAGTACAGTTATTTCTTGTAAACCGGTGTATTGATGACCCGTTGTTGCCAGCCATCCAATGCCTGCCTGCCCAAACCTATATGAGACATCGCATGATGATCCAACCCATCCAAAGTAGTAGTGTCCCTGAGACGCACTGTGGCGGTAGTGGTCGTAAGCCAGAAAGAGCGGAAAAAACCCAGTCAATGCGCCTGAGCACCTCTGCTTGCGCGTTTCCCAGAAGCCAAGCGCGAGTCATCCCGAGTATGCAAGTTGACCACTGAACCCATCTTTGCCTCCCCCCGGGCAAAAGTAGCCCGCTCTCTTCCCCGAGCAACGATAAAGATATGGCTTCGTGGCGCATTACAATGTTGGTACGTATATATGTGAATTGAATGATTCATAGTGAAGTGTTGGAGTGGAAGCATAGGCTGATGATGCTTGCAGCCTCTGCGAGTGTAGGTAGTAATGAAAGGATATAGTATATCTGGTAGTCAAGGACGTAGTATTTGGGATTCGGCAGTCGGAATGTAGTAATTATTCCTGTTCCGTATCGCTCCCCTCGTCTTCTTCGTCGCTCAGCGGGCCAAATTTGGCCTTGTATTGTGCGAGAAGTTTCAACTGTTTTGCAAGATCATTGAGAACCACCGGCATGGGAGTTCTCAGATCGTCCAGTTGAGCAATGTGGCCGCCCCCAGCCACCAGGTGTCGTAAAGATAAAGTGGTGATACATGTCTGTCACACAAATGTCAGTTCGGGTGCGACGCAGAGTAGTGGATAGGTCTTACCTCGATACGGCTCACTTGGTGCTCCATAAAGTTGAAAAGGAACCGTTCCGTGACTTCACCGCCGCGTTGTTTTATCCTTTCCAGAAGTTCCGTCTCTGGAGGCTGCAGGCCTCTGCCAGAAATCTCTTCCAAGGTGCTACAGAGCATTTCCAATCGCAGACTGACTTTCCATAGTGACCAGATCATCTCGGGTTCGAAGCCGAGTTCACTGCCGGCCTGGAGGGTGGCTGGCTTGTTCATAAGCTCAGTCCCCCGAGTGTCTTGGTTGTGGTGCTCAATACGACCGGCAAGTGAGTGAGGGTATAGCGAATAGATGAATTCGGGGTTTTCGAGGCCCTTGAGTTTTTTCTCGCCCATCTCCTTTACCTCGAATCCTTGGGAACTTAGTGATTTGAGTTCCTTACGTATCGCACTCGCAGCAGAGTCATCATCGAACCCCTCCTCCGATCCCGTCGAAATAGTGCGCTCGCTCTCCTGATATGTTTCGAGGCATCGCTGAATTTCGGAGATAAAGTCGGCAGAGACTGTGATCTGACCACCATCGGCCACGGCAGAGATACGGGACGCCTTGTTGACCATAGGGCCAAAGTAATCCATACGACGGGTTACGGGGTCTATCTCGGCGACGGGCTCACCGTAATGAATACCCATTCTCACGGACAGACCCTTGAAGATAAGGTTGTTGTCCTTATCGAAGACTTCCTGACATGACATCGAGTTGAGAACCTCCGGAGGCCAGTTGACCTCGAGAAGCTGTGTTTGAACAGAGAAACACCACAGCAGCGCTGAAGTTGCCGTAGGGAAGGACACCATGAAAGCGTCACCTTCTGTCTTGACTTCGTAACCGCCGATTCTGCGAAGCTGTCGACGCATCACTTCGTTGTGAAGCTTGATAGCTGACCGCATTGCAGAAGGATACATTTCCCAGAGGTTTGTGGAGTTCTTGATATCAGTAAACACAATCGATGGCTTGTCCGTAGGGGCAGGGACCTCGGCTTCGAGTCGATGTAGGGTTGAGTCTTGAACTTCGGCTTTGGCTCGTTTCCCTCTCTTGGCCGGGTACTGGAAGTCGTCTGGGATACCTGATGGATACAGCGACATGCTCTGACCCCTATGCAGTCGTGCAGACCGTTCTTGCCGACGTTTGAGGTCAGTGATGCTGATCATCATAATCATGATCTTGGCGGTCGAGCCGTAGGCCATGGCAAGATCTCGTAGCTTTTGCGATGCACGCATGAGATCGCCGCGCTCGGAACGCGCAACGTCTACTACGAGGCCAGGAGTCAAGTACTCCCATAGTTCCTTCGTTGCAATGAGGATCGTCTCGTCTTGAGGCGACACCGTCATCTGAGTAACGTGCGGCGCAGCTTGCACAGACGGCATCAAGTCCACATAGCCAAATGCCCGCGATACCTCTAGGAGATCGTTCAGTCGTCCTTGACGAGAGACCCAACCTCCAGCATCCCGGATTCGTTGACGTTCAGCCGGTTCGGCGGGGTCATGCTTGCGCGTTAGCATCTTGTGTGTGCCGTCTGACTGAATGAGCATCGCTTGAGCATCACCGACATTGGCTACGTAAAGCTCCTGTCCCTGGAGGTATACAACGGTGGCAACACCACCGGAGTTCAGATCCTCCTTGCTGAGGACTAAAGGAGCTGCCGACCCACGATGAGAGCCCGACGGTCTCTCTTCCGTGTGCTGGTAGGCGATCGTGACGAGGTCCTTGTTCAAACTCAAGAATGCTCTCCGGAGAGCATCCGTGGGTGTTTCGCATTGCCGCGTCTTGAGAGCTTTCAGCTCCATGGCAAAGATATGACCAAAGTTCTCATGAAGGTATTTGGCGATCTTAGAGCCACCACTACTGAGCGCTTGACCATCAAACAGTCCCAGGAGAGTCTCCGAATCCGACGAATTGAACCTTGGAACCACCAGATCAATAGTAGACAAGTGTTCGTTCTTGCCCATCGTATCAGCCATTCCGTAAGGAAGGTGCCCTGCCAAGGAGCCTGAAGTTCGGACACGCCGATCCTCGCTCTGATCTGGGATGCTTGGCTGTGTGAGCGTGACGTCCATCAAGCCCAGAACGCGTAGGTTTTGCAGGCGGCTGAAGTCTGTGTACTGCTCCCGATTTGAGGGACTTGGCCCAAAGGTAGTTTGCTTTATCTCCAAGCGCTTGTTTCCAGACAGGTTGAGATACCGAAGGTTGGGGTTCAGATTCCAGTTCCAATCGTACGGGACGTTGGAAATGTTGTATTTTAAAGAGTTGTTTCCACAGTCCAGAACAGCAAGCTTCTTGGCCCTCGAGATGTCCGCTGGGAGATTTGTGAATTTGTTGCCATTAATGTGGAGAACTTGTAACAAGCTGTACTCCTCGAGATCATCCGCAGGCAGACTGGTCAAATCATTGCCTGAGAGGTATAACTCAACAAGCTGAGGCCAGCTCTTGATAGATCGTTGAGGCATGTCACTTATATCGTTATACGACAAGTTGAGGATTCGCAACTCTCCCAGCAGTGTGATGTACTCAAATACATCATCGTCAAGCTGATTATCGGCAAGATATAGATTGCGGAGCGAACCAGCAAAGGTGTTTGTCAGTCTACCAGACAAACCGGAATCTTTCCTAGAAGAGATGGAAGGCGCAATGGTGCCGCTAGGGCTCTGGGCCGTGCTCCTGGACATAACAGAAGTCTTGCGGCCACCCTTCCCGTAGACGGAGACAACCGAGCTCTTCCGGTCTGGGCCGGCAGGGACTGGAGAAGGCCCCACACTCAACAGGGTACTGGATGCTTGACTTGGTCGTCTTGATCCATCGGGCATGAGGTCTTCGGTACTGGAGGGTTGTGATAGAAGACCAGAGTTCTGCTTGCCATTAGCTCCAGCAGAGTTCGAGGATTCTCCGGGTGCCTGAGGCGGACGTGAGGCGGGTTTGGGAAACACATCAAGAACGTTGGAGGAGGCGTTCAGCGTCTCCAACTTATTTGCCCACCACAATTCCATCGGTAGCTTCCTGATATTATTTCCCCTCACATCAAGTACTCTCAACTCAGTCAAGCAACCAATTTCAGGAGGTATCTCGCCCACCGAATTGCTGGCTATGCTGAAGTGCTCAAGCTTCCGCAGGTTACCGATTTGGTTGGGTAGCGACACGAAGTAGTTGCGGTCAAGGACAAGCCGCTCAAGGTTCATCATGTTGTTGAATGACCCGTCAATGCTCGCTAGTTGCGCATTCGACAGATTCAACACTTTCAAGGTTGGCACAGGGCTAATAATATCAAACTTGGTGATGGGGTTCGAGTTCAACTTCAAGCTTCGGACACGCTCAAAGCTGCCAATGAACTGTGAGATCATATTGTGGTCGGCAGATAGTATTTCTAGCTTTGGCAGTGCGGAGACCACGTCGATAGCGGTCAGGGCATTGAACTTCAGATCGAGTTCGCGAACATTCGAAAGGTTACCGAAAGTTGACGGTAGAGTACCTGCAAGTCTGTTGTTGGTCATGACAAACTTCTCCAAGTTTCTCATCATCCCAATATCGTCTGGGAGGGTGGCAATGGAATTGAAGCTGACATCAATGTCAACCAAGCTGTCAAGCATGCAGAGAAATGGTGGAAACTTGTCGAGGAAATTGGACGATAGGTTGAGCGACCGCAATGCTTTGAAGCCGCCAAAACACTCGGGAAGACCAATGAGACGATTGTTGGCTAGATTTAGCTTCAGTAGCCCGGTCAGGCCTGATAATTCAGCATGCTCTAGCTCTTCTAGGCGATTGTTGGACACGTCAAGATACGTTAGGCGGCTAGCTCTTCCAATGCTGATGGGCAGCTTCCGTGCCTCGTTGTTGGCGAACTTGATGTCTCTCAACTGGGGGCATGATGTAATGAAATCTCTAGGAAGGTCGAGAGATAGGTTGCGGGAGAGGTTGAGAGATATGATGTCGCTCGTTTTGGAATATAGGTTGATAGGTATCGTCACTAGGTTGCGGCCTGACAGGTCGACATGGTTGAACTTGGTGGTTCTGCCAATCCCGAGATTATCAGGCACGGCCGTGAAGTCGCTATCCCTCGCCGACAAGAACAAGAATCGGCACAGATAGCTATTGTCTTCTCGGCCGATATCTTCGAGACGGTCCTTGTCCTCGTAGCCCACTTGTTGTAATAGCCTCTTCTGAATCAGCAACGGGCGCTCGACGGCTGGTAGAACCCGCGCCAAGTCATGCTTCTTCAAGACGATGTGATAGTTTTCCAGGCCATCCTGCACATAGGTCTTCTTAACGACATGAGACATGACATCGGCTACGGTAGAATCAAGAGGCAACTGGATTGTGGCAAATGTTCCATCGGCCCGGAATACCCGAATACAGTGTGCTGCCTTTTTCTCTTCCGGCCGGGGCAGGGTGACAGAATCATCCATCTGGTTGGCGTGGGCGGCTTGCTCTTCGGCATTTTTACGAACAGCCCAGCTATCTGGTGCATTCCATGCGCCACCAATGCGAGATCTGTCTATTTCGGGAAGCCGTTCGAAGTCGTTCGCCTTAAATAGGCCAGGGTCCATAGGCGTCAAAGGTGGTGGATGCGAGAGGATACCTTCCATATCGCTGAGATCGGTGTCCAGGTGAAAGACCCTGCCGCTATCATTCCTGTCGGTGGGGCCGATGTAGTCTTCATCCTCGGGCCTCATTGATCGTCCCTTTTTGGAAAATGGGAATTTATTGTTGAATGTAGCCTGCCGCGGCTGATTGGGTCGTGGGCCTTGAAAGTCGGGGTGATCTATGGGAGGCAAGGGTTTGTTATAGTTGTAGTTTTCTCTTGTCAGTTCTTGGCGGGAAGGACCTGGAGCTTGTGTGAGGGATCGAGTCGACGTGGGCATGTCTCTGAGTCGAGAAGAAGGTGCTTCCTCCTTGTGTTTATGCCGGCGCAAGCGGTCAAGAATGCCTCGCTTCCCTTGACTGGCGCCATTTGGAGAGGTTTGGCCATCGCCCGAGCCTAGCCTGCCAGTGCTGTTCGAACTGGGAGTCGGGCTCTGGGTCCGGGTCCTCGACGCAGTAGCCATGGAGCCTCTGTGATCTTTATAATGTGCACTCGTCGCGGACTCTTCTCGACTGACAACAGGCCTCAGCGATTTTGAGTCTTCGTTGCTTTTGTTGTGTCGATGGTGGTGGCCCGGGAGGTGAACCATGGAATGAGCGGACCTCGAAGAAGAAGACGTCTTGGGGGGGATCTGCGACGACGCGTTCTCTTGGTACCGCTCGCGGTCTGGACCGCTGAGAATATCGCGAACCGGGGCTTCGCCGTATTTGGCGATGTCATTGGCTTCCTGGTATAAAAATGGCACTACATCGCTCGAAGGCACGGGAGTTCGGGGGCGGGACGAGGAGGGCGACGCGTCCCTTGTGTTGTCGGTGGCATTGGAGTAGTTTCTTGAGCGGTTGAAAGAGTAGGAGCGCTGCTCCTTAGCGGGGACACCAGTTGGAAGGCTCGACTCGGACCCATCGCGACCGGGGAACTCCTCACCGAAGAAACCCTGCAATTTCTTGAAGCCACCTCTGTTCCCGCTATTCTTAGACCCCTGACTACTAGCTGTCGTGATGCTTGCTAATGACGGCCGCCTCTCGTCATTGAAGTATGCAGCATCAAGCTGAGAATCGGTCGTGCTGCCGGGCGTCTGCACGACGCGCGATGCGCCAGATCGGAAGGCGGGCGACAGCTGGGAGACTATGGAGAGGTTGTCGCTCGAGTCATTATAGAAGCTGGTACCAAAGGACATGGAGCTTGATCGCGCATTTACACTGGCGCCGCCGTTGCCCGACGACGACATCCAGGGTGGGATCTGGTTCGGTGTTGGGCCACCAGTGGGGGGGTCCTTCTGGATCTGTGGGACACGACCGCCAGAGGGATCCAGGACGGCGAGGTCGCGACGGTAATTGGCAAGATCGCTCATGCGGCGATGGTCGAGAATGGATGCGGACGGGGCAGTAGACGGCGACGGCGACCGGAGCGCCAACGGTGTTGCTGTGCCTTTGCCGATGCCTTTACCAGTGCCCGTGCTGTTGGTCCCTGGTGCGGCGGCTTTCGATGCTGGAGAGAAGTGAAGCTCTTCTTTGAGCGACCTGTGACAAGAGTAAAGCAGGATCCAGTCAGTTCAAATAGCCACTGGTTGACAAACACGCGAGGACTCTGATGATAGTAGCGTGACCCAATGACAATTGTTTGGCATGCGGCTCAAAAAGATACTACATAGGATTGACGCTCCTCTGCTCCAAAACCGCCCACTTGCGGTGATGGTTTCGGATGGGGAGCGCTGCAACCAGGCAAGGCCGCGCGGACCATCTGGCGCAGTTGCGACTCTCAAGAGAGATGGGCCACGCAGAAGTAGCAGCAGCAAGCAAGAAAAGACACGAAACTACCCCTACGAACCTGATTTTGCTATTTTCAGTGGTCTTGAGCGGCTTTGGCGCTGTCTTCTTGGAGGCCGATGACGTGGATGCTGAGCGACTGGGACTGGGTACAGGCTTCACCGTCATGCTCGACCGCCCGCTGTTGGAGCTCGCAAAGGAGCTGATGCGACCGTGGCCATCGTCCCTCGTCATTGTCACTCATCAGACCCCGGAGACCTCTGTCCTACTGTCGACACCGCGGAGCCATGAAATTCGTGGACAAACGAGTCATTTCTCGGAGGGCCCTCGGTTTGCTTGGGGACTAGGAAATTGCGCGTTTTCGGCGGTTGTGCGGTTGGGGCGATGCTGATGGGTGTGTGTTCATGTTCGAACTTCTTAAAGTTGGTGGCGATACGTACCTGCTGTGTAAATCTAGTGGTATACTTGGTGCGGCCTTGATTAGTGGCTCTATCTGGGATGTGATCTGGGGATGGGATTCATTAGTGTCGGGTAGAAAGTTCCAACCCGTAAGTGGTACGTGCAGCACTGAACAATGTCCACCCACCTGGGACAAGCCCTCCAATTAAGTGTATCATCTCCGTCTAAAAAGTTGTAACTTGGGTTTTCTTGCTTGGCCCTGTTGAAGCTAGTAACCCAGTTTTAGCCCAGCCAGAAGGGAGTTTTAGCTGCCTCTAATGAATAATGGATTGTCACAATACCATTTCCGAAGTCTGGTGCTGAAAGCAATATAAAGGTTGTGACTGAATCTGTATAACAAGCTCGAGTACTGGATGCGCTTCGACATTCCTCATCTGCAAGCGTGATTGAAATACCGTTTAGACAGTTTCCCTTTGACACAGTTGCAAGCAGTATGAGACGTTGCATCAGGGCCCAGCTCACCAGTCTTCCTCATAATCTCTAATATTACACGATCGCCCGAGTCAATGGGTTGTTAGTGTTGGAGGGCAGTAGCTTGTGAGGACTATTACATCTAGTATGGACAATAATAACAAAGCTTGCTTGGTGGAGCGGGTGTTTTCGTTCCCGCAGGTGACCACATTAAAAATTATCCGCCGCTTTATTAAAATTTCACGGTAATATGAAAATTTACAATCTAGCTCGAAGTCGTCAAATTAAAGTACGTTAGAATATGATCATGATGATACTCCATCGCCACTCGAAGATCAAGGACAATAAGAGCGAGATGTCCACTCGCAATGAGACAGGGCTTGTCTTAAGGAATGGGCAGCTATTATGCAGGGAGCTTGCGCATAGACCATTATGTGGTCGGTTTCTAGGGAAGCTGCCGTGAGTCTCCACAAAGGAACCGCCCTGACCGCGCCGACATCCGAGTCATCAATTGATCCCAGTTGTCAAGAAGGGAATAGTTTCAGTTCCTGTTCAGAGATCTGCTTGAATGGTGATGAGAAACAAGAATAACGTATCAAGCGCTTATCTTGAGACTCCAGCTCCTCTTTTCCAGTGTTTCAAGCCTGCGATTTTCCACATCAATCACTTATTTTACTACCGTTCAGGACAAGTTTCTTTCCTTGCTTTTTTGAGGGCTGTGGAGAAATGAGGTTGGCCTTGGTAGTGCAGCTAAGATGCGCCTCCTCTTTCCGTATTCGAAAAGTGCCCAGGATCTTTCACACACCGTCCGAGGGTCATCTCCCATCAGAGCCAGGCCGAATCACCAGCCTGCTTCGTGCTTCGTGCTTCGTAGATTCCCGACCATTCTCGATCGCCGTCGAATAGCAGGGTCGACAAGCAGTGCGTGCCTAGCTTCCGCATGTCAGTTGGTCGATGCGGAGAGGAAACGCCATAGCTACAACGTATTAATCATCACATCATGATCTGTCCCATAAGCCTCCCTTGATATCCTATCCGGCATCAAAAAGACAATAATTCAAAAGAAAGAAGTGTGTGACTAGGATGGTCCATCTCTATTACGCAGGTAGTCTCACTGTTCTAGGTAGAACTGGGCCCGGACATCGCCGACGTTGTATATTCTTAGGTCTACATGTTACAATGTCCAGTTGACCGAATCCAACGGCGAAACATTCAGCCGCACACGATTCAACGCCTTGATGACAGAGCCTTGACACATTGCCATGAAGCATACGGGCTGCGAGTTTCTCGCATGCATCTGCCCTGTCAACCACGTGCGCTCTCAGATTATATCTTCATATTGGATATTAACACGGGGTTGTTCTCGGTTTAGAGTTCCTAAGGCTGAGTGTATATTACGCAGGATATTACACAGTAGCGATGAGCATGGCTGCCACGAGGTCGAGTCCTACCGACTATACGTTGGCCAACATAGAGATCGAACTTCGTCAAAGTTACAACTCATCCTTGAAGTGACGAGGAGTGCAAATAGCTTCTACTAGTAGACTTAAGTACGCATCCCAGATAGACAGCAGAATGGTCAAGACCATAGCTCACACACCGTTCCAGGTAAAACATGTCAAAATCTAGTATCCAGCAACTACCCAGGGAGATTGCACCATACAGTCCAAATAACCTGCGCCAGTTCTGCATGGTTTCGACTACTTTCCCGGTACCGGTATCTATCATTGCGAGACAAATAGTCGAAATCCCATCCATTTCGATCCTCTGAGCTATAGCCTAAATTCCTAGGTAGAGAATTATTGTACGCTACTGAGCTTTGATGCTAGATGATGTGAACACAAAAGTAACCCTCCGTGGTGTTGCATAGCTATGACTCCAACTAGATAGTAACTGCACATAAAAGTTAGGCTGTTTAAGCTATAGCTCTGGTTCTGAGGTCCGATGGTTTCGAGACTCAGTCCTCCTCATCGTCGCTTGCTTTCACAACAACGTCCCTAGCTTCTTCGTGCAAGAAATCGCCAAGTTCGACAGTGTCCCGGAGGATAACCCTTGCATCCTCCTCGCCGACCTTCATGTCCTCCATGATAAGCCGAATGGCTAGCTCGGGCACCAATACTGCTTGCACATATCCAGTGTATCCTCTTGCTGATACTAGTCTGTCCTCGACAGCGCGCTTTCGTACCGTATCTGAAAATGTTCGCATAATGAACTCTGTCATCACACGAAGCCCTCGCGGCCCGTAGTAACCAGGTGTGAGACTGTCGTCAGTCTTAAGCAGTGTTCGATTCTGTCCAGTATCCACCTTGTCGTTGAGAAGAGAGGCGTAATATGAAGAGCGAGCGCCTTGCAAAATATCTTTGATAAATGTCTCATGTTCGATCAGCCGCACCTCTAGATTTACCCAGTCGATGTCGGGATAGCCTTGAGCTGATCGATCGCGCTGAGCCGATTTCCGTTTATGGAGTCTGCAGAAAGAAGTTTGCTGCTTAATGTTCATCCTGCCATGATTGGAGTGTTTCTTTAACATATCCGGGTCGACAGGTGCATGGCACATTGGACATCGTGGCCCAAAGAGCTGGGTGTCTTCGATGCTAATATCACTCCCGGATTCATCACCAGACGCTAAAGCTTCACCGGTACCCTCCCTATCCGACGCGTTATCCAACAGCTTCAGAGCATGCGTACTCAGAGCTTCTTTCACATCATCATCCAGATCAGCACCTTTAATGAACCTCCGGAATACAGGCCTGGGAGGTGATTCTTCCTTTGAAACTAGACTCTTCTGTTTTCTTGCTCGAGTTTTTTTCTCGGCTATTCGGTTTGTTGTCACCCCCCGGATGGAGCTCTTAGAACTTTGATCTGATTCTGTACTATCATCCGAGTTGGGTTTGACCTTGGTACGAACACCCTTCTCAGGCGCAGGCCAGTCATCTGAAGGCAACATTGGTGGACGGTATCGCGATGGAGCAGGATTGCGCATGGGAGAGTATTCGGCAACAAATGGTCCTTGGGTCCGCTTGGGAGCAGTCGGTTTCTGAGGACTAGGACTTAATGAAATTTGAGGTCTCTTGAATGCTTTCTTGGGCGACAGCGATTCTTCTAGCGACACAGTGTTAGTCAAACAATAGACATCTGATGGTCACAAAAAACACACCTCGTGGGACTTTAGATTTGGCAAGTCTTTGTGGTGGCTTTTGTGAGGCTTTGCCATAACTTGCTCTGCCCTTCTTGCTGCTCTGTGATTTTACAAACCCGATATCGTTTGTCATATGGTCTGCTGAGTCCTTACACATCTCCTGAGCAGATCGTTTTGAGCTTGCAGAGCTGGCCTGTGCTGTTGATCTCCTTGTTGTAGGTGGTTTCGAGTAGTTGACACTGGTGTCTCCCTGTTTACTCTTGTCCCGAGATGAGAAGATGGTAGGCTTTATGTTCTGTTTCAAACTATAGATCTCATCGTCTGAATCTGAGTCCACAGACTCTTTCTGCGTCATGGGTTTTTGATATTTCGCGTGCGGAGAGTCATATCTCGTCGTCGGCGTGCCATGATTACCTGAGCCTGAAGGCTCGTTCTTCACCGTGGGTCCGAAAAAGCTTTCATCCTCGTCAGAGCTGCTCATGGGAGGAGCGTCGTCGGCCACATCCTTCTTTGGTCTTCGTGGTCCTGGGGCCCTTACTTTCCCCTGTACTGTTTTCAGGAGCGAAGGGGCATGTGCATGCCTGCTAAACCCAATATGCCTTTTCGAATAGCTCATCCCGGAGACGGGTTAAATGCTTGAGGGTTGTGACATATAACCACTCCACTGAAACTCAGAGGAATTTACAGACCCGTCATTGGTTGAGTATCTTATCTTGGCTTGAAAGAGCAGACCAGATCTGTAATCGGTGTGTCGAGTCGAATTGAATGTCTCAATGAGAATTGACAGTGAGCTAAGGCGTTGTGATCAAATTATGAAGCAGGATGCACTTGTACTCATGTGTCTCACAAAGCTGCCGCAGTATTGTGATATGGCTCCAGTTTGGGCTTCCGATCCTTGTAAGATTGGTCCGTTGCCTGAAAAATGTTTAGCGGGGTGAGTTCATTGAGGTGAGGTCAGAAACGTTCAATGGACGCGTCTCGAGATCTTAGGGAACGCGTTTAGCCGACCTAGTGGGGAGGCACCGACCTCCGACCTAAGGGTGGTACTTGCCAAGACAGCGCCTTTCCATTCGATATTGTGTTCGCAAGCCGTGCGACTAGTCAACGTTCAACATCCCTAAGCATTGCAGTAACTTCGCCTACTAGAAATATCTTTGTTTGGCCAATTGGCTGTTTGTTCTGGACGCAAACCCATCACAATCATGGCATTGAACCGGAAGTACTCAGCTCTACCAGATCTGGTACGTGGTAGCTCTAGCTGCGCCAGCACCTCTCGTGCCTCTACTGACGGTAATTAGGACACGGCGCCTGACATTTACGAGACGCCCGATTTGACAGATGATAATTCAACAATCCCGGTAAATATTTGCTACGGAAGGTTGAGATATTTCCGCTGACACTTGCCGAGACCACCGCTGGTCGCTCCCAATCCGAGAACGACTTCGACGACGAAGACGATGATACCCAAGGCATCTCCCGCGCTCGGCTGCGAATCGACCAGGCACGCTCTCGTTTCATGCCATCTCAAGTCGATGCCCGAGATGTGGACTTTTCCGATCGTCTCAATGACAAACGGAAGTCGTACAAGACGTCCAGTCGAAGACAGCGGGTCCTGCAAGACGGCACAGAACATATAGGGGATCTAAGCGACGAGGAGGGTGGTGAAGATCTTGAAAGGAAGATCGCTCGGTTGAAAAGAGAGATCGAAGAAGCAAAGGAGGAATTTGGCAAACAGAAGGCTCAGCTAGCAACAAATGCCCCGGCTTCAGAAGAGGAGCTTGCTTCGTTGAGTCGGGCTTTGGATGAGATGTCTAGCCTGCTAGAAGGAGGAGCTATGCATCGATCCAAGGCCGTCATGAATAAAAATGCAGACAGAAAGGACGGAACTCCACAACAGGCAATTGATTCCACGAACGGAGCAACATACACCATAACATACGCACCGGACTACGAGCAGAGCCATGCTCTGGCTAAAGCAGCCGACTTTGATAAACGACTTTTGCTGCTGGAGAAGGCTATCGGTATCACAGCCTCGGCTTTTCCCAGCATGGACAATGGTGGGTTTCCAAGAGCTATCTTGCCAACACTGGACACACTGCAAAAGCAGATTATGACTCTGTCAGAGGCATCTACCACGTCTCTTGACAGTGTCAGCCGTCGAGTGCGTGAATTGATACAACAATCCGAGAAGTTAGAGCAGGCGAGAAGGAGTGCGAGGGCAGCGCAAGACTCTATTGCTGCAGCTGGAGGGCCACCTCTCGAAGCTGTGGATTCAGAAGACTTGGAACAAATTGCAAAGGTGAATGCGCTTTACGGAACGTTGCCCACAATCGACCACCTCACGCCACTTCTACCACCTCTGTTAGACAGACTGAGATCTCTCAGGGCCATCCATGCGGATGCGGCAACCGCCAGCGAGACTATCGAACGCATTGAGAAGTCGCAGATTGAGATGGCGGGTGACATCAGGCAATGGCGGGAAGGACTTGACAAAATAGAGGGGGTTATGGCAGATGGCGATGCAGCCATGAATGCCAACATGAAGGTGGTTGAGGGATGGGTGAAGGACTTGGAGGCGAAGATGAATCAGTTGTTGTAACTTCGTTTCTGACTTTGTGGTGTTTGGCTCTCTTCTCTTATGCACTGATACCCTAGATTTGACATGTCTAAAGAGAGTGATAATTATAAGGCAGTGGTCTAGCAGCAAGGATTTCCCTGTTTAGAGGCTGAAGGGAACGATTTGAATTGTTGGTCTTGCCCATTAACAGTATTCACTGCCATTTAATTCATTTTCGAAAAGAGGCAGCCTTGCTAAGGTGAATTGATACACCCTGCAGGCTCGAGAGTGTCCATGCGCTGAACATTTGAAACCTTGCCGTCTTCGACGGGCTGTAACAAGCCTTGAGAAAGCTCGCTAGAGCTGCTCAAAATGTAGGCCTGACGCATCGGAGTCCAGAGAGCTTGGCCATATATCAAAATGGCAGCTGCCAGACAGCTGTTCGGTAGGTAGGGCGCAAAACAGTGGGTCGCACTTTCTTCGAAAATTTTGGTGGGGTGAGCAACCTGTCTTGCAACGCCGGCACAGAATCTCGCACGTTGATCCGCCCCTTGACCTCCTAGACCGTCACCAACAACACAAACACATTCAGCCTCTGTTCGCCCCCCCAGACTGCAAATATGGATTCCTCTAAGCAACCTGTCAAGCTCGTCAAGGTCACCCGCGTCTTGGGCCGCACTGGTACGAATTCGCCGCCGCATGCGACGCTGTGGAGCTCTGAATTTACAGGACAAAAAAGAAACTGACAAACAACAGGCTCGCGTGGTGGTGTCACCCAGGTCCGAGTCGAATTCATGGACGACCAGACCCGAAGCATTATCCGCAACGTCAAGGGACCAGGTATGAGGACGATTCAACGAATGATCAAGAGATTACGGTCTCTTCGCGAGGAAAGAACATATTCGCTGACAATTATGGCTCTACAGTTCGTGAGGACGACATTCTGTGCCTGCTCGAGTCAGAACGTGAAGCAAGAAGATTGCGTTAATCGCGGAGCTCTGGGATGGGAGGCGTTGATGGGCGTTGGAGAAGGCATTTTGTCAGGCTTCGGCAAAGGCAAAGACTGTCACATAATGGCAGCATGGCATCACAGCGATTGCCCCTTTGGAACACACTCCTGCTAGGTGTCACCGGACTCCTGGGGACTATCTGCATCGCAAAATACAGACACACGATTTACATCCCAGAAGACGTCCTAACATTTGTGATTTCTCGTGGCGTACAGTTTTGCTGGTACTGAAGGTACTGAAGTCACCAGTGACAGCGATAGTCAAGATCCATTCTGCGCTTATCATGCTGCTGAACATTTCCGTCTTAAGGGCCGGACTATCTGGATTGCATACATAACTGATACAGAACTGACTATTAGGAGCCCTAATCAATCTAGCAAGGCACGTGATCCGCTGGCTGATACTGAGCCCCAATTTTCCTCCAAATTTTCCAGTCACAACAATACTACCCACCTTCCCATCCACCTACAAAACAATTCTTTCGCTGAGAAATTCGCTTACTATCTTCCTATTTGTCTAAGCAACAAAACACATTGAACGCAGCTGCTATTGGTAAGTCCTGGGCTTCTTTCAACCCTCAATGCTCGTTGCTATGATGTAAAAATATAGCATGTATTACCTGATCACCATTGATGTACCATTTTATCACCAAGATCTCTGACGCAACTCCCAATGTTCATAATTTGTTTTCATGCGCTGTCAAAAATATTGAGCTAACATACCATGAATTCAGATCCCGTTCAGCGCCGAGCAATCAATTCACCATGGGTGCCATTCCCAACCCGCCGAAGGGGCACTTCAACGTCCTGTACTTTGCAAGTGCCGGCTCCTTTACTACCAAAGAATACGAGACTTTTCCTGCCCCCCTTCCTGTCCGCAAGCTTTTCGACACACTCGAGGAAAAGCATATGGGCATCAAAGCGAAGGTTCTTGACTCGAGCCTTGTAACTGTCAACCTGAACTATGTCGACATTCCTGAGAAAGATGATGGCTCAGAACAATACATTATTCAAGAGGGTGACGAGGTCGCCATTATACCACCAGTCAGCTCTGGTTGAAGGCGCCGCCGCAAGAAAATCTTGGAAGAAATTTCGTAGTATTGTGACTTGGGATAACCGCAAGTGCACCGTAATAACTTTATGATGGTAGTAGATGATTATGCTCATCTGGCTCGCCTGTCCGTGGGGCGTCAGCACTACTCTTCCACATGAACATGCCAAGTTTCCCACGCCATTTCGACATATTGCATCTCCATCTGTAATTCCAGACCTTCCACCAACCTGGATTCCTCAGGCTGTACTCTCGGATCTTGCGGCACCACTTCAGCGCCAGTACGGTCAACACGACAACGAATAACGTGGAAAAAATCGATACGAGTGCGGTCAATGTGGTTATTGTCGAAACCTGGCATCCGAGCGGCCGTGTGCGAATCTCCCACCGTTCGGCCCAATGGGGACACACGTTCTTGTCTTCGGCGGGTGCAAGGAGTGGAATACGGTTCGAATTCGGGACGCAAGTCCATGACTGGTTTGTATGTACCCATTAGCTAGGACTGCACAACACTAGGAAAGGCTGGATTACAGTGCTTACAAAGGGACACCAACTGCAAGCACTTTGATCTAGACAGCTGTAGCAGTTCTGCTGTTTCCAACAATGCCAGAAATGTTCGTCCGGGTCCCCTGGGGCTGCGGTAGATAAAGTGTAGTTCATAGTGGCGGCAGGCAGTAGCTAAACTGGGGCAGATTGGTAGCAGTCATTTAATGCGAGAACACAACAGTAATCTCAATCATCGATGAAGTTGCTCCCATGGCCGATGAATTAGCAAGTTCTGTCTGTCGCCACGGCATATGAAAAGAAGCAGCATTAATGTTTACCTCTGCCCTACAGTTCGACAGCAAGCGCAGCGAGCACAGTACAATGCGGGGCAATGATTGAGTGAGAAAAGAGGCACTTTCCATCGCCTACTTTAAGCTTCACTTTAAGATTCATTATTTATCATACTCCATTATTTGATCGGGTAGTTCAGAGAAACAGCAGAAGTATCACATTTTTAACAAGTACATGGTCATCATTTATGACACCTAACCAGAAACTAACACAATATAAACAATCCCAGGGAAGAGCAAGATTCAAGCTGGCTACACAGAGTTTGGAGAGTACGGCCTGGTAGCACCCTTAATTTCTCTATGCAAGTTCTGTGTGACTGCCTTGATGCTGTTATTATGAACTAACTCCACGGCAATTCATTTCAGTTTCCATGCTGCCAGTGCAAACGTCGTTTCATACGAACGTGAGATTCGCAGTCGGGAATCAGCTACCTGTGCCGTCCCAGTTGTCCTGCTTCATAACGTTTCCGACGAGTCCAAAAGCAACGACTACCATCCGTATTGCATCAGAGTCAAGGCTGCCAGCGCGGTGGCGGATGCGCTGAGGACGTAATACGTCCCTCTAGACTGTGAGGGCAATGCAAGTTGTCTATGCAAAAGTCCTAGTCAATGCCAGTTCCCTGGCTGTCTGTTGAAAATCCAAGGGACAGGGCAGAATAGGTACGATGGAGCGTTCTGCAAAGCCGGACCGATCAAGCCACATTGCCAAGCTGCATAAGTCGGTCACCAGCACGATGGTTGGCGTAGTCGTAAGCTTTGGAGCCAGGAGGGAACGTGCCGTTGGCAGCCCACAGGTCAATGAGAGGCTGCATTGGCTCCAACTCTTGCGGCTTGAGCATGTCCAACGCGCAAGCGGTCAGGACGAAATGAGAGAAACAACTATTGAGTTGCTTCTCTAAGTTCAAGTGGTAGAAGGGCTCAGTGAAGTGGGCCCAGTAAAGATGGGCGTAGACCCTGAACATTTGTCGGAAAATGGTCTGGCACACTTCGACAAAGTTCTCGGGAAAACCACTCCTTTTGCCAACCCAGTCACGATCGCCAGGGTTGGACAGCTGTGAAAGGGGCGTTGTGGTGATGGACGGATTGTGCGAGAATGAGACGCCATTGGCATCCGTTGGAAAGATGTTCTCGTCGTCAATCTTACCTGAGATCCATCGTTGCATGAGGGTGATGTACTCGAATGCGGGAAGCTCAACTGGTTCTCTCTTATTGTTGAGCCATGTGAATGAGTGGTTCCTAGGGTTACGAGTAAGTGGAAATCCGCAACTTGCAGCAAGGCAATAGGTAACTCACGCTCCGGCGGACATTCGTGGGCAAGAGTTTGCGTTACAGGTAGTGGTGCCATCCTCCTCTTTCTCATGGATGACACGAACAAAGTTCCACAGGTTGCGGTAGTGCTCAACGACTGTGACATATTAGCAATCTACAGTGAACTCTTGCGTGAGGCGTGTTCTCGAACCCTGATGAGCGATCCATTCGCCCTGATCAACAGTCTTAGGTCTTGCACTGAGCGTCATGAAGTTGCCCTTCACAATATGCTTTGCATAAGCTGGGTTAAGCCATAGCGGCAACGGTCGGGGGAGGTGATAGACGCCGAGAACATCGTCGCCGCTTCCGTTGTTGTCATCCATACCGATAGCTAGGGACGGTGAGCTTGGAAGAGGAGGAATCTTTGGTGCAAGGCTGGACGAGGATTGGTTGCCTTGTGGTAGGGTGGTTGGTGAATTAGGCTGACCGCTGCTGGAAGAAACGGGGCTCCTTTGACCTGGGGCCTTGGCCGCTGTTCCTCTGAATCGAGCGTTGCTATAACGGTAATCAGCTTCTGCTCCCTACACGGTCATGAATGATGTAGTGAATAGAAGGTTTGATCCGAGTGTCTTGACTGGTGGAATTCGGGTGGTCGGCAAAGAATTTATGAGCTCTTGATTACAGCCTAATATAATGTCTCCCGAGGAAGTCATTGTCACACAGGACTGTTGGTTGGACTCGTACATAAGAATGATTGATCTCATGCAAGAGCTCCAACTCAGTGGCTGTTCGCCACAGGGATTGGGCAGTGGACGAGGGAACTAGGTGCTAGGACCAATTGGAGATGTCGAAACCCCATTCCTGTTGGGTTGTCCTCGTTGGATGGGATACTGTCCCAGGTTGCAACCATGGTGACAAGTGATCCGGACTCTCACATCAAAATGGGGCAGGTATCCAATGCTTTTCCCAACTTCAACCTTTCAGGTGGATGGAAGATAGTGTAGACGTCCAGAGGTGATCCAGCTTAAAGCTTCCAAAACAACAGTCGCATAATAATCTAAGCGTAACCTGAAAAGTGATGATTGGGTAGGGTGATAAAGACTCCGACCAAGCTGGGCCTCATATCATGCCTCACTTAAGGAACATTGAGACAGATGACCCTCAACAAAACGGTGACAACATGAAGCTGATGTACCAGCTGGCGAGAGCAGGTTTTGGCCAGGCCTTACTGGGAAATTTATGAAACATGATCCGACTCACATCCCAGAAAAGAGGTTTGACATGGTCGCGTGTGAATGTGAAGCAGGCAAGATGCCAGCAGGCGTCGGGCGACGAAGGGAGGAACGAGACGAGCTGGGCCGCCAGCAATGGGCAGTCGTCGAAATCCGATGGAGGAATTTGGGTTCGGCCTCAAGCTCAGAATGGAAAGCACAATGTTTCTCTAGTTAACTTGAGAGAGAGAAATCCCAGCTTTTGCACAAAAGGGGCAAAACGATCGTAGTGGCAAGTCTAATGTGTCGTGAAGGCCCAATGAATCAGAGAATCTGCCCAGGCGTAGTAGTTGCATGTGGTTTGATGAAATGTCATTGTGAGGGAAAGGAGGCACATAAGAAATGCCGCTTAACCGTTTTGGATCCGCTAAGGTTATCGATAACACGATAACACGATTACACGTCCTGTGTGGCACGGGAACCTCCGACTCCAGCCAGTCTTCAGCCTTCCAAAAATCCATTCCGCCCCAGGGAGCATACCGCGCTTTGAGCCCAGCCTTGTTTTTGATTGACCACTCCACCCTCAGATGCCATAGGCGAATTTTAAATTTCGTGTTCCTTCTCCTAACTATCTATTTCGCCATTGAATTGCGCATTTTGCTACTCTTGCAACCCACAATGTCGGACTCGGAGGATCCTCTTGATCTCGAAGCTGGAGGTGATGATCTCTTTGGCGATGGCGATGATGACAACGAGCTTCAGTCGGACCATGGTCGCGTGCTGAGCGACGGAGATCTGGCTTCTGATGCAGAAGATGGCGGGCATAATAGAGATGATAACACAGCCATGGAAGGAGCGGAGATTAAGGACAAGCTCGTGCTGGAAACCCAGCTCTACAGACACCGAATGCCGAAATCTCGTGATGGAACAGTATGTCAATTGCTTTGGGAATATCTTAGTCAATCAGCACTGACCATCATCCTAGCTGAGGTCGATTAAAGACCCCAACTTTCTCAAGATCGCCGCCGAAGAGTATAAGCCAGCTACATTCCAGGCCACCGAATGGGACAGGGAGAACGTGAAGAGCGAGAACCCCAAGGGCGTAATTCGGCATCAGAGAGATACACAAACTGGCAAATTCAAGAGCAACGCGCTTGTGCACAGATGGAGCGATGGGTCGATCACAATCTCGGTCGGAGGCGAGCACTACGAAGTACAGAAGAAGCTGATGGCACCTGCAAGCGACAAGCCATACGTGGAGAAGCAGGATGCGCACTACTATGCGGCGGCGGCCCATCTCTCCAGCAATCTCCTCTTGACTGTTGGTCACATCTCAGAACAGTACACCGTGCTGCCCAACAGGAATATGCAGGACGACGCTTTAGCTTTATTCGCGAGCAGAATGCAGGCAGCAGCGCGTGGCAAGGCGAAAGATGGCGACAACATATTCATTGCAACACGGGATCCTGAACTACAGAGAAAAGAGGCCGAGTTGGCCGAGAAAGAGCGGATGAAGGCCCAGCGCAGACGAGAAACTGCAGCAGCGAGAGTGAGCTCAGGCGCTGGTGGGTACCGCAGTGGAGGGCTGTCGATTGGCGACCTCGAGGGTGGACGAAGAGGACCGGGTGGGGCTCGCAAAAGAGGGCAACCGGGCGGATCTCGACCCAAGAAGCGCAGGCCGGAGTATGACTCCGACGATGACCTCCCTGCGGGTCGTGGCCGTAACGACGAGTATGACCGCGAAGACGACTTCATCGCACCCAGTGACGACGACAACATCAGCGAGGTCGAAGATGACGATGAAGAAGATCTTCTTGACGATGACGAGGAGGAAGAGGAACCACCTCGCAAGAAGCGGCAAAAGACTATCGAAGCCGAAGAGGATGCCGATGCAGATGCCGATTTGGACGACGTTGATGCGCCTGCTCCGGCTACAGAGTCCTCTAGGCACCGCAGGCGTCACATTGTTGATGATGACGAGGACGATGAGTAAACATCTGCAAAAGACATCTGGGACAGCCAGTCGCAGCGGTCGGAGGGAGTATTTCTGTATACTATGTATTAATGAATGCTAATTAGGTTGCACGGGAGCATTGGAGTTCATATGGGCAAACCCACAGGTCGGAAAGCGTACTACATTACTTCATTCGCGCAACGTGCTTTGATATGTATCGTGCTACTCGTTTGGTCCTTGCAGTACTTTGTCGTTACACGTGCGCTGTCGGAAGCATAGGAACCGCCAAGTATTACCCGTGACTAGCAATGGCGCTTCTGCATGGATCATACCCGGCTCCTTCTGCAATGGCCCCGCGTGGGGTCGCCATTCAAGCAACTATCACATGCAACGGCCAACTGTAAACCCGTTTTACACGACTAGCAAGTGCAACGCTTCCCGCCTGTACGCCACTATTTATGTGCTTCAATTGGGCAGTTAGCTTCGCGACGATGGCCTTGTGATGCCTCTTCCCAGTCTACTGTGTGCTACCACCATTAATCGCTTTGCGCCTTCCTAGAACCCTCCTTTTTCCCTTCCCCTCTCTGGAATGACACGCGTGATACGGTTGAAGCGAACACGCCGAAGCTGCCATATAATGGCTGGCGCCATTCCTTCCCATTGTCTCTGACCAGACCAGAACATTCATTCATTTTCTGTTACCGCAGGCCTCCAATCTCACGTCATTCCACGTCGCATCAACAGGGTTTTGCCAAGGGCTTGATCGCGGCGACAAGACCATGGGCTCATCGATATTTGGAGTCGTGGTCGCCGTCTGTTCATTGGTGCACGAGGTGATACTGTTTTGGTTCAAGGTGGGGAGACGATTGAGTGATGCTATTGTTTCACGTGGAGAGAAGTGAGTATACTGACATGGGGCGCTTTGCAGAAACTCCGCGACTGGAGGAGGAGACGAAGTGTGGTGGACTCATGGCTCGATGAGTTGCGCGATGCCGAGGTCTTTGAAGACTGGGAACACGCCGCACTGCAGCTCGACAACATCAAGGAGCTGAATCTTTGGTCAGTATGCTCACAGCTCGTGCCAACTGAACGGCACAAACATACTGATGTAATTTCCTGTTCTATAGGCGCAACGATCCGTCCTCACGCTCCTACGATTGGGCACTCATCAACCAGCGCCTCGACCTGCTCGATTCAGCCAACCGGCATAACGACCCGCAAGCGCTTGTCGATCTGATCCGATCCGGCCTCGTTCGCAACTTGGGCAACATCACAGCGCCCAAGCTATACAATCGCTCCTTCGCAGGCACCAAATTTCTCATTGAGGAGTACGTTGCCCAGGTCGCCAGCGCGGTCGATGTTATCAGCACCCAGCAGATCGGGCTGACGGATCAGGAGAAGCTGAGCGTCCTGCACGACACGCGCCAGGCCCTGGGGCGGACTACACTAGTTCTGCAGGGCGGTGCCATCTTTGGGTTGTGTCATCTCGGAGTAGTGAAGGCCCTGTTTCTGCGAGGGTTGCTGCCGCGCATCATCACCGGCACAGCCACGGGAGCGCTGATTGCGGCTTTGGTCGCTATCCACACTGAGGATGAATTGCCGGGTGTGCTGAAGGGCGATGGGATCGACCTTTCGGCTTTTGAGGCACATGCACTCCACGGACCTCAGAAGAAGCAGTTGGTGGGATCCGGCTGGGAAACCCTACTGCGTCGGGTTAGGAGATTCGTACGGGAGGGCTACTTCCTTGACGTGAAGGTGTTGGAAGAATGTGTCAAGGCCAATGTGGGCGAGATGACTTTCATGGAGGCATACAACAGGAGCAAAAGAGTTCTCAACATAACCGTGGCGACCGCTGGGCAGGGCGGCGTTCCGACCCTGCTCAATTACATTACCACACCTAATGTGGTAAGTAAAGCTACCTACGGCTTTCTATGCTGCTAATCTTAACGCTCATGGCAGTTGATTTGGACAGCAGCAGTGGCCTCCAATGCTTCGACTCCCTCACTTTATGGAAGCCGGGAGACGACAGTACTCTGTAAAGATGTTGATGGCAACATCGTGCCCTGGGCACCGGCAGACGCTTTCCAACACTGGACGCACATGCACGCGTCGGACAAGGACAGCAAGTCCTCACCACTATCTCGGATATCTCAGCTATTCAACGTCAACCACTTCATCGTCTCCCAAGCTCGTCCCTATCTGATCCCATTCCTGGAATCCGATATGCATGGCCCATCTCTGTTTTCGGCAAGGCATAAACGCGCACAGATCACAGGTCATATAATCCGCATGGTAGGGCTGGAGCTGCGTCACCGGTTGAGGCAACTCGATACGTTGCGTCTGCTCCCCGCAAGCATACGTCGCTTCCTGGTCGACGAGGAAGTGCCCGGACCAAGCATGATCCTGGTACCCAAGGTAACGCCAGGAGACTTTGTGCGTCTGCTCGAGACGCCCACCAGAGAAACTCTCGACTACTGGATCCTCCGCGGCGAGCGCAGCGTCTGGCCTGCCGTGTGTGCCTTGAGGATGAGATGCACGGTCGAGTACAACATCGAGAAGTCGTACCAGCGCCACCGCGCCCTCAAAGCCGGCGTCGGACGACGGAAAGCCAGCACCACGCATGCCACAGGGCTCCCGGTTAATAACGCGCAGCAGGGGCCCAGGCAGAACAGTGCGGATACGGTTCCGATAACGTACAAGGATGAGCGTTCCCAGAGCACGAGTGGCGGCGCTTAGAGACCCCGTCAGCCCAGCGAGAATGCAGTCTTCGGGCAGGGTGCCAGGGACAGTGGGGATCTGTATACTGGCCCAATGAATGAGGATGATGGCCGGGTATGGATCATGTCTCCGCGAAGGAGGTCAGAACAGGATGCCTAGGAAGTAAAACGGGCTCTGAGTGGGTTCTATGGTAGGGGGGCTGGACCGCCAGTGGGAGGTAAGGGAACTTTCACGTGCAAGATGATCAAGCGTGGCTGGATTCATGATTTCACTGAACCTTGTTCGGTTTGAACGTGCGTTGGAATAAACGAGGCGGTCCAGAGGCGTGATGGGCTGGGTAAGGGTGGATAACCCAGAAACTAGGGGAGGTGAGGCATGTCCTGCTCCAGCGGTGACCGTCACAACATGCATAGCAGCTGAGCCTCGTTCAGTTTGATAAATCAGACCATTCAGTTCAGGGGTTGTAGAACCCAAGAAAACGATAAATGCGGGATGACGGACATGGTAAACGAGAATGGAGATATATCCATGTTAGTATTAGGGGGTAGGCAACGAAGGCAGGCTACGAGGAAGCACACGGAGATACCTATGTACGTATTTGACATTCACGCGAGCATTACACATTTAATTACCATGGCGAACAACATAACAGTCGGCAAGCCAAGTACATCATATGATTGGATGGGCGATCATCAGGAAGGAAGAGAGTTGCAGTTTAACATGCATGGAAGGGCATCCACACCGCCCTTCTAGAAGCCTTCCTTTTTCAAATGACGTGGCCAGGCCATGGGTATAGATAGCAGTTGGGGGCCAAACTGCGACCTTGTGCGTATGTGGATCAACTGGGCTGAGTGACGGTTGCTAAGAAGATGATGTCTGGGGGATGAACATGGTTTCGCTACTTAGGCACGAGTGACGTGTGTAAGTAACAGGTGTACAAGACCTCTTATTGTTGGATTTGCTCTGGTTGCAATTGGGACAGTTATCGGGGCAAGCGCCTGTAAAGATAGATGGGGTTGTCTGGCCGTGCAGCAAGCTAAACCGCGCATTCAGCTCATTGGCTGTCAAAATCAAGACTCGCATGTTTTGGAAGACAGGAGTTCATGTTGCCGAGTTCACCCTACCCGTACAGATGCTGTTATGCTATCATCCATGTAGTTGCATGTTGCGTAGCTTATGGTCACAGATGGATTGATTTGGCCTCGTCGTGGACGCTACACACGGCCAAGCTTGGAGGCGTTCAACGGATGAAGTGATGCCAGGGTGGTTGCTTGACCTACCCGACGAACTATGACTGGGCGTCTATACCAGGGTCACCTTGCGTGGTGGGATCAGGGTTCGTACCTTAGCGTGACAACAACTCAGGCTCTCCATTTTCACACTCTCGGAAATGCAAGGCTTTCTTCCAATCTCCATTGTTTCCCTCCCGGCTCTGCTATCGCCGTGCTGAGGTGGAGGGTATTGAAGCAACAATTTTCTTTTGGGACAACATATAATGGATAGCGTGTTCCTGTTTAGTTCGCATTCAGCCGCAGGCAGCGCACCGGATTGCATCCTATTGGAGAGACAGCGCGATGTTCCGAGCCTGCGGGCAAGCTGTGAAACCTTTCCGCGGACGACGGACCGCAACCTTGGGGACGGGTACAGAATCCGGATGCGCAACTCAAGTATCCGTAAAGCGGTTTGCCCGTTCTCGAACTATCTAAATTGGAAAAAGGAGGAGGATGCCAGCCGACTGTGAGCTGTTGGTCGAGTGTTATGTTCTGGAAAGTGCAGTGAGTTTGTAGGGTAGGCACCCCTCGAGCACACTAAGGAGAGGGAAATGCCGTGCTGCCCAACTGAAGTCGCCGTTTTATCGGCAGAAACGCGCCATCCGGAAAAAAAGCCATCTCACAGCCTGTGTCTTCCAGAAGCTGTTCCAAGCTTCTAGCGCCAGGCAGGAGCCAAACCCCAGCCCTGTCACGTATCATTGTCTGCCCCAGATCGTCACACTCGACCCCTGCCGATGGAAGGTCATATGCCTCGTGTCTGTCATGTCGCGGCTGTTCAACGGTGCGGCTGCGCAGTTTTGTGCTTGCCGGTGGGCTCGAATCCCTACGACTGCTTCGCTGTGCGCGACATGTAGATGTCGCAAATGGTAGTGATTGCAACTGTAGCAAGCCCGCAGACAATCGGAGCCAGTCTTCTCGGAATCGACTCTCCAAAGAGCCTCGACGATACGATCATCGGAGATTCAGCCCGCTCATGTTTCTGTGGTATACTAGACGAAAGATGAAACGTAGCAAGGACTTCAGCTCCTAAGATCGCAGATGCCCGATGTGCACTGTGTGGTTTATACAAGATGGGGACTGCATCAGAGCCTCGCCGCCTCCAACACATGCGGGGATGCGTCAAAAGACTGAGGCGGACAAATGCCTTGGCTTCGGTTTCCGCTCTCGTTGATCATGTAGGTAGCGTTGCAAAAGGCAAAAGGCAATCTTGCATATTGGTGACCCGGTGACGTTATCGAATCTGACCTTTACGCAGCTGCGTAGCAACTGCAGTTTGCCATTTGGACAGATCCGCAAAATAATGCTCGCTCGGTTCGCTTCCCCGACACTGGCTGTGCATCATCCCCACCGACCTACTCACACCTCCCAGGGTATTCTACCAGGATCCAGGATCCCCAGAGGGATCAATGTCATTACTATCGCCCGGTGACCGGATTGAGGGTGCATACGTGTCAATGGGCGTTATAGTTCATTCATCCATGGAAGCCACCGACCCCTCTCCCGAACCCCAATTGGAACAGCTTCATATCCATGTCGTGCAACAATACCAGCGTAGATGAGGTAACTGGAGTCCAGTATTCAGCCCTACAGGGATTAGGACCAGTTCGAGCTCGACGGTCGCTGCTCGTTTATGGGACGAATGCTCATGAAGAAACGATGGGTTACAGGTGCAATTCAAAGATGGTTTGAATGGGCAATGGGCAATGTCGTGTTCTACTCCTGCACCCCACGACATCAGAAAAACAACACTGTACCGCTCATCAGAACGGGTCCTCATTCCTGTCTGTCATCGAGTGTGTGACACGGACAGTCTCCGCGCCACTACACCGACGTCCATAATGGTGTGCTTATCGTCATCGCCAATGCATCCAGGTCCAGCTGCTTATACACCAACTCAGAGGTACCTGCATACGTGATGGTGTCCTTGGAAATATTGCAATACGTCTACCAACACACAAGGGCATTCGATCTGTCGCTCTGCTCCAGTGAGCCGCTACATAGGAGGTACAAACTGGACACCACCATCCACATTTGCTTGATTCAACATGCAAGATTCGTAGCCGCCGCCGCCGAGCTCCATACCGTCAACCTTGGGCCATCACGAGGCCAACGAGAGCTGCATGATTCAGTTCCTCAGGATCTGGGGACCTGGGGACGAGAAATAACGCAATCCACGGGTCATATCATTCCATCAAGAAACGGGGCGAGCGGGCATGGTTGACAGGAACGGCATTTCTGGCACTGACCTGGCCTGGCATCTGGATACCACTGCAGGACCCTCACAGCTTTCTTACCCGATTGGGAACGAGAGCTGGAGCGATGGCTGCAGCTCCCTCTGCACTGCTGTGTGCATGCATCCATCACTTGACCCGAGACGCAAGCACCCCCAGGCATGTCAACCTTGCTTTTCGCTCGTCTTCTTCGTCTGCTTACTGCTGTCTGCGCTATACAATCGAGACGCACAGTCAGTACCGCGAGTACATGTTTATTAAGTACAGCGACTACATCCAGCTTTGATGGTCGCCGCACACATATAAATATTTTGTTTCCCGTCCTTCCATGTCTTTCGGTTCGTCTTGAGTATCGCTTATTCAGGTAGATGAGCCAATAACCCAATTGTTTTGTACACAATCACCAAAGAGCTCACCTTTACTCGTCTGTCCTCGTCTTTCCTTGTTGTGCCACACCACCTATCAACAAGTTTTCTCACTCAAATATACTCGGCGGCTATCTGTTACCTGTTGCGTCACTCGACACCACCTTACTTGCTTGGACCGATGTAGGCTTTTCACTGTACCCGCATCTTTTCTTGGCTAGTTGCTTAGACATCATGCGACAGTGCGTTATACAGCCCGATCGCCCCCAGCTACCCTCGACGATGCCCAACTACCAGGAAAACTTCACCAGAGATCGTCCACCGCACCTCAACCACACCAACTTCCCCTCAGCCCAGTCTTCCGGACCGCTCACTGAGCCCGAGTCTATCGGTGCCGAAGACCACATGGAAAGAATGCACCTTGCCCAGGCGGAGACTGACGGCGACCACGACCGCTACCCCCCATCTCTGGGATCGGGTAACACAGACAGCACTATGAAGGACAAAGGCGTCGAAACCCCGGTTGAGAATGGTGTCGATCAATACATTCAGCGCCGCAACCATGTGCTGTACTTCATCTCGAACGACCCGCTCAACTTGAACCCGCCCCTGACTGTCGCAGCCCTCCAGGCTCTGAACCACGGCAACGGCCAATACCATCATCAACATGTCTACCAGTGGTGCCAGAACGGATACTTCCCAGTTGCTGTCGCCAATACCACCGCCGGTATCAGCGAGAGTCTGATGGTTTCAAGACGATCCCAACAGGCCCAAAGCCATGCCACAGAAGCGAGTTCAGTAGCGGTCTCTACTCGGACGTATCCAGCGGGAGAGCGTATCACCGGCGCTGGTTTCCAATTCGATGAGATGCCAGCTCCGGCTCGAAGCCTCAAGGATGACGACTTGTATGATTACGAGATGTAAAAGTCGCGACGGATTGATGCACTATAATAAGGCCCTGCTGGCATGCAGAGTTTTGTTCTTTTTATTTGGCGTGACAAGCGTTGCGCAACTCGGATCCGGTCATTTGAAACCCCTCAACTACTTACCACGTCTCTTGTTATGATGAGGATGGACGACGAAAAGAAATGCGATTAGGAGGTGTCCTCGCCAGACTGAAAAGTTGTTGCACTTGCAGCGCCGTTTTGTGGGGCGGTTTGACTTTGGATACAGTACTAAGGTACTAATAGTACTTGCGAACATCTTGTAACATGTCTTACATACTACCACCTCGTAGTGCATATGATATGACTTTTTTGTTCCCCAGACGCCTGGTCATGACATCTCCACCAGCAGTGTGGACACTGTTCCGCTTCTCATCGCGAAACATGCGGTGCGCAAATCTTAACCACCGACACTTGTTGGCTTAGGCCTGTAGTGCACGACTCTCATTGGCACACCCGCTATACCCATACCCAGCCATCCCCATGATCTCCGCATTCCACATCATCTGCAGCGGCCCGACGAGACATAACGAGATGGAAATATTTCCCTTACTTCGTGCGGGGTTTGCCATATGCATTCTTGCCCTCCGTCCCCGCCGTCCCCCCCTTTAGACAGACCGCAACTCTTACCACGTCCAAAGTAGCACTCGCTAACCTAGATTGGTCTCCAGGAATAAATATCTTCCGACAAAAGTTACCGATTTCCAGGAACCAGAGTCCAACGTTTCGGTTCCATGATATCATCTGCCAAGCATGTTGGGATATTCCACTTAGCCTAATGAAAATTATGGAGACAAGATACCCCAGGTTGGGGTACGGTGGTATAAGTGCTGGCTATATTGAACCCAGATTAGATGCCAATGCAACATGAAAGAAGGGAATGACTCGAAATAAAGGTTTGGACTTCGAATATAAAGTTCCAGCCTACCAAATCTTCGGGTACCAAGTCATCCAGTGTTGGATCACCCTTAGTCGTAATGTATAATCCACTCTGTAGAATGGGGTCGCCTCGACCACTCACTGTCCTATTCCTTGTGGTCTTCTTCTTCTCATCGCAAGCACTAGCCGCCGATATAAGACGCCGTGAAAAGCGGCACTGGGTGGACATCTGGGCAACGATGCCGCAGCTCACTGAGCCGGCCAACCTGCCACCAGCTCCATATGTAAGTCCCCTTACCTAATCGAACGATCTCATGTAAAACATAAGACTGACAGAATCAAACAGAATCAAACAGGCGTTGTGTTCGCAGACGCCACCCTCCGGCAGACAATCCAAGTGTCTCTCTCTGCCTCAATCCTCCGCCTCCAAATCTCCAACGTCTTCGGCATCTCCGACCTACCCATCACGGCGGCCACGCTGGCCCTTCCCCTCAATGGCTCAGCGGGAACTTCAGCCATCGAATACCACACGCTCAAGCCGCTGACATTTTCGAGAAGCCCAAATTACACCATCCCCTCCGGCGCCCTCGTAGTCTCAGACCCAATTGACTTCCCCGTAAAGTCACAATCCATCCTAACCATCTCACTGTATTTAGCCGAAGGCCAGACAACAAACTCCATAACCTCGCACCCCGGAAGCCGGACGACGTCGTATTTCGCGCCGGGAAACCAAGTCAATGCCCCCGAACTAGGAGATACCGAGGGAGTCCTATCAGCAGATCATTGGTACTTCATCTCCACGCTCCAATCCTACCTCCCATCCACCAATCCATCAACCTCTTCCCTCGCCATAATAGGCGACAGCATCACCGACGGCCGCGGCAGCACCACCAACGGCAACAACCGCTGGTCCGACGTCCTGCTTTCCCGTCTCCAGAAAAACCCCGGCACCCAGGGCATCACCGTCCTTAACCTCGCCGCCGGCGGGAACAGGGTCCTTTATGACGGCCTCGGCCCCAACGCCCTGTCCCGCCTCGACCGAGACGTGCTCTCCCACCCTAACATAGGCTACGTCCTCATTTACGAAGGCGTGAACGACATCGGCACCGCCTCCGTCGACGTTGCCGCACAACACAACGTAGGTACCCGGTTAATTGCTGCGTACGACCAAATGATCACGCGGCTGCACAGCAGCGGGATCCCCGTGTTTGGGGCGACAATCACGCCGTTCAGTGGCCCTGGGCAGACTTATACGGATCCCGAGAGGGAGAGGACGCGGCAACGTGTGAATGGATGGATACGCAGGAACGGACGGTTTGATGGGGTGGTTGATTTCGATGCGGTGGTGAGGAATAAGACGCAGGTCGATCAGTTGATGGAGGTGTATAACAGTGGTGACTACTTGCATTTGAATCCCGAGGGGTATCGAGCAATGGGTGATGCGGTGGACCTGGCGCTGTTTGAGAGGTTTGCGGATGGGGTTGATGAGATATTGTGAAGGGAATGGGATGGGATTGGAAAGAAGGCGATGGTTGTGAAAGAGAGGGTGGAAGTTGGACAGGAATGACACTTTACAAGATGGGTGCCTTGCTGCATGTCATATTAGTGATTCAATTGTATCCAGCTGGAGATTGGTTCGCTACAGCAAATAGGGGAATACGACTAGGATTATACGGTAGTGATTGGGTAAGATGTGCAGACAGTATTGTAACGGGTGGAGACAAAAGGCATCCTACAGGCACGCATAACGAACCAAAATTGGACATCGGGAGCTAAGCCTCGAAAAACACGGAGGCTCGAAGGCCTCTTCTCTTGAACGCCTTTCGCTATGCGAATTCCTACCTACGCAATCCGTTTTCCCTACCAGGCATCCTGGGCAGTAAACTTTCCCAGTTATGCTTATCCTACATCATGTCCACAGCCGACAAGTGCCGTCAGCTCCAGCGCTGACCACCCACGGGCTTGTCGGGTGCCAGTCAATATCCATTACACCCAGTTTATTGACAACCTTGTGTCCTTTGAGGGTCTTAAGCGGCACGATAGTCGGATCAGCCATCAGGTCATTCGTAACCTTGCCATGGAAGCTGCAACGAGGATTAGCTACTGAAATTACGCCACAGTTGCCAGACAAGAGGAATATTCAGTCGTATCTCAAAAGAATTCCAGCAGACCAGAATTTTCTTGGGGCAGATACGGACTAAAAAGAGAAGCCCAGGAAGTTACTCACATCTGAAGAGACCCATCGTCACTACTGTCAGCAAACAAGGGGAAGCTTCGGTGGAATTTGACAGCTCGGATAGCTTCGGGGTGGAACCGCATAGTCTTGTAGGGCCTGTTCGATAGTTCAAGATCATGCCAACACTAGAGACAAAAGTCAGTAAATTTGGAGTTTGCAAGGGACAGCTCAGGAGCAGAAAGCCTATCACGAGGATTGGGCGGTAAAGTTGCAGGTTAGAATCACGTGAAGAACTGGGGATCACCTACCAAGCGTCTATCGTATGAGCCCACGACCAAGTTATCTCCACCGGGGTGAATATCGAACGTGGATATCCATCGGGCTCCGGGCTGGAGAGCCTTGACCAGCTCTTGCTTTTGCAGATCATAGCAACGTATTGTCCGCTGCGTTGCAACGAAGAAGAGCGGCCGTGAGGGATGGAATTGCGCCGTCTGGGCCAAACCTGGCAGCTTACGGAACGGAATCTGGGTCAGGTGCTTGGACAGCGTGTGAATGGCAACCGAACTCTTCTGACCAGAAGGCGAAACAGTACAGAAGAAGTCGCCACGTCTATGCCAGTGTATGACCTTAATGGGCGACCGAACTGTGGCTTTGAGCAAAACACCTTGATCCTCGAGTCGCGTCCCTGGCCGAGTCCATTTGGCCGGAGGGTCTTTCCTGGCTCCAGAAGCTGTCATCAACTGTTGACTGTGTGTGGCATAGCCGAAACCGGCATCAAGAACATCTCGACTAGCTTGGTGCAGTTCTGGATCGATATATGATGGAACCAGAAAGTAGATGTCCTCACTGACGGCTGCCGAGAGAATCGAAGCGTCTTTCCCTGGCCGCCAACGGACAGCATCTACAGGCTCATCACTGCTAAGCTTTATGCTGTCCATCTGCTTACCACTCTTGAGCTCCCACTAACACAACGAGTTAGTAACTGCGACACGCCATGAAAGGTAATGAGGGACACCGGGTTTCACGTACTAGTTTCACCGTTCCGTCGTCACCTCCAGTTGCGAGGAACATGCCCGTGGGGTCAATTGCCAATGAGCGGACACGGCCCTCGTGGCCACGGAATTCGATAGAAGTCACAGTTGGGAAAGGTTTCAATTCCTCAGGGCGTGGCAACTTTGGCAGTAGTGACGATGGATCGATGTTTAGGCGGTTCTTGCGGACTCGCGGCGCCACTACAACTGGGGTTAGCGATTTCCACCTTAAAAAAAGAGTTCAACGACAAGTCTGATTTTGCGAGCCAACACAAAACCTCAATGAATTCAAGAGGAATTCCTGCTTTTAAAAATGCCAGAAAGAGGGTAGGAAACTGCTGGCTACTTACAATACAGATCCAAACAACGCTCAAAGCGTTCCTTGACAAATTGATCTACAGTCTTGTAAGTCTCAATCCAAAGGTGGAGCGGAGGCGGAATCATCAATGCTTACCATAACCAGGTACTCTCCTCAGAGCATCGTATTTTTCTGGCAAATACTCCTTGGCTCGTTCCTCGGGCTCGGTCTCGTTCCATGCCTTCTTCTCGTCTTCTGTCGGCAGGTACTCCGGTGGTGGGTTGTAACTCTGATCATATCCCGGGGCCGCCATCTTGGGTGCAGATATACGATCAATATTCGGAGGGTTTTGCTGCTCATCTGCCCAAAGGTCGAACAACTGCTCCTCCTCCTCTTCATCCTTTTCCCTCTCCTCAGGGGGCTTGTAAGGTAAGATCCTGCCCTCGCGTATTGCTTTCACAAGCTTCATAACTTTCTTCGCCTCGTGCTTTGATGGGAGGAAGCGTCTCTTGGGCTCTGGAGCCGCACTGAGCGGCATTGGTTCCTCAAAGGACGTGAACCATTCGATTGTGTCCTACACCAAAGTCAGAAATGCCGACGTCGTTCCGATGAAAAACATTCGACTTACAGCATATGGATCGTAGCCCTCTTCGGGTACTTCATTCATCTGCACGCGACGCAAAAGCTCCAGCTCATCCTGGCTCAAGTTGAGAGGCTTGCCCGTGGCCGGGTCAGTCAGACCGGTCCAGCCCTTTGGCACCTCGATGGAGTCTAGCAGAGCATCGAGAGCTTCTCCTCTTGCGGGGCGCATGACTTTCTTGCCATCAATCGAGTAGCCGATATGCGCTGTATCAACATTGTGTTAGCAGCACGGGCGACGCTTGAGAGCTTAAGAGAAAACCGGGAGCCAACGTACGGTAGGAGTCATAGAAAGACAGGGGAATATTTCCAATCGTATTTACTGGTTCCTGCGCATCTGTGTCGTCTGAATCGTAGTCTGGAACAATGTCTTCGTAGACGTATCGAGTACCCCCATTCGCATCCGTCTCAATACGATACTTCGGACCATCGTCTGCTTCTGCTGCATTTTTCCCGTCGGCATCTTCCTCATCAGTAGGTATGTCGTCACTCTCCAGTGCATCTTCCTCTTCATTTTCCAGATCCGCATTCACTTCGTCAATGTCAGCGTCGTCGCCATCGTCGTCACTACTGTCGTCTGAGTCGCCTTCTAAGACACCCTCGAGAAGGCCGTCGCCAAACTCCTCATCATCAGAGTGGAAAGCTGTTTCCACGACAGCTTCCGCTGGCGGAGCCTTCCTCTTCAGACTGGATCGTGTTCCTGCCATTTTATTGCTGCTGATAGCTGGCAATTGGGAGGAATTAGCGTTCTACCTTCACTGCTGGAAGCTGATAGACAGGGCCCATCCAGTTATTTTTTTGCTGGTAGTGGGGCTGCTTTTCATTCTGCCGCGATTGGAAATATTCACCGCTTACCTTACTCGCTGGCAGCTGTGGCCGGCTGTCACTATGAGAGTCCCAAGTACATGTTTGGTTTAGTTCCGATCTTAAGAACTTCACTTGGAAACATTAGCAAGTGGACTCTAGAAGGTCGTCAAAGAAGTAACAAAATAAGCTGCGCAACTAAGGCCGTGGGGTAGTAAAGGACAACCCGATACTCGAGGTGGCAGAATATTTCATCTCAATTCACTACACTGGACTACCAAATTGCCTTTGCACTGACATTTGAATCACATCACCGGCGTACCAAAAGAAGTGGCTAGCAAGAATGATCCTGTCAGGTTCCGTCCAAGCTTGTGTAGTTTACTGCATCAGGCCATGGCCGACTAGAAACATCTAGACTTGCTAAATCCTAGCTTGTTCGCATTCCAAAAGATGTTGTTGGAGGAATCTAGGTTAGCCATTTCAACAAGTTCTAACCTCCAAAAGCCTTTCATTCCGGATTGCCATATACCCACTGAAAGGTTCTCACATGAGCTTCCGTAATACCATCATGTCTCTGTACTCTGGTCTCGAAATTGAGGCTGCCGAGGATAGCTTGTACGTTATGGATGTCCCGTTCGGCTGAGGATATGGATGAAACCCCGGTAGTCGAAATATCCAGCTCGCACACTGAGAAAGACGAGGCTTCTCAGAATCCCCAGGCCTGTTCAAAAGTGATTTGAGCTCGCCTGTACTACCAAATATGTCATACAGTTTATGAGTATGGCTGAAATCCCGGCGTTGTTTCTGGTCTTGAAGTGATTTTATTATGTTGCTCAAACTCGACAAATGTTTGCTGTAGATAGTCACACATCTACTCCGCTAGGATTTCAATGCTCACATCCCTTTTTATGGCATACCTGTACAAGCTTACAGCCGATTTCTCGTGGTTTAATCGAGGCACCAACTTCGCGATCTCTTTTTCGCGTTTCCAGGTACATTGGAGTGAGGACCGAAAACTCCTCCATCGACGACTGAAGCTATCTTCAACTCATAGCTCTCGGGTTCGGTCTCGCCTTCATGCGTGTGGAGCGAATCTACCAACATAAAGGGCAGGTTAAAAATCATGAAGGCGATTAAAACTCACAATTCACGTCTGCAAGTTATTGTATTTCATTTCACAGCGACGTGCTACTTGAGGTCATACAATAAAAGGCATATGAAGGGTGTAACATTGGGTAGCTCTATTTTCCTGTGGAATAAACTTGGTGTAACTTAACAATCCTGACTGAGTATGCCGTTTGTTTCGTCGTCTAGTTACCACTGTTAATTCGTATGGTCGAATTACCCAGAGCCTTGAAGAGTCTGTTTAGCTGCAGCCGCTATTCTGCTTAAACACCTTTCGTTACCGAGGTAACTAGTATCAAGCTAGCAGTTTTTTATCGGTTCTTTCCATGACTATCTTATGGAGAAACAGTATCATCTATACATTTTGGATAGTCACCGATTGAGCATACCCTGAGGAAATAGATGGGTCAATCGCGTATACTAATTTCAATTGGGATTTTGTGGAATCGAAGTATTCGTCCGTCGGCGTAGTAGATAACATGAGCTGCGATTCTTAGAATTTTGTCGTCGTGAATGGTAAAGAGCTCTGTGCTTTTGTCCTCGTTCTCTCCTACGAAGTTCCTATCGTCCGGGACAGGAGGATCGACAAGTCGCCGTGTTGCTGCCTCCACCAACCATAAAAAACGACATATCTTGCCGATCTTTTTGAGCAGCTTTTTCTTTTGGGGATCTTAAACCCGCAGAACTATAAAAACCACAGTGTTCAGGCTCAGAGGCTTCATTTAAATCCAGAGTCTCAAGTGATCGAAACTCATTTGTTGACGTTTCACCGCCCAACCTCCAAGCTGCTTGTCGACCAAGCACAGAAAGGGCGAACAGTTTGTGACTCAAAGATTGGGAAGAAGCACCGTATTTCGTACGTTATATTAATCCTTGGAATTCAGATGCCGATTTTGTTGACTGCCCAAGTGTGAAAACAAGTTGTGTTCTTCTATAAGTGGTAAGTTCTCCCTCCACAACTGACCATTTAACCACTACCTTGACCGTCATTGGCCACGATGTGGACGCCATAAGCATATTGCATTATGGAAGAAACCAGGTAGTGATCTGTTCGAGCACCTTTATAGTCCTCTCATAAGACTCTTGTGACGCATAATTACGGGTTAGAACCAACTCGGCTACCATTAAACATACGGAACCGCATATTGGGAAATTTAACAAAAAGGCGAGGATTCCAGTCAGGTCTGTTGTTCATTTCTTATGAGTCGTCGGACAGTTCACACCACATCTTCAAGCGCAATGCTCCGACACCTTGATCAGAGTATAGTTCTGATTTTTCAACACTATGCTTATATTCCTAGCTGCCCCCCCGAGAGGAAATACAATGAATTAGCTAGGCCTATTATGCCAACTCTCATACTACGATCTATGGTAAATGGAAGAACTGCCGGGTTCGGTGGTGGGGTACGGAGGTTGGCTAGCCTATTGACTCCGCCAAGTATGGAACCCAAGCCAAAGTGTGGGGGAACAGGCGAGATTCCATCAATCACCGACCAGTGGTAGGCTAATCAATGTAAGCACGCCATTAATAACTTATGTAGTCCGATACAGCTTCCTCTTGATCTGGATATCTCAAAGTCCGATTCGCAGAAGTTCACAACCCAGGGACGCTTTCCTGTTCATCATAAAGAATCCAATTTGTTGAACTCGAAACGCCAACTCGGACAAACATACGCTCATTGACGTCATGCCTGCCTTCTCGGTAAGATCCCCGGCCCCCTAATGTTAGCAATCGCATGACGGGAATCCCATTAAACTGCTGAATAGCGTCTTGTTCGGTTTCTCGCCAGAGACGGTAGAGTATACTATGGTGATGCCATTCTCCCTCGTGGGGTAAATGATATTGCGAAGACGAAGCAGGCTCGCATTGTTACGGGTGATATCTTTGGCAAGCATGAGGTGACGGAGCGGGTTGCCGATGTCCGATTGCTTCTCGCGCCGCTGGCACTTGAAGATGTCAAGACGGTCAGATGTCTTGGACTGAATTACGAGAAGCATGCACATGAGGTATGTATAACCATACCTGTTCGGTGTGGATATTCAAGCTGATTGATACAGTCCGGTCTGCCGCTGCCGAAATACCCCGTGTTGTTTGTGAGTGACCCTTTAAGCCCACCCACATATTCACTAGAGCTAACGCCTAACACAGTATAAACCAATCACTTCTCTATCTGGTCCTTTCGACCCGATCCCAGTCCACAAGATGGCACAGGAAGAGCTCGGACTGGACTATGAATGCGAGCTCGTGGCTATCATCGGCAAACCCTGCGCCGATGTGCCCGAGTCCAAGGCCCTCGACTACGTCCTGGGCTACGCCATCGGCAACGATGTCTCGCACCGCGACTGGCAGATCAAGCGGGGTGGTGGCCAGTGGTCGCTCGGCAAGGGCTTCGACGGCTGGGCTCCCTACGGGCCTGGCATCGTCTCGAGCGAGCTGATTAAAGACCCGCAGACGCTGAAGATTTCTACTAAGTTGAATGGAAAAACTGTTCAGGTGAGCAAAACAAATTGTCGTCTAAGTTATGAAGACGGGTGGCTGATTGAAGGCGCGTGTTTACAGGAAAGCAACACGGCCGACATGATCTTCAACGTCAAGCAGACGATCGCGTTCTTAAGCAGAGGGACGACGTTGCTTCCTGGCGACGTCATCTTCACGGGGACGCCGTCGGGAGTTGGCATGGGACGTGAACCTAAGTTGTGGCTGAAGGATAGGGATGTGGTTGAAGTTGGGTTGGAGGGCGTCGGGACCTGCACGAATAAGGTCGAGTTTGGTAGGGAGACTGCGAAGTTGTAGTTCACGCTCGGGGCTGGAAGGTATCAGAAATGAGTTGGTTTATCAACCAATACGTCTGGTCACTGAGAGTATTGCAATGGGCATAGATCTAATTTACTTGCCTCCGTCGTCACAGCCCGATTGACTCTCTGTACGGGAGGTCCGAATATTGCCTTTGTACCGACCCAAGTTGGGTGAAAACCTGGTGTCGTTCAAGAAGGCTTCTGTCAAACCGTACACAGGATCGTCGGACTGGAATTGTGTTTAATAGAGGCAACTTCTTTGCTGCAGCTGACCTTTGGCGTTATTGATCATTTTACAATTCCATCGCAAGCTGCAGCACTCAATAGCGCTAAAGTCCGGCACAGGGATGCTAGGTTAGTAAGTGGTGCCCCACAATCTGAGCTGTCAAGTGAATTGCTGGCTGCGGTCTTGATGCTCCGCTGTAGGCAGCCAGAAACTGGCCAATCTATTCATAACTTTAGTACCTTTGAGCTCGAATGGGCATTGGTGTGTGGGAAATTAGCGGCAGTGCCGATTGCCCGCGTCGGTCAGCCGTCGAGGTTAGTCGACTTGGGGGCAAGGCATACAACAAACACGTTATTATCTCTAACGGCGCCTCGGTGAAGAGGGCTGAGCGCACGTCGTCGCCATTTACCCAATCCGCATCCAAATTTTGTCGTAAACTGCCTGAATAGGAGGCTTGGACCGATCCTCCTCTCAAACAGGTAATGTATGTCTTGCAATGGATAGCTTGGATGTCCATCACATGGGACTGTTAGTCTTCGCTCTGTTTTCTTTATCAATGCCTACAATGTGCCCCAGTGGGAGAGCATTGTTCCTTGCCTATCTGTCTGTGTATTCCAAAGTTCTGTTTCACCAGCTCGAAATGAACTCTCGCTGCCATTAAGAGTTACTATTCCCTTGTGTGATCTTTAGATTCCTTCAAATAATATGATCGTTCTTGGGCGCCAGCCCAACTATCCCTCATGTCGGTAGTAGAGATGGTGCCCTTCATCAGGGCGCCAAGATGGAAGGGGAAGGGGAAAGCCGTCCTACGAGAAGAAGTCTCTGCGTCTCAGCCTTGTGCCATCGTCATCTCCGATACATCTCCCGATACAACAGATCCCAACGATGAAGAGAAGCCACAATTGAAGGGCGAACAGAAGGCTGTTGCATCTATCCCTATTGTACTAGACTCCGATTTCGACGACGAGTTCAGATGGAAGGGCAAAAGTAAAGCGATAATACCGGATGTGGAGGACCAGATGTCGACTTCCATGATTCAATTCACTGCTGGAGACGTACTCGAGGTGGACTGGACCAAGTATGAGCCTCCGCAGGGGCTGAGAAACACCATTGAGATCAAGTCTGAGATCATAAGGCAGATAATCCAGAATTCCATCGACCAGGTCAAGAGTCGAATAGCCGAGGAAGAGGCAAAGCGAATCGCTGAAGCTGAAGCCGAGAAATCACAGGAAGAGGAGAGGGCCAGACTGGCAGCTGAGGACCGAAAGGCTTCAGAAGCACCAGAAGCTGTCCTCGATGGAGATTCCGACACAGTAGGGGATTCGTCGAGACCTGCGATGATGGAAAAGATGTCTCATCCCATCACATTTGCAGGCGTTCAACTTCATCTTGATGCCCATGGACTGTTGCGTCCAGCTGATCCAGCAAAGTCGAAGAAACGCTCGCTGATGGGACTTCTACGTCGTCTGAACAACAATGAAAAGGCAGAGGGTAGTATGTCAGGGGCTACTCGCCACAAACACAGCCTATACACGAGCAGTGTCGACTTGACTTCGCCCACAGGCAAAAGGCGATTTGCGCTCGATGTTAAGAAGGTTACATCTAATAATAGCAGCAGCCCGACATCGTCGATCCACGAAGAAATTATGTAAATCGACATTAATCTGTCCTTCAGGTGGTGTCATGAGCTAATTCATGGGTAGAGAATGTGTGTCGTGTCTCGACGACTTCACTGCCAAAGAGATGGTCAAGGCACCTTGCCACAGCTATTGTCACGACTGTTTTGCCCGGCTCATCACCGCCGCTTGCGAGAATGAGCAGCAGTGGCCACCAAAATGCTGTCTGAACGATATCCCAGAAGGAATAGTCCTCTCCAACACCAGCACAGAGCTTCGGGCCAGATACCGTGAGCGAGCTGAAGAGTGGAACATCCCCGTCAGCGACCGAATCTATTGTCACCAGCCCGACTGCAGCTTATGGATCCAGCCCATCAGAATCGACCAGGTCAGCAGTCTCGGCACATGTGCCAATGGCCATCGGACGTGTACCATCTGTCACGGGCCGCAACACGACGAAGCCGACTGCCCCCAAGATAGAGACCTGATCAGAACGGAGGAACTGGCCGAGGAAGAAGGCTGGAGACGGTGTCATCTCTGCCACGCTTTTATCGAGCACAGGGAAGCATGTCAGCACATGACTTGTCGATGCGGAGCTGAATTCTGCTACGTCTGCGGCGCCATATGGCGCTCGTGCGCATGCACCATGGACCAGCTCCGCGCGGTGAAGAACAGCGCTGCGACCCGCCGGCAGGAACGCCAGGCACGCGAGGCTCGGGAAGAAGCTGAGATTGCGGAAGCGCTTCGCCTCGTCGAGGAATTTGAGCGCGAGCAGGCGCGGAAAGCAGAGCTCTTGAGACTGGAGCTAGAACGGGTGGAAAGAGAACGCAAAGAGAGAGAGCTCCAGGAAAAGCTTGAGAAGGAAGAGCAACGGCGGGTAGCTGTTGAGGCTAAGTTTCAGGAGTTGCGGGAACTGCTCAAGGATTTGCATGAGCGACAGTGGACGATTGTTAAATCCGAACATGACAAAGAGGAGGCTAACACGAGAAGCCGGGCCCTGTTGGCCATGGGCAAACTCCGGGCACAACACAAGGCGGAGCGCGAGACCATCGAAGTTGAAGCGAACACCAAGATCACTGACCGAAAGAGGGAGCTAGACTGTGAGTACGCAATACGTGTTGCCGAGGAGCGCCGCATCGAGGAGGAATACCACAAGCGCCTGTGCGCCTTTTGGGGCGACAGAAAGGGAGGCGAGCGGGGTGTCGAAGACGCGCTGCGGAAGCTCAAGCGGAGGATGGACAACGCTCATGCGGTCTGGTGGAAGTGGATGCAGAACGAGATGGAGGCTTGTCAGTACCAGGTTCAGGAGGAGCAGGACATTCGGTTTGAGTTGATGCATGAGGCCGAGAGGAGACTGGCTTTGTCTTCAGAGTGGAAATGGGAAGAGCTTCTGAGGAGGAATGAAGCGGAGGTGAAGTGGGTGGATGCGGTGGTTAGGGAGCGCGAGGGAATGCTGAATGATATGGAGAATGGGGAGGATATTGAGGCTTGGTTTGCTGAGGGGGGTTTGAATGGTGCGATAGAGGAGGAGTTGAAGGTTCCGGGGGCGTATAGATGGGATTGAGTGAGAATAGTATTTGCCACTTTTGTTATTCTAGTCATAGTAAACAGATGTGCCACGCATGGCCAATCTTCAATTTGTCCAAATTGACAACATTTGATCGCCAATTGTCTATATATATTGTGTCGTACTGGGAATGTCAAAGCTGTAGGCTCAGAAGTAGAGCTATACATGGGGTGTGACTTGCCACCAAAGCGGCTAGTAGTATGACCTATGACTATCGCTCTGATAGTCACCCTGAGTCCCAGGAAACGCTCCAACTAGAGCCGGCCTCGCAGTAATTTCTTCATCATCAGAACTCAGAGGCTCACCTCCGTAGTCGTCAGATCTATCGGGAAGAGCTCGCATAGCCTGCAGAGACTGTTTGCTGAGCTCAGGCACGGTGTAAGGCTTGATACTGTGAATTTCGCGACCAGAGGGGAGTTTTGCCAACAGAGTTGCTGGGGCAGGCACAATCTGAGTGAGCATCTAGGAGTCTTGTTAGTTGAAAGTAAGCCAGAAGAGATGTGTAAAGGTAATTCACCGTATCATTTACTTTAGTCCACTTCTCTTCCAACATCTCTATGACACGGGTTTCCTCAATTTTGCCCGCCTCCGCCCCCCATCCAGTACCCTTTTCGACCTTCTTGTCCTCTCTCTTCTCAGCCCAGTCTTTCTTCAAGCGACTTAAGCTCAACCCTTTCTTGACGTCTTTGGCTTCTATACCAAGCTCTTGAAGCCCACACTGCAGCCAGCCTAGCGCGTTGCCCGTCTGGCCGGATAATTCCGCATCAATGCCAAAGAACCGGCATGCTTTTGCTCGACATGTCTTTCTCAAGTCCTCGACATAACGCACCAGCCCTTCGTTCAGTTTAGATGTGCCCTTCGTGTTGGATTTACACAATGCAGATGCCTGAGCCGCATGGTCCGCAGCTGCAAGACATAGGCGGGCGAATAGATGAGCTCTGACTTTGGGGATATCAGGTGCCTTGTACATCCATTCCCGGTCATTCTTGTTGCGGTCTTGCACCACGAGGGCGGGATAGGGGTCATCCTTCAAGACTGCAAGCAAGGTTGCCTCAGCTAGCGCCAGAGAGGACATAGCCCTGGTGGTCGTGGCTGTAATGTCAGCACATGGTGGGCTTGTAATCAGACCCTCAGCGCGACGGGCTAGGAAGTCATGAACCGATGCTGCATCTAAGAGATGTTTGGTAGCTGTTGTGATGGCGGTTGTGCGCTCTTGGGTTCCAACAGGTGCCCCAGATGTTACGTAGAGAGGATGCAAAGCCGCACGTGCTAAAAGAGTATGCGCATAGCCCAGAGTCGATAGACAGAAGAATATCTCGTATTCAACAGAGTGTATCTTCACTCGGGCTGTCTCCTTGCCAGGCACAGAATTATCAGAAAGCGTTGGTCTCCACTCAATAGCCGGAGTGGATATCAACGCTGCACCAATTTCCTCACCATGCAGTATCCGATGGTTAAGGCCGGCATCAATAGCAAAAAGGTATGGGAAGTAGCTGTTGAGGCTTGAGATGATGGATGGGAGGTTTGGCGGTTGGGAGGATGCGGGCAGTCGCTTGTGCTTTTTTAGCACTTCCCTTACAACCCCACGATAGGTGCTGGCGTTGAGGGGCAGTGAGGGATGGGGTTCGCAGTTGAAGGTGGACGAAAACGAGAAAGATGAGGTGGTGGGCAGTGTGAACGGATACGGCATGGTGACGAAAGAGGATTACTTAGACTGCTAGAACCGTAGGATAAGTCAAGCCGAGGTCGGCTTTTATTAGAGTTGGTTTAGGGTGCACCCATGATGAACATTGCATTTTCTTGGCATGTCTCATGGCCTAACCTAATTGTCCCGAAGCCAAGATGTCAAACTTGATGTCACTCACAGGACAATGACAGCGGCTCAAGGCCAAAATGAAGTTGAGTACGCCACAAGCACTAGCCACAGCTGCCCTGGAAGGCTTAAAATTGAACCTATTGGCTTTGCTTTGTCCGAAGTTTGTCGAAAGTCGCGTCCCCAGTCTGCAACCTGACCCGTTCGTGATCCCTGCTAAAAAGTTGCGGGCAGCAAGCTGTCATTTCGGACTGCGCCCTTCTTCTTCCCTGGTAGCCACGACAGACGGATTGCACCTCACGACTCAATGAAGCTGCCAACCGTTGTCCTAACTTTCTCAAAGAACCGGTGATCATGGCTTCTGCAGCGCCCTCGCCCCACAAACCTCGGCGCAAGTCTAAGAAGCCAGCCGCCAGCGTCATCAAGTCGGAGGCTCTCGTGCGCACCCCGTCGTTCCCGCTTGCAGCTTTCCTGTGGCCAGCTAGAACCTCGTTGTCGCAATGGGAGGTCCTTCCCCTCATTCTGATGGCCGTTGGCCTCTTTCGGTGGGCTGCTGGTCTTTGGGGATATTCTGGTTAGTTCAGAAGCCTCCCTGCTCCATCTGCTTGGGAGCAATGAACTGATAGTGTTGCTTAGGTTTCCAGAAACCACCCATGTATGGCGACTACGAAGCACAAAGGCATTGGATGGAAGTCACAACGCAGCTGCCCATATCGCAATGGTATTTCCATGATCTCCAGTGGTGGGGCCTCGATTACCCTCCTTTGACGGCTTACCACAGCTGGTTACTGGGCAAGATTGGGGCTCTGATCGACCCATCATGGTTCGCGCTGTACACATCTCGCGGCTCAGAAGACCCGATTCTGAAGATATTCATGAGAGCGACCGTCATCATCTCCGAATATCTGATCTATATACCAGCTCTGGTCATCTTCGTCCGCCGATTCAGCAGGATGTCTGGCGTCGCACAATGGACAGCTTGGGTGGCACTAGTTGCAATCCTCATGCAACCTGCTACTATACTCATTGATCATGTACACTTCCAATACAACACGGTCATGCTTGGTTTCGTGACGGCGAGCATGTCAAGCATGGTTGCTGGTCGATACATGTGGGCCGCCATCTTTTTTGTTGCCGCACTAGGCTTCAAACAGATGGCTCTATATTACGCTCCGGCAGTCTTCTCCTTCCTTTTGGGGAGTTGTATATTCCCCCGCATAAATGCCGGTCGGTTTATAATAATAGCTGGGGTCACCGCCCTATCTTTTGCGTTACTCATCCTACCATTGGTTCTAGGAGCGTTGTACGATGCCAGTCGAGGAATTGATTCGAGACCCGACCTTGATGGGCTGCGACCTCCTCTGCCAATATTCACCCAACTTGAGTCATATCTTGACGAAAAAGCGGTATACTACCCGGTCGTGGAGCTGCTGGTTCAGATGGTACATCGAGTCTTTCCCTTCGCGCGTGGACTCTTTGAAGACAAGGTTGCCAATTTCTGGTGTGCGGCAAATGTAGTCATCAAACTCCGCCACTATCCCACTGCATTGCTCCAGCGCGCGTCACTCGTGGCAACCCTCGCATCCATTGCGCCACCAAACTTCGTTCTATTCCTGCGGCCCCGGAAGGAGCTTTTGCCGTACGCATTCGCCGCCACGGCATGGGGGTTCTTCCTATTCAGTTACCAAGTACACGAGAAGAGCGCACTCCTTCCTCTCTTGCCAATGACGCTCCTTCTTGCCGGGAAGCAGGGTCTCGGCAAAGACATCCGTGCGTGGGTGGGATTTGCAAACATGCTTGGAGTGTGGACCATGTTCCCCTTGCTCCAGCGAGTGGATCTGCGAGTTCCATACGCCGTCTTGACTCTTCTTTGGGCCTACCTGCTGGGACTTCCACCTACATCGACAAGTGCATACTTCCAGGAAGGGGAGAATGTGTGGGCTCAGTGGGCTACGGCAGTCATTCATGGGGCCTTCTATCTCGCCATGGGTGTGTGGCACGTTGCGGAGATGTTTGTCCCTCCTCCTGTCGACAAACCAGACTTGTGGGTTGTAGCGAACGTTGGTCTCGGTGCTACTGGCTTTGCACTGTGCTATGTCTGGTGCCTGTGGAAACTTACGGTAGAGAGCGATATTCTCCCCAAGCGATTATGGCCAGCAAAGATGGATGCAAGCAAGAAAACCCAATGACCCCATTTCAGCCTGCCTGGGATTCACACTTCAGACTCCACGACACTCCCGCGAGTCCAGAAAAGCGAGAAAATAGACAGTTATGAAAAGAGGTATACAAAATTTGCATTTAAATAGTTCCTGGATTTGTCCGTAAACAACAGTCCACAACTATGAGACGGGTACGATACCACTAGCCGGCTAAAACAATGAAAGGACTGATCCCGTACCGGCCATGCGAGTCCATCTGCAGATTTACGACCCGGATCTCAACCACAGAACCGCAAAATTCGGGTTGAGACAGATTAGCTGGTCTCACAGACACAGGATTAGGGGCGTACCAGGACGGCCATGCGGTTCGGTGTTACCAAATACGCGCTCTCTGTCCAACCTATATTTTGACCTCGTCTGTTTAACGACTCGGCTCTGTTTGCAAACTCACTGGTGTACGACCGACGAGGAGCCGTTTCTCTACGCAGTCACCGATTCACGGGATGCAGAACAAACAGACAAGTCTGAATTGACGTCGTTGCCTCAACGCTGATTGGCCTGCTTCTCCGGAGATATCCTGAACTACACATTCCCTCCATGTGAGACAATCGAGGGTCTTTGGTTCGAGTTTTTCAAGACGTTGTTCGACTCTCGGGAACGGAGTGACGACAGTCAACAGCTGTAACCGATTGTATTTATGAATGAGCAGGCCGAACTGGAAGTTGCACGTACGCTTCTCGAAATGTAAGAACGCATCCGTGGCGGGATGAAGCTCTCTCTCAGATACCTGATCGCCATGAAAGGCAGTTGCTTCCAGTTGAAGGTCTGGTCTCTCAACCCCCCCCCTTGTCATTCGTTGCACCACCTGTCAAGTGTAAGACCTAGTAGTTGGACAATAGTTTATCTGCTGAGCTTACCACAATCTCGGGGCTTGATGCCATACTGACTTAGGTATTCATATCACGACGCTCTTATCACATAGGCCACTGTATATTGGAATGACTTTACGGATTTGATCCCTCGCGATGGCATGTGGCGACTGCTACCTTTATGGCAATATTTTTTTATCTCGGACTTGGGGGTAGCAAGTGATGCTTGGCTCAGTCGAGTGACTGCTAATAAACATTGCGAGGACGCCCGACCGTTGTAAGCCCACGGGCCTGCCCGTTCAATGCTGCTGCTATCTTGAGAGCTTGTGTTCGATGATGACTCACTGTCTAAACCCGCAGTACAAACCTCGAGAAATCTGTGCTACTACGGGACGAGCTTGCATTATTCAGTGAATTGGCGTTCCAATGACTTCAGTCTCAAGCTGAGAATTGGGGAGTGACGCCATCATAGATACTCGGGCTCACTTACTGCCACAATGCCAATCACAGCGTGGTCTTCAACTTGAAGCAATTGGCATGAACAAAAATAGCGGGTTATGCACACAATATGTACCTCTAGTGCTGTCTCAGCCCCCAAGGACTCCCGATCCAATTTCCCTTGCCCATGCTGGCGGAAGTCCAGTCAATGTACTTGCAGTCAACACCCTCCACCACCAACCCGTCAGTCTTGTCTTGTCTTGCTCTCCTTCTGATTTCTGATCTAATCCAAAGCGCAGTCCGCTTAGACCGCTCGGTGAATTCGTTTACCTCATCACCATGAAGTTTGCCCTTGCGTTGATGGCTGCAACGTCCAATATCACGTTGAGCTTCGCGCAGTCTACAGCGACGATGGCCGTCTCCCGTCGTGCTACTGCGACTACTTCTTCTACATCGTCTGGGGCAGCTGCGACGTAGATTATCAATGCTGGAGCAGTATGTGTTTGAAGTAACTCATGACAGGATATAATCACTAAACAGGATTTACAGGCCGGTTTCTCTTTCTCGGCGGACTCAGTAGCAGATAATCCGAGAGATACTGTCCATGAGTGCTTCTCAGTGTGCCTGAGGGAGAGCGTCTTAATAGAATATCTCTCAGAGTTAAACTTCTATCCAAAAAATCATTCTGTTGCCTGAGCCGAATTCGAGTATCCATGTATCCCCTGCAAGTATGTCGAGACGGGCTGAACTGGCTTTTTTAGAGATACTTGATTCTTCCTGCTTACGAAAGTCTACTCGAAACTTTAATTGAACTGTGGAATTACCAGTTGGCTGCGGGAGCATTCAAGCTTGACCCATTACCACGGCTATCCGGTGGCCGGAAAGGGCCGTATTACTCTGCATAGCCAAACTCTGAAAGCGAAGTAGCATATTGCATGTGCCGAAATGATCACCACGACGACGTGGTTGTGCATCTTCGATACCAGCAACCGCTTTTCGATGGGCCATTCGGCTGGTCTGTTTGTGTCGTCTTCTAGTGCTCGTCAGGAGACAAAAGCGGCTGGCTTGGGTTCTTCGATTTTCCACGTATCCATTCAACTTAAAATGAGAGACCTCTGATGGAAGAGAAGCTGAATCTTGAGTTAAATACGTTGTGTATGTTTCACAACGTCAAAGTGACGTTCGCCTGGTGCTGTGAGATGTCATACTGTCACAAGTCGCGATTTTTACCTTGGCGAGCCTGGATCAGCTAGCTGCTCACAATCAGTTAAATTTGAGATGATACCTGTTTATTTACTTGACAGATTGGCCTCTTGTTGCTTACTTCCAATCCCTCAACTTTCCTGTGAAGTCGTTGGGGACGAACTCTTCCATAAATTTCCCATAAGCCCTCCTGGCTCAGGGTCAGAATTCATGAAACCGACCGCACCGAGCATGCTAACTATCGAAGAACACGTCCCTGGACACAATTTCTCATTGAAAGAATCTTTTTCTGACTCGGCGTAGTGCAACATTCTTCTTACGTGGCTTGGACTTCTGGTGAAATCCAGATGCAAGAACATGACCACAATCGCAGGAGGACGTGTGTGGTGGGTAACTGCTATATGAAAATACGATCCTCATGTGGCAGTGAGCTCGGCAGTTTACGAAAGATGATTAGCCGAATGACGACGGCATATTGAGGAATACGCCATGGTGAGATAATGGCAGCGGCCTCGACAATTATTAGGGCATGTCTATTTTTGTCTCGGAGGGGTCATGCGGAGGTGGCTTCTAGCGTGGCCGTGCGGAATATCCATGATAGAACAGTACAGGCTTATTTCTACAAAAGCAAGCCGGTGATGGAAGTAGTCTACTATCGCCCTTAGGCATTCTCCACTTGGACTCGATTCAAAGTTGCCCCATGCTTTCGGCTTTGTGCAGTGCAGTGCTCGAGCCACATTTCCAGACCAATTGATAAGCTCAATAGGTGGCTCCATTGAATTGAGGACACGGTTGTTCCTGCCACTTGAGCACCGAACCTACAGGCTTACCTGGCTGAAGCGAATCTTTCAACATCTGGCCACTCTGGAGATAGCTCAGGTTCGCAAACAACTAGTCGTCGTTGCCGATGCCAAACCACCCTTTGTTGGCGCCCTTCTTTTCTTGCAGCTGATTTCAGCCTGGACATCGGCGACTTCTATCCTTCTATCCCCATTTAACAATAACCTTAGCTCCCCACACATACCTGCCCCTATCTCCCCTCCTCGCCGACAGCAGGTCTGCACACATCCAACCCTCAGTCCGACCTCCAACATGGCTCAGATGAGGGGAACAGGCGGCTATCGCCTTGGCGCTCAGAACCACTTTGGTGGACAACATCGCGAGGGCAATTCGGAAGCGAGTACGCTCGATGCGATACGAGAGCAGACGTCCAAGATCGAGGATATTCTGGATACATACAGCGAGCCCATCAAGCCGTACGTCACCACCCAGCTCCCGCTGTTACACCATGGTCCCTCGGCTCGTTCCCGCGCTTTCTGGTGACGTGGCAAGCTAATAGGGTCTTTTCTGTAGTTACCTACCAGCCATCGGCCGCTTCCTGATCGTTGTTACATTCCTCGAGGATGCGCTGAGAATCTTGACACAATGGAGCGATCAATTGCTGTATCTGCATGACTACCGAGGGTTCCCCAACGGCCTCAACCACATGTTCCTCATGGTCAACGTCCTGACCATGGTCGCCTGCGCGACCCTCGTCATCATCCGAAAATACTCCGATTACGCTGTTGGCGGCCTTATGGGGGTTGTGGTTGTCCAAGCCTTCGGATATGGCTTGATTTTCGACCTCAACTTCTTCCTCCGAAACCTCTCCGTCATTGGTGGCCTCTTGATGGTCCTGTCAGATTCGTGGGTCCGGAAGACAAAGGCCTTTGCTGGACTTCCCCAGCTGGACGAGAAGGACCGAAAGATGTACTTCATGTTGGCTGGACGTGTCCTCTTGATCTTCCTGTTCATTGGTTTCGTCTACAGTGGGGAGTGGTCGGTCTGGAGAATCCTTGTCAGTATCCTCGGGCTCGTGGCCTGCGTCATGGTCGTGGTTGGATTCAAGGCCAAGTTCAGCGCTACTCTCCTGGTCGTTATATTGAGCGTTTTCAACCTCTTGGTGAACAATTTCTGGACTGTAAGTCATCACCTTCCCGCCAAGCTCTTGGCTGCATTGGCTAATTGGTCATAGCTCCACGAACACCACCCCCACAAGGATTTTGCCAAGTATGATTTCTTCCAGATCCTGTCGATCGTTGGTGGTCTCCTTCTCCTCGTCAACAGCGGGCCGGGACAATTCAGCATCGACGAGAAGAAGAAGGTCTACTAGCCCACCACAGTCTAGGGAGACGGTAGTCCGGAATTCGAAAACAGGGGGCTACCAGAACGCCTTCGACGTTGCACTAGTAAAATCTAGCACGCATAACCTGGCGCAAACGGACTTGGCATGGATATAGTATTTCAGTTAATCGGACAGGTTGAAACGGCGCAGCCTAACCATCCGAAGACCCTGGTGTAAAAAAAAGTATACAGTTTGGGGAAAGTAGTGTTACTCAAGCATGTCCACATATTCTGTGTGTAGCTTTTAAACATCATGAGCCTGATGGTAGTATGCTGCATCTCTGGTCTCTATGCAGTGCATGTGTGCCATGGTTATTTAAAACCAGAATTTGCGGATACGGGCCAGCTTATAGGACAAGATGTGGGTGGGCACGGTAGCTACAGCAGTTTAATTGTACCAGGTCGCAACGGTTCCTGCCAAAGCACCACTGGCCGTGACTATGCTCAGACACTAAAGCCACCCTCATTAGCCCTGCGACATACACTTATTATTCTAGATGCCCACCATGATTCTCAAACTCTGCACATTGAATATCCCGGCCTGACTCGATTCGAAACAGAGATGTCTCGGCAAGGGAAGGATTGCATTGCAGTTTTTTTTTTCTTTTTCTTTTTTGCAATGAAATGTACATGAAAGTAATCTCAGCATTTGACGGATATTTGACGCTCAAGGTTGAGGTTTGATCAGATTTCTAGCTGACTACGAACAGACCCTGACGATTCCTGCTGGGTCCAGTATCCAAGGGTGAGTGTTGCAAAGTGAGCCAATCGATTCCGTGGTCGGGGAATTGACACTGATGAATTCCAAGCTTTTGGCTTACCCTTCAAGTACGTACATAGCCAACGTCTCTCACTAAGACTCCATAACTCGATGGATGCTCTCCGTTAATACGTGGTGTGTTCAATGCTCACACCCATGCTGTGGAGTGGCTGTGCCCTGTTGAGGTGTAGTCTCTAGAGCAGAAACACTTCCTTCTGTGATGTTTTGCTTTCGATATCTTGTTTGGATACTTAGAGACTGATGTTGCTTCTATATGTCTTCGTATCTGGGCTGATCTATAGTAACTACAGTTGAAAGTTGATAATTATAATCCGGAAAGAAGTCGGTTTTGTTTAGAGAACTCCTCCCTTTCACTGGATTCAGCCCACTTGCCTCACTCTTGTAACCCATCTTCCCAACGGGAACTTCGATGCGTAACTAGGTAATCATCATCTTCGTAATCAATCACTTCACGGATATATCGAGCCATCATGGCTTGCCTAAACTGGATTCGTTGCCTCTGAATAATGCTCACAAAGAGCAAGAATTCATACGAACAGCAAAGCGAGCCACGAGGGAATGGGCCCAGTAACACCAAGAACAATAGGCACAGCCGTCCCAGTATGAGCGAGCGCCCAAACGACCTAATACAACGGTTGACCAAAAAAAGAAAATCAAATCACTGCCATCGCATACAAAACTCCTGATAGCCCATGACGCATAACATAATCAGCAATGAAGTCTGCCAGAAGCACAGCCTATCATTTCCGACAGTGCTCCTTCCTCCACTCGACTTATACCAAGTTAACAGCCCTGAATACCATGTGGCCCACTCAACTGTAAAGTCCTTCCTCGTTTTTTATTATCCATCGACTAGCAGAGTCGACCAAGGACAAGCTTCTTGATGCCTCCAGCGTTCAGGGTTTCGCGCGCCTGATTCTCAAGTGTAATAGTGTCGACGATATCGTACTTACCAAGGCCACGCCCGAGGATGGCTTTAGTTCGTCATTTTTTCCCGTGCTCTTCTTGTGACCGAGCCAGAGCAAGAGCTCAGGCTTGAGGTTGTCCTCCAAGTCATTGAGAAATTTGGAGGCCACACTTGCGTTGAACTCGTGCGCTTTATTTTTCGGAACTATAGTCGGGTTGACAACCTGTGAAAACAAGATAGACTTGAAGCTGCTGATGACAAGAATTTTATCGCCATTACATCATATTTAGCATCATGTGACTGCGTACGACATTAGTTTTGTTCGCCACAGCTGACGTTCTCACCGACAGTCTAGTCATGAATTGATAGCCACGTTCATATTGAACGTCGATATAATCGACGTCCAAAGCCGTGGTATTCGTATTTAAGAACAGTTAGTACTCTGTTTGAGTAGTAACATCAAATTATTATTCGTAGCTAAGACACTTATACCAATTTAATCAAAGTAGACTCCTGTCAGAGGCTCAGGGGCGCACTCGCGGGTAGCGTCAGCTGCACTAGTTTCTTGGCTACATCCACAAGTGCTTACTTAAGTATACCTGCCACCTACCAAAGCAACCTTAGAATTGCCTGTAAAGTGGTGGACGGCGAAGCGCATACCGAATTGCAACTATGTGGGCCAAACCGGCATAGCACCGCCACTTCGTATTATGGTCCCGAAAATGCAGTGAAAAAGCAGGATTTCTCATCTTGATCCACAGCGAAATGGTCTTCTTAAAGGTCGCGGAATTTAACGACTCGATTAGCATACCCAATAATCTGCCTTTATCGAGGTATTTATGACGGGGACTATAGTGCGCTAACAACCACTCCATGGCCGAAGCCCTCGGCACCGCCCTAGCCGTAGTCGGCGTTTTAGGTCAGCTCTTCGACGGCTGCGTAAAAGCCTACGGACACTTCACAACGGCGACGCAATTCGACGCCGACTCGCAAAAGGTGTCGTGCAAGATCAAGATCGAGGAGACAAGGCTCGTGGTATGGGGGCGGGAATGGGGCGTTGCGGAGGGGAAGCTAGAGGCGCATCTCAGCCAGGCGGAGAAGCAGGGTGGTGGCATGGTCGCCGGGGGAATGAGGACGCTGGCGTTGCAGATTCTGACGGAGTTGCATCGGACGATTACGGACGTGGGGAGATTGAGGCAGCGGTATGGACTTGTTGAGGGGGCTGATCATGAGCAAGCAGTGGTTGGGGCAAAGGGTGGAAAGGGGAACGATGGGAGGGGCTTAGCGAAAAAAGAGGCCCTGGCATGGAAGCCGGGTGAGAATGGGACAGGAGGGAATGACAGGAGTTGGACGCACACACTGGCCGTAAGAGCGAAATGGGTGGTTGCCGGTAAGTTGCTCTTCTATTGGCTTGAGCAGAACGAATTGCTAATTGTGCCAAGACAAGGACAAATTCGACGCCCTTTTAAAAGACTTAAAAGGTATATCCATCCGTGGGACCACCCCCCCTCCCCCCCTATCTATACTTTACCATGTCATCTACTAACACTCACCCTCAGATTACAACGACGGCCTAGAACAACTCTTCCCCGCCTCCCGCCTCCCTGGCCTCCAACGAGCCTGGGTGTACGAACTCCTGCAAGCCGCCCACCGGGACGTGGAACAACTCAATCTCCTAGAGCATGCCTCCAACGAAGTGTACCCCAGGCTCAACGCCTCCGCCAACCTGAAGCAGTTGCGGATCAATCTCGACAACAAACCCCAGGCGTTATTCAAACCCACGTTCGCCTTTCGGGTCCCGAAGTCCATGTTGAAGGTTTCCGGTAAAAATGACCCCAAAAGGAACAAGGGGTACCATGAGAAGTCGGGGACGGTGCTCATAGAGTGGGTCGAGTACGACAAGTTGAACCTCGACGAGAAATTCGTGCATATGCGCCGGCTGGACGATCTAGCCCGGATGATGCACTCGGCCACGGACCGACACCCGGATTTACACACTATAGACTGCCTGGGGTATACGGACGATGCAGAGAGTAGCAGATATGGTCTCATATACAAGGCGCCCAAAGCATCGTACTCGACCTTGCATACGCTCATTTCTAGTGGCGAACTCAAGACGCCCGATCTCAATGAGCGGATCAAACTGGCACAAACCCTGGCAGTGGCTTTGTGGTCGCTGCATTCGCTAGATTGGCTCCACAAGTCCCTGTGCTCGAACAATATCCTCTTCTTCCCGCCTGCGGTATCGACCTCCGCCACGCACGCCACCGCAGCTGCGGCGCTGGTACCTGACATCTCGGCGCCGTACCTAGTGGGCTTCGACGCATCGCGGCCCGAGTTGGATACGGAGATGTCGGTCGCCTCCAAGAATCCATCCATTCTCGACCTGCACCGTCATCCCAAATCCCTGAGTGGGCTTTCGCGAAGGCCGTATTGCAAAAGCTACGACATCTACAGCCTGGGATTAGTGTTGTTGGAAATTGGGCTGTGGAAGGTTCTGCAGACCTATTATAAGCCGCACTACTCAGCGGAGCGTTGGCGGGACAAGGTCGTTTTGCCGGTGCTGGTACCTGGGCTTGGTAGTAAGACAGGTCGCTTTTACCGTGGGGTGGTGGAGCGCTGCTTGAATGTGGGAGATGATATATCGAACGAAGAGGCGGACCAAGTGATGGAGTCGGTCGTTGGCATTTTAGAAAGCATAAACGTATAACTAGGTTTGTTTGCTTAAACCTGGTATTTGCGACCGTCAAAAACGCAGCTGGAAAACTCCCAATCTTCAAGGAATGACCAGGTTGTCAATCGCTGTTCTCGCAATGGCAATGATTCTCTGGCACGTCGGCGTCTCGCCCGTTTTGTGCAACTTAAGTGTGCAGTTCGGCTCCTGCCAAGCGCCAGACAGAATCATTGCGTCAAGAAGCGCATGCCGGGCCTTAGATCTGTTCTCCATTTGGATGACAATGTCTTTGAGTCCCAGATGGAAAGGATCCGGCGTTGAGGCGGAACCTGTCAAAGAGCCGCTAGCATCGCAGCTCGACATTCCATACACATCGATGCGAAGTAGGCTACGCACAGTGCGCCGCCATAGTGTTGGTTCCATCAGGCGGTGGTTTAAAATGCCACTTACTGCACATGGGCCGTTGTTGAAAGCGCCCCACATGCCGCCGTAGCCATCGAGCTTGAAGGGAATCTCGCGACGGTCGGCCTGGGCGCTGACTGTTTCCTTGTCGACTAAGGTAAGGATGCGCTCGTAAGCGTGAGCGATACTAGGGATCAAAGTGGCTAGTAACATCAAGTTTTGGAAGTTTTGCATGGCTGCGGCCGTAATATGAAAAGTTGGGGTAGCCGGTCCTGCAGCGAGAGCGCATGCGGGGCAGTTGACAACTTCGTATGCTGTCTTAGCCGCCAGGCGGGCTTGCCGGACGCCTTCTGTCACATCGGACGACAGCTTCTGCATCAAGTCGATGGCGAGGTACAGGCTTGCGGTGCAAGCACACTTTTGGTTGGTTGAGTCTGGAGATCCAGCGGTCTCGGCCGAACTAGACGATCCGGCCGACGACAGATTCGGGAGGGCATCTGGGGTTGTGGCGACGGTGAATAATGCCGGATCGAGGTTGGTCGACGAGAAAGCAGGGGCGTGGTCCACAGCGCCATTATCAAAGTTCAGTGCTTCAAAGTCGTTACCCGTGTACCCAAACTGCCAGTCGACCTTCCCAGCCTGCGTATCGTCCGACCCGCTGCCCATTGGCATCGGTTGATCAAGTCTGAGGTCATGATCAAGACCAAGTTCGCCTCCAGCGACAAAGCTGAGGAAAGCCATGCCAGGATCTGGCGTGTCGGGAGGTATGTTGATCATGGGGGTCTTGTTGGCCAACTCCGCGGATGCAGCTGCATCGTTATCGTTGGATTCCTCTCGTGGACGTTTCCGTGGCCGCCCCATCTGCTTCTGGGGCGAGTAGTGGCATGCAATGCCCTCGCGCTTGCATCTCGCACATCCATCGGACTCTTTGGTGCAGGCCAGCTTTCGGGAACCTATGCCAATCGTCGCGTCAGTCAAGGAACGGAACCGCGACCGGTGGATACCCGTCGGCACTTACGGCATTCATCACAGGCACGGTGTTTCGGCGCCACTCCGTTCTGCTCCGTAGGGTTAGACGGCGACATGGCAACGTGTTGTTTTTTTTCCCCCGAAAAATGGTTCAAGGTGACGGTTTACGATGGGTTCCACGGACCGTAACATATCAAAGCCACAGTCGAGTAGCCTCGAAGGATCCGTCCATTTAGGCAATCTTGCCTGCAGGATTCGTAAGCACATTCTTTTTAGGTCTGGGTCAATGCCCATTTTATTGACCTGGACTCTAAACCCTATTAGGCAAATTCTCCTGTCACGTCACGTCTTGCTAGCACCTCTTTAACCTGTGTAACCTGGTGCAATAAAACTGAAGATGATTGGGGTGTGGGAGAAAGCCGTCAGAGAACATGGTTTCTCTATGGAGCTTGAGCAAGTATAGTATGCATCTTAAACCTGCTGGACAAGGGTACTAGGGGAGCGCCAAGACGTTCACCCATGTAAGATTGGCGAGGTTTATTTATGAACCCTCTCCTAGTCATGCCCTGTCTACCGCCGTCGATACTACAAGTTATTCCAGTTTAGAGGCACTTATTAGGTAAGCCTGAACATTATTGTAAAAACATGCAATTGAAAGCGATTTACACAGTTTATACAGGTAATTGGTCAGCCTTTATCCAGTAGTACGAACTACTTGTGTGGATGTGACGTGGCCCCTTTTCCCTCGTCGCATCCCCGTCGGGCTTTGCCACCGTTCGACGGCTCAGCCAGCTGCACAAGATACCACTTGCAGCTTAATTCGGCCAGGCTATCACTATTCATGTCTTCAATCGAAGAGCTCGTCTCCTTGCATTCGCATTTGGACTTCTAGCCCTTCTCTCCGCGCGACGTTGTCTCGCACGTTGATCTGAGGGGTCCAGTTTAACCTCATCAATAGATTTCAGGTCAGCCAGAAACCGTCGTATTCTCAAGCCTGTCCTTTGCCGTATAATCGCATCACACGTCTCGTCTGCTGCTGCACGAGCTGCAATTTGAAGACCCTTGAGAACGTCTTTATCGTTGATATCCCCGTCATCATAATCGAAGAAAACATCTAGATCACTCAACGCTACTTCCAAAGGCATCGGGGGCTTGCCTGAGACCGATCCAGTTCTGCGTGGATCTTTCATCGGTATTACGGGAGCTTGACGCATGGGTTGAGGCACGACTGGTCTGCTGTCCTTTACTGGAGATTCAGCTGAGATCTTAGCAGGAGCTGTGGGTCTCGCCCCGGTATACATTGCTAACCCCTGCTGAGCCTTACGAACACCTGTGGGCTTACTTTTTGGTCCTAGGAACGCGAAGACAGAATTTTCTAGACCAGAGTCGAGTTGCTTTGTCTGCGGCCGTTGCTCCTGGTGCCTTTGTCCATTGCTTGCTTCCGTCATCGAGGCAGCATGGGCCACTGGCTCTTTGCAAATTGCGTCCCTGCCTGCCTCCACTTCCTCCTTATTCGTGTCTTGAGAAACACGATTCAATGCCAGCTCCAGAGATGATGTATTGCTGACAGAAGACTTCCGCGTGTCAGGAAGTTCAGATATGGAATGAGCCGCTGCTTTCGGGGGCTCTTGTGGCAGGCGTGGCAAGGGTTTTGCCTCCACATCTGATATTTCATAAACTGGAGAGCCATGTCCGCCCTGTGCCTGTCCAATATGGCCCGGAGATATCTGTTCGATAACGGGCTGTTCGATATGGCGCTGCAGGTTCTCTTTGATTTGTGGCTGTTGAACATGGCGTCGAACAAAACCTTCATCCTCTTCGATTGTCCCCGGAAAAGGGAGTGAAGCCCGCCCCAACTCCCTCTCACTGCGAAATGAAGGGTTGCGAGGCTCTTGAACAAGACGCGCATCGTTCGCAGCTCTCGCGACTGCGCTGGTTTTCCTCGACGGGTGCACATGTCGCGCATTGCATTCCCTGCGATTGATGACATGTGGTTTGCTACCGGGAAATTTTCCGTCTCTTGCCATATCATTATGCTCATGGTGAACGGCAAAGATGTTGGAACGTCCTACACTGGGGATCCTCGAGATTCTTGTGGGAGAGGCGTCCTTGTGGGACGTATTGATTTCGACCTTTGGACCAGTACGCTGTGGAGACTCATTCGGCTGCGCTGGGGACCTTTTTCTCAACCATGGCAAGCATTTATTTCGTTCGGACCTCTGCTTGTTCGGTAGCAGTTCCTCGATTAACATAAGGGATAGCCCGTTTTGGGGATTCAACTCGATGTAGGACCACGAGCTGGAGGAAGTTGACAAGTCGGAAGTGTTATCCTGCCTGTCTGGGTTGATATCGAACTGCTCCTGAGTACGTGGAGGTTTGGGTGTTCTGGGCTTACGTCGTGAACGTGGTTGTCTTGGCCGATGCGGAGATCTTTGTGCTTGCTCCTCGGACGTAACAGCTAATCCTGCAGCTTGGAACTCCTTCAAGTAGGGTAACAACGGCTTGACCGTATGTATCGATACTTTCGAATCCGACTCTGTCGGTGTGATGACTGGAAACTTCCCTGTCGCACCATCCGCGTGCGCGTATTTTTCTAGCTGCCTAGTGAAGCGTTTTAGTGTCCTCCGCTGGCTCGACGTCCGAGAAGGAACATCTGACGGGTGAAGCGCCTCCTGAACAACTTGTTCGGGTATAGTCAAGGATGACAACCGGCGCTGCTGAGCAAGCGTTCTGCTGATTGCGTCCCAAGCAGCCGGATCTGACACGCCATACCTCTTCTTGGCATCCCGGCCATGAATCCTCGACACATGCCTCCTGCGCTCACGATCATGCGACTCTAAGGTAACCTGTGTGCGCACTTGATTCAGAGAGGACGTTGCCTGGCTGCTACGCCTACGAACAGGCGTATGCTCTTTATTGGTGTGCCTGCCTTCATTCGCATCGCTTGGCCTGGTCTTTGAGGGCGAACCCTTGGTTGATGGCAGAGTACCCCAGTATGGGTGTTCAGGAAACCCGGACACTCGCATCAACGAGTACCGGGTGTCCTCTTGGTTTGGTTCGCCCCGTATTCTCGGTTCTCTCGCCGGCACACGTCGACTGACACGAACACCACGCTTCGAGCGGCTGATCTGGCGCTGCTCCTGCCGGACTTTGTTGACCGATTCAGATAGTGGGATCCGGAATACATCTATCGCAGCTTGGTGCGCGAGGTTCTCATTGGGGTCTGGTGATGGCGGAAATTCAATTGTTGGCCGTCGATGTGGGCTTCCTTTCTAAGGTAGGTTGATAGGCATCTTCTGTTTTCCAAAAAGCAAGGTCCAAGAAAGCCAAAAGAAAGAAAACTGATGTTGCAAGTTGTATTCTAAACGCGGCTTAGAACAAATATGTTTGATGTAGTTTTCAAGCTAGACGACCAGGCGTCGCGTCCCAACGGCGGTGGTCGAAGTAAAGGTATCATGGTGGTCTGGGTTGCGCTTACTCGCCCACGAGGTCGCAAGGGCTTCCAAACGGCATGATATAGATGCGGCTGCACCTTCCTCCCAAACTCGAAGGTGCTGACCAGTGGCGACCAGTGGGAAAAGATGTTGACAGTCGCTGATGATGACATGTAGAACCTCACGGGCCCACCATAAGGCCGTCTGGCCCATTCATCCCAATTGATACATCTCCGCAAATTGGGCGGACACTTGAGCAACCCCGTCATCTGTGGATGTCTTTGATGCCTGGTGCAGAATAGACCTCCAATTGCCGACGTCCTTTGCGCAACAGGAACTCTACTGCGGCAAAATCTTTTTTGTCAATATTGATGCTCTTTTCGAACTCAATCCTAGCAATTGATTCAGTACAAGTGACGTTGGATTCAACCCCGAAACATACCTTGCGAAAGACTCAAAGTGCGGTCGTGTTGCCTCTGGCTTCTTACGGCTTTCACGGAGGCAACCTCGGTATAGAGCCAGAACTTCCTTCTGAAGACCCGACAACCGCATTCTGACAATATCTTTGGCTGAACTACAGTGGACACAGTTAGGTGTGGCAGTTTAATAGGGAAAATGGATCCCTTGGACAAAAAGTGAATCCAATTGCCTGGAAATGTCTGCTCAGATTCAAAGCGTCATTGCTCATGTCATCAACATTTCTGCGAGTTGGAGCATTGCCAGAGCCCTGGCAGCTGGCAGCTATTAGTTCCGGCCAACAACAGCCGGCGTGGAATTTCTAGTGGATCCACCGAACTTCTCATTAGTCCAGGTTTATGTCGCTGCTCGCAGGTTCATACGTAGGTTCGCTCGGCAACAGAAGCCAACCTCAACTTGTATTATCCCCTTCCCCCGCCCCCATCTGCCTCAGCAGTCGTAACTTTGACAACTTCCGCCGATGGCTGACAACACCATGAGAAACGGATTATTACCGAAGTGTTCAAGCGTTGAAGTGAACGTGACTCGCACCCTACTGCAATGATCCCTGCTCTTGCCAAGATAACATGCTCCAGTCCTGGGTACAGCATATGACTAGGTCAACTCGAGGTTATCCACCCCCAAGCTCTCCAGTTCGACATGGGCGATGGCGTGCTCAATGAAGCAGTTATATAGTATCTGATCATTCCCACCTTGGAAGGATTAATTTTCATAATTATCTACTCGAACTGACAGCAGTGCTTCTATGACCGATTTACCACCGCTTCAAGGCATTCCCTAGGGTCCAGATCGCCAACTTCTGGCTTTTCTTCGCCTGGGGTACACTAGCGCCTTCTCCTACCACGATGAAAAAGGCTCTTGATTTCGCATCCGAGAGGTACCACTCAACCGTGACTCTGCCGGCCTATATCTGCACGCCGCGCACTTATGAGAGATTCAGGAACGAATCTCCTCTTGGTCCCGGGGACCCACAGTCGACTTGTCGGTCAAGCAAAGGCGTTCCTACCCTAGCATCATGGATTTAATCGGCGAACTCCACCATCTTCGGGGATGATGGCTCGACGACACCGGCATGTCAGTCCTTTGAAAACTGCTCAAGACGAGGAGAGGCTGGTGTGCTGGGTTTGTATACGGTCCAGGGGACGTAGTACTGGTGGAAATACTGGTTCGCCAGTTTGAAACGGACAGGAAAGGCCGGCTCGGTGACATGGAAATGTGCAAGCAGTCGCCGGGTCTGAAGGACATCCAAATCTCCTGGGGTATATATTGGCCTCCTCGCCATCACTTTGTAGCTACGGCTAACCAAATCACCTTGAATCAGACAGTCTTTTTCACAATCCCTCACAGCACACATCACAATGTTCCCACAGATTTTCTCTGTTGCTCTCGCGGCCTCCTTGCTTTCTCCCGTGGTGCTAGCTACACTTCCATTTGGGCATTATGGTGGCGAAGGCACGGTGCTCTTCCTCAACGGCTTTCACTTTGTCTCCGGTCATAGCGACTGGGAGATCTCGGCCAACCATCACTGCGTCATCTTGTCCGAAGACATGCTCCAATGTGCTGTCTACAACACGGCCACCACTCCGGCTCGCTTGGCCGGCATTGAATATATCATCACCACGAAAGCATTCGAAACCCTGGACTTCGAAGGTAGACTTCAACCTGTGCTGATTTATCGTCATGAGAATACAGTAGCTGACCATCGAACTCAGAACGACAACTCTGGCATAGCCACGTATATGAGATCACCAGCGGCTACCTGATCGAGCCCAATCTACCAGCTTCCGTCGATCATACGATCATGGGAGATGTGTTGATCGGGACCTACGGAAAAACCTTCCACACTTGGCGGTACGACCAACAGAACTCTTCGATTCCTATGGGTGTTCCTGAGTTAGTCATGGGCTACACTGGGGACGATCAGATCACGCCAGACTTCGTCACGAAGCGTGATGAGCTCTTTGGCGTCAACACGACTGAAATCAGGGAGTCGCGAGCAGACATCCAGGTGCCTCCGGTACTGGAGGGGGCAGACAGCTGGAAATATGGATTTGTTCTTTCTTTGGGACTTGTCAACGAGACTACGTCTACGGATTTCCCATTGGTCAAGTAGGCTGTGAGGGGCCCTGGTCACGGTGAAGCCTTGTAAATCTATACATCAATGACTAGAACCAATTCTACTCCAGCCCAAGTGTATTGATTCATGCATGTCCCATCACATCTGTCACAGGTTCTTCTAGAACGGACAATACGAGGGTGGCTAAGCCTAGAGACTTGTAGGAATGCATGTGGGCATGAACCATCAGCTTGTTGTCAATGGTTTGTTGTCGGCGCAGCGTTGACTTTATGCAGGAGAGAGAGTTACCAGAACACGGGGAACTCTCAACCAATAGAAGACATGACTCTTGCAGCCGTAAAGTAGGGGTCGGAATGAAGTTTGGATGGAGGGTGAAGTTTAACTACAACTGTCAGCGGTGCGACTTACCGATGTAGTCCAATCCCATTCAAAACGCCTGGGGTCACTTGACCCCACTCAGGAACGTGACGCGTCAAACTCAATTCCTCACCCAACTACTACTTTCCAATTTTTATTACGTCAACATGGAGAACACCCCAAGAAAAGAGCTTACACGCATTTTTATCGCATATCACCAGAGAGGCCACAAGCACCCAACTATAGTACGCGCTACTATAGCGGCCTAGCGTATCAGTACCCAACGAATTAGGCTATTTCTCTACTGGAACACTGTGAGAGCCGCATTTAACTCCCGAAATGTCAAAGTGTGAGCGTAGGGTCAAATATTATGTTACGCTGTACCGTAAGGAAGGAGGGGAGAGGTTGATGCGAGTGCATATGGGATGTGAATTGTTGTATTGGGACAGGTTGGTCATGTGGATCCAGTGTGGCCCTAAGGCCCCACAATTAGCTAAAATAAAGCCAACGCTGTTACTGCGTCATATGGCTGGAAGACTTGTGATGCGTGCACCTAGGGGGGAGGATGCTATAATGCAGCAGTGCGCAACGTTATAGTATCTAATTGAATGGGATTCACCTAACCAGTGGGTCCCCCTACCTTTTCGTATCAACTTGGATTCGTGACTTAGGTCCAGTGCGGTAGATCGACCAGGATACACAGTTATGTCAGTTGTTCTGGCCTGGCAGAGCTATTTGCAGCTCTTAACTGCTATCTAGCTGTCTCATCTATAGCTACAGGGTAACCCCATGGGGTCACGTATCAGAGGTCCTGTAGGATCATCGAACTGTGTAGAGGTGCGTGTGCAAGGGCCCTATGGTCGGCGTACTCAATATCCGGTGGGCCTCTCCCGGCGCGGATGGGAGCCGTGGCATAGAATCTCAAGTACTCGGAGTCCCTACGGCGAATATAGTTAATCCTAAGGGCCGTAGGCTAGCGGACTACTAATCACCACTTGTAAAAGGGCAGAGAGGCATGGTTAACTAAGGAACGTATAAGTCACACCAGGGGATTAGATGTAGCGACTTCTAAGCTAGCGTCTACTAAATTATTGAGGCATCTTTAATAACGAATACACGGTCTCGAATAACAGTGGATTACTAACATCGAGTCTAAATAACTACTGTATACAGCACCCTGTGGCTTTATTATCGCGTCACAAGGGAGGACCAAGCCCCTAGGCCAATAGACAAAAATATCTAGAGTGCCAGTGGATCACTAACATTCAGTCCCACTAACTGCTATATACAGTATTCTGTCGCTATGCAATCGCTAGCACTGTGGAACATAAGGTCTTATACACAGACTCTAGAGAATGACCTAATTCTACTCTATATCTCGGAAATAATGTAAGAAGAGAATATTATCTCTACTATCGCGAAGGAGTAACGTGAATGTACACCGAGCTGGCCATGACACCGAGCTGGCCACTTTCATGCGCCAACGCGACCGGCCAACTTAATGTTTGATTTTCTCAACAACCAATTATGGCAAAGTCATACAACGAAGCAGACTTAATACTAGCCCTTCAAGCTCTCAAAAATGACCAAAAACTTAGTCTCCGACAAGCGGCAAAAACGTACCAAGTCCCCGAAGCACCCTCCAAACGCGTAAAAACGGCGTACCTTTCCGACGCGATATTTTGCCCAATTCACGAACTATGACAGAATTAGAAGAGGAGGTCATTATCAAGCATATACTGGACTTAGATGCACGAGTGTTTCCGCCCCGGATTGCTGATGTGGAAGCAATGGCAAACCCGACCGTGGGTATCAAAGACGCCACAGAACCCGATAGAGGCTCATGCACAGTCTACTTTTTTGAAAAAGCGCATCTCCGAGCATCAGAATAGCTCTCCGACGAATATTTTCTCAGCTGTCGACCAGTTTGCGAAGGGAGCAAAAATGATAATGCACGAGCTCGCCCTCATACGGGCCGAGTGCGCTGATCTTCGAGAGGCAAATAAGATGCTAAGCCGGCGCCGGAGGACTAAAAAAATGCAATTACGGGAAGGAGAATCACTTATTTTCCAAGAAGTACAGGACCTACGGGACTCTAGGGAGTTGGCGACGCAGATACAGCAAGAAGAGCGCCGAAATGGTGGTCGCGCAAAGCGTGTTGAAACGCGCCCGAGACGCTGTGGTATTTGCAACGGGACTGGGCATAATGCGCGAACTTGTAAGATCGCATTGCCATCTTCTGGAGAGGAAGATTCAGAGTAGTTTCAATTGATTTACGGCGTTGTGGTTTTACTATCGTAAAATTTCTATGCGAGGTTATGTAAGGGTGGCCAGCTCGGTGTACATTCACGTTAGCTTAAAAGCTAAAGTATCTGAACTATCGACCAGCCCGCTTATAGTCCGGACTAGTTACTGATTAAGTATGTCTAGCGCTATATAAGATCTATATATCTATAAAACACACTAATCTATATAATATTGAGGATAGCGAGATTAATAAAGAAACGATGAAGGACTAGATCCCGGGAGGCGTAGTAGGTAATAGATTAGGCCCTTATAAACCGGCTGATCGATTTAGTGCCCGACTGCGTACGTGAACTACGTAGAGTTCGATTATCTACACCTTGAGTAATCATCAGGTCTGCTACTTTCCCCCTAAGCGCAACTAGGATGACCAAGCCATCCCGTTTACTCCTGCAGAATCGTTGGGACGAGCCGCACATTAAAGCCAAATAGGCCTGGTTACTCAAACATGCTCCGTTGTGAAATTGGTAAATTCATCCGTAGTGATGAAGGGGCCTATCGGTATGGCCATTGCCTTTTTTGCAGACTAGCCAACCCCAGAATAACATCATTTAAGAGAACAAACATCCCGGCGTTCGAATCCAGAACATCGTTCCCTCATCCGCCTCAACATAGAGTTGATACATCGACACGGGATGAAGTATCCTTGACCCCAACTTGAGAACAAAACCATGAGAGACTGATGGAGACGGTGTAGCACTCATATTAACACTCAAGTTCTGAGTGGGTTTGAAATGAAGATCGTGAAGGTCATTTCGTAGTCTACGACTTCCTAACATCGATTTACGAAATGAAAATATCTAAGACGGTAGGATTCCAAGCGTCGTCCCATATTGGCCAATTGTGCCATAGCTCTAAGTTTTCTTCTTCAAGTATGGGCAATCCGACCCAAGAAACCTACATGGTTTGGAGTGAGTAACAGCTGTCTGAAATGCTTCCTTTTGAGGAAAGTCTGCCATTCTTTGACGACTGTGGTATACAGAGCGTGGCGGTCGTGTGACGATTCAAAGCAGGGCCTCTCTTTGCAGGAACATCTAATACTATTTTCCGGATCCCCAAAGGTAGGTTGTGCTACTTTGCTATATTGAACATCGCAAATGGCACCCCTCAACTTGGGTGTTTTGGACGATGAAGACCAGGGTTTCCAATCGAAAAGTAATGCACGCATCAAAGGGGGTGAAACTGGCAAATCCTCTTAATGTTATATTTGACGAATTTTGAGTTTTTCATCTTTATTATTGTATCAAAGTTTACTTTTCTCGGTACTAGAAAGAACGTCCCATTTCACATAAGACTTTGACAGAGTACGTACAGGTAATTCTGTCTTGATACCCATGGTCATACTTTTATTATTCTTGAACTTTGAGTCTTAACATATACATTTGGTCGGTCTTAGTGGTGGATGGGGGGTTTCTTTTTACGCGTCTCTGTGGTTTACAGTTTGAGATAATTTTGTGTGCTGTCACGACTTGCAACTGTAATGACACAGATTATAGCTAGTTTGATCTGAAAAGCTTGTTATGTCATGCTCACTCCTTCGCTTTCTCTTATTCTTCTTCGGATGCTTGATACTGCTTTTGCGACTTAGACCAGCTGATGTCTGCATTTACTTTATAAATAAGTAGAAACAACTCTAGAAATTTGGTGCAAGTCCCTGTCTTGCCCAAGGGAGACAGCTTCAAACAGCGGTTTTCTTCGCACTTAATGTTATTTTCGACATGGTCATTGTATCACATACATGGCCGAATCATCCGTTTCTTCTTCCAGGATTGTAGCAGAGCTCTTAGCTCCTCCTTTTGCTTCAACGGCAACCATCCTAAACAGGAAGGAGGCCCCAAGTTACGTTTCATCATCATCCTCGACATTCAGATGAGACTTCAGATGTAGAAAGAGTTTCGTGGCTTTCCGTCCCCCTCATCATCCCCCGACGAATACACAGAAAAATTAGTAGATTCGTCTGAAGGGATCTCAACGTCTGTGGTATTCCTCTTATATCTGCTATCTTTTAACAGCTCCATTTTTATGTAGGAAGAAATTGCAGCTGGAGCTGGACGATTAGGAAATAAAGCGTCTGTAAGTGAGTATTTGTTTTGTAGATACTCGAGTTGGTTGCGAAATACTATGCCCGAACCACATAGTAACGTGTAAAAAGATACTTGTGAAACTAGGAAACTGTCTAACTCACGATGCTTTGGTGTATTGTGCCAACTGAACACCATGGTGCACAACCGCCGCACTCCCTACCATGGTAAGAAAAGCTCTGTTCTGTTTTGACCCCTCGCAACCAACAACTAGCAGCCGCAGTCTTTCCCAAGCAACCAAATCTCATCACTTCGACACCAACCTCCACATTATTAGACGATAGTCGAGGATACACCGGAGCATGTATCGCGACCCTCGAGGTTGTACTACAAGAGCGTCTCCCCGGAAACTACGCAGAAGATAGCTCTTTCGTGGGCAATGCAGACCAGGGTGTTGAACTCGTGATCAAGTCCGTCCCAAGTAAATCCGTGCGCGACCTTCCCTCGGATATCCTTAACCTCTATTCGTCCCAATATGGATATCCCTCATGAAAAAACACTGTCCAGGTTTCCCCTCTTCGATATAATACACATTCGCTAACAAACTTACCCCCATCCACAATGTGAGCGAGTGCTCTTTCGTTTTATGACCTGTGTGGTATTATACAAAACAAGGCAGAAACTACATGCAACATCTCTCTGCGAATCATCAACGGAAGTTCTAGCATTTTGACGGCGCCAGTGCAAGCCCTTCACGCTGGCAATGTAAAAGCCAGTCTAGTACAGGGGTTTGCGATAGACCGACAGGCGTTCATCGAAGTAGTGCCGTGTATAAAGCTCGAGGAGGTAACCATAGGCCCTGAACTGCCTTTCGCTATCGACTACTGGGCTGTCGAACAGTTGCCTACATTTGACGAAGCCGGTGAACAGCATAGTAGATTCGATGAGCTCGCAGTGCCGGGTCATTTCTCTCGGGGTTTGGATGTATTCGAGCTCCCAACACATTCTAGCGAGCAGACGTTATCATGTTCGAAGATCATCTGTTCGTCGGTAAAGATGAGGCAACGTCAAAGATTAAAGGCTTTTTGGAGGTTCTGGCTCTTAGTTCCCAACGTGCCATTCTTATGATGTCGTACCAAAGAACTTGGATATATATTTTGGGCACGAGTGTCTGGGAGTTATAATTGATCAACCTTGTCACTGGTGTTTTGACGGCCAAACTGAAGCGGCATTTGTGGAACGCACCTTGTGGTAGTTGAAGTTGTCTTCCACCAGTGCAAAACTAGACGTCGTCGGGATACAGAACCATGTTCGCACACGAAACAATTTCATAGTACGATCGTACGACAAAGTTAAGGAGTGCCACTCGCGGGGGAGAAACACGACATCCTTGCCCCCTTTTTCCCTTTTGGATCAGCGAGCTCTCCAACAAACTTCCAATCGTGACGATTTCGGACAGCGGTCGGTGTCTCGACAATTGGAGATGGCCTGACATAGAGGGCATACCGAGTTCAAGGTTGACATTCAGCTTTATTCACCTCTTGTCGTTTCTCTGTCATGTTTTTGCTGTTGGATGCTCGGATGGAGTTCATAAGTCGAGTGTGCGCTTCTTCAGCGATGTTCTCAAGCCTCGTGCAGTTGTCGCAAAGGCTCTGAGCTCGATGTTTGTGAAGCCCACGCTTTCTCTACAGCCAATACCGCTCATTTTGAGGTCGGTCCTCCTAACCACTGTTTAGTCCAAGCTCTCTACTCAGCGAACTCCTCGAGTATAGTTGTGTTTGATGAGGATGACATAAGGAGTGGAGAAAGGCGTGGTGGAGGGATTTGAACACAGTAAGATGGACAATCGCAGATGAAGGATTCATATTGACTGCATGAATGTGGTAGAATACCATGGGCCCTTCCCGTCAGCCCAGCCACAATACCATAACTGTGTATGCCTTCACTGTATCTTTGCTTGACGATCGAGCTGACTGGACAGGCTGATCTGGACGCTTATCACCCTGGTTGGGCGGGAGAACGTTGCATAGATACAGTAGCTACTGAATGCGTTTGGAACTGTCGCGCTGCTATGTGTTGAAGGGCGTCATCATACTTTGGAGACTCCGGATATATTATTGGAGGGGGTGTATGTGAATATCTACCGGTCCCACACTCCAATAATTCATTGAGCTCAACCATCCGTCATTTTTGAAGTTGCATACGGTCATACGGGTCCCTTGTCCAACCATAAGGGCATGAGAGTTTCACTTCCAAGACAGCCGAACACGACTTATTTCTTGGGTCTCGTCTGTATCCCGTACCGAGACCGAGGTGTCTCTCTGACAAATCTTGAAATTACCAAGATGAAAGTTCTGAATCCGATCTGAAATACAAGCAGCAGTCAATGTTTCCAAGACTTTGGCCCAGTTGAAAGGGCTATGAGCTGTCAGATGCTGACTGCATCTGAATTTCGACCGAGGTAGAGACATCGGTGAACATGCCCATGAACATTTCAGTAGCTGGGTCACCTCGCGTTGTGATCCAGGACAGTGGAGGTAGACGATTGATATTGAGGTTGACAGAGGAGCGGGACTGAAATTAGGTTTATGTCTACCGGTACGTTCGGCTGTTTATTGATATCCTTCTGCGAAAGTTCTGCGAACACAGCGCATTTCGTAAATATGAATTGCGTTTGTTGAAGCCGATCACAACAATCTTGCCAGAATACAGCTCCGCGATCATGACGTTAGTAGCAATAGCACCGAGGAAGGTATTGAGCAAACTGCTTCATGCCGTCCGAGGAAGAACCCTGCACACACACTTCCAACCTATTCCCCAACCACCTCCAAGGTTGCGATTGGCTCGTCCAAAGCCTCGACGTCGAGATAGAGTTTTACCCCATGGGGTCATCCCCATGGGGTAGACGCCAAGCTCATCTTTAGAACCACGCGACTTATTCCAATATGTAATGCAGGGCCGAGTCAATCAATTATTTGACGAGTGCAACTCCCGAGGCCTACAGTTGATTCGACTGAGCTTCAACACATAAACCCATACCCCTACTACCCCTACACTACAGTCCAACACGTGGACCCAACATGACCCAACCTTGGCAACACTCTGGGTGCCGTGAGATCAAGCCAGCGCTTCGCTTTCGTCATCTGAGTGACCCTCCCAAAGATAGATCTCGGTCTCAAGATTCCAACGTTGATGTGATGATGGATTCAGTATTATTATACACCTATTTCCCCACCGCCATCTACCACAATGTTATCCTTTTCCCCCCATCACAATCCTTTCAGATAAACAGCTCTGAAGCATACGAAAATTGTTTGGCACCAGCGTTGGCTGTCACTATCTTTGTTTTCCAACTCATAAAAAGATGCATAACGTAATATTATACCTGTCAGCTGTGGCCGGTCTATGGGGCCAAGCTCCTGTCCAAGCCGCGCCAGTCGAGGCACTTGTGTCACGACAAAACATGTCTCCTTCTCCCGCCCCCCTCTCTAGCGCTCCATCTGGCAACATCGCATCCCTGACGGCAGCTATCAACAAGATTGGGAAGTCCCTGGACTCAACTCGAGAGGTCGTTGAATCCTTCAAAGGTGGTTCTATCAAGGGCATCGTAGGCCTGCTCAAGATCAACTCCGGCGTCCTCGATCTCCAGGACAGCATAGATCAGACGACAGAAATTGCCCAACAGACACCCACGCTGAACGCAGCCGAGTCGTCAGTTGCCCCCTATTGATTTCATTCTTTCAAATCCGTTCAGCTAACGGTAATCACAGCGTCACCATTGGTCAACAATTTCTCACAGTACAGCCCCAGATTAGCGCGCTGCTGACGATTCTTGATGACAAGCGTCCCGAGTTTGACAAGGCGGGATTCAAAATCCTCGACGTCACCAGTCTCATCCGGGATGATTTAAAGATTCAAGAGCAAGGAGCCACGGATTTAGGCGGCGCGGTGAGTTTTCCGCACATTGCGTTCCAATTACATCGCTAATTGGCCATGATAGCTCATCAAAGCCCTGGACCCCACGTTCCAACCGATTGCTGGTCAAATCGTTACCCAGATTGAGGGGAATTTCACCACCACCATTAGAGCCTACCAAGGGCGTGGTGGCAAAATCAAGATCCCGTCTAAGGCTGTGCCTAAGCTCTCTGAACTTCTCGACGACGTGGCGGGGGTGCTGGGCATTGGCGGCGGTAGAAAAGGGGACAAAGCCGTCAATGATGCGACTGAGGACCCCAATGGACCTGCAATGTCGGAGGTCATGATTCCAGATACTAACCTCAGCGCTCTTGCGGAGGATGAGAATGATCTGAGTGGTATCCCGCTTCCCGTGCTGGCGATCTTGAGGAGGTATGATATTATTTGAGCGGAAGCGAACCGGATCCCGCTTAGCATTCTTGTTTCGCTTCACTCTCGCGATATCCGTCGCCATACGGTCTTCTTCTTGTATATAAGTTTTGTGTAACAGTTTTTATGTTGGCACCTTATGAACATACTAATGCATGACATTTAACTGGCGAACAGATCGTTTTGGTTGCATGTGTACGCCACGATAGGCCATTAGCACTGAAATTTGTTTATTCGGGTATCTTAGTTCTAATAGTCTCTAAGCTGACCAAATCAAACCGGCTTAACCATGAAAATCTGGCAAGAGGTTAGTATTTACTATTGGGAAGTTCAAAGTTTGGGTACAAGGGAGGCGACTAACCTGGTTTAAGGCCGCCATATCGGCCATCGCAAGTCTCTTGGAAGCTATATTACGCGAACGAGCGTAATGTCGGGCTGACATGGGCTGCGGAGTCGACGCTCCGCTTGCTTGAGGCGTGGTAACCACTAATTGCGTTATCGAAGATTCGGTTTCTGCTGTTTTCTCCAAGTCCACATGCTTCTTCTTCTGCTTTTTCTTATCCTTCTTGGCTCTTTTCTCTTCGCCTTCAAGGTCGACTTTACCGTAGTCTTCGGGGCTCTCGCGTTTCGCCTTTGTACTCTTCTTGCTTTTTGATCCAGGTTCAACCATTGCTTCATCATTGGCCTCTGACTTCTTGTGTTTCTTGTCCTTGCTCTTCTTTGTCTTCTTAAGACCGTCCGAGGCTGACTCGCTTGTTGTACCCTCAGAATCCGGGTTACCCTTCGACCGCTTCTTCTTCTTCTTCTCCCGTTTCTCGTCCGACGCATCGAAACCATCTGCCTCCTCAGCGCGCCGTTTCTTGGACTTCTTCTCTTTCTTAGGCTCTGCTGTTGTATCGTCCCCAGTGGCTGGTGCAGCCGTGTCAGCAGATATTGACTCTGGAACCTTGTCTGCAGGATTCTTCTTCATCAGGTCGGTGAGCTTATCCCCCACCAACAATCCACCTGGGACAAAACGCATGGGTCCGAATTTCCGATTCATGTAGAGGTTCGTCTTGAATTCAGACCGTACTTGTCTCTCCTTTTGAATAGTCTCGTCTGACTTGCCATTGAGACGCCCGAGCAGATCCTTGAAACCATCCAAACCAGTGCACTCGGCGTTCTGCTTCTGGAGGACCTTGGCCCCAAGACCTAGATTATCATCTTTGAGCAGGATTTTAATGGGTGCTGCGCTCGCAGCAGTGTGGTGATCTGCATGCGACGCATTCTGCACACCCAGATATTGACCTGGCTCCCAGCCGTGTGCTCGAAGGATTTTCTGGCCAAACGTCGTCGTGTCGCGAGTCCATTTTGTATTGTTTGGGTCTTGTTGAAGTTTGCGACGGCTTTGCAGTTGAAGTCAGTGATTTATTCCATCAATACGTGTAGGGAGAGTTACATTTTCTGTCCTGCGAGACCCATCGTGTGCAGTCCAGTCTTCCCTGGACGAAGTCGATAATCAAATGGACAAGGAAAGATGGAACAACATCACAATGCAGCTGCAGCTGCATTGGAGTTTTTGGTGGGGCATGCGATTACCAGTCCAATTTTTGGATGATAAGAATCCCTGTCGATTGATGATAACGGAGCGGTAGGACTTTCATCCGCCCTTTCCCGTTTTGATTGACCGTTGGACATTGTCGTAGGTGATTGGTCTTCTCAAATTACGGGGACATCCATGCTGACTGCCAACTTACATCCAGGGCACTCCGCTGGCCGCTGCTTTCAATCCAATTCCAAGTCATTGACGCAAATTGTCACCAGCATCAAGTGGCTCTCAAACCGAGAGTATCCCATTTCCCAATTTCAATTTCCTTTCAGTCAAAACCATTCCATATCTCCACCATGGTCCTACCTCGCAAGCATCGCGAGAAAGCACCAACGCCCGTGAGAGACACTGATGTCGAGTCGAATGTTGATGCAGGCACACCTCCAGGCGTGCAACCAGGCGTGGCGCGGATCGTACAGAATCTAGTAAGGTCGTGAACTTCAAGGCTGTATTTCCTATAGGTCATGGAACTAATACGAGTCCACTGCTTCCAGAAGAGACTGCGAACAAAGCGTGGTGAAGTCCAACAAGGAATTGATGGAGACTACACCAAAAGCATGAATTCTCTGAAGGCACGCATCACAAAGCATTATCAGATCGAGACTCAGAAGCGGTATGTTTATCCTTCCAGTAATTAGTGGGTAGGTATTGAGTTTTTTTTCACCTGTCAGATCGAAACTCTTGAGTAAGCAGTTGGAACGACTCTCCCAGGCGATCGAGAAGAAGCAAGCTTGCGAAGATGCAATCATCAAGCTCATGACCCAACTTTCCACAGATGGAGCACACATCGCGACACTGATGAACGCAGTTCACACCGGGCGGAAGCAGTCCACTCTTGCCGCTGCTGCTGAGTTTAACAAAAAGTGATCCCCCACTGCCATACTGGCATCAACAATAGGCTACTGAACGGAAATTGGACGAATCAAAGAGTCCAAGTCAATCCACTGGAACAAATATATTGTTATCACGGCATTATCACTCGGCCCCCTTTGGCCCTGGGCACACCTCATACGATATGGAGTAGGTATATCTCATAGTCGCTTATCGCTTAAGTGGTTTCTTTTCGTTGCCACGAGACTCTGCACCTCAATGGATATAATAGTGTCTCGATCAGTTACTTTTCGCCGAAGTAATTATAATGTTATATCACACTCTGCAGGCAATATCTACCTAGGTAGTCTCTTACATGGGACAAGCTTTGGGAAGAGACGCAGATGCAGTAAGAAATTCGGATGTTCTCATTAAGTAGTAACAACAAGTATCAGCAGCAAAACCCATACAATCCAAGTCAGTCGAATGACACGCCGTACCATGCAATCTTGGCGACTATCCTCGCAATGCCAAACCATGCTACATGCACCTAACAAATAAGAAACGGGTATATGTCTCACATGATCCCTAAAAATGTAATATTCCATACTCAGATCGCTGAACCACCTGCCCTGTCGCTTCTATGTCCCAAGTCCTCTTACCCTAACATGCCAAAAGCAAAACCATAAGAACTCCATGTGCGTTCTTTGTTATTCATCCCAATGATTATGATATCAATCAATACCCGAGCTACAGTAAAACCTGAACCGTCCCTCCATGTACTCCATCTCCATCAATGGCGTGCCTATCTGTGCCGACAATGCTTACGATCAGCGTCGTTGAACCTTCTTGGGCTGGTGAAACATGGATACAGCCTTGCGTTTCTGCGGCATTGGTGGACTGGAGGCACTCCCCAACGGTGGCGACGATGCCGGCTTAGGCTGTTCTGACGGGCGACCCACCGCTCTCTGAACGGAAGACGCTGACCGGGAAGAGTTGGACAGTAGACTCGGCCGCTTATTGGACAGTAGACCTGACTTGCTGGTCGAGGACGGGCGTGATTGATACGGTTTCTTCTGGGCCGAAGATTCGTCATCGAATAGGTCCTCTAAATCATCTTCGTTGAGTCCACCGCCGCCATAATCTTGCCCAGCATCGTCGTTGTAATCGTCTTCGTCTTCCAGGTCAGAATCGGAAATGAACGTGGCCGACTTGCCAGCTTTCAATCGGAGTAACCTCGCTTCTCTCTCTTGCATTTCTTGATCCCGCACCATTTGCTCAGCGGAAGGCCGCATGGCAGGGGCGTGGATCTTGAAAGCCGGTTGATTGGTGACACGGTGTGCCTCGACCAAGCCCTTGGGTGCTTGTTTCAGTTGCCTACGATCCACGACCAAGGCGCCACCTGGTGTTGCTAGACGATTCCGATTGTGTATCTCCTTTGCCTCGCGCTTAACCTTGCGCATGATACTCTTCGCATTGGTCACCTTGGTGCGAGTTCCGGATGTAAACCGCAGCTCTCCCGTGTCGTTGCTCCCACCTCTCCTGCCAATAGCGACTTTCTTCATGCCGCCTACCGATCGATCCCTCGGTGGCGGCGGCAGCCTCTTCCTGTCAAATGTGATGACCTCGGCCGTACTGTCCTCCTTTTTCTTCTTCAGGCCCGCAAAGGCATTTCTCAATTTCTCCTGTGCTTCCTCTTTCTGGCTGCGGTCAAACTTTTCGTACTTGAAGTAGACACGGTTCCAAGATGCTGGGTTCTTGGGCGCGTACTGGTATTCGTTGTGGAGGCGGCCGAAGTCGCGCTCGATGAGGCGCAGCCAGCACTCGGCATCGTCAAGGGCGAGGTGGGGAGATGTTTGCTCGAGCTCAAGAAGGTGCTGTGCCGTGTCTATTCGCAGGAGAACATGGCGTATGAGGTGATACGGCGTAGAGCCTATATCCGTGATTTCTGCCAGCGCGTTAGGAACTTTCATTATGTGTTGAGGCATTGTGTTGCCGGGAAGATTTGGCTATACGCATGTGTCGGGCTCGTGGGGGTTGGGGAAAAGAGAACAGTTATCAATGGTGCAGTGAACAAACAAGGAACACAAAGGTATTGAGGAGTAGTGTAGTGGTTCGGGTGAAGACAGAGTGATGCAGTAAGAGGCAGGGAACAAATAGGAGGGCGGGTACCTTTGATATTCTTGATACACACAACGGTGCACAATTCCACCAGAGATTTCCTCGGCATCTTCAGAGTAAGTCTGCGTCGCGGTAAACTGAATTCCCTCTGTTGTCGCAACTGCGAGCTGTGATGTGGGTGACGTTGAGATGTGATCAGCTGGTCGAGATGCCGAGGCTGATATTTTGCATGGGTGGTAACCCAAAGTTGGGAGAGAAGATAAGTTTAGATAATAAAAGAATGATACAGTCGAGACATGGGGGTAATCGATTGGCTATTATTTGAAACGAGGAATGGACTTTGTGCGTTTCTGCGCTCTTTGTTCAACACATAATGGAAGTCAATAAGGACCGACCACGTCGTCTCTACAAGGCTGACGGCTCCGAGCTAGTGGGGTTAGCGCGCTTGATCATCCCTGCTTTGTGAAGCTGGAGAGATCCGTCACATCTCACTGGATGGGCACCATTTATGGCCCCGGAGATATCGATGGGGGTCGAAGTATTCTCTATTACTCTATCCGTCAAAATATATGGTACCAAAGGTGGAATAACGTGGGATAGCCTCATATTATAGTGGAGTCGAAAGACGTAACTTAGGTTCTCCAGTTGGGTTCGCTGTTTATTCCGTCATTGGCTCACTCATCGCGTCTGTTGATTCGCATATGAGAGGACCAAAGTAGTACCTTTATACACTGCATACAGCACTTATAAGCCACAGAAAGGGAGAAGTCAGGAAGCGAAAATGGTAGGGAAACAAGGCCGTCAATAAAACTTGAAGGTGGAACATTTGCTTTCATATTACTGAGTCAGTAACAACGCACCTTTCCCGGTACGGTCTGAACACCTTCCTATTGATCTACAAATCAATCAATGCATCACCACGACAGCCCTTTAAACAACAAGAATCTCCCATCATGATTTTGATGACCAGTATACCCGCAAAAGTGGTATCGCCCTTTCTTCCTAACACCTCAAACGCCATCCGGCCCGGCTGGAGTATGACAACTCGTGGAAATATCGCAACAAGGTGAAGAAGTGGTTTGTACATGAGTCCCCGCATGCGCGCAACTATATCATATGCGCCGCCCTCGCCTAAATTCCTGCCACAGGGCTCTATGCTGCTGCTGCGACAGCTCGCGACGGACCAGCAATGGCTGGCTCAGGTTGCGTTGCGTGCTCGTCTTGATCGGCGATCTCACCACCAGCCTCTCGTTCGGCCCACGCGCCCCAGAGACCGCGCTTGCCGCGGACTCGGATTGGTCCACCGACCGTACCTTCCTTTTGTTCCACTTTGATCGCATCCTTGGTCGCAAGTACTAGGCACTCAAAGAACATCTTGGTGGCATCTGCTTTGGTTGTTCTCGCTTCAGGTAACAAATCTTGAAACACCACAGACGTCTTCTTTCGCTTTTCCTCATTCGTTGCAGCATCGGCACCAAACAGATCTCGCAAAACATGGACTGCATGCTTGGTTCCCAAGGATACAGGGCCACTGTCTGCTGGGTGCACTAGGGGAATCGTGGTTTCATCAAAGGCGGGTAAGGGGCTGCCGTCTCGAGCTTGGTGATCATCATCGTCGTGGAGCATGACCATTCCGTCGTCGGCAGGGATCTCCAGAACGGTACCGTCGGGAGCTATACTCTGTTCCCCAAGACCTCCATCCGCCATGGCTAGAGCGTCGTCGTCCTCACCAAGCTCCAGCCGCGGGGATTTCGACGGGCCTTGCTCCTCTTCGCCTCCCATGTCTGCGATGCCGCTATCTCGCTTGCGCTTCAAGTCGTTCGTCGGCCGAATGGTCTCGATAGAGAGCAAATCTCTCAACTCCGGAGCCCAAGCCTTGCTGCGGCCGTTACCCATAATATTCGAGACGAAGTTGCCACTGTGCTTCAGCTCCAGCAACGCAAGGAAATAAGGATCCCTCGAAATAAACGTTGGTGCTTTGAGAATGTTGGAGCGTTCTTGTTGTTGCTCCTTGATGTGTGCACTGGTGAGCTGGGTCGCGGGGTCAAGACCAAAGACCTTGCGTTTCTTGTTGGACTTCCGCTGAGGCGCGGGTTCCGGCTCTTCGGGTTCGTGTCCAGGCTCGTATATACTCGTATTGTTAACACGAGTCCACTCCTCAACGTCACGCGCCGTGTTCTCATCGATGTCGGAAAGCGGAGACTCGGAGATGCGGGCGCGCTCCGGGATGGTTGCAGGTCCCATTTCGGGCATAACGGACTGATCGTCCAGGTGAAATTGCAAGTCGTTGTCCATTGGGATGTCGCCGTCATCATCCGCAATTCGGATGCCATCGTCGCCGAACTCGACGTTTGCCGAAGGTTCCCGGCCACCCTTGGCCTGCGGTGCAAAATCAATTTCGCTGATCATATCCTCCTCAACAGATCTCGCAGCGGGAGCGTCTCGGCCCATTTCGATGCTCTTGTCCATCGGTGGGCGATCGTCGAGATCTATAGCAAAGTCAAGCTCAAGATCAAGATCATCGCCAGGCCCAAGTGCCAATTCATCATCAATCATAGGGTCGTCCTGCAAGAACTGGCTGTTGTTGAAGTCCTCTTGGAGGTTGATGTCTCGGTTGCTAACGCGGCCCCTCTTGGCGGCCTGAGAGCTGGCAGCAGGAGTCGCGTCAACATCTCCCATCTGCGCAAGCAACCAGTCGGCATTGGGCGGTGGTAGGATGCCCAGATTGTCGGCTGGAGTAATTCGATCGGGAAGCATAAGGGCTTCACGGTTAGGCATGTTTAGATTCTCGGGAATATCATTGTTGCCGGTTGAACGGAAAGCCTGGAGTTTTGTTAGCTAAGCACACACGCAAGCACAGAAGAAATAGACACCCACCATTTTGATCTTGAGCAAGGCTTCATTGCAATCATCAAGCAAGTAGCGGGCCTTGCGGCTGTAGATTCTGACGACACCAAGCAGCAGCTGGCCGCTGAGTCGAAGAGCCATCGGAGCTTGGTTCGGGGTGATAATAGCATCAACACTATCCTGGAGGTTTGACTGTAGAATATGCGTCTTTGAGAGCTTGCGCTCCAAGTTTGCTGACAGCCAGACTCGGGCCAGAGGCCCAGTCTTCTGCAGCAACGTCTCCGAATAGAACATGGCGACGCCGCCGACGACAAGATAGGTCCGAAACAATCAAGTATGCCAGAGAAATGATGTAAAGCGATCACAGAGGTACTAGGGCATGGAAGGCAATATCGAAAGCCTAGGTATACTGCAACGCGTTGGCGGTGAGGGGGGTTTCCGAAGATCGACTGGCTAGGTAAACACAAAGACGCGCTTGAAGCTGTTGGCGCGTGGGAAAGGACTTGTCGGTTTGCACAGGGTCACAAAAAACAAGTCGCGCAATACGTAGAGTCACACTCCAGAGAAGCTATGCCACCAGCAGCAAACGCGACAGCGAAAGCGACGATGGACGGGCAATGAGGATTGCGAAGATGCGACAGCGAGAATGATTATGGGATGTGATGAAATTGGGAGGAGGGGGAAACGGCCAAATCGTCAAGGCTTGCACCTGCCCAGTGGAAACCAGGCGACCCCGTTTCTGCCAATTTCCTGCTTAATTAAATGGCTGGGCTTCAGGTTACGATGGCTAGCTTGATTGATTGGCTGCTGGGACGGCTAAAGTGGACCGAGTGTGACAGCCGCCAAACCGAATGACCAAAATCGCGTGGCTGGGATCTGACTAGCGAAATCTTCTACACAACTCTACGCAACCGTCTCCAACAAGTCCTCTATGAGCTTGGAGCTGACTACCAACATTGCATACTTGAGTAAGCACCTGCCTACCTACCTAGAATCTATACATATTCAAGATACCAGCAAACTTAGCTATGCTCTGTGAACGAACGCAACCTAATAGCCAACATTATTCACAGGTGCATTAGTTGTTATTGATCACGTTAAATACCTGTAGCGACTTGGAATGGAATGTGTCGTTTGAACGACACTCTTTATCAATTTTCAGGATTGCCAGATATTCATATACACATTATATATATATATATATATATATATTAAATACGCCGTTAACCCTCGGTACCTCTACAAGTACTCCCTTAAGGGGCTATAGATGATATAGCGGGCCCTTAAGCCGCGTCGGGCGGTTATACAGGTAAACTTGTAGCCAAACGACTACTAAACCTCCTGTCCCTCCCTAAGTCTGTGCTACAACCCCTGCCTGAACTACCGATAAGTGTGGTAATGTGGCACTTAAATTCGTCCCCAGGGGTGGGATGCTGCTAATATGCAGAAGATGCTCGACTATTTTTTGTCGCGACAAGTCGTAGTATCTGCTAATTGGGGTTCTCGTCGAGCGTATACATCTCAACCATACGCTCAAGTGGATAGACCGTAACGTGGTCTAGACGCTCGCAAGAATCGCGGCGAGAGGGGGTCCGATAAGGGGTCGGATTAACGATTCGAATTCTGGACCGGCTGTCGAGTTATATTCCGCCGACGTGGTGCTTGACGGTCGACTGGCTAGGATGCTCGTAATCTTAAACTGCACCAATCTCCCTATTATCGCTAGGTAGGCGAAGTCAACAAGGTGGGCGGCGCGCCGTAAGGGTTGACTAAACCCCCTTGTGTGTCAGCTGCGGGATTCGAACCCGCGACTCGTCACCGACCCAAGTGGGCGAGGCTCAAATCGGGACTTATCTACCAGCGAAGTGACCAACTACACCAGCCGACATATATATATATATATACACTATGGAGAAGGAGGCCCGGGGCTCCGAGTGGATGAGTGAGGAAAAGGAGGTCCCGGCTGCCCTCCTCGACCACTGGAGGAAGAGATGGCTCACCGGAGCAGAGCATCACGATCGCCAGCGACGCGCTATCGCTGAGGAACCGGAGGGCCCTTCGATGCAGATACCGAAAGGGGGCAAGTATTTCGGCCTGAACCGACTGGAGGCGTCTACGCTGTGCCAGATCAGGACGGAAAAAATAGGACTAGCAGCCTTCTTATTCAAGACAGGGGCTTTTGGCGTGTACTCGCCGCTATGCCGCTGTGGCGATGCCCCTGAGACGGCAGAGCACGTAATCCTCTTTTGCGGGCTGTTGGAAGGACCGAGGGAACGATTACGGGCCGCCATCGCACCACGGCCACTATACTCTCGCAGAGACCTCGCAACGGCAACAGGAGAACCAGTAGTTAGTGGGACTATTGTAAGATGGCTGCTAGGGACGGGTCGGACAGCTTCAAGGCCCAGATAGCATCGATCTTCTCAGGGGGGACTTTGTTGGTAGGTTGAGAACCAACGTAGTATGGTAGTGAACGCAACGCAGTCGCCAATAGGGCGAACCGACGACGCAGCGTATGTATTTAGTCCAGCCATTAGGGCACGGTTTGACATACGGGAGTACTAGTAGAGGTACCGGGGGCTTCGAGCCTACGGCGTATTTAATAATAATAATAATATATATATATGCTGGGTTTGTACAGCCCCTCCCCCCAGGCTAAAGGCTGTTAGCGCGGCGCCAGGCATCGACTTTGTTCCGGTAGATTTTAGTGCAGCAATTGCCCCAGACAAGAATTGATATGATTAACAGTAACGTTCCTGTAGACAACTGCGCACAGGATACTGATAAACGTATCTGGATGCCTGGTGCCACGCTAATAACCTTTATCCTGGTGGTTTGTATACACGTGAGCTCGACTGAGTTACAGGCTTCGAGATCCATTGGAGCTCGCAACTATTGGAGAACTTCAAAGTTTCTATATCTTCCAGTTATTGAAGCTACGGTTACTTGATAAGGAATGAATGAACATTCCTCTATCCGTCTATCGATCATGCCGATCAAGTGCATCTGGGGTTGCTTGGCTGCTAAGGATAGACAATGATATGAGTTCGACTCAAGACCCTTTCCTTCTGGTGTAAGCGGTGGTTTACTCTAAAGTCGCCATCAACGGTGTGGTTCATTTTTGAGGGCTATCGTTTTCTCCAGACTGGATCTGTTGGTTCTCGTGAACATATGGGAGTAAATGATGTATTCATCACCAAGCTTCAGGATCTACCAGATAAAATGTTGGATAACCGGGTGACTTTGGTTTACACCCCGATCTAGAATTCTCTTCTGCGCATGTCAGGGGTTTAATGCTGGTCGGAGCCGCACCTGTGTCGTCGCGCCTTAGCGTCATAATTGTCCGTGCTTTCTCCAGCTACATGATCTCAAGAAAGACTCCAGACACGTCTCCTGCTACCGGCCAAAAAAAGAAGTTACAAACCCCAACAATTGCGCTGCAATTCATACCAACCCAACGACACCGAAGAGTCTGAATCAAATAATAATGCATGCACCGACCCATTAATAGCTGATTTGCTACTCCCCATAGCGTTTACGGTGTTTCCTTCCTCTGTCCAACTTCCATGCATGTTGTCTTGACACGCTCATGAAGCATCGCAATCCTACGAAACGTTCTACCACTGTCAGAGATGCCGAACTGGCCCTGGCAGAATCGCGAGGGCGGCGGGATGCCCCTTCTGCCCGTTTCCATACCAAGCATCACCGGGATAGACCGCGATTACGATTATGAGGGTAGGGAGCCGGGCAGATCTCGTACGAGGACGACGAGCCATGCTCGGACTACCTCAGCCCAGTCTCGGGTGAGTACAATCCTGAAGATGTGAACTATACGTCGAGATCGTTGATTCTTGATCTTGAAAACTAATACACATGGTGGTTTAGGGCGTGGCTGACCAGTATTCCTTCATGACACCGACCGAAGCGGCATCGCGGCTGCAAACGTCCCTTACCTACGGCTTGACACCAGTCGAAGCCCTCTCGCGGTTACGAGACTTCGGCCCGAACGAGATCCCCCACGAGCCACCAGAACCCTTATGGCTGCGATTTATCAAGCAATTCCAAGAACCTTTGATCATCCTCCTGTTGGTGTCATCAGTCGCATCCATTGTAGTTGGAAACATGGACGACGCTGTGAGCATCACTGTGGCCGTCACCATCGTTGTGACGGTTGGATTTGTGCAAGAATATCGATCGGAAAAATCAATAGAGGCGCTGAACCATCTGGTTCCTAATCATGCGCATCTAGTGAGGGCGCAATCCACAAAGCCAGTTGCGAGTTCGAAGAACGCGACCTGGCCACCCGTCAATGGTGACCAAAACGAAAGGGACTCTTCAGCGGGGTCTGAGACACCGGGCGAGGAGATGATGGAAGCAACGTCGTCCAAAGTTATGGCAGCGCAACTCGTTCCGGGGGATTTAGTTATGTTTACCACGGGCGACCGCATACCAGCCGACATTCGTGTTACCAAAGCGTCCGACCTTACCATCGATGAATCCAATCTGACAGGAGAAAATGAGCCTGTCAGAATAACAGCAGCATCACGGTTCAGGAACATACATTCTCCTGCAATTGCAGACTCCGGGGCCTTGCGTCAATCGAGCCCTTCGATCCTGTCTCCTATAACGTTTAATGGTGCGCCGAAAGAAGACTCGGGGAAGCACGAAGGGAACAACATTGCCTACATGGGCACATTGGTCAAGTCTGGGCATGGCCAAGGGGTCGTATTTGCCACTGGTGGTGACACGCATTTTGGAACCATCGCTGCAAGTGTCTCCGGTACGGAAAGCCCACGTTCGCCATTGCAAGTCTCCATGGATGAACTGGGATCGCAACTTAGCAAGATATCCTTTGTCATCATTGGCCTCATCTCAGTTGTCGGATGGCTGCAAGGAAAGAAGATCCTCGAAATTTTCACCATATCCATCTCCTTAGCTGTGGCTGCGATCCCCGAAGGTTTGCCGATCATCGTGACCGTCACTTTGGCTCTTGGCGTGCACAGAATGGCCAAATACAACGCCATTGTTCGCAAGATGCCGAGTGTAGAGACTCTGGGCTCGGTCAACGTCGTCTGTTCTGATAAGACGGGGACTCTTACAATGAACCATATGTCAACGGTAAAGATGTGGTATTTTGGTACCAAAGGGGCTATCAATGTGGAGTCGGATGACGAGTTGACTGAAAGGACTCCGGATGTTGCGGCGCTGAGGATACTTCGCATAGGCAACATAGCCAACTATGCGCGGTTGTCTCACCATGCCTCCGGGGCTGCTCGAACAGTTCTATCAGATAACCAAAACCAAGACTTCACTACTCACACGAGATGGGTTGGACAGCCTACAGACGTAGCCATGCTTGATCTTTTGGACAGGTTCAAGGAGCACGATGTAAGAGACTCGATCGGTCCACGCACAGCGGAAACTCCTTTCAGTTCGGAGAGAAAATGGATGGGTGTCGCCATTGGCGCTGACGCCAGGAACAGCGACAAGGAATATGCTTATATGAAAGGAGCAATCGACAAGATATTGGATGCCTGCGATACATATCTCACCTCGGATGGGCGAGAAATCGTCATGGATGCTAGCCGGCGGCAAGAGGCTTTGGATGCTGCCGAGCAAATGGCCGAAAAGGGACTTCGAGTCCTTGCATTTGCAAGCGGGCCCGTGGCGAAATACACTCGAACCAGAACTGGCTTGGGTTCGACGCCCAGAAGCAATACGCCTGCTAGTAACGATAGGAGCGAAAGCCCCGCCGTGCCCAACAACGAAGAACTGTATAAGGGTCTGACCTTTGCAGGCCTCGTTGGCATGAGCGATCCTCCGAGGCCTGGCGTGGCTCGTTCCATAAGAAAACTGATGCGCGGCGGCGTCAAGGTCATCATGATTACAGGAGACTCGGAAACCACTGCCGTGGCGATTGGTAGGCAGCTAGGAATGCAGATCTCTACTCCACGAGAGTCTTCGCCGCATCAAGTAGCCGTAAGACCGGTCCTCAAGGGGGATGATGTTGACGAGATGAGGGAGAATGAACTCGCCGCTGCTATGCAGACTACGACGATTTTTGCGCGCACAAATCCTGATCACAAGCTGAAGATTATTCGAGCGCTCCAATCCCGAGGCGACATTGTGGCCATGACCGGCGATGGCGTCAATGACGCTCCCGCACTCAAGAGAGCAGACATTGGCATATCTATGGGTATGCATGGCACCGATGTAGCCAAGGAGGCATCGGACATGATCTTGACCGACGACGACTTCTCCACCATTCTACACGCCATCGAACAAGGCAAAGGCATCTTCAGTAACATCCAGAACTTCATTACATTCCAGCTCAGCACTAGTGTTGCGAGTTTGACACTTGTCTTCATCTGCACCTGCTTGGGGTTCAAAACGCCCCTCAATGCCATGCAGATTCTCTGGATCAGTAAGTCATATCTGCTCAGTTTAATACGAAGTTTTCTTGCTAATTTTTTTAGACATCATCATGGATGGCCCTCCTGCTCAATCACTTGGTGTAGAGAAAGTCGACAAAGATGTCATGTCCCGCCCGCCTCGCTCGCGAACAGAGCCAGTGCTGTCCCGCAGCCTGCTGCTCCGCGTCATCCAGCAAGCGACTATCATCATGACTGGAACAATGGCGGTGTACAGCCATGAAATGCACGCAGACGGCGTAGTGACACGTCGCGATACCACCATGACGTTTACTTGTTTCGTTCTGTTCGACATGTTCAACGCGTTATCCTGCCGTTCCGAGAGCAAGTCGGTTCTCAGGGGCGAGGTCGGGCTGTTTTCGAACACATTGTTCAACTGGGCGGTATCTTTAAGCATGGCTGGCCAATTATTAGTCATTTACTTCCCGTGGCTGCAAGAAGTATTCCAGACGGAGGCTTTGGCATTCTGGGATCTCGTACGACTGCTAGTTCTCTGCAGCTCGGTGTTCTGGGCTGATGAGCTAAGGAAATGGTATAAATACGGCAGGAAAAGGCTTGGCGGATACAGCCAGGCCGTTTAGGACTTCAGATAGAGAGACTATGGAGTCAACGAATGGCACGCCTTGGTATATAAACGCTGTAGCATTGTACAAGACAGACCTAGCTATTGGGTTACATTAAGGGGCGTCCGGGATAGCACATGCGAATGGATGAACGCAAGAGGCCATATGTTAATGAAAGAGATGATATTACTTGTCCAATTTTCCGCTCATGGAACATGCTTGTTTGCCACATAAACATGTAGGGGGCGACGTTCGTCGCTGTCTTCTCTAGTTCACAGCCGTGGACAGCCTTACTTTACCCTTTTGAGTCATCCTCATCTACATCATTAACGACTCTCCAGCCTTGTCCAAGGCAATGCGCAACTCAGACGTCTCCTCTGGTGTACCAAGCCTCGTCAAATGGTTCCCTTGCCATGAGGAGTTGTCGTTCTCCTGTCAGAATCCGTACCAACACTCGACGCCGACGACGCACCATCCTCGCCGTCCGTCTCGTTCCACATGATATCCTCCGTAACCAGCACCCTTAGCCTGCTCACGACCCCTTCCGACTCTCAAGCATCTCCTTCTTCTTCTTCTCCCCCTTATTCCCCTGCTTCGCCAAAGAGTGTGCTGCAACCCATCCCTTCATCCTGTCCCTCATCGGCGCACCAAACGCCAGAATATGCGGGGACGCCCATCCAAACAAACAAGTCCGCTTCTCGAATAAGATGGCACATCCGGTGTAGAGGACCAGCTCGACGCGCGATTTCAGGTCCGACTGCGCATCGGTGACGGTGAGACGCCCGTTGGTGGCCATGAGGGTGATGCCGATGAAGAGGATGGTGAGCGAGCGTTACGTGCAGGCTGAGAAGCGGGGCGAGACGGGGACCAGGGTCGTGGTCAGTATTAAGGTAGAGAGGAGAGTGAGGGGGTTGACGAGGTGGATTATCAGGAGGTTCGTAGCGGTGTCCAGGTCAGTCCAGGGCATGGTGCGGAGGGGAAACGATTCGTAGTATGAGGTGTGAAATTGCTGGAGCAAGCTCATGGTTGAGGTATTTTGTAAACTGATGTTGGTTTGCTTGTTCTTGGAGGTTATGTGAATAGTCGTGGTATACATATTTTATTGACGCGCGTTTGTGTTGTGAGGGTCCTTCCTGTCATATAGATATACTGAAGTGACATTTATATCTCTATGGCTTTCATTAGTGACATTAAGTGAATCGAATGTATCATTTATAAGTAAACCTCTTCGTCGCTTAATACTGAAACTAGGTTTGGGAAGTCTCTGGTTCTCATTCTACGAAATAGAGTAGTTTGACTACCTTGACTCTATGACAGCGCCAAACAAAATAAATCGGTGCTGCCGGTCCGTCTTCCTGATATGATGATTGCATAGCACCTATGATTTACTCGAGGTCTGTGGCTTCCGTAGTATGGTAGTTGCCATGTGCAGCGTGCAAACCTGACACTTTGGGAGCACAGCAGTATATTCGGCAATGGAATTGGTGGAAAGCAGGATTGCAACTTGAATAGTGGCACGGCTTAGATGAAGGATGTGACTCCTGTTGTATTGCAATAAGTGGGATACTGAGATCCATCGAAGTATATGTGACTCGTTACGCCGAATGTTTCATGGCCAAGCCAGATATCGGCGTGGTCAACGCCTCTATGATTTCCTTTTTGCTTTTTCCCTGTCCAGGTCTTTGAAATGAGGCAAAATGTGAAAATATTATAGTAGTCAGTGGGTTCTTGGAAAAAAGGATACCAGTCGTAACGGGGGATGGGAATTCTTGTCGAGCGTGAGTTCGACATGAGCTTGCTTGTGGTAAACTATTGTTTATTTCAGGCTGGGACACGAGAGTTGACAGCATTCTGAAATCTCCACCTGCACCTGCGACGGGCCTTGATAAGCTAGTGTAGTAATAGTAATGGTATACCGTACTAGTTATTCAAAGTCATCAAGAAACTTGTCTGGTCTTTTTCTGAAAGCAGTCATGGCCTGTCCTAGAAGCAACACGCAGAACAATATAAGAATAGTACCTCAGTGTACACGGTCAGGATACTCGAAAGGATTGTGTAGCTAATAATTAATCCTGGCCAAGCTCAATAGCATTTTATCCAGCTAAATCTGTGATCAGATGCAATTCCGTTACTGCGCTAGAATAGAAAAACAACAAGTATATAGCAACTTAATATTGCACAGATTCGAAATACACTTGCCATGAGCACTAGCTAGTGTCTTAATGAGTCTGTATTACTGATGCACTGTTCGAAGATGTAAGAAAGGGGCCCTTTCGCCATGTTTCGGAACCTAGCGCTCCTCACCAACAACCACCAGAAGCAAAGACAAAAACACAAGTAAGATGCCCTGCCAGAGGCATCGTTGGTACATCTTCTCTGCTACAAGCCGGACCGTTTCCAGCGTATTTCTCTGTGATTACCAGTTCCTTCTCGTGTGTCTTGCCAAGGGTCTGGGTCGTGTCTGAGACTCGCGAGTGGCAAGCAGGCTCGATTCGGAGCCTTACTACCATTATGCCAAATTATCATTACCGTTGCTAAAACAAGAATGGACTTGAATAAAGTTATGAGGTTTGGTCATGGCAGGATGAGTCGACATTGGAGTTGGTGAGTTGGTTGGGAATGCTGAACTCGAATACGTGAAGTGGTCATCGGTTTGATAGAGGTGGTTAGATGGGTATTAAAATTTGGGTGCTCGAGGATATGGGGTCTATAGACAGAGCTCTTGCTTTGAAAGACATGGTTGGCTGAAAACAAGATATATTTCAGGTTGCATTTACAGCATATGTATACCCGGGATGATGGGGAGCGAAGTTCTTCTTTCCCCTATTTCCGCCGCCTGCTCAGGAGCCGCCAGAAGATGTATCTCTGTCTTGCATCATTTATGACCCCCGAGAAGCCACGGGCTTTCAGGAAGTGCCTAGTAGAAATACCAGCTCATGATTGTTAATGCTGCGCACAACGGCTTATGGACAGGTTGGAGCTAACACAGCAACACCATATTTTGATGTCGAAAAAGGGCCAAGAATCAGCTTACTGGTCACTAGCTGTTCCACCAAACTTAAAACCTTTCGAGTTTATGAGGAATTAAGCTAGTATATGCATCGAGCAGACGCGAAAGGGTCTAATTGTGAGTGGTGCCAGCCCGTTCGAGGCCCACGACTTAGTTTAAACTGGGCCGAAGAAGTCAGAAGACAGAAGACACACGCATGTGGCAATCTTGATCAAGCGGAGGATAAGTTTCGTTGCAGATCAAGAACATGGCATGCAACGTGAGGGACATGTTTTCCCATGTCGGGTTGTAGGAGAAAACTGTGTCTTGCCCAGACTACAGCTTAGCATATACGAGCATGCCATGGCGAGAGAAAGTATGTATTTAAGAGCACCTGGGGCGGGGGTGAGGGTTTACATGAAGTATTAATGGAATAATTCTGAGGGAGCCCTGTCTCCTTTCTGTTTGCGTCTTTAATCATACATCATTCTAGTGATCTACGTAGGCCGTGGACTCGGCGGTAGTTCCACACAAGCCAGGCCATGACTTGCTCACTGTCCCAACAGAATGCTACTTCTCGCATGAAAAGCAGACTGACTGAAGCGGTTAGTTTAATTAAGTATATACCATTAGAAAGGAGACGCCGACTTATAATTAAATTGATTTACCAAATTTTTGTGTTTCCCTACAAGTATAATCAACCCGAATATATTAGCAGAATGCTATGCCAATATTTAATCTTATGAGCATGAAGGTTTTCGATGCATGTAATAACGTCTTAGCCGGAAGTGAATGGCAATATGAATGAATACGAGAAGAGGCAGTAAAGCAATGTTCGAGGGCTCTTCATGGCATCTTACATGTGAGAAATGGAATAGTGCAAGACAGCAAGACTACAGTTTTAATAGCTAGCCACCCATGTCAGGCTACACCGAGACAAGGGCCAACTCAGCACCAAAATACTAGAAACGCTCTGCTCACAGCTGCCTCATCCTAAGCACTGTCTTCGTCGGCAGGGTTATCGACACAATAAGCAGCTCAAACAAGTGGCAGCCGGGCACTTGATCCGAAGATATTGTTCACTCTTTAACGGTACAAGTCTTCTGAACGTATATCCTGAGTTGAGTGTAGAAGACAGCATATTTGTAACATAGCACGTAAAAGGAAAGCAGGGGAAGCCAAGGGCGAGCCGATGATCACCATGTGTGCGTTTACAGTTGTGCATACAGCCCTATACAAGTCATAGCTCGAAGCAACTGGTAAACGAAGACATAGTAAACGTATATGGCTGTGTGAATACAGGGATTCGTTCTTGAGAAGTCTGTTGTTCGGCGCATGTAAGTCAACCCTGACAAAAACTCAGCTATGTAGGGGAGGCTGTACGTGCAGCACAAGTCCCCCCCTCTCTATGTCCAAAGCACCCTATGGTGCAAGATCCGGTCATGCTTGTGACGAATATCATTCCTGCCAGCTCTGTTTTGCATTCCCTATCATATCCCATCGTGTGCGAAGTATATTGCCATGCACACTCCATAAGGCTGCCCAGATCACAAGCTAGCCTTCGCTCTATGTCTCGAGAGGTTTCTATTGTTGTTGAGGCGCATGTCGAGAACCAAACCTAGTCATAGCCACCACAATTCAGGAGCTGCGTTGCATCGAGAGAGAGGAAGAGAGAGAGGGACGGGCGCCGTGAACTCCCATCGCCAATGACGGTACACAGAGACCGCAGAAGTGCCAGCCACCTAGCATCCTCCCCGCAAAGCCAGAACCAGATGTAGCGTTGCACCACCCTCGAGTTGGTACTCGCTTGCCGTCTTGTCATCAACCCTGTGTACAAATCCCCGTTAGCACAACAACACAGTTCCTTTGCGCTCCTGCGGGGCAACAACCGAGCAGGGGCCCGACTCGGCTCGTGGGAGGGTTGCACCAACATTTGCTTGCCGCCGTAGATCAGGCGTTGTTGCACGGGCGGGATGCCCTCCTTCTCCTCAACCTTCTCCTTGATCTGCGATACCTACATTCCCCGAGATTTGTTAGCTATGCCAGCCCATGATTTCTCACTTCGGTAACGCCATTGGGTTGTTCGTGGACTCGAGAGGAACCGCTGGAAGATGGCTAGAGGGTCGCACCTTGTAGTCGCTCTCGATATCAAGCTCGATCTCCTTGCCCGTGAGGGTTCTTACTCTGTTTGCGCACAAACGCGCTCGTCAGCTGGTTGGTCTTGATCGATGGTGGGATAGTGAGGGCCCGACTTACTTAATGAGCATGGTGTCGGTTGTGAGGAAACTTGCGAGAAGATGGGTGCTGGGAGTATGAATTTTTGAAGAGTATAGAAATCGGCGACCAACAGCCTCGCGCGAAGTTTTGTAAGCTGTTACGAACTAGTTGTTGGCTCAGGATGCTCTCGAGATGGTGGCGCGTAAGGCAGCTGTGGAGAGTTCCGAGGTTGATTGATGGTGGGGTCAAATGGTGGTGCTGTAGTGGAACTAAGACCAACACCGCGAGCGGCGTTTTGGCACCATACAGCTGCAGTTGTTCATACAACTTGGAAGTCAACTACGGCAAGAGCCTAAGGCACCAAATCATCGTTGAGCACTGGCAGGAAGTTGACAAAACTCGGATTTTTATACGCCTTGATGGTAAGATGGTAGATATTTTTTCCCCATGTCGGAGAAGAAAAGGGGGAGCGAGCCCTGATGCACAGTTGGATGGACGTAGAGCTGACACCTACAGTCGACTCAAAGTGTCGCATATTTTACACGCATTCAGTCCTTGTTCTACATGATTACAGCCTCCCTTAGAGATACAGTGGAGATTTTGATTCCCATAATGCCCTTCCCTACTTCTGACTTGGTGAGTCACCAAACACATTCAAGCCTAGACCCTCCGAGTCGAGCAACAGCCTGTTCCTGCCAGCTTCCTGGAGCGAGGTTGCGATGGCACGTGCGTTCTCGATTTTCTTCAGCTCAACGTATGCCTTGTTCTTCTTGATGGCTTCTCCAATAAGCTCTGCAGAACGAGCCTCGCCCTGTGCCTTGACCACCATGGCCTGCTTCTCTTGCCGCGCTTTGTCGACGACGAAGGCCGCGCGCTGTGCCTCTTGCTGGGCGACTTGCTTAGCCTCGACGGCTGCTGTGAACTCAGGGGAGAATGCGAGATGCTGTATATGCAATTAGCAATGAGGGCTTTCAACCATAAGGTCCCGAAACGTACTGTGAGGGAGACATCATCCAACAGGATGTTGAATCTGGCAGCTCGCCTCGACAAGTTGTCCCGAACCAACTTGGCCACCATTTCACGTTGTGTGATCAACTGACTGGCATTGAACTGTGCAACCACGCTCTTCAAAACCTCGTTCACAATGGACGGCAGAACGCGCTCGTCGTAGTCTTGGCCCAGTGTCCTGTAGATCTGCGGCAGCGCCGCAATCTCGGGTCTGGACAGCACACGGCACGTTATGTTGACCATCTGCAAATCCTTGGTGCCGGTAAGAGACGACACGTTCCTCGGCTTCGCGCGGACATCGTAGTCGACCTGTGTCTCGAACCAAGGAATTCTGAAATGTGTTCCTGACGCAATTGTGAATATGCGTTTATGATGGGAAGCAACCCGGACATACCTTCATTATAGATCTCCTTGCCGACACCGCTTACTCGACGGTACTTGATTGCTCGGTGACCACCATCGACGTTGAAAAGCGAATTCTGTAGCAGAACAGCACCACCTCCGAGGGCCATGACTGCGCCGACCAAGGCGAAACCTGGGCCGCCAGGACCGCCGCCTCCTCCGCCAAAGGGCATGCGGTTGCGGCGCGCAAGGGTCTGCAGCTTCTTGACGTAGTCTTCCATTGGTGGCCGCGACATGATGGCGGTGTTTTGAAGTGGGCAACCGAGTTCGACGAATAAGCTCGGTGGCTGGGAGAAACTGGTCGTAGACGTGGATGGGAGATGCCTTCCAACAGAAACAAGCCCTCTACTCAGCTTGAGCTTGCAAGTGATGATCGCTTTTCGAGGTTGCCAAGCCCGGGGAAGGTCTGTGCACCCCTTCCAGCAGTCCTAGACTTTTTCCGGTCAAGGGTAGCGCGCCTGGAGCTTTGAGCCGCCGCGCGCCAAACGTGAAGGCTTCAAAAAGTCCAATTGCTTCTCGAAGTATCCTCTCTGAAATGCATCAAGATTGATTTTGGGAGTATGCTTGCTCTGCCAAACACGTCGTAGGCTCATTTTGTAGATTGACAATTTACATTTATTCCCCAGAACTCTTGCACTTACTCGTCTTTCAGTGAAATCAATTTGAGCTTGCTTCCTTGTCTGCACCTTCCCACCTCACCTTCCCACCGACGTGCCTGTGCTTCTACGAGATCCATCCTGTCACCTTGCCCAACTTTGGTCTACACCTTCGTTCCCTCACAACTTCGACATAATCACCTGCCACAATGTCGACCAAGCCACCCTCTCGGGTGGTCTTTGTGGGTAACATTCCCTATGGTAAGGCCTTTCCAACTCTACCATCCATTGAGAGCGTCACTAACCTGCCATTTGCAGGCCTCTCCGAGGAGCAGATCACCGACATCTTCAGCAGTGCTGGCAAGGTCCTGAACTTTCGTCTCGTATATGATAGGGAAACGGGGCGACCGAAGGGCTTTGGTTTCGCAGAGTACCCTGATGCTGGTAAGCAGGACCATTGCGACCAAAACGCATGTTTGGCTGCAGCAGGACAGACTTGCTGACCACAGTCCCACTACAGACTCAGCTGCGTCGGCAGTTCGCAATCTGAACGACTATGAGATCATGAACCGCAAGCTTCGCGTTGACTATAGTACCGAAGGACGCGTCGACCAAGAAGACGACAAGTCAGGAGGCAATGCGCACATGGGAGGGGGCTACGGACAACAATATTCGAATGGCGCTTCACTTTCCGCACCACAGCCTGCCGGCGCATTGCCCCCTCTCCCACCCGGCAAGGAGCTTCCGCCCGGTGTAAGCTTCTCCGATGCTGTCTCCCGAACTCTGAACACGCTGCCACCCGCCCAGCTTCTCGACATTCTCACCCATATGAAGTCTTTGGCCACGCAAGACCCCAACCGTGCGACGGAGCTTCTGACCCAGGCACCTCAACTGGCATATGCCATCTTCCAGTCTCTGCTCCTGATGGGTCTCATATCGCCCGAGGCCATCCATTCTGTCGTTGACACGACCGCACCGCCTCCTGCCCAAGCACCTCCCGTGAGCTATGCACCTCCACCTATCCCTGTTTACCCCGGCGTCGCAACGGGCACTCCTCCCGTTGCAGCGCCGTACGCTCCGCCCCAGGCCTACGCTCCCGCTCCTGTCGCAGCACCCGCACAGGATCCCGATCAACTCATGAAGATGGTCATGGAGCTTCCTCAGGCATCGATTGACCAACTACCAGAGGGCGAAAGACAGCAGATCATGGCGTTGCGTGCGCAGTTCATGGGCCAAAGACGTTGAAGAATCGGATCAACTGGTGAAGATGGTGATGGCGGCACATGGGAACCCGCCGGGTCTATTTACCCACTCTTCATCGATGAGATACTATGATTTAATAGCATTGCGAACTTTGTCCACGGCTAAGAAAATCGTGGACGAGGATGTAAATGGCGTTGAGGCACCGGTGATCACGCTGTGTTCAGCTCATAGGGAGGAAAATATTCTCCAGTGAGGAGGATGGCGTCTAGGGATTGAGAGCTACTCTGTTTGCTTCATAGGGAATCAATGGAGTTTCCGCTGAGCCATGGGAATTCAACTTGTGACCAAATTATCGTTGAAGTTGGGGATTGACTCCCTGGCCTGCATTATACCGCGAGCCTACGCTCGCTACAATGAGAATTCTGGAAGATGCTTCCATCATACCTTATCAGCTATGTTGGAACCAACGGCATTCCCATATGCTTCAAGCACCTTGTTGAAAACTAAGCTTGCTCTACGGCCGTAGTTCACGCCATACAAAGTTGCTCACAATACTTAATCTGCACCAGCCGGTTAATTCTTCTCGTCCGGAAGAGGAGATTTCCTTCGGCCTCCCCTGAACCCGCAAACTCTATCCAAGCCTCAAGAAGTCATCATTGGACCGTCAGACTGGCTACTGAGTCAAGGTTAAACAGCTCAATGGAGTTGATCAGACGGTGGCCAACACGAGATCGCCATGTGGGTATTTTTGGAAGTGGGAAACTCGTATAAAAGTCCAGACCGTATTTACTCTCGTCGCTCCCAGTTTCACCACATCTTTTCTCGAGCTGCTACAAAAGCTCTAGAACCCGAGGCTTTGGAATTAGTGTTCCATCGTTGCGCAGAAGATCACGCCAATCCCCTGCATCTCCGATCCCGGGTAACTCTGTCCGGTCTCTCCGCTAGCTAGATACTTCGGTATTCGGCTAAAGCGACAGGAACACCTGGCGCCCGCAGCTGGGGTTAAGTGGGGGGTTGGGGCAAGGAATAGTGCTGTCAATGAATGCGAGCTACCCCCATGCCATGCGCATTACATCACCAAGGAATTTTCTCAATCAAGCGGAAATCCCGTTCTCTTTCTCCATCGACCGAATAACGATACTTTTAGCTCCCTTGCCGATCACTGTCTATCCATTACTGGATCATGGACAACCCCTTTAACGCCCGTAGACGCGACTAATTTGATGATTTGGATACTTTAATACATGCGATTGTCTTCTATTTACCCAGTCATCGAAGCCTCGCATCGAGCATCTTCTATTTGGAACGTCGAACACGCGACAGACATTATACAACCATGGCGTCGACCAATCCATTCGCGCCGCTCGCGTCATCGCTTCACAAGCAATCTTTTTCCGGACCTTCGGAGGCACCCGATGTTGTGGGTAACGCACCAAGGACCCCGACGTCGCGCAAAAAGAAGCACCGAGCCGGGCGCAAACATCGCCGAAAGGCCCATCAGTCGTTCGCAGGTCCATCGGAGGACATGCCCGGCGAGGGCGGCCTGGACCGTACTGGCTCATCCGATGCCAGACCTGGAATCTACGCTCAAGGTCACAACCTGAGCTGTTCGAGCATAGACAGCGAGGCCTTACTTGACCACAGAGATCGCACTTTCTCCTCGCGTCCACGCCGAGCCTCGACGCTGATCGCATCATCCTTCAAGCCCCCTCGGATCGAGCGAGAGGCTCGCCCACGAACTAGAAATGGCCCGCACAGCGATCATGAAGACGAGGATGAGGATAATGAAGACTTGGGCGAAAGCGCTCCGCTACTCAGTAGCTCGGGGAGGTTCGAATCTGGCTCGCCGCGGGTATATGGTTCCAATGACGGACGACCAAAGCTTCATGACAGGTTCAATGACCGTCGCGGATCCAGTAGATCCAGCAGGCGGCACCTCCATCCTTTGCTGACATCGGTTGTTGAACGCTACAATGTCAATTACCCGCCATCGATGCCGCCCTCGCCCAAATTGGGCCCGCTCGATCGCATGGGCATGTCCTTCGGTGATGCCATGATGCGTGAGGAGTTTGCAGACATGTCACAGACACAGAGTGCAACGGAGGGCGAGACGGGCGCGCGCTCTCCGTCCTTTGACCGCCGGCACACCATTGCTCTCGGTGCCGAAGATGACGTCGCCATTCCGCAGGAAGGCATGTCTGAGATGGGAGACGAACGGCCCCATGACGCCCAGAGCGATCGTCGACGCCGTAGACGGCGCGGCAAGTGGCCCGATTTGTCTATTCTAGAAGAATGGAGCCGGGAAGAAAGAAAGAGCCGGAGCCTCTTGGAGGACAGGCGCATCAAGACCATCACAGAACCGGAGCTCATCAATGGCAGACTACGGCCGCTCAACAAGGGGCTGTACCGACCGGAAGAGGATTTCCCCTGGCGCTTCACGTACTTCAGTGAAGACCTGCCGAGGACAATCCACACCAATACCATATCGGAGCTTACAGAGGTCGAATCTGATGAGGTCCCCCCTTTGAGCTTTCGCGAACTTTTCAACCCCGAGGCACCAATACTGTGCGACTCCTCTGACTCCGAGAACGATGAAGAGCCACCGCCCATTCCCTTCCAGACAACTCAGCGTTCAACCTCCATGCAACGTGGCGAGCCCCCATCAAGAATACAGACCCGAACGCCATCTTTGGCGAGGGCACCGATGCCTCCCGAGGGAGCTGAACGTAATCGTGATGGCGCTTTTTCACCTCGACAGTTACGAGCCGAGTCCGCAGCCCCGTCTCGTCAGCAATCAGGTGAGGCGACCCCTGTCGGAGCTAAACCCTCCGCAGGGGAAGCAAAGTCACCAGCCCCCGAACCTGAGAAGCCCATTCGTTATGGAAAGCGGCCCACGTGGTGGCTCGACGTATTGTGTCCCAGCCCAGCCGAGATGAGAGTTCTCCAACAAGCCTTTCGGATCCATTCACTCACATCAGAAGATATCATGATGAAAGATGAGCGCGAGAAGATCGAGCTTTTCCCACACTACTATTTCGTGAACTACCGGTCTTTTGAGCAAGATTCCGAGTCCGACACGCACCTTGAGCCCGTGAACATGTACATCATTGTGTTCCGTGACGGTCTTATTAGCTTCCATCACTCACCGACACCACATCCGGCCAATGTGCGACGCCGTCTCCGCCAGCTCGCGGATTTCAGAGAGCTTGATTCGGACTGGATGAGCTACGCCATCATCGACGAAATCACCGACATATTCGTCCCACTCATTCAGAAGATAGAGGAAGAAGTCGACGACATCGACGACGCCATCCTCCGCCTCCACGCTGGCGGCAGTCCTAAGAAAGAGACGCCAAACAACAACGATCGCGGTGAGAAAGACGCGCGGTCCATCAGCGGCGAGACTGTCATTGAGAGCGGCGCTGACATGTTGCATCGCGTCGGCAACTGTCGCAAGAAGGTCATGGGCCTGTATCGACTGCTGGGCAACAAGGCGGATGTGATCAAGGGCTTCGCTAAGCGCTGTAATGAGAGTTGGGCTGTGGCGCCCAAGAGCGATATCGGTATGTATCTGGGCGATATCCAGGACCACATCGTTACTATGACGGCCAACCTGAGCCACTACGAGATGATCCTTTCGCGGTCTCACGCCAATTACCTCGCCCAGATCAATATCCGCATGAACGAGCGCTCCGAGGAGACAGCCGATACTCTTGGGAAGTTGACGGTGTTGGGTACGATTGTCTTGCCTATGAACATCATCACTGGTCTTTGGGGCATGAACGTTTGGGTTCCGGGCCAGGAGTACGAAGGGAATTTGAATTGGTTTTGGGCTATTACGGCTGGGTTGCTACTGTTTGGGGGTGTTTGCTACTTTACTGCCAAAAGGGTCTACAAGATTGTTTAACTCTATACAACTAGCGCCTGTGCCACACCGCAAAGAAAGAGTGTCAATTAGAAAATGAGACTGAATGGAACGGCATGGAGTGGACGGACGGACGGACGGGAAGGAGAACCAGGGAAGGAGAACCAGGAAAGGTTTGGGCATCATATACGACCAGACCTTTTGGACACCATGGTAGGGAGTTGTCCTGGAGTCTATTTATAGCACTAAGGAGGTACGTTTGCGACTGGAAACAACTGGGGTGAACGAGACTTGGCTGTAGTAATATATTTCAACACAACGCCAGAATACACAACACCAGAATCAACATGTCATATCACTAACACTATAGTGTTGACTATGGTTGTGAGTGATGCCTAGCGTGTCGTAGTACTGCTGACGAGGCGGCAATCGACGGTGGCTGGCTGGCTACCTTAAAGTAGCCAAGGTCTGAGCAGATCCAACGACCAACTGTCCGGATGAGTGACTCTGCAAAGATCTTAGACGATTGCCGCCCTTCCCTTGCCTACCTAATTCACTGCTGGCTTCCACACTGCACTTTATAAGGTAGTGATGAACCAACCCAGTTGGCAAGGGAGGAGCACGTTAAATATTATTATTATTATTAAATACGCCGTAGGCTCGAAGCCCCCGGTACCTCTGCTAGTACTCCCGTATGTCAAACCGTGCCCTAATGGCTGGACTAAATACATACGCTGCGTCGTCGGTTCGCCCTATTGGCGACTGCGTTGCGTCCACTACCATACTACGTTGGTTCTCAACCTACCAACAAAGTCCCCCCTGAGAAGATCGATGCTATCTGGGCCTTGAAGCTGTCCGACCCGTCCCTAGCAGCCACCTTACAATAGTACCACTAACTACTGGTTCTCCTGTTGCCGTTGCGAGGTCTCTGCGAGAGTATAGTGGCCGTGGTGCGATGGCGGCCCGTAATCGTTCCCTCGGTCCTTCCAACAGCCCGCAAAAGAGGATTACGTGCTCTGCCGTCTCAGGGGCATCGCCACAGCGGCATAGCGGCGAGTACACGCCAAAAGCCCCTGTCTTGAATAAGAAGGCTGCTAGTCCTATTTTTTCCGTCCTGATCTGGCACAGCGTAGACGCCTCCAGTCGGTTCAGGCCGAAATACTTGCCCCCTTTCGGTATCTGCATCGAAGGGCCCTCCGGTTCCTCAGCGATAGCGCGTCGCTGGCGATCGTGATGCTCTGCTCCGGTGAGCCATCTCTTCCTGCAGTGGCCGAGGAGGGCAGCCGGGACCTCCTTTTCCTCACTCATCCACTCGGAGCCCCGGGCCTCCTTCTCCATAGTGTACCCTGCCGGTCGGAGTAGCTGCGACGCCTGCTTCCTCTTCGCCGGCCTATCCTGCCGGAGTATATGTGACGCTTTAGCGCTCGCGCTGCGAAGCAGATTTCTCTTCCCGCTAAGCCGTAGCCGTTCTTCAAACTTAGCAGCCCGGGCACTAAGATAGAGGTCTAGTGGCGGGATTGCTGCTTCTGCTTCCAGGTGGCGAACCGGCGTCGCTTTGTGGGCGCCACAGACTACCCGGAGGCACTCGTTCTGTATCCCCATCAGGCTCTTAGCTGGCCCTGCCGGTTCCTCACTTATAGTATGCCACGCAGTCGCCCCGAAGGCGATCGCGCTACGGATAACCACCGTATATAACAGCCTCGCCCGTATAAGATCGCAGCCCCACGACATATTGACTAGCTTTGTCAGGGCTAGCTTTTGAGTTGCCATTTTTGTTTTAACAGGCTCAACATGGGCGTGCCACGTCAGTTTGCGGTCGAACCAGACTCCTAGGAACCTCGCTGAGACTACCGGCGACACTGTGGCGTCCCCAAGGCGAATACTTTGCGGCAACGGCTCTCGGGCCCTAGTAAAGTGCATTAGCTCACTCTTGTCAGGAGCGAACTCCATCCCGTGCCTCACTGCCCACCGCTGACACGTAGCCCATGCGCTCTCCATGCACGTTAAATATAGTTCGCTTTTAAAACGCAAGGTGTCACGTCTATCTGTCTGTCCCAATCTCTCAGACAAGCCTGGATGGGCTTCAACCCGAAACTTGGCAATCTATCTAGATATGCGGCAAGCCCCGAGGATTCAAGACGCAACCAATGTGTGTACTTAGCTCGCTGCCGAGGTCCGGTAGGAAGAATTTGTTGGGTATACAACTAAAGTGACTTCCTCAGATGAAAACATGCATGGAAATCAAAACCATACGAGTGGGTTCATTGGATTGCGGACAATTGACATCGTGGTACCGCTGACCACCAAACACCATCATTGCCGTACAGTCACTAGGGACAAAGTCCATTATTATCAAATGTATTTTTCTCATTTATGATCTAAGTCTACGCAAAAGGGCCGGCAAGCAGCCTAAAAGCCCCCGGGCAATGCACCATCCTGATGAACACAACGCTTTGTGAGGTATGATTCGGAAATGCAGAGGGCAACGAGGGTACGGCAGTTTCTCGAAGACGGCTTGGTTCGACTTCGGCAGGCTGATTGACCAGCAAATTTGGGTCGGCCGTGTTCCGAGAGAATCGAAGGTGTTGCGACAGTATCAGGAGGACAGCCGCGTTAGAGCATCGTAGAGGGTCGGATAAGTCTCACTAGATGTGATCTCTATGTGATTTCTAGTTCCGAAAGCGCCTGCTAGGGTCATGTGTGTATGTTACAGATGTACAGATAATGTTGACGTAGATAGTTGATGGTGGATGGCGTGGTGCAAAAGGCAACAGGCGGAGGGGGCCAAATTAGAACTCCCAGTTCTCCTCGTCCTCAACTGACTTTATAGCCCAATTGAACTTTTCTCGAAGCGTCTTCGAGAACAGCTTCTCAATAGGGACATCAAACTTCTTGGAGAAGACGACTGTCAGACGAGGATCAATGTAATTCTGCAAGAAGAGTCAGCGGGAGTAGAAAGTAGGGAACATGAATAGACTTACGATCTTCGAGGTTCCAAGAGCAACCTCCTTGTTGCCTTCTCGATCAGCAGCCTGCAGCTCGAAGTTCTTGATGCGGTCATCAATCTTCTTGATATTGGCCTCGATCTTCTCAACGGTAGGGCCCTTGCCCTCAGCCTCGACCTTTTGGGACTTGTACTCCTTTTTGTACTGCTTCCCGAGGTCATCAGCCGCCTTCAGGCGCTCCTTAAGCTCCTTGTCGGGCATGGGTTTCTCGCCATCGGCGACACGCTTTTGGTTATCTTTCTCAAATTTCTTTGATATCTTTTTGCGCTCTTCCTCTACGAGAAAATTCAGGTGCTCTTGGATCCAGGCATCATCGAGATCCTCGTCCAGTTTGAAGAAGTCAGCACCCTTCTTCTTCTTTTGCTTGGGATCCACATCGATGAGCATCAGCTTGGTACGCCACTGCTGGAACTTCAGTCCCTTGATGCGATCGCCGAGCTTCTCCATCTGAGCCTCGTGGCCGGCTCCAACTGTTCGCTTGTGGTTGCAGAGAACAGCAACCTCGCGATTGGCTTGGTTGTACAGGTTTACCTTCTCGGCTACCGTCATATTAGGAGCCACCTTGATGTCCTTAAGCAGTTTGCCCATGGTGTACGATGCGTTGTAAGTACGGAAGACTTTCGCTGTCAGACCTGGCATGTAGCTGGAGAGGTGCTTATTCAGTTGTGTGGTAGTAAGGCGATCAAAGAGATCATCACCCTCCCCTTTCGGGGGCTTCTTGAAATGTTGGAAGTTCTTGAACACTTGCTTCTCGACGCGAACTTCGTCGTAATACCGAATACTGTCCTTACCCAAGAAGTCAAAGATGACAGTGTCCGGGGCTTTTAGGGTTACGTGTTCGAATTTGAGAGAGCAGCAGCCAACAGTCTCGGCCTCATTCTCAGCATCCTTCTCGTTACCAGCACGTAATGCCAATTTATCGATCAGGTACATCGCGGTGGCTCGCTGCCGATCCTGCATCAAACTTGAGTGAAGTTCAGTTTGATAGTCCTTGCGTATCCTGGCGATATGGTTTTTGAGGTTGCGGGCCTTCTCGAACTTCTTGAAGTCACTCTGGCCCTTGACGCTGCTGTTTGCTGCAAGCATGACATACTTGTAAGCACCGTTGATGTTTTCCTGCCACATGGCCAACCAAGTCGCCTTGTTGTCATGTTGGACAGCCTTCCACTTGTGACCCGCTGGCGCAGGCGGCACCTCGGCATCCTTGCCAATGTTGATGGTGATCTGTTCGGGCAGGACGCGCTTCTTCACCTTGCCGGTTTTGGGATGCTCACCACGGCCACGGAACAGACCCGGGGGTTCGACTCGGAAGTTGCCAACCTTCTCTTTACGACCGTCCCATTTGCAAAACATGTAAGCTGCTTCTGCCTTGTCTTTTTCCGCCTTTTCAGCCTTCTTCTCAGCACCCGGCCGTGCTTTTCTAGCGTCACTCTTGGCTTGATAGTATTCAAAAATCTGCTTGAAGTCGAGCTTTGAGAACTCTTTGATGGCCACCTTGTTGCCTTGTTTGTCTTTGGCGCCGCCGGTTCTCGTAATTATCTCGCAGAAGTCGCCGAAGAAGTTCTTCTGAAAAACTGGATTCTCCACATTGTGTGTCGAATTCAGCATGGCGCCAAAAAAGCCAGCAACTTCCTCGGCTTCAATATGAAGATTGACTGGAGTGCCGTCGTAGAGAAGCCGCACGTTCTTGGGTAAAGGCTCATACTCGGGCGGGAACAAGACGCCGTTGTGCTCGAGCATATTCCACTTGATACTGTCGTCTTCCTTCTTGGGCGCATCCCACCATCGATACTCCTCTTCGCCTTCTTCACCGTCACCTGGGTCCTCGCTCTGCTCCTTCTTGGCACTCTTCGCAGGAACCTTTTTGGCCGGAGTGGCTTTCGTTGGCTTTGCTTTCGTGGCAAGTGCGGTCTTCTTCTTACGGATGGGCGCATCGGAGTCCGAGTCTATGTCCTTCTTCACTCCATTGGACTTGCCGGCAGTGCCGTTCGATTGTCTTTTCGCCGGTTTCGCGCGAGATAAGGGTAGATCGTCATCGGATTCATCCTTAATTGACTTTTTCGGTGCGGGTTTCCTTTGCTTCGCTTGCTTGGCCTCTCTTGCGGCAGCATTCTCGATCGACTTCCTTTTCTGCGCCAGCTTGACATTCAGAGGTTCGTCATCATCAGAATCATCTATGTCGAGCATGTCCGTCTCGCTGGCCTTGGGAGGCAACTTGGGCTTCCGCTTGGTAAGGGGGACATCATCGTCAGAATCGTCCGAGTCAGCCTTCTGCCGCTTGGTCTGGGCATAGTCAGCACAATGCTACCTCCAATCGACGTTCTAGATGAGCGACGAACCATAGGGCCATCCTCACTGTCCGACTCGTCCTTATAGCTGACAGTGTGGTTGAAAGAGGATCGCGACTTCCGTTTGTTGCCATTCACCGGCGGGGAGTCGATATCCATCGCATGCTCGTCCTTAATGGGTCCATGACGGATAGACACAGGCGCCACCAGAGACTTGGCTCTGGAATTGCCGCGGTCCATGGCTTTATCTTCGGCCTTCGAGATGGTGGTTGCTGAGACTAGTGTGGATTGCAAGTCAGCATGACTGAAAACATCAAATAATGCCAGGCTAATGCGGTTTTGCGGAAAAGCATGGTCAAGTCGACGGAGGATGGAGCGGTGTTAAGCTAGGCAACTGCGATCCCGGGTAAAGTAGGCGCAAAACAAAACTGGTGAAGCAAAATGCATCAGTGGCATGGGCGAGGATGAACTTACGATGGCCATTGGGGCGTGCCAAAGGCATATCGTCTGAGGAGTAATCGGAGGACATGTTGAGAAGTGTCGGTGGCAGCTGCCAAAGGATGGAAGAGCCACAGCAGTGAAGTGGACGGGAAGCGAATCAGGCGCAGGATGGGGCGTGAGATACGAGTGGTGTTTGATATTCGGGTTGGTGGATGGGTGTTAGGCTGACGGGGGCAAATGGTTGACTACACCGTAGTGTGCCAACCGAGTCTATTGGAATATGAAGAAATCGTCAAATTGGTAATTGAAAAGTGAGCACTTGGGGTGAGATCTGGGTTGCAAGTGCTAAGAGAAGAAGAAGGAAGAAAGAAGCCTTTCCCAAAGTCTGGACTTCGTTAGGATTGCCCCGGTTGGTGGAGCCAGCGGACAATAAGAACCACTTGAGAGTCAGCGGACTGCAGCAACGCGCCAAAACGCCCCGTCGTCTTTCGCGCAGAATTGGTGCTGGCACTGCAGGACAATTAATTGTTAGTGGATCTCGTTTCTGAATGGCTGGATGAGTGAAGGGGCTGTGAAGGTGCCGTATTGGGAATATAGAAAGTCCGAAATCAGAAGTTGGTGGATCCAATCTTGGAGGGCGGGAGTCTGGCAGCCACTGCTGGATTCGTGGCTTCCAATTGGCGCCTTCCACGTTGGTGCTTCCACCCCCGTATGTAAGAAATTGTTAGTGAAATTGCTAGTACAGTTTGGTAGAAGGTGACTTCAGCTGTCTTGGCGTGAGGTGACTGAATAGAGGGCGCATTGACCAGCTCAAAGGCCCGAAATTGTTGCGAGGGAAAATAGGCTGGAGGACTGACGGAGCTCTCAGCCTCTGAAGGGTCAAAGCCAACGATTTCGACTACCCCTACTACCAACAACCAATTGATCGCGAATACCTCTCGTGATCGAATAGCCACTGCTGGAAGAGGCTTGGGACACATTCACTTAGTCTTTCAAGATGCTTTCAAGGGCGGCACGACCGGCTCTGCGAGCTGGAGCTGCGGCTATTCCTGCTCGGTATGTCGTACCCACCTCAAAACCGTTTCTCGGATGAGCTTAGATTGAGGCAATTCGCATCCATCGACCAAGCAGCTGCACATGGCCCTGCAGCAATACCCAGACACAGGTGCTAGGTTCTATTGTAAAGCTAACGTGTGTCACAATCCAGCACCGCCAATGCAGCCGGCTATGCCACTCTCCGAGAAATCGAGGGCCGACTGAAGTCGATTCGCAACATCGAAAAGATCACCAAGACCATGAAGATTGTGGCCTCAACCAAACTCACCCGCGCCCAACGAGCCATGAGCGATGCGGGAAAGTACGGCAAGGCTTCCAACGAGGTCTATGAGTCGGCCGAGACCAAACCCCTCGAGGGCGAGGACAAGAAGACGCTGTACATTGTCTGCAGTTCCGACAAGGGTCTCTGCGGTGGTGTGCATTCCGGTCTTTCGCGATACATCCGACGTACCCTCGGACCCGGCAAGCCCGCTGCTGAACTCGTCGTCATCGGCGAGAAGGCCCGCGCACAGCTCACCCGTACCAACGGTCAGGATATTGTGCTCAGCTTTGCTGGTGTGGGCAGAGATGTCCCTACCTTTTCCGACGCTCAGGCAATCGCCGACCAGGTCGTTCAACTGCCCAACGAGTACTCGGATATCAAGATTCTCTACAACAAGTTCATTAACGCTACCGCCTACGAGCCCACCATTATTGAGGCCTACTCCGAGGACGCTATTACCGCTTCGCCTAACTTCTCTGCCTTTGAGGTTGATGAGGAGCTGATCTCCAACATGCGCGAGTACGGTCTGGCCAACTCTCTCTACTGGGCTCTTGCTGAGGGACATGCCTGCGAAATTTCTGCTCGTCGTAACGCCATGGACGTAAGTGTTTCAGAGAGATGACTGATGCAATAATGTCAGAGAACTAACAAAAACCAGAACGCCTCCAAGAACGCCGGTGAGATGATCAACAAGTACCAGATTCTCTTCAACCGAACCCGTCAAGCCGTCATTACCGGAGAGCTGGTCGAAATCATCACTGGTGCCACTGCTTCGGAGGATATGTAATCGTGTGGATGAATTTGGAAGTAGATGGGAAGATGGGCCCGGTGGCCATCATGGGGTCCTAATCTCTATTTTCAGAACCTGTAGAACGCTTAGCACAAACGTCGTGTAGTAAGATACATCCTCTTCTCGTGAAAACTAACGTCTAAGACTATGTGTCAGGGAAATGACTATTATCTTCAACACCATTGCCTTTTTTCGTCCGTAAGGAACGAGTTCGTTCGTTTTCCCTCTCCCTATCCACAAGTAAGTCGCGATGGGCGATGTTTTGGTCCACCAACCAATCCTTATCCTCGTGGAGAGCCCGCAACTCGGCGTGGGCGTATCCCTCTTCGGCTGCATGGCTTATTCGCCCCTGAATCTCCCTCAGCGTCCCGTAGCCGTCTTTGATCTTTGCGTCGAAGGAGCGCATCTTTTTCCACCTCACGTTACACCTCGCCTTCTCGTTCTCGCGCTCAAGCCTCTTCATCCGAACTGTGGTTCTCGTCTTGCTAGCCTCGAGTTTCTTGACATCACCGTGCCTCTCTGCTCGGCATATACGACCTACAATTTACGCCTCACTTCCCATGAGACATGACTTCTGCTGAGTTGAAAGGGCACATATACCCGAGACAGTGCGAAATCAGTTGTACGCAAAGATTCTAACAAACTAAGGTGGGAGGTCAGCCTTTTGCATGTGAAAGTTATCAGATCAAGGCATTCCAAGCGAAGTCTTCTACATGCTCTGACGCTAGACCTTAGTGCCAAGCCAACATGTCCGACTTGAGGTTTTGTCAAGACTGCGCAGTAGACTAGTGACCTGAAACTCAACTGATAGCCTCCAGCAATAGGAAGTACATGTAGAAGTGCATGTTCAGGGTGTGATTAGCAACACAACTCCTCCACATTTGAACTTTTTGGAATGTACTCTCTGTATCGTAATTCCCAAGCAATGGTTGGGAAATTCCTGGCTCCAATAGTCATTTCTTTTAGAAGCACATATGCTCATGTTCTCATCCATCCAATTCACTGGGTTGTGAGCTTACGTCATAATCATGTTGATATACCTTTTTCTTCGGATAGGCACATGTTCCACCGGGGCCGGAGTGTCATTGCTTCTTGTTCTCCAATGAACCGAGGCATCTGAGGAAGTTGTCCGGACCCTTTCATCGGGAGTAACACGGAAACGAGCAGGTTTATGTAACAAGCCCAATACTTTTGTTAGCATAGAACTCGACCAGCTAACCGCTTGCTAGGATATTCGTCTTTCCTCGCTGGTTTCTGCTTACCCCTCCCCCTTTTGACCGGTTGCCTTTTGTTGATTTGCCTGCCCTTCTCGATTCTTCGCAAGATCGGAAAATGCGCACCAATACCGATTGTAGTGTATGCAAATGACACCTGTTAGTGGAGCTTTCTTCCGATCCTCTATAGATCTTTGTGGTCTGCTCGTATACTCCAGTATATAGTCCAGCTGATGGAACCGTTCCTTGAGAAGCACGGGGCCTTCGTATCTCATTATGAACTTGGGCTATATGCCGGTTTGCATTGCCAAAAAGTATATTTAAGGTTGCGTTTCATCGCTAGGGATAGTACTTAATTATGCTTGACAGGGGGGCTGGCTTGTCATCAAGTCTGGTCCGCTTAGAATGCTTGTCCTCTGAGTAGTCACTGGAGAAGCGACATGGTGTAAGAGATTGATTGCCTTGACTATGTGAGTCGTCACTACTATGCGTGTAGAACCAGCTTGTGGTGTGATAATAAAGTGGCCCCTAGGTCTGATGGCGTTTAAAAATCTATGGTATTAGAAATTCCGCCACTTGCTACCAAGGATTTCCTTCCAGACTTAACAAAGAGTGGCCTTTCCTACCAGTTGATCATGAAACATGATGACCTATATCAATACATCTGACATGATGTTCAGAGAAAGAGTCAGAAGTGCTAGGTTTCAGGACTCTGCCTTCCCAGTAGCCAGGAGCTGTAAGCCAAGGGGCCCGCCCGTGTGCTTCCACGAGCATCAACCACCGTGTTGAAGGTTACGGAGCCGGTTATTTCTAAGCCAAGTCTGGAGATAACTTCTAATTGCCAGGATTCGACAAGCATTGCCTAGGGGGTTGGGGGGTTATTGCAACTGAGAAACACTGAGGTTTTTTGGGTTCCTACCATCCCCCACCACCCCACCGGTAACGTTAATTGAGCACAATACTGCAAAAACACTACATTTTTACTTACACATAATTCCGTACATATTGAAGCTATTTATACCGTAGTTATACCTTTATGTAGCTATTGTTATGGAGTTTAAGAATATCGCCACCTCTTGACTATACGACCACTTCGTGTGACTACAGCGGCCGGCAAATCATCGGCCGTAGCCTCTGATTCTGATGAATCAACCCCTTCATCCTCAACTTCCACAACTTTCCCATTATTGGCTGGTTCTTGACGGTTATTAGGGTGTATAGGCTCCCCTGCAGCTAGTGCTTCTGATACTGTTATAAAACGGCGATTCGGACTTGGCAGTGACTTGCGCTTTTTACCCCTTTTCAAGCGGTCTAGTTCCTCCTGTAATGCCGTAGCCTTAGTGCGTTCGGCTACCAACTCTGCCTCTAAGGCTTCAACCCCCTTGGCAACCTTCTGTAGCCTATAGCGGCTATGTGGGCTTGACTTGTTCGCAAAGTTGCGGATTTGACGGCTCGTACGGGGTGTAGAATCACTGTCAAGTCCAGGGGCTTGTGGCGGCGGTGGAGTGCCCCTTTTATCAACATCTACCTGGATTTCTGGATGCCGTAGTGCCTTGGCCCTTGAAATTGGCCAATTTCCAGTAGTTCTCCAGCCAGATTTAATGACCTTATCGGTTATAGCCTTGCGTGCAGTACTATAACACCGGATAAAGTTGACTTTATCAACTGGCGCCGCATCCGTCATTCTATCCAATTTACTGACTTCTGCCCTATAGGCCGACTTCAATACGTTAAAGGGGCCATTGTCATTTGGCTGTAAGCCATGGGAAGTGTGTGCCGGTAAGTAACAACAGTATACATTGTACATAAAGCACGTAGTCATCCACTCATCCTATATAGCCCAGTTAGTACAGTTATACTGCAATAACTAGAAGACTTACAGAGGCGTGGGATCCATGGCCATCTAGTATAATTAGCCTAGCATCAGAGGGGTCTGCTGGCTGCGTCTGAGGCAAGTATACGTCAATAAGCCACTGATGGCCTATATGGTTGTCTGTCCAGCCATTTGGTGACGTTATATAGCGCCAGTGGGGACAGATCTCTCGGAATTGGTCAATGAACCACTGTTTTTGGAGCTCTTTGCCCTTAAACACTATACCTGGCTCTAGAAGGCGGCCATCGGCTGTAGTGGCTTCAATAAAGGTAGTCCAACTACGGCCCTGTGAGCTCTTAATTATAGCCTTCTGTTGGGCGTCAGAACTCCCCAATACGAGCCCGTCAAGGCCTATAGTATAGTAAGTAGCATAGATAATTGCCTAAGAGACTAATAGATAGTTACCAAAGCCAGCCATTATGCCTCCCTTATCGACATTAACTGTATTTTCTGGCTTAATCCAGCCGTATTCTCTCTCACGGATATCAAAGTACCAATGTACGGCTTTTGGTGTAAACTAGTTGAATCGAGCTGTCTCCTGCTTTCTACCCATCTTGGTACGAATTTCTGGATGTCTAGAGACAAATCGGTTGAGCCAATTCTTCCCTAATTCGTTGGTATCCCCCTGTTGAGCCAGAAGTGTAGAAACGCAAGCGCGTACGTGATTGTGCGTAGGGGCATATCCCAAGAATTTTACGGCTGCCGGAACTCCGTAGTACCGATGTGGAGTATCGTGTAACCTTCTAAAAATGCTAAATTGAAAAAACTCTATTCAATTCGCTATTTATTCGTGCAATCGGCTTGTAAATAGCTTCAATTTCTATTAAGATCCGTATCATTGAAGTTGAAGTAATTATAGTGTAGGTTTACCGGTGGGGTGGTGGGGGATGGTATATGACATATTCTCCATTGCCCTGTCCAAGTCGCTGCCAGACTTGCATCTCATGCTCCTCTCCTAGTTGTGGCTTCAGATAATAACATTAAAACCCAGCTTGTCGTGCCTGGAATTACGTACTGGATTTCCCCGTGATAATACACCCCTTCCAGAGACCCCAGAGGTATGTGTTACGCATTGATGCGCTATGGGTTATCAAAATAGGCACGCCCGTGCTTGTATGGCAGATGTAATTGGCCACGATTCTGGGATAACCAAATTTATACAGGACTAGATGCTCATAGAGTAGTAATTAGATAACTTGACGTACATGTAGTAGGACCCTGATGTCCTCGACGAAGAATCGGACTTGGATTTGTCTGCAAAAACTTTAGACCTACATGCAATGTTTTTTTCTGGTGCCGTTCACCTTCCAGGGTCTTTCAGGGGCTTTGGGGATGGAAGCACAAAGGATGTCTGTAAGTAGACTTGTTTGCGGTGGTGTATCAGGATGAGTTTACCCTACCAAGTATTTCCATAGCATTCTCGCTCGGCATTTTCAATCGAGACATAAGTCAATGCATAATAGTTTAGTTAGAAGTTGCCTGGTTGTGTAGGTGAAGGTGTTTTGGGGTTGGTGCGTGCATGAGTTTCATGCGGGAATCTTTGACGTCATATCATTCGTGTGTAGCGTTCGGACGTGGCGAAGCAACTCACCACACCATCCATCTCAACTTCCGTCGTTCCATTATCCTACTGGCATTCCAATTGTATCTCGGCAGCCGAATTATTACCACATCCCAATCGATACTTTCAATTTGATATCTCTCAGTACGAGAATAGAGACGAAGCCCAACCTCAACCAATCACGAACCTCGCATCAATCAACATGGGTCGCTGGTCTCAATACGACACAGACGAGGAACGCCTCCCTTCGGGGATGGAGCGCATCGGCTACGACGCCGACGAGGAGATCTACACCTTCCGTGACAGCGACGGTAGTATCTGGCAGAGCGCTCCGGGCAGCCGCTACGGTCAATTGAGGCGCGTCTCTGGGCCTCCGGCGCAACCGGAACGCTTCGACCAAGACATCGACCTCGAGGGCTCCCCGCCGCCGCCATACGAATCAGCCGAACCCGAGGTGTCTTGGCGTCACGAGATGATGCCTCTGTTCAACTGGTTTCTGGTGATTGGTCTCTTTCTGCTCGGCGTGTTCTGGTACCTGAACAAGGCGGCGGCGGGTGAGAGGACTGTACCTGAGGTGCACTGCAGCGACCGGGCTATTCCGTATTCGATTCGTCCTGGGGATACTTGCTGGGCGCTTGCTGAGAATAGGGGGGTTTCACTTGACGTATTTCTCGAAGTGAATGTGGGACTCGACTGTGATAAGCTGGGGATTGGGGAGACCGTGTGTTTGCCGAAGAACACCTGAAATCGAGCCGAGGATTTAGATGAAGGTACACGAGGAGAAACACTGAAAGAAAGTTTCCCAAGTCGGCCTTGCTGCCTTGCTGCCTGTAGTCAGGCAAGCGGTTTGATGATGTGGGTAGCGACGAGGTTGAGCTGGCATCTCAACTGGAAATGGGCAGTATATTATCAACTTGTGTCAGGCACCAAGCAGGAGTCATGGGAACGGAGTATATGAATCAACTGATTTAAACGGGTGGAACCATAAACCGCGAAGCATATAAATTTTGAGAAACGAGGAGTGGCTTGATTCAATCCCAGTTTGGACCATTTCACACGTGGATACGATTCCGATATCTAAGTGCTGCCATGCTATATGTCAAAACCCATTTCAGTCTTGCCCCAGAGCGTGATTACCATGATGCTAGAGCTATTCGAGATTAGAGTTGCATCGTCGAAGAGCCGCCCAAGACCGCGATGCCGATCCTAGGATCGCCCCAAAAATACCTTCAAGCTTCCCGAGTCCACTTTCAAGGTACAAATAAATCAAAGAAGAATCATATTGTTGCTAATAAGAATAGCTAGATGATTGACCATCTTATGATACCATAGCTTTTCTGTGCATCACGTTGTTTGTTCTTGAAGGTGAGCCGGGCTCGGCCTGCCACGCTACTTGGTGATCAGGCTGGCAGCCCACCGTTGCGCCTGACCAATCGGCTTCCTCCTGGGAAAGTTTCGTTCCAACTTCAACGTCGAAAATCGTCAGCCTTGCAGCTCTAAACCATAATGACGCCTGTGTCGCGGCCCGCTTGACTCACACAATTTACGACGATATAATTTGCTTGCTCTTGCGGAGAGGAACGGGCAGTTGGAAAATAGTTGAATGACTATCCCATTGCAGCGCATTTTCAGGTCGGCCAGAGCCCCGCGACGGCTATTACAAGCTTCACAAGCTTCAATTCGAATTCTGCCACTTTACGCGCTCAGCAATACCCCGCGAAAGTTTACAACCTCCACCATCCGTCGATCGTCGCAAGCCGAAGAGTCGCCCATCATGGCTCCGAAAGCCCTCAAATTCGAGCTCAAGACCCCTAAGGGCACCAAGGACTGTGAGTCTTGTTTGCTCTCTTCAATTGGATTTATGGAGAACTCATAGCATCGCAGGGGAGGGCAAGGACATGGTTATCCGCGACAAGATCTTCAGCACTATTTCTGAAGTATTCAAGCGCCATGGCGGCGTTACCATCGACACCCCTGTATTCGAGCTCAGGGACATTCTAGCAGGAAAATATGGCGAAGACAGCAAGCTCATCTATGACCTGGCCGATCAAGGCGGCGAAATCTGCTCGCTGCGATATGACCTAACCGTACCTTTCGCGAGATGGCTTGCCATGAACAAGGATGTCCAGAGCATCAAGAGATACCACATCGCCAAGGTATACCGAAGAGATCAGCCGGCAATGACCAAGGGTCGCATGCGAGAGTTTTACCAATGCGATTTCGATATTGCCGGCGCATACGATGCTATGGTGCCCGATGCAGAGATTATCCGTATCGTGACCGAGGTTTTCAATGCGCTCGGCTGGAATGGCACGTACACTATTAAGCTCAACCACCGCAAGATCCTGGACGGCATTTTCCAAGTCTGCGGCGTGCCCGAAGACAAGATTCGCACAATTTCGTCAGCGGTGGACAAGCTCGATAAGCTACCGTGGGCCGATGTGCGGAAGGAGATGACGGAGGAGAAGGGTCTCGACGGAGAGACCGCTGACAAGATCGGCGAGTGGGTGGTGCTTAAGGGCCAGAAGGATCTCCTGGAAAAACTTCGAGCGAACGAGAAGATGGCGGCCAACGAATCCATGAAGCAAGGCATGAACGACCTCGATCTGCTCTTCTTGTATCTGGAATTCTTCAATTGCCTACCGGCCGTCTCATTTGATTTGAGTTTGGCGCGTGGACTGGATTACTACACAGGTGTCATCTACGAAGTTGTCACCGAGGGATCGGCACCTTCCACAACCCCAGCAGTTGAAGAAGTGGCGCCGGCGCCTAAGAAGAAGGGCAAGAAGTCGGCGACAGATCCTGACGAGGATCGCTCATCAGACCCCTCAGTTGGCGTTGGTAGCATAGCCGCCGGCGGCCGGTACGATAACCTGGTGGGCATGTTCTCAGGCAAGGGTCAGATTCCGTGCGTTGGTATTTCCTTCGGCGTCGACAGAATATTCTCGATCACCAAGGCGCGGATGGCGGCGGACAAAAACGTCGCCCAGGTTCGAAACAACGAGGTGGATGTGTATGTCATGGCCTTTGGTGGGAAGGGCTTCACTGGACTGCTCAAAGAGCGCATGTCTGTCTGTGCCACATTATGGGAATCGGGCATCAAGGTGAGCCGGATTGTTTCAAACATGCTTCTATTTACAGCTAGTTAACCACAAATACAGGCCGAGTTCCTCTACAAGGTGAAGCCGAAATTGCCGAATCAGTTCAAGGCCGCTGAAGTGAACGGCGTACCGTTCGCCGTGGTTCTAGGCGAGGATGAGTTGGCCCAAGGAAAGGTGAAGATCAAGGAAATGGGCTTGAGGGACGGCCACCCCGAAAAGGAAGGTGTGCTCGTAAATCTAGATGATGTCGCTTGGGAAGTGAAGCAGAGACTACAGCGCAAACAGGTGCTGGATGACATGACGCGACAGGCTGACGGTCTGAGAGTGGTCCACGGCATTCGCGCCGATCAAATCGAAACGGACGTGGCCGCGGCGGGTGTGGAATCTGCCGTGCCTACTGGCACAGCACCTACTGATACCGTCCCTGTTAATGCGGCACCGGCTGATACACCGCAACAAGATGCAAAGTAGTAGCTTCAGACCTATGAGGGTTGCGGACGGTCAGACTCGCTCAGTTGATACGTTGGGACGGGATGGGTGTGCTGTGTGTGTTCACGACAATCAAATTTAAGAGATATCCCGAAGGCGCACCGTAACTAGAAAAGGTTATACATTTGGCTCTTTTCCATTAGTCAATTGGCTGGCTTTCGCACATCTCCTAGGGTGTACCACTGCCACAAGAATAATAAACATAGCTTACCGCGCCGTATGTATAAGAAAACTATTCGACGGCCGGTGTTGATCGCAGTCTGAGAGCCTTCCTGCAGCTTTGTAGAAGAAGTTGGTGCGTCATCAGGAACCCGTTCCTCCAAATCTCCACTTGGAATGGTAGGCCCACAAGTGTCGGTCTGTTGGCTTCTAAATCTCCCATGTCAGACTCCGTCCAAACCTAACTTTTTTATGTTTACAACCCAATTGTCCAATTGGATAGCGAGCCGTCGTGGGGAGCTTCGTCGAATTAATAAGCGTCTGTTACGCATACAAACGAAAAGCTAATGGACATACTACGCCTCAAGGATAATTTTATTACGAACTCGCATTCATCTCACACGAAACTTATTACAGATCGAAGGGAAACGAGTTCCTGACATGTCAGAATAGATTTGAATGTGACGGGACGGGCACAGTTACTGAAGGTAGGTCAAAGAGGGCCGGCCGTGTATTGCATAAGTCGCTTGTTCTTTTTCCTCTGGTCAATGGTGACTGCTGCAAGATCGTCATTTTTTCGCAAAGTGGCCCTGTCCTATCCTATCCTATCCTGTCCGTCCAGGTTCTCCGCCCCGGCCGGGACGACTGAACCGAGGAGCAGCGATGTTTGGCACCATAGCAGATAGGCTTGCGTGGGGTACGCAATGGCCATAGTCGTGAAAGATTTGAGAAGGGAGACAGGGAGGGAGACAGGGAGGGAGACAGGGAGGGAGACAGGGAGGGAGACAGGGAGGGAGGGAACCCTGACGATAAAGTGATTAATTGAACCCGAGAGATGATAGTGTTGCAAAGGAGGCGATGTCAACCGAGTCGCCCAGCGTATCATTCGATCCAGCAGGGCCATAGAGGAGTTGTCCCATGGGCTGTGGTATAGACCGAATCTGAGATCCCTGCTGCGTGGGGATCGACTTTGCTAAAGTGGCGCAAGAAACTGCTGGGCAAGACAGGAGACGGTTCCTTGTAAGCGAATCCTCGATGTAACGCTGGAATTGTCAGACGCTTGTTCAAAGGCATACCAGCCTTTTAGTTGTTATCAGTTACGAATCAAACGCATCTGCTCATGACACGACCTACCTGTAGCAAAGTAGCCTAAGTAGGCCGAGCCGTGAGATTCGATATCCAAGGCAACATGTTTACTCAACTAAACCACCGCTGAGGCCATTCTTTAGGAAGAGAACCGTGTGGTGGTTGTAACGCAGGACGTCACAGTTAACACCCCGCATTTCGCTTCGACACGAACACTGCAGTCATGTCCAAGTCACGATAACGACGGTACTCGATGTTGCCGCAGGCATTAGATGTCTCGTCAACGATACCCCACCGCTCACGGACGTCCAGAACGTCACTAGTGCAACGGTGCGGAAAAGAAAATGGGAGCAAATCCATCCCAACTGTGCCTCGCCCTGCAAGTGTGTCAGTGCGATATGCACCAACTTTACTAGCAAGCCAGTGAAGTAAGAACCTTGGAAGATAGCCTGCACAGCAAACAACTGAAGACTAGGATTGTCGGGAAAAAGAATGAGCCGCATACTCGGAGATAAGCTGGTGTATGATTCAGTGACCCATATGAAATCCCTGCCATGTTTGTTGTTGTGACACCCACGCGAGCGGATATCGATCCGTGCGCAACAAGGGGATGATGATGATGAGATCCCAGTTTGAGGCATTCACAGCCGAGACCCCCAGCCGGAATGGCTCGTAAATGTTTCAACCGTCTCGTGGCTCGAGGCTCTTGCTGCCATTGCAACAATGCACCAAAGATTTGATGTTCGCTAGCACCGAAATTACATGAACGCTCCGCGGCTTCACCGCCGATAGCATTCACGATGTTGTTAGTTGTATATGCTTCTGATCTTGGACACAGCGGACACTACGTTCAGTTTTAGGAATTCTCTGTCATTTCTGGCTTGTTGCTCTCCAAAAGCCCCGGATGTGTCAAAGGAATTTCATGCTGCACCCAAGCACGCCGTCGTCAGGAATCACTCGACTGGATGATGGTGGCAGGGTTCAGGGGAACCTACCTCACGGATCATCTGCAGGGAACGACCTTCGAAGGCCTGTGGCACCGTCTAATCCCCGAACAGTCCTTGAGTACCTTTTACATCAATCACTGGAAAGTGGACGAGGATGGAACGGACCCGGACTACCATCCGCCGCCGCCCGGCTCCGTCGTTCGTGGAAAGCTGCACCACGCGAGCCAAGCGAGGGTTCTGTCTAGATTAGGAAATGAGGAAGAAAAAAACCGACGACTCAAATGGATGGGCCTGCAGCACGCAGCAAGCCGGCCGGCACTGCAGACTTACTGCAAGTGCTCAGATAACCTTCCAAGGTTGGGCCAGGAAGAGGCGTCAGTCGGCGCCAACGACGGCCACAACAACGGCTGGCGTTTTTTTATTTTCCTCTTCGTCTTTCCACACAGAGAATTCTTACCATCACTCGACTACGCGCCAATTCCCCAAAGCCCCGCTTGAACTCGGCTGGTTTGCGTGAACTCAACCAAAAATTAAAAATAAAGATGTGGGCTGGCCACTGTTGAGAACCTTGTGCTTGGTTGGCTCGTGCCAATGTCCACTTTGGTTCCTAGAATTTAGAACAGAATGACAACCATGACAACGCTATGCGCAAACCAGCCAGACAGGCCCGCAGCAACACACAGATGCTATGAGCACTAAGATACAGGGAGTGAAGATCCGCTTGTGCATCTTACCTGATGGGCGAGCTATTACTAGCACATTCGTACTCCACGGCTTGTGCGAGCGAACGGCCTTTGGGACCCTTTGTTCATTCGGTTCTCTTCTCAGAGTTTGATACTAAAAACAAAAGCAAGGCCCCTTCCCATCCTAGTTTCTTTTTCGAGTTTGATTTCTCTCGCATCTCACATCTTGTTTCTCTCTTGTCACTCTTCTGTTTACGCAAGTCGTAAATAGCTGTGTTCTACTATTGTACCCTGTATACCAATTTACTGCATCTGATTGCTTACATACACGCCAACTGCGATACTCCCTCCCCGCGTGTATATCACCTTACCGGCATCGATTCACACTTTCAATTCAGCCTGGTTCCTATATTCGCTTCGCCCGTCGCCTCCAGCCTCCTTACCAACAAACTTGTCACCAGGCCGAGGTTCTTCATTGTTATTCTTATTTTTATTTTTTATTTTTTACTTTTTACTTTTTATTTACAAAGCCCCGGCTTGTTTGTCAACGCGTCAGCCAAACTTGGCAAGGATTGGTGGCTCGGGTTGGAAGCGCATTCTGTTCTCGCAGTTGTCCGGCATTGCTGAAACATCTATTCGGCGAGGCGAGCAACCCATTTCAACTACTATCTGTGGTACTACGTTCTTTGATTTGGTTGTTCGGACGACTTTTCAGGAACGACATCAAGATCATAGTCCTTGTTCAGGGTCCTTGAAATCACCTGCCGTCGCCTCTTTCCGAATCGGGGACTTGTTGTCGGCCTGGTCTAGTCCGGTGTTATGTGCTAGTGCCTGAAACAGAAGAGCTTTTCACGGTCCTGGGTTGTACCAGCTTCATCATCTGCATTATTACTATTACAGACTCGAGTGCGGTCTAGGCCTTGTTGTCACACACCTCGAACAACATCAATCATTAACATCCAGTTACACCTCATGGAAATTTTGCCCTCGTTGGTGCCTCGAACAAGCCCTGTTGGATCTCGGTGTGACTTTCAGGGAACGGATATCTATCTGCATTGATACGAGGGATCTAAAAGGCTGGACAACCTTTTGCATTGCCATTGGTACGACTTGGGACGAATCTCGCAGTTCCACCCCAAATCGGGCCATCATCCCCCACGATCCTCCCGGGTCAGAAGCCCACCTTGAGTTTGTTGCGACACAGCAACCGACACCTCGGCAACCTCGTATCGGCGACTCTACTACGGCGAGGTCATGCTGAAGGAACTCTAGAACCGCTCTCCCGCAAAGTATAATTCCACAGCCTTACTTTTGCGCGGTTCGGTTGATTCCAGTAGCCAACTTAATTGACTTCCCGGCAACGGCTCTGGCGGTATCCATCCATCATGGGAGGACTTATACCCCTTCTGCTCCCGTCGACTGCTGGCAACAGAGCAAGTGTGATCTATAATCCGGTCGAGGCAATAAGACCAGCAACAGCCATGGCCCAAACAACAACAACCAAACAAGCCCACCGTCGTCAGCAGTCACTACCAACACCGAACCCCACGAGACGGCTCTCCATCTCCGTTGCGCCACCTGCTCTGCCCCTCCTGCCTTACACGGCAGACGAGTGGAAAAAGGCCGTCAACGAGGTGAAGCGCAAGTTCGTCAATCACAAATACCGGACCTGCTCGGCACGGTGCTGCGAGATCCTTGACAACCTCAAGGATATATCCAACGTGGAGCCCCTGCATCTCGTTTACCTGCACTTCTACGCCGCATCCTCCTTCGAGATGTGCGCGCGGCCCCTATCCCAGTCTTCGGCTTATCGGACCAAGCTGCTCCGTGATGCAAAACACCACTACGAGACGGCAGACAACCTGATCTTGAAAGTACAGGAGACGACAACCGTGCAAGAGACGAGATCGTTCTCGCCGTCAAATTCGATGACGTCAAGCATGCACTCACCTTCGCTCTCCAGTTCATCTGCCTCCACTGTTAGCACCGCGCTCTCATCACCGCGGACCTCCGTCTTCTCACCAGGTGATAAGACGGAAATTGTTGCTAAGCCGGCCAAGAAAAAGGTGTCCTTTTCGGGCCTGCCAGAACCCATCGAGATTCCCAAGCCGTGGCAAAACTGGTCCGAGCCGTACATCCGCCCGGACAGCCCGACTCTGGGATGGGAAGAAGACTACTTCCTCTTCGGCTCGCAAGGAAGTCCCGCGCCTGTCGTTCCAGCCCCTGGACCCGAGCCCGCTGTCATCGAAGAAGAGCCAGTTCCGCAGGAAGAGCCTGAGACCGAGACGCCTAAAGTACCTCTAGCCGCGGGAGTCTCATCTCCTCGCCCAGACGAAGCCAAATTCGACCTCGAAGCCTTCCTCCAAACCAAAAACATGATCCGCTTCTGCGCGCAGCTCTCCGCTCTCCGCAATCAAGTCTTCTGGCATCGTGACGCCGTCAATGGCCTACTAGCTGAGCACGACGACACCCCCGAGACCCCGGCCGTCCCTGAACTTCCGCAGGATCTCGCCGTCCCACCGATGTCAACCAGCGCTAGCTCGTCGTCTACTCTCGAGCTTGAGAGTCTTACCAGCCCACTCTCGGCACAGCTCACGCCTCTCACGCTCGATAAGGCATTATCGGCGCAGTTGAAGGATAGCTTCGGTGATTTTGCGAGTTTCGATCTAAGCTTGCGCTCGAACACCAGCACGAGTAGCAATAATAACGAGTCTTCGGTCTCATCCAAAAGCCACGGCGACAGCCAGAGCCAAAGTCAGAGTTCGGGACTAGGCCAGAGTTGGCTCCGCAGTCGAGAAGACAGATTTTCCTCCTCGCGGCCCGCGTCCGTCGCCTCCACGATTCGGGCCCCTTCCTCCTGCTCGTCTACCTCTGGTGGCGGTGATGATGCGCTGAAACAGCGCATTGAGCGCTTGCGTGCGAGCGGGTGGCAGCGGAAGCGGTTTGACAGTCGACGGTATGAGGTATTGAGGGAGCAGGTATTGAATGAGCTGGGTGCTTAAATTTGCGGAAAAAAGATTATTTCATGATTAAACGCTGAATGTCGCACATTAACTTTTACTCCTGTCCTCTTCATATTTGGACCTTTTCATTGTTATATAAGAGAGAGCCGCCGGACGCCTAGCGTGTTATTTTGAATTTTATGTATCAGCGCTTGACATGGGCGAAAAGTTGCATATTAAGCTCTTCTTTTTCATCATTGGACACTTGGAAGGTTAGGGGCCGGTGGTCGTGTTACTATTCTCTCCGAGAACGGAGGTTTCCTTCCTGTCTACTTTTCAAGATATCCCAAATCTTTATTCTGTGTATAAAATATTCGTATTACCTACTTGTACTCAATTGATAACCGTGTTACCATTTCGTCATAATTTACGATGCATAGGGCCTTAGCCGAGGACAAAGTTAGGGGGGATTAGATATCTCAACGTCACGAACGGATTATTGAAATCTCAAAAAACTCACCGCGTTCACCCTAGGTCTACCTTTTGTGATGGTAATTGTGGAGAAGAGATTGGTTCTTCAAATTGGAGTAATTACTTGTCCTGGGCTCCCCATTACCCCCTATCCACGTGGTAGGCCCACGTATGTTCGGAATGTTGTGGTCGCCGACTTGCGCTGTAGTCACAGATGAGTCCTGTTCCAGGTGAGCAGCGGTACATGCGTTTCAAGAGATTTTTGAATGTATACAATGAGGTTAAGACGAGATCACATACTGTACGCAAGAACCAACACTCGGGGCAAATTCTCCCATGTACGAAATTCCAGAGAAGCGGTTTTGAACGAACCGAAATTTGTTTGCATTCATCGGTAGAATGATGGATGCCTAACCCGACAGTACCAACGATTCAGTACGCGAAATTGATAAAAAACCCCTCTCCTCCATCGGCTGTTGATCATCCCCTATGCAAACAAACTGGATCGACCACCCCCCCGAGGATATCGAGAACGACCGTGCTACTTCTCCCTCCTAATTATTCTTTCCTCTCTTTTTGGACTTGGAAAAGACTAGTCACATGGTTGCCATCCTCATCTGATACGCTCGCGAACCAATGGTTCAACCAACACTGGCTTGCCTTGTCTTTCCTAATTGTGGTGAGTTCAACCACTGAAACTTTTTCTCTTGGCCTCCTTTTCGACCTCTTCCTTGACCTTCAGCGTCTGCTCCTGCTCCTTCATCTCGCGCACCTTGGCCATCACCACCTCGCGGAAGATGGCGCCCTTCATGGCTTTGGTCAGTCGACCCTTGCCCGAGCCCGTCGTCTCCTTAGGAGAATCCCTAGCGGCAGTGACCGCATCGTCTGGGAAGTCGGGGTTCTCGGGGTCGTCCTCTTGCATCTTGAGTGCCTCGATACGGTTGGCCAGCTTGACCAACTCGATACCACGCTTCAGTCTGGCCTTGGCCATGTAAGCCTTGATCTCTGGCAACAAGTTGTGGTCGGTGGCACTCTCGCCGCGGAGCCAGGTGTGCTCCATTGCTTGCTGTTGAATTGGTAACGTTAGCATTTCAGTCGCAATTACGACTTGGGACTGTTATGTGACCATAACATACCTGACTGGTCGAACGATCATCAGGATCGGGTTGTAACAAGTGCAAAATGAAATCCTTGGCGTCCTCGCTGACATCCTTCCAGTATCTGTCGTGGAATACGACCGACGCATTGCTGCATTCGTCGATCAAGTCCTGCAGGTTCTCGGAGCGGAATGGTGAGTAGCCGCATAGGAGCGTGTATGTGATGACACCCATAGACCACATATCAACAGGCTTGCCGTGGCCCTTCTTGAGCATCACTTCTGGCGCTGCGTATCCAAATGAACCGGCCATTGTTGTCAGAACTTCGTCCTTAGTGTCGAGCATTTTTGCGATGCCAAAGTCGGCGAGGACGAGGTCGGAATCGGGCTCCTTGCTGAGGTAGAGGAGGTTCTCTGGCTTGAGATCTGTTTATCGGCGGCATGTAAGTCAGCCGTAGATTCCCAGAAGGGAGGCAGAGAAAGCACTGGCAACATACCTCTGTGGACGACATTGTTGCGGTGTAGGTAGTCCACGGCTCCAAGGACCTGCTTGATGGTTTGCGAGGCGTCCTTCTCTGTGAACTTGCCCTGCTCGCAGATACGATCGAACAGCTCTCCGCCCGTAGCGAGTTCGGTAACAATGTAGTACTTGTCCCTGGACTCGAACCAGTCGACGAAACGAACGATGTGAGGGTGCTTGAGACGCTGTAGCATATCCAGCTCGTCCCAGACCATCTTCTCATTACCCTTGACATTCTTCTTCAATATAATCTTGATCGCCACCTTGCCCGTTGGGCCATTGGCTTCTCGAACAATTCCATAGGTTCCTGCTCCGAGTGTGCGCCCAAATCTATATTTCGATTTCTTGTCGTAGCTGTCGGGCTGGCCCGACAGACGGGACATAAGGCCAGTGACTGGTAAACTGTCAGCATGCTTTCTCTTGGAAACAATTCGCAGAATTCCACATTCGGATGTGGCTTACAACTCATTGCGGTTAATGTCTTTTTCTCAGTATAGGTTGCAGTCTGTCCTGGCACTTCCCAGCTGAGAGATATGTTTGCAGTGGGGTAGTCGCGCGTCTTGTCGCGGCCTGTGATTGAAGTGCGCAGGCGTTCCGCAGGATCTCCTGGGGGAGAGGTGGCCCAGAGACAATAGTATCTGAAAAGATCAGAATGGTCTACCCCGTCTTTCTTGAAAAAATGTCAGGTTTCCGTTTGAGACGAAGCTTCGGCTTCAGGAGCGGCCTCGTTAAATGCACCTTCCTTGGCTCGTGAAATGGAAGTCTCACAGATTGCTAGGATATTGAAGTAGATAATGAGGGGTCAAACGATTTCCTCGTCGCGCGGGGTCGAAATAACGGATGAACAGCGCAGAGGGGCAACCTGGATGAATCAAGTGCTGCAATTCTCTGGTTGAAACAACGACATTAAATTGCGATGCGAATCACTGTTCCTTCAAATATGAAATTTTGAAGTTGTACCATCAGGTTGAATTTCTTCACTGGGCTGTATTTGTTGTACGGCTTATTTTACAGCCCGTAAAGAGAGAAAGCCTTGTCCGTTCGCTCATCTAAACCAATGCGAGTCTGCAACGCCCAGCACTTTCGTGAAATGACTTCAGCAGGGCTCAGCCGCACCACCTAACAGCCTAGCGACCAGGGGCCGAGCCTAAGCTCAGATATTGGCCCGGGCCATCGTGGCTTATCCATCGCTAACCTTCGGATCAGAGCTACAGATGTAGTAACATATCTGCGAATGGGCTCCCTCATTATGATCGTTCGCTGGCCTCTTGATCAATCTCGTGAAGGTGGTCCAGCAAACAGGAGACATACTGCTGGGATTACGTAGAATGGCACAATATCAGTGGACAATAGTCTGGTATGTCCAGGTGTAGATCCATTATCCAGTACCGAGACATGCCCAACGCCAAGTTTCGAGTATTCCTTGGGTAGCAAGAATGGAGATGCCACCATGTGAATATGATATCACACGTCGAGGAACGTGACAGCAATTATGGTGTGCCTCTGCTGAGCATGGATATAACTACTGTAAAGATCTCCCTCAGTGGAGAGCACTGCCCACAATCAGGTGTCGAACGTACAAAAATAGATACTGCAATCATAGTGTCATTCTCGTGTGTGTGGTTCTTGTTCGGTTCTTTAGTATCGTCAGGAGGCTTTCTCTTTCTAGCCCAGACACCCATGAACTGGATGCCTCTGGCTCTGCAAAATTAGTTACCTTGAGTAGCGAAACAGCCATTTTGATATGAGGTTTCACGAGGGCCTGTACGACCTTTGCGACCCGGAGGAGGTTTGCGGGAAGTCTGGGGATTTCGGATTTCGGAACGAATGACATCTCGGATAGCAGTCTGCCCCACCAAATAGAACACGCGCCAACTTTTTATGTCTTGTCCCGATTCCCTTGTATTCACTGTAAAACGCGGCTGACCGTGACACCAGGAACATATCGAAAATTCTCCTGGGCATAGACATAAGTCGTAGTGTTGATTGCCTCAGACCTTGGAATTCCTTTCTGTATTTCCCCCAGGAACGAACACCATTCTTTTTTCCTGTCATTGTGCTAACAGGCGCAAAGGAGCCGAAGCCATTACAGTTTAGAAGTCACTTGGCTATCCCTGCACGAATCAGTGCTGTGCCGCGCCGTCCAACGTCGGGCTGACTTCTCAACTCACGAGGCCGCGTTTGCCTGTGATTGATCTGGAGCAGTCAATCAACCACCGATCCCATTACCGCCGACCTGCGAGTCTCCCAGGATTAACTTACTCTTTTTATCCCTTCTTGTCCTGGAATTTCTGTGATACACGAGATCTTTTCAGTTGAGACAGTGTACTCGGTCTTGCTCTGCATTATCGGGTACCCCGCCAAGTTGCGCCCAAGTTCTGTCCAAACTCGTTATCATGGCTGCCGGGCTAGGCGCGAAGAGACTGGGCAAAGAGCTCTCCAAGGTAGGATTGGATTCCCTGCTATGAAAATTTGACGATCTTCCAATTGCTGCAGGTCGCTCAAGCTACTAATTGTAGTAGATCTCCAGCAGCTTGCCGCCCGGCATCACTCTGGTCTCGGCGGAGAATCTCGAGGAATGGTTCCTCGATATTAAGGTGCTCGACCAAAACCCCATCTACGCTGGCGAGACCTACCGACTCAAATTCAAGTTCAGCAAGTCATATCCCATTGGTATGTACTTACTCTATCTTGTCTGCTGGATGCATATCGTGTGGGATGCCTTCTAACTTGCGCCAGAACCTCCCGAAGTCACCTTCGTAAAGCTGAGCGACCGGCCTATACCCATGCACCCACACATCTACTCCAACGGCATAATCTGTCTCGACCTCCTCGGCTCCCAAGGTTGGAGCCCGGTACAGAATGTTGAGAGCGTATGCATGAGCATCCAGAGCATGCTGACAGGGAACACCAAGAACGAGCGGCCGCCCGGAGATGAGGAATTCGTTCGAGCGAACCGGCTGCGACCCAGAGACATCGACTTCTACTACCACGACAATACCGTCTAGGAGAAAACCTGCGGGGTCTTTTGAGTTTGCACTGCTGTTTACAGCCCGGCGTTTCTTTTTCATGGATGGGGGGCATTGGGTCGCATAAGGACTTGGACCACAGTTCGCGAGTTACAGGAGTTGAGCATGGATTGAACTGGAATTGGGAAGTGCAATTCAGGAAGGGTTCCAAGGTAGTCAGACGGAGGCACCCATGTTGGATGTAGTAGGCAGCCTGAGTACTGCTGGACAGGCTTGAGATCACTCGTCGTTCAGTTTGAAGTACGAGATGCAGACACCATAGATATCAGATCCAACTCGCTTGAGACACCTCGGCTGCTCTCCAACTGTGTGGTTACTAGCGCAGGCAACCGGAATGATCTAGACTTGGCTTGCCAGGCAGCTTATAAGAAGGCCTGGAGTACCACAAATTATCATCTCATGACCAAATGGCATTCAGCTTCTCTTGCAAACCATACAATCATAACTTTTGGGATGTGACATGGTCTCCCATTCCAAATTTCTCAACTAAAAAACATCTGCCGGGTTGGTGTGGGGCCTCTTAGCGTTGAGCTCAGACCCAAACCTGAGTGAGTGTGACGTCGCGTCGGATCTAGATTTCTGATTACCGGCCGAGCTCCATCTCAATCTCCAACATACAGCTTCCTTCTCTCACACCAGGAAGACGCGCCCCCATGAAGAGCTCATGATGGCTCCTCATGCGGGGTTCGATACTGAACAGATCAGGGATAAGGGGCGCAAAGATCTTCTCTATCTTCTCGAGGCTGTAAGTAAGGCTGCCCACGCCAGCCCCCTCTGTGACGGACAATTGACCACACAGCTCTAGGTCCGCGGAAAGAAGAACCTCGTCTTAGAACGGAGCCTAGCTGGCCCCATTGGCATCATTGTCAAGGTCTCGACGCTACAAGATTATGGAGTTGACAAGTTCTTCTTCCTCGAGAACAACAATGCCGACACAAGCCAGCGCAATATTGTCTTCATGGCTCGAGGCGAATGCGCCCGTCACACCTTGGCTATTACAGGTGAGCATGCCTTTCCTCAATATCCCTAAAACTCTCTCAGCCACAGTCTCATTCAACTCTTTTTACTGCTTCACTACTGCATATCGCCTCAAATGGGCCAGAGGTACCCACGCTGGATCGATTCGCTTCACTCCGCGTGATCAGCCATGAGTGCCCAAGAGCAAAAAACATCAGCACGACCTTATAGCGTCTTTCCACGAAACGACATGTATAAGATGCCATCGTAATTTGCTGACATTCTTCAAGAACAGATAAAGCGACTACAGCGCGAAAGCCAGACAGGACATGAATTCCACATATTTTGGGTCCCCCGCCGAACTCTGGTGTCTGACAAATTGCTTGAAGAAGCAGGCGTACTGGGAGATGTCAATGTCCACGAGCTTCCCTTATACTTCTTTCCACTCGAAAGAGATGTCCTGTCACTTGAGCTCGACGAATCTTTTCGGGATCTCTTCCTCTGCAAAGACACGACACCAGCTTTCTTGATGGCTAAGGCGCTCATGGGTATACAATCCAAACATGGACTTTTCCCTCGTATTATTGGCAAGGGTGATAACGCGCAGCGAGTATCGACTCTTCTCTCTCGAATGCGACAGGAAATTTTGGCTGGCGATGATACTAGTGAAGCCAAAAAGGCTGGGTTAACACCCAGCAATACGACTGAAAGTGTTGTCATCATTGACCGTGAGGTTGATATGGTGACGCCTCTGCTCACGCAATTGACATATGAGGGTCTCATTGACGAAGTGTTTGGGATTCAAAATAATCAGACAGACATTGATTCCACGATTGTCGGAGCGCCGCTACAGCCATCCTCCCAGAGCAGCTCTGCGACACCACCAGCAAGTACATCCGTCAGGAAACGCAAGATTCAACTAGACTCTTCGGACAAACTCTACGATGGGCTGCGCGATACCAACTTTGCCATTGTCGGGACGCTTCTCAACAAAGTTGCACGGCGGCTGCAGAGTGACTACGACAGCAGACATGCCTCAAAAACGACTGCAGAGCTCAAGGATTTCGTCAAGAAGCTGCCAGGCTATCAAGCCGAGCAGCAGAGCCTCAAGATTCACACGGGCCTTACCGAAGAGATTATGAAGTATACTCGAACTGACCAATTCAGCCAACTGCTCGAAGTGCAGCAAAATCTGGCTGCAGGTGCCGACCCAAGCTCGCAGTTTGACGTGATCGAAGAACTTATTGCGAGAGACACGCCTCTTTCGGAGGTCCTCAGACTTGTGTGCATATATTCATGCATATCCGGCGGTATCAAGTCGAAGGAGTTCGATCAATTCAGAAGATTGATTTTGGAGGGCTACGGTTACCAGCATTTACTTACCCTGAACAATCTGGAAAAGTTGCAGCTGTTCCTTTCGCGATCTTCACCAATGGCAAACATGATTCCAATGCCAGGGGCGGGGCAGGCGACGGGAACCAAGACCAATTACACGTATCTCCGCAAGCAGTTGCGCTTGATCGTCGATGAAGTCAACGAACACGACCCGAACGACATAGCGTACGTCTATAGCGGCTACGCGCCACTGTCCATCCGACTCGTACAGTGTGTTCTTCAAAAGCAATTCCTGCTCTCTATAACACGTGGGAACGGTGTGACGGGAGTCGGTGCAGGAAGTGGTGCTCAGGGGTGGCGAGGTTTCGACGAGGCGGTGAAGCATGCACGTGGTGAAACCTTCGATGTGCTTCAGAAAGGGGAAGACAAGGCCGTCAAGGCGCAGGCTCTCTTATCTGGAGGTAGTGACAATAAGACGGTGTTCGTGGTTTTCGTTGGTGGCATCACGTTCACCGAAATTGCAGCCCTGCGTTTTATTGCAAAGAAAGAAGAAGGTATGCATTCTCTAATCTTGGGGTTTCTCTTGTGACTTGCCGCTAATAGAGGTGTTGCCAGCCCGGAGAAACATTATTATCTGCACGACCTCGATCATCAGCGGGAACAAGATGATGGATGCCGCGATGGAGAAAAGTTCGTTTGCGAGGGAAAAGCCAATGCCGAAACCTGCGGCGGCATCAGTTTGAAATCGACATTTCCTGTATATCGTCCAGTTGCGGGGGACTCTCAGGAGCCCGGTGTAACATCGACAACAGCAACACCGCCGCGCTGAGAGCATTCATCACGGGTTCGGGGCGTGCGATTCGATTTGCATGGGTCCAAAGGTGCGCAGCTGATGATCTCGAGAACGAACAATATAGGAGTCTTATCACATTCATCTGGCTATACCTCTCAACGTGCGTTATTATCAATTGGGTAGACTGCAAAGACGAACTATTAAAGTAGCTACCATAGTGTGGTGCTAAAACCGCTCACTGCTCCTGCCTCTAAATGCTGCAGCCAGCGCAAATTCTGATCACGTGCAGCAACTTCGAAGTGTCAACCTTCTGTTCTTGCAGGTGGGTCGTTTTACAACCCTCCCTCGACGCTGCATCTTTACACATATTCCATCGATATCCAATCACTCGAGACACACAAGACCCTGGGACCCGATATTTGTGATTTACAGACCGTCATTTACCCATCTTCCTTGTTTGTCTGCGTACAGGCCTTATGCAATTGTGAATCGCACTCGAGCTTGACTCAGCTGGGATCTACCAAAGGTACTGTGCCCGAACCACTTCACTCACTGTGACTGTGCAATGTCCCTTCAAACCTCAATGCCTTTATGCGCCCTCGGCAAGTGCCACCCAGTCGTTCAAAATGGCTAATACGACTAAGCAGCTTGACTAGTATCGCTTGGTATGGTCTTTCGGTGACAATTATACAAATGATGGGTATTGGAGGATGATAATTTGCGTGAGAAGAGGTCACACAGACGAGTCGCCAAGCCCGCAGACCACCCAAACGACTCTCCGGCCCGTATATATCGATGAAAGCCTCTTGACCACAACGATATATGAGCCTGCGAACTATGAGAAGCACTCAAGAGACGTTGTTGGAGGAGGGGAAAAGCATTGGGCCGGGGCCAAGGGTGGGTTTAGACAACCTCGACCTACATCTTTCCATATTAGCTTCGAGCAGCGACCACACCAAAGAAACCTCTGGTCTCGGGCCAGATATCTACGATTCACACCAGACCGCTCCATCGACGTCAAAGGGCACACCCAGGACTGAATCTGAAATAATAGTACGGATAGATGACATGGATTACGATATGGACAGTTCTGCTCCTGCATCAGTGTTACAGGAAGGCTCCGAGTAAGTGCCATCAGACTTTTAGGCGAATATCCCCTCAATTTGGCATTATCACACTTGCCCCTTTATGTTCCACCTTTAACCAGAGTAGCAGATCCCATCAAGAGCAAGACCCCCCTGTCAACTCGGCTCTTCTCGGATTTCAAGAGAGCCTCAGGAAGTCTTTTGCATCCTCCGCTTCGGCGTTATCAGACTTGTCAGACCTCTCATCTCTTCCTTCCTCGCCGTCCTCTAGTAAAGCAACAACACCTATAAATACGGATGACTCAAAAGAGCCATTAGAAGTGCCTCTGCAGACGACCAAACTCGACACAGCGGTTCCGCCAGCCAAGACAACTACGGCAAGGCAAACGTTCAACGTGCGGCCCAAAGTGTCGATACCGACAGATGTGGCGCCATACGATTATGCGCACCAATGCATCGCAGCTGCCGAACACTCGAGACTCAATCCATATGCCTTGCATCAAGAAGAATATCCGATGCTGCGGGAACACATCAGCCATGCTCAAGTCACCACATATTTGAACATCCGCAACGGTATTTTGAGATTATGGACGAATAATCCGCGAATAGGCGTGGCACGTGAAGAGGCAATTGGCTGCGCAAAAGACCCCAGATGGTTCGATGCGGCCAATGTCTGCTACGAATGGCTCCTTCGTCGGGGATATATCAACTATGGCTGTGCTGAAGTCCCCTCGTCCAAGACACGCCCTAAGAAGGCAGAATTGCGGCGAAGGGGAAAAATAGTGGTGGTCATTGGAGCAGGCATGGCTGGTCTTGGGTGTGCAAGACAACTCGAGGCTCTCTTCCAGCAGTATGCTTGTCAATTTCAAGAAATGGGCGAGGAACCTCCTAGAGTCGTGGTGCTCGAAGGCCGGAGTCGAATAGGTGGCCGTGTCTATTCAAGAGCCGTCGACGGCAGCCAATGCCAACGTCTGATAGGTTTCCAGGGTAAGCGACATAGCGTTGAATGTGGCGGCATGATCATCACGGGATTCGAGCGTGGCAACCCCTTGAACATCCTTGTACGAGGGCAGATGGCATTGCCATATTATGCATTACGACCAGAGACAACACTTTACGATTCAAATGGCAAAGCTGTCGACCCGAATCGAGACCTGCTTGTCGAAAAGCTTTACAACGATTGCCTCGAACGGGTGAGCGACTACAAGTTCAAGAACCCACCGTCGAAGCTCATTGAAGGTAACAAGGATCTGATGGACGAGGGCCGGGATAGTGCCTCAGAGGGGAACAAAACCATTGCGCATGTTGAAGAAGCAATGGCGGCTATGCCACAAGCACCGCCTGTATCGGAACAAAGTCTAGCTCCCCAGGTGAACCTCGTTCCGGTTTCGACAGACCGCGCGACTGGAAAGACCCACGTTGAGCCGGGAACTGCTGCTGCTCTGAAGGCAGCCTACAAGGCCAAACAGATGGGATGGGCACTCCAAGAAGGTGTCACCGAAGATCATGACCTGGAACTTGATGCGGCAGCGAAAGGTGCGGATACTACGCTTGGTTCCCTCATGGACGAGTCGATTTCCCAGTATAGGAATATCATTGAACTTACAGCGCAGGACTATCGACTCATGAATTGGCACATCGCCAATCTCGAATACAGCAATGCCACCAACTACAATCAGCTGAGTCTCAGTGGATGGGACATAGACGCCGGCAACGAGTGGGAGGGCAAACACACAATGGTTGTCGGTGGGTACCAAAGTGTGCCCTGGGGACTGGCTCAGTACCCATCGCAGTTGAACATCCGCAAGGACAAAGCAGTTAAGAAGGTCATTTACGACCCCGACGCCAAAGGAGCCGCTAGAGTCGAGTGCGAAGATGGCATGTCCATTGAAGCGGATTATGTTGTGTCGACAATCCCGCTTGGCGTTCTAAAGCATGGAAATGTCGAGTTTAACCCACCTCTACCTTCATGGAAGACGGATGCCATTGGCCGACTTGGCTATGGCATCCTGAACAAGATCATTCTGGTTTACCAGGAGGCTTTCTGGGATACGAGCCGGGATATCTTCGGCGTGTTGCGGAACCCACCATCTCGCCACAGCCTAAAACAGAGCGAGTATACTTCACAGCGTGGCCGCTGCTTCCAGTGGTTTAACGTATCCAACACGAGTGGGATCCCAGTCCTCCTGGCTCTCATGGCCGGCGATGCCGGCTTCGACACAGAACATACTAAGAACGACGACCTGGTTGGCGAAGCCACCGAGGTTCTACGCAGTGTGTATGGCGGTAAAGTGCCGCAACCCGTACATGCTGTCGTTACGCGTTGGGGATCAGACAAATTTGCTCGCGGTGCATACTCCTCGGCGGGGCCATTAATGAAGCCCGACGATTACGATACCATGGCTCGCTCGGTAGGCAATCTCATCTTCGCTGGAGAGCACACCACTGGCACGCACCCGGCGACTGTGCATGGCGCCTATCTTTCAGGACTTCGTGCTGCGTCTGACGTACTCGATGCTATGCTTGGGCCTATTCAAATTCCCACCCCTCTTATTATACCCAGGGAGACATCCCTTCACTCGTCAGCCAACGCAGTTAAGCGCAAGGCGCCAGGTAATGATAGAGCTCGCCTCTCTCCGAGAGCATCCAAACAAGCACGTATCGAAGCACACGAGATTGCCTCATACCAGCATATCGTATCCAAGATCGGCGAACGCCCCTGGCGCCCGCAAAAGGTCGCCGGGAACGCCTATCTACTCTACAGCAAAGCCAATTTTGAGGCGGCGCGCAAACGATGCGAAGAAGGCAGACGTCCCGGCAAGGGCAAGCCCAATCCGAACGAAGTCCGAGTCATGACGAGCAAGATGTGGAAAGAAGCTCCGCCAGAGGAGAAGAGCCCCTTCGAGGACCAGGCCAGGGACCAGAAGAAAGTATACGGCGAGAAACTGCGGGAATGGGAACAAGCTGTGAAGGACTGGGATATCAAGGCGCTGGGAATTAGACAGGCCTGGGAAGCGGACGGGAACCGGCTCGTCCTCGAGGATGACAGCTTAGCCGACAGTTTCGGCAGAGAACGAAGAGGCCAAAAGGTCAGCACGTACGCTGAGAGTGACAGCAGTGACAGCAATGACCTTGAAATGGAGGATTAGCTGGCGGCTGGTGGTTCAGCGCGTGGCAGGATTATTAGTTGGCGCTTCTGGGTGAATAGATATTGTACATAACACTCCTGGTGGTTCACGATGGACGTGTGAATCAATTCTTCGGGACAATATGGGCTTGGGAAGGTTGGTGATTCCGGTGGTATTGTCGGGCATGTTATGTACGTGGTAGCTTATCCCCTCGTCTACCATGTACGGAGTTTGGGCTCATAGCATAATGTTATCGTTGCGCTTTTTCCATCACTTGGACTAGGTAGCCTCTTCTTTCAGTTATGCAGTGTCCGTGCTGCAAAGTTCACAAGGCTGGATTGCTGGGTGGAGGTTCGACTTAGTAAGTCACGTAGAGCTAGAACCGGAATGAGCTCAACGTTAAGCATCCGGTAAGTTTGCGCTAGACCGCAGAGGGGCCAGGGCTTGGGGAGGGGGGGTGGAGGTGGTTTGACCTAGCGAGGAGTGACTAAGGCGTCATCTTCTTAGCTAATGGAGATGGCACACTCTTGTGGTACCCCCGAAGAGCCGCACTTAGATGCGGCATCGGTAGCTTTCACCAGCATTACTCCACGCTCGATCAGGGTCATGTTTGGGGAATGCTGAAGGTAGCAACTGCACCCACGCTACAAGGTAGGCTGATCTGATCGCTGTCCTGGTCTATATAAAGCAGCGAACCTGGTCGTATGTTAGCGTCATTTCTGGTTATTCGAACATGCTTGAGCACTTGGTTCAGGTGCTGTTAGTGCCTGCCCAGAGTCCGGGAGATAGCATGTCTCAGCTGTGTGTTCATTGAAGGTTTAGTTACAATGCATTATTTAGCACTTTGAGACCCAATGGATTTCAAAACGTAAAAGGCACTCGGTACGCTGAAGAAACACAAAACCTCACCCATTCTAGACTTCTCACGGTGGGGGGAGTAAGTTGCGGGAGAAGGAAGGGGCGCAGACTCGCTTATGACGAATATCGGCAAGGAGGCTGGGTACTGCGTATGATCTACGACGCGGTAACTTGGATGCTGCGGGAAGCGGTGGCCTCAGGTATGGAGGGGTATGGGGCAGGCAGGCACGGATTGTAGTACCTCAGGACCCTCGGGGCCAACTTGGGATTGATCCCTCATGCTCCTTCAATACAGCCCGCGGTAATTGGGATCCGACAGATATATTTCTAACAGCCGCGCGTCTCTTGTTCCTTAGTACCGTTGCCGCCTTGCTCGGGATATCGGATTCTGGATAGCTCTGGGCTAACGACGCCATGATAACTGGCTAAAAATATTGAATATAAGTAAGTTCGACCATGTTAAATTGACATACCAAATTCTACAGCGTTGGTGATGATGACCATGTCAGCTTAGATACACGAAATTGAAAGGCGTATGATGCGAGGTGGGCGGGGCTACCTGTTTAAAACAAGCGTGATAGAGTCATGATAGAGTCTTTGATTAAGTCGTGCTGCGTCCCTCTACCACCAAAAGAAGTTTCTGTAATTCAACTTACCTGCTCCTGCTCGCTAGGATGGTGGCTTGAGTGGCCGAGTGACCTCTATACTCAAGTTTGCCTGAGATTATTAAATCTTGATTTTATAGTTGAATCCCACTGGTCACGAGACTCCTCTCCTCCCAGTTGAAGTGTGTTGTTTCAAAGCCATTCAGAACAGCGCGTCATGCAAAACTCACACCCTTGGAAACCAAAATTACAAGAAGTCTGGATGTGCAAGTAAGATGGGCACAGATCTCGGATATGCATGGCGCAATGCCTATGAGGTAGGTGACGTGTAATAGTTTCTGCCTATCCTATCTGCCATAAGAACCGGCGCATACGGATACGGACACGGAAGCACCAACAAGAAGACTTGGCTGGTATGCTGTTTCCCCAAAGCCACCGACCGATCTTCCGGGCCCATCATGACATACAATTCCTCCACCAGCACCATGGAGCAGGAGGTCCCAACAGAAAGCGTGAAATTCTTTCCGACTCGCCTGTCTCGATTCCTCACATGGGTAGCTCGACGAGTGTCCCTCCTTCTGGCTTTACGCCTATGCTTCGTGCATCTGCGAATACGACTCCTTTCTGTCCATCTAGAGCACTGACTACGATGCGGTCCACGCCCAGCACACCGAATCGGCCCCCTGATGCTGCTGCCAGAGTCGAAACCACGAAGCCCCTGGTGGTAAAAGCGCGACACACCGTCGAGCTTAAATTTTTATATGCTTGTGAAAGCTATATACATTACATGGGCCCTGTCTCTTGTGGATATGTGGAAGAAGACAAGGGAAGTTGGAATGGGGGGGGGGGGGGGTAAATGGTGTGTTTGGGTATACACACTTATTTGGTTGATTTCTGGACGAACCTCTGGTTGGCTTCTTTTATAGTACTGCTGACTCGTAGTCGATTTCTATACTCGTAGCAAAGGTATTATGTAGTGTTTCGTAAAATGGTGTACATTTTGGATGGAATGAACCAATATGTTGTAGTGATTTATATCACATAATGTCCCATGTCGTCTAATCGGAAAGGATATCAAAATTTCGTCTAAATAACCAGTGCCCTCTACTATGCCCCCAAAACCGCCTGCCCTTTAGGTGGAACAAGCCCACGACATAGTGTCTATGCGTTGGAATAAATATCATCGTCACTAGAAACAGACTGTTAGCACTGTAATCACACGGATTCGACTCAACTCACAATTTCCCGAACCTCTCCCGTCCAGGAGCGTTTTTGTTCACCCAGATGGACACCGAGACCCCGGCACACGGAAATATACCATATCCATCTTCATCGATGTGGACCTCGTCTGTGTGCCACCCAAGCACATCAGTCCATATCTCCCCGCTATGCATAGTCCCCACCGCCATCTTAATCTCTCCGGCCTCCGCGTTACTCATAATGCACGCCAACCCATCGGGATGCTCATCGGTGGCCCGTCTCACAAACCCAATGCAATTCGGATCGTCCCAATAGTCCTCCTGACTGCCGTACGCATACAACTTGCGCGCAAGCACGATATCAGGCAGCTTCCCGCCGCAGGCAGGAGGCTCCGGGTTATCGCCTTTCATGCTGTACAAGTCGCCATAGAAGATGCTTGGGTACCCCTGGGCTCGAAGTAGAATCAGTGAGTAAGCCAGCGGCTTGAAGAAACCCTCTATGGGCGTCTCCACCGTCTGGCCCGGCTGCGTATCGTGGTTCATAATCACTGTCACCGCTGACTCGGGACGAGCCTGCACCAAAGTCCTGTCGAACACCTTCCGCAAGTCTGCCTTCTCCGTCCGCGAAATCTCGGAGAACCTATACACCATCGGCGAATCGTAAAGGGAGAAGTTATGGTGCATCTGATCGAGATATTTGAGCATCTCGTCCACATCGCCACTCCAGAATTCGCCCACGAGAAACAGCGCTTTCTTGCCAAACTCCTTCTCCAGACTGGCGACGAAGTTGTTAGTGAAGCGCTCCGAGAAGTGCTGGCATGCGTCGAAGCGAAACCCCTTAAGATGTAGCTCGTTTACGACCCATGAGCCCCAATTAATCACGTCCTGTTGGACTTCCGGGTGCGAATAGTCGACGTTGGCAAACATGAGAAAGTCAGCGTTGCCCGACTCATTGCCCACGGACGAACTCCAATACTTATTGTCGCCGAGAATCCGGTAGATGCCCGTTTTGTCGTTGCCCGCGTCGTAGTCGGTCCCCGAGAAGTGCTCCCAGTGGTATTTCTGGCTGCTGTACTTGTTGTCGCGGCCGGGGAAGTTGAAGCCAAGCCAAGCTTCCATCTCGCGAGGCTCGCCACAGTCTTTGGTTCGATCTGTACGAACACGTGTGTGTATGAGAGTAGAGTTGACACGTGAATCGGAATTGGGATTTCTTTGACATACCTGACGTATCAACCTCCTGCACTTGGCACATCTCCTTCTCATCGGCGCCAGCCTTGTGGTTTAGCACGGCGTCGAAGTACAGCGATATGCCCATCTCCTTCGCCTTTTCGCTTAATGCGACTAGGTCCTCCTTGGAACCCCATTTCGTGGGCTTGCCGCCCTTTTGGTCGAACTCTCCGAGGTCATACAGGTCGTATACATCGTAGCCATTAGCTTGGGTGCCGCCAGCACCTTTGCACGCTGGGGGGAGCCAGATGTTGTCGATGCCCGTGTCCTTCAGATTTTGCAACGCATTCTTCAGGCGGAGGTAGTGCTTTTGGTCGGCAGGGACATTCCACTCGAAGCCCTGCAACATGCAGAAGTTTTCTTCTGGCATCGTCGTGTCGGTTGGACGGTATAAACCGAGTGTGTGCTATAAGTGCAAATGGCCGTATGATGTCGTCAAATCCGAGATTGAGATAAAGTTGCTTCAATTAAGAATAGGCAGTTCCGGCGGGCCTATATAGGTTGTTGTGAGACCAGGAAAGTACGCGATATCATGAATTGCCGGAGAGTTTGATCCGGCTAGAGAACCTGGGTAACCTCCCAAGGTTGCCAGATATCTTCCCGCACTTCGATTGGATGGTTTGATCGCAGACCTATCAAATGCGCGACTTGCCACCCACGTGCTCTTGTATAAAAATATGATGTCACAACTTGGTGGTGCAGCGGAGGAATTCCAGTATGGCTCTCTCTGTATTGGTACCCAAATTGAAGAACGAGGTGCAAAAAAAAGAGATATTCATAGTCCACGTCGTCCTCGGCTAAACGCGCTACAATTTCATGTAGTGCACATCCTATACTGTTATCCGACATGTCCTCGGACCGGGGTCAAATCAAGGAACCTGAAGAACCGGGTGCTGTACTAGTGTTAAGGCTGAAAGGTTGTTAGCTGCCTTTCGGGCCGTATATCCTCGATCGTTGGGCAGCTCTGGGCCACGTCACCACGATCTCATTACACAATAACTTGTTTGTCCGCGGCATAATCGCAATAAGGGATGACAAAGACGATGCCACATCACGTTAGATGTATATTTGCAGCTGTGCTTGGATTATCCTCTGCCATTCGCTGCATTATTCCTACCCTGAATACCAAACCTGCTTAAACCTGGCACTAGTGCCCAGCTTGCTTACCGTAAGTTACCGTCATTGTGACCTTGTCTGACTTTCTTGTGTGCCATCGGAGAGCAGCAGAGACAGTTTCTTCCAAGTTGTCTCACTTAGCAGTTGTCTCACTTAGACTGCAATGAATGTCTCGGGAATGCTCGCGGGGACTGATTATTAATCTTAGAAGGACCAGCTCCTAAACTTCACTCACATCGGGCCCTTCCCCCGTCGTTCTCGTTCACATTGATGGCCTCGAACAAACCAGCCTTCAACTTGGTCTCTGTGATCAGAAAATTGCTAGAAAATTGCTAACTATTTGTATTACACGCCTAACGACCCTAATGAGTGTAGAAAATCTTTTGGATATGGACCAAGTTACGTTGTTGGAAAGGTATAGTTATATATGGACTCTTGAGCCTATCGTATTCACTTACAAACAAGAAAATCCCATGGTTTGAAAGTAGGTTGAGCTATGTGGAACTATGTGGAAACACTCACTTACAATGTAGGTTAGGGTTCAATAAGGTTATGAAATAGTATGTTGGCTCTATTTAAACGTAATGTCAGACGGCAAAAGTAGAACCATGGAACAAAGTTGATTTGTCTGTGTTAGCAAGTGGTTGCTTCGTGGTCTCATAGAACCCAGTAGATACATGTAGTTTTGATCAATCACAAAGCCTAGCCGAAGGAAGAAGACAAAACTTCCTACAGTTCGTAGTGCCTGAGCTGTAGCAGATGGACTGATTGCGGAAGGAAATTGCCACCACCCGAGTAATCGAAGTTCGCATGTGGAATTGACGATAGAAGCTGGGCCTTAGCTCTGCCGCACTTACTGCCCGAAGAGCAAGATACCTTACCCAAATCCACAGCAATTAATTCGATGCTGAGCAATAATGACAACCGGCTTCAGCTATAAGGCATATCGTATCATTGATGAATTCGAGAAAAACTTGCTGTAAATAGTCTCATGCCTCAAGAGACGGCGATGACATGAATGAAAGACCCTATAAGTCTCACCGTCCCAATCGATTGCACCAAAGAATCGGAGTACTGTCTGGTTTCTGCACATCAATGGATATACTCCCTCAATTCAGCTTCTTCAAGAAACGACAGGATCGAGTACCAGTACCCGAAGCCTACGGCTGGACTGCGTATGGGGATCAACGATCCATCTACATGTCCTTTATCGAAGGCGACCGTTAGCGGAGAGATGGCCTGGCATGAACGAAAACGAGAGACTATCTTGTCTCGCATAGCATCATCTTGTCGTCCGGACCTGATCCGAAGGGGGCTGCTGTTATTGAATGGGATCAAGCTGGGTGGTATCTCGCGTACCGAGAGTTTTGTGAGGCGCGGCGGGTAATGCTACTTACCCAATATTTCGATAGAATCTCTCAAGAAGCATGGCTTAGGATGTACGTTCCGATGGTTATAGATCCAGTGGACGAAGAAACCTACGAGCATCCTTGGCTTTGGTTTGTCCTGTCTAAGGGCATATGATCAGGTAACCAACCTAGCATGATCCTTGCTCTCAGCTTAATACTGTCGATACTCGGAGCTGGACTATAAACGGCCAGCTGGCTGTAACGTTCTTTGACGGCAGTCCTACGTAACAGTTTGTTACAGCGCAGGGATGGGTGATTCCTATATATCCTACAGCGGATGAGCAGGCTGAGCTTCAGGCAGCTATTGCCATTGCGCAGTCCAGCTCTTGAGTAGGAAAATTGCTGAGCACCCGCTGTAGCTTCCGTTACTTAAATCACCTGGCTGGAGATGTGGTTCTTGTCTAGTGCCCGTATGTCTACTAATTTGCAAGTCGCGGTCGACACATTGAAATGTGATACCCGAGCGAGTACCTGCCCTAGCTACAATGCAAAAAGCCTTTTCTTAATTTTCTGACCCAAGCAGTTTAATTTGCAGAGATGAAGGGAAATATGGCATATATGCCGTCTCACCTTGGGCTGTATGCTTGCCTTGATGCCCTAATAGCACAGCTGTTCACGTAAACCTTGAAAAATTTGTGCATATTGACTAATAGAGACAAAGTAGTTTGTGATAAATGGGCTAAATAGGGTTGAGTGTTGGCAGGTAAGAAAAAGTTGTAATTGGATATTGTTATCTCAATACTTCGTTGCTCCCACCAAATTACTGAGCCGATTCCTATCATCCGCCTAAGCCTTCATCTGATCATACAAACCTCTTGGTCGAATCCTACCGTGAGATCCGCCCTAGCTATTGAAGTTCCACAATCCTGTCCATCTCGAAGCTTATGAACCTGATGATATTCTTATCTTCCATGTAATCGCTCTGTTCGAAACTCGCTAAAGTCTGTAGTGCTCCAGCTGCCTCCGAGAATCGTCAACCATCTGGCGAGGAACCGCAGGGACGCCGAATTTCCTGTTGGACCTTCAAGGCTACTACATCAAGACTGCGAGTTATGGAAGGACATATGACCACCACCCATCGAACCTCACATGTCCTGCTTGTGGGACAGGCATCAGTCATTCCTGTCTATATAAGGCCCTTATGGCCGCCGTTCACTCCGTTCAGCACTCTCGAGATCATGACACTTTCAATACAAGACCATTTGCCCACAATCCAACATTTCCGCATATTAATGGAAGAGGTTACAAGCGGTGTTGAGTATGAGCACAAGAGTACGCTGGGAAATTTGCAATTGCCTACCAATGTCTCGCAAAGAGGAGAAGAACGATCAACTAAAACTCAACCCGCCAGTTCCATGAGACGAGCATCAATCCCATAGAGACGATGATCGAGACAGTGTCTCTGACACTGTAAAGGGGACCGTTCCCCGGATTAGCGACGTGAAGAATAGACTTGGAATCCAAGCTAAGCAAACAGCAATTTTGCTTGGACCGCATTCACACTCTCTTGCCTATGAGTGGCCAGATTGAGGTTTGTGTCAAACCATGAAAAATGGTCCATGATTCAAGGTACCCCGCAGGCAGCTGATGCCGAGAAGCAAGGAAACCTCGATTAGGAAAAAGATGTAGCGACAGAAGTATTCTGCCCGCAACCAATGGAGAAGCATAGCCTTCATGAATCAGGATAATTGAGGAATACATGCGTGAAATGATGTGGTTGCGAAGACCGGAGATAGTGCCAAGCAACTGGTATCTGAGTATAACTCATGGGTGGTGGGCTTGGAGGGATGGCTAACAAGACAAGTACTGCACGATTCGACTAGGCGTAATCAACCGCTATTTGAGTGATAGCTTCTCCACTGTAGCTCCTCCACACCATGTCCGGATGATCACGCATCTCATGCCCAGTGTGGAAGCTGCATCCAGTCCGAAATCGTCTGTCACCGCTTTCTGAGATAGTCCAGGCCAATGAGTAGCGTATCGCCAGATATAGACTGCGTCGCGACACGACACCCCCACTGCGTCTCTCCCACACTGCCACGCTGCAGGCCCGCTCATTTGGCTAGCATTGACTGAACAGGACACGGCCCAGCTGTTCGCCACGGAGCTCTGACAGCGGCTGTCGATGACTTTCCACACACACTGGAGCTTCCTATAATAGCGAGGTCCTCTCCCGTTGGGTGGATCGTTGCTGTGCGGCCGCGTTGATGCCTCCACTGACTCGCTGCAGACCGGCAGACCGGCAGACTTTACAGAGTCGCCTGTAAAATACAAATCCATTGGATGCACTGACAGCCTCTGCGACCGGGGGTGGAGACCATCTCGAGCTCAATTTGAGCTATGGGGGTGTATTGTTCAATGTACCTTCGTGCCTAGCTCCAACAGCTGCAGGATGGGACATTGTAGCGAAAGAAACACGTAAGATCGGCACTACAAAAGACGGCATTGCAGATCGATGGCTGCATGGGGCGGAAGCAGATGAATAGAGGGGATCCATGATAAAGTCGCGCGGGAGAGAACGAGCACATCGGTCTGATTCCAGTGCTCATGAAGGTTCAGGTACAACAAGGCGACGCTAATATGCCGTGAGCCGCAGCTCGTCCCGCGATCCAACGTGCCGGAACCAACCAGCAAATAGCGCTGAACAAGTCGCAGTGGCGGGCCATCGGTTGGTGTTCCATGTGTTGATGCAATCCTATCTCATGCACGTTGCAGAGGTCCCAAGTAGGCCATCGATGTATTGTGTGTGCTATCTAGACTTTCTATGGTTATATTGGAAGGGTTGCCAGTAGCCCACTTTTCATTTAGTACACGACATATGCACCAGCGTCAATAGCTGGCCTTTGTGTATACCAAATGTGCCTACGAGTCAGCAACGAACTCCTAGTCCTATTCTCGCAGTCATGTGGCCAGCTTTGGCCGAAACTGTGGGGGCGGAAGTTGAGTTCGATGTGCTTAATGACGCCCGTGCCGAGCTGTAAATGGCTTGGGCTTGATTTTCAGTTACAGAGATGCAAGTGAAAGGGACAAGCAAAACATACGCAGCGGCATTAGGTTCAGGTCCGAGTCAAGGTTTGATTTCCTAATCCGGCCATTCCCCAAAACCACTAAGAGTAACCCTCTAACCCCAATCACCTACTGCAAGCCACTGTAATGGTCAATTTACGCGCTGTTGGCATCGAAGTATCCGCGAATCGAGGACCCTTACGGCGGATGTGTATTTGTGGGCAGCTGTCCGCTATGAGACGTATGGAACACATGGAGTGATCTACTTCAGCGATACACAATCTTAAGCATCTTGAACATGACCTCTTTAACTGAAGCTACTACGTCCATACCCGTGGTTGCGGTGCTCCAATGCTCCTGTCCGTAGCTAAGCAACAGAGGTTTGCGCGTTGGATGTGTGACGCGAATACCACTACATCCGGAGATTCCAAACTGGCCGTGCAATACCCAGGCTTGAACCAACGTGTCCATCTCCCCCGTCCTCTTCAAGCAGCGCCCTGCTTCTTAACCATGGCTTCAATGAGTTTATCATGAATAACTTGAAAGTTCTCTTCAACCTGGCTTTTGACCAGTCCCATCAACATGCGATTACAGCTGACACAAACCTCCTGGACCAACTCACAACCGCCATCCTTGCGTTCCCGCGCAAACCAAAACGTCTCCATCACGACGCCCATAGGACTCTTAACCCTGGTCCACAACCCCTCCCCATAATTGACCAACTCTTCCCGACTCACCACCTCGCTGCTCCACACAGGGTTCGGCACATGATCCAGCATCTCGTACACCCTTACCGGGGGCGTGCCCACGATGGGGTCTACGGCGGCGGGGATCTTGTACTCTGCGCGGGCCTTGGCGACGTCGGTGGCTACCGCCGGGGCCAGGCTGGTGTACTTCACAACGTGGGGGTCCGTGTTGAGGAAGATGTCGTGGTCGTGCAGGATGGCAATGGCGGTCGCTTTGCTTACAGGGAGCGGAATGCCCGTCGTTTTGGTCAAGTTGGCAGTTGAGATGAGGACTGTGTGTTGTATATGGCGGCCGTCAGCAGCTGTGGCGCTTTAAATACACCTGGCAGGACCCTTCCTGTTCGACGCCAGATTGCTCTAGGGAGATGAGGAGGCGGGGCAAAAGGCGGTAACCTACACGACATAATTGCGGGCAAATGGGTTTCTACAGAGTTAGGAATATACGGTCGAGTGCAGTATTTATTGGATAAGTGGTGTGGATGATGGCGACGACTGAAGCTTAAATCCTGCGCCGGGCCATCCCAGATGAGACGACTTGCGTTTCATCAACATGTGTTGGTTCCTGCGTCTCTCGTGCGTATTGCACACGTTCTCAGTGGTCTTCCGCAAGGCCTTCCTAGAATGGTCCTGCTATACATGCATGTTCATCTTCGCCGATCCTACTGCATCGGTCAGGGCTTTGCAGCATGTGCTTGCAGGATTTACTCGAGAGTATTTGGCGGTGTCGCACTGCAAAAGCGGCATCCAGTCCCTGATGTCGAGTGGACGTATCTTAGGTCAATGACTTTAGTCAAAATATTCATACATTGCTGACCAAGAACATTTAAATCTGGGGTGTAATTTTGTACCATCATCAATTCGGGGGTTGGGTATCAATGCCGTCCCATGCTAGTGCTACATACAATCAGCCTCCCTCGATGCTTGGTTTATACCACCCATTACAACAGTGCTCAGTCCAGAATCACTACGTTTCCAGACTGCTGCTGCTGTTGCGGCGGTCGAGGCCTATTCGGCCTCTGCATGACCTGCGGCCTTTGCTTCAGTGATCCCTTCGCCATCGACGGCGAAAATTGCACAGCCATTGATTGAACAGCCGCATCTATAGCCTTCAGCAAAGCCCCGATACGATCATCAGCTTCGCATGTCGCACTCGTCATAAAGCTTTGCCACTCTCGATCCTTTGCCTCGTAAACACTGGTGAGAACTGACTTGAACGCATCGTCTGGTTCGCTGCCGTCCCCACCCACTTCTTGTCGTTGGACAAACCACCAGTATTGACCCCGGCGCTCCTTGAGTCTCAGCTGTAAGCTCAATCGCCGCGACTCCGTGTTCGGCCCGGACATAGTGTATCGCATGTCGAACCAGTCCAGAGCTATTGGGAACACCTCGATTTGTCCTTGGTTATTCATTTCTAGTTCCGTCCATGCTTCCTCGATGACACGCAATGCTTTCAAGACTGGAAGCGTAAACGCAAGGTACTGAGGCACTTTGGCAAAGCCCAGACCGGAGTTGAGTAGCTTATTCAGTAGATCGAGACACCGAAGATGAGGATTACCCTTCTCCAGATGCATCCTGATGACGTCGTTCGAAAGATCCAAGGTTGCCTTCCACCGATCAAGGTTCGCTTCCACCTTGGATCCATCCTTGCGGCCGATTGCATCACTATATGTGAAGACGATTTTGTTCAACGTGATCGTCTCGCATTTGATATCAGTGTTGCTGCGACCAATCGCGTCCACACAATCGACAAGTCTTTCGATCGCATGCAAGCGCAGCGACAGTGGGTTCAAGATGGTGCTACCGAGTTCTGCTTCCAGGCGAAGGGCAAAAACGCCCAGGACGGGGTTGTACGCCACGTCGCGTTCGACATTGCCCTTCTTCAGCAAACTGAATTTGGTGCGGTCGGCCACCTGGAAACGCGCGTCTACTACGGCGACAAGACGATCTGGGCTGGAAACTTGGCCAGTTGTAGCGTTCGGCGCAGATATTGCTTTGTGGGCTCTGGATGGTTTCTGGATGCCTTTGAACACGACCAACACCAAGTCGGTGGCCCAGGACGCGCTTCGTTTAGTTCCGCCTGGCTGCATCGACTTGAGCACGTCGGTAAACTTGACGAGCAGTCCCGGGCATTTGAGCCCGCGACTCCCGGAGCGTTTGGCCATGTCGACGTTGAAGTACTTAATGTGCCTGTCATGCATGGCTTTCTCGCTAATAACTTGCGACATCATTGCGGCACTAAAGATATTGAGATTTGAGAAGAACCTGTCGGTAAGATCTGGTAGATTCATATTCAGAGGTATGTGGGCACTTGTCGATATCCGTGGACCGGTGCGGCTCTCCGTACTACCATAATGGGGTCAGCGATGTTCAGCGGTAGTTCTCCAGAGCAGCAGCAACTTACACTTCGACCAACCACCATTTGTCCCCGTTCAGACTCAGACTCAGCATCGTATACCATTGCGAAGGCCAGCCATCCTTCTTGAGAAAGATGTACTGGAAAGGCTCTCTGGTTTTAAGCAGCTGCTTGATATCGTCTGGTTTGATTGGGGCTTTGGGGATGGTCCAGCCCAGGCTTTTCCCACGACGACGCACCTCGTCCAACATGCATTCGCACCTCAACTTTTCTAGAAAACTGTGTGCGTCCTCCGATGGGTCGTTCACTCTCGTGTTTAGCTGTTTCTCTGCACGCAGCACGGGATTGGTCTGCGGGGTCATCGAGAAGAGCCCATTGATTGGGGAAACCCGAACATGAACGGAATCCTCATGGCCAAGCTGCATCTTCAACGACGATTCCATGGGATTGTCCGGGAATGTCTGCAGACTCAAAGCAGCCTCCCGTCTGACGAATCGGCCCTTAACCTGAAGTTTGTCATGAATGGTTGAGAGCATGCACTCAACGTGCCTTCCAATAACTCTCTGCAGTAGTTTTTCTGTGGAGATGTTGGCGTCGTCAAGAGCAATGGTGGCATCTTTTACTTCTTTGTTGTCCTTAAACCACCGTAGGAACAGATGGCTGGTGGTTTTGGGATCCGCAGCAGCAGCGCCGGGCTTCTTGCTGCTATGAACCCCCACGATAATCCAACTCTTGGGACCTTCGGCAGGGAAGCGGCTGGTCCAGTACTGTATCGACATGGCTCTGTTGAGTCGTTCCACCTTGAGCGTATCCACCCAGCGGCCTCGTGCGAGCTCAAACGCTTGTCGGACGAATTCGGTGATCTTGTGGGTCAATACGAATTCGTGGAGGAACTTGTAACATCCTTGCAGGCCATCTTTCTCAAGAATCTCATTCACCCGCGCCTCAAGATACATTCGCAAGGTATCCGTCAGCTCCGAAGGCGCCGGGGTAAACAGAAACCGAAAGTCGATAAACCAGAACTGCTTTTCGAAATCCTCATCAGCTATGGTGAGATCAACTTCGAATTCCCCGTCGACTCTGAAGGTGACTCGTCCCGAGTCTATCTTGTAGTCGCGGAAGTGATACGGGATCTTTTCATGCTCCTCCAAATTGAGACGCATGGAGAGCAGGGTATTCAGCTCCTCGACCCATTCCATCTGTTCCTTTGCGGACAGCGGAGGCGGTTCGATGTAGTGCAAGTCGGGCATCCATGGCGCGTCGCCTGTCGAGAGGAGTTGGAGGGCGGTTTGAAGATCGGGATTTGGCAATCGGGAGAAGGTGAGATCTCGCTTTACGGCGATCAAGTAGGCAATGCTTTCATCGTAGCTTACTCGTTGCATCGTAATGTGGTGCATCAAGTCAATCAGTTTGCTGACAATCGGCGCCTTCCTGCTCCAGGCCGATATGACCAAAGCCTTTGTCCATTTTGCATGTGTATCCTGGACGAAATTGAGCAACTCGAGCTTCTTGTTCTTGTTCGCTTCGGACGTGTCGTCGGGGAGGCTGCCAGGATGTCCTGAATTCCCATTCACAGCAGCTGCGGGCAGCGGGATCTTAGCCAGCCTCAAGATTTTCCCCTGTAGCTCATTATGGGTCTTCTGCGCCAGTCGCGAAAGCAACAATCCCAACGGTACGAATCCTTCCGTGATGTGCTGTATCTCGTCCGGTAGATCGTTCATGCGCGGAGCGCTGCCGATGCCGCTGTCGCCACCATTTAAAGCCTCTTGCCCGTTCACTTGCGAGGCGAAGCTGGCGTTTCCATTGATCGCTCCATTTGTATCTCGGTCGTGGTTCGTAGACAGGCCATTCTGAACACCGTTTTCCATTGTGACACCGGGCATGGTCAGCCGCTAGACCCCCTTCCGCCGCTCGGCGCGCAGCTCAAGGATTGATTGCCAGTGGGGGAGTTGGTTTGCGACGCAAGCAGTTGTGAATACCGAGACGATAAGGCATGTGAGGTTGTGTTCTGCTGGGAGGAGTTCAAGGTTTCGTTTGACGCGACTCGTTTAGGAAGTGGCTGGTCGCAACTTCGATTAGACTTTGGCGGGAGGATTTATGTTTGTAGATATATTTTGGGCGGAAATCGCCCAACTACGGCAACCACGCAATTGTGTAGAAGCCTTCGCAGGATGAGGTAAATCACGGTAACATGTGGTGGGGAGTGTCGGGCGCTTTGGTCATGAGACGCGATGCCGGAAAATTGTACATAGAATGCGAAGGAAAGTGCAGGTGAAGGCAACGAGCGGCAAAGACCAGGATGAGACCAGCGGCGGCCCCCGGGGACCGTACAGTAACCACAATGGAAGGTTGCACGGCTCACTTCCTTGAATGTTGTGCCTGCCCAAGCTTAATACAACGGCCCCCACTTTGTGTCTTGATCACATGTGGCTGAGCTTTCCACCAGCCACTACCTGCAAGCCTTGCATATTGGACTTGGACCAATTGAAGCATTCAAAGGTGAATAGCATACCCATTTGGGAGAATCAGGTTCTGCCGGGTTACAACACTGCGATGCCACAGCCATCCACACTATTGCACATTTTATATACCTTTTGTTTCGTTATCCACTTGCCAACGCTAGTTCCAAGTCGAGACTTGACTCAAAGGTCTGTGGAAGTTCAATGTTCAATGTTCAATCTGACTTGATGTGGGTGGAGTTTGACGTCGATTATTACTTACTGTAAGTTCTGGAACCTTTCCAAGGCTTCTTCTGTACGGCCTCCTTCAGATAATGACTGACACGTTACTTCTCTAATTCCATGAAACCATGTTAATTATTCGTGCGATAGGTAATGCTTGCTCACATTGTCAACGAGATAGACTAGGGCCGTATTACCCTGTGCGAACACTCAGGTACATTTAGTTTGCAGGCTTTCAAGGCATGAGATATCTTCTGTAAGCCTGTGGAGGCATATCTGTTCTTTCTTGAGACTCCGGTCCAAATATGGAATAAACTCTTCAGGCCAATGGCAAAAGCAGGTGAGGCAACTGGGTATGCCTCACCCCTTGTGCCCACTACTGATGTAATTTAAAAACACTGGGGTAAACCCAGTTAGACAGATACCTTGTTCATAGCCTGCGAGTTTCGAAGTTTCGTCCCTTAGTGTTGAGACCTCAGACGACAGAAGACATCACTACCCCACAATGCCCCTTTCAATGTCTGTATGCACTATATTGCGATGGCAGGACTTCCGGCAGTTGGTCTCCTATGATATGAATATCACCCGAAGTAAAATGTGGAAAATGCTGTTATACCGCACCTATCGAGCAGTGGATATGGAGGAAGTGACGTGAGACACAAGCTATGGAGAGAGTGATCTTCAAAAGTACTGTATCGTCCAATTTTACATCAGTGCTGGTTCCATAACGCCGACTTCCCATGTAGAAGCAGTGCAAGCTGGTAATATTTTATCTGGTTGCAAAGAGATCGTCCGAATTTCTTGTGATTCGTAATCTTGTGTAAATGTTGGTCACAACGAAAGTCATGGGCATTTTTACTTGTTGACTATGATCTCCAAGAACTTTGCTCGAGACTTCGCTCGTGCCACCCATGAGTCTGAACACTTGCAGAATTTAAATGACCGATGATGCTAGGTGAAAAGAACGATATTTATACATTGCTAGCATCAAGGTGGATCACGTATAGAAAGAACCACTACTTTAACAAACAATAACTCTATCAATTCTAGGGATATAAAGTCGTCAAATATGTTATTTCGTAAATAATTGTTAATCGTCAAGTGATGCAGGCACTTGCCCTGTCAACCAGATCCAGTAGGAAACTTGTTTCTCACCTTCCGGTTCTGATTCCTCCATAACCGTAGCTTATCTCTTTGCTTGGGGGGCAGGAATTTGCTCATTGTCAGCCAAGTTTTCGTCTAAAGCTAAAATTTCCATGAATTCCATGAGAATCTCGGGTAAGAATTTGGTACCTTCCCACGCTTCTTAGGCTTTACTCGCTCTAATTCGGCCTGATGTCTCTCGTTCGCTGGTCATAGCATTACTCCCTCGGTTTCTTTAGCCTCGAAAGACTTGGCAATCTTTCGAAACCGAAGTCTCGTAGCTGGGGTGGAGCTGTTAGCCATGTCTATAATTTGGCGGCTAGTCCTTGGCGTAGAGGGAAGCAGCGGAGCTTCATTTGATCCAGAAGTTTTGGTTTTGGGGTAAGACGAGGCTTGTCTTCCTGTATTTTGGGGTGCTGCATAGCCTTAGCTCATGAGATTGGTCAACTACCGGTATTACACCATCCTGTCTTGATATTCTTCACCGTGAAGCCCGGAAGGAGGGCTCAATCGTAATACCAACGAAGTTAATCTTATCCATAGGAGAGAAATCATCTAAACGGGCTAGGTTTCCAATAATCTGTTGAACTCCTCGATAAACCATCGGGCTTGGAGTTCATTTTACTTGAAAATAATCCTCGGATTTGGAACTTTGCCGTCTACCGTACTAGTCTCTAACAAGGAAGACCATTCGTGCACGACCTTGGTGTGACGTTAGGAATACCTCCAGAATCTCAGAACAGACAAGAACAAGTATATCCAGCCATTTATAGCATAGCTAGGATTTTATAAGCATAAATAATTAATAGGGCGCTTACCAAAACTATCTATTATGCCACCCTTACCGAAATTTGCCTTAATCCAGCTGTAATCGTCATGATAGGTGACCCTCGGTCAGCCAGATAGCTAGCCAACTCAAGCTTCCCCAATACAATATTTCACACCCCATATGCTCACGCATCGCCTCACGAATGTCGAAGTATTCGTTCACAGTCATTAGGGTAAATCCGTTAAAGCGAGCAGATTCTTGTCTTCACCCATACTAGTGTGAATTTCAGGTTGACTCCTACTAAGACACCCGACCCAGCGCTTGTTTGCTGGCAGGTTATCTCCTTTCTCTTTACATAAGGATTCTGCGATAGCAGTGACGTTGATATGCACAGAGTCGTATTTTACGGACTCTCGGCGGATAATCCATTGATTCATATGAGCCTCCTAGGTGTCTGAGAGCCGTTGGAATGTCGCTGCGGCCTCCTTATACGAGGCAGCTTTGCCATTCATGTGGTCTGAGAGCGTTTGGTGGCGGGTGGCATGTATTTGGGCTGCTTTTAGTACCGAGAGGGCATTATCCGAGACTTCAATGCATCGGCGATCTTATCACCATATGAAGGTCCCAAGTAGATGCCTTGTACAAGGGGAAGAAAGGGGTTTAGCAACTTTAGCCATAGTCACCGTCAGGGCATAATTCACATCGCCTAGCACAAGAAATCATGCTGCGCGGGATAGTTGGAACCTTGAGAAAAGCACATGTTGTTATTCAGCCAATTATCTTTAGAATGAGGTGTTCAGCATGTTAATAACAATGAATATAGTAAAGATCTGTATAAGTGAAACTGCTGATATTTGTGTGTCAGATTCTTAGTGCTGGCCAGAAAGGGAGTCCTCCATGGTTAGTGCTTTATAGATGGCTACAGTTGACAGTACCAAACTTCGCATGCGAAGGAGAATCTGTTGAGACTCCAATTTTTGCTCAGTACGTGTTGTGCATTCGGCCTCGAGGCTCGACGCATGTAATGTTTCGGTTAAACAACTCTTGAAGCATCTTAGGCTAAAGAACCCCAGTGTAGGCATCCAAGCACTTCCAAAACGGAAGCAGAGAGCTCTGCTTTCCGCAGGAACTGCCGACTATAGGGTTGCTGATGTGTTTCGCCTCACCTCTAAGCCTATGCGAATTCTACCACAATGAACGCAGCGGCATTCATCTGCTTCATCTTTTCCCTCGCAGGATCTCACTGATATCCGCATCCCCACAACTTCAAGTCCACCTCATTGATTATCTCTGAGAAGCAATCCGTCAAGCACCCACGCCCACCGCCGTCCTCACCGCCATCCCCACCGCCTGAAACTCAGCAGCCGTCACCACCGTCACCAACACTAACTAACGGCGGCAACGAAGGCGTCTGGGAAGTGTTAGAAATAGACTAAGTGAGTGACAGCTTGGTGAATCGATTATACAAACGGGACGATCTATGTTTAAATAGACTGCAAATCCGACCCTAAGGACCAAATTGTTATGTCATCACCGGAGCAGAGCATCACGATCGCCAGCGACGCGCTATCGCTGAGGAACCGGAGGGCCCTTCGATGCAGATACCGAAAGGGGGCAAGTATTTCGGCCTGAACCGACTGGAGGCGTCTACGCTGTGCCAGATCAGGACGGAAAAATTAGGACTAGCAGCCTTCTTATTCAAGACAGGGGCTTTTGGCGTGTACTCGCCGCTATGCCGCTGTGGCGACGCCCCTGAGACGGCAGAGCACGTAATCCTCTTTTGCGGGCTGTTGGAAGGACCGAGGGAACGATTACGGGCCGCTATCGCACCACGGCCACTATACTCTCGCAGAGACCTCGCAACGGCAACAGGAGAACCAGTAGTTAGTGGGACTATTGTAAGGTGGCTGCTAGGGACGGGTCGGACAGCTTCAAGGCCCAGATAGCATCGATCTTCTCAGGGGGGACTTTGTTGGTAGGTTGAGAACCAACGTAGTATGGTAGTGAACGCAACGCAGTCGCCAATAGGGCGAACCGACGACGCAGCGTATGTATTTAGTCCAGCCATTAGGGCACGGTTTGACATACGGGAGTACTAGTAGAGGTATCGGGGGCTTCGAGCCTACGGCGTATTTAATAATAATGTTATGTCATGAACATACCGGTTGTCCAATAGGTCACTTCGACAAACCTAACTTGTTGAGGCCCTTTTGCGCCGATTGCGAAAGTTTGGCCCCACAATTATAACCTCGACGGGCAGTGGACGAAACGGTACAAACCTTCATAAATTGCACAGCTACGAGTCAGTCGGGGTTTCCCGGTCCCTTGCACCACAGCATCACGGGTATGCCCAAAGATTGCACCAAGGCTAGACTAGCCGGGAAGACCACCGATGTTCCGGGAAGATGACTCCCGAGCGGCAGATATTTCGAGGGCTTGTTGTTGAACACCCCTGAGGGAGGGTCGTCATCGGCTCCGGTTTTCTTGTGTGCTTGTCATGATAGGTAGCTGTCCGTAAATGAATTGGCTGCAGAGGGTCGTGTGTGGGATACTGCGAGCCCGGGAAGTGGCACGATTGTTAATCGAGTTTGTTGAAGGGCACTCTACTGTGTTCAGATGTGGCATTGCCAGGAGCTTCAAATTGAGAAGTGAGGCTAGGTAGAATGGGAATACTAATATCTAGGATAGCGGCAGATGGATCGTTGAAGTCTCGTACATGTCAAATATGTCAGGAAAGTCTTGGTCGAGCCTAGGGAAATTAATTGAGAATTAGCACGATCGATTGATCTGTAACGGTGGTAGGGTTGCCAGGATCGACTCCAGTTTATAGCGGTACCAGGAATAAACTAATTACTCCAAGTCGAGCTTCACTATTAATCACCAGAACGTGACCTAATTCTAACCAGTTGCTATCTATATAGAAAGCTCAACTTAGCCACAAGAGAGTGCATGATAGGTGGAGTGGCGGACTAGACCTGAGAAGTTTAGTTTCCACTGGGAAGATCAAGGTAAGAAAACCTCGTATACCAGCTGTTCAACGTCGGGAATCGAGTCATTGGAGATGTGACTTACCATCCTCATCTGCGGTCAGGCTACATGTCCTCTGAGTCTTGTCCGATGTTTATCGGTGCACATCCACGTGATATACTACTCATCCGAGAATCCTCGATGACAGCCACTGCAGCGCGATTTCGGCGAGGGCGGGCGTGCCTGGGCGTGATGACTTATGTAGCAACGCGGCTTGGCATTCAGCCTGGGATGTAGGCCTAGAACAGCTCTCCCGCAACGATTAGACAACTCAATTACTGTTGGGGCCCACAGAGAGATAGATGCAGTGTTTTGCGGATGGGAAATCCGGGCTCATGCTAGTGGGTTGGATCCCAGTCGTGGTGACTATGCACAAACCACCTGACAATGATTTCGAGTTGAAGGCCCCAGCGTCGGAATCTGCAAGACGACCCTATGACGTGTCTGCTGAAGCGGTGTGAACCTTCACGGGACGATTGGACGGGTAGAAAAGTATAGCTGTCTTTAGAGGACAAGCGCAACCGTTGACTTAGAGTTTGACACTAGCAAGCCGCTTAATGCAGGGGTACCCTGAAAGGCCCCAGGGCCCCTGAAGAATCTGTGTACCGGCGCTTGTCCTGTTCTGTTGATGCAGAATGTGGGGACGTGATGGCGTTCTCTACGTCTAGGTTTTATAAATTGCGCGCCATCTTGTTAAGAGCTGGCCCTGTTTACGGGTTATACATAGAAGTTGTTCTTTGCTCCAGTTTAGTCAATGTTTGCCACTCTGCGGACGCTGCGTGGCGACGGAGAAGTTGTTTGCATTTCCACAGCACATCAACCGCCGCGCCCCGGGCAAAACCCGAACCAGTTTGCTTGTGATGGATGTAGGGCGAAAAAGGTGAGAAATCTAGTCCTCCATGCCTTTGCCTTTGCGCAGGCCAGAACTAAGACATATCTGGCCAACTCTAGTTGAAATGCACCGGCCACAGATTTGGCTGTCAACGCTGTCGCGACAGAAACCTTGTTTGCACGTACTCCAGTACTTCATCGCCCAAGCGAGCCAAGTCTACCAGATCGGTAGCATCTTCTAGCACCGTCAGTACAAACCACCAACCTCGTCGACCAAGGTTCGATGGCTCTGTGAAAGGGCTGAAAACCCCTACGGAAGACCCTCCTATGGACGTTCTGTGGCAATCCCCTAATTCAATGACCAACCCCTCTCAATCGGAAACGCCTTCCTCTATATTCAGGACGCCACAGCATCAGGAAGGCCTCCACAACTCAGTTCCGCACCTCGCGCCTCGGAGCCCACCAGAGTTGAGTCCGTCGGCTGGTGCTGGTCACGCGTTAACTGAAGAGCGCCTGTCCGCATTCCTGGAATTGCCTTTGCTGAATCACTTGAGACCAAGCTCCGAAGACTTTAACATCGAGGAGCTGCTTGACGCAAGTATGTCCCTACCAGAAGAGTGTCCTGTGGGCTTGGCATCAGAAAGCGACTTGGCCTCAAACACTTTATCGCGTGACAAATCCGCCTTCAGCGCTTCGGCGCCAGATATCATTCCGTGGGGGACTACGCCGCCAAGGGGGAAACGGGGAGCGAGTTTTGATTCGCTTGATTGGTATCCAGAGAAGAGAAGGCTCCGTTGCAGCATGCCGCCGGGGAACACGAGCCCTCCCGCAGTCTTTTTGCCGGCGCTGGCCAGTGTCGATTCCCCCGCGGCTGGTTTCGCCACAACAAACTACGACGCCGGACCGTCGCAAAAAGCTCCCACCGCCAGCGACAGCAGGGTTTTCTATCCTACAATTTCAGGTGTATCGCGCTGTCGATGCATGGGAATCATTCTTGGCATACTGGAAAAGGTTCAGAGCCAGGCCAAAATCAAGAGCCTCGGATTAGCAGAGCAAGCTTTGTACTTGCTGAAGATATCCATCCGGCAGTGCCAGGCCCTTGCGCAGTGTCGGTCCTGCAAGAGCCCCGCCAGACTCATGACTTTCTCCGTCTTGCTTATAGAAAAGATAGTTGGAATTTTGGAAGACATTGCATCAGTTTGGGAGGCCCACGCTGGGACAGACGCATTGGAAAGGGGAGAGTCGCTGCAACACACCCAAGCCGGGGAGGCCTTTGGCAGTATTCCCGCCTTGCTCGGAGAATACCCAGTAGATACGCCTCAGGAGCGTTTCGATCTATTTGGGTTCCTGATCCTCCTACAAGTCAGGAATTTGGGTATCTATTACGTGCACCTCAGGTCACAAACCGAAAGGGAGAGGTGGGAAACACATCATAGTGCGTTGAACCCAGTTGCTTTGAGAATCCAAGAACTGCAAGATGCCTTCTGTGGCATAACTATGGGACCATTTGCTTAGATACAGGATTAGACTTATAGTAAGGATTCAGTGTCCTCGGTGAATCTTATCTCAGTTGCAACAGTACATAACAACCCAGGCTAGAAGGATACTCCACATATTTGGAGCATGGGACATGCACAATTACGACGTGGGGCTGGGAGCTGCGGTATGTACCCCTGAGCCCAGACATGACTAGAACTGGAGGCAGTGGATATTGAATGATTCCTCTGCTATTGATTGGCTTCCATGAACCCCAGTAAAACGCAATACCACAGGAAATACACCTCTACCAGTTCTTTGAACGTTAGTGACTGTATTTGCCCTGCCCATATTTGGTTAAGCGTGGTGGACGTACGGCACCAACATCCAGAGGGCTAGTAGAGGTGTGAAATACTACCATGCGCGTCACCCATATGTTGCGCTAGCTATTCAATTCATCACGTGAACACTGTACAATAAAAATCCCAAACTCTGAGAGTGATCCAAATCAGTTCACATTTCCCTCGGTCACACTGTCACGATGACACTCAAAGCCGCTCAACAATGTCACCTCCTCGACTCGGGGCAAAGTCTCGTGTCCTCTGAGGACACTCGGGCAAGCCAGACAGTTTAGTGGTCCTCGACATGTAAAAACCACCATCAACTACTACAACAAACCGGCCGACGGCACCGAGCACGCTCCTAGCATCGCGGGCAAGAGAAGCACATTCAACTAGCCGTCAGTAGACCTCGACGTAGTCGTGACGGACATCACGGGAAGCGAAGGGGACTACACATTGAACAGTCACGGCTTCCAGCTCTGCGAGCACACAAGCCAAGAGAAAGAATTTGTTGATGACAAGCGCATCATCGAGGTCTATTATCCTGAAATTGAACAATTACTCTACGAAGTGTAAATATTAACTCCTCCCGTCAAAAACCCGACGCTAAATTTTGAGAACCGCTGAATAACAAGTTCACCTCGGTAAAGCACCGGTGCCTCCAGAATCCTCCTCTTCGACCACACAATCCGGCGGCCAAACCCCACAGCTGCCAGCTCAGACGACGAGCGTCGCCCCGTCAAGCGTGCGCACATCGACCAGTCCGAACAGGGGCCCATCAACCAGGTCATGCGTCACCTAGGCGAAGACGCCCCGCGACTGCTACAGTCTCGTTTCCAAATCATCAACGTGTGGCGGCCGATCAAGACCATTTACCGAGACCCTTTGGCAGTCAGCGACTCGCACTCGGTGCCCGACGAGGACATCTTGCCCGTCAAGCTGGTGTATTCTGATTGGGTCGGGGAGCCGTGCACCATCTTGCCTAACACGAAGCACCGCTGGTATTACAAGTTTGCGCAGACGCCCCAGATGGTCATGATGATTAAGCGCTATGATTGGAAAAAGGACGGACGGGCTAGGAGGGTGCCGCACGCGGCGTTTACGGATCCGGAAATGGCGGGGAGAGGACCTAGGGAGAGCATTGAAGTGAGGGCGCTTGTTTCTCATGAAGATGACACCATTCAGTTTTGATGTTAGTTGGGCTTGAACCAACCTCGACGTTCTCTAACAAAATGGCATATCATGTAATGACTAAGCCGTGTTGTTGATGTCCGGTCCACTTTGCCTTGCCAGTTCTATCTTTCTTGGCGCATGACTTACAACTCTCGGCGCATTGCCCTTTTGGGACTATACAACCCGCCGCGGATATACCCACGCCGTCAGCTTGGACAACCCGAAACTTGGTTTTACCCGCTGCAAAGGACATGTTTTTTCAGTTTGCTAATGCTTCTTACCAAGTTGTAGCAATCACCCACCTACCATGTCTACTATCGACGTATTCCCCGTGCCAAGAGTTCACGGAACAGATGCCACGTACCAACGAATAGGGGCCCTGATATTCTTTTGTGCAAGTTCTCCCCATTCTGAGCCCAATCGAAGCCCGAAGATACTAATGATAGTGTGAAGGGTGTTTTCTATGTCGCGGTGTACCTGATCTTCAACGTCTTCTTCCATCCCTTGGCAGGATTTCCAGGACCGCTACTTGCGCGCTCCACACTAGTAAGTGGGGATTGTGATACCAAGGGCACTCCTGTCTACAGTGCGTTCACAAACTAACTTTGTGCGAGTTATGGAGAATTTATCATTCCCTCAGTGGTCGGTTCCATCTCGCAATCCAGGAGCAGCACAAGCGCCTGGGTAGGTTTTCCGCTCACAGAAGCATCAAAAAGATACATGTTAACGACGTAGCATAGGCCCTGTTGTCAGAATTTCTCCAAATGAATTATCATTTGCATCGGTTCAGTCCTGGAAGGATATCTATGGACATGCCACGGCAGGAAAGCAAACGATGATCAAGAGCGAGTTCTACGACATGTACGGCTCGGGCTTTGACTCTCTCTGCGTCGGGAGTGAGAGAGACCCAAGAAGACATACTCAAATGAAGAGATCTCTGTCTGCAGCCTTCTCAACCAAGGCATTAGCTCAGCAAGAGAGCATCGTTCAAAAATGCGTCGATGGGTTCATCCAGCGTATCGGAACAGATGGGAATTCTGATAATGGGCTGAACATGACCAAGTGGTATGAGATGATCGCATTTGATATTCTGGGCGAAATGGCATTTGGAGAAAGCTTTCATTGTATTAAGTCTGGTAAGTTCCCCCATGGATAGCGTATGATTGGTGGTGGGTTTTGTCACTCACCATCATTCAAGGAAAGCCTCACTTTTGGTCAGACATGGTTGTCGAGCACCTGTTCTTTATCACCGTTCTGGATAACTTGCGCCGTTATCCAATATTGGTGGCCATTGGCAAGAAGCTTCTGCCTCGCTTGACGGTTCAAGTTCGTGATCGGCATTCCGGGTTTAGTCGAGAGAAGGTGGCCAGGTAGGTAGAGTTGCCAGTTGGACTTGATTACGACCACATCACAAAACATGAAAAAGCTATCTAACCTATCCTGCAGGCGGATCAAGTCCGAATCATCACGGCATGACTTCTTGACAAACATAGCAGAGAAGGTCAAAGCTGGTGAAGTCTCCCAGGAAGAGATGACGGCCCACGCTTCAACTCTTGTGTATGTGCCTTGCAACTGCTTTCAAGAAAGCCCAATCCGATTGCTATGCTAACATTCATTGAACCGTTAGAATCGCTGGCGGAGAAACCGTCGCGACCTTTTTGGCGGCCACGACATACTTTCTTCTGAAAAACCCTGATGCATATCGCAAGCTCAGGGACGAGATCCGCACCCGCTACGATTCATTAGACCAAATCACGGCCATGACAGCACAGAGACTGCCCTACTTGCAAGCGGTCATATCGGAGGGCTTGAGGATATACCCGCCAGGCTCGCAAGGCTTTCCTCGAGTTTGCCCGGGCGACATGATAGATGGACATTGGGTTCCCAAGGGGGTAAAGCTAACCACGGTTTTTATTCATGTGAAGAAAATTCTGCCCAACACTGCTAACTTTGCAAGTACAGACTGAGGTGTATACGAGCGCCTGGACGGTCACGCATGACGAGGCAAACTTTCACGATCCATACGAGTTCAAGCCCGAAAGGTGGCTGGAACCGGAATGCCTGGACCGGTTTGAAGCAAGCCAGCCGTTTTCTCTTGGACCTCGAGGTTGTCTTGGAAAGAAGTGAGTAGTTCTAGTCTCAACGGGCTGTCGGCGTGATCTATAATATCAAAGACTAACCATCGCGTGTTTACGATAATTGCAGCTTTGCTTATGTTGAGATCAATTTGATTTTAGCTAAGATGCATTTCGCATATGATTTGGAACTGGTAAGCGATACGTTTGACTGGCTCGCACAGAGCCGTTTGCATGTAATGTGGTGGAAACCGGCCTTACAAATCAGGGTCAAGCGGGTCATGCACTGACTGATACGTGGAATCATCACCTGTGCCACTGTGAGAAGCTATATGCAATATCATCAATGCTCTGAAGCTCAGTTATTCGATCGGATTAATGACGTCTGCGAGTTGTTATGTTTACATCCTCGGCTAGTCAACATGTAATCAATCAGGTGTAAAGCGGAATGTGGTGCTTCCGAAAGGGGCAGTTCTCCGAAACTCGGTCGTTTCTTTTTTTTGTTTGTGGGGGGAGGCCTACTCGAATAGGAGCATTACCGAATCTATTTACCGAGTTCGATTGGAAGAGCCCCGTATCACAGCCGTGAAAGCCCCGTGCATGTCGATATGCACGAGTTAAGTGACTTAAAGAATGGAGAGTATGAAAGTACAATGTATCACGTCCATGACATAGTCAACCAAGCACACCAGGGTTTACCATGCCATATTTAAGCTTACTCACTTTACTATAACTCTATTTGCTAAGTCAGAAGCTCAACTTTCAAACCCACCATGACAGCTCAAGATTTGTATTCCGAGAGAGCTGTAAAGGAAGATGCAGCGTTGCGCGTTATATCACTTCAAAAGCTCATCGATGGAGACGCAAAAACCAGTGACGAGCTTCTGAGGGCATGTACCGACCTTGGATTCTTCTATCTTGACTGTAGAGAGGTCGCGTCAGGACGGATCATCGAGGAAGTCCAGTCCATGTATAATTTGGCCACCAGCTTCTACGATATGGGTCAAGAGGAGAAGTCTGAGTGGCTTGTCGACAGAGATCATGATGAACATTTAGTTATGGGGTAAGCCGCCTTTCATCTATGCTTTATTTGCTCCTCGTTTCTGCAAGCGCCAAGCTAGTGTGCCGTAAGTATTGTGCTGAATCATGGGCAAAATTATTTAGCTACAAGCCGGCGGGTCATGGTAATGGTCCCATTGAAGGAAAAAAGGATGGCTTCGAAGGACTTATGGTGAGAAGAATTTCCCTCCTACTCTCTTTTACTAAAATCTGGAAAGCTAAAAAGCGACTAAGCTCTTCGAACATCCCATATCCAAAATAAAGGACCCGGCCACCTTTGCAGGACCCGAAGTCATCGCAAAACAACTTGGTCCGCTCAAGCAGGCTATCTCCAGCCATCGAGAGATCTGTATTCTCCTCCTGACCCGACTCTCTGCCGCCTTGGGGCTGGGCGAGAAATCCGCGTACCAGCAGTACCACCGCGCAAACGCCGTCTGCCCCACGGCCATGGGCCTGCTCAAGTATACGCTCGCCGAAGTCGAGCCGGATAAGGTCGGCCAGATCGCGCACACCGACGCCGGGAGCCTGTCCGTCGTGTTTACCGAGGTCGCAGGATTGCAGGTTTTGAAGCCCAACGAAGAGGAGTGGTACTGGATTCCACCCAAGCCGGGACACGCCGTGGTCAACGTGGGTGACTCGCTGCGGTTCATATCGGGCGGTGTGCTGGCGTCTAGCTTGCACCGGATTATTCCTCACAAGGACGAGAAGTGCCGACACAAGTATTCGATTGTGTATCTCCTGCGCCCGGAAATGGACGCGGAATTTGTGGACGAGGATGGCGTTGTGTGGAAGGGATTGGAGTGGACTAATAAAAAGCACGCTGTCTTCCGTGCCTCGGCTGAGGAGCAAGCTAAGGGGACGTATTTGACGGGTAGGGATGGATATGTTGGGTACTGGGATCCGGAGAAGGACCAGGAGAGCCGGACGATCTTGGTTGAATAAGAATCATGTCCTGTTTTATAGGCTGATACGTGACCCCATGAGGGGTTACCCTATAGCTATAGATAAGATATATAAGAGCTATAAAAGAGCTCTGCCAGGCCAGAATAGCTGACCTGGCCATCCTTTCCCAATACAACAATTTACACCCCATATGCACTCGCATCATAGGCGAAAGATTTTACGGAATCATGGTCATTCTACTACGCTTGACAAGATTTGATTATTTCTGGGAGAGGCTAATCTTATTATTTTTGTTTAGGTAACTTATAGATTGTATTATTCAATCTTCACCTTTCTTCTAGTATTATAATAGCACGCACGTCCCTCATGAAGATTCTTCGTCATTGAAAAACGAAGAACGAAAAGGAATATGGCTCTCTCAGTGCTTTCGTGGTCGAACAATCATTTTCAAGGCCGGCTTCTGCCAAAGAGTATGCATCTCCGACTGCGCATGCCAATCCAACGCCGGGTCGACTAGCTCCAGGTCGTACTTGTAATGAATTTTGGCCAGAAACAGGCGCATTTCCAACCAACCGAGGCTAAATGAAACAAAACAAGGCGGTTAGCATATGACACAGGGCACGGGGAAATGAGTAATACAAGATTGACCACAGGAGTACAACGAAAACAACCAGGCTTCTCACCTTTTTCCAAGACAGCCCCGGGGGCCTAGAGAGAATGGCTGGCTGGCGTCTAGAATATCCTGCGGATCCGAAGTAAGCCACCTCTCGGGGTCAAATTTGTATGGGTCACGGAAGTTTTCCGATGACATGCTGGCGGCGAACGGATTGGTGGAGACAATGGTCTGGAAAAGCATCAAACATTAGCCAAAAGCCCCGTTTCCCCATTTGTGGCCGAGGAATATGGGTAGGTGTAATAGGGGAAACGGGAGGAAGAAATAGAAGAAGAAACACGACACTTACCCCTCCAGGAATGAAATGACCATCAACCATGTCGCCGCCCTCGGGCACCACGCGCGGCAATGGAAACGGGAGCGGTGGGTACAGTCTCATCCCCTCCAGGATTACGGCGTTCAAATAGGGCAAAGATGTGGTGGAGACACCGTCTATTTCATCGTAAGATTTGAATGTGTCTCGGATTTCCCGACGGAGATTTTGGAGAACATCGGGGTTTCTCTGTAGGTAATACGTGATGCATGACAACGCTGTTGCAGTCGTCTCGCTTCCTGCGATGCTGCCATACTCGTCAGCTCACTGCCGAATCCAGAACAGAATGTGACATACACAAAGTCAGAGGCATGCGCTGCTATTTGCACATCAGATACTCTATCCGTCTCACGGGCCTCCAAGATATTCGTCAAGAAGTCTCTGCGGTCACTTTTCTGCTTGATCCGTCTGTGGGAAAGTTAGCACTGAGAACAACCGTACTGTCGCCTCCACCCCTGAAAAATTCTGCGACGCGAACTCACTTCTGAACCAAGTCCATTGTATAAGCCTGGTGCCTTTTGGAGTCTTCAATCAACCTGCTTAGCACCTGTGGGAACATTCGCTGGAAGATGGCCGCGAGGAGCGGAAACCGCTTGAAGGTATCCGCCAAAGCGCCCATGCGGAGGCTTTTGACTACGATCGAAACCCAAAAGTGCTCATTACCTGCCGAAGCGAAATTGACCATTAATCTTGCAAGTCCCAAAATTGGGGTTGGAAAGGTCGAAGTGAGGAGGTGGTGTTGACAGCAACTCACCAGAAGCAACCCCGCCGAATGATTGACCAAAGGCAAGACTACCAATAATGTCAAACGTGGCTAGATTAAACCACATGACAATATCAATGCCACCTGGACTGCAACCGGCTTCGCTGATCCGCTCTATGAATTGGTCAATGTGTTCGCGTATAATATATTCTTGTTCCCTCAGTGACCGATCTGAGAACGCCCCACGAAGGTATTTGCGCATGTAAGCGTGCTTATCTGGATCTCGCTCACTGACAATCGAGTGGGCTTCATCTGCGAAATTACCACCATCGTAGAAGTCGCTTTTGATGAAAGGCTTGTGGCCCTTGCGCTTTTCATAGATGTCTTTCCACGAATTGGCCGTGTTGAAGGCTAGCTCGTTGGGGCCGACTCTAACGACTGGACCTGTATTAATAGAATCTGTGAGCATCCTGATACAGCGTATATGGGTTTAACGGGCTCGTCGTCACGGGCGACATACCATATCTCTCATGTAGCTTAAGCATGTCGTATGGTTGCCGGCCGCCTAAGAATCTCTTGCAGTAGGAAAACTACGGCCCCAATCAATGTTAGAACCGCCTTGTCAATGTATAAACCTCTAAAGCCTCTAGCTTACGTTGCTGAATCGAGCATGAAAGGGCCCAGGAAAGCGAGATAGGGGATGTCTCCGAGCATTGAACCATTTCATGACAATACCAAATATGCAGGCCTGGTGTCGTCAGAATTAGTAAATATTCTTTTTGGACTTGCGATTTCCGCGACATGAAGCTCACAGATGCCATAGCCAGAATTATGATGTCACCTGGTGAAAAAGCCGGCATTGCATGGTCAAGCCGGTTTCTGGCTACCAAGTCGGGAGGTGTTTTGTCCATTGTCATGCGGTCAAACTTGACGCTCAGTGGTAAATTTGGTCCTCGAATTCAAGGCTGAAGAATTGCGCTGAGTGCAATGCCTCTGTATCGAAAAATTTACTCAGACACACTATCGGTGTGCGGGCGTGGTGGTCTTTGTACCCAAAAAGGAAACCCTCCGGATCGGCACGTTAAGCACAAGACGGAAAGCTATCAAGGCTAATGTAAATGTGTGATTCGAGAAGATCTCCAACGTGTAACATTGGTCGAATTCATCATGGTATACGATAGGTAATGCCGTATTTGAGAAGCTGCTGTAGATACTGGTTTGTCAGCCGTTCTATGCGCCTGTTTGCTTGTCAGTTGGAGTACCAAGACTTTGGAGTACGCAGACTTTGCGGTACCAAGACTTTTGGGAGTCTAAACTTTTAAGTACCAGGACTTTTGAGTACCAATAGTTTTATGCACCAACCCACCTCACCAGAAGAATGGCCACTCTGAGTATCTCTGAAAATGATATCCCGGAGCTTAGCGGGAAAACGGCTATTGTCACAGGTAAGACAAAAACACGTCCCTATACAAAGATAACCACACCACAACCATGATGCAGGAGGCTCGTCCGGCATCGGCTTGGCTGCCGCCCAGATTATGGCCGCGAAAGGCGCCACCGTCGTCATTTTGGACATTGAGGCCCCAGAGGCCTCGTTGAAGACCATCCAGTACATCAAGTGCGATATTAGTCAGTGGTCGGATCTCAGCGCCGCATTCGCGCAGGTTGGCCCCGTTCACATCGCCATAGCCAACGCCGGCGTGGGTGAAGACGGAAGCTACCTGACCGACTTATACGATGAAAATGGCAATCTACTCGAGCCGACGTACACAGTGGTTGATGTCAATCTGCGCGGGACGTTGAACTTCGTCAAACTTGCACTGCATAATATGAAGAAGAACGAAATCAGGGGCAGTATTGTAATCACCTCGAGTGCGACGGCGTATTCGGCAGAACAGTCTCTTCCGGTCTACAGCGGGACAAAGGCGGCGGTATGTGATCAGACCCTTATTGCGAATGATTTTGTTCATGCTAATGTCCGCGCAGTTGATCAACTACATGCGCGCCATGCGGTCCATCCTCCGAGATACCGGCATTACCATCAACGCCGTCGCTCCGGCCGCGACTATCACCAAGCTTCTACCGCCCGATCTGGCGGCGCCCATCATTGCATCTGGTCTGCCCGTCAGCACGGCCCATTTTGTTGGCCTTGCCGTCGTGTATTCCGCCGTGGCAACCGAGTCGCAGAAGGTTCAGGCTTACGGAAACGATACAGATGAATGGAAGAAGGCACCGGGCCGTTGGAATGGCAGAACTATCTTGACTCATGGGGAACTATATACGGAACTGGAGGGGCCGCTAGCCGACTCGCGCGCTGTTTGGTTCGGGGAGGGTAATGTCCGGGAGACTAGGCGTCAGCAAGTGGCTACGGACTTCAGGTGCTAATCTAGGTTCAAGATTAGAGTCGCAAGACTTTAGTCTTGGCATTCATTGGACGATTTCGTTTAGTGTGTCCTGTATCTCCGCGGCATTTTTATATAAAGTAACATTGAATCTGTTCCTGTCCCTTTCGTAGTTTCGTTCTCTGTTGCAATGTTCTGTTGATATACGCTGATCACCACTAGCCATGCCGACCCAAGCATGTCCCGGGAATTATGGCAATGGGCATGCTCAAATGGCAGTTCTGGCGAGCTCGCAGTACCCACACTCCCCCCACCCCTTCCCCACCCCTTTCCCACCCCTGACTTTTCCATTTTACCCCCTTTTCTCCTCCCCATGCACGGTGGAACTGTCAGTAGAAACGGAGCCCCATAATATCGGGATCAACGACTCACTCGCAGTCTTTCCTATTCAGGAAAGTCACCGTTACTCGGAGTTCGCACGGATTCCTAACTTGGAACTCCAGCCTGCGTCACCTGGTTCGAGCGCATAATTTTTTGTTCATCGCTCACTGGTGACGTAAATATGGAACCGTTGATATGTTTATGGAGTCATGATCTCAAATCCCCCAGTCGTTGAAGTATTAGGCTTGGTAGGGATGATGGCCCCATAACCACTGTGACGTACTGCTCAGACAAAGGTATTCAAACATGAATAAAGCAGCTGTCTGTGACGATATTTCGGAAACTTCTAAGTTTGACCCCACTGCTTGCACACCTAGAGAAACCAGGGCACGGCTAGTCTGGTCACTCACGTCCACCAATGAATTCTCCTACCACCATTCTGCCATAGTTGTTTCTTGTTCACGAACAATCTGTGATACGTATAAGATGACGACGAAGAAACAGAACGCGCGAAAGCGTTACAAGACCAAAAACGAAATTCCACGGACCATTTTCAACGCCAAAATTCACCCTCGAGAGTCTGAAGTCTCTGCCGAGGTCAACGGGTACTTCCTCAAGCACTGGCCATTCGAGAACGACAAGGCCAAGCAGAAATTCGTAGCAGCTGGGTTCCCCCGTGTTACCTGTCTCTATTACCCAGCTGCCGAGGATGATAGGATAGCCTTGGCCTGCCGGCTTTTGACTCTACTGTTTCTCGTCGATGGCAAGTACTTTAGTTTCCCACCTCATCAGGTAGCGAGCGTGCACCTCGTTTACGTCCCATCTGGTTTTAACATCCCATTTCTAACCCCTTGCTGCTTTTCACAGACGTCCTCGAAGACTTGTCCCTAGAAGATGGGGCTAGTTACAATGAAAGACTGATTTGCATCTCTAGGGGCGATGTGGATGCGCTGCCCGATCGCAACGTTCCCGTTGAATGGATCACGTACGATCTGTGGGAAGACATGCGAGCGTGCGACAGGGAACTGGCGGATGGGGTCCTCGAGCCCACATTCACCTTTATGAGAGCACAGACCGATAAGTGTCGGCTGGGCATCAAGGAGCTGGGCCAATACCTGGAGTATCGCGAGAAGGATGTTGGACAGGCGTAAGTACTCTCCCTAGTCTCTATGACCGCCCTGTGCAGATGGGTAAAACGATTGATTCTTACTCTGTTTGTAGGCTACTCTGTGCACTGATGAGGTTTAGCATGAACTTGCACATAAGTGACGAGGAGTTGGCATCTGTCCGGGAGATCGAGATGAATTGCGCAAAGCACATCTCCGTCTTGAACGATATATACAGCTGGGAAAAGGAGGTAAGCGCAGCCAGCAGCGGTCACCACGAAGGCTCAGCACTTTGCTCGTCTGTGTTGGTTCTGTCAAACCAGACGAAGCTGGACGTGACGGCGTCAAAGCGTATACTCTGGGTCCTGTGCAGGGAGTGGGAATTGGTGCATGAGCAGCTTGTGAAGAAAAGGTTGGCTTCGGTTGAGCCGTGCAGCAGCGACTTGAAGGCTTACATGAATGGACTGAAATATCAAATGAGCGGCAATGAGGCTTGGAGTGGGAAGACCCCGAGGTATCATTCGGTCTATGCATGAGACGGCTTGTATGTTGTTAGCGACATTCTTGCAAGCGAGGCACAACATTGTTTTAGTGGTAGCCAGATTGTTTTATATGTTAATTGTCGGGATCCAAGTATTAGGGGCTGTATTGGTACCATGAAAGTGCGTGAGGGACCAATCCTAAGTTGGTCCCGAGGCGTCCCTAGATACTACAACGCGTGCCTGACTGCCTTGTAGCCCTCCACTCCTAAGGCCACAACCTCCCACATTAATAGTATTTACTGAGAATATATGTTTACGTATGGGCATTTGAATATTACAGACAAGTTTTGTTTGCAATACCCATCGCAAGAATGCCCAGAGACTGGGCTATCCAGCCAAGACCAAGTTAGTGAGTCACTTGATATCTTGAGGCATAATACATTAATCTACCTGCTCAAGGGCTTCAACAGTTTTGGAATATGCACTGCCGCCCAGACAAGCAAAGCAAACCCAAGGATGTATATAGACAAGGTCGATTTATATTCAACACTCGTATCCAACGCTCTATAAGTGTGGGGACCACTTTCAACAGGAAAATTCGCGCAGCGCAACCCTCTGCGATCAAGAATAGTACAGGGCTGTTTGCGTGGCTGATCATCCAACGACTCTACAATCGGTGCCGGCGCCCTAAATACCACAATTCGAAGGTGATATTATTTTTGTAGCAGAACAATATATTATTATTAAATACGCCGTAGGCTCTAAGCCCCCGGTACCTCTACAAGTGCTCCCGTATGTCAAACCGTGCCCTAATGGCTGGACTAAATACATACGCTGCTACGTAGGTTCGCTCTATTAGCGACTGCGTTACGTCCACCACAATACTATGTTAGTTCTCACCTTACTAACAAAGCCCCCCTGAGAAGAAGAACAATATAACAACAGCATATTTGATCAATAAGAGATTCCTTATAATTTATCTGTATAGTAATTCTCAGTTATTGTCTTTTTCTAAGTATGCATTGTACTGGATGTGGTTCTGCCGTGAATTGAAGATGTGGTAGCCTGGGCAGCATTCCATTATAAAATAGATTAACAGGGCACTTGCAGCGCAGCTAGCAGCGCACCGTCCGCTGGCGTCCACTCTAATTGAACTTCTGTAGTAGAGTATAATCACGCTGGGAATACTCTTAACTTCCAACACTACTGTATTAATCTTGCGTACACAATCCCTTCAAAAAGGTTACCGGGAATAATCACCAACAATTAGCAAAATAACCGGTTTTACGCATGGATTGTGTAACGAAACCTCTAATAGTTTAGCTGCGTAAACCACTAAAGAGTCTGTAAGGGTTTGTGCTAGTAAGTAAGTCCTGCTGCGGAGTCCTCAAGCAATAATATCGGGGTTTGACGTATGGAGTAGAGTGCTTTGGGTAACTGAAGTATTCAAGTAGGGTAATCGGGAATAGAGTCGTTAAGGCAGTTTGCCTCACCAATGGGTTAGATTGATGCTTAGATTGATCACTGAAGTAGAGACTGTCTATCTATGAAATGCCTGGGAGTCCTGTCCCTTATATAGCCAACCTCTCCTTCACTGATTCCTTGGATCACTTCCGGCTCGCAGCTCAGAAGGTGATCCATTGGTGATCCTTTGGTGAGCCCAACTTATGGCTCACTCGCGGCTCACGCCTGGCTCACTGATCTGGTGGTGATCCAGGTCACGTGACCGTTCCTGTCTTTCTGGTAATAGTGCTCTCTAATAAAGCGATCACCAGATAGTATACTAGTTACCTAATACGATAGACCCGGAGTCGGAGCCGTAGAGCACTAGTCATCCGATTCTTCAGTATACCAAGACTCTCATATTAGGCCATGACTCGCACGTCCCTATACCGGTACTGCACCGGTGCACAACCGGTGCCATGCATCCAGCACTCTGACAACATACACTTTACACGCCATATGCACTCGCGTCAAAGAGCTTCTCTAAGCGTAAAATTGATTTTAACTGTACGTGTTTGCAGATCGCTTCTATTCTTGGAGAAAAAGTCAATTGGCAGTTATTATAATTCTCCGTAGCAGTTTAATGTTCCGGCGGGATGGTCTCCCGGCTTGTGTCCTTACTATTTTTCGAAATTACCTGATCCAGCTGATACTAAATGGAAATCCATATCCAAATACGCAGTTTCGTCCACCAGTTTGTCAAGTTATCGTAGACAGTCAAGCGATTGGGTGGTTCGATCTCGATAGCGCAACATCTACATCGTTCACGTCAATTTGACCATTGAGTGCAGTTTTTGTCTTCGTATCGCAGATATCGGTGCCGGCAGTGAGCTTAGCCTCCAGTTTCTCGTTGTGTGCATTGACGATGTCGTCGGGGAGCTTGGCCAGAGCTTGATCAAGATCTTCGATGATATCTCGCACGTCTTCAGTTCCGACGGAGAATCGGATGAAAGCCTTCGAGAGAAGAGTTCAGTCAGCATGACTCCGATCATTCGTCACGTATTGAGGCTCACATCAGCACAGGAGAAACTTACAGGGGTAATTCCGGCCTCACGGCGGTCTTTCTCGGACATGATGACATGAGTAGAGTTCCAGGGATGGGTCGCCAGCGTTTTTGAATCTCCTACGCTGGAAGATGGGGAATGAAAAGTTAGCTTTCGATCGAGCAACAGGTTTGGGGGCCTTCTTTTGCCGCGCACATACTTGGTCTGGTGAGAGATGACTCGGACATAGTCCAGGAGCATTTTGCTCGCCTTATCTCCTCCTTTGGGACCGAAAGCCAGCACGCCTCCGAACCCCTGCCTGAGGTACTTCTTCGCATTCGCGTGATACTGGTTGCTCTCGAGGCCTGCCGACCTCTTGGTCAGTTTTCTCTCATCTACTATCCAGGACCCATTCCTAGAAATGCCCTTTGCGAGATGGAAGAAGACACATACCTGGATAATTCACCCAAGCAATCCTTGGATGACCTTCCAAAAACCGGGCCACCTCCATGGTATTTTTGGCATGACGCTCACAGCGCAAACTTAAAGTTTCCATGCCGATCAAGAGCTGTTGGGCCGATGCTGGAGCGAGGATGGATCCGACTTCCATCAGGATATCTAATCGGAGAGCCATAGCAAAAGCGATATTCCCGAAAGCCTTCCAGTAAGAGAAGTTCATGGGGCCTTCTTTCTTCATCAGGCGAGGGAAGCGATCACCAGCCTTGCCCCAGTCGAAGGTACCACAGTCGATGATAACGCCACCAACGACAGTGCCGTGCCCGCCCATCCACTTTGTGGCCGAGTGCAGGACGATATCGGCACCGAAGTCAATGGGCTTACACCACGTTCCGCAGGCTCCAAAAGTGTTATCCACCTTTTATCGTCAGTGATGCCGCAAACCAAACGGGCCGGAGAGAGGCCTCTGTTTGCGAATACTCACCACAAGCGGAATATGGTTTTCATGTGCCACATCAGCCAGTCCCTGTAGGTCGGGGATACTGCATCGAGGATTGCCAATGCTCTCGACGTAGACCATCTTGGTCTTGTCATCGATATACTTGGCAAATTCTTCCCGAGTTTCCTGCTTAGCCCAATGGACAGTAATCCCGAGTCGCGGAAGAAGGGTCTTGAACAAGCTGTAGGTGCCGCCATACAGGTTAATGGACGCTACGATGTTGTCCCCGGTTCCAGCGAGACAGATGATGGTGTTGAAGATGGCCGCCTGCCCAGAGGCCGTTGCGACTGCCGCAGTGCCTCCTTCTAGAGCAGCAGAACGTTTCTCGAAGACGGCAACGGTGGGCTTGGGAACAGAAAAAAATCAGTATCAACCTCTAAGTAGCATGCCCTCAATTCCAGACATCAGGAATTGCATCTCCATTAACTTACGTTTGAGATGCGACTGTAGAAGTACCCAGCCTCTTCAGTGGCACACACTCTCTTTGCATGGCCACTGTCTGTGAAAACGAAAGACTTGAGCGCGCAAGTTAGTCAGATCTCCCGCTTCGTAACGACTCATGGGCAATCAGAAACTCACAACGCTGTTATAAATTGGCACTGCTCGGGCATGGGTTTCTTTATCAGGCCTATGGCCCCCATGCACCTGAAGGGTATCATAGCGCAATCCTTCATCGAATTTCTCAATTTTGTACGGCTGGAAAGGATCGTGTCCTGCCGGCGGCGGGCTGGAAGGACGGCCGGCTGCCATTTCGGTGATTGGGTCTAAATGCGGGATGAATTAGAACGAAACTCTGTATATTTGAAAGTTCCTGCACTTTGGAGGAAACGCTTGATTAGAGTTATCAAGCGTGCGTAGTTGGGTATATGTCAAGGAACTGCTTACGAGGGGACTTGGCATTGATTAAATGCATGAGTTGATGGGCGTACCCCTGTTCAGCGAATTGGCGTGGTCGGGAACATTCCTATTTGGGTTAACTGGAGCCTCGATAGAAGTTCAGTCGCATTCTCAGGGTCCCACTTACGCTTGGAGTCTACTTTGTAGATCAACCCAAGGCTCCGGTTCGCCCTGTCTTGGTATTTAGGCGCCAAGTGTCTACTCTGTCGTAGCACATTACTCCTGCACTCTCCTCTTGTTGGACTTATGGTTATCGTGTAGACTGGTTATAGCTTCAAGATGAACAGCATCTTTTCGAATGTTGACTATCATTTTGCGGTCGTCCTCCGTGCACCTGCCTGTCTTTCGAACATTCCAATATGACAAATCCAACATCACCACCATCACCACATTACTGGCCGGCATTGCTGGTTTGATCCTCGTAGCCCTATCATTTTCCAGCTCAAGAGCCCCAAAGTTGGCACCTGGAGTCTATGTCGTGGGTGGCGACGATGAGAAGAGCATCCGGGTCAGCCGTGAGAGGTTCCGACAAAATGCCAAGGAAATGCTGGCTGAAGGCTATGAGAAGGCATGTTCAAGAAATTCGAGATTATCCCGCAATAACTTAAGAGAACGGGAAAGCTTACCTGACCTCGGTTCCCCAGACTGGCGGAGGCCTCTCATACATCCCGAGTCCGTTGGGAGAGCGGTTGATGATCCCTCTCAAGCACTTAGATGAGCTGAAAACAGCCCCTATAGATCATGTTGACTTTGTTGCCACGTTTATTGAAGTGAGTACCATATCGATAACTATCAATTCTATGATTGGGAACTAGAGTCTGGAACTAACCAAGCAAGATGTTCGAGGGTAAATACACCACCATGGGTAGTCGATCGACCTTGCACCCGCGAGTCGTTAAGGCCCAACTGAATCACCACTTGGGTAGGTTATCATAAATAGATTTTCGTGGCGTGTTGACTGTATTGCTGACTGGCTGGAAGGGGATGTCATGCCTGCAGTCCAGGAGGAAATCATTGATGCCTTTCGTGACACATTCCCCAGTTGTGAAGGCAAGTTGAATGAACCCAGTACCCCAAGGATGTGACTGTGCCCGACGTACATACTGATTGATTACAAGTTAGACTGGACGCCGGTGCCTGTGGTTCACACATTAACGCAGATTGTGGCGAGAGTGTCCAGCCGCATGTTCGGAGGCACGGCCTTATCACACAACGACGAATGGGTCCAGTCTTCCATCAAATTTGCTATCGATGGCTTCATAGGTGCCCAGACGATCAAGAAGTATCCGGAATACCTTAAGCCATTGGTTGCTCGTTTTGTTCCCGAGATCCGCAACATTGCCAACCATTACGCGGCCGCAGAAGCCGCAGCCATTCCATTGCTAGAGGCTCGCCGGCGCACAGGGGAGAGGGAAATGGATTTACTTTATTGGATGGCAGAGCAGGCCAAGGACGAGGAATGTGACCCCAAGTTTCTCGCTAGCATTTTGCTCAAGATCAGCTTTGCTGCCATACATACTAGCGCCGCGGCGCCGGCTCAGCTCATTTACGACTTGTGTGAGCACCCCGAGTTCATCGATCCACTCCGACAAGAAGCCGAAAGTGTCGTCAATGCCGACGGCTTGATGGACAAGTTGAGTTTCCTCAGGATGTTCAAGATGGACAGTTTCATGAAAGAAAGCCAAAGATTCAACCCTCTGCTGCTGAGTACGTCGACTGCCTGGCCCAGCTGAGAGCTTCATACCTGTTCCTCGAGTCGCGGAACACCCCCAGCGCTAACCCTATTGTCATAGTCACTTTCGAACGTGTTGTTCATAAACCATGGACTCTGTCTTCAGGTTTTACCATCCCAGCGGGTACGACGATTGGGGTGCCAACCCAAGCCATCACCATGGACCCTAAACTGTACCCCAATCCCGAAGTGTTCGATCCTTTCCGGTTCTCGAAGCTTCGCGAAGAACATCGCGAACTAGACGGCCGCGCACAGTACGTTGCCTCAAACACGTCCTCCATGAGTTTCGGATACGGGAGGCATGCGTGCCCCGGACGTTTCTTCGCCGCGCAGGAAATTAAGGCCATCATGGCCTTTATACTAAGGGAGTACGACATGCGGTTTTCCGAGGGCCAGACGCGGCCCGAGAGCTTGCGTGTCGAGACTCAGTCCTTACCACACCCCACGGCGACCGTGGAATTCAGAAGGAGGGCGAAGTAGGCATTTCTGACTATCAGAGGGTGTTGTAGCAATGGCCGCAGCTCAGGTGGTGAGACCACGAGGCTCCGGAGAAGTTAGTAATTAAGAGATCCATAGCGATTCAATAATTATAGGTACTCCCTCGCTTATCCCGAATAAACTCATGGGAAGAAAACAAATTACATGGCGTTAGAAAAGGTATACACATCACATATGAAAGTAGAAGAAATCGAAATTTAGGATAACTACACACAATTCTTATAACGTAAATGTCGACACCTGCCATGGGTCTTTGCTTTTGACGTAACCAATTTTTCCACGACCATCACCGTGGCAGGGCCGAAATTGCCACCAAAGAAATTAAGTGGTTCAATCCGACGTATTCATCCCGTCAACGTTTTGTTATCCGTCACACTCTCCACCTCCTTCCTTCGCCTACCCACGAGCCATCTGCCAACGGAGTGTCCCCCAAAGCTTAGCAACATGGCCGCACAGAGAGCCCACGGCACAAAGCCCAGGGTGATCATGTTGTAACTTGCGCCGACCCCACGTCCCAACAGGACAGCCCAAATAGCCAGCGTGACGAATATGCCCGTCTGATATCTGTCCTCGTCTTGTCTTCGATGAGCAAACGAGGACAGACAACATCCCAAAACCACACAGGATCCCAGCATCAGCCCAGGGGACGGATCTGTAATGAAATCGAGATGCAGAAAACCGACGACTCGAGACGAAGGAAACAGGGGTGTCTGACACATAGCCTGTTAGCATTTGCACTCTAGTCGCCGAGTAAACCATCTATAAAGCATGCGACAAACATGGAGCTGATCTGCATCCACTCCAGATTGATCTGCGTGGTAGATGTAGGAAGTGCTAACGACACAGCAAATGACCGAGGGAAATAGCTCAAACAGCTCGGAGAAGACCATCAGCACTGTTGTTGATGTTGATGATGATGGCAGTGGGATGAGTTCCGCCTCCACGGAGGCCAGCAGTGAACGGCCTTTCGATGCGTGCATTGGGTGTAAGGACAGAGAAAACTCATTTGTACAAGTTCAGGGACGGGGATTGTTTTGAGCCTCAAGGCATGTTCGATAGAGCTACCTGTCGCGCATCGAGATATATAACGTGTTGGATTCCAGGGATAAGACACGTGGAGCCTTACACGTGGAGCCTTACACGCGGATTCAACTTCCGGTAAGTCAGGCGCCCTTTATGTATGATGTAGAAACATATACTTTAGCTTATCAAGCCGAGGAGCTGGGCACAGCGTTGAACAGCAACTAACCGGGCGTGCGTCATATGGTTAACACGACGTCCTATCACACCAAAGTAGAGGCTTTCCCGGCTGAAACACTATTCGGTGAATCAAAGCATCAGATCCTCTATTGACCGTCTGAAGGATGGTAGCAGGATGACGCGAGGTTTACGTCCCGATTGGATGTCGACCATGCACGGTAGGTGCAGTTTGTATATGGTCTACCCCTCACTGGGCATCCCGCGAGGCTGATTTCAATGGGATAGGAACCAATCAGATGAATGCGGACTACTGAACTGGCAGTTTGCATGCGGGTTAAGTGAGCAAAGCAGGCGTACAAAGGCAACCAGCAGGCGGCAGTCTATAAGACGTGGCAGCATTTTTGTCCACCCACCGCCACATCAAGGGGAGCCAGGCTGGATCGTTGGGCATCTTCACATGATAATTAGGCAGTCTCACAGGTGTACGACGAATATCTCCTTGAGAAAATCCCCGTGAACTGGTAGTTGACGTCTATGATTGCTCCTCCTAGAAGAGTCTCCCAGCCCGTTATTGTGGGTAGCACCATAGAAGCGCTGCTGCATATGGGGAGTTCCCCGTGACTTACATTAGTGGCTGTGATTAAAAGACATATCTTCTGTATTTCTCCAGGTTCATCACTCGATGCCTGAACTTTTCCTGGCCGAGTCTCTCGAGTCTCCCGTTTGATTGACGAAGCCTCATATTCAGATACCCCGTCCGTCGTTCCGAGTGTCTCCTGTGGCCTCATTCGATATAGATCTACGAAATCCGTTTCTTGTAATTGTCGACCTATCGTCATGCGAAATATGCGTGGTCTTGCTTCGGTTGCCGCCACCACGGCCTGCAGGCCTCAGGTCCAGCATGCTGGCAAGATATTGTCCAGTGGTGGGTTAATCACATCGACCTTGTTCCCAGTCTTTGGACGGGAAGACCCGATCTATTGTTACACGTACGCATTGCGAACATCGAACAATGCACTAATTGCTAACTATATCAGGGCATTGGCTATCTTCATTGCATCGACATTTGTGTTCGTCTCGTTTCATGTGAAGGCGATGAGGTATAAAATTCGCTTGTACTAGGCGCCGTAATATGTGGCTGATGGGCGACAGGTTCCTCATACTCACGGTTCCCTTGGTGTTTATACTTGTGGTGATCATGGCCCCATGGCCTCAGCTCTCAGTCGAGTATTTCGCGGTGCGGATACCTCCTTTATTGACCGTGTCGGTTGGCTTAGCCGTGTTCGTAGCAGAACATCTTCCAGCCATATACAAATTTCTGAAACTGCCCGAGACGGATCAGCCCAACCACAGCGGAGCCGAAGCTTTCCAACAAGCGCCATTTTCGCATCTGAAAGAACACGAGCTGTGCTGCATGGCAGGGCCGCCTAGCCGCAACGCGTCAAGTCACACCTCGGATCCCTCACTCTCGGAGCGAGGGGTGGTGAGATCGGAGTGGAATTCAGAGATCCGCCAATTTTTTGTCACCTCGGGATCTGGCCATGCGAACGACACAATCGCGAGTATACCTTCACACAGCATGGACCACTTCATCCATGGCAACGAAAAAAAAGACCGATTGCCGCCGCAGTAACTTCAGACACGCTGGACCGGGAAGTCTCGACTGGATCGGGGTCGCCAGTCAAACCCCCCCCAGACCCCATTGTAACATGATCAGATATTGTCCTTTGGTTTCTGCGTTAAGCACTCAAGCAACTCTTCACGCAGCATGTGTACCGGAATACGAGATTAGCAAGGGGATGGGAGGTCGACTGTGATTTTCGGCGTTTGGAGGAGGTGTTCGTGTATACCGGCTTTGCAGAAGACTTGATTGTACCTGTAGAGTTGAGGGTACCAGGAGACAGGCACGGTGGCGCTTGCATGGCAGCATATTAGAGAATATACCCTACACAAATCGGACCCCATGGAGCAATCCATCGTGGATCTGGCTGATCATTCGATCGCGGCTCAACCAACTTTTCCCACATCAATCATATCTACAATCCTACGAGTGGTGTCGTTGTGGTTTTTGCGGCTTGAGAAAACGACCTTGGGGTAGAGACTGTGCCGCCGAGGGGTCGACCGTGGTTTCGTGGTGACGGTATTCAGGCTTGACGACTTGGACAAAGTGACGTGGTGGAGTCGTATCTGGCTAAAATGAAGCAAGTTCCTAGCAACGCCATCACATTCTCCTGCGCGTCGTAGTAACACGAAATCAGGAACAGAAACCTTTGGGTAAAGACTCGGCCGACATGCACCTGTTTAATATTGCAAGCAAGTCAGGATTGAGCGGGTAACTTGCTGGCCAGCCACCGGCATTTACAGGGATCATAGCTCCGCCAGCCCACTCTGCCGAGCTCCCAGCCACGAGTTTTCGGGCTTCGAACCCCACCATCAAGTTCGAGTCCAACCTCCCGCAGCAGGGGTATCTGCTTGACAATAGCACAACAACCAAGCAAAACTTGATCTTGGCCAGCGCATCGTATCTGTGCATGAGCTCATCGCCAATCTCCGGACCGTTCGCCGCCTCACAATCTCTACGGTGACAGAAAATGACGACGAATCAGGAAAAAGGTAGGTGGTTGGAAGCCCTGCACGGTCTGTCCACCTCTGCATTTACCCATAAGAGCTCATCCGAACCTCGAGACCTCTTGCAGTCCTCTTTTTGTACCTCCGTTACACATAATCACATTGTACAGCATCCGTAGCTCCTCGAAGATTACCGGGATCCTCGTATGCTTACGTCGTGTGTTTGATACGGATTTGTTTATAGGACTTTTGGGGACACGCCTTTTCCATTCCTTGACTCGAGTCCGGTCGTTGCTCGCCAGGCCAGCAAGGCTATCTCCCATACTCTTTCTTGTATATTATTGCTTGGTTTTGCACATCCCCAGTCACCATGATCTTCTCAAGGCAAGCCCGCGGTGCAGCGGCAGCTGCTCTGCTGTTGACCCAAGCAGCGGCCCAAACATACTCCTCGTGCAATCCCACCCAAGGAAGTAAGTGGCCCTCCAAGCTTTAAGTAATGTTGAGCCCCCAGATGCTAACAGTCGCATAGCATGCCCTGCTAATACTGCCCTTGGCATGACGATCAACGTTGACTTCACACAAGGAGCCGTGAATTCCTTCACTTCGTCTGGTGGTGACCCGACGTATGGCTCAGACGGAGTCACCTTCACCGTCGCGAAATCGGGGGATGCACCCCAACTAGCCTCGGTCTTCTACATCATGTTCGGCCGTGTCGAGTTCTCCATGAAAGCAGCGCCTGGTGCTGGCATAGTCTCCTCATTTGTGCTGCAATCCGACGATCTCGACGAGATCGACCTGGAATGGCTGGGCGCGGATAACGATGAGGTCCAGACGAACTATTTCGGTAAAGGCATAACGGGCTCGTACAACAGGGGCCAATTTAACCCGGCCGCGAACAGCCAAGGGGAGTTCATCACGTACATCTTGGAGTGGACGAGTGAGCAGATTGTGTGGACCGTGGGCGACACCGTAGTTCGAACACTGGCCTATGGGGATGCCGAATCGGGTCAGTATCCTCAAACACCCATGCAAATCAAGTTTGGTGCGTGGGCTGGTGGCGATTCGAGCAATGCACAAGGCACCATCGAATGGGCAAGGGGGCCGACGGACTACTCTCAGGGACCCTTCAGCATGGTCATGAGGAGCCTGTCTGTTACCGACTACAGCACGGGCAGTTCTTACAGCTACGGCGATACTTCTGGTTCTTGGGAGTCAATCGTAGCCGAAGGTGGATCTGTGAATGGTAACTCTGATGGTGCGTCCACTGAGACTGTCACCGCTGTTGCCAGCGCTGGAACCGGTACGTCGCCTACCGTACCGGCCGGAGGTATCGGTACGGGCACGGGCACGGCCAGTTCCGGCAATTCAGATTTGCCCGATGGCTGGGTTATGACGCCCGAAGGGAAGATCGTGCCGTCCAGTTCGGCTGTTGTAAGTATGTTTACAACCCTCCCCGTCCCCCCCTTTTTGTTTGTTTGTTTTCACGGGCCAGCGATATGCGAAGATTTCAAGCGACCACAAATTTGACGAACGAAAGACTAATTTGTCTCCAACTACAGGCCCTCCTCACGCCATCCTCCTCGCCGGTCCTCTCATCTTCTCCATTTTCGCCTACCTCTCAGGCAACTGGAGGCATTGAGACGGTGACGAGATATGACGATCGAGGATCATTGACCACGGTGACTGTCCCCGCGGGGATCACCGCTCGGCCGAAGAGTTACGACTCACAGGGATTTCTGGTCACCTCGACGTCTGCCGGCTCGACATTGGCTGCCTCAACTTCCAGGGTTGCCGCGGCACCAGCACTCGGTGGAGATTCGACTGTCGCAAATGCTGCCGACAGCGGCCCTCCTCAGACGGGGTCTCTGCCAATGACGCTGGCATCTGCCCTGCTTGCATTCTTAGTTATAGTGCTCCTGTAGGAAAGAGCGGATGAAATATGGGATGATTGCATGAGTTTGGGGTACAAAATGGATTTGCATGGAATGGTATTTCAGCGAAAGGCGCGTCGACGGCATTATTGACGCTTTGCATGTAGACTTTGGGTATGGCAGCATATACACCGGGGCGGCAGATCTTGTACAGTGCAAGAGAGTTTCGTTCGCCCCATGGAGGATTAGGGTCTGCGGGAATGTCGTCTGACACATTTATACCAATGGCGCAAGTGCAAACTTGAGAACATAGAGCGACTATATAGACTTAATACTGTACACTGAACCACATCGCACCAAGCTGTTCTTTTTGGCTTGTTTTTGTTATGATTCGCCGTCCAAGAGGACGTGATGCTTTCAAAATGGGGGCATGCCTAGAAGATGGCCCAGGTTCAACTACACTGATGGCTGACTGGCAATTACAGACCACTACTCGTGATGCTGCTTCCTTTGATAGAATAAGTACAACCACTTAAGTTGCAGTTCAATATTTTTTCATCTTCATCCCTCCCCAACATGGGCATCAAAAGGTCTCAGACGCCACCGTGGCGTCGTCTAGGATCGCTTATCTTCGGCCCGTTATCGCAAGCTCCGAGTCCAGTAGTCCAGTGCGGTTGAGCGACTACCGCAAGGGCGAGCAAGGCAAGACAGGTTCCACCGTGGCAGTCAGTCAAATAGTTGTAACAACTTCAAATCTCCAAGTAGTTGCTGTGGATATTCATTGCCTATATCAAACTGTCAAGCCTGTGGCAGCCTATATATATTCCTCGATGCCATCCCTCCATCCTAGAACCTCTCGCCTCCTCAACAGCCGCCGGCTGGGTGCTGTCGCCAAACCTCAACATGTATCTTTAATGCGATGCAGACACTCACTCTTCTCGACGACATGTTCAACATCGCGGCCTGCCAATGTGGGAGGCGTTGGACTGTCCGCCAAGGATGCCCAAATAGGCGAGCAAGCTCCCGAACCGCTCACTATCGAGGGGATCAAGGCAAGGAGAGCCAAGGCCGGAAAGCTGGTCGCGCCTACTGCTTCTTATTCTGATAGCGATATGTTCAAATCACCGGTATGCATTGCACCTTCTTCATTTTCTAGGTTCGGTTCGTTACTTCTCAGATTGACACAAGACTGACGGTGAAACAGCACGCATACAACCAGCCCAAAGCTAGGCGATGGGAACGTCAGTATAACTCTTTTTATTTTGTTTCCCCCAATCGGCGTTAGCACTGCATCGACGAAACCATCATATCTCAATATCGATACTCTACATGAACTCTTTCTTATGGATTGTCCCATCGTCTTATTGCTGGCTCTTTGCTCGATTCCCAGCTTCTTGTTGGCTGCACCATCAGAATTGCCATCCGACCCTATTGCTTGCTTTTCAGACAACTCCACAGATACCCGACACAGTCCAGCAAAAAGAGGATTTTCAAGGCCCTTCTTGTTCATTTTAGGCTTCGCCTTTGGTACACTCGGCTTCTGCGTCGCTATCGTCCTCTTTTTCAAATACATCTACCCCCGGCTGTGCTGCCGATTTCGCAATAACGTCTCATCTAGCTAATCTCATCCCCTCTCAGACCTCCTCAGCCCCGAATCCATAGCCCGAAAACCCTGCGTGCTGAAGCTGGCGGCCAAACACCTCAAGAAACCTGGTCTGGTATCTCTCGGCGGCGGCTTGCCATCCGCCGACCACTTCCCCTTCAATTCTCTCAGCATGCACATTCCTATGCCCCCTGAATTTTCGAAAGCAGCTGCACATTCTGCCGGGAGGCAGGTCACGATTGGAAAGCATGATGTGGCTGAGAAGGACGGTGTCTTTGATCTCAGTATTGGCTTGAATTACGGGCAATCCATCGGCTCAGCACAGCTGTTGCGTTGGGTCACGGAGCACACCGAGCTCGTGAGTCGCCCGCCGTACGCCGACTGGCGGTGTGCCCTGACGATCGGCAGCACGGGGTCCTTGGAGGCTGCGTACCGGATGTTCTGTGATCGGAATAGGGGGGACAGCATTTTGACGGAGGAGTACAGTTTCAGCACGGCGTTGGAGACTGCCGCCCCGCTAGGCATCAAGGTATTCGGCGTGAAGATTGACGACGAGGGCCTGATACCCGCGAGCATGGATGAGATCCTAAGCACGTGGGACGAAACGGCCAGAGGTGCGAGGAAGCCCACCGTCCTGTACACCGTACCTTCGGGGCAGAACCCAACGGGAGCTATGCAGGGCGAGCAGAGACGCAGGGGCATTTACGAAATCTGCCGGAAGCACGATATCTTCATATTCGAGGACGAGCCGTACTATTTCTTGCAGATGCAGCCGTACACTGGCCCCAACGCACCAGCCCTGCCACCTCCAGCGACAGTGGAAGAGTTTCTCGGCGGGTTGGTGCCGACTCTACTCAGTATGGACGTCGACGGCCGAGTCATGCGCCACGACTCGTTCAGCAAGGTCATTGTCCCTGGCTCGAGGCTCGGCTGGGTTACAGCGAGTGAGCAGGTCATTGAGCGGTACATACGGCATGCCGAATGTTGTAGCCAGGGCCCGAGCGGGTTCAGCCAGTTGATTACGTACAAGTTGGTCGATGAGGAATGGGGGCATGAAGGGTATTTGAAGTGGTTGATGAACCTGCGGCTCGAGTACACGAAGAGGCGGAATGCTATTCTGGCGGCGTGCGAGAAGTTCTTACCCAGGGAGGTAGTGAGCTGGACTCCGCCTGCTGCTGGGATGTTTGTAAGTTCTTCCCAACCTTGAAACCACCCACTCCTTTCAACAATTATGCATCGAGGACGGTCGCTGACCTCACCGCAACGGAATAGCTTTGGCTTAAGGTCGACCATCAGCTCCACCCCGATGCAGCGACCCGATGCCTCATCGACATCGAGCAGGAGATATTTGACTTATGCATCGACAAGGGCGTTCTAGCCTGCCCGGGGTCGTGGTTCCGCGCGGAGCAAGACAAACCTCTGAGCGGGCTTTTCTTCCGGACTATGTTTGCTTCCGCGTCGGAAGAGCAGATGGCGGTAGCGATCGAGCGGTTTGGGGCGGCGGTTAGGGATAGTTATCGGATGGGTTGAATCAGTATTTAATCACCAATGAAGGGCTTACAACTTTCATTCTGGTGTGGAAGGCAAGGGGTTTCGGTTGAGATTCGTGGCATCTCCAAGTATCGAGACGTCACTGTGGGGAGCATAGACGAAGTATCGGGTCTTTTGGTCCTTGTGCATGCAGCCTTTGTAAGTGGCTTATAGCAATACATTGGACTTCCCCAACCACTGCGGTGTTTTCTTCATGGTGGGTTCGTATTCTTGCGCTCTTCAACATGACGATCGCGTAGCGGTCCAGCTTTCTAACCCCTCGCAACAAACAAACAAATGCACCGCATCTCAGCTCATGAACGGCATTCCCTCGCGCCACATAAAAGCTGAGATAGTTAGGCTAGAGAAACAGCTATTAGAATGGTTCCCGCCGAAGTCGGACACTAGGACAGGTACTAAAAATCCTCCGGCAGGAAATACTCTGGACACTGGCTCGAAGCAAACGACTGGTCCAATCAAGTGCTCCAGGTAAGCAGCCAGCTACTTACATAAAGTGAACCAACATTATAAGAACTTAAATCCAACGACGTCTTAGCCATTCACCGACACCTCGTTCCATGCAATTCCAGTCTGTCGTGTCGTTTCATCATAAGCCTGCCAGCAGCATCCTTCAGATGACATCATTCAGTTTTATCATCAGCCTCTGAACCGAGGAGCAGTTGCCGGAATCCAAGCACGCCTCCTTCATGAACTCTTCCCCACCTCCCAAAAAGCGACCTTCACCCCGTCCCCGGGCTGAATCACAATCTCCGCCTTGAGCGTGGGGTTCCCACCGTCAACCTCATGCATAAAACTGTCAACGCGCTCGAACCGTTGAAACATCCTGGTAAGCACGTAACCCATCTCCGTCAGCGCGAATTGCTGCCCAATGCAGATGCGCGGCCCCCCATTGAATGGTACGTACTGCCAGGGCTTCGGCTGCCAGTAGAACCAGCGGTCCGGGCTGAACGTTTCAACGGGCGCGAACTTATCCGAGACGGGTGGGTAAAGGTCCGGACGGCGCTGCATTACTATCGTCGAGTAGGCGATGGGCGTGTCTTTGAGGATCGGCACGGGGAGCGAGCCGTCGGGGCCGCCGCCCTTGGGAAGCGTGCAGTCTTTTAGGGCGAGGCGCACGTTGAAGGGAACGGAGGGGTAGAGACGGAGGGTCTCGTTCATGATGTTTTGGAGGTACTTCATGCTCTTGAGGTCATGGTAGGTCGGAGTGCGGTCTAGGCCCACCTGGTCTATGATTTCGGCGCGCAGACGGCGTACGCACTCGGGGTGGCGGCTGAGTTCGTAGATGGTCCAGGACAGGGTCGCGGCGGTGGTGTCGCGGCCGGCGAGCAGGATGGCGACGAGCTGATCGCGGATTACGGTGCGGTCGCGGGTAAAGAGGGCCAGTTCGTGAAGGAATGTGTAGCCCTGGTCGGACTTCGTCTTCGAGGAGAGTTCTTCCGGACTGAGGCGCAGCGCCCGGTCGATGTACGTATTGCAGAATTCATTGATCACCTTTATACCAGCACGGAAGGAACCCAGGGGTACGAAGCAGTTCAGTGGTCCCGCGCGGGAACGAATGTTTTGGATTCTCTGAACTTCGTTGAAGGCATGTGCGAATTCTTGGAGGGGCGTGCTGCTCGAATGTTAGCCGGTGCTCTGAAGCCGCTTCTTCGAGTTGAGGAGATTCAACAAGGATAATTGCTCTCTTACGTGAGGGATTGTACGTCCTTGCCCAGCAGGAAGTCGGTGGCCACGTCGAGGGTATACCGGAAGAACAAGTCGCTGATCTCGATGACCTTGCCATTTCCAGCCTCCATGTCCACCTGCTGATTCTCTCCGTGCAACGCCGCGCCATTCGCCATGGCCTCGAAGAAAGTCTTGAGATGGGATTCGAAGCAGTGCAGGTCACTAATACGTTCTTTGACGAATTGGGGCCGGATGAGCTGTCTTCTGGCGTGCCACTTATCCCCATCCGTGGTGAAAATGCTGTCGCCCAGAAACTCCTTCCACTCCTTGTGAAACGGCTCTCCCTTGCCATAATCGCCGAATTGGGAAGCAAGAATAGCCTTGATGTTCTCTGGGGCTGCCGTGAAAACGATGCGGCGGCCGACGATGGTCTTCTCGACGGTATATTCTTGTTCAGGACTGAGCATGTTGCTCCACATCTCCAGATTCTTGTGGTTCATGGTGGCATCTATCTGTGCCTTGACTATATCAAGACCTGACACGGCTGGTGTGAGAACCTAGAGTCTAAGGGGGAGTTGGGGTTTCTCACCGAAAGGCAGCTTTCCGCGGAGGCGGCGAGCGCGGGCACCAGGTAGTCGGCGCAGACGAATTTCTTCGCCAACATGGTCGAAGATATACCACAGCGAAAAACTGACACCCAGGAAGACGAGGGCTGCCTTGATCGAGACATTCTCGATGAGCAATTCTACAAAGCCCATTGCGAAAACTTGATAAGTGGTCTACGTCGAACGTCGCGGACTTATTTTGCCGTCGCCAGGGTACTCGAGTCCTTTTGAGGGAACGTTTGCTGATGACGACCAAGTTCATCCACCTATCCAGAACCACGGCGTGTCTGGTATAACACCGCTAGCAGCACGTTTCACAAGCGGAATGTTTGTTCTGGCTTTATCCCAGGGCCGGGGACCCCAAAGCCTTTGTCGCGTCAATAGATCCGCCAGATTGGACTGGTTACGAGAGAAGTGTTCTCCGCGAATGCTGAACGATGAAACCGCGCGAGTCAACAGGTTGCACCAAAAAACGATAAGATATCAGAACGCCAGGTCATACGACGTAGGCGAAGCGAAGGGAAAGGGACGAAAGCTTCAATGTTGGTACCCATGTACGTCATATACTATGTGCTGCATCGGCGTCAAGGTTGTCCCTGTCGGTATGTTTCCGACCGTTCTAGAGGGTCCCATTCCCGTTTCAAGTGGGTCTGTCTTCTTCCCACAGCAGCAACCCGCAACCAACCCTACTGCTGCCAAGTACCTATTGGGGAGCCATCTGCGCGTCTCCTCAGTGGCTCGTTGGTTGGCCTCGAGGACTCGTCCAGACCCTTCCCATGATTTTCACTCTGGAGAACCCAGACTGGCGGCAGGCAGCATTGGTCAATTGGGCTGGCCATTGAAACGAGAACGCACTGTCAATTGATGACGAAAAGTGTCGTCCGGGGGTTGGGGGAGAGCAGCCAGCTCCCCTACCTTACACGCTTGTACCGAGGCTCCTTTACTCCCCCCTCCAAGGTGGGGTTGCAACTACCAGACTGATATATCACTTGGGCGCTTGTGAACTCCTACGACTCACCAACCTAGCTTGTCCGATTGATATGATTGATATGATTGATATGACTGATTACACATTTGAGTCCTCGCATTTACGTCGCGAGATGCCGTTGCTCAGTACGTAGGACCTTATTGAAGTGATACAGCCATGCAGGTCCATACCCTGTGGCGCTGGAGTAATGCAAGAGAACGGACAAAGCCGCTGGCACTAACAGCTTGGTGGTCATTAGCCCTACCAGCTTACGTAAATTGCAAATTGTGGTTGATATTGCGTACAAGGCCGGTAGCCCAAAGTCTGTGGTCTTCACTGGCCAGTGTTCAAAGCAAAGTAACAGGGGCTTGCGGCAACCTCAAATTCAATTCTAAATCTGGGATGTGGGGCGTGTAGAGCTTCCAATTTAAGTAACCACATCGTCACTAGGGTCGTTCCGTAAGTCAGCCAATTGGATGTTGTGTATTTGTGCCTGAACGTAAGGCGCCAGGCAACTTGAGTAGTTTCACAACAATGAAAGTCAGAAGGAATGAGACGATTACGAGAAACGGTTGTTGCTTAGATCTTCACAAGCGCCAGTGATCCATCACAGAGACGACCGCTTGACATGTTCGGGGTTTTGGCGTAGGCGATAGTTACCATACCTACTCGTATCGAAACACACCAGCTTTTTACTACACGAAGATGGCCTTTTGAGACTGCAAATTGGGTGGCGTCCAAGATTTCAGATGGTCTCGACAATACGACAGAGCCCAAGCGTCGAAATATGTACAAAAATTGTTTGTCCAGCCACATAGCATCCTGGACCTTGCGTTCGTATATGCGACACGATATATCCCTTTGCTCAAATAGAAAAGTTCCCTGGGTCGGCCAAAGGCGACCATCCGTATGCTGTTCATCGTTCTTCTGCACCAAGTGTGCTCCTGTACGACGAGCGTAACAATCAACCTCCGGCCGATGGCAAAAGCTGGCAGTTCGTCGCGTTCATGCCCTGTGTACAGAACACCATCTGCACCGGGCTAGCACCAACGCCACGGGCAACCATACGCTCCCTGAATTCGCCCAATCTGGGCGCGGCTTCTAGCTGACTGGTGTTACCGGTCGGGCCGGACCAGAGCACCTCGCCCGCTGCGCTGCCTCGGGGCCAGAGCAGTGAATCGAGGTTTGTCTCATCAATGGTTTCGCTCCAGACGGCGACCTCGCCGCCGAGCACCAATTCTGCCTCACCGGCCGTCAGATTTTCAGTCGGGTTGTGAGAGTAGATCAGCTGCCAGCTCTTCGTTGGGCCGCACCAGTCGTTAAAAGGGTAGTACGTGGAGGTGTCGACTTCGGCGAATGTGAGCCATTGGCCACGGCCACAGTCAAGGTACTACACATTCCATTTAGCCGACATTATTGGATGCAGTAGATCATTGTTTGCTTACCCAGTAGTTGTAGTTGCTGTCAATGACCTTGTGCCCTTGGCTCGTGAGCAGTTTAACAGCCCCATTGCCCAGCCAGCTCTGGACCACTACATCGTCGTCGATGGTGACGTTGTAGTGCGCGGAGCTGGGGATTTCTTCCCAGACCAAGGGAGTGAGACCTGCATTGCGCACACGAGCGAGGTTCTTATCGGTAAACTTCTGGATGAGCGGCAAGACCACGGAGGACTCGTTGGACAGCACTGAAGGGTCGAGTAGATATTGCTGTAGGTTGACCTCGTCACCTCCGGTGTGGAAGTAGGCCGAGTACGGATAGACTCTTGGCAGCACATCGTCCATCAATTTGTCTAGAAACGTATCGACGCGTGAGTCGTTGAGTCGGAACTGGCCACATGGAGGCTCGGCGCAGTAGGTTCCCCATGGTGTAGAGTCCCAGCCGACGATGACGTCAGGGTGGGATTCAGCAACGACGCCAATGTGACCTGGCATGTCGATCTCGAAGATGACTTCGATGCCTCGGGCGATGGCGTATTTCTGGATGGCCGTGATGTCTTTTGGCGAGTATGTCTTCCCCTTTCCATATGCACCCTTCGCAGCGATTTCGGGCATGGAGGGGATCTCCAGCGGCCATGACTGAGAGTCGGTCACGTGTATATGCAAACGGTTCATCTTGTTCCACGACATGGCGCGAATGGTGCGGTAAATGCTCTCAATGGGGTACCAATTTCGGGCCACATCGAGAAGGACACCACGATGTGGGAACTTGGGCGCGTCCTTGATTTCGACCGGAGCCTTCGTCGTGTACACTAACTTCCTGTCCGAGTGCAGGTAGAAGAGCTGCGTGAAGGTCTCAAGTGCATGCAACACACCGACAGCCGAGGCAGCCTCGATTTGCGCAGTTCCGTTGAGACCCACAGATAGGCTATAAGATTCGTCGACCTCGCCGGCCAGAGGCTTCCATGTGGAGCTGCTGTCCTTTCCGGTCTGGACAATCTTGAGGTCTGAGATCTTCTTGTTGGACTTGGAGGGCATAGGCTCGGTTTTCTGGACCTTATTTCTCGGATATAGCTTCCAGGGAACGAAGTTATTGTCAAAAATGGCTTCCATGGCACGGGACACAGCTCCAGCGACAATGTCCTTGCTGCGCAACACTGTGTCATTTGAAACAACGCCATAATCATTGCTGTTCCAGGAGAGCTGCAGACCCAGGGGATAGTCATCAGTATAGGTTGCAACGAAGTCGCAGGAAGGGTCTGAGAAAGAGGGCCAGCATACCCGCTCTCCGTTGTAGGTGACATGAATATTATCCGATATCCATAAGGTGTCATTACCCGTTGTTATGCTTGAAGGGGCGGGCCATATCGCCACCACAGGCGAAAGGGCGACGAACAGACCCGTTAGGTAGACGGATGGCAACATTTTGGCGTAGTTGAGAACTTTCATGGAGAAGGTGGAGGGGGCTATAAGACATTAAATGCTGACGGATCCGGAATATGGCTTCGTTAAATGAGTGGGCCGGGCTGCTGACGGCCCCTGATGCCAACTTTCCCAACTATCCGTGAAGTGCGATATAAGGCAGGGCAACGGGGGACCAATAAAAGAAATTATAATTGTTCGATGGAGCCTTGGGCTGCGGTTCAATTCCACGTGGGGTACTCCTTGTGGCAATCCTAGCTCATGGACATTGAAATGTGACGAACCAGGAGATATTGGTGTGGGGTAGGTAGTGGTGAGTCTTAGAGCCTTAGGTTGTCCCTTTGTCGGCTTTCAGACGATGATGATCAGCCGTTGGTGGGCTCGTTGGAGGCTGAAAAGCAGTGGTTTGCCACTTATCAAACCAGGACAGCTGCAGTGCTGATTGTCAAATTAGCGAACACCGCAGTTGGCTTGATTTGTTTGCCGGATCTCGCAGTGACAACGCGCAACGTTACGTGAGATCCGGAGAAGCGCGCTGGGATTCGTAAACAACGTCACTAGCATGAAGTGACACACTGGAGAGGCAGTTGACGCATATGGGCCAAAATTTCCAAGTTGACCAAGATTAATGAATTTTAACGAATGAAGTGTTGGTTGAGCTCGGCATCAACGGTGAGTCTGAGTGCTGGTGAGATCTCCAAAGTGAAATAGTTTCGGGCGACTGGGTAATTTACAGGAAACGATGCCCCCGGCCGTGTTGAGAGAGCTGAAAGACTATGTCAGATAAAGGGAAGAACCTTGGATAATAGTTCTGGTGATTTGCTAGGGACGATCTTTCGTCCCATCGGAAGCTGCCCAGGCTGCCATGCTATTTATTTCTTCATGCATGTAGGGATGGCGGGGGCGAAGCTAGTAGTGATCTTCATCAACATGACTTCAGCTTAGCAGGCTTAGCAGGCCTCCATCCGCAAGTGGAGGCTGGGCCTTGGGACACCATCATCACCCAAGAAGCGCGCTTTAAGAGGTTGATGCTGCGACCACAAACCTTGGTTGTGTGTCACTCCCGGTAGTGCATGTGTCGCACGGCATTGCTTGCGTTGGTTCTCAGATGGCTTGTTGAACAGAGTAGGAATAGAACTGGAACTTGACTGGGAGGGATGCAACAGCGTCTGGCGGACCCGTGGGCAGGTCTGCTTACCGGCCACCACAGCTAACAGCATCATTGAGCACCGAATGCGAGGAGGCCAACGACATTTCGGCCGCAGCATTGGTGGCGCCGTCGGTTGAGTCTATGATTTGGATGTGGCTGGAGCTAGCAACAGTCTAAGACTTTTAACGGCTAATGCACAATCGGACGTCAAATACTGGTCATTCCACTTCACTAAGTTTCGGAATCTCGCCAGGTCCATGGAGGACCACGAGATGGACCATGACATGCGATGCCCTGTTTCATATGAATACATTACGAAATCCTATACTATGAAAGTTGGTGGAACCCCAATTGTGCCACAAGACAGTTAAGCAAGTGTATCCTCAAGTCTTGTAGTACGTATTTGTAGCACACTCTACGCTCTGTGCCCAGTCTAGCCATGGCTTTCGTATGCAAATGGCGGCAAGTATACCTCCGGACATGTGTTATCTTAAGTTCGCTTTTCGATTGAGGCCAATCGATCTTATGGACTGGATTTTGCGTTTGAATTCGCGTTGCAGTACTGAACGTCTGTAGACACAGACTGCTCAAATACCCAAGTGCCGTATATGATCAAGCATGGCGCGATGGAGTTTGTCATTACCAACCATTATTACTTGAGAATTGGGTTCGAATAGAGAAGATAGTTGATTAGTTGATGTTTCTGCTTTTGCCATATCATATAGCATAAGGGTTCCAGGCATTGTAAGAATCGACAGTGCTTAAGTGCCTTTTGCTTGCTTATGTTGTTCACGTAATTGCAGAGATTCCATGATCAACAATTGAACGGACTAAGACACGGAATTTGGTGATTGTTGCGCCGCATGGTCCGTGCACAACTGCAAAGGAAGGCAAAAACAAGTGGCGAGTTTCGGAACCAGGCAGAACAGTTAATCCACGTTCCTTCCTCTCAAAGCTGGGCAAGGTTCGAGAGTCACGTCTCCAGTCAAATCGCCTTTGATGTGAATCTGGTATCAAGAAAGCCTTTCTACGCCATTCCTTCATTCGTCTTACCGTTTTCGACAACCACCCCAGCTCGAATCTGTCAAAATCAGCTATTACCGCGATTTCGTCGTTTTCGACCTCGACCCATTAACCCAGTCGCCACATCTTCCGCTCTTGCCCTGCAGCAACGCGACGCAGATTCTTACATTTCTGCACCATCCGCGCTTTTGTTGCCGCTGATACTATGTCGATCGAGAGCAACACTCCACTGGCGGAGGCCCTTGGCTCTGTCATCAAGCCAAAGCTGATCGAGAATGGATGGGCTACCGAAGATAATGACCAGCCAATGGCTGAGTACATCGTCATGATGTTGGTCAATGGCAAGACGCAAGACGAAATCGCGACCGAGCTTGCCGGCGAGATTCTAGGTCTGGGATCCGATGACCCGACCGTCAGAGACTTTGCGCGCTGGACTTTCGAGCAGATTCAAGCTCTTAATGCTCAACAAAATGGCGGCGCATTCGCCCAAGGGCCACAGGATGCTGTAACTACAATGGATCAAGACATGGACATGTCTACAGGCATTGATGCCACCGAGTTCAATGCGTGAGTTTCTTCCACGTGTCATCATAACAGTCACCGCCTAACATATCGCAGTCCCACGGGTCCTAAGTCGATGCGCAATGGCGATGCTCGAGGCGGCGCACGCGGGAAGCGTATGCTCAACAATTTAAACCGGGCCATGGATCGCACTCACGAGAATGTCCTTCACCGCGTTCGAGGCAACGAAAGGATCGCTGCGCACAACCGAACACCCCCTACAGGCCCTCGAGGAGCTGGCGGTCGCAACAGTCGTGCCACGAACAACCGCGCGAGCACCATAGCGCACGGCATGGCGCAACAGATGCCTGGAATGCCCGGCGCAATGAATGGCATGAATGATATGAACTGGATGATGCCGCCAGGTGCCCAGGGAGGTGACATATTCGCACTACTTCAACAACAGAATCAAATGATGGCCGCCCTATCTCAGCAACTGGCAGCAAGCCAAAGCCCCAACTCACACGGTAACAACGGTCGGGGACGTGGCAAATCGTTATTTGAGCGAACACAACGTGGCAATTTTCGAGGTCGCAGTGGATATCACGGAAATGGGCAACACGCGCAACCGAATGAATCTGCCGATGCCAACGGAGCAACCGCCGAAGGGGGCGATATCGATATGTCGCAGTCTCGAGTAGACTCCAACCCTGCAACGACCGTCTGCAAGTACAACTTGAAGTGTACGAACAAGGACTGCAAGTTTGCGCATCAGTCCCCGGCGGCACCACCCGGTATCACCGTAGATGTCACTGACGTCTGCACCTATGGCGCCGCTTGCAAGAACTTCAAGTGCGTTGGCAACCATCCCTCACCAGCGACTCGGCGGGCACATCAGAGCGAGCAGGAATGCAAGTTCTTCCCCAACTGTACCAACCCGAAGTGCCCGTTCAAGCATCCCGACATGCCAATCTGCCGGAACGGTGCCGATTGCAAGGTGGAAGGCTGCAATTTTACCCATATCCAGACGGTTTGCAGATTCAACCCCTGTACCAACCGATACTGCCACTTTAAGCATGAGGATGGACAACGCGGTACCTTCCAGGATAAGGTGTGGACTCCCGCCTCAGGCACAGGTGCCAAGGATCACGTGAGCGAGCGGAAGTTTGTCGACCAGAACGAAACGGAAGAGCTGGTCATGCCGGGCGGATCTGCCGAGATGGACGGCGTCGCATAGGAGAGGGGTCCAGTCCTCGAGGTGTCGTCTGACGTAGGCGAAGGCTAGATTATGCCAAGCAGTGCAAGCAGTGGAATAATGATGAGCGAGAGGAAGCATTATCCCTCTGGGATAGCAAAATCTGTATACTATGAGGAGCGGGATGTGGTCGTTGCCGTGACAGACGCGAGGTCATTGTTTTGGGCGTTGGAGGAATCAATCTTAGATGTCTACAGGTTTTAGGAAAAGTCAGGGACTTTTTTCGAGCGCATTTTACAATATACCCATGCATTACTGTGATTATTTATCAAACCCACTGACTTACTGTCTTCTGGATCGTGGTATAGCTTACGCCAGTGCTCCTGTAAGGTACTCGAGCGGGGCGAAACATCAAATTGTGTAAATGTCAAGCGTCAGCTATGCTGCTCCCAAGGCAAGCGGGCAACAGGAAAAACAGCGCATCAAGGGTGAAGTAAAACTGGACAAAGTGATATCTCGGTGAAGTAGACAGCGGTAACCTAGTTATACTGCACACTTTAGTATAACATAGGATAACCTGATGCTCCCTTGTAGTATACTGGTATAAGGTAGTTCTTCTACCTAGGTGCACCTTGCGCTCTATTATCTATCTGTAGCCTGTTAGAAGTTTGGTTCTTCTCAGTTACAGACCAGACTCAATTACAGAAGAGAAACTCTTTTCGGATTGGTTTGTTTTGTCGTGGAGTACGAACTCTGCTTGTTTTCCCCAGTTTTCCTCTTTCGATGCGTCATCGTTAATCTGATGACCTTATGTTTGGTGTTCGCAAGTAATGCAGGAAGACGATTTTACCCGACTTCCGAGATCAGCATAGCTTTTACAAGCACAACGCGATCCCAATATGCGGACGTGTAGGTGATAACTAGCCAGTTCACCATTATGATGGCGTCAAAACACCCAGAAGAGCTTTTCATTGCTCTTTTGAGGTCTGCCTATGGCAATTCCTGCCGTAGAGTTGTCAATCGACGGCACCGCCTCCTAGCCTCTAAGCTCCCCTCGACCAGGGCCCTCAGTGTCCTGCGCAACTCGTCGGCCAGAACAGCTCGATCAATTGACCAGCTGGAGCCCGGTCACGGTGGATGCAGAGGCAATGCGACCGCCGCAACGCGCGAGAAATCAACCAAGTCCACTGTTCGGCCGCCGCGTAACATCGCCGTTCTCGGAGGAGGCATCACAGGCTTGACAGCAGCTCACTACCTCGCCCGGCACGCCACCAATGCACATATCACCATATATGAGAGCAGTGACCGTTTGGGTGGATGGTTAGATGGGAAGACGGTCGATATTGGTCAAGGAGAAGGCAGCAGCGTCTTGGTCCAGAGAGGTCCTCGGATGCTGCGGTCTGGCGCTACTTCCAACAAGTACGACGACCTTGTGCTTTACGACGTTCTGGCCAACCTCGACCTACAAGACAAGGTCCTGTACCCTGAAGGTGCAGCCAATTCTCGCTACGTATACTACCCCGATCACCTCGTCAAGCTTCCGTCGGCCGAACCCACCCTCGACAACGTTGTGGATATGATACGCTCCTACTTCACCGAGCCACTATGGAACGGTTGCTTCTGGGCCTATATGTACTGGAGACAGGCCTCCAGTGACCCCGAGATCAAGCGTGCCCAGATGCAAACACCCATCAAGGTCCGCTGGGATCGAGACGAGTCGGTAGGTGAATTCTTACAACGCATGTTCCAGGTAAAAACCAATAAGCGAAACGGCGAGCCCATCCAGAACATCGTCTCGGCCATGTTGCACGGCATCTATGGTGGTGATATTTGGAAGCTGAGCGCCAAGCATACAATTTTTGACCGTTTCTGGTACCAAGACCGCGATCCGATAAGCGATTCGTTGCTGTGGATGGCAAGGAAGGAGTGGTCAGTCAAAAACGACATTCTTGAAGGGCCCAACCTGCAACATGTCATCAAAATGGCTGAGAAGTTACGGACCAAGAATTTGCTTGCATTCGAGGACGGGCTGGTGACGCTCGTCGATAAATTAGTAGCCGACCTGGCAGGCCAGGAAAACGTCACTATCAAGTACAATGCCCCTGTGACCTCGTTGGCAAACAAAGAAAATTACGTGGAGGTTTGTTTGGCTCAGCTTCTCACTTATTCACTTATATGCAGCCCACTGACGATGCTTAGATCTCGAGCACCGATGGTAACGGAGGCAAGTATGATCAAGTTTTGAGCACGCTTTTCTCTGGACAACTAGCACGACTCACCCAACCAGCTAATGCTCTGCCGTCCCTCGCCAAAACCAAGGCTGTGACCATCATGGTCGTCAACCTCTGGTACCCGAACCCGGACCTGCTCAAGGCAAACCTTGGCTTCGGCTACCTCATACCACAGTCAGTCGCCGAGGAAGAGAACTCCGAGTGTGCGCTTGGCGTGCTCTTCGACTCGTGCCTCGAGACGCGTCCCGAAACCCCCGGTACCAAGCTGACAGTCATGCTCGGCGGTCATTACTGGGACAACTGGACCTTCTACCCCTCAGAGGAGACGGCAATTCAAATGGCGAAAAGCGTCGTGCGGCGCCATCTCGGCATCCCCGAATCCGAAAAGGTGACAGCCAGTGCTAAGCTATGCCGCGAATGCCTCCCGCAGCAAACAGTCGGCCACCGCGAACGCATGACCAAGGCGCACTACGAGCTCCTAGGCGCATTCAAGGGCAAGCTCATGGTGGCGGGACCGAGCTACACCAATATCGGCGTCATTCCCGCTATGCGTGCCGGCTTCGACGCGGGCATGCGCATGGCGAAGGGCCATGGTCCTCCGTGGTTCCGTAACGATGAAATGGGTCATTGGAGCTACTACATGAGCTGGCATCGTGCCCAGGGCCTGCCAGAAGCCGCGCCTGATCACGTTGGCAGTACGGGGCTTGAGTGGGCTACGGAGAGTGAGCATGATAGTATGTGGACCATGGAGAAAACTGCGATGTATTTCCGGCAGTGGACGCCGGAGGATAGGGTTTGGACGGATGGGGAGGGGAACTGGAAATCGGAGGCGGCGAGAGGGAGTGTGAAAAAGGAGCTCGATGATTCTGGTAGGTGAAAGGGATTGTGAAGAGTGAGGTTAATGAATGCCTAAGAAGTGTCACCCCCGGGGGCTCGAGAGCTTTACTTGATTCAACTCAGTTTGCTGAAGTGGCAGCTAACTAGATAGAATATGTGAGATCCGCTCTCGTCTGTGCTCACCTGGCGTACCTGCTTTTAGCGCTTGGGTATTTATTGCCTGACAGATAACTCGCGCGCCCGCGCGAGCAGGCACTTCAGATTTCATCATTCAATGTTGAGTAGACTGAAACGTATCCAACGCAGCGCTGATGCACTCTAGCAGCGCCATGGATTCGATTAACTATCTTCTCTATTCACTATCTAACCCCCCTCCTCGATTTCATAGATGGATAGTCTCTACTTCAGTGATTTATCTAAGTATTAATCTAACCTATTAGTAAGGTATATTGCCTTAACGACTCTATTCCTAGTTACCTAAGCACTATACTCTATACGCTGAATCCCTATCATATTGCTAAAGGACCCCGTAGCAGGACGCGTTTACTAGCACAAACCCCTTACAGACTCTTTAATGGTTTACGCAGCTAGACTATTAGAGGTTTCGTTACATCTCTATTAATATATAGGACGGCTCTTACAGTAGTCTACAAATGCCGCCAGCTCCTTACAAAAGCTTATAAACCATACGAGAACGTCGTCCTACTTCGCGTCCGATAGCTAGCCTCTCTAACCGTCTTTAAAGAGTAGGCTAGTATCCCCGATATGTATATACTGCTCAAAGAACGCCTTATATGCCCTTTCGAGGTCGGCTACGTCGTTGAAAGATGTGCCGTAGAAGTGAGGGAGCCTAACATATATAGAGCTAAGCTCTCCCTTTAGTACATTATTAATATATTATATATACTTAGAAGAGTTCAGAAAGCTGCTAACGTCACCCACAGGTCATTGCCCCACACGGTCTTTGCCCAACTTTTCAAGAAATCTTGACTTTCCATCTTTACTTATACAATTCTTCCATTCCACAACATGGCACGCAAATCTAGTGAAGCTAATCTTCAATTAGCCATCCAAACTAAACGACGCGATCCTCACCTAAGTTAGAAGAAGCTTGGTAAAATCTTCAAAGTCGACCATAAGACATTGAAGCGCCGTTATGAAGGCGTACAACCATTACACATTACTAACATGTCCAAACGGAAAATGACCGAAACCGAAGAGAATACGATTACCCGACGCGTAATTGAGCTAGACTCGCGAACTTTTCCTCCCCGGCTTCGATACGTTGAAGAAATGGCGAATATCCTCCGACGCGACCGCGACGCGTCACCCGTCGGCAAGAACTGGGCCTCAGCTTCGTACAGCGACAACCAGACCTCCGGACGCGTTTAAATCGTCGAATCGATTACCATCGGGCATTCTGCGAAGGTCCTGTCGCGTATCGCGGTTATTTTAAGCGTGTTGCGGACACAATAGCGAAGCACGGCATCCAGCCGGAGGATATCTACAACTTTGACGAGACGGGCTTTTTAATGGGCATGATCTCAACCGGCATGGTCGTTACGAGTACCGAAAGACGTGAAAGGCCTAGGCAAGCCCAGCAAGGCAATAGGGAATGGGTTACTGTCATTCAGGCGGCCAATTCCCAAGGCTGGGCGGTGCCGCCGTGCATCATCTTCGCGGCCAAAGTTCACCTCGCTTCGTGGTATCGCGACACCACATTACCGGGCAATTGGGTCGTTGATCTATCCCACAACGGATGAACAACGAATAATATTGATCTCAGCTGGGCAGATCACTTCGATCTGCACACACGCGATCGTACGAAGGGTGTCAAACGCCTCCTGATCCTTGACGGTCACGAAAGCCATCACTCGATGAATTTCGAACAATACTGCAAGGACCATGGCATCATTACCCTTCCTATGCCTGCCCATTCATCCCATAAGCTCCAGCCTCTCGACTTGGTGCCTTTTAGTGTTTTGAAACGGGCGTACGGTGTGTTTGTTGAGGGTTTGATGCGACGGCATCATACCCACGTTGCGAAGGAGGATTTCCTTGCCGGTTTTTTGGAGGCGTTTGGCGCTGCTTTTACTGAACAAAACATCAGATCTGGTTTCGAAGCAGCTGAAATTGTCCCTTTTGACCCCGACAGGGTTATATCTGCCCTGGATGTCGCAGAAGTCGCGCGTACACCCTCTGCCGACCCAGAACTCCTACCCCCTATTTGGACTTCTAAGACACCTACTACCACCCTTGAAGCCGAATCGCAGTCAACGTTGATTAAGAATAGCGTTCAGAGGCATCAAGACAGCTCTCCGACGCATATTATTTATTCAATTGACTCGATTGCAAAGGCTACGCATGCAATGATGCAAGATAATGTTATCTTGCGTCGCGAGAACGAAGAGCTTCGTGAGACTAACCATGTGCTAAGCAAACGTCGCAGAACCAAAAACAAGCAAATCCAGTATGGTGTGCCACTTGATATAGAAGATGCACAAGTTCTACGGGCTATTAGGGGTGATACGGGTTTGGAAAGTGAGGAAGAGGGTGAAAGTAGTCGTCCTACAAGGAGGAGGGCAACGGGTGCTAGGCGCTGTGGCATTTGCGGAGGAACTGGACATAATGCGCGAACTTGTCAGGCAGATGTAGAAACAGATAATGAAAAGAATACTGATTAATTTCTTGGATGAATACGGGTTGTTGTTGATCTATCTAAGATTAAAGGTTGGGAGGTCGTGAAAAGTTGGGCAAAGACCCGTGTGGGGCATTGACCTGTGGGCGACGTTATACATACTTATTCGTCGTATAAGCTCTAACCTCTCGATATTAGCTATTTTCGTATACTAAAACGAGCATACGGTAAAGAAATTAAGGATCTTGTACGGACATGTAGTCGTTGGGCAGCATTGCGTGTTCTCCTAGCTCTCATAACCCGACCGCCCAAAATCGCCAAGTGGGTATCTCCAACTCCAACCAGTCACCAGTCAATGCAAAACCAACCAAGTCGCGCCTTAACTACCCAGCAAATAACCAAACAGCTAACGCCAATGTAATATTTCCATCCGATGCTCCGTGTTTGCCTTACCGTCAAGCTTACAAAATCCAGGTTTCCATGACGCCAGCTCTGAGTCTCTTTATCCATATGCTCATATGTTCACAGTCCTTTCGAACACCGAGCAACCATATACCAGAAGTGAAGACCAAGGTTTAGCAACATCATCCACACCTCTAAGTAGGTTGGTACTTTATACAACTTCAATTCCCAGAACGACAGCATAAAATTACGTCGCACGCCGTTGGCCTGGTGGGGGCGGAGCGCACGATCTTGTCGGAAACTCATTTGAGGGACGTGTTCGCCGCTGTTGGATCAATCGACTGCTACGGCTCTCTATGGCCAAGGCCGCAACACGGACACTCAACTTCGCCAAGCTGTCGTAGTATTCCTCGTCTTCGATCAGAGCCTGCTCATGTTGCTCATCCTGCCAGAGTTGGACGTACGGGCTCTGTTGATCCGGTGATCTATCTCTGTCTGGCATGTCTAGTCAGTCACAATCTGGGTGGCGTCTTCGTGGGGAGCTACAAACCCAGTTCAAGATCAAGCGGTCGCGCATCCTGGGAATCGGATTGTGAGGCAGCCGCTACCTCGTCATCCGATTCGTTGTCGCTCAAACAACGGGTGCCGAGAGCAATGTTCACCTCCATGGTGTTGTTGGATAGTATGATGAACCAAGTCTGCCTCCTCTTGCCATCGTACCCGGGTTTGTTTTTATAAAACCATGTGAGCTTGGCTTTTCCGTTCTTTCCTACTTTCGCTCTCGTTCTCTCAAATGAATCTTGGTCGATATAACTACTCTCTCCTTTGCAGTGCATGGCGCCGAAGACTTCCTGCGAATTCTCGGCTGTAGAGACAAGGATGTAGTCGACTTCCTGTAGTGACAATAATGGTCAGCACGCGTTCCCACGACACGGTCTGCATGGACGGGACTTACTTCTGCGTCATCAAACTCGGGGAACATATCCATGTCGTCCTGTGACGGCCCTGGCGGTAAATCGGACTCTTGTTCAGGACCTTGGTCTCCTGGATTACTGGTGCTCGCTGGAGGGGTGGGGTTGCCGCCACGAACCATTGGATCGCCATTCACCGCACCAGCTGAACAGGCCGTGCTGCCTTTCTTCGCTCGATTTCGCGCATTCATGTGCTTCATGTATATGGACATGATGGCTTTGCAGTTCTTGTCAATCGCATCATGCGAGATTGCCGGTTGGGTCCTGAGATACGCCTCGAACTCATCATAATCCTCAAATTCTCGCCCGCTTTCGAAAGCATACGCAATTACCGAGTTAAAGATGAGTTTGGTGACTTCGTCCATCCGCCTCCGTATGCGATTATCGCAAGCGAGAGGTTAATCCATGTTTTCCGACGCTTTCCTTGTATTTTTCTTCGCGTTCAACTTTGCTGCAATGGCGTCGGCATAGGCCCTTCCAGCTTCAATGGCGGCTGCCTCGGGTTTCTTGAGAGGCTTGTTAGGCATGTCCATCTTCGAAAGCCTGACTTTACATACCGTTAGGTTCTTCGCGCAGAAAATAAGTCCACTGTTTGTCCCAGATGCCTCTAGAAAAGTAACCCAGCCCTTCTTGTTGAAATACTCTTCACCAACAAGCAGGGCGAACGGCGCATTTTTAGGACCTACAAAGCAGGTGCAATTCTCCGTCTTATTCTTGTTTCGTCCTATCAGAGTTATAGTAACGGATTTTCTAGATTCGAACGAGTTTCCTTGGAAATCGAACATGATGCCGCTGTTGGAATCGGCCATCCTCAATTGGCATTCAGCAGCTAGTGTCGGGGAGATCCAGCAGTACTTGGTCCCGGAGTCTTGCGTAACCTGCGCCACGTGGAACTGCAGGCTCTTGGGGTTACAGACCAGAGCAAACTGTGGTTTTGTAAGAGTAATTAACTCGGTGCCGGTCTTTGGCTCTCGATTTGCGTCCTGCAAACTGTCAAGTCTGAACGCAGTTGACTCACGATGACGACTTACAGGCCGCAATATTTCATCGTCATGAGAAGCAGTCTTCTCGACGTCTTTTCGTCGTTCTTCATAGAGCGCATGCTTTTCATTGACATGAATGCCCAGACAAATGTACCCAAGCCCTTCTACACGTTTCTTGTCCCGGCGAAGTCCTTCGAAGTATCTCTGCTCTTCCTCATCAAGATGATCTTCACGCCGTCTTCCGAAAATGTCGGCCATTTTATGCTGAGAATTGTAGTATTCCTGGCTTGTGTATTGGCTTGGGCATGCGTTCGGAGAACTACGCTGCACTTTGATCGTTTCGATGCCTGCTCTTGGTCAGCTTTCGCATCGCACGGCCGGTAGCAATCTTCAAAGGGCGGAAACCTGAGCGCAGTGTAATACAAATGGTTTGCAACCTCGTCTTTTGTCCGAGGCAGCAGATGGGCCATATCAAGTCACGTTTCTGTCAGTAAAAGCAAGGCTGTGTCGATCGCGCTCAGTTTGGGGTTGGGTACGGTCGGGATAAAGGATGAGTACTTGAGCGCAGCTTGCACTCAAATCGCAACTCGGCGCGCAACCACATGGAATCCAGTCGTTGAGCAGCCGCGAGGCTCCGGTTTTCGAGGCGCAATATTGAGCCTCGCGGTGTGCCTTGACATGGGTCGCTACCGTGTATTTTTCGCATTTACTGCAATAATGCGAGCTTATTGGAGAAACAGGAGGCGTCTGCAGGATACAGATTCGAGTTTGCCTTATTTTCTGATCGCTCGCGACCCCGGCAGGTTGGGCATCCATACACCCTACATTGCGGCTTGCAGCGACTGGAACACACCTCCACCCAAGGATGATAGATGCACCATTTTCGGTGTATTACAAGGGTTTGCGGTCATGGATCTAGTCGGCGTGCAGAGCTTCCCTGAAAGCGACCCCCTATTGAGCATGTCTTCGCCGGCGGTTCATGCCACCGAAGTAGCTACGCCAAAATTTTCAACTTTGCCGGTTGCGATACAAACTATACAGGTTTATGCAGATTTTCATCCCTAGATTTCATGAAAGGCATGTTCAACTGAGTAGCCAGGATATATTTTTTTAATCACTCGTTCTAAACCTCTGTCTTCCGTTCCCTTGGGAGAGACGAGGCACAGATATGTTTCATATTTTCAGTATGCGTCTTCTTCGAACACGACTGGAAATATCATCAAAGAGAGCTTGGAGCCTCTTGATACTGCTATTAATTTGTTGGTGCGCCTATTATGGTAATGGTGAAGCTGAACAGCCCGCCGGCGCTTCCTGTATGGAGTCAGGCCAGGGAGTCTGACATGCCCGAAACCGGGGACGAGAGTGGGGCTGGGCTTTGCACCGGGACGAGGGCATACCATAGTATGTTGTAAACTACATCCTTCCAGATGCATAACTGCCACTGATGCCCAGTTGGGCAGATGAAGGTGGCGATGAGGGGGCTAAGCTTTGGATATACGGCCAAAAACAGCTTGTTATTGGCTACTAACCTCACATTCGGGTCTACACAAGAGCAAGGGCATTCAAGGAATCGATGGCAAGGCAGACCAGACTCGGTACATAAAGCTTGCCTTCCCAGGTTTTCCCTGAGTCTCAATTACTTCAATAACCTAAAGCAATTCTCAGCGTAATTACCCCAAGATTGTGATTGAATAATGCCCACTTTGCTGCCTGAAGACTATAATGTGGCATGGATCGCGCCATTAGAGATTGAGGCTCGAGCTGCCATACACATGCTGGACCACAAACATTCTGGCCATTTTCCGATGAGTCGCGGCGATGAATACGTGTTCGAAGCTGGCGACATCCAAGGACACAACGTTATTATCGCAACGCTTCCGGCTGGCCAACCATATGGGACTGGCTCAGCAGCAGCCCTTGCTAGCCAGATAAAGAAGTTCTTCCCAAATCTTTGGTTTGGCCTTTTAGTTGGTGTGGTCAGTATTCTAACCCCTTTCTTCCTAGTCGAATAATAAAACTAAGTCGGCCTATACGCGCTGGGGTCAGTTACTAACTTTGTATAGGCTGCTGGCCTTCCGGACCTCGGACGAAAGCCACCCCGAGATATTCGCTTTGGTGATGTTCTCGTCGGCCTTCCTGATATGGACAGCTCAGGACTCGTCGCCTACGACTTGGGTAGAGAGACTGAAACGGATGGACTTGTGCTTTTGCGCCAGGGCCATATTCTAGCCCAAACCGAGCCTGTTGTGAGATCTGCCATTGGTAGTATCAAACTCAGGTCGCCAAATGAGACGGAGCTATTTCTTCCATATTTTGAGGATATGAAGAATGAAGAGCACTCTGACGGCACATTCACGGATCCTGGACAAGAGAATGATAGGTTATACGAAGTTGGTGATGACGGGATCGAATGTCTCATGAAGAGAGCACAGCGGCCAGCCTCCAAGCGCACGCGAGTTTGGTATGGATCAATAGGCTCAGGCGAGAAGCTGATGAAGAACGCCACAAAACGAAACCAGTTAAGAGACAAGCACAACCTTATCGGTCTAGAGATGGAAGCAGCCGGGACCATGAATCACATACCTGTCGGCGTTATCCGGGGTGTGTGCGATTATGCAGACGACCACAAGAATTGGGACTGGCAGCCGTATGCTGCTGCTATGGCTGCCGCGTATGCTAAAGCTCTCTTGTATAAGATTCCTGCGCGAAGCAAGCCAACCAGCTCGGTAACTTCAAGTAGTAAGTTGCATTCATACACGATCATTTATACTATTATGGATCTTCAACCGCTGCGTTTCTTCCCTCCTACATATCCCAGCAGCTAACTCTCAAGCTAGTGGATCGAGATTCCATCCCTAGAGGTCGTAGGTCAACGAAACGCTCCCCAGAGCCAACTGGGGACAACGATGAAGATACTAGCCGACGAAAGAAGCCCCGTGGCTCCGAAGGATCGAACCGAAATTCATCAAGTAGATCGAGCAATAGCTTTCGTGGCCAAGGTAACCAGAACGTAGGGTCTGGCAGTATTTCTATCGGTGGAGGCCAGCATTTTCATCAAAGTTAACCTTAAGATGCTCTACGATCAAATGAGAGACAGCAACTAGGTTTAACGATACTCTTAAAATATTCTTTGGGAACCTATGTCAAGGCGAAGGGGAATTATCCCATCACTATAAAAGCTTTTAGTTCCATACTTACGTGAGGGCCACACCATCAACTTTCTAGCCCAGGCAACTTTTGTAACACCACTTAATCAATGCACTACACGACAGCGACAAAACTCTTTTAGGGATCTACGCATCAACAAAGACGCTAGGCAGTTACTACTATCTACAATCACCTCAACTCAAATCAGGAAAGTTATGCAGATTGATGGATTCTAGTAAAACGGACCGACTTTGCATCAAATAGCTGGGAGTTACGAACGTAAAAGTGTGGATCAGTGACTGCCAGCGGCCTCCTGCAGCAATTATATCAATACAATCGAAAGTAATCCCCTCTGCAACATCCTCATGGCGAAGCACCAGCTACGCTAATTCATCCTCGGTATAGCCCAGAGATGGAAGCTGTAACACATGGAAGGTCGATATATACGCCATCTCGCAGATTTGTCGAGAATTTCGGAGCTCGTCGAAGTCCTTGTTGCGGCGAACGGCTCTTAATGAAGCGGGAAAGCATAAACAACTGGATGAAGTTCTCCGTCATCTGTGGTCTCTTGATGTCCACTGATTGAAGGCTGGGAAGAGTGCGGGACTTCAGGATGCCGTTCTGGGTCTGAAGTTGGGGAAGTTCGAGATGCTTCGCGGGCTACAACAGTTCAATACGAAAAGGGACGAGACATTGTACCAATGCAATGCAGACAAACGACTCCTAGCAAGCTTGGGGAGACATTTTTGGTAGACATTCGAATCAATGACAGAGGTGGTGATCCCACTTACGCCCCGACATTGCCAGCCCCCCAGTTCCCGCATTTGATCCTATCCTAGCTGTCTGGCGATAGGACTATATATCCGTAATACTGGGTTATAGAATACTGGGAAGATACTTACACCTTTGTGGAGTTCCAGGAAGCAAGATCTTAAGAAGGACTTGATACGGCCCTATCTACTTATTATCCACTTTCTTTATAGGTCGGCTTATCTTTATATTTTAGGTGTTTAACTAGACTATACGGCTAGGTCTTTGAGTTAGTCTAGGATATAAGAGAAAGTACCGACTACGGTATTAGTTCAGAAGAACCGCTGCTTCTATACAAAATATGCAACCTATCCTGATCCCGAAAAGAACCTCATCTCAGCATCTGGCGATATGTGCCATAGCGATGTAGGAGTACTTTAATGGTTAGTCACAACAACAACGATAGAGATCTGAGCATGATTCCAGAGTAACAACCGTAATACTAATCACTACAGCATCGGCAAACACCCATCACCCAGGCCTACGGCTACAGTTTGACAACAACCCAAGGATGGGACCCTGCAAGTAGCCTAAACCCGTCCGGTTTTTTCTTCACCTGCAAAGTGCCTTGGTACAGCTCCTGCCTCTGTACGGCGCTCTCCTCTCAGTTATGCGTCACCGTAATATCCAGCGGTTGTACAGTAACTAGATATGGGGATTAGCCAATCTCGCCCTTGTCGCTCCATTTTTCTCCATCGGGTGCCATGTATACAGTCCCGTGATGTCTCAGCTGTCAATGTTTCTAGGAGCGGCGTTACCGGCTATCATAGGCTTGCAGCTAGTGTGGGTTGTTGACGATGTTATGGGGTTGGATATGAAGCAGGAGAAGGAGCGATAGCCTCCAGAATGGACCGGTGTGTTGCTATACCAGTTATTGAAACTAATTTTCTCAATGGAGCACAGGATAGTTTTCTGTGATTTTCTTCTAATACCTAGGTGTTTAAGTGATAGTCAAGGTCTGTTTGCCTTGGGGTGAGGTTCTATACTATAGATTCAACCTCTTTATCCCAAGACTCAAGAGTTTGACTCGTTCCATCTTTGCGATACTTTTCAGAGTGCCTTGACTGATACTACACCCAGTTAGCCAGAACAGGCTTTCCTCATATTCCAAATACACCAAGTGATTGGCCCTGAAATAAGATATTGATAATATCCTTTGTACTTCGTAACCTCATTGTTATGAGAGTATTTGTCGTGGATGACAAATGATGCCAACTAGCACCAATGACGTCATAATGTGAGATATTACCAAAGCAAGTTTGAGTGTATACTCGGAACGGGACAACTTGCCAATCTTGAATTTGTACTAAACGACAGCCACTGCTTACACTGCAGTATATAAATGACTCGCATATTACCAATGATTGGGGATATTGAGGCCTGTGGAATATAGCCTCAATAACATCGCTGGTTTCTTGTTGCAAGTAGCGATTCACGAGGACTGCGTGAACCAAGGCTCAGGTCTCAAGACAGGGCACACAGATTTGTCGCCCGACTAGAGAATACCACGAGGTTCTCGATTATATATGTATACTTACATAAAGTCTGACGGAGTGCGCTTAACATCATAAGATGATACGTGACCCCATGGGGGTTGCCCTATAGCTAGAGATAAGATATAAAAGAGCTCTGCCAGGCCAGAATAGCTGACCTGGCCATCCTTTCCCAATACAACAATTCACACCCCATATGCACTCGCATCATAAGATTAGTTCCCAAGTTATCGAGTTTTGTACGTACCCTGAGGTATTAGCCGCTTACCAATCGGATTTGACTCAGACTTGGTAATCTGCAATTTGAGAAAACTAGCCTATTCTGGCATCCTTGCCGCTGCCATTGTTTAGGGCTGCAGGCTCTAAAAGCATCGGAATTTCTAGTTCTATGCGTGCCCTACATCACGATTCATAACCCGGCGGGGGCCCGTACAAACCAGAAAGAGCTCAATCCCTACCTTGGTCAGATCTTAAGGATCCAAAAGTTTTGCTGAGACTTCCAGGATAGTTCTGAAAAGCGAGCCACGGTTGGTCTTACGAATTCTTTGGCTAACGACTCATTGTCGTGGTGTAAGCCCAACTAGGAAGGGTTCATCAAGGTGGCCACACCAACTCCTCGGTATTATACAACGGGCTGTACGTTAGCTTTCCCAAAAAAGTACCACCAATATGGGCCGCCCGCCGACAAGTGGTAATATTCCTCGACGTATAAGCAATAAACCTAGCTAAAATCAGCTGTAGGATACTGTGACACCTGTCGAAAGAGGAGGATCAAGTGCGGTAAGCGCCAACCCACCCCCTCTCATGAATGTAACCCTGGATCATGACTGATACTGGTATCACTCCTTGACAGATCGAACCCGCCCATCTTGCCAAAGATGCTTCAAAGCCGGCTACGTATGTGAGGGCTACAACCAACCCCTGCGCATCCAAAACCACGTCATCGGCACCGACGCGGGCGGCAGCCAGCGCCTCGTCCGTGCCACGGGTTCCACAAGCACGCTGAAGCAGGGCCCACCCTCAGAGCTGAGTCTCATTGCCTTCCAGGAGCAGATGGCTTTCTCGCATTTCTTCTCCACTTACCGCTGGGCGCACTTCTGGCGGCCTATAATGAAGACGGCGGAGCCGGATGGGGGTGCGGCGGTTGACTACACGGTCAGTCGGGCCATCGCGTATGGACATATGGGGATTGAGCACGAGAAGGAAGAGTTACGGATGAAGGGAACGCAGCTTTATGGGTAGGCGCTCAGCGAGGTCCAGAAGGTTGTGAAAGGGGGGTCGAAGGATAGGCTGGCGCAGCAGACTACTTCGATTATTATTATGACTATGTATACTGTGGGTTGTTCTCCCTTTTCGGATTTTCTCTGATTCCTTCTCTTCACATTTAAACCCCTTCATCCTACCGCCAATCTGAGCATTGACGAAATTATCCAGTGGGCGGTTGAAAGGAGTCTCGGCCTCGCCCACAACCAGGGTGTTGCACAGATACTCCAACACTGTGGTCCAGAGTGGTTTCAAAACGAGCCTTTCCTTACAATATTCAGGTCGTGCAGAGCTCTACTGGTGAGTGTGTATCTTTATTTCACGACTACTGGCATTGTTAATACCCCTGGGAATCTAGATCTGTCAAGGATTTGCCTCAAAACAATCATCATTTCTTGCGGAAGGGCGATGGAAGACAGTTCCGTGGAGTCATGCCCCGAAAACGTCTGAAGACCAACTAGTCGACATTCTCGCTGAGCTACCTGATATAACCCGACATTTCGCTATACCAGGTCATGTTCTCGGACCTAAAGATAGAGCGGACCTGATTGTTAAATCCGACAACTTGTCAGCCCAGCTTGCAAGGTGGCGATCAAAATGGGAGAACACTCATCAGGGGATGGCAATCGAAGTACCCCAGGGACTTGACACCTCGGGGATCCTCGAGCCGGTGCAAGAATTGCTGTCAACAAGCATCGCGTTCCGAGGCTTGGGTCCGGCCTTGGAGATCTTCAACTACAATGCCTCCCTCATTTATCTCATGCGGCTTCGGCTTCTTATGCCCGATACATTTGATCACCTTCGTTCACTGCCTCCAGTCGACATGGACTACGTCAAGCAGACGGCCGGCAAACAACGACAGTCACCACTTCTCTTGCCCGATGAAACAAAGTTTCTTCTTCAACCAGCAATCGAAGCTTTTCGAATACTACCGTACCTGCAGGAAAGCCTTACTAAAACCAATGTCAAAGTGATGGGTACTTTGGAATCAATGGGAATATTGTACAACTCAGTGATGGATATGCCAGAGCTAGCATCTTTACTGCCATTACTGGACAGGATAACATTCTTTCAGGATGGACAGAGAGAGTTGGCGGCATTTAATCTTCCTGCATGGGTTATTGGAAGGGATCATCCATTTTCACAAGAGTAGATTATGCTCTTCGACTTTAGATAACTGTTGATTTCTGCCTCAAAGCTTCTGGTCGTTCCCTTCGTAGACACGGCAACTAAGAAATCCTCAAATAGGGGTTGAATACTAGAACAGAAGCACAGAGCTGACGAGATAGTTAAAAGCAAGGATTAAACAGTATCCTTAATTATTATTTGGCATTGAGGCACGGGATGGAGTTCGCTCCTGACAAGAGTGAGCTAATGCACTTTACTAGGGTCCGAGAGCCGTTGCCGCAAAGTATTCGCCTTGGGGACGCCACAGTGTCGCCGGTAGTCTCAGCGAGGTTCCTAGGAGTCTGGTTCGACCGCAAACTGACGTGGCACGCCCATGTTGAGCCTGTTAAAACAAAAATGGCAACTCAAAAGCTAGCCCTGACAAAGCTAGTCAATATGTCGTGGGGCTGCGATCTTATACGGGCGAGGCTGTTATATACGGTGGTTATCCGTAGCGCGATCGCCTTCCGGGCGACTGCGTGGCATACTATAAGTGAGGAACCGGCAGGGCCAGCTAAGAGCCTGATGGGGATACAGAACGAGTGCCTCCGGGTAGTCTGTGGCGCCCACAAAGCGACGCCGGTTCGCCACCTGGAAGCAGAAGCAGCAATCCCGCCACTAGACCTCTATCTTAGTGCCCGGGCTGCTAAGTTTGAAGAACGGCTACGGCTTAGCGGGAAGAGAAATCTGCTTCGCAGCGCGAGCGCTAAAGCGTCACATATACTCCGGCAGGATAGGCCGGCGAAGAGGAAGCAGGCGTCGCAGCTACTCCGACCGGCAGGGTACACTATGGAGAAGGAGGCCCGGGGCTCCGAGTGGATGAGTGAGGAAAAGGAGGTCCTGGCTGCCCTCCTCGGCCACTGGAGGAAGAGATGGCTCACCGGAGCAGAGCATCACGATCGCCAGCGACGCGCCATCGCTGAGGAACCGGAGGGCCCTTCGATGCAGATACCGAAAGGGGGCAAGTATTTCGGCCTGAACCGACTGGAAGCGTCTACGCTGTGCCAGATGAGGACGGAAAAAATAGGACTAGCAGCTTTCTTATTCAAGACAGGGGCTTTTGGCGTGTACTCGCCGCTATGCCGCTGTGGCGACGCCCCTGAGACGGCAGAGCACGTAATCCTCTTTTGCGGGCTGTTGGAAGGACCGAGGGAACGATTACGGGCCGCTATCGCACCACGGCCACTATACTCTCGCAGAGACCTCGCAACGGCAACAGGAGAACCAGTAGTTAGTGGGACTATTGTAAGGTGGCTGCTAGGGACGGGTCGGACAGCTTCAAGGCCCAGATAGCATCGATCTTCTCAGGGGGACTTTGTTGGTAGGTTGAGAACCAACGTAGTATGGTAGTGAACGCAACGCAGTCGCCAATAGGGCGAACCGACGACGCAGCGTATGTATTTAGTCCAGCCATTAGGGCACGGTTTGACATACGGGAGTACTAGTAGAGGTACCGGGGGCTTCGAGCCTACGGCGTATTTAATAATAATAATAATAATTATTATTATGAAGTCAGCCTAAACTACTTGATTACCTAGTATCGGTATTCCTGTGGTCATTATAGTACTGCATTTGTTCCAACCGGTATGGCCACAATCTGTGTCTTTCTGGACTGAAATGCGGGGGGGGGGGGTGAACCTTATACGGATCATGTACATTTACTCAGAGCAATCAGCTAGCTCTATCAAAAAATATTCTCAATTCACTGCACGAAGTGGTCGGAATCTCATAAATGTAAGTATTATAAGTATTACGTGACACAGGGGATTGCCCTGTAGTTATAGATAAGATAAGATAGGGCTGTAAGGGTGCCAGTCAGCCTAAAAGGATCCTCAGCTAGCCAGCTCGCTAACCAAGCTTTCCTATAACATACATCTTGACCCCTATATGCACTCGCATCAATTAATAATATGTATTAAAGGTAGAGTCGTTGAGTATTACTAGCCCTTACTAAAATGTCAGATGAATACTGAAACGGGGTCGGGCGGTCCGTAGGATATACCTACCACCTAAAACGCTGGCAAGACGGCTCTGTCACTAGCAAGTTCCATCGGATCAGACGAAGCTCGAAGTGCTGGTTGTAAAAGCGAAACTTCTACGCGTCTTTGACTCTGGGTACGCAGGTTGGTCGGATGTGTCCTCTGTATCGGTAATGGCATGACTCTCAGAGTAGGGCGTTTGACTCCAAGAGTTGAAATGAAGCTGTAACCGGCACTAGGTTAGCCTGATCAGAACGAAATAAGACCTTCTGTAGTTGGCAAGGCTGAGGTGAAGGTAAAGAATAAATTCTAGAAAAGCTGTGTCTGAATGTATATGAGAATGAATCGAAACGAAGTGACTGACTGAGGAAAGAAGATGATCGATGAAAACTGCCTCTGCGCGCTCCTTTTTCATGCCTCTTTCGCTTCGTCGTTCCTGGCTGCCGCATGTCTGATTGAAGAAAAGAAACTCTCCCAGTCCCAATCACCTTGTTACACTGAAGTCCGGCCTTGCCCCACTACAGACTTTAGTGGAAATTGCGTTTGTTCAGTCTCTTATTTATGCATTTTCGTCTGATATGGACATGCGACGTGCTCGGGGAAAGCTGCCAACGGTACGTGCGAAGGTCAACAGGGCCCGGGGACCTTATACAGTTAAAATTTTGTCGCTAACAGCTCCTGTAGAATTTTTTCCATTCTCGAACATAGAAACCGCCTATACTGGCTTGGTTAGGGTCTCGCTCCCTTAATTCCGCTAGTAACTATTACTATGGCGATAGGTCAACTTTGGTGGCTTCAGCAATTGACCTGACTGCCATTGCAACGCGAACTTTGTGCTTTCTTTCGGGCATAAGCAGAGCCCAAGATTTCGGTGGCTGATCAGTGAATTCGGAGTTTCGATCTTTCCGACTAACCCGAATCTTACTGTCCATGCACACACTGAGCAGTGAATTCGGGGTTTCGATCCTTCCGACTAACTCGAATCTTACTGTCCATGTAAACACTGAGTGTTTGTAGCTCATAATGAGTCGTCGACCAGGTGTGTCATAAAATGGCGGGATGAACTTCTAGCTGGATATTGGTGGTCGGTCTCGTTTCGATATCGAGCTCTGGAACATTTTCTTGCTAGACACAGTGAAGACAGCATTCCATTATCCCGCAAATGAAGAAAGAGGAAATAAAAGGAATCTTGGCTACTTCGCAGCTCCTCGTCCAAACTTTGAAATTCTGGAAGCAAGCTGAGGGAAGGTGTCCCCAACTGCCTGCCAAGCCTCTCCAAATTCTACAAGGGTCGCGAGCAGGGTGGTGACGACTTACATTCAATTTTTACGACAGCTCCTCCACCCTCCTTCAGCTTCTCTTCTTACAACTATATTCTTTGCGTTGAGTGGTCTGTCAGCGCCTTCCCCTGTTGCGACTTGATCCAGCGGCACTTCATAGGTCCACGTCGGGGCTTCTCTTTCCGCTCAGTCTTTGCTTACTTCTGGGGGTGCTCATAAGTAAATGAGCAGTCAAACCGACTTATCAACATAATGCCAAAGGCCAGGGCAGACCCTAAGGTCGTGGGCACTGCAGGTGCCACCGAGACCAACCCGCCCACAGCCAAGTCCAGTATGAGTGAAGACGAGTTGGCCGCACACGATGCCCAGCTGAAATCTGAACGAGAAGCCAGATTCAGCGATTATGTGGTGAGTGCACAAGAAACGCACCAGAAAAGGGTCGAGCTGAATATATGGCACAGCGTGTTTTCTCATATGCGAAACCATGGGACTTTGTTCTGATGGTTATGGCGGCTGTAGCTTCTATTGGAGCCGGTGTCGTAAGCACTCGCAGCCGATCGTAGTACCGGAAAGGGGCCGTCACTGATATGATCGTCGACGCTTTACAGACGATGCCTCTGTTAAACGTCGTGTTTGGTAAGGCATCTAGCACCGTCTTGCTTGGAAGACAGTTTACTGACCACTGTCATAGGTCGACTCGTTGGTGACTTCAATGGATACTTCATGGAACCGCCTAGAGCGACGCAAGCTCAATTCGACGCGTCTCTTAATCGTAATTCGTGTGTGGTTCGATATGTATCTCCAGGATTGGCGCCATGCTAATGGTGATCCCATAGCTTGTACATTTTTGCTTTGTTCATCGCGAAATTCGGCTTGAATTATATCGCCAAGGTAAGCATTTCCCCGACATTCTGCTCTTTCTTTTGATGTAACATCTCGCGTATACAGTTCTCCTTGCGCATGATCGGGATCCGCATGTCAGCCGGCATTCGACTGGACTACCTCAAATGTCTATTCAGCCAAACTATCCACGTTCTGGACTCGATGCTGCCTGGTGCGGCGGCCGGAACTATCACATCAACAGCTAACACGTTACAATTGGGCATCTCGGAGAAACTTGGAATCTTTCTTGAGTTTATGGCGACCATCATTGCTGCCATCGTCGTCGCTTTTTCTACTAACTGGGCACTTACCCTGGTGACTTGCTCCGTTCTCCTGTTCATCCTCCTATCGTTAGGGATCACGCTTCCACTCATCCTCAAGGAAAATGCCAAACAGACTGCTGCCGAGACCAAATCTTCTTCATTAGCCAGCGAGGCTTTCAGTAGTATTCGCATGGTTACCGCATGCGGAGCTGAGGCACAAGTGGTCAAACGGTTTGCTGCGTGGGCCGACGTAGGCCAGCGGCATGGTCAGCGAAGTGCGATCCCGATGGGCACCCAGTTTGGTCTAGTCTTCTTTGCTTTATATTCAGCTTTCGCGCTGACGTTCTGGTATGGCACGAAGTCATACAGCGAAGGACGTGTCGGAGATGTCAGGGACGTCGTTGTCGTGTTGATGTCGGTGATGCTCATGGTCATCTCCCTCGAGAGGATATCAACCCCTCTTCTGGCTATCAGCAAGGCCATGGTAGCTGCTTGCGAATTCTTCACGGTGATCGACGCCCCAAAACCCGATCAGGGTGAACTCAGGGGGCCGGATGTCTCGGCGACGAACGACATTCACTTCAGAGATGTTCACTTCGCGTATCCGACTCGGCCACATGTAAAGGTCCTCGATGGCTTGAACTTAGTGATCAAGTCTGGAAAACTTACCGCAATTGTTGGGCCTTCAGGGTCCGGGAAGAGTACCATTGTTGGCTTGATTGAGCGCTGGTACACGTTGCACAACCAAATCGTCATTGCAAAGGCTGTTGACCCGGAGCAAGAGAAGAAGAAAAAGCTGGAGCAAAAGATGATGGAGAAAGCCAAAGGTAAGGCAAGCGACGAGGAAGAAATGGTGCCGGTCATGAATTCCGAAGAGATTGGCCCCCCTGTCGCGTTGAAAGGATCTGTGTCGACTTCGGGTCATGAACTGGATGAAATCAATTTGAAGTGGTGGAGGTCACAGATCGGACTGGTCCAACAAGAACCCTTCCTGTTCAACGATACCATCTACAACAATGTCGCACACGGGTTGGTTGGTTCCGTCTTCGAAAATGAGAGCGAAGAGCGCAAAAAAGAGCTTGTCATCCAGGCTTGCCAGGAGTCTTTCGCGGATGAGTTCATCGACAGGCTACCTGATGGCTACAACACTGCAGTTGGTGATTCAGGGACTAAACTCTCTGGCGGTCAACGACAACGTATCAGTATCGCTCGCGCAGTCATAAAGAAGCCCAAGATCCTTATCCTCGACGAAGCCACCTCGGCCATCGATGTTCGGGGAGAACGAATTGTGCAAGCGGCACTGGACAAAGTTTCCCGTGGGCGCACGACCATTACTATTGCACATCGGCTATCTACCATCAAGAAGGCCGATAATATCGTTGTACTCAAGAAGGGGCGCGTCGTCGAGCAAGGTACACACCGCAGTCTGCTAGAAAAGCAGGATAGCGCGTACTACGGTCTGGTTCATGCACAAAAGCTCTCCCTTGGCGAGCCAACCGAGGCCAGCGATTTGGATGAACCTGAAGAGGAGACCCTCGGGGCCATTTTGTGTCGCGAGAAGCATGTCGCCGTGTCGAATTCCGACAACAGAGAAGGTAAGCTCCAGTACAAGACTAAAAGTCTGGCTGGAAGCTTTGGGAGGCTGCTATATGAGCAGAGAAGTCGTTTCCCACAATACGGGCTGACAATACTCTTCTCAATATGCACTGCCACGGCATCTCCGGTGCAGGCGTATCTCTTCGCCAAGATCGTCGTCGTTTTCCAATATCCCCCTGAATCTGCCTCTTTCTCTCGGGAGGCTAATCATTGGTCGCTGATGTGGTTCGTCCTGGCATTGTGCGTTGGTTTCTCGTATTTTGTCCTTGGAGTTGTGTCGGTCCACCTAGCACACTACATCTCGGTGACGTATCGAAAGCAATATTTCCAGGGGCTGTTATACCAGAAGACGGCTTTTTTCGACGAGGAAGAAAATTCGATGGGAACACTTACCGCCCGGGTTGGTAGCGACCCGAAACAGCTCGAAGAACTCCTCGGCTTGAACATGGCTATGGTTTACAACTCCATCTTTGTTCTGCTTGGATCGCTGGCGATTGCTTTCGCCTTTGGCTGGAAGCTGGCTTTGGTTGCGCTATGTGTCACGGTCCCTTTGGGGTTGCTGGCAGGCTATTTCCGCCTCCAGTACGAAATCGAGTTCGAGAAGATGTACGGGGCAGTATTCGCCGAAAGTAGCAAGTTCGCTGCCGAGTCCATCGGTGCATTTCGCACGGTGGCGTCTATGACTCTAGAAGATACCATCACCACGCGCTATGACAAGCTTCTCAGCCATCACGTCGTCACAGCCCACAAGAAAGCCCGATGGACGACGCTGGTCTTCGCACTGTCGGACAGTATCGACTTGGGATGCCAGGCGCTCATCTTCTGGTACGGCGGTCGTCTCCTTTCGACCAAGGAATACTCGCCCCTGAACTTCTTTGTGTGTTACATGGCCGTCATCCAAGGTGCCAACGCGGCAGGCCAAGGTTTCGGCTACGGACCCAACGCAGCGCAGACCCGCGCCGCCGCCAACCGCATTCTCAGTGTGCGCGAGTCCAAGAACACGGACACCAAGGAAATGGCGCACATCCCCAACATCCAAGGCGGGGTCCAGATCGAGCTGAGAGACGTCCACTTCAAGTACCCAACCCGGAACGTGTCCATATTTAAGGGTGTCAATCTTACCATCGCAAAGGGCCAGTTTGCTGCCCTAGTCGGCGCTTCTGGCTGCGGCAAGACGAGCATCATCTCGCTACTAGAACGCTTCTACGACGTGAATCGTGGGAAGATCCTCGCAAACGGCATTGACATTACGGATTTGAATGTGTACGAATACCGGAAGCACCTTTCACTCGTCGCTCAGGAAGCCAGCATTTTCCAAGGCACGCTCCGCGACAATATTCTCCTCGGCGTTGATCCCAAGAAGGTCACGGACAAGGAGCTGCATGCCGTCTGTCGCGATGCGTCAATCCACGACTTTATTATCTCGTTGCCCGATGGATACGACACCGAAGTAGGCAGCAAAGGTGTGTCGCTGTCTGGCGGCCAGAAACAGCGGGTATCCATTGCACGCGCGCTTGTTCGCAGGCCAAATATCCTGCTCTTGGACGAGGCGACAAGCAGTCTCGACTCGGAGAGCGAGAAGCTTGTCCAAAAGGCATTTGAAAGAGCGGCGCGTGGGAGGACCATGATCGTCGTTGCGCATCGTTTGGCCACGGTCCAGAATGCGGATGTCATATTTGTGCTGGGCGAGGGCAAGGTGTTGGAAAAGGGCAATCATGCTGAATTGCTGAAGAGGAAGGGGGTGTATTGGAATATGGTAATTTGCTCCTCTTATGACAATCGCTGGGCTTTATTAACGTTTTTTTTTCGCAGTGTCAGAGCCAGGCTCTAGACCGGTAGGGAATGGGGATTGTGTAGAGACAATTGGTATTGCGCTTGTTTATCATGGGATTTGGTCATCGGGTTAAAAAGTCTTCACTTCTCTTATAACATATCGGTATACGAAACAGGCAGATATCATATAAGACTCTGCGTACCCTCATCTCATCTTTGCATGTTATTTACTTCAACCTTTAACACATAGCCCAGGAAGCCGCCGCTATAAGGGTTTCAAAATTTCAGGACACATTGGCATTGGATTCTTTTTGGGGTGACTTAAATGTCACGGTTACTCCAACTGAATTGTCCTATGGTACTCATCAGGAGGATAAAGTTGATGACTCTGAATGGATATCGATTTGACCGCTATGCCTGCTCTACGCGTTATGCTACGTAGGTTAGTATCGAGAGGCTCTTTAAGGTACTCTCACTCTGGAGTAAGCGAGGAAGGAATGGTCTGATCCATTATCAATACTAAAACTTATGCCGCGTTTGACCTCGGGCATAATTGTCGCGCTCAATCCGGCAGGATTAGCATAAGTGGTATTAATTAGATTATCGATCAGTAAAGTGTATAAGTTAAGGGCTATAACGTAGTCCACAAGCGAACGGGTCACCCAACCGAACGGGTCACGCCCATAGCAAAAAATAGAACTAAACTTCCTAACTTTACCACGCAACTAATTCTCGATGGATTCTGCTCAAAAAGAATCTCAATTACTCCTTGCAACTCAGGCTATCAGAAATGACTCAACACTTAGTATCTGATGTGCTGCAACAATCTACAAAGTCTCGAATACTACTCTCCAGGCGCGTCTTCAAAAACGTCAATCACGTCGCAATATCGAAACCAACGGTCGGAATTTAACAAAACTAGAAGAAAATAGGATTATTCAAAGGATAATTGAGCTAGATTCGCAAGCATTTCCTCCCCGGCTAAGTGCTGTTGAAGATATGGCAAACCGACTGCTACGCGACTCGCATATCACAAAGGAGGACTTTCTTCCGGCATTTTGCGACGCGTTCAAGAAGAGCCTGACCGAAAGCAATATTCGTGCAGGCTTTCAAGGGGCTGGGCTTGTGCCTTTAAGCCCAGATATTGTTATTGAGAAGCTGAATGTGAAATTACAGACTCCAACGTCCTCCCGGCCCCCTACGCGGGAAACCCTTCCTTGGGCTTCTCGGACGCCAAACAACCCAACCGAGGCTATTTCGCAATCCGAATTTATTAAATCTCGAATTGCCAGGCATCAAAATAGCTCCCCGACGTCAATTTACGATGCTATCGATCAGTTTTCGAAAGGAGCGCGGAGTATTATGCATGAGATGGCTTTACTCCAAGCTGAGGTCGCGGAACTTCGAGAGGCAAATGCTCTAATTAGCAAGCGGCGCAGGGCCAAAAAAAACACGAGTACGGCTTGGAGGATCACTTAATTCACAAGACGTACAAGATCTTCAAGATCAAAAGGACGTTGCGCAGCAAGTACAGCAGGAAATGCGTGGAAATAGCGCTGGATCAAATCGTGGCCAGCCACGGCAACGGCGCTGTGGCGTATGCGGGAAGACCGGGCATAATGCGCGAACCTGTCAGGTAGAGATAGAATCATCTGGGCAAGAGTATTCTGAATAGTTTTAATTGATTTACGGCGTTGTGGTTGCGAAATCGTGTTGAATTCCATGTTTTGCTAGTTGGCGTGACCCGTTCGGTTGGGTGACCCGTTCGCTTGTGGACTACGTTAGTTATAAAGCTTTTCTACCTTTTAGAAAATCGTCCTGAGTATTGGAAATTGAGGCAGTATGGGTGGTGTGGAAGTGACACCGTGCCGGTTAAGGTACTGGGGTCCGATTGACTAGAAGCTATCTCCAACAAGTTGTTGGTTAACTAAGAGTTCTTCCGAAGATTCATTTCAGGTGAAGTCAAAGTCTTGACATCAGACTCTGGATCAGTCTTCCTGTGACGAATGCGTCGTGCCTACCACCTTGATCGCAGCAAAAACATCTCACCGGAGCTGTCAACCACGGAAGTCACCACCGTGTTTTCCAACACTAAGCGTCTCAAGAGTGTTAATCGCAAGACATTGTATTTACGCGTCATGCTCCAATAAGATAGCCTAAGTTCTTTAGATTTCAGACGCGTTTGATACAACTCTTACAATCAGCTATAATTATATTTAGAGTAACTTAACAGTAGTTTACTATATAATTATTGAGAAACAAGTAGTCAAAGGGGACAGGTAACATCTCGATAGGGGGGTATTTGGGGGTATTTAGAGCGCAAATTGGCGCGGGTTCAACGCGGTTGGCTAACACTAGGCTTGCTTGGCATCAACCCCGGCTGATATCCAATGCCTTGAAGTCTATCACCACCAGTCACCTCGTTGGCTATCATTGGATCAAGAACAAAAATGATCCTATGCAAGTCACATTGCTGTTGACGTTGTGAAAAAAGTAGTGTATGCTCCACCACGAAAGGATGACAGCTTTCAGAAGCCGGTGTTGAACAAACGATGATCTCTATCAATGTTCGCAGGTAAGCATCCGTAAACCCAAACCCCTTCCTAGGCTATATATCCACTATCGCAATTCCATGCATCTTACTCTGTTGTCTAGTCCTAGTGAACATCAAGAGATTCCACCCTTCCAAATGGGGCTTTCATCCCACTCACGGGCGGTTTAGCTGCATTTGCTTCGGTCAGCCAAATCCGCTAAAGTGGCAGCTCACAGGAATTGCTAACATTGATCACCAAAACACACGACAACGTCTACTTACAACTTGTTGGGGGGTATAGCGGAGGTGGTAGGCCACTGGTAGCCGGCCGCGTCGCTGAATTTGTACCCATAACTAGCCGTAAAGTCATCGAGAACTGCAGGTCCTCTGGAGCCTGGAACTTTTCGTTAGCGAATATGTAATACGAGTTCGCATTGATATACAGCCCTTACCATATGGATAATCCATTGGGATGATCTCCTTGTTGTCGTCCAGGTAGTGGAGCAGGGGAGTGAAGATCCTCCAGCTAGCATCTAACTCATCATCTCGGACAAAGTTGGAGTGGTCGCCCTTCAGGCAGTCGAGAATGAGCGACTCATACGCCTCTGGAATCTTGAGATCAGAGAATCGTCGTCGGTATGTCAAATCCAGTTCTGTGACGACCGTTTGCATGCTAAGGCCAGGCAGCTTAGAGTTCATCTTGATGTAGACACTCTCGTTGGGCTGGATGCGCATGACGAGCTCGTTCCGAGGGATGTCCTTGAAGATACCGCTAGTAACGTCCTTAAACTGAATCCTGATTTCCGTCTTTTGCTCGTTAAGCGCCTTTCCGGCCTTCATGATGAAGGGCACGCCGTCCCACCGCTCGTTCTTGATATATGCAACCAGGGCGCAGAAGGTCGGGCAGCGCGAGTCTTTGGGCACGGTGTCGTCCTCCTTGTAGGAGGGCTTGCTGCCGTCCAACGATTTTCCGTACTGGCCAATGATGACGTTCTTAGGCTCAATAGCGGGGATGGCACGGAGAACCCGAACCTTCTCGTCTCGAATATCCTCGGCCGAGAAGGAGATAGGGCGCTCCATCGCAAGCAAAGTCAGCACTTGGAGCAGATGGTTCTGCATGACGTCGCGGACGATACCGAACTCGTCGAAATATCCACCACGACCCTCGGTGCCGAACGGCTCCTTAAAGGTGATCTGCACATTGTCGATGTGATGACGGTTCCAGGTGGCGCCAAAGAACTCGTTACCGAATCGCAGGATAAGAATGTTCTTCACCATCTCCTTGCCCAGGTAGTGGTCAATCCGGAAGAGTTCAGCCTCGGCCCAGTCGGGCTCAAGCGACTTCTGAAGCTCACGGGAGCTTGCCAGGTCCTTGCCGAATGGCTTCTCAACCTAGGATCGGGTTAGCAACCGGCGCCTGCATGCGCAAGTTCTAGGTTGCTTACGATAACTCGAGCAATTCCTTTTGTGGGATAGCAGCATCTCTTGAGATGCTGCGAGACAATCGTGAAGACACTGGGTGGCAACGCCATGTAGAAGAGACGATGAGCTTCCTTGCGGTCCTTCTCAAACTCTTTCAGGTGGTTGTCGAGGCCGTAGAAAGATTCGTCCTTGTCGTACTGGCCCGAGACATATGTGCAGAGATCGGCGAACTCCTCCAATTGTCTCTCCATGTCTTTGGTGGGAGTCTTAATGAACGACTTGACACGCTTGATATATTCTTCATGGTCCATCTTTGTCCGCGCATATCCAACAATCTTGATGTTCTTGGGGAGGAATTGGTTACGATACTTCCAGCAAGTCAGTCTCGAGACCATCCGATTCGATCTAAAGCGACACATTACTTACGAGACCGAACAAGGCAGGGAACTAGTTTTAGTATTAGCAAAGGGGTCTCAACAGTGCCTCGGACGCCCTCAGGTGTCTGCCACTTACAGTCTTCTTCTTCGCAAGATCTCCCGAAGCACCCAGGACCACGATTATCGTGTTATCCTTGAGCTCCATGGAGCTGTCGAATTCGGTTAGCATCGCAGATTTCGTGGAGTGTGCAATCTGAAAATGTAAACAGGTTTGTAAGGGGGAGACCGTGGCCAAGAACACCAAGACACTCGCCCATCATAGTGAAATGTTGGCGGGGTCGGCGGGGTTTCTCAACTTACGAGGCAGCGGAATCCATCTTGGCAGTCTGAACGGTCTAGAAGACAGAATTAGTCGCGGTTTGAAGATAAATGATGGTATGCAGATTCGGAGGAACTGAAGACCATATGGTTTTTGGGGGTTGCTGGTAGCCAAATAGAAGTGTATGTGTATAATGGAGGATGGGCTGAGTAGTAATTGCTGGGAACTTCGCGCCTTTGGAAGAAGCTTCGCAGATCGATAAATTGAGCTGGCTGGAGTCCAGCAAGGTGGGGGAAGCTTACTCAGGTCCCGGCTCTCTATCAAACTTCAAATTGCAGTGCGATCCGTGGACAACTTTACAACTGCGTAAAAGTCGGTGCTGTGAGGTTAGAGCAAGCCCGAGATACCTGCAGCGAAATACCGTCTGTGTTTTTGTCCGAGTTTTTGTTCAAGGTAATGATGAAAGTGTCGTCAGTGGAGAGTTTTTGTTGCTGACGGAGATATTTCCACAGAACCGCCGCGGGACTTGAAATCGCAGCGAGCTCGGAATCGTCGGGGCCAGATCGACCGGATGGGTGTGGAGTTTGGGCTGAAGGGTCAATGCAAGCGACAACGGCCTTGCTTGTTGATGAGGCACTTTATTCACTTTTATTTCGTTGAGACAAAAGAAGACATCAATTGATGATATAAGCAGCATTCAGCTACCATTACACTAGCACGAGCCGAGTCTTCGAGACAAAATGAAGGATTCGTCACAGTGTTCGTTTTCCTCCGCCTGCCTTTCTGGGGCACCCACCCAAGTTTGTTAGTAGCATATTATGGGCAGCGCCATGGGAAAACTGGTGGGCTAGACTCTGAGTGGCTCAACGCAAAGGTCCAAAGAGAGTCACCTCTACCGCAGTCAGATACGGCAACACAGACGTAGCTGTCTTTGCTTTCGCATCTGCCGATGACTACCAAGCTTTCAGACGACAACGCGGATCAATGGGCATGGTGAATTGATGGTTTCACCGAGGCGAAGGACGTTGCATTGATGTTAGGAAAAGCTCTGTGATGCACGACGCTTTGCATCGATTTCTTGATTGGCGCTTTGAATTGAGCCAACAACCACAAATCTTGGTGTCCGCGGGGTCAAGTCACGAACGGAGCGGCATATTATTCTTGACTTGCAGGATAAGTAAAGGCACAACTGACCTGACGACACGACGCAAGCATATGTAGGTCTAATGCTTGAATAAAAAAACCAACAAAAACCCTCGCAGGTTCGACCGTTGAAGGGTATGCTTGTAGGCAGGCTGCTTAATCAATGCAACCATCCACTGCTCTGGGACATCCGGTTTTGCACTACGAAGGATCCACGGTTGATTAAGCGTCTCATAACTCCGCGGGTCCGGGGTTCCACTATGAGACATGGAAGTCCGGATGGTCCGGGACCCTTTTCAGCGGCCTACTCTATGTCGCAGACGGGGAGCCCCATTATTGACATTATTGATAGCCGATGATCGTCCCAAACTCAATGTACTATGTATATGTTTCCAAAGGCGGCAATTCTTTTCTACACGCATGGTACCTTTTTGTCGGTGAGTACGATCAAGTGCGGACGAGCTCCCGCAGACTGCTGTTGAACGCCTCTGCTGGGCCCCAGCCGATTTTGAGAATGGTTGTCGAATTGTGTACCTATAAAATAATGGAAGCATCACATTGTTGACAAGAAAAATCATTAAATCTCGCAAACGCAAGTTGGTTAGTTGGTTGAAGTAGGAGACCATACCGTCCACACTGGGTATGGAATTGAAAACATATTCCTCGTCATTTTGGTCCTCATCATGAATTGGAGTTTTGTTACATGCACAGGCCAGGCCCGTGGATCTAAAAAGTTAAAAGCCAAGTTGCAAATTGGCAATTGTAGTCTCAAATGAATTTCGAAGTCCTAGTTGGCTGGAAAAGTGGCTTGTGCATTTGCGATTCTTGCCCAAGTCTAAATTGCTGCCGCAACCGCAATTTGTGGCTGGTGACCCGCACCTGCCTGCACTAGCCACACCAGAAAATTTTTGACCACGAAACTGTGCCTTCAATTTCAGGGCTCGCTTAGATCGCACTTTCCAGCCCGGTCGATGAGTGATAACCTCCACCTTAGGACTCTCAACCCAATCCGCCAGCCAGCCATACACCGACGACATCGCCCAGTGAACCAGTCTTTTTCGACAAGACTTCTACCAGTCTCCCATCACCCAGGATTTCTGAGCGGCGGAAAAGAACCACAGTCAAGATGCCTACCGAAGCTGGTCACAGATGTAAGCATTCCTCAAAATTGAATCTCAACAAACGCGAATCTACCAACAACCAGCGCGCGATGCGCCTCCGCTTGCATTCGCTGGCCCTCGGTCGCAGTCTGCAGTCCGCTGGGCAGTTGTGATGCGTTATGTCTTCTGCATCGTTATCATTAAGATCTTGCTGACCCGATTTGCCTTTAGTATACGTCAAGTGAGTTCATCCTAAGATGCAGAAGCGAATATCATGACGGAGACCTGCCCTTGCCTACGCCGCAGGGTCTACACTGGATGTGGATGTGCTGCCACTATATTGCGGGAGGATTGAGTAGAAATGGAAGGGAAAACCTGGCTGACGAAATCGCGTTTTCAGGGGTCGTCACCTTAGCTACCAACGTAGCCGACACACCACCCACTCCAAGACGAGTCTGATCAAGATCGAGGGCGTTGATGACACTCCCGGTGCCAAGTACGTTGGAATGCGCGCATCATCTCACGACCCGACACATGGGGCTAACAATTGGTTACAGCTTCTACCTCGGCAAGAAGGTCGCCTATGTCTACCGCGGGCAGAAGGAGATCCGTGGCACAAAGATCCGTGTGATCTGGGGCAAGGTCACCCGACCTCACGGTAAACTCGCTCCCTTCGCGTTTCGCGATCCTACTAAACATTATCCCGTACTAATGTTTGTTCCAGGCAACTCCGGCGTTGTTCGCGCCAAGTTCACCCACCCCCTTCCCTCGCGATCTTTCGGTGCTTCTGTTCGTATCATGCTGTACCCCTCCTCGATATAAGTTGGGTGTACTTGGCCGGAGTTGGTAGTGTGGATGGTTCATGACATGGCTGCATCTGGGTTACGCAAAGGTTGCAAGGAAAATCGGCTTCAGCCTTGCGTCTAGCATCACAATCAAGAAAGATATACCAACAAAACGAAACGATCGATGGTTTCTCGTGCATGGGTGAGGACGAGTACTGCCCGGAACGCTGGACGACGGATGGAGGACGCATTAATCTGCTCGGGAGACTTTCACGATGTGCTGGGGACGCCGTTGGGATTTGCGGCAGTGACTACTGGTTCTATGAGGTCTCCCTCCTTCGCCGTATTAGTAGGCATGGGCGATGAAAGTCCTCAAACCCTGATGTGCGCGGAATTGATCTCAGCATAGAGGTAATGATCAAAATCGCGTTTTCACATCACCCATATTCTCTCTGCCAATGCTTGAATCCGCTCCACTCCGTGTGACAGCAGGTGGACGTCAACACTCACCATACCTAGTTCAGTACTCTACGCCGAAGAGATAAAAACATTTGGGAATCATAAACTACATGATGAGCTCCGCGTTATCCTCTTTCGTGTCCGAACTATGTCTCGACTTGCATACTGAATGATAATGACCACGACCTGTTTACAGCGAGAAACTTGAGGAAACGTGCTGTAATGGCTACTTGTTAACGCCGCCACATGACGTTCTCGTAAGGGACTAAATGTTTATAGGGGGCGTTCCCGGCGATCGATCAACGCCTCTTCGTCTTGTGTTCTCCCAATACTACATTAACACGACGATTCAATTTGAGACGCAACACGGCATGTTGTCCAAGCCTAATGCTTCGCGGACGGTGGCAGGATTCAGTAGGGCGACTGGGACTTTTAGATGAAGCCTGGCCCTAAGACGCCTCACTGCCGTCCCACGGGGTTTGATTGTAGGTCGCATGTGAGAATCAGAATGGGCTTGGCTGTGTTATGTGGTGTGAGTCGGGACGCGGAGACGCGATGTGGAAGCTTTCAGCTTGTGTAAGTATGTGGCCTGTAAGCGACGAAAAAGGGCGGACAGGGTTGTATCTCATCGGTAATGGGGCGCCAGTTATTTTGTTCCTCGAAGGAAGCGTTCCGTGCATTGTGCGGTATGACACAATACAATACGTCCCGTACTGAACTTGAGGTGTATGCCCTGAGATGCCCTGTGGCCGGGATGTTACATAGCTATACAAATCGATTAGGGAATGCTGTGTCCGCATGATTTGCTCCATCTGCGATATATCATAGATCGTGGCGCTGGACCATGCCAACATCAGGAGGCATTTTCGGCTGACATCCTATGACAGTGTGTATAAGCGACTTGTTCGATAGTTCAGTAGGTATATCTATTCAAATCCCTATACTGTGTCGTACCGGCCGGTTTGAGGGTGGGAAGCTAGCACGTGCTAACTTATACTCTAGGTCTGAAACCGTATATTCAGTCATTGTTCTGGAATGTAATGATGTGGAGGTGGCTGGGCTTGTCGTGATCTTTATAGACAAGGATGTTCGTTGAACAGAAGTTAGACGGAGCCTACCACGCGGTCTATGCAGAACTCTACTTGTCAGTCCCTGTTTCTCAGTTAGCGGGCAGTGAACTGTAGTACTTCCCGCAATCTTCTTGGAGTTGAGACACAAAATGGACCCGAATAAATTGCATACGACGTAGCGCATTACCAGTTGCTGAGTTTAACCGGTTTGTCGCCTATTCTTCCCTACTAACTGCTATTTCGGAGTGGATTTACAAGTAGACTGATCGGCGAAGCCTCTGCGAAGCCGCGCGTCAGGACCTTGAGGCTGTGAGCTTGTGTGTGGGGGGGGATGGTTTTACGGCTGGCTGACGAACAAGACTGAAGTGCTGAGTGGCGAATCGTATGCGAGTGTCTCCAGTTTTGCCCAGTCTTGGTTGGTATAGATAAGGCCAAATCCCGAACTGTACATGCGCTAGGTATAGTTCATGTGCCTCGTATCCTGCAAGAGGGACAAAAAGCAGCCTTAGTTGTGACGGTAGCTTTGAGTCATGCTCCTACCCGCCAGGTCCGGCGCCGCAGAAAAAAGAGCTTGGTTTGGGTTGGCAGGGAAGAGGACTGTGATATACTGGTAATGTTGATCCTGCCAACTGGGTACGCTCAATGTTGGTTTACAACCACAGAGAGTTACCGGCCGTTCAACGGTGTAGCGGCGGACGGTGAGATCGTCGTCAGGAAAATGTCACTGCCGGCACCAACTGTAGCTCCCAGGAACGCGGCGGGATTAAGTACCAAGTTAATGGCTGCGGTGACATCAAGATCCCTGCGTAGAGGTGGAGAATTTGGGAGCTCTCAACTCTTGCTATTCGTTGTTGAGCATGACGATTCGTACATAATCAATAGATGTCGAGATGAGACTCGAGATTAGTGACTCGATGCTGTCTTCAACTAGACCGAAGCTCTGTTTTGAGAAGGTAGTTGGAAATAGTTAGAGGGCATCCAGTATCTGCCAAATTGCAGAATTTCAATTATGCCCAATTGACATTCGGCTCATGCCGGTTTGACGCCGCTGATCAGGAGTTAAATGCTTCCGAAAGTCAATTCAGTTTAGAGATCTTCAGACAGTGCCTGCATGATGAAAGGTAGAAGTCACTTTACGCCGAGTCTAGCAGAGATATTCTGGAGGTCTTCGAGCATTGATACCATTGAGCTTTCTCAAACGTTAATGGCTAACGTAACCCCGGCCGAACACTACGAAGACCCCCGCCTGCACTATTTGGGTAATACCAACCCCAATATAGAAAGATCGGTCGATCATTGCGGCGGCCTGGTCCAGATATCCGAGCTCGGGGTAGCGCAATGCACTTGTCTCCATACGAGCGTTCGTCCAGCACATGTAAATTCGTATGGGTCTCGATGGGATTTGCTGGAAATCGATTGATGGTGGGCTGGCCTGGCGGGTTTTTGGAGGATGCAAAGCTACACAAACAAGGCAGTGCACATAGTGTAGCATCAAATGTTTTCTGCTTACCTCGAAAACGTGTGATTATCGAGAACCTCTCATGCTGCCTTGCTTATGAGCTCCAAGGACGTACCGATTGAGCAGCACAGATTTGATTGATAATGCCTCTGCAACTCATCAAGCCTCCTCAACCAAATTGAAAGTGAGACCGTAAGAGACGCAATCTGTACACAACGCATGGAGTGAATCCAAAACTTAAATTAAAGCCCAGTTCACTGGCTGTCTGGACAGTCCATCGTTGCCCGCTACTGAAACTATACACGTCTAGACCTGGGGATCGTTCACCGTCCCAACCACGTAGACCTGAAGGCGACCGACAGTCGTCACCAAATCATCCCATATCACGGCAAGACAAGCATTGGCCCCTGGAGGCTTCCATAATAGTGTAAAAGAGACAGTCAAACTTGAGGCTGTGTGTTGTGTGGAAGGCGATTATTTCTTTCCTTTTACACCATTATCAAATCCATTCTTATCAACTCTTCCTCGTTCCGCCCTTTCCTCCCGCTCATTGAATCCATCTTGAATATAATCAAACCCTTGAAATCTCGCGGTTTGACTCCACACGTCATCGGAACATAACACAACCAATCGTCACTGGTCTCTCGGTCCTTGTCAACCTGTGTGCAAATACCGTCGTCAGTTTTCGCAAGCAGATTGGTATTTGGTGGCAACGGCTTGCTCGGCGGCATCTATGACAGGACCGGCACCGCTGGTTCCCTTCGATCCTGATCGTCCGCGACACTTACCTCAGTGACAGAAAAGACGAAAATCTCTCCGTGTTCGTCCTGAAACATCCACGGTCTACAAGGGTACACTTCCTACCTTACCCAAACATTGAGTTGACGTCACCCAAGGCTAGAAGACCAACACTACTACTTGCCAGCCTACGCATCTACACAGAGCCTTCCTCCGTCCCAAATGTACTAACGCTGACACGTTGACACGTTAACGGTTTCCGGATACGAACTCGGGAAGGTACCACTCGATAGGTAAAGTGACCAGATCCACGAAATTGAGGCAGGAGCCACCGGGTTGGCTAGAAACCAACTTCGTACAGTTTACGACTGCAGGCGACTGCCCGGCTGCTCGGCTGTTCTCTCAAAGTTCACCAAGCACCCGATAGTGCGGCCGGTTGTCCAGCCACACAGGACACCCCTTCCCTGCATTTCCGCACTTTCTGAGACGGACGCAAAGCTTGGATCCGCACCAGGGTCCTGTGCTTGCGGTTGCCACCCCCCAAAGCCCCAACCACCACCAACTCGTGCAGCATCCACCGACTGATCACTGTCGTTGTATCCTTAGACCTTGAGTCTTGGCCCACTAGTCACGGCAAACTCGCATTCGTAGGGTGGTTTGCCTGGAAAAAGGATCAAAGCAGCAGTCGCATTGCTTCGCCGTCGCGCAAAGCTGCCAACTTCTATCTTCTTCTCCTTTCACCCAGACTATACCAGTACTAGGGCGCCAGGTTCATCACGATAAGGCAAGGCGCCAAAGAAACAGAAACAACCACCCTGGACAGTTGCAACATCCATCCTGACTATCGACGCTCATCCAGATCCACAAACCCACCCTATTCTCCCCCACCAGTCGCTTCCAGGTTCCCAGCACTCCAGATTGCCAGTGACCCAGTGTAATAAAACAAGAGCGCAGCCGCCCGTCGTCACAATGGCGTCTCCAAATTACGACCATCACGCGTTGCCTGCGCCGTTGCAGCAAGGTCAACAACAGCAAGACTACTCATCCTCACCGTTAGCTTCGCAGTCACAGTACTCTCCGCCGAGACGGGACACGCAGCCCTCTCCTCAACCGCACCAGTATCATCCGCAGTACGAGCCACAGACTAAGAAGCAGCCGTCGCCTCGGACCAACAGTCGGCCTAAGTCGAGGGCTTTCAGCTTTCGCTCCGACAAGTCGCAGAAGGCGGAGAAAAGTGCTCCAACCAGCGGCTCCTACAAGATCACAAGCGCCGACCTACACGAGACTTCGGCTGAAAAGGCGAAGAAGAGACTGCACAGCAAGGCTGATCCAACTATGGCCATGAACGAAGCGGAACCATGTAAGCGGAGACTTCCTCGCCCACTACGTAGTCAACTTGAGCGAGGGGCGTATCTAATCTTGCTTCACCCATAGCTGCCGTAGCTCAGTCAGCCGCCAACTTCGACGAGCACGCACCACTTCGATCAATCCAGCACAGAGATCGCAATGGCAATCTCATTGGTAAGCGGCTTCTTGTCTCTCCGCTCTGCCGTCGGATGAAACTGGTCACTGACCCGCATTCCAGTCGAACCCGATCGATCGAATCCCACTCGAAGTAGATGGGAGCGACCGCTCGACACGATCCGCAGCTTCGAGGCCGCCATTGATGGCGGCTACAATCGCAAATCTGTCTATAACGCAGAAACGGATTCGGTTGCTAACTGGGACAGAAGGAGCAGCTATTATGGCAGTGAGCTCGAGCGATCATCTCGCTATCCCGTCTTTCTTACTCACAGCGTTATGTTAGACAACGGCCCTCGATTCCCTCAGAACAGCTACTATGGTGATCGACCGAATTCTACCTTCCGACCCGACAGTCAAATATACGATTCACGAGGTTCGATGATGATGGGAGGGGCTGCCAGAGACAGCTACCTGGATGAGTACAACAACGATGGTGCTTACCCGAACACTGGCAATGGTTTCAGGAACAACAGATTACCCCCTCGCAACCAGTCCGAACCTCAGCTGAATGCCCGAGTACCCGACAAGCGTGTGTACCCCATGCCGAACAACCACCGATCGTACGAGACGGTAGCATCGGGAACGGGCAGCGGAAGCTACGGCGAGCCCATGGGCTACCAGACTGATCCTACTAGCAGTGAGAACAGCTCTCTCAACCGCCAATCGCCCGCCAGACGCCAAGAACCCATGAACGACTATGGCATCAGCTTTGGCCAGTCGACCGCAGCATATCAACCCCCGACTTTCGCTGTACCAGCTTCGCAGCCTCGAACAATGCCATCAACACCACCCCGCCTCCCAAGAAGGATCCTGGCGGTTCTCTGCTTCGTAAGGGCTCCAAGCTGGTTCGTGTGGGGGTCGCCCAGGACCGACCTGAGCTGGGCGAGAAGCGAAAGAGCTGGTTTGCTCGAAGATTCAGCAAGAACTCTTAGACTGCGTTGCGTCACGGCTGCCCTGATAATATCCCATGCGACGGACCTCGACCATATTTTCCCAAGATACCCACATCTTCTCGACTTCTTTCATGTCCCATTCACCACTTACCACTTTCTCAAATAGACCGACCTACCTGGCCAGCGTAAACATCCTATTGACTCCCAAAAATGGGACAGTAACTGCGACTTGTCAGACAAAACGTTTGCACGATTGATGACAAATGTAAGCGTGTTAGGGGGCATGCGTGTTATTGCATGGACGAGCTTGACGTATGAAGGAAGATATTTCCCAAGAAGATGTTACACGAAGTTGAGCATTTGTAGGAGTTCAAGTTTTTCAGCATGATTTGAGTACAGAGCAAAGCAGGATTGTGTCAAAGGAAGTAATTGGCTCATCATTGGATGACTTGGCCGCCCATTGGAGGTCGTTGACACCATATTCAGGAAGCGCTAGGGTCGACTCATTAATATTTCCTCATTCCCCATGCCTGTGACAGCAAATGTACAGGGTTCGACACATACATGATATGGGAAAGGGGTTCGTTTCTCCTTTCCCTTGTCTCACGACAGCTCATATGCAGCTTGACAGATTAGCGATGGGAAAGGGACCTCGTCGGAATGGACACACAGCGCTGATGCATGCGAATTCACATTATGTCACAGACATCAAAAGGTGTTTGCATTTCAGGGGATCTCATGCGAAGACTGCCATAACATGGAAGGATATGATGTATGAAGTACTCAATTCACTCACTACATATGCAAGCATTTTCGCCCGTTTGGCACTTTACGCTCGATTCTCCACATTCAAATATGAATAGGATGAATTGACTTTGCAGAGACAACTGCGGTAGCCTTGCCACCATGGCGAAATCAGAATAAGCAACTGCCGACCGCCCCAATGACACTAGCGCTCCTTCTTTGTGTCCTCCTTCGCCTCTAACTCCAGCCGATCAGACTGGTCCTCGTTGTAAGCAACGATGACGTAGCCAATGAGCACAACGTTTGCCATGATAGCTGCCATTGCGCCTGCGTACGTTGAATTGCCTGTCATGATGATCAGCATCAAAAAGCTCATACCCTTCAGTTCTTTTCCTATTAGCTAGAGGTCATCAGAGACATACCCCCGAAGAGCGTGTTCACGCTTGCATAGTAGGATCCAAGCGGCACCACTACCATGGCCAGAGTGAAGGCGAGGAGCTTGAGGATAACATCGCTGGTCATATCATTCATTAGATTACATGACACCACTATGGTATTTGGTAGTCGTTGAACTCACGTGGGAACCGCTGGGGAGATGTTGGATTTTTCGCCCGCGGCTGGGCTGGCTCCGATGGAGTCGTCCTTCTCCAGGATGGATTTCTCGGACGCGACGATGCGGCTGGACGTCATGCTGAATATTGTGATGTATTGTTGTCCTGAATGGCCGTGGCTGATAGCGGCTCTTTGTGGTGATAGTAGGCGATGATGCAACTTGCACCTTTGAGACAGGCACCTTCGAGACGAAGACCCTCTTGGCACAAGCTTTGACCTGCAGCCGTTGCTGCTCTTGACAATCACAAATAGCCCCGATTACCCAGTACTTGTGAGGTCAAAAGTGAATAATTATTGTCATTCAACCATTCTCAGGCAGCTTCTGCTTCTAAGAGTTTGAATCTTTCAGTCTTCTAAACAGCCCGCTCTGATTCATGTGTTAATAGCTCGATCCCCAGCTCTTCGGTGAAAGTTCCTGGGGTCTCTCTAAGTCTATTGCAAGGGTCAGCTGACAGCGCGTAAACTGGGGTCCCCGCGTCCTGGGTCGACGACGCCAAAAAATCATTGACCAGCCACTGCTCAATTGAGCAACCTTCATTCCTCCCTGAAGTCGTCCAGATTCGTCTGCCTGCCCTTTCACTGTTTTAGGATCGTGCAGACCAGACGAAACGGACGAGGCTTCGTGATTTCTTTGTTGATCAATTGGTCACAGAATTCACTTTGTGGAGTTCTATTTCGTCGTATCGATGCGTATTTTTGTCCCCTGATCTAGCAAGCAGAATTCACGTCACTGCCCCTTCCCGGCCAGACTCATTGATAAATTCACTACGATTCTCAACCAAATTCACTCACAGCATTGTATTTCATCGTATCGGTTTGTGTTTTCGTTGGATCCTCACATACGTACGTCTCTTGGTCCAGCAAGCAGAATTCACGCCAGTACCTCTCCTGGGCCAGACATTGGCATCTTCACCACAAACCCCGATCGCCTTCACGCCGTCTTTACCAGCCCAAATGGTACACAAGATGGCGGCGCGCTTGCCATCACTGCCTTTGGGTGGTGAACCTGAGCTTCCCAATATTGCTTCTAGTGGCGCTCGCGCTGCCGGATTGAACAGCCAGCGGTTCGAGATAGACGACGACGATCTTGACGAATTGGCCGACATCATTCCCTGCTCCTCCCCGTACTTCATGCAGCCGACACAAATCATTGACCAGGCGACGCAACCGACGCAAATAGTGGAAAGGAGGACTACACTGCAACGGTCATCGCCACCCGTGCCAGAAACACCGACTTCCATCGTTGAAGTCCCAGCTTCGTCACCCTTCCGGAGTATGTCGCCACGAGCATCCCATTCGCTAAATCAAAATCAACTGTCCGCCATCAAGACGCAACCGCACGGGGCCAAGACCGGAGGGTTGGGGACAAGGGGGCTCGCATCTCTCATGGCGCCCGCCGGCACAGCTTTCCGAGCCCCTTTTGCTCCACAGCCGCAACGTGCGCAGACTGTTTTCAAAGGTCCTCTTTTAAATACTTCAGATGATGACCTGGCAAAATATTACAAGCGCGAAGATAGCTCTGGTGATGAAACTCCTATGAGAGGTGACATACGACCATCGTCATTTGTCAGGAAACAGCAGTCAGTCGCGGGATCTGGCGCGAGCTTGCAAAATGCGGCCGATCTCATGGACAAGGGGTTCGCGCTTAACGACATCAATGACTTACGCCTTCGATATTTAACCAGGGAGACTCACAAGATCGCAAAGAAAGTCCTGCCACAGGTAACAATTCTCGAATGCAAAAATGCATTGGTGAGGAACGCCCGATCTACGGAGGATGCTGTCAAGGATCTCCTCGGCAAGCTTGGAGACCCTTCTGGGCTCATTGAGACTCTAATGCGTCCTGCTTTAAGCAAATCAAGAGCCATAGTTGGTGACAAGTCAAGGGAACCAAAAATAACTATTCCATCCGATCCGCCGATCACCCTAAGCTCACCATTATCCTCTCAAGCTTCGCCAGAAGTACAGAAGGCGGCTCCACCTCCTCGTCGACGGCTTGTACAAGGGCGCCGGAACCGCTCACCCTCGCCTGCTCAGGTATTTTCTGTTTCTCCATCACATTCCTCAGCGGCGACAACTCCATCCAGCTCCACTGAAATTATCTCGCGGCAGCGAGAACGGGCATCGAAAATGGCTGCTGCGGCAGGCACTCGGCGTCGGTTGGTACCCGGTCGGCCAAAACCAGAGTCCTGCGAAGTCATCACACTAGACTCGGAATCTGATGAAGAATTGCCTGATCTCAACACTATCGCTTCGCGCAAACGGAAGGCAAAAGAGCAGCCGAAAGAGATTGTGAAGGCACCAATTAACGTGCCCTCGGACTCCGATAATGAACCCCGCGTCGACTTCATCAACTCTGACGATTCTGGTTCGGACAGCGGGGCCCAGCCTTCCCAACGAAAGATTGATGAGCAAGTCAGCGTTCTGGATTATCTCAACAAATGCTCAGCCGAGGAACTTGCGCGGATGACTGGACTTCCTACTGGTGACACGCAGCTTGTCCTATCTGAACGACAGAGTCAACCCTTCAAGAGCCTCGAGGCAGTGACACAGATCACTGGAAGACAAAAGTCGAAGACCAAAGCAGCAAAAATCCAAATAGGTCTCACCATTGTCGAAAAGCTCGTGACCTGGTTCAACGCTTTTGATGCCGTCACCAACATCATCAAGGAGTGTGAGCAGAGAGGCGCAGAGCTTGAATCTGTCATGTCCACATGGGAAGTGGACAAAAACGGCAAGGTGAAAGATATCAATCCAGCGGCACTCGTCCGGCTTCCTATCACCAAACAGCCAACTCTGATGGACGCTTCAGTTGTCCAAATGAAGTCTTACCAGCTACTTGGATTGAACTGGTTGAACCTTCTCCATGGCAAGGGATACAGTGGTATACTGGCAGACGACATGGGTCTGGGCAAGACTTGCCAGGTCATCTCTTTCATCGCTCACCTTGTCGAGTCGAGGGACGATTACTCTGACCAGCCATGGCCAAACCTCATCGTTGTGCCGCCCAGCACTCTCGAGAACTGGGTCAACGAGTTTGAACGTTTCGCGCCGGGAATCAAGGTGTTCCTGTATTCTGGTAAGTTTCCATTGTGACGTCAATTTTGTCTTGTCCTTTACTGATGGGTTTTCAGGTACAAATCGTCGGGAGCTTGACCCTGAAGATGCTCGGGACTCCCATGTCGTTCTGACCTCGTACTCCCAAATGGAGCAGAAGATTGAAGACATACAATGGCTCACGGAGATGGAGCCGTACGCTGCCATATTCGACGAGGGTCACAAGCTGAAGAACCCAAACACCAAGGTGTACAAGCACCTGATGAAACTACCCTCATCCTGGCGCTTGGTCCTCAGTGGGACCCCGGTTCAGAACAACCTGAAAGAACTCCTCAGTCTCCTTCACTTTGTGGAACCAGACCTCTTTCATGAGGACGATTTCGAAAAACTGCGAACAATCTTCGAAGCCAAGGTTACGAACAAGGACGTCCACAACTTTGCGGCGTTGGCGAAGGAGAGAGTCGGGAATGCTCGGACCATCATGGCTCCCTTTATTCTTCAGAGACGGAAGGACGACGTACTTGACCTGGCCAAGAAGATCGAGAACGTGGTGCTGGTTGGCATGCACCCCGACCAGAGAGCGGTCTATAGTGAGATCAAGGGAACTTATCTCACGAAGAGCAAGGGAGCCAAAGTCAAAGCCAACTCTTGGATGCAACTTCGCAAAGCTGCTATCCACCATCAGTTGTTCCGCCAGCACTTCACTGACAGGAAGGTGAAAGAGATGACCGACATACTATGGAGCAAATGCTCAGCGGAAGAACTCGACGTTCAAAGCAAGGAACCCAAACATAAGAGCATGTTCCAGTCGTACCTCATGGAGATGTCAGACTTTGCTCTCCATCTCTATTGCAAAGATTTCAATAGATATCTTAGCAAATTCGACATACCACACAGATCCTGGGAGGAAAGTCCCAAGGTCCAGAAGCTTCTTGAGCTCGTAAAGGGCTACATGGCCAACGGTGACCGTTGTCTGGTCTTTAGCCGGTTTGAGATGGTTATCGACATTCTGCGAGAGACGCTGCATTGCGCTAGCATTCCATACTGCGAACTTACTGGAAGAGCGGGTGTCGCAGATCGATTCCCCGAGATTCAAAGATTCAACGAGCATCCTGAGATCCCGGTGTTCCTTCTCACGACTGGAGCGGGTGGCACCGGTCTCAATCTAACCGCTGCAAACAAGATCATCATCTTCGACCAATCCGACAATCCCCAAGACGACGTGCAAGCGTCTAACCGAGCCCATCGTATTGGCCAGACGAGAGATGTTGAGGTCATACGTATCATCACGGAGAACACGGTGGAGACTTTGGTCTACAACTCGTGTGTCAAGAAGCTGATGCTGGCTGCTTGTGTTGAGGGGCAGTTTAGGGTAGACGACGACCACGAGTCGGTCGAGGAGGAGTGTCGCAAGAAGATGCTAGAGACCACCGAGGCGGAAATTCGTGCTACGCAGGTGATTACAGTTGAGTAGCATGTGTCCCAGTGAGACGGTCACCATGCCTAGGCGACTTATCTGGTTTGACTTGTCATTGATTGACTTCAGAACTTGTTGATACAATTTTTCATGGACCAACGCCGGTTACTCATTATGAACAACGAGGGTCTGGGACGATGGTTGATTTGACATGGAGGAAATACCCGAATGTGTAGGTTACAATTGCGCTGGGTTATATGATTACATATGCCGGCGAACTAGTCGGGTTGCGCTTCGAGACGACGAAGCGGACTCCGCCATGGCACATAATTAGAGGAAGCATTTATAGACAAGCAGAAACTTGGCTCCAAAAACACGGGCTTTTTGACATGCGGAATGTGAGCAACTGGACCTCTGCGTACTATTTGAAATGGTCCGACTGTCAGCGGCGACGGATTTTCGTGAATACGACTTTCTTTTGAAGAATCAATAGGAGCTGTTGGCACCTTGGGGGGTGGCGAGGTGAGTCCCGACACGCCAACCAGCTCGTATATTTATCATCATACCATGGCCCATCTGGTCACTCATACCTTGGAGTATCCACCACAAATCTACGTCCATGGTTCGCGTCGTCGGGTTTGGGAAAAGCAAAGTAATTAACTCAGGAATAGATCTACTCATTTCTTGGGTCGCCACAACCCTTCATCATCTAGCACCAATACGTCTTCTCAATGGTACTCCAGTGGGCATGGCAATAATAAGGGGTAATCTCAAGCCACCCTAAAAGAGTACCACAAAAATAAACCAGAAAGGGAAAAAAAGGAAAAAGGGACGAGCAGTAGCAAGTAAACAATAATTACCCAACTTGTCGATAATGTCAAAACATAGCGCCATCTTAACTATCATATGTGGCGTTGTGCTAATCGTCGTCCTCAATATCGCGACCCTTGGCATGCCCATGATTTAGAGCAGAAGGATGGCCATGAGCATGCCGCAGGGTATGAGGCACAACGTACAACATAGTAAACGCATGGTGAAGCTTGGCGGACTTGTTGGTGGTGGTGATTGCGGTAGACATAACCTCAGCCTTCAAGAGGTCTTAATGACACTTATAGTATAGATGGGAGCGGGGGTAGTGGGTATTGGGGGAGGAGTGCTCATGCGGGGCATAGCGAATACAGTGGTAGTTGCAGCACTTATCCTAGTGGACAAGGTGAGCGGAGTGGACATGGAGGTGTTGGCTCTTGGAAGTGAGGGTACGGCTATGCGGAAACGGAGTGGCAGACATCACTGAATAGGGGTTTGACGGATTTGTGGTTTTTGGTATTTTAATCTAAGAAGCTCTCTTGCAAACGGTGATTTTCCAAGTTTGCGGAAGTAGGGGAAGATGCGAGTGAGATACTACAGACATTCAAGGGGCATCCGTTGGGTCCCTTTTGTTTCTTAGTCAGCGATATCTCCCTGAAAACGGCGAACGTGATTCAAAGAGATAAACTCACCAGTCTGTAACAAGATGTTCGTCCAAACCATCCATCTTCGCCACGTCTTCGGCTGAAATCTCAAAGTGCGCAACCTTGACATTGTCAATGAGCCGTGCCTTCTTTACGCTCTTTGGCAGAGGGATGAGCCCGTGCTGCAAGGACCACCTTGTTAATGTCAATATATTATTCCTTATCCACCGATCGAAATCAGGAAATCCTTACCGGACCATCAGCTGCGCCGGGGTACATTCGTATTTCTTCGCCAGCGCCAAAATTGTTGGGTCGTTCATCCGCATCGCCCTCGCCAACGGCCCATACGCCTCAACAACAATGCCATGCTTCTTGCACGTCTCCCGGATGCCCTCCTGGGTGTTGAACGGGTGGACCTCGATCTGGTTGACGGACGGCTTGATGCGCGGATTGGAACCCATCAACTCATCAATCTACATCTCCCGTCCAATTGTCAGCGAATACACGACCAACCCCAATCTCTTCCATTATGAAGGGCGACGGATGCTCACATGCCGACTTCCAAAATTACTAACACCCCCACTCCTCACCTCCCCCTCCTCGATCGCATCCTCCACCGCCCTCCAACTCGCCAATCTCGCCTCGCGCCCTCCGTACGGGCTATGCAGCAGGAATAAATCGATGTACCCCAGGCCGCACGCCTCGAGCGAGGACTTGATGCTCCGCCGCACCACCTGGTAATTGGTGCTGCAGCTCGCGAGTTTGGACGTGTAGAATACGTCCTCGCGTTTGAGTCCCGTGGTGTTGGAGGACGGGGAGGAAAGCCAGTCCCGGATTGCTTGTCCGGCTTCGCACTCGTTGTGGTACATTTGTGCGCTGTCGAAACCGCGGTAGCCAGCAGAGAGGGCCTGGGGGATGGAAGACAGGACTTCGCGGCCGGACATCATGTAGAGCCCGAGTTGGAGTTGGGGAATCGTGTGACCCGAGGGGAGCTGGGGAGTTGTCAGCATCTAGTTATTGGTATGTTGCATGGGATACACTTGCCTTGACCTTGCTGGCCAGAGAGAAAGTGTTGGACGACATGATGCCGGAAGAGATGAGGGTGCAAGCAACTTGTGAGGGGTTAGTCAATTAGCCAAGTCTCTGGGAGTGTATTATTCGCAGACCGTTTCAATGTATAATATGCTGCCTCGCAAACTGAAAATATGGTTTCAAGCCAGGTGATTGCCCCCGGGTCGCGGTGATGCTTGTCTAAGAGTCCTCTGAAACCCCTCGGAAACCGGGCAGCGGCAATGAGGTCATTTTTACTTGAGTAGCGGCCGATTCGGCGGCGGGAAAAGTGGACCGGCCCTGCGGCCTTGAGGAGCCGGTAGATCCTCGTCAAAAGTTGGCAAGTGCCGGAGCAGCTCTATTAGAAACATACACCATCTGTGAGTCGGTTCCGTGGGGAAACAGGCATGGATAGGTCAATACAGTTGCGTCGTAGAGATCCATCGCATGCTTCTCTATAGTCTGTTCCTAGATTCGCTCCATGAGCAGAGATCGACCCTCGCTTGCCGCGGCACAGCTCCATGCAGAACACATTTACCTGAAACCCATTGCGGTTGTACGTTGTTCCATGATTGCTGCATCGTTTGCTCCTTCATTCAGTTGGTCAGATTTCCTCCAGCTAACCATTGTATATAACCTCAGTTGCTTACCGTATACGGCGAACGAGATTTATCTGTCCTGTTTTGCTTATGGGCAGTGCCAAGCTCCACCTAACTAATGGTATTGCGGTGCAGCCCGATTTATTCAAGTACCCTACCTACTAACCATGGTGGCTAGACCGACGTGCTGTTTAGTGTTCTCCAACAGCAAGGAAGGGGTTTTCCGCTTCGGCAGTTTCACCGATGCTTACTACGTGTAGACAAGTGCCAGCGGCTAAATCCATCTCCGCGCCGTAGTTCAACATAGTAATACAGTCTCTTGTCAAGGTAATATAGGTCGCCGACCAGTCAACTAGGTCAGTCCACTTTTTGAACTCGAGTGGATCTGACCTCAATTGCGGACACGCTAGAACGTCATCCGGCTGGGCCGTTCGGGGTATAAATATTGACTTCAATCTCTGCGACTTATTACTGCAAAGTCCAGTTCTGTGTGGATCCTGAAATCATTCCTCATTCTCACTTTATACCCCCAACACAGCCGTCAACATGTCTCTCGAAGTCTACCACCTGCAACTCTCCCAGTCAGAGCGAATCGTCTGGCTGCTTGAAGAGATGCAGGTCCCCTATGATCTCAAAGTCTTTAAGAGGGATCCCACGACGGGCCTCGCACCCAAGGAGCTCAAAGAGATTGTAGGTCTACAATGGCATTCACAGCATCTCCCCAGACCGTTGCTTCACGTTTAACAAAGATTTTCGTACAAGTCGAATCTGATAACGACTGACAACCCACAACCCCTCACAGAACCCCATGGGCACGGCTCCCTACATCCGGGACACCACGACCTCCCCTCCAGCGTGCATCTCTGAGTCCTCGGCAATTATGGCCTATATCCTTGAAGTGTACGGTTCCAGGGCCTCGGGGTCGCGCATGCTCCGCACCCCGGACGACCCGAGCTATGCCCAGTACTTGCAGTGGTTCCACTATGCAAACGGATCTCTCCAGCCTGCTAGTAAGGAGCCTTCTGGTTTTGTTATTCCTCTTTACATCCTTGGCTGTGTTCGAGAGTAGTAAAGATTTGCGTAGAAAGAGTTGTTCTCGGCATATTTCCTTGCTACTCCTGGGATATGATCTAGAAAGCTCGATTTGCCTCTGGAGTCATCTAATGGCTTAAATCACCGGAACGCGGCGCCAACGCCTTTGGTTTCCTTATTTTCTTTTTTTCTCTTGTCTGTCTGTTTCTTTGTAATTGTGCTCACCCCCGTTTTTCCAGTATCGCGCCAAATGATTTTCAACCTCTCGGGCGTCGAGCAGACAGACAAAGTCAAGTTTTGGCGAGGACAGCTAGAGGCCCAGCTCAAATTCATCGACGACCACCTGGCCCAGAACAAGTGGTTTGCGGGCAACGCAGCCAGCGCCGCCGACTGCATGATCATGTTCACACTGTCGACCATGAGAGGGTTCATGCCCTTGGATTTGGGGCCGCATAAGAATATTCTGCGGTGGATGGCAGATGTGGCGGAAAGGCCGGCATATAAGAGAGCCATGGAAAAGGGTGATGATGGGATGGAGCCTATGATCAAGGCCAAGGAGAGGAGGTTTACGCAATTCCCGTCTTTTAGAGAGGCGATTGCGGGTGCCGAGGATTGATGCTGGAGATTAAGGGACAAGAGGAGTGGTCATTGGGAGCAGTGGGTAGTCTCAACTCAGTGATTTTAATGAGTCACGCTTTCTAAGTTGCTTGGATTTGTAAATTCGATCAATTTTGATGCAAAGTGCAGAGTGTAGAGTGTTCTGTTATACCGAGTTGGTTAACGTACTAGTTTTGACTCGGCATCACCCAGGTAAACCCTATTCCATTCTTATGCATAATCTTATACGATAGAGGTACAGCTGTTCATGTCTGTATGTAAAGTCTTCTATACGCCAAACCTAGGAAATGTATTTGTCAGTTGTAGAGATACGAACAATGCATAGTGAGTAAAGCTGCCTTCCGGCATTAAGCAAGTGAGCCGATTTCCAAAGTCCCAATCTCAATAGTTGTGTGCAAAACAGCGCTCAACTAAAAATGGTTACGCTTCTTAAGAAAGCAGCACTGTACCCTTTGCCACACCTTTCGGTCGGAATCGGCATACAAGCATGAAGATATCAATCAATAGTCGGCCAGCGGGGTCCGTTGCGTTAGCCTCACGACCCTTCTAATAGGGCTGACGCAGGGAGCAGGCAGCAACGAGACCATTCGCTTCCGATGTTGCCGACCTGCGGGATATTTTTGGCACTGTACATGGAAGAAACCGCTCTAAACTGTCAACTTAGCGGCACACGTCAACCCACAGCGTTCAGTCCCGAAGTCACCTTCACGACGCCCTGGATGAGGAGCCAAGTACAGGGCTACAAAACCCCGCCTCAAACCAGAAGTAACCATCATAGAAGAAGAAAAAAACATCTTTTTTTGGCCTTCCTATAAATCTCCAACCACCGCGTTAGATCACCGATTGCCGTTGCTGGAATGCACCCCGAGGGGCCGCGATTGTCTACGGAAGTTTTGTGGACAGCCACTTCATTAAATTCCAGCTCATATTGGGACTGGTCATTGCCTTGCGAATTGATGATTTATGGCGGTTCTAATCAGATTTGTCCATGGGGGAGTAAACAGAAGTGAATGGACCACATAACATGGGATCACCTGAACGGGCATTATTCCTCCCGTTGCGCATGCTGGTCCTGTGACGACATCACGTTCATTTACCTCGATCATACCGCTCTCAATTTCAAGCAGAACTTCAAAAATCGAATTCTCATATCTGGGACCACATTATAGATGGGAACAGACATAAGAGTATACTTCCAGAGTTTTTCATCCTCGGCCATTTGCACCCAAATGGCTGTCTTTCCCCTGACACGTATGACTAGTTAAAGAACCAATCGAGAGAAGGCCGCCCAAATGCATCTATAATCCGGATTGTATTCCTGGGGAAAGAATGACCATGGCCGAGAGAACATACATAACGATATACAATCGTAAGGGGAAAGACAGGCATTGACGTCAAAGTCGCAGGACTCGACCCCAAACCCAGACTCGGGAGCGTACGGGGTGTTCAAGGACGAGGTCCAAAGAGCATTATCGTACGCAAACCACCAATGACTCCGATAGGTCGCGTCTAGGTCACATAGAGTGCCACCACCAGCAGCAACAATGGCCAATTCCGTTTGTCACATTCAAGAGTTCAGAAAGCGAGACCAGCTCACAATCTACACAAGGATACTCCAGGCGTTGACCATCATCCACAGTGGAGCCTGCGTTATCTGCTCATACATCGGATGATCATTCACATGACCCCCTAGTTCTTGCCCTTGGAACGAAGAGTTGCCTATTCCTTTGTGTGAATATCGGACGATACTAGATTAGGTTGGCGTAGATCAACTTGACCTTCGTTCCCAACGACGAGGTCCTTTACCGGCGCATTAGAGAGATTTGCCGAGGGTTGCGAGAAAATCTCGCCAGGGATATGTTCATCGTGTCTAGAACGATGGAATACGTCAAGGTAAGCCCAGTGGCTTTACAAGAAATATTAACACTTTACTAATACCAAAAGTCCGACCTCCTGTACCCCTAGAAGACCGGGGACTTTGTAGGGAACTACGAGATAAACTCAGTTCCATCCACCAAGGAGGTGACGAATCGGGAGTGTGCCTTCTCCCTGTGTCCGCCCCAGATCGCTTCTGTTGCGGTATACCCGTTTTTACAGTCAGGCTCCATAAGTGTGGGGACCACTTTACGCCAACACGAAAATTCGCACAACCCTCTTCGATAACCACACGATTTCGTCGTCCTATAAGGCATCAAAACAGAATCAAGCTTGACTGAATTTATCGTCGAGCTGATAGCAGGCTATTAAAAGACACTCAGCTTAGTCCCGTTCAACGTCCAGCCCTGACTACTACTTTCAAGTCAGGACCAAGTTAACGTACCGTCGCGTTGTATTTCACGTCTGACGAGCGATTACTACTAGAATATTTAAATTCTAGATAAATTGCTATAAATTCGACTCGCTAGCCCGTGGCGGTCGTCCTCCTAAATTAATACGCCACGGTAAGCGGTTAGTGTATAAAATATTGATCTCTACACGCTAAGCTTTAGTTAAACTATTTTGTGTGCGAATAGCTTAAAATCATAGAGAATGGCCCAGGAGCAGTTGTAGTGCCCCATAGCAGCTTGAGGTTCTAGCAGGGTGGCCCCCAGATTGTTGGAACATGACTGTATGCATTCATCCCTCAGTCCTGGAGACCACACCGACAAAATTTCCATTGTCAGGCTGCCCAAAATGGTTGCGGCAGACTTGTCTGTATCGGCCAGCAGGGTGAATAGCGGTATTACCGCACGTATGGGACATATACATAGTCAAATGTCTCAACTAGACTCTGATGGCTCTCTGCCTGGCAGCTGGACTCCTGCTGGTTTTCCTTGTGACGACAATATGGAGCTCAATTCAAGGCGACCTGCAGGTGGCAGGAAATCCGGCAGTTCTTGCTAGCGTTCGCGACGTTGGGTTTGAAGACGAATCTCATTACTCAGATGCATCAGGAGACGTCAGTCAACAGGCTGAAGTAGCAGGCCTGCCAAGCATAACTGTAACTCTCAAACATTCACATGTAGGTGTTTATGTAATGGAAGAACCGATGGCCGAAGTCAACTCCACCAGTGATAACATGAATTCAAGCTATGCAATATTTGCGAGGCATACCCACTTTGCGGCTATACTTGGGTCTCAAACTCAAGTTTAGGAACTGAATACACGGGATACGATTTGGAAAAGGAGCGTACGACCATATACAAGAACCAAGTCAAGTGATTTGTAAAACTTGAATTATGTGCATTGAATAGCTACCTTCCTATTCCGATCATTTTGTGGCAGTAATAGACGACTCAACTTGTATGAAATGTGAATTTCTTCACTTCGTACTCAAACGTGACAGAGCTACAGCCTTCAATGGAGAATATTCACTGGGAAGCTGTGACGTAAACGTACTTACCTGAGGAGTAGCTTGCCATGGGGCCCGAATCGGTACCCAATTCCAGGAGCAGTGAAATTCATTTACGTTCATATGCTGGCTATCTTCTTGCTAACATACAGCCAGGTATTGAAACAAGTCCCCGATATCGCGGAGCTAGAATGTGTGGTTCCTATGTAGTGTAGCGTTCGAAACTGGGGCTTGACAGTGGTGATGATGAGCTCAAGTTTTCTGTCTGCTACCGAACTTGGAGTATATATTTCGCGTGAGCAATTTGCTCGTTGAACATGAGGTTGGAAAACCTAATAATGGTCAAGTCGAATCAATGGCAAGTCGCAACGGGACTAGGCTCCGCCGACCCACTGAAGCCACAGTTCTTGGCGGCCCCGCAAGCGACCATTGACAGTCCACTATCTTATCGTGGGATGAGGAGCGGGATTTACGTCAGTGACCATGTCCAGCTGGGATCAACCTGGAGAAGCAAGCAAGAGCTTCTAGGAGGCAGGAAGGGAAACACCGTCCTGTCAGCCGTCAGACGCGGCGGCGGAAAAAAATATAAAAGAAACCGGTATGTGGAGTCTAGACAAGCACGCACAAGCCGGTGGTATGAATCGAATTTATCGGAATGAGCTGGGGATGTCATTGGCGACAAGCTTGCAGGAACGTCAGCTCAAATCTCAATCATGACATGATTGATGGTGGGGATCCCTGTCTGTGGTGGGCCCGGCCTTGGGGTAGAGCATGGGATGGGTTGCCCTGGCTAATACATATCTCTCGATTGTTCTTCAAATCAAGCGCTTGATACCCTTCAGTCTGTTTTGTTTATTCAAAGCTGTAGAGAAAAGCCTGTCGTCTTGTTTCGTCATTTCCTTTCCTTAATCCGCTCTCCCCCGCAAACGAGACCATCCAGGTACGTAAGTTCTACACACCCTGAGAAGCACAATATCCCGCATCGGAGATCTGACCCTGGCGCGAATGATGCGACGGCGGAGATGCTGTCGTTTGCGCCCAGCCGCCCGCCGTTCATACAAAGTCTCAGGGCATTCCCTTCAGATTTGCGTCCACGGCGGCATTAGAGCGCACCCCAGTCCTTCGCGTTTTTACAGGCGACGAGCGACAAAGACTAAACCTGGAAACGCAGAGAAGACAACATGACGAGCCCCGAAGTTTCTCACGGCCGTGGCGGCGCAGGGAACATCAACCCCGACGACACCAAATACGTCGATGGCGAGATTGTGCGCGAGGGCACCCCAGGCAGCCACGGCGACGGGGCTTTTAGCACCGGCCGAGGAGGTTAGTTTTCCTTAACATTGCCCTCTCTGCCCATCCAAAAGCTCGCAAACCTGCTGGCTGGCACAGCACCACCTTATCGCGAAAGCTCCCACCCTCGGTCCCTTTGCGATAAGGACACACCCACGTCCTCAATCCAAGCTCCTTTTCCCCGTCTCCTCTCACCTATTGCACGGTCATATCGATTGACATGCTACCAGGCGGCGGCAACATCGGCGACGCAGGGAAGCCCGCCTCCGTGCGCCACGACAAGGACGTGGTCCCCGAAGCGGCACAGCTGCCACCCCAGAACGTCGACCGCCATGTCGGCCGCGGTGGCTCCGCCAACGTGCACCTTGCGCCCGAGCACCAAGCCCACAAGAAGCAGGCCGACGCTGCGCCGCACCCCGAATCGGCCCAACAGACTAGTCTGGCTGATAAGCTCAAAAGCAAGGTTATGGGCGTTTTCAAGAAGTAGGCGAGGACGCCTGAGACCATTGGTGGGGCGTGGTGGGTTTGGTTTGTGTGCGAAGATATCTCCAAGGAGGGGATTGGCGAAGAACTAGATTGATGGTGGTAGTGATGTTGTGACAGGCGATGCGGTATGAGCCCCGAGAGGCATCGTCGTGGCCTTTTGACTTCGTTTGATCTAATACTCGCCAGTATAAAAATTGCTGGCGTAGATGTTTTTACAACGATATCCTTCTGTTTTCCCCTTATCGAGTACATATTCACCATAAGCTCTCTGCTGTCGCTGTGTAGCCCTGCACCGGAGGATTGAGGCTGCTTGTGAATTCACACCACGTTGCAAACTCAAGGATGGGCATCCAGAGGGCAATAGCTAGATGAGGCAAACCACATTAATGAAAAACTGATTTTGAGGTGAATGATTGTATGGCCCATGTGTATCCAGTAGGCATGCCAACAGATCGTGTTACTACGCGCAACGGAGACTGCATCTGCAGAATATGTACAGCGATGAATAAAAATGCCTGCTCCTCTTCCAATCAGGTTATCCTTGCTCGCAAATGGAACTGGAAATAAAATTCACAATCCAGCTTACGCCAAGGCGTTGGCAATGGCAGTGTAGGCGGCTTTAGGCGAGAAGTTGCTGTCGAACAGCAGGGGGTTGGTGCTAGCTCTCCACGAGTCCTAGTAGAACGCAGTATTAGTATATTTCACCTGCGCGTAGGCCTTCCTCCGGAGGTCGACTTACAGGGTCCCGAACCCCCCATACAGTGATCCCCACGCATTGAGCTAGGTTGGCACAAGCGTTGGTCACGGCTACGTAGTCAGCCGAGGGCGCACCCTGGATGTCCAGCTCAGTGACGGCCACCTCTTTCACGCCCGTGGACGCGAGGGCCTGAAGCGCCCCTGCGGTGTTGGCGCCCTGGCCTGCTGAAAGATGGCTCTGTGACCCGATGCCATCAATGGGCACACCGGCCGCGAGCCACTTCTTAACGTGAGCCACCATGCCCGTTGTGACCTTGGCGTAGCTGGCTGAGTCCAGGTTGTAGTCGTTGATGTACAGCTTGGCGTCGGGGTCGGCCGCGCGGGCTGCTTCAAAGGCGATGCGGACGAAGTCCTCGCCCAGCACCTGCGAGAAGACGGACGACCGCAGCGAGCCATCTTCGTTGAAGATCTCGTTTACCACGTCCTACCCAAGTTTGTAAGTCTGAATTCCGCTGAAGTAACGAGTGAGGTGATGAGAGAAAACCTACCCAGGCGTAGATCTTGCCCTTGTAACGAGTGACGAGCGTGGTGACGTGGTTCTGCAGAACCTGGGTCAGTTTCGCCTTGTCATTGATGCTGCTGACCCAGCCGGGGAGCTGGGAATGCCAACAGAGAGTGTGTCCACGGATGGCCACGTTGTTGGTCGTGGCCCAGTTGACGAGATAATCTGCCGTTGCGAAGTTGAAGTTGCCCTGGCTGGACTCGGTGGCGTCCCACTTCATGCTGTTTTCCGGAGTCACCTGGCCAAAGTCCGCCTTGATGACATCGGCCGACTTCCCAGTGCTCAGACGGTTCTGGTCGGTGCAGGTTCCATAGTACAGCTTCCCCTTTGCCTTGATCAACTTGTCGATGCTTGTGGGTGACTGCCTCTCGGCGAGCTCGGCTGGGGCGGCCAGAGCCGCCAACGGGGCGAGCAGGAGGACAAGTGCAGATCTCATCTTGACTCGGGTTCAGTCCAGATTGAAGAATATGAGTAAGGCGAGCTGAGTGCTGAGATCAACACTGACTAGCGGCGACGCCTGGACCTCTTGGTTTTATAAGGACGTCATGATGATCCACGGAAGGTCAACTCCATGAAGAAGTCAACAGATTCTTTGAACGCTTGTATTTCAAGGCTCCTTGACAGAAGAGGTTGCACCGGCAAAAGTGAAGAGCCTGGCTCTTAATCTCCAGCTGCGGACCTGACTCGCTCTCTAGCACCAACTCTATGTCTTTTCTCGACATCTCTATTGAATGATGCCGGAGTAGGATCAGATGCGTTCGGTGGCGACGGGCCGTAAATAATCAAAGTTGTATAGGGCTCGAACCAGCCCCAATGCGAATTGCGGCGTGCATGATGGAGAGTCCCAAGGTTGTATAATAGGCTGAAGTCGATACCGGCTTCGGGAACTATATTATGTTTCCAGATACGGATCATGCTCATTCGGAAACAAGCACGCGGCTCGATATCAGCTGTCTCGAGAAATCATCTGACTGGGCCGCCGGACGTACCGGGAATGATTCCTTCGAATTCCAGAGAGTAGCTGCATCGAATTGATGAGAAGACAACCATCCAGGGGCCGAATCGGACCTTGAAGGACGAAACAGTGAGGCCAGTGACCCGATTCCAAAAGCGTTTCACGAGGGATCCCCACTTCTTACTCCCTTGAGTACACCTGTGGCTGCTTTTTAAACAATTGACTTACTTTACCCAGGGCCGTGAGGACAAAAGGGCGGCATAATCAACGAGTTTCCCACTCGTGGCGTGAGATGTGTATAAGACGCAATCGCTTTAAGAAGTTGCTGATACGTCATCGGACAAATTCGGCAGCTAAAATCAACTCACTGTGCTACCATAGGCTCCCTTGACTAGGGATAACATGAATGCATAGAATGGTCGGCTCTAGACGCATGGCTATTATGCAATGTCAATCCTCGACTATTCGATCCGCAATAGAAACTTTCGCATTGTGCCTTGCCATTGGCTTCGTCCCAAGAAACGAGAACCAGGTTGCCGGCGATGCTTGAGACTTCGGCGCAAAAAGCTCGACTTTGAACACTTCCTTACTCAAGCATCCCCTGGAACCAGCTTTACCGCGATGCGTCTCGACCATCTCGTAGAACATAATAGAAGCGACACTGTAAACCCGCTCATCTCATGCAATCAAGTGGGGCGGTGCGTTCTGGTGACATACAGACATCGCGATGTTGAGGAAGTTGTGAAGCACCCACCTAACCAATGACCGTGAAGTTGAGTCTTGCAACGAGTCGATCGCTTCGCATGAGTGCTCCTATGATCGAGCCCGCGGAGAAGCGAAGTTGAATACAGACGATTTCAGTGAATGAAACCGGACGCCCGCCAAGGCAGCAGGAGGAGGTGTAAGTGACGATCGCTGCTCAGCCTTTCCTAAAAGTTGTACAGTTGCGTCACCCCCAAGCCGTACTTGGTGGTGCGGACCAACCCTCGTTATGGCCTGATAGTCTGGACGGGCGAGGGGTCCCCAGGTCTGGAAACAACAACAAGGAGTCGTCGACTAGACCAGACATGATTTAAATTTTTGCTTCACACAATTTCAGGTTTCTGCCACCAACCTCCGTGATTAGTACGCGACGTCCTTCGATTAAAGCACCAAATATAGGAGCTCCGTTGTAGCCCTGTGCGAAAAGAGAGATCCTGGCTCCCCAGGAAAACGCTCGATCTAAATTGATTGCAGCTTTAGGCTAGCGAAGACCGGAACAACCCCTGTAATTCCGCGATTGACTGATCTGGGGTACGACAATGGTCTGACGGATTGTCTGTCGTCACAGGTGCCGCAAAAGGGCTCGGTCAGAGCCAGGACGGAGTGGGAAGGTGAGGAACGGAACAAACGGTTGTTTGAGCGAGAGGCTCTAGCTGCACAGCGAAGTTTGTTTGTGTCTTATTCCTTCCATTCACTGGCGGTCGGTGCGACACACGCCGCCGGGCCATTATGGTGCCGCGCAACGAAGACCAGCTGAGGCGGCCGCCACCCAACCCACGCTTACTTTCGATCCAATCCATCGCATCTAAATACTCGTTTCGTTCACACTCATCTTCTTTCGAGGCCGACGATGAGCGCTCCACCACAACAGAATCCATAATGAGCCCACGAGGCAGCATCGATGGTGGTTACCCGTCTGGCCGTTATCAGGGCGAGGACAGTCGGCACACCAGTGAGAAGGAGCTCGCTGGTTGGTACATGTATGCATTTGCTGCAGAGACCTACGTTATTTGCGGTACGTCTTGGGGTCCCGTCTTGACTCTAGTCGCTTTGATTTCCGATTTACTGACTGATAATGTATTGCAGCTATCTGTAAGGACCCCATTATTTTCCACGCAAGCTGGCAGGGTGCAGCTAGTGCATCACCAGGCTTGCCTTTGACCGATGCTTCAAACTTACATACTTGACTGTAGCTTCATTCATCCCGATCCTCCTAGAGAGTCTTGCGCGAGACAATGGCGTGCTCCTCTCCGACCGAACGACCCCCTGCGGTGACAGCTCCGTGAAGAAGCCCAAGGGCGAAGACGCCCAATGCATCGTACAAATACTAGGGTTGGACATCAACACGGCGAGCTTCGCCATGTACACCTTCTCCATTAGTGTTCTACTTCAAGCCCTGCTGGTCGTGTCCATAAGCTGTGCGGCCGACCACGGGAATTACAGAAAGCGGTTGCTTTTGTCATTTGCGTGGGTCGGCAGTGTCTGCGTCATGGCATACATCTTCATCAACAAGAATGTCTACATCCTCGGCGCTGTTCTGGCCATCGTCTCCAACACGTGTTTCGGCGCATCATTCGTACTACTCAACTCGTTCCTCCCCTTATTGGTCCGCCATCATCCTCGAGTTTTATATGCCGAGCCGATCGCTCCCAATCTCCAAAATCCCGATTTTGAAGAGCCACAATGGCAGGAGGACTCTCCCAGGGGCCGAGCACACTCACCGACCGGCTCAACTACTGCTCTGCTGCCCCCCGACAACGCTATCTCCGAACGCAACGAGTTATCAAGGTCACCCACACATTCCGAGCTTACGTCAATAGAACTTCAACTATCAACTGAGATCTCAGCCAAGGGTATCGGTATAGGGTATGGGGCGGCTTTATTTGTGCAGTGCATCTCTATTGGAATTTTAATCGTCATGCAAAGCTCAACTTGGGGACAAAGGATTGTCCTTCTGTTCATTGGCACCTGGTGGACGATTTTCACAATTCCAGCTGCCTTGTGGCTGAGACCGCGGCCCGGGCCTCCGTTACCTAATAGCGGAGGGAAGGGGACGTGGGCATGGATATCGTATGTTATGTACGCCTGGAAGAACCTGTACCGGACGGTCAAGTTGGCACGCCGACTTGTTGATATTGTCCTCTTCCTGACAGGGTGGTTCTTGCTCTCCGACGCCATCGCCACCACGTCGTCAACAGCAATCCTCTTCGCGAAAACGACTTTAGGGATGAAACCATGGGCGCTGGGTATGATCAATGTCATCTCAACGACCACAGGCGTCATCGGCGCCTTCGGCTGGTCCTTCGTGTCGAGATACTTCAAACTTCAACCTCACCAGACAATTCTGGCATGCATAGTGCTGTTTGAACTCATACCTATATATGGTCTTCTGGGGTATCTGCCTTTTGTGCAACGATGGGAAGTCATAGGGCTGCAGCAACCTTGGGAAATGTACCCATTGGCCGCAGTTTACGGCTTGGTGTTGGGCGGCCTCAGCTCGTACTGCCGGTCGTTATATGGAGAGCTCATTCCACCGGGCTCGGAAGCAGCGTTCTACGCCCTGTACGCTATAACGGACAAGGGCTCGAGTGTCTTCGGACCCGTTATAGTGGGTGCCATTATCGATGCATCTGGCGACATACGACCCGCTTTCTGGTTCCTGGCCGTGCTGGTCGGCCTTCCAGCCTTCTTCATCTACTTTGTTAACGTCGAGCGGGGCAAGTTCGAAGGGGAGAAGCTGGCCGAGGTCATTGAAGGCTTTAAAAGCCACGAGGAATTCGATTCGCCTGACGACGGGCAGGTCAATGGTATGCTTGCTTCTTATGATGGCGATGACATGGAGGATGAGATGGAAAGGTGAGCACAGCTCATGCAAATTGGGATAGTAGAGGCGCGGTGAATCGGTGGCAGACGGGGAACAGACGCAGAATCCTTGTATTCCTGCATAGCGACGGCGTTGGGAACTACGTTATGGTTACTACGTTATGGTTGGAATTAGTCCCCATGATGATAATTGTCGCAATTGTCGCACATGTCTGTCTATACATGGATTCGCCACATTCCTGAATCCCAGGAACCAGCCGACAAGCTGTAACCCGTTGAGTGATGCAAGTTTCGCAACACAACTCGCGCAGTATGCAGCTCGGCAGCACGCAATCGTTGGAAGCGGCACAACTGAACGCTGTGTAGTTACTGAAGCAGACAGCAGCTGAGTGACAAACTGCTGGTGCTCTTGGGGGTTCTATTTCGTACGAAGCACTTACGCATTCATCGACTGTGGAAAATGACAGTTGTCTTCTCTGTTTAAGGCTTTCCCAGCTTATCAGCTTGTCGATTTGTCAATTTGTCAATTTGTCCAATCACACCTCCGAGTATTGATCTAGATGCTCACAATTCTCCGGCTTGTGGTGTGTTAGTGTAATGGTTTCTAATAATTGTCCGTCTCTTATTACCGCAACTAGCGGGCGCACCTAAGCCGCCTTGTCCTTCCCAAGGCAGTTAGTCTGGACGAAATAATCACATGACTCGGGCGTGCAATTTTTCTTGCCGACTCTGCAAAAAGCTGCGTGGCTGAGGACTGGTAATAACGCGATCGCGACACCTCATCGCCCCGAAAAAGAAAGAGGACCTACAATAGCTAGAATTTTGAGTCCCGGGGGAGGAGACTCTCACCCATCATCCCCAGCCGGCCCCAGACGCCCTGCCTCTGTCGCATTGCAGCGCCCTCGTGAGTCGAGCTGTTATAAGGCCATACGAAGGACTTCTTTTCTGCGAGGGTTTTTTTTTTCCGTCGGGATCTGGATTGGGGACAGCTCCCAGTTCTGTGCATCATCACGCCAAGTGTGCTGATGCTCCCTTCCCCCGCCACCGAATTCTAGTTGATGGTTGACGACAATCCGATTCCATTCCCTTATCGCGACCCGACTTCAACCCCATTCACGACCACCACGTACTCCAAAGCGATACACTCTAGCTATAATCCATTACCGACGGTTACTTTTTTTAATATCATCTGCGTTCAGCGTTGTATTATCACATTGCGCTCGAAGCCCAGCTGTTGCGACACGGTCAAACAGTTACCCTGTGCCGCGCAATCAACTAGCTCAATCTCATCTCTACCCAAACTCAGCGTCCTTTTATTTTCCTACGCGAATTAGCCCATTCGGTACAACGACGACTCCCGCGGCTTCCACAATGGCGACCGCTAAGAAGCGACCGAGGGGCGATGCCGAGGAGAGTCAGGCAGAATGTCCATTTAAGGTCGAGCATCCCAGTCCTGGCGAGAAAGAGAAGAAGCAAAAGAAGCGGAGACGACAGGATTCGGAAGACCAGCCCCAGCCGTCGCCCAAAATGCCCCTGCAGGTATCGCCCTTCTCGCCGACAGGCAAGTTCAAAGACCCTAATAATACCATGGACCGGCACTACATGGTGGCGCCAAATCCGCGATGGACAGATATGACGAGGTACAATAGCTTTGTCTGTACGTATCCGTGTTTGTTGCCTGCTTTTGATCCGGAATGTCGCGACTAAATTTGTAACCAAACACACAGTGAACGGCGTCAAGTATTACAGCGAAGGTTTCATCTTCGTTGCAAACAACTCGACCATCGAGAGGCAACGTAACCCGGGCGAGGCGATGCAACCTAGGAAGAAGTCGGACGACGACTGGGTAGCGCGGATTCTCGAAATCCGAGCAAGTGATGAGCATCACGTTTACGCCCGCGTGTACTGGATGTACTGGCCGGATGAGTTGCCACCTGGGACACAGGACGGCAGGCGCATGGTGCAGGGACGGCAGCCATATCATGGGGTTAACGAACTCATTGCCTCCAATCACAGTAGGTTGCCATGCCCTATGCTGCGTTGTCGCCAGCTAACCTCCCAACAGTGGACATCATTAATGTGGTAAGTGTGACAGCAGCAGCAACGGTGAATCAGTGGGATGAACAAAATGAGGATGAAATACAGTCTGCCCTTTACTGGCGTCAGGCTATTGATGTACGGACTATGGAGCTTTCGGTATGTTCTTCTCTCCCGGTGCCCGTTGCGCATCATGGATGCTGACCACTTGTGTACTGAATAGTCTGTCGAACTTCGATGCAAGTGTAACCGCCCAGAGAACCCAGACAAGATATTGGTCGGCTGCACCAACGATTATTGTAAGAAATGGCTCCACGATGACTGCTTGGTCCACGGAGCACTACTCGACACGTATAAGCGACTCGGGGCCGACAAGCCGCACAAGCCATCCGTGGTTAAGGAAGAGGAGGGCGACGGACCCAAGCGACCTCTCAGTCCGAGCGAATCGGGTGCCGGCCAAACTACACAACAGTCCATTGATGTTAAGCCCGAGGAGCAAGGGACCATCAAGCTGGCCGATGTTGAAAACAACCCCACTGCTCTCGACGTGGAGGACCTCACAACGATTCCCGTGGCATCGGGCAGCTCAGAACCAAAGAAACGCGGACGGCCCCGTAAGTCGGAACCCGGCGATCCTGGTACATCAAAACCATACGAGGGGCTGTTTGAGGCCGTCATCAGAAACGACCTCGTCCCACCAGTGGTTGAGATTAAGGATCAGCGGCAGAATGTCGACGGCGGAGATAAATCCTGGACTGAACCTATCCGCTGCCTTATCTGTCACCATGTAATTCACTAGTCCCGAATTGCTGGACAGCCACATCTTTATCCACCTGTTTTCGCAGTTCCAATAGACCCGGCACCTGCGGAGGCAGCCGCAGGGACACCTTCAGACGTGCCTACTACCTCTTTACAGCATCCTCGAGCTCACGCAGATTAGCCGCCCGGGTTTTATCATCATCGATTAATCTATAAAAACTCCTCATACGTCGTATATACTCTTGATCCGCGTCCATCACATTGGCATTCCCCACCATCCAGGATTCCACCATTTTTCGCGGGGCGTTTAGGGGAGAACATGATACCCTGCATTTTTTTGCGGGGGCCAAAGTTCCGAGGGAGCTTTATATCCTACAGCTATGATGACGACGTTCAGTTATTTTGTTTCTTTTGGTTTTATGCAGAGAGGGAAATTCTGGGAGGAGGCTGGTGAAGGGAGGGAGTGACTGGCTTGGCTGACTGGACGAGTGAGTTGGCAACACGGGTGCGGCTAGAAATAGCGGTGCTTTTGAGAGAGAAAGGTGCGGCGTCCATTAGGTGCAAAAATTGAGCAGGGAGAAGTTCTACCAAGATTGAAGGAGATGGTGAAGCAGAGCAGGGCAAAGCAGATGAAGAACGCGCTTGCTGGGACGACCGGTGATGGCAGCCGTGAAGAAAGGAGGTCGATCAGCGGCATCAAAACGGGCATGGCGGTTTTGTACGGGTAGGGAGACAAAGGAGACTGGATCGATGACGACTTTCTTGAGAGATTCAGGTTGGTATTCACACCTTTGAGTGTATATATTTATCATCATACTTCAACCTATTTCCTCTTGGTCTTAGGTGTAGAAGTGATGTGCGTAGACTTTATTACAGTCTGGGGACGATATTATCATAAATAGTGAATAATAGATTCTGGCCGGCCATGCGTGTTTTTTGGCTGCTCTGTGAGTAGGGGCTTTTCTTTCGATTGAGGCTCATAAATTTCACACCTCGTTGAGTCGTGAGCCAAGCTATAGTTTAGGGGAATGGGGGCCAGGGGGGGAATTGGCTTGAGAACTTTACGTTCTACTTGTCATTGTTACATGAGATATAACTTTATAGCCGTGTCACCCTATGGTATAGCAACAAGTGAACAAAAGGTAGTAAGATAGCTACAGCCTATGCACATTGAGGAAAAGGTGGCCTGTTGGATTACCTGAAAAGTACTCTCTCTTGATCAATTGTTTCCTGTAGTACTGAAGCAAGAAGTAATCGGAACCATATCACTACCTTATATGGATAATAAGATGCTTTAAAAGTAGTGTAATGACAGGTTCAAAAATCTGATAAGGTATTGGTTCACTCGGGGCGCACTATGGCTTGCACCCAATTTCTATTTTTAATTTGTCCTCGAGCGATGTGAGTAGTTGCGCAAATACTATCTCTCATTGAGTAATTTCACCGAATCTGGATACAGGGCCTGTACAAGCGTAAGCGGCGCCACACAAATGCATTTTCTACCCGATTGGGTAGTTGTACCCAACTGAGACGTAAGGCCCGTAGGCTCCTATACGACTATCTAGGCATACGTTTCAATCGCAGGCATCCGTCTAATAAGTATTCAACCGGGCTGCCCAGGGGTAGGCAGCCAGTTAATTATGAGATTACTTAACGCAGATTTAGAATTCAAGTTTTTCTCACCTCAGCAGAACCGATTCTTGCACTGAGGAACTCGGGAGAATAAGCAACTATGGCAACGCCAAAGTACCCGGATAGAACCAAACAATCCCCATTCGAACGGCTCAGGGGAGCTCGATATGTGTCGACGAGTTTTGTTTACCGAGCGCATCTAACCGAGCCTCTTGAAGATGGCGCAATAGACGTTGCGAAGGCCATATGACAATCCAGCCTGCCAGTAAGCTAATTAATCGCAGACCGTTGCATATGGAATGTATTGTTAGAACGCCCCAATGCTACCTCTACGGTGACGAAACCAATACTCAAACTCAAGGATGCCTTCCGAATGGGATTAATTTAAAGCTGTGCGCTCTCGAAAACTTCTCATCGCCGGGACCCGAGTCTTTTCGGTCGCAATACCATCAGCGTGGGTGATTTTCTTTTGTATCATTGTTTTAGAAGCGATTACTGAATGCTTGTGTTACATCCTGCTCCCGAATCCGAATACCCCCATTCAAGAAGAGGGGACATCTTTATCTTCGTCGTCGACTGGGAGATGGCGCAACTGGAGGTGACAAGTCTGGAACGTGGCGAGATGGTTGGCGAAATGTACGCCATGTGGCTATATTAGAAGGTGGATGCTGGACTATGGATGGTGCAAGGCCATGCGGAGGGATTGGAAAGACAAGCTGGTATGTCCATTAAAGTTGGTTGCCATCTCTTAAGACTTTCTATGGTCACTCCGGGCTGGGGGACACCGCATCAAATTGAGAAGGTAAGGGCTTGCAATATGCATACATGATTTGCGTATTATTTTTCCAGCAGAGCTTGCATCTGAAAATTGAACAGCATCGGTGCAGTGAATGACATTCATTTTGTTGTTGTACAAAGCTTCGTGGAGTTTTCTCTTCTTGTTTTGTATCTTGCGGAGCCTGTTCATAAGTACGCAGCACAAAAATATATTCAAACCATCGTCCCTTGTTTGTAGCAAGCCAAATCTCTCATCACCCAGAAACACCAGCACTCAATAACAATGAATCTAGAACCGTATTCTCGCTGGCCAAAGTCAGACTGGTAGCTCCAGTGACTTTCTGTCCAACATCGTAAGATCCATGCATCAAAACTAAGCCGCTCTTCGAAGTGATCATAGTCAGCGTGACCTCAGCCCTTACAATCTGAGGTCCCAGCGTCAGAGGTCGCGAGACTGGTGCGGCAACCTTGAGTACCAAGGCTTTGGGAGACTTCCCGGAAGCCAATTTCTTTCCGGTGATGGAAAAGGTGTAGTACATGGTTACGCCGTACTCCTTGCAGGTTCCTTCCCCCGTACTGCCGAAAGCTGACAATCCTTCTCCGGGTTCGGCCGGGACTGATTGGACTCTGAAGCTCAACTCCCCAGGACACCGTGTTGAACATCCGACCAAACAAGTCGATATATACTCAAGCACCACAGGGGGTCGAATACTCCTCGGGTGGTATCGAAGTTGACGACGCCATTTGTGTTGGTCGGAGTCCCTGCAGATTCGGGACTGACCTCAGGGAATCCGCCGTGATGGACTGAGCCCAGCGTGTGAACACATGCGATAAGACCGATCGAATCGACCTCATCGAAACCGGCTCTCCCAAAACTCCTCGAGCGTTTCTTCCAGACTAATTCCCGGCTCTGGTACTCCAATTCTTGGGTCGACTTGAGTGGCGTCGATTCGACCGGGCTAGTAGGGGATCTCCTTGCCGCCGCATAGGTTGACTGACGTGACAGTTCCAAGCGCGACAAAGTCGGCGACTAACACCGAATTTAGCAGAAGAGGCATCTCGCGCCCAAGGGTCGGAACAACCTCACCATGCCAACCTGGTGAGCTAGGGTTGGCGTGTATATACACCAATACCCCCACCATTCTTGACTTTGGTTGCCAATGCTAACCTCACCGGAGGCCCTGGTTGGGCAACCTGATTGGTTTATGGTCACCGAGGCTCAAATAGCTATTTTGACCGTACTGGGGGTCTGACAGCCTTAGTATTAGGCAAGTTGAAGGTGCTGGAGGTCCTTGCCAGCCCTATAGGACCCCTTGTAAGGCGTATTAGCTTGCAAATATCTACAAAATGCCTCTTATTCTAGCATTGTTCTAACGCTTAAGCCGCTGCCATTATGCTATGGAGGGTCTAATTTCCCCTACTCCCGGAGGCTTAAGAGCACTTTTTCCAGTATTTCCGTGCATTCACTTTCTCCGAACGCGATAAGGCCTTCTCATCATAGGCGTGGACCTATAGCCATAATATCCAGAAGGATATGAATATAAGCGGCTATTTTCATCTGCCAGTAGAATGGTCACTTCACAGCGGCCAAGCCTTGACGCCGGTATCACTAGTTGGTCAAAATCACCAGCGTTTTGCATTGCAGGGCGCCCTCTATGCAGTGCTGCAAATCTTGGCCTTTCTATAGGCTGGGTCATTCGGACTACTCGTCAATAACCCTGCTGCGAGATCCAGTATATTGGCAAGTGCTGAATAAGCTTACCACATGAGGAACACTTGCCGTGAAAATTGAGTGTGGTAGCAAGGGATGAGATAACTTTTCATCAACAATCATGGTCTGGCCCACGCCACTATCACAGAAATCCCAAAAGGAGGCTTGTCACGATCATTTGAGAATAAGACCTGCTATAACTCTTAATAAAACCATCAAACCCGGTATATAGACATGTTCTCATCCACGACGGTTACGCATAGGTATGAAGCCAAAAGTCTACCTTCACGCGCTTTCAACCGAATTCAGTAGGTCTGAACGATCCCGGACATATCCAGCCAGCGCTGAGGGACAGGAACCAAGTGGTAGTGGCTATGCACAGACTATATCTGACATATCCTGGCATGGTAAATGAATTTCCTGTGGGCAATGCAGGCAAGAAAATTGTATTGGTGTTGATGATGATGGGCCTAACTCCTAGGAGTCTGCCGCTACGGGAGGGCTATGTATGGGCAGTTGGCCTGAGCAATGCACCCAGCACATATCCGACGTGCAGGAGGCACGTAACACTTAGTCATTCCCATGGGCCATAAGAATCCCATTGACGAATATGGCCTTTAATTGCTCTAAAATACTCCAAGAGATGATATAATTATCTGGCTTGATAGCTAAGGAGAATAAACGTTACTGCATGCCTAACTTCACCGGTACAAATGATGGAAGTATGATGCATCTACCAGCACAGAGCCCAGGTCACAATGTGAGGATAATGCTTCTCGAGTATATCTTGCACCACCCATGACCTATGGAGTTTGGCACACTATTCCACAGGTTACGATTTTATTTGTGTCTCTGGTTTAGGGACTCCTAAAGGACAATATTTTGAGAGAAGGACATGAAGAGCAGTTTGAATCTCAATCACAAACGCCGCAGCATCGAAAATTAGTTCCTACAACCCCCTAGAAATTTCCGAACTCCTTCCCAAAGCCAAAAATTACTGCCCGCTGTAATCCATGGCTGTTGGGGACTGGTACTGCTGCTTGTCCCCACCAGCGTGCATCAGCAGCTCTCGCTGCGTAGCTTCCTTGTCCTGCTGAACGAGATCACAGACGCCACAGCAGCAAGCTGTGGCGATATCGACGAGGCAGCTTCCCTGCAAGTGGTACCTGTTGCGGATATCCGCGCGCTGCATCGACATGGGTATCCAGTGCAGACCGACACAGGCGGAGCCAAAAAACATGAGGCACTGCCGTCTCAGTCAGTAGATGGTCATTTAGAGAGAAAATTTGTGGAACAGAGTCCGGGAGCGAAGTGCGTACAGAGGTGTTGATAGGATCATAACCCTGAAGGTTGGCATCCTTGCGGATGCGGTGATGCGTCTTGCCAAAGGTGACGCAGGGCAGACACCATGTCATCAAGCAGAGGTCTATGGGGTTGAAGCAGCCAAAGAGGGAGTTGGTCCAGGGCTGGGATCCCTCGGGGGACTTGGAGTTGACGTGGTCGTTGGGCTTGGCTAGGACTTCGTTGAAGCGGTTCTTCCAGTCGTTGATATCTTCGTCACTGATGGGACCGTTGCTGTTCTGGGCTGAGGCGGCCATGTTTGAGCGAGCGAGTGAAGTTAAAGAGCGGCACGAAAAGTGGGATTACTTGAAGAGAATCAGGGTACCTTGAAAAATATAAATGAGTGGATGAGCGTCAAGTTGTCCTGAGGAAAAGAGGAGCGCATATCGAGAATATTTATGAAGCCTAAGACAAACCCACAGGGGCATGAGTCGTCTAGCCAGCCGTGGTCTATTCTTGATCTTCAAGCCCGTTCAGGAGAATGTGGATACTGCAAGTTACCATCGATTCCCCAGACCGTTTTGAGAACCCCGAAATAAGGTGGCGTCAGCCATGCATCCAAACCATTGGACACGTTTTGGTGCTTCTCAACGCCAGGGCTGAGCATGGGGCTTGGAGCTGACTTTTCAAGGTTTGCTTGACTGAAAATTCCTTGTTTTAGCGACGCAAGGACGTGTTCTCCCTGATGCTAAAAGTGTCAGTCATCTCGATATCGGGATCTTATATACAAGCTTCTGCCGCTGGCAGTAAAATGCATAGGCAGTCAGAAATGTCCCTACATTCAGCCGCATCCGAACTGAGCGTGGAGGTCCCGCATGACTGTGGCGGAACTGCGGCATGACCGTGCGGTGGAACTACTTAGCTAGCCTTTGCATCAATATCCCTTGTATAGGACTTCGATTAGCTAGTGGCATGAGGCAGGCAAGGATTTCCTGAAGTCGGGCTTTATATGGCTTGAACTGGTGCCAACTCCTACAAGTTATGACACATATAGACAGACTATAAAACCAACTCGCATGTGCTACTTCTCGAAAGCCGCAGCCTGGTTCATGTGCCGCAAAATGGGGGGATGTGTCAGTATTTCCGTAGGAATTTGAGCATGGTCCTGTCCCCCAAGCTCCAGAAGTGCTACCCGTTGGCTCGAGATCTAGATATAAGCAAGCCCCTTAGACAATTTGCCTCCCTAGACGGACGTTCGATGCCGGCGTTGGGATCATCCCATTGGCAAGAAGGAGATGTGCTTTCCGTCTAAAGTATTACCCTGCAGATTACCACCACATGCTGATTGAAATGGCAGCTGGGGCACAAACAACTGTTATCTGAGACATGACGGCCACCCAATGCTACGGTCCAAAATATTGCGTTCAGTATGCGTCGCCTTGGACCACGAAGAGATTGGATGCACGTCCTCGAGAATGTCAAGGTTGCGGAGATCCAGAAGCTCTCACAGTATGACGGGGAATTGAGGAGAGAAGCCGGATGGCCGAAGATGGTAAAGAAAGGGTATACGGGAAAGATGGAGAGGATAAGAGCATGACTGGTTGGGAGCGGTGGCGTCAACTAACGACTAGCTGGTTGTCAATGTTTGTGAATCCTGAACTTTGAGGTCGTAGTTTACTTGCATGGAGAAAATTTAGCATTTCTGACAGAAATCAAGGGTCAGAGGAAGAGCTTGGATTATTCAGAATATTTTGTATAACAGCGCTATTGTGGATCGCTCCTCACCCGAAAGTGGCCCAGGAATGGCAATGCTACATCGGTGGGCTGCTTGTTGAATGTAGCTACCATATTTCAGAGTATTTCCACAAGCCTGAATTTGTTCTCGCATGCTTACACGATCCCTCGACGTGTTTACCACTTACTAACCCTCCCACACCCAATTTTGGTTGACCCCGTCTCCATTCCTCCTCAACTTCTTCAGAGCATACCCATAATCCCCCTGGTTCGGCGTCCGCAACAACGTGTGTATGTGAAACCTCTCCGGCTGTCCATTCGCCAAAAACACCCCTCCATGGTGATCAAACTCGACCACAATCACCGGGCTCTGTATCCGGTAATAAAACGCATCGTCGTCCCCCCACCCGCCAATCCAGCAGAAATACGTCTCCCCAAAATGCCTCTCCACATCCTTGACCTTGAGCTCCCTCGCGCGTTTCGGTAAATACAGAAAATACTGGTTCAGAATCCCATGAACAAGCTCCTTCTGCCCCGCCGATAGATTATCGACTACGATGCCCTCATACGGAACAATCCGATTATCCCGGTACGCACCGAGCACATGCCGCTGGTCGTCGTGGTTCCACCGTCCCTTGGGCATCTTCTCATCTTTCATCTTCTCATAGATCCTTGCCTTTTCCTTCTCTTCCGCACTTAAGCTCTGCATCAACTGCAACCCCAACCGCTCCTCCTCATGCAGGATCCGCGTCCCCTTGTACGGCCCATCATCAATCAAGTTCGGCTCTGCGCCCGTGAACCACGGACTCACGACGATCTGCGACCCGTACAGAAACACGGACAGACAGAGGTGATGGCCGTAGAAGCTGAAGCCCCAGGGGTTGGTCGTGGAGGGCGTCCCGAAGACGCACCAATTGTACGAGAACTCATTCATTACCTTGGAGGCGTGCACGAGCTCACCTAGGAAGTGGTTCACGCGCATGGCACCGATGGCTTTTTCATAGCCCTCGGGTGAGAGGGTCGTTTCCAGGACTTTGAGCACGGAGGCGCGTAGAGGCGCGGCAATCTCGTCGAGCCGGATGCCCTTGTTGGAGATGAGGAACTCAGGGTTCGACCATGTGCGCCATTCGGGCGAGTCGATGTGCAAGAGCGTTTTGGTCTTCTGCTCGGGTGTCAACTGGCTTAGGACGGTTTCAGTGGCGGATACGATATCTGCAATCGGGACGCCTTCGTCCCGGAGCTCGAACAAGTCGGGTCTTGGGGTTCCTATGTCTTGATGAGTTATGAGACCCTTTCCCATTAGGCGACTGGGTGCACACCATCCGTAGTGACACCCCGAAATGGCTCCTGGAGCAGTTCCTTCCAATGCATCACTAGTCCATACAGCCATGGCGGCCTCTGGAGTTCTAAAAGCTCTGCTGAGTGAGAATAGGCATCACATTCGACGAGGCGTGTGAAGCGGGGCGTCGAAAGGTCCGGGAGGTAGTCGCGAAAGCTTTTGGACTTCGCAACCTGGGCTTGATTGCTGGCCATGGTGAGTGAATAGCTGGTATGAAAGATGATTTGGTATGAAGATGGATGGTGATGGAAGAGTTCGACCGAGACGAGTCGAGTTTTCTTAGCCCCTCGCGATGGAATTTCTGGACAACCTGTAACCCGTCTTCTTAAGTTCGCTGCAAGGTGTAAAGATAGCCGTAGGTTGACTTAACACAGTCTCCGAGAAGCACCTAGCTTGCGCGGGTTCAACGAGCACACGAAGTTGAGTTTCAGAGCATGACATGAAGTCGGTCCTTGATTTTAACCCGACCCCATTCCCCAAGCGCCCCCCGCAGCGCATAGTCAATGGCGCGACATCGTGTGTTGTGGGGATGAAGCGGGGTTACCCGTCGTCCACCACAGGGAGAGATCTCGGCATCGTGGGCAGTTCATTCGGCCGCAGGACCAATGACGCAGCTTCTGGAAGTGAATGCCTCGCCTTGGTCTTTGCCAGCCGACAAATGGCTTACGTTTTATAGTTTCGAGCGTTCTGCATCGCCCCTCAACCAACTCCACCCCGAGTTCGACGGCTTTAAAGTGGTGAAGCCATGTCGGTCAAATTCATTCCCCATCGCCTATTTGTAGGGTCTATCTCATACACACATCCCGTGTCCTTTTCTAGCCTATGCGTGATGGCCTATACCAATGTAAAAAAATCAGCCACCTTCGAGATGACTCCGTGCCCCGTGCCTTTCCCCCATCTCCCTTTGTACAATGCGAAAGTGCAACCCAGAGTTCTGATAATATACACACATGAGTGGCCCTGAGCAAGATAAAAGACGAGACCTAGAAGCGACCCTATCGCTTTCGTGTGTCTTTCCCTTTCTTGCTCTTGCCCTTCTTTTTATCCCGTGGCAACTCCAAAGGCGTGCCCTCGAGCAGTCGCGCCATAGTGCCCAACATGAAATCATCAATGTTTTTTACACGCTCCCCCCATGCATTAAGCTCGATTTCGACATCTTCGGCCGACTGGTCATAAAGACCAAGATTGGACTTTCCCACTCCAGGGGCGGCGGACACTTCTCTCGTAGTTGGCGTACCCTGCCTTGCACTTGACGTTCCAGATGCGGACACGATAGGCGCCTTCTCGTCAAAGTCGGCTTCGTCTTCCTGGATCTCTTTCTCCGCCACGCGTGCAGCATCAACATCCTCACGGTCCTCGGCTTGTGCCAACACTTTGCCAACAGCTCTATCGCCACCCCCTGTTGATTCGGCACCACCTAGCACACGATCCATAGCATCACCCGCGACATCAGCGGCGGCTTCGTCGCCAACGCCGCGCATAACGTCCGCAACCGAAAGTTTATTGAAGTAATCAGTGGTGAAGCCACCTTCTTGGATGACGACATCATCAAGCATCTGCTTCTGGCTAGCCTTGCGAAGAATGTTGGCCTCAATGGTATGTTCGCTGACAAGACGATATATGTGCACATCGCGTGTTTGGCCAATACGATGGCAGCGGTCCTGGCATTGCTTGTCCATTGCGGGGTTCCAATCTTGGTCGTAGAAAATGACTGTGTCTGCGCCCGTTAAATTGATTCCCAAACCACCAGATCTTGTGCTGAGGATGAAGGCCAGGATGCGTGGGTCATTATTGAAACGGTCCGTCAGAATTTGACGCTGCTCAACCTTGGTGGCGCCATCAAGTCGCAGGTACTTGTGACCATGAATATTGAGGAATTGCTCCAGAATATCGAGGACTTTGGTCATTTGCGTGAAGATGAGAGCACGGTGGCCACCTGATTGTAGCTTTCGCAACAGACGATCGAGGGCTTGGAGTTTACCACAGTCGTACTGGAGGAGGCGGTTGTCGGGAAACTGGATACTGAGGCGCATGCGAGCTTCGTGCCATGGATCTGGTGGAGGCTCTTTGGGCATGAACGGAGCGTTGGCGTAACGGACGGGTGCCGAGAGCTTTAGGTCCACCTCGTTGAATGCGTTGACACCCTCAGAGCCGATCACGAATCGATCCATGTCTCTCGTCACCACAGCCGGGGTGATGCAGGCAAACTTGGAGATGATGGATTTCATCGATGCAGATCGCTGGTCCAAGCTGTAAACCATGGATCGCAGAACTGGCGAGTCCTCTTCAAACCATGCCATGATTTTTGCGGGAACTTTGGGCCGTGGCTTGTAGGGGCGTTCATCTACGCCTATGGTCAAGGCGTCTCGCAGCCGTTTGCCGTAAATTGGACGTTGCTGTCGCCGAAGTGCGTTGAGGTAAACGCAATGCTGAAGCTCTTCGAAACGACCCCATCGAGCGGCGCTTTCGAGATAGACTATGTTCGACTCGACAGTAGAAGGGTCCAAATTGGTGTAAGCGGCCTGAGATCGTGTTTTCTGAGCTTCCCTGAGGTCCATGAGTGCACGATGAGAGCTTAAATGTGACACGAGCTCACACGCAGTTTTCGACAGCCCTTCGTGCTCCGTGGGAATGAAGTTGAGGAAGCTTAAGCTGACAGTGCTCATGGGGTTTTCTCGGAGCAGCTTTTCCTTGAAAAGGCTGTTTGTAGAAGCGTACTCGCCGATAACAGAAGTATATTGTCGGAAAGAAGTCATGATGGGGCGTTCGACAAACAGATCAGGATGGTTGCACACTTTGCGCAGCTGCATCAGACAGTTGATGACCGAGATATAGTTCCCAGATGCGAGAGCCTCCCGTGTGTCAGTGCGAGCCAGGAATCCATCGTACAGCTCTCGTTGTCGTCGAGACAGGCGGCAAAACTCAACGTGTTCATACTTGCCCGGCATCTGCTTCTCGACGTCTGCTTTAAGCCGACGTAGAAGATAGGGCCGCAGAACCTTGTGAAGTTTTGCAATAATCGCTCGGGCTTCGTCGTCCATTTGCTCCCTTCCACTTTCCAAAATTTGGGATTCTGGCTTGTGAAACCAGTCCTGAAATTCCGCCAGGTCAGCAAAACCGCCAACGCCATTCTCGGACGGCATTAAAAAGAACAATAGTGACCAGAGTTCGGTCAGATTGTTCTGAAGGGGTGTTCCTGTCAATAATAGTCTAGCTCGAGTGTTGAAACCTAGGAGGGTCTGCCATCGTTTGGACTTGAAATTTTTGATGTTATGAGCCTCGTCTAGGATCATGTAGTGCCATTGTCGGCGCTTGAATACTTGCTGGTCTTGAAGAACAATCTGGTACGACGTGATGCAGACATTCCACATATCGTCAGTCTTCCAGCCGTGACGCTTCCGCTTGCGTTCCTCTATGCTGCCATAGTAGGATAAAACTTTGAATCCCGGGCACCACTTCTTAAACTCCATTTCCCAGTTGAGCATAACACTAGTCGGGACAATGACTAGGTGGGGGCCCCAAACTTCATGATGACCAGCGAGATGTGCAAGGAGGGCGATGGTCTGGATGGTCTTGCCGAGACCCATTTCGTCCGCCAGGATGCCGTTTGTCTTGTTCTGGTACAGCCCAGCCAGCCAATCTAAACCATAATGCTGGTATTCACGTAGGTTGCCACGCAGTAGGAAGGGCACTTCTGTACTAGGAACCTGAGCCTGTGGAGACGTGGACCTGCTCACGCCAGACTTGATCACGGAAGATGCAGTGTCAGCGTCTGAAGGTTTGCTGTCGGTAGTCCGTGGCGACTGACTAGGATCGCGGCTGGCTGTGTTTGTCGTGATATCCGTCCCGGGACTAGTCTGGGTGGCGTCCGGAGGCGCTGTCACTTCAACACTTGGGACTGCTGCTGTTCCCTCGGCAACGTTTGTAGTGGATGTCTTGTTGCTACTTTCCTGGCGTGCCAGTTCGGTGGCGTTAAGCATCTCCATTTCCACATCTGCCGGCTTCAAGGGTCCCGGTATCGTGGCCATCGTATCAGGTTTATTTGCCTCGTACGGGTTGGAAGGTGGATCGATAGGAAGTTGATCAGTAGACGATGGCTCCAGCGGTATCGCATCAGTCAACCCTTGGGTAACACCATCGCATTGCTTGGTGACCTTGTTGTGGTAAGGAGGATGCTCAGGAGTTGTTCCTAAGGACAGCTCTTCGCCGTTTGCAATCTCTTCGCTGACACCATTGGATAGCTCAGGTGAATGCCCATTTGTCGTAGGCGGCGCATCCTCCCTTAGCTTCTTCAATTCAGACTTGCCGAAAAGCAAACCAAGCATGCCAGATGGTGCGTCATCTTCCTCAGAGTCACCATCATCAGCCTCAGATCCATCGTCGTCGCCGCTGTCCATGCCTTCATCGCTGGTGCCCAAATCATCGTCCATGTCAACAGACTCGTCGCTCGTATCGTCTCCATCGGCCAGATGTGATCGAACTACTTGCTCTTGGTCCTCGTAAACACCATTGCGCATCTTGTCCGAGGTTGGTAGATCGGGAACATTGGCGTACTTCTCTCGTAGCTCCTCCTGAGTCAATCCGAAATCTGACGCGGTGGATTTGGCATCATCGTCATCATCAGATGAAGACATGATGTCGTCTCGTCCATCTATCTCAATCTCGGAGCCAGGCTCGTCTTCCGACACCATTTCTTCCTCCACTTCCTCATCCTCCATATCCGACATGTCGAGATCTTCGTCATCTTCTTCATCCTCATCGGAGGGCAGCTCCGAGTCAAAATGTGCTCGGCGCGCTTGCAGTTTCATCTCGGACATATTGACTGCTTCGTTCAGGGCAGCTTTGACCCTTTTCTGTTCGGCAGTCTCCCATTCCTCCAGCCGGCGACGGTTGATCTCATTCTTGACGTTCTCCCAGGTGCCAATGACTGCTTTGACGACAATCTTGTATCTGGCAATCCACACCAACCTCACTTCAGCTTCAATTTGTTCTGCGGATTTGGGTTGTCTCCGAATCCACTCGTCTCGACAAGCTTCTGCTAGTCTTTTGGCCGCTTGCTTGTGCCGCTGCTGCTCCATGAGCATCAGCTTCCTGAAATTCATCATAGCTTTGACAACATGGTCCGCATGAGCCCATAGTCTAGGAGGCTCTTCGGCAGGCTCAGGGACATATACGGAACATAGTTGCTCGCTGAGTAGGCCGCCTGGTTGCGCCTCCTGCTCAATGCGCTTGATGAGTCTCGCATCTCTTTTGGCCTGTGCGTCAGTGTAGGCGGCGCTATCGTCTGTTTCATCGTGCCAACCACCATCTTTGATATCTATGCTGGGTGCTTTCAAGATATAATCGGCAAAGTTTTCACCAAGTTTGGGTCGCGCAATGGTTTGCCCGGGCAAGACATTGACTTGCGCTGGGTGAACTAGTGGTATGGTGGGGGGTCTCAAGCGTAATCGAATTCGAGTCGGACGTGCGTTTGGGCTGTCTTGAATTGCTTGCCGCGACTCATCGGGGGAGTCGTCGAGACTTTCTCGGACGGGTCGAGAGCTTCGTCGCGTTTTATTCGACGTGCGCTTCGGCGATGTTTGCGCCGGGGGAGATGGGGAGCGTCTTCGATTTGTTCTTGGGGAGGTCCTCGTTCCATTTGTTTGTGACCTTCTGGCTGATTTGGAAGGGGGGGCACAATATTTAGAGGAGCTCCCTTTGGCAGTAGACGTGTTGCTTCGGTGGCCGTTGACATGCCCGCTGGTCTTGGGTATTGCCTGCTTGTCCTTGGTTGAGATAGTGCCTCCGGGTTCATGCAGAGCACCTCTAGTCATCCGCTTGGCTCCTTGAGGCTGAAGGTCAATAGGCAGACGGTTGATACGTCCCGATTTTCGTTTGCCGCCCTCGTTGAAGGTTGTTGGCCCCTCAGCCTCGAATTTCTTCCATGGGGGAGATATTGAAGGAGCCTTTCGCTTCGAGGGGTTTGGAGGTGGGGTTGCAACTCGACGACGCTTGGCAGGTCTATCGTCGAGGTTGTCTTCGTTGTGAACTTCACCGCTTCTCGCATCTTCGGCATCCTCATCTTGGGGTGCGGTTTGCGGAACTGACTCGTCAAGAAGAGGCTCATCGTCGTCCGACTTTATCGGCGTTAATTCAGAGCCACTGCTGAGGTCGCCTAATTCGTCGGTTTTCAGTGGGGGCAGTAACGACTGTGGATGAGCGTGGCCATTTTCTGCCACGAACTCACGTATGGGTTGAGTCGCGGATGATGTCTCTTCAAAATTTGTCGTGTCGTGTGCGGGTGCAGCATCGACCGACGCGGTGCCCGTCATAGCTGTCCAGGGCGTGTGGAAGAGAAAATAGACCTCGAACTCGATGAATATTGCATTTGAAGGGGCCAAAAGTACGTCTACAGATGGAGAAATGACATGAGAGCATTGATACGAAGTCTGAACATGTTCAGAGCCTTGCGTCGATGATTATGATGGAATTTGTGTCGAAAAAGCTGTTTCCCACTATAAAGTAGGATGATGACCTTTTTTTCCGCCGTCGGTCAATCGCGTCTTTTCGACGTTGCAGCCCGCCCCAAAGCCCAAGTGTAATATTCATCAGCACTCCAACTTTACTTTCAAGTGGGGGCCGCTGCCTGGAGCTTGGTCTTGCCCGCAATATTGATTCTCCGCCACATTACAAGCTCCAGGGCTGTCGACCACTCACGACCGGGAGCTTGGTAATTAGCAATTGGCAATTGACCTCATCAGACACCTATCACCAGAGACTCAATACAATCGACCGGCATTGAGGCTCCCAGCAGGCGACGGTACGAACGAATTGCCTATTTTGCGGCAACCTTAGCTGACCTGGTCGCATTCCAGATGCTTCACCGTCGAATTGCGCAGGCTCCGGCCCTGCGATCGCTGGCATCACGACGACTACCTCTAGTTCAACGAAGAGGCTTCCTGCCAAACTCTCTAAATGACCGGGCCATCTATGATGAAAAGTTCCCTGACCTTCCGAAGTTAACGGATGCAGAAGACCCTGGCCAGGTCAGTCGCTCTCCAATTCGGCTCTCAGCGCAGGCGAGGGCGTGATTGCAATGCTAATGGTGGATGCAGAACGGTGGCTACATCAACCCACCGCCTATCAAGCGACAATTCCGCGACCCCTACGGTGACTGGTGGGACAAGCAAGAGCGAAGGAACTTTGGCGAGCCAGTGCATGAGGACCACGATGTGATGGGCATGTTTACGCCACACGAGTACACTTGGGTCTCGCCAGGGAAGGGCGCACTTCAAGTCGGCGCTTTCATGCTGACTTTCTTTGGCGTCTGCTATTTGGTCGCCATCACATATCCTGACAAGCAGTCATATCCAAGGGAGTTTGAGGGAGGGTTGGAGAGAGAATTGGGTGGCAAAGGCGCTACGAGGGTAAGCTCTGCAGTGGAACCCAACGCGGAGGACCATTGAATGTGATACTAATGATGAATACAGGCGAGAGCACCTGGTGACCCAGAGCCATTCCAGACTGAGACGCTGGACTAGGAGAGCTGTACGTATACTAAAGTGGAAGGACGAGTACATATAGCAACGCAAAAAAAACAAGAGGGCCTCAGGTGCTCTCAATTGCAACAACAACAATATGAAGTAGCAATGACTGCAAAGCCCTCCCCTTTTGTGAACTGAAATCCAATGGTTGTATCTCTTCTAGATTACTATATTGGAGATTGTCATCTTCATCCCAGTGCTTGATATCTGAGTACCGTGAAAGATTTCATTCAGTACCTTGATCTTGAATTATCAATCCGGTGTAGACTATTATGGAGTAAAACATGTAAGATTACCCGATTTCGACTTGCAATCATGGACTTAGGCAATTTCTTCAGGAAGAGACCGCAGTTAGGCATAGGTAGGATTAGATGCACACTTCTATTAGCTATCATATATTGTCCTTTTAATGTCTATTCACCCTTGCAAATTACATTGTCCTGAATTTACTCATTGCCATACAAAGTCCCGATCGAGCTTCTAATCTTGTCTCAGGGTCATAGAACCCCAGGCATTTTCTAGATTCGATATCATCGTACCGCGAAGGGACTTACCTGGGCAAGTACATAATAGGTAAGATATCACGTAATGGCCCAACTTTGATCGCAGCTACTTATCATTGAGCGCTACCTTCCTGGCTGTAGTGCCATTACAGGGTTCCCTGTCCTCATCGCCTACCTTCAGCCAAGCACCCCAAATCTGGAAGCGACGACCAAGTCACAGGCTGCGCCGAAGCCACCCGCTCAGGACTTGTCTCGCACCCGCAAATGGGGTTGTTCATGTCTTCTAGTATACAAGAACATGCTGGACGGTCTCCACCAACCTTTTCCTGGTGAACGTACTTGCTTTCATCTAGAGCTCCGAGAGACTCCGAGTCTCTGCCATTTCCCTACATCTACAATTTTGAAGACAATTTCATCCCACGCCTTTCGCTCTTAGATCAATCCCCCTCTCTCAATCCTTCAAGGGTCTGTCATACCCTTTCCTGTCCTCAATTACTTAGTTTCTCTTTCGCAGTATTTCGTCGGCGACTTTTGTTAGCCGTCTGACAAGATGCGCTACGATGACTGGGATGTTCTTCTGTTCCCCAAGGGATCGAAGGTGCCGTTGAAGGAGTTCAAAACCAACTGCCATGTGGTTAACGATATCGGTGCGTTTCTGATCTGGCCCAATCCAGCCTAATCCATTATCCGCTACACGGACGAAACACTGGCTGTCGGCATTGCGCGAATAGAGACTGACCGTAACTGTCTAGAATTCGTCCATACGAGTGGATCCTACGGACTTCCAACAATGACCTGCTTTATGCCTGGTCTGCCTACCGGAACACCGTTCAATATCTCTCTCCACAGCTGGAAAGCCCCTGAGGTTAGCCAGTACACCAAGAACTATAGCGAACATGACGAACTTGTCAAGTTTGAAGCACGTGTCTTTATTGATGGCCGCTTGGCTGCGTATGTCCTCCAAGCCGTTCATCCGCTTGACATACGGTCGAAATACTGATTCTGGTATCTCTACAGTACGGCTTCCTTCCATCAAGGGGGCGTGTGGCCTCAACTGCTCTGCCAGAGTTTCGACTTCACAAAGAATGGAGAGCTCCAGGATCTCAAGTTCCCTGCGTTCCGTGACGAAGTACTCCGCCAGAGCTACTGGAACCCTGCAGATGACCTTGGCCGAATCAAGATTGTTATCAGCGAAGGGTTTCCCCGCGACTCTCTGAGCGTGCCAATGGAGAGAGTGAAGAATATTGTTGCCTTCTCATTCCAGCATGCTCCCATCGGTAAACGCACATTCTTGCTTTCATCTCTGGCCGTTCATCCGGACTAATGTCATGTCTTTTCTCAGAAATTCTCGAGAGCTCCGGTATTGCGTGGCCGAACCCTGCCATGTGGCGACGCGGCCCCTTCAACCCAACCATGCCTGTTCCCTCGCATCAAGGTGGGGTCGAAGCTCATCTGCACTCTCCCCGCCGTGGATCCGGTCTCGATAGCAATACTTCGTCTTCTTCTGGCTACGCTTCAGTAATGCCCGGGATGTCGAATATCCAAACATCCAGCTTCTTGGGTACCATGCCCAACACGCAAGCTTTCCTTCAGCGTGGAGGCATGGGCGAAATTAGCAGCACCAGCAGCAACTACACGAACCCACAAAACCACCTCGGCTCTGGTTCGACCTCGTACATAGACTGGGCCAGTTCTAGCAATAACTTCGGCTCCGTTGGTCAGAGCCAGAACCTTGAGACCGGCAAGTCCAATCACAACGGTTCCACCAAACGAAGGGTGCACAGGGATACAAGCAAGGTCTCTGGCACCGATACCAGCATGTCTGGATACAACCGGCTCAGTTCAGGAAACGCTTCGCAGTATATAACTGACCTGCAACATCTAAACTTTGCCTTTCCTGGTACCAGTGGCTCCGGAGATGCCGACACTAGCACAGCAACGCTCAAGGTGGCTACTAACACGCCCACAACACTAGCGGGGCAGAGTTTCGTAGATGAACTTCTTGCCGAAAGCAACAACCATGGTACACCAGGACGTATGTCGACACCCCAGGATTCCTGTGCGAAGTATTTCCACGGCGGCCTACAACCGCAGCTTCGCGCACGCCCTCTTACTCGTTTTGCGACCGCAAATACTGACCTTCAACTTATGGCAGACAACTCAAGCGACTTGTTCTCACACTCCAACACTTCTAATAATCTTTCGGACGATCTCGCGACTTCGTTGACGCAGTCGTTGCTTAACCAGCCCCTGCCCATTCATGAAGCTGCTGCAGCATCCATCCAGCTCCCGGCCAGCGAAGTCAAGTCTCGCAAGGAGACTCGTTTCGCGGACAATGCGGAATCCTCGTCGAACCAAAATACGCCCACTGCACATGGAGGAGGCCTTGACCACGTCGACATGCGCAGGGTCTCACAGACGGTGTTCGCTGGGATGAATCAACTGTCTGGTAAGGACTCTTTGAGCCGAGAGACCAGTGGGAGTTCGACCTCTACCTCTAATATTGCGATGTCTCCGCACGAGTTTTCGGGCCTATTCAGCAATCGGTCAACCTCGGGTGGCGAGTTTGGCACCAACCTTACCAATAGCAAAGGCTCCAAGAATCTTGGTACATTCGGTCAGCCGACTCTGGAAGTTTCCACTCCTGGCTCAACTGCATCTGGAGACAAAGCAAACCAGTTGAGCGATAGCCGCGTTGGCAGTGGGATGGGCCCCGGCAGTGAAAAGGGAACGAAAAGGACGAGGCACTTCATTCCAGCCAGTGCCAAGGCTATTGATGATGAGGACGAACCCCGCTGCAGCAGCCCCAAGGTTAGGATTGGGTTTGGCGATCAAGGGGTCGTTGGTTGAATGAGGAAGTTCGATGATGGGAGAGGTGTCGAACTCCTGGGAGATGTACAACGACCGGCGAATGCGCTCTATCGTTCGAACCAGCGTGATTGGAGCGATGGCTTGTGGAGCTCAGCTAATTTCGAGGGAGCATTGAATATTCCTCTGAATATTGGAGGACGGAGCACTCGTTAGAAGTCATACCGGCTGCCAGTATTACTTGATCAATTAGCCTGGCGATAACCTGTCCATCTGGTGTAGGCCGATGCGAGAAACAAGCATGTTTTTTTGGTTGAACGGAAGTTGGACTTGGTCAATATTTCTACGATTGCAATAGAGCATGCGTAGTCTTGGTTGGTTTTGGACGAAGCTTAGGGGTATCTACCGTAGTTACCTTACCTCACGACCATGGCTCAGAGCTGGTGCAGCGCTAGGGTAATTCACAAGACTGATAGCATAATTTTGAAATTCCCATTGGCTTCTCCATTACCTTTCCATTGCAGACTAGAGATATCTGGGGTGGAGATGCCCCTGGGAGCGGCCCAGGCGGATAAAGAAATATACTTAAGTAAACAGTGCACCAAGGGTGGAACAATGTGGGATAGCCTGACATTCCAGTGTAGTAAAACGAATAACCTGGATATTGATCTGCATCGGTCGGGGTACTGTTTTATCCTCTGACGCCTCAGGGCACTGTTGCAGGTCTGTTGGCAGGATTTCTGTTGCTGCCAGGACTTGACGAATCACAACATCGGCCAACACTGGGGTCGACCTAGGCACGGGGAAGATGCTTCAACAGGAATCTGACAAATCTTATGGCATGTGTCCATATCAGATGATTCAGAAACAAATGTCTACGCTGTTATATGTGAATGTGGGCAATACAGGTAAGAGAGTTGGATTAGTGATGATGATGGGCCTACCTACCAGGAATCTCCAGCTACACAAGGGCTATTTATGGGCAATTGGCCCAAGCGCTGCACCGAGAACCTAGCTGATGTGCTTAGGGCACGTGTGTATCCTGGTCGATCTGACCTCACAGGACTCAAGTCACGAATATCAGGATTGATTTCGTGCCAAGTCAGTTGTGTGGTTCAGATCTCTTTTGATGGTGTTTTTTCTAGAAAGCTCAGCTATTTCCGAAGCTACGAAATGTTGCTTAAGAGCAACGATGTAGCCAATCAGATCCTCTGATTTGGATCCACACACGCAACGGTCAGATTATTTTTTTGGATGCCGGCCAGAGCTTTGCGAGGAAGGTATTAAACCAAGACGAAACATCATTACTAAGAAATGAACTAGGGAATATGTTACACTTTGCAAATGAGGCACCTAGAGAAATAAGAACAACCGGAAAGACAAATATCAATATATCCAAAGACTTGTAATCAGCCCTCAGAACTCTTATTTGATTATTGTAAAGAACTTGAAGTTTTGTGCTAATATTAAGTATGCATCAATTTTAGACATCATTTTCCTATAGTGTTTATGGCAGCAACTGATTCTTGACAGCTTCCAAATTCTCAGCCAATGTGTATCCCTAAGACCAATGAACAGGAATGAGCCACCATTGGTCCTTTCGTTGCGTATTGCTGCTCATTAAATCTCAGAAAGGTATGTATCAATCGTAGGGATTGAACTGCGTCTCGGAGCAGGAGCCTTGGCCTTACGTTACCAAGATGAGCCAAGCAGTTTTTCAATCCAATCATGTACGCCTTTGTTTCATTGATGGATGCTTTGATATAGTGAACTAAATATTATGGGTGTCCAATGTGAGACTGCATCATTGTACGCATGATGCGGGTCGTAGCGCTGGTCATGGTGCTTACATGGTCCATCATTGTCCCTGTGGGAATTTACTAGTCCAAGAAAACCAGTTTGGGTCTGACTTGGAATGTAGGGAGTAGGATAATGAACACATTGGCATGTGCTCAAAGAATTTTCGTCCCTGGACGACCATGGCAACTAAGCCTTTGTAGAATACGTTAACCTAACTTCCGCGGTACACAAGGGCCGCCGATATAGCTAAAATCTATATAGCTGATTGGTAATGCTAGCTAGAATAAATTTGAATTCGTGCTTATGACCAATTTATGCTGCCAGTTCTTTTAGCCAACTAGTTATACCCTCCTAGATCTTGTAATACTCTAGTTTGGATCTCAAACCGGATTCTTTGTAACCTCGCGCCTACCTGATTCTGAAGCTGCACGATGTCCAGAGTTTACAGACTGAAGACCCTAACATAGGCTTACCCCAATGCGACGCTGATATACGTCCATCAACTTGCCTACTCCCAAAAGCTCCGTCTCCCACGCCATCACGGGGAATTTCATTCTATACGCAGTGTATTATTAAGTTCGTAAATCGAGTATGATGTCCCGCGTCTTGGACATTGTCACTTATACTAGTTTAGCATTAGGTTAGCCCCTGTTAAGAAAATATGCATGTCTGTACGCGACGTACTTCTACCCCACTCCAGCAGCAATCTGAAATACATGCCCAGATGCTTATGTATCTCTCATACACATTCCCCCATTCTTGATTGCCTCGGCAATATCGTGGTCGCATGTCCGTCTATGGTTGCATACATATGCAGATCAAGTCCCCATTCTTGGCATACGTGTCCGTCCAACGACCCGTATCTCATATAGCAGCATCGCTCATACGATTTATCAAGCCCTCGCGATACCAACCTGGATACTTGTTTTTACTGCAGTCAATCTCAACCATGGATACGGCTACCAAGCAGTACACTGGTATGAACGACCATGGCGACCATATTGACACCGGTATCGGCGGAAAACGACTCGTCAGTAGCCATACACCGCCACCTGGAACCTTCACAGATATCCCAATCATTGACCTTTCTGACGCTGCATCACCAGCGCTTGAGTCACGCAGGGAAATTGCCAAGGCTATCCATCATGCCTGCGTCAATGTCGGTTTCTTCTACATCAAGAACCACGGCGTGCCACGGGATATTATTGAGGGCTGCCACAAGGAGGCACATCGCTTCTTCCATGAGCTCTCGCTCGAAGACAAGATGGAGCTAGATATGAAGAAGAACAAGGAGTTTTACGGATATGCGCCGATTCAGACACAAATGCCACCAGGCGCGAGCAAGAAGCGTAACCCTCTACTTTTCATCTATCAAGCTATTCCTCATTCACTCTATGGGGCTAACGTAAGCGAAAGGCGTCTTTGAGTCTGTCAACTTCGGTTACGAACCGACCATGGACCTAGGGGCAACAGGCACCGAAGACAACGGCCCATCCTTCTGGCCACCAGAAGACAAGCTTCCTGGTTTCAAGCACAACATCGGGCTGTACTACTCTGAAGTCATGGCTCTCTCGCGCCGCCTTCTCCACCTGTTCGCCTTAGGGCTGGATCTCGAGGAGGAATACTTTGACCAGTTCTGCAAGAAGCCCGGCGTGCTGCTGAAGCTGAATCACTACCCCGCTGCCATACCGGAAAGCCAGGATACGGCGGGTATACATGCGCATAGCGATTTCGAGGGGTTCACTATCCTGTGCCAAGACGAGGTGAAGAGTTTGGAAGTGCTGAGCAAAGATGGGCATTGGATCCCGGTGGACCCTATTCCAGGTATCACTGGACCCCTAAACGGATGAATTCTAGGCCACACGCTGACACAAAGTAGGCACGTTTGTTGTTAACATCGGAGATGCGATGAGCATGTGGACCAACGACCTCTTCCTTTCCACTATCCATCGAGCTTACAACAAGGAGGGTAAAGCTCGGTATTCCATCCCTTTCTTCTTTGGTGCTGACTACGATGCTGTGATGGAAACGTTGCCGAGTTGTGTTTCGGAGGACAGGCCAGCCAAGTATAAGCCAATCACGGCAGGGGAGCATGTGAAGATGAAGCTAAATAAGACATACCCGAAGACTGCCCAAGTCTGAAGCATTGGTGGTGGACTATTTGCCTCTTGTTTGGGTATTAATCGAGACAGTAAATCAAGATATCCGTTATGCCCTGCTACGACTCGGGTACTCCTATTGCCCCTATCAATCGCGACGTACTGGCATCTAAACAACATGATAATATCAATGCGTCGTTATACTCATCTGAAAAAGCCGCAGCATAGCTGAAATTCATGGTCAAGCAGTGCTCCATATCCTATTAGATTGCAAAATCCATCATTTAGCAGCACAATTGCTACAAATGCGGTAACTTGGCGTTGTGGCTACACGGACTCCGACTATTTTCCTGTTTCTATTTTTGCTTGTATTTTGTTTGCTACCAAACCAAAAGCAGGTAAAACACCCCAGTTCAATCTAATTTCAGGTGCTTAGAGGCGGTAGTCATTTGGACTGCTCACTTTTACACCCCGTCGCTCCCACACCCCATCAATGCCCATGTCTGCACGTCCACTACGAGCACTATCAGCAAAAGAAATAATTGCACATCAAGATTTTGACTTACTCATTCTTCAAGTTGATAAACGGCTCCGTCTCCCCTTCACCCGGGTTTCGAAAAATGGTGTTCTTGGTCTGTGTTCCTGTCAGCCTTCATGTTTGCGACTCCCAGGCGTGAGTCATACCAGCCCCAGCGTCAGATGAATGCCCGGCGAGCCAATCACTATCGTCTCCGCTGGCTCCTTGCCCGCAATCATAGCAGCGATGTTCTTCGCTGCAACAGCCGCCTGGGCAGCACCAGGCCTGGCCGCCTTATGGGCTCCAGTGTCCGCAATGTCACCGACAGCGTATAGGTGTGAGTACTCGGGGTTCTGGAATTGCAGTGTCGGCTTTACGCGAATAAATCCATTATTGGGGTTGATCAAGGAGTTGGGGGCCGACGATTCCAACAATTGATTGAGGAACTGATTGTTGGGAATCTGGCCTGTGGCTTGGATCACAAAGTCCGCCTCTAGTGTGCGGCCGTCTTGAAGCGTCAGGTTGATGGGTTTGGCATTGTTGTCGAAGCCCCCCTGTGGCACAACGGCGCGAGACCCGGTTGTGAGGTTGACATTCAATTCCTTGAATCTAGTCTTGATCATGTCGCTCAATTTCTCGTGGTAGACTGGCATTAGCTGGTCTCGCGAGTGCACAAGTGTGATTTCTTTGTCGGGGTATAACTCCTTCAGGTCACAAGCCATCTGGACACCAACGGCACCGCCGCCAACCACAATGACTGACTTGGCATCCTTGATACCCCGCTGATATGATTGGAGATATTCAACCGATGGAACTTTCTCATTGTGTAGCACTGCGTCTTGGGTGTTAGTGATGAACAAAATCGGGAAACAAAACACCTCGGGGTTTGACATACTGGACCCTGGACTAGGCAGTCTCGTGCCTGTCGCAGCAACAAGATAGTCAAAGGGTAAGATCTTGGATCCCTGCCACTCGCGGTCTAGCGTGAGTTGCTTCGGCTGCAGCGACATTACTTTAGCTTGAATCACAGTGTGGCGTGATGGATCTGGCGTCGCCGCGAAAACACCCGAGTACGGGATGAAAGCCTTGTGCTCATAGCCGGGTAGTATGGCAAATCGAGGCTATACGGCATTGTAAGTCTGAGTCCAGCATGGGTTCTTGTCTTACACTTACGAAGGCAAATAGGTGATGGAAATGGCTGTGTGGGTCGATGAGGACAACCTGCATTGGCGGAATTAGATTATCTTCAGTCAATTCATTTTAGGTCTGTCGCGAAGGCTTACACGATGCGTTGCAGGTAGTAGGTTTGCAAGTTCTTTGGCTGCACTCTGTAAACGCCCGAGTTAGTACTTTCGGCCTTGATTGGCCACATTTGGGAGGACTAACCGAGCCGACATAGGAACCTCCCACCACAACCACGTTTCGAAGAGTTGATGCCATTTTCAAGTTGTATTTTTCCTGGCCGGTCAACCTAAAATGAAATGAGAAGGCTAGCAAGAATTGGGAACACCAGAGATCTGAAGAGAAGCTGGATGGAACTGTTCAGAGCTTGAAAGATACAAGTTTTATTTAATGGTAAGATGGTCTCGGGTTAGGCCGCGTGAACACAGTGGGCACGACTCGCGGAGACCCACCCTCGGGACGCAGTCAGCCGTCCTCGTCTTCCGATATGTCCGATGACTCCGGATATTAGTATTGATCCGCCGAGGCGAGGTCGGTCATAAGCATACATGACCGAGTAGAATCACCATTCACTTTCGATTCCGTTCTCGGAAGCTCAGATAGTGGTTGTGGTGCTTCTACAATCCGCAGCCATTGTTATGGGCATAGGCATGAGCATGAGTCCGTGACCCGTCTAGTGAGTCCTTCAACAAAGCTACGCAAGAGCCGGCTGTTTAAGCGATTAAACAAACTGGTAGTCGGGGCAATTATGTCATTCGACGAAGTTCTGGTACCGTAGGAGCATTGAGATAGATACCTAATACTCAAGCAGGAGTTGAGGTACTGGTGGGACTACCCGTTTTATGACTACTATACCAAAGGTATTCTTCCCCATTCAACTATTTGATTCTCATTGTCGCAGCAACTATAGTGGCAATACAATAGATCATCTAGGTTTTCATCATTAGCCTTATGCTAGTAGACTTAGAGTTATATACTCACTGATCAAACATAGAAGCGGAGGGCCATGCCGCCAGCTGAGTCCATTGTAATACCCACTCCAAATAGCTCTGTGAAAATAATACTGCCAGATATTGCTGCCAACTGAGTGATGATTCCTCCCGCTGCAAAGACCCTCCCCATGGCAGACGTACTAACATATGAACCGATCAGTCCAGAGAAGGCACGACTGTAGCGATCAGTACTGCAACCATAAGTCCTTATACGTCCTTTGGTACCCACATGCGTCCAGTCAAGACCACTTAAAAATAACTGAAATGAGAAGGCGGGAGTGCTGATCTACTAACCTCAGACTCAGGTTCCCAGTGGTGAATGCAACAGGGCCAGGGATGATTATTCAGACATTGAGTGAAGAATGCCGACTCATGGATATTTGGGAAGCCAGACTGGTGAGCCTTGCTGTGAGCAAAAGGACTGTAAGCTCTGCAACTGTGGCAATATACCTTAGAAATGCTATAGTGGCGATTGATCACTCCAACAGTCACGTGACATATTGTGTAAAGACTATGCCGCTTTGAGATGCCAAGTCGGAGAGAAACGCAAGAAATCCTGCTGATTCCTCACTTGGCTCTGGTATACCAAGATATGATTGATTTTGGATCTTCAGGGAAAAAAGCCTCGAATGTATCAGCCTCTTATGTATTAGTATCCCGGATATGCTCAGACATGATCAGCCCTCCCAAACGGGCAGCCAATAGGCATATCATTCAGTGCTGAAGGCCCCTATGGCGACCTTGATTCTTTGACTCTTTGGCTCTGGATAAGATTATTTTCAAGTCATTTTCAATACAGGACTATTGCAATCATAAAGTCCAATAGCTATCCTCCTCCAGATGGCAGGTGTGCTCAGGGGACAAAAGTATGAAATCGGCGGGAAATTCACCACTACCAACATACGGAACTTTGATTGCGTGATCCTCATCGCGCCCGCCTTAGCACTATGACACAATAGCCTAAACTGAGGTGCCACTTTGCGTTGGCATGATCATAGATTGTACTCATAGAATTCTATTCCTAAGACGAGCAGAATACCATCACCTGACTACAACGCGATTCTGTTGTCGTCAGCAATGGGGTTTCAGGCACCTACCAGTTATACAAACCCCGCGAATTGGGGCTTTCAGTACTCCTCATCGACAACGGTGACGATATCGGTGGAACTTGGTACTGGAGCCGGTACCCTGGCGTATTATCCGACGTCCACTCGTTTATGTGTCGGTATTCCTGGGACAGGGAAAATCTTCTGGAAAATTTGGCACTTGACACAGCCGGAGGTTCAAACCTCTCTCAGCCATGTTTTCGGCCGGTATAGCCTTAGGAAGCCTATCCAATTGCGCACAGATTTTCTTGGCGGAGATTTTGATGAGATTAGGGACGTCTTGACTGCGAAAACCCTCGAACGGGGGGACACACTAATGGCGCAATGCTTGATCGCTGCTCTAGCCGGACGGCCTGGGAACTATATACCGGACATCAAGGGTCTGGAAATGTTTAAATGTGGAGTCTAACACACAGCAGTATGGCTCAAGCACCACGGCTTTCGCAACAAAATGGTGGATGTCACTAGAAATGGCTCAAAGGGTAGTCCAATCATCATCGCGCTTGCCAAGGAAGCGAGACATGTCACCAGCTTTCAGCGCATTGCGCAATGGAATGTCCCTAATGGTAACTGACCAGTAAACAAAGGGAAACGAGCCGATATAAACGCTCGCCATGAACATATCTGGCTGGGACGTGGTGTGCAACTCTACAATAGCCTTTGGCTTCCCATAGAGCAAAAAAGTCCAGGTTACAGTTGGCCAGGGTCAGAAAAAGTTGGCCAGGGTTAGAAATTTTGTGGCGCAGCAAAGTTGATCAGGGTCAGAAATGTTCTAACCCTGGCCAAGTCTTGCCAAGCTAACGCTAACGCTAGTCTAACCAAATAAATCATCACCACAGTATCAGAGAAAAGCTTGTACACGGAGAAAATGCGGCGTATATGCAGCGATATAGGAGCATATACATAGGGCCAAACTGTCTGGTATACATATGCGAGGCATATTCTGACAAGGCTCAGATAATAGAAAAAAAGCACGAATAGTTTATTAGGTACTGTAATAACCTAACCTAGAATAGAACATGTCACATAGGATTTGAGCATATATGATGCATATGAGGTGGAAACTTGATACGAAACAAACACCAAGCAATATATTTGCATTATAGAACCGAATTACCAGACCAAGCAAAACAACAATTCATAAGCATATGTCGTACATATGCACAGTAGGTACCCTTTGATTGCTGCTTATCGATGATTAAGCTATTTCATATTAGCTTATGCACTGCCTAAGCTCAACATATGTCATACCAGAGTTACGAGTGGTCGACCGGCTTCCTCTACCACCTCTGCCACCTCTACCACCACGCTTGCGAGAAACTATCATATATTAGTATAATATGTAAGAAGTGTATATAGTGCTTAGACTTACCTCTCTTCCGGCTAGGAGTCTCCTGCTCATCGTCATCTAGAGCGGGAGGTTCCATGAACGTACGCTACATCGAATTAGTATATACTATTAATATGTTTACTTCAGGGAGGTGAACACAATGGATATCGAGTCTATCATCAAAGGAACGGCTGCTTGGAAGGCTCCCGGTGACGACCTGATCCCCACTGGCCTGCTAAAGGCCTGCGGTGAACCCCTATGGGAGATCCTAGCGGATCTGGCAACAGCTAGCTTTAGGCTGGGGTACTACCCGGAGCGCTTCCGCTCAGCGAGGGTGGTTGTTATACCTAAGCCTAATAATACGACAGCTCAGAAGCAGACCCCTGGCGGCTGGCGCCCCATTGCCCTGCTTAGCACGGTAGGGAAGGTAATAGAGACGGCGATGAGCCAGCGTATCACCAAAGTAGCTGAGGCGGCCGGCCTACTACCAAACGGCCAAATGGGTAACCGCGCTGGGAGGTCCACCGAACTGGCAATACGTATAGTTGAGGACGTGGTCTATATGGCGTGGAGACGCGGGGGCATCGCCTCGCTGCTACAGCTAGACATCATGGGGGCATTCGATACGGTCAATTACAGACGGCTAATTTCCATATTAGCCCGGAAAGGCTACCCGGAGTGGGTTCAGGAGTGGGTACGAAGCTTCGTGGAGGATAGGACGGTACGCCTCCGGTTCGATGGCAAGGAGTCAGAGCCAATCCCCTTACGAGCTGGCGTCCCCCAGGGGTCACCGCTATCCCCGATACTGTTGATATTATACATTTCAACGCTGTACGAGGAGCTAGCGGAGCAGCACCCACTACTTTTAGTAGTCGGGTTCGCGGACGACACGAACCTGCTAAGCGTCGGCACCGATCCAGACACGACCTGCCGCCGGTTGGAGGGCGCATGGGCTACGTATCAGCGGTGGACAGTGAGGCACGGGATGGAGTTCGCCCCTGACAAGTGTGAGCTAATGCACTTTACTAGGGCCCGAGAGCCCTTGCCGCAAAGTATTCGCCTTGGGAACGCCACAGTGTCGCCGGTAGTCTCAGCGAGATTCCTAGGAGTCTGGTTCGACCGCAAACTGACGTGGCACGCCCATGTTGAGCGTGTTAAAACAAAAATGGCAACTCAAAAGCTAGCCCTGACAAAGCTAGTCAATATGTCGTGGGGCTGCGATCTTATACGGGCGAGGCTGTTATATACGGTGGTTATCCGTAGCGCGATCGCCTTCGGGGCGACTGCGTGGCATACTATAAGTGAGGAACCGGCAGGGCCAGCTAAGAGCCTGATGGGGATACAGAACGAGTGCCTCCGGGTAGTCTGTGGCGCCCACAAAGCGACGCCGGTTCGCCACCTGGAAGCAGAACCAGCAATCCCGCCACTAGACCTCTATCTCAGTGCCCGGGCTGCTAAGTTTGAAGAACGGCTACGGCTTAGCGGGAAGAGAAATCTGCTTCGCAGCGCGAGCGCTAAAGTGTCACATATACTCCGGCAGGATAGGCCGGCGAAGAGGAAGCAGGCGTCGCAGCTACTCCGACTGGCAGGGTACACTATGGAGAAGGAGGCCCGGGGCTCCGAGTGGATGAGTGAGGAAAAGGAGGTCCCGGCTGCCCTCCTCGGCCACTGGAGGAAGAGATGGCTCACCGGAGCAGAGCATCACGATCGCCAGCGACGCGCTATCGCTGAGTAACCGGAGGGCCCTTCGATGCAGATACCGAAAGGGGGCAAGTATTTCGGCCTGAACCGACTGGAGGCGTCTACGCTGTGCCAGATCAGGACGGAAAAAATAGGACTAGCAGCCTTCTTATTCAAGACAGGGGCTTTTGGCGTGTACTCGCCGCTATGCCGCTGTGGCGACGCCCCTGAGACGGCAGAGCACGTAATCCTCTTTTGCGGGCTGTTGGAAGGACCGAGGGAACGATTACGGGCCGCTATCGGACCACGGCCACTATACTCTTGCAGAGACCTCGCAATGGCAACAGGAGAACCAGTAGTTAGTGGGACTATTGTAAGGTGGCTGCTAGGGACGGGCCGGACAGCTTCAAGGCCCAGATAGCATCGATCTTCTCAGGGGGGACTTAGTTGGTAGGTTGAGAACCAACGTAGTATGGTAGTGAACGCAACGCAGTCGCCAATAGGGCGAACCGACGACGCAGCGTATGTATTTAGTCCAGCCATTGGGGCACGGTTTGACATACGGGAGTACTGGTAGAGGTACCGGGGGCTTCGAGCCTACGGCGTATTTAATAATAATAATATGTTTACTAAGTCCACGAACCTTGCGCTTGCCAGAGGACTTAGGTGTACTAACGGCGTGCTATTCGAATACAGTTAGTATATACTTAATATGTGTGATAAGTTCAAGGAAAATGGTATATAACCTGGGCGAAGCCCATATGATGCCTTCACACGAGACCGACGTGTGCGTCGCATAGGCATTGTTGATACAGGAGCGGAGCTTAACTCCCGCTCCTGTACTAAATCTTCTATAGCCCTGGAGTCTGCAGTTTCATGCTCCATGAATTGGGCTATTTCGTCTATAGCCCTTGAATGAGCGTTAGCGTCCTCATCAGAGGGTATATTACCCCTAGCTGTCGATAAATCGGGGTTAGGTATCATACCTGACGGCTGTGAAGTAGGTTCCGACGAAATAGACGCAGATTGAATAGGCTTTGAAGATGCTAAATGCTAAGTATAAGCTAAGCATATCCTGAAGGTTCTGAGGAATAGGTTGGGCGAGTAGTTGTTCAACTAGAGTAAAGTCGGTCGCCAGGGCTATTGATACTGGAGGCATATGTGGTTCACATAAGGTAGGCGTATGTGAATCGGATTCGGCATGGTCTTCGTTAGGGAGTTGCCCTGTAGTAGGTGAAGATATATCGGTTTGTATTATACCGCGCGGATGCGGGGTATATGCATCGGATAGATCAGGTAGTAAGACCTGTGTATGGGCCTGGGGATGGAGCTTGGCCAGAGGTGAAAATCGGCATAGGTAAGGCATATAGGGTAACTTAATATTCTTATGAAGCCTAGGATATAGTTAGCACCGGCTTACGTATGCTCTGTATATAACATACTTTAGGATCGCCCCCAGAAGAGTCAGCCTCCGACCAGTCGCATTATTATCCTCGAAGTGGGATGCTTAAGCGAGATTAGTATTCTTGTAGGCATATGCTCTAGTTATGCTCGGAACAAGAGAGCATGATGCAACAAGTCCTGCAACAATCCAATCTTTTTATTTCGAAACCATGACTCCAGCTCTGGATATGTTTAGAATATACCCTGTAGAAGCTTGACATATGCGCCACGATATTGAGCCTCCCAAAGGCGAAATAGTTGCCGACATTGAGGATGATTTGGGTGCTTAGCCCAAAAGTTTCGCTGGACATGTACTTGACAGAAGACAAGTATATGCTGAAGATGCTCTTCCCATGTACGAGATGGATCGATTGAATGAAGGTAATCCCCAAGTCCTACTTACTATTAGTATTAACGTGAATGTACACCGAGCTGGCCATGACACCGAGCTGGCCACTTTCATGCGCCAACGCGACCGGCCAACTTCATCTTTGATTTTCTCAACAACCAATTATGGCAAAGTCATACAACGAAGCAGACTTAATGCTAGCCCTTCAAGCTCTCAAAAATGACCAAAAACTTAGTCTCCGACGAGCGGCAAAAACGTACCAAGTCCCCCGAAGCACCCTCCAAACGCGTAAAAACGCGCCCGAGGCGCTGTGGTATTTGCAACGGGACTGGGCATAATGCGCGAACTTATAAGATCGCATTGCCATCTTCTGGAGAGGAAGATTCAGAGTAGTTTCAATTGATTTACGGCGTTGTGATTTTACCATCGTAAATTTTCTATGCGAGGTTATGTAAGGGTGGCCAGCTCGGTGTCATGGCCAGCTCGGTGTACATTCACGTTATAAGTATCCCTTATATACTCACACATTATCAGCGCTCCCAAATAGGCAGCTAAGAGACATAGAGTTCTGAACTTAAAAGGACCTTGTGGCTACCTTCAGGATTTTGACCTTTTGTTCCGGAATATGATCATGAAGTTCAAGGTCGACTAGCCTCAGTAGGTGCTAGTGACCGAGGCAACGGCTGGCCACCAACTATGGGCCATTATTAACCCTCATTCGACTTCGCCAGCACTTTTCTAGCCGAACCAACCTATCCAAAGGCCTCGTTCGTCATTACAGCTGCCAAATCAGTAGCAGAACTGACGGCTGAGGAATACGGCCAGGGCTTGGCCAGAATGCCTCTTCACAGAGTTGATTGGGGCTTCAACCCGCTTTTAGATCTCCGGCTTAGCATTTTAGTTGGGCTACCGATTGCCAGGGGCCAGGTACGGTCGGTCCGAGAACCATTGCAACTTGCCGCAGAGGCACTTCAACAAGGGTTTGCGTGAATCGCGATTCTGGACGTTGGACCGATAGCCTACTGGCCATTAAAGCTAGCGTCAAAGGCGTCCCTTGTCTGACCATCGGCACTGCAGCCCTTGTGGAAGAAGGCCTTAAATTGCTAGAATTGGTAGCGTTGATGTTGCCGTCATGCGTTGGTGGACCCGGACGGCGGAAAAGTCGGCGGCGGCTGGCCGCATCCCCTTCACAAAGCAGTACTGAGGGTGATAATCGTTAACCACTTAACACCGGCCTATTCTGTCGTTTCCGTAGGCTATCCACCAGGACATGACTCATTTGATGGGGTTCAGCTTGGTGACTGGCTTGTAGGCAGTTAGATAGGCCATCTTCATGGCGTATCGTGCGCCTGGCTGTCTGGCATCAAATATACAGCGGTTGCAACCATCTTCGTGACCACAATGGTCTCAGAGCGGAAAATTGGGGGTCGGTCAGGGCTGATGGACTTGAAGAACCATGCGGTGAACTTATCGTGGGAGATTGAGATCTTGAAAAGCTTTTCAAATAGCAAAACTGAGGTTTGTGTGTAATGGTTCCAAGATACGGTGGTATCAGAGGTTCCTTGTGGGTTAAAGCCAACTCTTTTATATAGGTTTTGCACAATAGACTGTCCTGTGGATGGCAATGAATTTCTACGTCTTCTATAACCCTGAAAATGACAGCAGAGCCAGAATGGAACAAACCGAAATTAGAACTAATGACATTTACTACCTCTACTCCTTCAGTGGAACCCATGTCACAGGTTTATCCCTTTCACTTCTCGAAACCGTCTTCCACCCTGTGATACTCGTATCCTTCCACCCAAGAGCCTCGCAACTAATGGTACCCTTGAACTTCCGACAGTTGTTTCCAGAGAAAACAATGTAGCCCATTCCTGTATCTATGAGATTTCCATTCGTCTCTTCTATTGGGGATCCTGGCCGCTTAACCTTGCCACGCCACTGTATCCAGAACTTTGGTGCCCGGAAACTGTTCTTCTCAAAGGTGTGGAAACGATTGCTCCCAGATTTTCCGCGGGACTCTTCTGCACTAGAATCATTGCTTTGCACCTCTTCATCCGGTGATTCCCCGTCTGAAATGGGTTCATCGGAGTCAACTTTTGGACCCTCCCCTTCACAGTCGTCTTGTTCTGAGCCTCTCTTGCCACTGCCTTCAGACTTTGCATGATCCTCGAGATCTTCGGCGGTTTTCAGAAGTACCTTTCGACTGCCTGCCAAAACAATCGTCACTTCTATCATGTCAGGCAGCATAAGCTGACCGAGGATCCCGTTTCCGTCATCTGTTAGACGGAATAGTTCCATCGACGGAGATGAACGCGTCTGCTTGTTTTTCTTTGACGGTGTGTTGGTGAATTTGTCTAAAGCAGGATACTTGAGCTCGTAGGTGCCGAAGGAAGACTTGACGTCGAAGGGGCCGTTGCGGCCTTTGTTGCGTGATACTGAACCCCTGTCCTCTCGGCCAACGCGATTGTGAAAGTGCCTCGACGAAAGGGCGGGTTCTTGCCAATCATCCATGACGAGAAGTGTACTTAATTATTCTCGTTCTCAATTAGGCTCCTTGGGAAGTTGATGCAAAATATTTGTAAGTTATGCATAAGGTCTAGAGTCTTGAAGTCTTGACGTCATGGGCTGCTCTTCGTAGACTTACCATTTTAGCCCCAGCTCACCCCCATATCACTGATTGCCACAGGTCTTAATAAGACTTCAGGTCATTGGAAATAAGACTAATTATTATGCATTTATCATACTTGTGGATGAATAGGGATAGTATGGCTCAAAGCCTTATACGCGTATCAGTAGCTTGCTATGCTCTCAACCGAGAACCAACCATATCATACCCTGTTGCGTGCCCTAGGTACACCGGATGTCTGCTGGGTGCAGCGCTCGGGCCAGCTGCATAGATAGTCCTTCCATAGCCACAGACTCCTGGGAGTTAGTCCCATCATCACTAATACAACTCTCTTGCCTGTATTGCCCACAGAAATTCAAGTAAGTTTAAAGCCTAAGCAACCAGGTCTCGTAACAGCAATGCAATCAGAGTCGCAGACCGCTTTGCTACCAGGAGCTAGAGTTGTGACCTTCAATCTGCAACGTGGGGAGTAGAACAAGCAGAAGCACAAGGAAGATTCGATCAGCTTGCTATAGCCAACCACATATAAGCCAGATTAACGAACGCTGGGTGCTACAGTTGTTGGCAACGACTTGCTTGGCTTGCTAGATAGTAATATCACGCAACCCCGCTATTAGAAGATCCTAGACCCACAGCGAGTCTCGCAACGCGCATCCAAGACTGCATGCAAACTCTTCAGCGGAAATCTGCCCACGAATAATATTGTTCGACTTTGCGACACAATCGAGTAGTTACATGCTAATTTTCTCAGCTGTGCTTTAGTGTTCCCGGAGCTCGAAGTCGACGGTTCCCGTAACCTGGGTGTGTTGCTGAATTCAGTTTAAGACGATCTTGGCATCGCAGAGTAAGTGCGATCACGCCATAGTGCACCGAACACCTCAAGCCTTCAGTTTTTATCAGAGGAATTTGACGAGCCGAACTTGATAAGACTTAGCCTGCAGCGTTTCCGAATTTCACACCTTTCCCCCTCTTTTCATCCCCTCACGCATTTAATGTCTGAAGCTGGCTACATGCCTCTCATGTCCAACCCCGAGTACCCCGATGGGTTGGTAGGGCCCTTATCGGAAATCGGGACCGATGGCGAGTGCGAAGATTCCCGGGAGATCGATCCCACGAGTGGTGTAAAGCGCGGGTTGAAGACGAGGCATCTAAGCATGATGGCACTTGCTGGTATCATCGGACCTGGTCTACTCGTTGGAGCGGGAGGTGCTCTGGCGAGTGGTGGTCCGGCTTCGTTGTTGATTGGGTTCGCTGTCATTGGAATTATTGCTTTCAGGTATGAGAGATTGGACAAGGTCACGTAAGGATGGAATGCTGACATTCTCACAGTATTATGCAGAGTTTAGGGGAACTGACCCAGCAAAGTTACGCTTCCGGTGGCATCAACGGAACCGAAGGGATAGGCTTCAAATACTGGCATGAACCCGGCCCCTTCGTAGAAGGCTTCAGGGGCGTCGCGACGGTTTTCGTATTTTGTTCCACCTTTTACGCCGGCTGCGAGTTCATCGCCGTTGCCGCGACGGAGACCAAGAATCCCCGAGTCGCGGTACCACATGCAATCAGACAAGTGTTCTGGCGTATCATTTTCATCTACCTCGGATCTGCCTTCTTTTTCGGCCTTACGTGTCCGTCCAATGCCGAATATCTGGTGAACGGCGGAAGCCGGGCCCTGCAGAGCCCGATGACGATCGCCATCCAGAACGCCGGCTGGGAGGGAGGTGTGCATTTGATAAATGCTTTCATTCTTATTACTTGTATCTCCGCGATTAACAGCTCCATCTATATTGCCTCGCGCACCATTCTTTTCATGGCGCAGGACGGCAAGGCACCCAAGTTCTTGGGAGGGACGAATAAGCGAGGTGTTCCGGTGGCAGTGGTCGTATTTACAAACGCCTGTGGAGCCCTCTCTCTGATGAATATCAGTACGGGAGCGAGCAGGGCATACAGCTACATCGTCAACCTGAGTGGTGTGGCGACATTCCTGGTGTGGGGAGGTATTTCGTTCACCCATATCCGCTTCCGTTCTGCTTGGAAGGCCCAAGGCTACCGTGAACAAGACCTACCATTTGTTTCGTTCTGGTATCCCTGGAATGCGTACTTTGGGCTGGGGGCCAACATCTTTCTCGCATTTGTGCAAGGATGGACGACACTGAGCCCCTTCGATGCTGGAAACTTTGTTGATGCGTATATCTTATTGCCTCTGTTCCCGTTTATTTACTTGGGGTTCAAACTTGTTTTCCGCACGCGGTTTTGGAGAGCAGAGGAGATTGATCTGCAGTCTGGGAGACGGCGCGATCTTGATGAAATTAAGGAATTGACTACAGGGGAACTTGGCGGTCACCAGACCCTGTGGCAGAGGTTTATGAAGAACCTCTAAATGTAGATCTTCCTAGTCAATATCGCCGGTGCACAATGCATACCTGGCCCTCACTGGAATAAACATACGTTGGATATGCATATATACAAGGACACCCCAGGGAGATTGCAATTGTCGGATTGAATCCGGGGTGTTGACTGGTCCATAGTTCGGATGGCAGACAGACTTAAATTGTATGCCAATTCGGGTTGTGTGAAATGTACAATCGGGCAATAGATTAGTTCGTCGAGCTTTGAATAGGACTAAACTGACCAAGAGAATTCCAGTAAATGATGCAAGCAATAGCAGAGTTAAAATACGATGCGGCTAACCCAAATAATGAATAGAATCGTTGGACCAGTTCACAGCTTGGCCACTCAACTTGTTGATATTCACCAGTTGGATGGTTTTCGTAACAAGACTAATAAGGTGTCTGGGTGCATACTACCCGAGCCGAATGTTGCACTAGTCTAGCTGTCATGCCAAAGCCAAATGCAATATTAGACTGAAGACGCGAGCCTATCTGGGTTTCAATCTATTGTGAACACGAGCGACACTGTATAGTCGCGTCGCGATTATGTAGCTTGATTGAATCCAACATGACGACGGTAAACAACCATCGATAACAAGTATTGCCAGATGCATATAACGATGGCTCTTCGACCGAGTTGGAGTGAATTTTTCATCCGCATCAACATACACTCGCTCACAAACACTCAATCGCTTACTTAAAACATCAACTCTCGCTTCTATCCCACCTTTTGATAAATCAATCCCCAAATATACAAAATGCAGATCATCAGCATCATCGCCGTCTCCTTCGCCGCCTTCGCGACCACCTTCGCCCAGAATGCGACCATGCCCGGGAACTCCACCAACGCTGCCTGCGTGTCCGGCTCTTACGGTTGCGAGAAGTGAGAACACCTCTGCCTTTCCATCTTTCCCCATCTCTAAATCCAGCCTTGAGCTCTCAGAAAAGAAAAGAAACGAGTCGTGAACTGACATAGACCACTAGTCCCCACAATGGCCTCCAGAACATCCGCGTCTGCACTGACGGTGTCTGGATGGTCGCTGCCACTTGTAACGAGACCACGGAGTGCGTCAAGGATGACAGCACCGGTGGCGTCACCTGCCAGGTCATGGATGGTTCCGAGAACGAGTAAGGAGACTTCGCTCGGTGTTTGAGGGATGCATTCTCTTAGAACGGATAGTATTTTGTGGCTATTAGGTAGACAGCAAGAAAAGAAGGGGGCGGACGTTTGGTCTGGAAATTTTGGAGATTGTACGGAGTACTTGCAATGACCACATTATTTACTCATTCATTATTTCAGATTTATGCAACATTGAGAATTGTAGTTCCAACAGTTTTCATGTTGTTTCCCCTGCGTTCTTTCCTCAGACTCCTTGCCATCTTCGCCGCAAATGTAGTACCCACGTACTACCAGAGAATCCCTGAACAACCCCCCAAAAAAATTTAAAAATTCTGCAGCTACGGAAGGGTTATCCATGGGCAATTGTAACAGGCGATGTGCCTGAGGCACGCAACAAATAGTGTATGCATTTCGGTGGCTGTTCGTTGTATGTCTCTTCCTTGCTCTAGTCGGCTAATTGTAGGAACGGCTATGGGTCTCGACGTCGACATGGCAAGATGGTATCGTTGCTATCGCCACCGTCGCTTGTTCTGGGTCTTGAAGCTATCGTCAATTCGCGAATCATCTGGTTTGGGAGAGATATAAGATGTTGGACCTTCAAGACTACTACACCAAGACTGCCAGTCTTGGAAGGATATAGGGCTACGTACCGCACGTTATGGGCTAATATGACCATCACCCATTGGACCACACAATTCCTGCCTGTGGGACAGGCAGGAATCATTCATTCCTGTCTATATAAGGTCCTTATGGCCGCTGTTCACTTCCTTCATGACTCTTCAGAGATCATGAAATCTTCAATACAAGACCATTTGCCCACAATCCAATATAAGCATTGCCTAATCAGCTAGGAATAATACTTACGCATTTACTTGAATCATATCAGAGAGCAGTTGCTGTATTAGTTAGTAGAGCGATGGCCTTCAGCGGCGAAGGTATTGCCTGCAGACGAAGGCAATGCGAGAAGGAAACCAAAGCTGAGCGGCTCAGGTCTACCAGCCCAAAGTAGGTTGTGCACGATCCATTCATCTTGTATGATGGCTCGTTCTTGCAGACCTGTTCGAAAACAGGTCGCTATAATTACTGTACACACGGTACGAGGAAGACGGAGGAATTTGCCATTTTGAGCCTACGCAAAACACTTAACCACAGATGCGTTAGTAATACCGGTCATGTGACTCTGTTCCGTTCTGTCTGTCGCGATTGGATGGTTAAATTGCGCATAGGAGTCTCTTTTTGCCTATCTCAGCCGGATCAGGCTGGCGGCTAGAGCTTCTCCTCTTCATGCCATGACAAGTTGACATTAAGACCTAGTATCGGCAATACTTGTGTCAAATCTTGTAACTCATGAAACAACAAGCAAAAGCATGGGATCATCATGGTGAGTTACGTGCTGTAACCTGGAATCCACGGACAGCTAACACAGGAACGTAGCCTTTGCGACAACTCTTTCCGGATCCCCAGATCTCTGACAGCAAACCAACCAAGGTGGAGTGCGTGAAAATTTAACGTTGGTATTTTCTCGAATTACCTGCTAATGTATCTTAGTATAATTGCCGTCCATGGCCTGAATCCTCGAAACAAGCCCGATACTGACCACGCTTGGGACACATGGCGCAAGCCTTCCGGACCGGACGGACGCTTGTGGCTTCGTGCCGACCTCCCCCAATCCGTTCCCGAATCGCGAATCTTTCTATACGAGTATAACGCGACAGCAGTCTATGGAAAGGACCGGGACACGTTCGTTGGTAAGGCTAGCGAACTTCTCGAGGCAATCCGAATCAAAAGGGATGACGAGTCTCGGCCTATTCTGCTATTGGGCCTGTCAGGGTACGGCTAGGCCGAAGGCAATAGTACAGAGTGATGGGGAGTAACGGGCGTCCCTCCTACGTAATACCGGGTGGTCACTGGCGGTCTCAGGTAGGGGTGCCCACGGTGATGCATTGATCTCTACTCTCCCTCTATCTTCTTCCCGGGCCTCCGCCCCTTACATAGATAGCTAGAACCCGACGTCGGAGCCGCGGAGCACTAGTTTCCCCGATTGTTCCGCAAACCAAGACTTCCATATCGTCATGACTCGCACATTCCTACACCGGAGCCCCACCGGTGTCCCACCGGTGCCTATGGCATTCTGTTCTCTGACAGGGCCACAGCATGGGCGGACTGCTGATCAAGCAGGCGCTGGTTAATGCGCACAACAATCCAAAGTATAAGCCCATAATAGATGCGACCAGAGGTCTGGCGTTTTTTGCTACACCACATAGCGGCAGAGACTCGACGTTGGTAAGCCTTGGCGGTATAACAACTAAGATCGCTAGGACGGCAGGGTTCCAGAAGGGAGATGAAATGCTTGAGACTCTCAAATCAGGAAGCATCTTTTCGGATATCTTACAGGAACACTTCAGGCACCAACTCGATAAATACGATATCATCTCGTTCTGGGGTGCTCGAGACATTGTAAGCTCATATTAAAGAACGGTGGATTCTATTACTAATCACATCCTACAGGTTGTGCCAGCGGACAGTGCACGGCTGGGATTACCTGGGGATCGCGAGCATATCGTGAAGCTGAACGCCGATCATAGAGGATTGTGCAAGTTTGGGGACAGCCAGATTGATCAAGACAACCTCGACTTGGTTCGAAGCAATGTCAAAGAGATTTATAAGGCAGCACTCATGCACCGTGAGTTAAATATCAATATCCCTGCTGTTAATCCGGAAGGAGAAACTACGACAGACAAGGATGAGCTGCAAAAACGGTTCAACAAGTTAAGAAGTCATGCTTGAACGTGCATTTGATGTTGTATGTAGTGAATAGTTGTGGTTCGGAAGATACATATAGCGTTTCAAGACACGGTTCCGTCCATGCGTGTGCGACGACTGGACTAACAATCTACAGAACCTCCAACTCCGCACATCCGTACCCGCACCCCACAGCGGCTCATCCCGTTTCCACGCAACGAGGATATCGTCGACTGCGCTATTTTCGCTGAGCTGGAAGTGCTCCTTCCCCCATCCCGCGACTACCAGAGCGCTGCCCTCTGGGGTTTGGGTGGACCTGGGTAAATATCCTACCATCCGCATCATTGCTACGGAAACTAATATAATTAAGAAAAACACAGATTGCCTTACAATTTGCCTACCGCAGCTGCCGTGACCCTACTTTCTCCGTCTTCTGGGTCCATGCCGATAATGAAACGACGTTTACACAAGATTATAAGTCGATCGCGGAGAAGCTTGGCCTTACAAGCACACCGGAAGGCGAAAAGCTACTAAAAGCGGTACGTGAAGGGATCGAGACGGATACACGCTGGGTACTTATTCTCGATAATGCGGACAATCTCGGCTTGTTTGGCGTCGGCCAGCAGACCAAAGATAAAGTATCGAGTCTGAGGGACTTTATCCCACGGGGTCCAACAGGCACGGTGCTCTGGACGAGTCGCGACGAGCATATTGCTGGGAGCCTAGTCGGCGCGCGACGGGCGATCAACGTCTCCAGTATGGCCTTCGACGAGGCGATGGCGTTGCTTGAGAGAGTTGGAAACAAGAAGGTCGGTAATGACGAGGCAGAAGATGCTGCTGCACTTCTCACCGAGCTCGACCGGCTACCGCTTGCTATCTCGCAAGCCGCAGCATATATACAGAGAACCCGAACGACTATCAGAGCATACCTATCGAAGCTACACAGAAGCAAGGAGCGATGGAAGATGCTAGAGGAAGCCGAGTTCGACCGACATCGACGAATTCAAGTCTCGAATAGTATATTAAAAACATGGAGCATTTCGATCGAACAAATTCGTCAAGACAACGAGATGGCGTATCGGATCCTACATATTCACGCCTTCGTAGACAACCAAAATATCCCATTTGAAATGATCAAATCCGCCGCGAGATACGATGACGAAATTGGGGCGGCGACCGATGATGCAACGAGTGATACAGTCAGCCTAGGCGCTACCATTTCCTCGACCGATAGCGAGGCTGATGACGACGACGTTTTCGCAGCAATCACCCGCCTTCGGGATTTATCGTTCTTAAGCAAACAGGCTTCTAAAGACAAAAGCCCGGCATACGAGATGCACAAGCTCGTGCAAGAGGCTACGCGTTATGGACTTAACAAACAAGGAGAGCCAGGGGAGGAAGGCGATTTCTCGAATATGGCACTGCAGATTGTCTCCAATCTATTCCAGGTTCGGCAGCGGGATCTACGGGGAGAATGCGAGAAGTATGTTGCGCACGCACTGCGAGTGAGTGAATGGGCAGAGTTATGTAAGGGAGAGAACAAAGCATCGGAACTCTTAACACGAGTTTCGAATTATTTACATGACCGTGGCCGATGGAGGGAGAAAGAAGCTGTAGACAGCAGAGCATACAGATTTCGAAAGAAGAGGTTAGACAAGCGCCACCCGAATACTATCCAGAGTATGGGTTTGCTTGCGGTGACATATCATACAATCGGGAGATACGAGGACCCTGTCAGGTGCAAATAAGCCACAGTGGCTTGGCCTGGACAGGGGTCGGAAATGTATAACTAGGCTGCTGTGACCCTCTTCTTTTAGAGAGGGCAGCGATTAACTTGTCGTTATTGAGTCCCCTATACTACGCTATTGGTACCTACCTGGTGACTGGCAGCTTGTTTCGCTTGAGCACTCTCGTCCTTCACTTTGCACTTGAAATCCCGTGACAGACGCAGAGAAGATCAAGATCCAAGTGCTAGAACTACGACAAGAGATACTAGGCGAGAAGCATCCTGACACGATCCAGAGTATGGGTGAACTTGCGGTGACATATCATACAATCGGGAGATACGAGGAGGCAGAGAAGATCAAGATCCGAGTGCTAGAGCTACGACAAGAGATACTAGGCGAGAAGCATCCTGACACGATCCATAGTATGGGTTCACTTGCGGCGATATACCATGCACTCGAGAGATACGAGGAGGCAGAGAACTTGATACCAGTGAATAAGGTCTGAGAATGGTCTATGTATTAGAGTAACGTAGTCCACGGTCCAATTGCACACTTCGGCAGATTTTCGTACGCTACCACTTTGACCTGCGGTTTTTCACCACATAACTATGGTTGGTTCTTGGAACGAAAGTGATATGATTCTAGCATTACATGCGCTTCAATCTGATCCAAAATTAAGTGTACGTCGCGCTGGTCAGATCTATAACGTACCTTTTAGAACCCTTGCGTATCGACGCGACGGTAAAACCGCTCGAGCGATTACGCGATCGCCAACGCAAAAGTTGGCTCCTTCCGAAGCCCAATCACAAAGCAATTATGTGAAAAATAGGATTGTACGACATCAAAATAGCTCACCAACGTCAATTTTTGCTGGAATAGATCAGATTGCGCCAGGTACAACGAAGGTTATGCATCGGCTTGCCCTTTTAGAAGGCGAGGTCGAATCACTTCGAAAGGCAAATGAGACCTTAAGTCGACGTCGCCGTGCGAAGAAAAAACAGCTACAGAGTGGAGGGTCACTTCGTATACAAGCTGGACAGGACCTACAGTCTCAACGAGAGGTTGATGGGCAGTTACATGACGAATTTCGTCAAATTGGTGGTCGTACGAGGCGGCGAATTGCGCGTGTACGGCGCTGTAGAATCTGCGGCGAGCCCGGACATAATGCGCGCACTTGTGGAAATGATGTAGAGACATCTGAAGATAACGATTCTGAGTAGTTTCAATTGATGATAGGCGTTGTGGTTGAATTAACTTATACATTGTCGTATAAGGTCTGCCAAAGTGTGCAATTGGACCGTGGACTACGTTACTTTACCGAGCTTACACAAACATCTCAGTTATGCCCGCTGGCACTAAGGTTATTTCGGCCAAATCATGGGGGCTCTCAGCTTGGACCAAGACCGCAAAGATATCAGCGGTTCTCCCAGATTAAAGTCTCAAGAAATATTTCCTCAAGGTAATTGATTGCCCCCATATCTATGTTGCAGAAGCTGATGCGAGTTAGTGTGCCACTGGGAAACTAGCCGAGGTACAAATGTGGGGAGAGCACTATTCTGCTGGCATTATAGCAGAGCATTTGCCCGACTTTGGCCCCCAACCAGTTGGTAAGGGGGAATATTATGATGAGACAGGGGCTCATGTCTACTTCTACCTGATGAACTACCATGGCATGGATCAGGAGAGCCCTCCCGATCCTGCCGAACTCGCGTTTGCGATCGCTGAACTCCACCGGAAAGTGAAATCCCCCAATGGAATGTTCGGATATCCACTGGTCACTGGTCGTGGTACCTTGGATCGCTCAGAGCACTGGAGCGCAACCTGGGCTGATCAATTTACTTACTTGCTCGAGGATCTTATAAAACTGGACAACCAAGTGAATCAACCCTAGCCAGAGTACGACGCAGCCTGCAAGCAACTCATAGACAAAGTCGTTCCTCGACTTCTTGGAGCGCTTGAGTCTGAGGGTCGGAGCATAACACCTACGCTCTGCCATGGGGACCTCTGGGAGGGCAACGTCGCTACTAATATGGAGACGGGCAAGATCATCATCTTCGATCCCAACGAGTGTATGTACGCACATAACGAGATTGAGTTTGGGACTTGGCGGTGCACCTGGGCGACTCACTTCCAGTCGCCTATGTACGTCATGGCCTATCGACGTGAGATTGAACTTTCCGAGCCGGTCGAGGAATGGGATGATCGCAATAGACTCTATTCAATCAAGGCGTCAATCTGCGACTCAGCGGGTCATATAGGGAGCAACTCAAGAAATCTGTGCGTGCTTCCCATTGTTTACAATATCTGTCTCTTTATTGTGGTTCACTGACTTACATGACCGGGATGAAGTGCATATAACGACATGTTATATCTCTGCGCGAAGTATGCCCCACTCGAATCTCTCGAGAAATACGATCCAGAGAAAGACATCAGTGTCACAGGAGTTCGGGAAGCTTACGATTTGATGGCTGGGGTAAAAATTCAAATTTAAGAACAAGCCAACGACTGATAGTCGAAAGACAATAATAGCTTGGTCGCGTACCTGCCAGCTAAGCAGTGTTGGTATTGTGTGCACTTTGTCTCCACGACATACCTTTGCTGTATTCTACAGGCAGCAGACCAAGAACTAAAGAACAGAGAAATCCAAGTGATGTGAACGTCCAAGCGACGCCAATGGCTTGGATCAAGTCCTCTATGTATGCGACTGCCAGGGCAGCGAAGGCGCACCGTACCACACTTGTGGAAGCGTTGGCCGCTGAGGGCTTTCGGTGATTGATATCCACAAGTAATGTGTTAAAAGCCTGAGATGATCGAGTCAGTTTGGTTCTACGTCGAAGTTATGAACGAAGCTCTCACAGTAAAGTTGAGCTGGAGAGCCAGACCCACGATGAACTGCAGCGTCAGTGGGGCGGCAAGATGCTGATCTCAGATTAGTCTTTTATGAAGCGCGTGGCTTTTCGTACATGGGTGTCCTGTGACACATACCTGCCTGTGTTGAAGAGCCCAGCCGTAGCTTACGACACAAAGAGCGATCACAGCCGTGGGTGCCCACATGACATTCAGTCGGGCTTTCTCAATGGGAAAACTATCCAGATCATCTCCTCGCACCTTGTCGGTTGACAGACCACGCTTGGTGCGGGCGATCCTGTATGTCCTGTCCAGCAGCCATCCAGAGAAGAATGTCGAGGACGTCCCACCTAGAGCAAATGGCAAGTAACTGAGCCCGGCTTGCCACTCAGATAAGCCATATATGTCAATGAGAAGTGTCGCCGAGGTAGCAATATTACACGCGTATATAGTATAAACGAGCCCCCAGGCCAGAACCAAGACAGTATTGTCCTTCCGTAAAAGAAGCTTCAGAGAACCCAGTGGATTGCGTACTCTTATGCCATGTCGCGGGCCCTCACTGTCTTCTTTGGACCAATGGCTCATTGAGGTTGAGAACGGAAGGCGCAGATGGGGCGCTGGCTTGATGGAGCCATTGCCCACAATGTTCCTCGAAGTCTCTGGGAGAAACAAGAGAATAGTACCGAGACATGGGCCTGAGACGATGACCAGGACCCAGAATATCCACGCCCAGCCCGCGGCATAGCTGAGGGCACCGCCAAGAATGGGTCCAATAGACGGGCCAATATTTACTCTGAAAAATTGTTAATTTAAATATCCCTATATGTTGTGGGGCTGCGATCTTATACGGGCGAGGCTATTATATACGGTGGTTATCTGTAGCGCGATCGCCTTCGGGGCGACTGCGTGGCATACTATAAGTGAGGAACCGGCAGGGCCAGCTAAGAGCCTGATGGGGATACAGAACGAGTGCCTCCGGGTAGTCTGTGGCGCCCACAAAGCGACGCCGGTTCGCCACCTGGAAGCAGAAGCAGCAATCCCGCCACTAGACCTCTATCTTAGTGCCCGGGCTGCTAAGTTTGAAGAACGGCTATGGCTTAGCGGGAAGAGAAATCTGCTTCGCAGCGCGAGCGCTAAAGCGTCACATATACTCCGGCAGGATAGGCCGGCGAAGAGGAAGCAGGCGTCGCAGCTACTCCGACCGGCAGGGTACACTATGGAGAAGGAGGCCCGGGGCTCCGAGTGGATGAGTGAGGAAAAGGAGGTCCCGGCTGCCCTCCTCGGCCACTGGAGGAAGAGATGGCTCACCGGAGCAGAGCATCACGATCGCCAGCGACGCGCCATCGCTGAGGAACCGGAGGGCCCTTCGATGCAGATACCGAAAGGGGGCAAGTATTTTGGCCTGAACCGACTGGAAGCGTCTACGCTGTGCCAGATGAGGACGGAAAAAATAGGACTAGCAGCTTTCTTATTCAAGACAGGGGCTTTTGGCGTGTACTCGCCGCTATGCCGCTGTGGCGACGCCCCTGAGACGGCAGAGCACGTAATCCTCTTTTGCGGGCTGTTGGAAGGACCGAGGGAACGATTACGGGCCGCCATCGCACCACGGCCACTATACTCTCGCAGAGACCTCGCAACGGCAACAGGAGATCCAGTAGTTAGTGGGACTATTGTAAGGTGGCTGCTAGGGACGGGTCGGACAGCTTCAAGGCCCAGATAGCATCGATCTTCTCAGGGGGACTTTGTTGGTAGGTTGAGAACCAACGTAGTATGGTAGTGAACGCAACGCAGTCGCCAATAGGGCGAACCGACGACGCAGCGTATGTATTTAGTCCAGCCATTAGGGCACGGTTTGACATACGGGAGTACTAGCAGAGGTACCGGGGGCTTCGAGCCTACGGCGTATTTAATAATAATAATAATAATAATAAAAATAAATATCCCTCATTCGATATCGAGAGACGAACGCAAAAGAGATAATGCTGATAAACGTGCCTCGCTCAGCAGGCGGCGCGATGTCACTAATGACGCCGTACTCAATGAGAATGATGACTGCGGCAATTAGCAAGACATCGAGGACGCATGATGCTTAGAAATGAAATCAATGCTTCATCATACTAGATTGTCCCAGGGCTTGCAATACTCTGAATCCAAGTAGCTGTCCGAAAGACTTCGCTAGGCGCAAGACTGATGTTGGCGATGAAGAACAAGCCTAGTGTAAAAATGTACGCTGGCCTTCTTCCCAGAGTATCAACAGCATCCCCAACCAGTGTTGGTGCCACTGTCGCGACGGCCATATACACAGTGACTGTCAGGTTGATGTGGTTGACCGAAACAGAGAAGGACTCAGCCAGTAGCTTCAACGCCGGCAGGAAAATGAAAGGACTCGTGTTAGCACACCATGAGGCGTACGATACCATAACGACAATGAGGCATTTTTCGGTTGTGGTGAAAACGGAGAACCTGGCCTCTTCGGCACATCGTGCAGCTTCGGGTGTCGATGAGGCCTTTTCGGCATCCTCACTGTCTCTAGGCATAATTGGTGAATTGTTCCGCGTTTTATTTCTGCAGCGCCGCCTCGATGCGGTGTATTTGGGAAGAGAACAGAGCAGACGAGCTGGCTAGATGCATGTCGCTCTGCACTCGATCCGCACAGCCTTCAAGCCCCTCTCTGTGCGGGGTTGACCACTGGTGTTTGCTCCTGAAGCAGTTTTGTGGACCATCTCTTATAAACAGAAGGGCTGTAGTTAACTGATAGTGGATGGTGACAAGGTGACAAAGTTTTTGTTTGCGCCGCTTAAAAGTAGATGAGAGAGGTGCAGCAACCTGGTTGAGATTGATGTATTTGGAGAAATTGACCAGCAGTGAACCTTCAGATCCCAATGCTGGCAACTAAACGACCCTTGATGTGAAAGTCTTGATGGGGATGTGTGCAGGTGTGCATTGCAGAGCTGAGCACAGCCTTCAAATACGGATGGGTGCCGGGTTTACCAATTTTTAGGACCAGCAGTGATGGGTGTATTGCGAGGATCTGTTAATGACGTCCATTTAGTGCAAAACCCTTTTATAAAAAGGAAGCAGCTGTTACTGGAAAGAAATGTTGATTGGCAACAATTGAGCTAGACTTCAACTATTGTCCAAGCTGGTATTATATCACAGCATAACGATCCACACCACGAGTGATGGTCAGCCATATGTTTATCTATTACTTAATTTTGAATATGATCTCGTATTTCACCCTGGAGTACATTTAGTACATCCAATACATCTATAACATTAAGCACCACAACTTAAGCACCACAACTTAAGCGGCTGTTTGATATGTGGCGCTGTCTTCTAAGAACCTTATACATACATATATGGCATATTTTCATAAGTAATCTGCCTTTTCAGGTTCCAATGCGCTAATAGAGATAACTTTATGCTTAAAGGGCTCAACAGCACTCTAATCTTATGTCACATGCAAGCCATCTTTACCCAAGAACAATTGGCGGTCTCGACGAATTCGAGAAATCACTTGACGCTGAGAAGGTCGAGCGAGAGCAGACTGAAAAGCGCAAACACCGAAAACATTGCCATCACCGAGACTTATCTATGCTGTGCGACGGCCACCGGCACAGGCACCACAAATCCACGCTCATGAGGGGACGAAGACGGGCATCGACACAAGCGTTCTCGATAATCAGGAGACGACAGGGGAGACCGTAGACAGCACAGGAGGCACAGACATGATAAGAATCTCGGGGAGAATCGTGAGCCAGAAAGACACAGTCATGTCAAGAAATCGGATTCCGAAGATCTCCCAGTTCCCGACAAAGAAGTTTCCGCTGTGGAGTCCAGTACGGAAGATACGAATCTGGTTCGCGACGATTGGACGACAGGCCCATCTGCTTTGGGAGTCGATTGCATACAGAAAGGGGCCAAGTGAGACAAAACGCCGCCTCCAAAGAAGAAGCCAGCCCGAGCCATACATTCTCGCGAGATCAATGCGGCGCAACGACAACAGCTCAACGAGGGAAAGACACTTGATACTCTGGATTTTCAGACGCAGCACGATATTAATTACATTTTTAGGGACACAGGTTCAAACTGGCACATGACCAAGCTGCTGAAAGGGGTATACACAGTAGCAGAGCAGACAGGACGTCCAGTAGAGGATGTGGCAATAGAACGCTTCCGCATTCTGCGCGACTTTGACGATGCAAGTGAGGAGAGGGTAGGAATGCACAGGCACAGAACTTACGGAGAAGGCTACGTGGGTAAGGAGAAGCCTAGTGGGGAACTATTCCAAAAACGCAAGGCGAAGATGGGTGTTCATGAAGAGAAGCGCCAGTGGGAAGAACCAAGAGCTGATCAGGGCACAGTGATACATAATCCTACGACTAGCCAAACAGTCGGGAAGGTGGAACAGACAGCGCTGAACAAAATGCACGCCCAGATGATGAAGGCGAAACTCCTTCGAGCACTCCGGCTATATATTCGACACCTACCTCAAGATAAGAGATACTTAGACTATGATCGAAGCGTTGAAGTACCTCCTAGGAGTACTAGCTAACCAGTACCAAATAAGTCCGGAGGTACTCGAGTGTGACAACGAAATTACCAAGAGTCTCGAACTACAGACCTTTCTCAGGGATAAAAAGCATATCCGTCTCGAGCCTTCGGCACCTACACCCAAGCACAAAATGGAGGCGCCGAAAGCTCAGGGGCGTAATAAAGGAGAAAGCTCCAGCGATAAGAGAAGGTGCAAATTTACCTTCTTTTCTATAGGTTCAAATCTACAAGGCTGCTGTGTACCTACACAAAAGAACCCCTAAGTATCCTTATCCTAGCAGACCCCGTACGAATCATTCTACACTTACTTAGCGTATAGGGACGGTATAGTTGTTAACGATCGAAAGCCACGCCAAACTCATCTTCGGGCCTATGAATGTAAGGCGTATGCTATGTCTACAGCAGAAGAAACAGTTCAAAAAGCTCAACCCGAAGGCATGGATAAGCTACCTGGTTTAGTATAACTCGACTAACATCTACAAGGTGTGGAATCCATTTACCAACAAGGTTATCGCCGTCATGGATGTTGTCTTTAACGAGGACGGCTTCTTCTCTAGAGATACTAAGGATCTGAAGGCCGATCTACTGCATACCACTGAAGATAATGTAGCCGCCCTCTTACGAGAAGTTCAAGTCCATGAACCAGACAACTATTCTACAAGCGCCTCGACGCAGTAGTAAGATGAAGAGCTCAGCGGAATAATACAGTAGCACTCAGGGGTAGAAGAGAGGACTCACGGAGGCGAACTATCAGGCGGGAAATCGGCACATAATGAGCCGGACTCTGCATATACTGGAGATCTTGATCACCCCTATTCGACTGCACAATTCGAGCCTACTTGATACGTGACCCCATGGGGGGTTGCCCTATAGCTAGAGATAAGATAGATAAGAGCTATAAAAGAGCTCTGGCAGGCCAGAATAGCTGACCTGGCCATCCTTTCCCAATACAACAATTCACACCCCATATGCACTCGCATCACTACTCCACCCCCTGTAGCAGCGCTGTTGGATGCTACTACTAGAGAGCTTACGGAAAGTGGGGAAAGTGCTGAGCATTATGCTCGCTGCTGGAGGGAGTTCGCTAAGGTTACCCGCACTCCTCTAGTTCCGGGCGGAGAAAACCTCTGGGTCATCCGTCGCCGCCAAAGTAATTAGTAGGCCGCGTTCAACGCTGGCAAAATATCTACTCCTATTGGTACGATCGATGGTAAGCGGACAAGCAAGCCGGAGTTCAACAAGCTAGTGAATAGACCACTCAGCTACCTTAATAGGAACGAGTTCAAGAAATTATCCATTCCCGGCTCTAGTATACCAAAAGGTACAAGCCATATCCATCGAAGAGACCTCTCGCTTCTACCAAAGAAGAATAAGGATCTCGAGGTCCATCCTCTAGGCCACGGCTTCTGGATGCGGAGAAGGCTCACCTACAGAGTCATGTAGAAATACAGTCCTCGGTTGAGACTGATAACAGATGCCCAAGAGCCACCAGATACTGAACTGCCTCTGGGTTTATGTATACAAGTTCGACAAGCTTGGATTGTTTCTGAAGTTCAAGGCCCGTCTCGTCGTACGAGGCGATCAACAGGCCAAGTCGGTGTACGAAAACACGGATACATCCACTCTGGTCGGCAGGCCTTTTAGAACTCTTGTAGCTATTGCTGCAAGGTTCGACCTTGAATTTATGCAATACGATGCAGTCGATACATTCGTTAACGCTAAGTTAGCCCACTATGTCTTCATGTGAATGTCCCAAGGCTACAGGAAGCGAGGGACGATTCTTCATTTCAAGAGAGCTCTGTATGTCCTACGAGAGTCCCCTCTACTTTGGCAGAAGGACTTTACGTCTACAATTACTAGGCTTGGCTTCTCAACTATAATGCACGAGCCCTGCTGCTACAGCAGACAAGGGTATTCATCTTCTTCTATGTCGATGATATCGTGTTGGCGTACAGGAAAGAGAACCAAGGCCTCGTGAACAGAGTAATAGAGAAACTGAAGTCTGTCTATACGCTGACTGGAGGAAATGACCTCCAGTGGTTCCCAGGCATTGAAGTCATCAGCGATCGCAAGCAGAAACGGATCTGGCTGTCCCAATCTGACTATGTCGATAAGGTGGCCAGCCTTCTTCAAAATAATGACGATCCATATCCAGATAAGCCGATGAAGAAGATGGAGCCTCTCCCCTTCGATGGCCGTGCTACTATGAGAAGTATCAACCAGTACCAGAAATTCATAGGCTCTGTCCTATACGCAGCGATCATCTCTCGAGTCGACGTGAAGTCGATGCAGTCATAGTCACCGGAAACGATTCCCACCTCGGTATCGGCAAATGACTCTACGAACAGTCGGCGAAGAACCCAAACGCCACTTGGGATTAGCTGTGCCCGACCTCCCTAACTTATTTCTGCTGACGGGTCCCAAATCCCCCTGCACCAAAACGCCTCCTCAGGACGAAGTGCAGGTCGAATTCGTTGCAGGTCTCATCACATATGGGGACTCAAGCTAGGAGCTTGCGTTGTTATAGAAGCAACACCAGAAGCTGAGGCGTAATGGATAGAGATAAGTAGAAGACTGGTTGAGGAAACTCTATTTTCCAAGGTAGGAGGGCGAGTGTTCGGAAAGAATGTTTCCGAGAAGAAGCAGAAAGCCCTATTTGTCTTTGGTAGACTGAAGAAATACCATGAAATGTAGGTTGAGGTCGTTTCCAAGGGCTATGGTGGGTTTGAGGTCAAGAATGTGGCAGATTCGGAGTTATGCGGGCGGGGGGGTAATGTTGTGCATACATGCTTGGCGATCGTGTCAGCACGACTTGTGTTCGATGGGTTGGGATGGCCTTAGCTTCTACAGAGGTGAAATAAGGGCCCGCCGACCCCAATAACGATGGACACCCGAGCTAGTTCAACATCCAGAGCGCATCAATGACAGCATGCCCAGGGTGTTGCAGCAATGTAGACCTGTTAGAGTTTGGAATTCTAGCAAGAGGCTCAACGTCCTCAGCAACCTCTGCCCCACTACAGTAATTACGCCTAAGCAGCGCCTTTTTACGGAGCCGAGCTTTGTGGCGGCAGGCACACTCCGTCATCTGTTTGTCCCTTACGTTTACACGTTCTGATGAAAATTATTCGTCCCGCGCCCATAAGCAGCCCGATCCACACGATACCGTCTCCCCGGGATCCCGTGGCTGACGGTCGTGGTTAGCAGGCCCTAACGAACCTGGAAACAAGGGAAAACTTATCTGCTCGGTAGCCGTGGCACCGACTTTAGGTTGGACCCTGTGGATCTTGATTCAGCAGTCACATCCAAGCTTCGCTCTCAGCTGAGGGTGACATTTCGTCAGCGGGACTCTTGGCGCAACGACGAGCTTACTTCTGCAAGCTAAGCAGGTCCTTATACGCGATGAGCCGAATCCAGAGACGAAAGCTAAGGCCAAGTTTGGATGACGAAGAGTCTGGGGTCGGATCTGTCCAGGTTAAAGAAGTTCCCTAGAATAGCATGGAATCATGTTTTGATTCGAACAATTGTGTAATTACTATTTAGGCATTGTGCAGATGTAAAAATTCCAAAGTCAGAACCTCGCAGCGTCACAAATAGGAAAAGAAGTCATCTCGGAGTAAAGATTGTATCAAAGTGGTATCCTAAAAGCACATCCATGAGGGACGTCTGATATACATATAGATGGACATAACAAATGGAAATTGGTATCTCTGAGAAATCAAAAAAGCGAGCGAACATACTTCAACAACCGGCCCAAAACTGGCAGCTTGGGACACTGCGTGCCATAGGTGTCCTCGGAGTTGTGCGAATCCATCGACTGACGTCGCTCCTTCACAAACTTAGGCCATGTGTTTGTTAAAACCAGATACTTGATGCTAGTTTCCGCATTGTCAAACACCGTCCCATCAAACCCTTCAGGGATATCGCCCCAGTACTGGACTCTTTTGGAAATAGCCCGAAGCTCAGTGGTGCTGACGTTTAATTCGTCTGTTGCTGGCCCGTGAATGGCGTTCTTTGAGGGTTGTGACGCCAAGCGTAGCGGGTCGGCCTTCATGGGCCACTTAAAGCCCTCAAACGGCGTGATCATGTCAGGATCAACAAGCGGCTTGTCTCCATAGAGGATCCTCGCGGCCCGCTCGAACATGGTTACGAGATTCTTCAACTCTGTAGACGAGATGTTGATGGGAAATTCGGCGTCGCGGGGGCTGATGAAGTCACTGTAGATGCGCAAGGCGCCGGTGAATTGCTCGCTGAGCTGATCGCTTGTGGGTTTGGGTACAAGTGAGCCCTTCCACTCGGCGACGGTGGTTAGGAAGGCGATGTTCTCCCCTGAAAAATCCTTGAAGGCCGAGAAATGGCGCAAAGTATTCGGGTTGTTCGTTAGGACGTGCTCGAGGGCACCCATGGTGAGGAGACTCTCGCTGCAGCAGCTGGTGGCGGAGTGTCTTGATCCCTTCTCCATGATGCTCATGGAGTTCCATGAAATCAATGACTTGGCCATCTTGCTGGATCGTGATCCGGCTGTTGAGCTATCGCCGTTGCCGTTATTTCTGTATTCCCAGGCTGCTATTGCTTCAAGTGTTTCTTGACGCAATGTTTGGTGTCTTAGGACTTGCCAGCAGGGAATGAAGATGGTGAATATTTCTAGCAGCATGATGGACAGACAGAGCCTGCAGATGGTTGTTAAATGCATAGAAAAGTCTGAGATGGTTTAGTAACGCTTACCACTGAGGCGGGATCCAGTATGCATTGACTGGAGCCATCTCTGGTACGTACAATGCGATCAGCCACATTGGTGTTGCATGAAGGCTACTGATGTTAGCACCATGTCAACGAAAGAGAATTAAAAGGTACTGACTTGGAAAGGCAGCATGCAATAGTTTGAAATCGCCAACCGATGGTGTCATGAATTTTGCGGGACTTCCATAGAATGACGGGGGCAATTATCCACGCCCACACGAATTGCCAGAAGACGGACGGCCACCACTCCCATCCCTTTCCCCTGGCGAGTTTAATTTCGAGTGGAGATCCATTGACCTCTGTACCCGGAACTCCAAACCATGGATGATATTTTCGTGAAATAAGCCACATAATAACGGTGAGAAGAAGCTGTGGATATTAGACGGAAATGACTACGTGTTGTAAAGAGCTCTTACCTGGAGGACCATTCCCGTGCCAACAAACACCAGCATCCTCTTAGTATGGCCCATGCAGCGCAGCCGGCTAAGGATAGTCTTCTTCGAGGACGCAGTCGCTTTTTCACGAGCATTCGTGACGGCAAACTTCTTCTGGGCGCTGGAAACGTCAAGAAATCGGCTGTTGGCAGCATGAAAAAGCGCAATACCGAAGGGCAGCCATAGGCCCATGACCCAGAACTCGGCGCCGTCGGGGACGAATGGACCGATGATATAACCAATCTGGACTGATATCCAGTATATATGCAGTAGAACGACTGCGGCGAATGATAACGGCAACCCTCGCATTCGCAAAAGTGGCATGCGGCGATTTTGGAAGAGGAAGCCCATACCAGACAGTATGAAAACAGTCCAGACGCTCGCCCATGTGATCCAGAAGATGCCGACCGCATCGAGTTGGGCTTGAGGTTGAGGCGGGGCCGTAGTTGCTACTGTTGCTGATTTGGCCATCTTGATAGATTTCCTCGGTGTGTTTCTTCATGGGATTGACCAATAAACACTCCAAATAGCCCGCTGACCGCTTTGAAGGAGAGACGAGAAGGAAGCTTGGGATTGTATTGTTGACAGGCAAGCACAAGGTCCCATCTGGACAAGTTGCTTAAGGGGGTTATATCAACTTTTGCAGCGAGGTGCAAGAGACGTATCTTGCAAGAAAGTCCGAGATTTTATGCTTTCTCTGTTAAATTTCCGTCGTTGGTGGTGAACATGACTAGCGAGCGCTAGGGATAGGGCGTCGCGCATCGTTGTGTCGATCAGTCGCCGCGTTTTGCACATTGATCCTGCTTCAGAATATGGCCAACGTGGGGCTCCATCAGCTTACAGACCTATGTAAAGTACCATTGGCCTCGAGTAATATATGCTCTCAAGATCACTTGTTTTTCTTGCATGCTGGAGGGAATACGTGATTCTTCTTGAGCTAGACTGCTTCGCGATCAGAAAAGTTCTGGATGACAAAAGCAACAAGATCAGAAGGAGAGCTATGAGGCAAGGGCAAGCTAATCGTTCGATGGGTTCGTCTTGCTTTCTTTTGCAGTCACCTTGCAGCGAAAGTTGCTTCTCTGACCTGTTGGCTGTTCAATCATGTGTCGTACCGGACAAGTCGTTGCCGGGTGGCTCATTTTCCGTCTTGGGTAACCAAGGCACTTGACATGCCTTAAGCAGCTGTTAGGTACGTGTTAACACTGCCAATACCGCCATGGCGTGTCCCTGCATAGGAAAAAGACAATTCAGGATGCTCAGTTAGCAAGTCTGAAGCCACATAATGCTAGTGGCTCGACTCGGCCCTTCTGCGATTATGGCTTAAGGCTAATAGCTATCTGTGCTGGTGGCCACAACAAATGTGCTCGAGTAGTTCGGTGACCTCAGATGAGGCCAAAATGGCTTCTTTGGCGGGAAAGCTAGACGATAGGTCAAGATTCGAATAAAAGGTTATCACTGGATTTATGAAGAAGGCCACAATATTCCAGCGGTCAGCGAAGCTGAACTTAATGACGACGATCTCATCGCCGAACAAGGAGTTCCTCGACTAGGAGATAGGCTTTTTGGCGTCAACCGTTTTGGGTTCTTGATCGAAAATTTCCCTACCCAGTAACCTGTAACCTTTCCACATATATACGGAATGGTCTGCAAGATCTCAGCCCCCTAGCCATGTGTTCGGTGCCCAGTTTTCTTGGTCGCTTGGCAGCTGTCGTCCAATGTCTCCCTTCTGCCAAGCAATATTGACATATCACGAAATTTGACGATGGCGCGCTCACAATTCTTTTGCATGGTCGCGGAGTATGCTTAGACCATGCGGCAACTCCCAAGCGAGCACTGGTTGTTGAATCGAATGAGTTGGATAAGTCCTGTATGATTCGATTCTCATTGTCAAGCCATTTGAGCATAGACATCAAGACCTGGATTCGTCTAGAGAAAACTACGTACGGAAGCGCGTTGAATCGCATTCAGACGGTATGAAATCACTTGCACTCGTGGCCAATCTGTGACGTGCAATCTTCAATGAAGGCAAAGTACAGTGCTTCTCATTGACATGTAGTCTTATTTTGTGGTCGATCTTGCTAGCAGCAGGGTGACTGCGTGGTTACTATCAATCAGAGTATCGACAGACAAGGTTACAGCGCTAAATAAAAGGCAAGGGAGCCGGCTTGCGCGCTGCCCTTTCAACATGGCGGCGTGGTAGACGAAAACAACTATTGCCGATATTCAAGGCACATCATTCTGGAGTGTATTGTCCAAAATATTTTATGATACAGCATCGGAATGCATGCTGTTGTACACTGGATATTTGATACGCGCTTGTAGCCTGCCTTGGAGAAAGCTAATAGTCTATTTAATACGTTCTATACTGGGCCGAATTTTCTGCATCCCTGCGTATCATTGTGCCACGCCAGATCTCTGCCGACAAATCTCCAACGCAGCAGGGCCATACTCTTTGGACTCCGATACTACGTCCTCACGCAAATCTCCGGTGTACACGTTGGGCATGGGCCAAAACACTAGAGTTACCCCTTAACCACCTCTTTCTGGCTACCAAAAAAACTGTAAGTGACAGCTTTGATTTCCAACTTAACTAAGCTTACAACAGGGCCCGGATCATCTTCTATTTTGGCGCTTATACACAGAGTACATACTGTGATCGTTTTCATGCAAACAAGATAAAATTTCCACGCCTGCAGAACGGCAGAATTGATAGTGTTCAAGTCTCAATTGATTCTAGTCGTACTGCGAAGGAGCCATTTATGCCTTCACATAATTTCTCAGGGACCTATAACGTGAATGTACACCGAGCTGGCCATGACACCGAGCTGGCCACTTTCATGCGCCAACGCGACCGGCCAACTTCATCTTTGATTTTCCCAACAACCAATTATGGCAAAGTCATACAACGAAGCAGACTTAATGTTAGCCCTTCAAGCTCTCAAAAATGACCAAAAACTTAGTCTCCGACAAGCGGCAAAAACGTACCAAGTCCCCCGAAGCACCCTCCAAACGCGTAAAAACGGCGGCTCGCCCCCGTACGGGCCGAGTGCGCTGAGCTTCGAGAGGCAAATAAGATGCTAAGCCGGCGCTGGAGGACTAAAAAATGCAATTACGGGAAGGAGAATCACTTATTTTCCAAGAAGGACAGGACCTACGGGACTCTAGGGAGTTGGCGACGCAGATACAGCAAGAAGAGCGCCGAAATGGTGGTCGCGCAAAGCGTGTTGAAACGCGCCCGAGGCGCTGTGGTATTTGCAACGGGACTGGGCATAATGCGCGAACTTGTAAGATAGCATTGCCATCTTCTGGACAGGAAGATTCAGAGTAGTTTCAATTGATTTACGGCGTTGTGGTTTTACTATCATAAAATTTCTATGCGAGGTTATGTAAGGGTGGCCAGCTCGGTGTCATGGCCAGCTCGGTGTACATTCACGTTAACTTGACTTTAAGGTTTACTGTAGTAAGATCAGCAATAAAGAAGAGCCGGATCCTGACGCAAGGCAGTAGATCAATTCAAGTGGCTCTTATTGCCACCTATGTACTAGCTAAATACATGGGGAGATGCCAGATCGATATCGACGGGCCATTCTGAGATTAGATTAGTGCTTGGCACTATTTCTCGACATTTGGAAAGCCATTTCTAGCCGAATTCATATCGGGATTGGTGCTTGCCACTAAAATAGGAAAAGGTCCAGGCGCTGAATCTGGTTTAGTGACTGGCTGGGAGGAAGCCGATTTCGTTACCAACTTACTGCATATCCCTGTAGCAGACGAAGATCAGATCATCACCTGTACACCTTCTACAGTAGGCTCTAGCGTATCTCTCTATTGCCTTCATGTGAGGCAATAAATCCGTAACCTCTAAAGCATATCCTTTCCATACTAAAAAGAAAGGCGGGATAATCTAGCTGTGTACCCTATGTAATCTATATTCGCTTGCATGTATGTATGTATGTATTGGTTTATGCTGTGAGGGAGCGTTGGCCCCCACACATCCCAATGGGGATATACGGCGTGCACAACTATCTATGTAAATATGAACAAAGACAAAGGAAATAAGAAAGCGATATATGTGGTGTGTTTCAAGTCCTAGAGCGTAGCATGAGAGTCAACCCATCCCCGTCAGCCCTTACCCGTCAGACTCGTCTCCGGCAGCTTGAAAATAGTTAGAGGCTTCCCTTTCGGAGTCGCTTCGTGTAAATAAATGCCCGTGTATCTAGTTTAGTAGTTGGGGCAGATTTTGCTGAAGAAGCCTGTAGCCTCTACAACCTCACTAAAGACTTCGGAATCGGTAAGCAGCTCTCGCCAGTAGGCCAGACCTTGGCTCTTTGACGTATCGTGTTCGGGCCAGCGGTGGATAAGAGCCTATGTTCGCTTGCAGCATCCAAAAGTCGGCTAAAACTGCAAGCTGACTGGGCAATTCCAAATTAAATAGAGAAAGAGACTCACTTACGAAGCCTGTTTCGTCCTCTTCGCAGCATCTAATTCTGGTTCCTGGTCGCCACTCTTCTTTGTTCTTTTTTTTAAAAAATTTTTGAATCTCCTTCTCGTGTAACACTTATGGATGGGACATGGGAAGAATTACGAGATTGGAAGAGTATGCTGCCTGTTGTCTGCGTCACTCTCAAGGTTCCGCGAAAGAAATTCTCAGTATTTACCGACATGAATCGGAGCAAACTGGGCACACCCAATGTCCACTGTCTCCTCCAATATTCTTGTTCTCCGGAATGAATACCTGGCAGAATCTCTTCCCTGCCTATCAGCTCGCATTTGGAGCCCTATCCCCCAGCGGTAAGCCCAACGATGATGCCTTTGAGATTTCTGTGTCAGAAGATGATCTCAGCTGGCAAGGAACTTCAGCGCTTATTGTAGCATTATATGTGCCCGCATTCTTCCTGCTCTTGGAGCCTCGGAGAGGTACAGTAACATTCGGGATCCTTAGTTCACCTGCGACTACCATGGCCTTTGTTTCGAAGCTGGGGATGACTGTGAATGTGTACGAGACCACTCTCAACAACTCCACCAACGTCTACATCACCCGCCACGTCCCCAATCAAACGGGGTTTCCAGCTGCTCCCGGCTTTGCGCAAACAGAGCGGATAATACCTGAGATTATCAACCCAGGTGCTGATTCTTCATTGATAGCCGGAGTCGACTAGACGTCACATCCGACGACTATAAATCAGAAAATACCACAAATACATCAGGTATGCGGAGCATTGTCTCTATAGTCCTATGCAGCCGTGATAATTGGTCAAACTAGCGGTTAATCTGTTCGATTTGCAGTAGTTTAGCTACAAGCTAATTCTTCTTAGTGTATGTTCTACATCGCCTACGTTGCCGCCGAGAACACGGAGCTCGGCTTCCGGTCCATGATAGACCCGTACCGCCCGGACTACTAAGTTGGGCCTGAGTGGATTTTGCAGGGCTCTCATAGGCCGTAGAGGTGTTTCTTCGTTAGTCTTTTTTTCAATGGTATCACATGGAGCGGGGGTGGACTTCATCAAGTTGGACACTGGGCGAACACGAGGCAGGCATGGACAGAAAAAACAAGTCCTAGTAGGTAACACATGGACAGATACTGGGTAGTGAACATGACGTAGAATTAGATTGATGATTTCGCTTATCTGCGGGTAACTCCTCTGCCTCTCATTTTGCTTACAGCGATCACCGGATACTTGTTGCAGTTATTGTCATGAAAGGCGCGATCGTCTTTGAAGCCAAGCAAAGTTCTGTTGTTACGTGGAGCGATACCCTAAGGCGCGACAGGCTACTTGACTATTAGTAGATTGGACCATTACCCCAGTGACCATCCACTACGACCGAGCCTATTTATATGTTTCTGTGTTAGCGAATCTGTATCTAGGGTCTTCAAGATGAAAGTCGCCTGCAAGGTGCAAACATACCGAACTTGGGGTGCACAAGCCATCCTGGGGCAGTTAAGTCCCGGGAATTGGGTGTTACCCAGTCCATTAACCGATCCCAATTGACGCATTCATGTGGAGATGTGAGATTGCCTATTGGGCGTAGTCGGTAGTCGGCCCATATCATAGTAAGAACAGTGGTGTCACCCTGGCACATGACAGCCTCCTTCAGCATGTGGAGGCAGTGCGCTGCAGGATACGAGTGTCAGTTGATCATGGACCCCGTAGACTTCGCTCTGAATAGCTTCAGGGATTCATTTGGCTGCGTTGGGCGCAGACGGGAGCCCAACGTAAAGGCAGTAGTCGTGGGGTTGGAAACGTACTTGTGTGGTCCTTCCATGACGCTGCCGCCTCGGCCGTCAAATTGTCTAGCCCGTAGTATTCTGGGTTCAGAGCGTGGGATCACCGACGGGCGTGCCGGTGCCGTGGGCTTCGACGTAAGTGACGTCCTCGGCAGCGATTCCAGCCGTACTCAGGAGCTTGCGATACAGTACCGTCTGCGATGGGCTGTAAGGAACAGTGATTGGCACTTTGTTGCTGCTTTGTCTGACCGAAGTGGCGAGAATTGTACCTAGAACGGTATCGCCATCGGCGACGGCTTGCGAGAGTCGTTTCAAGACAACGAGACCCACGCCTTCTCCACGGCAGTACCCATCTGCACTAGCATCAAACGATTTGCTGGCACCAGTGGGACTGAGGAAGGAGGCAGCGGCCAGATTTTGGTAGAAGAATGGACTCGTGAAGACCGAAACACCACCGGCAATGGCGCTCTTGCAGTCGCCATGCAGGATCGCCTCACAGGCAGCATCGATAGCAACTGCCGAAGATGAACAGGCCGTGTCTAAGGCGACCGAGGGTCCAGATAGTCCAAAAAAGTGGCTGACTCTGCCCGGGACGAAGGCTCTCAAGGTCCCTAATGCCGAGAAAGCATTTGACGAATGACTGGCCACGTTATCGTTGTAGTCGGACGCGCACACTCCGATGAAGCATCCAACGTCGAGGTCTGGCTCACGAGGGCCAAAGAAGCCAGAAGACTCCAAAGCTTGATAGGAAACCTCGAACAAAAGCCGTTGTTGAGGGTCCATCGACGCCGCCTCACGACCGGATTTCTTGAAGAACCGGTTGTCAAAGCTTTCGAGGTCGTCGAGATAGTTGCCATGATACACAGTCTTTTCCGTATTGCGCGGGTGCTTGTGGATCGGAAATCGCCCGCTTGGGGGCTCGCTCAGCACTGATTCTCCGGCGTCTCAGAGGCGCCAGTATTCTTCAACCGAGTCAGCCCCGGGGAATTTGCATCCCACGCCGACAACGGCGATGGCGTTGGGTGCCATGTCCTCCAAGAGAACATCTGCCTCGAATGCAGACATTGTGGTCAGAGTCAAGATTCCTCCTTGTTAAAAGGGGGTTTCGTCCAAAAAAGCACAAGTTAAGAATGTTGAGTGAAACAGAAAAGGAATTCAGGTCAGCAATGGCGCACACGATGTCCATAGTATTTGAATGTCAAGCAAATTCCTATCAAAAAGGACCCTATCTGGGTTTCTCACTCTCATTTGAGACCGACTATCAATGTCGATGTTCACAGCGGGTCGTCTATACATCGGTACTTCGGTACGACAAGGTTATGTTCGATAAGATATAGACTGGCTAGACCAGTTGCGGTCTAGTACTGAGTCGTCATCGACTCTATGCCCGGATGACCCGGCTGTTAAATGGTACTCGGGTCCCCGAAACTGTTTGCTGGAGGATCTAGTCTCGGGCTGTGCCGTCGCTCTGTCCCGCCTAGACGCTTACGCGAAGTTTGTCGTCTTCGACAGGGTTCGCCACGTGACTCGGCTTACATATCTCTCCAAGCTGAGGGGGTGTGTCAGACCTTATAACTGTCAGATAGGGCACCTGGTTCCTAGGTTCAGAAATGATATGGCACTGGAGAAGACTATTGTCACTTAAAGTTCAGAAGGCGAAAGGAACCTCTTTTCTCAAAAGTAACACCAAAGTTACTGTCCACTTAGGGGTCAGATACCTGAATAATGTACCTCCGATATGTTCTAAAGAATCTATAAAAGACAGAGCAACGGGAGTTCGAGAGGACAGAGAACGATACACCTCATTCATATACAATCTTACGCACTTCTGACTACTCGATTGGACACACGTGATATTCGACAATAACTACCAAAAATACCTCATTCTACAGCGAGTGGGTCCCTCGTCTTTTGACGGTCAATTTGGTCCAACAACAGTCAGGGGTTAGGAATTTCAGGTAAGGGTTAGAAATAAGTGGGTCTGCTTATTTCAGAGGTTGGAATTTTCTGCCCCGTTGTCAGGGTACGGCTAGGCCGAAGGCAATAGTACAGAGTGATGGGGAGTAACGGGCGTCCCTCCTACGTAGCACCGGGTGGTCACTGGCGGTCTCAGGTAGGGGTGCCCACGGTGATGCATTGATCTCTGCTCCTTCCCTATCCTACTTCGAGATGGTCCTTATATAGATAGCTAGGCCGCCGCTTGGACCCGGCATAACAGCAGGGTCGGCGATGCCAAGGATCTTGACCTCGTCATCCCAAAGCTTCACATAGATTGTAATCATGACTCGGGAGTCTTTTGTCCGAAACACCCCTCCGGCGGCCCGCCGGTGTCCTGCGTTCAGTGTCCTGACACCCACTGGTGCCTATGGCATTCTGTTCTCTGACACCCGTACGTGCACCGCATATACAACCACATCTATTAGTACGGCTTAGACTCGTATAAAAATGATACGAAAAGGTAGGGGCACCCACTGGTTAGGTGAATCCCATTCAATTAGATACTATAACGTTGCGCACTGCTGCATTATAGCATCCTCCCCCCTAGGTGCACGCAGCAGTATATCTCTAAGAAGAATTATAACATATAATTTAGAAAACGCTAAATTAAGCTTAGTTAGCCATAGAAGCTATATAATAGTTTCGAAATTAATTTAGCGTAAGCGGTAAGCCCGTACTGACAACATCAATACGCTGCAATCACGGTGACGCGATAACTCAGTGCCTTCAGACTGAAACAATCGCTCTGTCAGACCCCTGTATTCTGGCAATCGTGCAGAGCCGAGTCCATTCCACATAGATCTGGGGAGAGCTGGTCAAAGTGAGTCCAGCAGGGTCCGGATCAGTGAACCAAGAGCGTGCCTGTCCGCATCTAATCTTGGTCAGCTTTGCGCAGGCCCGTCCATTCTAGATAATGCGGCTCCTCATGAGCTCTTGCCGATAGACCCAATCAGGACAAAAGAAAAGAAAAGTTAATTACAGTATGACTGCAGGATGAACACGCTAATGTGTGCACCACACGTAAGCCGCTGTTCGGCATGCAATATTATGTACAATCAGATCCTTCGCGAGTCCTGCATACAGCTAGAGCTCTTCTGGGTGCATGCGAGTTGGCCGCTTGCAAACCTGCAATTGGAATATAGACATGTCATCTCAGCGTAATCTAAGCGAGGTACTCTTAAGGCTTTATCGTGGCGTATATTCATCAAGAACGTCTGCGGTGAACAAGTCAAGCACGAAATACTTGTTCGACTATTCAGTGAACGAAGTAGGCAATGTCTACTCCGCGAGAACGGCGATGGTGGACTGTTCAGGAAGATGAGATTTTGAAGGATAGGGGGCAGATTCAATGTAATTTCCCTTCCATTCATGGAGTCGGAGTGCGTCTTCCGATTTGCAGTTTGATTCTAACGACTATGTCACGTGAAACAGTGCGCGAGCACGGGAGTGTCCAAAACTGGAATGATATTGCCCTACTACTACCCGGGCGAACGAACAAGGACTGCCGCAAGCGATGGTCCAAGGTCCAGATGGACATCAGAAAGGGAGCGTGGACACCAGAGGAAGATGCGCGGCTGCAGCAAGCAGTGCAGCAACTGGGCTTCAAGTAGGTTGCTTCTCTTCTCCCGTCGTATGGCTTTCTTCAAAGTGCTGATTCTTACCTTTTACCTTTTGCAGATGGTGTGAAGTAGCTACCTAGTTCAGAGTCGTAATGCAGACCGTAAGCTTTTCATGTAGGATCTACCAGTCCGCTTCAACTGACATTTGACCGGCGGCAGAATGCGCAAAACGATGGCAACACGTATTGGGACCCGACTTCAAGCACTCTCCGTGGACCCCTGAAGAAGACAGAAGATTGCGGGAAGCCATAGGAAGGTACGGGAAAAACTGGAAGCAGATCGGCCTTACAGATCTGCCGGACCGTTCCACTCACGATATTCGCAACCGGTGAGTCGAGAAATAATCTCCTCTACCATTGCCACTTGACGATCTGGCTAATTCTAGTTATAGAAGCCTTGTCCTTGGTCGCCGGAGCCGGAATAGTCTCTCTAAACGATCTATTACAACCCAGCATCCGACACGGTCTTTTAATGAAAGCAGCTCAATGACTTACGGAATGACTTACGGAATTGACCAGAACAAAGGTGACGAAGATGCATGCGATGAAGGTCCTGAGTGTGATTACACTGACTCAGCCGGCCTGCATCAAGCTCAGGAGCCGTCCAGGATAGCAGCCACACAGCAGGAATCAACTCTCGACCCAGAGCTCAGATTTGACTAGGCATGGCTCGAGAAACAAGGTCCCACGTGGATGACACGGCCCGTTGTATCGCATAAAAGCATGCATTCAAACAATCTCGTTGAATCAAAATGTTTGAAACCCGTTCTTGTTGTAGTGTATTGGAATCCGCGTTATCAGACAGAAGTATTTTGCGTACCGTACTCGAGTCAAATACCGTCCTCCACCCTTGATTTTGATCTCGTGTCTAGGACGTTGATCACCAACCGACCAATAGCGCGCTATTATTATTAAATACGCCGTAGGCTCGAAGCCCCCGGTACCTCTACTAGTACTCCCGTATGTCAAACCGTGCCCTAATGGCTGGACTAAATACATACGCTGCGTCGTCGGTTCGCCCTATTGGCGACTGCGTTGCGTTCACTACCATACTACGTTGGTTCTCAACCTACCAACAAAGTTCCCCCTGAGAAGATCGATGCTATCTGGGCCTTGAAGCTGTCCGACCCGTCCCTAGCAGCCATCTTACAATAGTCCCACTAACTACTGGTTCTCCTGTTGCCGTTGCGAGGTCTCTGCGAGAGTATAGTGGCCGTGGTGCGATGGCGGCCCGTAATCGTTCCCTCGGTCCTTCCAACAGCCCGCAAAAGAGGATTACGTGCTCTGCCGTCTCAGGGGCATCGCCACAGCGGCATAGCGGCGAGTACACGCCAAAAGCCCCTGTCTTGAATAAGAAGGCTGCTAGTCCTATTTTTTCCGTCCTGATCTGGCACAGCGTAGACGCCTCCAGTCGGTTCAGGCCGAAATACTTGCCCCCTTTCGGTCAAGAAAATATGGACACAATATCCACGTGTACAGGTATCGAAAAAATTAAGAGGGTTATTAGTGGTAACCAGTGGCTATTCAGGTCGCACAGATAGACCCTGGTTCGTAGTCATCAAGATTGAACCAATCAAGTATCTACCTATAATGCTGAAGGCATGGCGCCAGACTAGTATTCGGTGAATCTCGTCATCTCATCTCATCCGCACCTAGCAGGAAGTAGTCAACCCCGTCACTGTACAGTACGTCCCATCCGGTCCAGATCCGATCTTCGGCGGCTCGTCCCCATTATTGTTCCCCGTGTAGCGATCACAGTTCTTGCCGTCATCCTGGCAACAGTTCGTGATGACGCAGGTGTCGCCGTAGTTGGTGTTGATGCCGCAGAGGACACCGCCGTCGACGCCGATGCTGTTGGAGATCAAGATGTGGCGAGCTCCCCCATTATTAGAGCAGTTGCCGCAGCTACGTACCATCTTTCCGTAGTCGTTGGCGTAGAAGTTCTTGATGTCGACGGTGCCGAAGCCGTTGAATTGAATGATCTTGTCCGCTGCGTGGAAGGCGCCCCCGCCGTTGACGTAGGAGGTGCCGGTGGATTGTTTGAGGGTGCTAAGCGCGTGTGGGTCAGTGTTGTTGAGCATACTTTGGGCAGGGTTCCCGGTGGGGACTTACAGTGCGTCCTCGCAGACGTCGGACCACCAGACATTGTTCAGAGTGCTGTCAAAGGTGTCAATAAAGTTCGCTATCTACAACTGGGATGATAGTATCAACATACCATGTACCCTGGCAGTGAACTCCCTCGGCTTGCCCAGGACCAATGATGACGTTGGAGAGAGTAGCGCCGCTGGCGAGGACGAACATGGCGTCCGCCTCACCCGTTTCAGTCTGTTCCTCGCAGACAACAGCTACGTACTTGTAAGATTCACTGGAACGTACATGACCAAGGATGCGGTTTACTCACGGTAGCGATCGTACATCTTCATTCCACCATCGAAAGAAGCACTCACAGTGATGGCTTTCGATGTGGACACAGCTCCCGAAGACTTGGGCAGCGCCGTAGTTATACCAGTGGGTGTGCTGCCTGAGCCAACACTCGTAGTGGTTGTTGTCTTCAGCGTGGTAGTAGTAGTTGCGGCGGCCGTGCCGGTGTAGTAGCAAGAACACTCCTTCGAGATCTGGCTCGGCTTGTTGGAGCAGTTAGAGGCCCATGATGGGAGACCAGTGGTGGCCGTCACGGCGCTCTTAGTGAAGGTACCGCAGAAGGTGGCAACCGCCGCGTTGGCACTGATGTAGCTTGCGCATTTGTCTGTGTCAGGATTGGCACAGCCCAGAACGACTGGGATAAGGCTGAGGAGAACGTAGCCGTGCATCTTGACTGGGCTCAAGGTGATCTTTCTGCAAATCGATGTCTAGAGTGAGAGAGTTGCCCTATTCAACTACATAGGCTCCTAGAGAGCCATCGACATGAGCTACTTATACTCCATACTCCCGGCCTATTTCAAAGATTGACATAATGTGGACATGTTTATGGAACATACACAAGGGCGAAATCAAGCTGTTCGATATTATTTGCATTGATGCCATTTAGGGATTGTATTTCTCCGTCCGACTTCCACCAGTCACTGGTGCTCAACCGCATCAGGATTGGAACAGGAACGTAGCTTGGATGACAGGCGCTGGATGGCGTAGGCACAAGTGAAGTCAAAATTAGGCCAGGCTAGAACATTTTATGAAACACGGCTCTTGTTGGTTGAGAATGAATCACCAGGTGTGATAAGGGGCGTCCGCCTCAGCGCTGCCGAACCAGGCAATGGCCTCGAGATAAGCTCAGATAGGATGCAAGTCTTACGCCGAAAATGGTTCCATCCAGTTAACCGGGCTACGTCCCTGTGCCCAATTCGTGGAAAATGTCTTCAGATTCTGTCCATAGCCCAAATATGTCTTCCTCTCACTCCATCGTGTGCATCCATCTTGCGGCCTGCCATGGCGGCAAATCCCCGCGTTGTCGAGGCTTGGCAAGCCCCAGGGTACAGCTGAAAGCTTGTCGGGTGACGCATGTGCTATCGGGTTTCCCGTACTGCTATATTCCGCCAGCTGTGTGGGAATCTGCAGCTAATGTAGATAAGAGAAAATAGGACATTCCAGTTCCAGGCCTGGAGAATGCTGCGGGTTGCAACAGATTGGGAACAATGGGACTTAACCCACCAATGATCGAAAAAAACAAACCCATAGCTTGGCATCATCCCCGGAATATGAACGACCGCATACAAGGATTAAAGGCTTGGCAGTTCTTGTCAGGCACACACTTCTAGCAAGGAAACGCCTATCAAGTCAGTGGGATTGAGGATTGTCCTCAGATTATTCTGCTGTCTCCATACTTGGTAGAACAAGCCAAACGAGAACTATTTCGCGGGAGTTCCAACAACATTCCAAATATTTAAGCTAAACGAATAACCGACGTATACTCTAGGTGATCGCACGACAATATGTCGGACCGCGCTAGCCTTCGATTCCAGCAATTGTCTTTTCCGTTTACCGCTACTACAGCCAGTTGACTGATAATGGATGGACTCTGAGAACCAAACCCTTGGCAATGGCCAACAGTCAGAACTTCGGGAGCCAAATCTCGTGTGTATAGCACTTGACTAAGTATGCTGCCTAAAGTTATACTTTTCTGTACTTAAGACCCTTATGGCGATCTTCACTCCTTTGGATTCAAAAGGGGGGGGAGGGGGAATGTCAAAGACACATTCAATTCTACGCCTTATTCCAGCTTGCCAGAAGTCCGATACAGTATTCAAAGATTATTAATATTATCATATGCATGTCCGCAGGTTACAATCGAGTAGCAAATATATTCGGGTTCGACATGCTTGCTGTGATTATCACGCCAGTTTCCTCTATGAGCCGGGGATTCCTCAAACAAGCTTTTTACGCGAACCATGGCGCTGCAAGAACCCATGTCTCATTTTCTCATTTTCTTGTCAAGTAAAATTACATCTTTATTTTCATTGACCAATACCTGACGACTTCTAGTGGTTGCTGTCTGTCTCAATATACGAAAGACTTAGAGTCAAGGATACACACGACTCACGAAAGCAACTTCGAGTTGACACAGACATGACTTCTGGTATTTCAAGTTGCCATTATGCGAATACATTCGACTTCGTGACGTGCCAGAAACCCGACCGGCCTTCAAATCCAAATTTGCGTGATATTGGAAAACTCTAACCAGGAACTCGTCGAGATTATTAGCAAGCTTCAAGCAATTCACTGAAGACGGAGACATGTTTTTGCACTGCGCAGTGACTTGATTGAGTAACCAAAACCATACCAACACGAAAACCCTAAAATGCTATATCCTGTCCAGTAAATGAGTGTATAGGCACAAGGCCTTAAATCCTATCCGGTCCGATGCGACCAAGCCATACCAAATATAGCGCCCTTGTAATGCTACCATCTATCCAATCATGCAATATTTCCACCTTTCCACCGCCTCGAGTGATTCTCCTGTTGACCGAAAACACTCATACTACGAAAGAGAAAACCCCATTTCATCTTTGCAAAGGCATAGAAAATTGACCGGTTGATGAGGTTGCCGGTATGAAGCGAGCCGCTTAGCAGCCAACATCGAAAGCGACGAAGCTCTGGCCGTTGGTGGGTGGAGGAAGCTGGGCGGCAGCGACGTTGAACAGGCGGCATTCCTTGGCCTCGCCGGCGTTGAAGGTGCCGAACTCGATGGATTTGCAGCCGTTGGTGCTCTGGCCCAGAGCTAGGCAGGCGTCGGACGAAGTAATTGCGGCGTTGGACTTAAGGGGAGTAGGGGCAGAACCAGAGCCCGTGGGCTTGGCACCGCAGATGTCACGCTTCTGTTGTTGTTGTTGTTGCTGCTGCTCCTGGCCAGCGGCAGTGCCAGTCTCTCCAGTGGTGGCTCCAGTGTCAGATCCAATGTTGGCGAGCTCGCCATGGGGAGCAGCGGCGGTAGGCTCAGTGTTAGGAACACTACCGCAGCCGACATCGTAGACGACCAAGTTAGTGGCCTGCGCGGGGACCTGGGCAGCGGCTACGGAGAAGAGTTCGCAGGTGGGGGCATCGGCGTTGGTGGGCAGGCCAAAGACGAAGGATTTGCAGTTGGCATCGGCCTCGCAGAGAGCCTGGCAGGCGTCGGCCGTGGAGGCAGTCGGCGAAGAGAGGGGTGTCTGGCTGCCGCTGGCGCTGGGGGTGGCGCCGCAGGTGTCGGCGCGAGCCATGAGCGTGGTGGGCATGCCGGAGGCGTGCGAGGCCATCAGGGCGGCGACGAGGGCGATAGTGGAGGTGGTGAACTGCATTTTGATGGTTGTTGTTTGTTTGGTTGGCAAGTGAAGAAGTTGGATAGATGAAGCGATTGATTCTTTAGTGAAAGTCTGGAAGATGTTGAAAGATTGTAGTGGTGGTAGTGGGTTAACTGTGAGTGAGGATGGTGAGGAAAGAATATGTCTTTGGGGTGAGATTCATTCCTTTCTTATAACTGAAATGTCCAACAGTAAAACTTCCTGTTGTCTGCTCCTGGGCCCTGACCCGCCGTATCGTGACCGAGTAAACGTTTCTCGTGGAGTCACAACCCTGGTTTCCAACTTCATCGACACCGGCTATGGGAGACACGCGTGTGCTTGCGAAAGCCATGCAAAGCGCAACCTGCTGCGGTTGCCGGCCGAAAGCGTCGGCTCATTGGTTCGTGGTTCGTCTTTACAATGTCTCAGGCGGCAGTGCAGTACATACCAGTGGGTTATAGCGGAGCGCTGCGGTTAACTGCCGGCGCTATCACGAGAACCGTTCCAGAACTAATGGAGAAAAACGTGTACAGGCGTGGCTTGGGTGTTCGTCCCGCAGTGTTTCAGTCTGATTGAGCCCCTAAATATTTGTTTCCAAGTCGTTGTTCGAGCGGGTGGTCCGAGGACGTGTTGCCAAGCATGAACAGTAGTATACTGGGGCTGTGGGCTTCCCGATGCGGAATCAACAATCATGCATTAACGAGCCTCACCAACTCTGTGGGGCCGGGTTTACAGCCCTGAGCGCTGCGTCCTCCCAATGCCAGTATGATCTTGGCTTTTGTTAGCAAAAGCTTTTCTCATCAATTACGCAGGCATATCCATATGTCCCCGCTCACCAGGGATAGGAGGATGAAAATAGCTCGAATAACCTCACCATGGAGTCTGGAGATGTCAAATCTGCCTTGCCTTGCCTTACCTTGCAAAAACAAGCGAGCCAGTCAATCAATCTTCAATCATGTCTCGTACAGACTGCAGCAATAACACAAGGCCATTCGAGCAGTTGTCATCCGATTCAATCTATAGTTGCTAGACCCTCAATAGATCCATTGCTTAGTCTCAACCGCCGAAGGTTTGACACATCAAACCAATAAATGCACGTTTCATCCGATCTATTGAGTAGGAGAAACATTTCAGTCGATCTACTGTGTAGAAAGCATCCAAAATATTTCATCCGAACATGAACAGAGTTTGGTGGCACGACACTGCGAAAAACGGGTAACGGGTTAAGCGAGCATGGACCCGGATGCCTACAATCCGTAGGGCTGTGCACTGCCGCTCGTTTAGTTGTTGTGGGGAAAGGCTGGTTGGTTACAAGACCTGTCGGCGACGCGCGTACTATAACCCCGTGTAGTATACCCTCAAATAAACGTAAGCTTTCTGGGGTAAAGATGACTTCATAGGTCTAATGTTTGGACAGGTCTAGATCACCGGCTACAATGGGCGGCTACAATGACTTCCAACTGATGATTTTAGGTTCTTACAATAGAGGAAGCTGGTCATATTTGGGCTTGCTTGCCTCTGTTGGGATGGGGAGGAGATAATGGACGACCAGGTATCTTGAGGCCACGGTACTACAGTGGAAAACTTACTATTGCTTCCCATTGATTTAACTTGCAGCTTCAGACCGTGTCATTGATATAAACACGACTTTGCAAGTGCCCTCCATTAAATCATACGGGCCGTGGTTTGTTTCTCAGCTGCACATGGTCTGGTCAGTTCCTCTTGGCAATATCCATGCCGGATAGCCACTTATTCTTCAAGTCGTTGTTGTGATCTGAAACGATTACTGAGTAATGATGCTTGCTCCGGAGGGCGGTGTGAGAAGTGGGACAATGATACGAAAAGGTAGGGGGACCCACTGGTTAGGTGAATCCCATTCAATTAGATACTATAACGTTGCGCACTGCTGCATTATAGCATCCTCCCCCCTAGGTGCACGCATCAGACGACGACGAACGACAAGACACAAGAACTATATGGTACTGCTTACCTCTTGAGCCCTCTTCTGCTTCACGTCATATCTATGATCTTCGATATTTCCCAAGGTGTCCCAATGATTTCATCCCATTATCAGATCGTTTATACTTTTCTTGAAAGGAAAAGCTCCTTGATTTGATTATATTTATTTATTACAAAGTCACAAGTGTTGACATGTACTACTCGAAAGATGGCCAGCCCCTTTTGCGAAGTCGTTGTCTCTCACGGCCCATCAAGAGACTCATGCCCTAGAGATGATATTGCCGTGTCGAAAGCAGATGGAAGCCCTTACATGCTGCGAATCATCTGTGAGTCAATAATTCCAGACTGCAACTATCATTGCCCGTGGTAGCAGATCAGGCTTGCTTGAAAGAGTTGCTTCTTGCTTCTTGCACCTCTGCTGTCACTTGTAGCAGCCTGGAGCGGGGCGTTATTGCGCCCGACTTCTTCTTTTCTGTTCCATTTTGTCGGACCGCACCAGTCCTTTGTTCTTGCTCTTTCATGCTCGGTGACTGATTTACAGTTTCTCGACTTGCTCTGGTGTAAGCAGCCAATATGCACACTTTTCTGTACTCAAGGTTCTTATGACTACCTTCACTACTTTGGACTTGGGGGGAGTAGAGACAACATCAGTTCTATTCTTTTTCCTAGCTTGCAGTAAGTCCGATACATTTATTTTCTTCCACTCCCAGTGCTTCAGTGTCAGTAAACAACTCCCCCCGGTTAACGCTGCACTGCTGAATATGTAGTAACATTGTGGACAGCTTCAATGGGACGCCACTCTCCATGGAAACCTTCTACACCACAACGTTATAACTTACTTATACGCAGTTGTTCTCGGCGGTCCCGGGTTGTACGTCAACGACATCTCGTCCTCGAGCTCGGTAAATTCAACCACATGATTGCCATGCCCCTTGCTGGGATGCCGCTCGCTGGGCTCATCATGGTGCACGGTGACTTCGACATCGAATCTTCTGTTGATGCCAGTTCCGTGCCCGGGCTCAGCCTCGCCGTCCGAAGTAGCCTGCGCCCTGGACTTGGTGAAGGACCTTAGGCCCACGGCGCGCTCGGTGGGGTCGTATTTCTGGTTGTGGCAATTTCTGTTCCGGGTGGAATAGGAAAGGGAGTTGAAATGGGCGTCGGAATTCTTGCCCTGTGCCAAGCGCGTGATCAGAGATGCCATGGACATTTCAATGTTGAGCTTGACCATGTAGGCCACGGGGTGGAATTGGATGTAGACTACCTCATTGGGCAGGGACATCAGACCGACCAACATTGCCTGGAAAGGGGTGTTAGCATCAGGTGCTTAAGTTTGGATGAAGGTAGCAACTCACGTCCATAGCAACCGACAAGACCATGAGCTTGGCGTTGAAGCTGACCAAGGGGGCGTATTTGGTCAAGCCATGTTGCTCGAGGAGTCTCTTCTGGACAATGCGCAAGAAGTACCAGTTGAGGCCTGCGTCAACGAGCAGGATGAGCACTTTGGATATCCGATCCCAGTACTGGTTGATGGTAGTACCAGTCTTCATCCACCCGTTGTTGGTAGTGACAGCCAAGCGAAGAAATGCCCACCTGTTGCTATTTTAATGGAAAGTCACGTGGGTCTGGCGGTCTACGTCCTTGCGTGCATGGGTATGGGAGTACCTGTCGTGCTTCTATCAGCGCGCCTGAGTGCGCCTGCTGTGCACCATCTCGTTCGGGAAACAGGCGCGAAGCTTATTCTCGTTTCGCAACGGCTCCTTCCTTTGGCTTCTGAGGCTTTCCCTGGTGTAGAGGGAGATGGCAAAGAAGAAGTGGACGAGAATGGAGTAGCTATACGCCCCGTCCTTGGCTACGAAACCGTGCTTTAACAGAAGGACGGTGCAGATGGTCGCATCCAAACCATTTTGTTTCCGAAGAAGATCGCCAGGTGCTTGTCCTTCATTCTTCAGGGACCTCAGGGTTGCCAAAGCCAATACCTTGCTCTCATCGGTATTTCTTGGGATATGCAACCTGTCATACCTTCAACTCCCAGGAAGAAGCCCACGGCCTGACCGTCTCGACGCTCCAATTCTTTCACGTAAGTAATGAGAAACAATTTTCTACTCCTGGATCCGCACTAATAGCAATGATAGGGTTTTGGCTTCGTGGTGATCTGCTTATCCCTCAATATCGGCAAGACGATCTGCATCCCACCGCCTTCCATGATTCCAAGTGGGGGATATATCGCCGCCCTCCTACGAGAATCTGGAGCGAGAGCATTCTTGACCGTGCCATCGATCCTAGAAGAGATTGAATCCTTACGAGAGGGCAGAGGGCACGAGATTCTGCGAGGACTGGACTTTGTTGGCTTCAGCGGTGGCATGCCGAAGGCGTCTGTTGGGGACAGGCTCGGTGATGCAGGGGTGAGGCTGGTCATGCAGTATGGCGCGACCGAGACTGGCCCCTTGACCCCCTTTTTTATACCTTCGAAGGGATACGACTGGTGCCGACTTCGACTTCGGAATGATACGCTTGGCCCGTTACAGGTCCGACTAGATCGTGTCGACATTGAGGTTGACCAGTCCGATGACTCGCAAGCAGACGCTGATTCCCAGCGCATCTTCAAGTACAAACTTAGTTTGAGACCCTTCGGATGGCAAGAGCGCTTCGAGCTCCAAGATCTGATCGTAACTAGACAGGAAAGCTCCCCCGAGGGCGACATCGGACAGTTAGGTTTCACTATTGTCGGCCGGATAGACGATCTGATCTGTCTTGCAACGGGGGAAAAAGTGCGGCCTACCATACTAGAGTCTCTGCTCAGACAGCATGAGGCAATTAAAGACGCAGCAGCATTCGGAGATAACCAATTCGAACTGGGAGTCATTGTGGAGGCCATCGAAGCCGTTGAGAAAGGCGAGATGGACGGTTTCAAGACGCGTATATGGCCAGTCATCGAGGAAGCTGGTCGTCAAATGGATGCGCATGCCAGAATCACATCGCCCGCTGCCATCATGATAGTTCCTCCAGGGGCTCTCCCAAGATCGGACAAGGGAACTATTCTCCGAAATGCGGTGGCGAAGAAATTCGCCAAGGAGATAGCGGACGTATATCAGGCGCTCGAGGCGAACGCAGACGCGCCTCCGTTTGACCTAACCTCGCCCAGGTCAGGCATTAGGGCACTGGTGGCAGACAATATCAAGTGGCAAGCCCTCGGAGACGATTGGTCGGACGATGACGATTTCTTTGCCCGGGGCATGGATAGCCTCCAGGCAACTAAGCTGCGGAGGCTGTTGACAGAGTCAGTGCGTGCGACGCATATCGCGTCTGGAGAGCTGGAGGCAAACCAACTGCTGCCAGTTGAGAAGATCACCGACGACTTCATATACCTGCACCCGTCGGTCAGCAAGCTTCTCGAGGCTTTGATTCCAAAGCACACAGCTGCAAACGGGACCATGTCTGAGACGGAGCTCATCGAACAGCTGGTCGATAAATATACGGGTATAGGCCGCCAAAGCCAGCCAAAGAAAGCAAGTGTCGTGCTTACAGGTGCCAGTGGAAGTTTGGGCTCCTTTGTCCTTGGGCAGCTTCTCATGGATGACTCTGTGTGCCGCGTCATTTGTCTGAACAGACCTGGGAAAGATAACCCGATCGAGGCCCAAAAGCTCGCGATGAGATCACGGAATATCTCGGTCAGGGATGATCTGTGGTCTAAAGTCGACATACGCCAGACGAGCACGGGGGCTCCCTTCCTCGGGTTAGAAGAGTCTGAGTATGAGCGCTTGGCAAACGAGGCAACGCATATCGTACATATTGCGTGGCCAATGAACTTCAAAATGGGCCTGCAGTCTTTCGATGCCTCCTTTCGAAGTGTCCAGAACCTCATCCAGCTTGCCCGCAAGGCACACTTTTACCAGCCTCGGGGAAAACCGAGGGTATTGTTTATATCTTCGATCTCCACTGTCGGCAACTATCCACTGGTCAAGGGGGAAAGTCTGGTTCCTGAGATCACTGTCAAGGATCCATACTGGACCCTCGAGCTCGGCTACGCCAAAGCCAAGCTCGTATGCGAGAGGATGATCCAGCGAGCCGCTGACGACTACCCCGGGATTGAGGCCGGACTGGTCAGAGTCGGACAGATCGCGGGAGCTAGTAGTGGCTATTGGAACGCCAATGAACACTTCGTGGCCGTATGCGCCTCATGCCAGAAAATAGGAATGTTTCCCGAGCTACGTGGTGTAAGTTGAAACCTAAACCCTAACTTGGATGCATGCAATCGTTAAACTAATATTTGCAAAAAAAGACATTGTCCTGGCTACCAGTTGACTCGGCTGCCAAAGCTCTTACCTAAATCCTTCTTGACCCCAGCATTCTCCATCAGATCTATCATCTGGAAAACCCCGTCCGGCAGAGTTGGGAGGAAGTAGTAAGGCTCATGTCCAGCGAGCTCCAGATACCGAGCTCGTCCATCATCCCGCTGGAGCGCTGGCTGGACCTCGTCGCATCTACGTCAGGACCAGACAACCCTGCCGCAAACCTCATCAACTTTCTCCGAAACGACTTTGTGCAAATGTCTTGTGGGTCTATAGTTCTGGATACATCCATCTCGTGGAGTGTCTGCTCAACTATGGCCAATATGGGGCCCGTGGGAGACGAGACCGTGAGGGCCTACATTTCTTACTGGAGAAGGATCAAGCTCTTGAAATAATGTTTGAAAATTATCACAATCTAGGATGCTTTTGTGCGTGGCTTCATGAAGCAGAGCATGCGTGCCAATATGGATTTGATTCCGGAGCCTGGTGAGAGAGAACACAGCGTGGACGTTTTGACGCACCAGAATTGATCAGGGGCTGAGTCTATGGATTCGTTGCTAGGGATGGTCTTGGGCGGTGTGGTTAGTATGAAGAGTATGGGAGAAGGTGTCACTGAGTTGCAGTTTCGCAAAAAGTGTTGTTATAGGCTATGGCATGACGTGGCCGCGTGAAGTTTATACTATTGCTCATTATATTTACAAGACCAAGTAATGATTCATACTATTAAGAAATCAAAGTATTCAAGAAAAGATCGAAACTCGAATCCTTAAATTTTCTCGTGGGAAGCCACTAGTAGATCAGTGTAATCGCATGCTTTACATTGGATGATTAGATCTAGTCCATAAGTCGTCACATCGAGAATCCCCATCGCCTTGCTAATATCCTGGCCACAAGAAGGCCTCTTCAAGTGATAATCAGAAACGTGTAGGAGAGTATCTCCGCAAATCACTTGTCCCCCTACTTCTGACCCATATACTGTTTGAAAAGCAACTCATTCTTCTGGTAAAAGGTGGACATGCGGTACTTTGTCTCGCCTCTGTACTGTTCCAGTTCCTCCAGGGCCTGCTTGCCCTCCCGCTCAATCGTCTTTCGGATCTCTTCCGATCGAGGCGTGATACTGCACTCGAATGGCTGGGGACGCATGTTGAGCCCATTCCTAGAAAAAAATCAGTAAGCTCTTGCCCTAATGAGGTGCCTCAACATCGCAGGCACGAGAATACTGCCGACTTACGTATAATCAAAAATATCCACCTCAACCAAACTCCCATCTGCACGTCTTTTCTTCTCAATATTAAACCCCCAAAGCAACCTCGCGACCGTAATCCAGGTCCCCTGCTCCGCCAGCGCCTGCCCCGAGCAAACCCGCCTTCCCCACCCAAAAGTCATATACCCCTTTTCATTCGGAAACGGCCGACTATCCTCACTTCCCGTCAGGTACCGGCCGGGATTAAACCGATCTGGATCGGGGAACTCGCGATCATGGTGATGAATCGCCCAGACATTCCCCTGTATCCACGTCCCCTTTGGTATAAACCACCCCTTATACACATCATCCTGCGTTGGCGCATGCGGTTGCCCCCCGATAATCGCCACAGACCGCCACCGCAACACCTCCTTTACGAATGCCCTGATGTACGGTAATTGTTCCTCGTCTTCCCACCCGGGACTCCGCTGCGTCCCTACCACACGATCGAGCTCCTCCCAGGCGGGGACCAAAGTCTCGGGAAAAGCTACGCACGCCAGGATGAAAGTGATGAGGGTGCTACTACTCGTGTCAGAGCCAGCACCAAACAAGTTCCCCGTCAGCGCCGAGATCTCGTTGACATCCAAGTTGTACTTCTCTTTTTCGCCAAACACGTGCTTCACGTATGTGTCCTCGTGCGATCCATTATGCGCTGCCTCGTCGGCCAGCGCATAGAAAAACGGAAACCCGCGCTTGCGGCCCAGGCCGTGCTTCCACGGCGCAATGGCATTGGGCACCTTTGCCAGCAGGGGAAAGGTCTCCATCAGCATGGGGAAGCTCTTCCCCGGCACGTTGAGGTCGGCGGCAAGGTGCATACTAGCAATGACCTCGGTGATAATCGGGTCCTGGCTACTCTCGACCCGACGACCGAAAGCAATGATGCTGACGACGCTCGTAGCGTAGCGCTCGAAGTGTTTCACGTAATCCTCGGGAGAGGACAGCAAGTCGTACGCCACGGTCTTGCTCTCGTTGTTCTGGAAGTCACGGTAGCGACGCACTTGCTGCACGCCGACGCCATGGTGCATCAGTTTGCGGTGGACGCGCCAGCGGTCTCGTTGGGAGGGGGTGAAGGTGTACATGTTGACTAGGTTGGATTGGCCGGCGCCTAGCTCGGCGAAGACGAGCATGCGTGGGCGGGAGGAGTAGATGCCCGCGCGCTTTTCGAAGATTTCCGAAGCGGTCCAGGCGTCGTTGATCCAGACGGTTGGGTTTCTGGCTTGAGTGAGCTTTCGTCGGATTTGGGTGCTAGTTGGGCTTGTTTACCTGCCGATCCAGACCGTCACAAGGGGTACATTGTACTTCTTGGACAGCTCCTCGAACCAGATCCATGGCTTGTTGTCCGGCAACATGAAGGTGTTACCCACAATTGGCCAGGGCAGAGGCCCAGGTGGCTGTAATGTGTCAGTAGATGGCCATGGACTTTCCCCCAGAGGATCGAACCATCTTGAGTCGCATCCACAACATGTACCCATAGTCGGCAATCAGGGCGAGTGCCCCAACAGCTAGTATAATCGATATCACATTCGGAAATCCGTCCAACCTGGACCCAAATATACTGAAAGTGTCTATTACTTGATCGAACAACATGGTGCCTTGAAGTACTCGAGCAAACTCTGAGAGGTTTATGCGTGTGAAGTTGGAAATATAGGAAAGTCGACTCAGTGACCACAGCCCAAATTTCGGAATTCTTTCTGTGGTGCAGTCTACCGACAACTGGGATCAACCTAGGTAATTGCACTGCCCGTTATTGGGTGCTCAGATAGTTGGCATTTTAGCCGCGGCTTGGTATTGGCTATGGATATCTGCCGTCGATTTAAACGTGGGGTGGACTGGGGTTTCCCGGTCTTCTCCCCTCATGTGGTGAGTACCTACTCCCGAGCATCTAGCTGACTAACTGATGGATCAACAGGCCTCATCACCCGATATCTCAGAATTACATGCGCTATTGTGAGTCCGGGTACATTTCATCCGTTGTGCGATGCTTAGGTGATCTGTGTCACGACCTGGGTTGCATCGCATTGGTAGAGACCTCGATTAGGTGCTATCGACGAAGATTCTACTCTAAGGAACGAAGGAAAGAAGATGACAACTTAGGTTTGAGGGAGCGCGACTAAGTCGTCCACGCTTGGCGGGGCTCCTACAAGGGTTATGATTGGCTTCCCATCTGACACTGCCATGGCAGGTGTTCCAGCTGTAAGTCACCTGGTTGTAGTGAGTCTGCGAGGGTTGACCTTCACAATCTGCAATACTAAATCGCTTACACAGCGCAAGATCCCGCTAAGCCGGTTAAGCATTAACCGCATTGACCACCTTTTTGCATTCCACCCCAATTTGCAAGATTCAATGACCTAAGTTAACTCTAATACTTTATTCTCTTTATTTGTATATATCCACGTACCCGGCGTGAACTAGATGTGCTAATAACCATGCTATGCCCAGAATCCTCATCCTGGATACCCGTCTCGTCCATACTATACTCGTTATCGGGTTTCATACGGTACTTTGTACGTAAGCGTTCGAGGAGGCTATAGAAGTCTCGAGTCTTATTCGAATCGGGACGCTCTAACTCGGCTAGTGATACGTGACCCCATGGGGGGTTACCCTATAGCGATAGATAAGATAGATAAGATAAGATAACGTCACCCACAGGTCATTGCCCCACACGGGTCTTTGCCCAACTTTTCAAGAAATCTTGACTTTCCATCTTTACTTATACAATTCTTCCCTTCCACAACATGGCACGCAAATCTAGTGAGTCTAATCTTCAATTAGCCATCCAAACTAAACGACGCGATCCTCACCTAAGTTGGAACAAGCTTGGTAAAATCTTCAAAGTCGACCATAAGACATTGAAGCGCCGTTACGAAGGCGTACAACCATTACACATTACCAACATGTCCAAACGGAAAATGACCGAAACCGAAGAGAATACGATTACCCGACGCGTAATTGAGCTAGATTCGCGAACTTTTCCTCCCCGGCTTCGATACGTTGAAGAAATGGCGAATATCCTCCGACGCAACCGCGACGCGTCACCCGTTGGCAAGAACTGGGCCTCGAGCTTCGTACGGCGACAACCAGACCTCCGGACGCGTTTAAATCGTCGAATAGGTTACCAGCGGGCATTCTGCGAAGATCCTGTCGCGTATCGCGGTTATTTTAAGCGTGTTGCGGACACAATAGCGAAGCACGGCATCCAGCCGGAGGATATCTACAACTTTGACGAGACGGGCTTTTTAATGGGCATAATCTCAACCGGCATGGTCGTTACGAGTACCGAAAGACGTGGAAGGCCTAGGCAAGCCCAGCAAGGCAATAGGGAATGGGTTACTGTCATTCAGGCGGCCAATTCCCAAGGCTGGGCGGTGCCGCCGTACATCATCTTCGCGGCCAAAGTTCACCTCGCTTCGTGGTATCGCGACACCACATTACCGGGCAATTGGGTCGTTGATCTATCCCACAACGGATGGACAACAAATGATATTGGTCTCAGCTGGGCAGCTCACTTCGATCTGCACACACGCGATCGTACGAAGGGTGTCAAACGCCTCCTGATCCTTGACGGTCATGAAAGCCATCACTCGATGGATTTCGAACAATACTGCAAGGACCATGGCATCATTACCCTTCCTATGCCTGCCCATTCGTCCCATAAGCTCCAGCCTCTCGACTTGGTGCCTTTTAGTGTTTTGAAACGGGCGTACGGTGTGTTTGTTGAGGGTTTGATGCGACGGCATCATACCCACGTTGCGAAGGAGGATTTCCTTGCCGGTTTTTTGGAGGCGTTTGGCGCTGCTTTTACTGAACAAAATATCAGATCTGGTTTCGAAGCAGCTGGAATTGCCCCTTTTGACCCCGACAGGGTTATATCTGCCCTGGATGTCGCAGAAGTCGCGCGTACACCCTCTGCCGACCCAGAACTCCTACCCCCTATTTGGACTTCTAAGATACCTACTACCACCCTTGAAGCCGAATCGCAGTCAACGTTGATTAAGAACAGCGTTCAGAGGCATCAAGACAGCTCTCCGACGCATATTCTTCATTCAATTGACTCGATTGCAAAGGCTACGCATGCAATGATGCAAGAGAATGTTATCTTGCGTCGCGAGAACGAAGAGCTTCGTGAGACTAACCATGTGCTAAGCAAACGTCGCAGAACCAAAAACAAGCAAATCCAGTATGGTGTGCCACTTAATATAGAAGATGCACAAGTTCTGCGGGCTATTAGGGGTGATACGGGTTTGGAAAGTGAGGAAGAGGGTGAAAGTAGTCGTCCTACAAGGAGGAGGGCAACGGGTGCTAGGCGCTGTGGCATTTGCGGAGGAACTGGACATAATGCGCGAACTTGTCAGGCAGATGTAGAAACAGATAATGAAAAGAATTCTGATTAATTTCTTGGATGAATACGGGTTGTTGTTGATCTATCTAAGATTAAAGGTTAGGAGGTCGTGAAAAGTTGGGCAAAGATCCGTGTGGGGCATTGACCTGTGGGTGACGTTAAGAGCTATAAAACAACTCTGGCAGGCCAGAATAGCTGACCTGGCCATCCTTTCCCAATACAACAATTCACACCCCATATGCACTCGCATCAGCTAGCGTCTGCGACGCGCCTAATTTTAGGCCACCCACTGTTAGCCGAGTATGTTGTTATCCCCTTATGTTACGAACCGTTGGTTCTAACCTGGCCAAAACCAACCCGACAGGCCCTACAATAGGCCATGACGGAACCCCGCAGGAACAAAGCCCCATAAGGACGGAAAGGAACAACTAGGCCCCCGACTAAAGGAAGAGGTCACGTGATAGGGATCACGCTTGGCAGAGTGATCCCCTACTTGGGATCACCAGGAGCGACGTGATCCAAGTGATCCAACGAGATCAGTGAAGGAGAGATGGATATATAAAGGACAGGACTCCCAGGCATTTCATAGATAGACAGTCTCTACTTCAGTGATCAATCTAAGCATCAATCTAACCCATTGGTGAGGCAAACTGCCTTAACGACTCTATTCCCGATTACCCTACTTGAATACTTCAGTTACCCAAAGCACTATACTCCATACGTCAGACCCCGATATTATTGCTTGAGGACTCCGCAGCAGGACTTACTTACTAGCACAAACCCTTACAGACTCTTTAGTGGTTTACGCAGCTAGACTATTAGCGGTTTCGTTACAGACACGAGTCCTCCATCTTCACGCATCATCATCCTCATCTTCATATCATCATCTCCTTCTTATCTATATCTTCACCTTCGCTTTTCAGTCAGTTATTTAGTTATTTTAGTTATTCAGCTTGTCTTTACGTTCGAGATCCTATTATCACGATACGAGTATTGTGACGGTTGTCACGTGATTGACCCACACTGGTTTGAACAGATTGATAAGTGGTTGCAGATACCAAAGTCAGGGACTTTGATATTGGTCTCTTTTGGTGAAGACATCTGGTACGGTGGCATAGTGGCAAGGATTGCAACCCCTGGCGCGGCATGACAAGTATCAGAGGCACATCCGACCAACTCGCGCACCAGACGTATAAGAGCTTCGCTTTTATAACCAGTACCACGATCTTCGTCTGATAAGACCAACAGATGGGATCTGTTGGTACTGGAGCCGTCTGTTCAGTGTGTTAGGTGGTAGGTATATCCTACTGACCGCCTGACCCCGTTTCATTACTCTGGAGTTAACTTTTGTTATCCGGAGGGTGCGTCGCGGTGCGTATTGCCGTGACGAATACGGTGGGGCAATGTAGTTTCCTTAATATCGTACCGATGGGCTCCTACGGTCTGAGAATCGCCCTGATGGGCAAGCTCTTTAGCGCGTTGGATTTTCTTCTCAAAATCGTCCGGATTTCATACCACTAGATCAGCCTTTTTTGGTGGTCGTGGGGTCATTGCGAAGTAAATGAGAGACGCGTTTTTATTAGGGCGCGTGATTTCCCTGCTAATAGGTGGGAAGTTGAAAACAAGTGCTCTAGATTGTGAGGTAGCCGATGGAGAACTATTTATGCAGGAATAAGTCCTAGCGAGTAGTAGGCCAGGGGTCTGTTTTTCTAATTGGTTGCGATGTCCTCGCTTCATGCCAGCTGAACACGGAATCGCTAACAAGCATCAGTAAATGAAAGTTGTCACACCTTGAAAGTCCTTGTTCTATATACCGGATGTAAAAAATAGGATTTATTTTTTTTATGATGAATGGAACTGGTGGGCTTGGAGAGATGGAAGTTTCGCGTCGGGGATGCTGATTCATATACTGAAACAAGAAGACATTGTTCCCTAGCGATGAATTTTGTACTATCCATCGAGAATATAGACGAATTATCAGCCTAGAGTTTCCATGAAAGAAATAACGGGTAGTGACGTCATACAAAGAGATACTCGATGCTTTGTGAGCACTGGTTTGTATTGGAGTCACTTATTGGTTACTCGTCGCTGTGGACGGCAAGTAAGAGTACAAGTTATATTCTGTTGCTACCGAAGTACCCATCTTATAGCCTAGGAATGCTTACGGGCACTCTTACTTTCCCCAGAACCCTTTTCGTCTTTGCATAATTCGTTTCTCCAGGAAGGTCTTTCCTCTTCAGCCAACTCTCTGGGCTGAGTCGGCTTCTCCTCCTGAACTGCCTTGTCCGCCTCTGCCGATAAACCCTGCCCATCTGACTTTTCCGCTTGGAATTTCTTCCTCAGTATCCTCAGGAAGCGGTCGAGAAATACAATTAAAGACCATCGCATCACTGTGCTCCAGCTCTACATTTTCTTCATCCACTCTCTGAATGCATACTTGGCAGCTTTCAAGAGCTCATGCGAAAACAGCACTCCGTAGTTTCGTAGGAGAATTGATGCGAAGGTCAAAAAGAAATGCTGTACTCGCCTTGTCTCATGGCTACTTCTGGCTTGACGCGGGGTTTTGTAGGCCTTCAATCGTGCACTTGGTCCTACCTGCCCATCTGTAGGTACTCCTGAAATTCCCACATGGGCTAGTCTGTATATAAAAGGCCGTCTACTTTGGCATATGTAAAGCAATCGTGCTGCGATTTTGAGGAGATGGTTAGTAAGTGGGATAGGATAGGAGAGCTGTATTTTGCAGTTATTTATATGGATAGCATTTGTCATATATGCAAAACAATCTCTTTCACTTTTGACCATGATGCATTGTCCATTCATAGGTGCATGAGAAACTCTTGAGAGCAACCGGGAGCAAAGGTTGCGTCTAAATTCACCTCATTGAAGCAAAAAATGCGACTTTACTTCAGTGACATTCATGGATGATCGCGTAACTATGCCACGAGGACTGAAATACAAATGTCTACCATATGGCTTCACTTATATCAGATACCTGAACCCCTTCATCATCTTCAATGCCTCGTCGTGTTCCACATGCTCCTTCTGAGCAGTATGCGCCGCCACGTCCGGTTGTGTCTCCCAAGCGCGCTCGCCCTCCTCGATCTGTTTATTCAAGTTGGACAGGATGACGCGGAAGGCGAAGCAGCCGATGATGGTGATGCCAAACATCGCCGTCACGATGCCGTAGCTCTTACGGTAACCGTTGTCGTCGAGATCCCAGACGTATGAGCCGGCAATGTTGCCCAGTTGGCTGAAGGCGTTAATCATGGCGATGGCAACGGCGCGCTTCGCGGGAGGACGCGGGAAGGACGAGCTGATCCATGAATAGAAAACGATGAAGCCCGCGTAGGAGCTGGCTTGTAGGAAGAGAGCAACGTAGCGGCCTGCCGTGTTGAGCGTGGACATGCTGATGATGAAGCCGACAATGCCAACGCAGATGGGACCGGTGATGTGCCAGAACTGTAGAAGTCCGTGTTAGTGCCATGCGAATCTCGATAACTTCAAAGGGTACTGGTCGGCTTACCTTCTCCCCGGTACGGTCAGAGTGCCAAGCGTTGATAAGTGAAACAATGCAAGAGAACAACCAAGGAGGCGAGCTCATGAGCAAGGTTGGAACATAGTCGAAGCCAAGTGTTCCAGTAAGCGTAGGCTGACGTTGGTTCAGTGACGAAGCTTCGAATTGCAGAATAGGTCGACTTACGAAAAAAGCGTTGAAAGATAGTCCTACGACATACGCCGCGAAGGTAATCATCATGAGGTAGATCTTGACGTCCTTCAGTGCCATGATGAGACCGTCGAAGATTCCCTGTCCAGAACTGTCCTCGTCGGCCTCGCCAACATCCTCAATCATGCGAAGTTGGGCGACCTCCAGCTCCTCTGCGGTAAATCCGCGAGAGTTGTGCGGCAAGTCGGGCAGGATGAATGCGGCTGAGATAGCAACCGTCATCGTGATAGTGCCTTCAATCCAGAACTAGAGTACCATAAAGGTTAGGGGGTCGTCATTTCAAGGGCTGCTACTAAAATGATAAAGAGCACCTACAAGCCATCTCCAAGCGGAATGACCCAGAACACCTTGCATGTTGGACAGCACACCCGCCCCGATCAGAGCTGAAAACGCATTCGAAATGAGGTTGCCGCAGAAAAGAATAGCGTTACGTGTCGTCAATTCCTTGCGCGTGTACCATTTAGACAGGAGCAGCAAGGCTCCAGGCAGAAAAGCAGCCTCGATGAAACCCAGGAAGAACCGGATTGTGACCATGCTCCCAAAGCCGGTGGCGTTTCCCGACAGCGTGGAGATGAGACCCCATAACAGCATAGCACATGCGATGTACAAGGAGGGCCTTTGGATGCGATTGATGAACATATTGGAGGGAATCTGCATCAGAATGTAGCCCACGTATAAGATGGAAAGGCAGGTGGAGCTGCATATAGATGTCAGTCACAGCTGTAGAGCACGTCTCAGGAAGCGCGAATCAAGTCCGGAGCGAGTGCCCTCTGCCGACTTCACCACCACTAAGTCAACGGAAGAAGGGGGGGGAGGAGGGGCTGCTCAAAGGTTCCAGGAGTGCTCACTATTCTTGGTTGTTAAGTTTGAGATCTGTCTGTAGACCACGCAATCGGGCGGCGGCCATGTTGTTGCGATCCAGGTAGTTCATGATGTAGATGAGCACGAAGAGACCGCATCGCAAGTCGAGCTTCTTCTTCAGAGACTTCTCGACAGCAACGCGGTGTGCCGGCTCCATGCTGCGAGCGGTCGGGAATGCCATCTCCTGGTCGCCTGTGCGTATGTGCTCGAGCGTCTCGATATCCGCTTTCCGATTCGCAACGTTAGCCGGTTCGGCCCGGGATATCTCGTCAGCCATAGTGAGGTTCGAATGTCCGTTGCGAGGAGTCTCGGAGCGCAGTCGAGATGGATGAAGTTCAAGCAACGAAACATAAGAGTTCGTGTACTTGGCCGGTATGACAGACGTCCTGTGCCATCCTTTATGTGACGAAATGCCTCAGTGTCACCCCATAGTTCGTGCTGATAAAGATGTTAGTTTGTGGGGCAGAGCGGTACGATGACCGTTGCAATGATTGGGAAACTCAACAAGTCGGCCCTTTCTTCGGCGTATTGGCAATAATGCGGAGGGAGAGGACCTGGTTCGGCCTTCGGTCGTCACGAGGATTTTGCGGGCCAAAAATCATCATGACATAAGTTAGTGGTCCCATTTCTCCAAAATCTTGGCATAGACGGAGAAAGGGCGGAGAAAAGGCGGAGTTTTTCTCCTCAAACTTTGTTGAATGTTGGAGTGGAATTTGGGGTTTGGAAATGAGGGGAAATGACCCTGGTCTTCCCCATTCTGAGCTGTGACCGCTAATAACTGCGGTTCCGGAGGTACGAGTCCGCGATTACAGACCTGTTCTCTAAGCCACAAAGGTAGGAGTTTGCCTTCTATCCAGTAACAAGAAAATCTGCGATTATCAAAATGCTGGCGAACTCAGTAGAACTGGTGAGCCAGCGGTGGTTATCGACAGTTTTCGAGGTTCCCCTTCAGTGACCAAAGCCTACCAGGTAAGTGTGGAATTGAGCGCCACAGTTATGCCCGAGGTTGAGGCGGTGTAGCGGAAGTGTAACTGGTGGGTCCGACCGTTCCTTCCTTCCAACGTAGAAATAGAGCAACAACGCTTCCACCAACCAACGCAACACACCGCTTAGAGTACACATAGCAATCAACACGAGATCCACACGGAGTCATCAACAGAGGGTCAAGTCCCTCAGTTAGTTCGTAAGTGAGAAACAGTGCCAAAATCCGAGCTTCGGAAACGCTGCTCGAGTGAGGGCTGCCAACATTCGTGTTAGGCAACCTTGGTGGGCTTTGCCAAGACCACCAAGGTTACCACGTGACTTAGCCCTTTGGGACTAAGTCCAACCTTCGTGCTCCATAGGACTAGATAGAATGTCATGCTTTTACAACCTCACAAATCTTTGACCACCTTTGCGTGTAACAGTTCGGCAACGGGTGCAATCCCGCTCATTAATATATCCCTCTAGAAGTAAAGGTGTAGTGTCATATAAGAACGGTAAAATAGAAATGGAAGCTACAACTATATAAATTAAGTCTACTTTAAACTTTTGTTGCTTGCTTCTACAGGTACTGTTCCGGTTTCAACGTTCCCGCATTTACAGGGCCCCCAGTAAGAACTTGGGGTAAGCGGACGACATTTTTCTTGCAACTCAGCTCTGGGCGTGATCTAGAGACTCGTCAATTTCATGATGGTCCCAATAACCCGGGTTGAGGAATTTTAGAATGTGATATGGGGTCGCATCTTGGGATATCCAAACTGGTTCAAAAGCGGTGACGTCGCAGTTGTGACAGCTTCGTGCGGGATTTGGGGTTGCCCCGTTGCATTCTTATATTAGCCGGGTCCGCCGGTGAGGTTGACGCAGGGAAAGAGTAGTTAAAAGGCCACGACCGGTCTTGTATCTATCCATGTTTTGAATGTTGTTTCAACCTGCAGTTGCCCTTTGTTCTGCGAAGTCGAGATAATGTCTTGGCAATGCTACCGCCTGTCTATTTGCGGGGCTGACAGCTGACACCTCAGTTGGAACGTCTCCGCACTAGGTCTGGGGTAGCTATCGGGTAAATATTTTGCCGACACTAGGTACCCCCGCTTTCTAGTCCATCTGTTCCAAAGACCCACTTCGCGCACCCGAGGTATGATGTTTTCATCGTATTTCTTGGAATAAGCTTCAGTAATAAATATTACTACAGCTCCAGGACCAGCACCCAATCCGTGTGGCTATCCACTCGCGGAGGTATAAACTGTTTGAGAGACCCAAGACCATCGCATTGCGCGTACTCAAAAGTCGCATAACCTCCTGTCACTGGGTCATACCAGCTAGCTTGTACTTCACAGCCAGAGAGGCTTCTTGTATCTATCGAGAAGTTCTGGCCAGTCGGCGAGTATACCATGATCCAACTACCCTTGGTATCTCTCGTCGCCGTCACCCGCTGGTCGTTCGTGCCCGCGTCTCCGACAATGATGCCTTGAGCTGGGATCCGACTAAAATAGCTATTCCTCCCGCGGTCTAGGACCACGTTTCGAATATGCTGCATTTGGCTAGCTCCTGGAAGATGGATATCGTCTGACCATGCAATGGCAGGGCCGCTACCGGCCGGGTCAAATAGACCGGGAATGTACATCTGCATGACGTTGTCGGCTCCATATGTCGCTCCGGTAGCACCCGAAAATACCTGCAAATGCGTCGTCAAGCCCCTATCTCCCTTTGATCTATGATAGACTTACCGCTTGCCAGCTGCCAGCACGAACATCACTTGCGTTCCAGTATGCATTGGCACTTTTTCCATTGTTGTATCGATTCTCGTAATGAGGTTCGTTATCCAATGCCGGACGTTTTCTTCCGAGGGTGTTCTCACCAACGGCATACATCAACTCCACAGTCTCCCATCCACGGCGGCAGTTCCACCACGGAAGGGGAGGATTAGGAGGATAGTCAACATGTCCGGACTGGCTCGTATCGAGGGTGAGCCATGGACGAGCGCCCACGAAAGCGCTTGCGAGAGCAACCGGGCCACCGCTGAACCATTGATTGGTGGGATGGATCGTCATGAGGGGCCACCATTTGGACGGCTCAATGGATTTCGAAAGTTGCTTGTGCTGGGAGGCAACAGCATTTCGCTCTCCCACGACAAGACCATTGGCCAGCTCATCGTAGATAGGGGTCCAGTCAATGTGTTGGTGCTGAGGAGGTACACCACCAGCTGCATAGTCATCCTTCACCGCGGTCTTGTTGAGCCACCAGGGGTTCGTGTCTGCGAAGAGTAGCTTGGGCAGATAAGGGTACCGTTGGCCAATAAAGGTACCGAAGTTTCGGGCTGTGCTCTTGTTCAAGACGGAGCCCATATTCTCTGGATCTGTGTCAAACAAGACCGACACTCTGGTATTGCGGGCCAACCTTACGGTCTGAGTGGACGTAATAACCCCACGCGGGAACCAACGCAATGCGAATACCCTTGCTCCAAGCGAGCTTAATGATGGAGTCCATGTACGCCCAATAGGGCTCATTAGGCCTCGTCACATCCTCATCGACGAAGGTAAGATCGCCATTACGGTTCGGACTATCGATTCCTATTTGCGTGAATCCGACTGCGAGCACCATGTTGAACCCTTTACGGGCCCGGTCCGATAGGTAGGTCTCGCATTCGCTGTAATTCAGTCGATGGAACAAGAGCCATGCCGTGTCAGCTTGCCAGAAGAATGGCTCCCCGTCAGAGTCTTGGAGGAAGTGCCCGTCCTGTGAAGGGGTGAGTGCATACTCCAGTGGAACTTGCCATACGGCCACTACTTTCCAGACGCTACGAGCCCAGAGCAGTAGAAACCAACTGTGAGCCCTCAGCAACATGATATGCGGATGGTCGAAAATTCTGGTTCCCGTTGCAAGCAAAAGCCAAGATGCGGGATACACCCTGCTTCTTCTCGGCAAGAAGATATACAAGCAGGAATAGCGCTCTTAGAGCTATACCCCGAGTTCAAGTAATGACTCGTCTGAGAAATTCTTTCGAGTTAGAAGATTGCCGGGCTTGCCATAAACTCAAGGGGCGACTGATATGCTGGAACGGCCACGGAAGAACTGCGCCCTACGGGAACTCATCCAGGCGGTGAAGCCCAAGGAGGATCTTTGCTTGTATCCAAACCAAGATAGACGGAAGGGTTTACTTTTCATGGGGCCGTCTAATTCATCAATAAGAACCGGTCGCGTGGTAGCATGATGACTCTCCCCGCATTCTCCCACGATGCAACGACGATCATTAAGCCGAGCACCGAGTTGCTGGGACACGACTCTGGAGCAAATCTTGTCGCTTTTCTCCATGCGCTTTCATGCGCTTTGGAGAGATCATCGACGATATTTCCTTGACTAGTAAGATGAAGCGGTAACCATAGACATGTCGATAGCTATGTCTATGGCTTCGAGTCTATAATTGCGACAACGGCGATAACGGCGACAACGGCGACAACGGCAGCTATTGAAAGCTGCTGGGAGTCCGGGGAGTCCGCCATCCTAGAAGTAAATCTTGAATTCCCAGGCTTAGAGAAATAAGAATGTATCACGTAGTTCGCTATGTTTGAAAATCATTAATAAGATATTGTGGTCACCAGAACATGAAAATATCAACCCACGACTGTAGGTCGGTTAGTGTCGTATTTCTTAGCCGGGCTGATAATCTGTAGCAACCCTGCGGCTTCAGGAGGCGCATGCTTATCCTGCCGGCAAGCAGGCTTGATTCTTGTCTTCAGGTGGCTATCGGTGACTGTTTGAAACACGTCAGGCACGGATTTTAGTACAAATATTGTGAGCTTGTGTGCTTTGATACCATATGGGCGTGCCGAATGGTGGCTGGCGCCACCTCAAATGTCTCCGAAGCCAGCAATGACAGCGCGCACTCATACGACTCGAATCCTCCCCAGGCCCGAGATGAAGACTGTCGGTTGGAGCTCTACGATGTGAAAGCGGGTTGCATATCGTGGATAGGGCTTTCGGGCTTCGTCATGGATACTTCAATTATCAGGAAGATACGGAAATCTGCAGTTGCGAGGCTCAAGTAGTTTCGCTCTACGTTAGCAACCACCGTCTCGTCTCACCTGAAATCCCCAAGAAGGCAGCAACTTGTGCGTAGAAGCCATGCCTCGTACTGATGCTAAACATGACACGTTGTAGGTTCTGCCGAGGCTGCAGAGTATAGGAGCAAGGTATATAGATTGAAGCACCCCAATACGCAGCAGTTTGGAAAGCCTGGAGAACAGAAGCTAGATAGAGCTAACGGACCAAGAAAGCTAAGATTGAATTAGTAAGACGGAGAATTGTGTGGGCCCATCCCGCGCCGGACACTTGGGCAGCGCTACCCCAACAGACTACAGAAGTCATATTGGTCACGTCTTGAAATCATTTCTAGACGAGGAGCACGGCAAATGTATCATCGCCGACGCTTATTGTTTGTGCCAGCCTAACAACCATGGTCTGTGTCATTTTCAGGCGATCCTCTTGACGTTAAGTTTATGACAACCGGTTCAGGAGCCGTAATGCAATCCGGAATATGCAAAACGATCGTTTATACGTTATACGCATGATTTGTTTTCGCTTGCGTGGTCCTTGGATTCTGTCTGATGTAAGAGTCTCTGGATATGTGACTTTAATTAAGAACAGTGCCTACAGAGTGCGCCAGAATAACAACGCCGTAAGACGGCATTACCGCAGATAACAATGACAGAGGTCAGAAATATACCACTTAAGGTACCAAAATAGTTCACGCATATAAGCAACATGGCCAATAGGTTTCTGTTCAGCGTTTAGCGGCCCAGCTTATGAAATCTGTTCAAGTCTACGCACAGATAGGCGTGCGCACTACGCTAATCACGCCAATTTGACCAATATTGCTCACCAGCGAGTCGCTAGACTTGCCACTAAGTTTCCGGACACTTGCGGAGGCTAGAAACTACCCGAGAGCCCAAATCTTTTGCCGGATACCGCATTTCAGGCAGACACGGGGTGAGTAAGTCGCTTCGACACCACAGGGCAGGGTGCGTACAGCCTTCGCATCTCAGCTTCGACCATGCCAAAGAAACGAGATGCTGGGAGGCTGTTCAGGCCTCAGCCGGTGATATTTTTCTATTTAATGCTGAGTTTCCCGTCAGCAATGGCACCTAATCAGCATGTTATCAACCATCACCCTAACCCGCGCCTTCCCAATCGCCCCTACGTCAGCACAGGCAAAGAGCAAACACCACAACAGCACGAACGTGTTGTTGTGCTTAGCTTCGGGCAGTCGACCTATTTATCTTCGTCCCCGTGGCTGTCTGGCCTGATCCAAACCCAGGCATCGGGTTCTCCCCAACTAAGCTCGTAAATCGGTTGGGACCCCGGGATCCGATCTCTTTCGAGCTCGCACCACAAACACCAACCGTTGCCCCCAGTAACAAAAGCAAGACAAGTATGGAAAAGTACACCGACCTCAAATCCTCCTCGGGAGGTCTGTCATCAGATTCCGACGTTGCAAGCCAGACGGGATCAGTACTGCTGGCGCCACCTGTCGCCGCCATGGGCGTCGAACGTGAGAAGACCGCCAACCTCGCGAGGCAAGTCACGGCAACTTCGCAACTTCGTGACGGCAATTCTTTGCGAGAGGTTGAGACTAGGGAGGATGGTACTGAGTATCCTACGGGGCTCAAACTGGGTCTAATTACCCTGGCTCTCTGTCTGAGTGTCTTCCTCATGGCCCTGGAGTAAGTCCGCCAACATCACGGGTCTACCTGGAAATATAGCTAACAAATGTGGCAGCAACTCCATCATTGCAACCGCCATTCCCAAAATCACCGACACCTTCCGCAGCCTGCCTGATGTTGGTTGGTACGGCAGTGCTTATCTCCTTACCACGGCTGCTCTGCAACTTCTTTTTGGCAAGTTCTATACCTTTTTGAGCATCAAATGGGTCTATTTAACCGCCATCGGCATCTTCGAACTCGGCAGTTTGATCTGCGGCGTTGCGCAAAATTCCGTCACCCTCATCATCGGACGCGCAGTGGCAGGTCTCGGTTCAGCCGGGATAATGTCCGGCGCCCTTCTGATCTTGGCCTACAGCGTCCCTCTCGCCAAGCGACCCATGTACACCGGCCTTATTGGGGGTATGTACGGCATTGCGTCCGTTGCTGGGCCCCTGCTCGGAGGCGTCTTCACCGACAAGGTAAGCTGGCGGTGGTGCTTCTTCATCAACCTTCCCATCGGTGCGATCACCATCTTCGCCATCTTGTTCTTCTTCCCCGACCCCAAGCAAGAAAAGCCCCGCGAGGAAACCCTTCTTGAACGCATGAAGCGCTTTGATCCCATCGGCACCATCCTGTTCATGCCTGCCGTCATCTGCGTCCTGTTGGCTCTGCAGTGGGGCGGCACCAAGTATCCCTGGAACGACGGTCGCATCATCGCCCTCTTCGTCGTCTTCGGCGTGCTCTTTGTAGCGTTTGTCTTTGTCCAGCACCGCCAGCAGGAGAATGCAACCGTGCCCCCACGCATCATCAAGAATCGCACCGTGTGGACGAGTAGCCTTTTCGGTTTCGGTGTCGGGTCGTCTTTCTTCCTGATGGTCTACTATGTTCCCATCTGGTTCCAGGCGGTTCAAGGTGTTTCGGCCGTCGACTCGGGCATTCGAAATCTTCCCGTGCTCATCAGCGTTGTCGTCTGCTCCATGGTAGCCGGAGGCGCTGTGACGGCCCTCGGCCAGTACGCACCCTTCATGATCGCAGGAACCATTATCATGTCGATCGGCGCCGGCCTTATTTCCATGTTCGCGCCGGATACTCCCACTGGAAAATGGATCGGATACCAGATCCTCTTCGGCGCCGGTGTCGGTTTCGGTATGCAGCAGCCGCTCATGGCTGTTCAGAACGTTCTAAGCATAAGGGATGTCCCCACCGGCACGTCCATCATTATCTTCGTGCAAACCCTCGGCGGTGCGCTCTTCGTCAGTGTTGCGCAGTCCGTCTTCACCAACCAGCTGGTTAAATCGCTCGCGACCTACGTGCCCCAGCTGGACCCTAACATCATCCTCGTGACGGGTGCTACGGCGCTCCAAAATACAGTGTCGGCGGAAGATCTGCCAGGCGTTCAGCTGGCGTATAGCATAGCGCTGACCCGCGCTTTCTTGGTAGCGGCTGGTCTGGCGGCGTTTACTATTTTTGGCAGTGCGCTGATTCCTTGGAAGAGCATGAAGGGCAAGAAGGTCGAGATGGCCATGGCTTAAGTCCTTCGGATGTTTCTGGGGACATTTTCCCTTATTGCTAGCGTTGGCGTTGTCGAGTTTTATGGTTTTATCTGGTTGAACGGTTACTATAGTGGAGTAGAGTGGTGGAATACCCAAACCACGAGGTATAGATGTTTGGTGTACGACATAATTCATAATGGAGGTCTCTGGTTTGAGGCGGCATGTATTATAGTAGGCTTACCTACATGGAAATTGCTCACCAAATGGTGTCATCCTTTTTAGTTCAGTGCAAAATCTCAATGAGAGTGACAATTTACATTTGACTTTGATCACGAAATCTTCTCCACTACCTATTTCTTGCGATTGACCACGAGCAAATTCATGGCTTACCATTCACAGCACAGCTCTTCTGTGATGCGAAATCTAACCATCCGGCCACTTAAGCTTCCATTTCACCCTCAATACACAGGACAGAATAGTCGCCTATGTAGCTCTTTGGGTCAAATGTGTGCTCAAAGCGTGTCGTCATAACCAGCAAGCGTGACGGATACTGCAGCGTTCAACCAATAAGGAAAACAGTGTGTCATAGATCACCATAACATGATATGAAACTGTCATAAGTCCGGGCCGCGCGCTTATTTACTCAGCTTGTGTATCGGCACACCGGTCTTTCATGCAAGGCCCTCAGTATTTGCTTAAAGGAAGACGAGAAGGTGTAATGTGCCTCCATTCGCAAGAATCGACAAACGTTTCGAGTATATCTGATCGACCCTACTACTCACCTGTCATTCTCATATGCATTCAGCGGCCGCGAGGTTTTCTTTTGCTGCGGATCACGGAAGATAAGTGGCATCCCGCGTGGGAGTGACATAGCCATATAGTGACTGTTTGTTGGTCTGACCATGTGTGTAGCACCCCTATAAATAGTATGTAACCGTCCGATATCCCAATATTTTCGGTTCTGGCTCTTCTTGATCTTTTTCCACAGTAATAACCCGATTTAAATGATAGTATGGACATCTCAAACGTTGAAAGGGCCCCCTTGACGGGAATCTCAGTTATTGTCGTCGGGGCTGGAGTCGGGGCACCCAAATGCCGGCGGATGAGACACGACGCTCGATTGTTTCATAGTCTACGATCGGTGCGCATTACTATAACAAGGACGGGTTTACCGCCTAATTAATCTCTGCTGACGCTTGGATAGGAGACTTCTTTACCATGGCCTTTCGAAACTGACCGAATCTAGTCAGGGGGCTTCAGAACGCTAAGTACGATGCCCATATGTCCTACTACAGACACTAGAGCGAGAAAATCTCTATCGAATTAGCACGGGGCTGGTGCGCCGCCAAGCCACGTTCTGTCATATACTACTGGAGAAAGCCCATCGTATTGGTATCCCTGTCAAGTTCAATTATGGTGCCATGAAATGCTTTAAAAACGAGGCAGGCACAGTTGGCAGTGAGATGTTCGAAGATGAGGTCATTACTGCCGATGGCGTCAGCTGGCAGAAGGTGTAGGCTATACGCAGCGGTTACGCCATATACTGCACCGCATATCCCGTGGAGCTGGCGTTGAATAATCTAGTTGTTTGGACATGATGGAGCGAAAGGAGGGATAAAGATCCACAGGGCTTCGAGTTCTAGCTCGAGTTGGCATTGTCATTTACACACCAAAGATGAAGGCTTAATCACAATGCGCAGGCCGGAATTGCAAATTTATGTCTTCTATGACAGTACAAAGCTAAGTGGTCTGTCACTCATAAAGTATAGTGTTCCTTGCTAAGACAACAGGATACCGAGACAGCAAGCGAGTCCTGACGCGGCCGCCACGTCGCTAGCACTGAATCTGTCATCTTGGCCATCAAAGATTATATCTGGCAATAGAGCAGCCCAGGCGATAGAGAATACTATCTCCGTTGCATCTTGGCTACACAATGGGGAAAGGGACTACACGTCATAGGCCACAAGGGTCCACAGAAAACTGCGGGAAGTTCATCTCATCTTATTATTGGGAAAGCTGCCGCGGTGGTCTTCAATAGCAAATGTTAACAAACAGATACTTGCATAGTTTCGAGCGGGTCTCCTCCATCCAGAAACAAGAGTATTAGCTCCACCCTAGAATATCTAACTCTCTGGTAACATTATTGGTATTGTAGATTTCCCGGTCAACATCGAGAAATCCATTGCGTGCTCAGGAGCCACAGCGCGTTGAATGGTGTACAGTGCCAAGTAAATTGACCTGAGAACTCAATATATCTTACAATGTTCACCATCATAGATGGTAGATCCGAACTGCCTTCATTTCCATATTTCAATAGTGCTCCAGCTCTCCGATACCAACTCCGATGCTCTTTCCCTTTGTGCGATTTTCGTCCAGTGTAAGGAACAATGCTCCGCCGTTCGTAATCTCGAGGAGGAAAGTCTCAGGGTTCTAGGTGTCGGCCGCGCCATTAGCATTAGGCTTTAGGCAAGTGACGCATTTCATAGTCCACCTGCAATTCCGCGCCTGCAATTCCGCGCCAAAGAGTCGGGTATGATGGCCCGTCTGACGACTGGTCAGATAATCTCTTCGCATAATAGTGACAGTCGAAATACTTGTCGAAGTTGACGGGAAATTCCCACAGTGAGGTCCCAAAAGTAATGTAACTGCCGCTGACCTCGCGAAAAGGGCCTTGGCCTTTGCCTTTGTGGTCGCCATGGCTAATCCAACAATGTGTCTGAATGCACTCCGCGATTGGGAGTTTTGGACGGAGACCCTGCAGCGACTCCGTCGACAGAAGCCTACGCATAAAGCGGCGCTCTGCAGTGGGTCGGTCTCCTGCGACTTGGGCCAAACCCCGTGAAGCTCCATGGCAGACATCGACAAAATTTGATTTCCACAGGCCTGCAAGGTATTCGTCTTGGCGCAACCAAAGTAATTTCCTTTAACTCTCCTCCTAAAGTAAGAGATACAGAGATAAGGGGTGCTAGGTTAAGATAGTAGTCCTACTTATTCCGCTTTAGAATCATATCTACGAGGGTTTCCCTTCAGGGTATGGGCTAGTAGCCGCATTTCAATAGGGTTTAATAAGCCCTATTAGATGATGGAGGAATAGACTCATAGGTGTAGCTAATTAGGGCGTTCTCTAGAGAGTTACGATGCGGTATAGATATAACGTACCCCACAAGCAAGTTGGCCACTTTTTCTTGGCACCGTATGAATAACTTCAATAACTTAACTAAACTAAAAAATAATAATTCAAACTAATCGAAATCCTCTTCCTCGTCCGTATCTTTATCATTCTCACAAGTACGAGCATTATATCCGGGCTCTCCGCAGATCCTACAGCGCCGTCGGCGTGGTTCGGCCGGTCTCGTACGACGACTTACACGTATATCATCCTGTAGCTGCTGTTCAATATCCCGTTGAGACTGTAAGTCCTGAGCGTCTCGTAAACTAAGAGATCCTCCATCTTGTAGCTGTCGATTTTGAGTCCTTCGACGACGGCTTAGCTCTTGATTGGCCTTCCGAAGTGTAGTAACCTCATCCTCAAGTAAAACTAACCGATGCATAACAGCCGTCGCACCACGTGAAAATTGGTCAGTAGCCGTAAGTATTGTCGTCGGGGAGCTATTATGATGCTGTACAATTCTGTTTTTAACGTATTCAGACTGGGATTGCGCCTCGGTTGGGTTATTTGGAGTCTTTGATTCCCAGATTAAGGGGGCGCCAGACGAGCTCCCAGGAGGTGTAGGCGTATGTAGCTTAATATCCAGCTGTGAAATCACATATTCCGGGTCGTACGGAATAATTCCTGTCCCCCTGAAACCTACCTGGATATTCCACTTAGTTATAGTCGTACGATACGCCCTATAGAATGCCGAAAAGAAATCCTCCTTCGAGATATGTGTTATATGCGCCCGTATTAGGTCTTCAATTTCTTTGCCGTACGACCTTTTCAAAGCCATAAAACAGCCTACATCGAGAGGCTGGAGCTTATGTGACGAATGAGCAGGCATACTAAGTGTAATAATAGTATGCTCTTTACAATATAGCTCGAAGTCAGTCGAGTGGTGGCTCTCATGCCCGTCGAGGCTAAGAAGACGATAAACACCCTTCGTACGATCCTTCGTATAGCGATCAAAGTGCTGAATCCAGTCTACGCCTCGCTCACTTGTTGTCCAACCGTTTTTGGTTACAACGATTACCCAATCGGACGGGAATGGGCTATTCTCGTACCAGGATAAGAGGTGGTTTTGACCCGCGACAATAATATACGGCGGGATAGCCCAGCCGGACGAATTAATACCCTGGATTACTGTAGCCCATTCTCGATTGCCTTGTTGGACTGTACGAGGCCTTCCGCGTCGTTCGGCACTTGTAACTACCATCTCGGATGAGATTAAGCCCATCGCGAACCCTGTCTCGTCGAAGTTATAGATATCCGCCTCTTGGATACCATATTTCGCAATTGTATTTCGTACGAGCGTAAACCACGCGCGATACGCGTCAGGATCTTCGCAATAGGCTCGTTGGTAGTCGATTCTTCGATTAAAACGCGTCCGAAGGTCTGGTTGTCGTCGTACGAAGTTCGAGGCCCAGTTGACGCCGACGCGTCCAGCGCCACGGTCATGGAGCAGTCGGTTAGCCATAGCTTCAACACCATGGAGCCGGGGAGGAAATGATGGCGAATCTAGGTCAAGTATGTATTGTACGACCGCTAACTCTTCTGATTCCGTAAGCTTATGACTAGATTGTCGAGTATCGTGTCGAGATAGTAGTCCGCGTTTTCGGTTAGCTAGAGTTGTATGAGGGACATTGTAGAGTTGGGCAGCGCGTCGGATGCTTAATTCGGGTTTCGATTGAAGCGCCTGACACGCTAGAATCATGTCGCTTTCTTTCCAATTCGATCCCATCTTGGTATGTGTAAAGATGTTAATTACAAGGTTGTTCGTACGGTGCCAAGAAAAAGTGGCCAACTTGCTTGTGGGGTACGTTAGTAGAAGTGTAATATGTAGCACGTTCTACATCTACATCAGAGAGAACTGGTTACTCTCAGATACCGTCGTCAGCTCTGATTGCACTAGTGGTCCAAGATATCCCCATAGTCTCGATTGATCCCGGGCGATAGTTTTAGAAAGAGTATAGTTAAAAAGGCCTTTGTAAACGCATGTTGTAAGCCGCAATAGTCGAGGCCAGGCACAACCGTTGATTCCTTCTGCCAGTAGTAAAAGTGTATAGAGAAAGAACATTGCCCTTCTAAGTCTATTCGGTGCCTTGAAGTAATTTTTGAGGATTTGTAGGGTTCCCTGAACGCCGACGGCCCGTCACTGCTCTGTTAGCTTCCCGATTTTACACCTAATCCGACTACCACCTGTAGCTATACAACTGACTTTTGTAATAACCTCGTACTTTTCTTTCAAGCTGTTAGCCTAATTAATACCACTATCAACTTATTCATTGTACTTAAGGCTAGGGACTAGGAAAGCTATATCCGTTCGGGATTTTGACTTAAGGACAGGGTTGATGGGCCTTGTGTTTCGGGTTTTCAGATTTTGGATGATTTACGCAGTAAAAGTGCTTCTAAAGGCTATAAAAGGACCTGTAAAATCTAGGTAGTTATTTGGAAGGTTTTCAAGAAGAAACAAAAACCAGAAAAGAACTGAATGTTAGATCCCTTTGCCTGTAAGGTCCTAGTTGTTTCATGACCTGTTGCGGTCTTATTCTGTTATTCGTGCCTGTTGAGGTACTTGTATTATCCAAGCCCATCGACTCCAGCCTGTGGAGGCTCAGTCGACTGTTTGTGCCTATTGAGGTATTTTTGATGATCTCAACAAAGCGAAAGGCTCTCGATTATGTTTTCTGTTACCCCCTCGGACAGGTGATCTTATTCCGTCTCCATTATCTTCACCTTGAACCTGCGGGCATATACTGCCCGTAGTCAATATATTAGTCATGAAATAAAAAATATAATGGAATAAAAAGCCTTATATAATACTATGAGTAACGGGTAGATCTGAACCCGACATATAGGCTATCCGAAAGCAGGCCTAATTAATTTACCCAAGGGCTTTTGGCGTGTACTCGCAGAGACCTCGCAACGGCAACAGGAGAACCAATAGTTAGTGGGACTATTGTAAGGTGGCTGCTAGGGACGGGTCGGACAGCTTCAAGGCCCAGATAGCATCGATCTTCTCAGGGGGGACTTTGTTGGTAGGTTGAGAACCAACGTAGTATGGTAGTGAACGCAACGCAGTCGCCAATAGGGCGAACCGACGACGCAGCGTATGTATTTAGTCCAGCCATTAGGGCACGGTTTGACATACGGGAGTACTAGTAGAGGTACCGGGGGCTTCGAGCCTACGGCGTATTTAATAATAATAATTAATTTTCAATTTTATTGGGCGCCTTCTAGTTATTACTCAAAATCTTCAACCTCGCAGCAATATGTCTTGCCCACACCTTGGCCCTCAATCCTCGTAGCAAATGTGACCGTTGCGCAAAGCAGCCCGGAGTCCTTATCATATCACATGCCATTATGAGTAGATGAGGTGGTGAATTCCACTTGTAAATTTGACCTATGTATTTGTCTGGTGGTTCTAGATGTTATCCCAACTTCAGGGTTAAGAGGATTAGGGTTGGGGGTTGACTAGGGATTAGTTCAGATTCGCCTGAGAATGTAGCCCGTAGTTAAGTCCCGTTATCGGATTCTAGAGAATATAGTCCTTCCTTATGATCAATCACAGATTCCGTTAATGTTGCTTGATCTGTTGAAATATACCTCAGATTAATTGCTCTGAATGTAAAGGACTATATGCACACGTTATCTTGAAAGGCGGTCATGCTGAAAGCCCGTTCATTGGCCCCACTTGCAGCCCGAAATTGTGTTGCTCTGGGACGCTGGCAGCTCTCAACCCCACCATCCCTACTTTACACCTCTCGTATCAAGCTCAAACAACCTAGTAACCCACGCCTTAATACCTTCCTACGTTCCTAGACGACATCAAATCCAACAAGATGGCGTCCGCCGATCCTTTCGACTCGGCTCTGTAAGTTTTCTTCCCTCATTCCCTCCCAAACCCCCCGTACGCCAAAGGACCAAACCAAGCTAACCCGCCTTGCCCCGCGCTTCCTGCAGCGACCTCCTCCGCCGCCTCAATCCCAAACACACGACGGCACACCTCCAATCCCTTATCTCGCTCGCGCCCGACCTCACCGAGGACCTCCTTTCTTCGGTGGACCAGCCGCTGACGATACGCCGATGCAAGCAGACGGGGCGCGACTACCTGCTGTGCGACTATAACCGCGATGGCGATAGCTACCGATCGCCTTGGAGCAACGAGTTCGATCCGCCGCTGGACGGGGGCCAGATAGGTGACGGCGGTGCGGGAGATGGTGCGGGTGCGGCTGGAGTCCCCTCTGACAAAGTCAGGCTCATGGAGGTCAAGGCCAACGAGGCGTTTGATGTCTACCGCGAGCTGTACTATGAAGGGGGGGTGAGCAGTGTCTATTTTTGGAACTTGGATGATGGATTTGCGGGTGTGGTTCTGTTGAAGAAGGGTACGTGAGACTTTTCTCTACTATTTGCCTACCCTTGGTGATCGAAGATGCTGGATGGGATTCTGCTGGGATTTGTGAGGCCCCAAGAAGAGGAGGGAATCTCACACCATTGGGGTACTACGAGCTAAGTGGCGTAGAAGCTCTATATCGGGAACGCCTCGATCAATGGGGCTTCACGAGATTGGCATGGGAATCTGCTGGTGCTACGCGCATCTGAGACTTCGGATCTAGCATCTGAATAATGAAGCCCAAGAACCGGGATCGCGGGATCTTGTACCTCGCAGCTTGATTCAGCTCAGGGCGGACAACAAGATGGTGGCGTCCACGCAGATCGAGATGCTACAACTATTGACACGGAAAGCAAACTCCTAACGCTGACCTCATTCACAGAAGCCAAGCCCGGCAGCACCAGCGAGGGTTCCTGGGATTCGATTCATGTTTTTGAAGCTCTGGACCGCGCCCGAGTCACCCAGTACAATCTTACATCTACCGTCATTCTGTCTCTGTCGACTAGTGGGTCGGGGTTGGGCGACATGGATCTCAGCGGCAACATGACGAGACAGATAGAGCAGGAACTGCCCGCCGAGAACGACGAGCAGCAGATCGCCAACATTGGCAAATTGGTTGAGGACATGGAACTAAAGATGCGTAACCTGCTGCAGGAAGTCTACTTTGGCAAGGCCAAGGACGTTGTGGGCGACCTGAGGAGTATGGGCAGCTTGAGCGAGGCTGGCCGGGACCGCGAGGCCCAACGGGAGATCATTGGAAGCATGCGGAGATGATCCTAGCTGCCTTCAAGTCAAAAGAAAACCATACCTGGAGTTTGTCAGCGGTAGACGGTCTCAGACTCTTGAGATTACTTGTCAGAAGGGGGGTTTGAGATGAGGTTTCCCTGTCAGAGCCAAGTATGGTAATAGGGTTTCGGGAGATGGCCCAAACAACGAGTCGATCAAGACAAAATAGCCATCGGTGGCGGAATTGAGTGGTACAGCAGGCCTCGGAGAGATTGCGCGATCTGCTGATGATGCTGAAGCATGTCTGAGAAGCTCAGGGGCATATCTCAGATAAGATGAGGCTGTCTGTTGTGTTTCCCGAATAAAAGAGCCCAGGAGTAAAAATGACGAAGCTGGTCGTGGAAAGTCCAATTTCTTACCTAGCAAGCCATGGCCGCTTTCTTTTCCACCTCGATTCCCAAATATTCGTAGAACTTGATGAGTGCAACATGTTTCTCGGGATGGCCTGGGAAATGCTGACAGCCCCCAACGTGTTCACCCTTGCCAAACTCGCCTGGATATAATTCCGGTTGCGCACGAGAGATACGTGCAGCGTATAGCGCAGATTCGCAAACAACCAACGTGGGTGTATTGTTTCAGGTCAGTACCCCGCGTCCCAGAGTACAGGGTCCAGGTAGGATACAGGATGGCATGCGGGAGGAGTGGTGGTGGTAGTTGGTTCGTGGGCGCCGCTGAGCGGCGCTCAGAAGACATGATATCCCCCGGTTTCATTCGCAAGACGACATGATCACGTTGCCCTAAGTGTGCAAATTCTGCCATCGTCCCTGAAGATCTTTGGGAAGATGACATCCTTCAAAGCAGGAGGGTGGCAGAATTCATATCAATCCCGGAGAATTGTCCAACAGTTGCATATCAGGGGACAAGAGCAGTTACCTAAACGGGACCGGAAGGTGTCCGGTGCCCCGGTCGTCGGTGGCCAGACATAGAGGGACGGTGGGAGAGGGAGGGCCACTACTACCTACCTACTTCAACCTATTGCTCGATATATTCGATATTCTTAAGAGAAGAGGACTCAGCTTGGCAGGTTGGCGGGTTTTTGGTCGTTGGTTTACGGCGAGTCAACCAGAATACGAGAGGCCAGTTGACCGTAAAACTGGCTCCCACGAAATAGAGACGGAGGCCCCTTTGCTCAGTATCGTAAGTCAACATAACATAACTACCATAACATAATATCCTGGCAGACATCAGAGCGGAAGCTAATAAATGACGCCTCATCCCGCCAGCCCAGAATCGCGGTATGTGCCGTGCCCGAGTCAGGTGTAGCTAGGCAGGCCCACAGCTGAAGGCCAGGAACCTACCTAGTGGCTCTGCCTAGTGCTAGGTGAGGAATAGATTACGCTGTGGTAATGGGCGTTTGCACTCGACAGTCTTTCACCACGAACAAACGAACGTAATTCCGGGCAAGCCGCGTAGGCTCCGGTGTTAAAATGTGTCGTTTGAGGTTGTGCCTTGTTGGAGCATGGCAGTGCATCGCAACCGATGTCAGCTTTGCTTGCCTGTCGTAGTCTTGCAATTGAAGTGATACTAACTGCATGTTGTTCAGCAACCGTCAGAAACTGACGGGATAATCCCTCGGTAGCCGGGCCAAGTGGGTTATTGAGGCCCTCCTTGCGTTTCTCCTTGCTCGGAGTTGCAGGGTATGTAGTTTGGCAAATGCGATGTTATAGCGGGGTTGTGAGGAGTGGTGAAGGTTTCCAGTTCACAATCTGCGTGTACTTCTTCGCGGCACCAAGTCCTTTTCCCGGATGCGATGCGCCAAGACCTCAACGCAAACATCTACAGCTACTAGATGCGACCCCGACTAATGAGACTCTGCGGGAAGCCTCAATGGAATTTCTCCAAAATGGGCGCCCGCATGACTGACCGACCACACTGGCCATTGTCGGTGCAGCCCAGTAGAAGGAGCAGACGAGACTCAACGATTGGTGCGTGATTTAAAGACTTGGACCACTAGACTGCGTAGAAGGCTTCTAGAAAGAATTTTGTTGGTCCGCGAAAGTACTATGTACAAGCTAAGACCGCCTAAAGCAGCAGGAAGGAGGTCCCCTGACTGACTGGGTTCATCGGGAATTGCGGCCCTCGCGGCATAACCAAACCAGTTCAACGTGGTTGTCCACTAGCGACAGCTTGTAGAAACAGCCTCCCTCCGCGCTCCCCGGCTTCGTCTTCGTCGACGGGTCGAGTACCAACGGCCAGTTTGGAACAAGGTGTCCCCAATCCCCCTTGCTTATTGCGGGAGTGGCGATTGGGGGAGCAGTTGCTGTAAGTTGCAGCAGACGTGCAGATGCACTCTGTCTGTATGCTATGTAGTGCCAACCTGTAGATGCAGCACAAAGTTGGACTCTGGACCCCCTGGATCCAAAATGAATTGACGTGGTGCTGCAGAGGAGTTTTTTCTTCTTCCTTTATTCGGTGAGAGATGGGCATTGGGGTGCACCAAGGCAGATCAGGGTTGCATATCATGGGACATCACACAACAGGCGGTTTCGGTGTCACTGAAATCTCCATGTCCAATGTAGCAGTCAGAAGATTGGAAGCATACCAATATCGGACTTTATGATGCCCTCATGTTGTTTCCACCCCTACGAAACAATTGGATACGACCTACCGGATCCGAGTCTACCGTGTGTTGATTATTGGCCTTGTTGGGGCAAGAACGCGTTGTCCATCATTGTCACCTTGTGGTTAGTAATAACTGAGCTGAAAAGGGTGCGTTCCTAAAATAGGCGTGCCGTAGCCCCCCCACGCCCCGATCCTATTAATTGATGATGATGATGTTGGGTGGTGTAATAGAAGGCGTTGCATCATACTTTTTTCATCTTACTTTTTTCGTCTTAAATCGAACATCACTTGACCGATGTTGGTGGTGGCCCCTCCACGACTTCAAGTTGGACGGGACCCAAGGAAGTTCCCGAAATCGGGCGTAGAAGCAGCCTTGATGTTTTCCATCTCTTTCAAATGAAGGGGCAACTAAGTTTCCCGGCTGTAAGCTAGGTCAGGAACAACAGTTTAAGTCATGAACTGAGTTCGAGGCTTGAGAATCTCTGACAGACCTGGCGAGCAGACGCCGAAGCCTTGGAAGCCATCTATGCCCGACGGCTGCATCTCCGCTTCTAAAGTGCATTAAAATGCAACTTGTCTTGCAGGCACTCCGTCGATCTGTTCCGCCCCAACTTTGCGTTACGCGTGAGCTAGTTCATGGGATTGATGCGATGAACCCCAATTTTTCCCCTTTGACGGATAGGTGTCAGGGCCTGGTGTAAAAACCGTAATCAATTACAGAGACACACGCATTTGCGTTATCATCTGTCTGGGTCAATTAATATCACCGTCGACACCGGCCTCTTCGGAGTTGCCAGTAACGGTACCAACCAAATACCGGCGACTCAATCTTCAGAAAAGACATCGATCAATTGAATAAATATCGGGAGCTTTATTAGATCGAGTGTTGGGCCGCCCAGCTTTGCCGACCAGCTGGGCTTAATTGACGTCTGAAAAGTTAGGGGGAAGTGCCAGGTTGTTTTTTGGCGGCTGCAAGTGCACTTAGAAACAAGGACCAACCCGCTTGACTCCACCTTAAGGTCCTCCTGGATTGCCAAATGCCCTTGTGCCCATGAATGAACTCATGGCGGCCTCCTAGTAAGTTGCTAGTTGATCTTTTTGCTTGCTGGCCCGCACCGGAACTAGTGCCTTTTTTAATGTGCTTTTTTACACTCTTCCTCCATGGTTCTTCGTCTCTTCCTCAAGTCCTTCTATCTACAGATCCCATACCCGAGATCTTTTGTCGATAATCTGCAGCCTTCTTCCCCTGGGCCTGTGTCGCATCGCACACACATTGTGTTGGGACCAGGGTTGTACTGCACAGGCTAGTGGCAATCTGCTCTCCAATCTCTGGGCACGTCAGGGTTCATTTAGCTCTACTGTCTATATAGGGCTGGGGCTTCCGCTGGGTTCGAATTGGATCCTCTTGGGTATTGAAATGAGCAAATATTAGGCCACCGTTCTCTACTTTTCCAGATCCTTGGCCTTCAAAATACACGTTGCCCGCCAACAACGCCCAACTGCACCCGTACACGTCCAGTATACCCCCCATTATCTCCGCCGTCATCCGTTTCCTGGTGCCAGATTGTTGCAACGGGAAACATACGTCACGAACTTCGTTACTCGATCTTGACTCGAGGACCCCGCGTTGCTTTCGCGCCTCTGCCCCTCCTTAAAGGCCATTACCAGCGCGCCCTCCGCCTTATCCTGCCATCCACTGACTCGCAATGGCGACCGAGAAGCCCTCGGTGCTGATTATCGGTGGGCTGGGATACATCGGACGGTTCTTGGCCCTCCACATACAAAGCCATGGCCTCGCCTCCGAAGTAAGGCTGGTGGACAAGGTGCTGCCGCAACTCGCATGGCTGGCTCCTGAGTTTGACGAGGCATGCTCGGCAGACAGATTTATTCAGGCCGATGCCACGAGAGAACGTACGTGGTGCAGCAGATTCCGCGTCGCGGGTTGCTACCTTGTTCTTGATGCTTAGACGGGGCAAGATGCTAACTCGCACTCTCACCCTACAGAAGCGTTAGCGCGGATATTCGACCGAACCGACGGCAAGGCATGGAATTATGTCTTCAACTGTGGTGGCGAAACGAGGTACTCGCAGGAAGACGAGGTGTACCGGCTGCGGTCCAAGGAGCTGTCGTTGGCCGTGGGCAGGGAGTCTGCCAAGCGCAAGGTCAAGTGCTTTGTCGAGCTGAGTACAGGCATGGTGTATAAGCCGGATTCAAACGCCAGCAAAGAGGGTGACAAGTTGAAGCCGTGGAGTAAGATCGCGGTGTTCAAGCTTGAGGCAGAACAGGAGCTGGCCAAGATTGAGGGGTAAGCCACGCCTGCCATCCATCCCAACCTGGGGAAAGTACTAACAGTTCGTGCCCTGCCAGACTCAACCTCGTCATTGTACGGCTGCCCCATGTATACGGCCCATACGCATCACAATGGGTCGCAACTGCGCTGTGCATGGCACGCGTCTACCAGCATCTTGAACAGGAGATGAAGTGGCTGTGGACCGAGAACCTACGGACCAACACGGCACATATTGACGACGTGACACGAGCGCTATGGGACGTCGCTAAGTGGTACAACGCGGGAAAGGCCAACTGGGATGACAGGGAGATGGGCAAGACGCCGACCTTCAACGTAGTCGACAAGGGCAAAACGACACAAGGTGTCATGGCCAACCTGATCGGCGAGATTTTCAAGATCGAGACGGGCTTCCAGGGCCAAATAGTCAGCACCTTTGCGCGTTTGAACATGGACAGCGTCGTCGACGACGTCAACGACGAGGTGCTGGGACCCTGGGCCGACCTGCTGGCCGACGCAGGAATCACGAGACCGGGCCCGTTGACGCCGTTCATGGAAAAGGAGCTACTTAAAGATACGGATTTGAGCATGGACGGAACTCGCCTAGAAACGGTCGTCGGGTTTGAGTATCAAAAGCCGAAGATCACCAAGGAACTACTCGAAGAGGTGATCGAAAGCTACAAGAGGATGAAGTGGTGGCCGTAATCAGAAGCGTCGTGACGTTCAGACAAGCGCGGAGACGTAAGAGAACGAACTTACCTAGGCCGAGGGACGCCGATGAGAGTTCGTGCGGGCACTCCGTTGCTGTAGGCACCATCATCATCTGACGACATGCCACGATAACGACCGAATCTAAAGCGCAGAAGGGACCGTCAGTGGGCGATTTTGCGTCTGTTAAAAAAGATTTAGGCGTAAAGAATAACAGTCTTGTATGACTAGGATATCCATTATTTTTTTTCCTTCAAATCTCGCTGGAGTGAGGAGGGTTTGAGGTTAAATTTCAAATGTAGAGAGAGAGGCGAGATGGGCTACGACTTTGTAATATACATAACATGCACATTTTTCCCGCCCCTGGAATTCGGAAATTCGCCAGCGTGTGCGGCTCCTCATCAGGAGCAGAATCTACCTTTAGTTACGCCGCCCGAGAAACATGCAATGCACTCCTATCACATTCCCTGAAGTATCTCATCGCAACGTCACATCACATGGTTGATTGTGTCGCTGCCCAGGGAAGGCCTCGGGAAATGCCAAGAATCTTGTTTCCCCTCAGTAGTTGCCCCTCATTCGGGGGTGGTCTCCCGTTCGAGTCGTATCTCAGGGCAGAAACTGCTTCTTATAGGCTGGCCGATCAGACGCGGACTATCGCCATCGTTATCGGGATGACTTTGTTTTGAATCGGTTGGGAGGATTTTTCAGCTGGCATGAAACTTGTATCAAGTCGTTCAAGTCTTTCCACATGATGGTGTCCAACAACACAGACACTTGTAATCTAATGACATCAGTGAGACTAAGCTCCGGGGTTTGAAATCTAGATATTGAAGAGAACCTTCGATGTCAGAAGGATGCGTTCCGGATGCCAGGCCCCCTGCCGTGACCATGTTTTACCTATTTCCAGCCACACCCAAACCCGGTCGACATTTCTGGGGAGTTCTGACTTGGGACACATAACATGCGAACAGCCTAGCGCTGCGTTCGCACTATGCCAAATATAGCGAATGAGGCTTGCCTGGGTCAAGCGACGGAAAGGCTTTGAATCAGCAGGAATGACGCGGTCTACGGTAGTCTCCCGCTTCTTCGGATTTCTTGGGAGCGCAAGTCCCCACAATCCACATGCGCCAATCGGGTCAATGCCTTGTGGCTGGCTCAACGTCAACGCCAGATGCTATTGTACAATCGATCGTGCCTCAGTTTCCCTTGTTCTCAACGCGTTAACAGCATCTGATTTTCATACTACATGCAACATTCCCTGCCTATGGTTATACCTAAGCTGTTATCGTCTCACCCTCGTTTGCTTGGCTTGATCGTCTTTGGCAATAGGCCCTCCCTGCGCTGAGCGTTGAATAGACTCAACTCTACCTTTCTTGTACACCTAAGGGACTTGAGACGAACTACAGCGCCAACGAAGCTACATAGCTACCCCACAATATCCGTACCTCGACAATATAAACATAAGCTTGACGGCCTTTTCAGCACCTTGACAAATCATCTCCTCCTCTCAACTCCCAAGACAACTCGAAACAACTCAGACAAAATGGCTGCCCCCGCGAACAAGACCATCGGCGACCTGACCGGCAAGTGGATTATGGTATGCGAATCCCACACCACCTCTCTCGTGCTATCCCTGCCCCTCTGCAACCACCTGCGGTGCATGGAGGTTGAGCACAGTCCTCGGACACATGTGAACATCCCGTACTAACCTTCCCCTCTTCCCCACCGTAGAACAAAACGCTCTCAGACAGTACGGAGCCCGCCCTCGCCCTCCAAGGCATCGGCTTCCTGACTCGCAAGGGCATCGGTCTGACGACGGTGACCCTGCAAGTCAAGCAGTACAACGGCCCTCCGTCGCCGCCGTCGACGCAGACGGGCGACGTCGTGCACATTGACATCGAGCAGACCGCTACCGGCGGTATCAATGGCACGACGGAGAACCGCAGCATCGACGACACGCAGCGCGGACACAGCGACTGGCTATTTGGCGACGTAAAGGCCCGGTCCAAGTGGCTTACGGCCGAGCAGCTGGCCGCCGTTGCGCAGGAGCACGGCGAGCATCTCGGCAAGGACTGGATTGAAGACGCGGCTGAAGCGCAGGGCCCAGGAGGGGCGTCTCACGTGATGAATTATGTTGAGTCTACCGCGGGCTGGACTGCGGTGCAGATCTGGGGTTTCCAAATGATCGGCGGTGAGAGACGGTATGCGAGGAATGTGTTGGTCAAGAAAAATAACAAGGTCGTGGAGGTGCGGTTGGTTTACGATTACGCTTCTGAGTAAGCAACAGTGGGCGGCATTGTTGTAGCTGTCGCATGCGGTTGGAAGAAATCTAGACCGACCGGCTTACGTTAAAGCTTATCTTGCCGTTGATTTGATTGCCGTTGGGGCTTAATCTGTATGAGTCTGGGTTACTTGCCAGACAATGCGTTGGGGGTGATTTTGGGTCTTGTTTCGGCTGAATGAGTCTATTGCACATTTTATCTATGAAAAGTTGTGTATTCTACGCAAGACTGAAGTTGTCATTCCTATCGGGCCATGTACTCTATACCTAGGATGATAGTGCAATCATGTACGCCATTGGCCAAACCCACTTTTGCCCTGTCGTGTTCTGGTAGTCACTCCCAAGGGATCATATCGCCCTACGCCGGTCTCCTCTTCACAAACTCCTCCAGATCATTCCTTGTCGCTACGCCCAGCACGAACCTCCTGTCCTCATCCGTGACGACGGCAAACTCCTGCTTTTCGCCCGCGCCCGCGCCCTCAAAGAATTCCTCAAGCTCTTCCAGTGGCGTTGCCATGGTGATGACTTTGTACTTCTTGCCCTTGCGTTGGAAACGCACCATAGCCTTGGACAGCGAGTCCTCCGATTGCACCTTGCCCGTCTCGAGCTGCGCCTGTAGGTGCGGTATCGATATGTACCCCAGCAGTGCCCGTGTCGTTGCGTCGACTACCGTCAGGTGCGTATACTCACGCTCGAAGGCCGATATCATGGCGAGGGAGATGGGGTCCGAGGGTGTGAGGGAAAGGGCAGACGGGGGTTCGAGGTCTTGGACTGTGGCCTAAGAAGAATTGTTAGCAAGTTACTGCGTGTGGGATAGGATGTTTGATTGAAATGGCTAGGGGGAGACGGACTCCTCGGTAGCGATTTGACCATTTGGATACGAAGGGTTTCGCGCCAGACAGTATTGATGGGCCAATGTGCGGCGCGCCAGTGGCGATCGTTTGGACCATCTTCGTGTATGTAAGAGCGACTTTAGAAGCTTGTGAGACGGGCGTTGCGGCGTCGACTTCAAATAGCTCTAGGTCACTCAAGGCTCGCGTGAATTTCCAGAATTGGCATATACTATGGGATGGTTTTCATGTGATCATGTGAAAGGGACGCTCGTTTGGGAATCTCGAAGGTTTCCGTAGTGTCAATATCAGGTCGCTGGGATAGGAATGACGAGCGAAGTGGGGTTGCGAGTGAACAAAAAACAGAAACCGCAGGCGGGCTGGATATTTCACTCAACGCTTGACCTTACATAACTCATTCCAAACTCGGCCAAGCGCATGAGAAACATATACCATAGAGCCAATCATCACGACACTATACAATGTACTACTATGCTGAACTCATCGCAATGCAGCAATCTTCCAATTGCAAGAATATTGAATCTTGTTCTCTGGTAGAATGAACCCCTCGGATCATCATAATGCGGGATGATTAAGCCGTCGCTGAGCGTCGCTCGCTAGGGTCTTATCCTTATCGTTTCTATTTCAGTAGACCTGATTGGATCGCATCGGAAAGCCCAAGAGATGATTGGGTGGAGAGCTGTCAAGTCCATGAAAATGTTAAGCTCAGGAAGCTACTACCCCTGCCGACGTCACTGGTACAGCCTCGGGATAGCTCTTTCGCATGCTGCTCTGCGGCGTCGACGTGAGACAAATCGTATTGGCTGACGGCTTGGGGATTTACGGTGGTCTCAGGCCGAAATACCACCACCATGCCATGTACAGATGAGTCGGCCTGTGCACGCTACTACTGTGTATGTCAGGAGTGCTGGACGGCAGCTGGGTGATGTGATCAACTTCCTCCATTATCCGTCTCCTGGTTTATCTCTCATCATCCGCATATAAATCCTAAATCGTCCGTCTTCCCACGTCGCATCGAAGAGTGACTTTGGCCCTAGCCTCCTCGACATCGTGATCCGCGGTAGGATTGTGGTTTCCCTCACGCAGCTTTCTTGACGTATGTTTGTTTCCCCGCTCGCCCGAGCTGTCAGCATTTCCCTCGAGATTATTCATCCGCTGTGACCGTTATTTCCATCCATTCGATGTGATTGTTCTACCGTCGCCAAGCAGCTTCGGTTTCAGTTGGAAGAGCTGTGTGCTGATAATCTCGACTCTCCAATAGGTTGCGCAATCGCAAATAGCCAAGATGACCCTATTCCCCAGTCACCAAATCCTGCAGCAGAATTTCTGCAACCCTCTGAACGGTCGTCGTCAAGCTGCGCCTCAGACCAAGGCTACACCATTCCAAGCGCGCCCCGAGCTATACGGAGCTTTCTCTGTGACGGACGATGTGAAGGCCAAGGCCCAGAAGCTGAGCAAGGAAGCTCAGGCCGAATTCGACAAGGCCAGCAAAGCTGCACAAGCCAATTCCGGCCACATTGAGCTCTATTCTCCCAAGTACTACGCCGCGTGCACGTTCGGTGGTCTCCTTGCTTGTGTAAGATGAACAATACCATCGCTTATACCCAACTACCTAACACGCGACTTAGGGCCTTACTCACACCGCCGTAACACCCCTGGATCTCGTCAAGTGTCGTCGCCAGGTCGACTCAAAGTTGTACAAGGGCAACTTCCAAGCCTGGGGCTTGATTTACCGAGCAGATGGTCTTCGAGGTATCTTCACTGGTTGGAGCCCGACCTTCTTTGGTTACTCTGCCCAGGGCGCCTTCAAGTATGGATGGTACGAATACTTCAAGAAGACCTACTCCGATGCCGTAGGTCCCGAAAATGCACACAAGTACAAGACTGGTCTCTACTTGGCTGCTTCGGCCTCCGCCGAATTCCTCGCTGATATCGCCCTCTGCCCCTTCGAAGCTGTCAAGGTCCGCATGCAGACCACGATCCCTCCTGCTTACACTGGCATGTTGAACGGAATTTCAACCATCACCGCTGCTGAGGGCATCGGCGGATTGTACAAGGGTCTCTACCCGCTTTGGGGCCGCCAAATTCCGTACACTATGATGAAGTTTGCCTCTTTCGAGACCATTGTCGAAGAGATCTATGCACGCCTGCCTGGACAGAAGAGCGACTACAGCAAGCTTACTCAAACTGGTGTCTCCTTCACTGGGGGTTACCTCGCTGGTATCCTGTGTGCTATCGTCTCCCACCCCGCCGATGTCCTGGTCAGCAAGCTCAACGCGAACCGTGGTGCCGGTGAGGGATTCGGTGCTGCCGTTGCCAGAAACTATCGCGACATCGGCTTCATGGGTCTTTGGAACGGTCTACCCGTCAGAATTGTCATGATTGGCACTCTTACTGGTCTGCAGTGGATGATCTACGTAAGCTTTCTTGCTGTTATAATATCCAAGAGTCTTTGCGCTTACTTACATTTGCACAGGATTATTTCAAGATCTTCATGGGTTTCCCCACGACTGGTGGAGCTGCTCCCCCAGCAGAGAAGAAGTAAGCAGGGTCCTGGAGGTTGGCAGCCTGTGTGTACTGTGATAGCCGGATGCCCTCGGTGCATACGCCAAATCCGCGCCAAATACGGTGAAGTAATTATGGGCTGGGCGGGTCTGACATGCAAGCAGCCATGTTCGCGAAGAAGAAGGGAATACAAGCTGTGTTATGAGAGTATCCTTGGCTGACTTAAATTTCTGCGTCGTGTATAGATAGAGTCTACGTGGATGAATAATTGAGATCAATCCCCTTTGCATGAGAGTGATTTCGTGAAGTTCGAAAACATTCAGCTCCCAAGTGTGCGTTATTATCGCAACGACCGACAATTCGGGCCTCTTCTCGCATGCGCAACTCGATCATGTCATTCCAAAAATGGCAGGCAAGGTATCGTCGAGTTGTTTTTAATTTGTTTATTTTTCTGAGGTAAAGTTTTCTTTGGATTCTTGTGTTGAACCGAGCAAGAGGATGGTTATTCACGCTAAGTCTTTTGTACAGTTTACAACGCCTAAATAGCCGCGCCATAAGGGATAACTGGAATCGACTGGATATCGATATGGCCAGACATTTCGCCCTTGGTGTCGTTTTTCATAGCCTCAGTAAAGGCCGTCAAGTCTTTCCAGAACCCATCGATATGTTTTTGGTCAGAGGAATCCAAGGGCTCCTGGTTGCGGCCAATCTGTCGCATTTGCGCTCCAGCTAACATGACAGACAAGCCAAAGTCTGACTCGTCAGTGATGGGCTTGATACACGACTTCACCTTGCCAGACAGGATGTCAAGCGGCAGTCTAGGCTCCATGCAGGCGGGACGGCCCAACCCAACACCGTCGACCGTTCTCAACGCATCGACCATGGCCTTCGCCGAGCGCAGCCCACCTGTGACGTAGCTTTTAGTCTGCTTCAAGTGCGGCGTGATCTTTTCAGCGAACTCCAGGAAGAAACCCTCGCGGGCCCTGGTGCTCTCCCTCTCGTGATGCCACGCCGTCTGCTCGTACGTGCCGCCGCTCAGCTCGACAAAGTCGAACTTGTGCGCCTCGAGCAGCTGCACCAGCTTGGTCGCCTCGTCGGTGCTGAACCCCTTCTCCTGGAACTCGACGCTGTTGATCTTAATGCTGAGACTGAAGCCCTTGCCCGTCTGCGCCTGGATCTCGTTGGCAATCTCGGTGATGATCCGTGCCCGGTTCTCCAGCGACCCGCCATAGTTATCTGTCCGGAGATTCGTGGTAGGCGAGAGGAATTGTGCCAACAAGTAGCCATGCGCACCGTGCAGCTGCACGCCGTCGAAGCCGGCTTTCTCGAGGTACACGGCGCAGTGCACGAAGGCAGCCTTGATATCGGCGATTTCCTGCGCTGAAGCCGCGTGCGGCTTGCCGAACTTCATGCCCCAGACCTGCTTGGTGAGCTGCATGTCCGACGCCGACACCGGGTTCGGCTGCAACTCCTGGCTGATCTGCCGACCCGGGTGGCTGATCTGCGCGATCAGAAGCGAGCCGTCGGCTTTGGCCTCCTTGGCTACCCGTTTGTACGTCTCGAAGCGTTCACCGGAGAATGGGTGGTCGATGCCGATGATGGCGTTACCTGGGGCTTCGAGGTGCTCCGCGTGCACTTGGATGTTGCCCGTCAGGATGACGCCCCAGCCTGCCTTGCCCCAGTTGCGGTACAGGTTGATGTACTCTTCGCTAGGGATGCCGCGCTTGCTGGGGTCCTTAGCCGACCACGAGGCCATGCGCTCTGTCATGGCGCCGTTGAGGAAGCGGTTCTTGGCTGTGAGGCCGGAGAAGGCAAAAGGGAGGGGTTGGCCCAGCGGTGCTGGGTCGACTTCTTGGCTGGAGTAGCGAGTCGACATGGTGGCTGTGGGTGAGTGTGTAGTTTGTGGAGGTATTTTTGATGTAATTGAATGATTATAGGTGATTCTGAATAATCTCCTAGCGGCGAAATGGCATAAAGATTCCGGAAGGATGCCAACGTGCGAAAGCCGTGGTTCTTGTATCCATGCTGCATCATCCGCTCGAACATCTACCCGGCCCAGCCGAGACGAAAACTGATCAACGAGTGGATCTTTGATTTATCAGCGGTATACGTCGTGCTTCATGCTTCAATTTAGTGCCCTCGGTATGGGAGCGAGAGCAGACTGCCACATTTGTGGGGTATAGGACCTTCGGACCCGCAACAGTGACTACTGGAATATACGTCATTGTGCGATTTTCCGTCCGTAGCTTTTATTAATACGCTAGATGAGACATGCCTCCACCACCAGGGGGTGGAGGTAGGGGCTGTGTAGTGTAGACCGTCGGATGTGAAGAATCCAGCCGAACGGTGAAGAGACCCCCCACAATTACTTTGCCTTGAAATTTAGTGTGATGGTGCCTAGAAGACATGGCATACGGAATATTAACTTACGTGTCATGGGTCATTATGTATTTTTTTGTTTCACAAGTCGACAGGAACGAGACGCTTTCCAGTCCCCGATAATTAATATTTAGCTCTGCAATGTGCGTCAAAACCATGCCTGGTTTGCGTATATCACTATCATGTTGTTTGTCTTTATGCTGGTTGTCAACTAGAATCATAGGACATGTTTTTCCTGTCTAGTCCTACGTTAACGTCATATAATTTATTGGACTCATTGCAAGCTATAACCAAGCATAGATTTTAATGTGTCTCTGATCTCCCTAAGTCCAACTTAAGTATAGAAAAGTGACCCTCTTGGCTGCTTACATCAGAGCAGTTAAGAGATTTAGAATCAGGCGTGAAGCACGAAAGGGCAGGAAAGGGCTGACAGAATCACTTCGCTTCTTCGTCAGACCAATGGTGATATATGATATGTTGGAACACTTGGTAAACATGATTTGAGATGAAGACGGGCGCCTGGCCTATGAAGGATTCGATCCGTTCTGAATACTCTGTTTCTTGATAGTATGATCGCTACTTGGACTTACAAGCTTCATCCTTGCAAGGCCCTAGTTTGGCCAAAATCTATCTCACAGTATGTTAAAGGCAGGCCTCCATATCTTGTCTAGTCCTCCGTATTATGTCCGCGTATTATCCGACAACTTATATAACAACTCGCTGTATAACAATACGGAAGAGAACGACGTTGACTTTGTCCTGTAATGTCACCAGCGGCAAGTACTTTCTCGGGCCAGATTGATCTATCATCGAGTTTAGATGAAATCTAAATAGTACAGGATTGCTTTCGTCAACCCCCCTCCCCGATGCTCACTGACTCCACGTACAACAATCTTTCTACAGATATTCCAAATTGAATGAACAATGGCACAAAATTCCAGCCACATGTAATTAACAGAAGTTGCGCATCGAATAATTTCTTTGCAAAAACTCGATTGTGATCATTTCAAGTTCTCGCGCCTGGCATTCACCCAGCATAGCCTCTTCCATAGTCAAATGTGCCTCTCAAACCCTGAAACTCGCCAGTCGTGAAGTGAACTTCTTATCACCGGTAGTGTACAGATATGCACTACGACATCATGGATATTGTTAAGCACCACCTTCGACAGCGGTTGCTGGTCGGGCATGCTGGATTTCCATCATCGAATCGCGTCGCTCTCCAGACTCGATTGTATGTGTCAACTGTTTGAGGGCTAGTGAGTGTGGTAGCAATGCATTGAAAACCAAAACCGGGCTCTTTTGGACCTTTACAGTGCAGTTTGGGGTTTGTCTTTCATATCTATAACGCGAGTCAGGCGAGACAGTTTGCCAATATGAATTCTAACTGATCCGAATCTCATTCAGCCATTCTTTTGCTGGGCATTCCAATTACTCAGAACCGCGCAGTCTGTGTTTCCTTCAATGGATAACATATCTGGAACAGCCCTACCTGGTTGCGATGGACTAGGTACCAAACAGATGCTGGAATGTCCTATTTTGCCTCGGTCCCTTGAGCTCTACTATGTTGCTTAGGGTTCGAGAGGATTTCCGCGCCGTGGTAGTGCTTGGCCATGCTTCAGTTTTACTGCGCCAATAGCCTCCAGGTTTAATAGCGTTATGTAGGTAAAACAGTGATTCAGGGGATCAGACGGAAGTAGCCAGCGTGGACTTGGTAGTATTATGACTACTGGGAGACTACCTATTAACTACTTGTAGAGGCGAGCACCAATTGTCCTAGTTCCCTTCAGGACTGCCTATTTGTATCCGCACGGAGGATGGAGCCCTAGAACAACCTATGCAGTCCGACGTTATCGATATATTCGACACTATAGTTAGCCCAAGCTTACAATGGGCCACAGCGCCTAATAAATCTATTTCCTTACATGTTACGCTGATAGCTTATATTTTGCCTGCGGCGGGTCGATTCCTGATATAACGAGTAGCGGAGAGTCCATATGCTAATAAATACTCATGCAAGTACGGTTAGAACTCGTCAGCAATAAAACGCCAAAAGCCGGAGTCGGGCCGGAGTCGGGGATGGAGTCAGGTCGAAAAAACATTTCATCCGAACCTATGCCGTTTAATGTCTAATCCATATCTCAGTACATATGTATCGAAGCTCCCTGTACATCGAATGACGGCTAAGACGGATTACCAATCGCGGAGGCAGACAGTGCTAAGCCAACTATTGAACTGTATCACTGTTGACCGACGTCTGGCCGAGTGTGGCGCTCCAAACAGTTAGATGTGGCTGTGCCTCTTCCTATTGATTGGTCAGCCTCGACCCGAGCTTCAATCAGCCTTCAATTTGTTCTTGTCTTGACTTCGAACTTATCGCGTCAACACACGAGCTATTCCGGCGCATTATAATCCATTGACCTGTGCGTGCATCACCGAACATCGCGTCGCACATAGTTCCTTGCTACCGATAGCGACGAGTCCTCAACGCGCGAGCCTCCCACATCGAGATCCATCGCCTACCTCAACCGCCCAACCTCGACGAACACGCAGCGCACCTTCCTCAAAATGGCAAACTTCCTCGCCTCCATCTTCGGCACGGAACAAGACAAAGTCAACTGCAGTTTCTACTACAAGATCGGCGCATGCCGGCACGGCGACCGCTGCAGCCGCAAGCATGTGAAACCGTCGTACTCGCAAACGATCCTGCTGCCCTCCATGTACCAAAACCCAGCGCACGACCCCAAGAACCGGCTCACGCCCGAGCAGTGCAAGAACCACTTCGATGCCTTCTACGAGGACCTGTGGTGCGAGCTGTGCAAGTACGGGGAGCTGGAAGAGCTCGTCGTCTGCGACAACACCAACGACCATCTCATCGGCAACGTCTACGCGCGCTTCAAGTACGAGGATAGTGCCCAAGCCGCCTGCGACGAGCTGAATAGTCGCTGGTACGCGGGTAGGCCTATATACTGCGAGTTGAGTCCCGTGACGGATTTCCGCGAGGCGTGTTGTCGGTTGAACAGTGGGGAGGGGTGTGTGAGAGGCGGGTTTTGCAATTTTATACACCGCAAGAACCCCACGCCCGAGCTCGATCGCGAGTTGGTGCTTAGCACGAAGAAATGGCTCAAGATGCGGGGACGCGATGCTAAGAGTGCTAGTCGGAGCCCGAGTCCCGAGCCAACGCGGAAAAGATACTAGACGAAGAACGTGGAGTGTCGGTTTCGTGGAGTTGTAGGGAAGAGGGCATGGTGGCGGTTCGGGACGGGATCAGGGTTGACCACGGAAAGAAGAAAACGAAGAAAAGACCGTTGACACCGAGGTGGAAGCAAAGCAGGGATTGCGAGGAGAGTGGATCAAGCTGACAGCAGGTCAGGTGAGCATCGAGTAAATTGTAAGCGCCGCGTAATCCATGAGAGCTCTTGCACAGAGTACGAATTGGGACAAGGGGATACTCAACGAGGACGGGTTGAGCAGCTCGTGGATGGAGGGATGAAGGTGTTGCGGTTGCACCCGTCGTCCTGGGAAAGACTGGTGACAGGGCGTTGGGGGTTCACATGAGCTTTGTGCGCCCTGCCAGAGAACACATACGGTTCCATAATTGCCTGTATTTATATTATTGCCACCAAAATCATTGCTGGTAGTGAGGCGTGGAATTCATAATACCTTGCCATGTGAAGATCTCCACGTTTCGAGCTGTGGAGATTTGCGTTTAACACTGAGCTGACTCGTATAAAACTCGGTCATGACTTGGCAGATGCTACGAAAGTGGTATAATTGGTACTGCCAAAGCTGTTACTGTTGAAATGCCCAAATCTAAAGTTCACGCAACGACGAAGCCAAACCGATGAAAGTCGTGTATGGCTCATCAACTCATGAACTGAGGTATGTCCGTATTGGTATCACTAGCAGTCAACCAGTCGTCCGACTATCCCTTGCCATAGCCTGGCCAGTTAACCCTTTAAAAACACATCCAAGAAACCCACCACTCGTGGCTCGCTCAGCTACTCAGCTTGTAGTATCGAAGAAAGCGTCATTGCTCTCCGCGGTCTCGCTTCTCTTCAACCCAGCGTTAGGAAGGTCCTTCTTCATGTCCCCCGTGAAGTCGATCAGGGGACCTTCCGGCGCCTTGCCTGTCGACCGCAACATGTTGTGGATTTCACTCGAATGCTTGCTGTCTCGCTTCTCGGCTTGCACGGCTACCATCGAGTTTTCTGCTGGAACTGGAGGAGGAGGGGGGGCAGTGTCCTGACAAAAGTCTATTAGATCACCTGGGGCTTCCTGAGGCGCCGGATGCTCCGCTATACTCGGAGTGGCGGCTGGTGATTTTAGTGGGACGAAGTGGCGCTCCGAGGGCTTTTGGCCCTGGATAATGGGGTATATGGCCATGATCTGCTCGGCCTGTTGCTCCGGCGTTGATGCATTGCTAAACTGTCATTAGTTGTAAACTCATATCCCGTCGCTAAAGATAACTCACATCTTCGCGTTAATGATCCACTCTAAATCCTCTTCGCCTTCTTCTTGCCCACCCGGGCCGCCCCTTACTCTCCTGAAAAGTCGCGGGTGCCATTCGATGTTTTCGGCTGCTCTAGTCGCCGCCTCTTCACGTTGCATGTCCTCAATGCGCGTCTTCTCATCCGTAGCAAGCTCATGGTTCTTGTCCTTGACGGCTTGGGCCGTCTTTTGCCAAAGCTTTCGCGACTCGCGCTCTTCTTGTTCCCCAAGCGGCCGTACCTGGGGCTTGGACGCCCTGGCTCTCGCGCCGTTGAAAAAAGTTTCCCGGTGACCAGTCTGGTTTCGAAGTCAGCGATTTACACAATGCCGAAGCCACCTCAAGAGGAACCCACTCTTAGGTCCTTGATAACCATCTCATCACTCCACAATCCGGAGAGTTCGAAAAGCGCCTCGCCTGTGTTGTCATTCCGAATGGTCCCCCCGATGGCATTGTAAGTGCCGCCAACCCACCCCTTGGTCTTGAACTCAATATCAGCCGAAAGGCCTAATTCAGGACAGCGAACGAAGCTGTGGTCGCCCAGCTCATACTTCATCTTCCCAAACAGGATACCTCGTGCGTACATGTTAGGCTGTGTCAGTATGTACTTCTCGCCTTTCTTTGGGTCCTTCCCCCGATTTGTGAGCGTCAAGACGGCTATGCCCTCCATCATGCTGGCTGCCGAGTTCCCAAGAAACTTGCTCCGTGGCTTGAGCGTGCCGTCGACGCGGATGTGATGATGGGGTGCGGCATAGAAGTAGCTCGACTTCGGGGGGTGGTGCGACGTCTGTTCGGATATGTAGTATGCGCGCGTTTTGTCCGGGAGGTCCCAGTAGCAAGTGAAGAGCTCGCCCAGAATCGGGTTGAGGGGTTTCTTGACGCCTCTGTTGCAAATCACTGTCAGCAAAGGCCCAATAGGAAAGCACACGTTTGGGACACGCACGGGGGTCTGATGTGCCAACCACTCAGGTAGAATTTGACGACAGACACAAACCGGATGACAGGGTCTTCGATTTGAGGGATTGGGAGGAGCATTTCAGGATGGCACATGAAGCTGTGGTTCAGTCGGTTAACGATGATTCACGTTCGGAAAGGCATCGTATTCTTGGATTGCAACGCACTTGGTGATCCTCTCCAGCATGCTCCGCGGCTCGAGGATGAAGGTCGGCAGGACGACTCGGCTCAGGTCGGCACCCGGTCGAAGCTGCGAGATGATGTGCATGAGAACTATGCTCATGTTGCCATGTTAGCTGTTGGTACAGCCAGACGACTTGGGACGGCGACTAGACGAACCGTTGCCCTGATCGGGCTCCATGACTGACGTATCATCATCATCGGAAAGTGACCGGTTGCCTGGAGATGACGGTTAGAGCTGCGCTCAAGTATGTAGCGCCACAGAGACATACTGGCGCTGGACGCTGTCCTTCTGCGCCCGGTCAAACCCATCATGGTTCGATATTGTGGTTTTGGTCACCGTCGCGAAAGGTTCGAAAAGAGCGCGCGAGGATTTGTTCTCGCCAAGGCAGTTGGTTGGGATGCCGTAAGAGCTTGTCCTGATGGGTCGTGGTGATTTGCGAAAAACAGCCCCTCACTCCAGCGGCCTAGGTCTACTTTTCGATTAGAGAGCTCGGCGCTGGTGAGGTCACTGCACGGCAGAAGATTCACTTTCGGCGGGAGAGTGATTAGATGCTGCAAACGTTCAAACGTTCAATCTTCATTCGAGGTAGTGAATGATTTTTAGGAAAGTCTACGATCGTTGTGACCACGACAGAGTCATCAAGGCCAGGTAGTGACTTTAGGCCGTTTTTGCATAGCCGCACTGAAGCATGACGAATGAGGACTGACAGGTCGGGTTTATGAGGGGTCAGAAAGGTCCGGGAATGACGTTGTTGGGTCAGCTCAGCGTAATTTTGGCCCCCGTGGCTGTGTCACATACCCACTTCTATTTTTCAATGTCTTGCAAGACGGTAGTGCCTTCTGCTTTCAGCCTTTAAGTCATTATTCACAACCACTTCCGCGCAAGCCGTTTAGCTGTAGGGAATATGTAAGCCTTGCATCGTGTAGTGCAATTTGATTAGGCAGACACGATGCCAAATGTCGCGTCCTTCCTCAGCAAAACAGAGCCTTGGAAGCCTGGGCGGTGTGCACAAGACCTCTGTCCAATGAACCCATGACATGGCCAATATGTTGTGCACGCTCAAAATTCCTTATCTTGACACAACTCTCATATCAGTTCCGGGGAAATGGACAAATGCAATCCAGACTTGACTGTTGTACAATGTTCAATGCAAGATCTACAATTCTCACTCGAATCTTCCATGTCGGAAAGACTCCTACAACATCTAGTGATCGTATAGTGGGTACCCTGTAGCGGAAATAACCGTTGTATCAACCGCCTACTTAAAAATAGCTGTTCATTTTACTCAGCACTAACTAGGCTAAAAGTTGAGATAGTTGTAATGCATGAGGCTCATATGCTAGCAAGCGGGCAAATATAGGGTAGGAAAGTAAGTAGCAGATACCCTATGGATTCTTATCTTCTAGTTATTTTTCAAGTAGTGTGTAGTAAGGCTACTATTTCGCTAATCCCCGGCATTTGCTTATTCTAGGCTATGGAAGCGGGTTTACTTCCTAGGTTTTCATTCTAGGCTAGCTAGGAGTACAAGTGGTACGGTATAATACAAAACTACTTAGGTTATAAAGCGTGTGCAAATAGGAGGTAAATTGTATGTATGTATAAATGAACGACCAGCACCCTTGCAGCCCTATCTTATCTTATCTAATCTAATCTACTCTACAGGGTAGCAGCACTCTTACGGGCTCACGTATCGGTATACTTAGCAGGAGAGTGAGGGATTCAACCCTCAGATGATGACTCTGTACAGATCCTGTATTGGTTACGATGCTCGATGCGCAGTGTGATGTGTGTATTGACTGCTCGGAGTGCTATGTAAGAAGTTACATCTAAGGTAGGTAGGCAGGTGCCGACCTTTTTATCTACACAAGCGATTTCACTGCCTTAGGCACCACCTCAGGCACCACCTCAGGCACACATATGGCGCTCAGTCCCACAGAGAGTAGATATATATCTCTATGGACAGTTGGCCCAAGCGCTGCACCTCCGGTCTGCGATTTGATATGTATGTGTATTAATCAGCTATACAAATACAAATTGGACTTCACCTTTGGCTGATTTGTCTGTTTCGCAAATGTTTAGCCAGTCCGGATTCATCAGGCTAGCCCCTTCGTTGGCCGGCCATTATGCTCGTCAATCCTAAAAATGGCAGTTTGACCCACTGCGTTAGCAATGAGTCAAGGACGTCTATTTGTCTTTCTCAGCTATATGTCATTTTATGATGCGGTGACTTTGAGGAGGTTCCGGATCTAGTCGTACTGATTCATTACATCTTCGCGAATGCCAGACATGGCGACAAGCTGCGCATGCTGGTGGTGAGGATCGTGGCGTTCAAATGGGCCGACATCTAGTCTTCCATGCTGCTGTTATACAACTCATGGAGTAACATCACGAACTCCGGCAGGCGGTACATCAGAGGCTGCATCTGGAGTATAAGCCGCGGGACGTGGATCAGCTTATGCCTCTGGATAGAGACGATGAGGATCCGGACTATACGCCGCCAGAATGAAACGTACTCCCTATACTTCACTAGTATCAGCGTTATCTCCTCGGTAGCACCTGCTTATTGATGGCCTAGCACTGTGAGCCCGATGCAATATGCCTTTGCAAGGTGATGGCTTATGAAAGTTACAGTTAAAATACGAGAGCAGCATTTGGGATTACATCACTGTTACGAATCCAAACCCTAGAGGTAAAACGCCATCGCCTTAGGCAACTCCGGGTACGGTATAATGTATCGATAACTCTGTATTCCAGTGTAGTAGACCGGATATCACCGATTTATCTCCCCTAGATGCGTTATATATTTTGTCAACAGTTTGCCACCAGTCGAGTAAATACAACGCAGATAATGAGTTTTGAGATGGCAATGTCACAGACAGTCACGACCTGGCAAACGCACTTTCTCTTCTAATATTTCTATGGGCAAAATCGGCAATGCATCGCCGGGTCAGTGGTTTGAGGACAATTCATTGAGATGCTTAAAATGCACGACTGGCACAGTCAAATGAATGCTTCCAAAATACAACGTAAAGTCCCAAAATCCCTGACCAAATCTGGGGTTCGGCACCTACCGAGCATGTCACCTGTCAACCTGTGGTCCTTATTGTGAATTGGTCTGCTACTTAAAGTAAGCGAACCCTCCTGCGTTCCACATGATGACTTAGACGAAAGCATTGAACGGTGAATGTGGGAGGAATAGCGTCTGTTGAGCCGGGCCCAATAATCTCACTAGCGTACATTCGTGAGCAACATGGCGTCTCGCCGTAGTTTCTATGCTCGACTCCTAGATTTCGTCTATTTCAGATTCCAACAACTTTACCCGACTAGATTGTCCATTTGGTTTAAGTATGGAAGTCCATATTGTGACAGTATCAGTTCTTTGACGACAGTGGGCTCTTTGAGCACAAGTGCTGATATACAAGCTCGAGTCATGGACCTGACTCAGAGTTCAAATGGGGAGAAACCTTCACAAGTTGGTGCCGGTCCTTTGGATGGAAACTCAAGCGAACCTCCGGGGACTTCGTATGGACAACCGGTAGTCGAAAGGACCGGCTACCAGCTCCTCAAACATACCCGCGGACTCATAGGCTACGATCTGGTGGTATTCGGGAACGCCGTCATTATGGGGACCACAGCCTTCCTCGCGCTTCTTGTGCCTTCGTCCCGTTGTCGAAATGACAACTACTATCTCGGCACCTCCGTCTAACACCGCGACTATTACATTCTCCTACAGATTCATGGTAACATTCCGGTCCAATTTCACTTGTTCACTGCCTCAGTTCCAACACGCAACGACTCAGTTACAGGAGGGACTTCCTGATAGCCTCTGTCTACCCGATGGACCGGCTGTCGCCTCTTCCGCTCGATATCTTACATTTCCAAATCAGCTAATATCACGTTATGCTGGCGTCTTCTCGTTCTGTAGAAGAAACGGGACCTACGACTTGTGGAGAGGACCGGACACAGGCAAAAATCAGGAAATTATCATATACCTTCGAGGAGACGTTCAACGACGCACCGATTAACTGTGGCGTGCTAAGCCTCGACGCTTCCATGTGCTTCCACCAGGTAGCCTTCGATATATCAGAAGTCGATATGTCGAGCAACAGAGACCTGGTCAAGTCGACGGCCTTATGGAACGCCTCTACGAAAGCATGTGACACATGGGCCATCCGTCAGCTTCTTGTCTCGAACTTGACATCAATGCTACAGGTTTTGCTGTCTTTGCCGTTGAGTCAATTCGCAACTTGATGCATCTCAACAACTCACAGTACTTCTCCAACCAGATCGTCAACAACTTGTACAACTCACCAAAGAGCAAACATATCTCGCGCTTCATGGACACCCAAGGCAGCGGAAGGTTGAGTTTATTACCAGACATCCAATACCAGGCCATCTTCGCCGACATTATCCGCACCACCAACCGTAACAGCCGTTGCTGGGCCTATCACTAATGATGCGATCCGCAGTTCGACGCGGTCGCCCGGCCAATATGACCTCATCGATAATCGTCCAGCTGTTAGCGCAATCACTGGTCTGCCGTGTCGCAGATTTTCTCGGAGCACACGGCATGGATTATACAGGGTTCAACGCAGTCGACGGATGACAACGTGACAGAGTGGCTGAAGGAGATTGATCACCATGTCGTGATGGCACCGTCTGGCCGGTCGGGAGGGGTGCAAGTTACTGTGACGGGAATGAAGGATCGATAACCCCTGAAACCAAATATTTCCCCTTTCTTTAATGATACAAGACCGCTTACGCCGTCCACTATGTAGCAAACAATGTCTCTAATACATGTCTTGCTCATCCGGGATTCTAATCTCCCCAACCCCAGCACAGCAATACCTAACTGCCGCCCCCACAACCTCCTTCCAAACCCCCATCTCCCCCTCATCCTTGGGCGCATAAACCAACGTATAACCCCAAGGCAGAATCCTCCCACCACTGAGTCTATGCCTCTGCCCCCAGCCCTGTTTAATAATATGCTTCTGGTCCGCCAAGCTCAAGACCAAATGCGTACTCCCATCCAGAATGTGAACGTGTACCAACTCCCCCCTCGTCTTCTCCAACACAGCCGGCCGTTCCAACCCCTTCCTAATCTGCACCGCCGGCACTGGGCCCTCCAAAACTGACAACTCCGACTGCAGTAGTTCCATATTCGCCGCGACTAGTTTTCCCAAGTACTCGAACATCTCCCCCTTCCGCTCTGGAGAGGCGACGTCAGTTACCTGCCGCTGCGGCGCTACAAAACCCGGGATTGTGGGTCTTGGCCCCTGACGCAAAGACAGGCGTTTACCGCCGCTCCGACGTAAGTAGCTAGTGGTGGCGGCAATAGCGTCACCCGTGGTCTGAGCGGCGCGAGCTAGATCGTACGGCGCGGGCACAGTGACGTCTTTGCGGGCGCCGAGGCGCGTCATGTAGAGTTGCGTAGCCCAGCCACGGAAGGTGTCAGGGAGCCCGTGCGGGCCGAGCGAGGTGTAGGCCCGGTAGTCTTTGATGGCAAGGGCGAGGAGGGTGGTTAGCGCTGTCGCGGATATGGTGGTGAGGGTTGGGATGAGGTAGGGGTGGGCTTTAAGAGAGTCCATAGTGAGGGATAGGGGTATATGAGTGGTTTTGGAGTTGGTGGGCGTGGAATGGATAAACTCCGGTTGGTTTTGAATGAGCATAGTGAAGATGGTGAAGATGACTAGATGTAAATTGTTTTGCCTTGTGCAACACAGTGCTCAGAAGTGTTTTGGTCCAAGTGAAATGTCTTGTAAGCTGGCTTCGGTCAACTTACATACCAAACTGCTTCCTAATTTGGACCCTTTACGTCCGACCCTAAGCATCTGACTCCGAAAGCAACCATGCCTTTGGCTCTACTAAGCTTTTTTTTCTCTGGGTATGTGACAATTGCATCGGCTCGGATCGACTATACTGCTCCGACGCATGAGAGTAAGCTTCGGAACCTCGGATTTAGGATCTGGACTAATAGCAGCGAAGACCGACAGCATCTCCGACCTTAGAAGCGAGCTATACGAATATCTTATTAGACAGTGCTGACGACGATCACACGCTTGAGCTTGTAATTCAATATCTAGTTATGATGCCTTCTGATTTGTTTCTACCGCAGTCCGTGAAAATAGGGGTAGTTGTTGAAGATATTCAAATCTCAAAGTATACTTTCAACTTCTGAGCTGCGGCTAGCCATGCGGCAATATTAAAGATTTGTGTTACATCTCGGGGTAGAACTCGGGTATACAATTAAGATTTCCCAATCAAGGTTTCTCAATTTAGAAAGGGGGGGTCGATTCCCAGCTGCCTTACCAGGGGATGCGCAGCTGTCTCCCATGTCAAACCTTGCTTACCCCTGGACAACGTTAAAAAAGGCCCAACCGTTTTCCAGGGTCTATTCCAGATTGACTTCAGCCGAACGTATTTCAAGAAGGATCGATGCTGGCATGCAGCAGATCACTAGTTTCCTCAGCATCTCTCCATTCACCTCTACCCGCTCACACCAATACTCCCATGATACGCACCACTCGAAGCGAGCGAGGCGACATGGAGCACTACGCACACAGCAACTCTGCTCCTCTTCTGTAAACCACTAGGGGTATCTTCTCGTTGATACAATGCAAAGCCTTTGTTCTTTCTCTTGAGCGAATCGAAAATTGACCATTAACTCTTTTTCATCGCCCGGTCCGCTCTCCGTAATTTGTCATTTGCCTCGTTCCATCATTCATTGGATAGTAGCACTAATTTTTTCTGTCTGATTCAAACACGCCCCACCCTGAGATCTGAGTGAAGACTTTTAGCCCTTCGACCCGACCTTGGTTGCCCGCGCTCCCTTCACGGGCGCTGGCAGACAGGAGCATAAGCGATCTCTCTCTGTTTCGCAAGTTAGCCACAATTTCAGCATGATTCGGAGTATGGTATTCAAAACTTGCCATTCTCGTCCTCAAACACAATGGTGATGTCATCATGTTCGCCCGCATAGTCCGGCATGTCGAGACACACAAATGCCATGTCGTCCGTCTTAGTGCCTTCCTCATCCGGAATCTTTGGCAGCGGGAACTTGCAGTCCACCATCTTCAGCTGAGACTTGTGACCGCGGCCCGAGCTTTCGAAAACATCCGTTCCCTTAAGCACGAAGCCCATGCACTGCCCATGCGACCAGTTCTCAAAGAAAGCCAGGAGCTGGACCGTCTTCTCCGATTGTACAACTTGAATGCGCGCGGTGCCAGACTCCCACTTCTTGTAGACAGGCACCACCATGCGGCGCCGCGCGATATTCAGACTGCTGGCAACACCGTCGAAAAGCACGTTGTATCCAGTGATTGCCGCTTGGAAAGCATGCAGGTCTCTGAAGCTCGAGAATCTATATGTCCTAACTGTCTCTGATCGGGCAATCGAGTTTTGCAAGGCCGTGAACTCCCGTGGTGCATCTGTTAGTCCCGGCTTATCCATGATAGAAACCGTCATATCCAGTTGAGGGTGGCGCAGGACTTGCAATGCCAAGATGTCCTTTGTATCAAGCCTGACCTTGAACTCGCCGGGTGCCATGTTGATCCTGTCGGTGATGGTGCCCACAGGAGCGCCCTGGCTATCCAACGAGTCGATTTCCAGCCTCAGCTTCTCCGCCAGAACCGTTGGCGAGACATCACCGGAGTATCTGTCGTTGATGATGCGCGCAATCTGCCATGGCAACTTCTGAAGAGCTGGGAAGCCCCCCTTGGTGTCGCCCAATCCCTCCGTCACGTTGAATCCTTGCATGGTAACCTCGGCAATGACCTCTTCATCGTGATGAACGTACGTCCCTTTCAAAAGACTGACGAGCTTTTCCCGCTCTCCGTCGTCATTGAATGATAGAACCATCCGGCAGTTGTCCTTGGTGTCCTTGTATGCTAGCTGTAGCATGGGCTCCCGTTGCTCCCCGCGCAGATACGCGAACTGTATAGGCATTTGTGGCGTGTAGAAATGAGTAACACCACTGAGAGTTCTCGTCTTCGGCCCTGTCACGACAGCCAGCCTGAAACCTCGGTGGAAATTGCGTGGACCCGTCGGGCTACCTTCCTTGAGGATTCGCTCGAAAATCGCCACTTCGCATTGCCCCACCGGCTCCTTGGGGAACGTTCTCGACTTTGGGTCCGCGTCGAAGTAATGGAATCCCCGTAACTTGGTGCGGAAGTTGGGTGCCTCTTCTTTCCGCGGGTACAAATATGATTGGACCTTGGCACCGAAGTCGAATATGTTCCAAAGCATCCTGAAGTCCTGTTGAGAGCACTTGATGGCAAGGATGAAGCCCCGCGGCATCTTGACCTCGAGAGTGTTAGAGTCTGATCTCCATCTGACGCTATCCCAGCTAGCCCCCACATTCTTGTCAGACTGAATCTTCAACCCGACGGACCCGTTCTGGCTCGCCACGATGAACACCAGGTTGGATTCGTGCGTCGGACGAACAATGGACAAAATGCAAGAGAAGCACGTGTCCATGGACTCCATGCCCTGTTCCATTAGGTAAACCTCAGCCGGCACCCGACCGTAACTGAAATACTGTGGCGTGTCGCCAATCGGCAGAGCCTCGAGGGCCTCAAGGGTGCGCGAAGATTGCCTGCTGGCAGCGAGCACTGAGCCCCAGTTGCCATTGAGCATGGACACTACGTCTTGGCTCAATGCTGGGTATTGCACCCAGATGGCTTTGTCCATGTGTTGAGGCATGAAAGGCTCTTCTGGTGGAAGGAATCCATTTCGCTTCATTGAGACGGCCAGCTTCTTCAAGTTCGCCTTGAGAGTTTGCCTGATTTCACCCAGCTCGCCTTCAACGGGACTATACTTGCCATCTGCGATTTCGGGCAGCGCGAGCTCCGTAAGCCAGTATCCCTTCGTCAGATCCGTGTATGCCTGATATTTGGTCATCAAGTTCTTTTGATCGTCAGAATTAGCCTGACTCCTGATAGCAGTCTCGAGTGATGTCCGGCCTTTCAAGAACCACCACAGCGCAGCCCGGCACAACTCCATTGGTTGACAGCTTCCCAATGCCCTGAACTGTTCTGCATGCAACCGAAATAACTCATATAAATGCTTCGTTCGCTCTATGAAGTCTTCGTAGGCATCCTCGCCAGCAGCGACCACAATGTCGTGGAATTGTCGATTGGGTTTCTCCGGCGATTGGGAGCCGAACGTTGCCTTATGGGAAAGATCTGGGGTGGAGTACATAGACTGGGAGTACGTCGAGGAAGGACTGTCGACCAAATTGCTCGTGCTTGTATTCAGGCGAAGTTCATCTGGTGATATTGTGCGTTGTGACCTGAGTGACTCATTTCTGAAGACTGGTGGCGCCTCCTGGGGGTATGGAGGTGGTACCGGCGACGGCCCCCGCGAGGACGCATTGTGATCATACGGGGGAACAGGCGAGAATGGAGACCTGCGAGCTGGGTTTCTTGGAGGTGCGAGAGGCGGTTGTGTTCGCGTGTAATCATCCGGCATCGGCGGCGACATTTGCGCGCGAGTCGATTGGGATCGTGTGGGCGGTTCGTGCCCTGGACCTCGCGAAGCGGGCACTTTTGTGGACTGTGATCTGGACGCACCTGAGGAATATTCATCCATGGCAGCTGGTATTTCCTTGCGATGTGTCTGGGCTGGGGAATCTCGTTGGGTTTCAGGAGAGGAAGCCTGGCCCTGGTCATCCCATTCATGTTGCGAGTTTTCACCTGTGGACCTCATTGCTTGCGCGAATGCTATCCCTTCGGCCTGCCTCTGCTCCTGCTGATGGAGCTCGATGAAGGAGCGGCGGTTTTCATCCTTGCGGTTGGACGAATCGAGGAAACGGGATCGACTCGTCTCGCCCGCAGGAACAGTTCGGGGTTGCGGTGGTGTTGGCATGGGCGGAGCCGGAGCCGGAGCCGAGGCAGACTCGTCTCTGAGATCGGATACGGTCGAAAAGCCGGTTTGCGTCCTCCGTATCGGACCTGGCACGAAACCCTCATCGCGGCTGGGCTTCACCTCCTGGAAGGCCCCAACCTGTCTCGCATACTCATGCCCCTGTTTAGTAGGGGGAATCGGCGCCGAAGTGGGCGCTGACTTGGATCTCTTTCGCTTGCCAATCTCTGCCACTACCGTCTGACACTCATCACCGCCCTCGCCGATGATCTCTGGGTAGCTATCCGCGAACCGCACCACCAGACCCTTATTCTTCCTCCGTGGAGGACTGTGTGACCGCGTGCGATAGGCCAGACTCTGCTGCGATCGGTTGTTCTCGACATCCAGAGCGGCTGGATACCTGGTGGCCCGGCTGGTGTCGAGAGCGAGGGTCGGCTGTTGTCTTTCATATTCTCGGTGGCCCTGCGAAGGAGGGGGCGGTGGAGGATGCGAGATCTGGAGCTTGTCCGAGTTGCCAAGGAAGGCGGAGATGTCATTGGCACTCTGCTCGGACGTATACTTTCTGTCCTTATCTTTGCCACCGAAGAACTTGCCCATCAGTCGGTCTCGTCGCTTGGGTGCATCTTGCTCCATATTGAGAGGCAATTCAGAGTGTTGGCTATGCTCGGAGTGGGGCACAGCATGTGGCCTGCTGAGACATGCAATTACCCAATGCCACTTGCTTGAATGGCGGGGTCGGGGGGGATAAAGAGGGAAAGAGCGGCTCGAGAATGATCAATTGGCCGGTCGAGGGTTGTAATTGAGCAGGTAAGGCAATCGTCAACGTCGAAAGGAAAGGGGTTGGGTCGGTCGAGGTTGGTGTGTGGTTGCAGAGTCGAGACCCGCCGCAGGATTGCCAGGTGGTGGGTGTCGTGTGCATGCGTGCGTAGTGTGGTCTGGCGTGTCTATCGTTGAGACAGGCAGATGCGATCGTCAGTGCAGCACAGTAACGAGTGGGTGGATGTCTATGGCATCCAGCGCGGAGTCTGGTATGCCGATAATTAAATGTTCGAACACGTAAATACGACAGCCCAACACAGTAGTCCACCGGGTACCAAAACACCTCGACGCGTGTTCTAGCAGAGTCCAACGATGTGATCACAGAACAAAGCGGTCGGTGTCACTTGAATTTGTAGCAAACCGCTTCCCGTTGCACGCTGCCCGCTAAAAGGCAAGTGGTGGTCGCACCACATAATGGCTTCTCCAGGGTTCGGCGTTAGAGATCAACTAGTTTCAGGATCCGGGAGGTGGACCCGCATTTTGGGCCGCAACGAGTCAATACGTGTAGGTCCCTCAATTCAAGGGACACTGTTTACGGAACTGCTCTCCACACTCAGTGGCACACGGCAAAACGCTAAGAATAGCTTGGGAACCCAAAGTGCGCCTACGGAGGCTTGCGAAGCGTTACAGCCAAACAAGGATTGCCAGCCATCGATGTCATAGTTGAGTGATTGACAGCAGCTAAAGCATTGCATAGTAAACAAACATTCAGGGCCCGTCGGGACCAGTTCAGAAAACGAGCGGTCCAACTCTAATCTAAGCGCTAGGGCCACGGAACCAAGATGACGGTGCCCAATGGCAGGTGGGTGAATGAGTACGACGTATCATCTTATACGTATCATCTTATACCTCGTACTCTCTTGGCCCTGTTCCGGAGGAGCCCAGACCCGTCATTCGGCGCACCTCAGAAGGCTGGTTGGTATCTCTTATCGTCGATCGAAAATCTGTATCCCGGTTCTAGGGTTCGACGTTAGCATCTTTTAGTCGGGATGGTCCTGCTTGCGTGCTGTGCCGAGGCGGATTGCCAGTACGAATTCGACTGTACCGTCTATGCTTGGCCTGCGCCATATCAGGGTGCAAAAAGAGGTCAAGGTTCAATGGCGTTATTCTTTGCATGATTCTAGAAATGGCAACGTTCTCCAAGAGCTGCGAGAGGCTTCAGATATAAGACAATAGCATTGCCTCAGAGGTGACGCTGCAATGCAGCACTTACTAAGCGGATGGAACTGTTTATATCCACTTTTTTCTCCTATATGCTATGCTGATGTCCTGAGGTGATTCCGAGACCAACCTCGTCAGCTCGCCTGCACCCAACAATTGAGAACCAATGTACCCGATTTCTCAGGCTTTTCTCGATTGACACGATTCGTCCCGCAAATCTCTGACTCCATGTCCTCACCTCAAATCGCAGATAGTGATGGGGTTGACCAGCTCTGAACCCATTTCGTGGCCGGTTGTGTTCAACACGGCCAGAAACTACTTTTGGTCAATCGTATGACAAGTCTCACTCCTCCGCTAGTGAGGCAGCCCCATATGCCGATCTGAAGCCCCAAGTCAGGCAGATGAGTTTGTCCGACCACACCAATATGCGATGCCGTGAGCCGCCCTCCGCCGAAAGACGGCAGGCTGACGCATCATAATTGGACATCGGCCACAGGTCGTCATTCCCTAACTTCCTTCCGAGGGCCGCCTCTCGTCCTTTTCAGTATATGAATTTGTGGCTTCATCTTCGGTCCAACCCACCAGCCGCCCGTCACTTTCCTCGCTAAATCTCTGACCTGCCGCACCGATTTACCCCGGCCGAGCACCTTGCCATCACCACTCTCAAGGTCGCCCCTTACGTCCGATCCGGGTTTCAATATTTCGATCCCGGCAAAACTCTCAATCACTCCGACCTGTTCCCAAGTTCCAATAACTTTACTCGGATCCTCAACCAGGGCGTAGTCGAATTTGTCCCAGAATGTGGGATTTCGCAGCGTCGATGATTTCTCCGTCTTGTCAAAGGTGAAGGACACGCTCTCGTCAGATTGGCGTGTATCGGTAGGTCGGTGTAGCTGTTGACCAAAAAGCGTCACACCAGTCATGCAAGAGAGAACGTCTGTGTGCACCATGACGGTCTGGAAGTCGGCGGAGGTACTTGTGGTGGTTACTACGGAGCGGAGCGCCGTAAGAGCTTCGCCACCAGGGTAGTTCAGTGAGGACACCAGCAGCATCCCTGAGCTGACGGCAAATGACAAGGGAATAGAAGCGACGAGGATCACGGTCAAAATGCGGTACCCAAGCGACTTGGCCCGGCGGGTGAACGCGTAGTCGGCGCCGAGTGCTGCCACTGCTGTGAGGGGTGGTATCACATAGAAAATGAAGCGCGCTTCCTTGTGTGGCTGAAGAGAATAGATGGCAACGAAAAGCAGACTCGGCAGCGTGAGCTTTCGTGCTTCATGTTGTGTCCCTGGCATGACAAGTGCAGTTGGAATCATCAACAGTAAGTTGACTGGGTTAATGAGCTTCGGCAGAGCTGCCTTGAAGTAGTAGTGCCAGGGCGACGTTCCCCATTCGGAAGAGGAACCTTGCACGGCATTGTAGTAGAACCCCCATAGCTCAGGCCAGAGCGGCTTCTGCCAGAAGTAAGAGTCCAGGGGAATCGACACCGCGAGTGAGAAGAGGAATGCGATGAGGAATGGCCAAATGACCTTGTAAGGGGACAGCCCGTAGAGTCCCACAAGATAAAGAGTCGTAGTCACCAGGAGAATCGCCAGCTCAGACCTGAAAATGGCAGTGGCAACGGTAAGAAGCCCAATGGCGAACCTGCACCGTGGAATGGTGAGAGAACCTACAAGCTGCGCAAACGCCAATGTTGCTGTCGATTTATCAGTTGAAGTTTCTTCATAATTCAGCGTCAGACCTACTCAACCCGAAGGCAAACATGTTGGGCAGTGTCCGCGATGCATAGAAGAACACATGAAACTGGCTCGCCTGCAGCAACACATACCATCTACTGGTCGACCGGCCAAAGGCCTTCTCCACATTACTCCTGAAAACCAGCAAACAGGCAATGTTGAAAAGGGCCAAAACGGCTCTGACGATGAACTGGGCATGCTGAAAGCCAAAAAGCTCAACAAAGGGCTGCGAAATGCCTGCCAGCATCACAGCGCCCACGAAAGTGCGGGGGACCGCTCCGGGGAAGTCGAAGTGGTCATATTGGCGGGAAAGTCGTTCGTACACGTCCGACGTGGGCATTCCATACACCAGGATGTCATGAGTGGCCTGGATGTTGAATGACTCTTCGACCTTGGTGTAAGGAGCGACGGTAAGATGTAGGAAGACCAAACCTGGTATTAACAACACCAGAAACTTGTCTTGGTCTTTCGTTAGCTCAATTCTATGGACTTGTGAATTAAATGAAGACTCGTCTCACCAAGTAAAGCCATTGTGGCCTCTGTTTTGCCAAGATCGATTTTCTGGCGGGGAGAAATGATTGAGGATGGAAGTGACCGTTTACATCGCCATGTCAATATCTCGAAAGTACTTAGGCCAAATATTCTGATGACCTAAAGCTTCAATTGTCAAGTTGGCTGGTGTCATGGAGATACTGGCCTGTCCCATAACTGCATAGCTCCAACACGCTAATGTCTCCTGAAGTCCAGCCACTCAGACGCCCGAAAACCGTCCCGGCAGAGCAATATTCCGAGTCCGGAAGCTGCAACCTGGAACTTCAACATTTCAACATCAGGACAGCTGGGCAACATCGCGCCGTCCAAACCATCATTCAGACCGCGCTGAGAGCTTCGACCGCTCTATTTCCCACCTCTAGTTTCCTCGCTACCATCTTCCACCGAACTTCCAAGCATAACTACCCAAAATGGCGCTCCTCTTCGGCTTCGGCAACCTCATCTACAGTACGCAGCCCATGCGCCGCCTCTCTCTACACCCTCCCGAGGTATATATGTAAATGTAAAGGGCCAATAGCTGACCGAAGCCACTCCAAACAGCTTGCGTCCTCCTCATCAACGCCATCGCCGTCCTGTCCGAAGATCGCTTCCTCGCACGCATAGGCTACTCCTCGTCGACGTATGACCCGGCCTTTGGCGCAGGAGCCGAGGCGCAGAGTATGAAGGGCAAGGTGGTCAACTTGATATCGAGTGTACGGACACTTACGCGAAGTATGTTGAAACTTCCCCTGCCGTCCTGGTCCTGGTTTTGGTCCCATCGATTCCGAACGCGCGCACGAGCTTGGGAATGGTACGGCTAACGACGATTTTCTCTTCTACAGTTCCGCTAATAGCGGTTAATGTGGTAATCATACTCTACGAGTTGGTTTTTGGATGAGGAAGGACGACTTCATGGGGTCTGGTTTGGCATTGACGCTTATGGTGTTTAGGAGAGGGCTGTTGATTCTGGAGGTGCATTCAATCGAACCTTGGCGTTCCGGATACGGTGGTCTCGCCGGCTTTATATTTACGTAGAAGAGTCCCAAGGATTCCAGGCTGGCAGAGTGCGTAGGAAAATATGAATGTTTGCTATTATAAGACGAATTACGACCATCAAATCGGGGCCGACGAACATGTTCACGAGGGGGCTCAACGGCACAAGTTCAAGAATGCATTAAATCGACCTGCCAGATCATGGCCATCTTGCAAGCTCTCACGCCTGTCCTCCTCTATCGTAAGCACAGCTAGGGTCAAGTGTCCAATTTTCTGCTTCGCAGGCTCGCCGCTCTCCATTTTGACTTGAGTCTAGCTATTTGGACTACGTAGGTCGCAATATGCGCGCTTATTATTGTACAGACGAGAAGACAACCGTCGGTAAATATTTGCATCATTAAAACCACCAAATAACCCCTTGGCGCCTGCTGCGATGCTCGTGGGGGTGGCTCTAGATTAAGGAAGGCTTCGGAGCTATCCAAGCCCATCATCCAAAGGCTCATGCCATACGCGCAAAATGCTTCCAATGAGCCCGATCCATGGCTAGCAATCGTTCCATGGACTGCTTGAATGCTACACGAATGCAAGCCGTCGTGTGGTGTCTCGAGAATGAGAAGAGCTTGCGTCTCCCCCATTTCATTTGTTAAGTCTTTAACCCTGAACTCCATGAACGGCCATTGTGTCGTACTACGACAGGATGTTGCTGCTCTTTTTGCGCCCAATGCTGAAACTAAATCGCTCCTTAAGTTTGTGGTGGTCGTGCTTGTCAGCAGTTCCACTACTCGACTCGCCATTTTGCCCGTTCTCCTGTCCCTCGTCGCTGTCGCGTTTAGACTTGTCCTTGTTGAGAAACCCAAAGCTCTTCTTGGACATGGGCTTGCTACCCTTGTTCGCCCGATTCAGCAGTCCTGAGGCATGTGTCGGTGTGTTCGGGGTGGCCGGTTCTTTTTTCCTTGTTTCCTCGTCCTGTGCAGCCATCTTTTTGCTCTCTTCGAGCGCCTTTCTAAGATTATCCGCTTCCGTCTTGCGGGCATCTCTTAATTGAGCCTCCCTGTCCTTGCGCTGTTTTTCCTTCGCCTTGATTTCTTCCTTCTCAGCCAATTTTCGCGCTTTCTCGACCGCCTTGGCTTCCTTCTTCTCCCGCTCCTTTTCTTCCTTCGTTTTCTTCGGTTCCTTTGTTGTTGGTATCGGCTTGGTAGTCTCTGCCTCAGCCACTCCGTCCACTTGGTTGATGGTAGCCGGGAGTGAGACAGGCTGACTTGGCGGCACTGGAGCAGTGGCGGCGTAATCCAGGTTGGCCAAAGCATTGTGGTCATCTGTTGGTGAGATTGGTGTCGTGGTCTGCCTGAACAGACCGGAGGGCTGTCCATTAGGTTGCCCATTCTCCTGAGCCACGCCCGCCTTCTCGCTGGCTATTCGCACCTCTTCTAAGCCTTCAGCCTCTTGTTCCGCACGAACCTTCTCGAAAGTTGTCTCCTGGTAGAATAATACATATGCACAGGCCATGCCTGGTTTGTCTCCGAAGAAGTTGCGGACATAATGCTTGTCCACAGGCTCGACCATTTCATCGTCAAATAACAGCCAGCCTCGATCCTCCGTTTTGATGACTGATACATAATGACCATGGTACGCGTTACCGCCAATGTGGATGATGACAGCATACAGTTCATACAATCGATCCGGGTCATCGGCGTCGTCGGTTGTGTTAAACATACGTAGCTGGTACGGGTAAACCACTCGATGGAAGAGTTTCTGCAAACGACTGTAGTCTTCCGTATACTTGAAACGCTTGAGGTGCAAAGCCAACACTTTCGGTAACCGTTTGATCTTCATGCGCTTCTCAGCTTCTTGTAGACCGCCGCAGTGGTCGCAGTGAAACTTGTTCCTCTCACATAGCATCTCTTCGGCCGAGAATTTCTGTAAGCACGATGTCACCGAAGAATGTTCCTCGAGATCGATGGACAAGTCCAAGAACGTTTCGTCTCGTTGCGAGGCTGTCTCACACGTCAGGCATTTCGTTTCCGATGTGAGCAGACCCTCGAAGATATCGTGAACCCAGCCTGTGCCCGGTGAAGTTGTCCCATTTGGCGTGCCCTTAGCAACAACTTCTAGAGCAGACTCGAGCGACGCGGCCAATCCGTCTTTGGCGCGCTTAGCCTCCTGTTCTATTAACCGTCTGGCATTGGCCTCAACGTTTGAGATGACGTCGTTCAGCACAAGGCCGTAGAACTCATGGGCGTCCTGGTGCATCGAGTTTCGAAACATCTCGTTGTCACGCTTGAAAATCTCAAGGAATCGCTGAGGACTCAGCACGCCCGTCCGTGTACTACTCTCAACCAGTGTCATGAAAATGTCTCTTAACCCCGTGAAGGTGCATTCGTCCATTCCGAATGCGCCCGGATTTTCCTGCGCCAACTCCAGTATTGGACCTTTCAACATGGCCTGCTTCTTCTTGTATTCGGGCGTGTCTGGTTTGTCTTCCGGTCTGACGCCTTGTTGGCCCGGTGGAGGTTGTCCTGTATTGATCTGTCTCCTTCTTGCCAGAGCTTCCGCAGTAGTCAATTGTTTCTTCCCATTTGCTTGTTGCGCACTCCCGTTCTCGGCCGGCGCTCGAACAACGACGTTGACTTTCGGTTTGTATTCGTTTGGTGTGTCTGCCGGCGTTAGAAGAGGATAGTTGAGCACGTGTTCCCGGAAGGCTGTGGTGTAGTAGAGCGCTTGCACCATCGAATTACAATAGCTGCGTTTGGATTAGCAAAACTCGGCGTCATAGCTCTCCTACACATACCATGTATTGCCGAACTATGCAAGACTGGTTAGCATCGTCGAGAAGACTGGGTACGCTCAAATAAAGTAGGCATCATACATTCTCTAGACCAAAGTACTTATCGCTTCCGTCTTGCCGAAGGGGCCCGGTGGTCTGCAGCATCTTTTCCAGAGGTGTAAGCTCCGGGGCAGGCTCCTCTTTCTTCTTGTTGGCCTCCTTGCTAGCATTGTTCGATGCGCCCTAGAACTTGTCAGCCTGTTCGCAATTCATGTTGGCCATTTTCGGCACGTCGGCAAGCCGATGCAGAAGTTGAGACGGCCGAAGCTAAGCAGGCAAACTCACTGCCACACCTGGCTTCCACTTGTTCAGGAAGCTCGCCATGCTTTGTTTGTAATTGCGGCACTGGAATTGGCAAGGAGGAAAGAAGAGGGCGGCGGCCGGGGCCGGGGCAGCGAAGCACGAAGTCAGCAGTCGACAGTGGGACGGTATACGACCGTCATCCGAGTTGTTGTCTCCAAGTGATGTATAAGAAGCTGGATTTAGGTGTTTGGATGGTAAAGACTGATTCAGCAAACACCAAAAGAGCTCTTCTCGAAAGAGGCGACTCGAGAGTCTGTTACGGAGAGATGCAATGCTGTGGCGCAGAAGCAAGCGAAGTCCCTCAGGTTCGTCAGCGGTGATCGATCGATTGGTCCAACCACCAAGTCAGCGATAGCCGGTAGAAAGTGGGCGACCTGGGGTTTATCTCGGACATTCAATTGGCGAGATTTGGGGGAGGTATGGGTGAGGTCAAGCGTCAATGTTGCGCAGGCAGATCCGATATCAGGCGACGAGACAGTTGGTAATATGGAAGGTAAGTGGATGGATGAATACTAGCAAGACGAGACGACAGCTTCTCTCTGATTTGTGCTGGTGGTGTCAAGTGGTGGTGAGATTCGGGGCCTGGTCCGGTAGCATTCGCAGCAGTTAGCGGAAGGGGTGGCCGACTTGGAGCGCGCAGTTGGGGACGCTAAAGTGGAAAGACGGGGTAATCCCAGGCCACCCACTCACCCCCAAGCGCCTTTCCTTCCTTAGATTCTACTTTCGAGGAGCAAGACCCCGAGTCGTTATTTTTATTACACAGGTTCGTCGAATTGAATCCAAGCGACTAGAGTCAAATGACTTGCTGAGTTCTCAAGTTCAAGCCAGGCAATAACATTCTTCTGTCATTTCGTTATGCGCTCTAACAGCACTACCAGGTATTTAAAGCAAGTTCTTGTTGCAATATTTCACCAAGCTCAAAAAAACTGACGCTTCTCACTGACAGGCAAATAACTCTGACTTTACCGAAATCATATGAACTTGAACAACCAAGAAGCTGCACCTGTGATCATCCAGGGAGGGACACCAAGAACGGGACAGCGAGAAGGGGGCGTACTATCGCGCTGGCGTGCCTCATGAGGTAATTGCCAAGTAGACATCCTCAGGGATTATGATCCTTAGTGCAGTAACTTACCAGGGTCCTGGCCAATGCAGGTAACCCTTTTTAGCTAGAGATTACTTTGCTAGCACTTTGTACGGGAAGTAACCTCCAAGATTGATCTAACCTACGTAGTACCTTAGTACCATACTAATAAAGCTTAATTAATAATATACCAGCTTCAGGGCCCAGATAGCATCGATCTTCTCAGGGAGACTTTGCTAGTAGGTTGAGATCCAGCGTAGTATGGCAGCGAATGCAACGCAGTCGCCAATAGGGCGAACCGGCCAAGCAGCGTATTTAATTAGTCTAGCCGTAAGGACACAGGTTGACATACGGGAGTACTAGTGGAGGTACCGGGGACTTCGAGCATACGGCGTATATAACAAATAATCATCCGTATTCTATTAACTCTTCCATCCAACGACCATATATCCGCTTTAAAATACTAAAATACCTAACGTTAAGTAGCTAGAGTAAATTTAACGAGTACGGAGGTATACAAATCGTAATAAAATCGTTATAAAATCGTTATATATATATAGAAAACTGTGAATTACTAAATGTAACTTTCATAGCTATCGATTACTAATATTCTATATTTACCGTTACTAACAGTAGTAGTATATTTATCGAAATATCAAAGCTATTATAAGCCTATCTCGTTATCATTTCATCTTTCAACAATTGGTTTAATAGCCTAATCTTACAGAAAGCTATACTCTCGGCACTAATAGGTAAGGTAGTAGACCCTCTTTACTACAATAAATAGTAGGATAACTGACTATATGTTGACGTGGGGTTAGGGTTTTTGGGTGCTCGTTTTCGTTTTTTTGGACATTCAGACGAATTATGTAAGCGCGTTCTTGAAGGGTATTTAAGACTTTGTGTACATAGTCGCTCTCTTGAGAAAAAGATAGGAATTCAAGCGGCCTTTTCCACAGTAATCTGAACCAATTTCTCTTTACTTGGACAGGCATTCAATGTCTGACGTACCTGTTGAGGTACTTTCTGTTCCCCTATAGATCTGATTGTGCCTGTTGAGGCCATTGTTCCCATCTTTCACCTGTTGAGGTGATTGTTCAAGGGCCTGTTGAGGTTCCTTTTCTTCCCCAGCCTGCTGAGGCTACAGTTGTTAGTACAAACTCCCTAGGCTACCTCTGAAGAAGACGATTCTGAGTAGTCTTAATTGATTTAATGTGGTTAGCGTTCGTACGAGTATTAGTTGAAGCGAGGGTCTGGTGGGGTGCGTCGCTCGCTATGCAAATACATTAGTTTCTCTTAGTATGTACCGCATTAACAAGTAAAATCCATGGGGAGGTGCATAGCAACCAGTTCGTCATTTCGGCTTACACTCGGCTTACACGAATTTGATCACGTTCAATCCTCGACTGATTTCATATTCAATGTCGATGATCTTGCACGAGCAACGGGCAACGGTCCTTATGCATTTTGCTGCAAATCACAATTGCAGCCCCGAGCGAGTGAGCTGCTGTAGGATCGGTGGAGTAATCCAGTGATTGTCGAAAAATGCATGTTGGAGGGTGTCGGTGTCTCGCAAGGCTCCACTTCACTTCACACGCACCGGACCGAACGTTGACGAGTCTGTGAGGTGACGAAGGCTTGGCGCTTCTAGCCCGCAATCAGAAGGTGATATGGCTGTGCATTTTACCAATGCATCGGGAACGAGAACACAATTTTAGACTCCCGTCAGCTCGCGTCTGCGTCTGGCAGTGGTACCTGCGGATCGAGATAGCGAGGCTTGAGAACGTGGATTTTTACAGCTAGCATGGAGTGCTTCGATGATATCACCTTCAGACCCCCTGTGCCATCATCTCAACGGCAATGGGAAACGGACTCAGCTGCCGCAAGTGCTGGGAGATCATGTCCGGGGTCCTCGAAAAAAAGTCTCGGCCGATTTTATTTCCCCGGACGACAAGTGTCAAGGTGCTGACAACCCACACGATCCAATCTCTCAACTCTGCGGGGTCGCGCCGAATAGTTGGGTCCTCAGACGAGTCTCGTGCATTGCAGAGTATGCAAGGAAATAATAGAAACACGAAGCGTTCTAGTCGACAATGATTCAACTGAGACTAAACGCCCGGAACAAGACCAATTTTGAACTCCAAGCTATACTCTACTCGCCCATTGCCCCGTGCTAACTATTGCGCTTGGCGCATGTTGCTTATAACCCACCCTCTTTCTTGATCTGATCCCGGACCAACCGAGCTATGAACTTGGCATTTGCAGCTAACTTGTCAATTCGGACCTGAAAAGCCGCATCACTGGCCACCGTTCTGCTCCATTCTGCTGATGCAACTAAGCTCATCTTGGCCCCCGCGATCGACACCAAAACAGAACCGAGAAGGCGCCGCTTTGCATTCGCACAAGCAGTGTCTAGCTAGCCACAATCTCCAACAGCGACGTGAGATGACGAAATCAGCAAGCGGTGAGGAGGGAGCAATGATCACTGAACCACTCCGCCTAAACCCCATTCAACCATTAGTCCCGACAGCCTGGTCGGGTCTTGGACGATTGAACCCGCCCACCATCGGCTGCGACGCTATGGGAAGATGTCAGGTGGTTTTGGAACGCAACGAGACATCGCCTGGCCTTTGCCCGAGTGATAGAGTGCCGAGAGCAAATGCACGACGGCGATCAATTCCATAGGCGCTTTGGGTGACATTGGTGGACGTACTAGGCGCTCACGCAAGGTCAACGGGCAAGTCATCCCAACAATTTCCAAACGACCCTCTCGATTTTGATTCACAAAGGTCTCGCCGCCACATCGGTCGGTCGTCGAAACGGCAGTTAATGAGCTGCCTTAGCAATTCCGTCAGAGGCTTCAAATTTGGGGGGTGAAGCCATGCTGTCGCGACTGAGTAGTACGTCTCCCGCGTTGAAGGAAATCAAAGCCGCTATGCCTCTGCTTCTGCCCTCCCAAACGTCAGTGGAAGGTTCCCCGGACTCCAGCCAATGTCATTATACCACAGGGGCTTTGGCGGATAAATAACATTAACTTGCCCTGCGATCCAATAAGAGCAAGCTGCGCCTCATGCTTACCTCTTCCTTCCCCAACATGAGACAAATCACGTGGAATCCTGCTTGATCCTCCCAGGTTCAAGTTCCACGTACAAGGCACGTTGTTCACCTCTCATTGCTACCACCGGGTCATCATAATATTGCCTTTCACCAACAACAAACACCAAGTCTGGCCCTTGTGTCTGGTATGTTAGGTTCACACTGAGTTCAGTTGCACCTTTAATTACAAGACGCAATGATTGGTTGATTGCATAAACCCCCTTCAGTGGCACATTAGATTATGTCGTGACTCAGCTTTCTATAAATCTGAGTGGTCAGCGTTTACAAATAGGTTACGTGCGAGCTCTTGTCATCATATGTAAACCATGCTGAGCTGTCTCTTCTTTCCCAGCAATGAGAGGCTAGCTAGAGCACATAGAAGTAAAGTGACTAAAGAACCCTAGCTCACGTCGGCTAAAAGGGCAGACACTCGTGTGCTATCCGATCCAGTGCTAGCAGACCCGACTTTACGTCTATAGCACACAATGGCAACCAGTCCACAGCCCCGTCAAGTTACACACGAACAACATAACTTTGCAAATCTCGATACATGAAAGGCAGCCTGTCCGAATAAAGGAGTATTCAAACGGGATGCCACTCGGCCGTTTGAGCTTCTTCAACGGCAATCTTAACCAGAACCAAGATACTATAATGCCCAAGCTGTGGAGGGTGGGACTGGAATGCCACTACCTTTTAGTAACCTCTAGCTAGTAATGTCTCCGAAACGTGATGGGAAGCCTGGACGATATGGGAAGATGAGTCCAGTAAACCGGCCAAGTGGTGGTAACTCGCGACTGCTGAGGAACAACTTACACGTTACTTTCCCATGTCCCACAACAACATCATATTCGAGCAACATTAGGATAGACCCTCCCTCCAGTCCAAATAATGACCTGCACATCATCGTGTCGCCGCCACATTTGTATAAATAGCATCGATCACGATATTCGGGACCCATCTTGCTTCTCCAAATTAGAACAATCCGACGTCACTATATGCACTAAACCATAACATGATGTTAAATAAATGAGAGGCGCGCCAACCGTGGCACCTTCAGATGTTACAGGGTGGATGCCGGATAGTAAATTCCACGCCAAGCAACCACCAACGCAATACGTACGTGCCTTGGACATACCGTCCCAGCAACACCCGAAGTTGTCCGTCCAAGCCGAGAGGTAATGCGCGTTTATGGGAGCTCCGCCGAACAACGATCACTTGGAGAGATCAGGGTGGTGTCAGACCGTGCCAGCCTTTCTAGTTCTTCCATGCTCTTTCATGCTCGACAGCTGATTCCGAGTGTCTTAAAACTTGCTCTAGTGGAAGCAGCCAAGAGGCACACTTTTCTGTATTTAAGGCACTGATGGCCACCTTCACTCCTTCGGATTCGGGAAGATCAGAGACAGACTCAATTATATGCTTTGGTATAGCTTGCAATAAATCCGATAGTTAGGTGCGGAGTACAATGCGCACAGGGAATGCTTATACTTTTGGGCAGCCCTTCTCTTGAGTTGCTGAGATCCAAATTGAGTCACGTACAAGTCTGTCTAGCATAATAAACATGGGTTATGTTGAGTGGCTTGTGGGTTGACATCCTTAAGTGTCATCTGTGCGATGAATCTCCCGATGCTGCGACGCCTCAGGTTGCGACCGAGACCGGATTAGTGTGCTTTCCTGTCTTTCGACTGAGTATAATACACATGGGGTTTCTATAAACAATCCAGCCATTACTTGTGTGAGTTCTTTATTTCAAGTGCAGCAGGTTTGTATCTGTAGTAACTGGGCTTTTATGTGACTCTAAAAACACGTCTCCCTCACCAACTCTCCAGCATCAACACAACTTCAAAGCACGACTATCAAATAGGGAGCTCTCATCCGAAGTAAGATCAGCCATGATTACAGCCGCTGCGGGCGGTGAAACGCCAAGTCGGTCACTAAGGACTTTAGTACCCGATTACGCTTATGCTAGAGGGTTCATTAAGTTAGCATGGTTAAGTTGGACTTAGTACTAGCGCGGACGCCGATTGATCCCCGATAGGTTGCGTGCTTGTCGTAAGATAAAGGGATGCTGTAAGCATTGTTGATAAATAATCAATCTGCACTTGCCTCCTAGTCAATAGTATACAAGTTAATCAAGGTACGCCTATTTTGCGTCACGATTATGTGTTAGTGGGCATTCAAAATGGGGGGTGGAGCCAGATAAAATGTCAGACTGTAGCTTATGAACTTTGATAAATCTAAAGTGTAATGGATGGCACCGGCTGACTAGCCTTACCATAGTACAATCGTACGTGAACTTGTAGAGAAACTCAGAGTCAACTGTTGCTTGGCACACTCTGTGTTATCACGAGAAGAACATTGAATTAGTAAAATATCTCAAGTCGCTTCTTGCCCAGAATTGCCAAGCTACTTAGGTAAACTAGATCAGCTTCAATCAAGCCGAAGTTTGAAACAGACAAGAAACTAAATCCTTCTGAAGATGTTGTGGAGAACCGACTGATCATGATGCAGGAGAAAGAAACCTCAAGCTTCGGAGCCATAGGCTGATCCGGCTTAATCATAACTCATCTTGTCTCTGCTCCTTCAGGGTTATACAAGCTGACGGATATCCCAAGGCCAACTCACTCTCCCTACAGATGACACGACTCTTACAGTGTACACCCGTACTATAACTAGGCTTGATTTGCAATTCGGCTTTTCTGCCATCAAAATGTCCCATTTGCAGTACTTCTCTTACCCCGACCAAGGAGCTGTCATTGCTGACAACGCACACTACAGCCAGGCTGTCCGAGTGAATGGCCGCATCGAGTGTGCCGGCCAAGGTGATATATCTCTTTCCAATCATAATCATCATTCAACATTCCCTGATCGAGCTGCATTGACGAGTCTCTCGACTAGGAGGTTGGGATCCTAAGACTGGAGAGATCTCCGAGAATATCCACGCCGAGATTGATCAAGCATTCGCGAATGTCGACATCAATCTAAAGCATGCCGGCGGAAAGGGGTGGTCGCAGGCTTTCCGAGTCACCGCGTACTCGACGGACCTGAACGAGAAGGTGTTTTTGAGATTAAAGGAAAACTTGGAGAAATGGTGTCCTGACCACAAACCGATTCTCACGGGATTCGGCGTCAGTCAGCTTGGGTTGCTTGGTATGCGGATTGAAATTGAAGTGGTGGCTCACGATGGGAAGTAGTGCAAGTCGACCACTTGAGCCCACAAATGACTTTAACCACTTCTCTCGCGCTATTTACCTAGTATCAAATCTTGCAATTTAATCCGCATAGCTAGAGGCAAATGAAAACTGCAGTTGAATAATGAGTGGTTTCTTTCAATTATACTGTGTCTTACATGTTGCAACTTAGGCCATTGTAGGTATCCTGTAAGTGATGTTGCTCGGTGAGGATGAGGGCTGTCCCAACACCTATCGCTCTGATAAGCTGGAAAAGCAGATTGGGATATAGCAAGTATTTAAGCAGATCTTCGCATACTGTTTACCTGAGTTTGAGAGGATGCTTGAGTATATCTGTTGGAGCACCACTGTCCGCCATTTATTTCTGGAGCGAGAGCAACTAGATTTAGTTGGACAATATGGGCCCTGTGGGCCATGTGGGTCCTATACTTGCCACTATCGCCACCTAGAACGGCGACCATCCCCACATACCTCTATTACGAGAAATGTGGCAAGGATAGAACATTCCCTACTTATCTATATGCTTCTACACCTTGTCTGAATTAATCAGCAAGTCTACCATTCATTGACTATATAAGAACCCTTTTGTTTCCATACATAGACCCTCGAAGAGAGGACCAGAGTTAGCTACAATACATACAGGTTAGGCATATGTGCCCTCCTTTTGCTCCTTCAACGGGAACATCAAATCCAAGTGATTTCTTAGTCGTCTTCGATGACCGCACCGGTAATACACATCCATTGGAAGGAGAATTAGCATGGGATATGAAGCCAATCTCATATCTAACCCCTCACACATTGAGAGACTTACTAAATGCGTTGATTAATGTCACGGCGATACCACTGCCTTCCCGAGGCAGTCAAGGTGGTAGTATAATATGCCTATACGATGCGATAGCCAACAATCAAGGACATCGACCAAGCAGAAGAGAAAACGTGGCCAATCATTCGCGGCAATATTCATCTATTATGTGATGGATCGGCATAGTTACGCAAACCATGGGTGTTACAAACTCCTGCACAATGCATGTTGGTGCTCGTGGTAAACATCCCTGTCCGTACCAGCATGACCCGATTTCCGATCCTTTTCTGGCTACGCCCATGGTCTCGCAGGTGCTATTCACCTCTCTGATTGAGTGCTTGCTACGTGCTGGCAGTTTCTGACGTCGGCTGATCTCATTCGATCTTCGACTTCAGCTCCCATTTAACAGTGGCGATCCTTAGTGTAAGCCGCATGCAACCGACAACAAATGACAGAGCAGTCCGCGCAGCCCATAGCTGACAGGAAGCCGTGGAAGCTGACGAACCTGCGGACGATGACTCAACACCAGAGCGAGGCACACCTGCACATCATTCTGCAGCTGCGAGAGATGGAAGAATATCCGAAGATAGCAACCGAATGGCCAGATCGAGTGGCAAATAAGAGGCTAGTGCGCATCACAGAGCACACGAAGATGGCTTCCTCACTATGAATGAAGCTATCGGAAGAATTTTTGCAATTTCTTTCCGATTTGTGCAGGAGTTGGAGTTAGGTTGCTTGAAGCTTTTCGTTTGATGCACACATCTAATGCAAGCAGAGAATGGAACAAGTTCTTACACATGTATTTCTTCATGGCCCCGATGCGGGACTTCACTCGGGTTGATACAACCCCTTAAATCCAAAGGAAAGATAATCCTCCCATCAATTTGGAAGTATCTCGTCGAGCCAGGATGGACGTCGCAATGCAGACGTGGTCCAGGGACCAGCCGGCCGGCGTTCCTGTGGAATTTACCAAAAGAGGTTTTGTCGGCCGGGAACCACCGGTCCACCGGTCATCGCAATTCCCAATAGCAGTATACCTCCTGGTTGACTCTAGGCCGTCGGCCGTCATCAAACCCTAGCCAATGGTGGACGCGACAGTGGGCTTCAGGTGGATCTGATGATATACAATCCCCTATCTCCAACATGTTTCAGAACCATAGAGCGATAACGATATGATTATGTCGCCCTTGGAGTTCAGTATAGAAGACGCAACTTTCGGGGGCTCACCATATCTTTCCTCCGTCAGCCGATCGGAATAAGTTCCATACGGTTTGGTAGCTCATGCAATGAATCGGCATATGCTTATGATATATCTGTCAGGTCCAGGGGGCCCCAGACGATAAAACTCGCAGAAAATGACGTTGCTCATCCAAAATGGCTCGGCATCACTTCCGCTCGCACATGTTGGGAAGGCCCTTTCAAGATGCAGTCAAACACATTGGAACCGGTGCGAAAGGCACATGTGACAGGTACGCCAAAAGAAAACCCTCAAGCGACTGGGAAAGGACAAATGGGGTGATTGTGAGTCTGCGGCTGGACTATAAGAACAAACATAAGAACTAAATGCTGATTTTGAGAGATTTGACTAAAGGAGAGCCAGTCTTCGCCGAAGTAAGAAATCATATAATGTCTATTTCAACCCACTGAGACGAGGAAATCATGCACTGATAGAGGAGTACTTCGACCTATCCGTTTCGGCTCTTGAATCTTTTGTATCGCCAGTATCCCATACACGCTAGTCTCAAGGTTCTTTGGGCCTCTGTCCTCTGTCATGAATGTAAGTTGGTAAGGTTCCTGGGTGCAATATCGACCCTTGGAGCTGACAGTGGTATAGAATCCTTCTGAAACAACTAAAATTGACGTGGATGCTCCTGATTCAGATTTCACAGACTTCTATATAGACCCAGAAGGAGATCGAGACCGAGATCAAGATTATGATATATAATTTCTTGTACAAAATCAACCACCAATGACTTCCGTCACTTGGATCACGCAAGGGACAATACGAAATGCAGGGGCTACGAGAAAGGCACCATAAACATATACGGACGTGTGGAAATTGCAATCGGATACGTGAGAGGAAGCCATGTCTTCATATCCACAAGCAAAGAGATCATGCGCGGTTACGTCCTGCCTTTAGCGGCAGGATTGGAAAGCAGAACCAAAGAGGAATGTCACAATGTCCTCCAGAGCTGTCGCAACACGATATCCTGCGTTGTTGGAAAGCTCGTTGCCATTCAAGATGGAACCACACACGACAGCGAATTGACTAAGATCAGAGTTATTCCATCGCCACTAGCACAATCCTGTCAACCTTCGCCAAATAGGGGTAATCCACTAGCGGCCCCCTTCTATCACACCCCCGGTACTCGTCGCATTGACAATACTCAGCGGGGACTTCGTTTGGATAAATGGCGGCAGTGCTGAACTGTTAAGCCTACTCTTTTCAGTAGTTCGGATAGATTGATGTAACCAGTCTGCACCAGGCGAATAGGAATGTGGCCAAGCGGATTGCATTGTGGTACACACAAGTATGGTCGCTTATCAGTTGCTGGGGCCCGGTCTGTCACATTATCGGATTATCAATACCAAGCTTCACCGATGGGGTTTATTAAGAAAGACCAACATTATTTGGCACATGAGAAAACGACTGAAACTCAGGAAGAAACAAAAGGGTTTATATAGGAGATTCTCTTCCATCCCCAAGCTTCGGAAATTATACCTATAAAGCATACCTAACAGAGAGCTAACCACCATCCATAATCGGCGGTCCTTGGTATAAGTCGATCTAGAGACAAGACATCAGACAGGCGAACCACCCCAAACAAGGCATGAGTGAAAACCAAGAACTAGCAGCCAACTCCTCGTCGGAAACCTCCAATGCTTGCGATGCTACCAGACCGGATGAACCAACGGTCGAACGAATGAGTGTGCGTGCTCAGGACAATGATATGCAACAACGGTGACTGATACTTGCTGTGCCCTGAAACCCCCCGTTGAAAATGCATGACGTCGTCCCGTCTTTCCCAAATCAGATGCCAAACAACACTTCAATAGCCAAAGCTGTCGTGCTGATGGACAGGACACCGACCTGGGTGGTTGACGAACCAAGCCTCTATACAAGAGCGGTGGAACCTGCACAGACACTCCAGTCGTGCCATGGGCACGCCAACGGAAAACTCCTCGAGACAGATGGTACATTCGGCCGAGTCGACACAGTCCTTCTCAGTGGCCGCATACGGAAACATGCCAGTCCGGCGTGCTATGCGCTGCGGGGGTGTTCCATGAGCGCCTAGTTGATTAGATGTGGCCGCCGGCGGTCCGTACGTGCTGTGCTGGGTGATGCACGTGGTAATGTGCGACTCGCGTAAAGCCTCGAAGTTGGGCAATCGCTGAGACGGTAGCTCACGGTGGCAGACGGGACATTCGTCTTCCTCTGGGATCTGCTGCGGCGGCGGCGGCGGTAAGGGGCGATTGTTCCGGGAAGCTGCCGAGGAAGACGACGAGGCAGCAAGGTTGTCGAGAAGTGATTGGTAATGGGGCTGAGCGGGTGGCTGATACCGCGAGGAGGATGAAGACGCATACCCGGAGGGATAAGGATAATACGTCGGGGGAGTGCCGGATAGGATTCGATTTTGCGTTAGATTTTGTGTCAGAGAAGGAACACCCCTCGAACCTGCTCGATGTGAACTGGAATACTGTAGCTGAGTTAGCCCGCGGTTCAGCATCCCGGGGCTGAAAGGAACACTAACGACCGTGGCGCTCCTGCTTCTAGAACCAGCATCGTTGGGTGCATTGCCAATCAACTGGGAGGCAATATAGGGAAGAGGTAGATAGGAGAGAGTATTGCCCACATTACCGGCATTCCCAGTCCCCGAGGCACTACTATGTGACCTGTGGTGAACTGACCTCGGCTGGAGCAGGTCGGTACCCGGTGACCGTTGAGCATGTGGCGGCGTCGTATTGGGGTCCGGAACGCATGGATTGCATAGCCGTACACGCTCGCCACCGCCGATGGCGCTAAAGTCGGCAACACCGCCCTCTTCGCCGAACAGAACCGAGGCCCGGAGACGTGACATGTCGCCAGGCGGTCTCACAATGTATTGGTGGGGAATTGTGATACGGTGCGGTGAGCAACTAGCACATACTACCCTCCCACATTTTCGGCAATGATGTTTCCTAACAAGAAAGCTGAACTGTTGATGGCAGATCGGGCAATATGTCACTTCGGCATCAGGTTGCCAACGTGGAAGCGTGATTTCAGGCAAACCTCTTCTCCTAGGAGGGGGCTGCGTGGGTTGAACGGGTGGCTGTAATGGCCGATAAGTCGTAACATCTCCTCGTAGACCTGTCTGGCCTGAAGACAAGGGTCTTGCACTTGCCGGCGGCTGTATCTGACTCGCTGCTACTGCCGTTCCGCTTTCGAGCTGAGTACGTCCTAGATCCAAATCCTGTGATCGGGCTGCCGCGTCGCTCAATGCTTCCAAAAGCGACACACGGGACGAAGGTGTCGAGCTTGCCGGTGGCTGTAGTATCTGGTTCGCTGCGCCCGCCGTTCCGCTGCCAAGCTGAACACCTCCGAGATCCATAACCCGTGGTCGGGCTGTCGGGCCGTTTACGGCGTCCAAAAGTGAGATGTGCGATGTACCTCTAGTTAGCTCTGCATCTTGTATTCGTTGAGTTTCCACTTCAACACCTGGGGCTCTAGCCGTAGAGACTAGTGCTTCGCCTGGGCCGGATGCAGCAGCGGGGTTCGGCAATGATCCGGTATTGAAGACTGAATCGTTTTGACCATTAAGCTCTCCCGATGTCGTATCCTGATGAGCTAGCCTCGAAGTTCCACCGTCTTCATTGCTGTCTCGTTGAATAGGTTCGGTCCCATGTTCAGAACTTTGAATTTCTCTCCTGATTTGCGGAGTTGGGTCATCAGGTGCGACGCGTTCAACAACGTGGGTCGGGCAATCGAAGAAGCGAGAGCACTCCTGATCGTTGAATTCGGGCGTTCGGTGGGGACAAGGCGGCTGGTTGGAGGCCGAGCGGGCGCTACCCGCGTAGGAGCTTTCGGACTCGGTATCGTCGTCGGTCCAGCTGTTGTGTTCGTTGTTGGGTGTTAGCACTGGCTGCGAGCCTTCACCTTCGCGTGACGCCATGCTGTGACATCAAAGATAACGCTTCTCAAAATTCTGCAGAACGATCGCAGGACAGAATGCCACAAGAGGATAGATGGGCGACCAAGATGGCAACTGTAGCGACAGTGGAAGAGACCAAGGGCTGGGGTTGTGCACTCCTACTTCGTGCCTTGATAGCCAACGCATATATGGGGTCAGCCATGCAGTCGCTGCAGGTAGAGCACCATCTTCGTTGGAAGGGAGAACTCACAGAAACATCAGAACATCAAAACTGTGGAAAAGGCAATGCAGAAGGAATCAATACTGCAAAATATTCGATTCTGGAAAAGTCTATGGCAAGGCAGAATGAAAGAGACAAGACCGTTGACTTTATTTTTCTTGGTTTGAAGTCGAAATGTCGGGTCTCGAACTGTCCCACAGAGGAGGCGGGATGTCTTAGCGCTGCTATCAACAGCTAAACAACCTTATCGCTCGCGTGATGGGGCCGCTGCCCCACCTACGCTAATGCAGTCAAGGTTGATCAAGGCAATCGCCCCTGCCACATGTGGCTATACTTGATACGCCACATGCGTTTGAGAGGTAGGGTTAGGGTGTCAAGTTGTCCAAAGTCCTTTAGAGAAATGTTGTTAGATATGGGCCTCGAATGTTCAACATCCAAAATATTATGATTCACATCGTAACTGCCGTAGCATTTGCATAGTAAACATAACAGGTTCAGTCGTACGCAAGCGACCTGCTGTTATTCAAGCCTCGAGGCAACCTTACCAAGTCAATCTGGTTAGCCAGGCTTAGCGTGGATAAACACCACAACCCACCGAATCTCCGGATTTTGGTTGTCAAGCCACACCGATTTAGAGATTTGGTTGACATGGTAAGGTTGCCTCGAGGGTCGTTAAGAATCGAAGTTTCTTGATTAACCTTGAAACCGAGGTAGAACTAGCGATGCTAAGCTTCCGGCAGTTCGATAAACTATGGCTTTTATCTAGGGAGACAATCTCGCTAACTACATCTAGCGGGCCACTGTAAATATCGAGGAACTACATGGTTTCATAAAGGAGAATTTCGATCCCTCTACTATCTTAGATAGGGTCTGAGTACTAGATAATGGAACAGATCGAAGCGCTCTCGAGGTTCAGCTAGAAGAAAGAATCTCTAGGATGAAGGATTTCGGGACCATAGGCACCCTATCTCAGCTTACAGCGCGTTACGCCTTGCTATTTCCAAGTACATACAAATTATATCGAAGGAACTGGATTAGGATTCGTTATTTATAAGGCTAGGAGGAAACTCTTTCACGGCTATCCGACTTTCTACTTTCTAAATAAACACAGGTATTCGATCTTAATGCACTAGTAAATAACGTGTATAAACCTTTATCTCTTGCTTGCTACGTATTCTAAGACGAGACGCTCTTATTGACCCGCCACTATAAATACGTCTCCTGACCTATTTCTTCCTGATAGCAATAATGCTCATTGAGGCACGCACATGCATGAGAGAGCTCTCGAAATCTCTGAAGCCTTGGCCTTATCTAATTGGTTTGCCCTTGTTCCGACCTGCAGCTCGTTCGGAGGTTTGGCCCTTATAGATATTTGGTCATTTTGCAGATAGGAGCGTAGCCCTGTCTGTTTGCCGATACGTAGAGCAGTGAGGTGCTCAAGGGAAATATATACGCTGGAAATAATCCAGGGCGCAGCCTCTTGTCGGCTTCCCGCGCTATTTCTGTACCGGGGATAGTAAAACGCAAGTTGCCACACGTTATAAGTGGCATAGCGTCAGAAACGGATGACCTGTAATATCAATGACATCTGGAAGCGTGGGGTTTTGCGCCCTCAGACATAATGGCATTCTCAGCCCGGGCTGGTGATTCGATAAATGCATGATCTACCTTTGTGTAGATTGCGCAAGTATAGCTGATGGCGGCCTTTAACGTGGGGCTGATATACCTGGGCAATATGCACTCCGGTTATCCAGAGGATCGACATGAGCATCGCCATGTTCTCTGAATCTCCATCCCCCTCCTTTGCTCCCATTAAGCTCAGGCATAGCATCCGGTCCTTAAAACTTTTCTGGTGTCGCTTTCGATCCGAAATCTTGCTGCCCTTTAATATGTTTTGAAGCATTACGTCATTTGTCTCCCATGCCCATATATAGCGCAGTGAAATTGGATTAATATGCTTGTCGTTATGGCGAGGTTGGCCTGCGTCAAAAACGGGCTGCCCCCACTTGACCATCTTGTTACACGCAATGGTGGTCAAAGATTTGTGAGGTTGTAAAAGCGTGACATTCTATCTAGTCCTATGGAGCACGAAGGTTGGACTTAGTCCCAAAGGGCTAAGTCACGTGGTAACCTTGGTGGTCTTAGCAAAGCCCACCAAGATTGCCTAACACATCTGGTCTATCTGACACCCCACATGTCCTGTTGGCCTTCCCATTTCCTCCCCTATCCGCCTGTGTCCGTTTACTTAGCCGGAGTGGCGAAGTATTACAGCATTTTTGCCTTGATTCCCGTAACGAGCGCAAGACAATGCATGCTGGACTGAAACCTGAGCTTGAGCTGCAGGTGGTTGCAGATGCAGTGAAAAGGTCAAAGAGCATCGTTATTCTAACGGGCGCCGGAATTAGCACGAATGCAGGCATTCCAGTAAGTGTTCCTTTTCCCTGTTCCTACACGAGACTTCCTCGACATAGGACCTTCGTTCTAGAAAGAGCTTACATACTATAGGCAGTTGTTAAGGATGTACAGTTAAGGGTAAATATATCTTCTACGTACGAGCACTTCTAGATCCCTTAAGGACTCCTATCCTGTTTAAGCTCTTCACCAGAGTCCGCCGGACCGCCCTAAATAGCGGTACAACGTACAAATATCGCTTTATTAGCGATCTAAGCGTAGCCGGGAGCTCGTTAGGAACTATACGTGGAATATAAACGAACCCGAACAAAACGCTAGTCTCTATAATACCCTACGGAGGGGTCCGGGCCTTTGGACTCAGGGCGTCGTTAGAGGGCAGGACCGAGGAGTCGAATATATTTACACATAAACTAAATCAGACTTAACTCAGCTCAGTAGTGAGCACGGCGTTGCGACACAATGCAAACTGATCGCTGTACTTTGTTCAAAATTCCGTGAATACCTAGTTACGCGCACCGGATAAGTCTGGCGGCCGCTCATCAAGGAATATCCATGACAGATTGCGTAATTAGTACGGATGACAATAGTTGAACCACTGTCACAAATGACGGTTATATACACAAATATGTGTCTCCACGCCCTGACTGAATTGTGGTTCATGTGAATATCCTCTTATAAGTTGTGATATATGTAGATAGCAGTGCCATCTATCTCGTTGGAAGTGGGAACAGGTTCCTTGTGAGTGAGTCGCGACTTATTACCAACATGTTATCACAAATGATGTATAGAGTGCCCTACAATGACGAACATTTCCCGGTTTGAGCCTTGCAGGCTCACATTCCTCATCTGCACATCTTATATATCCAGCGATATAAAGTCACATTTGTAGCTGTTTGAGGGCTCGAACGTGTAGAATCTGTAGTCAAGCTATAATATGACGTTTCGCAAATCATACGGGTTCAGCTCTCACTACGTACTGGGCGGCGTGTAAATACACTGCATGCTCAGTCTGCCTAGCAACGACCACATCTACCTGCTTGATGTTGACGCAATTTTTACAGACTGACTGGAATGAGGCTTGGGTCATCTGACAATGAGGTCTGACAAGAAACAGGAGGATTGGCCGTGAAATCGGGAGGCGGGGTTCGTGCATCTGACAAACTAGCCGGTCTGAATGCTCAGCCCCAAACCCCAGCCGTCGTGATGAGTCGGTATGATAGAGCCGGGATCTGCTTTCGGGGGGTGTGGGTAGCCGCCCAGTAAACGTCAGCCCAAGAAGTATCAACGCGGATGTACAAGTTGGGGCAGGAAACTTGCCCTTTTCATCAATCACATATTTCCATTTCCAAGTTCGTTCCACTTCTTCCACTGGGCTGGGCAGAGCTCCTAGTACAAAACTCACACGTCTTCTGCAGATTGCCCCGCTCTCGAAGAACACCCCTCCTTTTGTATGCACCCTATGCTTCCGATTTGATCGCATCTGTGCACTTTACCGTCAGAGTCGCCACGTTCGGCAACGCCCGTCGAGATGAAGCGAGCAATACGCAAGGTACTTCAACTACGCGCAATAACGAGACGGAAATCGGCCGAGCAAGTTTCATCGCGAGTAGATGAAATCGATGAGGAGCCGCCAGATCAATTGGGCAACCCATTATTGCTCGATAAAACCATGTTGAACACGTCAATCGTGTTGCCTAGTCAGCCTCCTGGTGGGTATGCCTTCATGAAGAGGCCCATGCATTCCTTACTGATTTATCTTCACAGAATCAGGAATGGAGACTAAGTGCAAGTTCACTTTCAATTTCATTCCCGGCTTCTTCGAGGATTACGTCCAGATCGCGAAAGATAGTGCAAACGGGCTGGCGTCTACGCAGCACAATCTCGGTCTTATTGACAGAGCGTATGAGACGGATTCACACCTTCGCAGCAGCGGTAGCCTGACCCAATGGGAACGTTTCACGAGGTACATCGAGCATCTAAATCAGCATAGTCCCGCAGGTGAGTCGTATAAGTTGATATATGTCATCCGCCATGGGACAGGTGTCCATAATGTCGTCATGGAGAGAGTAGGCTCTGAAGCGTGGAAAGTGAGTAATACTGGTCCCTCTACTTTGACTTATGCAGTTGCTGAGTTGCAATAGAGCAAGTGGTCTCAACTTGACGGAGATGGTACCGAGACTTGGGCAGATGCACATCTCGTAGACGCTGGTATCAAACAAGCCCAGATTGTCGCCAGCTTGTGGCTTGATGGAGCGAAGGAAGGAATGCCTCTACCGGGCACTATTTACAGCAGTCCTCTGGCTAGGTGCCTAGAGATGACCAAGCTCGTCTATACCCCGGTATTGGCAGAACACCAGAGGCCTTTTCAGCCCGTAGTGAAGGAGCTCCTCAGGGAACGACTGACAGCTCATACTTGTGACAGAAGAAGTTCAAGAACTTGGATAAAACAAAATTACCCTCAGTATTTACTCAAGGATTTAGAGGAGACGGATACATTGTGGAGTGCGGATAAGGTCGAGACGGCGGAAGAACACGCATCCCGGAAGCTACGACTATTCGAAGACATTTTTGCGCAAGACACATCTCTATTCATCTCCTTGACCACACATTCATACGCCATTACCGGTGTCCTCGCCGTCATTGGAGCGGAAAAGTTCCGTGTTACGGAAGGGACTATGTTTCCTTTATTTGTAAAGGCCAGCAAGGTTGCGCCAAGTTCAAATTTCCCACAGTTGTGATGGAATTTAAAGGATTAGGGAGTTGATCTGGGGCTGCCCGCTTACGTATCTTCAGCAGTGAATGTAGCTCATGTATGGACTGCTGCTTTGCGCTCAACATTGAATCTGTTGCGTTCTCTTGCGATCGAAGGCACGCTCACAATTTTACGGAAATCGTGCAAGCCCCCAAATCTGCATATATCTTGCAACCATAGGCTTCCTATGTACATCCCTCTCGAACCTGTGATTTCTGTATCTTCAAGCACCCAGCACTACCCAGCCTGTCTGGGCCACTGCCTCGCCGGCAAGATGCAGGCAAACACGCAAGTGGCGCAAGATTTATGCATCGACAGACCTCCTGGTTTGTCGAGTCGAGAATCAATGTCACATTGGTGATTGATCGAGATCCCAAGAAAGCTGGCCGGTGTATGGACTTCGCCGTGTCAACAGCATCTTATAAAGAACAAGGGATTCATCATAAAAAAAATGAAACTCATGACACTTCTGAGAAAATTACAAGTTCGACACCTGGGCAGACTCCACTACCGATTTCGGTCATACGATGAAGGAAAGTGGGCTTACAAGGGTTCGGCTGCGCCATATGCACCTCGCCTTCAATGCAGTGGTTGAACTGAGATCGCATCGCAGCGCGTAGCCTGCAATTCGCAAATCTCTGCCCATTCTGCTGATTGGCACAGCGGAATGGCAGCAGTGCCCTGCGGTCCCGTCACATCCGGCGCTCCATACATTGGCTGGCACCTTGACGACTTTTTAGCCCGCTTGAATTCCGCTCCCATTCGATTGAGAAATCTGAAATTGTTCGGTGGTTTCGTTCCAGCGTCAACTTAAACACCTTCAAAGAATCACAGCAATTACACTCAACTATCTAGCGGCCAGTCTTGCACCAAATTCGGCAACAATGGACTTCCTCCGGCGAGTGTCACTCGACTCAGTTCGGTTGCCCAATGACGAGTGCGAAGGTGTTCCTTCCACACAAACATCAAGCTCGATCTGCATCTTCAGGGCAACTTCCACTTGGAAGGAGATTGATAAGGAGGCAGCCGACTTTCTTGACATTTTTGACTCCTTGAGGCTTGACTCAGCTCTTATAGCCTACGTTAAATCATCCAGGGCAGGATGGTATGCCCTGAGGCAAATGGAAAACGGTTTGTATAGTTTTCTCCTCAAAGACTACATGGTGAGCAAGCCTCTGAACCCCTTCCCTTTACTGTTCTTGCACTCGTTATGCTCCAGGGGCTGTAAAATCTGTGGAAAGCAGACTTCTCCTTTAACACACGATAAAAGGAAAATTTTTGATGCTGAGGTTTTGCCAGTACATGCTTGCATGGACTTTTGACCCAGACAGAATGGAGACGAGGGCAATTGTGTGTGAAAGGAGTGAATACATCTCTCGCTCCATTTTGAAAGGCGCAGGTGGTCAATTTGACCTACCTGGACTCTGCACGCTTCATCTTTACCATCCCTTGGCGTTGGCATGCATCGTTCTCGTCGACTTCGTCTCGTATTTTGACAAGCTATTGGTTCAGGAGGGCTACCAAGTGGGGGGAATCGAGGACATCACCCGCCATGGGTTCTGGGGGGTCGACGACGGGCAGGAACATGAGGTGCCCGAAGCGGAGTTGATTAAAGCATCGAGGAAGATTGCTAGGCTCATCGGTCTCTTCGCAAATATGTTCAAGAGCCTCGAGATCGCCCACGCAATCGCGGCAACACTGAAGGAACAGGACAAGTGGCGGGATCCCTTACACGTCAGCACTAAAGTACAGAGTGCCAAAGTCCACAGCGCCGAAGTGCAGGACTGGCGAGAAAAATGCGCAATCTCCCTCACCGAAGCCACCAGTATCCTTCATGGACGAATACGAGCTATGAAGCAATCTTGCCAGGTATTTGATGCAAGGGCAAAAGCTTTGTCAAGTGTGGTATGGAGTTCCAGACCAACTAAATTGCTCTTTTCGTGTTGTATTTGGAACACAGTCTGACGTTGTACCTAGATATCAACCCTGATGCGCCGCGAGGACACCCGTATCACAAATGAACTGACCAAGGCCAGTAACAAGCTGGCTGCGGCCGCAGCTCGTGACAGCAGCGACATGAAGGTGATTGCCATCATGACCATGGCATTCCTCCCGGCAACTTTTTTTGCTGCACTATTCGCGTTGCCATCTCTGGACTGGCAGTCCCCCGGAGTGATGGACAACAAATTCTGGGTCTATTGGGCCTGCACAGTACCCACTACTCTGGCTGTTTTCATTCTATGGGACGTGCTGCAGGCAAATAAGATAAAGATGTTATTTCAACGGTGGAGGAATCCAGAGGCCGTGGACAACGAAACCACTGCGGACCAGAAACATAAAGAGCCCCAGGGAATCCAGAAACAGGACGTAGAGATGGGCAGGGGGGTTAGGGACGAAAGAAATAGGGACTTGTTAGGCCTTGCGGCCGTGGATGGGGGGCTGAACTGTCAGGCCAGCACTTTTACCGTGAGTAACATGGCATTATAGGCTGCTGCTGTTGCAATACAAGGAAAGGAGGGCGTGGGACAGCCGGCACGGGAAATTGTGGACATCTTCATTAGCAGAGAGTTTCCTCTATTTCACTTCATACTGCTGCTGGAAAGGCTAGGCAGCATATGGCGCATTCACGTAAAATTTCTTCCCTTGTCTTCTTCTCCTACCCCTGGAACGTCTACAGCGAAGAGACATTTAAACTCATGTCTAATTTATGATATGTGTATATAAATATTGACACATGAATGGATAGCCACACGTATAACAAGAATCGCAGAGTTTAGGGTCTTAGATCCCAATATAGGGGTAACTCGAACGTTTATTCTTAGCCACAATGTAGACTGTTCCTTCCGCAACACGTACCAGGGGTTCTGATTAGTCAAATTGTATGACAATTTCCAGCTCCAACTATGAAGGATCAGCCACATACCATATGATACCAGCATCTCGAACCCCTGAAGTCAGGTCATAATCTGCATAGAAGTGCATGCGTGAATATTCGTTTACTCTATGTAACCCAAATTGGTAAGCAAAGAGGAGTTCAAATATAACGAAACCTGCTGATAAAGGATTGATTTCAAACCTTGACGATAGTGGCTCGGAAGCCCTAGTTGCAATGTGGCGACCACACTAGCCTAGTGCCTGATTGATGTTGGACCTTCAAGGCTAGTACACAAGACTGCCAGGCTTGGAGGGATATATGGCCACGCACCGTACGTTATGGGCCAATATGACCACCACCCATCGAACCACACAAGTCCTGCCTGTGGGACAGGCATCGTGCATTCCTGTCTATATAAGGCACTTATGGCCGCTGTTCACTTCTTTCAGGACTCTCCGGAGATCATGACATCTTCAATACAAAACTATTTGCCCACAATCCAATAGTTGGTCATAAACGTAAGGGATTCCGAGTTGGGGCACGCTATATGAGGGAAGCACCCTGCCATACATCCAAGTCATCATGTAATTGTCTGCAACACCGATAGACCTAGCTAGATAGCGGCTATTGATATGGCTAGTCTCTCTATAGTCTTGTTAAGCATCGACGCTTCACCCTTGGTGGCACAGTTGGTACATGTATTTCTCCGATTTTGTCTGACAAGTCGCCAACTGGAGCATAAAATTTCTGGTGCCTGGTTTCCAAGGCACTTTTTCCCACTACTCTCTCTATAGTCTGCGAGTCTCGTAAGCGGATAATTAGACGACAAGTCGGAGAGTTTCCAGGCCACATGTATCCACTAAGAGCGGGTAGCTAGACGACAAGTTGGGGAATTCTCGTGATCTCGGCATATCCATGTCCGCCACTCCCTTACTTCGGCGATTGTTAAGCACAGTCACCTTGCGATTATCAAGTGGTACCAAACATATAATATGAAAATCCACGAAGCTTTTGAAGAACCACTCAGGCCTAAGATCAATCAACTTCCAAGGATTAACTCACTCGAAGAATCGTCACCCATCACCAACCACCATCTGTCATCATGTCGATTAACCTAGAAGACTCCCTCGCAACCAGCTGGCCCACCGTCCGGGCCTTCACGCCGTCCTCTCACTCCGATACATATAACTTCATCTCATTGGCCCACACCGACTTGACAGGTAAATCCGTCCTAATCACCGGCGCATCTCGAGGCATCGGGAAAGGCATAGCCCTAAGCTTCGCCAGAGCAGGCGCTTCCCGCATCGCCATCGTCGCCAGATCCGGCCTCCAAGTCGCAAAAGCCGAAGTCATCGCCGCCGCCAAAGCCGCTGGCAGAGCGGAACCACAGGTCCTCTGTTTTGCTCTCGACGTCACATCCGAGGCCGCCGTTACTTCTGACGCGAAAACGGTCGCTGCTGAATTTGACGGCTCCCTCGACGTGCTCATCAACAACGCGGGCGTCAGTGAGGGAATGACACCATTCGTCGAAACTGAGCCCAAGAAATTCTTGGAAACGTGGGAGGTCAACAGAAAGGCCGTGTATCTCATTACTCATCCCCTGCTGCCGCTGATTCTCAAGTCTTCCACGCGTACTATTCTCAACGTTTCGAGTTCGGCGGCGCACCATGTCTTTCCAATGCTGAACGCATACCAAGTCACGAAGTTCGCCCTAGTGAGATTCACGGAGATTCTGAAGTTCGAGCTCCAGGACCAGGGCCTGGTGGCGATTTCTGTGCATCCGGGGGATGTTCTGACCGACTTAACAGCCAAGGCGGCGGACAAATTTCCAGGCCTCTTTGTGGATACTACTGAGTTAGCGGGGGATACTATGGTGTGGTTGGTTCGGGAGAAGAGAGATTGGTTGGGCGGAAGGTTTATTAGTGTCACTTGGGATATGGAGGAGTTGGAGCGGAAGAAGGTTGAGGTTGTTAAGGGGAATTTGTTGAAGTTCAGAATGACTTTGTGACGCTGGTTCCAAGCATAGAGGCTTTGCAGTGTAGCGGATGTTTTTCAGGTTGACTTTGTCGTGTTCCTATTTCAACTCATATACGGTGGCTGGCTGTTTGGCACGTTGATGCAGATTTATGTTGGCACACCACTATGGTTATTTATACAGCATGTAGACATCCTGTTGATACAAGTAAATGACAAGTAAAGTGAATCTCATTGTCCTTTACCCTTATATACATTTTGCGAAATGGGAGCAATTGTACGCAGATTGAGGTGTTGAGGGTTTCATATCGCCGGAAATGCCACATGATAGTGACGTCCAAGTTTCCAATAGATTATATGGTAACTGTCAAAAGTCTGGCGTACACTCGCTCCACTTCGGCGACCCCCAACATTCAACACCTAGTTGTTAACTCAATTACACACCCATTCGTACCCAAGTTTGATAATAACATATGCTTCTTGTTCCCATACTTCGCCTTTTCAATGATATGTGTAATAAACACGTACGCGAAGTTGCCCACCCACATGGTTAGGCATCGGGTCGATCAGTCTATTAATAAGGGCCTTATATATGCTCGACTGGCGACTAATCAGGACAATGGGCAAGCTAATCGATGACCTAAATACCATAGAGTTGCAGCCACTCTTTAGTAGCATTAGATGTATATATTTTAGTGTCATCTTACTGAGAAAAGTTGCTAGGAGTTTATACTGTTATTAGGACTTCCTCTAGATCCTATATTACGACGAGGACGAAAAGCCCTTACGCTTAGCAAGTAAATTCCGCCCTATGATAAAGATCCTAGATTATGTAGAGATAGCAGGGTGATCTACGTAGTTGACCATCTTCCAATCAAAGCGCTTGTAGAGAATTTGCCAGACCCAGCCAATGCTAGAATGAAGAGAATTTGGCACCGTATACTCGTCGCTGAAAATATCCTAGTAATGTAGGTTCTATTAGTCTCTAAAATCGCGTCGCTATACCTCCCTGCCCTTCCGGAAACGTTACTACGCAGTAAATGAACATACGTTTCTGGGGGTTAACTAACTACTTTATAGCAACTTCTGGTGCCTGGTATTGCATGTAACCACTGACAGCGAGTTGGTGTAGGTGAGTGGGAAATTGAGTTGGACGCGTGCGCCAGGCTTTTTGACAGTGATTATATTCTTCTTACGTCGCCAACACCTTGACTAGAGGCAAATTTGACAGGGTAGAATATCATTAGTCCGACGTTGTATTACCATCTGTGTTGAGCCACCATCCTTTGCTGCGCCCCTCTTGAGTTACAAGCGTGCTGTCACCCCGCACAGCTACCCAGCAAGAGAATCGGAAACTCAGCCCGAAAGATTGGCGAACAACTTCGCATCATTTCTTTGTGTCTTCTCGGCACCATGGTTTAAGCTTTACTAAGGGCAACGAACGACCGACCATGCCAGTTTTCAGGAGCAAGCAATTAGATATTGACTGTAGGTAGCTGATATTCCCGTTTTGGAGTAGTAACTCACAGGTCAAGTGCCACAGGATGTGACAATCTGGGAGTGGCTTTTTGGTGACAACTCTCGACACTCGCCGCTCAACAAGTTTGTCGAGCAAGACCTGGCCGGTTATGTCGATGCTTTCAGCAAGGAACGGGTCAATTGGAGAGAGGTCAAGGAAGCAGCTATTGCTCTCTCCACGGCCCTAACGAGGAAGTATGGCTTAAAGCCGGGCGAGACTTTTTCGATTTTCAGCAGGAATACGATATGGTACCCGGTTGCTCTCTTCGCTGCCATACGCGTTGGTATGCTTTAGACCTTTTTGCCAGGTATACAGTGGGCTCTACTTACAGGACTGTCCAGGCAGCGTCGTATCCGGTGCTTCACCCGCTTACAACGTCGAGGAAATGACCCATGCCCTTCGAACGGCAAAGACAAAGTTCCTCGCAACGCATCCGACATCAATACAAGTCGCCGTGAAAGCTGCTCAGAATGTTGGTATCCCGCAACGGAACATATTTTTGCTGGAAGGAGAGCTAGACGGCTACACCACGATCCAGGACTTGATCAAGATGGGCCAGAGTTATGGCGAGAAGGGTCAAGTTCCGCACTTCAGCATCCCAGTGGCAAAGAAGAACAAAGACGTGTGCGCTTTTCTGAGCTTCTCATCCGGCACGACGGGATTGCCAAAAGCTGTAAGTATCCTCTGGCAGCTTCATACAATTGCTCATGCTCATCATCTACAGGCTCTCATATCACACCAGAACGCCATTGCGCAATCCCTACAGAAGCAACTCATCACGCCCAAAGACCATAAGAAGGTCCTCGGCGTTCTACCTTTCTTCCACATCACCGGCCTCATTCAGATCCTGCATCTCCCTATCATCCTCAACGCCGAAGTCATCACGATCCCTGCTTTCACATTGGATACTATGCTATCAGCGGTGGTCGAGTATCAGATTGGAGAACTCCTCATCGTCCCGCCGATTCTTATTCGCATGGTCCATGACTCGACAGTAGATACATACGACTTGAGCTGTGTCAAGCGCTTCACCACGGGGGCAGCTCCTATTTCCGATGAGATCATCCAACTGCTGAGAACAAAGTTTCCAGCGACTGGATTCAAGCAGCTTTACGGCATGACCGAATCTTGCGGGTGTATCACGGCACATCCACCAGAGGCCTATAGCTACGACTATGCTCGTACCGTGGGCTCCCTTGTCCCCAGTACGGAAGTCAAGCTGATTATGGAGGATGGATCCGAAGCTGGGGTGGGCGAGCCCGGTGAGATTTTGGCTCGGGGGCCACAGATTGTCATGGGGTACTTGGACAATGATCAGGCGACTCGGGAAACGTTCGATCAGGATGGCTTCGTGCATACAGGCGATCAGGGGTTCATTAACCACGAAGGCTTCATCACCATCACGGACCGTATCAAGGAGATGATCAAAGTGAAGGGCATAGGGGTTGCACCTGCGGAATTGGAGGATCTACTGCTGGGTCATGGCAAGATTGAAGATTGCGCGGTTCTTGGTATTCCGGATCACTGGGCTGGGGAACGTCCAAAGGCGTATGTCGTGCTCCAGAAGGGGTACGTTCCTGATGAGAGGACGGGGCTGGAAATTATTAGGTATGTGGAGGAGAAGAAGGTGAGGCATAAGTGGATCAAAGAGGTTGAGTTCATTGACGAGATTCCAAAGAGTGTCAGTGGGAAGATCTTAAGACGTGTTTTGAGGGATCGCGTAAAGCATGGAGGAAAGGAGGGGTTTGGTAATGTGCGGGCGTCGAAGGCAAAGTTGTAAGGCTGGCTGGCTACATTGGCCTGGGAGTTCCTCGTTAGCATCGAACAGCATCTTCCAATACATTTATAGCTGGTCCCCCCACTTCTTTCCCACGGGCACCCATATTTGTAGTAACAGTTTTGTTGCGAATACTGTACAAGTATTAACTGCATTTTCCATCGAACTGAGCATTGTATCCCAATGGTTGCAACGTATTCTTATTCATCATTTTTATACTGCCGGGGCCAGATATTCATAGCGGTCTTCAGCCCCCCAGTCACCGGCAATCCAGCATGCACAGTTCTGCTGTCCGCGGTCCCATTGGACAGGAAGTTTACCCAGAATAACGAGTTCCCAACCACAGGTTTGAAAGCAAGTCCTCCATCCTCATGTTCCCACCACAACCTGCCCTCCGCTCTCCCCCACTTCTGGGACGTAGCCGGCCGGACATGCGGAAACCATGTCTCTCCCCCCGTGCAATTATCCTGCAAAATGACGAAGAAACTCGCGATACGGTTGAACGAACGAGGTGAGCCGTCAAATGCTCGCTGTGGAATCCGCAACCAGTCGTGGTGGAGGTTGTACTCCTGGCCAGCTGTGTACCGCACTAGTTGCGGGACTCCCATTTCGTCTGCACTCGGGTCTAGCATGGTGCCTAGGAAGCCCTGCGCGCGGCCGAGCACACAAGAAACGGCGGCATCGTCGGAAGGGAGTGGGGCACTCAAGGAACTGCGGTAGGGGTTCCTGATTAATTGTCCGTTTTGGTATATTTCGGATGGGATGAAGCGGTTTTCGCCCAACTCCAGAAGTCCCTCGATGTCTTGAGGGTTGACGAAGTTTTGGATGTAGATGAGTAAAGGGTCGATGGATATGATTTCGGTGGTGTAGTGCTGTGGTAGACACTTGAACCCTGCTGTTGTCGGGAATGACAGGAAGTTGAAGGTCGAGAGTGCGGTTTGTAGTATGATGATTATGTCACCGAGGTTGAGTAGAACTGTGACACACAGAGCGAAGCATCCCGTCACCAGCGCAATAGAGTTAAGTGCATCTTTGTATTTTTGTCTTTGGGGTTTCTTGACCTTTGCCATGGTCAGCACGTCTCACAGGTATTGTGAAGGAAACGTGATTAGAAGGAAGACAAACTTCCAAGGCCATGATTGTAGAGCCAAGGGTGTGGCAACTTTAAATAATTGTGTTATGCACGCAACGATCAGCAAGGTGATCACGCCACAGCATAAAATGCCCTCAAGTTTATCATGATTGTCCATAAAGGTTCGCCCCTTGCTGGGCAGAGTCAATACGGCAGTCATTCGCTCTATCCAACACGTACATACATAGAGCAGTTATGGAAGGACCAGATAGTGGCCTCTCCATCTACGTAATGTAATTAATACGTTAATTTAGACATAGAGGGATTCTTCTACGATACACGCCATAGTCGATCATGAAAATCATGTGATTCATTAGTGGAAGGCAGTGACTCAAATAGCCGGCTCGGCTGAAGTGAAATTGATACATCTTAGGGACAACCATTGTCTTTCCTTCGCGCTAGACCAATGTAGGCAAAATTATGAATATGCTGGTTTCGTGGAGAAAGTCCCGTCGCATGTCACCCTGGGGAACAGATTAGAGCAAACATAGGCACTCCATCCTCTACGTTTGGTTCTTTAGACATGTAGGGGGTTACAACTTGATTCGTATTGCTATGATTCTAAAATGAGACGTATTTTGTAGAGTAGGAGTTTATATGATGAAAGAAAATTAATGCGTATAGTAGATAATATAGGCTTTGGCATGTCCTAGGATGACTGACGTTGCAACTACAGGGATCAGCCGCCTGCTCACCGCCACATCACTTGTGGGCTTCTATATAACCCGATGGTTTGAAAATATATCTCAGGTTCTGAATTATGCTAAGGATCTATAGATGGTCTCTCATTGTTAGTGAGTCGAAATTGGGGCTTTTAACCCTAGCAAGCTTCAAAGCCTTCTTTTTGGCAGCATATCAGTCCCCCGAACTGTCGAAAGCCGAAACAGGCTTCAAGTGCATCATGAAGCTCTTAGAGCCAACATGAACCATCTGAGGAACCTTCCTCGAAATTAGTGTAAACTTCTAACTATTAGCCTCAAGAGAGTACAAGCGCAACCCCAAGTTCGTGCATTACTAGCTTTGGGCTAGTCTCAGACGATATCAAGCAGAGGGGTCTACACCCCAGAAGACCCGAACTTTATGCCAATGCAGTTTCTCCTCGTCCGTGAAATCAACTCCAGGAATTTCTTCTCCACGCTGTGCCTTCCCGATATACTTGTACGCGTTGGACGCCTGGTGTCTGTAGGAGCAGAAGCGAACCTCCAAACGGGTGGTGGTATCGGTGCGGTACATCTCGACGAACTCATCAAGGTCATACGCAAACGTCTTCTGAAAGAAGCGCTCGAGATAGTCCTGCTGGACAATTTGGCTCGGGCCGGAGACTTGCAAGACACGGGAGTGTTGGCTCGCGGGCTGCTCGGGCGCTTTGAATTTGTTCATCGTGACCACTGGGATGTATCCATTGACGGAAAACTCGCCACGGTTGACGAGGTCGATGAACTTCTCAGCCGCCGCGCGAGTCCAGAACACCAGCTTTGCAGCAGAGGTATCATACTGCCCGGATGGAGGCGAGACACTGGACGCGTGGATTTTGCCAACATTGCGGATGGCTTGCAAGAGCTCTCGGGGAGTACAAGTTGGGGGCAAATTGACAAGGTATAAGGCCGTGCTCTCGTCGACGGGGATGTCAGCTCCCCAGTTCTCAGGATTATTAGAGTTACCCCTATAATTCGGGCTATTCGGTCCCGTGATATATTCGTATGTAGATCCAGTGGAGACGAGATGGTTCGGCGTCAGTGAAGAATCTAGACCGGTGGGGCTGGCTTTGTGGTCTGGCATTCTATGCAAGAAGCCAGGGCGAGAGTTGGCATCGTTATTGAAGATGGGCTGACGTGAGGGGGCGTGAACGGTGGTTGCGCCCTGATCTGAGGTTTTCGTGGGTAACGCAGCAGCACGGTTTAGTCGGCTATACGGCCATCGTGAATCAGAATTGATTCTGTCTCCCCTACGGCCTTGGCTGTTGGATTCCATGGCTGGAGGTTTTATGTGGGTTGGTAGGGAGTGAAAGGTGGATTGGGAAGGGTATATGAACAACATTGTTTTCGATATGGAAGACCGAGGATTTATTTTGGAAAGGTGCAAGAATAGTGGTCGATGGTCAGTGTTGGCTTCGGTTAACTGAAAATACCGACGGTGTGTTTTGGAAGTGAAGTTTTGGAAGTGAAGGTTGAGGAATCAAAAAGCGGCGGTTCTAGCCCAAGTTGGTTTGGGGCTGGTTGTATGTAGAAATTGGAATCCAGCTCGAGAACATCAAGTACTCTAAATAAAAAGATGTTGGGTCCTAGAATCAATGGTGTGCAGCGTGAATATAAGTGATCCTGCACGGTGGGTATCTAGGTGAATAATAACAGAATAGGCAACAAAGCAACCGTGGTACCAACAGCGGAGTGCCAGTATTATAGAGTATCATGCAAAATACTTAGCTTAACTACTATCCATTGAAAATAGGTATCATACACCATTTAATTAATAAGGCGGTTAGAAAGGTGTTGTAATTAACCTTCAATCGTGGTCATATACCTTCTCTGGAGTTGGCCTAACGCGTATAAATATTTCCTGCACATGCCAACCATTCTGGTGGTTATACCAGCCTCTATTGTAACTACTAGCATAGGACAATCGCTGATATTTGGGTGAAGAAACAAAATGTAAATTACACAAGGCACATTTCTTTTCCTCCTCACAATTCATATGCGCTGTCGACTTAGAGAGCTTCTACTGCAACTCTTCCTGATATACTCGTCTACTTATACTCAACACCCCCAAATGCCGCGTTTCTCTTTTTACTAACTTATCCAACAACCTCTTTTTCATTCCCCAAGCCCTACAATATCCTTTATCGCCAACAATATCTCCCCTGCTGCATCTTCAGGCTTCCGTGTCGTCGCGTCAATGCTTAACCCCGGTACATCAGCAAACCGAAACAACTCCATATCCCGAATAATTCCTTTCAGAATATCCACGTCCATCAACTTCCCCTTCCCGCCCTTGCCCCTCTCCTCACTGCCCAATCTCCTCCAGTTCTCCTCCTCCAAACAAGTAATATAAACCGGCAAAAAGGCCCTTCCGCTCTGCCTCGCCGCGGCTTCAAACTCGGCCGCTACCCCTGGCCCCACTGGTCCAACGACCTGCGAGTCAGTGAAGACGATGATTTTGTTCTGCATTTGAGGAGCGAGCACGTAGTTTTCGAGGGCGGCTTGACGTATCCTGCGCCGCTCGGCGTAGTATGCTTCTCCTGCTGAGCGGGGGATGGTAACAGGGTCTATGAGTTGGTGGTTGTCAATTAGGAGGGCGCGGCTGGAGCCTAGGAGGGTGCAGAGGTGGGTGGCGATGGTTAGCTTCCCGACGCCAGGGTAGCCGTTGATGTAGACTAGACAGCCTGGAGCTTCGTGTTTGAGAGGGTCCATAGTGAATTGGTTTGTTTGATGGTGGAAATTGGGTAATATAGAAGGCGAAAGTATGCAGTAAGCAGGCAAGTGAGTTGCTAACGGCATAGATTGGCTAAGTGCTTAAGTCAACTTCTATTGAGCGACTGGCCGACAGTGCCTACATTTCCCCTCGCATTGTGACTCTTACCGATTCTGGCTTCAAGTTATCTGCTCGGTAATATGAGTCCGATCTAGACAGTTCTTTAATATATTTTGGACCGGCGGGACATTCCGTGCTTACCCGATGCCTCGGTATGATACACAACAGCGTGAACGTGACGATGTGATGAATCCCGAAAATGGAAGATGAAAGTGACCATCAGCTGTTTTCCCAATCAAATGAGAAAAGACCCTTATATATTCTCAAATAGCCCTGGATTTCCAGGCGATGTTTGCTACATACGATACCGAAGCGCCCAATAAGGTGCGATTGAAGGCTGACACTACGCTACAGACAGGCAGGATGATTACATGTGATTGTGTGCTTATTAAGGCTTGTATTGCAGAATCCGTGGCATGAGGCCATGGTGAGGTACACATGAGATACTTTAGTGCCTTTGCCCCTCCAGCTGTACGCTCTAAATCATTCTTTTGATTGTATTGCCTTACCATCACTGTTAATCAATGCTTCATTGTTGCTGCTAGTAAAGTTGCATACTAAGCACCTCGAATCTTCCATGTGAGTGATGAATATTGTGGTTTGGGGTTTCTATCAGTTAGGACTAGTTGCACCTGATCTTCAGGTTCATATGGTGTCCTTGTTTATACAAGGAATTTCCCTGTCAAAATCGGAACATTTCCAATACCGTAAGACCAGTGCGTTTTGGGGGTTAGCAAAAAAACAATCATTTTCCGCGATATATTTACGTAGAATGTAGTTTAACCCTATGAAAATACCCATGCTTGCTAAACACCCGTCGTCACTGAATAGACAGGTTATATAGTGTCCCGTGTGGATACTAAATATGTTCATTCTCATCATATCACCATACCTATGGTTACAGCAGATGACTGCACCCAGGATCCCGCTCTTCGTCTAACAGACTCATTCATTGTGATATTCACGGTCTGTATGATTCAATATCGATGTCTCATTTCAGCCGCAATAATAACGTACAACCCCACGTTTCCGGCCACCTAATCTGCCAACTACAACAACCTTCGGCACAACAGATTATCATCGGTATTGGCTATTATTATACAATGCCTCGATATTCAGAAAATTCGATTCAAGGCGCTCTCAACGATATCAATCAAGGGATATCCCAGCGCCAGGCTTCCCTCCGATGGGGCGTTCCACGCTCTACCCTATAACTTCGTTACGCCCCAAACCACGTAAGAAGGTACGATTAGGGCCTCATGAACGATTTGGTAACATTGTACAGATTAAGGAAGCGATGGATCGAGCCCTTGAAGTAGAACGGCAACGAGACCAGGTACAACGTCGGAATCAGGTAATACTGGACCCAGCTAAGGCGTCAGAATCTATCAGATCTATACCTCAGGAAGCCCTAGAGCACAGCTTTCTATTAGAGCTGATTGTACCTGAATAGCTATAATAGTATGTTGAATACACTGTTTCCAATACCTTCAATTGGATTGCAATATGTGGCCGGAAAGGTGGGGTTGTACGTTACTAATTACCTCATTCACCGTTTCCTATCTCGCACACAGAAGAATACCCAGCACGGAAGCCGGAAAACAGGGATCGGCTCTGGACGCGCTGTGCTAAAGGCCAGTAGAGCGGGGATGATGTGCTTATCATTACTCAGCTGGGGATCAGGCCGGACAGCGGAGCTCCTACGTAGAACGGGGCAAAGCGGATGCACGAGGGGAGCATGCCTGCCGATGCTGAATCGTATCCCGCAAGCTCCACCTCATGCTATATGAGCTGCGTGACGCTGCAATTTCTATCAAGCATGCCATTGAACACCGGAGTTTGTAAAAGAAAAGGCGGGTCCTGCCAAGCAACGCCATGGCTTCCATTACAGAAAAGATCACGGATCATGGAATTGGACCGGTAGTCTCAAGGACCTGTGGGTTGAGGTATTTACCTCTAGTGTTGTTGATATTCTGGGCGCCCTATCAGTTTGGGGACATAAAGCACTGCGGATGGACCGACAATGGAAATGTGTGTGCTCTCCTACTCGCTTTCAAGGTGATCAGCGAACGCAGCAGATCTAGGACTGACCATGAAGCCTGCCAAGCCCCTGAGCGCCTTGCTCGCAGCATGGCAGATTCCCTCCTCGACTGCCCTGTATAGCAACAACAAGACTGTTGCCCTTGAGGGATATGGCCAGTTCTCAGGCACCGTCATCAACAGCACCTTCACCGGCCATGCACTCCCAGCCCCAGTCGACGCATGGCTCGGCATGGATTTCTCCACGCAGCCCGTGGGAGAGAACCGATTCCAGCCCGTCACTTGGCCAGCACCCTTCAACGGCACCAAGGCGGCCACTGCGTACGGAAAGTCGTGCATCCAAGACCCCTCCTTCACCAGCCTCGACAAACAAGACGAGTCCTGTCTCAACTTCAATGTCTTCCGCACCCAAGGCGTGCCCCTAGACCAGAAACTGCCCGTGTTGGTCTGGATTTACGGCGGTGCCTTCTACTCTGGAAGCTACCATAGTTTCGACGGGGCCGCGTTCGCGGCGTCGTCGAAGATGCCCATCACGGTGGTGAATTTCCACTACCGCGTCAACTCGCTCGGATTTCTGCCCTCGCCCCTTTTCGAAGAGGAGGGGTTGTTGAATCTGGGTCTTACGGACCAGCATCTCTTCCTCCAGTTCGTGCAGAAGCATATTGAGGCTTTTGGGGGCGATCCGGACCAAGTGACGATTGGTGGCCGGTCAGCTGGAGGTCACTCAACAGGAATCCATTATTTCCATAACTACGCTGAGGATGCGGGCAAGCCCCTGTTTGCCCGCGCCATCCACCAATCCGGGTCCGTCACCGCCAGGGCGTTCCCGAACGCGACATATCCGCTGTACCAACGCCAATTCGCGGAGTACATGTCGTACCTCGGCTGCAACGGCACAGCCGACAACGCTGCAGCCATGGCCTGTCTCCGCGCGGCGGATATCAACGACATCCGGAATATCAGCACGTCCCTGTACTACAAGTACACCACGGCCATGACTTGGCCCTTCCAACCCACCCTCGGGGGCCCCCTCCTCGAGAAACCCGGCTCGCAATCCGGCTACGACGGGACCTTTTTCCACGTTCCCACCATCACGTCCACCGTGACGGACGAGGGCAAGTACTACCTCCCCGGCACACTCGAAACCAACTCGGACTTCCTCGACTACATGTCCAACTGCTCCCCCCAACTAAACACGACCGACCTCTCCCTCCTTGACTCCCTGTATCCCGACCCGGCCACCGACTCCGCCAGCCCCTTTGCCCACTCTCCCAACAGCACGCAGTACAACCGCCTGGTGGCCGCCTGGAGCGACTACGCTTACATCTGCCCTGGCCAAGAAACCGCGTACCGTGCTTCTACCGCGGGGGTCCCGACGTGGAAACTCCGGTTCAACACAAACAGTTCGTGGCCGGCGTGGCAGGGGATCCCGCACACGTCGGACACGAAGTACACGTGGGACGAGCCGACGACGCAGTACCCGGAGGTGGGACACGTGTACCACGCGTACCTGGCTAGTTTTGTGGTTTCGGGCGATCCGAATACGTACCGGTATTCTGGGAGTCCCGAGTGGCCTAATTATGTGCCCACGTCGTATGGGCTGGAGGCGGAGGCGCCGTTGCAGTTGGTGGTGCAGCCGGGTAATGGGACGGTGGTGGAGAGAGATGCTCTGAGAAGGGAGGCGTGCTTGTATTGGAGGGATCCGGAGAGGGCGCCGAGGTTGAATAAATAGATGTCCTAGGGTGTTGAACGTGTAACTCGTAACGCGTAATCCAAAAGTTTAGAAGCCGTGATGAGCCAGACTTGGTGATTTAGGCATGTAAGGGCACAAGGAGCCAACATGCTCCCAGTCACCGAGAAAACCTGTGAGCGATAGTTCTGCAATGGGTTCCAATGCTTTTGCCGCCGAAGGACAATAACACGAGTCTATCCATGATGTCTGGGTATAATACAGCGTTTCCTCACATTCAATCATGTAAACCCCACGGGCTGGAACCTGTTTCCAGCCTGGGGGTCGTCTTCTTCTCATCTTCTCATCGTTAACCACAAGCCAGACCTTGGCGGGAGCCTCCCCCCTTTCAAGTCGCAAAATCGATGACTTCGCAGAGCAGGTTGTGGGCCAAGCGGTCTGCTTTCTTGCCGTATCACAGCATGAACGCTTTATTCATGCCCCTCTTCCTCATCCAAGGGCTCTACTCTGACCAGGATCTCCTCTAGTAGCCCTTCCAAAAATGTGCCCACGTCCTTACCCATGCCTACAGGCTCGCTCTTATCAAGTCGGTCGATCTCTTTGCAGATATTGGCAAGCTTGTAAACATGCTTGCGAATCTTGTCGTGAGCTGCCTCAGCCCTTTGCCGTTGTGGTGTCACAACCTGGTCATTGCGGTAGATCTGCTGTAGTCTAATCTGCCGTCGCTTCAAGGCTTCTTCCAATGCTGGGAAGATGACGTCATTCAGTGCGTCAAGCTCACCATTCGGGTTGGCTGGGGCTGGCGAAGGGAAGGATTCGGGCGCCGCTGGCAGCTGTTTAGGCTGGGCCTTAGATGCGAACGCCTGGGGTGACTGAGGCGCAGATTGCTGATTTGTAACCCTCTGTAAAGCAGGGGCCGGCGGTGGGACACCCCGGTACGGAGGAATCTCAGGCAAGTTGAACGATCCGACCCTACTAGATGGGACTCGTTGCTGATGGTGCTGCTGTTGTGCTTGCGATTGAGCAGTCCTGGGGGTAAGGGATGGCTGTGGGCTCCTAAACTGAGGTTGCGGTGGTGGAGCAATGTTGAGGTGGGTTAAGTCACGCTGCAGCTGCTCCTGCAAGGCCCTGTCATAATCCGGGGAACCCATGGGTGGTGGCACGGGGTGCACTTGCTTTGACAAAGGCCGCGGGGTGCTCTGCTGATCTTGGTACTGCTGCTTCTGCGGTGACGTGGGCAGAGGCACCTTTGTCGGGGACGAAGGCGTGACCCCCGGGACAGGCTTTCGCTGTGGCGAGCTTTGGCGCGAGTTCCCCAAATTTGCCGGCTTCAAAGTGCTAGAAACAGACGAAGTCGCAAAGTCTTGCACCTTGGTTGGCGAGTTCATGCGGGGCTTCTCGCCATAGTCGCTCTCCAGAGGCCGCGATGCCCGAGTGTTTCTCGCGGAATCATCCATTTGGTTGAGACCAGGACGATTAACCACGCCTCCACGGTCTCCCACCAGCCGCACAGTGCCAAAGTCCCACATATCTTCATTCACTGGCTGTCTTTCCCGTACATCCTCGCCGCCGTCAAGCAAATCATCGTCGTCCATTTTGTGCGTAGCCCTCCAGCGGCTGTGGCGCTCGATCAGCTCAGTCAAATAAGTCGTCTTTTTGGCTCTCCGGATAAAGGGATGCTTCAGCAAGTCTTTCGCAGAGGGTCTCTCCTTCGGATCTCTTTGCAGGCAAAGCTCGACGAAGTCCTTGAATGCCTTGGTGAAGTTACCCTCTAGCCTCGGCGGGGGGTTCTTCGGGATGAGAAATAGCACCTTCATGGGATGAATATCAGCGTATGGTGGCTCCCCGTTGGCAAGCTCGAGCGCGGTGATGCCCAAGGACCAAATATCTGCTTTGTGGTCGTAGCCAGACTGCTTAATGACCTCTGGCGCCATCCAGAATGGCGTACCGACGAAGGTGTTCTTCTTGGTCATGGTTGCGGACAACTGTCCGGAGACTCCAAAGTCAGCCAGCTTGACCTGCCCGTTGGATCCCAACAAAACATTGGCAGCCTTGACGTCTCGGTGTAGTTTCTTGTCCGTGTGCAAATATTCCAGGCCCAAGAGCAGCTCCCGTATGATGATGGCGATGTAGTCCTCCCCAATCATGCCCGGCTTCATCAAGTCGGCACAGCTCCCACCGGAGCAGAACTCCATGACAATCCATAACTCGGCGCCTTTGGCATACGATCCGTAATACTTGGTAACATAGGGCGATTGCAGCTCGGAGAGGATAGCTATCTCTTGTATGATGTCCTCGACCTCGTCTTCGGCGCTCTCAATGTCGATGATCTTAATGGCCACAGCCTGGCCGCTCCTCTTCTCGACACTTGCGCCAGCGTCAGTATAGACTCGGGCGAGACTGATGCATGCTCAACATCAAGCCAGTATACACATACCCTTTGTACACCTTGCCAAAGCTGCCACCTCCGATGCAAAACTCTTTTGTGTACAGAAACTCTGGGTCCAAGGACTCGTTGCTGTCGTCGTAGTCTCGGTCCGCCATGTCGTCTTCGTCGTCGTATCCTCGTCAACCGTGATACCGCCACTCGGAAATCGTGCGTTCGCAGCTCCAATGCTGCCTATCCGTGGGCAGGGCAAGGGCAATGGCGGTAGCAGAAGGCAAGGTAGTTTGCCGGATGAATGGCAAGACCCAAACACAGCGAACCAGTTTGCGCTGGAAAGAGGGTATTGCCCTGGCGACAGCTTCCTGAATGCGATCTTGCTATTCCTCTGTCGCTAGAACTCAACTCACGGCCCCCGCGGTGGAGGAAATGACATCAAATTCGGTAGCGGGGGAGGAACGGTTTGGGACCCGCTGGCTGGGTGTTGAGCACTGACGGCTCCCAGGAAGGTTCGCCTCGTGAACTTTGGGGCGGTGAAGCATCAGTCAACCTGCCCAAAAGAAACAACCAGATTCCCGACTACGAGAGAATACGGGTCGCAAAGTCAACAACGAAAGCAAGGCAGTGGGTAGCCCATGCGTCCACACGAACGAATGGGATACGGCACCCCAGAAAGGCAAGCGCATAAGCGGTTTGTTGTCATGTGTGAGCTGAAAGAGCAACGCTGTCGTGGGGTCAGACGAACAAATGCGAATGATTGGCTGGAATGCCCAATTGACTTGATACCATCGACTGAGAAACCGCGGGCGGGCGGCATTTTTACGCGCCGTCTTGACCGTGTCGCGTCGGTCAACCCAGTGGCCAATGGCGCTACGAAACCCCTAGCAGCCTAGGAGATGAATCCACCGTTTCACCGGCGTGTGGGTTCCATCAGCGCCAATGGATTGGACATGTCAGATCTCCAAATTCTATAGTGCGGCAGCCAAAAGCTTCTTGCGCAAAGCCACATTCTGACCTCATCATTTCCGGGAACTGTGGTAAGTTTGCGCCAGCCCACACTACTGGTCAACGTCTTCCAGAACTCTGACATGGTATTCATTTCCCCATCAGGGCGTTGAGACTGAAGGGCTACCGTCAGATTGTCACTTGGCCGTAAAGGCGATGAGACGTCCATCAGCTTCCTAGAGCTGTCAAAGCTGCATGTACATGGATCTAACTAGACAACACTCCACCAAATTATCTGATCCAGTCTGTGTCACGTTGTGGTTGACTCATATGGGCGCTTCGTCAGAAACTTCACGACTTGGATAGTGCTGCCGAGCTCCTTGGTTCGTTCACCGTTGACCCAGCTCATCTGTCGCGCTTCTGCCGACTCTTGTCTTGCAGATTGAAGCTTTCACACAGCCATGTCCAACTCCCAGTCTCACAGGACTTGTTCGGAAGCATTGCGCGCTGCTCTGGGTCATGGCTGTGCTCACCATCGACGGATACATGAAAATCAAGTTATCGTATATTCTCAACTGGTCTTCTCTCTAGCCAGACGTGTTTTATTCCAACAACAGCTTGGCCCTTCACTGGCGCTCTCCCGAACAACTATCTCAGTATGTATATATCTTGGCTTCCCATTCCATCAACGGCTCCCTGCCAACCCACTCTCTGGGCACCGCCCTCCCCTGCGTGATCTCCCTCCAGTCATCACGTTCCCTGTCCGGCCAATTCGGAACATAGTACTCCTGACCGGGCGTGCTCTCGCCCGAGAAGTTCGCAACGACGACAACGGGCGCGTGTCCCTGGGCCCCTCTCTTCCACGCCATGATCTTGCCCCCGCGGCTTGAGTCCACGTGGATGAACTCCGTATCGACATCACCAAGAGCCAGAGTTTTCTTGCGGAATTTTACCAGATTCGCGACGTCCTCAAACACATCGCTTCTCCACGGCTCTGACTTGCGGCTGTAGTTAACTGGATCAACCTGCTTCTCTTGGATCGGCAGGTCATGCTCGTCGCAGAACTCCTCTCCCGCGAATATCATGGGAATACCCACTGCCGTCAGTAAGCACGCAAACGCAAGCTTGGCGCGCTTCTCCTTATCCCAGATCTGGTTGTTCTCGAGGAAATTGCACAAGCGCTCCTTCCGGATCCCCTCGACATCGTGGAAGGTGATGTAATTGATCGCCTGGGCGCCATCAGTGAAAGGCACACTGGCATTAAGTGTGCAGTCGATCATTTTTCGAATTGTCCATTCAAAGTTGTCGCCACGAGCTGACTTGCCAAGGATGGCGGCGCGGACCCGCACCTGGAAGGGGTCGTTCCAAAGAGCGTTGAGATAGCCGCTGGAGATCATCTCGACGGGCATGCTGAATTCTTCGCCAACGACAAGGAACCTGCTGGTATCTGGGTACGCGTATCGGCTGTTGAACAAGGACCAGCTTTTCTCTTTGTAGGAACGCACGAAGTCCCAGTTTCCGACGTTGTTGACTGAGTCGAGTCGCAGACCATCCACACCAAAGTCTGTCATCCAGCGTGTGAGATGGGCTTGGTGGAATGCCCATGATGGGTGAACATCTCTCTTCTGTCCGGTCTCTGGATCGTACGTTTTTGTTGTCTTGAGATATCTCCAGCTCTGACCACCATAGGCATCTCTCAAGACACCACTTGTATGCGATTGGTAGGCATCTGGGTTGTCTTTCTCGTCGTCCGGCCGGAGGTGATACTGGTCGAAATCAATGTAGCCATACGGATCGTGGCCAAACGCCATAACGACATCAGTGAAGAACCGGATGCCCTTCTCATGGAGGAGATCCACCAGACCAACCAGCTGAGACGACGACCCAAGATCCGTATCAACGGCAAAGTAGTGGGCACTGGCATACCCCCATTCGTCCCTCGTCTTCGTATCAGCGAGGGGAAGCAGCTCCAAGGCGTTTATGCCCAGGTCCAACAGAATAGCGCCCGTATTCACGGTTTCCACGGATCTGAACATATCGCCTACGGCTTTGGGATCAAACAAGGCCCGCACGTCGGCAAGTGTTCCCACGTCGACCTTGGGTCCTCGCTCATCAGTGCCCTCTTTCGCCCACGAGGCTGGGAGCTCATATATAACTAAGTAATTATTGGCAGCTGTCCTCTCGATATCGGCCTGGCGCGCCTTCCAAGGCTAGATGCCGTCCACGTCGCAAGGCCACAGATGTCCGTCCCGAAACTTAATGACCGAAGCAGGCTGTCGCCAGTTATCACTGCCCCATACAAGCCCCTTTCGGTAGTCGACCGTGTGCGCAAATGGATCTGTGACGTGCATCTTGCCCCTTTTGTCGGGCGAGGTATCTTCCACTTCGAACCAGTAGTGGTACACTGCTCCATCTGAAAGACTCAAACGTGCAGAGCTCGGGGCTAGCTGCCAAAGATCGGTAGTATCTGGCGCCTGAGATAGTGGTTCATGCACCACTTGCGTGAAGGTCTGGGTAGCGGCATCGTATGTCCCTAAAACGAGTTGAGGCGGATCACTTGAAAGCTCGAGGCCTGGCATCCACAGAAGGAAATGGTCCTTGCACCTGTCGAGGAGGTCGAGTCCGTACATTGTTTCGGAAGAGGCCATTCTGATATAGGGTTCGATCACTTCGAGCTGGCGCGAATGTGTAAAACTGCAGACAGGAGGATGTGGACTTTGAGGGCTTTACGGTACTTAAGTATTTTCCGTTCCAAGGTTAGACGTGGTCTAAAAAGCAGCCGTGGCAAAGGTTGAAGGCATGGGACCAGGCGAGGTACGATACCAATATGCACCTTCCCTTGAGCTCTAGGGGCGGAGTAAGCCTGCAGGCGCCACACATCTCCTTCGGAGGTTGCGATCCGGCAAAGAGTATATTCAAGGTTACGTAATTTGAGGTGAGACGGATCGGCCGTGGCCAAATGAACAAGGTATTGAAAGACTTCATTACGTTAACGTCGTATCCAGCGCCCTGTCGACAGAACGGCCCAGGTTCCAGACCAATACTGATCGAACCGGTAGGGTTGCAGTGCATAGCTGCAACATTATTACTCTTCGTATTGTTCGGCTGCCAGACCCTAAAGCTTGCCAGCACAGCTGGTGGCTTGGGGGGTGCAGTATTGTATGGTCGAAAACTTGAAATGCTCGAAGTCAGAGAAGGTGGTTAGCTGAAGATGGATACAGGAGTGGCTGATGGCTACAGTACAGATCGCTGCAAAGCCATATACATGATATATGATGTATATGCGTGGATTTTATTTCAAAGCTTTAAAGAGGCTGCGATTAGAGTATTCCCACCAGTCGGGATGGTGCCGAAGAAGGAAGGGCCCAGGAAATACTAAACTCCATATTGCTTGATCCATGGCTACAATGAATCTAAATTTTTGACCTCCAGATATTTCCACAAGCCTTTCTCCGTTGATTTTGGATTTTTCCAAAGGACATTTAAGCACAACTTCTCCTTCTGTAATTTTACATCATGGCCTACATAGTTTTCATAGATTCAATTATATTGCCATACAGTAATCCGATATGCTACACGAGCCTTTCCCACTGCGCCCCTTAAAACTATCGAGACAATGGAGCAAACGCAGCAGTCAAATCCAGGGGAGTCCACTCAAATGGGACCAACCCAGACAGCTTCTTCTACCAATGCCGTAAACAAGGATTTACCGGCAGACCACACTACGAGCAACGCAACAACGGCATCCCCGCAACCGAAACCGAACCCCAGCAAGTGGAAGAGATTCCTCCTCCGACGCGGCTGGCCAGTAGTCGATGACCCTAGACCCATGCCAACAAGCACCCTGGAGATCGAGGGATCGAAAGTCGAGCAAGTACGCAACATCTTCGGTCTCGCAAAACCCGTGGACACCGGCCTGCTGCCAGTTCCGAAGCCTCCCCCAGGAGTCGCACCTATCCCTTACAACGACTTCTGCATTCAAGCCACCTACAACTACCACCGACACAGGCTCCATGGATTATACGCCGGTGCCTACAAGCAACTCCTCCGGTACGAGCAGGCCGACATTCAGAAGTTCAAAGACAATGTTGCCCTTGTCCTATGGGATAACCCAGCTTTGAACGGGCCGCCGCAGGTCAACCACGAGACGGCGCTCTGCCCCAATGTCCAAAACGGAGTGTTTGACATGCCAAATGTGAAGAACAAAGCACCTCGATCCTACTTGGAAGCGATCACTGTAGTGCCGGGCTCTGAGAAATTGGTGCAGCATGTGCCAGTAGACGTTAACTCGTCAAAGTGCGGCGTGTGCTGGCAATGCCAGCTCGAAGCGTTGAAAGCCTACCACCAGGAGGAGCGGAAGCTTCTGTACGCTACACACTGCCAAGACATCAGGCAGGTGTATGAAAGATGTCTGAAGTCGATTGGGAGGAAGGAGAAGTTTATCTGGTGGTTGCCGTGTGAGGACTATGAGTTTAACGGCGATAAGAAGAAGGCGAAGGAGGCAGCTAAGAAAAAAAACAAGGAAGAGAAAGAGCAGAAGAGATTGAAGGCGGGCAAGTAGAGCATTCATAATCTCTGATATGCTGTATGTTAGTAGATTTACCGGACAGATTAGACCGAGTTTGATGGAGTAGAGAGACATCAAATTCATATATGCTCTCTTTTGGAAATAGAGAATGATCTATATATATATATATATAGTTATCTCGCGGGACATATCTGAACATCGGTTTCACACTGATTAATGTCTTGTAACGCTGCATCATCGCGTACTAAATTAAATAAGCCTTGCCCAGTATTTACGGTGTGTCTTCGAATAATGCAATGAAAATACTGTGGTGGTGTGGGAGATGAGACAAAAAGAAAGGTTTCCAAAGTTTTCAACCCTGAACGTATACCATAGCCAGCAAAATGACGCATGTGATTCCCCCAAAGTCACACTCGTTAACGAGCCCATGGAGAATTATCAAACACTACCGAGAAACCCCTTGCGTCTCTTCAGGTTTTCTCCACTTCGACCCTTCTTCATCCTTGTTCGCCGCTGCATTATCTCCCTAGATCTGTGAATAAGCGTCGTCAGCGCGCGAAGCCATCTCGGGAACAATAACTGAACCACGTAGATACATGTCGGAAACTGTCGATCAAGACCCCGGCTTCAAGTTATTGGTGATTTGCATAGGAAGCAGATCTTCAGAAACGAATAAACCGAAAAAGTATCATGTGTCTTCATTTCAAAGAGTGGGTGGCGCCAGAAGTAAGCACAAACCCAACATCAGCGGCAGGCAACAGCCTTGGCGTGTTAAATAGTTGATTATAACAGTCATTTATGGTCTCATCTGAATTCTTTACCAAGAGCTGAAATTTACCTCAGTACAATTGAGAAGCAATTATACGCTCCAGAGCTACGATTTCAATATTATTAAACTCCCCTTATATGGGCGGATTGATATGCCCATAGACTACTTACCGGTTTTACAGTTTGAAGCTCGTTAGACAGAATCTAGATCATATGTCCATATGAACTATCATCACGTTAAGCTTAGCTTAGCCTCTCAATGTTGTTCGCATTCGGTGTTAGGTAAGCTTCAGTGTTTAAAATTTTGTTGTTACACTGCACACTCAAGATAGTTACTTGGCGCCGGATATGCATCCCGTCCGACATAAAGGAAATCATGGGGGAACTCATGAAACTGGATCCACGACTTATGGTTAGGTAAAGAAAGGAAAAAGACTCACAAGATGCCGTAACTGGATACTAGTGACTGTGTTGCGTACCATCATCTTGTTTCTAACAATGTTGATTACGGAGTCCGGATCCCAGTATACCACATTAATCTACAATTTCCCATCACAATTTCTATGTAATTAAATTATGTACCATGATACCGGATACTAGTGTCACTATGTTACCCAGAAAGTAACCCTGTGATTCATCTTGGCCGCCTCTCTCGGCCCCAGTACATACTTGACTCCCGCCTCATGATCCTGATGCCCAATTGCAATACCAAAAACCACCTCCAGATCTTCCGCAATGCCCACTTCACGTTTGACAACTTCCTGATACGCAGCAATGCTAGCTGCCACACAACTTCCAACTTCCATCTCGGCCAGCGCCCGTAAGAATGACTGGAGGTACATGCCAACACCCATAACTTCGAGGTGGTTCACTTCCTTTTTCATTGTGAGAATCGCACCCACTGGTGCTCCGAAGAACTCGAAGTTTGCTTTGGTCACGCGTCGATGTGTTTCTGTCTCGCCACGTCTTTCGTCTCTTCCAACCCCATCGAACACTGCTCCCAATTCGGAATTCGTATCCTTGAGTGAGCCAGTCAGTGTCTGTACAGTCGTATCTGTACTTGAAGACACCTCTTTTGAAAGGGCTGATTTCAAGCGGGTCAGGGCGTCGTCAGTGACAAGATAAAGCCGCCATACGTCTGTACTGGGCCTGCAAGGGCAACGCGATGCGGAGTTGAGCGCGTCATCCAAAATCCCCTGTGATATTGGCTTCGATAGATAGAATTGGCCGTGATGTCGGCTTAGCTGGACTTCATCAAGGATCATATGCTTTGGGTCTGGCTTTTCAGTGGTGCTTTCGGGGGCAGGTGGAGATGCCACTCTTCTTCGCCGGGTCGAAGGCGATGACCTTGACATCAAGTTGCGAGAAAACATATTGTAAGCTTATGGTCTCTGACGTTGTACTGGCTAAAGTTAACGGGTCAGGGGTGAAATAGATCACCATTGAGACAAGATGGGACGTTGAGATGCTGCGTCCCTCATCAAGGGGAAACTCATAAGTATAGGATTAAATCAATACTACAAGCAGTAAACAAACATGTGCCGTTGCCTTTTATTCTTGTTGTTTATTTTCTAGCCCTTGTCAGAGCTTATTGATCTGCATAACTTCAATGTGCGGGTAGTTACATAAAGCTTCGTCCGCAAAGTTCAACCAAGGCGGCAATCACCCGTGACTACTGCAAGACAGAAATATGATTATTTGGGACGTTCAAAATATACCAGGCCGCGTTAAATTTCACTTGGGTGATAATCCCATATTAATAGACAGCAATAACCGTGCATATAACGTGCTTCTCAACTAGAGCTATATTATATTCGGGAAATGCCGCCCTCGGAGTTGAACCCGACCAACCTCAATGTAAACTAGTATGTGTATTTTCGCTACCATGTGATAGCACATATTTATTTATGCTCAAATGGATTTTGTCAGTACGAAGGCTTTATACGAAGGACAATATCATGTTATCAGCTAAATAACTTGCCTAAATGGGTGAGGGGAAACGAATGCTTAGGCTACAGGAGCATGACAACCGAGACCATTATAAGTATGATACCAAGTTACATAATAACCCACAATAATTTCTTCGGGCTAGCTTGAGCTTATATTGCTTTTCTCCCACTGGAGATGGGCATAAGTGTGAGCACGCCACCCACGCTCGCACCCTCCGCACCTCGTCTTAGAGTTCGCGATGAAATACTATGCTGACTGTACTTTTCAGCTCTTAATGAATAATTCAAGGTCCGAAACGACATAGAAAAATGCTTCGGTCCGTAGTTTCTACAGTTTGCGCAGATACTATACCAGAACACGTTCAATCAGCCCTTATATCAGCCAAGGGATTCTCTTCAGCATTATGTCGACAGTGGAAGTCGTACTCACACTCTAGTGACGATGTTACATGGATGATTACTGGCAGCAATTATTGGGCCGCCAAAAATACAGTCCTTTAGTTGGAAGAACTGATGCGTGTTGTTGACAATGGACCATTTCCAGAACTCACGGAATTGATAGATGAATCGCGATGGATTTGCCCATAAAGCACCCTGAAGCCACCACCCGCAAGCCCGGGTCAATAATTTCTAGTTCCTTTCTCTGTGATAATGGGTTTCTCGAAAACATGCTCAAACAATATGGCCGCACATCTCATCTTATGTATGGCCATATTTGGCCTCACCCAAGCCCTTGAGTTCAGTGAAGACCTGGAAGCTTCAACTACAGCAGACCACTACGGTCGCTACGTGACCTTCCTTGCAGTCGACGATCGCACCTATAGGCTCGACAGAAAGCCCCCGGTTCAACTCTACAAGATATGCAAGCTTTGAAGCAATACGCTGAACGCCGAGCTCCAAGGATCACTATAAAAGGTGCAACGGACAATTCAAAGAGGTTAGCAACGAACGGTGGTATGCGAGGCGCGATACGGCGATTCTTTAACTTATGGGAACAAGCGAATCACTCATAGATTTCTCTCGAATCCAAGTGGTGTATAGCTCCGGTAATTATCGTCCCTAATATGTAAATTTGCATTGATAAAGAACCATCTAATATGAACCTGTTGAAGGGGAAGAGGGGATATAAGAAAATATTTCTTGCTATGAATAACTACGTTTAACGTACCCCACAAGCAAGTTGGCCACTTTTTCTTGGCACCGTACGAACAACCTTTTAATTAGCATCTTTACACATACCAAGATGGGATCGAATTGGAAAGAAAGCGACATGATTCTAGCGTGTCAGGCGCTTCAATCAAAACCCGAATTAAGCATCCGACGCGCTGCCCAACTCTACAATGTCCCTCGTATAACTCTAGCTAACCGAAAACGCGGACTACTATCTCGACACGATACTCGACAATCTAGTCATAAGCTTACGGAATCAGAAGAGTTAGCGGTCGTACAATATATACTTGACCTAGATTCGCGATCATTTCCTCCCCGGCTCCATGGTGTTGAAGCTATGGCTAACCGACTGCTCCGTGACCGTGGCGCTGGACGCGTCGGCGTCAACTGGGCCTCGAACTTCGTACGACGACAACCAGACCTTCGGACGCGTTTTAATCGAAGAATCGACTACCAACGTGCCTATTGCGAAGATCCTGACGCGTATCGCGCGTGGTTTACGCTCGTACGAAATACAATTGCGAAATATGGTATCCAAGAGGCGGATATCTATAAATTCGACGAGACAGGGCTCGCGATGGGCTTAATCTCATCCGAGATGGTAATTACAAGTGCCGAACGATGCGGAAGGCCTCGTACAGTCCAACAAGGCAATCGAGAATGGGCTACAGTAATCCAGGGTATCAATTCGTCCGGCTGGGCTATCCCGCCGTATATTATTGTCGCGGGTCAAAACCACCTCTTATCCTGGTACGAGAATAGCCCATTCCCGCCCGACTGGGTAATCGCTGTAACCAAAAACGGTTGGACAACAAATGAGCGAGGCGTAGACTGGATTCAGCACTTTGATCGCTATACGAAGGATCGTACGAAGAGTGTTTATCGTCTTCTTATCCTCAACGGGCATGAGAGCCACCACTCGACTGACTTCGAGCTATATTGCAAAGAGCATACTATTATTACACTTAGTATGCCTGCTCATTCGTCACATAAGCTCCAGCCTCTCGATGTAGGCTGTTTTAGGGCTTTGAAAAGGTCGTACGGCAAAGAAATTGAAGACCTAATACGGGCGCATATAGCCCATATCTCGAAGGAGGATTTCTTTTCGGCATTCTATAGGGCGTATCGTACGACTATAACTAAGTCGAATATCCAGGCAGGTTTCAGGGGGACAGGAGTTATTCCGTACGACCCGGAATATGTGATTTCACAGCTGGATATTAAGCTACATACGCCTACACCTCCTGGGAGCTCGTCTGGCGCCCCTTAATCTGGGAATCAAAGACTCCAAATAACCCAACCGAGGCGCAATCCCAGTCTGAATACGTTAAAAACAGAATCGTATAGCATCATAATAGCTCCCCGACGACAATACTTACGGCTATTGACCAATTTTCACGTGGTGCGACGGCTGTTATGCATCGGTTAGTTTTACTTGAGGATGAGGTTACTACACTTCGGAAGGCCAATCAAGAGCTAAGCCGTCGTCGAAGGACTCAAAATCGACAGCTACAAGATGGAGGATCTCTTAGTTTACGAGACGCTCAGGACTTACAGTCTCAACGGGATATTGAACAGCAGCTAGAGGATGGTATACGTGTAGGTCGTCGTCGTACGAGACCGGCCGAACCACGCCGACGGCGCTGTAGGATCTGCGGAGAGCCCGGACATAATGCTCGTACTTGTGAGAATGATAAAGATACGTACGAGGAAGAGGATTCCGATTAGTTTGAATTATTATTTTTTAGTTTAGTTAAGTTATTGAAGTTATTCATACGGTGCCAAGAAAAAGTGGCCAACTTGCTTGTGGGGTACGTTATATGCAGGATTTCTGATAGTATAACGATTTTCACAATTATATATACGAAGGGAGCCGAGTGGATAAAAGTAATATACTCAACAGCTACTGCTTTACCTTAACAAGGCTACCTAGTATTTCACGTGGGACCTTAAACCTCGTAGGTCGTTTTTCATTAGGGCGAGAGGTTCATCGGAGCATCCTCGGCGACAGTGCATATTTGGATGATTCATCTTATGTGACCGAAAACCTCGTAGGAGATTTTTCATAAGGTCAAAGGTGAATCCAAGTATTTTTGGGGAATTGTGTACCTAAAGGCAAGAATACAGGGCCTAATATATAATGGGAGTTTTTTACTAAGAGTCTGAGCCTCGTAGATGATAGGCTCTCAGAACCTGCGGTCCCTAGACTAAAGCGTATGTTCTCTATTAATTACAGCTCAGAGTTCCTGTATCTTACGTAGAATCGTTATTTACATTATACCCATACTTTAATCCAGACTTACTTTGTGGTTCTTATCAGCCGATATAGCAAACTAAACTCAGCCGTCAAATCCCGAAGCCTAGGAATACACGACTTGGATTTTATGTTCCCGTTGAAGGAGCAAAAGGAGGGCACATATGCCTAACCTGTATGTATTGTAGCTAACTCTGGTCCTCTCTTCGAGGGTCTATGTATGGAAACAAAAGGGTTCTTATATAGTCAATGAATGGTAGACTTGCTGATTAATTCAGACAAGTTGTAGAAGCATATAGATAAGTAGGGAATGTTCTATCCTCGCCACATTTCTCGTAATAGAGGTATGTGGGGATGGTCGCCGTTCTAGGTGGCGATAGTGGCAAGTATAGGACCCACATGGCCCACAGGGCCCATATTGTCCAACTACACGATAGATAGAAAATATATGGAAAGTTCATATTAAATGGTTCAGATCAGGGAAATGAGGTTAAAAATTAAAATGGTTTAAAATCCTAGAACAAGATAAACTATATTCTAGCTGCTCCAACTTTCCATTACGGCCAGACTGTATAGGGTATGTGGATGTCTTGGCCCGAGAACTCGATGCTGAGCCTGCGCACAGTCACGCAATAACGCAAAGGCATCTGCCTGTCGATCTTGGTCTTTCCAAGTCAAAGCGAGGTTGCCCATGCTCGTTAGTGTATCAGGATGGTCCGCCCCGAGCTTCGTCTTGCGAGTCTCCATCACTTGTACTTGCAGCTCCTCGGCCTTGTCCCAGTGCCCCTGCTTCCAAAACGTCGACGCTAGGTTGGCCATGCTCGTAAGTGTATCAGGATGGTCCGCCCCGAGCTTCGTCTTGCGAGTCTCTATCACTTGTACTTGCAGCTCCTCGGCCTTCTCCCAGTGCCCCTGCTTCCTGTACGTCGACGCCAGGTTAGCCCTACTTGTAAGTGTATCAGGATGGTCCGCCCCGAGCTTTGTCTTGCGGGTCTCCATCACTTGCACAAATTGTTTTTCGGCCGTGTCCCATTGACCTCTAAGTTCAGACGCTAAACCTACCATCTCTATACTATTCAATGTATCTTTATCCTCCCGACCGAGAATCTTCTTTCTCGCTTTTACTGCTTGGACTGACATCTTCTCCGCCTCAACTCCATTCCCCATTCGTAACGCATACCATGCTGCGTTGTGTAGTATTGAAGCCCAATCTCTTACTGAGTCTTGGTTCTCCGGCCTTAATGCTGCTGCTGATTTCGCATGCGGAAAAAGAGCCTCACATCTTTCCCAGTTCTCGTACTCTCCTGTTGGAAGCTCTGCGCAAATAACACTGATAAACTGCTGCTCCCACTTTCTTTGTTGATCGTTAGCTTTAAGCCAACTTCGCATGGCTAACTGTACCAGTCCGTGCATTTCGAATATTGTGCTGTTCACACTAATAGTAACAAACGAGTAGTTTCGTAGAGTTACGATATCGTCTTCGAACTCAGCACTTATGCTATATTGCGATGAGCAATCCCCACTGTCATCACTATCGTCCTTTCCAAGTTTATCATCATTACTCTCATTCCGAACTTGCTGGGTACATTCCGGCCTGTTGTAATTTCGAAGTAGAGCCTCTGGAATCCCTTGCCGGTCAAAAAAGCTCATAAGTGACAGTAAGTCGGCTGCTGACGGCCTGATTCGACGAATATGATCAAATGACAATTGCCATGTAATGATGACGGAGTTCTTCGCCTCCCGGTCTCGCCGGAGTTGTCCGCCTTCGTACTCAAGAAGACTTGCTCTCTTGTGATCGCTCTTTTGAAATTCTTTAAGATACTGTCCCACCGAGTAGCGTGGCGCCCTTTGAGAGATATAAGCAGTTGCTTGAACAATAGCAAGCGGTATGAATTCGAGCGATGTAACGAGCTCGGTGAGTTCATTGTTGCTTCCTTGCGTCCCTAAATTTTTGTTAAGGAGCGCTAGAGCATCTGTCGTGGCCATTGGTTCGACTAGAATTATATCGCGATTTTCAACCAGCCTTAGCGCCACATCTCTGCTCCGGGTCGTTATAAGAATGGATCCATTCTGGCACTGTGGAAGGTACGACACGAGCGATTTCGAGTTCCCGCTGTCCAAGCTATTTGTTTGCCTATCCTGGCTGGCGCTTTGAAAGTCGACGAGGAAGCCAGCGTCATCGACATTATCAAGTATGAGAATCCAGTTTCCTTTCCTTTCGTCACGCAGCCAGTCGTATACAAGCTGGAATATATTGGCCTGACGGTTCTGCCGCCCAGAGATTTTGACGTAATTTGCAATATCCCGAAAACTCTGCTCAAAACGCGCCCGGTTGCTCGCGTGGACCCAGAAGACCCATGTTTCGGGCGATCGCTCTCGAGTTCGGTACGCATGTTCGATGGCAATTTGCGACTTTCTTCTCAGCAGTCAGCTATCTGTATCGTCGGACGCGTTTATACTTACCCAATACCGCCCAGGCCGACAAGCGCAGTCCGAGAACCTGGTCTAGCACATTTCTGGTGGACTTGATGGAGCAGTATTCCTTGCTCGACAAAGTCCTCGTCCCGATTGAAGGGTATGACGGCTGACGGACTCGATGGGGTTTCTGGTCGTTCTGGATTGCAGGTGTTGTTAGTGCTGGTCGCCCCGGATACCATTGAGACATACCAGGTGGAGCATGGTGATGAAAATTGGTAGTAACGGGGCCGTTAATGACCCCAGCTTGAAAACCGCAGTTATCGTCACCAAAGGTTATCGCGGACGCCATGACGACGAGAGACGGTGCGAGCCGATAGTTTCAGACAACGGAAGACTGGAAAGAACCCAGTCTGGCGACCTGGCGATATGAGTGCGCTCGCGCTTAGCCCTGTCAGGTTATGCCGCTTCTTATTGGTACAGTAAATCCCGCACTCAGAGCCGCGGAAAGCCTAAACTTCGAATTCCATTATTCGTCTCGGCCTCCTCCAGATTCGATCATGGAATAAAAAAATGAGCGATCCTCTCAGCGTTGCTGCCAGCGTGGTTGGCATTACCGCTCCAGCTGTACACGGTATAAGACTGCTTATAGACGACCTGCAGCAGCTCAGAGATGCGCCAGAGGTGGTCCAACGCTTGAAGGACGATTTGTGGACTGTAAATACGGCGATTACTTCGCTCCAAGCTGTGGAAGACCGAGAGTGGAAACCACTTGGTGCAAGTATAGCCGAGAACTCGAAGACGACTATTAGTACCTGTCTAAGATCATGCGACTTGTTTCGGGCCGACCTCCAGCGCTGGACCAGACATTCAAGGGACGGAAAATTGACGGGCAGGATCGAACGAATGAAGGCTATGTCAGAGCAGCTCCAAAGCTGCAAGATGACAATCAGTTCCGTCGTCAGTATAGCAAAGTTGTAAGTGGTTTCCATGAGTGCTTTGGCTTGAAAGAGAAACTAACCTATGCTATAGATATAGCTCTGTTCGCCACAGCCATATTACGGAAGAGATTCTGAACACGATAAGTATGAGACGGAATGAGATTACAAGAGCCGTTGTGGCAGCAGATGATCAAATGGTGGCATTGAGAAACAGGCGAGAGGAGCTTAACCTTGATAGCGTCGATCGAGAGCAGGCCGAAGGTACGGAAAGCAAAGCTGAGGCACTACAACAAGTCGAGGAGCAATGTGAAGCGCTAAATTTATCACGAAAGCTGCTAGATGAGCTGCTGACCAAGTCACGAGAAGAAGCTATCATAAAATCTTCTACAGAGAGCCAGAGCCGATCAAACACCGTGACATTCGGCAGTCAGAACTCAGGCTTTCAATCTGGCATCATGTATGGCTCGGTTAGTGGTATCAGCTTTGCAGGAAAGTAACCATACGAGTTTTGTATTTTAACGCCTATACAGTTTATTCCTTTATCTTTCATAACAAACCCTCGTTGTATCAGCCACTATTATGCTCAAACAGATCAGTGCTCTCAAATGTGCAACTAAGAGGCACATTATTCTGTACTTAAGGCTTCCCTTGAATCTTTGGAAAGAGGTCTTCAAAGACACTCACACCTTCAATTCAGTAAAATTTGCACATTTAGTCCAGTATTCTGCTAAATAATATGGGAAGTGTGGGATCGCACTGGTACTGGAATTCCGGCTACATACGAAGGTGAAGAAGGGAATCCAAGCCGCACAAGGGCACTAAAGTATCTCGCGTGTGTCTTACGTGACCTTAGGCCACCAATTCCACAGGAAGCAATAAAGCCTGTAATCATCGGGAGAAGATTGACGTCTGATAGGTACCATAATTGCAGGATTGAGCGCCACAGATATGAACTAAGCCGAAAGTATAGTTGCTAGTGTAGCTAGTGGGTCAGACCCTTCTTTCTTCTTACAGAGAGCTTCTTGCAAAGCACTTCTAGCAACCTATGCCGCACAACGCGTAGCTGAACAATAGCGGGCAAAACCATATCCATTTAGAGTCATCAACAAAGTACTGACTCCCTCACTAATCGATAAGTAAGCTTTGAATCAATTCTGGTATTGACGACATTTAAGTTAGAAAGTAGCACTGTATTTCTTTCAAGACCAAAGTAGGGATCGGGTAGAAAATACAGAGTGACAACACGAGGGCTATCAGCACCAAGAATGGCTGATATAGTCCGTGCTCATTATTTTTAGAAGTGCAGATGGGTAACACTTTTTTTTGCAAGCGATTATAACTAATATACAATCTAAAACCTAAAATAGTAGCTAGAAAGAACGTCTTTTACGAGTCTTCTCTGTTAATACGGAAACGACCGCTGCCTATTCCTAGTATCCAAAAATACAAATTTGATACTGCTACTTCAAGCCATGGTTCCGTGTAACTAACTCTAGGTGAATGCTGTCGCGGTACACCCACTGGTTCTCAGTTGCAGGATACCCTTTCCATTTTATGACAACAGATGTTGACTCTTTCCATCGAAATGCTCCACTCGTACTAGTTGCCCGTTCCTTTGACTGGTAGGGATCCGTACGAGATCCAGTTAGCAGCCCGGCGTCTGTAGTGCTTCTAGTTTGGATCCTTAAAAGAAAGCTTCCTTTTCAGGCAAGCTTCCGCAGACCGAGATCTCGATAGGAGAGCCACTAGGATGTGCCAAATTTGGACAACCGGATTGCTAATGTTACGAAAGAATTAGAACCCCGCCCATTGGAAGGCTGTGCCGCAGGGACGCCGCTCCCTCATGTGGTTTCATCGACAGTGACTCTAGTAACAGCCAGCATGCCATTCGGTTTCCTCTTATCGCTCTCTGCTGGGTTTCTGTTGCGGCGACGGCTCAAAGGCCAGCCGGTGAGTGGAAAAGACGACTCTGGGACCTGACATTCCGCCGATTAGGTTATTTCTGCTCGGGGTAGCTGCTTTGGAGATTCGGCCCAATACATGACTGTTTGGTATTAGCAAGCGCTTTGAGTAAGATAGGCATTGGGGATCGAATCGTGTTTTGCCGGGCTGTTCTAGGAGCGATAGGGTACCGGTAACTCATCGCAAGAGGAACTGGACCGCTCGAAAAGGGCTAAGAAGCGCAACGCTATTCCGAATACAAGTGGGCGGTTTATGGACATAGGGGAAGTGCTGGCTGCAGAGGATGATTTACTCTCTACTTTGTGCAAGCCTAGAAGCCCTCGGGGGTTTTAGGGTGCCAGCTGTTGAAGAAGAAGGTAGTCTGGTCAGCAGTGATGGAGAGGAGGACAATGAGTCCGAACTACTCCGCAAGACTACGATATCAAGGCGTGCAGTTAAGGTACCAAGACGTATGCTCATTGCCCTACTTATATATTCAGTGTTTTCTACATGTGTATTGATTTTTGGCTGGTCCCATGGTAAATGACTGGGCACCCACAGCCTGCTGCTCTGACTTAAGCAGCTTATTTTCATCGTCAAATACAATCAGGCCGATAAGGAGAACGCTCTCCTCTTTCTAGCATCAGCTGACATTTATTAGTAGCTCAAAGTCTTTTCATTACCAGTAGCCTCCTCTTGTGCGGAGATGGTCCTGCAATATAGTGCTAGAGATGGCCGCTCTACATCCCCACAGATCTCTGTTCCTATCGGTGCCTCGGAAAATGATGCTCCTTTTGAGAAAACTTAGGTATACAGCGAAGTTATTAGGCCTCTTATTTGGCACTGGACCACGGTTTTAAGCCTTAGGAAGACTCGTTCGGTCAAATGCCTCCGGTGAAACACACCAGGCCCGACTGCAACCAAGTGTCAGGCCCTTCCCGCAGACGAACAAAGAGGCCAGCCTCCTTTTAGATATCGTCGAGGGAGGACGGGTTGAGGCCACTGCTGTCATAATCTGGGGAGGTACCGCATCTGTTATGTCGCATCCAGGAGGCTATTCATTTCGTCCGTCATAGAGTACGTCATAGCCTATCTACACCGTCATGGGAAGGAATATGGAAACATTGTTAAACATAGTAAGTACGGAAGCACTCTAGCCAGAACGTGTGGATGCATAAGTGCTGAAGCTAGCGGATCATGGAACCCTTCTGGAGAACAGCATATGGCAAACGTGAGACACGTCGCCCAAAACGGGAAGCATAAAGCGAGAGCTATAAGTCCATTTCTTTACGCAGACTCCTCTTCTCTTGCGGATATATCCTGAAATCCACAAGCGTATCATGCATAGTCAAGGCAGATTTTTGGAAGGCAGATCCAGCCTGCCTGAAAGCAAGTATAGACTTTGTATGATTGATTAGGGGCGGCCAACTTAGAATGGTATAGATGAAGCCCATATTCTTAGCTAAATATAGATTGAGAAAATCCCGCAAGCGCTGCTATTGCCTAGAACTAACCTATCTATAATAATCTTATCTACGAGGATGTTATAGGTTAAAGCTGTGCTCACCTAAACTTCATATAACTGCACCCGGATTGGGGAACTGCCACCTGTTTTATAAAATCGGTGACCCTATTACATCACAAGCCAAGGATAAGTGAACTTTTCTTGCACTTGGATATTGATGATATTTCCCACCTCAGCATTCTAAACTAGTAGAACAATTAGCACTTTCATGTGACCATGTTACACTCAAGTCGAGATACCGGTCTGAGAAACAAAGAAATTGTCTCTATGTCACTAAATTAATTACGTGTAAGGCGGGGGTTAGAGGCCGGTCACGTAGCTAGGAATCCGGTTTGCCGCTTCCCGTTGACATGACCAGTTGGCGTGCTATCAACACCGACTGGTGTCCGGCGACTGGGTGCCAAAGTGCAAAATAATTAAGCTGAAGAAGGACGCTCTCAGAAGACGACCAATTGCAGAGTCATTGGACACAATGGATACAGTAAGTCTGCTCAAGAATACAGTAGGCTATATTATAAGCGGCGAATTTAATCTAACCCCATAGAGTAGCGTCGGGACATAAAATATTCCTTTTGTATAACAGTGCGCAGGCGTATAAGTTGGGAGAACGGTTAGTGCGCTTTATTGTCTAGGTTAACTGCTCAGACAATCAGCCCAAACTAAAGATGTTGCAGAACGCTGAAGACTCTCGGTCTCCTAAGAAACGAGCATCGACAATCAAACGAATTTAGAAGACCTCGCAGAGATGGCCACAAGCGAGGCAGACCAAACGGGCTTCAAAGTACCTTCACTACGACCGAGTTCTTCAAACAGTACAACAAGCTCGATTGACAAGTAGAGGGTCTTGCCGGAGCGCCGGAATGGTCCCGCTTGCAGTCCTTGCTTCCGACGCTGAACGGTGCCCGGGTCCTCGATCTTGGTTGCAGCATAGATTGGCTCTCTCGGTGGGTGCGAAAACAGCGCCGTACATGTCCACGGTGTCGACTTGTCAGAGACCATGCTAGCAAAGGCTCGCAGCATGATGACGATGGACGCCGTTAAGTACGCGAGGGCGAATCTCGATGAACTGAAGCTGCTAGAAGCAGTGCTAGAAGCAGAGCATGATTCATCTTCAGTTCCCTGCTATTTAATCACCGACTCAATCTCCCAACGCTTGTTAAGGAGACCAAGTGTATGAAAGTCGGAGGATAGCTTTCTCTTTTCCGTTGAGCATCCGATATTCACGGCGCTACGGGTGGCGGATTTATCATTGACAATGCGGGCCGCCATTTGGCCAATGGAGGCTTACCAAAGAGGGAGTCTGTACCTTAGAACTTGGTTCGTCGATGGGGTGAGGAAACAGCATCGTACGGTCGAGACGTACGCCAATATTTTGTTGAATGCTGGATTTGAGCTGACTGATTTTGTGGAATGGTGCCCGACAGAAAAGAGTTGCGCATGTTCTCAGAGTCGGAGATGGAGCACTTCGGACCAACATTTCTATTGATGGGAACAAGCAAGAGGAGTTGAATCGTGCTTCGAAATCCAAACTTGACCCATTACGTATTATGTAAACACGGTGATCACTTTATGCTGATGCTGTCACAACAAGTGCGAAGATCTTCAAGATAATTCCCTGCCCTGAAACTAGCCCGCTAGTGCTAGAATTTAACTCTGGTCCGGGGCATGTGAAATTCCAAATCGGTGAAATGTGATGCCGGGGTCAGCCTTAGAAGACCACATTTGACAGCTTTACAGTTGTGCGTCACTGCCATTGGATGATCGCCCATGTCCAGGAAGCCGATTGAAAACAATGTACGTACTGATGCCACCTCTGCATCAAATGGCAACCTAATTCCACATCGTCACAGTCGCCGCCTACTACCCAATGCGCGCATCATTTCGCGACTTCAAATCTCATCCGAACATTCATTTCACATAGCAACACATTGCGACAAAGCGCAGCTGTTCTAACCGTCGCTTTATCCTTGAGTCATCATCTCGCAGCTGATCCCTGGTTCCTCGAGCTTCCCCACGGGGAACCACGATTTGGAGAACGGTCAGGACCACAGCTCTTCGATCCGACTTGGTGCTCAATTGACGTCGCGACGTCGCCCGACAATCAATTTCCTCGTCTCGACCCCGGCGCTAGGCTGGGAAGCGGTGCACAAGAGTTTCTCGCAGCCATCTGCGTGAATGCCGCCCTTGAACCCCTTCCTGGCTGCCTTCTTCCGATCCGGCAACCCCATCATCAGCCAGTGTTCGCCAGTCCACCACCACATCCTACTTGTCCCGTCCACCGAGTTCCTCCTTACCTCCCGCGAGACCGAAAGCGGCTCGTCCAATTCAGAGCTGATTGCATCTGAAGAATTCCTGGGAAGCCATGTCCTCAAGATTCCCAGCAATGCTGCTACAGCGGGAGGGAAGGATGCAGCCGTGGGCAACTTGCGTGAGCTGAGGGGCAAGGCGCGCCAATACAATACTCTGAATGGGCGCAGCGTCGTCATCAAGGACGCATTCGTATACAGCAATAAAGGTAGGGACCATGCGTGGAAGTCATTCAAGAATCGCTTTATCCTCTACGTATCACAAGACACGTTTCTTACTCTTATCTTCGACCAGGCTTCCGAACTCTTGCCCAAGCACAGCTGCTGAACGATGCCGTGTGGTATCCCGATACGCTCGAACCGAGGCAATGGTTGGTCTACTACATATCGCGCCCCTTGGTTGGTGTCTGGGAAGAAGTACAGATTCAGCCCGCCATTTTCGTCGCGGGCATGGCCAAGCGGAAGATGGCGGAAGCTAGGCAAGCGGCAGCTTACGAGAACGGCGAGCCCAGCCTACCGCGAAAGAAGGAGATCAAAAGCTTCCATGACCTTCTCAACAATTTCCCCATCATTGCTAGACAAATGCAGCCTGGACTAGAGAAGCTCTTCCACGAGTTTACCGTGATATTCGAGAGACCGCTTCCGCCTCCGCCGTCGGCAGTCCACATCCCCGATCCAACGCCAGACGGGCCTATTTCGGCTGCCATGAAGAAGGCACGCTCCAGTAGCATGTCAGCGCGGAGACCTAGTGTGAATAGCCTTAATGGAGCCAACGGAGCTAGAGTGACCGAGAACTTCTTTGCCGAAGACGATGAGGATGTTATGAGGGCGTCGCTGGAAACAGCCGTGACTAACGCCATCGATCTCTTCCAAAACGTCGACAAGCAGCAACTGTCGATGCTTGGGGCTACCACTGAGCTCACGGGTCCTTTGGTTGAGCGACTGATCGAGAGGTATGTCACGGAAAACGTTCACAGTCTTATATGGATGCGATTAGCTGCCATGCGCCGCCCAGATGATCTGGAGCTCGAGGCAAAGATTCGCCAGATGGAGTTCATCGACATCTCGCAACTCGGCATCGCCATTGAAGGCGGTTCGAGGGCGAAGCACGAGCTGATATCCAGACTGGGACGCGCAGTGGAAGAATTCAGTAAGATGAACGCGGCTACGTGTGCCCAGGATATGATTGAGACCCTTTTAGCAACCATGAAAACCGTTACTCACCTGACTGAACAGCCGAGGTTCGGTGCTGCAAGCGTGTCGACCGAAAAGCCACTCACGATCAACGCAGATACGCTTGTATCACTTCTCCTGTTCGTAGTGATACGAGCCGGCATCAAGCATTTACAAGCACGCCTCTTGTATATGAGGCATTTCATTTTTATCGATGATGTGGAAAGTGGAGAAATGGGATATGCTCTCAGCACGTTTGAGGCTGTCCTTACGTATCTCCTCAGAGATTCTGCTAGTCTGCGGCGCGCAAGCAAGCGGAACAAATCTCTCTGGGATGCCACTTCGAAAGGGGACCTGTCAGAACTGAAGAAGATGATGCACCCGGACACAAATGCCATAGAGGACGATGACGATGAAGACCAGTTACCTGGATCGCCCATCTCGAGCCATGGCCCTTCGGAGATTTGGAGCACGGTCAATGGGTCTTCGTCGCGGCCATCGACGGCTTACACGGTCACGGACACGTACTCGCAAGGGTCGGGTCTCAGTCATGTATTCCCATTTCAGAGCGATGAATCAAACGATGCGTCGAACCTCCCCCCGAAGAAGATAGTCAAGAGAGTCGCAATGGATACGAGGAGTGTGTCAAGTGGCTCGGAATACTCATACCATTCCCGGGCGACGAGTTTCGCAACCCTGAGCAGTGGCATCGAAGGCGACACGTCAATTCATCGACTCTGCCAAACCGAGGATTCCTTCGGGGAATCAATCTCCATGATGGCAATCCAGAATGAACGCCCCGAAACACTGAAATATCTATTAACTCTGAGAGAATACTTCCCAATCGAAGTCGTCCTTGAGGACACCAACAATCAAGGCACCACACTGCTGAGCGCTGCTGTCCAGCTGGGCCACACCGAACTCATCGACATTATTCTAGATTTTGTCATGTCACAGACGGCACTAGATCGGGTTATAGAGTATTTGGCGCTGCAAGATGTGATGGGTCGCAGTGTAGCACATTACCTCTTCCACGCGCCGTTCCTAATTGCACGCGTTGGCCAACTGCTCCCCTGGCGCCAAAGGGACAAAAATGGGTTGACTCCACTCTTTGCGCTGTGCCGATCTTACGACCATGCTAATTATCACTCCATGGTCGAAGCCGGGCTTCAGGCGGCCACCGAAGCTCAAGGCGACGGCCAGCCGCTTCACTTGGACGACCATGTGGATTCCAAGGGCAACACGCTTTTACATATTGTGCACGATGCGCTTCTGACGCTCAAAATCCTGCAGCAGTGCGACGTCGACGTGAATGCAACAAATGAAAAGAAGTTCACAGCGCTCATGGTCGCCAGCAAGTATGGCCGATTCGACATTGTGCGCGCGCTCTACGGTGATCCGAGGGTTGATGTCGCTGCGAAGGAACTTAGAGGTTTGACAGCTGTGGAGTTGGCCAAGGATGATGACGTTCGCAACAGGATTGACGACCTCACGCTTTTCTCCATGCCAATGGGTGAAAATTCCAGAGTTACCGGTGTAGTGCGCTCATTCTTTGTAGAGGATGCTACGATACGACTGGTGTTAAAGTCGGGCGCCCCCAGTGGCAACAACAACTTCATCGTGACGACTTGCCGCCGGTCCATGGCCGACTTTGAGCGTCTAGCAAATCTGCTTGCCGTTGAAAACCCGGCGTCCTGGATACCGAACGTGTCAAGTCAACGGACGCCATTCCAGATTCCGTCGAAGCCCTCGAGAGCTTTGCTGAAGGATATTCAGATGCGATTGGATGCGTTCCTCAAAATCATGCTTGCGCACTCGACCTTTGCTACACACGAGCTCCTGTGGGAGTTCTTCCTCGTGCCTGACTTGCAGGCAGACATGATGGAGCAGCGCAGCGGTCTCAAGGCTGAGACGCGTGCCGAGAAGGTGCGGGAGGAACTTGAGCCGCTGGAGGACATGCGCGAAGTGGAGCAGTTCGTCGACCACGCCCGAGAAATGGTTCGCAGCGTCAACTACTCTACCAAGAGTGTTGCGCGGCGGGCTAATGTTGTGGGTGTTGTGAGTGCTGGTAAGCTTACAGTCCCTTTCCTTAGAGCATCTTGCCAGCCTCTCATTACTGAACCTCTGTATGTTACCATAACTGACACAATCATAGATCTTCATGAAGCAGCGTGTCTTGTTCAGAGACAAGTCACTAACCTGCAATTCTTGCCCCAGTCCCACATCTCAGCTTTCGAGGCTTACGTCCGCACCCTGACACCACCCTCCTCGTACCCAGCACAAACTTTCCACGGAACGCTCCTTGCCCTCCAATCAACTATCGTTGCCATGCTATCTGCGCTCTCACGGCCGCCTCAACTCGTCTCCCAGATCAATGCATCCCGCAAGGCGATCGAGCGCTCATATAATTCCCTATCCCGGTCAACGCGTTGGCCATTGGGGCTTCTTGACGAAACACGGCAGCGAATGAATGAAGAGAAAGAGGAGAAGGCAAGGGAGAAGCAAAGAGAGGCAGAGGAGTTAGGAAAGGAGCTGCGGTATAGCCAGCAGATTGTCGCCGGGGAGTTGGCTGGTTGGCAAGATATGCATGAAAGGATGGGCAAGCAGGCTATCAGAGACTTTGCTAGGGGCATGGTGATCATGGAGCGAGCCAGGTTAGAGGGGATGAAGAGGGCGTTGAGGAGGGTGCACGATATGCCTGAGAGACCCTCAGTGGTTGTGCCGGCCGACCGAAAACCAATAGGCGTCGACGAGTTGACGGACCGGATAGGGAATGGAGTTGATATACCTTCGCCGAGCTTCGAGTTGGAAGCCAACGAAATCAGAAGCTCGGCAGAGGTGGAAAACGGTGCAGGCACCGATTCAGGTGGCGAATCCAGTGCCATGGGAGCGAGCGCCATGAACATGATGATGTAGCTCGAAGATAATATCTGGTATGGACTGCGAACACCCTATCTTGTTGACGAGATGCCGACTACAAAGGCCAGCCAGACCCTAGGCGAGCTGCGGACCCCATACGAGGCCGGATGCTAAGGCAGGCCGAGTGAGGCTTTTGGGTGGCAATTCAGGATCGAATAGGGACAGGAAAGGAAGATACTGGCTGTCCTGCTTATTGTTGATGACATCGATACTCACATTGATACATGTGTCGTTGCAATAGTCTGTTCCAAGAGGACACCTTGCTCCACGCCATGTGACCTCTATCGAGTATGCAACACGCTGATCGTGAGGTTTGGTCAAGAAAGCCTGGTGAGGTGCCTTGCAATGATAGTCCTCACATCTGCGCCAGACCTCGTGATAACTACCGGGCATGCAAGATATCTATCACGAACTCATCCAGAACGTTCGAAAACCCCGAGAGGCAGCCTACGAGAGCTTTGAGACTTATCAAACAGACTCGCAATCAGCTGTCTGGAGGTGGCAGTGTTGAGGGAAACAGGATCGACCGAGAGGTCTCGACGGCCCCAATGGTGCGGTGGGAATGGATGATTACTCCCATCTTTCAACGAGGAACAATATAATTCCTACGAGTGACGAGCCCAGTCCACCGCTCCCAAAGTGATGATACAAGATAATGCCTGTCTCTGCATCTGTGACCGGGAAGAATGAGTCACCCACTACGAACAGTTCATCAACCATTAAACTAGTGTGTACAAGTTTGCAGCAGTAGTCTACTTTCGCTCCCAAGTCAGTCTTCATCAGTCTCCTCGAAAAACCTGAAACACTCGATTTCGTTTCAAGGTTCCGACCAATGGGAAGTTCCACAAAGTAGACAAGCTCGACGAGCCAATATATCGGTACGAAGGGAGGCGAAGGCCTCACAGCCAATCGACCCGAAATCGACACGGTCGACGCTGGACTGCCGGCGCCCGATTGGCGGTAAGGGGTGGGTCGCGCCGCATACAGATGGGCGCGTGCTGGCTGTCCAATGACCCATCAGGAAAGCCAAATCGCCAAATCGCACCCACGAGGCGTGCTGTCGTGCACTCGTGGCTAGTGTGGATGGGACGACGGGTCCAAAGTCATGACACCACAATTGCCAAGACCTGGACCTGGACATTGTGTTACGCGCCCGCGATTGCGGCTGTGCATAGTAAGAGAGATGCGCTCGCCAAAATGTCGCGCGGTTGTGAGGCGTGCGGAACAGACCACTGCATTGATACTGCACACCAGACACGAAAATCAGACGGGTGTGCGCTTTTCGGGCCCCGGGTAACCTCGACTGCCGCCCGCTCGCTCACTGCACTGCCCCTCCAGCGTAGTAGTGCCTGACGAGACAGACGCTGACGCCCGGCTTCGGCGGCTTACTACTTACACGAGGTGCTTCAGGGCCGTTACAGGGCTCTAGGCGCGCTGAAGCCGGGCCCTTTTCATCTGCCTCAGGTGTTAAGGCTTTAAATGAGGGTAACCCACATCCGCCTTCCTTTTCTTTCCGTAGCCGCCCGCGGTTAAGAAGGAGCGGCTACTAGCAGAGTGGTGGCTTCAGGGCTGACTGTCGCCGGCTCTTTTTCTCTCTTGCCCTCAATTTCAGTAGCCGCTCGCCTCTTCGCCGGAATAACTAGTAAGCTTAAGCGGACGGGAGCGACAAAAATAGAGCAATCTAGCAGCAGCAGGAGACTGCCGCACCCGCCCCGAGGTTCCGAGGCGGCGTCGGGTTTTATTAGGCGCAAATTGGATGAGAGGGGCCTCCATTAGGAAATCACGAGGGACGAAGGCCTGGTCTGCGACTGGCTTGATACCTGCGGAACCTTTCATTTGGCGGTGGTGAACTGGCGCTTCAGATGTAGCGAGACTCGAGCGAGTGGTGAGTGCAGTTTTGCTGCTTGCTGCGAAGTCGCAGTATTCACCGTCTCATGGGCCGAGGCAGGAGACTGTCGCGATGAGTCTCGTTCGTACACGGCAGACACGCAGATGCAGCAACCGTGATGTGTTTGTGCGCGACTGGACGTGTCCTCGCCCACGTCGCGTCGAATCGCAAAAAGAGTCGTGTCGCTGTCGTGCGGAGAACGGGAGACCCCCACAGGGCGCGTTTTGGCGCCTCAGAGGTACATACACAATCGACACCCGAACTACGTCGATGACGGGAAAACTCCAACCCAAGAGAAGCTAATGCAAGGCGATGATGATGCTAAATGTGAGTGAGTCATAAACGCCTGCAGAGACGATGCATCGTCGTTAGAGTTTCTGCATTAGGGTACGTCGTGCCGGTGTGGATTGCCAACGTTGTACAATCCAGTCAGTGGACAGAGCTGGGCAGCGATGGGGTCTAGGGTGAGGAACCCCCCGGATTTCCCGCATGATAGGTGCGCTGTCGCTGCAAAGTCGGGTAGGGGTCCTTGCTTCAACAAGAATACGTACCCCGAGATATCCAGAATATACCTTTGCGTCTTGGCTTGCCTTGCTGGGCCGATATACCACGAGAGACCTCATGTCCCAAGTATCCCACACCCGCCGTTGCCCCCGCGATTTGCTGTAGCCGCACGGCACGAAATACTTTATTTTCCATGTCACTTTTTTCGTCAACAGTCCACCCGCACACTAAAGTAGGCCGACCAGACCCGCGGCCAGACCAAGAAACACCTGCAGCAGACAGGATCATCGGGATCTTACAGACATGGAATGACACCTTACGTCGAAGCCGACCTCTTTTTGTTCTTTCTCCACGTTTCAGGTTTCCCTTGCGGCATGGGCCTATACATCGTTTAATCAAATCTTGAGCCCGAGTGGGTTCGTTGATGATAGTGATCGTGGCCCGGCCCAGAGTCCCGTCGAGGATAAGAAGACCGGCTGTCCTCACCCTCCTCCATGGCCTCATTCTTGTTTACTTTGCTCTTCAGTCCACTGCTCCAGTCCAATACAATCCTTTTCTTTTTACTTACCTCTTCTGCATCAAACATCACTTAGACAAACAAGAGGCAGGCCGCCCGTCACGCGACCTTGGTTCCCTCTCTGCTTCACAGCAACTGACACCGGCATCGTACATATCCCTCGTCGAACTTACAACCACATACTCTCCACGCAGCTGGTCTGCCACTCATCGGTCTCGATAATCCATAATCCCCTCACTGTTGCGCAAGCAGACAGCAACTCACCATACATCAACAACATGGCTTCGTGAGTCTCATTTACACTCTCCCACCCGTCCCGCCTTGCGGATAAGTCAGCATGATCAACAACTAACACATCCTTCCAGTCTGGTAGCAGACATGTCGTCCTTCGACTTCACCTTCCCCTCCTGCGAGCCGGTCACCCCGCCGAGCTTTACCTTCGACCCGTCTCTGCTCGAGATTTCCTACAATCCCGGGCATGCTCGCTCAAGCTCGTATGGTTCCGTCTACTCCACCACCGAGACGTCGCCCTCCAACTCGGTCAGCACGCGTGTCAGCACGCCGTCGCGATCTCCTCCACCAATTCGTCAACATGGACCCATCCTGTTGCCCAAGATCCGGTCTCAGGACCAAGCCATTGACTGCTCCCCGGCAAAGCGGGTCAAGAGGTCGCCTAAGCCGGCGGCTACTGCCAAATCTAGCCGCCAGGGAGGTTACTGCACCTCGCACACCCGGAGCTTCACCAACCCGGAGACCCTGAACCACTTTTCCAACTCTTTCTTCGCCCCATCCGAGGATCAGAACGCGTTGTGCCAGTCGCTGCTGTGCTCCCCTGTTGTCTTTCCTCAAGACGACCCGCACTCGCGCCGTGCCTCAACTTGCAGCCTGGACGGCTCCTCCCTGGAGAAGTTCGGATTCCCAACCTACCGCCAGATGCCAAATTACGTCCCGGCCGTCTCCCAAGAGCAATTCATGTACACCCAGTACGCAACTCGCGCACCATCGCCATTGAGCATGGCATCCACCCCGGATCCCACTCCGTCCACGACCTTGATGACCTACCTCACGAGTTCCAACCCGGCACCATCGCTTGTCCGCACCATCTCCTTCCCCATGCGCGACCCGAACACCAAGCACTTCTGGTGGGACGTGCGCCAAATCCGCCCCTGGACCGCTTTCAATGCCTCCACCATCCTTTCCCTGCCCGGCGCCTCCACCTTACTCAACTGCCCCGTCCCGGCCCCCTTACTCCAACAACCCCCGATCTCATCCCGCCACCCTGAGACCGAAGCCGCGCTGCACAGCATCTACACCTCCTACTACGTGCCCAAGCTCAACGCCGCCCTGGCGCTCTCCTCTCAGCGCCCCCTCCAGCTCAACGCCTCCACCTCCAAGACTGCCTCCCCCAACGACCACGTCTTCACAGCCAACGTGGCGGGTGAGTCAGCCTCAGCGGCGGCCATGTTCGGCGGCAAGCCGACAGCTCGCGTCGTCGGGCTCGTCAAGAGCTTCGACCGCTTCAACACGGGCATGCGCGTCGAGGGCAACATCAAGCGCGTCGAATACCTGCGCGGACTGGCGCACCTGCACCACGTCATGCGCGAGCACGGGTGTCGGTACGGCTTTATCCTAACTGAGATCGAGCTCGTCGTCGTGCGCAATGGCGGGGAAGGAGTGCCGCATTTCGGGTACCTCGAGGTCGGCAGTGTGCAGCTAGGTGCCTCTGCTGATGATGACGAAAATGAGGAACACATGCCACTGACGGCTTGTCTTGCCCTTTGGGGCCTCTGCATGATGGCTTTGGACAAGGCGGCCCCCGGGCACGCGCACTGGAAGGCGGAGATTGGAGCCCCGGCCGAGGGGACGAGGCGCAAGGCGCTGCCGAGGGATGAGTGGATGCCGTTGCCGCAGTTGGCGGAGAAGCGGGAGGCCAAGAGGGCGAGGGGGTGGGTGTTGCCTGAGGATGCGGTCGGGCGCAAGGAGCTTGGGAAGAGAGGGGTTAGATATGGGAGTTGCTAGATGTTAGACTTGAAGGGCGAAGAGGGAAAAAATAAAGGAGCAGAAAGGAAAAAACTGCTTTGCGAGCTTCTCTTTGGCCGGTCCAAAGAAGGGGCTCGGGAGTTGGTTAATGATCATGTTAATGAGGGATGACGACGGGCATAGAGGTCATGGGCGCTTGAGAAAAAAAGAAAGGATATTTCATCGCATTGCTTTGGAAGGATAGGTGGATGATGGTTGCATTGACTTGGTATATATGCGAATAGTTATTGTTAATCCTTACATGAAATTGAAGCAATTCAACCTGACGATACTGGTTCCTGTCTCGTCGTGCTCGTGCGTGGTTGATCTCAGTTGCCTTAGCCAGTTTGGCTGATCTGGCACCGTGCTTAAGAGCATGGACCTCTGCAGCAACCACACCTTACCTCTTCATCCACAATTTCGACATTGCATGTGTCGCTGTTAGACATTGAATGCCGATTATGTCTGCGATGATAACGAGTTTTTCGGTGGGATTCGTTGGTGTAGAAATGAGTGTTGCCAAGCAATGACGCGGATCCGAACTCCCCCCAAAGGGATGTCACGTGAAAGCCCCAGGGCAAAACACCGGCATGTAATGTGCCCCTTTCTCACAACATTGATACATTGAGTGAGCTGAAAATGAAAATAAGCTCCACCGACGTTGCCTCGTCAAGTGGCAGAGAGTGGTCGACAACTATAGAAGCGCTAAACCTCAGATCGCCAAGCTGCTTAGCTGCGCCTCAAATGCTTATTTTAAACCGCTTTCTCCCGGCCAAGTGTGATTTACCCAAGGAGTCAGCTCATCGTTCGAATTTTCACGGTGCCCAGCCAATATTTTGCATGCGGGAGCTAATGTCTGGACTGCAGCAACGGCAGCTGTCAACTGCACCCAAGGGTGTCAGTCCCTGCAATATAGACACAGGGATTTCCCTAATCGTTTCAACATGTCCTCTTTGCAGTGATTGAGATTGACCTGATTGCGAGCCGCGGCTGGCCCCCAACATGGATGCCACGGTCACAGATTCATAAAACGGTCGAGCTGGTGGAGTGTTGGAACGACATTACGAGTCCCAGGATCCGCTCTGCTCCACAGCCATGACATGGGAATCAATCAACTTCGACGCGCACCTGCGACAAAGGTGCCAACGGGCGAGGCAACTTGTTGCTTTTCCACGCTTTCCCACTCACTAGACGTTCCCTTCTTTATCAAAGTTCCCATTGTTTATGTGGAAATTCTGATCGCAGTGCTGGACCCCGAACCCTGCTGCTGCTGCCGAGCTCCCTCCGTCATTCGTTTGAACAGAAAAAAAATACAACCATGCGTTCATCTCTCGGGGGCGTAGGCCTGCTGGGCCTAATTGTCCAGTCTGTCGCTGCTGTTGACATCACCTGGAGTGACCCGTGTAAGCTGCTCATTCCCCCATAGCGTCGATGCTGTTGTACTGATTAAAAGACAGCATCCATAAAGTCCGGTACCAGTGAAGTCGCGTATGGCCTGGTCAAGTTCTACACAGGTTAGCTCAATCCATTAAGACTCGGTGGTTGAGAGACCATGCTGACATGAGCGACAGGAAACAACACAGGCGATGTCCCAGGCAATTTGCCCGACCCATATTACTGTGCGCCGCCTCAGATGACTTAGAAGATGTGATCTACGGCTGACATGACTTCACAGGGTGGGAGGCTGGAGCATTTTTTACCACCTTGATCGAGTACTGGGCATACACGGGCGATACGACCTACAATGCCATCACCAAACAAGCCATGATCCACCAAGCTGGAGACGATCTCGACTTTATGCCCACAAACCAAACACGTAGTGAGGGAAATGATGATCAAGGTTTCTGGGCCCTGGCCTCTATGACAGCAGCCGAGATGAACTTCACCAACCCAAGCTCCAGCGAGCCGCAATGGCTTGCGCTTACCCAGGCAGTCTTTAACGAATACGTATCGCGCTGGGACAACACGACGTGCAACGGCGGGCTGCGATGGCAGATCTTCACTTTCAATAACGGATATAACTACAAGAACTCGGTCTCCAACGGGTGCTTCTTCGATATCGCCGCGCGGTTGGCACGGTACACGGGCAACGAAACCTATGCTGAATGGGCGGAGAAAGTCTTCAACTGGCAGATGGGCGTCGGCTTCATCACCGATGATTGGGACGTTATGGACGGTGCCGGCAACGGGGATGATTCTAACTGTACCGAGATCAACGGCGCTCTCTTCACCTACAACGCCGGCCTTTACCTTCACGGCGCCGCCTACATGTACAACTACACCGACGGTAGCGAACTCTGGAGAAGCCGGCTGGCAGGCCTGGTCAACTCGACCACCAGAAACTTCTTCAAGGACAACATCATGTACGAACTCAGCTGCGAGACCGCAGGGCTCTGCAACGTCGACCAACAGAGTTTCAAAGGCCATCTCTCCCGCTGGATGGCCATGGCGGCCAAAATGGCCCCCTTCACATACGACACCATCGTGCCCCTGCTCACCTCGTCCGCCACAGCCGCCGCACAGCAATGCTCCGGAACCTCGAGCGACTTCAAGGGCACTCAAGGCACGGCTTGTGGGTTCAGTTGGCTCCAGGGGTCGACGTGGGACTCGAAAACGGGTATCGGCGAGCAGATGAACGCGCTGTCCATCATGATTACGCCCTTGATCGACGAGGCGCCCACGCCGTACACGTCAGACACCGGAGGTTCCTCCACGGGCAACACGGAGGGTGGTTCGAGTGATAGTAGCAAGATTCAACAGGAGAGGGCCATCACCACGGCGGACAGGGCTGGTGCGGGAATTCTGACGGCGTTCATTTTGGCCGGGTTGGCGGGAGGTGTGTTCAGTGTCACCATTTAAGAAAAACAGAAAAATGTTAGATCTTTCTTTTCCCATTCGCGCCTTTTCGAACTCTGCCTGTTGAGTGGCACTCCCCGGAACTACGATGAATCGGGTAAGGGAATGACTTGGGCAGGCTTGTACAAGGACCTTGTATTAGGATCGATGGCAGCCAGAATACTGCATTCTCATCACGCCCTTGACCAACTACAGTCACTTCTTTCATATGTCTTAGATATCCAACAGCCCGTGCGCGGTTCGTCACTACAGCCCCTTGATTTCTGGCAGAAAACGCGATTACAAAATGGAGGAGGCACTGGGGTTCGCCTCACATGGGCCTGGACATCACGAAATGGAGTTTACGGATGCATTTCAACAAACTTGTTTAAAAGTATCATATTGCATAAATTGTCAAAAGGTTACGAGAACCGATCAATTTCTTCTTAAGCCTATTACGCGTCTTTGATACTTGGTTACGGGTTATTTCTCGTTGTTTATCCGGCGAAGAGCCCCTCAGAACTGATAGCTGTAATACGAGCTGACTACGCCCTTGTCTTGGCTTAGATGCGCAGCTGATCTACAATCGTGCTATGTTCGGTCGAGCGGTGGAATCTAACAAGGTACTCGGCGTATGCCCCCATGCGTGCCAAGGAGATATGTCCCAGAGAATCACGGTAAAAATAAAATACTCCCTCCCCGGTGGTGAACGTCCGATTACTAAATCGCAATGGCGGATTCTGCAACGGCATCGGTTAATTCCTTCCTCTTCTTCTGTGTAGGGTCTTCTCATTCGTGCCGCTACTGCTGATGGTTTCCGGCCACATGATGAGATAGTGACCATCCATATCGCCAAAGGCGTAACTACATCTCCTTCAAGGCCTTGTAGCCCGCAGAGCCCTTGATAGCGAGGTGCGTTATCGTGATGATTCTTTTATCGTTTCCATCAGAGCCGTCGACACCGCATGTGCAGGCTTTGACTTACCCAACTTGATCTCCGGTGACGGCTCGCACGAAGGAGAAGAAGAGGTGGGGTTCTTGAGTCTGTGGTTGTTGGCAGACCATCTAATGACCAATGGCCAATTTATAGTGAGTACGCGAGATGGTTGGCTGGATTCTACCTGTGCCAGCGTTTGTGCGTCGTTTCGTATTGCTTGGTCAGTACCAACAATTAGGACCAAAAGTGCTTTCAGTTCTTACTGGAGTCTTGGTCGTCGTCTTTATTTTTGACGTCGTATCAGATATGCTTGATCTCATACGGAGTACACGTGGCCGTACACTTATAGGTCTCTCTGGGATGTATTATATTTACTTGGAGTCTTCTAGCGTTGTACAGGTTCCCAGACCTTGTTGGGCTATCTTGTCAGTCTGCTCTATTTTCACTGATATTCTGGATCAGTGCAGCTATGAAATTATTTCCAGTTTTCTGATTTCGTCCAAGTCCGATCCATCGGCGGGTGGCGTCAACAAAGTAAACAGAGTCATATAATACTGAGTTTGGGGGCGACCACTTAAGTTGCAAGCCGACCGCCACCAGCCTTTGGCACAAGAATTCTCTTCATGCGTATGTCTAAACTCAATCTCCGTGCTTCGCGATGACACTCTGTTTCAATGTTCGCAGATCCTTCTGTGATATGAAACGACTTAAATAGTTCATGTCACGTCGGCCTCAATCATAAACACAATGTTGATTCATATGCGGCGGCTGCCGGGAGTCAACCCCTTGTTTATAAGCTCTGCTTTCCTGTTCTGCCTCTGTACCCTCATCTATGCCTCTCGCTCAGTATGGAACACGGCTAATGGTGGCCACAAGGCCAAATCAATGGGGATGGATAGAGAGTCAGGGGTTTTCAATGAGACACTAGGTGTAAGCATGCTGCTGTCCAAATGCCCTTGATCGCAGAGTCACAGATTCCCACTATCAGCATTACTAACCGAGTTACCCAGTTTGAAAAAGTATTCGTCATCGGGCTGCCTGAACGGACCGACAAGCGAGATGCTCTCGTCCTCATGGCTTCTCTGACGGGAATAAAACTTACGTGGCTGGATGGCGTGAAAGGTAGCGACGTGACGAACAAGGCCCTGCCTTTGGTTTGTTTCCAACACCTAACCATGTTCGCCTGTTCGCCAGACCCCTCTAACAACTCCCAGGGCTGGGATCCCACCAAGATGCCAGAAAACAACCTGGGCTCTTGGCGCGGCCACACCAACGCCATCCGCCAGATCCTCTCCGCCGACCTTTCTTCCGCCCTGATCATGGAAGACGACATGGACTGGGACGTGCACCTCAAGCCCCAACTCTCGCTCTTCGCCTCGGCCGCCAAAAAAATACAAACCCAACCAGCAGACAACCTTTTCTCGCAGTTGCCCAGCCCTCTCGCGGCTCCAAGCCCCTACGGTCAGAACTGGGACATGCTCTGGCTCGGGTCCTGCGCTACTACCTTCGACGAGCACCTGCCGCCGGACCTGCAGATTCCGGCCCAAGAAAGAGATGGCCGCAAGATCCTCATTTTAGATGACGAGACGGTGCCGTCTTGGAACCACATCAAGGGGAACCTGTCGTTCGGGTGGGAGGAGTACCCGCCGCAGACACGTATTGTGCATGTGCCGGGGGACAACATCTGCAGCTTCGCGTACGCCTTGAGTGCTTCAGGTGCAAGAAAAGCGTTGGAGTACCTTGGACTCGAGGGGCAGCACAAAGCGTTTGATAATCATTTGAGTGATTTGTGCCGGGTGCGGGCGAATGGGATGCGGTGTGTGGGTGTGGTGCCGAGCCTGTTCGTGCATCATCGGCCGCGGGGAAGGGTGGATGGCGATTCGGATATCAATGTGGGTGGTGGCAATGGAGAGATTAGGGAGGTGGGCATGACTGAAAATATTTTGTATAGCACACGGCTTAATTTGGGGAATCTGCTCAGGGGGTTTCAACCTGAGAGGCAGTGGCCGGATTGATCAGGGTGAGATGCGGGTTGGTCGTTTCTCTGTTCTCTATTCCACCCGGACGAGAGAATCTGGTTTCCGCGGTGTACTACGCGAGGGACAGGGCGATATGTTGCCAGGCATGAATAGACATGAGTCACACGTAGAGTTCACTCGACATTGAAAGAAACGTCTTGTTTAGACAAAGCGACAACGTGGCAGAATATCGAAAGGAGCAACGACTGGGAGAATCCTGCGAGGAATGATTTCAATAAATATGGATGACCCCAGAGTCCTAAATAAGGGGAGCTGGGAAATCGATCGCCAGCTAATGGTAAAAGGGCAAGCTTATTGCGTCAACAACATGCCCAGTTAAAAGCAATCACTCCAAATGTCGTAGAACGGGCATCTGTTCAAACGTCACTTCCCATCAATAAAGAATATGCGGGCTGAGACGCACAAGACCCCGTTGCTGACACTTCGACCAAGTTACCTGAGCACGGAACCGAAGATAGCCCAGTCCAAAATCAAACGCTTAATGCTGGGGTATCTTGTGATGCAATCTGTCTCCTGGAAAAAACTTCGTAGAAAAATGTTCTGGCTCGTCGTCTCAAGTTTCATGACGTCGTTGTTCGTTGTTCGTTGTTCGTTGTTTGTGATTCATGGCTCGTAAAGGGGCACGAATCATGGATCTTCCATCGTGCCTTTCGTGATCATACAATCGTGAGCGATAGTAAATATGTCGGAAGTAAAAAAGTATGACTATCCAAGAAAAACCTGCAAGGTAGAGCAAGAAAATATCAAGCATCGTGACGCAGTAAACGCAAAATAAAACAAAACTGTGTGGCCTGTTTTCGAGATTCCGTGTTGGATCTTCATTGCTGACCGCTGGGGCCTGGGTCGCCCGAGTCATCCGACTCGGTAGATACTATTGTTGGCGGAGGTCGAGGGTCGAAAAGATCTTTGAAATGAGTGGCACCTACGCGAACATCATTAGTTTGTGCGCTCAGTCATCTTGGGACAACTAGTGCTCGAACTGACCTGCATCCTTTGCAAAATTCAACTCGAAGGCACCGTATTTGCCCTTGCGTTGTTTGTGTGCCCGGTAGTTCTGACAGAACACATACGGTTGGATATCGCGAATTTGCACGCGATACCGGCTCTTCTTCAGCAGCCACTCCTTTGGGGGCGCATCTGGAAGAAATGCCGTCCAAACCGGGCAGAATCTCAACTCTCCATCCCAGACTGAAGCGTGAAGGCGTTTGCGACCAGAGTGGGGATCCTGGAAGACATTGAGGATGTGTTCATATCCATCATCGATAATTTTTCTGCTGACTAGTTAGTTGAGGGCACACCTATAAAACTTCCTTTCTATGTCAATACGCACGCCTGGAAAACTTTGGATTCTTTTCTAAGCTTGAATTCATCCGGATGTCGGTCGATCGTCAGAACGCTACGAGCTTTGAGGCAGACAAAAGTGCAGTAAAATAGAACTAGTTCTGTCAATTCGTCAGCACGCCATTACTACTACCTACTTGTTCCATTCTCTTGAGGGATGGACGGGGGACAAACCTTCACAGGTGATGAATGACAAAATTGCCCACGGCTTGGAGTGCTCTTCACTCTTGCTCCAACGGGTGAGGGTCAATGTGTTGCTGGTGCCCCGGCGAATGGATAGTTCATGGGCGCCTCTCAAGGAGACCCACGACGAGCCGAACTGCATCGTACGGATGAGGAGAAAGGGGGCTTCGTCACTTGTCTCTAAGAAAAATGTGACAGAAAGACGGTCGTTGTCGAAGGATCTGTCCGCTAGGGTCAACAAGACCGGGGGCGATTACTAGGGTGAGGAGTTGAGAAATTTACCTTTTGATGAGTATTTTGACATCTGGGGATATGTTCAGTTGGCCAAGACGCTGCAATGGGCCATACGCTTCAGACAAGGTCCTGGATAACATCAGCCAAGTTGCAAACAGAGATGCATCTTATGGGGCTAGATGTCCATACCGGCCTGGTTTCTCTAGCTCGGTTCGCGATGGCAAAGGCTGGGTGAATATGGATTCAGCCCAATGGGAGTTCTGTCGCACGTCAGTACTCGAACCTCCAAAGGGGCCACCCCGTCTCGCACCAAACGAACCGTTTCTTGGGCCCAGAAGTTCGGGGCACCATTGCGACGGATAAGAGACCGCTGGATCGGACTTGGAGGGGCTGAAGTGGGTCAGAGTGGTCCATTATATCATCCATCTAGCACGGGCTTTCCAACTTACGGATCCCTCTTGCCTCTCTGAGCTGGAGTATTCTCGTGCGGAGTGACTCGAGACCGTTCATGTCGAAGTTGGGAGACCTAGGCCAAGATCAGCTTGCATTCTCCTTGCTTATGACAGTAGCATACTTTGTCAGCAGATGCTGCAGGCTCACAAGGAAAAGATTGTACATGACAAAGCGGGCTGGGAGAGTTGTGCCGAGTAACTCGCTGCTCATCTCGTGATACATCTTTTTCCATCTCCGATCTCGCGGCTGCGAACGATCTTCGTAGAATGTGGTGATATCACGGAGACTCCTGCATAGGCATGGAAGGATGACATTGAGGTAGTCAATAACGACGGGGACGCGGGAGATATGTATTTGAGACTGGTCTGCTAGATCACGAAGCAGTCGGCTGGTAGAGTGAACTTCTCCGATCAGTCCAGTCAGATGCGGCCGGAGGCTGTCGTTTAAAGAGTTCCGCAGGCCTTCGAGGCCGATGCCAACTCTCTCGGCACGCTCGGCCTCGAGGCAACATCCATCGAGGAGCGATGATCCCAAGGCGTTGGCACCGATGTCCATGGCGGTAGATCAGAGCACTCGGTCGAAGTCGCGTGGTTCAGGACGGACTTTCTATTAAGGACCCATAGTGGTGAGAAGTGACAGTCGGTCGATAGAGATAGCTATCTCGTGTATCCTGAAGAGGAGGTGCTCCCACCAACCGCCTCTTTGCTCGATCAAACCTATCCACCAGCCAGCAAGTGAAAGTGTCAAATTACCCGCTGGTTAGTTGAAAGAGAACGAGATAGTAAGATCTCTTTGCCTGCTGAAGATGCTTACGAAGAAGCGGCTCTCTCTCCGCAGCAGGCCGGTTAGGTGGCCGTGTGGGGCAATGTGGTAATGACCTCAATGATGTATGCAGATGAATCTTTCGATGACTGTTGTTCAGTGGCGATGCCAGATTTTGACAAAGTAACAGAACAAAAGAAAAGCGAGAACCTCCCTCAGCGTAGTACTCTGCCGCCGAGCACTTGAGCAAGATTGTGTCGATAATGCTTTGGGGACCGGCAAGTTCAATGTTGTGCGGGTTTCGGCGACTCACAGATCGGACAGGAGATACGCACGATATCGGGATGCAGTGACAAAAATATCTCAGAACCTACTGACGGACTCCAGGTTTGTGGCTAGAGCTAGTACGCCCAAGAACATTGAACAGGCCTGGCCGCAGATGTCAATTGCAATGAAATAAAAAGAAGGTTCTTCCGAGACGAACGCCGTCTAGCGAACGCATTCACAATGGGCGAGACGGCAAAATTGTTTGACAGCCTAACAGAGGGAGAAAAAAAGAATATACTCAGTGAGCGGCTGCCACGAATCCCAATGCCAGCTCCCATGAAGCATCTGCATCAGGGATTGGTCGAGACCGCGATCCGGATCAGGTGCAGTGGTCAGTTCATGTCTCCAGTGCGAGAACTTGCATGAGTCGCATGCGGGAGAGAAATTGGACGAGTGCCAGGTCGCTCCTGTGGCAGCATGTCCGCGACTCAGGCGAGACAAGACTGCTGGCTTACTGGCCCTTTGATTCCTGCTTTGTCCTAAGGAGGCGCCGTACGTTGGTGCTACGTGTTTTCATGTCGATGGGGGAAAATCGGATTGAATTTGTATATATACCACGTAGGTGGGCGGGCATTGGATTCTGAGAGTGATTGCGCTTGAATCTGACAGAGCAGAAGACGGCGACAGCCGAGTCGGTTAAATGCCTTGCTATCGACGGAATTCAAACGACGTGCCAATCCCTTCGTGAGGTAAGTTTGCGACCAGATATGGTTGACAGGCTGAAAAGAGAGGAATCTCCTTCGATTACGCAAACTTCGGCATCCGACTTCTGGGTAACATAATCCAGCCCTGGCTCCGAGGTCCGCTCCGCTTGCGCTGACATGCATGAAAACCGCTAGACATCTCCTAGAGACTAGAGGCCGCATGTGTCCCCAGAACGTTCCCACTCAGGTGCATCTATTGAGGGCCATAGGGCTGTTATAGACCCCATACAGTAACGTCATCTTGCTAGTCGCTAGCTGGAGAGGCAGGTAGCTAGTCGTATGCTTGGAAATAGTGTGAACAAAGGTGAGGGTTTGGGAAAAGCACCCGTGGGTAACACCGAGTATTTAAGGGTTGGCGGGATCAGCGGTCAAAGAATTCATTCCAGCCTAGCTGCGCCCAACCCTGACGTCGCCTCAGGAGCAAGGCTGTAGTCGTCGCCCCAGAAAAGCAAAATGATGGCGATGGATCCTTGAAAGTCAGGCATGTAAAGGGCAAAATTAGAAAGCCGTATTCCCAGCTCAACCTCACAAGACAGATGTGATCCAATGAAAAAGAGATCCTTGCACCCTCCCTCCACTTCAATTCATGCCACTCGGTCGCCTCACTCGGTGGTCAAAGCGGTGTTATTACCCTACCTGTTCGTCGCCCTGTTCGTCGCCTCCGAGGCGCAGTTCACTTACTTTCTAGATCCGCAATCCACCCCTTTGGCGTATGGCCCATTCTCCGCAGAATAAGAGATTCTGGGTACGAAACCTCGACATGAAACACAGCGAAATCGCATAAGTACCTTTACTCTAAATAGATTCTAAATAGATTACTGGGACATGTCGCTTCCCTATGTCCAAAAGCTTCATACTACTTTGGAGCAAACGTATGAATCGGAACCAGTCCTAACCTTGAAAATCAGTCCAATTTTAAGCATGTTGATGTGCACGATGATCTCCATTGGGAACTGTCATTGGGAACTGTTCCCACATAGAACGCGTATCTGGTCTGATAAGTTGATTTTCGGGTCAGCAGTAATTGTTCCCAGAAGTCACTTCAAGAACCCGATAGCATTGGTTCGAGTTGCTCGAGTTTGGTATTATGCACAAGTCCCCCGAGACTTAGAGCCACCAGACAGAACATCAAAACATTGAAAGCATCAAGATAGTAAGGGAAAACAGCACGAGAAAATAGTGTACATTGCTGTCAGTTGGTGACTACTGGTATCTCGGGGTCACGACAACAGCGTGATGTGGGTGGAGGACCTGTGTAAGAGCCTCATCTCGGCATTCCTCAAAATACGAGCCAAATGTCCTGCTCAGACTCGAAACGCAGAGCGAAAACAAGCACGGATTCCCTCTTCCTGTGCTGGAACACCTTTCCGAATCCCATATTACAAGCAAGGAAAAACCTAGGCGTCCACGGGCGTTGCAAGTTTCATCCCTCATGAAAACTCGTGGACTGGTAGTGGAGAAAGTGAAAGAACAAAGACCATTTAGTCCTCGTCTTCATCATCAATACCAGCCTATTCCTCCTCGGCCTAAGTTAGCTCTGCTCAGCATCCCTATTCATCATACTAAAAACTAGGGCAAGGAATTACCTGGTAGGCTTGCTTCTCGTCCTCGTAGCGCTTCTTGTCGGCAGCAGCCTTGGCCTCGTAGGGGGTACGCTGCTTGTCGTTCAGGGCCTTCCATCGCTCACCCAGAATCTTGCCGACTTGACCGAAGGAGATACCGGGGTTCTCATCACGGACATTCTCGCGCTGCTCGTTGGCGAAGAACATGTAGGCAGAGAGACCGCGCTTGGGGGCGTTGGGGTCTGGGTGACAAGTCAGCAAGGTTGCGTTGCCCGGGATGGACTGCTGACACTACGGAGAGTCATAAGCCACAGAAGTCGAGGTGATCTTACCCTTCTTTGTCTTTCTCTTCTCAACCTTGCCGGCCTTACCGCGCTTGGTGGTTTCCTTAGGCATCTGGATTGCGAAGTCAGCGTTGGTTGCTTCAATTGAATAGAGTGCAGTCAAGAGGTTGTGTATGGGAAGCGCGTTGAAGTGAACATTGGGGTAATTAGAGAGGCGCGCGCGCGCTTCTATGAAGACGCGTCGCGAACTACCCTAGAGGGAGTGAGGGGCAGGTGATGCGTGCATGGAGTTGGTGATGATGCGCTTCGGTCGCAAATGCAATTGCTCATCGCAGCACCAAGTAATTGCCATTTGAAGCTCAATTTCGACCGGATGGGACCAGGAACCGTACCTTGATAGACTTTGCGGAGGTGAAAGTGATGTGTGGTGGACGTGGACGCTGTTGCCAACGACGCTGTCAGTAAATGCGTGCACGCAAAATGGTGACGATTGTTGACTTGGATGATTGGAAAGGGTCGGGCCAACAAGTTGCGATGGGGAAAGCTTGGGCAGTTCAGATTGCGCATGCACTTGGGCCTGACAGAAGCGGTGCCAAAAAGGCGCGACGGGGTCATTTGTGCAGCGATAACCCAATGGAGAGTATCGATCGAGAGGAATTCGCCAGATAAAATAGTGACTTCACGTTGCGCAGTGATGAGTATGGGGAGGGAAGTACTCACTTTGTGTGTGTGCGTTGGTTGAGGATTGGTATGAGGGCGGATTTGGCTGGGAAGATTTGTATGAGGACAGGAAATGGGCGAGAGGGAGAGACTGCGAGGAGGGACACCACGGTTTTGTGTGGGCTGGGCTGATTGCCAGTGCGGCCTAGACACAAGGGACAAAAAATGGGCGAAATGGGTGGCCGCCTTTACGTGTGAGGTGCGGGCAGTCTTGCCAATCCACTTGAGCACCACCGAAACAACGAGTAGAGAGGGAAAGCGCAGGCCAGGCCGACCACCACCAGAATCAGAGGGCAGGCAGGAAAGGAGTGACTGGATTCGTGAGGGCCACACGTCAAACCCGTGTCAAAAGTCACTTCGGCTACAGATAGAGTAGAGTACAATGGGCTCGTACTGCGCAATGCAGCCAACTACCGGTACTGTGTACTTCGAGTTGGATGCCAGTGGCCTCAGTTGGGTGCCCTTTAGCAGTACTTCCCGGCCAGCTTCTTCATTCACTCACATCACTGCCAGTGGCCTACCCCCATCCATCAAGAGCCATAAACCCGTCCTCCCCCCTCAGCCCGTCAATCAACTGTCTGCGTGCTGCCACTGCCTTTGCTTGGGCCTTTACCTGCACCCTCCCAGAGCAAGGCATTTGCCCACACCTGCCCACGCCCTTTGGTTCGCCAGCCTGGTCCTCTTCTCCTCAAGCCTATGTACCTCGTGGTCCCTTGTTAGCGTGCTTGTACTTTTGTTGCTCTCTTTGCCCCAAGACCCAATGTGGGTGCCATGCTTTCACACTTCGATGGGGATGCAGGCTGATTTCCAAGCTTTGCCAGCCTTTTCTCCCAGTCTTTCGTCCTCCCCGCTTCTGCGCTGCTTACTGCTTTCCTCCCCTTCTCTGCGTTTCCTTGCCTTTTTGTTACCTCCACCACCACACACCGAGGCACGGCACACAACCGTGACCCTTTCTTGCTTTCTCTCCAAACGGAGCTGACACAACGACCAGCCACTCTGATTGCTGCTTTGGCCCATTGCCATACAATAGGCCTTTTATATCTGCTGCTGCTCACACCACACTTACACAGATGCTTCCTCAGCTAAAAGTAAGGGCAATATGTGGTTGCAGTCAGTTGCAGGTGCAGGGAAGTCTGCTGCAAACCAACATCGAGTGACCTCTTCGGAGTCAGTCTACAGCTGTCGCTCCGTTTTGTAAGTTGCAACTGCGCTACAACGCCCAGGGCCCGTTACGGCGGATGTACGGACTGAGGAGTTACTTCCACCCAGCCTTCGTTGTCTGATTGGTCAAACCTCGCAGAGTCAAACCGCTGATGAGAAGCCTCGTATCCTTGCTGGAATGAGGTTGCTCTTTCGGGATCATGAGCGAATTGCTTCATAACTTGATATTGATAGCGACCTGGCATTTTCTTATGCAAGATATCCCGCAACCCGCAACCCGCAAACCGCGCGTCGCCATTTTGTGCGTTGGTCCATTTGCACGTTGCCAAATCGCATCCTGGATATTGTTGCAATATGGAGAGGCGAGCCTGTCACACGGAAGAAGCTGTGCAACCTGTTCAACTGTCCGTCCCGCACCTCTGCCAAAACTCGAAATGACTACTCTAAGGTGTTTGTTCCGAGTTGCATGTCACATTTTTGCGACAACTGTTTGCAAAAACTGTTGCGAATGTCCGAGTGCATTTTGCAGGCAATTTGATGCCCTCGACATAGGAATAAGTGCAACGAAACAGTCGGACAAGAGATTATTGATACAGTCAGCAACACCACACTCGAACGCGAGCAATCAGAAGCTCCCCTGCAATTGAGCATATTGTGCAGCACTTTGTTCAAGCTGAAGCGCTTGGATCCATGCTGCTTTATGCGGCGTCGTGTCTCTCATTCCACTAGGAGAGGCTCGCACCGCGGAACGTCAAGCACCAGATGTCTCGCTAGCCCCAAACAATAAAAGGAATCACCCAAGTACCCGACGGTTCTCCTGGTACACTGTACAGGCGACACAAGGCATTGACCTAGTACGACTCGTCAACGTACAACCCCACCTTTCCGGCCACCCACCTTTCTGGCCACGTATTGCAATCCAATTGAAGGTATTCGAAACAGTGTATTCAACGTACTATTATAGTTATTCAGGTACAACCAGCTCTAATAGAAAGCTGTGCTCTAGGGCTTCCTGAGGTATAGATCTGATAGATTCTGACGCCTTAGCTGGGTCCAGTATTACCTGATTCCGACGTTGTACCTGGTCTCGTTGCCGTTCTACTTCAAGGGCTCGATCCATCGCTTCCTTAATCTGTACAATGTTACCAAATCGTTCATTAGGCCCTAATCGTACCTTCTTACGTGGTTTGGGGCGTAACGAAGTTATCTCGGCTTCTAATGCGTGCACACGTTAGGTCAAAGTAGCGACCTCGACGCTCTGTACATCTAGCCGACGAGTCAGCTTCCGAAACAATAGCCGTTGCGACGATCGCAATGGCGTAATCGCTGCCAGACTCTCCCTAGCTACTAAGCTAGTCACTGGCGTCGCTATTGTCAGATCAACCCAATTACCAGCTGTTGGTGGTGTAGTTGGTCGTTCTGATAGGGGGGCTATCGTCGGCTGAGGTCGCGATGGATCTAATGGGTATATTCCAGTTGCAGAGAAGCCTGATTGTATATTACTGATCGTGAACGACTTCGTATATGCCTCGATGTATAGCGAGAGGAACGTCGACTTTTTAAATGGAATAGAACAGTACTGGATCGAGAGAGGTCGCTAACGAGCGATAGTACCGCTTTAATGGAGCAAATACGGCTTGGAGCCCGTGAGAACAGTGTGCTGGCAAAAATAGTAACGAGATCTTGTTACAATAGGCTAACCACATAAACTCGACGTTGTCGTGAGCGATATGACCATCTAATATCAAGAGCCGCTGCTCGTCGGGATCAACTGGTTGTGTACGAGGTATAAAGATATCACGAAGCCATCGAACGGCGATATCTGTACTGATCCAACCGTTAGACGAATAAGTATATTGCCAATCAGGTATATCGTCGCAATCGTTAAACCATTGAGCTTGGAGGCTCTTGCCAGTATATATGACTGCTGGGGTCAACGAGTTACCCATCACCGATATAGCATGTAATATAGTGACCCATTCGCGGCTTTCGTCACTCCGAACGAATGTTGTATGTTTCTCTGACGATCCGTACACTATACCCTCGATCCCTTCGCCAATCGCGATGCCTGTTTCGTCGATATTCTGCGTCGATAAGCCATCAAATCGCTGACGGTCGAGGCGTCGAGATTGGATACTTCCGACCTCTGGATGGCGTTGAATAAAGCGATGAACCCAATGGCGACCGAGGCCCTCTGATCGACGATCCTGAGATAACAGAATCAACGCCATCTTAGCGATGAATAGCGCCGACGGGCTACGACCCTCGTGATCCATTTCGAGGATCCATCCAATCAGCGCGTCTTCCTGATCCCTAGATAGCTTCATCGACGCGATTGACGCGTCAAAATGGCTGAGGCCATCGCCGAGTCGTAATTGGAGGGTAGAGCGTGGAACGCCCCATCGGAGGGAAGCCTGGCGCTGGGATATCCCTTGATTGATATCGTTGAGAGCGCCTTGAATCAAATTTTCTGAATATCGAGGCATTGTATAATAATAGCCAATACCGACGATAATCTGTTGTGCAGAAGGTTGTTGTAGTTGGCAGATTAGGTGGCCGGAAAGGTGGGGTTGTACGTTACCATTAGGATCATAGTCGGAGCTGCCATACTTCACACTGTGCATCCGGTCATCATGGGTGCTGTGACTGTGTGCCAGGTCCTCGTTTCTCCACCAAATGCAACACCGCGCCAAATTCGAGCTCTCTTCGGCAAGGCTCACCTGGGCGCCGGAGCTGCGCAGGGTCTGATGGCTGATTCGGACGCGCATTGTTTACATCACGTGGATCCGATGATGATATAAATGAGCCTGCACCCCTTCCTGGCACCGCAGCAGCGCCGGCGGATTACAGCTCTGAATACGGCCGTAGCTGAATGAATAACTGCGCGTCTATCAAGAAGTCTGGCAGCTATTTCAGCTCCGTAGAAGGACGTGAAAGGGATCCGACATGGCGGCAGAGATGTACATGACCCAGTTGCGACCGCACTAAGCCCTATCTATCCAGGAACAGAAGGTCTCTCGTTGGCCGGCCAGTTTCCACAACGTGGGAGACACCCGAGATCTCGAGTCACGCCTTGTCGCATTGTAGCCCGGCAGGCTCGTACATTGGCCATTGAAGGATGACTTTCAGCATATTTCGAAAGTATGACAAGAGTATCCAAAATATGCATGCGTACTATAAGTGATCTTCAAAATAACCAAACTCGTAGCACCCAACCCGGTGTTTCTCAATGCCGTCGTACCCTTGTCGTACTGGTGACGTTGGGCAGGCCTATCCATGAGGTCATCATGGAGACTCTAAACTCAACGAGACCCGCCGGCGCGGATGTTGCAGACGAGTCCCCGGAAAGTCCATCATAGGATCTCCCGGGGTTGGCTGTTAAATGTTGTTGAATTCCAGGGTCATTGATTTGTTCATGGTTGTTCGACCACAAGCCATGGATTGCATTGTTTTGTCGACAAACTGTATTTGGGTTCCTGTTTCCGTTCTATGTGGCCTGTATGCGTTCCAAGGGCTGCTCTGCTCACTGAACTGCTAAGACCATACTTGAAAACAATAGTTGGCCAATGGCCTACCACACGTAGATGAGTTCCCACAAGGCATGGCAGGCACATGTAGCCTCTTTAACGAAACAAGTCGATCCGAACCGGGTATCATTAACAAAACACCACCGCATCTAACTCCGAAGCCTCAAATATGGTCATCGTATCCAACACCAGTGTTAGACATCCTCTTCTTCATCAAGCACAATGCTTTTTAGCCTGTCATCCCTAGCCCAGTCCACCCCACTGCCGGCAACGATGGCGCTCGCGGTGCCCTTCATGATCCTCCATCTCTTTCGACTAGCCCTCACCTCAGCTTCCAGTCTCGCAATTTCCTCAGCGTGCCCTGGATCAGCAATAGGCGCGGTTTTGCTCCGGTTGGTCTCTTCAGCAAGTTTGAGGACCTCAGATGCAAGTTGCACATTCTCCCGACTGATTTGCAAGCTCTGGCTCTCTATCTCCATGAGTTGGTCGAGGGTTTGTCGCAAATCGGTGGTTTGCTGCGCGAGAGTAGTTGAAGAGTCATCCCGCGCTATAAGAAGGGGCAACAGATCCTTTTCGATGGGAGACGCATTTATGCCATTGTGAACGGCCTGTAAGATGGGGTTGGCCATCATCACGCAGTCCGCTATGTTATTGCGGAGGACGTATTTCGCCCTTGATTTGAGTAGCGCGTTCTGGGCTTCCTCTACGTTACCAGATGCCGGTTGGCCTGTGACGCTTTCAGTACTATGAGCTGCAGGCTTCAGGAGGAAAATAAACCTTACCGGGGCTGTAGTTCTTTTGTGCTTTCAGCAGAGCTAGCTCAAGCTGAATTTGTCGCAGCCGGTCGTAGAGCTCTAGGACGCGCTTCTCCTCATCAGACAGGAGAAGCTGGCTGGGCTGAACCTCGTTCCCGAGCTCCGATGACGCCATTGTAGGAGTTTCTGCCTCTTGCCGAAGCTGGATTGCCTAACACCTTCCAGCAGAATCTCCATTCGCGTAGTAATCTTGGGGCGATTGAAAGCGTAACTCGCATAGTTGTGGCGGGTGAATGTGGCGCTTAGTGGAACTCCAACAATTCATTGTCAGTTGCGACATCGAGGTCTGGCTGACCGAAGACAAGAGCAAACTGGTCCAACGGCTGAACTGATTTCTTGCAAAACGGCTTGAACCAATAGTCCATCCTACAAACCCCACTCGGAATGGTTTTCTGAACCCATTACCTGGTCTTTTAGGCCTCTCCTCATTCTCTGTTACTTGACTTACACCTGACACCGAGCAACAAGATCACGAACAGCACGTTGCTTATCACGAGGTAACATCCTAGCCCCACTAGCCACAAGCCGAGCCTGGGATCGTTGGCCTGGGTTTTGATTCGCGAGAGTTCGCGGCGTTGTTGTAAGCCTCGTGCGCGAGTCGGCGGATTTGACACGGATGACCGGTGCGGGAAGCTTCCATATTGCGTTCACAGTAGACAGCACCAACCATCTCTTTGACCGAAGCATATTTCCTATCAGAAGCGTCGGAAGAGAATGCATACGCCATGGCGACGTCGACGCGGGTGTTGATAGCCCATACGGGCCAGCGCCTGCAAGTCGATATCTCGCAGTTCGCAGGGTAGGTCTTCTTCTTGTCTTCGCTGTTGCCCAGAAAGGGGACTTGCTGTTCGAGACAGCCGCATAGAGGCTGATAAAACTTCTGCTGCAGTATAGATGATTTCAAAGCATGGGTGGCCCGATCCAGCTCGATACCAGTACAGAATATCGTCGCTCTTACTCCCCAGGGCAAGACGTTCAAGTTCCAGTCGATCCAGCTCGAGAAAGAGATATACGTCTACGACATCCGGATAACCCAGGCTTCCGCGTCGAGCACTGCGAAATCCCTCATCCCCGAAGCGCCGCTGCCCAAACGCTACACCGTCTCGACCACGCCGAACTCAATCGAAGACACGAGGGATCTGCAATCATGGCAGGACTTATTCAAGAGCCGCCGAAACTGGGCGCTGAAGGTGGTGGAAGACTGCGCAACCATGTCCGATGCAGCACAAGAGAGATACGGCGAGATGGATGCGATGGCCAAATGTCTTGATGCGGCCGTGTCCAACCTCGAGGCCGCCGCGCGACCCATCGGTCCGAAGTACAATGAGCTGAAGAAATGGGTCATACCAACGCAGGAAGACTACAAGAAGCTCGCTGCCAATTGGGAGAGCTACCTGGATCTGGCGCGCAGTATCAACATATCCCCGGCCATGGTGCGCTTCATGACAAGTCGCGAGGTGCGGAAGACACGCCAAGCTACTCTGGAGGATCTGATAGATCTCGAGACTACGCGCAAGGCAGGCAAGCTGGCGAACACTTCGCTGCGCAAGTTCAACAGCAAAGTGTATGAACTCAACAAGACCGCCGACAGCATGTTCAAGGGCTGTGATGAGCTGTTTGAAGAGTTTGACAAAGCCATGTCACGGTCTGCGCTCCAACATGGCAACGATACCGTGCAGCTCTTGGAGGATATTGAGGCTGTTGCCAAGAAGATTGATACCGACTACCAGACAATACTAGAGTACACCAATTTGGCAAGAGATGTAACGCAAGCATCTAAGACGGCAGCGAATCACACGGAACGCCTCCTGCCAAGCATACGGAACAGAGCCTTGGAAATGGACGACATGCTGCGCTACGCCACGCAAGCCCGAAATGATCTCGCTGCCGAGTCTCTTGTCTTCATGCGCAGCATTGCCGAGATGACAAGCCTGCATTCCGACGTCAAGGGTCAGATGACTGTGTTAAACCAGGGCGAAGAGGAGATGACTACGTTCGACTATTTGCGCCTGATCCAACAACTGCCCTACATGTACGCATCATTCGTTGCGGAGGCGGTTCGACGTCGGGAATGGGCAGACAAAGTGAAGGCCGATTCCTCCACGCTGGTGAACGAAATGGCCTTGTTCCAGGAAGAAGAGGCCAAGAGGCGCCGGAAGTGGCAGAAAATGGTCGGCAGCACTTACGGCCCCGAAAAGACAGAGAGTAACATCATAGGACTAGAAGTCAACCTTCTCGGCGAAGAAGAGCCCTGGCCAAGCATGACGAAGCGCGATCTCGACGACTTTTTGGCCGTGGTGCAGAGACAGAAGGCGGACGAGACCGTAACTGAGGATATCATCAAGTTAATCAATGAGCTCGGCGCTCCGACAAAACAGCAGTCCAAGAGAGTAAAGGCCTTCAAGAACGGGAGTGTCCACGAGGCGGTACTAGGCCGGAGTGGGCTCTTAATACGCGGAGACGATGATCTTCTAAGGAACTTGCAAGATGAAAAATCAAAGCTCGAGAGCAAGTTGAAGACGGCTGAAAGTCGAGTGCGCCGGCTCGAGGGTTTGTTACACCGCCAGAGCACAGAGTCGAGACCTTCTCTTGGGAACCTTTTTCAGCCTGGTCATGAACGCAATGGCTCGACCGCCTCTATCAAATCCCCGCACGTAGAGGATCGTAGGAGATCCTCCGTTTCCGAGAACAACGACGCCCTTCTTCACCGCATCGCCCAACTAGAGAGTGATCTCAACACCGAGAAGGCGCGATCTGCCGTCTTAGAAAGAGATGCCACTGCTCGGACCAGGGATATGGAAGGTCGGATGGACGAGGCCAACTCGACCAAGAAAGATCTCTTGGGCAATATGGAAGCTCTCAAGAAGGAATTCATGGATGAGAGGAAATCGCTCGAAGACGATATCAAGACGCTCAAACGTCGACTAGAAGAAACCGAAGATGAGATTGAGCATTTTGGCGAGTCGCGGGAGAATGAGAAGGTCACCTACGACGAGAAACTTCGATCGCTCGAAGACGACGTTGAACGCCTTACCAAGGAGAAGACCGACGATGCGCTCAGAACCCAAGGACAGATCGAATTCCTGCGAAATGAAACACGACTGCAGAGGGAACAGAACAATGTACTAGAGAGGCAATTACAAGAGGCAACCGAGACGATCAAGCGCTTGACAAGAAAGGCCGAAACATCTGAGGAGAGCAGCGATAGCCAAATCCGCATCCTACAGGAGCTGCACGGGCGGTTATCTCCCAAGGATAATGTGCCGGGGGACATAAATGACTTGATGGAGGCTGTAGCAAACAAATCAAGCGATATCCTCAGCCAAGTCCAGGCTCTCGAACAGGATGTATCCATTCTCAAGTCGGATTTGGAGCTTGCCCACGTCACCATCAAGGAGACCAAGACGGAGCTCTCCGAGGCGAAAGACAAGCTGTCGGCCGAGCAGACAGCTGGGATGAAACTCCATGAAGCCCTCGAAGAAGAAAAGGTTAGATGCTCCACGCTTGAAGGCGAGCTAGACGAAGGACGAGAACAGCTCCACCAGCTTCGAGTCAAGATGACCGAAGGCGAGACTGGCTCTGAGTCTATGAGGAAGCAGCTCGAGGATGAAGAGAAGAAAGTGTCGGGACTAACCGAACACCTGGCCTCGAAGCAGTCTCAGCTCGGCAGTCTGGAGGAGGAACTCCGCACATTCAAAGAGAAACTCCGTGTGTCGGATGCCCGACTGGCTAGTTTGAAGCAACGCTTCGAGGGCCGTAACGAGCAAACCAAGGATCTCACTCAGCGTCTGTTTACCCAGAACTCGCGACTCTGCGGTACTCTAGAAAGACTCGGCTTCTCAGTCAACCAGCAAGATGGCAAGACAGTGATCCAGAAGATCCCGAGATCCGAACGCACTGCGCGCGACCCCAACGACTCTTCGGATCCCAGCTCCTCCATTCGGCGCTCTGTCTTACTTACGACTGGCAACCTCGCCGACAGCACCGACCTCAAGCTTCTCTACTGGATGAACGCTGAAGATGCTGACGCCGAGGCAGCGCAATACGAATCCTTCATCTCAGGTCCTGGCGCTTTCGACATGGATGCTTTCCACGATGCCATTTACCGCCGCGTCAAGGACTTGGAGCACACAGCTCGGAAGGTGACTCGTGATGCCCGCGCCTATCGTGAGCGCGCCCATGCCGCGGTTAAGGATTCGCATGATAAGATTGCGTTTAGGCATTTCAAAGAAGGAGACCTCGCGCTGTTCCTGCCGACTAGAAATCAGACCACGGGTGCCTGGGCCGCGTTCAACGTCGGGTGTCCGCACTTCTTCCTACGCGAACAAGAAAGCCATCGGCTTAGGCAGCGAGAGTGGCTCGTGGCACGCATCACCCGCATCCAGGAGCGTGTCGTCGACCTGTCCAAAAGTTTGAGCTCTACCACAGCACAGCTGCCGCCAAGCGAGACAGACAGCGTGAACACCGGCGACGAATTCGATAACCCCTTCGACCTATCCGATGGTCTCCGCTGGTGGCTGATCGACGCACACGAGGATAAACCCGGGGCGCCGACCACGCCCGGCCTGGGGAAAAGTACCGTCGCCGCTAATAACGTAGAGGCCATGGCTGATATACGTACCCGACAGTCTCGAACTGGCGCCAGCAAACTCCTGCCGGGTAAGCATGGCGGAATCGAAGGCGTCAGCAAGACCTTGAGCATGAGTCTCGAGAGCCGTCGCAGCAGCACAGGCAGTAGGAAAGCCCTGCCGTTTGCCGGTGGCGTAGGGGCCGGGGCCGCTAAGGGTAGCGCGCTTGCCTCGGAGACCAACAGCTTGAGGGCCGTGGCGGTCGAGAGTCCAGACCTGACACAGTCGGGCTCGGGACAGAGCGCCCAGGTGGTCGTGGGGTCGCCCAGTAAGAGTCGACTTCACGAGTCCACGGTTAAGGACACTGCGGCGGGAGACAGCAACCCGGAAGCTGCTGCACCGTCGAACGAGGTACGGCATGACGTGGATGTTCTGCTTGGTCCGTGATCATCTGTTAGGCATACTGATTGATAGGTCGACAGGACCGACGGCTCTATCCACAGTCGCCTCGTACCTCCCGTTCTAGTCCTCAGAAGCCACAGCAACAGGAGGCTGTTCCTCGTGGCAATTTGGCACGTGTTGCGAGCAATGAAAGTGGAGAGGGCCACGTTAAGAGCGTCGTCTGGGATTCTTTATGGAGCATCGACGTCAGCTACCCTGGCAAATGAAGCCAAGGGAGGTTAACTGTACTATAGTCATAGCTATACATGGCGCAAGGGAACAGGGATTGGGGATTTGGGGGCAGCTGGTCTTGGTTTCGGACTTGCTTTGGAAGGATGTGTCAAGGAGTGATGAGGTGCAGACAAATTGATGGATTGCTGGTTAGGCACTTGCACACTTAAGTGGCGAATACGGATACCCTTATTAGAACTGCCTATACAGATACATCGGGTAATGAGTACGGATTATCGTGTATGCATAACCTAACGTACCCCACGGTCCAATTGAACACTTTCGCGCATTTCCGTACAACCTAGGTTTTATCCCTTATTTTCCACCTTCTACAATGGCACATAATTGGGAAGAAAGCGATATTCAATTAGCGCTTCAAGCGCTTCAAAATAACCCCAAACTAAGCGTACGATCCGTAGCACGGATCTATAATATCCCTCATACAACCTTAAGTCACCGATATCGCCGCGGTACTTCACGACAGGATATACGATCACCAACGCAAAAGCTTACCTATTCCGAAGAAGACGCCATCTTACGCTACATAGTCGACCTAGATTCACGATCATTTCCTCCTCGAATAAGTGGTGTTGAAGATATGGCGAATCGACTACTCCACCAACGCGACGCAGGACGCGTCGGTATTAACTGGGCTTCGAGCTTCGTACGACGACAACCAGATCTCCGGAAGCGTTTTAATCGAAGAATCGACTACCAGAGAGTCCTCTGCGAAGATCCCGACGCGTACCGCGCGTGGTTTTATCTCGTACGGAATACAATTAATAAGTATGGAATTCAAGAGGAGGATATCTATAATTTTGACGAGACTGAGTTTCTTATGGGTCAAATCTCATCCGAGATAGTTGTAACGACCTCTGATAGACGTGGAAGACCTAGAGAAGTACAGCAAGGGAATAGGGAATGGGTTACAGTTATCCAGGGCGTCGGATCGGACGGCTATACTATCCCTCGTATATCATCTTTGCTGGTAAAACTCACCTATCTTCGTGGTACGAAAATAGCCTACTGCCAAAGGATTGGGTTATCGCGGTTACGAAAAATAGCTGGACTACAAATGAAAGAGGCGAGGACTGGGTTCGACATTTCGATCAACATACAAAGCTTCGTACGAAAGGTGTTTATCGCCTCTTAATTCTCGACGGCCACGAGAGCCACCACTCGACCGCTTTCGAGCTCTACTGTAAAGAGAACTCTATTATCACACTCTGTATGCCTGCTCATTCGTCGCATAAGCTCCAACCTCTCGATATCGGCTGTTTTTGTGCACTGAAAAGAGCGTATGGTAAAGAAATTGAGGATCTTATGCGGGCACATATTACCCATATCTCGAAGGAGGACTTCCTCTCCGCGTTCTTAAAAGCGTTCCAGGCAACTTTTACGATATCAAATATCCAGGGAGGTTCCCGAGGGGTAGGACTCGTACCGTACGATCCGGAATATGTGATTTCGCAGTTAGATGTGAAGTTACATACTCCAACACCTCCGGGTACCTCGTCTGGCCTTCCTATTATCTGGGAGTCGAAGACCCCAAATAACCCAATTGAGGCACAATCCCAGACCGAACACGTGGAAAACCGAGTTATACGACATCAAAATAGCTCTCCGACAGCTACACTTACTGCACTTGACCAGTTTGCGAAGGGTACGACGCAGGTTATGCACCGGCTTGCTCTTTTAGAGGGTGAGAACGCCGCGCTTCGAAAGGCAAATGAGACACTTAGCCGGCGGCGTTATACGAGAAAAAAACGGTTACAGTATGGAGGATCACTTCGTATACAAGCTGGAGAAGATTTACAGTCTCAGAAGCTAGTTAACTGAGAGTTAGATAATAAATCGCGCTGGAGTCGTAGTCGTACGAGGAGGCCAGAGATACTTCAGCAACGCTGTAGGACGTGCGGAGAGCCCGGTCATAATATGCGTACTTGTCAGAATAGTAAAGAGATATCTGAAGAAGATAGTTCCGAGTAGTTTTAATTATTTTTTACGTTATAGTTGAATTAACTTATATCTTATTGTACGAGGTCTTAAGAAGTGTTCAATTGGACCGTGGGGTACGTTAGTCGTATATGGTTTGACGTTTGGTCGATTCAAACTGAATTGAGTACTTTCCTCCTCTCGCACTTCTTCACAAGCCTTGTATGAGGTGTAATAGTACAATTCTTTTGATATACAGCTGCTGTCTCATCATGTACAGGCGTAGTCTACATTTTCTTCCATCCGTTGGTGTCGTCTCTTCATGCTCGTGGTTTCGACGCCCGATCCCTAATCCTCAGCAACCACCTCAACACTCCTCCTCACCATTCCCTTTCCCGTCTCAATCTCAACATCAAATCGCCCCAACCGCTTAATCCGGTCCTCGCCGTCCTCAAGTCCCAAAATCCGGATCCCGTGTGCCTCCAAAGCGACACGGTTCCCATTCTGGTCCGCCTGCAGTGCGTCCTTGATGGCGGCGAGGATGTCCACCACCGACACGGAGCCGAAGATGGCCATCACACTCGGTGGGGCGGCGAGGTCCGAGACCGCTGGATGCTCGACTGATGGCTGGGCCGCTTTTTGGGCTTGCTGCTGGTGCGAGACGGCGGCGTTGGCAGCTAGGGATGGGGAGCGTCGTATTTCGGGCTCAGGGGCGGGGGTGCTGGAGTTCGCGGAGGATGATGGGGAGGAGGATGGGGAGGTTTCGATAGTCGTGGCGATGGGTTTGCGGGCGAAGGTCAGGACGTCGGGGAGTAATTGAGAGAGGAGGGTGTGGGCTTCCTCGGGCTGCGAGTGGTGTTCCGTTAGCTTCTCGTTCCATTTTTGTTCGCATCGCATGAAGTAATGAAGGGGATCCAGGAGAGTGCAGCATACCGCCAGCGTCAAGGCCTCCTTCTTCTTCGTCTTGGGTCCCTCCTCGACGAGCACCTTGCCAGACCCATTCTGGTCTTCCTCAACTACGAGCTGCGTGCCGAAGGTGCGGTCGCGCACGCCGATGGCAGCTTGTGTCAGGCCGAGCTCTTCGAAGCGCTTCTTCGTCATGTATTCGGCGAGGCCCTTGTGGTGCCAGATGTTGCGCATGCGGCCTGGTTTGACGCGGATGATGGCATCTGCGAAACGTGCGAGTTAGCCAAGATTCTTCCTTCACAAGACAAGGAAACCGGGGTTAACGTTGCGGTTTCTGAGATTGTTGTGAATGCATACTTTGGCGACCAAAACCAGTGATATCCCTCAGCAGACGGACTGGTATCCCCTGGAGGTCCTCCTCCTCGGCTTTCGTCAATGTTCGCGCATAGCGGACTTGGCCCAGGGACAGCGGCGAGGGGACGGCCGACCGGGGGTTCGCGATTCGGTGGAGGCAACTGAGGCACGTCGGTGTGCGGGTGAGACGTGGTGTCACCATTCTGAGCGGGATGGCTGAACGCTGGCTTCGAGGTCTCGACGTTGAAGCTACCTCGAAGCTTCGTGATATTTTTCGAGGATGGGCTTGGGTGGAGCGGCACTTGCCGTCGGGGGGGGTTGTGGCCAATCAGGATGCGGTTATCACTTGCAGCTTGCAACCGCAATGAAATTGTCATATACTCTTGTTGAGAGCATACTGCTTTTGGAGCTCATATCTCATAGTTATTGGGATAAAAAGACTACGTATAGTTGACTTGTTTTGTTTACACCAAAACAATCACTCAATCCGGACTGCAGGGTTTTCCAAGCAACATACGCATCCCGGTACCTACACTGTTCGGTGCTTCCTTGACAGAGTTTGGTCGAACCTCCCATGTATTGGTATACTGGCGTGTTCTACTAAATCTGAATTCACTGCAAGTGCGGAACTGGTGGTTTTCGTTTGCAAAATGTCGTTACCCTGCTAACTAGAAACCAGTTCTGTCGACTTTACTTGATTACTTCAGTAAACAATAACGCCCGTTATGATATTTCCATATTTATTGCCCTTAGGGCTCAAACAATCAATCCTCACACAAGCAACCCAGTACAGACTGGGACCCGCCCCATGGGACAGAAGTCGTGGAACTAAGTCTAGCGATAGCGACAACGCTTCAACTCTCAAAACCCCGGTATGGTATGGTCTAGCAGTGGGTTATCGCCGAACGTTGGATAGACGCAATCACTATAATATCAAAATAAAATAGCTTCTTCAGGGTTCTCAAATAAGATGAATCTAGATCGTTACACAGAGAATAAGCCTAACCTGTCGCGGTCAGGCTGTCAACAGAAGCTTACGCCCCTTGTTGCAGTGACTTGCGTCCAATCTGGTCCAGCGATTGCTACAATCTCAACAGAGCACGACTCTGATAGCGACCTAATTAATGATAGTGTCATTTGACAACATGACATGAATGTGGATGAGAGAGTTCCAGCTTCCAGAAGCCAGAGTTGCAATTGCGGACAAAATGTCGCAACAGTAACCTCTCTGCTCGATTTAAATTGAATCTTTGTGGGTTGAGACCGGGACTTTTGGCAAAAGCACTGTACGGTCACCAAAAGGGGGTTTTCATCCATACCCCTGAATTTGTGTCAACTTTGAAGCATCGCTTTACAGTATTGAGGTCTTTTCTATGCCAGAGAGGGCCTGCTTTCTTCTAACCAGTGATCGTTTCAAGGCTGTAGAAGAAGGAAGCCCATATCTTCAAGCCAGGTCAAGCATATGCAAGGCTCAGGCAGATAGGGGTGAGGGTGAATGGGAGGGCAGGAGCATGATTGAAACACCGCAAGCTTCCGAGTCTCTATAGAGTCGTTATTGATGGACGATACCGGCGTATTCTCAAATTTTAGGCTACAATCCTAGCGCATTTGAGACATGCGAATAAGAAGAACACACCATTATCGCGTCGCGTCCTGAAGCGCGTTCCTACTTACGTGGGTGGAATAATACTTCGCCCGAAGCACTTGCGCAAGCACGCGGCTGCTCCAACTGCCAAATTCAGAGCATTAACAAGAAAAGCACGGTCTTGATCTCACTCCGTCACTGCTCAAGGTATACTATAGTTGCTAACTGCATTCAGTGCGTTGTCACATCAACCTCTGCTTGGGAGTTACGACTCTACCTTCGATACTGCTTTGCCACTTCAGGAGCATTTCGATACCCCCATTTTTTCACTGTTCACACAAACGACAAAACATCTCTAAACATCATTGTCCTCCATCAATCTCAGAAGTCACCATGGAAAAATCCACTTCGGACAACACTAGATCTCCTCAGACGACTTTCGATGTCGCGGAAGCTGTCTCAGTAATGGTCGCCATGGCAAAGCTTACACTTGACAATCAGAACCACGAGACTGTCTCACCCCTGCCCAACACATCAGCTTCGGAGGCAGTGACCACGGAGGTGCCGCTCTTGATCACCACAATCGCCGAGTACCATCACTGTGAGCCCCTTCTCGAAAAGATGTTCCCTCCGCCCGGACGGCCCACGAAGCCGATCTTCCGATTCAAGCTCGTCGTCCAGGTGGACCTCGATGGCGAGATGGATGAGCTGCTTGCCCCTAGAGACGAAGTCAAGTTCGTTCCCTCGAGTCAACATCTTAGCATCATCTCCAAGCAATGCAACCCTTCGTACGGCAACGGGCCCATGACCACGACATATCCCGTCAAGGACCCAAACGAGACAAACGATCCGGATGATTTTGATAATAATCAGCCAGCCGGTCCATATGGTCCTGATTATGCGGAGCTCAAATTACTGGTTCTGCGTCTTTCTCGCCAAGAAAACCACGTTTCCCATGACACCTTCGGGGATATTGAGCGACAAGTGGAACGACTCCGACGCCTCAAGCTTCTCGGCCCGGACGACGTAGATGGCTTCGACTACTTCACCACCGAGCAGCTGCAACACTACCGGGAGGAAGCTGATGTCATTTGGGACGCCATGTTCGCCGACGAGTATTTCAGAGAATTTTTCATTGATCAGACGAAAAAGGTTCTCATAGCGTCCCTCGAGGATGACAACCTCAAGCTCCCTTATAATTGGCCCCGATCCATATTTGAGACCAAGTTCAAGAGTTTGGTCCGCGGCATCAACAACGAGACTTGGACTTACGCCTTTTTTGCTGGATACTTGGACTTTCAGCGCAGATTGTTGCGTATCCTCTAAGCTTGGGAGAAGATGAGGAGACGTGGTGGAGAAATCATGAGATATGGATGGTAAGATTCATAGATGATGATGGTGTTGGAGTATAATCCGATTCTTGTAGAGAATGCGCGCACGAGATGAATTTTGAACTCCATTCTGATTGGTAATGGCCAGGAAATACAGGAACTCATTGACAGATGGATCATGGCGATGGCATTTAAAGACCTGAGGTTTGAGGAACTCATCACGCAGCCTGAACTGGTAGTGGCTAGGAAAAACCGCGTTCTATTGGTGGATTCATCATGGCCTGTGAGGCTTGTAAGAGCACATCATTATTTACAAACAGACAAATGAAGTCACTGCTAATGATTATAAATTCTCCCATATGCCGTACTAGCCCGTCAGATTGGGGACTCTATTTTTACTAGCAACTGATAGATCTAACATGCTAGCTAAAATATGTCAAGTTCGTTGTTATCAGGCCTATTGCAAGCTATACCAAAGAATAGGATCAAATGTGTCTGTCTCCTCTTCTCAAGAGTTTACAGTGGCCATAAAGGTCTTACACATGTAAAAAGGAACGATGCCTGCGCCACAGGCAGAAATTGTGTGGTACGGTGGGTGGTGGTCATACCAGCCCATAACGTATGTTGGCCATATGGCCTCACAAACTGGCAATTAGGTTGTAATGCGCTTGAAGTTCCAACACCATCCCTCGCCAGTCAACTGAAGGCTGGTGCGATCCGATAATTGTATCAAGTGATCCGCTACCTTGTAATCCATATATGTACTATAAGCATACGTTTTAAATCTCATTTATTATACTGCCTTATAGAAGCCTAGGGTGAAGTAGACAAGCTACTTTAAAGGTAGCTTCCGTCTCGCTTATACATCCGTACATACTAAAAACCTTTCGCTCGTACTATAGCTATCATTGATACAAGTAGCAGTTCCTCGCAGCTATTTTCATACTAGCTAGGTAGTCAAGTAGCCCCTTTCCACCTAATGTAGTATTAAAGAGTGTATAAAGAGAAGCATATGTTAATTCCCCCGTAAAATTCTCGTGCTACTACCAAGATGGCTGCACGTATCCACTTTGTTGTGATCTCGACGTAGATAGCTCAAGTCAGTGTCACAGCTTTGTTTGTACACGTCAGAATGGGAGTGGAGTTGCTACCAGACTTAAGTGATACAGTGTTGGTAATAAAGAAGAACTGGCTACGTATGATTTTCAAACGTGTTGTAAACCCATTGCGATTGCCGTGTCGACAGGCAAGTAGAGTAGAGGGTGCCAGGGATCAAAACAGGCTTCGGGGGCACCTGGAGACTCTTTAAAGCGACCAGGATACAGGATGAGAGACTGCAACGCCTAACCCGCTGTAACACGATGGCATTGAATACATATGTGCATATATGTGCATAGTGCCCCAACTGTCTTATACTTGACAGATGTGCTGGAGCGGCCGGTCCTGGGGTACTTTGCTACACATAATACGCTCACTAGAAGATTCTACCTTATGCAGTGACATTTGTGTTTTGCAGGAGCTTCTCATCGACTAAATTACAGCTCAATTACGTAAACCAATCATGAACCTATCCTAAGTTTATGGATTGTCCCACATCAGCTTATACTTGCGCCTTGTAAACTGTCGGCGGAGGACAGATACTAGTCGTTGTATCATACTCAATCGGCGGCGCAACAGCGGTGGCCGGCACCTCCCGAGGCGACATATTCCCATCGAGTTCCTGTGGGCTCATGACCCTGTGACTCGGTTGCTGATAAGTAGACGAATGCGTTGGGTTGTGTTGACTGGGGGAGTGCTGCAAAGCGGCAGAATTTTGATACCCCTGCAAGTTGGGCGAGTATTGTGGTTTCGTTGCTTGGCTTGTTGTTCCCGACCCATCGTTCCAAGACTGGTTTTGGGCCGAATCCCCTGGCCGGTAACGCCGCATGTCTGTAAGCTCTCTTCGTGCTTTCCAAAGGAACCACAAGCTGGCTGTCAGCGCTAGAAGCAGGGGTAGACCGACCCCCAATCCAACACCTAACCCAGTCCAACTTTTGGCTGTGTCCACGGCTCTGTCGCTTGATTCTCCAACAGACGTCGAGTTCCCCACGACGTACATGACGCCGCTGGAACTGCTATCTCGATGGTCGTTGATGTATCCTGTGGGTATTGTGAAGTTGTTCGTGCATTCGTTGACATCACCTCTGCAGGTCCAGATAGTGGACTGGTTGTTGCATTGGCGAAGGTTACCCAGTCTGTCGCCTTGGACATTATTGAAGCAGTAGCGGGGACAGGCAGGATCCCTGAAGGTCGAGTCGGTACAGCTGCCACGGACGACGTGGCTGTTCATAGGATCCCAACATAAGCTGTTGGATAAACATGCTATTTCATTTCGATTAGCCATCTGGGATCGCTACCATTGAGAGAATAATAGGGAAGGACTTACTGTGTCCGGCTTGACAACAAGGGACAGCTCCTGTTGCGTTGGGATCACAGGGTTGACCGAGAGAATGGACATTGCCATGGGGGAAGAAACATTGTGTCTCCTTGGCTGCAATTACACGGGCGACCGCCAGTGCAAGCACACAGGATAGTAGCCATGGTAGAGTATTCTGAGACTGCGACATCGTGAAGTCGTCGAAAAGTCGCGAAACGTAAACTAAGACCTAGCTGGTCATGGAGAAACGCGTGTGACAGTCACAGCTACCAAGGAAGCTGAAAAAAGAGAAAGACAGCCCTGAGGTGCGGCTTATCATCAATAGATCAAGGACGTGTCTTCCCAGGTTACTGACAGGGATCTCCAGGATTAGGATCCAGGGCACCTAAATCTGTATGTACTGCCGGGTCACCGAGGTGCAGCCCATTGTGGCCTGTCGATTCAATCTTTACAAGGCTATGTTGTCATTATTCCGCCACCGCAACAAGCTGTAGGCGGTGCAAAGGGGCTCAGGGGTGGCCGTGGGAAGGGCTTGGCGCGGCCGATGCGGCCGCTTCGGTCGGGTACTCGGAGCTGGGGTGGTATCCGACTCAGCTCGAGAGCTTATGTAAGTTGGGCACTGGAATCTGTTTTATTAAAGTTGGCCAATGACCTCACAGGACTGCAGGACCGGCGGCGAAGACAACGGCAGCCCCGACGTGTTCGAAACGGGGGCTCCGTATGTTGTCGTTATAGCCTAGTAGTGTGTCGCACAGTCCGAACCAGTCTCGTTTTGTAGTCCATAGCTTTTGTTGTATAAGGCGATTGGATAAACCACTCAATACCTATAGGCAGATCAACTGACCTGCCTGTAGAACAACATACTTGAAAGGGGGTGGCAAACAGACTTAATTGGTGTTGAGAATGTATGTTGAGGAATTTAGGTACGAGTGAATTGACTCACCGAGCAACACTATTACAATAGTCCATGAGACTGCCTGGGTTATATCACTACGACTTCAATAGAGTAGTCTAAGATGGCAATAAACAGAATGATTTGATTATTCACTGTAAGTCAATTCCATCCTATGAGAAGCAACAAGTTCCAGATAGTACTCCCGAGTGATTTCGCTTATATGAAGCTCATGTTAGATGATACTCGTTCAAGTAGTGACAGTAATTCCACTATAGTTCAAGACTATTTTTTACACTGTAAACGAGATTGTTGGTCCAAAGCGAATAAGTGCCGACAATACGTCCGATAAGTCTGATAAGCCATCGCACTCACTCCACGAACAGGTGAGTGACACAAACATTATAGGTTGCGTTCATCCAATCCGCGTAGGTCCATGGGCCAACATCTCACATTTTTGAAGAGATTTGAGTCTTGGATTTGGGACCATGCCCAGCTGCTTCAACAGCCCAATCACTCAAGTATAGCGGCAACTCCGTCTCAAGCAAAAAGACCGTCAGTCCTTCTGTCCCCAACTTTTCTGGCTTGAGAGTCGACTTAGTAGCTCGTTGGAAATCTGCCTCAACTGCTCCTGTTGTCAAGTTAGCAAATATCCATTGCTCCCGTATGCTCGCGAGTCCCTAGCTCGTCATAGGAACATACCATGTGTCGTCATACACCCATGCAATCCTGCAACAAACGGCCTGAACTCCTGGCCCCCTCCATTCAACCCATGCTCTGGGTCCTGCACATTCGCAATCAATCCAAAGAATTCACTCATGGTATTCCTATGAAAATAGGGCAACCGCAACGTATCCTCCGCCACCATCCACCTTGGCGGTATGATGGCGAAATCAACTACATTCGTACCCGGCTCGCGATTCGACGGCGCGCTCAGGAGCGTATATAGACTCGGATCATGCTCATCGAAGAGCAAGTTCCCCATTACACAATACCGTGCCAGGTCGTACTTATACGGATAGAACGTGCCATGCCAGGCGGCTACGTCGAAAGGTGTGTGGTCTTGCGTGCAGAACCAGAGACGTCCGGCTTGGCGGGATATGATTGTATATTCTGTGTTGTTGGCAACAGCCACATCGCCCTTGAGTTCGCCGTCAAAGCAGGCGGTGGGAATCTGGAAGTCCCGGATATTGGCTAGGCCCGTGGATCCGATGGGCCCCAACTCGGGCAGCCGGAAGTGGCCCTGGAAGAGCTCGCACATGTAGCCGCGTGCGGGCCCGGCAGGGAGGGTCACACAGTACCGGATACCCCGGGGAATAACACAAATTTCGTTCTGGCGGACGAGTAGTTTTCCGAGCTCCGTTTGGATGTTGAGAGTTCCGGCTTGGGGGATGATGAGACAGTCCCCGTCGAGAGACGAGAAGGCCACGTTGGGTTTCATGGATTGGGCGATGGAGAAAAGCCATATGGCAAGGCCTGTCTTGGTTGCTGCGTCGCCGTTCTGGGCTAGGAGTGTCTGGGTGAGCCAGTCTGCATCTGGGTCGACAGGGACGGATGGCCATAGTGAGGAGTTGGGCGACAAATAGCTGGGTGGGTTTGCCGTGGATTTGTTGTTGTAAGGCACGAATTTGGAGTGTTTGAGCGATGAGGTTTGCCTGTACATGAAGGTCTGCAGGTTGTGGTCCCTTGGCGCTGTGAAGGAACTACCGCTTATCCTCTCCGTCCGCAAGCCATAGGGAGGCTTCTGTGGGCTATTGTTTACCAACGGGTTGGCACCTGGGAATGCTTCTGATCTGAGATGATGCTGGTGAGTATTTTGTGTTGCATACAGCCAAAAGAACTGACTGGTGATAACTCCCAAACCCCTCCAGATACTGATACTTCTCCTTGACCGCAAATTTAGTCACTGGCGTCATGATTCAGTGATTCAAAGTCGTATACACAAGGCGTCTCGGCCAACGAGCTTTTCATCAAAGTCTCAGAAAATATCAAGGAATGGCTTGTGTTCACCTACCAGTGGAATTTCAAATGATATCGGAAGTGAACAAGACCACTTGTGGACTCGACTAGTAACGTCGGCATCATAACTCTGGTTGTGGTCAGACCGAGTACCACCTTGCCCACCATCAGACGAAGTCTAAAATTACCAAACGGAGGCAATGAAGCGTACAACCCCGCATACCCCGCGACAATAGACTTCATAACCTGCAAGTGCATCATGGACAGGGAGGCGATCATCTAGCGCAAGCCGAGGCAAAACACTCGAGAACCCCCAACGTCAATGTTTGGAGAGGGTATTACTAAATCCGAATTGGGACATCCATACATGTGTGTGTGGACGAGATATAACAATACAAAAGAGCATGTACTTAGAATACTGCTATATAGTTCAATCCCTCGAGGACATATTCTAGGTCAACTTAGGAGCGAATAAACCAGAAGCAAGAATGGCAGCCCCAGTGACGCAAATCATCTACCTACAGATCGGTATCGACAAGGACTTAACAGACGCCAAATCCGATGCTGGGAAAACGTGGAGAGAAGCCTTGGACATCCTTCAAAGCCACGAAGGATTTCAACGTCTATACTGGGGACGCTCCCCTGAAGACATGACAAAAGTGCAGTTGCACGTCGGTGAGCTCAAGTTATTCTATCAATCCATTATTTTACCTACCTACTTACCCCCATTCGCTCTGTAGTCAGAAACCATCTATCTCAACACCAATCCTTGCAAAGTTCCCCCCAATACACCTCATTTCAATCCCTCCTCCAATCCCTTATCATTCCCACAACCCAGCCCCTGACCCGCCACGCCCTCCTTGAAGAAAACACCCCAAACTGCTGCTCCCTCGGCAAGGGAGCCCCCGTCACGGGGACCGCCATCTACGTCGGCACCGACGCCGCTTGGCACGAGGGTGCCTGGCCGCTATGGACCCATATTGTGCGGTATGTAGACGGGTGTCTGGGCTGTGCGGGCGGGAAGTTATTGGAGCCGGTCGATGGTTATCAGAATTGTTTTTTGGTGTACGTGGGGTGGGAGACGATCGAGAAGCATGAGGCGTATCATCATACTGAGCACTTTAGGCAGAGGTATATTATTTTGAGGTCCGGGAATAAGGGGTTCAGGGAGTATGGCCACGTAAGATTTGAAGGAGGGAGGGAGGCGGTGGTGGAGAGGTTGTGAGAAGATGAGGTATATGGCAGAGACGTGTGGAAGCCAGGAGCAAGTTACTGTGTGGTACGCTATCAAGCCCCTGGTTTTTGTTCCTATGAATATCAAGGTTTGTAGATAGCTTGGTCGAAGTCAAGTGTGTTCATACGTTACTGGTCTCTATAGAGTTTGACTTGAATGTCTCAATACTATCATTCTTATTCCAGTACTTGAAGCTTGCTCATCTCTTTGGCAAACCCTTCGACATCAACCTTCCCACAGGACTAAGCTATGCTTACAAAATCCTCGTCTTGCCTCAGAAGTTACCGCAGAGTCTTCCCAGCAGGACTTCCTCGAATGGATGCCCTGAAGACAACGCCCCCGCTCATCTCTTTCTAACCTGATAGCAGCTCTTTAACATAGTCGACAATATCTTCCTCGACATTTGGCAGTACTATCACCTCGGCGAGTTGATCTACTTCGCCGCCCAGACACTTAATAAGCTGTCCATCCTAGTGCTCATGGTCCGCGTATTCCCCCGATTCCAACGCGTCGTCTACGGCGCCATCACCCTCATAATCGCCTATGGAACGGCCTTCTTCTTCATTACTCTCCTTCAGTGCTGGCCCATCAACCGCGCCTGGCTGTAACTCGACGAACGACACCAGGGGAAATGCAACAATGTCCACCTTCAGGGGTGGCTCAGCGCCATCTTCAATATTACGCTCGACATCGTCATCTTCGTCCTCCCTTTGAAGAATTTGTACGAGTTGTACATGCCACCCAAGAAAAAGCTACTCGTTTCTGTCCTGTTTTCCTTGGGTATCTTTCAAATCAACCTGATCATCCCTACATATCTTCCCGATGGGATATTGACGGCAATAATTACAACGTAGTGTGACAATAACCAACGTCATCCGCCTCCAATATTTTGTCTCCTTCGCTAATTCAGCCAACATGACCTACGACTACGTTGAACCTGGTGGAGCACTCTCGAGCTCCACATGGGTATCATCTGCACCAGTCTCCCCGCCATCCGTGCGCTGTTTGTCAGCCTCGGCGCCAAGTTGCTGGGTTCGTCCAAGAGCAGCAACTCGAAGCCCTCCAAGTTCTCGACCCATGGCGAGTCCGAGCTCAAGTCCGGTGGTGCAAAAAACCAACAGGCCCCCAGACGAAGATATGGGGGTGATTTTATCCCGCTGGAGGATGTTGACAGTGGGAGGGGCATCAAGAAGACTAGTTTGAAGGAGTGACGGGAGAAGCAGTCTGCTTATAGCCTGAAGTGAAGGGGTGGGAACGAGAGTTTAATTCGATCGTGTAGTGTATCAAAGGACTGAAATGCATGTAATTCGTCTAAATCTTGATGGACACCTCAGAGTGAGAAGTCTTCGACAGCACTTGTGCAGGTGCCATCGAAGAGTTGCGTGTACCATATTTAGTGTCGACCAAAGGTTCTAGAACCAGACTCCCATATGACCTTCCCAGAGTCGGCAGCAAGAGTTTATGTACATCAGAGATTACATGCCGGGAATTTACACCGTCAAATTGCTATATCGAAAGGGTAAGATCAACCCATGCGAAGCAAAATTCTCAACAGACAGAAACATTAGCCATGTTTTTCCAAAGTAGCGCCGACAGGCAACAGTCCCAACGCTGAATTCAAATCGTCTCCTCTTTTCCCTCATGTAATCTACCGCTTTCGTTCAAGGATTCAAACCTTGATTTGCGGGGTTCTCTCCGCCCTCACAGACCAGGGCTGAGCCAGGGAATGAGCCCTGCGACTGTTGCTTTCTCTCAGTTCAAGACCCCGGTCCTGCCCCGTTTGTCTTATCCCTGCCGGTGTCTCCCATTTCCTGCATTTCGTGAATCTCGAATCTCGAATTGGTCGAGAGATAATTCAATACAAAGATCTGCGGTTTGCTCCGGCGGCTGGTATTACAGTCAGTACTTCGTAGAGCGGTCATTATTGAGGAGTTTGGGGAAATTTTCCGGGTTCGTATCACTTTTTAGCTGACAGGCGTGAAATTCACACCTACATGTCATGGACGAGGGACAACGGCAGTTGATGGCGCAAAGGAACGATGGGAAAGCAAACGCATGACTGACGGTGGGCACTTGTCACTCTTTTTAACCAGTTGATGGGCTGTGAGAAGCCCATTCAAAAAGTGAATCTTTCACCATGGAATTTCTTACATCTGGCGGCCTTTGGGCCAACATCGCACTTGGAGTGTTAGCAAACGACGAGTAAGTATCAAAATCTCCATTTTAAACGTGCTTACTCGCTGATAGGTGATGTAGGAATACTGTTTACCCACAATTGGGTCCAACGTATAATACCAAATATCCCCAGGCCAACTCGACATACAACTACATTGTCGTTGGCTCAGGCGCTGGCGGATCTCCCTGCAGCTCGGCTGGCCCTGGCCAGCCACAGCGTCTTGTTGATCGATGCTGGTGAGGATAATGGAACCGACAGATAGACTGAAGCGTCAGCTCTCCACATCCTGTCATCGTCATTGGAGTACAATGAGATTCGGTGGGAGTTTTGTGTCAACCAATATGCGGATCCTGACAATAAAAAAGAAATACCAACTTGCAGATGGTTCAATTGTGAGTGAGTAACTCTGAGATCTTTCGGAATATTTTTTTGGCCTTCTAGTGTTGTTTTCTTTCTTTCTTTCGAATTTCAAAGCTGATCTAGGGGTCTGATTGTCCTCTCAGGGGCATAACCTGAAAGCCTTGACCACTCAAATACTATTTCCACCGAGACATATTTACTCAAGGTCATCACCACTGTGACTGGCCTGCTCGAGGTAACTATGCCTCTTTTGTTTTCATGATTCAGACACACGAAAAGTTCCCAAAAACTGAAAAAATCCATCCCAACTGATTCTAGCAGTTAATAATATCTCTCCCAGTCACAACCAAAACGAAGACATCTACCAAATCCCCGTTGGCATGAAAGGCACCGAATTCTCCCGCTCCTCGCCCTGAGACTGGGTTTGCGAGATCGCTTCCGCCACCAACTCCAAGAAATACAATCTCGTTACACTACAAACTCTAGTGACCAAGCTCAACTTCAACCGCACCAGTGAAGTCCCCAAGGCCACAGGCGTTAACTACCTTCAGAGAAACAGACTGTACTATGCCAGCCCTCGTGATAGCATGAAAAAGAATGCGGAATCCCCGGAATCGTTCATTGGCGTTGATGGTTCCCGCAACTCAAGTGGAACCATGTTTCTCGAATGGCCACGACCACTCAGCCAAATTAAGATATCCATAGCCGTAGTTCACTGTTTTTGGCGTCTGTAGCACATTCAATAACGTCACCGGCTCTACGGACAGAATATCCATCACCCCAGAAAATGCTGCAAGCGTATTGCATTACAATTATAACATACCCGGATTCATGGCGAACAGCGAGGATGGGCCTTTAGAAACGCCCTCCGCCGCCTCGACAGGTGCTACCGCGGAGGCAATCAAGAATTTGTTACTGCATCCAGGAGCGGAGAAAGAAATCCGACCTTGACTACTATCCACGCAACGGAGAAGCTCGCAGCTGCCACAGTTTCGTCATATATATCCGACACTCGGACACTTCCCTTACCTGAGAAAATCCTTCAAACAACTTGGTTCTGGTGCGCTAGGCCATATAAAAAGTTGGAATACTCCACCAACGACAGTATACTATGGATTGATCTGGCTGTGGAATCGATAGCATATTGGGATTTTCAGTTTCCAGGAAGATTTACAGATCCTGACCCTTCTATTACATGGTATAACTCGCCTTCGACATATATATAACGAACGATAATAGGACAAGGTTACATGTATCACTATCTATTTCCAGCGAAATCCAAACATACCTTTCGAATTATCAGACTTATTGCAACTTATAATGTCAGAGGTGGTACCTGCGCAGCCACCACTACTTATTTCCAGACCAACAACACTAGCCTAGCTTTCTTTCCTCACCACAATACATCACTTCTATTGTGTGTCCCTCAACAGGTTATGAGCCCTCACGCTCACGCGCATCAAGAATAATTGCATTTCTGAAGCATTATTCGTCATCATCATCATCATTTCGATCATTTGCACAATTTTCGGCATCTGATTCGACCTTTATTTCGCGAAGTTGGCCTTCGAAGGTCCGCTACGGTAGGTGCACGAATCTGCTGCAACCTGCAGCAGCGCGGTCACTCTCCAACTTCACGGCTTGATCACAACAACAGCATTGAGAATAGTGACTGCACGAGCCTAAATCATTGATTCTGGCCTACTCTCCTCGGATTCGTTGATTTCTGCAGTTTTTCCACTTTGTTGGAAGGAACGCGTATCCGACGTCATTACCTTGAAGTGGGTCACGAAAAAAAAACTTCGTGCCTGCCTCAAGCTTCAACACTACTTAACATCACACAAAATTGCGTCCATCTGATAACGCAGTGACTTCACGATCGCATCATGGCGACCGAAGCATCTGTACGGCTGGCGCCAATTCTTCAGCTGGAAGGCGAGAAGAACCTCAAACTCTGGCAAGTGCAAGTAACTCAACATGCCGAATACTTTGGCCTCGAAGCCTTCCTCGATGGCACATCAACAGCACCACATGAAAGCGCGCCTTCTGAAGAGAAACTCAGATACAAGCAAAAGCAGATCCACGCTATGTCATTGCTTACTTCAAGCATCGTCAAGGTTCATGAAAAGCTGGAATCAGCAGGATGGGACATGCTTACTGAAAAAGATCCCTCTGTTCTCTACAGTTTGATTCTCAGAACCATTCCCAAAGAGTCCGAGAACAATGTACCAGCAATTTTCTATGAGCTCGTCGGCCTTATGAAAATTCCTGAAGGCCAGAAGCTCGAGAAATGGTCATCTCGACTCAACTATCTTATCAATCGTCTCACTGCCCTACAATGTGCCATGTCCGACAAAGCTCTGACACTGATCGCGCTCAAAGCATTTCAACAACGTTATCCCTTGGTCCATGGTTTTCTTACCAGATCTTTCGAAGAGGGTAATTTGACGTGGAAGAAAATGCAAGAAGAGATCACTCGCAAGGCAAATGAAGAAGCACACAACCCCGAGATCATGTTACAGATCAAAAATAACCAAGGTAATTCAACTCTAGGCTCACAGGCAAATAAAGAGAAGGAAAAGACAAACGACAACCAAGACAAGAAAGGCAAGACGGAACACTGCAATACTTGCAAACGCAAACATCCAACCACTTGGCCTCTCTGTAACTATTGCAAGTTGCACCACACCGGCGACTGTTTTCGACAATTCCCAGAAAAGGCATCTGAATAATGGCGCAAACGTAATATGCCAGACTGGAAGCCTTCATCGAATGAAAATGCCTCAAAAGACGCACTTGATGTCAATACGAATCTTGGCCAACTTTGTCTTCAACCAGATTCAGTAGCGAAGCGTCCAACCAATCTGGATCTCTTCGGCAATCTGATGTGTTTGCCAGCCAACACAATCTCAACTGATGGTGATGGAATAGATTACCTGACTCGTGACAGCTTCATCAATGACTCTGGTGCTGGAGGACACGTAGTCAATGATTTGAAGTGGTTTACCTCACTACGTCAACTTCCTGAACCAATCTACATGGACACAGCTAATGGTGGCGTTGCTGCTGCCACAGCTGTTGGCACCATTAAGATTCATCCTCAAAGAACTGATAGTAAACAGGTTAATTGGACTATCGGTAGTGTTCTCTATAACGAATCTTCCCCAGTTAACATCATCAGCCCTGGCTTACTGAGGGAAGATGGCATCATTGAAGATGGACATACATCAACTCTTCGCATTCGGGAATCGAATGTTGAACTTGGTAAGATCAACTGGCTCAAAAACGTGAAGGTTATTCCTCTCGTCTGCAAGCCAACAGCTCCCGCAGAGCACCTTCCACTCTTCTCAGCAACAATTGACATACAATTGATGCACGAGCGACTTATGCATGCGAACTACAAGACAGTCAAAAAGGCCTGCGAAGCCGCTGGTCTAAAAGTCACAAAACCAATCAAACCCTGCGAGACTTGTATGCTCTCGAAAGCAAAACAAATCATCCACAGAGATCCGGCTATTCAACCGAGTAGACCACTTGAGATCATCTATTTCGACACTATTCATCATCAACCGCTAGGCCTTACTGGCTGGCGTTACAGCGTTCACTTTACAGATGGGTTTACTGACATGCAGTGGACTCGCTTCACTCGCAAATTGGGTGATATACATGCGGAGATCATTGCCTTCGTTACTCAGGTCGAGCTTCAAACTGGTCTGAAAGTCCAAATATTCCACTCGGATAATGGCAAGGAATTTCTTGGCGATGCAAAGCAAATGGACACATTCGTCACCAAGAAGGGCATTCAATGGCATCGATCTCCTGCTAACACTCACGAACCAAATGGAAGAGCAGAGCGCTCAGTCCAGACTCTCATCACACCAGCTCGTAGCGGCATCATCGGCGGTAACTTGCCCAAGTTTCTCTGGCCGTGGGCTGAAGAGACAGCGGATACGATACATAATCTCCTACCAAATGGAAAAGACAGCCTGTCACCTCGCCGGCGTCTTGGATTCTATCTCAACATGACAGCACAGGTCATTAATGGCAATATTTCCAATCTCATCAAATACGGAGCTATAGCTTATGTCCACAAGAAAACACCAGCTGATCTTGCCAAAGCTGACAAGGTGGAGCACAGGGCATGGAAGGGCAAGCTCGTCGGCTATGCTGACCTTCGTACCAAACTCTACAAGATCTGGGTTCCCGAGAAGCACCGCGTGATGCGAGTGCGTGACGTTCGTTTTGCGGAGACTTTGGATGATACGCAACAAGATCACGACGCTGACGCTGACTTCATCGTTGAATTCGAAGATGAGAATGCTGACGTTGAATTTTCTGATCTGATAGCTAACCCCGTTGACTACGGAGTCGTCACGCACACAATAACCCAACCATCTACTTTTCCATCCTCTCAACCGGCCGATGATAGGGAAAATCAAGAGACAAAAGGAAATATGCAGCGCGAAGTTGAAAATGATCCACTCTATCCCACACCTGGGCCTGAGCAGATGGCCAGTCCAGCGCCATTGACTCGAACACGCGAAGAATTAAGCTTCGATTCCGATGATACTGATTTAGATGACATCGATGCCGAACATCCCTTAGGTCCCCAGAGTCCTGAGCCGAATCCCGAACCGAATCCTAAATCATCGACAACCTCAAATTCACGCCCTCGTCGTGCTGCGGCCAGGTCAGTTGCAGATTATCGACATCTCGCTGGCATACGCACATACAACAAGAGAAAGGCAGACCAGTTGTCATTATTTTCGGTCAATTTCTCCAAATCTATCAACAAAACTCGCTATCTTGAGCTCGACGCCAAGATTAGTGATTCCACACATCTATGTCTGTCTGCAATCAAGGTTGAAAAACTCTTGAATCAATCCAAAACCGCATCAGACTTCCCTTCAGCCAAGTCATACAAGGATGCTCGAAAGCAAGAGAAATGGCCGACTTGGAAGTCAGCTTTCGACGATCAGATAAACGAACTGGTATCTCGTAAAGTCTTTGAGCTTTCAGATCTCCCTCCTGGAGCGAAGGCCTTGCCGACGAAGTGGGTAACGGACCAGAAGTTCCATCCAGTTACCAATCAACATTTGAGAAACAGAGCGAGGCTTGTAGCTATGGGGAACTTCGAAGACTCAAGCAGCTTTTCGGTCGAAGAAATGTATGCTGCAGTCGCTAGCCTTACATCTCTCAAAGTGTTTCTCGCTCTTATGGCCACTCTAGGTCTACACGCCGAGCACTGTGATGTAGTAACAGCCTTCTTAAATGCTAAGAAGCCTCAGGACACTCCAGACATCTATGTTCGCCAACCAGAAGGATATGATGACGGCAGTGGACGCGTTTGGCGCCTGAAAGCCGCTCTCTACGGTCTCAAGCGAGCACCAATCTGGTGGTTCAATACCCTCGTTACCGCAATGAAGGAGATTGGATATGAACCTGTCGAAGCCGACCTCTGTCTTTTCAAGAATGATAAGACTGGAGTTATGGTACTTGTCTATGTAGATGATCTTCTGCTTGCGGGTCATCACAAGTCAGACATTACGATCGCTAAGCAGAAACTCGCTGCTTATTTCCGCCTCAAGGAGCTGGGAGATGTGCGAGAGTTTCTCGGCATGCAGATTTCAAGAAATCAAGATGAAAACAAGGTTTTTATCTCACAAGAGAAGTATGCGATGAAGATTCTCACCAAATTCGGCAAATTAGACCTCAAACCTTCTGCTGTGCCCTGGCCATCAGATATCAAAATACCAGCTGTATGGCCTAAGATTCAGCTGGATGACCAATCAAACTACCTCAAACAGACGGCCTCGCTCAACTATCTCAGTATTGGCAGCAGACCAGATATGACCAACACCAACAAGGCACTCTCTGAGGCGCAAAGCAAGCCAACCAAGGTTCATATGGACTTGCTTCAACATCTCTGGAGATATCTCAAAGGACAGCCTAATCTCGGTATTGTTCTCGGCGGAAAGTATCCCATTCATGATCTGAAACTCAATGTCTGGGCTGATGCGGCACACGCTGATGACCTGGCTACTCGAGCGTCAACAGGAGCTCATGTTGTATTCCTCTGCGGTGGTCCGATATATTGGAAGTCCAAGAAGCAGACCCTCGTGGTCATTTCAAGCACCGAAGCTGAATTCATCAATCTCACACCAGCTGGTTTATCCGCTGTTTGGATCTTACGCTTACTACAACAACTTGGGTTTCCCCAAGACACTCCAACTCTTCTCATGACTGACAGTCTCAATGCCAAGTCAATCGTACTTAACCCAAACAATGCAGCCAGAACCAGACATATTGACACAAGGTACAAGTGGATCATAGATCGCGTCCAACGAGGAGATTTCGATATTCAATACGCCAGAACAGGAGAGATGATTGCAGACGGTCTCACGAAGCCGTTAACGAAAGAGAATCATCTGAAATTCGTCCGTCAACTCCGTCTGACGCCGTGTCCTTGGTGATTCTGATTGAGGCGGTGTCAGGTGGCAGAAACGCATATAAAATTGGAAGTCAAGTTGATGAAAAACGGATATTCTGTACGTGTACGTAGCTCTTTTTAGATGACTAGCTCTATTGGCCTGGGGGGGGTGTGTCAGAGGTGGTACCTGCGCAGCCACCACTACTTATTTCCAGACCAACAACACTAGCCTAGCTTTCTTTCCTCACCACAATACATCACTTCTATTGTGTGTCCCTCAACATATAACAAAGCACGTAATTTGATGTGTCTATCCTCCGAAGTCAAAAGAAGTGAAGGTGGCTATAGAGAGGTTTCACTCCTGAAGTTCTAAAAGTTGGTTGTTGCCAAGGGGTTGGGAAGCAGTGATTGCGAAGCTAATATTCCTTTAGTCATGTCGGCGGAAAAATATAGGTGGGCAGCGATGTTAGTAGCGGGGGAATTAAGAATACTTCTTTTGCGCCAACCCAGGTATCAATACGTAGGGTATCTGGGTCACAGTGCTTACGGAGTGAACATACGTGTTGGAAAGAATTTTGAGGATGGGACTAATAGACGGCTAGCATTAAAACACGCGTTGGGAGAACTGAGCGATTTCGACTTGTTGAACGAGAGGTTTGCTCTCCGATGATTGAATTTCTCACTGAATCTTTCGGCGGCAAAGCCCGATGCAGCTTACCCACATCCGGGACACCCCCACATGTGGGACACCCAAAAATGTCTCATCAACACCGCCAGCCTCTAACTTCAACCTGGGGGTGTCCCGGATGTAGGTGTGGGACGTTATATCGAAAATGGGAACCTTACCCGGTTTCTGCAAATGGCAACCGAAGCGAAGCAGTCTATACTGAATCGTATGCTCTCGGTCATACTGTTTTGCTGTAGGTCTCTCGAATAGCTGAAGCTTCGAGGGATGATGTGTGACTAATACGATATGTTTTGTAGTAATAAGAACCTGTAAAGCCAAGGCATATCCGCCAAAGGGCGATGAGGACGCTGCTGTTCAGTTGGAGACTATTCCCAGGCCTGGCATCAGGGCTAATAATTGGAAGGCACACGACGACTTGCACGGGGGAAATAGTGAGTCGAGAACCCTCTACGCGCCGACAGTGCTAATACAATCTAGTCATGCTCGGTGATATGGACTCGAATTGTCCAGAGCACACGCTATGCCCTGTCGTAAAACTGATTGATTTCGGCCTATCCGGCCAACTGGCGCCTTGGGGGCAAGTTGTTACTTATTACCGGAAAATCTCTCGGGGAGAAATCTGACTAATTACGAAATACTAGAGAGAGACCTCTTTGGTTTAGAAGATAACCCGTGTAATATTGCAAATGTAAGAGCCTGCCCACCACGTTGCACGAACACATGGTACTATGCTAACGTCTACCAGGCGGTTGCATGTATGGCAGCAATTCCCACCGAGGAGGCCCAAGTAAAGGTTGGGTCAGACTTTTATAATGGAATAAAAACTTCTGCGGCCGGTATTAACCAAGGAGAAGTATCCGGAGCAGGACGAGGAACTGGAAGACTTGCTTGCAAGAAGCCTGGCGTTTGAGCCCAGGCATTGGCCAGGCTTGAGGCAAGTCTTGCAGGCTGCGGATAATGAATTGAACATGGGGCCGGCAGATTTCAAGTCGTATGACTCTCGTGCTCGTGAGACGGATGAATACATACAACAAGTCGTCCAGAGCCTCTTGTTCGATGCAAATCCACAGAGAGGGGCAGATGGGGGTTGAGATTAGGCAGTTGACGGGGCTGTACAGTTGAGAGAATATGGGTTGCGTATGTTACAACGGGCTTCTTCTTAGATTGTCAAAGAAATACCACTAATCATCACTTAACCTGTCCTCTCCTTGTAACGTCTATGCCTCGGCCGGCTGCCGAACCATGTACCGAAAAGTATACTGTCCCCACCCATCACATCCCTCAGCCCTAGGTGTCCTAACCGCCCACGCATCAAGATCAACCGTCAAGCGATCCACCTCCTTAAAGCCCAGCTTCTCAAACATCCTCCAGCCCGCCTCAGATGAATGCACCCAACAAAAGACCCCATTACGGTCCGCCTGCTCTATCCCCCATCGAATGAGTTGACTTCCTACCCCTTTCCCCTGATACACCGGATCGATGGTGATCCCCCCAATGTACATGCACCTCGTCCCCGCGGGCATGATCCGCTTCTGGAAATCTGCCAGGTGGGAGCTGGTCAGCCTCTCTAACTCGGCTATGCGGTCAGCACCTTGAATCGGCGTTTCCTGTGGTTGGTCCGTAGTCGTTGAAGTCTGTTCCAAATTGGGTTCGGCAGGATCACTGTTCCCTTTCTCATTGCCTCCTTCATCGCTGCCCACCTCGCTCTGAAGTAGAGGTACGTCCAGCTCCACACCCTTGTACCCCCAACTGATGAAGCCGACTATGGTCCCATGACTGTCGTTGGTGGCTTTGAGGACGACGCATCGGGAGGGGGTATTTATCCACATCCTGAGGCCCTGAGCCATGTCTCTAACGAAGGATCCGGGCTTTGGGGACGTGGCTTTCATTTGGGTGTGAGCATCATTGTTGAAGGCGGCCGCTGCGATTTCTGCGAGCTTGGGGACATCTTTTAGGGATGCTCGGGAGAGATTGCAGATTGGTGTTGACATTTTTACGATGATTACGTATGCTTGACCCTGAGTGTAGCTGGAAGTATCCTGCCACTCTCAAACCTACAGTTAGAGCTGGTGTTTTATTAAAGCCACGACCTTCCGAGGTTGCCGTGTGAGAGGACTAATACACCCCGAATGAGTCATAGTATGCGCCATTGTTACAATGCATCTGCAGGATGCAATACTGGGAGTGTAATTGTTTAGTGAACTTGTGTTAGAAGAGGTTTTAAATACCGTGCTTCGGATATATTGCCCCACTCAAAATCGTGTGCTGTAGGCACTATGGTATAAAACCCAAGTCAATTCTTTGCCACGCAGTAGGCTCCATTTCTTCCCAATTCCGAATCCAACACGCCAACACACACCACCCTAAGCGACCCGAGGTATATGGTAAAAAAAACAAGCAAAGAGATTCACACCAATTGTTACGAAGGAAATCTCGCGGCGTGCTTTTCCCGTAATATCTGCGACCGATACCAAGCCTGGAAGCGGTGTCCCATTTGACAAATTAGCGATGGCCGACTCTCGCATAGTCGGCTGGATTGTAGGAGTAGCTATTCGGCTGGGAGTGTGTCTTTGAATCTTTTTTGTTCGAGTTCTGATGCTGGTACTCCTCGTGGGTCTCCTGGTGGGTGGAAAGCTCAGATGCGAAGCCCTTGTGGTCCATACCGGGCGATTGAAATCCGTTGCTACTCGTGTCGGACAACATGGACGTCGGTCGCGAGTTGTTCTGGAAACCCGGGCTATGCTGACTCTGCGACCATCGCCAACTGTTGGGTTCCGGCGTCGAGACGGAGGAGGAGTTGTGCGATCCGAGCGACGGGGACAGTCGAGACGGGTGCAAGTGTGGCGAGTCCTGAGGATGGTAGAAGTCCCCTGGTAGTTCCATTATGACCGCCTCGGTCCCGCTAGGATTGGAGGTGGGCAGCTCGTTCGCTTGCTGGTGAACCTCACCGGGCTTCTGAATTTGGGGTTGAAAATACGGATGTCCGGTGTATTGCGACCCGGCAGTCCCTGGTCTGCTGTTCTGCTGCTGTTGATATGATTGTTGGTTCCGCAGCGACAACGGTCGTGGGATCTGATATGGTATCTTGGGCGACATGTGAGCGTTCGACTGATGATCCATGCTGGCTGGCGAGCGCGGTGGCGACATGGAAGCTGAGCCGGCCAGACCTCCTGTGTAAGACCGGTCATTGGGGTTTATCGTTTTCAGCTTGCCGTCCTCGATCATGGCGTGCAATGCGCCTGCGTCCAGCAGCTCAGCCTTCTTGATGATGCGATCCACCATCTCCTTACTGGCGGCTTTTAGCTGCGACTTGACGAAGCTAACCATGGCGAAGTTGCATGCCAACCGGATGTCCTCGCGCAGGTATAGGCCGTCGCTTGGCGCATTCAGCCCGATCTCTTGCTGCTCTGGCGGCTCGACACCGGGCTGGTTCCCAGCGACGCGGTAGGTGATGCGGATGTCGACATTCGCGGGCGCATATGTGTGTGTCTGAAGACCCCACGGGAGATCGTGGAAGCAACCATTGAAGTTGATTTTGCCCGATCCAATCTTCCCAATTCCGGGAATGTATTGTATCTGCTGACTGATCTCGTACCAGGTCAAATAGTATTCATCGGAGGCTGCATCGCGAGGGGCCTTAATGGGCTTATGGTGGAGGACGAGGGGGTTGAGGGTGATGACTTCGCTGTGGCTATGGAGAATATCTATGGCTAATTGCCTCGGTATGAAGCCGGGTATTGGAGTGATTGTCGTGTAAGCCAGGGACTTTCGGAGCACCATGGTGAAATGAAATAATGTAGATGCAGTGGGAATTGACTACGATGGAGAGTACTGTGCGAGGTTTGAGCGAAAGGGAATGGGAATGGGAGTTGGTCAGTTTGGTTCCAACATGTTTGTAAGGCTACCTGCCAGTTCTCTCATCATTTAGCTCGGTGCCGGGCTTGGGGGACACGGTGATGTGGTGGCCACCCGACGGCGTCAGCAATCGCGGGCTGGCGGGCTGGAAATGCCAATCTGGTTAGAATTGAACGGCTGAGTTCTCATGCAAGCCGACCAACACTAATCGAAACTTCGCGCTCTTGTTTGCGCGGGGTGTGTCACAGCCCCCAATGGCATCGCCTTGGGTACTTTGGTACTGGCGGTTGATCATCGCAAACGCCAAACAGCTAGGGAGCTTGGGGTTACGGCGACGGTTTGCACGACCGCCACTAGTTGCGCACTGCGCGAAGAGTCCGATCCCCGCCTACGCCAACGCTACGTCGTCCTCTTTCCTAGAACTTGGGTCATACATATTACGTCAGATACCTTTCGAACATCGCCAAAAAACAAAAAAAGAAGGAAGACAAAGGATTTTCGATTTCCATTTCCGCCGCTCTTTTTGGTCTTGCTGACAATGAGCAGCGCTTCATGGCAGCTGTCTCCGAGGCCCATTTGCCCTTGATAGCAGCGGCGGCAAGCGTACTCTCAGGGGATCAAGAGTTGCATTCCGGACTCGGCAAAACTCGAGTCGCAAACCACAACCCAGCTCAATGAGTCTCAACCAGCTGCTAAGTTTTGCAGAGTACACTGACCAAGTCATGGCTATAGTCTAAAAAGCAAGCCGTCGCAACTAGACCGCTAGCCGTGCTGGATGTAGGACGCTTTTTGAAATCGGCGTTGCAACGGGCAGTGAACAGGCAACGGTAAAAATGAGTGACATGCAGAGCCGCTCACTATAGTGGCACGGCGCGTGTCACTAGAAATGGTTATCAGAGCAACTCTCGAGTGTCTCGAATTAGTTACGACGTCGCAGACACCTGATTCTTGTCCCATACTCCACATCTTCGATATCATTACAAGAATAGCAAGCCTATCTAAAACACATATCGGAATTTTGGGTTCTGCAGATGTCAGCACTAGTCACAATGCATTGTAAGAGCGGGAGGCAAACAACTCACCTCAAAGTCGGTTTTATCAGCCGACAGCTCATCAACTGCAGGGTCTTCAATCGCGTTCGCAGCCGCAGCCTCTGCATCTCGCTTCTTGTTTCGCCTACTCAACAACATGCGCAGGCTAAGGGCCACGAACATTTGTGCAACGGAGCACCCGATGATCACCTTGCACCCGGTGGGATAAGTCGGTGCTTCGCGCCCCAGGAAGAAGTGCGGTCCGACGATGTTGCCGACACAGTACGCGCCGAATACGATGGCCGTTGCCGTCATTCGCTTGGTGTAGCCTCCGAGGTTGGTGGCCGGCATCTGCATTGCTGTCGCAAGCGACGCAACAAAGGCGCCGCAGATATAATACCCGAAGAGAACGCCGATTTTCATAGAGCTACGATCCAACTTCCACATTAAGGATGTTCCAATGAGTGTTGGAATCAAGTAGCCGGCCATAACAAGCGTCCGCACATTGCGAAATCGGGAGGCCATGTATGTGCCAGATAAAACTGCAATACTGGTCAGCATTTCGTGACTTCAAATAAGTTGAGGTTAGGACGAACTCCACAGAATTTGAAATGCGCCCATGGGAACTGATTTCCAGTTAGCCACCATGAATAATACAGTCACCCTCGGGGTTCTACTTACTACCAAGAGCGGTTGCACGAAGCGAATCGTGGACAAGTCCCTTGATGATGAGTTTGCCAAAGTTGGCGACACCACCATTGATCATTTCGTTCAGAAGCACGAACAGCGTCAACAGCCAAACCTGCGGGTCCAGCACGGCCTCCTTGATCTGATAGAGCTTGATCGATTGATTCAGGATCCCCGTCCGGCCGAGCTTCCCGCGGCCGATCAAGGTGGCCTTTTCCTCGAGGGTGAAGCGTTTGGCTACAATGATGCTGTCAGGGAGATAGACGAGCAGCACCAATCCCCAGAGAGTAGTGAGGCCACCGCATAAGAGGAAGATCGCTTTCCATACAGGAAAGGTCTGGATCTGGCCTATAGCGTAACTAAGAACCCCGCCAATCATGGAACCGAGACCATTACAACTGTATATCAGACCAGTCCGGAATGGCTGTTGATCGCGGGTGTACTGGTAAAAGTTAGCCGGGTTCTTCTTTGCTGCTTAGAAGCTCGTGTCTGTACTCACCCACATGCCGACAATCATGGTGAAGCAAGGCGTAATGGGCGCCTCAAATATTCCGAGCAGAAAGCGACATGCCGCCAGACCCGCATAGTTATTGCAAGCGGCCGTGGCCATGAGTACAGCACCCCAGCAAATGACACAGCCCGACGTGACCTTGGCCATCAGCGTCTTCTGCGCCAGGTAACTCCAGGGATATTCCGCCACCAGGTATGCGATGTAAAACATAGACGGGAATAGGGCATACTGGTCCTGGGTGATGTTCGCATCGGTGAACAGGTCAAAGACGGCGGCGTAGGAGAGCGCCTGCTTGTCAATGTACTGGAGAAGGAACGTGACACACAACAGGGGAAGCAGGATCAGGTCGACTCGGCGGACTAGGCGCTTGTTGCCGGCTTCGTCGCTCAACAGTTCCTGGACATACTCGCTGCTGAAGTTGTTCTCCCGAAGGAAGACCTCGGCGGCGTCAAGGTCTCTCAACTCCCCCGTTTGGATGTCGAGCTTCTCCGGGTTGACCATGGCCTCGGCCTTCTTGTCGTCTGCGCTGAGGTTCATCGCGAGAGTTGATCAAGCCGTCGTCTATTGCGCTGCTTGGCAGAGAAAGCCGAAGGGAAAATGGGGAGGATTACATCCTGCTGAAGATCTCTCATATGGTCTTTGGACGCGACATTTGTGGAGAGATAGACTCGTCCTTGAGTTATCTTGGATGCTATCTATCATCGGCACAGGCATAAGTTTCGGTACCGTCGTCCATGCTATCTATTGAATCCGAAATGGATCCGCTTGTTGCAGGCCGTTGACCCCACAGCCGTCCCACAGTCGTGCTGAAGCGTTCATATTATCGCGGTTTGGAGGTGGCGGGGCTCCACCATACACCACTGAGACTCGAACAACCTGACTCGCACATAAATGAATCTGGCGACTGCGAGTGCGGAAATCTTCTTCCGATCCCATAGGGCCAACCGCAGTCCAGGAACCTTTATCTCACTCAGGAGCTCGTCTTGGCCCTGCATACTTCCAAGAATAGACTCATATTCGACCCTAGTCCATCTGGTGACGTCAGTCTGAAAGCCGGTACCAAATGCTGGTCCGGTTACTTTGGGTCAACCTTCGTTCAAATATGGTTCCATCAGCTGCACCTACAGCGGTCACATCTACCATTAACAGGAACAGCCTGAGTTCTGATGACTTCGGTCGCAAATTCGTCCAATTATTCAACACTCATCAATTGAACTTCAGGATACGCATGGATGCCTTCACATCGACGATCAAGGCACTGAATTTAGCGTAAAAATTCGTCCGCATCCCCGCTTCATCTACTGGCATCGCGAGCATGATATTCAGCTTGTCTTCGGCCGTTTCGCTAAAGATATCCGAGAGATACGTAGGAAATGGATGAGGAAGTGTGGTCGAGGAGCCTGCGTGGGATTTCCTGTGACCGTTGCAACGAGTTACGACTCCGAGCGGCACGAACTTTTGGATCGTCTCACTGTCGTCCTGGCTGACTATATTCCCGCGTCTGGGACAACGTTCAAGGCTTTGGAGACTGCCTTTTCTCAACCTAGAACGCCTGCTCACAACCCAAGAGAGCGTCGTTCGGATGAGCGAAATCAACATCCAGAATCGCCGAAAAGGGTGAATAGCCCGCTTTCCACACAAGATGAAATGAGACTGTCTCATGTCGTCTTAGGAGACAGCGATACACATTCAGTGGAAGCCAACAACGTGTTTTGGTCAAGGTGGGAACACGGGGCTCTAAGGGCTTCTGTTATCGCCTCGGTCTCTACCTAGGCAGCCGTTGGCTCTGTAGTATTCTCTGACGCAGGAGCATCATCCCATGAAACACAAGCCACAGTTGAAGCAAGTTCCCAGGAGAAGCAACGTCTCCCACCGCAGGAACCTGATTTATACCTTCCATTTTCAGCTACTGAACGCAACCTCCCGGAATCTTTCAGTGAACACCATCAGGAAAAGCATCTTAGGGAAAATGTCAGGACGCCATTGGCCGAGAGCAGCCATTCTGAAACAACCTGCTCGCTCTTCAACCAAACTGTCGAACAAGAAATCATGAGAAATGGAAGCTGCGGATTATATTACCGTAGCTCATCGGAATTTGGAGAGCAGCTAGGTGACGTATGGCGTAAGTCTGTTTGATTCTCTATTTCGGGCTCCCGACTTGTCTACTGGACTAGGCTAAATTCATTCTCCTCCTAAATTCAATGAAGCTCTGCTTGCTATTCCCTGGGAAATCTTACAAGTGTCCCTGTTCGCAGCATATAGCCCAATCATTTCAAGTCCTGAAGCTTGGACGGCGTGTCTAAATAACTTCATGACTACGGATCAAGTGGTCGGCCTCTCTGCATCCCTACATGCGAACACCTTTAACAAAAGACCGCCGTTTGATCTTCAGTTGAACCAACTGAAACTGAAGCTATAATTTTCGCAGACTTGCCAGATGTCGTGGGTCTAACGGTTTGATTCAAGTTGTCATGCCTTCAATCATGCCGCAGAACCTGCCGGCTCTGGTAAGGAAGCACGGTGTCGGGTCTCATACTTAACAGTTGATATGACCACAATCTTCTGAAGTGAGAGCGCTATCGAAAGCCTGTATGATGGCTACGCTGAGCATCCCGCATCTTTGGGAAGAAAGTGGTCTTCATTTTTCGTCAAACCTGGGACACCAGCCATTACAGATTGTGCGTTACGTCACTACTACAAAGTTCAGCCCTGGCTTGGTGTACCTCAAGCACATACCCAGGTTACAATTGCTCTCATGGGATGTCCGAGGAACTTACCAAACTCAGGAGATTTCTTGAAATAACTATTAGAGATCAATTGTATGACACGAGTTGCTCTCACTATTATTCTAGTTTCTAACTGTTAGGATAGAGTAACTGACGGGATATCTATAGAGCTATCAATAGGAGGCGTTACGTACATCAGACCTCGTACTTAAATAGACTACCCCCTAAAGAGCCGTAGAGATAGCGGGGGGTTAATAAATTGCAGCTGTTTAACTTTAGAATGCTATACCTGATAGTATTGTTCTTAAAGAAACTAAACGGACCAGAAAATAACTACTAGAGAATAAGAAGTTAATGACAATTATCAAAGTGTATTAAAATTAAGAATTAGTGAAGTAGACCGACCTACAAGTATAAGTAATGTGCTTGACGAGAACGAAGGCCGATGGGTGCTCATCGGATTTCCCTGATACTTCGGAAACCTTTGTCCATGGCATGGATGTGCTTGTTGTCCGCAACCCCGCGCACTACATCAGTGACATACAGCGGGTTAAAGTTGTCTTGAGGCCCGAATTGGCGCGCCTGAACGACGTCATTGTGTTCTCCACCAAGGGAGACATCCCACTCGCTGACAAACTATCCGGTGGATACTATGGCAGCGATAGAGCTTGGGTCTGTTGGAGCCCTCTATCATGGAAAACTATCACAGTGGATAGGATTTCCTACGAGGCGAAGTTGGACAGACTTTGCCCGAAGTCGTGGTTAGGTATTGCTCCCACAGCCAAGGTTGACGCCGGTTCCGAAACGATGACGCTAATGCTTGGCCCGGAGGACTCGACGTCACATCTTAGATAGATAGCTCTTGTACATATACGCCATTTTCTTCCTATGAGACAATAAGAAAATAGAAGCAGAACGACGAACAGTCCGGACCTGCTACTATTAAAGTAAATGTCAAGAGACTATGACAATTCCCAATTACGTCTTTGGGTCCACCGGAAGCCCTCCCGCAGCCGGAGCCGATGCCATGTGGAGCGCCGAATGTTTCTCCAGTATCGGAATGACTACGGCCAACCGAAAGTTGACTTACTCGTACACTGTGCTTCAAAAAAGGAAATTAACAAACAGCTCTGCTCTCTTCTTTCCACCTAGTTATTTTGCTTTTTGCTCACAACAAGGCTCGTCAGAGCACAGTATCATTCGTCACCATGTCGGACCATCACAGCTCAGAAGACCGCCCAACGGTTACCCTTCCTCAAGGGACGGTAGTGGGCATCAAACAACGGGGAGAGCATCCCAAGACGGTTGAGTCATTCCTGGGTATTCCATACGCGCTACCTCCCACGGGCGATCTACGATTCCGCCCACCAGTCAAGGTGCCGTCCTCCACCAAGACCATTGACGCCTGCCGTTACGGCCCCCGCGCTCCGGCGAAGCAGTTCCTGATTATTGGCCCTGAGTTGGAGGAAAGTGAGGATTGTCTTACGGTTAACGTATTTCGCCCTGAAGGCGTTAGCAGTTCGGACAATCTGCCGGTCGCGATTTACTTCCATGGCGGGGCATTCAATCGCGGAAATGCTGCCATGTACAACTCGACGTCAGTGGTTGGTTGGTCGGCGGAGCCGTTTGTCTGCGTTTCGTTTGGTTACCGCATTGGGTCGCTCGGTTTCTTGCCTTCGGGGTTGAGTACTAAGGAGGGGGCGCTTAATCTAGGTTTGAAGGATCAGATTCTCTTGATGGAGTGGGTTCAGGAGAATATTGGGGAGTTTGGTGGAGATAAGTGCAATATAACGATTATTGGTCTTTCGGCTGGTGCCCATTCTGTAAGGATTGCCCCACAACCATTTCACTGGAGCCGTTCTGATGCGATATATAGATTGGCCATCACCTCTTGGACTACGAAGCAGGCAAGACGCCGCTGTTCCACAGAGCGGTCATGGAGTCAGGGGCGCCGACTTCACGAGCAGTCCGGCGTCCCGACGCCGCCATCCACGAGCAGCAGTTCAAGGACTTTCTGAATGCGGTGAAATGTCCTAAGGACTTGCCCGAGTCCGAAATCTTTCCCTTCCTGCGGTCACTGCCACTGGAGACGGTGGCCAAAGCGCAGACGGAGGTCTTCGGCAACTACAACTCCAGTTTACGCTGGGCCTTCCAGCCAGTCATCGACGGTGAGATCATCCGCAGGCGACCCATAGACGCCTGGCGTGAGGGGAAGTGGCATAAGGTTCCGATCATGACTGGTTTCAACACGAACGAAGGATCGGTGTACGTTAACAAGAAGATGTCAACCTCTGACGAATTTATCGATTTCTGGCGCACGCTTCTGCCCCAGCTGACTGATGAGGATGTGGAAAAAATCAATACCCTCTATCCTGATCCATTCGTATACCCCGACTCAATATACAAGGAAGACCGACTCCAGTACGGCGTGGGGGAGATGTTCAAGCGCATCGAAGCTGCCTACGCGCATTATGCGTACGTCAGTCCCGTCCGACAGACCGCGCATTTCGCCAACCGGCACGTGCCTGTGTACCTCTACCATTGGGCCCTGAGATCGAGTATCGTTGACGGTGCGCAACATGGGAGTAACATGAAGTACGAGTTCCAGGATCCTGATACGTGTGCGAAGTCCAAAGCGCAGGATGAGATATCGAAAAGCTTGCATGCGTATGTCACGAGTTTCATCTGCTCGGGTGACCCGAACAAGGTCAAAGGGGGTGATGAGGCGAGGCCGGAGTGGGTCAAGCATGAAGGGGACAAGCCGAGGTTGATCATCTTTGGGAGGGAGAATAAAGAGTTGGTTGGGGGTGAAGTTGGCAAAGCTGCTGAGATTTCTGAGGATGTTTGGGCGAGTGAGGAGTCGAACTTTTGGTGGGATAAGGTTGAGATTTCGCAGCAGTGAGGAAATCATGAGCGCTTGGGATAGTCCTCAAACCTTTAATATGAACCAAAGTACTTTGTACGAGTGCCTTCCTTTCGCATCGTTCTAATATTGGTCGTTTGATGTGATCTGTGTCTACAAGCCCGCAGATATTTTTATCTAAATACGGTGAACGGCCATGCTATGTTCCAGTCGGGCAACTCCCTTGAGTACACTAACTTCATACACTTACTGACACGCTTTAGCCGACTTCCTGACGTGTTAAGTCATACCGGCGGCCATTTCTTTTTCTCCCAGAATCTGCAAGATCTGCAATAGGGAGTTCATAATTAAGTACCGCCCGAATATAAACTAGCAAGGCTTGATCTGAGCACACTTGTCTTCACTATGTATATTAACGCAATGTTGGTATGACTCACCATAGCTAGCATTTAGTCTTGAGTTCTTCCCGGAATAAGTGAACTAAGCATTCTATGATATTGGGGGCGGGGGGAGTGGCTCTTATTTTACGCCTAACTTCGCATACTACAATCAATAGATGGCGATCCACAGCCTCTTATAATTATACACCGCTATAGACACTTGCCTTGCAACAACAATTGAAACAAGGATAACCCAATAACGAAGGCCGAGAGTTGAGCTTTTCTTTTGACTCGGTTTTCTGATCCGACCGGTCGATGGTGGCGGTGGATGGTGAATATTTGAAATTGCGATAGTTCGGCCAAACTGTGGTAGAGAATAACGTAACAACAATCACAATACTTCCTTATTTTCACACTAAAATATCCGCAGCAGCGGCGAATTTTTTACCACGTATCTAATTATTTAAACATATATAAAAATAGCGATTTCACTGTAAGAAGTGGATGTTGGAGCAAATGGTGACCAGGTTGAGATATTGATAGATATACAAAAGATCATCGATTCTATAACACTTTGTATTGTTACCTAGTTAATATCTTATGTCCACTTGATTTCTGCTCTATTTTTCTACTAATGGATGTATGAAGCTAATAATTAGCAAGTGACTATTACTCTCACTCTTCCCAGGAAAGATCCATTTTCAGCGGCTTGGAACGTAAAACTTAACCTATTATATAACAGAAGCGGTAAGTTTGACAGTCATCTCCGGAAGCCTTTCATTCTATCGCACGTATTTATGGACGGGTGAAATTTTTCAGTCTCGGTCGTTTGTTCATTTGCTTGTGGCATATTCTGCAGAACATTCCATCCAACCTGTTTGTCCATTAGAACCACACTTCCCCTATGCACACATCACTAACAACGATAACCTCAATTTCGTCTTTATTTTCCTCTTCGCCACTCTATATTTTTAGAAGAAACTTACATATGCCGTTTATCTTTCGACACGTATGAAGTAGCTTCGCGCAGAGAAAGATGTACCCAGAAGTCTACGCTTCCATGGACACTCATAAGCAATTCATCGACAAGATCAAGATCACCCACCGCAACAATAAGCAAGACAAATGGACGCCCTTTCCAAAAGTGTTTCGAAATAGCCCATTGAGCAAGGAAGTCAAGGCCACACGGGAGGCACAGTTATTCTACTACGATACGGACAAATTGATAACGGAAGCCCACGAAGCTGAAAAAGTGTCGAACGAAGATTATAAAACGCGCGTTAAAGCAGCGAGAACCATCAGCATCAGTGCATCCTCCTCATCATCATTCTCATCTGGGTCTGGAAAGCCGCAATATTCATCCAACACCCCCCAAGGACATTCCCGACCTTCAACGCTCAAAAAAGAGATGGCGATAAAAGTCGAGCTTTCAGACAAAATAAACATCATCCAACCTCGAAAGCCATCATATCCATCTCACCGACTTATCCCTGCTCAATCCTTAAAGGGTATTCTCAAAGACGATACCCCTCATCAACAAAAGAAAGGTCTCCGAATCACCGGCTTCCGCAAGCCCTGCCAAACCGTGGCTACAGCCCAAGAAAAATCAGTACGAACAGTCGACTTCACCGCGCCCTGGCCCTTCGACCTGATTACCGAACAACCAGTTTTGCCCCGTCGCACCATGTGCGCCAAAGAATACAGAGCCTGGTGGCGCGACTATAGAAATGGCCTCATCACAGTCAAGGACAACGAAAAACTTTGGGAAGCTCGACGATTTTACGATATGCGGGAAGGGCAAAAGGTTCCATTGACCGTGCCTACACGCAAGGTCACACGCCGACGAATGATCCAACGCAAATTCTGTGAGTGGCTCACTGAGAAGCCTCCCGACTGGATTACCGAAGAGGATAAGATACAAACCGAGGATACCAAGAGCCAAATCGTGCCTCAAAAAGAGGAAAAGACAGTCTCAGAAAAGGGCCAGAAGAAGAAGAAGAAGAGTAAGAAGAAGTCTTTCAGGAAGAGAGATCTGATCTGGTTTCTGATTAGACCCGGCACCAAATAGAAGGCGTGGATGGTATTTGAGTTGCAAAACATGATTGGATAAAGATTTCGAAATTTTTCAGTTGGACTGGATACCTTGGAAATGTGTTGAACTTGAGTTCGGATAAGGTTGAACTATGTATAGTCGAGAGAGCTATCGAGAATAAAGAGGGAGTTGATCATAACTACTCGTGTTCGCTCCTGGGTCAGAGGCGGGGCCTCCACACTAGGTCTACTAGACTCTGAAATGCAATAAAAATTCAAAACGAGCCAAATTCGATTCCATAAAAGTGTGAACTTGCTCTGGTACTCTATGGTCTCATCTTGCTCTCATTTTACCCCTTTCCACACTCGCTTTTGTTGTGTATGCCCTTATCCTATACCAAAGCACAACCAAAGCACAACCTCGCTCAATTTGAATTCTCTGTGGGTACTCTCATTGGACGTTGAACTCTATATCTTAAACTGCATATCTAGACTCAGAGTGGACCTGCCCTTGATGATACTCCGCCAGACATACAGATTATGTACAACAGTCCGAGCCCCGGAGGACTGTTAGCATTGACATGAATCCCATTACCTCATGCAAATATGGCCCAAATAAGTATCCCAAAGAACAGGAAAGGCTTTGCTACCTGCTCTCATTGTAGTATGAGTTAGAAAGGAAATGGCTTTTAAGAGGCGGTTAACATGAGAAAAAGTTGCTTGAGTATGTATGTAAGCAATCTTTGCGATTTTGATAGCAACCAAGGGGCAAGTGCGACCATCGTCGTCTGATTGAAATTATACTATTTTAAAATCAGTGCGCATGTGCTTTCGCTGTTCCTGGCACTTCATCCCAGTTTTCCAATGCAAACTCAGTGAAGCGTTCTGTGTGGTTGCTCCTGCTAAGTACCTTAGTGCACTAATCGTGCGCCCGCAGGTTCTGAAAATTTGCGGAGAAACAACCACCGAACCACCAAACATCTTTCAAGGCATATATATCCGCAGGAAATTCGGATATAATGGCAAGTGACGGGCCGTTGGTATGGATCGATTGCGAGGTGAGGCAATTGACGAATACGTACCGGTCAGCACCCGCTAATTGAGCGTTGTAGATGACGGGACTCGACCCCGATCGCGAGGAGATCATTGAGATTTTCTGCATCATCACGACTGCCTCGCTTGAGGTCATGGACGAGAGGGGCTGGGGCGCCGTGGTCCATCAATCCAGGGAGAGAATGGATAAGATGGACGACTGGTGCACCAATACCCACGGCAAGAGCGGACTGACGGCCGCCGTGTTGGCGTCGGAGGTCACTCCAGAGAAGGCGGCCGATGAACTCCTTGCCTACATCAAGAAGTATGTTCCCCGAGAGAGAGTCGCGCTGCTGGCAGGGAACAGTGTACATGCCGACCGCGCGTTCCTTAGGAAAGAGCCGTACAAGAAGGTGGTGGACTACCTACAGTACCGTATTTTGGACGTGAGCAGTCTGAAGGAGGCAGCAAGGCGATGGTGTCCTCCCGAGGTGCTGCAGAATGCGCCCTCAAAACAGGGATTACATCAAGCAAAGGAGGATATCCTGGAAAGCATTGCTGAGGCCAGATATTACAAAGACGTGATATTTCAGGACGCATGAGAAAATATTGGTGTTGCGTCTCACCGCATGCAGATGGAAAGCTTTTGGGAATAGCGTGAAGCTGCCACAACATCTAGACCGCTGTGTCGCTGGAAAGTGGCTTCAATATGGTGCGCATGGGTGACAGAATGTACGCCACCTCAGACAGCTTAAAATCAGAAGGCTGACAGGGACCAGTTTGGGGCAAGAGAAAAGAACGTGGCGGCTTTTCTCGCAGAACATTCGTCAATTCCGTTCCGACCTTGTTGCCATTCACGATACGACCATTGAGTGTCAAACTGTGCATAAGCTGGTTTCTAGCCAAAGACAGTCTCGCAAATGGATATACACAGTGCTTGGCTCGATCAATGCTCGCCGCCACAAAATGAGGTCACAGCGCTTGCTTGATACGAACTCCACCATGCTGCCGTGCCCAACAATACATTTTCGAGCTCACCGATCCCCAGGGTTTTCTCGCCCTCTATACACCCGTACCCAACCCACTTGCCTCTTTCTTCTTCAAGTTTCTACGCCATTGCATTTCTTACATTGCACTCATTCTCACCATGGGTATTCAGACAGTCGAGTTCAAGTCCTTTACGGACCAGAAGCCCGGAACGTACGTCAACTGCTGCTCAAGCTACCCCACCATCATCGTCCTCCGCAGATCCACAGCGTAGACTGTCAAGGAAATCGAAGGACGATCCAGACATCCAGACCAATGGCTGACTCATAGTGTAGCTCGGGTCTTCGAAAGAAGGTCAAGGTCTTCCAACAAGCCCATTACAGTGAATCCTTCGTCACCAGCATTCTCCTGTCCATTCCCGAGGGCGTTGAGGGTGAGTAGCTCGAGGGGCTTCGGCTTCTGTCACTCGACGACGCAAGCTGAGGTTCAGTATAGGTTCTTTCCTCGTTATTGGTGGTGATGGCCGATTTTACAATCCCGAAGTAGTTCAATTGATTGCCAAGATCGGCGCTGCGTATGGTGTCAAGAAGCTCCTGATCGGACAGAATGGTATTTTGTCCACCCCTGCAGCCAGTCATGTCATTCGCAAGCGAAAAGCGACTGGCGGTATCCTCCTGACTGCCAGTCACAACCCCGGTGGTATGTTGTCCCTTCCCATGCTGTATGACTGCAGCCTCTCATCCTAGTCTTGTCTAGGTCCCACCCAAGACTTCGGTATCAAGTACAACCTCGCCAACGGCGGTCCTGCTCCCGAGAGCGTTACCAACAAGATCTACGAAGCCTCGAAGACTCTCACATCCTACAAGATCGCCGATATCCCCGATGTCGACATCGCGACTGTTGGCACCAAGACATATGGCGACCTTGAGGTGGAGATTATCGACAGCACGGCCGACTACACCGAGATGCTGAAGGACATTTTCGATTTCCCCACGATCAAGAAATTCTTCACCTCCAACCCAGACTTCAAGGTTCTCTTCGATGGTCTGCACGGTGTCACAGGTCCTTACGGCAAGGACATCTTCGAGAAGGAGCTGGGTCTGACGGGAGCGACACAGAACTGTGTGCCATCACCCGATTTCAATGGTGGACACCCTGACCCTAACCTCGTCTACGCCCACTCCCTGGTGGAGAAGGTTGACCAGGACAACATTCCCTTCGGCGCTGCTTCTGATGGTGATGGTGACCGAAACATGATCTACGGTGCCGGTGCTTTCGTCTCGCCCGGTGACAGCTTGGCAATCATTGCCCACCATGCCCAGTTGATCCCCTACTTCAAGAAGCAGGGTGTTTACGGTCTGGCCCGCAGCATGCCTACGTCAGGAGCTGTTGACCTCGTCGCCAAGGCTCAGGGACTGAACTGTTACGAGGTCCCCACTGGCTGGAAGTTCTTCTGCGCACTCTTCGATGCTGACAAGCTCAGCATCTGCGGCGAGGAGAGTTTTGGTACTGGTAGCAACCACGTTCGTGAGAAGGACGGTCTTTGGGCTGTTGTGGCCTGGCTCAACATCATTGCTGGTCTCGGTGAAGCCAACCCCGGATCCAAGCCCAGCATCAAACAAATTCAGCAGGATTTCTGGAACACTTATGGCCGAACCTTCTTCACCCGCTACGACTACGAGAATGTCGACTCTGATGGCGCCAACAAGGTCGTCGGTGTTTTGAACGACTTGGTCGCCGACCCCAACTTCATCGGCAGCAAGATTGGAGGCAAGTACCGTGTGGCACCCCTGGTTGATCATGATGCTAACTGGTACATATCAGACCGCACTGTCACTGATGCGGGCAACTTTTCGTACACAGACCTCGACGGATCCGTTTCGTCCAACCAGGGCTTGTATGCCCGCTTCTCATCCGGCAGCCGCATTGTCGTGCGCCTGTCTGGCACTGGTTCCTCCGGTGCCACCATCCGTCTGTACATCGAGCAGTACACCGACGACAAGTCGAAGTACACCTTGGACGCACAGGACTTCTTGGCGCCTGAGATTAAGTTCGCCACTGAGTTGCTCAAGTTCAAGGAGTTCGTTGGACGTGATGAGCCTGATGTCAAAACGTAAAATAGGGGTACCATACCATGGGCGTCTGAGCCGGCCAGCCAGCCAGTTGTCACGATTGAGTGAGACCTAAACACACACAACTCATAATGAAAATTGGTTGACAAGTAAAATCTTGATATGTTCAGTTATCGACTTCTAACGCGTGCAAGTATTTTACAACTTCGCCTTCTCGGCCTTTGCCTTCCCCTCCTTCTTCCGCTTCAGGTCCGCAACCATTAAATCCTTGACATTCACCACATCCTTCCCTGTCGCATCCAGCAACGCAATCTGCCCACGGTACATCTCCTCCTTGATCAGCCCATACACACCCGTCTTGCCCTTGGTCGCCAGTCCCCTCTCCGTAATCAAGCCCATCACCCCCTCTATCCCCTCCACCGAATCCACAATCCCCGCCTCCAGCGCCGCCCTGGCATCCCACCGACGCGCCTCCAACACCATGTGCCGGTACACATCCGGCCGTAACTTCTCTCGGAAAATCCCCGCCATAGGCGGCAAGAGCGGTGACCCAAAGTCCAGCTCGTTGATGCACATGTACCCCTTCTCGCCGCTAAAGACGCGGTAATCGTGGTGCATGGCTAGCATCAACCCTCCGGCGAAACAGTGTCCGTTGATTAAAGCAACGGTGGGCATAGGAAACGTCAAGAAACGCCGGAATAAGGGGTACAGACTTTTTTCGACGAAACCGGGCGTGCCGAGAGCCAGCTCGAGGTCTAGCCCGTTGGAATAGAACTTCGGGATCGAGGAAGTGGTTATCACTACGCCCTGGGTGCTGGTGGCGTGGACAAATTCGATTTGGTCAAGGGCCGAGAGGAGGGCGGCGCAGCAGGGGGGTGTGAGCCGGTTGTCGGGCGGGGAGGATATGGTTAGGAGGTAGGTTTGCGGCGCCGGGAGGGTGCAGGTTATGGTTCCGCCTGGGTGGGCTTTTAGGGGTGGTATGGGGATTGTGAAGAGGGTTTGGGTGGTGGCCATTTTGGTGGTTTTGTTGTGGTGGTGATACTGGTTGCGAGACGAGTGAGTTGTCGGTATGTGGAGTTGTCGACTCTTTGGTGATGGAGAACGTGTCTGCTTCGGTTGGAGACACCGCCCGAATGGGATCGGAGAAGTCTCTCGAGTTATCTGTTGGTCTTCGAAATACTTTGCATGTATGTGTACAATAGCTAGCTCGCGGAATGCTGTCCTTTCCCGTTTTCAGGTTGCTTTGCGTATGTCCAACGTCTGGAAACCAAGCTTGTTTACACTCAGAAGAGGCAACGGCTTTTTCACATACGTATATGCACAAATCTAATTATATAGAAAGATACAAAACAAGATGTACATGGCTTATCACTCAGATTGGATGGACAAGTATTGCACTCTGGGATTACAAGCTGTTCGGACGTTAAATGTCGAGTTGTTGTTGGATGTAGTCCGAGGTAGACCCGCTCCTCACCGAGTGCCGAGCTCATCACATGCCAGAGCGTCGCCAAGGCAGCATTGTATGCAAGTCCCCGGTTGACGCATAAGATTATCATCGTAGCAGCAGGTGGAATAGTTTTGGGGAGTTATTGCTGGGCGGCGTAGGAAATTATCCAAATAGGACCTCAGTTTCACCTACGAGACCACACCTTCAATGACATGAAATTGATTCTCGACTGCCAGTAGTTTGCGCCCGCGAGACGTGCCCGCAATCCAACATGCTTTGATTCTGGCAATCTTCAGTCAAAAACCTTGACGTACGAGCGAAGCCAAGGGAAAGAACATGGAATGCTGGCGTGCTAATGACTCGTCGTATCACGCATCCTTCTGTGGAAACCACTCGTTGGCTCGGCCGGATCCTGGATCTAGCTCCTGAACCCTGCCAAGCTGGCTACACTGCGTCTACTCATCGTCGATCACGTCACATCACTCACAGGGGCAGGAAGAACCCATGCAGATCTCATTGTTGCGTCTACCCAGACATTGAAGTTAGAAATAGGTCTCCTTGTTCTGAGAAGATTTTCGAAAACTCTCAATCGTCACCTCATTGGTGACTCGGATATTATTCCCACTGTCGTTCCACGGCCTCCCGTCGACAATATCGGCAGACGGCCGCGTATCGAAATTCGATTTCGTGCTGACCGTCGACTTGTCCCTGTTTTGAAAAGTCGATCCATCATCCTGGCCTGGTAACATGCTCTTCCCAGCAGAACTTTTCACCAATGTCTTCCCTGTCAGCTCAATCTCGTCATCGGCTCGATGTGTGGTCTTCCTCGTGGTAAACGAGCTGCTCGTGTAGGCGATGGTTCGGTGCACCAGTCCCTTCAGCCATTGGGGGGTGTATTTGACGATCAAGGGGCGCAGATGCGGCAGACATGTGGCGATGATATAGGTTCCCGTCTCGATGATGCTCCATCCTACCAACTCGACGGACGCAACTATTGTCAAAGTGTTAGCGAGTTTTTCACGTCCAAAATCCGTTGGTTGGTCCCATGCTCGGTATGGTAGAACCAGTCATTACTTACAAGTTCTATCCGAAAAGGCTGAGGTCTGAAAGAAGGTCTTGGCTCGTATGATGGAGGCAACGACGCCACTGTCTTATCGTCAGCTATTTCCTAGTGGGACCGATATCAACGACTTACAAACTAGCAACCATGAAGATCAACACCAGGGCAAGCCGCTTGTAAGTGGGCATCTTCAAGTCCCAAATGGTCTTCAATGGCAGGCCCATGATGAAGAAATCAAGCACAAATTGCGGGATGCTCGACGCATGGAAGAAGGCTTGCACATCGATGCATGTCCCGCCCACGATCGTGTGATCCCACCAGAAGTTGATGGGCCGACACTGGAAGCAGGCCGTCAGGACCAGCCCCAGACCCGTGCCGGCCACGACAACAATGAGACCCAGCGCCACGACGCGCATAGGACCCTTCCAGTTGAACACTCGCAGGTAGAGGAACAAAATAGCCAGCTTCGGCATAGCGACGCTCGAGAAGTACAAGATCTCGAAGGCCAGGATGCACTGGGCCCACTTCGTTAACAGCGCCGGGTTGTTCTCCTCAATGAAGATCACATGGCGTCCCACCCCGGCGATTTTCACCATCACTGTAGTCAAGAACAATTTAGCCAAGACGTCGCGAATAGAAAAGGGGAGGTCAAGTCATGCTTCCTTGCTTACCTATACCAAGCGCGCACATGCCAAGATTAAGCACGTAGGCGGCTATGAGAAAAACATCGTCGGTGCCGAACGAGACGCTCGTGAATCGCTTCGCGTAGTATCGCAGACCGATGATTACAGTTGTCAGGGCGGCGAAGGCAATGGAAATATCGACGAGCCTGTCGCCTTCATCTTCCAAGTCGGTAGGTGTGAGTTCCATGCTAGCCATGTTTTCGAACCATTTTCAACAAAGTTTGAAAAAGGTTGCCAAGGGTGCAGAAGAGACATCGGACTTCTTTTATTCAGTGTGATGGGCTCACTGCGTGTTAGTCGTCAAAACCAGTTGCCATGTACAGTCCCTGGGTGTTCCATACTACCGCAGAGCAAGGTGCTCCCGGTGCTTGGCCCGGCTCCTCAAGGTGGGGGAGCCGTAGTCCCTGCACGACACGATGCTAAAGCAATCAAAGGCTTGACTTCCCAATTCAGAGCAGCTCAACGGCAGTTGTGACCCTTGCGGAACACAGCTTGCTGTTTGTTCCTAGCCAATGGTTCCACCTGGGAACATGCGCTTATGGCAGTGCTCATTAGCAGTAGGCGATATGACGAAGTATTGTCATCTTTCGCGTGCCACGGCCGTTTCGCCGGCACCGTTTGCGGGGACGACATGGGTCCTGAAGTCCCTTTTTGACACCGGATCTTTGGCCCATGTGCGAATCACGAGCTGCACAACGGGTGTGATAGGGTTCCACAAGCTGAGAAGGAACAGGTTCGATCCAGGGCCTCCCGGCCAGACCTCTGGTCCGAAATTTCCCAAACGTGCCCTTCATTTTGGGGTCTGCGATTGGGCCTACATTCGATACGGGATTGTGGCGTGCCTGCTTGTTGCATGGTAGCATCCGACAAGGCCCATAGTAGTCTCTATCCTACGGGTCTCTATAGGTCCCCGGCGTGAATCCGGATTTTGGTTGTTTCTAGACCGGGCCATCCCTGCCGAACGGAGGTGGTATTCGGCCTAGACGACGGCGTTGCTTCCGAGATTTGAAACTAGATTGGGCCAAAATTTGGAATCAGATGGTACTACCAGTCAATTTGACTTTAACCCTGCCGTGGTTGTCGCCAATGGTCTGACTCCTCTGAGGTGACATCGCCCAGGGAAATCATGGACGGAAATAAGTAGGCGATCTACTGCTCGGTGCTTAACCTGACATCTTAATCGTATGAATCCACCTCAACTTGGAGTCGCCCCTTGTCCAGCATAGAGCTACGCCGCTCGCTTCTTGGGACGTTTGCATCCGTGTGAACCACTATTTTGAGGCGCCATGGCGTTTTGGTTTTCGCTACGGCATGGGTCCATACTTCGCTTGGCAGATGGACTGAAAATGCTTGATTTGCTTGATATGATTTGTGCCGTTGCTTCACTTGGAGGGGCAAATGATTATTGAATATGGCATGCTCAACTATCGATACGAGGGATACTCATTTCTGGGACTGTCATGCCGTGCAAGCAGTCTCAATAACGCCAACCCTTGCAGTATAATCGCGACTATAGTAGTCGCGCATTAACCACCCAGCTCGGACCTCTTTGCTTCCGGCTGTGCTTCCACAGAAGCTAAGCTTGCCGGTTCCACTAAAATATCCTGCACCCATCCTTCTACACGACGTAGCCGCGAGGGCAGGAGACTTAGTCACAGTTGGTAAGAAGTGGGGATGGTGGATCTAACATGCGTAGGGCCAAACGAAGCCATGCTTACCATAAGTGCTTCGTTCCATTTCTTCATAGAGACACCTTGTATTGTGCGTCGCAAGTTGGCATGCTGCTTCAGACTGGGCTAGGTAGGAGATTGGGCCATTAGGTGGGCGTTACCCTCGCAACTGTCATCAGCACTGTCGACCGTGGTAGAACCGTCTGGGAACTCAAGCCATCTTCCCGGCTTTGTGTAATCGAATGCATTCCCATCCACCTTTCGGCGTGTCATCGAAACCCGTGAGAACAAACCGCAGATGAGCACAATCGAACTGGCAATCCTAGACCCAGTCGTCTCCGGCATCTTCTTTGAGAAACTCGTAGGTAGAGGGCGCATTGAGCGGCTGTATCTTGCTCAAGTCGGTGCCGATGACTCGACAGGTCAGGTGTTTTTAAGTTCTGTAGGTAAATTTGGGTGCTCCTTTCGTCTAGAACAGTGTATCACCCCGGCACGTAAAGACCTGAGTGGGAAGTGCTTGCATTGGGTGTTACGCCAGTATAGTCTTTTCCCGTCCGAGACGGAAGCCTATTACTCACGTGGTCGTCTTGCGGAGCGTGATTCCTAGGTTGCTGGCCATGAGAAGGAGTTTCTTCACTGGTGCCGTTGCCGCTTGGTGTAGTACAGGGTGGAACGAAGGCAAAATGACAATGGTGCTACCCATGGGTAACTTTATGGAACCTGAGATGAGGGGTTACGACTATGCAGCCTGCTAGATATGGAAGTCTTACTCTGAGCCAATCATCTTCCTTGGGTAACACGTTCACGACCCCAGTTCATGACAATCGTGGTCCTACACTGTCGGGACAGGCAACATCTGCAGCTGAGAGGTTGCTATAAAAAATAAAAAAAACCTATGCATTCACTGAGCAGCACATAATTTTCACGTCATAGGTGGAAGATATTCCATTACAGCCAGAATTGCGATGTTGGAGCAGTTTGGAGGATCAAGAGGAAACTCCTTTCAAATGAGTAGTTCTTTGGAATACGGCGAAGGGGCATTTTCAGGGATATAATACATCTGTTTTGAAGATTATGTATGTACGCAGGGTTTTCCTATGGCGTGAACATGAAGATACTGTTAAGAAACGGTGCTTCCACAAACTGTCTACCCACTTTACCTAGTGTAGTCATGATTACAAGCAGTGAAATGGGCTTTCGACCCCTAAGAGCACTAATATGCTGGAGGTTTCGTTGTGAAGATGTGCAGCAAGGGTTTCTAGCAACCTACAGCCCCATCTATCGGGTATTGGCCCAGTTGTGAACCCAGATACAATTATTTGATCCTTGAAATAATCTGCATCATTTTACACTAAAGAATATGGTCCGTGTAGGGATCAAGCCTGCATGCTACCCGAGATGTTACACTGCAGCTCGTGCCGTTGAGAAGCAAACTTCAGTAAGCAAACATAATCACTAGTACGACAGACAACAGACAGCAATTGCTGGTCGCAGAGATACTCATAGCACGTATTTCCTGTGGCCTCCAGTTGAAGTGAATATCGCTGGCCGGCCGTCCTCGTAGAAGCGTACCTGCCCACCGAAGCTGAGACGATTCTTTTTCAATAAGACCATCCAGGTAACTACAGTAGGGAGTGAATATGGGGTGGAGGCACGAGTGATCATTTAGACAGGCATGATTGTTCAGATCAAATAAAATCGGCCATGTTCGTAGGGTAGCTTCAAGGGCAGGCGTCTTTGAACAGACACCGTGTCATCGTTCCGACGACACTCATGTGTGAGTAACATACAATTGCTTGTCATTGATTCCAAGACCATCTCAATGATTTGCATGTGCAGAGGGGCCACTGGGCTTCATATAGGCTTTTCCATGACACACGTTGTGATCCTTACGTCACGTTGAATGAATGAACGTCGAGGCAAACAACTACCTACCACGCGATTGCCCAGGCAACAGTGAAAACACAGCAGTCAAGCGCATTTCAAGTCAGATAAAGACAAATTGCAACACTTCTCGCCACCGGCAAGCCATCGAAATCGACTTTTCCTTCTCGCATGCAACTGCGTCAGACACGAGCATCCGCCACGGAGAACAGAGATAATCGCGACCCGAGGAACAGTAAGCCAGCCTCTTCAAAACTCGAGAAACAATACTGAAATCCTTGCCACTGTAGAAGCGCCTATTTCATACCCAATGGAGCCTTCAATCCTAGCAGGCTCTGCTCCATATCCTCTGGAGCCAACCATCCCAGCCGGTCCTTCTTCGCAGCGAACCCCCCCAACTCGTCCTTACCAAAATGTCAGCATAGAAAAGGACCCCTACGCTTTCCTCACGCACTTCGACACTGCATTCCTAATCGACGACTCGGCCTCGATGGAGCCCTACTGGGATGAAGTCGAATCCCTGCTGGTCTCCATCTCGTCCATCTGCATCGGCCACGACCCCAACGGCATCGACATATACTTCCTGCACCACCGCCCCCGCGGCTATATCCCGCTCATTTCGTCCACCGCCGATTCTGGGTACCGCAACATCGGCCTCGTCGAAGGAATCCCCGACTTCCACGACAATGTTGAGGGCATCTTCCGCGACGTGAAGCCCCACGGGCGCTGCAAGCTAGGCGACCGTCTGGACAGTCTACTGAGTGCCATTGTGTTCAATGTAGACCAGCACCGCCGCCGCACGAGGGGAATATTCCCGCGCCCGCTCAATCTCATAGTCATTACGGCTAGTATCTTACATGGCAGGAGCCTTGGGTTGGGACCCGCGGTGGTTAACGCGGCGAGGAGGCTGGATAAGATGGAGGCGCCCAGACATCAGATTGGAGTGCAGCTTTTCCAGGTGGGGAAGAATGTGAATGCGCGGAAGACGATGGAGTTTGTGGATGAGCAGTTGTATAAGGAGAGAGGAGTCCGAGATATTGCGGATACCATGACTTGGGAGGGGGAGCCGGGAAGGTTGACGGCCGAGGGGGTGTTGAAGGTGGTCGGGGGTGCTGTAAGTAGAGCTCTAGATAAAAATATGTTTTGACAGACGCAAAGCAGTGCTAGTGCTCGAGTACATGCCTGTATTTCCAACTGAAGTACTTGATGGAATAATACGTACACAGGGTTAGCCATCGATCGAGCGCTCGCCGAGGGGATCGGCAAGCCTTGGCGCCAAGAACGAGCGTATCGCCGAGTGGGTCTGGCATACTCAAGATCTCGACGAGTGATAATGGCTTTGCAAATTCTCGCGGCGAGAGGTCTTGACCTGGATCGCTCGCTAAGTCTCGGCGAGAGTAGGGTGCCCCTGGAAGTTACTAGGGGTCGGGCCCTGTTGACAGGGGTTGAAGCTAAGAAAGTGGAGCTAGAGTGGTATCGTGACCCTATTTTGGTGTTTAGGACCGTTAGAGTCCCCTAACTAATTGCCAATAAAGCCAATGCCTCGCAATCTCCAATTCCGACCGATTTACAGGATGACGTTGACCTGTTCTTCGATGACAATGTTAGCCTGATTAGATCCTCAAGTATGGCCTTACTACCAATGATTGGCGCGTGATCCGGGCTATTCAGCTCGTATTAAGGGACTTCGCAGTTATCTCAAAAAGCCTGCAATCGCGCGCTGTTGTCAACGATGACGAGGAGGGCAAGGTCGGCGGCATGTGGGATTACTTCCCTTCATTCGAGATCTTGCTTGACCATCTCGAGCTCTCTGCCAATGAGGGCGTTGTCTATATAGAAAAGAGGTCTCACAATGGTCAGCTAAATGGTGAAGATATCCCAATCTTTGAAGGTATGGCGCTTAACTTTTCCCTTAGCTAGTACTAATACGCGATTTCTTTACAGGACTTGACCTTAAAACGCGCCGCACACTCCAGGTTTTTTTTGCGTCTTAGTTGGAAAAAGCTCGACGAGTTCTGTACCAAGATGACGGGGCTCGCGTACTATGCTGCCGTAATCTTCCATCCTTGCCGAAAGATGAAGCATCTCGACGACGCCTGGTCGTCGATACCTTGTCGGCAGCAAGATACGTGGAGGGCTGACGTAATGGGCAAGCTAAGGATGGAGTGGGTTAATAACTATAGTACCATGTAAGTTAGCGTGCTCTTGTGCGATAATGACTAATTAGAGATGTGCCATAGGGACGTAATTACCAGCGAGCGTCCAACTGAGCAGAGCGTGGCCTCGATGAGCTTTGCTCAAAGACGTCTATTCTTTAGGCAACGTAGTAACAACTCCACGATACCCGACCCCGGTACGCAAAGCATACAGAATACCCAGGCGACAAGAAGGACGAAGATATACAAGTCTAGGGCGAAGCGTCCGGCCCAAGTTACCCAACCGCTGCCGCCAATCGAAGATGAGCTCGATCTATACCTCGCCGAGCCAGTCTGCGACATCGCAGTATGCAAGGATAACCCAATACGATGGTGGAGGGATTGTGGTCAGCGACGTTTTCCTCGGCTTAGCTATGTGGCTATAGATTACCTTACTATACCTCCGTCAACATGCGAGACTGAGCGTCAATTCAACAGCGCAGGGCGTATGTTGAGTCCGTTGAGGAATCGCCTAAGCCGATGGATCGTATCACAGGCCCAGAGCATAGGGTCTTGGAGTCTGAATGGTGTGTACACCACAAATTCCCCTCCATTTGGTGGATAACAATGATTGGCGGCTTGTTGTAAGAGCAGCTGGCCTCTCAGGGCTGGACGACGAGGTTATGTAGTAATACCAAAACACCAAAAACTATCACCATTCTCGCCGAGCTCGCCGATCCTCTCGCCGAGCGACCCACCTAGCGATACGTCAACGCTCGACGAGCGTCCTTAAGGCCGCTCGCTGGTCAGCGAGCGAGAGTGGGTCAAAATGCCAGCGATACGATCGATGGCTAACCCTGTACGTACATTCAGCATTCCTTTCGGCACCAACCAATAGGACGTCCATGAAGACAAATTATATGTCATCTTATGGCTGAGCTGCGAGTCTAATACACTTGCTGTCCTTACTTCTTTACAATAATCTTAAAGACTTTAAGGAGGTGGTCGGCACACCTTTTCGGCCGCCATAGTTTTTTGCGTTCTATAATCAAATGTGGGTCAGAGTATTTATAATCCGCTTTAGTGGCTAATTCCTGAACGAGCTCCTCGGCCCAATAACTTTCCAAGTTCTCGTTCATGGCATCCGGCTATCTTCTCAGACATCTTAACCTCTTTCATCATGTTTAACCGATCCAGCGTCCAACTGAAGCGAGTTAGCTTTTTCTACTCGCATAACTTATGGTTGTTTCACTTGCACTTTATATAGCAAAGCACTGCATAACGCCCTTTCATTGACATACACTCCGGTGACTCACATCATTCCGAGCCAAGACGCCAACTTTCACAAGTGCATTATGTACGGCCAAGCCCGACTAATCGATGTTTGAGCTCTTTGCATCTTAGATACCCCAACACTGGTTCAATGCAGCCTGATCACTCACGCAGCCTCAAGCAGCAAATATTACCGCCATGTCGTCCGCTGACCCTTCTTTTTCGAGCATCAAATACGTTCCTACCACCGAAGCCTACAACAGATGGGCAAAAGTCTACGACACAGATGGCAACTTCCTCCAAGCCCTCGATAATATCGAGATGCAGCACCTTATGCCTCGTTTCATCTCCTCAATCAGGTCCCCCAAACCGTGGCGAATGGCCGATCTGGGATGCGGCACTGGTCGTAACACCGCTCTCCTGCTCATCGTGGAGGACGCGCACATCGCGGCTTTAGATTCAAGTGACGGGATGCTCGAAGTGGCCAAAGCCAGACTTAAGGAATTTAACGCCGAGACACCGGCTGAGGCCGATGCAAAGAGCCGGTCAGATGTCCAATTCGAGTTGTTCGACCTCTTGGCATCATCGGACCCGCCAGCTCATGCAAAGGATGCAGACGGTATAATCAGCACTCTCGTCATCGAACACATACCCCTGCCGGCCTTCTTCTCGAAAGTTACGATGATGCTCAAGACTGATGGTGTGCTGCTGCTGACGAACATGCACTCGCATATGGGTGGTATCAGTCAGGCTGGGTTTGTTGACCCCAATACCGGCGAGAAGATTAGGCCGACTAGCTATGCGCATACGGTCGAGGATGTAGTTGCGGAGGCGGCTAAATGGGGACTGGAGCTTGAGGGCGATCGTGGTATGGTTGAACGGGCTGTCGATGATGAGATGGTCGGGAAACTTGGACCGAGAAGTCAGAAATGGGTTGGTATTACTTGTTGGTTTGGCGGGTTGTTTAGGAAGAAATATTAGGGGCGTTGGTATTGCTAAAAATAAAGGGGGCCCAGGAGATGCCGGGAAGCGTGTTGATATTACACGAGTAATGTACACGTGGTGGTCAATAAATATACAAAACGTTCACCCACGACTACAAGACTGTCTATACTAGCTGCCGTAGCCTAGCAACACTCTTGTGATGGTACCTAATTCCATTGAACTCCTTTCTGTATTTATCTCCACTTATAGATCTTCATGATCACAAGTGCATGTTCTTCCAACTATCGCCTGTCAATTTTGGAAACTTACATTCAATTTGTATTACTATCAATATAACCCACCTCGCGTTACTGACCTACCGTGTCTTCTTATCAAGCCAATGCTAAGGTGGATTTCCTGCTTCGTCAGGACCATGGCCCTTTGCGATCTCAAATATAAAGCGGAAACCTCGACCTCGAGGCTCAGCAATTTCCCATGGACTCTTCCGTATGGTACAATAGGTCAAGCATTCCGTGCAGCTTCTCGCAACTCCCAATGAAATTGGGACCAGTCAACTCACAGGCTGGCTCAGTGCGACCACTAAGTTTTAGTGTTTCTCGGGCGCTTTCAGCTCCAAGGTTGCAGCAACATGAGTCACTCACCGAACTTCAATGAGAAATCTGCAATAAGGCCTCTCGTCAAGTCTTACATCTGATTCATTTCCATCATAAATCATACTGCTGCTGTCGTAACATCAACCACAGGTTTCTTCAAACAACAGCCATGTCCCGAAAGCGCAAAACCCCTCCCCCTCCCCCTCCATCCCCCTCCTCCGCAGCCCCCAGCAACACCCAACCCTCCTCCCAAGCTCCATCAAAACCACCAAAAACCACAGAAACACCCCCATCCCCCTTTCTTGGCAGCGGCCCCCTCTTCTTCTACCGCGAGCGCCACCCACGCACTGGCTTCCTCTCCCAATGGTTCAACCAGCCCTTTCGGGACCCCTCGTCTTCGCAACTCGAGATCTACCCAACAGCAGAACACTACATGATGCACCACAAAGCCCTGCTCTTCAACGACACTGAAAACGCGGCGGCAGTTCTGCACGCGACCACGCCCCGGGACGTCAAAGCGATTGGACGCCGCGTGAGGGGATTCGACAAGGATATTTGGGAGCGGGAGCGGGAGGGCATTGTGAGGAGGGGAAATTATCTCAAGTTTACGTATCCGGTTGCTGCTGCCGAAGAAGATAAAGGCCGGCAGGTTGGCTGGAGGTTGGGGGATGTGAGTAATGCTGTAGTGGTGCGCAGTACGAGTTTCCGGGAGGCGTTGTTGGCCACGGGGGACCGGGAGTTGATAGAGGCGAGCCCGTGGGATGGGATTTGGGGGATCGAGTTCAGCGAGGAGGATGCGTCAAAGCACACCAGCCGGGAACGCTGGGGCCTGAATCTGCTGGGGAAGTGTTTGACGGCTGTTAGAGAGGAGTTCAAACAGGACAAATTGAACAGCGAGGGGAAAGCCAGAAGTTCAGATGGCCAGCCTGCCAAAAACGAATGAGGTGGTGTCTAGTCTTCCAGGGTGGATGTTCGAGGCATTGAGACATCGTGTAGATTTCCACGATATCGCTTGGTGTTCGGCCCGAGTTCTATACCTCAGCGCAGCACTAGTTGCGAAGCAGTGAACGGAAATGGTGTTCATTGGCTCAAGCGAACGCTTTCACCCTTCCACTATGCGCCGTTTTGTCTATAATACAATCGATCCAGCTGATGCATACACGCCATATATTGAACGCCTTCATGCCAGACCCCAGAGTGGTGTGATGAGACCGGCCGCCGCCGCAGCAATGACCTCCATCCTTCTACTTATAAACCACCCATTTTGTACAGTAATAGAACATATAGTGGTATCAGTCGTATCTCGCAACGGGAATAGACTTGCGGGAGAGTCGCCGCTTAGATATAGTCGCGCCCACTCTTTTGCATCTCAATCAACCTCCAGCCTCTCGTTTCGGGGTTCTGCACGTCCTCTGGCGTTCGCGTGATGCCGATGGCATAGGTAACAAGCTGCACCTTGTCCTCCATACCCGCCGCTAGCTCGTTGGTCTTGGCATTGCGGTAGACGTGGACCTCCTGCGTTCGGCAGGTGATGATGAAAACGGGAATCTCACCCGGATCTAACATCCGAGCCTTCAAAATATCGACGTGGCGGATATCGAGAATGCGGCCATCCGACTTCATGCCGGCTTGGAGGTATTGCTTGGTTAACGCCTCGTAGACCGAGTATTGTGCTGCCGACAGCCACAGCTTCAGCGTCTGGACATCGCCCTTGACGTATGCGTCAAGAACTTCAGGCAGTATGTATTCTCGGAGCTCCTGCAGGAAAGGCTCGATTTGGAAGTTGGGGTCCATCGATCGGAACTTCTTGATGACCATGGCGGTCTCATTCTCGGCGAAGAAACCGGCAATTCGATCAGTGATGCTTCGGGCCGTCGAAATCAACGGGTTTTCGGATTCTTGGTAGATTTTGCTCGCGCCAAAGAATCCTTGAACCACTTTGTTCTGGTCTCGGAAATCCCGCCATGCTTCCTTCCACCTTGCATCTTTGTGGAGTGTAATATTGGTACCAGCACTATTCATTTGTTAGTCAACAACAACTGTCTCCTTGGGAGAGCGGCGGCATACTTAGGGTCCTCGACCATATCCTCCGGCTTTTGTCCGTTCGCAGCCTGCCTTTCCCTCAGCTCTCTTGCCTTCCGACGTTCCTCTTTTTCCACCCAGCCGCCATATCTGGAGCTGCTGCCGTCATCAATGACATCCTTAACGTTCTTGTACGCCTCGGTCTCCCTGATGGGCTTCGTCGCCTTGTCAAGCGCCTCGCCAGTAATGTTGGCGCCCTTGCGAACGCCTTTCATAACGGGAGTTTCCCAGGTCCAGGCCGCACCCTTGCCGATGGCGCTTGCGCTGGTCTTCAGCACCTTCCCGGCCGTTGACGAAACTGCACCGGTTGTGCTCTCGTAAGCCTGTCTCGCGCGCTTGACTGACTCGCTTTCGCTGATCTCTTTGGCTCCAGCGGCGAGCTGCTTGGTTGACTCATTCCACTCCTTGTTTTCCTTGAACTCGCTCTGCATGGTTTCCATGAAGACCTGCCACGGCGTCTTGTCACCATGCGGAGGCGGCGGAGGAAGATCCTCTTTCTTCTCTTGCTTGCTGTCCTCTGACTTTTCTGAATTTTCGGACTTTTCACCGTCGTCCTCGTTCTTGGCCTGTTCGTCGGGCTTTGCAGATTTGGACTCGGGCTTCGTAGGTTGTTGCGGCTGATCCTGGAACCATTGTGGCGTTCCATGAAGGCCGCGTGATTGTATTGCGCCTATGGACTCGGGAAGGAAAGGCGATCGGAGCGATGCGTAAGGGGATGATGACAGCCTCGAAGAGACAAATGTAGGCTCTCCGAAGACAGTTGCTTTTGGGTGGCCAACTGTTGATGCTAACCGTCGATACGCTGGAGATCTGCCAAAAGAGGGCGCCAGCAAAGGCGCCCTCATAATTGTTGTGGAAGCATTACTCGTCCTTGCGACTTGCCTTAGGGAACTCATGGTGTCGTTATGTGAGCCTCCCAGGACAAACTGCTGCGGACGATACCGTGGACAGGCTAAGAAATTGGAATCGCTAGGATTTTCTTCCCGACTTTGCTGTTGCAGCTACGATCCTCCCGCCAACCGCTGGGGCGAATGGCAGCTGTCGGATCAATGCTTTGCCGATTCCGACTTAGCAGCTGGAAGTGGGACCCGTATCTATCTCAGCTCATTATCTCACTGTCTAGACCCAGAGCTGAGCCAGTTGATATAAGCGATGTTCCCATGGGATGAACCCAACACAACATGAGATATCTTTGAGCACCAGCAGAGTCGGCGATTTCGAGAGGTATGCAGTCGACTTTTTTTCTTGGCATCGTCTTCTTGATCTTCCGTAGTTCGAGTGGAGCTGTTGGCACCAGCATACTGACGAACACCTTCTGCGAATCTACTGTTACAGGTTAGTGATAACCCCCTTCCGAGGCTGAATAACCTCGAGGGCCACTAAGGATTTATTGTGCATTGTAAGTGTTCTGTATGCTTTGATATAAGCCTCAAAATTTACAATAATTAGTTGCTAATATGGGTTGGGATTGCTGATTCCGGTGCTAAGGTAGTAGAATTTTGCCGCTTTTGTGCCAACTTTCATCAAGACACAACACTAGACGATATTACACTGAATACATGAGAGATACATAGGTAAATTCAGGTCATGTTACCACAAAACTGAATACATACCACAAGGATTGAGTCAGGTCAAACAGTTCAATCAAAGCACATATCAACTGCAGTCGAAATAACCCAATCTCTTCTGACAGCAAGATAATTTGTGATTTAAGTAGCAATAAATGATGCCAAATGGCTTCAAATACTGACATGTAGCACTATTGTGTGCTTATGACATCTGATATAGGTATTTGGGGATAATGCCGACATGTGATATGCTATAGCATAGTCCAGCAACCTTGTGGTCCAGTCACAAGGCATGTTATTTTTTGGGTAGCAGACTATGCCAGGCATGGTTTTATATAAAGCATGGGGTCATTGAAACCCGTTTGGGGACCTTTGGGTGACAAGTTTAATTATAGCAGCGATAACTTGCGGTGAGCGCTTGAAATCTCCAGCAGTGCCGACTGTCATGTCTTGAGTGGACACATCCGGGCTTCAGCACACTTACAGCGTATATTACAGGCAGATAATATGTCTTGTGATCATAAAAATATACTTGAAAAATATGCTGACAGAAGGAGTGATGGCCCATCCAGTATGACACTTTCCTTTGCTGTTCCAACCCGACTAGCTAAGACTATCATAGTATCCCTGTGTCCAGCATCCTTAAAGATCATTGGGACATATATTGGACCTTGCAGCTACCCATAAATATTAATAGTACCATGTAGCCTTCTGATGCTGCCGTTATGATTCTCGGCTATTACAGCTGCAACTATGGGCTCGTATCAACCAAATGGGCTGCATCTAGCTCGTAATGTGCAATCACATGATCCTTCTTGGTAAATAGAGTGTAGCAGAAAATTGACCTATCAGATAATTAAGACATGGACGCGCAATCAGAGTAAGAATAATGGTATGCTTCAAAATATCATGAACGGGAACTAGTGCGACTCTTATTGAGGAACCCGTAACCAGCCAGCCTCGCCCTCCAACTATTTGAGCAGTCTTCTCTTCGTTCAAGCCTCGTCTCGATCCTTTATCTTCAATTATACCCACACTGGGCAATGAATAATCAAGAAAAGTATCCCCCAGGACAGGACCCCTGCATTGCACATAGTGGTGTGGATGGTCCTTGAGTCGCCGTCGGGGCATCTCAGTTATAATCTTTTATTTATTTCCTTCATTTTCATTATGTTAAATCACTTGATGCGGTGCCATGAGGAAGGTGGTTTCCTGCTAATAATGTGTCTTGTTGTTTTGTGACCCCCCATACGCTAAACACCCATCCTATGATACTTATCTTGCTTGTAGACTATGACATGCTCTACTCAGAGCCCGAGAGAGGGCCCTTTTTCTTTTTTTCTTTTTTATATGTCGTAATATATCAAAAAATCATAAAATTTTGCAATCTTACCATTGAGTGACTTGTCTGCAGAATGTTGGGCAAGGAAAGCTGGCATTACCGTTGTCGCCATCTCACTGATTGATTCACAGCAAAGGCTTCCCGTCTTGCTTGCTTATTCTCCAGTACACAACATTAATATGTGCATTGCTACGAATAATCACTTTTATTCAATATAATTTTCGTCGGTAACTTCCAGTGCCCTGTTCTCAAGATGCTGCGCCCATCTACTCAGCGAGAAAGTGCAGGGACGGCTTCAGAAATGACAATCCATCTTTGTGAATCTTGAGACGACCGATGACCAACACTAGATGATTAAAGACTAGAGAAGGCATAAGAGCATGGAAGACATCTACAATGAGGATAATCTTTGCAGAGCAACCACTGAAGACTGGCAACGACAGTCAGGATACACTGATGACAATCCCCGCAAAATCCTGGGAAGTTTCTCACTGCTGACATCCAAGACAATCCACACCAAGGATTACAGCAACGAAGAAGCAAACACATCGACCCAAAAAGAGCCGTCGATCGTTTCGAGCATAATCAAGCATACGTTTTCCATACTAAACCGCCCCTGGCTACCATTTGACAACAAGGCCATGTCGTTCATTTGACGCACGGTCTAAACTGAACGACCTACGTTGAGGCAGAGCAGCTACAATGTACCCCGAACGCACGCAGGCACGTTTTACCCGGTGTGATCCGGACCAACGGGGGTGCAAGGAAGGCTGTGGGACAATTCAGTGTTGGTCCTGCCACAATATTTCATACACTTTCTGTGATCAGGCCCTGAAACGCATCGCTTTTGTAATCAAGCAAGAAATCCCTTGATATTTGTTGGAATGGCACCAAACATGGCAATATCTTTGAATTCACTCAAACAGATCCGGGCTCGTCAGTGGTAGAGGGATCTTTCACAATGAACTAGGTGTGCGAGTCTACAAACGCTTGAACAAATGCACCTGGAACCTCATGTTTTCCAGACTGACCGGGTACTTCAGGCTCTCGGCCAGCCTAAACCATGTACTCTCCTCATTCACAACTTTCTCCCACGCCGATGTCGTCTCCTCCCCCTCGCCTTCGTCTTCGTCCCTCTCGCCGTTCTTGACCCTCTTTGACAACATGGTGTGGTCCATCAACCAAGACATAGGATATTTCTTCTTTGTAGTCTCGGAGCAAGATCCAGCGCTATCAATCACCAGCAGTAGGCTCCCTTTTGGTGCTGCCGTTGTCAGTTTCAGCAAGAAGGCTATTGTTTTGGGCATTGATGCTGTGTAAAGCTCGTTCAGGGTGAACATGAGAGTCAGCAAGGCCGGTTCGGGCCCGATCATGGAGCTTAGATCCTCAATCCCAGATTCAAGAATATCGCCTTGGGTGAAGGTGGACTTCAGAGCGTCAGAGGAGAGGAACGACGCGTTTGCCACGCGAGCTGCGGCGCTTGCATATTTGGAGAGAGTTGGAGGGGTTGTGAGGGCAGCATGCAGCTTCGACACGACCGAAGACCAGTTCGCGGAATCGACAAGATGGAGGTTGAGGGCAGTAGATGTCGAAGTAGCAGTAGACTCAGACATCGATAGTGCTTCCAGCTCCTCGGAGACGTCTTCAGGAGGATTTGGTCTGCCAGCTGCGCCAGCACGAAGATGCCGTAGAAGTCCTGCAAATGCCATAATTTCCGCCGCGCCACCGCCGAAGCATACAACATTCGCTGGGCTGTCCTTGGTGATGCCTATCAACCGTTTTACCCATATCTCCTCCGCTCTCTCTCCACAGACCCAAGCCAACAGATTCGAGTACGCTAGCGCTCGACTCGGACTCCACCGAATCGCATAGGCTTCCAGAAATTCTGCCTTTCCAAATGCCCTATCGAAATTCCTTTGGATCAATGCATCTTTTATCTCCTGCAGAGTGGGTTTCAGTGCATCGAAATCATACGATGCAGGAAATGTGTCGCGGAAGATGTCAAGGACCAGTTGCTGCAGCTCAACCGGGAGAAGCTGTTCCTGGACCACTGAAGCAGGCCCTTGCGGTGAAGAAGGTTTGGGAAGTTGCCGAGGTGCTTTCTTGATATAGCTGGGCCCTTTCCATCCTGGCCGACCGCTTGGTGGTGCCACGGGTGCTTTTGACGCAGAGCTGACCGAAAGAGGGCCATGTTTCCTCTCTGACTGCGCTTTCCGTTCAAATTTCTTCATAGTGGGATCCTGGGCGGTACTCGTTTCCTGGGTTGATTTCTGACGCAAGTATAGTTGTGGGTGCGGAAAATTGTGATACGAAGTGAGTATATCCATCGGTTAAACAATGTTCCGGGAATATTGCCCCCTAAGAGTAAGTACTCAAGTAAGTGTAGATCTGAATGTGCCAACGCTGGACATGCGCGCTATCTATACTCAAGTGCGCAAGCGACATATCCATATCCCATGCCAATTGGTGTCGTAGCAAAACCTGCCACATCATTTTCCGTGAGGCCGGTCAAGCTGGGACCCTGAAAGGCGAGTTCTTATTGTACCAGCCCTTATTGTAATCAGCTTACTTCTTTTCGTCTGATAATGGGCCAAATACCACACGCGTTGACGTCCGTTACTTTAACGAAACCAAAGCTGGTCGAATCTAGAGAAAAACTGGCACATGAGCAATGCCATGCCGGCTAGATGGAAGTCCTACACCCGAAGACTAATGCCACAATGGAGGTAATCATTTAGGTTCCCTCAAATGACATACTCCAGCTCGGGATTCAGAGCGAAATCGATGCAATAAGCCGCTATTTCCCACTCTCCTCAACCCAATATTGGAGTTTAGCACTCTCAAGAATTCTGAGGCCCACAGAAAACGGTCTGCAAAAGTTCTTTTATTTGAGCAGAGGTACCGGGGGCTTCGAGCCTACGGCGTATTTAATAATAATAATAATAATCTTTTATTTTATGCAAGATAACATTTCTAGCCCTGACTCGGCCGAAAATTTTGAATTTCATGTATGATCCATTGCATACTGGTGGGACTCCTCACACTCGTCGATACCATATAGTGTCGCAGTTTCAGCAAGTATGTTTTGTCCATGGGAAAGTTTCTATATGTGGTTTAGGGAACATTTTGCGAATTTCATGGCATCAAAACAAGTTGCGCACCTTCTTCCCACACATTTATCTAGAGGACAAAGAGTACGCTGCAATTGCAGACATGATACTTTGTGTGGATGGTGTATACTTTCAACGCTGAGAAAAAGGCCGGATCCGAGAAAATGCCGGACAAGGTCAGCGGAGACACTATGGGACTATTCGGCGATAGACACTAACACATTGTCTGCTCAAGTTCAACCATCAAATGGGACGTGAGCTGCTTTGCAAATTTCTTTGGAAGCTAGTACCGGATATACCTTTTCCCCATGTCAATCTTCATGAAGCATATCACGAAAAGCTTATAACAATCATTAAGAGAGAGGCAAACTCGTTTGCACAGAAGATGATTTCGTTGGCTATACCCAGTCTCGGGGCTACAGTAGCATAGAGTTGGTTGAATTGTTGAGGCAATGAGGACGGGAATGGATGGCTTAACAGATTGAAATTCTTGATGTCCCTTCTGTGCAGAGATCCATAGCTATATCGTTATAGTAAACGTAGGATCTTATTCAGCAAAATTAGGTTCGTAACAGCACTAGCTGTAAAGGCGTTAAGGGGCGCTTCGGGTAAGGCTATTACAGCAGCTATGTAACGATTCAATTTAGATTTGCAGAATATACAGGAGGATCATGGATATCTACAGGGCTGAGGTGGTACTTATTATATGGCATTGTAGGGATATATTTCTAGAAAAAGAAAGAATAACTCGTGCCAGCGCGGAGTGGTGAAGACAAAAAGAGACCCCACTTAATAACATTGGAATGCTGCAGGAGGATATGTCGATTTGAAGTTCTTAACCTGAGTCGCTATTGTTTACCAGTTCTGATGGAAGTGGCCCACGTGCCACGTCTGTTGCACTCATCATCTACCAACATCCGAATTTTAAGGTACATCTATTCTACTAAGTAAAAAGAAGCTATCTGCAATTTCGTGTAGAAAAGCAGTCTCGTTGTTGGCTTTTTATTCTCATCTAGCGTGGGGGTCTCTGTCGACCAGCGAAGGCTATTGATGAAGTATTTGCAGAATAAACGAGACAGGAATATCGGTATGCTTGCAGTGTAGCAATCCATGTCCGTACATTTGCATTATGAATACGTAATATGGCCAGTTTGCTAGTGCGCCGTCTCTCCTCCCACTGTGACACATTATGCACCGGGAAACAGGACAAACGTGGTACGAGTGGAGATTCATTGGCCTGTCTGATTATTCGACACGAGTTGGTGACTGTTTCTATTGTCCTACCATATCTTCCATTTTCTCATATGCGATGCATGCTGAAAGAGAGCAATATCGATGAAAGACTCCATAGCATGGTACATTGCACATCATACTTGCCTTTAAAGGTACGTAAGCAGACAGGATACATCTATATGTGAACATTAATGTGATGCAATCTCGGGCCTCAGCTGCATTCTGGGTAGGGGATGAGGCACTATGCCTCGTGCTCGAAGCAGTTTGGGTAAAGCTACCCGCGATTAAACCCTTTCGCATCTGTAGTTAAAGTGGACCTTGGTCTTAACACACGGACCCACACCAGCCTGAACCAGCTTTTGACAGCCGTACGTAGTATTGGCTGTCAGCTCAATGCCAAAATTTCGAGACTTTCACTGAGGTAGAAACAACGACACAACCCTCCAGCAACCTCATGCCTTGACGATGAGCAGGCCAACTGGTCGCCTTCTGGCGACTTCAAGGTTGCACGCAATGCGATGCATGCGAAATGGGGCTCCCCAGTGTGTACGGCCCTTCTCCCAAACGTTGCTTCGAAGAACAGACGCAGAAGACCAACCGCCGACACCACCGCAAGAACCAGCGTCGCCGAGGACTACATTTTCCTCTCTTCGCCCTAAGGCGAGCGAACCGCCCTCCTCGCCTTCCCTACACAGCTTCAGGCCATCTCCCAAACCGGTCAATCCCCTGCAGCATGTGGCCCAGATTCTCTCCATCCCTAAAAACTCGCAGCAGCTTGCGCAGGACATTGCCGCACGCGCATCAAACTTGCCCACCTCATCCGAGCTAGCGGCTGCCGAAGTCGAGGGTAAGAAGAAAGACTGGGGACCTGAGCCATTCCACTTCCACGTCTACGGGCACAAACACAATACGCACATCACCGTCACAAAGCCGGACCGCAACGCCATAATTTCAATATCGACTGGCCAGATTGGCTTTAAAAAGGCGAAACGAGGCACGTACGATGCAGCGTACCAGCTGTGCGCGTACGTCATGGATAAGTTGAACCAGGGCGGATGGCACAAGGAGATCACACAGATGGAGGTTGTTCTGCGGGGCTTTGGCAATGGACGAGAAGCTGCTACGAAGGTGTTACTTGGAACAGAGGGGAAGTTGCTCAGGAATGCGATTGTGAAGGTGTCTGATGCTACGAGGCTCAAATTTGGTGGAACGAGGAGCAAGAAGCCCAGACGTCTGGGTTAGAATCTGCTAGGTAAAGGGCACAAACACAGAGGAAGGGGGACCGCAACGACAGTATGGAGTATCTCCAGACCAAATGTATCATATGTTACACTGCATGCACACGCTGTACAAAAGAGGCCATGCCGATTTTTCACAAATCAATTGAGTGAGCATGCTCACCCATGCAGGGTACTCTCTGGGAATGAAACAAAACCATATGGTATCAGTTGCACGAAAACACTCACCTATTCCAACGACCGAATGACGCCCCAAACACCTTGAAATGCAAGCTGAATCATCCCTCGCCTAAAGGGGGTTATACGAGACAATGGCGGAGCCGACACGATAGCATGCACAAATTCGACTTCGCCCGTACTGATCTGGCACCGTTGCGTGCCTTACGACCTGCCAGCAGCCGGAGCTCTCTCAGCAGCTGGCAGTGGCCTTCCGCTTGAATCTCTGGTCTTTGCCTTTCCTTTCCCCTTGTTCTTCTGATTTCCACTCCTTGGACTCTCGTCGACGCCGTCATTCCCCACAATACTCCCTCGGAATGAATTGCCGCGGCTTAAAAATCGAGTCCGTTCGGACGTATCAAGCTCGTCTTCATCTTCCTCCATCAACTCTCCGTTGGCAGTTTCGAAATCCGGCGGATCGATCCAGTCTCTTGGCACCACGCAAGGTAGTGCCACTCCAATGGATGCTGCGCGATTCAGCCAGCCCGGTCCCCGCCGTCCGGTTAGCCGCTCACATAGCACTTGCGTGAAGTGATTGCAGTTCTTTGTCAACAGGTTGTAGGCTGTGCCCTGAAATTCCTCCGATGTTTCTTTGATTATCGTGTCGATTTCGGCAGGCGTTGCGAATGTGAAGCCGTGGAGAATCTCGGTGCGGAAAGTGCCGCCTGGTGGGCAGGTTTGTGGAGTGGTCCAGTAGACTCCAGTTGTGTGGGGTCGGTCATGGCCGCCATAGGCATATTCTTTGTGGTTTATCACGACACCAGTATGGAGGAGCGAAGAGCCAAGTGTCCAGAGAAATGATGAGAGCCGACCGGGCTGGTGTCAAACAGGTCAGCAGGGCTAGACTCCTCAAGGCTAGAAGAATAATGGCGGCACTTACAGGTAATAGGTCGTAGACATTGATTATGATTTCTGTTCGGCTCAGCGAGAGGGTAGATCTGTGGGAGGATTGTCGCGATGACCTGGGCTTCTTGGAGGACATCGTAAGGTTTGGTGACACGAACGCAGTTCTGGATGGGCTGGTGGGATGTCGGATGCGGAAAGCAATTGAAGCTACAGGATAAGAAGTGTGCTGATAGATATATGACAAAAGCCCTCTACGACTACTCCTGCCAGGCAACGATGCACAATTGACGGGCGAGGGATTGATAGAGGGTTTTTGAGCAGGAGGATTCATAGGTTGCGCAGACGACAGGTATACCTGCGCCGTAAGTGCATCAGCATCAATACCTTGGTGGTCTAGAAGCCAGGTGCTTGGAATCACTAACTATGGCGACTATGGCGACTATGGCGGACTGGAGGATTGAAATTGTAGCACCAGCCACTATTATCTCGGCGCAAGCTGAAAGCGGGATCCAATGAGCTTACGGTGTGCAGCCCCAGGCACACACTGGGGAGCCTTTATCACTGGAACTTGTCACAGCGTCGGTCGCTCGATGAGATCAGACCAACTAACCTATATCGGCCCACCACCTGCACCGTGGGCTCGGCAGAAAGAGCCACCGAAATCCGCTGCAGCATTTTCTTCGGGTGTGAAAACTTAGAAAGACTGGCGGGAATTCTCTCCAATCCTGTCCACCCACAGAGCAGAGCGCAAAAAGCTTTTCGCTTCCTGCCCTGCCCCTCCATTTTCAATGTGAAGCTCGCCAACTTCCATTGAGGACGAGGCTGTCCACTCCCTTCCCACTCACACGACCAACACCGAACCACTGAGCTTAGTTGCTGCAGTGTTATTCTTCCTCTGAGTCCGGGGCTGAGAAACCAGCCCGTACCTCCCAAAACGTCGTCCATATTCTCTCCCCATCCTTTCACTTCTCTTTCCCGCCGCCTTATACCCCTCGCAGCTAGCTCTGCGCTTCATCCCACCTTCGTGCCTAGCTGCATTGCCACCCACATCTACATCACCGTTCGCGGCTACGCAGCCAAAAGAGGCAGCAAGAAAATGGCGCCCAAGAAGGGAGCAAAGGAAGAGGAGAAGATCCTTTTGGGTCGCCCTGGAAATTCCTTGAAGAGTGGCATCGTTGGTCTTGCCAATGTCGGCAAGTCGACATTGTTCCAAGCCATCACCAAGTGCCATCTCGGAAACCCGGCTGTAGGTCAGACGTCCATCGGTCTTTATAATACCGTGCGCTGACGTTTCTGTCCAGAACTTCCCTTATGCTACCATTGACCCTGAAGAGGCTCGCGTTATTGTGCCCGACGAGCGGTACGATTGGCTCTGCGAGAAGTACAACCCCAAGTCGCGCGTGCCTGCAAATTTGACCGTCTATGATATCGCCGGTCTAACTCGTGGTGCATCGACTGGCGCTGGTCTTGGCAATGCCTTCTTGTCGCACATTCGCGCCGTCGATGCCATCTTCCAAGTCGTACGATGCTTCGACGACGCCGAGATCATCCACGTCGAGGGTGACGTCAACCCAATCCGAGATCTCGACATCATCGCCGAGGAGCTGCGTCTAAAGGACATCGAGTTTACTGAGAAGGCACTCGAGAACCAGAAGAAGAAGACCCGCGTGGGTGGTCAAAGTCTCGAGGTGAAGAAGGCGAAGGAAGAAGAAGCCACGATCGAGAAGATTCTTGCATGGCTTAAGGATGGCAAGGACGTCCGAAAGGGCAACTGGTCACCTAAGGAGGTGAGACAATTTCCAATTTCCTCGGCTACATACGCCATCCTCGCTTCTACATGATGACAAAGGGCCATAGCGCCTGAATAATCCCAGCTCTTCGAATGCCTCAAATTAACGCAGAGGACATACTGAGATAAAAAACACACTCTGACTGCAACCTCCCACTACAATTATGTTTCGTTATACTGTTGACAATAGCTAACGGGTTCAAAAGGTTGAAGTCATCAACCCCCTATTCCTGCTCTCTGCGAAGCCGGTGGTCTACCTCGTGAATCTTTCCGAGAAGGACTACACGCGCAAGAAGAACAAGCACCTTCCCAAGATTGCTGAGTGGATGAAGGAGCATGCGGCTGGCGATCCCATCTTACCTATCTCTATCTGCTTTGAGGAACGTCTGACTCAATTCGAGACAGAGGCTGAAGCCGCCGAAGAGTGCAAGAAGCTTGGCATTGAGTCGGCTCTGCCTAAGATCATTCTCCAGATGCGCAAGGTTTTGAACCTGGGCAGTTTCTTCACAACTGGCACGGACGAGGTTAGACAGTGGACGATTCGCAACGGCACGAAAGCGCCACAAGCTGCTGGCGTTATCCACACCGATTTTGAGAAGACATTCATTCAGGCCATAGTATATAACTTCAAGATCTTGAAGGAGCTGGGCGATGAGAGTGAGGTTAAGGCGAAGGGTAAGATCATGACAAAGGGCAAAGACTACGTGGTGGAAGATGGTGACATCTTACTCATCAAGGCTGGCGCTGCCAAGGGTTAATGTACCTATATAGACTTATAAATGCAACATGACCTGAGCATGAAAATCACCTCCTGCTATATGATGTGCCGTTATGGAGACTTGTGGGAGATGTGATTCTTAACCCGCCTTGCGGGCAACTAAGCCATACCCAGTGAATCAGTAAAACAATATCACCAACGCCGCCGTCAAATAAAATGCCCAAATCAGACGTAGAAGCAGGTCGCTAAAACCAGTTATTATTGAATAGTCAGAACTCAGTACTGTCAACAAGTTGATAAGTGCCTTGTTAACCGCCTCGCGCTGCTTCTCGATGGACACCTCTGTAATATCCGTTGCCTATGAGATCTGGCCTCAGGTTGAATGAAGCTGTGCGTCAGCTCCGCTGCTTATTTATTCTAGTTGAGAGCCGATTTAATATCGGAAGTCTTCGCCAAGGTTGATTGAGGTTAAATGTGTCCTCTTCCCTGCTCGGGTTGGTGGCCGTGGCTAACAGTTGCCAACTCAGTGTCGTTCCGTGCACTGATCGCAATTTGCTCCTGTTACGTCGGGCATGATATCAGTCATGTCCCTACCACAAATAAGCCCGATTAGAGAGCGCGTAGCCGTTCTTAGAAACGTGTTGGTCTTGTTGCACTAAATGACCTGTTGATAAGCACGTTGATAAGCACAAGAGCTACAAATCGAAGCAATGTGGTGTCTATATCGATAATCACACCGTTTCATTCGGAAACAGACACTAACTGACTTAGCTTGCAATTGTCTAGGCCGGAGCTAGGGTACTGGATTGCGTCTGGGGTCTGTCTGTTGGTAACACACAATGGTAGGCTCACATTGTCCGTGAATGCGAATAACATGACTTTTCGGCTAAACTGCTGGCATCATGTCTCCATCATCCAGCCTGTCCAGTGCCTAGCTCTGGTAGTTATTGAATGGTGCGGGAAATAACTGACTAAAAGAAGGCTGTAGTTCGGTACCACTTAGTCTAGTACATCCACGTCGCCGTGACAGAGCAATACAATAACAGTTGATCGAGTCGACACTGACAATTATACCTTACTTTGACATATTGATCAAGTGATACAAAGAAGCAACCGACGAAAAAGGGAATGTCTTCTTATACCGCAACTTCTATACATTGGTTCACCGCGAAACAGTGTCTAAAATGGAGGAGTGGCTGCTTGTTTGATAGATTTTACACTGGGAAGGCATATAGTTTAATAGACTGAAAATATACCTTTGAGAAAGAAGCAATCACGGAGGAATCATATAGGCTGTACCGAAAGGCCATACAACAAACCCTAATGATGTCAAGTTCTTCAGGCCGATTGCGAAGGTTTGGCCTCATAACCATAACCTTGACAAACACTTGTATCAGCACAAAAGTCAACAAAGAGAGCCGAGCAGAGCAAAGATATAACGAGTACAAGACTTATCTCCACTAGACCGACAGAATTGCTTCGGATTATCTCTACATCATAGTCCCTGGCTCGGGTACTCTTAGTTACTTTCTTAGAAGGTATTTATGCACAACCTACGCCAGCCAGGCCATAATATTCAGGATGGAGGTTATTACAACTGAACGGATAGTCTCTCTTACCTTACAGCCTTTTTGATGTACATAGTTATCAGATAGTTCCAGCTGTGAACTGGGCCTTCTGATTATACCTTGATGAAAAATAGCTTGAATGATGGGTTACACAAGTATTACAAATTATACTAGAAAATCTAGCTGGATCATAATATTGGCTTTGGTGGCCTCCTGGAATTGCTAAGTGCGCATTACCACTAGTCTAAGTCTAACTCCTGACTACTGTAAGAACCATGGAGAAGATGCGTTAGTTCTTCGGCGTGTGTATCATTGAAAGCCTGAAAGTGACGGCGTTCCATAGCGAAAAGTATTACTGGGTGATGACGCTTCCTCATGATGATGACGTACGCACTCAAAAATATCCGGACTGTTGAAATCTTGTTAATCACCGTCGCCACTTCCTCGATTTCTTCGTTTCCAATTTATCGAGACGTTTCAGCCCTCAAAATACCTAACAAAGCTCGCAACAACCATACGGCCATCACCATGTACATCCCAACCGCCCAAAGTGTTATGACGTCCGCATTGGCCATGTGCGGTGTCTGGACAAAATGTACGTTAACGAGAACCAAATTGCCGCTTCTTCTTTGCTGATACCAGTAGCATCAACCGTGGCCGAGGGTAAGGTGATGGACTACTCAGTCGAGAAGTGCCTAGATAGCGACGGAAACATGAGATGCTCGAAGCCATTCATGGTGTCAAAATCCACCTGCTATAATGTTGAGTGGCGTACCGAGGGCACTTTAACCCACACCACGGTCGAAGTTCGTGACGCGGGGTCAAACGAGATAGTGTATTATCGTGATACAAATGGCCAGTGGACTCCCGAGAAGGGCGAGGTGAGTTGTCTCCAACTGAACCCCCGAGCCGTTGCTGATGCAAAACACTAGCTTGTATATCTCGACTTCAAGCCCAAGATTCCGAAGATGGGCAATTCAACTGTCGAGTACAAGGTCACAACATGCGAATAAGTGGATTGTAAACGTGGGGGTCTAAGCTATGTTCGATTATAAGACGTCCATAGTCCGTTGCAAGTTCCAGGGGTCCTGGGACTTCATCTGCTACTTAAACAAACCCCATGTCAATATTTGAGGTCCAGTTCACATGGATTAATCACTGGCCAACAGCGGCAAAATATTTACTGATAACTTTAATGCCCCAAAGCGGTATTTCTACCATGTGAACTAACTCTCAGTGGCGAAAAATGCAGAAGAAACACGCCCAGTTGACTTTAGCAAAAGTACGAAAAAAAGTCTCCAGTATAGTGTCCTGATTTATGCTGTATACGCTTAACTGCCGCATAACTAGGGAACGCATTGTATATTGGAGTACAGGGCCTCAGGCCGGTTTCGTGACAAATTTGACTATCTCTGCGAAATTTGCTATAGTGTCCGATACATACTACTATTGTTATTTTATTATTATTAATATTATTATTAAATACGCCGTAGGCTCGAAGCCCCCGGTACCTCTACAAGTACTCCCGTATGTCAAACCGTGCCCTAATGGCTGGACTAAATACATACGCTGCTACGTAGGTTCGCTCTATTAGCGACTGCGTTACGTCCGCCGCAATACTATGTTAGTTCTCACCCTACTAACAAAGTCCCCCTGAGAAGATCAATATTATCCGGGCCTAAGCGCTATCCGACCGGTACTTGGATTTGATGTTCCCGTTGAAGGAGCAAAAGGAGGGCACATATGCCTAACCTGTATGTATTGTAGCTAACTCTGGTCCTCTCTTCGAGGGTCTATGTATGGAAACAAAAGGGTTCTTATATAGTCAATGAATGGTAGACTTGCTGATTAATTCAGACAAGTTGTAGAAGCATATAGATAAGTAGGGAATGTTCTATCCTCGCCACATTTCTCGTAATAGAGGTATGTGGGGATGGTCGCCGTTCTAGGTGGCGATAGTGGCAAGTATAGGACCCATATGGCCCACAGGGCCCATATTGTCCAACTCACCCCCTCAACAAGGCGGTAGAACTGGTTTGTTGGAAACCGAAGTAAGTACATGTCCTAACTGTTTGGTAGTATAGGATTTGAATAGTGATATGTTCAATCTAACTGGGAATTATCGTCTGAAACCTCCTGTGCTTGGATAAGCTCTTGTATATTTTTGAGATTGCATATCTGCACGAATAGGTCGTGTTTTTGCGGAGGTAGTGCTTTTGTAAGACCGTCGGCTGCCATGATAGCCGTTGGGGTCCAGGATACGTTAAGCCTTTTGGTCGTATATGCCTCGCGAAGCCAGTGGTTGTGTATATCGACGTGTTTAAGCTTTGTGGATAGGCGTGCTAGTTCTTCTGTAACTAGGCGAATGGTCTGAGTATTGTCGCATTCTATTACTAACTTCTCGTGAAGGTCGAGACCTATAGCTGCAAATAGTCGCTCCATAGCAAGGGCTTCTTTGGCGGTTTGTGATAAGGCTAATAACTCGGATTCTGTGGTATTGGTTGTAACTGTATCCTGTTTGCTTGCCCGCCAAGCAATGGGTCCTCCAAAGAGCTTCATTATAAAGGCTTGAGAGCTTTTGCGATCGTGGGGATCGTCTGCAAATGCTGCATCGCTGGATACTATGAAGCTTCGAGGGACGTTAGTTGTGTCGTCTCCTCCTAGCTCGAGGGCGTAGTATCTGGTAGATAGCAAATATGTAAGGCAGTCGTCGATAGCCTGGTGGTGCTCTGGAGAAGGGTTGCTATTGAACTGAGCGAGCTTTGAAGCAGCGAATGCGCAGTCCGTTCGAGTGGTTATAGCCGCATATAGTACGCTGCCTACCTTAGCTTGGTAGTCTCGTCGAGAGATAGGACTAGCCTGTCTAGTGTATCTAGAGAGGTCTCTATAAGGCGACAAAGGTACTTTGGGGATACGTTTCCGATCAAGGGAAACATCGTACTGGGTACATATTTTCTCGATATACGAGGTTTGAGAAAGCCAGATCTTTCGTTCGGTCCGATCCCTTATGATCTGAATGCCTAGGAACCAGCGAAGTTCTCCTAGGTCCTTTAGTCGGAAGCGGTTCATTAGCTGTTGAATGAAGTGGTTGGTTTGAGCTTCGTCCTGCTTGCGATATAGTAGGCAGATGTCGTCTACGTAGAAGAAGGCTAGAATCTTGCCGTTCGTAAGGATGCAGGGCTCTTCGGGGACCTGTTTAAGGCCTAACTCGGTCATGCCTGATGCTAGGTCGCGTTGCCATAGGAGAGGTGAACGACGGAGACCGTATAGGGCTCTTTTGAGCCGTAGACAGTAGCCTCGTTGCTTGAAACCGTCTGGGAAGTAGACGTAGACGACTTCATCGATTTTACTATGAGTAAAGGCGTTTACGGCATCCAATTGCCGCGTCTCGAGGTCAAATTTTGCAGCAATAGCCATTAGCATCCGGAAGGATCGTCCAGCTAGGGTCGATGCGTATGCGTTTAGGTCTGATCGTGGCTGGAGATCTCCTCTAACAACAAGGCGTGCTTTGTATCGATCGAGGTATCCGTGTTTATCGAATTTGTAGGTAAATACCCACATTAGGGGGATTATGAAATGGCTGGTAGCTTCTGATAGCGGTACCTTATCCCACGAGTCTTGGCTAATGGCGTTATATTCCGCTAAAGCAGCCTCTTTCCAGTTCGTCCAGAGAGCGTGTAACTGTGCTTCGGCCCAGTTCTTCGGAGGTGGAGGAAGGTTTCTCCGATGTTGCCTTTTGTGCTGGATTGCAGTAGTAAAGGCTGCGTTCAGTGGTGTATACTGGGGGCTAGAAGTGTGATATTTGCGGAGAGCTTTGGGGATAGCCTGAAAGACGTCCGCTGTATTGGCTTGATGGCGGTTTCGACGGCTTCTTGTAGTTGTATTCGGCAAAAGATTCGGATTTAGCTCTGATCGTATCTCGTTAAGCATACGGGAGCCTCGTCCAGTGGCTCGTGGCTGCTGGGCTAGCGGTATTATTGGAGAATCTGGCGATGGGTCTGGTGATGGGTCTGGTGTTGGCAGTTGTTCTGGTAGCAATCCTTTGTCGGCTATAAGCTCTGGAGGTACTGCCACGGTAATAGAGTCTTCGATTCGCTCTGATGGTTCTCGGTGGTCCACCCCCTCAGCGTTAGAGATGTCGTTAACTGCTTCGTCAACGCTGGACTCAGTTGTTCCATTGTATCCGAGCACGATTTGCAGGGCTGTATCATCATTACTAGCCTCAACTTCGATATGCTGGATCTCATCGTCGATTTCCCTAATCCGGAGAGGTGTGTAATGTTCCGATGGATCGTATACTCCTTGTTCATCGAAGGTTACATCTCGTATGGATATAACTTTGTTTCTGGTCGGGATCCAGACCTTATAGACAGTCTGGTTCTTGTACCCAACATGGTATCCGATATATGTCCGAGGCTCCATCTTCTTTAACTTATTCCTTCCGGCTCGATAGTCTTCGGTAAGGGGATAAGCCTTGCATCCCCATGCAACGAGGTGAGAGACTAGAGAGCGGTGGTCTTGAATCGGGAGATTATCTCGTTTGGCAAGCCATTCTGAGAGAACTTCGATAGGAGTTTTCCACTTTAGTCGTTTAAGTGGTGTCCGATTTGTTAGATATGTAGCTGTTTCAACAGCTTCTGGCCACAGGCTTGGCGGTAGCCGTGAGCTAACTATCATGGCACGCGCTTTGGTATTGATTATCCTCCCAGCTCGTTCGGCGACGCCTACCGGCTCCTTGGTATATGGTGGTGCTTGGTTATGCTGTATGCCGGTACGCAAGATCCATTCCTGAAAATGTTTGCCGAACGCTTTCTCGCCATCTGACGTAATTGTTTTCACGTCAATGTCATACCGTCTCTTAATGTAGGATACAAGGCTTGTAAGGGCAGGAAAGGCGTGCTTTTTCCGTCGAAGGGTATATGTAATCCGTACTCCGGTAACTAGGTCAGTGCCGATTAGAGCCCTAGTTCGTCCGTCGTAGGCTGTCTCGTATTCGAAGAGATCAATATCCATATGTTCCAGGGGTTTGAATCCTCGGTTTTTGGGATGTCGTGTAATGCGGCGTGTCCCTTTTGCGAGAGAGCAGTCTTCGCACTGGATCGTAGTTGGCGCCTTAATCTTTATGCCTGTAACTGCGTACACAAGCTTCTCTAGGCTTCTGGGGCCAAGATGGGCCATCCGTCTATGCCAGAGTGTAGCGTCACCGTCAAGGGGGTTTTGAGGTCGACGTGAATCGTTCCCATGGAGCTCCTGCTTCTGCTCAAACGGATTTGTGGGCCTTAGGTCGATACCCGGCATCCCTGGAGTATCTACTGTAGGTATAGATGCAGGCTCTAGTGGTATTGACACCCTCTCATCTTCGGAGAATTCAGATACCTGTTCGGAGTCGGATTCTGAAGGTTCAGTGGAAATTTCCACATCTGCTTCGTCGGTAGCAAAGGCGCTGCTATAGGTCGCGCGTTGGGAGGCTATAAATGGTTCCAGATCATCGTTGGCAGCGTTGTCGTTTGTTAAGGGAATGTATTCGAGAATCGGCTGGTTATACTTTTCTGTAAGGTAACAGAGGGTTTTCCGATGTCCTGCCCGAATGTAATACAAAGCTTCATGTTCCATATCGTAATAGATGCCGGCTTTCTTGAACAACCTAGCAGAGGCGAGGTTTGTATGCATGGCGGGGACGTAGGCGACGTTCTCGAGGGTAAATACCATAGACTTTCCTCCTGGTCGTCGTATTTGGATTTCGACGTCACCCCATAAGAGGATATCTAGAAGAATACCTCCACTGATGATTTTGTCTGTAGGGGACGCGCTTCTGATTTTCTTGAATCGGGAATGCTGGTTGCATATATGGATGCTGCTTCCAGTGTCGTAAAGGGTTGATCGTTTCAATGGATAGTCTACCTGGAGGCCTGTAGTAAAAGCAGAGACCTCGTGGATCGTATTGACAGTATTTAACTGCTTGGTGGGTGCGCTGGCGTTGTTGCCAGCGCCGTACCTTCAGGCCTTGCCTGGTATGGTATCGTTGCTCTCGTTATTGCTACTGCTGTTGGCTCTTTTGGCCGCTCGTAGCTGGATTTTCTCGATCAACTTTCTAACCTTCTCATCCTTCAGTTTTTCCTCTATCTCTCGCTGCTTGCCCGGGTTCGGGGACCATCCAGTGGGGCGAAGGCTCTCGATAAGGTAATAACAGGCGCTATACCGGTGGTGACTACCACATAGGCATGTACGTGACTTGTCGTTTGTAGAGGCTGCTGGTGGCTCTTTTCCGTCTAGGGTAGGAGTAGCTGCGTGAGCGCCTCTTGAGATGGTATGGTATGTGTTTCCGAAGGTTTTATTCCAACGGAGGTGGTTTGCAAAGGCATTGTAGATAGACTCGACTTCCATTTGCTTCGCTGGTGGGTTCTGGAGCTCCTTGTCGATGTCGTGCTTCCAGTTGCTTGCAAAGTCGCTTGCTACGGGGTATACCGCAGTAACGAAGGCGTAGTGAGCGTGGTACATTGATATGGAGGGTAGGCCAAGCTCCCTTGCTTCGAGGTAGGTCGTCCACCACTCAGAGAGCCAGCTCTGGATGTTCTTCCCTTGGGATAGAGGTTGGCATAGCTTCTGAAAGCGGCCATCGACCTCCATTTTGTACTGTTGGCTTCCTGGCTTAAAGTACTCCTTAATGGCTAACATCTTATCGCGAAGGGTTGGCTTGCTACGGAATAGGGCGTGGTGTCGATCCGCAACGTTGTTAAAGAGCCAAGCGTCGAACTTCTGGGCTTGCGCATCCTGAAGTTGATATTCAACAAGCTTCTCCTTGCGTATTTCGATTAGAAATCTATATTTGTTGAATTCCACGGCGTCGAGGTCGGAAATATCGGTTGCGCCGGCCTTGACCTTACTAACCGACGGGACCAGTGGCTTGGTTAGCAAGGGCACGACCTCGTATTCAGGGAGTTTCGGATCGATGTTGTTCCAAAGTAGAGGGGCTTCTGCTTTGGCTCTGAAATAGAAGGCCTCGTACTGGTAAGGTTCGTCCAGTTTCCCGGAAAGAGTGAGAGAAGCCATGTTGCTATGTAAAGATAATCGACGAGAATGTCTTGAAGGTTTTCCAGTGGCTTAAACGCACACCGGGCTCATAACACTTGGATTTGATGTTCCCGTTGAAGGAGCAAAAGGAGGGCACATATGCCTAACCTGTATGTATTGTAGCTAACTCTGGTCCTCTCTTCGAGGGTCTATGTATGGAAACAAAAGGGTTCTTATATAGTCAATGAATGGTAGACTTGCTGATTAATTCAGACAAGTTGTAGAAGCATATAGATAAGTAGGGAATGTTCTATCCTCGCCACATTTCTCGTAATAGAGGTATGTGGGGATGGTCGCCGTTCTAGGTGGCGATAGTGGCAAGTATAGGACCCACATGGCCCACAGGGCCCATATTGTCCAACTCCGGTCCTGAGTAGCCATCTTGTGATAGTCCCGCTGACTGCTGATTTCCCTGTCGCCGTCGCCAGGTCTCTACGTGTGTGTAGGGGCCATGGTGCGATAGTGGCCCGTAGGCGCTCTCTCGATCCTTCCAGCAGGCCGCAAAAGAGGATTACGTGCTCTGTCGTCTCGGGGGCCTCTCCACAGAAACATAGCGGCGACTACACACCGAAGGCTCCTATCTTAAATAAGAAAGCTGATAGTCCTATTTTTCCGGTCCTGATCTGGCATAGGGTAGACGCCTCCGGTCGGTTTAGGCCTGAGTACTTGCCCTGTTTCGGCATTCGCATCGAGGGACCCTCCGGCTCCTCGGCGATAGCGCGTCGCTGGCGGTCGTGTTGTGCTGCCCTAGAGAGCCATCTCTTTTCCCAGTGGTCTAGGACGGCGGCCGGGGCTTCCTTCTCCTTGCCCATCCACTCGGAACCCTTAGCCTCCTTCTCCATCGTGTACCCCGCTGGTCTGAGCGATTGTGACGCCCGCTTCCGTCCCGCCGGCGTATCCTGTCGGAGTATGTGTGAAGCTCTCGCGCTCCCGTTCCGAAGCAGGCTCCTTTTGCCGTTATTCCGTAGCTGTTCTTCAAATTTCGCCGCCCGGGCATTGAGATAGAGGTCTAGTGGCGGGATCGCTGCCTTTATTTCCAGGTGGCGGACCGGTGTCGCTTTGTAGGCGCCGCAGTGTCACGCCGTGCTAGGGGTTGCAATCCTTGCCACTACGCCACCGTACCAGATGTCTTCACCAAAAGAGACCAATACCAAAGTCCCTGACTTTGGTATCTGCAACCACTTATCAATCTGTTCAAACCAGTGTAGGTCAATCACGTGACAACCATCACACGCAGACTATTCGGAGGCACTCATTCTGTATCCCGACTAGGCTCTTAGCTGGTCCCGCTGGTTCCTCGCTTATAGTGTGCCACGCAGCCGCCCCGAAGGCAATCGCGCTGCGAATAACCGACATGTATAGTAGTCTCGCCCGTATAAGATCGCAGCCCCACGCCATGTTCACTAGCTTTGTTAGGGCTAGCTTCTGAGTCGCCATTTTTGATTTAACCCGCTCGGTATGGGCGTGCCACGTTAATTTGCGGTCAAACCAGACCCCTAGGAACCTTGCCGAGACCGTCGGCGTTACTGTAGCGTTTCCAAGACGGATACTCTGCGGGGAGGGGTCTCGGGTTCTAGTGAAGTGCATCAGCTCACACTTATCCGGAGCGAACTCCATCCCGTGCCTGGCGGCCCACCGTTGGCACGTAGCCCAAGCGTCCTCTAGTCGGCGGCAGGTCGTGCCCGTGTCTGTGCTAACGCTAAGTAGGTTCGTATCGTCCGCGAACCCCACGACTAAGAGTAGGGGGTGTTTCTCCGCTAGTTCCTCATATAGCGTCGAGATATATAGGATAAATAGTATCACCGAGATGTTTGTCGGATGGTTTTCGATGTATTCCAATACTTGTATGCAGTCTTCGATGTTCTCGATGGGGAATGCCGGCATTGACAATACTTACTGATGGTAGAAATCGCCCATCATACGATGTAAGGCAAATGGATTGAAAATTTGTATGATAATTTGTGGTTGAACCAAGTCAAGGTTCCAAAGGCCGTGGGGTGAAAGTTTGCGAGGATGAAGTCTAAATGCTGATTAATTTGCTCGCGATGACGTCTTTGTCGTTGTCCGTGAAGCTTTGGTAGGGTAGGTTGCTTTTGTCGTCACCTTTGGATCGTTGGACAACCGCAACGATCGTCAGGGAAATTTTTTTTGGTCTTTTCCTTTTTCTTGTCGAAGAAGAGATGCTACCATTGTTACACGCAAAGGTGGTCAAAGATTTGTGAGGTTGTAAAAGCATCACATTCTATCTAGTCCTATGGAGCACGAAGGTTGGACTTAGTCCCAACGGGCTAAGTCACGTGGTAACCTTGGTGGTCTTAGCAAAGCCCACCAAGGTTGCCTAACACCTAGAGAGGTGCTTCGTATTATCTCGCTTTAGGTCCTTGAGTAGTTGGTTCTCGTCATGGACCTCTCGTAAACGTTTCGCAAGTAGCCCTTTTGCGATAACTGCAACCTCCCTGCGGTTGAGAAGTGCCTTATCGCCGAAGGCGCTGCGTACCCACCGGCTATCCGTGGTCGCCGCCGAAGCCGATTGCTTAAACGTTACCACGGTATCGCCACTACGTAGCCTGCGGGCCGCTACGGCGTCGGTGCTACCGCGTGCCTTATTCACTGCTTTGACGACTTCAGCCGCCGTCCTGTTCTTCATACTGGGGTCTTCCGTCCCTCGGATCACTATTTCTCTTTCCCTTCGCTGGGGTACAACGACCCGTTGCTACCACACCGGAGCTCCGACGGGTTCCCTCCCTTGGGCCGTTCCCGAGGCGACTGAGGCCCAGGACCTGGTCGTAGGCATAGCTACGCTTTTCACGGTGTCTTGTATCGTCTTTTGTACTGTAGTCGTAATCCCCTCGGTAAGTGCTCGGATCGCTGCTAGTACGTCGGCTGGTGTAGCGGATCGGTCTTCGCCCTGTTCCAGCGCCTTGCCGGCTAGCTTTAGCTCATGCCAGCGTTCCATTAAGCCTCCCATAACCTCGATCTTCTCGGGAGGTACTAAGTCGGTAATCTTCTGTTCGACGCTCGCCCGTTCGCTGTCGATTTGCTTCTTTGTTGCGGTTTCGCCGCCACTACGCTTCACGCTCGGCGTGTGGGCGCTTTCGTTCGCTTGGGGGTGGTGAAAACTTTGTTGAAGTCCCGCCCGTCCCCCGTCAATTACCATCGGCGTCTCCATGGCTTTGCGCCCTCGATTCGCAAGCGATGCGAGGCCACTGTCCGATGTAAGCGCCTATGAAGAATCGATTGCCGTAATCTGTTTGATGATTTAACGCTGTTCGATGAAGTTATCGATGAATCTCAAAAACCTCCCCTCGCTACTACTACTATGGACCGTGACTCTATTGACCGTAACTCTAAAGATGAGGGTCGAGTCATTCAAAAATAAAATCCATGGATGTTGCAATTCTGACATCTGTACCTACCAGCCGTAAAAGCGGCGATAACTCTCGCAATTTAGTACGATTGAATTACTTAATTGCCGCATGATATTCGTCTTTTTACATTTTTAGGATCCTCTGCTGCTTCGGCGGCGCCGCGGCTTCTGTACCACAAGTTTAACTTGTCTCGAGATACACAAGAAAGCATCTTCGCATCAGTCCCCATACCCATTTTCTCAGCGTACGTGCCACTTAACAAAAGCGACTATCCCGGAAAGCCCATCAACACAATCACGCGCACACGCGTCGATTTATCAGAGCTCCACGCTCTGTGTAACACGAAGTGCTCCGTAGCCAACCACGACAAGAACGATGCATATCAAGATTTATTACCATCACGGATATGGTCGCCGTAACTTAAGGATCCTGTACATTGATATAAATCATACCGTCGTTACTGAGGGCGTGGATGCTAATGAATACACCTGTAGAGGTAACTGGAATACAAATCAAAAACAAATATTGTCTTCATACATCCAGAGGTCTTGCTTAATCTAATGCAAGGATCTTTGTATCTAGAGACCTACGCTGACTATTTTATGCTTCATATTTACCGCTTGTAGGACAAAGTGTCTAATAAGTGTTTCGTATGACCAGTAGGAGATATTCTCGCAAAACAGTGGCATTGAAACTAGTGAAGAATTCCATTATCGTGCAGCAAGTCTGAATCACTTTTGTAAATAGATACTCTCTAAATTGCTGCGAATAACATGTGGCACAATCCTTGTCACTTTCCAATACGAAAGACTGAAACCTCCAAGGATTTTCTGTTGCTGATATCTGACAGCTCCAAAACACCTTTGAACTGCACAGCACGTTACCCCCGAGACTCAACTAAACCGGTACGCACCCGTCTAGCCATATCCAAGTTAACTAGGACCAAGGCCCGATGAATCTTCTGCTCAATGATCCATATTGAAAATGTGGTCCTCATCGTGAAGGTTATGGCGAGACAAGTGACAGTCACGGATGTGGGATAGCGGAGATGAATATTTATCCTACTAAAGTCACGTTATCTCCGAAAACCACCGTCTAGCTGGCAGTATCAACATATCGCTGCCGCTGATATATCCGGAAGATTTACCGAGCCCACTAGATCATTTGATTCATTGCACGAGGGTTCTTCAAGCTAAGAGGGATAGGGGCCACAAGGTAGATCATAACATGATAGAGGAGGACTTTGACCATAGCTTCCATTCGCAGCCTAGAATATCCTACGTGAGTGCAATAATGAGCTGCGCGCCTCCTGTTGAACCTTGAAGCTTATTGAAAGCTGGTTGATCCAGCACTAAGAGGGACACGATCCTGGCTGAGATGATATCTGGGGATGCAAAGGGAAAGAGCCGCAAGATCACAATCGCAGATGCACCGCCTCTCTTCCGAACCACAGCAGGGAAAATAGTACATGATCTCACCTGAAGTAATGGAGCCAAGAGCCATGAGTCTGTCCAGCAATACAATGCGCTACAATGGCACTATGACACCAAGACAACCAGCCTGTCGATTCTCAAGGCTCTGCCAAAGAAGATGTTCCGCTCGATGCCATCGACCATCATGGCATAAATTATGACCCCTTTTATCAGCATGTTGAAAGCACACTGAGTAAAATCCACCATATCGCGCTCGGGTTTGCCTGCACCAATGTTAACGTCAAGGCTGTTCGGACCTGCTCGATCTCGGGCCAATCCGAACGGATACGTCGAATCGCTCAGAACGAGGTTGGAAGCATACCATGGTGGTCCCCTCTAACGTACTTCGGCAGCCTATTCATGGTTCTCATGGAGGATTCCACTGGAGGTTCCATCTCACAGCAGAAGATGAAGCCAACCATAGTGATGGGCTATATCTCAGCGGTAATGAAGAGATTCCCATTTATACACCTTGTGGGACAAGATACGACACTTTCGAACTAAAAAACCTTGAGAAGACTAGTCTCATAGCGGTCAACAAAGCGCAGGGAGAGCAGTTGCTGATGGAAGTGATTGGGCCCAGTCCAAACTTACATAGTATCTACGAGGAGGGTTATTACGAGAAGGACTACTGCGTAAATGGGCAAGAGGGGTTACTCACGTGAGTTTTTCTGAAGTAAATCATGATTTCAAGCCTGCATCATGCAAGAAAGCACGTTAGAGGGTCGGATGCATGCAAGCAGAAATGCATACTACCCTATGTCCCCGCACAGCAAAGTCTATTTCAAACAATCTCGGGATGAAGACAAACCTCCTCTTCTACGGCTCCTTTATAATTTTCTTCATCAATAGCCTTGCTTGATGAGTGATGGAGCTAACTCGGCTCGTGATAACCTGGACTACGGTCCCGGTCTTGCTACTCCTGGTACGTCTACTCTTTCTCTGGATCTGTAGTTCTGTACCTTGCTCTTTCCGAAAATAATAGCTTACTACCCGTGCAGTCTGTGGCTGTAATTTTAGCTTTTGTGCTACGGAGATTATTCTTCCACCCACTTTCGAAATATCCAGGTCCATGGTATCGCAGCATCTCGGAGGTACCACTGGTCTGCAACCTAATCGGAGGGAAGCAGTATGCATGCTATAAAAGGCTACATGAAAAATATGGTAGCTCTCCTTCGCACATATATGCTTCATCGGTTAACATAATTCCAGGGCCCGTTGTACGAGTGGCTCCGAACGAACTCAGCTTCTTGACCGGCACGGCGATGGAGGACATATACGGGCTGCGCGTACGCTTGATTCCATGTCTATAGCAAGCTGTTTCGCAATGCTTATATCAAAATCTTCAGAATCCCACACAGAAGGATCGAAAATGGATTGGTGCCATCCTACCCAGGCCGCCGTATCCCATGACCTCCGCGCCACGGGATATCCATGCCAGACAACGCCGTGCATTTGCCAGCGTTTTCACGAACTCAGCCCTCCTGAACGAAGAAAAGATCATCCAGGGACAAGTAGACGAGCTGATTACCGCCTTTTACAGAAAGGTCGACGAGAACGGTGGAGCGGCAGTCGTTGACATGCTTGGTTGGGGCAAGTTCTACTCATTCGACGTCATCGGCCTCCTGGCTTTTGGGGCCCCCTTCGGCTGCCTGAAAAGCGAGGCCAACATCAAATGGTCGCGCAACATTGGGCTATCCATCATGATGGGCGCATACGAACAAGCCTCCGTCCGCCTCGTGGGTTTCGACTCCCCACTCCAGCCTCCCCTGGTGAAGCTCCTAGCCCCGGCGAAGTACTACAACGCTCGCACATATCATTCAGAGAAGAGCCTCAAGGCGATCCAGAATAGTTTAGCCGACACGGACCGTGATCATAAAGATTTTGTGTACCACATCCTCAAAGCAAACGACCATCGGCGCCTGCTCTCGGATGGTGAGATCCAGAAGAACCTGGTGACCTTCATCATAGCAGGCAGCGAGACAGTGGGTTGGAACCTGGCTATCTGGTCATATTGGATGGGCACCCATCGAAATGTCTATTACAAACTCCGGGATTTAATCCGAGAGAAGTTCGCCAGGTCTGAGGACATCAACTGGACCGCGCTCAAGGACATCAAGTATCTCAGCGCTGTGATACGCGAGAGCATGCGTCTCTTAGGGACTTCCATCCAGCGCATCCGCGTCGTGCCCGAGGGTGGAAAGTCCATCGACGGGCATTGGATTCCAGGGGGTACTACTGTTGCCGTGGCGGAATACGCTGCGGCGCACTCCGAGATGAACTTCAAAGACCCGTGGTCCTTCCGTCCTGAGAGGTGGATGGACCCGGATTGTAAGGATAATCTAAGCATGTCGAAGCCATTCGCGTATGGGCCCCGGGACTGTATTGGGAAGAACCTGGCGGGTATTGAGCTGCGGTTGGCTATTGCGCATATCCTCTGGCACTTTGATCTGGATGTCGATCTCGAGGACGAGGGGAATAAGAAGTGGAGTCCGGAGAATGACTTTGAGCATTTGTATTCTTTTATTGGCTTCGAGTTTCCGCCGCTGTGGACCAAGTTGACTAAGGCGAACAGACCGGGGTTACTATAGGGGTGACATTGAACTTTGATGACTGGATTAGCTAGCCATTCACTTATAACGGCTTTTAGAATATGGATAGAGACCTCGAGAATGGTGGCTGGGAGGATTTCGTTGTCAAATGGGGCGACTGGCATGTAACGTGGCCACACAAGCCATGCCAGCGTCTGTTGTGTACAAATTACGATGAGCTAACAGTTGATATAACGTGTAAAGTTAAACTTTGAAATCATTGAGCTGAGTCTGGCTCGGAACTTTTGGCACTTTTCGTTGCAACCGTGACGTAAAACACGAAGGTTGGTACGGTCTTACTTCTCCAGAGGCGAAATATGCATGCCTTGACACTTGCCATGTAAGCCAATCAAAAAACATTTTCCATTCCAATAGGACTCCATTAGGAAAGTGTCACTTTTCCACTTCTTCAATAATCTCGCATTTGCTGACGTGGGGTACTTATGAGTCTAACCGCTTACCATGACCTCTGAGACGATCCGTCACTTATGGTAACGTCAAGTACGATTTCTGCCGCTAGTGTGATAAGCTCATTCAGTACGGGAAATTAGAAAAATACTATCACAAAGTAATGGAGATTAAATCACATCTCGTAGATGTTGAAGGAGTGATCAGCTCTTAAAGCAATCTTATTTGAGCCTTAACCATTTAGCCCCCATTTGTGTACACCCTATCCACTCCCCGCCAAATTACCGTACGGCACCCGCCCAGCCGCTGTCATATATCCTTCACGAACCCGACCTCAACCACCCTATCCATAGCCAATCTCAAGTTCGCAATCTTCGCCCTCGTATTCTCCCGAATCCACAAGAAAGTCGTCAGCACAATGCGCCGGAAGATGTGCGTCCCTGGCTTAATCTTCATCTGCTCCTTGCCGATGACATACATAACTTTGCTCGCATACGAGCGGTCCAACCTTGCCAGTTCGGCGCGAACGACCTTGTCGCGCAGCTCTGGTGGCCCGTGATCATTTCCCTTTTCCGCGTCACTATGGCCGGTTTCATAACCGGTGTAGTCGACATCCCCGCTGAACTTGGCGCTGGCAGTCAACGTGATGCGGTCCTTTAGGGCGCGGTCGAAGCTCGTGGATAGCGACACGTTGTTATTTTCGTCGACGTCGACGTCCTCGGGCAGAGGGTGTCCACCCGCCTGGCGAATGATGAACTTGCGCACTTGCGCGTATATCAGCGCCGCAAGGTCAGGTGAGATGACCTCGTCCATGAAGCCGTGGCGGACGGTTAGACGGTAACACCCCGGAATGGCGCCAAGCCTCGAAATCACATACCGCTCATCGCCGGCGACGCTGGGCGCCTCGACGGGGTGCAGGTGGAAGAACACCATGACTTCGGGAATGGCCCCAAACTTACTAACAAATTGTGTGAAAACAGTCGGGGTCAAGACGCCCGTCTTGTCAAAGTAGATGCCCAGGCCCCTGATACTACTAAGAGCCCCACCGCCCCAGCGCTCTGTGAGGCATGCCTTGCCGTCAGGATCCTTGGTGATGAGAGATGAAGGGCGGAAACGATCCTCAGCCTCGGCGCGCCACTGGTTCTCCTTGCCGAAGCGCCAGAGCAGGAAGACGCAGGCAAGGATACCGGAGATGGTGAGGGTGAACCACGCGCCGTCGGGGACTTTGACTAGTGAGGAGGAGAGGTACAAGCCGTCAACGGTGGCGAAGAAGAGCCAGGGGATGAAGACGAGGAAGGGCGAGAGGCGCCAGACTAGGAGGGATACTAGAGTTACCATGCAGGTGTCGAAGAAGGTCACGAACCTGAATACATGTCAGTATAGTTCTGGGAAAGTAGTCGATAGTGACTCACATGACGCAGACCCCATATGCGTTACCGAGTCGTGTCGTGTTGGAATAGACACAAGTCACCAGGATAGTTCCCAGCATGAGCAACCAGTTCAAGAACGGAACGTAAAGTTGACCATGAAATGTCTTTGATGTATGCACAATCTTGACCTGCGGGCAGTACGAGAGCTTCATGATCTGACTAATGAGCTGTGGTGCGAGTCAGTATATCTGGTTCAACGCCCAGAACAGGAGGTTAAATCATTACCTGGAAAGTAGCCGTGATGATAGCCTGCGAAGCGACAATGGCGGCAAGAACAGCCACGATCAGACTCGGGTAAAGCATGCCTGGCGGAACAGAGTTAAAAAACGGGTTGGAATACGCGTCTGGATGAGCGCTGATGTACGCCGCCTGACCAATGTACGCAAGCAACAGGCAAGGGTAACAGTAACACATCCAGCTAATTTGAATGGCCCTCATGCTGAATGCGCCGAGATCCGCAAAGAGCGCCTCGACTCCGGTGAACGCCAACAGCACACCGCCTAGCATCCGCCACCCATGAGTTTTCTTCTCCATGAAGAAGTGGATGGCGTAGTATGGCGAAAACGCCTTCAGCACCGAGTGGTCAAAGTTGGCCAGGTTGTAGATGCCGAAGGCTGCGTTGAACGCGAGCCATAAGATGACGATGGGAGCGAACGTGTTGGCGAGCTTGGTTGTCCCCAGGGGTTGGATGAGGAAGAGGGCCACCAGGATGCCGCATGTCGCACCAACAACTGTCTGGCTAGAGATGTCTGGCTTGACGACGATGAGACCCTGAACAGCTCCGAGGACAGACTGGGCTGGTGTGAGGACACCATCGGCCATGACCATGGACACTGCGAGGACACCGACAACTTTAAGCAGACCACGTGTAAATTTACTCTTCTCGATCCTGGAGCGAATCGTTTGGTTGGGGCGGTGTAGGTCCTGGGTCTTATGGCGTTCCATCTTGATCAATTGTGCCTCGCGAGGATCGCGCTCAGTGATATTGGCCTTCAGTTGTTAGTTACGTTCAACTGAACGACCCCTAATTAGGATGGGCAGTGGTCATAAACTCACATATCGAGTGAGCAAAGAGTAACAGCTGAACGTGCCGCCCTCGCCCTCATTGTCAGCTCTTAGAACAATGCCCACATATTTCAGCGTCACCATGATGGTCAGCGACCAAATGATGAGCGAGAGCACTTGAAGGACATCGTTATAGTTGGGTTCTTCCGTGAACGTGGATGAGTACACGTAAAGGGGGCTGTGCAGAACAAGAAGGGTCAGTCATATTGTTCATTCACGAAGCATAGTTGGTTACTGACCTTGTCCCGATGTCACCGTAGATGACACCAGTCGACTGATACGCCAGCCTTCAAACCGATAGAATCAGCAATAGTCATGACACAGAAGCTCACGAAACCAAAACGGGAGTAACGCTACCAAAGCAACGTAGTTCCCTTGAACACCTGCTTCTTCCGCCCGTCATCACGCTGCCAACCGTCCCCATCCTCGAAGTCGCCAGTTTGCTCGCTACGCTCATTGGAGCTGCGGGAGGCACTCCGGCCATCGCCAGGCACACGGCTTCGCGACAAGCTGCGCGCATTGTAGACACCACCAGCCCCAGCCAACCTCTCGCGTTTGACTGGCTGTATTTCATCCGCAATGATAACTGCCGGCGTCGCCATGGCATGGAAGTGCAGCACAGCTGCTGAAACGAATGCTAGCTGAAGGAGGCACAGGCGGTTAGGTACGTAAATTTTTCATCAACAGAGGTGAGTCTCATCGGAAAAAATACGTAAAAGTTTCCCACAGCATGGCAATGCGAGAGTAGATAAAGGAGGGAGCCAACGCTATGGGTCATTTTCCTGGGTGCGGATCGGCGACGTGCTTGAATTTCCGCACCTCTGGACCTATGACAACCATACTGTTCGAAAACAGTATGCCGAAGGGTTTCCAGTCTGTCAGCGCAGGATGGGACCCAATGAATGCGAGTCAGATTGAAACATCCCTCATCACCAAACCGTGGAGACAGTGAGAAATACCAGACTGTAGCCAAAACTCAGCTCCCCGCACTGGCCGGAAAGCCACCCAAGCTACCCCCTGCGTGACAGCTAGCAGATATGAGATTAGCTAGCATATAAATCGCTCATTGGCCAAGAATTCTAGAAAAGGTATTATAGCTCTTAAGGGGGCAGTGCATATAAGCTTCAGAGCTGCAATAGAAGCATATGTTGGGTGCCCCCATCCACGCAGCCATGAGTTCGTTGCAGCTTGATGTTGGCTGTGATGTCCCACAGCTGCATACATCCTGAAGCAGACAAGCCAAGAGTGTGCCAGGCGAAACTCAAGTCCCAGATGAGTGGTCGACCTACAGCGGCGGATAATTCCCATTACCCTTATCTTTGTGGCTTGAGTGAGATTCCTTAGTTGCAGTGAGCATATCGGCGGGGTGTAACAGCACTCATCCGCTGGAGTGGGTGGCGTCGAATCAAACCACAGCCAAAATCGCGCGAAAATATCTGTCCCGAATATTGTGAAAGAGTGGTTCCGGATGGGTTGGTCTGGCCAAGCATGGAGCCATTATGTATCCATATTTGCAGTTCGCGCATGGGACAAGCTGCTGAGGCATTTATTCTTCAGAGACGCGGACCCGTCAGCAATACTGAAAGCTAAGTCAACACGCTGGACCTGCCAGGAATAGGGCTGGCAATTGCAATATGAGGATCTCGATGGTATTTTGCAATAATTTAAAATCTTCAGGCCGAAAACTTTTATTTATCCGAAAAAAGATGACTCGATTCCCTACCTGTTCTATTTTTCGCCTTAATCCAACTGGTCGACCGTTTGGCCGTCACCTTTAGTTGCCTTGGGTACGCCAGTGATTTTGGCGCCATCCTCTGCAGTGACTGGAGCACACCAGCCGAATTCATCTTTGGCCTTTCCGAGCTGGATAGCCTTGAGCTGGGTCAGAAGCTTCAAGCAAACCGGACCCGCATCCTCCTGGCTCTCTTCGATGTAATTCACCTTCTCGGCTTGCTTATCGGAGGACAATCGCGGGTGTTGCTTCACGGCTGCACTGATCGAGTCCGGTGATGACGGGTCGATGCAACGAGAAATGGTCCGGATAGGAACAAGCGCGGCGGTAGTCCCAGCAGCCATAACCTCGGAGAAGTTGGGGAGTTCGGTGTATTTGATCTGTCTTGCATCAGCGCGTCGCGTCAAATGTCTCGCAGCTTTCGCCGACTTACCGATCGCCTTTCCAGGTTCCACCCGAAGCTCTTGCCGATATCGGTGATGCTGTCGGCCGTCACACTCTTGATGACATTTTTTGAATCCGGAACCACTAAAGTAACATTATCGCCATCGACCAATGCGCCAATGAATCCACTGGTGCTGAACTCGTCAACCTCAGAATGCGTCGCACTATTCAAATGCAGTGTGATTCCATAACCCTCAGTCCTCGCCTTGTCACTCCATCGCAGCACAGGCGCATAGTTACCACCGACCTTGGCGCTTCCAGTGCCATTTGGCGCCGCCCGATCAAAGTCGTCCAGAATGAGCGCATCGACAGGATGCGTGCCGTGGTAGACTCCCGTGGGCAGGACGTAGACGCAGAACATATACTCCTCTGGCGGGCTCAGTCCCAACTGGCCGCTGGAACCGTAAATCTGTGGGCGGATGTACCTAGCAGCACCAGTCTCATGGGGTGGGACGTATTCGGCATTGAGCGATACGGTGGCTTTGACAGCATTGACAAAGTGCTCGACCGGTACGGGTGGGCAGGAGATGTATTCAGCTGAGTGCTGCATTCGGACGGCATTGCGGTCAGGACGGAAGATTTGGATGTCGCCCGACGGCGTGCGGAAGGCTTTCGTCCCTCGTAGGCTTGCTGGCCATAGTTGAGGGCCGGGGCCATGCCGTGGATTCGGATGTAAGGATCAGCGACAAACTGAGGCGGCGTCCATTTTTTGGTGTGGACGGAGTAGTGTAGTGCGACTCGATATGGCCATTGACTGAGAACAACTGATTAGTGATGTGCATTCGACTGATAAGAATACTGAAGAGAGTTTTATAGTATGCTCTTTCATACCTTCACGAACGCGGAAACCCACGTTGGACCAGTCGATTGTGTTGACTGGTGGTGGAGGGAAGGGCGATATGATATTTGTGGTTGGGAAGTTGTAGGTCGGCTCGAAGTCTATGTTGCTGGAGATATGCCAATTAGGTTTAGAAGCCCGTGATAGATGCTTCCAGTCCGTTATCAGTTTCGAGGAGATCGTCAATGACAAGTGGAGCACTGGCAATTGAATGATTCTAAACGTGCTATCGTGGTCCTTGGGAATTTTTCTAATAGGGCGCCGATTTGCGGAATAGTGGGGTGGGGTGCCTTCCTCCATATTACTCAGCGGTATTCAATCTATGGCCTACTCGAGGGATACCTTTAAGGCACTCATGCTGTTCTACGGTATGATTAGAGTGGCGCGAGTACCTACAAACTTGTCTTGTCCCGAATAGTTGAGACAAGACATTTGCATTTCCTCATCCCTATCTGTACCTCAGACTGAGGGAACCGACGAGAAGACTTGCAATTGACCACACTACTCCCCGAATCCGAAACACAACCATGACTGAATAAATGTGTATTAATGATTCATAGTAACGTGAATGTACACCGAGCTGGCCACTTTCATGCGCCAACGCGACCGGCCAACTTAATGTTTGATTTTCTCAACAACCAATTATGGCAAAGTCATACAACGAAGCAGACTTAATGCTAGCCCTTCAAGCTCTCAAAAATGACCAAAAACTTAGTCTCCGACAAGCGGCAAAAACGTACCAAGTCCCCCGAAGCTCCCTCCAAACGCGTAAAAACGCGCCCGAGGCGCTGTGGTATTTGCAACGGGACTGGGCATAATGCGCGAACTTGTAAGATCGCATTGCCATCTTCTGGAGAGGAAGATTCAGAGTAGTTTCAATTGATTTACGGCGTTGTGGTTTTACTATCGTAAAATTTCTATGCGAGGTTATGTAAGGGTGGCCAGCTCGGTGTACATTCACGTTAGCGAGGGTAAGTACGACTCAAATACACTTTCTTACACCTACCTGACTTGAGGCAATTCGCAACATAACAAGGCAAGGTTAGTCTTCAAGGGCATCATATTTGACTTTTCTCAAATTGAACTAAGCGCTTCGATTCGCCACGCCGACCGGTACTAGGTGGGTATGTCGTGTTGTAGACGGTTGAATTTCTAACGAACATGAGATTGTACAGGTCTTCAAACAATTTCTCAAAGAACCCAAATCCTTATTCCGTCACTCAGAGTATGATCCGCCAAGTAGCCTGAACATGCCTCATTCTGGTTCCAAACATGATCAACCACACCGCCCCGATGGCAACGATCCCCACGAATATGCCAGCCTGAGTACCGAAGCAGATGATATAGCCAGTCGTATCCACCCACGGAATGATGCCGTAAAGGAACCCGAATGCCACTATATTCTTTAAGCCTGTGTCTCTTATTAGCCCTCCCAGTCTCGATAAACTCTGTTGGCAGGCTCAATTCGGAAAACTCACCATTGACCAACATCAACGCATCAGCATTGACCGGCAACAGACAATCACTGACATAAGTCATAGTGATAGTCGGAACAGCCGTCAACGCAAAACTAACCATCCCGTACCCAAAGAACAAACTTGACCAGTGAAGTGTCCGCTGGACACCATACCCAAATACCAGACACCCAGCCCCTGTGATCAGAGTCGGCAAGACGAGCAACCACAATCTGCTCTCCGGCTCAAATACACCCTGATTCCTCCTCGCGCGCCAATCGGTGTACACATCCACCAGCCAGCCCCCGGCATACGCACCGGAGAGATTACCGATGAAGCCGGCGATGTTGATCAGGCTGTTGATCATGGGAGACCAACTGTAAGGTGGAGCTTGCAGCACGAAGGGGTTTAGAATGTTGATAGCGACGGTGAGGACGAGGGAGATGGCGTAGCCAAGGAAAGCGTAGATGATGCAGGGATAGAATATCATGGGGAGGGGGCGCAGAAACATCTTGAGCAGGTTTGTGTTTGGCGGGGCGCTGCTCCAGAGGGAGAGCTCCTGAAGGTAGGTTTTCTTCAACGCTTCGTTGGTCGTGCCACGCTCGGGCGATGAGTCTTGGCTGGACTTGGGGTCGACCTTTGGAGTCTCTCCTTTTTCAGATGCTCTGGCTACTAACGTGGGAATTTCTGCTGAATCACCAGGTTGGGCAGTGGGAACTGCGACATTGAGACCCTCGTTCCTCTGATATCTCGTCTCGGGTACGAAGAACAACACTGAAAGGAAGTTGATACCCGTCAGAATGACAGCAATCCACTTATGCCAGCGCCAGCTAAGCCGCTGAATGGTGAATCCACAGAAAAGGGGGCCAATCGTATTCCCTCCGCTGATGGCATTCATATAAATCCCCATCTTTGCACCGCGTTCATGGAGGAAGAAAAGATCGTTCACAATGCTGGCCCCCAACGCTTCGGTGGAGGAACCCGCAAACGCCGCAATGATATTGCTCCAGAGCAAGCTGTTGAAACTCTTGGCGGTGCCACCCCAGATGTAGCTCACAGTCAGCAGCAGACTGGCAAACACGAACACCGGTCTTTTCCCGCAATAGTTAGCCACAGGCACCCAGAAGAAGTTAAACACGCCAAGCACGAGGATCGGCCAGATGAGCAAGTCGCTCGTCTGGGCCATGGTTTGGTTGAACTCGAGGGAGAGCACGTAGAATGCCGGGGCCAAACCACCGATGGCATAATTCGTGAGAAAGGTGAAGGCGCAAACCGAGCTGAAGGCAACATTCTTCTTCCAGGCTGGCCAACGGAAGGGGTCGTTGGGGTCTGTCTCCGAGGGACGCGGTACCAGGACGATGGTGTCTGATTCCGCGTGGCTGATTTCGTGTAGTTGCACGGTTCCCTCGCTCTTGTCGAGCTCGTGTAGCGTGTGGAGACGCATCTTGACCGAGAAGTTAATTGTTCATGACCCAACTCCAAAACCAGGTGGAATCAACCGGATGAGTAGGATTCGAAGTCGAGCTTGCGCTGCTGGCCGGGGCAGCCGTCGAGGTATTCGCGTCTCCCTGTGGCATTGATTAATATGTAGAATTGGTATCACGACAATTAGTAACAAGTAATTGTAGTACTAAGCTGCAAGTTGTAAGCGGAACTGCCAAAACGATAATCACAGAGTGGCTCAATCGATCACGCTCACTCTGGTGACCGTAAAGCTGAAATAGAACTTATAGTTCTCTCCCTCCTCGGGACAGCAGTCGCTATCTGGGTGCTGCAATCTTCGTTGGCCGAGAAGTACAGCTTGATCCGGACTGCGGGCCAAAATTTGGGGTAAACTCGCTCCTCATGTATAGGATGATCAGTAAAAGGTTTGACAGAGAGGAATGACCGCATAGCAGCGCAGAACGCAGAACCATGCATACTTCGAGATAAGGGACGGTACAGTTATTTTCCAAGTGCGCCTCCATCAGCTCCCCGAACACCCTGTACCGAAGTCATAGCGGATGTCCGTGACCAGTTGCTCCCACAACCTTACTTTGTGGACAGAGTTGGCCTGTCTAACACGAAGAAACATGGTGATCTTGGCCCAACAATACACATTCATTTGCATATCTAACCGACACCAGTATCAACAGGCGAGCGATAGAGCAATGCTCCAAATATTGTAAGAATTAGAGTCCAACACCATTATGGTCTTTGGCCGAATGAGCACAGTACTGGCAGTATAGCCATCCGAGGAAGCGTGAGCACCTCAGCCTCAACAGTCGAAACGTAGGTATGAAAATGCTAACATTGACTACTTCTATTCATGACTCGTGAAACAACCAACGCGAGTGACACGCGGTATCAGAAAAATATATATATATGCAGGCTTACACCCGCTGTTGTCAATCCAACGCCGTGCATGCTTCTCGTGGAGGGGGTACTTGTAAGTGTACATAATAACAAAACGCGCCTGCGTCGAAAAAAGGAAGAAGAGCGGGGGCTGTTGTTCGCTGTGAGAGGTCGGTACCATATCGATCTATACCCCATAGTGTTGTTGGAGCATGTTGGCCGAATATTTTCAATTCGAAATGCCGTCGAGGAATAAGAGATGAGATTTTGGGAGGTTAATCGACACTGGGGACGCGCCGTGGGCATTGTCAGTTTACTCGCCCGTTACGACAGACTCGCAAGTTTCTGTAGAGCGACAAGAACACCTGCATCAAAGTTAATACGCGACATATACCTGGGGAATGTCTGAACAACTTACCGCTGACTCCTTGGGTCAAAGTTGCCGATGCTTCGGTATTGCGGTTGCCAAGGCTGACTGTGACCACCTCAGCCTTGTCGGCCAGGCCATTCGCCCATTTAAAGACCTTCTCATCCTCTCGTCCATCGCCCATGACCATCACAAAATCAACAGGGTCGATTTTGTCCGCAGCGGTCGTACTTTTCGTGAGATCATTGTAGACTTTCACCGCCGCAGTCTCCTTGGTCCAGTCGATGGGCTCTACGACGACACAGTCCTCCAGCTGCATGGCGTGGACCCGTTGCTTCTCGCAAGACTCATTGATGTGGCCAATCCAGTCAGTGGCCTGTCGCTCAGCATTCGCATAGTCCTCGGCGTTCTTGTAGTGGAATACCAGGGAGCACTGCCGATCCTCGATCTCGGCACCTGGCGTTCTCTCAAGGTAGTATTGCAAGATGTTCTTCACGGATTCCTTCCACGCTGTCACCAGTTCGTGGTCAGCAATCTCCGTCCATCGACTACTCTCCGAATTTTTGACAAAACACCCATTCTCGGCGATGAGGCCCAAATTAGGAACCAGGCGGAAAAGCCGATCCAACTCAGCGGGCCGCCGCCCAGACATGACGTAAACGGAATTGCGGCCATCGGCAACCAGGTCATTGAGGACAGCAAGCGTTCGTTGAGGGTTCATAGGTATCATCGAACTCATCGGGTTGTAGGGGATCAAGGTGCCCTCCAGGTCCAAGAAGAATAGTCGTCGTTGACTCTTGCTGTATCTAGAGCTGAGGGCTGGCATATTCAACCGCGGGACTGAGGTCTGATCATGACGATGTTGCTCATCGTAGGCTCGATTCAATTGTGCCATGAATTCAGCGAACCAGTGTCCGCCGGTGTGATGCTTGACCGCACCGTGAAGCTTCTCCCAGCGCAACTCCTTCTCCTCATCCGACATCTCTATCGCTTTTTTGATGGCTTCAGAGCATTGTCTGTGACTCCAAGGATTGATAGACAGTTCATTGCCACCAAAGAGAGATGAGGTACCGGTAAACTCGGAGAGAATGAGTGATCCATGCTTCTTCTCATCATGTTTTCCGTCTTGGCATACGAGAAACTCATGAGATGTCAGATTCATACCCTCGCGTTGGCTAGTTATCATCAGAGCATCCGCAATGGTCAACAGAGCCAGGTACTGTGAGTAAGGGATGTCCTGTTTGAGATACACCAGGGGCTGGTATGCTAGACTGGCCCATGACGAATTGACTCTTGTTACGATATCACCGACGGCCGCATCAAGGTCGGTTTTCTCGCTTGTCGAAAGCGCAACTTGAATAAGAACGATCTTGTCTCTCCATTCAGGGTTCTTGTTAAGAAACAGTTCATAGGAGAGCAGCTTTTCCCGCACGCCACGGACGTGGTCAAGCTTGTCGCGGGCGACGATAATCTTCTTGTCTTGATACCGTTCTTTCATGATGTTAATCCATTTGCGGACTTCCTGATCTTCGCGATGGGTATTCAGATTGAGAGGATCGATGCCAATAGCGTGGTTCATGACATTGACAAACCGTTCATCCAGTTGAATACCGTCTGGGGTAGCCTCGACACTCAGAAGTCGGCTACACGTCTGGAGAAAGTGTCGAGTGTACTCGTGGATTTGGAACCCAATCAAGTTAGCACCAAGCATGCCCTCCAAGAGCTGCTTTCGGACAGCTAGACATCTGAAAAGCTCCGAGGAAGGGAAGGCAACATGGAGGAACAGTCCAATCTTGGCATCTGGTAACTTCTTTCGAACCATACCAGGGACTAGTAGCAGGTGGTAGTCGTGGACCCACACAGTATCGCCTCGTTTCCAGTTCTGCACAATCCTATCTGCGAATGCCTGGTTCACGTTGACGTAGAATTGCCATGAGTGATCTTCGTAAGCCTTGCTTTTGGGGTTATCAGGCATCTGGTAGTGGAAGACGGGCCACAGGATCTGCTTGCAGAAGTGCGAGTAATGGCCATCGAAGTCCTTGTCGGAGCAGAATACGGCCAGCATGTTGTGCTCGGTCCACAGTTTGTCGTGTATATCTTCCTTTTGCTGGGTGCCCTCCAAGGCGTCCGTCGGCATGCCCAAGGTTCCAATCCAAGTGTGCTCTTCCTCATACCCGTCACGTGCTGCCGCATCTGCGGCGTTACGCAAACCACCATTGCCTTGGTCGGCATTCACAATGCGCCAGTTGGCACTTGCGAAGACTCTATCATGGCTGTCGCTTCTGTTGGTTCGAGGTTGAGTCACACCCTGACGGCCCATCTCCTTCGCCTTTTGCACGATCCTAGTGCGTTCGAGCAGCGAAGAGGGCGGAGGAGAATTGGCTCTGGATTTGGGCTGATTGGACCGAGAGCCCCATTTCGGAGACTCTTTGTCTGCAGGACCAAAGTCGATGCTGCTGTCGCTGCTACTAATGCTGTCGCTACTGCTGTAGTCGCCTGGAAGCTGAATTCGCGCCCCATCCTCATTCGCGAACGGACCATCGTCGATGACAACCACATTGTTTTCTTCGGTAGGAGTGTCGGGTGGTGTCACGACCGGACCAGGCGCAAATAGACTCGGGCGTACCGCGAGAGAAGGTCTCGTCTTTGCGACTGGCCCCGCCCCCGTTGTCTCACGGTTCAGACGTCCTCCCTTCGGTGGAGCGTCTGGCAGCTTGAAGTATACTGTTTTAGGGAGAAAGCTAACAAAGGTGAGAAACGGCAACGGACACAAAACGGGGTTTAGATTCCAAGTCGTGCAGCTGGACTTACAGTGAAGCTATAAATATGGTCATGTTGGGCAGTGGGGCAGGAACTCGGTTCGATGTTAGAATGACTCCAGAGTTCGCGACGACACTGGTGAGCGCGCCAGCCGATTCACAGTGGAAGTATTCGGAATCAGTTTGTATGATTGTAGCAAATGGTGTGCAATACTTCAATGGAGGACGCGACAAGTGTAGTCGTTTTCTTCCGTGAATTGCCGAGGACGCTGCCGGGTGTTCAACACGGGATTTTTTCCAAGCAGAAATGAAACGGCCGACTGGGTGGAGGGGCGGCAGGTTGCATGCAAGGCGAGGGCTGACACTGAGCGAAAATAGTGTAAAACCACATTCAAAGAGATGAAGTAACGTAGAACTGCTAAATCAGCTGGAAGTCGGGAAGCTTGAGCGTTGAAGCTTAAAGTCGAGGAAAAATCCATCGCAAATACAGATGGATGCAGCAGCGCCCCAGCACATCGGGTTTGTGACGTAACCCTGTCGTGTCGCACTTGCATGTGGGACTGTACCTGTACTTTGACGTTTGTCCTGCGCTGAACCACGCTAAGGAAGGGGAAGGGGAAGTTGGGAGCGTCGATCACAGCCACATGCACGTTCTGGGATTTAGGTGAAACCAGCGACTTACAACAAGTAGCAGTAATTTTGGTTGTTTCCGCCGTGTAACAGACAGTTCTCAGCTGTTTCTGTTGCAATTTATATAGTTGGGTTGATTCTCAAACTTTTGCGAGCGTCGGTTGCGGCTTGCACTGAATGATCGACGTTGACATCAGTGGCCCAGCCACTATAAGCTGGGAATATGGAGATGGACTCTTAGGGTTATCGTCCGGAGGCTTCGATCCGACATGCTGTGCTTTCGTTCCCAGTTGCAACTTGGGCGCTTGTTAATGTTACCTGGCCCCAAGCAGTCAAGGACGTTGCGTTGCAATAGGAAGGGAGATATGGCGAACCTGCAAAAGCCTGGCAGACAAGACTTTGTGATAACCTAGGCAATGGGAAATTACGCCGTGTTAGCCATGAGTGGAAAAAAGAAGCCTACCGAATAACTTTCGTCATTTTCGCGATCCTTCGAGACAAAGCGCGGCCGAGACCCTGGTATTTCTGGTCAAATCATCAGACAGAGATCCGAGATTGACAGGGGAACACCAACACGGGCTCCCGGCTGGCAAGGCGTGGCCAACAGGGATTTTGTGGCGTGCCGGTCGACCATCAGAGAACGACATGGATACAGGGATCTTCCCTTTCCTGCGCGCAATGGGATCCATCCACCAATAAACGTGGTTACGTTTCTAGAATACGCTAGACAGTAGAAACCTGAGCTCTGGAAGCTCGTCCAATGTGAGCTTCAGCCTGTGCTCTATTGAATTCCCACTAATAATAGCGACCTTGAGAACGTAACTTTCCAGTATCCCCACCCATTTGTACAGTCGGCATCGCTTTCAGCCCTTCTTCTCTCACAGTCATTCGATTAACTGCTCAACTTGTGTCTCAGATTGTGTGAACTATGTTCATCCTAAATGGTTCGCTACCTGAGGTATAAAAGTACAGCTACTTGGCATCTGGTAAACCAGAATCTGTCCACTACGTAGTATTGCAAATCTCACGAAGGCCAACGAGCTCATACTAGTTAATACCCTTCTCAATCAACCACTTCCTTCCACTCTTAACTTTATAGGTTCTATACAGACGGCATGCTGCTTCTCTAATTTACTCTGGAGCTTATTGCGCAAGCCGCTCCCATTTTTCATCACATCTATGGCAACCTCGGGATTGCATAGTAGGCTTTAGCCGAAAGTAAGCTTCCAACCTAGATGCGTTGCGAAGACTGCATTGTCAACTCCAGATCAATGTCTAGAGCTTTCCTTGCAGGTGGAGACAGCGGGGGAGGGGAAGCATCAAATCCTCTGGACACTACTAATCGAGATAATCCAAGCCTGGAGGAGCAACACCTAAAGATGCATGCAAGTTGAGATGCCCTATTGTGCGACCGCCCGTTTGGTTACGGGAAGTATAATGCGCCAATCAATGGATGTACTCCGTACACAGAAGTGTATGAGTTTAGAGTTGTACTTACGTACGGGTAGTTGATGCATTTTGAAGAAGACCACTCTAGACCACCCCAACTCGGATGAAATGAACCCCCAGCTTGCTTGGCCGCCCAGCGCAGCTTTGTGTGCGGTCTGATTTGAGTTCCTTGATCCGTCATGTATGACCATTACAATTGGACAGTTAATGATAAGAGGATACATCGACAATATGAACGTGTAGCCGATTGTTCACTAGGATCTTGTTGCTGATAAACCAAGATTGCGCTGAAACAGACAACTATGCCAAGCTCAGACCACCCGAGAACTTCCGTTAAGTTGTATCATATCAGAACTTAACTGATGTTGATTCGATAACAGGGGCGTTTCTAGTTTGCACAAACTCGGCGGCGCAAAGGGTAATTCGGCATCGCGAGAGCCGGCCCGCGGCTTGACCAACTTATGAAATAGTCATCACTAGTCCCGAGGATATTTAATGTGTTTTACTTGGCGCAAGGACAAGTACATCGTAATGTCTGCAAAACGTCCGATGGATGGATGCTCGGCGGGGTCGTCTGGAGTCAAAGCTCCAGCAATACTACACAATAATATAACATCATTGGCAAACGTGTCGACTGCAAGTCTGAACCATGATGGACCGACTAATGAATAAGGTTTTTCGACCCTAGCAACTGTGTATCAGGAGGGGGAACGGGGTAAATTTCCATTTTTAGCTGTATATGAAAACACAAGGAAGGGCTCGTATACAGGCTGTTTGATAACTGCCAATTCGTCCGTCTTGTACGGCAAGGTTGCTCCGATAGACTAGCTGCTCGATGAAGCGATGATTCCTACCGATAACTTGTCTGTTCGCCTCACGATTCACTCATATCAAACAATGAGCCAACCTCAATTGCGGGTATTATTGGTGTGCATACAAGGGCATGAGTGATTTGGCATATTACGGTTTGAGACAAGGCCTGAAATGTTGGGCAACTTCTTCTATCCGTCACCATTGGCATTCTCGTGTATTGCTATAGCTTCGAGTCTAGGGCATGCATTATCTCCCCGCGATCACTGATGCCTGTCTTGAGAGCCATCTACACTCTGACGAGCTGCCTTCGTGTTACAACATATCTTCCTTTTGGACTTGTATCCCACAGTGCCATGCCGTAATGTCTTCAGACATTCGACCTTCTCTGAGTGTTCATAGTATCCCAAGAAATCTCACGCTGCATGGCATCATAATAATGCAACCCCATACCATGCAACCAGCCAATCCGTCGTGAGCAGACCAAACAGAATCTCAGGGGCGATAGTCTCCAGTTCAAAGCGTGACCAATTACCCAGTTAGAGAAGTAGATGTGCCCTAAACAAATCTGCGAGGTCTACCGCAGAAATACGCTCGAACCATCTCAATTCATCCACAAACGAACAGCCTTGTCCTTTCCGCCAGAGCCTACCTTTTTACCGTCCGGGCTCCAGTCTACAGCGTATACCTCGTCATCATGTCCAGGAAGATCTTTCGCTAGTTTGCACGTCGCCATACTCCACACTTTGAGGGTTGTGTCCTTGGATGCGGTGACCTAAACTAATATATCAGGGCCTAGTTTCGCGACAGAAGACCGTCGCCAACTTACCAACAATCGAGAGTCCGCAGAAAATGCTGAGATATAAACAGGGCCAACATGACCCCGAAGGGTATTAATGAACTTCCCATCTCGAGAACTCCACAGCTTCGTTGAATTGTCCCATGAGGCACTGGCGATGAGAGTGCCGTCTGGACTGAATGTGACATGGTTGACCTGTATTAACAACACGTTAGCAACAGCTATAGCATGAGATGCGGAACATTTGCTTCACCTGTTTCTGATGCCCTAGCATTCTCGCTAGAGGCTTTGTCTGCTCTGGGTCCCATAGATGCATAGTAAAATCATCACTAGCAGTGACGAGACGTTCCACAACTTTACCTTGCCTCGTAGCAGCCTTCTCAAATCGCTCTTTCGCCTTTGCCCGCTGAGCTTCGATTGTGTGAGGCACGTTCCTCGTGTGATCATGATAAGCCGTTCTAAGAACAAAATCTGTAGAGAGCGCAAGATGGTTGATCCAATGAGCGTGTGCGGACAAGGTTCGAGCCAGGGTACCATCCACTGCATTCCACACTTTCACGGTTTTGTCATGACTTCCGGTGTATATGAGTCCCGTTCCGCCCCATTTCACGCAAGAAACATTTCCCTTGTGTCCTGATAAGACGTGCTCTATCCGTCCGGTGTTGACGATCCATATCCTGACCGTACCATCTTTGCTTGCGCTCGCCAGCCTTGGTGTCTCATCTTCCCAGAGGTGGAAGGGCTGCCAAGCTATACTTGTTACCCACTTGGAGTGACCTGTGAATGGGCGACCAACCGCCTTGCCGGTATCTGCGTCCCACATGCGCACGGTCTTGTCCATGCTGCCAGTCGCCAGTCTATTGCCATCTCCGCTATATGCTACGGCCAGCACCCAGCCAGTGTGACCTGCTAGGGTATACTTCGGGGTTCCAGTATCCGTGTCCCAGATTCTCGCCGTATTATCACCCGACCCTGTGGCAAGGCGACTGCTCGACCTCGGAGAAAATTGCGCCGCAAGTATAGCTTCGCCATGCCCGGGTATCTTATGCGACATCCGTGTTACTGCTTGGACTTTGAAGACCGCCTGGGGCTCTGCCGAAAGGGTAAGGGTGGTTTCGAACGGATTGTTGACGCCATGCTTTCGAAGGATAGACATAAACTCTGCGGGAGTCGGGTACGTGTCTATTATCGTGTCCGAGGAGGGAACGTGGATTCGGAAGCGGTAAGGAGTGAAATCTTCGCGGTCACGGCCCAGGAGTGTGTTGAGTAACAGGCTGACATTCTTTTCGCTTGCATCGCCTAGCGGAATTTCGACAACTTCAGCCAATTGGTTTTGTTCGTTGTCGATAAATCGGACTCGGAATGATCCAGCTTCGAGCGCCGTGGCATGGACATCTTGATGGACTTGAGTACGTTCTAGTTGCTCGCGCTTTTGTCGCTTGTTGGGTGGAGGTATTACTGTCGCCATCGTGAATTCTGGCTGGAATCTCAGCTCACCAAAAGTATGGGCGAAGTTCAGTTACGGAACAAAGTGTCAGCCCAACAGATCAATGTCCACCGGATGCTTTCTTCTCTACCTTGGCGGGGAACATCGCGAAGACGTTCTTCAGAAAAATCTCCCAACTGCTTATCTTATCGGTGGGAGGGACGGGTAACTAATCCTTGGCAGCCCGTACTTTTACAGGGTACTTACTCCACAAATCAAGGCACCAATGGGCGGCCAAGCAAGAGACTTATAAGTTGTGACTGCCTAAAAGGTGAAATCAATTTTCGAGACTCATTTATATCAGCTTCATTCTGGTCCATCTAAGCTGTTCCATACACTCTTTAAAAATCACATTCTCGCCGGCACTACTGATTTTTTACTGTCGAATGCCCGACTGTCTTCTTCAATGTCATTCTTTCCCGATCCTCTCTCACTCACCCCTGTTATCATTCGGTTCAACTCATTTTACTTGCTTTCATTGCAAAACTGTTGAGGCGTCGAACTTATATTCTTCAATATGTCGTCTATGTCACCGCCGCCTGGCGCATCTTATTCCATGCCTCCACCACCGAGACCTTCAAGAGCATCCAGTAGATTGTCAGCATCACGAGCTATGCCACTGCCACCGAGGCCTGCAGAAAAGAAGAACCTGACGTCTTCTCGTTCCTTAGATGGTGCTCGAAGGCCGCCAAATTCATTAGCTCGGACGTCGACATCTACACCTCATCCATCCCTTAGACAACGTAGACCGCAATCATCTGCAAGCCAGTCCACTTCTTACTCCTATTCTAGGAGTCGCTCGGCTACAAGCTCCTCCTATCCATCAAGTCTATGCCGAAATACGAGCAGCGCGTCTGGAATCAAATCGCGTGCGGCGTCTTCCCTCTGGGGCTCGGATGGACACCAGATCATATGCGCTATCAGTGAGGCTCGAGGGGTCTCACCGTCAGTCGGGCTAGCCTTTGTGAATGCAACTACAAACGAAGCAGTACTCAGCCAGATTTGTGATTCTCAATTTTACGTCAAAACGGTGCACAAGATTCAGGTCTACGATCCTTCGGTTATTCTTATGGTCAACACTACTTTCCCACCGAACCCCAAGTCGACCCTCCTGTCTATCCTTGAAGAGGAACTCCACGGTACCCCTATTGAGGCACTTGACCGTAAGTATTGGTCTGAGATGGCTGGGTTGGATTTTATGCAGACCCTCGCTTTCAGGGAGGACCTCGATGCCATCAAGGTTGCAATCCAGGGCAATTTCTACGCAACTTGTTCCTTTGCTGCGGTAGGTATAGTTCTCTTACTCTACGGGATGCATCTCACTGTATCAGGCAATCAAATACATGGAACTCGCATGCCATCTGACAGTCATCTCCCATTCGCTTCGTATAAAGTATCAGCCCTCCGAGAACTCTATGCTAATCGATATTTCAACCATTCACTCGTTGGAACTCATCCAGAACTTGCACAATGCGAAGTCTAGGAACTGCCTCTTCGGACTTCTTAACGAGACGCTGACCCCCATGGGGTCGCGAATGCTGCGAAGCAACATTCTTCAGCCTTCAACACAGATTGATCATACCCTGAATCCTCGGTTTGATGCTCTGGACGAGTTGACCACGAAAGAGGACATGTTCTTCGAGATCAGAAAAGGTCAGGCAGCCAGTACATATCAAATCTTATTGTGTCCTAACTCTCTACAGCTCTGAAAGGATTTACCGATGCTGAAAAACTGCTGACACAAGTATGAGCCTGGGAACTGTGTTTACTAGTCCTCGCTAATATTATGAAGCTTGTGATCGTACCTGACCAAGCGTCAATATACGAGTCAGAGCAGGCAATCAACCACGTTCTCGAAATCAAAGCTTTCATTTCGGCCGTCCCCGCTTTGTATGAAGCGCTTGGTGCCGCCCGGACAGATCTTCTCCAGAGAATCCGTCAAATATGTCGCCCTGAGCTCGTTCAACCAATTTCAGATCTGATTGCTGGTACGATCAATGAGGATGTTACCTATGTCAACAGGCCGCTAGATCTGCGAAATCAGAGGACATACGCTGTAAAGGTGAGTCAGCAACTCCAATATGGATGACCCCTGACAAACCTACAGTCTGGAGTCCATGGAATGCTGGATGTCGCTCGACAGACATACAAAGAAGGCACAGACGACGTACATCAACATGTGAATGATATAAATGGTACGTGTGTTCATATATCAAAGCGTTTCGTGACCTAACGGAATTATAGAAGAGTACGACATGGTGTTCGACATCAGATACGATCGAAACCGTCAATACTGGCTGCGAACCAGAACCTCTGAATTTAAGGGCCGGGGCATCCCAGACGTACTTATCAATCAAGTTCGCAACGGCGAACATTTCGAGTGTCAGACTCTGGTCCTTGTGCAGCTTAACAATCGCATCACTGATTCCCACAACGAGGCGGTGATGCTGAGTGACAAGGTTGTACAGGAACTTTTGAATGCTATCCGAGGTCATATTGTAACTCTTTTCCGAGTCTGTGAAGGTCTTGCCCTGCTGGATATGATTGCTGCTTTTGGCCATTCTACGACAGCCAAAGACTACGTTCGACCTGAACTCGGGGACACTTTGGCACTAAAATCAGCCCGTCATCCAATCTGTGAAGCGGTGAGGTCTGAACCTTGAGTAAATTTCGATTGGAGCTGACGTATTCTAGATGATGCCCGATCGGTTCATATCCAACGACGTATATGCCAGTGAACAGCATCGATTCCAGATTATCACGGGCTGTAATATGAGCGGTAAGAGTACATACATCAGGATGATTGCTCTTTTGCAAGTCATGGCACAGATTGGGTGCTTCGTACCGGCCGAGTATGCCGCTTTCCCAATCATTGAGCAGCTTTTCATCCGCTTGTCTACAGATGACAATATCGAAGCGAACATGTCAACCTTCTCGGTGGAGATGCGAGAGATGGCATTTATCTTGCGAAATATCAATGCGAAAAGTCTCGTCATTGTTGATGAACTAGGCCGTGCTACCAGCACCAGGGACGGTCTTGCCATCGCTCTTGCCATGTCCGAGGCACTCATTCAGAGCAATTCTTTGGTTTGGTTTGTAACACACTTCAACCAACTGGGTTAGTTTATACCGAGACCAATTTTTTATGGAGCTGCACTGACCCGTACCATAGCCAAAGTCCTTGGGAGCCGCCCTGGAGTTCTGAACCTCCATTTGGCCACAAATATTACGGAACCACAAGATGGAGAAACCCCGAAGATGACGATGCTTTACAAGATCAACTCGGGACCGATCGAAGAGGAGTACTACGGTCTAAATCTCGCTCGCGTCATCGGATTTCCTGCCTCCTTCATGCAACTAGCGGAGGCGGTGTCGAAGACGCTGAAACAGCAGATTGAGCACAGGAAGCAAAGCTCGCAATCCGCAAAGCTACGAGCCAGGCGAAAGCTCATGCTGAGCCTGCACGAAACTCTAAATCAATTGCGGGATTCAGATATGGATGATGCAGCGCTAGGAAGCTACTTAAGGAGACTTCAAGCGGAGTTTGTAGCGAGAATGGACGATATTGAAAAGGGGGGGAGGGTAGAGAGTGTTAGGGAGAGGGAGGGGAGTGTTGAGACTGTGGGAACTGCATCGTTGCTGGAGTCGTGAACCGCTCGCCATATTCGGGGAAGATCACATTAAGGGTATATTACGAGCTTTTGGTTGCAAAATGACTTTCGACTATCTACATACAACATCCACGATCATGCTAGTTTGCTGTGTCCAGTTGGCTCATGCTAATTAAGCTACAAATCATACTCTACTCTACTCTACCGAGAAACATGCATGTTTACGCAATGCTCGCTATTGTCTTCAGTTATCTCTCTTCCAAGCAGTGGCTAAGAAATGCTGCACAAACTTGTCAACTAGCTCCTGATTCAATACAGGCGCATTTTCCAGCGCCGGAGACAGCGAGCGCGCCGTCTCGGTGACATAAGTTCTCGAAGGGTTGATCTGATCCTTGTCGTACTTCGAAGCAAAGAAGTCAACCAACTTAATAGGCGGGTTCTTTTCGGGATCCGGCTCCGACCCGCGCAGTCGATGCACCCACTCCTTGGGCTCAACCTCATCGAACTCCAAGCCCGCGTTCCGGAGCATGGGCAGTAAGTCTTCAGTCCAACGGAACAGGCGGTGGTTCGTCACATTGGCGAAGATCGAACCTGTATCAGAAAGCGCAATCTCCTTGATGGCCTGGGCGACGGTGTCGACGGGCAGCCACGAGGGCGTCTCCTGCAGCTTCGGCAAAGCCCCAATGGTGAGCGCGCTCTGCATCATCATCGTGATGGCCTCGGTGGGATTCCAGATGCCCGTCCGAGTATCAGCGACAATCTGTCCGACCCTCAGCACGCGGACACGCATCCCCGTCTTTTTGGCAGCCAGGTGGCACAGGTACTCTGACACGGACTTGGACTGCGCGTAGCCCATGCCCTGGGCCCACTCGAGGTCTGGAATCCTTTCAGGGACGGGGCTTGGCGCCCGTGCCACAGAGCTGACGGAGGAGCAGTAGTCGAAACTGGCCGGGACTGGGCCTTCGGCCGCAAGGCAGAGGTCCAGCAGGTTCTTGACGCCCGCGATGCAGTCGCGCTCGAAGCTTGACACGGTCAGGTTGAAGTTTACGGCCCAGGCGCAGTGGATAACGCTGCGGAGGCTTGAAGTCACTTCGCTGTAGACGGATTGTGAAAGGCCAAGGTGGGCGTTGGAGAAGTCGGAGATAAGGGGGATGATCTTGTGCTGTGCGCCGGGGGGCAGAGTCTCGTAGACACGGCGATTTTGTAGGGAGTCGTGAACGCGGCGGAGGGCGTCAGTTTGGTCTTTGGCGCGGACGAGGCAGTAGACGCGGGATACGGTCGGGTCGGAGGCTACGCGAGCGGCGACGTGGGCACCCAAGGAGCCGGTGGTTCCGGTGACGACCTGAGGGGTTAGGGGTTAGTCGTTTTGACTTTTGGTTAAGGAGGGGTGAGGTTTCAAGAGACGTACCACCGACGACGGCAAGCGTGATGGCCTTGGGGAAAATTCCCCGTATTTGGCGATCATCTCAGTCATCTCGTCCTCGACGCATCTGGTCTTTACGTCCTCACTTCCGGTGGCGAGCTTGAACAGGTAATTGCTCAGCTTGGCGATGGAAGGGTAGTCGAAGACCACGTTCTGCCCGAGCTTCTGGCCCCTCGTATCCACCGTCTTCAAGATCTCGCTTCGCAGCTGAATAGCCTGAAGCGAGTCTAATCCTAGAGAGAAGAAGTCTGCGTCATCAGCGACATTCGATGCCCGGACAAGCGACTTGAGCAGAGTTTCGCGGAGGTATTGACGAATCTCTTGGACGGTCAACGCCTTAAGCGATCCACCTTGGCATGTGTCTGCGGCATCATACGCTGCCTCAATATCGGATGCGAATTGCTTGTAGAACGCCTGCCGAATGAAGCTGCCCTTGTCGGTTCTTGGGTAGTCGACGTTCCGCGGGAGGATTCGGATCATGTTCTTGGAGATGCGAGCGTATGCTTCAGCGGGACCAGAAGAATCTATCGTAGGCCATAGCAATTCCACAATTTCCTCGTTGGACTTTCCGGCAGTGGACTCAGAGGGGATGATAAGGACACCGAGATAGGGACGTCCGGTTCCAAAAATGACGGCTTCGGCAACGGCGTTGTTGGAGCGTATCCGCCCTTCCATTTGAACCGGGTTAGTCTTTTCGCCATTTACCAGGACGATGGTGTCGTCCATTCTGGCGATGTACTTCCAGGCGCGAGGAATCTTGGGATGGGGCTCAAAGAGATCCTTGGTCGAGTACGAGCCGTCGGGCTGGTTGGAGGCAACCTTGGACGGCCATCCATCGACGACGCAGCATTCGAACAATTTCGGACCCCGGGGAACCCATTTCAGAAACGGGGAAACTCTATCGTTTTCTCGGACGTAGTTCCACGCCATATCCCCTGGTGGCCGGAACGAAGTCATGAGTTGTCCCACCTCAGTCCTGCCGCAATATGAGCTAGCCGAGCTTCGATAAAATCGATGGAAGTGAATGGAACTTACGCTCCATAATGGCCAATAAGATTGATCCCTTTCCCTACCAAGAGGTCGCCGAGCTCGTCAGGGCATGGGGAGCCACCGTACATGACGACCTTTAGCTGCCTCAGAAGCTCAATGCCCCTCTCTGTCTCGGAGAGGAGCTTCAGGGCGTATGGCACACCGTAGAAGATCTCGAATTTATGTTGTTGCATCACGGCAGTCAGATGCTGTTGGGTCAGGGGAAGGTCTGCGCTGTACATGTGAATGGCCTTCTTTGCGTAGATGGCTCTGTACAAGTTGCAGATACCGTGATTGTGGTAAAGGGGCAAGGTAATGAATGCCTTCATCTCCATGCTGACGGCGTAGTTGGACAGTGCTGCCTTTTGTTGCTGATAGATGGGCTTGGGCAGACCCGTTGATCCTGGGTACCAAATTAGTCGTGTTTGAGCGAACAGTGGAATAGCAGCAGGTCAAAGACTTACCACTTGAGTGGATTATGTAAATGTAGTTGTTTGCTTCCACATTGTGGTCAAGAGCGGAGTCCAGTCTTGTGTCGGCATGGACTTCGACCGGGAAGTCAAAGACTCCCTTGGATGCAATGCGATGGATCTGGATGTGAGACAGATCTCCCTGTGTACTCTCACTGGCAACTTCAAGATACCTGGAATCGGCCAGGAGATATTTAGTTCCAGTCACGGACATCAGCGATTCGATTGCCGCCTGAGAGAGTCGTGTTGACAAGAATAAAATGGTGTGTCCGAGTTTTGTCAAGGCCAGCATTGTGACCAAGTACTCGAAGTTGGACGGCCCCAAGAGAGCCACAACAGTTGGTTTTTCTTCCGAAGATGACCGAGTTGGTATGAATTGTTGGTAGTGTATGGCAGCTCTGTACGCAAAGACGTCCAGTTGCTGCATGGTATAGTCGACATATTCAATGCCAGAAGAAGGATAGGAGACAATGATATCGTGAGAGTTGGTTCGAGCTCGCTTTCGAACCAAGTCGTCCACAGTCTGCAGATTCGAATCATCGTCTGATTCTGTGGCGACGTCTTTTTGTGGTTGCAACGGAGCGACTGGAGTGTCGCTGGGAACAGCGCCCGAAGCGCTGGATATTCCAACTGAGGCCAACATTTTGCCGAATGGTCTGATAGTTATTTGCAGAACTCTATGGCAATTCAAAGGCACACGCGAGTAATGCGCGGTAGTTATAAAGGACGGTGTCGCCATGAACGTGGTTGGCACCTTTTCCGAGCGGATAGACAATATGCGGAATCCCTGCTGTCGGCTATGCGGACCCCTCATTGTTGGTGCGGAGTGTATATAAGTCGGCTAGGGAGATGACAATGGAAAAGCAACACGTCCCCGGCAAATTGCGAAGTGGCGACCACATGCGGAGACGGAAATATGCACGCCTGTCTACTTGGGCTGCGGGAAAGCACAAGACGGAAAGCGAGAAGACCTCACTTCCACGGGCACTGTTCTTACCCAGTGAATCGGGAATTAAACCGACGTCGCTATGTGAGTATTCCGCGCCCACTCCACTTCCACATAAAGGGAATGACCATCCTGGAAGGATGACTGGTTGCCATCAATATTTATCCAACAGGCTCAAACTGAGCCACGCCTTACGGCAAACAAGTAGATAATTACTTGAATACAGCTAACCCAACTTACTTTGACCAGAAACAACATTGCCAAGGTTTAAGCTCAACCCAGGCACAAAAGTGACGGCTGTCGGCTTCGGCACATGACAGGCACCACCTAGCTAAGTAAAAGTCGCCCTGGAGCAAACTCTGAAAGCTGGCTATCGCCATCTGGACTGTGCAGCAATCTACCGCAACGAAGCCGAAGTTGGCGAGGGCATTCGAAACAGTGGTGCCACGCTTGGGAATATTACTTACCAATGGAATGCCAAACACAAGCCTGAAGATGTTGGGGTTGGTTTGTACAAGACGTTGAAGCATCTCGGAACCGAGTACGTTGATTCTTTCTGATCCACTGGCCCGTGTAAGCCCCAAAATTTCCCAAGCATTTGAGCCCTCTTCTGATGATCTGCTACCAGAGCATTCAACCCAAGTGATACATAATTCCCCATCGACTCAGAACTCTGCAGCGGAAAGGCCTGTTCGAGTTCTGCAGGCTGCGCCACTTAGCAAGCAGACTGGCTTCGATTTTGTCTTATTGCTGTACTCATCGGGTATTGGACGTCGGACGGTGGTGCTGCCGAAGAGCGTGCCACGGACTAGACAATTACCGACTGATGTGTTTGAGCAACTAGCGATTCAATCTGCAGGCTGTCTCGAGGCTTGGCATCTTTGATGATGGGGCTGAGGAGCAGATGAAGGACATGGCTCGGGCTGCAGATCCCACAAATTTGAAGCAATCCGGGATTGGAACTTTAGAACAGGAGCGCTAGTCACATGCTAAACTTAGAATATGATATACCTCATACGTACGTGACGGTTCTCAGAGTGTCGGACCCTTAAGACACCCAAAGTTGAATGAGACGCCGCTCAGACAATTGTGGTCATATTGGGTAATATACAGTCCAGCAGCCAGCAGTTGCGTGCCAGCTATATTTAGGATATTTAGGGTATTTAGACGCAGAAGCATGTTGCTTATACTATATTTATAAGGCACTGTAACTGAAGTGGCCCTGGCCGTTACTAAACTTTCGCCGGAAAAGGGTGAATATAAGAGAGTATCAACGATTTATCACCGGCAACTAGAATAGCACACTCGTCACACAAGCTCGCGGCAAAGGATTCACCATCAGTACCAAGCAACAGCCAAAACCATAAATCCGCAAAGAATTTTGACTTCGGTCACGTTCTAGTGTCTTGGCTAGTATATGCCGTAGACGAACTGAGACTCAAACCTCGAGGTTGAAATAACCAAGCCACACCAAGATGAATAGACGTCCGAAGCAAGAGGAAGAATTGTGAGTGCCGGTAGGTCTTTTCGCCTCTGGACTCTTTGAAGTAGCACTTTCAGGGAATTTCATGCCAATCTGACATGAATGCAGTATCAGGAAATTCAGTTTTTTCGGCCTGATAGCAGCAGAAATTTGCCGGAAGGTAGCACGCGATATGCAGACCGAAGATAGATCGAAGGGCAAAGGCATAAAGCATGATACGAAAACAAAAACGGCTATTAAGGACAAGAGCAAGAGCGAGGGCGAGGGTGGGAGCGAGCCGTAGGGACGAACAAAGCTACTTGCGTGTGATAGCAGCGAGGGACACCTAGGACTCGTCTGTCGTTTGGGGATATTTATTTTTCCAGGAGACAGTGGCAAACACAGCATATTAGAGGCAACATCGCCAAGTTTCCAAAAAGCGGGTGAAGCTTTGAGTGCCAAAGACGAGGAGAACAGTACACACATAATGTATAGACCGGGCGTTGGAACCACAGCTACTCCTTTCAAATACTTCACGGTAATTCTTTTCTGGCAAAAAGCTCGTATGTTCTTCTTTTATTTGTATTTGTTTGTCATAAGAAAGTGTGCAAATAATAAGACAGCCAAAATTAAGAGCAGATAAGATTAATATACCTTGGTCCCTACCAGACAACCCGCAGTGCTCTCTGACATCGTTTCTACACCCGGTCTGGGCCGGTTCACGGACGCTGAACTTGAACTTTGCCCAAGATGTGAAGGCAGATTATGTTCTTCCACATGGTAATGCACATACTTGGGGCACCGACACTTGGAGCGTGCTTACAACCATACGATGGGTCGTTACCATGATCGATGGTAGCGGGCTGCGGTAATTGTGGCAATGGCGGTAGTACCTGTCAGATGCAAACAAGCCACAGTGGCTTGGCCTGGACAGGGGTCGGAAATGTATAACTAGGCTGCTGTGACCCCTCTTCTTTTAGAGAGGGCAGCGATTAACTTGTCGTTATTGAGTCCCCTATACTACGCTATTGGTACCTACCTGGTGACTGGCAGCTTGTTTCGCTTGAGCACTCTCGTCCTTCACTTTGCACTTGAAATCCCGTGACAGTACCGTTCTCAACTATGTGACAAATATCGGTATCCTCGTGCTCGCCTTTGACTGGTCCCCGTGGGCGCAAGAGCCGTTCTTGGCGGCTGGGGACCTCCTCCTTCCGGCCTCGTATAGTAGTTGATTGGCCAGTTTCAGAAGCCACGGGGCTTGACCTTGGCTCAGTGATCCGAATGGCCGCAATCGGCAACAAACATTCATTCTCGCTTTGATAACGGCGGGAGTGGCTTGCACCGCCACATCTTGTGGCCTGATAGACCATTGTTGTGTTGCTGGACTGCTCGACTCTAAGTTCTAGACCTATATTGGACTGCATGAAGACGGTAGTAGTGCCAACCCACATACCGCTGAGGGCTTGGGTCTGCAGTGGACACAGAGCAGCAACCGTGTCATTGTGAACCGCGACGAAGGGCCCACGTTGAGCATGCTTCCATCGCATCTTGCCAGGATGTGGATCCTTGGTTAATGAGAATGGGGTGGGCGTCTACCCCGAAGAATTTTAGGCCAATGCAACCCTGTGGAGGTGTTCATATCTTCGACGGATGAGAGAAGGAAGCAGGCAGAAAACGAAGGCTGGCAGTGGTAGTATAGCGATGGTCCCGGAATCGTCTATGAGCGGGTAGTCGATATCTGCATGTTGGCTATGAGAAGTCTGCTGCTGAACAGCACAAATCGACTTCAAGTAACGCCGGTGCATATTCATAGGATTGACAACTGATGCAGTATCCGCAATCTCACGCTAAATCTCACATTACTCTAAACGTATTTTGAAGGTACTCCTTTCCCCCTTTCTCCGTTTCGACCATAAAGACGACAGTCCTTTCAAGTATTGAGTATAATCCATGTTTATGTTCATGTAAAATATATATTTGACATCGTGTAAAGTTCCACACTTATCCTTCCGTTCTCATCCCCATTTTTTTCACCAAAGCCTCAGCAATATCGCGAGCAAACCCCTGGTTGTTTACATCTCTATTATCATCAACGACCTTGATACCAGTCCCCCGCAGGCCTTCGCGGATCGTCTCGAAGAGCACCGCGTCGGCTTTATCATCCTCAAACGGCCCACCGGACGTAGAAATCATGCTCACGCCGCCCATCGGTATCCACACTTCCACCATCTCAGGAGCTGTCGCGTTCCGTAGCCTGGCACAAATGAACTCCCCGATCTGTCTGCATTCGTCCTCGGAAGAGCGCATGAGTGTAATCACAGGATTGTGTTCGTAGAGCTTTCGGTTCTTGTATGTCGCCGGCACCGTATCCATGGGACCAAAATTGGACATGTCGGTAGCGCCCAGCGAGATGATATTGGGGATTTCAGCGTCGACCGCCGCCACGAGACGATTCGAGTTGGCAGGCATAGTACCGCCTGTGATGAAATCGCAGATCTCTGTCGTTGTCAGATCGAGCACGGCATCGATAATCTCATCGCGAATCAGGCGCTCCATTGCTTTACCCCCATGTCCAGTCGCGTGGAATATGTACGTCTCTATATCGTAGTTGCTCTCGAGATGATGGCGTACCGCGTCAACCCCCGGTGTGGTGACGCCAAACATGGTGATAGCGACGCGCTTCTTGGTGGTAAACATCCGGCTACTGGCCTCAAACATATTTTGTCTATGTCGACTCGCATACGCCAGCGCCGCACCCGCGATGGCCGCCCCAGCATTGCCCAAAACATCCCTCAGAACATGGTTTAGTCCTGCGACATCAACCACCGAGTGCATCATCGTGATATCCGTCTCGCCCACAATTGGGCCCGTATCCCCACTGGCGATGGTTGAGACGATCATCTTGGGGAAGCCAATGGGCAAGGCGTTTCGCATAACAGGAGCCGCGAGTGCGGTCCCCCCTGAGCCTCCCGCCGCGATGATGCCCTGTATCTCCCCCTTTTCATATAGACTTTTGACCAGTACTGACGCGCAGTCGCTCATGAGCCGGATAGTTTCGCCGCGCGGCATCGGCACCTGGCTATCGCCGTGGTTCCGGCGGCCGTTATCGCACACGAGCTGCTCCTGGGTGATGTTGATCGCATCGTGTTGCACATTTGATCTTCCGACGTCGATCATGAGAATGTCCACATCCCCATTTTGCTTTATCTGATCACGGAGGAAGAGGAGCTCATCGAGCTTAGTGTCGCAGGTTCCGAGTAATGCAACAGTCGCCATTTTGGCAGATATTAATATTTATTAGTCACTGTTAGACTGATTCTCATATTTTTTCCGGATATCGTAAGAGTGTCTAAGACGGATTTATTTCGTCAACACATGAATGACGTCGTGCAAGTTGTGCGGAGACATTACGATTATCACTGGAGATGTGACGTCAACAAAGTGTAAGTCATCTGTAGGAGTCGTACACTATTTCATCCGTAGAAAGTCGTCTTTAATTTGCCGATTTGTCAAATTGATTTAGTTGAGATAATACCCCGATCTAATCATCGCGGAAGATGGCGCCCCTCACAGACCGAAACCAGATCCTCAAGAAACTTTGGCGGCAGATCAAAGACGGCCAACCAATTGTTGGAGCCGGTGCCGGGATCGGCCTCTCGGCCAAGTTCATCGAAGCCGGCGGCGGTGACCTGATCATCATCTATAACAGCGGCCGTTTTCGTATGGCTGGGCGCGGATCCTTAGCCGGATTGATGCCGTACGGAAATGCAAACGATGTAGTGGTGGATATGGTAAGTACACTTCTCTTCACTTGAACAACTACCCAATTATTCTCCAAGTGATTCACATAGCCTTAGGCGAAAGAAGTCCTCCCGATAGTAAAACACACACCCGTCCTGGCCGGCGTCTGCGCTACCGATCCCTTCCGCAGCATGCCGCAATTCCTCAATCAGCTACAGGACCTCGGTTTCGCAGGTGTGCAGAACTTTCCGACCGTTGGGCTCATCGACGGCTCGTTCCGCACGAGTTTGGAGGAGACGGGAATGTCGTATGACGCCGAGGTGGACATGATTCGGCTCGCGCACGAGATGGGCCTGTTCACTACCCCCTATGTTTTCAATGCTGCCGAGGCGAAGAAGATGGCGGCGGCTGGGGCAGACGTTTTGGTTGCTCATATGGGACTCACGGCTAGTGGGTCTATTGGGGCTTCGACGGGTAAGGGGTTGGATGAATGTGTGACGTTGATTCAGGAGATTCAGGATGTTGCAGTGCAGATCAATTCTGAAATTATTGTATTGTGTCATGGTGGACCTATTGCTGCGCCTGCGGATGCCGAGTATGTATTAAGCAGGACGAAGGGGGTGCATGGGTTTTATGGCGCCAGCTCGATGGAGCGGTTGCCGGTTGAGGAGGCCATCACGAACATTACGAAGAGTTTCAAGAATCTCAAGCCGGGGGCTCAAAGTAAACAGGAGCTAGGGGCGTTGGAGCTGACCCTGTAGATACGTATTATCACATGCAATTTACTTATGGCTCTGTATATCGGAGCCACAGAAATGTCACGTAACTATAAATTCAAAACTATGAACCACATCATAATTGCGGCACAGTTAGGCTCCATTACCTATAAATCGAGCATTAAGTATTCAACTGTTCGTCCTGGGACAACAAGTCTCTAAGTGTCTCGCGGTTATTTCACGCGCAGCTTAAGTACTATGAATCGTCGTAGTTCCATCATGTAGCTCGATCATTTCCTCTATTGTATGATTCAGCGTCCTACAACTCGCTGAAATCTAGCCTGGGATTTACTGGTAGCCGCTTGCCCGAATCATCAAGTGAATATTCATTGCCAGGGAACTAGGCATGGGCAACCCCAATCCTGTAATTTCACATTTCAACGTGGAATTTCATGCAACTCGTTGCTTTTGAGCATGGTATGGTCTAGGATAAAGTCAGTGTTGTATCACCTGATTACCACTGCGGAGTAGTTTGGACTCACGTATCATGCCATCCCACCCAATCCAACCCTAAACCCAGGCAGTAGTTGCCATCCCACCCCTCCAAATCGTCGACCTCGGGTTAGGCTTCAGCAAATTCCCGCAAATTCCCAAAAGCCGTCTTCGCATACACAACCGCCTCCACCCCTGGCGTTCCCTTCAGAAACTACCGCTCCTGAATCTGCTCTACAGCCGGTACATACAGCCTCCCCAGGGAAGCTTAGTCGGTGCATTATCAAACAACTTGGACCGCACCCCTCTAGTCATCAGCGTCACGAATCTCATTTCAAACGGCTGCAGCCTAGAACCAATAGCAAGGACCGCCGCTTTGCATGCGTCATACACAGCTTGGTGTGGTGGATTGTCACTTAGATGACGCTTCCCGCCGTGGGAACAAACCCTTTTGCCTTGATCAACAAGGGCAGAAATGCGTGGGTCATGACAAACACATCCTCGATGTTCGTCTCAATAACACGCCGCAAATCCTCGAATTTGAAGTCGGCAAAGGGCATGATCTACGTCGTGTCGACGTTGTTCAGCAGGTAGTCCAGAGATCTGCTCGTGGCCTTTTGGGCTTGAGACACGATGGCCAAGATGGGTTCTTCGAATTTTTACTCTAGCGCAATAGTCTCGATGCCCTTTCAGCGACGGCGGCGCCAATGCCGCAGTCACTGCAGCCAGTGATGAGGATCGTCTTTCGGAGCATGTTTAGGGGCCGCAGCTTGGTGTAGCGAAGGTATACATCCAATTAGTAATTGCCACATATCTGTTGACGACTGCAAGCGTAACGATAAGACATCCATGCACATAGATGTTGTCTTGTTGGACCAACCGCTTTGGATAGTACTTTACAAAGTTGACGAACACACCAAGGATCAAACTGCAACTGGTCATCTCTAGCAGGGTCAAGGCCTAGAGCTATATATACAACCAACGTGTTGTTTTGTTAGTGAAATGTCCAAGGGATGAGGCTACGTTAGCTTTGAAGGCAGTGGTGTGACTATGGAAAATTGAAAGTGTTTGCAGATAACAGATTTGGTAAGACACAGTAGGACAACTTGTTAGAAACTTAAGGAGTCAATACCGACGTTTAGATGTTAGATCATCCCTCGAGTTGATGTTGAACAAGAAATACGCACGACTTGGCCCGTTGCGAGTGTCGCTCTCATTTGTCCAAATATCAACACAAATTCCATAGAAAATCTTACATAATCCTGTTCTAGATTAATCAGCTAGATCCATAGTATTTGCTCTGATTACGAGGAGAGACATTAGTGAAACGGAATACTATATCAGGTGCAGATAAGCCACAGTGGCTTGCCGGGCCCTAGCCTTGGTCGGCAATGTCTAAATAGGCTGCTGCTGTGGCCCCCTCTCTTGAGGAGGGGCAGTGAGCAACTTGTCGTTATTGAGTGCCCTCCCCTAAACTACACTGCTGGTGCCCACCTGGTGACTGGCAACCAACTTCTCTCTAGCACTCTCGTCCTTCACTCTGTACTTGAAATACCCGTGACGAACTACAACACCAACTTGGTCGAAGATCTCCCCTTGGACATCTCTATTTTTAAAATATATTGATTATCTGTGCTATATATGTGATACCGAATAGTCAAAAGTATGCATGACTCTACGTAGTTGGCATCGTCTTATCATGGCCATATGGTGATCCAACATTTTATTCAGCTCCATAGAGGCTCAACCATTTGGACCATCCTCGGATGCCACGTTCCGCATCCCAAAATTGGACATTCCCGGATGATGGTCGCCGGTGATTTCGCACATGAAGATGCAAAGTTTTTGTAGAATATCAATTTCCTTCACAAAGGTCGAATCCGTCCGACAACCCATTTCCTGCTGCCAAGTGCAGACTCGCCTCTTCAGATGCATCCCTGCGATATCCGCTTCGAAGTTACAGTAGATCCAAACGTCAGAATCGAGTAGCGAGAGCAATCTACGAATGGCGCAAACCCGAATACAATTGGGTCCCACGCGGCAGCGGCCCATGCTACTGCTGCTTGCCTGTCTCGGTATCTCCCTGGTTCTGTGGAACTACCGCCTTGGCACCAATCTGTATAGTCGGCCCCAGCCCAAGCTCATCGTCCACGAGCCGCCAAGACAGAAGTCAGATGTTGACCTCTCGTCGCCACGCTCTCCCTTCATTGCATGGCCCTTGAAGCGCGTCTGCGCAGAAGCAACGTTTGTGCCCGGCTTAGTCTTCATCTGCGACAACAACAGCGGCGGCCCAGGTAATATCCGCAACTTCATCCTGACCTGTGTCCGCTATGCCATCGAGGCGGGCGCCACGGCTCTCATCTTACCCCGAATCCGCACTCGCTCAGAAGATAATCTCTCGAATATCTTCCGCGACTATGAGCCGTTCGGCTACATGTTCGACGAGGTCCATTTCCGAGCCGGTATGGGCGCCGCTTGTCCGCAAATCAAGATATATGCAGAGCTGGAGAGTGTACCGGGAGTGATTGCCAAGATGGAAAAGGAGAAATTACTGTTGGAAAAGATGGTCGAGATGATTGCCCCGAAAGACTACGGGAATCGAGGGGGCTGTGATCGAAGGGACCCTAATAGGCACACGGATCGATTCGGGCAGTCATTCAGAAAATGGATGAATGAATCAGCAAGTGAACGGGGTTTGGACGCGGTTACTCGGGATAAACCGAGACTTATTCGGCTTAGATGGGGAGTAATCTGGGATTGGCCAATTTACCGGGATGGACAAGACTTTGTGGCGACATATGGAGGCCTGCTAAGAATCAGAGATGATATTCTGGATCTTGGGGGTAGCATTAGTGCCGCTATGCGAAGCTTAGTTGGTTCGAGTAATGCTAACGAATTAGGGGCTGGTAGAGGATTCTTGGGGGTTCATCTGAGGACAGAAAGAGACGCTTTGGAGCAATGGCCCTCTTATGGCAATCAAATCGCTGGTTATATAAGACAGGCGGAGAATCAAGGGTTCCGAGGCGGAGTGGCGTATTTGGCGTCAGGCAACGAGACCGAGGCCCAAAGATTCGCCAAGGATGCTTTAAAGGATGTCGGTTTGCACGTCTATTCCAAGCATGACGTCCTGCAAGGTTCTGATCTGGAGAGGCTGAAGTCTCTAAGCTGGGATCAACAGGCCTTAGTGGATTTCGCGGTTTTGCTTGAATCGGACTATTTCGTTGGGGTGAGTCCTAGCAGTTTCAGTATCAACGTAGCAATGAAGAGACATCTGAAGGGGGATGGAGTATACACAAGGCCGTGGAAAGTCGGTGGTCCCGGAGATGGACGGAGCTGGTTGGTGGGCAGATATGAAAAGTACTGGGAGGACTGGCTGTTCATGTTTGATGGAATGTGGCCTTGAATTAGCTGTTCAGTATCAGAGCAACCATACGAAAGAAAAGTGTAAAGTTCCACAAGACATATCTATCCAGTGGTTGGTACAATGTCTATGGATGCCTGTATCTCATCTTACTTTGACTATCCCATCTGATTCCAACTTAGACGAGTCCACGAAACATTTATGTGACTTGCAGACCATTCGATTAGTATCTCCCCGTCTAGGCTTTCTATGGGTATTGTGTATAGACTCTAATTATATAATCAGCCATCTCCACCAATCAAACCGCCCTGCTCGCGGCATTTCCAAAGGGTAGCCCAGCCCACTGCCGCAATGTACCGTAGAGGGCGCTGCTATCTAACCAAGGCCCAGCAAACGCCTTTGCACTCAGCATGTTCTGTAGCGCAGCTTGCATTGTGGGTAAGAATGCCCCTGACTTCTGAGCAATGTTCAAAGCATGCTTCGCATCCTTGATTGACAGATCAATGGCGAAACCAGGAGGCGGTCCGTCCAGAGGAGGTGCAAAGGAGCCCGTAGTGCATCGTGCCGAGTAGCCCGAGGCTGTCGGACCATACATGTCGGTGACAAACTGATGGAAGATTTCCGTGCCCAGACCGGAGCATTCTGCAAAGGTGTGACACTCGGAGATGAGTTCTTGCATGCCAATGACCATGCAGTTGCTGAAGAAAGTGATTAGTCAACTATCAGAGTGGTCGTGGATAGGGGCGGATCATACCCTGTAATCTTCAATAAGCTTGACCTCTTGACATCAGTGCCAAGCTGCAAAATACTCTTTCCCATAACGCCCACCACCAGCGGCTCGATCGCTTTAGAAGCATCTTCTGGCCCAGCGACTGCAAAGATGAGTTTACCCTGGGCTGCCATTGCACTGGCTCCAAAGACCGGAGAAGCAAGAAACTGAGCTCCAGCCGCCACGAGCTTGTCCGAAGCTGCAGCCGATGTGTCAGGATGCACGGTCGAGCAATCGACAATGATCTTGCCCTTAACATCGCAAGTCAGTGCCTCCTGCACTAGTCCATTAAGTACCTCGTCATTTGAAATCTGAGGACCCTGTTAGCTTCTATCCTGTAAAAGAGGGGCGTAGTTCTCACCATGGTGAAAATAATGTCGCACGACTTAACAAGAGATGTAAAGCCTGCCTCTGGAACGGCGCCGAAATCCTTCAGTTGGTCGCCCTTGGATACAGTTCTGTTGGAGTATTTCAGGGGCTGCCCGCCGGTCGTTTTCAGGTGACTAGCGAGGTTCTTTGCCATGCCGATGCCCATGGACCCGAGGCCATACTATGTAATTATGTCAGCACCATGTTCAGATGAAGGCCACGAAATACCTTACAAAGCCAATAGTTGGTTTTTGGGAATCCATGATGTGACTGTTATGTTCGGGGGGTGGTGTAGAAAGTCGTGGCCGCGGAGAAAATGTAGTTATTATTTCAAGACCAAATTAACATTGCAAGTTTCTTCGTTGTTCAAGTATTTCTTTTATAACAGGACGTGTACCGTCTCTTCATGGCTCATTCAGCTGCAACCAGCGCCGGCATCGGTATTGTACTCTTACAGGAAGAGACCACCAATTGCGGCATTGATAAGCGGAGTGAGATCGGCAGCGGTGGGGCTCCGCTCTATAGCTCGTGCCGCGTCCACTGGAGCACCTAGATAGCAAGACCGGGGCCCACCGAGGAAATTTCTCATGGCTACTTGCGCCTGTCAAAGGAACATGTGGACTTTACTAACTCAGCTTCTTCCTAGAGATAGAACGACTACTTCAAGGCCATCAGGAGTCCGACGATACCTTCATCTCGGCGACTCATATTGGGTTCTCAAGGTGAGTATGTATTCAATGCGAAAATGAGAAGACGGCTTTCCAGGAGAACTTTTGAAGAAGTCATCGCCATTGGATCCGCATCGAAGAAATTTTGTGTTTCGCTTAGCGGGGATTGTATCAAACAGTTCGGTATACATCAAGCAGAAAGGAGACCATACATTCTAAGACTCGAGACTGAATACTACTACCTAGGTCACAAAATAAACTCAATAATTCATGACAGTGCCTATTTTCACAACACTCAAAAGCTAATGACATAATGAGAGGACTACGAAAGGCCTTGTCCTTAAGCAATGTCTGAGCACCTCCGCCGGATTCATTCCGTGGCTATAATATTTGAGATGCTGGTTTTGCAGACTGTCAGCGCTGTCGGCTATATCCAATGACTGCTATCACTATTGCTACTTAAGCCTTGGATACTCTGGATGACCTTTGATGGTGGTATTAATCTTCGGAGGTGTTGGACCAAATTGACCGTCAAAAGACGAGGGACCCACTCGCTGTAGAATGAGGTATTTTTGGTAGTTATAAGGTCTGACACACCCCCTCAGCTTGGAGAGATATCGTCAAGTTGTAGTAGCATCTGACTTATGTCGTTGGTTGGCCTCGTTGGCCGTCGTACATCTTTTCATCTACGGTGTCTGCAGGGTCTTGAACATCTTTTTATTGTCCGCCCCTCTACCTTGAGTATGAATTCTGTAATAAAACTCTTATTTTTTGACGCGGTTTGGCTACGTCTCGAACCATTGCCGATGATCTTATGCGGAATTGGAGGACTGATAATACCGGAGAAAATCTTGCAGTCTTAAGACGCAAACCCGGGCTCATAACTGTTGGACCAAATTGACCGTCAAAAGACGAGGGACCCACTCGTTGTAGAATGAGGTATTTTGGTAGTTATAAGGTCTGACAGGAGGGCCGGCTCCTATATCCTGGCTCTGGAAGAGTGTCAAGATATAAAGTCATCGGACTTATTCCAAGCTATAACAAAGCATAGAGTTGAGTATGTCTCCGATCTCCCCCAGTCTAAAGGAGCGAAGGAGGCTATAAGGGCCTTGAATATAGAAAATATGCCTTCTGGCTGATACACCAGAGTTTTCGTTTCTGAAGTTCTAACAGTTGGCCATGCACCAAGGGTGTAGTGCGCATAGTTCGTCCGTCATCAAGAACTGGGTGTAAGACAGTCGTTGGAGCTCGGATGCTGGTGCTGTCAAACGTAAATAGGGGTTACGCAATGGCATCCAGTATAGATCTATATTGAACCTTTACCCCTATATATGCATTAAGATAGGTAAACAAATAACTCTGATCTGATCAGTGAAATTAGGGCTGACATTGAAGTATAATGGTTACCAACAAAACTCAAATACGTTTTCGAGAGTCGACCTGTTTCATTGCGCTGTCGTTCAGCCCTAGAACGTTGAACATTAAGTATTTCCTGTCAATGTTAATGTTAAAGCTGTCGGTGTTGATACAGAAGCGCCTGTTGCGTGAACATGCCCCTTCATGCCTCGACGAGGCAATATAGCAATATGAGGCATGGACTATTATTCGGGACATGGAGCACATTAAATACGCAATCTATAACATTCCACTGCAAAAGCGTTGTCCACAGTTGGGAAATGAGCACACGGCGAACCTGAGTTCTTCCACGGAGACCGTGTTGCGCGCCGTAGACACGGGCGGGAGCTTAGTAGGGAATAGTCCTTCCCGAGACTTGACCCCTCTAGATCGCTCGAGCAATAGGGACAATGAACAGATTTTTGGCAGAAGATACATCGGCTAGTGGAAGGATCAGCTTCAGGGTAGCTTGCATTTAGTTAGCTCATACACCGCCCCATTTTCGTTTGGGGGCACCCACAACAAGCAGCTCTCAGGTATCGGTTGATTTCCAGCTTTTCCAAGAGCTTACAAAAGGAACTATAAAAAGAATGAGCTGAGTCGTTCAAGTTTGGTCCTGTCGGATTAGCTGTGAGTGTATTAGTACTCACTTTCACTTGTAACCCCTGTTTGGGACATTTTGCGGTTTTACACATTGTTTCCATCGGCTCGGTAATAAGCACATAGTGATCATCAGGATCTAACCATCAACAAAGCAGCATAGGCGACCTAAAAATAACCGATTCTTCCAAGGCAGAGTTAGAACGAACAAGGCAACTAGCTACTTCTCCACAGAAGAGCCGTCGTCAGACTGTAGAGCGTATCCGAATGAGATAAGGCATTTACCTAGTAATAAATGACTGACATGAGTCTTGCTTCATTCATACTTGGCATGGCATCAAATTCATAGAGTAATCATTAGTCCGAAGTGACGAATGATCAGATTTTGAATAGAAAATGGAATACCGCTGACTAAGCGGTGACATTCGTACCCGACGAATCCTAAATAACGCACTAAAGACAACGGTACCAGTCACAGCAGCCTTGGTGCAATTCAGTGGGGCCAACGCCGGGCTCTGAAACAAACCCGAGCTTCATCAAGTAGCCTTGGGTCCCCCGTATGATCTGGAACAGTGGAGGCAGTTCACCGGATCAGAGTCGAACTCCCGAGCAATTCGAAATGACCACGTAACCCGGCTTTCCTACACAACATTGGCGCCAGTACCCAATCTACTATGGCAGAAATGTAAGTATTGTTCAGAAAATGAAGACGGGAGTATAAAGAAAAGCAAAACCTCATCTCTTGTAGGAATACTTGCGCAGTGGACGTCACATCCCAGTTTGAAAGGCCAGTAAACATGGGTTCCGTTGATACCACAATTCTTCAAGATAATGTCATTGTGGATGGTGTTCTGCGATATCCCCCAACGGGAATCAAAGTCCTCGTCGTCGGCGCAGGCTTGGGAGGTTTGTTGACGGCCTTGGAGTGCTGGAGAAAGGGACACACGGTCCAAATCCTCGAGAAAGGAGGATGCATCTCAGAAGCTGGTATGATGCACCATCCGTGTTATTCCACCCTTCCGACATTCAGTACAAACTAAAACCCAAACTCTGAACGAAGGCTAATATATGCATCAAGGCGATTTTATCGGCTTGGGACCCAACGTCTATGTGACGATCCGGGAATACCCAACCATGTTCCAAGAATGGAACAAAATCACCTACGACCCCGAAATTGGCGTGTGCTTTCAAGACGGCAGCCTCGCAACGTCTAAGTACAGTTGGGAGCACGAGCTCGAGGGAGTCGCCAAGCACGCCGCCTGGCCCCTGAGAGTCAAGCCGGTCGGGTTTCGGCGAGACATTGCACTTATGTACCTTTCTCAGTGTGAGAGACTGGGCATTCCCATTACATATGGCGTCAACATCATCAAGTACTCCGAGGATCCCGAAAGAGGCATTGCTACTGCGCATGCTGATGATGGCCGACTGTTCACGGGCGATGTCGTGGTCGCGGCAGATGGTATAGGGACTAAGTCCCACGGGATCACCATGGGGAAGCCTGTTCGGGCAACTGATACCGGGTACTGTGCTGATCGAATATGTTATTCCACGAAGCATCTGAAGGATGCCCCGGCATTGAAAGAAATGTTGGCTACTTTGAAAAGGCCGCAGTTGCGTCTATTTACCGGGTAAGTCGTCTATGTTCAGCTGATAAAATCGAGGCTAATCCCTCTAGAACTAAGATACACGCCGTGTTCTTGGTTACCCAGGATCGCGTCTGCGTTCTGATAACGCATAAGGTCAATCTGATAATTGGTGAGATATTTTACGTCGCGTTACTGACCTTATACAGGACGACGGCACCGCCTCCGAGTCATGGGCAGAGAATGTCACTCCGGAACAGGTAGCATCAGCACTACCAGACCAAGACAAATGGGACCCAAAGGTGATCGAAGCTGTCCGAAATACACCCTCGGGCGGTATAGTGCGGTGGAAACTGTGCTGGCGCAACCCTCAACCCAAATGGACTTCAGACAACGGACAGGTTGTGCAGATCGGAGATGCGGCTCATAGCTTACTTCCCACGTCTGGTAACGGTGCGGCTATGGCACTAGAAGACGCCACCTCCCTTGCCGAGTGTCTCAGACTGGGTGGAAAAGCTGATGTAGCTTCAGCGACGAAGGTGCATGAATTATTGAGGTACGCCTTTTCCCTTATCAAGTGACTCCTCGAACTGCAATAAAAGGCGATACTGTGCAGCGTTGACGTACGTCCAACTAACCACCCACCTTTCAGGTATCAACGAACTTCCTTAATCCAGCACATGGGCTTCGTCAACCGACGTGAGATTCATCGGGATACGTCCGAGGTGGTCAAGGGCGGTAGCCGTCCTCTTCATTTCGGCAAATGGATATGGACGCACAACCCCGAGAGGTACGCTGCGGAGAAGTTCGAAGCTGCTCGGGCGCATATTGACAAAGGGGCGCCCTTTGAAAACACTAATTTGCCAGCAGGTCATGTGTTCGAGGATTGGACCATGGAAGAGGAATTGGAGAAAGAGAAAAGTGGTGTCTTCATGCAAGATCTGAAGACAAACGGAGATTGGGGGTTGGTGTAGACCAGGTTGCTAAGCTTTGTCACATGTCTGTGCTGTACTGTAGAAGTCACCTCTCCGATAAATGTAACATAATGTTGCTGTTTTCTTGCTTTGTGTGCCCAACCTCGTGTATGGATAGTTCCCGCCGGAATAGGGTTGTCAAAGATACATTACAAGGAGAGGAACTTGAAGTTCAAGGTTATTCGGTGTGAAATTCTAAGAAAGGAAATATCTGGAAAGCTTAGGTTCGAATGGACTGTGGGATTACAATCACTAGAATAGTGTGTACGGTGTATTTGAGAGGCTTTATCTATGAAAGCTATTGTTTGTACTATGAACATACAAAGGAAAATGAGAACTTGGTATAGAGTTTGTTCCCCGTTCTCATGGCCTATTGGGGCCAGAATAAGGCCAGGATACCAACAGCAGCAAATGCAATACCTAACAAACCCAAATAATTGCTAACATGGACTATATAAGCCTTTGTCACAGATTTTTGGTGTGTGAAGTGGTGTAATATCACAATAGCTTTCTCAGATGTCAAAAGCATAATTCCAAGTCTGCAAATATGCTTGCTTTATTACAGCCTAATGAAGTAAATACCTCTGTAGGCTCCTGTCGTGTAAGGTTGCTACCAACAATGTGCTCAAGCTTGGCGGCCGCAGTAACTTGCCAAGGTCATAGACATGGTACCAGCATCCGACAAAGTGGAGGTACTGACCCCGGGCGAAATAGAACTCGCTCCATCATTCGGCAAGAAGTACTTCCCTGATCTGTAGCCATGGAAGGTTCTCCCTGAAGCGGTGGTGACGTTGAGTTGAACAGCTCTGATACTCTTATTGGTCGAGCCATGCCATTTTGTCCAACGGCAGGAAAATAATGCGATTGCTGTGTATCCTATAACAACGAGGTAAGCAACCGAGGAGGGACATATTCTCGATTGCTTACCAATTTATTACTCCGCCGCGGGGTTCATCAAGAAGGACCATAGCGCCTAACAAAAGTCATTCGGGGTCACCGGCAGTCAAGCCATTGAGACGCCTTTACCAGCCAGTTGGAACTTGCATGTACAGACTTTAGACTAGCTACAGGAGACTAATGCATATGTGGATAAATACAAGCAAAGACTGTGCTCGTTCCTCGCAAGGCCCTTTCTGATGCATCTGCGTATCCAAGTCAAATGTACGAGATAAGCGTGGATTTTCCCAGATTGGCCCGTTCTATCGGCATAGCGTGTAACCGGTGCCGCGTCCTCGGGACGTCGTGGAGCCGCAACCGCCGCGGTGAGACACGGATCGATCCGACATTTTGACGTCGTAAAGAAGCAACCATTGCTGCAAGTGCTGCTATGTTCTTACTGTGCGCTCGAAAAGCCACGGTGCAGACTTCGTGACAGGCGAGTGTGATGCTTGACTCTTGACTGATATCAGGGGACGCAGCCATGTAAGCGAGTCGACGGAGCTTTGCAAATGATTCATGATGGAATAATACAGTGGTATCAATCTGTCGGCCCATGCCCAACAAGTAATCACACGTTACATATTGTTTCCCCCGCTCTCTCGCCAAACATGAGTATCTCCCAGGCTGAAAGAGCTCGAACCACTGCCCAAGCCCAGATGTACCGCCCCATTCTCCGTCCCCGGAGTCGGTACATCGCCGTCTCTTTCCATGTTGCTTTCTGTGGTCGCATTCGCCGACTCCTCCGGGGAAAGCGGCGCTGGTGCGTTCTTGTATATCCATGGCTGTTGCAGAGGCAGCACAAGGCTGGGGTTCTCAAAACTCATCCCCTTCTCTTTATCCTCGTCAATCGTGCTCATGCGCCTGGTGAGCCTGGTTTGGCGCGTGCTTTGCTCTGCGTACTCCCCAGGATTATCCTCGACACCCGAGTCTGTCGCCCGCTTGATGCTTCGAAGGGCAATGAAACGAGTGAGCGGCGTGAATCGTCGGTTGAAATAGTAGCTGTACCAAATTGTTATGATGAGCAGCGGCGCCACAAGAGCCGATGCCGTAAAAGCGAGTTGCAGACTCAGGATACCAGCCATAACGACCTGAAAAACAGCCAGGCCGAAGAGGATGCGGAAGCATATGATACGCCATGCGCCGCCAGTGGCATGTTGCGGTTGGTCCATCGAGTATAACAACTGGTACTTATGTACGAAATATCCAAGCGAGAAGTATACCAGACCCACCAACAGGACAATGTGAGATCCTGGAATGATGCTGTAAACGAGGCATAGGATATAAACCAATAAGGCGGTCGGCAGGTAGAAACCATAGTTGAAGAGAGTTGGTTGGACCATCTCAGCGAAATCCCGTGGTGTTTTGGCACCCATGCGGTAAATCGGATAAAGGGCGACGCCGCCGACTTGCAGGAGTCTGAATGGGAACAGACCCAGACCTTGGAGCAGTATGAAGTTAAGATAGAAGTTGCTCGTTGCTTTGATGGACGTCGCGAGTGATCGCATGAGCAACCTCGCATCATGGAAGGATTCCCGTAAAATGGGCACCATGTTAGTCACCGACCCGAACGCAGCGAAGACAAGGAAGACGTTGAAGAAAGTGAAAAAGAAATTCTTCGATATGACGGAGAGTTCGACGTCGCCTTGGGATATCATTCCTTGCTGGTTCGCCAAGTAATCGTAGAGATACGGAACAGCGACGTTAAGGAGCGAAATGACCGCCACAGGAAGTGCAGTCTGTACGAGGGCCTTTGTGATTTCGTGCCGTAGAAGAGTCGCCGCGAGCGAGGGTGACACCTCCTCAATGGTGCATATGCTCGTGAATGCAGCTAGGGAACCGACCGGTGCAAGCCAGATGATAGTAAGAATGGTGATGAAGATGGTGATGAGCCACGACTGTAATCTGCGCTTGTACGGCGACGCGTACGTGTTTTTCCAAACTACATCAGAGGGTGCTGGGGCTGGCTTGGACAAGAGCTGCCCAGGACGTGGATCCACGACAGCCTGTATCGCCATTTGACATGCAGCAATCGAGTCCATGGTTACGAAGGCTGTCGCGCTTGCCAGATATTCTTTCTTCCTCGCCGACTGGATCCTCTGGTCGATACGGCGCAGTTTCTCCTCATAATGGTCGATTGCGTCGGTTTGACGACTTCGCAACTTTAAAAAGCCGAAGCGAATCCGCGTGGTTGGTCTCGGCCTCTCGACCATGAGGTTCCGAAGGCTGTCCCCCGCAAGCAGGCGACCGTTTTCGGCATCGTTCTCATGGCCATCGTCGGCGGCCGTTCCATCGTCATCCACGTTAGGCGAGGCATGAGTAGCTGCGAGACTGTTTGGTTTCTGCGCCAGATAAACGCTCCACGCTTCTTCGAGTTTCCGGAGAACAGCATCACGTTCTACCATCAACGCATCGATCTCGGCCCAATCTCGACAAAGTGTCACAGAAGTGACATTGCCAATTTCCAGATTCTCGACGAATTCCTTGATCTTCTCCTCGGACCTCAAGTCTTTAGGGATGCCTGTCAATCTGAAGGTACGATCGGTGATGGTGGACTGGGTTCCAAGGTAGTCCTGCCTGACCTTGATGATTTTGAAGGTTTCCGAGTTCATGTAGTATATCGTAAGGAAAGAAAAGAACCAGGTGAAGACGAGGTACGACCACAGATATCTCAAGTCCGTTCCCTCCGACCCCCCTGATTCTTTTCCCTCATCAACGAATGCATGAAGGTTTAAATCATACGGTGTGTATGCCGAGTAGAAGGACGAGTTGCTATCCGGGTCGCTGGGTCGGAGGACGAGGTCACCGACAAATCGGTGGTTGATGGGCCAGAGGACAACGGCTGCGAAAAAGAACATGGCAGTAAACAAGCGTATAGCCATCTTGAAAAAAGATAGGAAGACATAGGCATCAAGGCCGGCAGAAGCAAGCACTTGTTCTTCTGTTATCTTATACAGCGCTGGAATCCACCCAAAGAAGCTGTCGGGGAGGGTGGGAAGGGCGATGAGGGGGGAGTGGTGTCGCTTCCGAGCAGCATAAAGGCTTGGCCATCGTGGTCTCAGGATCTACATGCACGGTGTGTCAGCGCACAGCTCATGGCGGTTGCTTGCGTAGGGTAAACATACACAGAAGGCGATGAAAGCAGAGACGCCGAGAACCAGGGAAATGACGAGCTGAACGTAAACATCTTTGGACCCAGGAACAAGCAGCTTATCCGAGTGCGGGTCACATTTTTTACCCTCGACCAGAACATCCATGTTGTCGATCGGCGGTGCTGGACGCAGGTTAGAGATTAATCTCTCGTAGCCTGACGAGGATTTGAAAGGTCACTTTCTTAACTTTTTTTCTGACCGCCAGAGACGGATGATCAGCATAAATTAAAGCTTGACGAAGCTAAGGTTGTGGCGCTGTAATACTGTGACGTATACTTACGCCACAGCATGCAATTGCAACGGCTGCAGCTGCCCCACTTGGAGAGGTCATGGTTCATGCAAGAGGCAGCCATGTTGGAGTTCGCATGGCGTCCGAGTTCGAACTTGCATAGCACTGGAAAGTTCAACAAACTTTACTATTGATGTTCAAAATTGATTGTCTACCTTATCCCATGGCCACGAGAAATAATCGTCAGCATGCCAAGCCTTCTGTTGGTTTCTTCAGCGACCTATCGTTCTCCCGGGTAGGCATTATCAATGCCAACTACCCGCGGTCAGTGGCTTTACGTATGAATTATATGAGCCTTGGGTCTCGAGCAGCGCTATTCGTGCAGTCTTCGAATGCATTCCCACTATAACCAATAAAACTGATCCTTAGTGAACCCCTGTATTCTTACGCATCATGTGCTTCGTTTGAGATCGCCAATAGTACTCGGTATATCCTGCGCAAATATCAGTATTTCCTTCGATTTCAGAGTATAGATGTGATCTCACTCATCATAATTTTCTTGTTGGTACCACATCAAGGGTGACGCGGAAGACGGGATTGTTGTTTGGCTCCTTAAATTTCTTCCCAGGTACCGCATGTTGGCTCTGTCAGATGGATGTATGCAACCACCAAGTGCTTGTAGGACCTAAGCCATACATATACGGCTATTCGCTCCTCATTTTCTTTGACATGCTTATCAGAAGGAGGTAAGGGGCAATGGCGCTTCTGCTTTTATTGTACCAACACACGTACACACAAACCGTTACTCAAGTATGTGTGTATAATTGGTATTATGGCAAACCTCTGCAGCTAGTGCCATACCCATGCGCATAGTCCAATTATATGCATACTGCCTGCGCGCCAAACCCTGGTCAGGAACAACAATATGGATATATGCTTGTTCCTCTCAGCTAGTCCGTTTTTGGTATGATTATTTGCGGTCTTCTCTTGTTGTCCGAAGAATCCATTTCTCCAAATTTAACATACATGGGTAATTAAGTGTACAATACTACTCAGTGACCGGACTTATATGAATACTTATTGGAAGATCAATCTGAATAATTAAGGGAAGACCCATGGCAAATTGTTCGAAATGTCCACCAACTAGTACGCGGTGACGCCTCTTTCAGACATTGATATATCATGCTAGAATGTCACTGTATTGGTAATCGGAAGCGACCAAGTTGTGCATTCGGTCCAGGATTTTTACAGGGCCCAGGAATGATTTGTAGTCTTTCTATGCACTATAGCTCTGCATATCGATGGTACAAGTGCATCATCTGGACCCCATACCACTTTCACACTCATTTACAGCTTCTAACATAGAATCGACTTTACTGCTTGAACCACTCCGCAGCTTCTTCCTCCACCACCCAAAGTTTTCACTGCTGTGATTAAATAAATTACTTCTTTTACCCTCTCGCGTGGAAGTTGGACCACGCAAACATTAACCTCAGCAGTGGCGCCTGCCGCTGTAATCACCGCAGCAGCAACTCTCACATTGCCTGTCTGGTCTGTCAATTTATCAGTTTGTTTGCTACGCTTACCAACGACTGTTGCTATTCCTGGTTTTGGGACTAGTGTCATTTATCGACTACCGATGGCTACGACGATTACTTGCTCTTCGGGTAGCTCGAACGCCATATCAGTGCCGGCTTGGCCAACCAACAGCAGCTCGGCCGTTATGCCTTGTTTTCCTACCACTGGAACTACTTACTCGAGCTCAGAACAAGGACAACTTCCTCTGCTTCTTCATAGCTTCTTAAGCTTGGGAGGTGGACAACCCCCACCTGCTGGACCATCAGCAACCTCGACCGTTATACCAGATGATACCATTGGTTTTACGTCAGTCTCCAAGACTGCCGTAACCATAGACGGCGTGGATCCTCGTCGGGCGAGTTTGCATCGAAATTTCCCAAGAGATCACTGGTGATTCACCCGTAACCCGAGGTGGCCACACCGTCATTTTCAGCTTGCGCATCTTCCAAGAACGCAGCTAATCACTCCCGGACACTCTAGCCGAAAGGGAGGTACTGATCCCTATAAGCCAGGACTTTATCAATCACGCCGGTGTTCTTCTTGACCTAGCTGGTGGACTTTTCACTGGAGTGTTTCAGACTGCTGCCAGCTTCGCCGGCCCCCGCAAGAACTGGTATCGAGGCGTTTCTCGGAACCGAGATGAATTGCCTCGACGCGATTACATGCAGAACTTTCGAGTTTGCGCATTGGTTCAAGCAGCCGACGGAGAAGAAATGGATGTCATGGCTACTTCCCATCACCAAGATAGCTAACCCCGCCGATTTCCCTGATCGCATCAAAACCAAGTTTGGAAACTGGCCCGTTGTGGCCAGACTAGGCCAAGTGAGCCTCGGGGATTATCAGCGCTTGGAGAACATGGCTAACTTCCTCTCGAAGGAATAGACCATCGCTAGAACTCTTCTAGACTATATCAACAAGCAAGTTTCCTCGTGGGTCTCCGGTGCTGCATCTGAGGTACATAATTGGTTTCTGGCTCGTATTGTGAGAGATTGCGATTGCGTTTGATACCAACAGGAGATACCCAATATAGATGCAATGATTTCTCTACTCTTTTCGCGATACTTACGTAAAAATAAATGCTATGTTTGCCTTGAACTATCCATGCTGTGTCCGTCCAGTAAAAGCTGGTCCCTGTTCCACATTCAAGTTGTGTGATACGAAATCCAAATCTGAGACTCAGCCCCCAAAGGCTATGGTGATACCAACTCCCTATTTTGGCATCATATAGTCCGGATACTTTCGTGGGACGTGATACATACTTCGCATTCCCGCCAAAGGGATGAGTTATGCACCTTCTAGAAAGTGGGTAAATTTTCCGATATGGATGAGCGACGACCCTTGCTGAGCTAAATACGCACAAGAGCACTGGTTGTTTGTTTGCTTAACCAAACCACCCCAAAGAGGAAGCTCACTGTCGCCTCCTATTCAAAATGCCGCTATCGACTTGAGTGTGTCGTTTCCAATTCGAACCATGTTTCACAAAACTGGTCAGGCATCAAGCCACTCCAAGCCTAGAACGCTGAGAAACACGATTTTACAAATTGGACTATAGTAGCAGAGCCGACGCCATTGGCTCTTCATGCGTTGTTCGAAGACATGGCGTTCTTGACACCACTTAACGACGACTAACCGTCAGCCAGCCAGCTGAGGCAATTATGAAAATTCTGTTTAAAGGGCCGAAGATTCTATGCATAGGTTAGACCGTGGCGCAACATGTGTGCAGAAAATTCTCATCAAGTGACATACTTTCAGGCTAGAGTGTATTGACTCTCAGCGTTGGAGTCGACCGAGGCTCGGGATGGCGGCCCATCTAGTGACTTGTTTTCCTGCTTACGGCCTGGGCTTTCCTGGGGTCAATCTTATTAGTATTGGCTTTCTGAGTGTTGATACAGCGGATGATGAATAATTGTCAATGGTTTGAGCCATACACGCAACTGCCATATTCCATGGAGCTTGTGGGATAAATAGCCACCGTCGCGTAGCATGTGTCAGATCAAAATATGACTATTGTTTCCGGGTGAAAAAATTATTTGAATGCAATATTTCAAATTCCGTCATATTTTCGAATTGCCTACCTACGGCGTGACGATTTCGGACAGGGTCATGGCATGGATATAGTAGGGATTCCCAGCACGCTTCACAGACAGCGTGCTCATATGAACATGCAGATGCGTACCACAGAACTCGTGAAAAGGTAGGTAGCCCTGCAGATGATACAACCACGGCCCATGTATGTACGACTGTAACCTCATGTGCTTATAAACCCGAGCCGAAGCGCGCTCGAAACATGTCTCAATACTCCGAACCCTACTGATCCCACCCATATCCAGCCCTCTGGGCCAGCAACTGTCCAACCAGATTTCGGCTCAAAGCCTTCTTGGCATCTTGTTGCCGGGAAACCTCCTTCCGGATGACAGTGCAAGCATATGATGTATCACGAGAATGTGCACTATTGCATGCCTGAGCTATTTTTTTTCTAACAGTTGAATGTCGATATGAGGACAGAAGCCGAGTTTTGCCACGCAATAGTATGGTGAAGGAATATCGCATCAGAAGATGGGCCGAAAGCGTTGATGATGGTGATGGTGGTACGATTCTCAAGCTCCTCTGCCTGGCACGCGTCTCCAAAGGGAGGAATAGTTGATATAAATATCATGCAAGCAGAGAATATCTTGCAGTCAACTCAAGACATTAAAGAGCATTACTTGAGAAAGCCAGTTCCCATTCTCATTGCCATCTTCGAGAAATCAACTAGCCCAATCCTCCCTTTCGAGAACCTCCCTAGGTTACCTCCTCTCATCTCATTTGATCGAAAACGCCCTGAGAACGCGCGCTCAATCTCAGTTAAAATTATTCCACCAAAACACTGTTCCAAGTCCTTGCATTATCAGACAGCTGAAAAGCCGCAAGCTATCCAAGTCCACCGAGCACCATGAAATTCGCCAGCCTCTACCTCGCAACCCTGTTGCCCTTGGCTTTTGCCAAAGCCTCGCTCATGCACCGCGACTTACCCGATGCCATCCCCAACAACTACATCGTGATGATGAAGGCCAACATCTCGCAGGAGAAGGTGAAAGGCTTCTTCGGGCTCGTGAAGACCAACTCTCTTGCGCTCAGGAAAGGCCTAAAAGGTCTAATCAAGACATATGAGAATGTCGACGGCATCAACGGGTTCCATGTCGAGTGCGATGAGAAGATGCTAGATAGCATCCGCCAAAACCCTTCTGTGAGAATGCACCCCTATTTGGCTTTGGACGACTTTGGGATTAATGATTGCCAAAGGTCGCCTATGTCGCTAAGGACGGTATTGTCAAAGGAGAAGCTACAGTCCCGCGTTCAATGAAGCGGCAAGCACCCGGGCCAGCATGGGGACTGGGACGGATTTCCCACCGGGACCCCGGGATCGTCGCCTATGCCGATATACAAGTACCGCCGAATCGTCTGTATATGCTCGACACTGGTATTCGCATTACCCACAAGGCACGCCTACCGAACTTTTGCTATGGGTGAAAACAAAACTAACTTCTACAGGAATTCGGAGGACGCGCTGTGTGGGGGACCAACTTTATCCAAGGTTCTCCTGTAAGTTCAAACGCCCGCCAAAGCTGCAGAGACGATACTTAGTCGCATCATTAGAACGACGATGAGAACGGCCATGGTACGCATACCGCCGCCACAGCTGCTGGCAACACGGTCGGTGTTGACAATACCACCATCCCCGTCGCCGTCAAGTGTCTCGATAAGAACAACAGCGGCAGCTGGTCCGGTCTCATGGCCGCCATTGACTGGGGTAAGCACCTCACTCTTTCTCATCCCTTTCTCCCTTCTCTCAATAGCCCCCTCACTCCCATTCCATTGATACATACACAACTGTACTGACCATCACTCGGCGTCATCAGCCGTAGGCGACGCCAAATCACGCAATGCCCTGGGCCGCTCCGTCATCAACATGTCCATCGGCGGCCCCACATACCAAGCCCTCGATGACATCGTGCAAAAAGCCATCGATCAGCGCATGGTAGTGGTAGTCGCAGCCTGCAACTATGGCGACGACGCTTGCAAGTACTCGCCCGCCCGCTCGCCCAATGCCATTACCGTGGGCGCCATCGACAGGACCGATACACGGCCCGGATGGTCGAACTATGGCACATGCGTAGATATCTTTGCGCCTGGTCAGGATATTGTCAGTGCGTGGAAGGACTCGGATTCAGCATATGCGGTGGTTAGTGGGACTAGTATGGGTGAGTCTTGTTCGTAATTATGGTTGCATGACCTCGGACTGATCAAGTTTTTGCATAGCATCACCGCACGTTGCTGGGCTGTCGACCTACTTGATGTCTCGCGAAGGAGTTTTTGGTCCTCAGGCAGTTCAGTCCCGCCTTGCTCAGCTGGCAACGCCTGGCTTGATCAAGAATGCCGGAGATGGCAGCCCTAATAAGATTGCTTTCAACGGAGCCGTTATGCCTTGATCAATCGGGCGCCGCTTTCTGAAGGCCTCCAAGGCAGTTCCGAGGCAAGGTTGTGCTCACAGGCCAACACATATGTAGGATAAAGCATATGAATACGTCGAGTGTGCTATAGACTGTTTCTTTTCTTTTCTTGAAGGTCGAGGTTTAGCATCTTGTTTGTGCTGGTTAGTGCATATTTCCATGTCTCGGGTGGTGGATGGGGTCGTATGAAATAGGGGGGGCAAGCAAGCAAGGGTTCGAATTGGGGCAAGAATCGCGTTGAAATGAAAGCAAACGTCGCAGTTGGATGTAACGATGCGTGCATTCTTTAATTGGATCATGTTTGAACATCTTAAGTCAGGCGCGTCATACAGTAGTTCCCATCGACACTGTAAGTTATTTAAAGAGGAATTGATCGATGCCTTAGTGTTGAAGTTATACGTAAGAGGAGAAAGGAAAGGTAGGTACTTGACAGGGGTAAGCGGTACCCCGGATGCAGCCAGCACAGGCCAACAATTAACGCGCCTTCGAAACGCGTCTCCCGGGAACTTGGTGTCAAGTTTCCTCAGATGATGGACTGCTCAGCAATACGAATGAACACCTCCAAGAAGTCGAGAGTGTCTTGAAATGCCCACTATGGCAGGCGGAGCCAAGAAACAGCAGTCTCTCACCAGCTTCTTCACACCAAAGAGTGTCAACGGTCTCAATGCGACCCTTCGCAAGTCCCAAATTCAAGCAAGTGACGACGCCCCCGAGAGCTCCAAGAAGCGGCCACTCGAGCAGGATACCGACAATGGGGGCGAAGCACCACCTCCAAGTCCGAAGCGCGCCAAGGGAAATGCCGACCACGACCAGAGAAGCCTCGTCTCGTCCAAGCCCCCCAATCCGAAGCCTGGACCCTCGAAGCCGGGTAACCGGACGGAACGATACATCTACAATGGGTCCAGTTCCCAAGATATGGCGGTAGAGGCAGAGCACGAAGAGGAAGATGACGATGCGGAGAAGCGCAGGAAGGCAGAGCTGCACAAGAAATTTGTCAAAAAGTTGGGAAAGCCCGACAGCATGGCCCAGATCAAACGGCGGAGCTGGCAGAACGATAACGAGACAAAAGCACTTGACGCTGAGGATGGCGAAGAGGCTGAGGAGGAGGAAACATCCCCACCTACCAAGGGCAAGAAGAAAGGAGCCAAGACTGGCAAGTTGACTCCCATGGAGATCCAGTTCCTCGACATCAAGAGGAAACACATGGACACCATCCTGATTGTCGAGGTCGGGTACAAGTTCAAGTTCTTTGGCGAGGATGCACGTACAGCTGCCAAGGAGCTAAGTATAGTATGCATACCGGGAAAGTTCCGCTACGATGAGCATCCGTCAGAAGCACACCTGGACCGCTTTGCTTCGGCCAGTATCCCCGTCCACAGGTTACCAGTACATGCAAAGCGCTTGGTGGCAGCTGGCCATAAGGTTGGCGTTGTGCGACAGATCGAGACGGCAGCGCTCAAGAAAGTGGGCGACAACAGGAACACTCCCTTCGTTAGGAAGCTCACCAACGTGTATACGAAGGGCACATACATTGACGAGATTGGCGAACTCGACCAGCAGGGAGACAGCTCGGGTACCCCGTCAGGGGGTTATCTTCTTTGTATTACCGAGACAAAAGCCAAGGGATGGGGCACAGATGAGAAAGTCGACGTTGGTATCATTGCCGTGCAGCCAGCTACTGGAAATATCATCTATGACAGCTTCGAAGATGGCTTTATGCGGAGCGATATCGAGACGCGGCTTCTCCACATCTCGCCGTGCGAATTCCTTATTGTCGGTGAGCTCACCAAAGCTACTGACAAGCTGATCCAACATTTGTCTGGGAGCAGCACAAACGTCTTTGGGGACAGAAGCAGAGTAGAAAGAGTACCCAAGTCCAAGACGATGGCCGCAGAAGTGTATTCGCACGTTACGCAGTTCTACGCTGGTAAGCTAAAGGAATCTGATGCCGAAGGCAATGAGCAGGCCAGCGCGTTACTCGACAAGGTGCTGAAGCTGCCCGAATCAGTCACCATATGTCTGTCGTCCATGATTAACCATTTGACCGAGTACGGACTCGAGCATATCTTCGACTTGACCAAGTATTTCCAGTCGTTCAGTACTCGCTCCCACATGCTCATCAATGGAACCACCCTGGAAAGCCTCGAAGTTTATCGCAATCAGACAGATCACGCTGAAAAGGGCAGCCTCTTCTGGGCACTCGACAAGACCTTGACCCGATTCGGCCAGCGACAATTTCGCAAATGGATTGGACGGCCACTCCTGGACCAAGAGAAGCTGGAGGAGCGTGTCGCTGCTGTCGAAGAACTCCTTGATGGCGCGTCGACGCCAAGAGTCGATCAACTTCAGCACCTCCTAATACACACCAGGACTGATCTAGAACGCAGTCTCATCCGTATCTATTACGGGAAGTGCACACGTCCTGAGCTCGTCGCGGTTCTACAAACATTACAGAAGATATCAACAGAGTTTTCACACGTCAAGTCTCCAGCGGATACTGGTTTTAGGTCAACCGCCATCAACGTCGCCATCATAGCATTGCCCCAGATTCTACCCACAGTACTCTCGTACTTGAAACGCATCAACGCCGACGCAGCGCGCAAAGATGACAAGTATAACTTCTTCCGGGAGACGGAAGAGACGGATGATATCACAGACCACAAGCTGGGCATTGCGTCGGTAGAGCAGGAGCTCGATGCGCACCGAAAGGTCGCTGCAGAGAAATTAAAGAAGAAAGCCCCCGTGACGTATGTCACTGTTGCCGGCATCGAGTACCTGATTGAAGTGTCCAACACGGAGCTGAAACAAGTTCCAGCCAGTTGGGCCAAGATTAGCGGTACCAAGAAGCTGTCGCGTTTCCACACGCCCGATGTTGTTCGCTTGATCTCCGAACGCGACCAGCACAAAGAAGCCCTAGCTGCAGCGTGCGATACCGCCTTCAAATCTCTCCTACAGGACATAGCAGCTAACTATCAGCCCCTCCGCGACGCCGTATCATCCCTCGCAAATCTTGATTGCCTCCTCTCCCTCTCCAAAGTCGCCGCACTGCCTGGCTACACTAAGCCCACCTTCTTGCCGTCCTCGTCCCCACCGACAATATCCATCGAGTCCGGCCGGCACCCCATCGCGGAGCAAACCCTCACCACATCCTACATCCCCTTCACCACTTCGCTCTCCTCGCCCTCCCCGCTCGCCCACCTCATTACGGGCCCCAACATGGGCGGCAAGTCCTCTCACGTCCGTGCCGTCGCCCTGCTCGTCCTCCTCGCCCAAATTGGCTCCTTTGTCCCCGCGACCGCATTCTCCCTCACCCCGACCGACGCCATCTACACGCGCATGGGTGCCCGCGACAACCTCTTCCAGGGTGAGAGTACCTTCATGGTCGAGGTCTCAGAGACTGCCGCCATCCTGCGCGCCGCCACCCCGCGCAGCCTCGTCATCCTTGACGAGCTCGGCCGCGGCACCTCCACCCACGACGGCGCCGCCATCGCCCAGGCTGTCCTCGCCCACGTCGTCGAGGAGACCAAATGTTTGACCCTCTTTATTACGCATTACCAGAGTCTGGCGCGCGTGGCCGAGGGACTGGGTGGTAAAGTGAGGAATGTACATATGCGGTTTACCGCTACCAAGAGGGGGCAGATTGTTGGAGATGATAGTGATGGAAACGGGCAGAGAGACAGAAATCCGGAAGAGGAGGGTGGCCAGGAAGGGGACGAGGAGATCACATTCCTGTACGAAGTAGGTGAGGGCGTTGCACATCGCTCATATGGGTTGAACGTCGCGCGTCTGGCGCGAATTCCGCGGAAGGTCCTCGATGTGGCGGCCAAGAAATCGCGTGAGCTGGAGGACGAAGTTAAGATGCGCAGGCTGAATGGGGCCGCGGCGTTGTTGGGCGACGTCTTGCGAAACGGACACGATCAGCTGGACCATTTGATATCAAGTATTGAACAGCTTTAGCATTATACTTGTTTGCAGTGCCACAGAGCTCAGAGACGAGAGGTTTGGTCTATGTAAAATTCATTCGCAAATTCATCGCAGCTTCTGAGAACTAATATACATCTGAAAGCCCCTATACGAAATGCCCTGAGAACGGCCCATCGAACAATTAAGAGGCCAAATATGCTCTGCCCTACGGTCCATGCTGTCGGACCTTATAACCATGCTCAACTGCGCACGGTACCCCTGAAGCTGGAAACAATTGCAGAGCTTTGTCAAATTGCTCGATTCGGACAGAAGATCCAAATTCCAGGCTGATATCTCCGAAACTTTGGCCTCTGCAGCATTTCGGAGGCTGAATTGACTTGGTTCTTCGTACACGTGCTTGGTCTCATCGCGGCATGTGGTCTTACCATCGACGAACGTCCCGCTGTTTATTTTGCCGCGCTGCTCCAATATCGGGTTGTCGTGCTGTTCCATATGTGGACCAAAGGGCAATTTGAAAAGAAAGAACAATTCATGCTGTGTCGTTTTATTATGAGAAGACGAAATCATGAAACCAGGATTGACACGTGCAATGGCGAAAGAAAGCCGAAGGTATGCCGCAAAGGGGGAAATATGTGCTGGGAAATCGATATCCATGGGTAGCTAGAAAGAGTCAGTACCACTAATCCAAGGGGACGGGCAATGGGGCTGACTTACAAGAAAATGCCTTCAAGATAATCATGGGCCTTGTGATGTTTAACTCAATCAATTTCGTTATCTGGTAGACGGCTTCGTGGGGGACCGGAGGATTCAGATATCGTATCCTGCATTGGGATGTTGGCCAGGTCGGTACCCGTCACCCATATGCAAGCTATTGTAGTCCTTGGGGCCGTTGATGGGCTGAAATCCTGTGGTTGAAGGCTGTTTTGCATCATCGTCCAAAGATGAGTACATCCGGTAGCCAATATCTTCTCGTCGCCGGATGCAAAGAGGATTGTAAGAGCTGTCTGCCATGGGGTTGTGCGAGGACAGGTAAGGGTTTGAGGTGGATGAAGATTGAGGGTGAAAAGCAAGATGCATGTTCTCTTTTCCGCCAAAGAGTCGAGACGGCTGGCGCTTGAAAACGGGAGTGGGGGAGATGAGGGAAAGATTCGGGTTGCCAGGACGTAGTGCAAGTCCGGGAAGCATGGTCTGTCTGTTTGAAACGTCAGCGCTAGCTGTCTACGATACTGCTCAGAATCTCAACATACCGTCGCTTGCCACTGGGACTCTGGATCCGACCTGCGGAAGAGGGCATTAGAAACCGAGAAGTTGCCGGATCATCACTTCCATGGTGACCCAGCCCTCACCTGAGTCAGAAGTCTCGGAGTCTTCAGAGACATCATATTCTCCTCCACTGTTGTCACCATGGCTATGGGTAGGCAACTCGGGTTGAGGTTGATGCTGTCGGGTACCACGAAGCGATCGTGTAGATCGTCCAGCAGCTTGTATGGGCATATGAGAGGCTCTATCAGAACCTCTACTGCCTCGAACTGACGCACGAGTGACTCGGGTGGAATTGACCATGGCGGTGACACTTGTCGCACGGGAACTGTTACGACTTCCAGTCATTCCGAACCCATTTCCGGACTCCTCTTCAGCTCCGTCCTTGGGATTAGCAATGGTCTTTCTGCGTTTTGCTCTGTTAGCAGTCGCGCGTCGCGTTCGCTGGGGACGCGAATCGTGCGCGTCGTCCTCGTCCTAAAGATCATCAAATCAGCAATTACTATCTCTGAATTCTTTCAGCTACTAAAGACCAACATTGCTCCCATCAATTGAAGGGTTGTCGTAGACATTCCGAGATCTTTGGTAGACCAGTTGAAGGTCGAGGACCAGCTCATCTTGCGTGATGGCCTCAGAAGCCCGCTTGATGCGCTCAAGGACGGCTGGGTCTTTTCGCTGGTTGCGCCTTCTGCGTTCATCTTGGGATGCGGAATCAAACACGTTCTGACCAGCCAGCCAGTCATCCTTGCGGAACTTGGCGTTATGGACTTCCTCGTCCGGGACGTCCATAGCGGCAGCCGTCGCGGTGTCGACCGTATCGTCAGTGCGCTCTGAGCGGGATGAAGCCTCCTCGTCTTCGTCCTCCGAAAATTGATATTTTGATGATGCTCCGTTATCGCTATCGTCACCTGCAGAGCCTGGATATTGATTGAATGCTGAGGCTGGTGTGGAGAGTGTGGTCGCAGAATCGTGAAGTGACGCTGCTTGGGTCCCAAAGCTAATTAGATTTGGGAAGGCAGATGAGTTCGGGATTCCGGTTGATTGGTGGTTAATTATCATTTGATGGAAAGGACCGTTTGCAATTCCCTGATCAAAGTCAGTGAAAATGTTGTGATAAAGGTACCTTGCGGTTCAAGGCTATCGGGTAGTGTGGGTAGCTTATTACCTGATTTGTGTGAGCAGCTGTGTGCCAACCGAACAGGTTGGCGTTCTGGTCGGAGGGAGTGTATCCTGTCACAGAGGACAGGTCGTCTTCAGCTTCGTGCTTGACAGCATCATTTGTAGCATTCAAATGTGTGTTGTGAGATTTCTGTTGCACTGAATGAGCTCCAAGAAGCCACGCTTTGTCCAGACAGAAAGACTCACAGTGTTCCCACTGGAGGTTCCCGTCTTCTTGCCACTCACCATACTTCCGCCTCTACCATTTCCAGAGTGCCCACGTCCAGCAGTTGGCTTCGATTTGTTGCCCCTTGCTACATTGCGATTTTTCAGCAAATCTGCAATGCCAAACTTACCCCACCATGAAATAAAGTCCTTCAAGGCCTTCTGGGCTTTATCATCAGAGTCTTGCAGCAGTTCCAGGTTGAACTTATTTTGTAGGTGGCCCTTGGAAGCCATGTGCGTGAGGAGGTGTGATAGGTCGGAGAACCTGGAGTTCTTCGGGCAGAGGTAGCAGACCAAAGGGATAGATGGTGCTCCTGATCCGATTTGGATAGTTGGTCTGGTAATCTTCTTGGTGCCATTCTTGTTCATGCGCTGATGTGCACCAGCATCGGGCACTGAAGAATCCATTTTGTCACAACGTTCGGTTCCTTTTGAGAACAGGTTAGCACCTGACACTCATTATTTGTAAGGCAACCCATCAGTGCAGCCAAAGCAACAACTGAAAAAAGCTAAACATGAAAAAGAGTGTGACAATGGACAGTGTGCGCATGTGGGAGTATTCACTGCAGGGAGACAGCACACCCGGATCGACAAGCCAACATCAGGGCAAAAACCTGCCATCGTGAATCCGACCAGGGCTAGTCAAGCATGTCTAATCCCGCATACTGTCAAAACAAGAGGGCAACACACAGCCTGCTGCCAGGCTGGACCCCATTAATAAGCATCCTATCCATCTGTTGCAGTATCTTGCAGTCTTGAATGGCCCTAGAGCTTCTGATTTCCGATCGGACTGTCATAAAATTATGGCCCAGTGATGGTCAATTGTGGCAGCAACCTCGAGGTTAGGGTACCAAATGAGAGATAATTTCACCATATAGTAGGAGTGGCGGGGAGCAAGCAAAATGTAGAACGTAACACATAACACAATTTGAAAGAATGAAAATGTACCTTACCAGCTGTGTCTAAGGTGTATGTCTTGTCTTCGAAAAAGACAAAAGGGGAAGTGCAAGCCTGTAGATTCTATCAGACAAGGTGTAAAAAGATGGATACATTGATGGGAAACTCACCTTGTTCTCTTGCAGCTCCTGGATTACTTACTTCCTCTTAGATGGAAGCTCAGACTCTTCAAGGCGGTACATCAATGGTGGAGCGGACCGATAAAAGTACCTGTGAGTTTTTATCATCAGCTCTCGGGGCTGATATAGAGACATGGTATGAGGTATGTTCGTAGCTATCCATTTTCGGACGTGGAGGGAAGGGTTGTAGAACCAAACAGAAAGGCGCGGTTAGGCAAAGAAGCGACTGCCTAAGTGGCCACAACTGCAGGTCTGGAGGCTGTGTTTCGGGCGTGCTCACCTTCAAAAAAAAGGAGCGATGGGCTTAATAGTCAAGGCGATGGGTTGAATACGAAAGGAGTAACTGATCATGACGTTGTAAGGGATGCGTTCATAGGTTCCGTCACTCACCTTCGGGGAAAGAACCAGTGACACCAGTCACAGGTTGGGTTGTACTTGGTATCCCAAATAAAAAGAGTGATGCGTTCCCTGAGGAAAGATCTAGCGCATGCTGTCAGCCACCTTGAAAGGCAAAAATAGTAATGTGAAAGACCGTTTACAGTGAGAAGGTAAGGGGTGAAGGACGGGGATGAGACGAAAACATTGATAGAAGATCTGGATAAGATCATCGGCAGAGGTTGAACGAAAACAAAGTAATAGGAATGGGAAGAAAGAAACAGAGGCAGATGGGTCGAAAGATTCCCACATAACGAAAGGATATCAATAATGGCTATGGGACAGAAACATAATGATTGCTTAGATGGGGCAAGTTATCAGGGGTTTCTTGGAAGCCTCACTATTGCTCACATCCAATGGAAGACCGGGGGAATGAAACTTTGTATGGACAAGACTTGAAGTTGGCATGTGGAAGTCAGTTGTGAAAGACTTACCAACTTGAAATGCGATCCGTTTGGGATGTAGTTTCAAGTCGGGAAGGAACTGAAATTGTACTTCAATCGTCCTAAGCCTTACTCGCTCGAACGGGGTGCGTTCGTGGATATCCTGAGTTGAAGTCAGGGAGGAGCTACACAATCAAATAATTGAAAATCGCATGAATTTGAACGGGGAGCGTTCTTGAGAACCGCGGGTCGAAATCGGGAAGGAGCGTCGCAATTTAACGATCCAAAGCGCGCACTAACTCAAACAGGGTGCTTTCGTAGGTACGTGATTGGATTCCTGGAAGGATCTTCTCAAGACTCAGGTCTGCAAGAAAGTCTTGGACAGGGAAAAGATTGAGGTTCCTTGGTATTGAAGAACAAGGATACTAGAATTGAATGAGTTAGCTACATCTGTGGAATTTCAACTGAACTGCGCCTGCATTGCTTCTTGGGTAAAGTGACTCAATACCACAGGGTGTGTAGAGAGATTTTAGAAGAAGATAGGAGATCGAGAGGATGCGGTAGTTGGCGGCACTGTTGGAAAAGTTTGCAGCCCGATGTGCCGCAACCAATCTCCAGACAGGTTTGGCTCAAGCGCCAGGGACCAGAGGAAAAGCATAAATATACTCACATGGTGGTCGGGGTCGGCCGGGACTAGAGTTTGATTGCCCAAATGTCGAATAGAGAGTCGAAGGAATCTTCTCGAGGAGAGGCGACACTGTAGTAGCTCGAGTACTGGTGGTTTGGTCACTTATTCGTATCGTCGTCAGACCTAGAAATGGAGTTAGTGGTCGTCTTGAATTTCAGCTTCTGCGAAGAGATCGTGAGTGACTAGAAGGCTGATGGATTCTCGTGGGTGCCATTGCGTGAAGCTTGGATGGGAAAGTGCTGATTCGGGAGCCGCTTGTCGATGCGCAGCCCAGGATTGTAGAATGTAGGCAGTCAAGAAAACTGGGCGGAAGCTTTCTATTTCCAAGTATAGTAGTCAGGCGAGAAGATCATTCATCTTCCTTTGGCGGTGATGTTGCTGCTCCCACAAAGATGCGCGCGAGGAACGACTGGATGAAGAGTATGTCCTGACGAGATGCACCAGGCGAACTGTCTGTTGGGATGGGTGCGGCAGAGTTCGCATGGGAAGGAGCAGATTGATTGGAATCTGGAATTGCAGTGCTAAGTCTAACGCACCTTTGGCGGTGTCCAGCAATTGGCTCGGATAGTAGTCAGTGAAGTCATGCACCCTTGACGAGCTTGCAATGCAGCTGGAGAGGTGCTGTCTCCGCTGTGAACCGAGGTCTGCTGGCTGTCTGGGTATCGACAGACTGAAGTATGATGGTTGTAAAGAGCGTATCAAGGTTCCGCAAGTCAAGTAAAGACGTGAAGGCGTGACTTGGATTGGAAACGACCTTTGCCGGGGTGCCTGTGGAGATTGGTAAAGACGGCTGTGGTCAGTGGGGTTGATGGGTGAAGTAGAATCGTTCGGGAGAAGGAAAGAAGGACCATAAGCAGGAGTTCTACAAAAGTGGAGAATAAATGTAGTTGGCAGTTGCAGTTACAGAGCGGTCTCTGGATTGTAGTTGCCAGGAAAGAGGCCTTCAGGATTTTATTGCCTGTTACACGTGATTTAGTACTTATGTAGATTAGAGACGCCAGTCACTTCTGTGTGATGCTTCCAGTGATATTTACTTAGCTTCAATGAAGAATCCAGGTTGAAATCTTAGCACGGAGAAATTTTGCAATGGATTAGGTGATTTGGAAGTTGGCTTCAAATCTAGTCTGGCAGCGTTCACTTTGGAAATACGGTGGCTCTGGACTTGCCATACGAAGTGCTTGTCTTTGTAGAAATATCAGTAATGAGAAAAGTACTCGCAACCCTTGCGGATATTGGTCCAGGCCGACAGTCTTGAACTTGTTATGATGCTTGGTCTAGTTATGACGGGGAGGGGTACGTAAATTGGCCCTCGGCCGAGTTCACTCACCTCCTCCAGACCAGAGAATTGGTCCAAGGGAGATGTTGTCCTTTGTTTAGCGTGGGTAGAATGATGTATTTGAAGTTCCTGGAAATGATCTGTACACAGTATGATACTGGAGTTCGAGATATCACGATGTTTCGGTGTGATTTTGCCTCAACAAGACGGATGCGCAAGCTATGTAGTGTGACCAAACTTGAGCAACCGCATATTTGATATCGATTACGTGTATCAAAAATCTGTAGAATCGTACTAACTGACCTTGTTTTGAAAGACTCGCTTATGCGATGTATGAAACTGTTGAGCTGTAAGGCTAGATTTGGCCTACGGCCGTTCTAGCGTGTAGCTGTCCATCTGTTTATCATGAAACGGCATATAACCTGTTATTAAACTTTCCCACGATACTTGAGAAACGCCTAAAATGTCAAAAAATTCGGAAGAAACGACTTAGCAATTGTCTCGGGAAGGTGCCGTTATGCTATTCCATAACTTCTTTACAGGACTTTAGCCCACGACCATTGCAAAAGTACAGCACAACTATCACATTTCTCACTGAATCAGCAGAGCTAGGCGTCAAACCCTTTCATAGATCCTCGAAAACTCTTCAAACAATGGGAAAGGGAAAAGCAAAAAGAAACGGCTTCGCAACTGTTTCGGCAAGGTATTGCCCTATCGTTGTGCAACTTCACACATTGGCTCAAGTAAGCCTTGGAATATCGAGATTGCGAAGTGATGGGCAGATGAGTAAAGAAAGCCTGTACCAGAAATAGAGCAGTTAAAAAGTCATTAGAAGCGGAGAAGTCAATTTCATATCAAGGCTAGTAAGCGCGCAGACGCTGTTTACGAACTGTCCAGAATGAGTCATGGAGAAGACACAAACTCGCTTAAAGGACTCTACTGCTGAGATCGCTTCTATTATGAAAATGCTATTCCGCTAAAAGTGTAGGAAACCTGAGTATATAGGTAGAGAAGCGTTTGTAGATCGCCAAAGTACCCTAAGGCTCGAGTTGGGTATTGGAATAGCTATCAATGGTCGAGCTCGCATTGTCAGCAAACCGCTGGATGACCTGGGGGTTTAGGTGCTGAGGATGATATGTCATGAGGCAGTAATGTTGTCTCCAACTTCGTGGTTGACGCACAATCCATCGAGGCCCAAACTATTCATATTCAGCAACGAAAAGCAAGGATATATTTTGCTAACCAAGGTATCTTAGAGAAAGCATCGCTCTACAGTTCACCAAAACATGGCCAACCTCCTTCGAACTGGCCCGCTTGCCGACCTAGCCAGGAGGGTATTAGAAACATTAGCTTCGCTTCGTCTACAACACAAATTTGAAATACAACTCGTCATGCCTCTCGCGCTCCGCATCCGACATACTCGCTCGAGCAGTCTCTCTCTTCTGATTCTTCACGACGAGCAACGCGCAGCCAGAGCTGACAAGAAAAAACCCAACGACCGTGAATACCAAACCCGTAGTAAACCCCGTCTGGTACCGCGGTGCCTCGGCCCTGATGAATACATTCGACGAGATGAAGTTGGCACAGTTACCGAACCCAATCATCCACGCCATGCCGACAGCGAGATACTTGCGGCCTCTCAAGTTGGCCGAGAGCCAGCCCATCAGAATGGGCATCTGGGGAAAAGTCCCGACGGACATGAAGAACAAGGCCATGTATCGCACGCCAGCGTGCGGGACGTAGACTCGCATTATAATCCAGCCGATCAGCTGGAAGCAGATGGCGCCGAGAATGAAGGGGGTGCGGAGGTTGACGCGGCTCGAGATATACGTGACGACAAACGAGGCGATGATGCCAGAAGCCCAGATAGGCATCGTCATGAGCTGGGCGACAGTGGAAGTCCAGCCCAATTCCGTGAGGATCGTAGGAGAGAAGGCGGAGACGGATGCCGCAGTCACATCGCAACAGAAGAAACACATGGTAAACAAGTGGATGCGCCAGTCCACCAAGACCTTCCAGATAGGCACATCGTCAACGGCGGAGCCCTTGGTCTCGGCTCCACGGGAGGCTTCTAATTGGCTGACGATGCGATCGCGCTCATGAGGTTTCAGGAACCAGCTCTGGGCCTCATGGGGGAAATTTGGACAAAAGAGTACAATGAACACAGAGATAAACACCGTCATCAAGCCTTCGATGATGAACAACCATCGCCAGCCTTGGTAGCCCCCGGTTCCCTCGAGGCGTTGAATGGCGTATGCAAGCAGACCAGAGAAGAACGGTCCAGCTAGGGCGAAATTAAAAAACCAGGCAAATCGCAAGGCCGCGTCTCGCTTGGTGTAATACGTTGATATCATGTAGGTTGCTCCAGCGGGAAGAGAGGCTTCGAATGCGCCCATGAGAAACCGGACGGCGAGAAGGCCTCCGTAATTTTGGACAAGCCCCTGACACATGCCCAGGATCCCTAAAAGTCGTTAGCACGAAGTTGACACGCCATTGCAGCTATATCACTCAACCCACCTAACAGACACATTTGGCCACCAAGAAAATACCTAGGCTTGATCTTATTCAAGTTGAGGACTAAATTTGCTGGGATTTCGGCGAGAACGAACGGGATATAAAAAATTACGAGGGCGACTAGTCCGCGGCGGTGTCAGTAAGCACTCATTGTAATTCCAGTCCAATCACATCTCAGGAGAAGAGGTTGCTGATATTTACAGACAGGGAGTTCACACTTGGGACACAATAAAACAAGACAAGAAACAGCAGCCTCCGAAAGTTACTCACTATTAAATCCATTGGGTGGCATGTGGAGTGCCCCTTCGAGACCAGTCGGGGAACCAATTCCCAAAGCACGAGCATTGGCGATGTTGGTTCTGTCCAAGAAAAGGAGCGTATACAGAATCCCCATAATGGGGACAAGTACCAAATCCCGCCTCCAAAGAAGTCTCCGGTCAAGAGCCAAATCGTCCTTCAGCGTGTCACCGACACTCGAGCTGTTCATGGAACCGTCGCTCTGTTCCGCCATCTTGAGGTCTACCTGTGGGACCGGCCTAAGGATTTCAGCCATTTTGCGATCCGGCCCGCGCCAGGCGCACGGATAATGCAGAAATAGTAGTAATAGTTAGAATAAATAGACGTTGACCCCAAGAAAGTAGTTTACGGAACAAGCATTAGCAAGCACGTGCTGGTAGGAAGGTTTGGAAATGATTGAGGCCAGAGAGTTTGACAAGAACCCGATGCCGTGGGAACAGATTTTCCGATTGTGCATCAAAAGAACGGATGACTCGATACTGAGAAAGGCCGATTGTATTAATAATTGTTTCTCGTGGCTCCGCCGCTTGTCTGCCAAGAGCTGGCCCAGTACAAGATGGATTGTCATTTGTCGCAATTATCAAGAAGGATGGCACTGATCACTCAAAGGTTTCGGCAGTTTTAAGTTGGCCGTTGTAGGGTGCTTGACCCGATGCCTGTCAGTCTGATGCCTACCCGTAAAGAGGAAATTGTTTATTGGCGCAGAAGTTGGCGAAAGTTTGCTAGGACAAGCCATCTCCTACCCATAAAGAGGAAATTGTGTATTGGCACAGAATTTAGCGAAAGTTTCTGCGACGAGTCATCTCCTGCCCTTGTGTTGCATTAAGCGCATCTTATAATTCTAAGAATCCAATCAATCAGTCGGCTGGTGTAGTTGGTCACTTCGCTGGTAGATAAGTCCCGATTTGAGCCTCGCCCACTTGGGTTGGTGACGAGTCGCGGGTTCGAATCCCGCAGCTGACACACAAGGGGGTTTAGTCAACCCTTACGGCGCGCTGCCCACCTTGTTGACTTCGCCTACCTAGCGATAATAGGGAGATTGGTGCAGTTTAGGATTACGAGCATCCTAGCCAGTCGACCGTCAAGCACTACGTCGGCGGAATATAACTCGACAGCCGGTCCAGAATTCGAATCGTTAATCCGACCCCTTATCGGACCTCGCCTATCCGATAACGCTCGTCGGCGAACCCGTCTCCTCACGATAGAAGGCGCGCAGCACGCCCCCTCGCCGCGATTCTTGCGAGCGTCTAGACCACGTTACGGTCTATCCACTTGAGCGTATGGTTGAGATGTATACGCTCGACGAGAACCCCAATTAGCAGATACTACGACTTGTCGCGACAAAAAAATAGTCGAGCATCTTCTGCACATCAGCAGCATCCCACCCCTGAGGACGAATTTAAGTGCCACATTACCACGCTTATCGGTAGTTCAGGCAGGGGTTGTAGCACAGACTTAGGGAGGGACAGGAGGTTTAGTAGTCGTTTGGCTACAAGTTTACCTGTATAACCGCCCGACGCGGCTTAAGGGCCCGCTATATCATCTATAGCCCCTTAAGGGAGTACTTGTAGAGGTACCGAGGGTTAACACCTACGGCGTATTTAATATTATTATTATTTAATTCTAAGACCTCGAGAACTTCACTGCTTTCTTGTTGTAAGTCCACAGACCGTTACGAGAGAGGGCAAACCCTGCGAAGCATCAACAGAATACGTACGTACACCTCGACACTCATTCGCCCGTTCTCTGATGCTTCAATTAGTGTCATTTTATGTGGATGCCAACTTCACCAACGAACCTCACCATACCACATCAACACTTGCGAAAACGCGTCTCAAGTTCACTTGCCCACCACTCCATGAAGTCATGGGCAAATTACGTGAATTCGGTACCGAACTAAGCGGAAATCGTTAACTCAATTGGGGATTCACTTCTGAAGCACGTGCAGCCATAATTGCTTGAGCTACGTACAGACAAATGCACGCGTTACTTACGGGAAGATTTTAGCGCGAAAACTCGCCAAAATATTAAAGTAGTCCACAAGCGAACGGGTCACGCCAACTAGCAAAACATGGAATTCAACACGATTTCGCAACCACAACGCCGTAAATCAATTAAAACTACTCAGAATACTCTTGCCCAGATGATTCTATCTCTACCTGACAGGTTCGCGCATTATGCCCGGTCTTCCCGCATACGCCACAGCGCCATTGCCGTGGCTGGCCACGATTTGATCCAGCACTATTTCCACACATTTCCTGCTGTACTTGCTGCGCAACGTCCTTTTGATCTTGAAGATCTTGTACGTCTTGTGAATTAAGTGATCCTCCAAGCCGTACTCGTGTTCTTTTGGCCCTGCGCCGCTTGCTAATTAGAGCATTTGCCTCTCGAAGTTCGGGGACCTCAGCTTGGAGTAAAGCCATCTTATGCATAATACTCCGCGCTCCTTTCGAAAACTGATCGATAGCATCGTAAATTGACGTCGGGGAGCTATTTTGATGCCTATCAATTCGAGATTTAATAAATTCGGATTGCAAAGTAGCCTCGGTTGGGTTGTTTGGCGTCCGAGAAGCCTAAGGAAGGGTTTCCCGCGTAGGGGGCCGGGAGGACGTTGGAGTCTGTAATTTCACATCCAGCTTCTCAATAACAATATCTGGGCTTAAAGGCACAAGCCCAGCCCCTTGAAAGCCTGCACTAATATTGCTTTCGGTCAGGCTCTTCTTGAACGCGTCGCAAAATGCCGGAAGAAAGTCCTCCTTGGTGATATGCGAAATCCGGGCTCGGACGAGCTTCTCAATTTGCGAGCCGTAGGCTTTTTTTAACGGCGCAAAACATGCCACATCTAGTGGCTGGAGGATATGAGAAGAGTGGGCAGGCATATAAAGTGTAATGATCTTGTTCTCTTTGCAATATTGCTAAAAGGCGTCGGAATGGTGGCTTTCGTGGCCGTCCAGGATAAGAAGGCGATATACACCCGATTTCCGGCCTTTGGTGTATTTGTCAAAGTGTTTTAGCTAATCTGCGGTCAATTCGTTCGTAGTCCAACCATTTGGGCTCACGGCGATCCTCCAGTCCTTCGGCAACGCGTCGTTTTCGTACCAGGAAGAGAGGTGGTATTGGCCCTTGACAATGATGTATGGCGGGACCGTCCAGCCTTGGGAATTGACGCCCTGGATCATCGTAGCCTATTCCCGATTGCTAGGCTGGGCTAGCTTAGGCTTACCTTTCCTTTCAGAGCTCGTAACAACCATCGATGCGGTAATCTGACCTATCATAAAGCCGGTCTCGTCGAAATTGTAGATGTCGGTATCGGCGATCCCATATTTCGCAATTGTATTGCGCACAAGGTCAAACCAGCCTTGAATAAGCTCTGGATCTTCGCATAAGGCCCGAGAATAGTCATATTTACGGCTAAATACCGTCTTGAGCTGTGGTTGTCGCTTAACGAAGTTGGAGGCCCAGTTCTTGCCGACGCGTAACGCGTCGCGGTCGCGTAGCAGTCGGTTTGCCATATCTTCAACAGCACTTAGCCGGGGAGGAAATGCTTGCGAATCTAGCTCAATTATCCTTTGAATAATCGTATTTTCTTCTAGTTTTGTTAAATTCCGACCGTTAGCTTCGATATTGCGACGTGATTGACGTTTTTGAAGACGCGCCTGGAGAGTAGTATTCGAGACTTTGTAGATTGTTGCAGCACGTCGGATACTAAGTGTTAAGTCATTTCTGATAGCCTGAGTTGCAAGGAGTAATTGAGATTCTTTTTGAGCAGAATCCATCGAGAATTAGTTGCGTGGTAAAGTTAGGAAGTTTAGTTCTATTTTTTGCTATGGGCGTGACCCGTTCGGTTGGGTGAGCCGTTCGCTTGTGGACTACGTTACCAAATCTATAAAGCGCGCCGAATAACCATAATAACCAAAACGTTACATCGGAGTAGAGAAAAATTCAAGACGAGCCCTAGAGATAAATGTCGAATATCACGTGTGTCCAATCGAGTAGTCAGCAGTGCGTAAGATTGTATATAAATGAGGTGTGTTCTTGTCTGTCTGTCTTCTTGTCAGGGTACGGCCTGGACCGAAGGCGATAGTACAGAGTGAAGGGGAGAAATAGGCGTGTCCCCCTGGTGGTCACCTGGTGTTCACTGGTGGTCACTTGGTGATGGCAGGTAGGGGTGTCCACAGTAGTTCATTCATCTCTCCCCTCTCTATCTTCCTCCGTCTCGACTCCTTACTTATAGCCAGCCGAGGTTCTCTGTTGGATTCTGGATGTTTGCTTCCGCATGTCTGTGTTCCTTCGACTTCGGCCAACATCTTGGATAGCGGCTCTTTATCTGCAACCAAGCGATTCCCTATCCGCTGCAAACGGCTTCAACAGCTCTCATTCGCCACAAGCGGCTCTCTAGCCGCCACAAACGGCCTCCCGGCTCCTCATTCGCCACAAACGACTTCCTTCCTGGTGGAAGCCGGCCCGCCTCGGATGACACTTGTGGCTCTGACACTTCTGTTCTCGCGAACTCTCGTTGCTCTGCCTTTTATAGATGCTTTAGAACATGTCGGTAACTTTGGTGTTACTTTTGAGAAGAGGGGTTCCTTTCGCCTTCTGAACTTCAAGTGACAATAGTCTTCTCTAGTGCCATATTATTTCTGAACCTAGGAACCAGGTGCCCTATCTGACAATAAACGCCTTCTATTTTTTCCAGCTCGAAAATACCGAAGAGCTCGCTCGGAAAATAAAGCTTCCGATTAACAGTATGAAAGTTAAGAGGATTTTATAATGCCTCGGATGAAAAAAAACCGCGGTGTACAGAGTGGATTGTTCTCATTAGACGACGCTCGTAAGCGACTCGAGGTTTATTACTATAACCTATGAAACGCGGCTCGGCGGTTAAAAATGCGCAAGGCTGGTGTAACTATTCCTAAATAAAAGGTTAATTATACTTATCCCTGGGAGCGTGAATTGGCTAAGATAGTCCTATTTAAAGTGTCGTGGTGACTGCGCAGTTGTTCTGAAGTAGAGCCGTTACAGCGGGTCAAACTATGTCGGGCCGGGGGGCGGGTTGTTTCCGCCCCCAAATAGCGCCTCGACATGAGTAGAGGAGCTCCGTCGCCTCCATTCGAGATTCCTCAAGAAACCGTCTTGCAGTATACGCACCCGTATTATTGGCACATCATCACTGACTCTTTGCCCTGTCTGACTATCCCCGCTACAGAAGTTAGGATGCGGGAATGCGCCGTGCATCCACATAGAAGTCCGCACACTATTCCGCATTTTTCGACCACATGGCAGCCATCCATGCACCATGGATGGTAACACAAAGTTTGGTATGGTAGGATCGTTGCCTCGAACACGTGTTCCCGCACGTGGGATGCATGTCAGCACCTCAATGCGAAACTCAGGGACGTATGTATGCACCATTGTAATTGGCTGGCGGGCATGCAGGTGTGGTTGCAATGCAGCACTGGCTGCTGCGCATGCTACTAGAAGCTCCCCAAGCCCGTGGTGCACACCCTAGTGCTGGGTGTTCTAGAAACAATCCAAACTAGCATGCGGGGTCGTTTTCTGTGATCAGGCTTCCGCCGCAGAAACAGCTCCTTACACAAGCCCATAGATGCGATACGCTGGAGTTCAGTTTGAAACACAAGGTAGGCAGAGTTGTCCGAACATTAAAGACGTGGACATTATTTTCGATGGTCGTCAGGAAATTGAACTTGTAAATCCAGATTGTGCCCGTCAGGCGCCAAGATGGCGATCGCAACCCAAGCCCCAGTCAGCTATGTTTCCCCACGTGCTCGGTTCGGACTCATCGTGTAAGTCAGCTCACGGCGTTGCAGCGAATATCACTCCATCGGCACTGATATGTTGTTTCAGGCCAGCGACGAACACAGTTGTTGAAGCCGAGTTTGGTTGGATGCTAGTCCCTGGCGTTTCATGGCATACCGGACGCATCGAGATTTCGAATCCGTCGCTGAAGAACGATGCCACCATGATAGCGTTCCTCAAGCAATTGCGGGACACTATTGGAGGTGCTGTCAATCGTGTGCGCATGTGTTTACCTACGTACATTGTAATGGGAATGAGTGCCGAGACGTTCTGGGGTGGTAAAGATGGCGCAAAACAGTTCGAAGACTTCATGATGGAGAAATCAGGCAGTTTGGGGGTAACAACTGGAGCCCAAGCTGCAAAGGCTGCCCTGGACTGTTATAACGCCAAGAAGATTGGCATCATAACCCCGTATCAGGCCGTTGGCGACCAACAGGTGAGGCGCGCGGGCTTGCTTTCTCTCATACTGTCGTGGCGCATGACTGATCTGTGTCTCCCAGGTTGTCGACTTCTTTACTCAAATCGGGTACGAAGTCCACATGATCTACGGTTTGCGCTGCGAGACAGCGACGTCCATTGCTGAGGTCGATCCGGAGATAATCAAAGAGGCGTTCAGAAAAGTGAACGCTCCTGATGTGGACGCACTGATGCAAGCTGGCACGAATCTGCCTGCCGCGAGGGCAGCCGCTGAGATGGAAAAGGAGCTCGGGAAGCCCGTCATCGCCATCAATACGGCCACTGTTTGGCATGCATATCGTGCTAATGGTATTTTAGACAAGGTTCAGGGTTTTGGCTCACTATTGGAAGAACATTAGTATATAAAGAATCGGTATGGGTTTACCACTGCGTTGGCTTAAAATACCGTTGTCGTCAATAATTTGTGGACTGGATGCCAAAATAGTAAGCCCATGTGTTCTTTATAACTCCTATCAAGTGCACACAAAATTACACTAGCCACGGAAGAGGAGAATAATGTGGGATAGCCGATATTCCTGTGTACTAAACTAACGTAAGGTACGTAGTTATGCCCTGTGTCATCCAAGTGCCTTTGTACGGCATGAATTCGCCTCGCGAAATGTTCATCATGTCATATTCATCGCATAAACCTTCCACATGAGCTGCTTGGAATCTCTTGGTACAGAAACAGAGCATATGCAATAATGTCAATGGGGTCATATCTTCGTAGTGCTCATTTTACTCCAGTCAGGCAATCGAAGTTGCCAACTCCTTGGTTTCCACTACCGACATAGTCTTCATGTCGTTATTAATCGGAAGTCCCCCGTTCTGCCTGGCCGCCACTAACCGAGAAAAGCCGTCCTCGGCCTTCGTGAGGTCGGTCCTGATATCGTGTTGCCAGATCCAGTGTAGCCTCTGGTTCGCATTCTCGACGATCTTGTTCATGTCGTCACCGATCTCGGGATTACGCCAAGTGTACATGATACCAGCTTCGTAACTCGTCGTTACCACCTTTTGGGCCCTTGGTCGCCGGATTGAGTCGTACACTTGGAACGCCAGCTCGAATTGATCTGGGGATTTGACCAAGGGCAGCAGGTGGGCAAGTACTGCAACATCTTCCAGTCCCTGGCCAGCCCCCGCAGCTTGGTGTGGGCTGGAGGCGTGGGCAACGTCTCCTAGCATACATATTTGCCCCTTGTAGTATGTAGAGGTCTTTGGGTGATGCCAAGTCGGCCATTTGAGGGGCTTCGCCCAGTCGAGTAGTTTCAGCAACCGGGGGTCGAAGTTGTCCAGGTCTTCGAGCATCTCCTCTTTCGTGCAAGGCACAGGGCAGTCTCCATGGGTCCACTTGTCGTGATCTGCCACGAAGAAAACAAAATTCTCCTCTTTGCCCTTGGAGATGGGATATATGGCAATGCCCTTTTCCTTCATCATAAACCATTTGGCGTCTCCTGCGTGCTTTCCGAGGATTTCTTTCGTTTTTTCCATTGGGATTACGCCACGGTAGGTGTACATGCCTGAATATGTCGGTGGGATTTCTTCGGGCGCGATGTCTCGCAATACGACTCGTCTTGTAATGCCCTTAACTCCGTCGCAGCCAATGACGGCGTCAACTTCCAGCACTTCCCCGTCTCGAAAGGTGACGACAGCTTTCCTCCCAACCTGCTCAATCGACTCCGCACGTTTGCCGAATTTGACGGTGCCCTTGGGTATGAAGCTCTTCATAATGTCGAGGAGATCCTTCCGGTGGGCACTGCTTCTTGTGAAGTAAGGTGCGCCAATGAGACCACGGGTCCACCCTCTTTTCTCACCGAACCCCTCCTCCGCATAGAGGGCATCAAAGACACTGTGCTCGAATTCTGCTTTCTCATTTGAGGTTTTGGCCCTGTTGTACTCCTCGCGGAATCGCGGGTCGATGAGGTCTATGGCGTTCAAGGTGTTGGGTCCAAAGCCAATTCCAGCACCAAGCACAGAGAAGGCAGGGGCTGCCTCGTATATCACCACCGGCACTCCGCGCTTGATTAGGCCGATGGCAAGACCCAGACCTGCAATGCCAGCACCGAGTATAGCGATAGCGGGAGGCTTGTCGAAAGTATCCATCTTTTTAGCTGGATACGCATTACCGATTGATATGGCTAGGAGGGTTGACTGAAGAATGACTTGAGCTGACAAAGGAATGGGCTTGTCCTGAAGTATATGAGAACGAAAGATCTGACTAGAACCGCCGGCGGATCTGTTATAGAACCCGCCAGATGGATTTCACCAGTCTCGTGTGTCGTGGATCGACAACAGCAATTGCAAAAACACAAAACCTCGGTATTTGAAGCAGATACAATGAGACATGGATGCCGCAGTGGATTCTCTGCGTCCTGCGCCAGTGTGTGGGTATTTGATAGGGTGAACGTTTTAAAGCACGGAAATCGAGAAGCCAGATGCGGTCGTTCTGCCGGATTTGGCCTCTGGCCGCTGCTCCTAACGGAACAATGATTCGTCATGGGACTGTCAGTAATGGCATCTGCATAGGACAGGCCAGCCGAGCGGCGAGACCGTTTGCATAGTAGTTCCGCTTCGCGCACAAGTTGTAATAGGACACTAACGGGAACGTGGTGCCGATGAGAGGGACCAGACGCTAGGACGCATCTGGACGAATGTCACACGGACAACGTTTGATGAGTGCCGAGGTTCACAATTGAATAAGGTATGGAAGAAATAGCAAAGCGAACTTCTCAACCTCGGCCAAGCATTGGATAGACGACAGTTAAATAAGGACTATTTTGTTTGGAGGGATGATGACCCGAGGAAGTTTGTTGAATAGTATGCAGATGTGTCAAAGATTTGCAGCTATGGTAGGGAAAATCTCCTTGGTTCTTCATTTTCCTGACGTCCAATCACCTGGACCGAACTGCAATTGTCATGTAGATGTAGGGGTCAGAATGTAGGTTGGAATGAGGATGAAGTCTAACTGTAAAAGTGCGATTCCGAAGTACTATACATATTAACTTGAAGGTCCCACAACCCATAGTGGGGTTATCGTATTAAGTACACCCGTTCGTAGTACATGCATTCGGCAACGGGTACGGGATGGAAAGACTTACCAGTGCAACACCCCACTTATTTCGCACTCGCTTGAGCTCACCAACATAAGTTAGTGCTTACCACCAAATTGGTGAGATCAACAACTTGGCCAGTTTTTCACTACTTTCAACTTTAACCTATCCTATCTTTATCAATTCATTAGCTTTTTCTAATCGCAATGGACTCATACTTACAGAAAGCCGTCCTCTATATATAAGAGCATCCTTAAGCAAAAATTGCTAAGTGATGCGAGTGCATATGGGGTGTGAATTGTTGTATTGAAAAGGATGGCCAGGTCAGCTATTCTGGCCTGGCAGAGCTCTTTTATAGCTCTTATCTTATCTATTTTATCTATAGCTACCGGGTAACCCACCATGGTGTCACGTATCACTAAGATTACGCGAGAAAGCGGCGTAAAACGCGAGACCCTCTGATACCGCGTTAAGTAAGTCGGAAAGACTAAAAATTAAGGAGGACTTCATAAACTGCTATCTGAAGCCGAAGAAAAGGCCCTCTATAATTATATTGACTGTCACGACCTGGGTTGCATCGCATTGGTAGAGACCTCGATTAGGTGCTATCGACGAAGATTCTACTCTAAGGAGCGAAGGAAAGAAGATCACAAACTTAGGTTTGAGGGAGCGCGACTAAGTCGTTCACGCTTGGCGGGGCTCCTGCAGGGGTTATGATTGGCTTCCCATCTAGCACTGCCATGGCAGGTGTTCCAGCTGTAAGTCACCTGGTTGTAGTGAGTCTGCGAGGGTTGACCTTCACATCGACCGCCTTAAAAGGATTAATCCTACGATTCGCGTAGATTTTGTTACTAACGCTGTAAATACGATATTACGTGAGACGGTAAGGGTTCTACTAGATTAGCTACTACTAATAGTCGGAATAAACTAGACTGACTACACGCTTCCTAGCGGAAGCTCTATTTAGACCGCTAGACTGTTGAAAACCTCGATACTATGTGAGAGAATTTTACGCGGCTTAAGAGATGTAACGAAACCTCTAATAGTCTAGCTACGTAAACCACTAAAGAGTCTGTAAGGGTTTGTGCTAGTAAGTAAGTCCTACTGCGGAGTCCTCAAGCAATAACATCGGGGTTTGACGTATGGAGTAGAGTGCTTTGGGTAACTGAAGTATTCAAGTAGGGTAATCGGGAGTAGAGTCGTTAAGGCAGTTTGCCTCACCAATGGGTTAGATTGATGCTTAGATTGATCACTGAAGTAGAGACTGTCTATCTATGAAATGCCTGGGAGTCCTGTCCCTTATATATGTCAGAGAACAGAATGCCATAGGCACCAGTTGTCGAATATCACGTGTGTCCAATCGAGTAGTCAGCAGTGCGTAAGATTGTATATAAATGAGGTGTGTTCTTGTCTGTCTGTCTTCTTGTCAGGGTACGGCCTGGACCGAAGGCGATAGTACAGAGTGAAGGGGAGAAATAGGCGTGTCCCCCTGGTGGTCACCTGGTGTTCACTGGTGGTCACTTGGTGATGGCAGGTAGGGGTGTCCACAGTAGTTCATTCATCTCTCCCCTCTCTATCTTCCTCCGTCTCGACTCCTTACTTATAGCCAGCCGAGGTTCTCTGTTGGATTCTGGATGTTTGCTTCCGCATGTCTGTGTTCCTTCGACTTCGGCCAACATCTTGGATAGCGGCTCTTTATCTGCAACCAAGCGATTCCCTATCCGCTGCAAACGGCTTCAACAGCTCTCATTCGCCACAAGCGGCTCTCTAGCCGCCACAAACGGCCTCCCGGCTCCTCATTCGCCACAAACGACTTCCTTCCTGGTGGAAGCCGGCCCGCCTCGGATGACACTTGTGGCTCTGACACTTCTGTTCTCGCGAACTCTCGTTGCTCTGCCTTTTATAGATGCTTTAGAACATGTCGGTAACTTTGGTGTTACTTTTGAGAAGAGGGGTTCCTTTCGCCTTCTGAACTTCAAGTGACAATAGTCTTCTCTAGTGCCATATTATTTCTGAACCTAGGAACCAGGTGCCCTATCTGACACCAGTGGGTGTCAGGACACTGAACGCAAGACACCGGTGGGGCGCCGGAGGGGTGTTTCGGACAAAAGACTCCCGAGTCATGATTACAATCTATGTGAAGCTTTGGGATGACGAGAGTCAAGATCCTTGGCATCGCCGACCCTGCTGTTATGCCGGGTCCAAGCGGCGGCCTAGCTATCTATATAAGGACCATCTCGAAGTAGGATAGGGAAGGAGCAGAGATCAATGCATCACCGTGGGCACCCCTACCTGAGACCGCCAGTGACCACCCGGTGCTACGTAGGAGGGACGCCCGTTACTCCCCATCACTCTGTACTATTGCCTTCGGCCTAGCCGTACCCTGACAATATACCCATCTCTCCTTCACTGATCCCCACTTGGATATGTTGGACAACCAACATATCCACCCCTGTAGGTCACGTGACCTATCGGTCCTTTCCTTCCTCCGATGCGGGGTCCCGTAATCCTAGCGTCTGTATCCACCTGGCCTGCCGACGGGCCTGTAATGTTGGTTCAGGGCCAACGGTTCGTAACAAGAGAGTCCTCCGGGAAAAGGGAATTGCAACGGGGACACCACACGTCTCACGATAATAGTCAGGTTGTGCAAAGAGCCTCTGTAATACGCCAGTGTTATGGGTGCGTATATTGCAAGACTGGCATGGCGGGCTGGTCTCAGCTGACAAGCTAAGTCGGCACGGTTTCGCCTCCGATCCGGCTGAACTCTGGAACCACCCGAGACGCTCCCACCTAACCTAGATTCCTCAAGAATTAGTCTTGCACTGTACGCACCCATAACGTTGGCGCATCATAGACGCTCTTTGCACTATCTGACTATTATTGTAAGACGTGTGATATACCCGTTACAGAAAACGTAGAAAGGTCGAAAGCGACTATTAAGATTGGACGGCTACAGTAGCTACTATGCGAAGCAGTTTATCTAGTACTGTAATATCACGACATTCTACCCTTCGGCTTAACCCCTACCTTACTTATATCTTACAGCTACTGGGTATGGTTGTTTTTCAGCTATATAAGTACTAGTATACGAAGAATCTCGATCAGTTATTACGGGATAGATGTACTAATATATCTAAGCTAGAGTTCCTCATCATTATCGAAGATATTGAAACGGGTTCAGGCGGTCAGTTTGTCACGGTCTATGACCGGTATGTGGCCTCTGCGACGCCTTCGGCCAGAAAGACCAACGGAAATATCTGAATAAGCTTCACTCCGACAGCACTTGGACCCACGGAAAGCTCTGAATAAGCTTCACTCCTACAGCACTTGGACCCACGGAAATCTCTGAGTAAGTTTCACTCCTCGAAGATTCCTGAAACGACGAGACGGGAGGACAGAAGGATAAAAGGGAGAAGGGTTCACCACACTGAATGTGTCTAATGTTTTTCTCTTCATAGATGGATAGTACTCGTAGAGTAGGCTAGGCTAATTGCATCGACATTACCCTTGACCCTTACAAGTATGATATACCCACCACATAACACACTGAAAAGATGGCTCCAGCCCCAACAGATCCCACCTGCTGGTCTGATTAGACGAAGGTCGTGGTGCTGGTTAGAGAGTTCTTAATAAACATTACAAAGGACTATGCAGAGCAGCTAAAAAGTCCTGTTTTAATACCGCGAAAGAAGCTAGAAGACGTCGATTAGTAGGCCGATTAAAGCTTACCGATGTCTTCGAGATAGGCCTTGGTTAGCGGTGATTACGTAGGTTCTAATTGATGGTTGAAATCCATCAAAAAATTGGCCCATTTGGTGGTAAGCACCACTTATGTTGATGAGCTCAAGCGAGTCCGAAATAAGCGGGATGTGGCACGGGTAGTGCTTTGATTGATTGACCACAATGTCGGCGTCGGATTTTATTTAGATCGACAAATTGCAGTTGCACAGCATCTTTAAGTCCCGTCAAGTCAGTCAACTACCCCGTACTGATGTGGTGGTATGGAGCGAATGCAAGCCTTTCATACCGTATCTGCTTGATGCATTCTTGCAACCAAGAATGATGTTGATATTATGGTGGTGTTCAAATTGCTACAACGGCCCCTAGGTGTTCCGTGTAAGGTGAGGAGATCGGTCGGTCTAGGAAGTGCGACGCTCACGACCCAATTGGAGGCAGAGAACCTCGTATGCCAGTCTCAAACGGGCTTGGCACTGCCAGGTCACCTTTTTGCTCACGTCTCCTCTCGCTCATGTCTATCAAATCGCATGCTTCCAATCTTGGACGACGATATTTTTCACAATACCAGGAGAAGCAAACGCGTGCAGGGTCAATTGTCCATTTGCCGGCATTTGTTGGCACATTCTTATTTCCGGATACCGACTTGAAATCTGAACGGAATTTCTACGAGCTCCGGCGGCATTTGCCCCAAGAACCAATCGAAGGGCGTAATACACCCTTCCCACGCTGGCTGGCGAACCATTATTAGATGGTCCCGCCGTGCGAAAAAGAGCGGCAAAGAAAACTTGTAGGTAATCATACGCGCTTGGTGGAGCGAAAGCGGCGCGGCAAATCCGATCCCTCCAGACTGTTCCATGCCGCCTAGCGACGGCTCGTCCACGAGGATCACGACTTTGGCAGCTTCGGCAGACCCGCACCGGCTATAGCCAGACCTGATGGGATAATCGAATCATCGTGTGACCTGTGAGCCGTGGTCCTAACACGAGGCTTATCGAATTCTGCTGCAATCAGACTCAGGCCGGTGTGATTGTTCTAACCTCATTAGCTATCGGCGCGGATCCGCGGGGTCGTACCCGATCCGAACGTCTGGTTTCACAGCATCGACCACATCAAAGTCGGCAAGCAGAACCGTATATCATCCCTGCCACTCGGCGCAGCCGCTCCGTCAAACCCCCGTTCTTCATGACTCGCAACATGGAAGGCATCGGGTCTTCACCGGAGACGATTGACGTCGCGGGACCAGCCATATTGCCGAACCAGCCCGTCCCGGAACAGCCGACGACGGCGCAGCGCAAAGCCGGGAAACGTGATCGTGTTGCACTAGCTTGTCAGAGATGCAAGACGAGGAAGCAGAAGGTATGACCATCCCTAGGCCAAAGTAGACCTTGCCGACGCCTTGGGATCTCAATGCTGCTCCATCTCGCTGACGCAAGAAATAGTGCGATGGTCAGCGTCCGAGCTGTCAGTCTTGTGCTAGACTGTCCCTGAAATGTGGTGAGTAGGCACCTCACCCTGTCCCCTCTTGCCCCTAGCCACCTAACACCGTTGATAAAAGTATATATCGTCCCTCTCGTACCCGCTGCGGGCGAAAAGAAGTTATACATCAAGGCTCTCGAGCAACGAGTTGCCGAGCTCGAGTCGGTGCTCGCCTCTCTGGGTCACCTGGGCTCTGGCAATGATCATCTGAGAGGTAGCATAGCCGCTTTATCCTCATCATCCTCACAGCAGACCATCTCCACCACTCCGCCTAGTCTAAGTTCCCTTCAAGCTTGCCAAGACGCTGAAGATGACGGCAATGACATCCTTCTTGCCGTTCGAGACCTCTCCCTTTCTGCTTCTGGCCACTACGTCGGTGCTTCATCGAATATCACCATCGGGCGAGTCCTGAGCTCCATGGTTCATAGCCAAAGGGGCCGGCGCCTCATCACGAGCGACGACCCCACACGCGACGAGGATGATCCAGCTCCCAAATCGGTATACTCGACTGGAATGGGCGAAGTGCTCGGCGCACCCTTCATGACCCCAAGTGTCGCCAACAGACTCCTCGAGGGTTGGTTCAGACATATCGCAACGCGTTATCCCGTTTTGCACTCCGCCCATGTGCTCGAGCTTCATAATAACCGTGATAATCTAACAGATCCCTATGATCAAGGCATTCTCCATCTGGTCTACGCTGTCGCTGGCCGATGGCTCGAATCTGCTGGTGAAATGGGACACTTCTTTAGTGACCAGCATTACGATGTTGCGTTTCAATTCATGGATGATATACTTCCGCTGCGGGATTCGCGGACGGTCGACTATCTTTTACTGATGGCTCTGTATTGCACGAGAGCTCCTCGCGATCCAGGTGCCTGGACATATGTCGGATCCGCCATGCGTTTGTGCATAGAATTGGGCCTACACCGCCGAACGAGACGACAAATGCCGAGTGTTCAAGGCGAAATGAGCAAGCGGCGTTTTTGGACAGCGTACTTTTTGGATCGTGACATATCCATCGCTATTGGGAGACCGCCAGGTATTTCTGATCACGACATCGACACAGACTTGCCGTTGGACATCAGTGAGGATACGAATAGCGACGAATATGTCCGCCAAGCATCATCACACGTAATGAACATTCCAACGACCCCGTCAAACTCATTGACCTCGTTCATTCATCGACTGAGACTTAAGAGGATCGAGTCCGAAATCCAGCATGTGGTTTATCGAGTGGATCAACCGAGCAAAATTCCTGATGTTATCGTGAACGCATTCCTGGATCGACTCGACAACTGGAAAAATGCCATACCTCTCGAAGCCCGCAACTTTGTTCACAAACCGAACACGGCATACGATGGTCTCGAATTTTACACCATTCACTACCACCGCTGTGTTCGGTTCCTCCTTTATCCGCAACTTGACGAAAACCCTATTAACATGCAATACTTGAGGCTCTGTGCCGATGCCTGTTCCGGCATCATCACTGACTACCGAAGTCTGCATCAAGTCTTCCCTGTTGGGTTTTCAGCATTGAGTATTCAGTCGGTTTTCCTGGCTGGTAAGACTTGACCGTTCTGACCTCTCTCCGTGAACGTGAATCAACCGCTGATGTGCCACACAGGCTTGACCTTGATATACTGCGCGTGGCTAGCGCCCCCCCACTACCTGAGTGTCGAAAATTCACTCACAGACTGTCAACTGTTGTTGTATATCGTTACTGAGCGCTACCCATCGGCGCGCAAGTACCGAGATGTATTTGAACGCATCAAAAGAACCATCCTTGATCTTATTGCCCAAGGGAAACACGAACCCCGAAACCCCGTAAGCCTGGAGCCTCCTGTTCAAGAAAGCTTCGCAAATCTGTCGGGACACTGGGGTCAAGGGATGGGCGCGGACTTTTCCTACATGTTGGGGCAAATGACCGGCAATGTAGCATCGACCCCACCATTCGACCTCGTAATGGATCCCACGGCGCCATCTATCATGGGGACGAACATACAACAGGCGGCGGACATGGGTCAGTATCAGTTGTGGCCAGGAATGCCACAAGTTCCCGATGGAATGGATTCCATGAGTGGGGCTTACCAATGATTAACGATTTCCCAAGGATCTATTCGGGGAATATTGCATTTTGTTCCAGAGATATTCACCTCCACTATAGCTGAGTCACTACCTGCTAGCAGGAATCTGATACCATTTCCTTCGGTCATTTCTGCGGAACACGCTTGCGAATGAAACCAACGCCACGTGTCTCGTAGAACGAGAGATACGTCGATGTCTGCGCGATCAAAATATCAGCCTCCGCCTTTCGTCTTCCGCCAGTCGAAGATGTGTGACCGTTTGCGACACCATGAAACATTAAGCCGAGTGAGTATGGTCTGGAAGTTACATAGATGGCTTTTTCCTTACCTTGCCCAAGTTCATACAAACCGAGCAATCGTCGTCGGAAGTATTGGTTGCTTCATGCTTGCGAAGAAAATCGCACTTTCAACGCGGATGCTTCAGGCAGATTTCATCACATGTCGCCTGCAGGCCGTCTGCCTATTTCGGAGCTGTGCATCCGACATATGCGCGCTATGTATGCATTTCCCGAGTCGACCAAAGAAGTTCCCACATTAAGTAAGCCCTGGTATAACACGGGAATCTCCATCGAAATCGCGGCGCTTCGTAAAGAAGCACGCCATGTACATGCTCGACACTGTGCAGAGTCACAAGGCACCAACCAGCACAACACCAGGATGGAAGTTGAGATGGGGGAATCCACTAGGGGTGCGCCTTATCTGGAGTCGTCCGCCAACAGAAGTAGACACTCGTATTCGCCGGAAGATCCACTGATTGGGACAACGACTGTTGACGGATAGCAATAATGTAATGTAACATGATGGGCGTCGGTATCGAATGGTTGGCAATGCCCATTCCGCGACTGCTTTACGACCAAGCGTTGCACACAGGTTTTCAACAAAGGCAACAACTCTAGACGTATCATACAAAACCCATTGACTTCATAGTCCTGAAAATGTCGGCTCTTCCCAAATTGAACACCACAAGCTCGATCGTTCGCTGGTGTTTGACCTGGGAATCACAGAAGGAATGGTGCAACTTTCCTCACACACACACACACACACACCACGCTTCGAGCGCAGGGGCTACTCGATAAAGGTCCCAAAATAAGTGAGAGAGATTTGTTGCGAGGGCCGCGCAGAAACCAAGTTGATCGAGGCGGTGGTCTGGTCACATTGGCACTTTGATCATATTGGGGATCCGTTGACGTTCGCGCCGAGTACGGGCTTTAATCGTGGGGCCGGGGACCAAAACCTCCATGTTCCCGGGGATATTCGTCAGTCCCACATGCAACGTTTCTCAAGTCTGGTTTTTGAGCCAGGGAAGTGAGAGAATTGGACTTTACGGAGACTGGGTTGAAGATCGACAGGTTTAAGGGCAAAAGATTTAAATACCCTGCACAAGCCCTGTAAAGATCTATTTACCCTGCAATTTCCCAGACCTCCCACCGCCTTCCCAATCCACCAGACCCACCGATCAGGCCTATCAAGCTATCCATGGGGGCGTCGGCACCTTCTCATATTATGTCCAGTCTCACCACAACTAGAGCATCGCGATTGTGAGCTCTGTGGAGGGCGGCGAGAATCCCCCTTTCGAATCCTCTCTTTGACAGGGCGTCCTCGAGGTACTCTAGTAATTGGAGGGTTACAAGGGTCCTCTGGCTTGAGCTTGAGCTCAGAGACGTTGATAGCTGGCATCGGGCTACTATACGTGGCAGCCCAAACTGTCGGAGAGAGAGATTCTGGTAGATAAGGGGTTATACCGTCCCCTCCTGCTAGTACTATGGTAATGGCACGCCCGCAAGGGATTCCATTCCTTTGATACCGACGGCATGAACATGTCCCTGCTGTCAAATTTACAATGCAAATAAGGCCGTCGGGCTGTACTACTCTTGCTTCCGTTGGTGACGAAAACTGAGCACGATTACTAGACGCCCATTGCCTCCCTTCTCGTAATTTCCCTTCAACGAATGGGGTAGCTGTCTTCCCTGCCTCTATCAACCGTAAAGCAGATTGAAGCCGAGCTGCCCTCTTCTCCATAACCCGGTGCCATATTGAGTCGAGGAGAGCAATAATTGGAAGTTCCCGATCAAGCTTTAATACTCCGTTTTGCGACTCGACGATATTACTTGTGTCGTGGCCATATCGACGCCCAGAGAATAGCGCCTCGGCCCAAAGCGAAGGGTTTGCCGCCTCTAGATATGCCGCAGCTTCGGGCTTTTGTTGTCGAAGCTTCTCTAAAGCTGCCTCGTATTGGGCTAGAGTTGGTGCTCGGGCGATAGTCCAAAATAAAGAGGCAAGCCCTCTCCCAAACTTTCCCGTGAAATTCTCCTTAATATGATGACAGCACCACGCCCCTGTAGCTAGAATATGAATCTGCCAGATATCCTCACTAGGGGAAGAATAGGTTGCTCGGCAGCGCCATAAACAGCCGCTTAACGCAGAGGCACACACCCAGGAGCCACGGGTCTTATCTCGCCGCTCAACCCGATAAGAGAATTTCTCCTTTACAGCCCAGTTGTCGAGGGCAAGCGATAGAGTATCAAGGTCAAGGAACTCTTGTCCATCAATAGGAATAGATAATAGGGGTAGCGACGTCATGTTGAGCTGAGGAATAGTAGTCGTATGCTAATTCCAGAGGCATGAAGTCAGAAAGCATGGCGGAAATGTGGAGAGAAAAGCGGCAGAAAAATTGCAGGGTAAATAGATCTTTACATGGTTTGTGCAGGGTATTTAAATCTTTTGCCCCATGTTTAATGCCACCGACTACTTTGGCAATGACTCGTTCTATTTCCTAGATGCGCCAGGCCATGCCATCGGTCATAGATGTGGTTTCGCCCGTGTCACTAGCAGCCCGGACAATTTTATACATATGGGCAGTGATGCTGTATACCGTGGTGGTGAGCTACGGCCTCACACTTGGCACCCGTTGCCCGACACAAGCACACCTCATCCCTTTACCACAACGGTGCTAAAATCGGTCGGTCGAAGAGATACGTCGAGCATAATATTAGGAATGGCAGACAACAGCCATTTTACCTGCCTGAAAAGCCAGCGAATGCTCCACAGGTTCACCACAATATTTCGTTGATAATCGGGTCGATTAAGAAATTCCAACAGGTAGATGCACATGAACATGTTCTTGTCATGCACTCACATGATGAATATTTCCTGAAGCACTTCCCAAGAAGGATAATGAATTTATGGAAAAGGGGACTTCTCCATGTCAATGGGCTACGAGGGTGAAATCATACGGACGGACGTTCTATTTCTTCCTGGGAACTTCCTAGACGGCCGAAGTGCGTTGTTGCATACGGGCCCGAGTTGTAATGCGCAGGTTGTACCGAGTCAAAGGCGCATAAAGGATGTTTAAAACGAGGTTGATTTGATTGGCTACTTTTTTTAAAAAAAAATTCAGGAGTCATCTATATAAATCACGGGGTCCAATATATATTGTTTCATGTTTCACAGCGGTTGATATTCGGTATCCTTCACATATGGCGACCTAAACTGGATCAGCATCGCCAATGGATAGAAGTTGAAATAGATCTCCTACCTGGCCAGGTTCTTCGCGGTGACAATAGCAGCCGCACCTGCAGCATAGGCACCAAGAAGATTGCTCCAGCTGGTGTTTCCATACGCCCGCTGCCCAACCATCAAGGCGACTAGATCGTAAACCAAACAGCCGCCAAAAATCCAATCGCTTGCCGAGGCCAGCGCGCCGAACCCCAGGCCAGTGAGGACTTTGACCATTGTGCTTGGCGGTTGGCCAACAGCATACGCCACAGAGCCGTTATGCAAGAGATCTAACACCCCAATGCCGGCGAATGTTTTGGACACAATGTTCGTCAGAATAGAGTTCCATGACTTTGTATTCATGGGCTGCAGCCGTCCAAAAATGTAGTACAGCTGCGCCAACGAGTTGATGACGACGAAGATGTTGGATGTCTTCAGATCGGACTGATTCCAGAATATCATCCACGCTGTCACTAGTATTAGCACAGCCACTCACTCATACTCGATCGCTCTCATTTGCGCTCCTTGCTTCTTCCCCCAAATCAATCAACACATGAACAATTAATAATCAATTCAATTCTTACTAGCAATGCAGAAATTCCCCACGGCGTAGTAAGGCGCAAAATCCACCATCTCCGCGACCGACCGATCGGTCCTCAGGTCTTCGGGCTTAGCCTTCCACAGCCGCCAGAGCCAGACGACTTGGAAGATCTGCTGGGGGAAGAAAAACCCGGCGATGAAGTAGGGCTGCGGCGAGAAGTACGAAAGGTTCGCGTCGTGGACGTCCTTCATGCTTGGGGTACTCAGTATGCCATATTGCTGCGCGGCGAAGTCGACGGCGAAGGAGAGTGGCGCTAGGTAGCGCGCGGTGGAGAGAGAGATGCCCATTATGATGAGTGCGATCTAGCAATGTTTCGTAGGATTTAAATTGAATTATACTGATTGAGATACCATGGAAGTTGCGAAGTTGTTAAAAGGATTGGAGTATTTTGCGAGCATTGTCTTCCATATATTATGTACGTTGTTGTTATAGTGGTGATGTCAAGTCCATAGCGCTTTGTTGCGCAGCGCTTGGTGATGCGGCCAGGGAGTCGAGGACGTCATGGACAGATAGCCAAACACGAGTCAGCCCTACAGCCACATTGGGCTTTAGAGGAAGCGCATTTACACCACTTTAGCATGTCTATGTATATTAGGTTCCAATTTGAGTACTTCGAAACATGTATTCACTAATACCCCGTGAACAGTCGTCATGTTGTAGAATGTGACTACAGTGGGGCGGATACTTGAGGTTACACACCGTGTAACAACTGATAGAGCTCACTCACGATCTTCCGAGTTCGAGTTTCTCGTCATTCGACCATACCTATTTACTGCCAAATTTTGTTTATTTGATAGCTGTACGGGATTACGAGTTCATCCGATGCCAAGTTCATGGTCAATGAATGAAGAACCCCGAAACTGGGACGTTGGCATCAATGTGAGTCAAAGACACCGCAACCCTTTGATATAGACCGCCTGATCCGCCGACTCGGCCCGCTTCTCAACCCTCGGGTCGTCAGAGCTATGCGGGCTCGCTAGAACTGCGACACGCTCATGGTCGATGACAACCAGCCCATCTACCAGCTTAAAATCAACCTGCTCACCAAGCCTAGGGGGTGGAAAGAACAAGTTGAGTAGATAGAACAACCCTCCTGACACAGCATACCCAAAGAAGAAGGAGACCTGGTACAAGTGGTGCCACCCGTCGCCCACAGTCGGTCCTCCCACAGCCATAATAAATCCCGGGAGTGCCCAAGCCATGCCGAGGAAATATGCAATGAACGCCCGCCAGTTGAGACCGTTCCAGAACCAGTAAATCCCATCCGGACTATACAGATCGGGAATGTTCCATTTCGTCTTGCGCACCAACCAAAAGTCCACGAGGAGAATCGATGCCGCAGGCGACATAAATACGCCAAAGGAGCTAAGCACAGTGATGAAGGTAGTGGCCTGGGTAAGGAATCGCCAGGGGTTGGCCAGCACGCCCAGAATGGAGAATATGATGGATCCCCTTCTCCGTGAGACGAACCGCGGAATGAGCATTGCCACGTCCATGCCCGAGCTTACACAATTCTGGGTGTAGTTGATGAAGACCGTGACGGACAAAAGTCCTAGGCCGGCAAGGCACGTCCCTGCGCGGCAAGCGGCCGTGTAGTACCGCGCTTGCACAATCTGCAGCATGATCATCGGGTTCCATTGGACTTCGCCAAACATCTGGGCCGTCGCCGAGGTGGTGATGATGCCGATGAGCGCGACCAGGGTCACGGTGAGAGGGAGCGCCGTGAGCTGTGCTAGCGTAGGCGCGTGTCGGTGTTTGGCGTATCGCGTCCAGTCCGAAACACGGTCTGAGCCGCCTGTATAGGTCCCTGCTATCGAGGTAATGCCCTGGACCATCAGGAACCCGACCTGTGAACGAGGAACTTCGACGGCGGGTGACACCAGATCGCCTGCCCCTCCATTGGCGTGGACCGCCCAGCCCATGATTCCCAGCAACGTGGCACTAGACACCACCAGGTTCGCGACCAGGAACTTCTGCACTTGGTGCGGCGGGACGAAGTAGATGATGGGGAAGTACAGAATGATGAAGAGCACGAACCCAATCAGCTGCGGGGTGGTGATGCCGGCGCTTTCGGGGAGCGTGTTTGCCATGGCCAGGAATGACGGAAAGATGGAGTTGAGGATCAGGACGAACGCCATGCCGCCGAAATACATCTGGGTACCGTAGAAGATGAAGCTTTGAAAGACGTTCAACATGACGACAAAGCACGAACCCCAGAGACCGAAGGCCGCTCTAGCGAGACTACCATATCCAAGATGATGCAGTGCGCCGGGTGCCCCATTCAGATAGGCGCTGATAGATGCAAGCACGCAACCGATTACCTAGATGTCTAAACGTCAGTTCCGCGAAAGAGGAATACGCCCCTAATCACAATGAAAATGTTGCGGACATACGACAACCCCACAGGCCTGACCTGCTGTAAGTCCAATGCCTATCAAACTGCTTCCAATCGTCCAAGACGACAGGGAAATACCACATGTTCCCCAGTACGCATAGAAGGACAACCAGCCGTAGGTTCGCTTGTCGTGGGGTATGGGGTAGACATCTTTGTTACCCCATCGACTGGTTTCGATGGACTCGTACTCGTCATCGGTAGGTTTGACCTCGAGCTTCTTGACGAGCCTCGAAAGTCCCATGATGAACAACTACCGCTGGACGCTACAAGGGAGGGGAAGATGAACGCGACGACGAGCCAGGAAACCCGTTCTCCTCCGTGAGATGAAAACTTGCGCCATCTAGCCACTTCATCACGGATCACTGAGTGCTCAGTTGGAGATATGACCGTGCCTGTAGTGAAGTGCAAGCAGTACGATGAACATCTGACCGGACATTATTATAACGCCGGGATGGCATGGTGTATCTGCAGGATAGCTGCAGGACGTGCTAGCCATGGTTTTGAGACTGGCGGGGCAAGTCTTCGATAGCGCTGTGCCCTGGCTCATGAATGGCCTCGGTTTCTGCACAACATCGAGTTCATGATAAGCGGTGGCTGCCGTCAGAGCTTCCTTCGCCCCTGGAATCAACATGCATTAGCTTCTGTAAGGAGCGGACAATCGACGCATGGGTAGCGGGCCCGGCCGAAATGATCTGTCCTGATTGCAGAGCTGTTTCAAAAGAAAGTACAGCCGCGACAGCGCCGATGAAACCCCACCATTCCTCTTTTCCGAGCTGTTGTGCCTCTCAGGTGCAGTCCAGGAGAGCCAGTCTGGTTGAGAGAATCGAGCTACAGGTAATAATCCCTGTCATTGGGCCGCTGCCGGCATTCTTCAGCAGCCGGGATAGCCCTTGTAAGCGATCGGCCACCATGGCTTGCAGTCGTCGGGACGGCCCTCCCGATGCGCTAGCTGTGCATCACCACCATTGCAACCAAAGAGCTTCTAGAAGGGATGCGCCTTTGCTAACAGTTGGGGGTGTGAGATAGTGCAAGGATGGTTTGTGCCCGCCCGCTTCGGCGACGCCAAATCCAATGGCGAAAGTCCCTTGACGTGATATGCTCTAATTGGGGTTATTAGCAAGCCAACCCGCTATATGGTATTGTGGCTTCGAGTCTGCGATTGCATTCTCATCAATACATAGCGGCCCTTGACCATCTTCACTGTAAATAATCGCAAGTGTCGATTGCTGAGACCTAGAATGGCAAATGAGTATGATTTCATCGTCGTTGGAGGTGCGTAATCCTCTGCATCGCCATATCCGAACTCGGGCCATCTAACCAGTCCCGACGAAAGGTGGTGCCTCTGGCTGCGTCGTGGCATCAAGACTGGCCGAAGCCTCGACAAAGCCATCAGTGGTTCTGATCGAAGCTGGAGGACTGAACGAAGACGCGGCGCCTGTGACGGGCGCTTCGCGCTTCGAGCTCGCCTTCCAGAAAGACTCCCCTCTGAACTGGGGATACAAGACGCAACCGCAATGCCATGGCCGAGAACTTGACTACTCCAGAGGAAAGGGGCTGGGCGGCAGCACGGCCATTAACTTTTGCGGGTGGGCGGTCGGCCCTGATGAAGACTACGATGAGTGGGCCAGAATGGTTGCCGATGACACCTTTGGTTGGGATCACGCCAAACAATGCATTCGCAGAATCGAGAACTTCCATAATGATGTACCAGCTGGGTTTCAACAGTATATCAAACCAAAAGATCAAGGTTGTAGGGATTTGGGGACGACTTACGGCAGCCCGCTAACTCGAGCACAGAACATGGAACAGGCGGCGGGGCGGTTGATCTCTCGTACCAGGAGGATTGGCTCCCAACCACACACGACGTCTTTGCGGCTGCTCAGGAAGTCGGTTACAAGATCAATGAAGATGTCAACAACGGCAGCCCTATCGGTATAGGCATCGGGCCCGTTAGCCTCTACAAAGGCGTTCGCGTCTCTTCGTCGAGTGCTTACCTCGCCAACCCTCCCGCCAACTTGACCGTTGTAGCCCATGCTCAAGTTGCCAAAGTCATCATCGAAGGCCAGACGGCCATTGGTGTGCAGACGACTGACGGTCGTCAATTCAACGCAAGAAAGGAAATCATTCTGTCCGGCGGCGCCATCAATACGCCGCAGATATTGCTCCTTTCCGGGATTGGGCCTTCAGATGAGCTGTCAAAGCACGGCATCACCACTGCGCATAATATGCCCCAAGTTGGTAAGAACCTTCGGGACCACTGTTTCTCGACGGCCGGGATCGTCATCAAGAAAACGCACGATAAGACATTCAAACAAAGTCCAACTCCGATGGGATGGTTTCAGATCCCGGCGGTCCTAGGATCGGAGGAATTCGAGGCGCTCCCGGTCGCGACGCAGAACTATCTTCGAAAGCCAAACATTCCGAATTGGGAGATGGCGACGCATACTCCCTTCTTCGACGGCACCCCAGTAGAGACCGACGAGGAGATCTTCTCGGCCATTTGCATAGCGATGAACCCGCAATCAAGGGGGACAGTCACATTGAAGTCCTCCGACCCAGCAGCTGCACCCATCATAGACCCCAAGTTGCTGACCCATCCGTTCGACCGACGGACGGCAATCGAGAGCATGCGGGAGTTGTTGAGATACTTGCAGGCCCCGGTCTGGAAGCAGAAGACTGTGCGCAATTTGGGGCGGCCGCGCGATGATTCGGAAAAGCAATATGGGTATGTAAGGTCGAGCATTGGATTTCACAAGACGACAGCTGACGATGACAGGAATACTTCTTATCCAACCTATACAGTTCATGGCATATGTGCGGGACCGTCCGAATGGGTCAAGACGCAGAGGACGCTTGTGTCGATGCCTCGTTCAAGGTCATGGGGCTGAAACAATTGCGGGTTGCTGATATGAGTGTCTGCCCTTTCATACTGAAGTATGTTTTTGAGACTTGTTTCGAGCAGTGACTTTTGGTTCCATACTGATTGACAAATCGCAGCAATCACCCCCAGTCGACGGCATACGTAGTCGGGGAACTCGCCGCAGAGAAGCTTGTCGCAGAGCACGGTTTGGATCGTGCCGAGGCAGAGGCCAGTGTCTGAATTCTGGACATGCGCTAGTCGAAGGAATGACAATAAACGGATTTCTACATAAATCCACTAGTAAATGGCCAAAATGGCGAAATGACAGGCCTAGACCAAAGTTGGTGAAGAATTCCTTGTCGCGTGTATGCAAGTCTCATTGGATTCCGACCCCTTGGGTAAATCGGTACACTACCAGGATTTGAATTCTCCCAGTACCAGGGCGCTGGAAACTGAGGAACAGCTTTCATTTGATTTCAATTTCCAGTACCACGGTTTTCGGCGCCGCAATCCTCCCGGGATCTCGTGGTTGCTAGGTTCAGAACGTGTCAAATGACACCATATCATGCGTGCCGGAGATTCTTAATTGGTTGGCGGCTCGCTTGTCTCCTGATCCTGCAAGCGTAACTTCACGTTTTGACACCCCGCAATCAGAAAGATATTGAGCTATTCTGCTTATCTAGCTAACTAAACCCCCCCCCCTCCCCCCCCCCTTCAGTCCCAGAAATGCCCGTGTCACCGGGCGTGCGTGGTAGAAGCACTACTGCTACAAATATGACTATCACTTAGCGCCGTGAAGGCGGGGCAGCCAATTGTTCCTATCTGGACGCTAGACATTTCGTGGCTTCATCGGAAAATTGGACCATACACGAGGGACCCTGCTGAGTTCGTGGAGGCTCAAGTAATTGACCTTTGGGATACTCGATACTATACCAAGGAAACTTTAGCACATTTCATAAGACCTATTACAGTCTGAAGGTATGCCGTTGCAATGAGAGCTGGGCCTCAGTCGAGCTTAAGTGGAGAGTTGCAAAGCTGACCAACACAGCGCGTTCTGCGAATTCACCCTAGTCCTATATACGACCCTAGAAGGTAAGAGGTCTCTGTCGCCATGGCTCCTATTGACGTCAGGCAGTTCATCAACGGCAAGGTGAGTTACCCATGTTGAATGGATGCTACCTGACGGACCGAAACCCCCGCTCATTTGTTTGCTTAGTTCGTGCCTTCGCGTGACGACGAGACCTTTGATCTCTTCTCTCCCTATTCGGGAGAATGTGTTGCCAAAGGTAAGCCCTCCCTCCCAGGGCCCAACCAGGGTACTCGGACCTATTAACACGGTGAGTCTTCAGTCTCTGAAGCAACCGTCGATGATGTCGACCAGGCCGTCGCCGCCGCAAAAGCGGCCTTCCCAGCCTGGTCCACGATGTCGCCCCAACAGCGCGGTAAATCCCTCGCCAAGCTTGCCCAGATGATTACCGACGCAGACGCAGAGCTGGCCCAGTTAGACGCTTTATCTCTGGGCCGGCCGATCAGCAGCTACTTCGACGGCTACTACGCCGCCGGCCAATTTCGGTACTTCTCCGAGGCCGCCTATCCCGTCGGTACATCAAGCCTCAACACCCCGGGCTTCATGAACGTGTCGTTGCGTCAACCCTACGGGGTATGCGCTGCTATCATCCCCTGGAACGCACCCCTCGTCTTCTTCGGCAAGAAGCTGGCCCCCGCCCTCGCCGCGGGGAATACCGTGCTCATCAAGACGAGCGAGAAGGCGCCGCTGACCTCGGATCGGGTCGCCAAGATGCTTAACGAGGCCGGGTTTCCCCCGGGTGTAGTGAATGTACTCCACGGCCACGGCCATGTCGCGGGCGCCGCCATAAGCAGTCACATGGAGATCCGCGCTCTCTCTTTCACGGGCTCGGTGCGGACAGGGCGTGCGATCCAGAAGGCGGTGGCCGATTCAAATTTCAAGCACCTGATCTTTGAGCTGGGCGGCAAGTCGCCCGCCATCATCTTTGACGACGCGGATCTTGAGCGTGCTGCCCAGGAGACGCAGAACAGCATTATGTGGCACAGCGGGCAGACTTGCATGGCCAACTCGCGCATCTACGTGCAGAAAGGGATCGCGGAGAAATTTATCCAGACGTTTAACGGATTCGCGGCTGCGCGGAAGTTGGGGGACCCGGCGCTGATGGAGACCATGTCGGGGCCTCAGGTTGACAGAACGCAGTTCGAGACGGTTATGCGATATGTGGAGGAGGGGAAGAAGACGGGCCAGATGATGGCGACAGGGGCGGCGATGCCAAAAGAGAATGGGGATTTATTCGTGGGGCCCGTGGTATTCTTGCAGCAGCCCGAGGACGCCAAGGTCATGAAAGAGGAGATCTTTGGGCCCGTGGTATGTATCAACACTTTCGAGACGGAGCAGGAGGCCCTGAAATGTGCGAATGATTCCGAGTTTGGGCTGTATGCTGCGGTTTATACGACAGATATTAATCGGGCGTTGAGGGTTGCGAAGGGCTTAGAATCGGGGATGGTGGGGGTCAATTGCACTTCCCCTACGGGAGCGTGGGATATGCCCTTTGGTGGATATAAGGGGAGTGGTATCGGCCGTGAGAGTTTTCTTGACAGCATGGATGACTGGCTGGAGCAGAAAGCTGTGTACATCCGGGTTGACGGTGTGGAGAAGGCGGTGGGTGTGAACAATACCCTAGGTCGATAACGAAGTCATCCATCTGAGAAACGACACTTGTCTACGGCAGTTGGCTACGTTTCTGTTGGGGTGCAAATGAAAATATCAGTGTTTTTTGTTCTAGGCCGCACGCCATCTTTCTATGCCCAGTTCTCCTGGGCCGTTTCAATTACATCTTGTCGGAGCCGTCACTCCGATAACACATATGGTCCATTTTTTAGTACAGCATGTGGTAAAAAGCAATACACCATGAAGAAATGCCACCGGATTAACCTCATTCATCGCGCGAGGCCGAGAACTGCGTTAAGTGAACTGCATAAGAAGCCTGTGTCGCCATTCATCCAGTGTCTCGCATTTGCCGAAGAGCTTGCGGAGACTTTTCCTGCCGCAAATCCCACTGGAGAAGATGTTGACTGTTGGGACTTGAAGAGCCGGGGGTTCCTTTGCTGTGTGTTGTTGGCTGACGACAGTGCAGGGGCTGGTTTCTTTGATCTCGTCATACACGTGAGCTGCGAAGCCAGCATGACTTTTAGAAATTCTACCTTATTTCCGGCACTGATAGCAAACGATGAGAAACCGAATAGTTTCACTAAGAATGGTTCGCATCACTTGACTAATATCGATCTGATATTTGAACACAATCCAACCCTCAAACGGAGTAAAGCGCAACTTCATAGACGACTGTGATCAGCTATTTCAACCTGACACTGCACTTTGGTTTCGAGTAACTGCGGTTCGTGGTTACCGCACCTATAGCGTTTACTTAGGTCCTGCACGCAAGGTGAACTGAGTTGGAGGAAGATTTCAAGTTCGACGAAAGACTGCCGGTCTAGAGGACTCAAAGGTAACGTCATTGGGTTGGAGATGATGATGGCAGGGGACCCCAACTCGGATGGTAGGCAACGTTGGGTTACGATTCCATTGACTACCCCTGGCGCAGAAGCCTAAAGGAACTCAGACAACCAGGCCGTCTGGAATGCTGACCACATTGATGTGAAGAACGACCAACATGTCAAGATCCAATGAGAGAGGTCAGGTAGCCCCTGAGAGTCATATCCCTTGGCATCAAAGCTCTCGAGCTTGATGCATATGGTCTGAACACTTTCTCATAGCACCTCCATAAACCTCTGAATTATCATCTTGTAAGGATCGCATGAGAAAGCCTATTTACTCACCTTTTCACTATGACAACATGAACGTGCCACAGTGTTCAGAAAGAAACATCAGGATTGCATTAGTATCATCTACGTCAGTCAGAAATTGTAACGTATTTGACTGTCGGAATAGATAACCATCAAGCGCTATGCCAGCAGTTTCAGAGATGCCTGTTGCTGGCCCCGGGCTTGCATTGTTTCGTGACTCTAAAGCATCCTGGATTGCTTCCTGTAATCTGGAATGGACGCAGAGATACGCTTAAGCGGTCAGTTTAGAACGAGCGATGAATGGTTGGTGTTAGTCAATGTCCATGATGTAAGTGTCTAGACAAATGAGCTTCGGTGGATTTAATGAAGTAAGCATGGATTCGGTAGGGCTCGGCCTTAGGTAGTATGGCACGTCTTTGCATAGAACCAAGAGGTTTCCTTCTACTCCAGCGGGTGAGCCCAGCTACCGAAGTTGGTTCGTTCCGTTGCTTGATCACTTGGTCCTGGCGAGGATGCTATAAACCCTATGCCGCCATGCATCCCCTCCGTGCCATTCCTGATAATAATTGGCCAGATGTGATCAGTTGACAATAGGGTTGGATTGGGGTCATGGCCCTTGGTGGCAAATCACTTTACTCAGACTCACCTAAACATGTTCGTCATTGACCCATTTCCAACGCTTTAAGTGAAGAATCAGCCACAAGATTCACACGTCAAGATCTATCGGTGTCTTTACGAAGTCAAATTCAGTCACGTAGTAGGCCTGGGGACGACTGGCCGGCCCACCGCAACCCACATTAGACCATCCCAAGCATCAAATAATAACTTTACCGTCACATCTCTCACGGAAACCGGTCCGTTGGCCCAATGGGTACGCACAAATCTACTTCCTTCTTCCATTGAAAACCTACTAATAGCTTTTCTAGCAAGGCGTCTGACTACGAATCAGGAGATTGCGGGTTCGATCCCCGTGCGGACCTGTCTCTATCATTCAATTATTGAATTGGAACTCGAGACACGTTATTTTTACGTTTTATTTTTCTCTTTTATGTCTATTTTATTCTTTTACGGGTTTGGGTATCTATGATAGAAAGTTAGCGAATAGAACTTGGAGTTTCGCAGCGAAGGTCATCCAGTAATGTCGCCTGTCCTCCCGAGCCAACCAGACTCACCAGGATCATCCTTGTACACGTTGACAGTTCACTAACACCAAACCAAGATGCGAGCATGGTGTGTCTGAATGCAATATAACCAGCTTTGCGTTACTGATCCCGTATCACATAATGACATATGCATCCGGTTGCATCTCCTGCGGTTGCCCTGGAGAAGAGTGTGCTGTCGGTAAAATGTTAACATATCATTACGAACGTATGGCGTAAACGAGTCGCACGAACAGTCCTTCATTGTATTATAGTCGACTAACTAAGAGGGTATCTTTAATGAACCATCAAGAACACATCCGACGCCACGAGAATATGAGACACCAGTCTACACCCACTTACGTAAGCCGCACCTTCAAAACCTCCACCACGACTTCTTCTCATCCTCATCCTCAATCTCATCACACTCCTTGATGACACTGAGGAACACACGCTCCATTGTCGCGGCCCCAATAGAGTAGCACTCTAGCCGCAGATGGACCTTCCGATCCTCCAACGTCTCAATCAGATACCGGATGAAACTCTTGCTCCGCCTTGCCGCCATGATCGCGTCCCCCGTTTCACTAGCGGGAGAAACAGGTGAGACGAGCGACACGTCGTCACGGACCTCTGGTGCCGAGGACTCGGACGGAATTTGACTGTCAGCCTGTACGATAAACCTGACCTGACCGCCAAGGTTCTCGCCCTCAAATTGAACGTTGGGGAACGTGCTACTGACCCAGGATGCCACCATCTGCATTTCTTCCGCAGTGGAGAGCGGGGCAGACTTGAGGATCAGATGGACATGATACTCATTACTGTGCCTCTTGCGCAGCTCCTGCGTGGTGCCGATAGCCAGGAGCCGCTTGGAGATGATAGCGGCCCTAGTGGCGAGCGCATCTGCCTCTTCCATAGAATGCGTAGTGATGAGCACGCTACGACCTGGTGCAATAGCCTCGAGTGTCTTCCACAGCACCCGCTTAGATGCAGCGTCCATCGCCGAGCTGGGTTCGTCGAGAACCAAGACGGGCGGGTTTCCGAGCAGAGCGATGGCCAGGGAGAGCTTCCGCTTGTTGCCGCCGGAGAGCTTGGCGGCGAGCTTCTTGTGATGGGCTGAGATGCCGACTTTGGACATGATGTAGTCGACGTCCGCTTTTATGTCCGAGATTCCCTTGCAGCGGGCGTATATTGTGAGATGCTCGCGAACAGTTAGTAGATCTAGGGCATCGAATTGTGGGCAGACACCCAGGTGCCGCTGAGCGAGGCGAGGATTCTGTTGGACATCGACGCCCTCCAGGTAGATACTGCCCCGGCTGGACTGCATTTCGCCGCGGATCATGTTGATGGTGGTTTTGCCTGTCAAACCTTGTCAGCGAAGTACGTATCCCCGGAGGGTTGTCAGTTTGGCTGAGGACGTACCGGCTCCATTGGGACCCAGCAGGGCAAGGATCTCGCCTTATCACAATCCGAGAGAAACATCATTCACTGCAGTGCTCTGGCCAAAGCTTTTAGACACATGCACGACACGCAAAAGGTCGTCTTTCGATGCCTCGACACGGGTTGCTTCGGCGTCGACATCAGGTCTGCCAGACTTCGCGCTCTTCTCCTCGTCCTGCTGAAAGGCTTTAGGCATGGACAAACCGAATGCCGTGCTATCAAGCCAAACGATTAGCCCGAAGAAGCCAACTATCTGGATGATGAGAATCAGGATTGGTCCGCCGTAAGTGTAGATTGAACCGGGATTGTTGGTCGCCTCCGCCTCTCGACACCGAACAATGTTCAGGTTCAGATTCAGGGATGCAGCGCGCATCACGTTCTGAATGGGAAATATCAGACCGAGACCGAAAATCGTTCCGTCTTGCGCGACCTGGTCACCTTGGATCGACGCCATAATACTGATCATAAGTATCACGACGTACATGACCCCCATGATGAGCATCGCAAACATAAAAGCGGCTGATTGCGATCGCGAAAACGTAGACACGATGTAAGCCAACAGAGTGGCAGCGATGCCGTACAGAAAGAACACTAGCCACATATGCCCTAGGCCCCAGAATGGACCTGTTGGCGCAATCATGACAGTGCAGAGCACGCTGATGACTAAAACGAACATGGAGTCGAATAGTAGGTGCGAAAACCATAGCGGCAACGCTCGAACGCCATTGGAATACTGAAGTGCCCGTACCTGAGACCGCCGCTCGTAAGTGGGATATAGCGCAAAGAATGCTGGGTACAAGGACTGCAGGGAGACAGAAGATCTGAAGGGTGGTTAATGTTTGACATCAAGGCGGAAAACAGTTCCCACTTACTATGACCCATGATAAAGAGCTTCCAGACTGGTAAGAAGCCAAATAACGTATAAAGCCGTACGAGAGATGGATTGGGACATCACTCCGTGCCACGTTGACAAGATTCATCAGTGCCATTCCGTTGGTCGCATCACCATAGCCCTCGTAAGTGGCAACGAGCGGCGTCGTCACGTTATCCACGAAGAGGCCGCCAGAAGTGAGATTCCGCACATTATCTTTGACATATTGCAAGAAGCTTTCGTGACTATCTTGTAAAATCGGAGTGGTATTGCCGTAGGAGTTGAAGTACTGGCTGGACCTGGCGGGCAAGGCAGCGAACGCCGTATTGACGATCGTGTCATTTGCAGAGGGCGGCCCGGCAACGAGGCCTTTGGTTTTATACATGTAGACAGAGGTGACGTAGTCTGGCTCGCCAACAATTCCCTTGCAGTCTAGAGGCTTATAGTCGTCAAGAAAACCGCCAATGACACCAGAGAAGGCGACGGGCAGAACCAAAGCAAAGAGATACACCCACCATTGCGTTCTAAGGATAAGAAGTCGCTTGATGAACAATGCCTTTACCTGTCGGAAGAAGATGGCCCTCTGAGTAGGTGCAACGTTAGGGCTAGTAGTACTGGCTTTGCTTGGGGGGCCTTGGACCGTGTCCAAATCGGACATGTCGTCGTCGAGAGCATGTGGTTCCTTTACAACTTTCAAGAAAACATCCTCGACCGTGGGCCCAGGGATAAAAATGTCCGAGTCTTTCGAGTCTTCGAGCGAGGAAAGAAGTTTCGCGGCGGAAGAGGAGTCAGGGGTAATAGCAGTAAAGCTGTCGCCGTGGTCTGTGACAGGGTAATCGACACCAGTCATATCATGCGACTTGGGTATGTGAACCCTGTAGCTGCCGCCATAATTCTGCTTCAATTCGGCCGGAGTACCCTGACACTTCATCTTGCCAAGTGAGATGATAATGATGTGATCGGAAAGAACCTCGCACTCGTCCAGGAAATGCGTGGTCAAAACCATCGTGCGCCGAGATCTTTCGCCCAGAATGACGTTCCAAATGACTCGGCGAGATATAGGATCGAGCCCCGAAGTCACCTCGTCCATGAGGCAAACAGTGCTGCCTCCCACTAACATACAGGCCATCTGTATTTTGCGTTTCATCCCGCCGCTCAATGTGCCGGCGAGACTATTCCGTTTCAAGGTCAGATCGCATCTCTCGATCAGGTTCTCTACTGCCGCCGCATCGTCACCGCCGCCCTTGATCTGGTTCCAAGTGATAATGTGCTCATAGACCGTCAAATTGTCCCACAGCACATTCTTCTGGGGACAGACAGACACCCATCTCAGATGGAGACGCGTTGATATTTATCATGCCTCCGGTGGCAGGCCGAAAGCCAGCTACCATGTCTAGCGACGTCGATTTGCCTGCACCGTTCGGGCCGAGGAGACATAAGATCTGCCGCTTTTGACTGACCAGGCTGAGCCCATCGACAGCTTTGACCACTGGCTTACGCGCACAACAGAAGATCCGCTTCCAGGCCGAGGGTAGGTAGTCTTTCCGAAGCTCTGTGGTCTTGATAGCCACGTGAGACTTCTGAGCCTCGGAACTGGTGTTGAAGACTATTCGACGCCGGTTATTGCTGTAGAGGTATTTGTCGACCAGAAAAGTGAGCAATGGATATCCCACAATTTGAAATGCCAATAGAATCCACAGGAAGTAAGGTCCTGATACACCGGCCCAGCTGGTTCCCTGGTTCCTGCCAAGCGCTTTCTTTAGAACGGTTGGCGGAATTGGACTCGCTAAGTTAGCAGGACGTTCAGTCAGTTCAGATTTGACCATGAAGTCGAAGAAGAATACGTAGTTCATGCTGGGAAAGAGAAGACCCAGACTAGCAACTTGGCCCACAGTAGGCTGGACTTTCGCATTCTCCAGATAGGCAGTGAGGCAGGCCAGGAGAAAAGAGACGCCAGTTAACACAATTGAAGCGGCGTTGGAACGCTTAAAAAATGCTGAAGAAAACACACTGGCGCTGGTGATAGCCCAACCCGTCAAGATTTGCCAGAAGATGGCGATTGCTGGCGACGATGTTGTGAGAAGTAGAGCCCAAAAGACGGATCCCAGGATGATCCACAGAGGCAGATAGAGGATGTCAAAAGTGATGACATAACTGGCAATACGTGCCCAGGATGTACTGTTGGACCAAATTGACCGTCAAAAGATGAGGGACCCCACTCGCTGTAGAATGAAGTATTTTTGGTAGTTATAAGGTCTGACATATACCACCTGACATAGCATGCGTGAGCTGGGTTATGCCGGATTCCCGCTCCAAAGACATTACACAGGCAACATGATGGGCCACTGGAGCCATGGTGGCGAAGAAGACAAACGAAAATATAGAGATGGCGGTGCCTTGGAAGGATCGCTTCTGTTGTCTGTCGTGTTCTGCCTGGTCTCCGTAGGCGAAGGAATAGGTTTCAGGGATGACGGTCGAGTTGATGATGGCATTGTCAACGGCAAGCTGAAGGGGCAGATAGAACCCCTGCACATTGCTGTTGCGGTCGAAGACATTGAAGGGCGCGTTACTGCGGCTCGGATCCGCCTTGATGGTGTAGTTCCAGGTAGCGTTGATGCGGCCGCTGAGAGGCGTGTCGTTGAAGATGAGAACGGCGTAGCATTGCGAGTTACCATAGAAGTCCACGACACAACCGCCATGGACCTGATCCTCGGTATCAAGGTGTGTCACCTTGCTGCTATCAAGAGGACCTGTGATTCTCTTGAGCACCTCAGGGAAGTCGGGCCCCAGTCCAGGCGATTCGACAATGGCAAGCTTCTTGGAGCCATGCATAGAACTTGCGAGGCTTTGAACCGGAGCAGGCGTACCGACTCCATATCTGTTGGGGTCTTTGGACAAGTTCGGGATCTCGAGGAGTAATGTGAGAACAAGAATCGGCAGAATGAGGGCGCGTATCGACGTCGACAGCCAACAACGAACCACGATAATGATGAGGTTCTTCTTGGTCAGCGCCCACGTCTGGCGCAAGAACAATTCGAAGCTCATCTCGAACTCCTCTGTAATTTTGAGTCGTGTTGTTCAATATCGATTCAGATACTCAGACGGGGGTTGCGTGGTTATAGCCCATTGTGGCAGCGTAGGGACTTTGCCATATACTCAAGGTACTTGATACTTAAGTAATGTTGGAAACCCCTGCCAAGCTTCACACAGCTCACTGCCTCCTTTCGAAGGGAGAACATGACTTGTCCACAAACTGCGAGATATCTGGCCCAATAGTCCAAATGTCAGAGGATTCCCTCGGCTACAAAACATTAAGCTGGTGCCTGATTTCACCTCGTAACGACCCACAGTATCACAAAACCATACCCGCCCGCGCCTGTAGTGCATCACATTGCGAGCCTCCCTAGTCTCAAAGGGTACATACGAGTGCCAATGCGAGTAAGTAGATATTAGGATGCCAGGCAACCGAATTGTGCTTGATCCTAGTAATTGAATCCTTCACCCTCCAATTCCGGTGGATAAAATCTTTGCCATGCCACGAAGCAGGCCTATTGTAGATCATCAAACTAAATGGGACGCACTTGCACCTTTTCCGGGCAACGGCTATATGTACTATTCCAAATATGCCAAAACATTTCGTATGGACTGCTGGAGTGTTGTTGTTTGCCGATCTTGACCCTATGAATTGCTTGCAAGGTGGGGAATTGGCACTGCCCGATCCTGCGAAACAGATACAGGCGGTGGCTTGCACTGAATCAATGATGTGACCCGCTGAGCCCTGAATTGAAGCCAATTGAAAGAATTAGGGATAGAGCGATTGAAGATCGGTACGCTGGGTATGTCATCCTAAAAAGGGATCCCATGGTGAATACTGCTCCTCAGGCATCATCCCAGTCCACTAGAGGTGGCCGAAATTGAAATTGGACAGTCATGCAGTTGAGATGGTTGCTGACTTCTGGCAGTAGCAACTCCAGACTCCTGGCCCATATGGTAAGGAGATAACAAAATAAACGTCGCAGTAAATTAACTCAACTTAGTTATTCCATATGGATGTCATCTTTATGGGCCGTGGATTTTTCAATCGACCAAGGTAATCAGTATGACGGACACCACACTCACCTCCGCAGAATTGGACGGCAAAACTAAAGCATATAAGCGCAACCACGGGAGACGCTGGTCAACCTCGGAACTATTGTGGAATTAATGACCCTGAGATTCTAGTGCACTCGCCGCCATTATATGTCGAAGTAGAGGTCCCTGTATCCCGCCAGCGTATAAACGACTGGAGGTTGCGTACGAAGCAGTTACCTAGGCATCAGAGCAACAAAGTCATTGGTCGGATCGGGAGTGACGCTAAGAGGTTGATAAAACGTCTTGAAGCCGCTCCACCAGTAGCAAGTCTCCATCGGACGAATATGGCATGTACTGCAGCAGATTCTGACCCTAGATTTCGGCTTGGAACCGCATGCAACGGGGTCGATGTAAGAAAACAGATTTCATGACCAAACCGGTTCCGATAAGACGGAGTGTGTTGAAGGCGGGTTGGCATGCGCCGGACCCTATAATCTGATTACTTGATTAGCGCAAGACCTTTATGTAATCCAGGTGACAATGTGTAGGGTTTGAATCCAGTTATCAGGGTAAACCCAATCTTTTGCATCAACATCGCCCATTGGGCAACTCAAATACAATCTAGCATAATATTGGTTGAATCATCATTCGAAGGATCTGAGATATGAAAAGAAACTTTGTAGTACTTACAGCTGTCACTCATCCTTAAGCTACTGAAGGACACGAGCCGCAACGGACTCAAGGCGGTCATTTTCACAGACATACGTACGGAGCGGTTGATCGAGTGTATTCCCAGAATACCGAAGCTCTTTCGGCATCAATCAAGGGAGTAACCTGTTTTGTAAGAGACCCATATCCATACCCCGAGTTCTGTACACGAAGTCCTACTACCGACCTCCATTCAAAAGCGATCCTCGGGTTTCTTCCACCCGGCGAGCCGACTTACTTCCCCTATTCCGGACAGAATGTGATCCACTCCCACCTTGACAATGCTCTGGCGCTTGTTCTTGCCATCGGCGTCATGCGCGGGCTGTTCGGTCCCGATGGTAGGCAGGACGTTGTCGCTCGCAGAGAGGCTGACGAACAGGGCAAATGGAATCAACCAGACGCAAAGGCCAAAGAAGGAAGCGATCTCGGTGAATGTAGGAACATTCGGTTGATCGTAAAAGTTGGACATGCGCGAGTAAGAGCGCGACTGAGCCGCAGAAAAGTAACGGAACCAGAAGTAATGGTTGACAAGCACGAGTACTGCGCCAGCGTTAGTTTCTGTTCGATGCACATATCAAACTCCTCTTCCATGGTAGTGGAACATACTGCAAGAAGCAACGAACAGAGGATCTGTGAGCCTGACGAATGGGAACCGGCGCATGTTGCCTAGATAGACAATGTGGGACACAACACCCATCAGGGTCAACGTAATCGGGAATCCATCGAAAATGCAGAGAATCAGCTGCAGGCCGACGATGCCGTAGATGAGACGCGTCAAAAGTCGTTTCGCGATGACTGTGTGCTCTTCGACGAGTTCGGAGAGGTAGTACAGACCCGATGCTGGCAGTCCATCCGTGTTAACAGCCACGTTTCTCGGTCATGCAACCATCGTCTTGGAGAAGAATGATGCTAAATGAACGTACCTATGGCCAGTGTCAGGAAACAGAAGCCCACAATGGAGCCAAGATACCCAACGAGAGGAAGAATCCACATGTTGAAGGTTATCTTATGAATGTGAAGTGTTCATGGTAGTGGTGAAGTAAAGGGGAAGGATACCAGAACCTAACGAAAGGCTTTTGGTTCCAACTTCCTCCGATGCTGGTCGCGAAGATTGACAAAAATAGGACTGGCCCAAACCAACACGACCTAACCCGTGGCCTTTCCTCCAATTACGGAAATGAAATTTGCGATGCCGCCTATCGATCGCTGATAACGATAAGGTTACAATAGACCCACAGGAAAAGTTGGCGGGGTCTCAAACTGGAAAGTCCAGGTTTGAGTTCGGGACGCGACTTTCAAGCGGTGAAATCAACGAGAGATTATTGCGATTAACCCACCCAAAATGTCGCGGCCAGAGGACACACTGTAAGAATAATACCGGCGTTTCCCACTGTTCATCAACTGACTGATTACAGGTCCGCGGACATCCACTACAATGACACAGAGGCGCGCAAGTACACTACGTCCTCGAGGATACAAAATATCCAGGCCTCCATGACCCACCGTGCCCTAGAACTCCTCGACCTCTCCTCACCATCACTCATCCTCGATGTCGGCTGCGGAAGTGGTCTGTCCGGCGAGATCTTATCCTCGATACCCCCAGAAGAAGGCGGACCCCACGTGTGGATCGGCATGGACGTATCTGCGTCCATGCTGGACATTGCGCTCCAAAGAGACGTGGAGGGAGACCTCATGCTCGCAGATATAGGGCAGGGTGTGCCTTTCCGAGCAGGAACTTTTGATGCCGCCGTCAGTATCAGTGCGATTCAATGGCTGTGCAACGCCGAGAGTAGCGAGATATCACCTGCAGGACGACTGTCTCGATTCTTCAACGGACTGTACGCAAGCCTGAAGAGGGGTGGCCGCGCCGTATGCCAGTTTTACCCCAAGAATGACGAGCAGAAAAAGATGATCACTGGTGCTGCGGTCAAGGCAGGGTTCGGCGCCGGTCTGCTGGAGGACGACCCCGAGACGAAAAATGTCAAGGTCTATCTGGTGCTTACGGCCGGCGCAGGCAGCACCAGCGATATCACCGGAGTGGTCAAGGGTATGGACGGTGTGGACGTGTTGGATCCGCGGAGGAAACGGGAAGCTGGCAAGGGCGATATCAAGAAGGGGAGTAAGGCGTGGATTGTCAAGAAAAAAGAGCAGATGGAACGCAAGGGGAAGGTGGTCAAGGCGACCTCGAAGTATACAGGACGAAAACGACGAATCGCATTTTAAAAGTCGGACAGATATCATTGAATTTGGCGTCGGTGTTATGGAGTTCTTGGTGGCTCTATTGGCCAACTTGACATTGGACTGTGTGTTAGCAACATGCCAAGAAATGCATATTGAAGAAAATAGATGAGTATCCGACAAGAAAGCAACCATACGACATTCTTACAAGCGCCTCAACCTATGGCATGTATCCGCTCCATTTCCACGGCTTCGTGAAGATACCTCTGCGCTCTTCCTCCCTAATCTCCTCGAAGGGCTTGGCCGCAATTGGCGCCTCCCGATCCGACCTCTGAGCGAGAATGCAAAGCACCCGATCCAACTCCGCTTCCTTCATCGCGCGTTGTCTCTCGATTTCTGCACCGACCTTGCCTTGTGGCGACACTTCCTTGAAGATCCTAGCCTCCAGCACCTCTCGTCGCCATTCGGTGCGCGTCTTGGCAACTTGTAGGTGCTCATCAAACGGAGCATAACGCTTTTGCTGGGCCGTGATGTCCTCGAGTTGCTTTGCCATGACCTTATGTCGCCAGTACAGGAAGGGCAGGCGCGCGCCCCATTTAAGACCCTGGAGTCTTGTCTCGAGGACGCGGGCGTACTCGCGTTGCTTCTGGTCCTGGAATCGGAAGCCGAGGGTTAGGTGTTCATCGGGATCGATTAATGGGTGCGTCTCCAGAGTTCGTGGTGGTGTCTGTTCTGGCGGATGCGGTTGTGCTCTCCCTCGTGGCATCCAATGGTTGTCAATCGAAGACCAAAGGATGATTGGGGGTTGTTTTGTCGTCGGTGTTGGAGTTCGAGCCGCAGACATAGACCGAAGCGTACTGAAGATTTTGGTTGGATTCATACTCAAGAGTATTTGCTTCATGGAAGACATGTTTGCGTGTGTGGCTTGGCTCTTGGGGTTGGATGACTGCTGAGGAAGAACTCGTCCAAGGTTGCTATCAAGGTGCTTTCGAGGAAACAATATGGCACTGGAAGGTGTTTTTGGAGATGCATTCTTCGAAATTGGGATTTTAGATGATGGAATTTAAGTCGAAGATAAATCCACATGCGTGGAGACCTAAGTATGTGAAATACGTAGAACAGTTCCTGCTTGGCCAGGATTTTGGTAGACTCAAAGTCGATTCGTCATTTGGACCAGAACAATACAATTCAATCCAAAGGCAACGAGACGACCCTGTATCGTTGCATACCATCTTTGTGGCGAAAGAGGTGTGATCAATCATTACGTCTTCTGCCCAACATGAGATTTCCGGGTATTTATTGAGCATATGCTTTACGGTAGCCTTGGAATCACAGCAAACTTGTTAGTAGAGCATAAATCCCTCCTCGTTGAACTTCATGACTGCGAGGCTCTAGATGATTGATGATTCTAGCGCTTGGTGTACGGAATTCTGAGATGATCAAGTTGCCCACGTGCTGGTCGTCTTGAGTAGTTAGGAAGGCGCCGATGTGTGTACATTCACTCAGAGCTTTTATCTATAACTTTAATTGATAAATCCTTTCACACAAGAACTATACAAACCGACCGTCCCGCCAACTCATTTAAACAAACACAAACTTATTTCACATAAACTGAAGTCCGAACTAGCAGATCGTCACCAAACCAACAATCACTCTCGCCACAGCCGCAAAAATGCAGCCCCCGAAGACTTTTGCTGTCCTTCTCTGCGGAGTCACAGCTGCCGCAGCGGGCCCTGTTGCCTACGGCATTTGCCAAGCTGGCTGCTCTTCAGTTGTTGTCGCCTGTTACAGCGCGGCGGGCTTCACTTTCGGCACCGTTGCTGCTCCTACAGCCCCAGCTGTCATTCTCGCCTGTAACACTTCCTACGGTACCTGCCAGGCAGCTTGTGCTCTTGCTGCCATTTCCCCCACGGCCTGACTGGTCTTGGACCTCGCATCCGTACGACAATGAACGCCTGGAATAGGATCATAGAGCCGAAGGATGGGCATGTACCAGGAAGACACTGGTGAAAGAGGGGAGGGGGTTAGGATGGATAATGGAAAATAGTTTCGGGGACTATAAAGGTTGACAATGCTTACTGGGCTGCTCTACTTGAGCAGCTGTAAATGAGTATCCGCCCTGTTTCCCAAGAACATCCCAAGATCATTGAATACTCTGGAATAAAAGAGCATCACCTTCTCAAACGGTTTCACTGATCTCAAGAACTTGGAAGGAAGTGGTGCAAGCCGTGTTTTGTTCTTTTGCGCAGCATCAACTGCAGGCAACTACATCCCTACATCCTTCATGTTCCCTGTAACTGAATTCTGGAAAATTGAAGGCCAACATGGTCCAAATAAACCCTATGGTTCCTTGGGACTTCCATGGCTCGAATTCTCCCGTGTAGTAACATAAATGGCAATTGCAGGTACCACGGAACCAAATCCCCGTTCTAACTTCCAAGATATATTGCGTAAAGCCTTAACTACACGGCGACGGGACTGTAGTAAGCCAGATCCAGCCTTTCGTCCTTGATGCGACATCTTGATACTTTTTATTCTCAAATCTGCTGTGCTCGGTTTTCCACTGCCAACCTTTGGTCATCTACATTGCTGCCCTTCCTGCTCATTGACCAATGCTAAAATATGTCCTGCTGGCACCGCCTTCGCAGCTTACATGTCAATATCACATATCCCATGTAAGTTCCCTTGTACTTAGCTTTATCTTTTGTCAGGTGCAAATCCGATTTGGGGATGGGGCTCACATGATATTACAGCACCCTATGTCAATATTGTGACCGAGAAGCTGTATCAGAGAGACACAGTGGTACAGCAGCTTTCCCTACCTGATGACTTATTACTACTTCACAGATTTGGATGAAACAGCTACTGGTAACTGTGTACTGGGCAATGACTCAGTTGTTCGACACGCCTTAACGTTCGTGAGGCTCTGGTGAGCAGCTTAATTGGGACAGCTTAGCGCGAAATAACTAACAGCATCAATCACAGTCGGATCATCACTCTGAGGATCTGTATTTCACATGTAGATTGATGTGGAAGCAACTGCATCGGCCTAAGACGATGGATGTCAATACACTTCAGGCACAAGGTCAGATTTTGTGGATGATTCTTCAGTTAATGACGCTTATCAGGCCGCGGTTACCTTCAAGACATAAGTACTTGTAGAAGATAGATATCCCTACTTTTACCGAATACTTAGGGAAAATCTTAAATTCAAGGTACGCAGAATCATGCTTCCATTGTTAAATTTAAGGCACCGACACTATTCCCGTCTTCAAGCAGCAGGTAACGTCCCACACCCATATCCGGGACACCCCCACATGTGGGACACCCAAAAATGTCTCAACACCGCTAGCCTCTAACTTCAACCTCTTTTTTCTTTACCAATATCGATTCAATCGTTACGGAATTGTACGTACGTCTTCTTTACACTAATATGAGTCAATATACCGAAGATGACATTTATCGAGCTCTTCAAGCAATAGCTACCGGTCAAAGCCTCCGAAAAGCAGCATATGAGCATGGTGTCCCAAGGTCTACTCTTTCACGACGGATTCAGGGAGCCCAGTCAAGAGATATAGCCTTCGCTGACTACCAGAGGCTCTCTCCAGCCCAGGAACCTCATCTGGCTGAATGGGTTCGAATCCAGGCTGCCCTAGGCCTCCCACCAACCCATCAACAGCTCAAAGACTTCACCGAGCGTATCCTACAGATCCACGGAGACACCGAACCACTTGGAAAGAACTGGGTCCAGGCTTTTATCAAGAGGAACCCTTCAGTCAAGGTCCAGAGAAGCAGAGCTATCGATTCCCAGCGTATTAATGGAGCCTCAGCTAATGTGATCAGGCAATGGTTCAAATACCTCGCTATCCCTGAGACCAAAGCTATTAAGGCCTCGAATCGATACAATATGGATGAGACAGGTAGTCTAGAAGGTAGAGGATCAAATGGTCTTGTTCTAGGATCATCTGAGACTCGTTCCATACGGAAGAAACAGCCTGGATCTCGAGCTTGGACATCTCTTATAGAGTGTATCTCTGCGACTGGTACTGCAGTACCCCCACTTGTGATATACAAGGGGAAGTCTGTCCAGCAGCAGTGGTTGCCTCTGGACTTGACTCCATACGAAGCCTGGAGGTTTACAGCAACAGAGAATGGGTGGACGTCAGACTCTACGGCTATTGAGTGGCTACAAAAGATCTTTATTCCTTTGACTTAACCAGAGGACCCTGAAGAGACTAGGTTACTTATCCTAGATGGGCATAGTAGCTACGAAACGATAGAGTTTATGTACTTCTGCTTCATAAACAAGATACACTTGCTTTTCTTGCCGCCACACACATCCCACGTTCTCTAGCCTCTCGATCAGTCAGTCTTTGGACCCCTCAAGGCAGCCTATAAGAAGGAGCTTGGTTACCTTGACCGATGGGATACTACTACTGTCGTAGGGAAGAGAAACTTTCTCCTCTGCTACAGAAAGGCACGTCTAGCAGCATTGACCGTTAAGAACATTATCAGTGGATGGAAATATACTGGTCTCTGGCCTTCTAGCATAGCTAGACCCCTTATGAGCCCCCTGCTCCTTGAGAATACGTCAGCACCAATCAAACAGCCTAGTCAGACTTGCAAAGGGCACTCTAGTAGTCAGGACTGGGCATTAGAGACATCAGCAGTAGCCTGGTCAACGCCTAAGAGGAGAGATGAGCTCCAAGATCAACTCAGCTTATTCAGCAAGCTTGATAGTGATCCAAATACCCAGCGGCTACTCTTTCGGAAAGTTCAAAAGGGCTTTGATGAGAAGGACTACCAGTTAGCTGTCGCACAGCGAAAGATTGAGGCAATAGAGGCAGAGCTTGAGGCTAGTAGGGCTAGGAAGCGGAGGAAGGTCGAGATGAGCCCAAATTCGAAGTTTACTAATATTAAGGCTATTCGGAAGGCTCAAATCGAGGCTGGTGAAATTGAGGATAGTACAGATGAGTCTAGCGAGTCTGAAAACCCTAGTGACGGTGAAAGCTGTATTGTAAGTGTAAAAAAAGGTTGAAGTCAATGGTTATAATATACAGCATCATTTTTAGGGCGTCCCACATGTGGGGGTGTCCCGGATGTAGGTGTGGGACGTTACCCGTTCTCCTTATGTAGCTTCAAAGGCACAATGCCACTCCAATGAGGTGCTGCACGGGGAAGACTGGGTTGCCGGCAGACATTTTCCATTGCTTTTACCTCAAACAGCCCGTCGTCGCCAACCCATCAATACTTTTTGCTTGTTCAGTTCAACCGTTGGGCGCTGTTCGCTCGCACACCTCGACCTCCTATGCCGAACTTCGCATTTTTGAACGTGATTCGAAGTACGCATTCGGAATTCTACAGTGTAGGTGTTTTGAGTTGTGCATCCTAAGCCCAAGTCCTAACACATGCTTCAGACGTACCTTACGAGGTAGTTTGGGTTTGGTTCCTAACGTTTCACTTGCGATCAATCAATGTTCTCGGAAGCAGCGGTAGCTCGTTCGTCTCACCCTCCTTCACCCTCCTTCTTTGGCAACACCTCGAGCCATTTGCAGTTGACTTTACGGTTCCATTAAAATGAACACCAAGTCATTCTGAGCAGCTACAACCAATATTTTGCTGCATCTAAAGGCCCTGACTGTCCACTTCCATGCCCACTGTTTGTTCTCGGCTATATTGTTTCGAAGTAAATGTCTGGGTATCGGAGGTTTTCTTCTTGCCCTTAACCCCCAAGAACCCATCAAGACGGATCAGTCGTTGGTATCACCAAGGAATACTATACTGACATATAAAGCAAGAAAAATGGCGAACCAGACAATTTCTGGCGATCTTGCGGTCAAGATGCCACTCCATTCCGAGTTCCTCGAGCATCTGCTGCAAGTAGCGGACATGGACGAACCGGAGAAAGACATTGTGCGTGATGCGCTCAATGACTCGATCGCTGATTCAGACCATGAGGCACTCACCTATAGAATGCTCTCCTCAGTAGGTTATCAACTTCTACACACCCTAGGCGATCCCAGGTCTAATACATACCGTCATTTAGGCCTTGAACTACTGTAAGGCCAATGGCATGCTGTCAGGCATGGAGTCTTCGGTGGTCAAGAAATTACTCGGTCGGATTGCGACGCATGTTGGGATTTCACCGACTCAGGTGGAAGATACCTCCTCTGCATCCATAAATGCGCGCTCTACAACAAATCCCGCGTCTTCCAGCTTCGTCGATGGATATCAAACAGAGCGAAAAATTAGGGAGCCATCCACCAAAGTGAAGCCGGTCGAGACATCCAGGGTGCACGACACTACTCAGGCGCGATACACTGATGAGGCGCACGACACTCCCGAGGCAGAACACACTACCGAGGGGCTAGACAACAGTAAGGCGCTTGACAATGCCAGAGTCTTTCACCCAACTCCACAAGTCAGCATGAGCACTGGTGTTGCTGACAGCAAACAAAATGACGACTCCAGAAATGCGACGAAGGTCCAGCCCACTGTCAAAGAAGTGACTAACAATATGGGCCATTTGAGCATGAGTCGCAGTAGCGACACCTCAGTAGGCTTTGTTCGAACAAAAGAGTCATACGCCAGTACGTATATCACAAAGCAAGCCAGCATCAATGACGACCAGTCAGATAATATGTCCACCGTGTTCACCTACCAAGAAGCCGGGAATAACTATCCAGTAGGGGCGAGCATCATGATGAAGCAAGGATGGAAGCAGGGACAAGGTCTCGGACCGCGCGGCAAGGGTATCAAGAAACCTATCGCTACTGGTGATCAGGCCCATCCTCAACACAGATTACCTGGAAACAGTCCAACTGGGCCCGGTGCAATAAAGTCTGGCGATGATAACGCACAGGACGAGATCCTCGACGACTTGACTCAAGCTTATGAAGATTTTGAGTGGCAGTACGAGTCTTGGCCAGACGAGGTCGAACAGATAACAAAGCCCATGAACTCCGCTAATTCTGGGGGTAACTACATCCCTAGTGGGTATATTACCTCTAACAAGAATTCGAAAAAGAAAACCGAGGGTTCAAAGTTATGGGCAGACTTCAGTAAGAACAGCGTGGCGTACGACAAGGCTGACCAAGAGAAGAGAGGCCCCCCTCCCCAAGTTCCGAACTTCCAGTTGGATTGTTCTATTCCGCTGAAGGCGAAAAACTCTTCTCAGTACCCAAAGATGCCGGATGCAAGTGCCGGCCCCTCGACTAGTACCCGCCCATGTGGCGCGGCTCGGAAACGCAACAATTCGGTTGATTCGTACACTTCTAAGCGATCCGAACTACCTGAAAACTTCCCCTACACTACTACCCCGATAGAACAACAGGAATGGGTTCACCGAGACGCAGGATGGTGGATCACATCCCAGAAGAAGAGGGAGAAAGATTCATCACGCTACTACGGCTGGTAATATTTCTGGACTTCAAACTTGGGGCTCGTTATTCTTCTACCTTCTAAGAAAATAGAGTCTTTCGCTCTGAATGACGCTGACAACAGAGAAGAGCAACCATTATTTCGAGATGAGTCCATAGCGAAGGAAGGGGGACGAAGATCAGTGTTATACTGGGTGAAGACCATCGGATGATATACAGCCTTCCGATCACCGTTTATAAGCTTTCGCACCATTCATTTTCGCCGAGAATGAATATATCCTTACAGGACGATCCATTGGAAACCATTTTCTTGACACCAAGGAAGGAGGTGAAAGCAAGAATTCACAGAAACCAACTACAATAAGGCTCTGTCCTAGCTAGGTCTAATCATGACCTAATCTTGAGGGAGCTCTTCGCCGCTTTAAGTAACCCGCCGGCTACGCTGAGTGATGCCTAGGTACGGTAAGATCTTGGGGGTTTCATCATATGCTCTTCCTGTTCGGTATGTGCAATGGTCATAGTTTTTCTACGTAAAGCCTTTGAGCACAATGGGAGAAAACAGAACTTGAAAATACGTTTCTGTCGTCGGTTTTAAAGACAATAGTCCCTTAACTATGAACTCGCCAGCCGATTGGGGTCTAATCAAGCCTGCCTCGTCATTTCCTTCTCCCATCTGCTGTCCCTCCAGCTTCTACCCCATGCTTGCAGGATTATCACCCACAAATGTCCCAATGACTACAGCCATCAGCGTGAAGTATTGTTCCCATGCTATTGAATCAACAAGCGGCTGCAGGATCTTCAATCCAACTCCACTCAGCCCATTCGTCACAAGACACACCGACCGATGCCGTGCCGACCGTGTGGGGTTCATACCAACCAAAAACTTCTTAAAAGCAAAGGACAGGCACGTCTACAAAAACCCGCTAATTACCTGTACCACCAACAGCACCGTCGGATGCGCCCGATGCTGCAACGCCCAGCCAAACCTAGAAATATGGATATGTGTGCCCGTGAATATGGGCCAGTGCTACCCCACACGCATCCGCTCCATAGGGGAGTCGTCAACGTTGTGGCTATTGGCGGGTGTGTTGGTTTCGCGGGCGTTGAGGCGATAGCGCGCGTTCATCCAGGGCCCCGTGACGAGCCCAGCGAGGATGATGATCAGGGCGCTTGGAAGGTGGGCGAGGCCGGTTATTCAGGGGCGCCAGGAGTAGAGGGTGGAGTATATTTGTGGGAGGGACGCGAGGAGGCAATACCAGGCGGCGTCGCTGCAACTTGGGAGGAAGAGGAGGAGGGAGGTATCTTTGTCGAGCATGATCGTCAAACTGGATAAGGAGCTCAGGGTATTCTTCTTAGGCACAGTCTTACGCATGCTCTTCTCCTCGCCACCAACGTTCCAACAACTAACCGTGCCGTCTCCGACAAGCACACTATCATCAGAAGAATAGTCCCCAAACCGAATAGTGTAAGCGTCCAAAAAATCCAAGTCATTCGTCTCATTTTCGAGAATACCACACCTCTCAGGACATGCCCTAACACATACACACCTTCGCCCTGTTGATGGCAGCTCCTGCCATTGTCCCTCGCTCAGCGGGGTTATGCACATCACTCACCATGGCATACTCGCACATGTACTTACACCGAGCGCGTGGATGGCACGTGGAAGAAACAGCACCGCGTATTAATTACTGATCATGTCGTTAATTACCAGACTGAGGGTGCCCAGAACGTAGATAAAATACGTGATGAGAATAACGGGACGGGGGCCAATGCACTTCGGCTTTTGGGGCGATGAATGCTGGCATCAGCGCTTGGATGATAACATAGAGAGTTTTGCTTCGGGGAGAGGCGAGGCTAGCAATGCCGATTACCGCATCTAGTTCTTCCTTTGGCATGCCGTGGAGACGGAGTAACGTTTCTGTGGACTCGGGTTCGTGACGTCGGCGATTGTTGGTCGCTCCCGGGTGACTAGAGCGGGGGACTAGAATTACCATTCAAGAGCTTGCTGTCAGGCTATTTTGTGGCTGCATTCGGCTGGTATTGCATTATCTTCGATGATGCATAGATTATGAGCCAGCAAGTCGAATATTTCCGCATGCGTTCGAGAAGCCAAGTTGGCCTAGGTTTGTATTAGTCCCATGAGTTGTGATCCCATTCTTGAAGCATGATTCAGCTTTCCTAGGTCCAGTTAGCACGGATCACCAGTTATCAGGGGGAAAACGCAGATCATTAAGTCCCTGGAAGACCGAGCCTCGCATTTGCTAATTGTGACACAAGAGCCTCTTTGCTTTTGACCGAGTACAGGGAAGAGAATAGGAAGAGGATAGATACAACCGCGAATAGAGACCAAAGCCTGGTCCAGCGAACGCCAGACGTTACATTTCGCAATGGCTTCAAAGCCCTTTGATACCGTTTTTCACCTTAGGTGAGCATATCTCCTTGCCACGTGCTGTCGACCATTCTTCGTACGTATCAGGGTATCGAGTATCGAGGTCGGTGAGCATCTGAGCAGCATGCGAATCCTGTCGGCGTCCTTCTATATCACTTGTTTCTGACCAGGGTATCGCTGATGATTGTTGTGGCCACTCGAGCCTTAAAGCCACTAGGAGTAACTGATTAGTCAAGCCCGAAGCGAAGACAAGCGTTCGATACTTGCAGAGAATAGAGGAAGTCGCGACTGTAAAGGTCCTCCTGGGGGGCGGACCTCTCGAATAACTTGTAGTAGCTATTGAGGAACAGTCATCCTGTCGCCATTCGATATTCGTCCAAGCCCCGAGGTCGACAGAAATATGGGAGAAAGCGCCAGGCGCATTCGTCCATTGGGAAACTGTTCGATAATTACCCACGTTTATTGTGACTATACATGGAGCAAAGGTCAAAAATGAGGGAATCTGGCTGACCCGAGTCTTCTCCCAGAATTTGAAATCCGCTGTGTCGAATCTTTGTTCCTGGGACGCAGCGCCTTCTTAGCAGCTACCTATGTCCGGAGTCGCTCGATGAAGCTCTTGTTCCCGCCGTCGGTAATGACGTTGGTTGTGACTCATTGATACCATCGTTGGGATGTGTCCGACCGTCTGGTTTTCTTGCGCAGTGACGGATGTACATTAGCGCCAAGGTTATGGGATCGAGCAGTCAGGGAAGCGAGGATGTCAAGGACCGCTTTGCGCCTGCGGTGGATTGGCAACGCAGCGTGGGCCTCGCCGTTGATTATCATTAGACTATCTCAACCAACAGATCGGCCTATGCTTTGTTTACCGGCCTTGTTTGTATTCGTCAAAATCCCAATGGCGGACGTATAAGGTCGGAAATTTTCAATATTGTACCTTGCATATTTCAAGGCATGGCTAGCGCCAAACTATCGGGTTTGGGTATCAGCTTCCCCTTAATCACAATAAGGCCTTTTCCCGGAGCATTCATTCCGACTGCCTACGCGACAACACAGCCAGGTCCAGCTGAGTTGTCAAAGGCACAGTTGCAGGCATGGATTTGCAAAGCCACCTGTGCAGGAGGTTGCTTACGTATGCGCACTACGCATCTTGATAGTTTCAATTGTATGCCCAGTGAGCAGTTTCACAAGTATCTTGCTGTGGCTTATCCAATCTGCCTTTGAGCGTAGCAACCCGAGAATGTGCTAGTCTCTACCTAGAAATGCATGGCTCTTCATGGATTCATTAATGTCTCTTTGCCCCTAGACGTGCATAATACCTAGTTTCCCTCATCACGCCAGTGAGTTCTTAATGATATTTAGATTATAGGAAGATAAACCTATTGCTATAACCAACAGGCTCTACGTGAAAGTGCACAAATTCAGAAATCATCATCTTAGCATTCTCCGTACTTTTATGTAATGACTTTTAGTAGACTATATTGATTTGGGACATCGGATGGTTTATAATATTAGAAAGTGTGTGCTCATTTGTAGTGGATTCTTACACAATGGGTGTGTAATAAAATCATTATATTTGTGTTGAATTTTGGATCTTCATAAAGCTACCTCTGCCCAATACGTCCTGATCATAATTTTGAAAATATGCAACTCTGCTAGTATCTACCCATTTCAAGGTTTATTTTAACTAGTATGGATAAGATAACATGATAAAATGGGAACACAAAGACACAAATTCGCCAAGCTGAAGGTCTGTCGCAGACAGCGAACTCACCATTCAAATAACCAAGTCTATTAGGTCTTGGACTTACGTTTAGTGGGATTTTTCTGGTAGTATATCGAACCCTATATTAGCACCTCAACTAAAGCGCAAACATATACAGAACCAGATGGCGTTACTTGGCGCTGTCACCTAATCAGGGCCATCATATATACATAACATTCTGTACTAGCTGTGAAGGGCGCCAAACGTTTGAAAACCCCACCTCAATGTTATGTAGTGCACGCTATCGAGGATTGCGTACTCGACGATGGAGTGGCTTTAATAGGGATACACTGGTAGCTTTTTGATTGCTTCCATGATTCTGAGGAGACGGCGCGAATAGAAACAAGATTAGGCTTAAGAGAACCCCTAGGCTGATTAATTTCATATCATTTTCTTGTGTTTTCACAATTATGAATATCTTACTACGTAGAGTATCGCTTACTTTATTTTGTATTTCGCCACAATATACTAAGTTGGATTTGAACACAACTTATTATGGATAACAGATAGTGTATGTGACAGGCTGTGCCTGAAATGGTATCCGGAGCTGCAAAAACCTTGCGTCCGGATCCAACAAAGGAACCATCGAGGGCATATAAAAACATAGTTTGTGTTCTCGGAAAACTCGCTTATTTTACTTTCCTCCTCAGTTAGATAATTAACAGTATTTGGCCATGTTGAGCTGTATAGTTTCGCAGTGAGCCCGTCACAGTGTAACTCCATTCCTAGTGGTTCTATCGTGCGCTCTGTTTGAGTCGTCTCCCAAAACATTGTATAACTTAAAAGGTTTCAGTAACTCTATAGAGATGAAGCGCGACGCTCGATGAGGGGACTAGCCTTTACCGAACGTATACCTAAATAATGACCATTCCTTCAACGGGATTTATATCCACTCTTAAAATATTTGGATCTTCATCGGTCGGTGTATAAACTACGGTATGGGTATGGCAAACTCTATCATGATACCTGCAATCAGAAATTAATAGTATGTATTGCGCATTGAATCAGTTGTTCCCGGGACACGTGTCTTCTAACAGCGATGTGTATTATGTGTAGCCCAGTCTTAGCCCCTATTAGTGACTTCGAATGCCAAACATCGCGTCCAAGTTAGAACTGTCACTTCTAGAGCATAATGTTAACAAGCTAGGAATGAACCTTTGCCTCGGAATTGTCGTCATTTCCCTGTTAAAGAATACAATACGGGGACTGGCCCAACATCATGACCTGACGGGCGCGTCGTAGTCTAGATTAACCGGGGTGGTGTGGGACACAGTAACCGAGAGAAGACAATATCTATATGATGTATCATGTACCAAACAAGCTCTTTGGATTTACTGCTAGTGTAAGAATATCTTAGAATGAGAACCCAATTTGTGCATGATTATATGAAGAATATTGGTACGTATGGTGGTATGGATAGCACACAATTAGACACAAAGACACTATCACGGGTGTTTAAGGCACCGATGGTCCATCAAATGCGATGCAAAGGATAACTTAGCCAGGCTGTGATTAGAAAGATTTGGGAATGAGGAACCGCCACCTGGTTCACTGCAATAAGTTTGCGGGATTGGAGCATAAGGGAAGCGAAAGCTTGTTAGGCAACCTTGGTGGGCTTTGCTAAGACCACCAAGGTTACCACGTGACTTAGCCCTTTGGGACTAAGTCCAACCTTCGTGCTCCATAGGACTAGATAGAATGTCATGCTTTTACAACCTCACAAATCTTTGACCACCTTTGCGTGTAACAAAGCTGTTAACGCCGGGGAGGGATGTGGCCCATTTATAAGTTTAATAAATATGCGGCTCTACGTGATATTTTTGAGCACCAGTCTGGGCAACTGACTATTCACTCAAGATAGTTTCTCAGCAGTCGAGATCGGGATATCGCATATAGCAGTTTTATAGTTTTCCATCCATACCTATCGAAAAGCTCGATATTCCGCATACGTTAGCCCAACACTTAGCAGGATATATCACTTACAGGAATCGCTGAGAGTAGACTAGTAAAGGAGAGAATATATCCATAAGGAACAAGATTCTAGATGTAACGAGGATACCACACGTCTCACAATATAATAGTCAGGTAGTGCAAAGGGTAGCTAGAAGTAGGCCAGTGTATGGGTGCGTATATTGCAAGACTGATTCTTGAAGAATCTAAACTAGGTGCGAGCGTCTCGAGTTCTCCTCTTAAGCTGGACGGTTCCGGGGTTTTACCGGATCGGGGCGAATCCCTCCCGACTCAGCTTGTCAGCTGAGACCGGCCCGCCACAACGGCTCTTTCCTTACACTAGATAGGTTCTACTCTAATAATTAATCTAAATATCAATAAAACCTAGTAGTAATAAGGTATAATATCTTAACGCCTCTATCTGATACGAAAAGGTAGGGGACCCACTGGTTAGGTGAATCCCATTCAATTAGGTACTATAACGTTGCGCACTACTGCATTATAGTACCCTCCCCCTAGCAGCACGCATCACTATCTAATTTATCCTACGGATCCTTCATTGTATTCTGTCGGCGCTTAGGGTACCCCGAGTACAAATGAAAGTCACGATATCAGCCTATCTCTATTATTGAATACTAAACTGAAGAGAGAGAAAGAGTTATATGTACAGTTCCCGTTCCTCTGTTACAAGGGGAACGGCGCATAAATGTGATTCGGATCTGGGACAGCCTATCCCAGGATGTCCCTGCCTCACAAAGGTGTTGAAATAAGTATAAGTGAAGATATGTTTTACGTGTAAACTGTGGAATTGGTGGCCTACGGTCACGTGGGATACGGGCAAGATACTTAAGTGCCTTTGTGCGGCTTGGGACCCCCCGCCTGTACTGTCCTTCTTCACCTTCGTATGTAGCCGGAATGCCAGTACTAGTGCGATCCCACATAAATAAACTTAATTGACTACCCCGCCAAGTGGTGAGTCCTGCTAAGTGGTGGGTCGACGCACTTTAATAGGTCAGATAACGTACGACCCCATCTTCCTGGCCACCCACCGTTCTGGCCACATATTACAATCCAATTGAAGGTATTCGAAACAGTGTATTCAACGTACTATTATAGCTATTCAGATACAACCAGCTCTAATATAAAGCTGTGCTCCAGGGCTTCCTGAGGTATAGATCTGATAGATTCTGACGCCTTAGCTGGGTCCAGTATTACCTGATTCCGACGTTGTACCTGGTCTCGTTGCCGTTCTACTTCAAGGGCTTGATCCATCGCTTCCTTAATCTGTACAATGTTACCAAATCGTTCATGAGGCCCTAATCGTACCTTCTTACGTGGTTTGGGGCGTAACGAAGTTATAGGGTAGAGCGTGGAACGCCCCATCGGAGGGAAGCCTGGCGCTGGGATATCCCTTGATTGATATCGTTGAGAGCGCCTTGAATCGAATTTTCCGAATATCGAGGCATTGCATAATAATAGCCAATACCGACGATAATCTGTTGTGCCGAAGGTTGTTGTAGTTGGCAGATTAGGTGGCCAGAAAGGTGGGGTCATACGTTAGATGGCAACTGTTACAGGTGACAGGAGGAGTAGCAGTACTCGGCTGCTTGTTAGCCAATTATCATGACCGGAAGGCCCTCCGCCACCCGTTCTTGTCCATTGGGTGAAAATACTATCCAACGAGTTCACAGTTGCACTGCAAGGAGTAGCAACCATGTCTCAGCAGCCAATCGGATACGCCGAAATGTGTGAAGACCTTGGTTCATTGTTGCAGCACGTGATGCTCATTATCTGCAGTAGTCGATTCACCGCAGAAGAAAAACATCAAAGATATTCGCTACTGTTTCTTGATGAAATGCCTGGAAAGTCTGATGTGCTTGCACGTTTTCGATCGAAGATGCGTGTAAATAAGCATTGCGCGACATCGCCCAGCAGCCTTCGGGTAAATAACCTACTTGAAACTTGGGGCAAACGTACTGAACAACACGATCAAGCAAGCCAACCCGAGACCGGGGATCCGGGAACTACTCGTAAGAACGGAACATTCTGGACCTCATCCGGATGCTCTAGCATGCTCTCGTCCTCTCTCATGTACATCTTCGATGAAGGTAGAGACAGAATCTGCCCGCACGGTCAGCCTGCAAGCTGCCACCTTGTAGGTGATGTATGTAGCTATATGCCAAGCAAGCCGTCCAGAACTTCCGGCACCATATCCGGACTGTTAGGCGTTTTTTTCGGCAAGACCCCACGGTTTAAAAAAAAAGATCTTTGAGCCTCCCGCTTGCCAGCTTGCCTGACGAGCAGCCGCTACTGATTTCGGTCTGAGCCATTCAAGCACGTTTTCCCAAGCTTGTTTTCAAGTCGCAAATCCTTTTTTCAAACGGGACAGCGGCCCCACAACTACCCACGCATCCACGCACCCACGCGCTATGATTGTCCGTCCGTTTCGCGGTTCGCAGGTTTGTCGGCGTTCAAACTTCATATGCAGGTTTTATACGCAAGCGCATATCATGCCTATCTCGTCCACACCTACGGTTGTATTCCTGCCCCCCATTACATCATGCATTTTTGGTCTGGACAATATTGGTCGATTTTTTCTTTGCCAGCTCTCGATCGACCCTCACTCACTGTAACACATTGGTAACATCCTAAGGGCAGCTTGTATTATCTGGTCCGACAACATTGTCTATCATGTCCGGACCTATCTCCGCCACCGGCGACTTCTACAATAACTATTATACCGCTCCACAACAACCCGGTCTTGTCACCCAGAACTTCAATGCCCATTCAGTCCCCATGACAATGAAAATGGATATCGCTTTCGCCCAAAATACTCTCTTTCAGTGCCCTTCACCAGCATCGTTGCTCCCGGACATGGATGCGACGGTGAAGCCAGAGGACATGACCCAACCGTCCGAGGATATCCCACCGTATATCGTAAGTGGCACGAGACGCCCGAAATCGGCCAATCGATTAACACACTAAACAGACACCACCATCCGACGGGAACTCGAGTCCCGATAGATTTACAGAATCTCCCAACATTCATACCCGGGCACTGGCAGTGACTTCCAAGAAGAGGCGGACCAGCTGGGCAAGCCCCATAGATCCACCGCCGCCAGCTGCGCCTGGGAGCACGTCTCGAGAAAAGAACCGCATCGCAGCCACCAAGTGTCGTCAGAAGAAGAAGAAGGAGGAGCGCAAACTGGAGGAGAAGAGGAGGTTCTTAGAGGCCCAGAACGTCATGCTTTCCAACTCGGCCGCCGCCCTTCGATACGAAGTCTTGCAACTCAAGCACGAAGTTCTTAAACATGGTACCTGTGGTTTCCCCCCAATCGAGACATACATCGAGTCGTCGGCTGCCCACTTCAGTCGATAATACCTCGGGAATTCAACTCTTCGCACGCTATGTGATTTTAGGGATTCAATACGTACATGAGGAGTAATGGGTAGATGGGTTCGATATCCAATGGCCCTCTACAATGAGACTCTCGGGTCTCTCGGCGTTCCGGTGCTGTGTTTTTTTTTCCACTCATTTCAGTTGGTCGACCGATAGATGCAAGAAGAGATGGTGTGGCCAATGCCAGCTCTGCGTGGTGTTGACGGACTCAGTTAGGTGGATTGTCAGACCTTATAACTACCAAAAATACCTCATTCTAACGAGTGGGTCCCTCGTCTTTTGACGGTCAATTTGGTCCAACAACAGTCAGGGGTTAGGAATTTCAGGTAAGGGTTAGAAATAAGTGGGTCTGCTTATTTCAGAGGTTGGAATTTTCTGCCCCGTTGTCAGGGTACGGCTAGGCCGAAGGCAATAGTACAGAGTGATGGGGAGTAACGGGCGTCCCTCCTACGTAGCACCGGGTGGTCACTGGCGGTCTCAGGTAGGGGTGCCCACGATGATGCATTGATCTCTACTCCTTCCCTATCCTACTTCGAGATGGTCCTTATATAGATAGCTAGGCCGCCGCTTGGACCCGGCATAACAGCAGGGTCGGCGATGCCAAGGATCTTGACTCTCGTCATCCCAAAGCTTCACATAGATTGTAATCATGATTCGGGAGTCTTTTGTCCGAAACACCGCTCCGGCGGCCCGCCGGTGTCCTGCGTTCAGTGTCCTGACACCCACTGGTGCCTATGGCATTCTGTTCTCTGACACAGGCAGGAAATGCTCGTCGACTCATGTTACGTTGGCGCCAAGATAAGATTGTAGTTTGTATTGAAACTCCTTAATACATGTATAAGGTAATTGTTCAAATGGGTAGCTCACTAATCGAATAGAGTCATCTGATACAAACTCTATTTACTTGCGTGTGTACTATAAGGAAAGGTCATGTCATGGCCAAGGCCCAAGCCCAACGTAAAACTGACAAGCTGAAACGGGCAAGACAAGATTGACTGGGCAAGGTTGCCGCGACAATCAGACAGGCTCGTTATGTTTCAGCCATTCAGAAAGGGGACGAATAATTGTAAATTGTCCCAACAGAATATAGTTTGCCATGATGTGAATCTGGAATCCGCACGAAGAAGTGGCATTTTGGGGTTGAAGATGGCAACATGATTATATCGAGAACATAACACGGTGTTCAGTATTAGGGGAATCTTGGTTGTCTGTGATTCACCAACCCGGTAGAGGCCGTCTTAAACCGGCGCTTGAAGTCGTCGAAGCCGTAGAACAGTCGAAAGATGAAGAAACAGTGCTTGTATAGAGATGCCAACTGGGAAGGCCTAGAACCCTTTACTATTTTCAATTATCCTTTCATATGACGAGGTATTGATCATGTTTTCTACAATTGACTGCACCCGTGAGGATCTGAAATCCTCACGATGGTAGACCTGTCTGTCTGATGAACAAAGGTATCGTAACCTAACCTAGGCGCCGTTTTTCTTAGTCAGGACTGGCTGTCTGACTTTAATGCAGACTACATTAGCCTTACAAATTATTGAATATAGCCTGAAAATAATTTTAATACAAACGTTACATACTATGACTGCAACGGTTCTTGGACCCGTGTACTTCTTTGCATAGTAGAGGCGGATCACTGTGCTGTTGGAGATGTGCTGAGCCGCCAGCAAGTCGCCGAGGAGCTTTAAATTACTGTAGCGCCAGGAAACAACAGTAAGATAACTGCCGTTGCTTTTAACCCCCAAGTCGGGAGGTGGCCACTCGTGAATATCAATCTTGAGACTAACTATCCATTGTTCCTCCGAGTGAGCGCTTATGGTAATTCTCAGCACATTTCTGCACCCAGCGCTTCTTAACCTCAACGATAGGCTGTTGGTTGGTTGTGCCGTTCCAATGATGCTTCAGATATTGATACTGCTGCCTTTTGCAGCTAGCTCATGGCATCTCTCCGCACGACTTTGCGCAACCTCCATGATAATTCGACGATGAAGAGCGTCGTGGTGCTCTGAGATATTACAGAAACGGTTGGTCAAGGATTTCTCGAAGCAAAGCCAATGAATGCCGAGGAGTACTCCACATTGCCATCTGCCAAGGTTATAGTTATAGGACCAAACCTACGCTCTGAATTGGAGGCTGCCATATCAGGGTTACCTACACACTAGAGTCTTCATTCTTGAATATCTAACAGTGGTTGATACATAAAAAGTATCAACAGTCGGACCTCAAGATCCTTCTGACCGTCGATATAAGCTTCAACTTTTCTCCCTTCCATATAAGCAATACAGCAAGCAGTTATTCATTCCTTCATTCCTTAACAGCTACTTGCTCTCTCGTGCAGGGGCAGTTCTCAATATTCCGTAGCCGCATAATCTGTGGCAGGGTCTTTAGGGTGAAATAGTTAAGTATGCCCTGTGGGAAACAAGTTGAATGGTCTGCCAGGAGGCGATAGAGCCTCGTGACCGAGTTGTCACATGCAATGCAGAGATCCATGATAGTCAGCCGCATTATGAATAGATTAACCAGGTTCTTCTCGTAAATTTTACTAGCCAAAATTTGGTAGCTATCGATTGGAGTGGAGAATTGTTCGCAAGTGCGGTTGTTGTTGTTGCTTTGGGATTAATGGTCAAGTTCTTAATCGACCCTATGCTCAAACTCAATAAGATGAAATTGGGACGGGAAGCTGTTTTTAGGCAGGTTTCAAGGAGCTTTTCTAGGAAATCCGAGGCTAATTTCCCTTACAGCTTTTGTTTGTCGCGTTTCTATGTCTCGTTGGGACATCCACGCTAGGGGAGTTTTCAGGTTGTTCGTCACTAGGGAGGTATTCGTATGGCAGTGAAGACTTTTTTTTTCTTTTTTTTTCCCCATATGTTGAAGCTTGATACTCCCTGACTATTTTCTTTGGAGAGATTCGAAGTCTTGTCGAGATCGAGTGATTCTTATAGTGGCTTCCACGATATATGGGAGCGACTTGAAGTTGGTGCTAAAAGTATCGCTGAGTTTGCACTATCTTCGATTGACTTTTGGTAGCATGCAATATAGTAGACCGTGAGTAAGATCCAATAGCCTGGGTTTTTCGAGCATTGGGCTCATGAGGAATGCCACGATCTCTTTGAAACCCGGACTTTGGCCTTCGCGATCTCGATCGAGGATGAGTTGAACGCGATACTGAGGAAGAGCCGACCAGCAGACCTGTGCCAAGGGAGCTTGGCATCATGCCAAATGACCTCATCATGGCTATTTTTCTGGCCTCGAGAGTCATCGCCTCGTTGGCCTAACCTAGGGACAGAGATGGTGACCTGCACGGCAAGTCGTCGTTCGACAGTGCCATTTTCCTCGTCCTGCTCTTTGCCTCCTTCTTGGATTTCGGTCTACAACTCGAATGTGTCTCATTTTCCAACTGGACAAAAAATTTGACCAAGGCTTCCCGGAAGGGTCGGTCCCTGCAACGCTCGATATCAAGATCTACGCGCGAAGTTGGGAATTTGCACGCAATGACCTGTGAGTTCTCTGCTGGAAGCTCGAAAAGCTTGAAGCGAGCGATATCGCCTTGGTGAGTGATCACGAACCCAAAGTTCTGGCTTCTCATTCGTCCGAAGAGAGAATTTTCGGAATTTTCGTTCCAACTGTCATTGTCCGCGCGTCACTGTGCAAATGGTCCTGCAGGATACCTAGGTAGCTGCGGGAACCCTCGAGTTGGCGGTTTAAGTGCCGCTGGAAGATGATGTATTTGACATTGCAATCTTTTCATCCTCCAGTCGAGACAAGGAAAAGACTCCCCGTGTCACATCTCAGCGGGACCAGTTATGGTCGCTGCAAGAGCTCCATTTTCAACATAATCACCACATTAAATGTTCTAGACAAGTGAAATGTTTCCATATACACCTGACGGGGAAGAATGGTCAAAACTTTCCAGGTGTTCAAGTCATAGACACGTGTGATAGTGAGCATCGAGCCTTCAACGCGTCAAGGTCATACATTTACTTTCTGATTATCAGTCCTATACATGGCCTTGTTTGAGAGGCCCCAGTGGTCATCCAGCTGAATTGTGCTTTGAACTGAGGTTCTGTGCTCACAGCAGATCTTGTACAAGCCTTTAACCGCGTTACGACTAGGGTAGCCTATAAATAAAATAAGCACGTCACTGTTGTTTTGCAATGTTACGACCTTCATTGTTAAGGCTTTCTCCATGTTGAAATATTGATCCAGAGGTCATCCACAGCTTAGGTGGAGGCAGAAAGGCAGGCTACGCTGCCATCAAAATCAATACAGCGGATCAGAAAAGCCCCATTAACCGTTTGCATGCCATGCCAGCAAATGCTCAAAAACGGACACATTCAAGTTTGGAATAACGCACTTGCAGCAATAGCCTCGACGGCTTACGAGTATATATAGAAGGTTGCGAGGCATGACGTAATATTGCTGTTTGCTCAACAACTCTCTGGAGTACAGTCCAGCCGCCGACAAGAAGTCCCATTGTGCGGATTCTGCTATTGCTGCATATACTCGTGACCAACCGCCGTTTTGAGGCTTGAGGAGTAGCCCTTGCTGACTCCGCATTCCTGGGAAGTCTCGGCCGAGAGCCTTGGAATCTTTGAGCTTACTAGCACGCAGACTTGTCGTGGAGGGGTTGGATACCCTGGGTCAGTCAACCTTGCTAATGCAGTGCAACCTACCTTGCTCTATTTTTCTTTGCTTCCACACAACTCAGTATCCGTTTTGGCGATTTTAATGCCTCTTGCACTGGATGCGGCCTTGCTTCGGACTTTTGGGGAACGGTTTGGGGAACGACTTGGGGAATGTTGCGCGGAGGCATGACGGCATCCCAAGACTCACTCGACCAAGACGACAACTTCTCACGCCTGTCTGCACAACAAAGTTCCCTAACCAAAATCGTCAAGTAAACCATGAACATCAGCTGTTGTTCCTTCTTAACAGATTGACCCATTAATTATCGGCGGACACCCATCGGTCTCACCACTTCATTGATCGAGCGTCGTACGAGCGGGGCCACGAGACTCGGAGCGGGGAATTGGTAAATAGCCTGGCCTTCAACTTTCACACCAGCTGCGACCATCTGTCTTCTTGCTTTCCTCCACAACTTTCAAAACTACCGATTCACGATGTCAGGACCAGTGCCGCAAGTCACCGCGTTGGGGGACATCTACACAGAGCACTCGCTGCTCGAGCAAGGCGCGCGATGGAACAAGCTGTTGGAGAAGTTCCAGAGCATCTACGGCGGCCCCGCGCAGTTCGTTTCGCGGTCTCCTGGTCGCGTGAACATCATCGGCGAGCATATTGATTACTCTCTGTACTCGGTGCTGCCGATGGGCATAACCCCCGATGTCATTATCGCAGTTTCGACCAATCTTGAGTCCTCCAAGGAAGGCACGTACAAGTTAAAGCTCGCAAACGTGGACGAGGAGCGGTTCCCCACCCGCGAGTTGGATATCGCTTACGGGGAAGTCAACATTGATGCGACACAGCATGAGTGGACCAACTACTTCAAGGCTGGCTTGAGGGGAGCTCTGCAGTTGCTGGAGAGGAAATACGGCGCGGGTTTCAAACCCAAGAGCATGCAAGTGCTCTTGGACGGAACGGTGCCCGCTGGTGGCGGTCTCAGCTCCAGTGCTGCCTTTGTAAGCGCGGGCGCACTTTCCGTGATGATCGCAAATGGCGAGAAGGATGTGGACAAGAAAGACCTGACCGAGGTCGCAATTGTCAGTGAACGAGCTGTTGGTGTCAACTCGGGAGGGTAAGCTACCCCAGGTCCCTTGTACCAAATTACATGCTCACTCCGTCTAGCATGGATCAGTCCGCCTCGGTTTTCTCCGAACGAGGCTCGGCTTTGTTCGTCTCTTTCGCACCAACACTTTCGGCCCGTCCAGTCTTCTTCCCCAAGACGAATCCCGAACTCATCTTTGTGGTTGCACAATCTTTCGTCACTTCCAACAAACAGGTTACTGGACCGATCCATTACAACTTGCGTGTCGTCGAGTGCAGCATGGCAGCTGCCGCCCTTAATGCCAAGCTCTGCCAAGGCACTGAACTTCCCAAGGACTCCGGTCCATTGGGGGTTTCGCTACACGGTTTCCATACTAACTACCTTAAGGACTCGAAAAAGTCAATGCCAGAGCAGCTGACAGAGCTGATCGTGCTGACGAAGTCTACCCTTGCCCAAGAAGAAGGCTACACCTTGGAGGAGGTAGCCTCAGCCGCTGGAACTTCAGTGGACGACATCAAGGCAAGGTTCATGTCCAGCTTTCCTGTACGCGGCGAGAGATTCATGCTACAGCAAAGAGCCTTGCATGTCTTTACCGAGGCCCTTCGCGTCCTTGATTTCTTGACGCTGCTCGAGGACAAGTCGCGTCACTCCGCGTCCGAGGACACCACCGACTACAACAAGAAACTCGGCGACCTGATGAACGCCACCCAAGATTCATGCCGGGACCTCTACGAGTGCAGCTGTCCGGAGATCGATGAGATATGTACGATTGCGCGAGAAGCTGGAGCTTATGGCAGTCGCCTCACCGGTGCTGGCTGGGGTGGCTGCAGCGTACATCTCGTCCCGGCGGACAAGGCGGATGCCGTCAAGAAGGCACTGGTGGAAAAGTACTATTCGAAGCGGAAACTGAGTGAGGCCGATATGGAAGCGGCTATTGTTGTCAGTCGGCCCATGAATGGGAGTGCGGTATTGAAGCTGGAGGAAGGGAAGTTTCCATAGGCAGTGGTTGTGTAGGGCCCCCGTAAAGCAAGAACTCAAGGCTTGAATATCTTTAAAAATGCCACGCTCTAAGGCGCGTGATTGTCTGTCTTGATTGTCTGTCTTGATTGTCTGTATGTAGGGCCTGTGTACTATTCCTTGAGTCTGCTCACTCAAGCCAACGTTCGCGGCCTGAACCCAGTGTCCAGTTGGGGACGTATGATTGTCACCAAGTTTCCTGCCTATCAGGGCTATGTAGTATAATATTGAGCGCACTTTCTGGAATGGGGATGGCTGTATGGCGATTATAAAGTTGCTTCGAGTAATACGTCAAGCGGTCCCGGCGGGTCCCTAAATACATATCCCGTGTCTGTCAATCTTGCTCCCCACCAGACTTGAGGCCACACTGGCTCATACACACTACTAAGTAGAGTTATCGATCCATTCCCTGTGGGACCAACGGTTATTTTGCTTTGGTTACATCTGCCTGGGAGGCATAACATAACTCTAAACCGCCAGTGTCTAATTTGCATACCAACAGCTGCTTCCTTGTTCTGTAGATCGTGCAGATCGTGCAAAGATCTCGGTTTAATAAGGGATCTCGGCAATGTAGCGATAATAAATAATATTAAATACGCCGTAGGTGTTAACCCTCGGTACCTCTACAAGTACTCCCTTAAGGGGCTATAGATGATATAGCGGGCCCTTAAGCCGCGTCGGGCGGTTATACAGGTAAACTTGTAGCCAAATGACTACTAAACCTCCTGTCCCTCCCTAAGGATGTGCTACAACCCCTGCCTGAACTACCGATAAGTGTGGTAATGTGGCACTTAAATTCGTCCTCAGGGGTGGGATGCTGCTGATGTGCAGAAGATGCTCGACTATTTTTTTTGTCGCGACAAGTCGTAGTATCTGCTAATTGGGGTTCTCGTCGAGCGTATACATCTCAACCATACGCTCAAGTGGATAGACCGTAACGTGGTCTAGACGCTCGCAAGAATCGCGGCGAGAGGGCGTGCTGCGCGCCTTCTATCGTGAGGGGACGGGTTCGCCGACGAGCGTTATCGGAAAGGCGAGGTCCGATAAGGGGTCGGATTAACGATTCGAATTCTGGACCGGCTGTCGAGTTATATTCCGCCGACGTAGTGCTTGACGGTCGACTGGCTAGGATGCTCGTAATCCTAAACTGCACCAATCTCCCTATTATCGCTAGGTAGGCGAAGTCAACAAGGTGGGCAGCGCGCCGTAAGGGTTGACTAAACCCCCTTGTGTGTCAGCTGCGGGATTCGAACCCGCGACTCGTCACCGACCCAAGTGGGCGAGGCTCAAATCGGGACTTATCTACCAGCGAAGTGACCAACTACACCAGCCGACGGCGATAATAATGCGATACGAGCAATTCGTTTGTTTAGTCTCGAAGTCTAGGTTTTTTTATGCTTTCGTACGTTCGATGGACTTAAAAACAGTATACAGCGCTATCTAATTGAATACAGCTCTAATGCCAAGTTGTCTCCACGAGATCGATTGAGCAGCGACAAGATTAGAACCACCGCAGCTCAAATGGCGTGTTTGTGATGCATCTTACACTTGTCAATGTACGAGCCCTAGTCAAGGCAGAAATACACCACGGTGGCAACCGGTGATGGTTTGATTTGGTCATACGGAGGGTTAGGTAAGCATTCCCGCAAATTCCATTAGTTATTCGTTGACTTTATCGTCGGACACTTAAGCCGATCAATCTTGACCAGTCTTGACTACCGGACGACCTTCGCGACTGCATAAATGTGTCCTGAAGTACGAAGTTTAGATATCCAGCGTGAATTCTATCGACAATGGATGTGTTGCATCACAAAAGTTCGTGTAGAGATTTGCTTGGCATAAGAGGAATGTGTAGGTAGAATGAATATAGACCCTCAGGATAGAGTTGACGTTATACACTATACTACTTCCGCTGCATTGGAGTATTCATCGCCTAAACATATAGGCTTCTAAAGTTGGCTTGACCCCTTAGGGAGCCATGCAATTTCGGTATGTTGAACTCGTTCAACTTAACAACAACATTATCAATTTCTACGTTAATTTCATCGTCAGATGTTTTGTCTTTTGTTGAATGGATTAGGAAGACTAGATCAAGAAAGCGATCAAGTCTATTCGCGCTAGGAAAGCCCCTAGGATACGTATAGTAGCCGAGCTTTTTAGGGTCCTTAGAACAATACGCTGTCACGGACGAAAATACCTATAATATAGATACGAAGGAAATTAGTAAAGGGATCGGTAATAACACTAAACTTATTAGCTCTCTAGAGGATAGTTGGTCCTTTACTATTTAGCCTAGAAATTATGTAACAGGGATACTACCCGTCTCAAGGATAATAGCAGATAGTGCAAAGAGCTACTAATGGTGTGCTAATAAAACGGGTGTGTATATTATAAGACTGATTCTTCAGGAATCTAAATTAGCTGAGAGCGTCCGAGATCTCCTCTTTAGCTAGGGCGTACCCAGAGTTCTATCGGATCGGGGGTAAAACCCCGCCATCCCTCCCCCGACACAGCTTACTAGCTGATACCGACCCGCTATGACGGCTCTTTCTTACAAATTAACGGTCACTCCCTACCGTCTTTCGTCATATTCGAGGACAAGAGGATTCTACGTCTTAGATAGACGAGAGAATTAACTTTAGGACTATTATCCAGGTTCACCTAAGTAGCTAGATGGATCGACATATTACCTTGACCTAACTACGCTTATTTTAATATTTATACACATTAGTAGCAAAATGGTCAATACCGCCTTATTAATCTGGATAGTTTCATGAGCTACATATTCCTTAAGTGTATTGTAGTGGGGCCAGACCGGACATCAGGGAAATAGGTTACGGAGCGGGGAGGAAGTTTATTTTTCTCTTCTTTAAGAAGCACAGAGGCAGAGTAGGACACCATTCCTTCACCTTTGTTATCTATCTAACTACTTATCATCTCATTCAATTATTATCTTCACTTTGGTTTTCTATTTTAGTCAGTTAGTTCTTCAATTATTCGGTTCATCTCTATGTGCATTCAGACACTACTCTCGAGACCCTATTATTCAGCTAGAATCTCAGCCTTGACAATCACAGGAGCTGTCAACCTGTCCTGATCAGACTAATCCAGTGCCAGTGAGAACTTCAATTTGTTTCCCAGAGCCAGACGTCCTATTCTGTGAATTGTCCCGTCGCTAGTCGCAGAGGCACATCCGACCAACTTACGCACTAGACTTGCAAGAGCAAAGCTCTTGCAACCAGTACCACGATCTTCGTCTGATAAGACCAACAGATAGGATCTGACGGTACTGGAGCCGTCTGTTCAGTGTGTTAGGTGGTAGGTATATCCTACTGATGTCAGAGAACAGAATGCCATAGGCACCAGTGGGTGTCAGGACACTGAACGCAGGACACCGGTGGGCCGCCGGAGGGGTGTTTCGGACAAAAGACTCCCGAGTCATGATTACAATCTATGTGAAGCTTTGGGATGACGAGAGTCAAGATCCTTGGCATCGCCGACCCTGCTGTTATGCCGGGTCCAAGCGGCGGCCTAGCTATCTATATAAGGACCATCTCGAAGTAGGATAGGGAAGGAGTTGTCAGAGCCACAAGTGTCATCCGAGGCGGGCCGGCTTCCACCAGGTAGGAAGCCGTTTGTGGCGGCTAGAGAGCCGCTTGTGGCGAATGAGAGCCGTTGAAGCCGTTTGCAACGGATAGGGAATCGCTTGGTTGCAGATAAGGAGCCGCTGTCCAAGATATTGGCCGAAGTCGGAGGAACACAGACATACGGAAGCAAACATCCAGAATCCAAGAGAGAACCTCGGCTGGCTATAAGTAAGGAGTCGAGACGGAGGAAGATAGAGAGGGCAGAGATCAATGCATCACCGTGGGCACCCCTACCTGAGACCGCCAGTGACCACCCGGTGCTACGTAGGAGGGACGCCCGTTACTCCCCATCACTCTGTACTATTGCCTTCGGCCTAGCCGTACCCTGACAACTGACCGCCTGACCCCGTTTCAGTATCGAACAATACGAGGTAAATCAGATTATTCCTCTCTATTTACCCGTATATTCTACCTACGAGCTTCAACTCCTTATAATGATAACTTCGGTCCTCTTTAAAGGCCGTCTATTAAAGGCGTACAAGTCCTTAATCACTACACGGCCTATCTTTAGTGCTGTACGAGTCGATAACTAGTAGTTTTTATTGTCTTAGTAACAAGCTAGATCTACTATCTACCGTAATATCCTAGGCGCTTAGAGAGGGGCTAGCTTATCCCTACTAGATCCGTCGAGGATCCGTCGAGGATCCTCGCCAAGTATTAGCTAAAGCCGCCTCTATTTACAAGCCTTACCGACGAAAATGGTATACATATTAATATTTTAGTTAGTAGGGATATAGCTTAGCAAATTGAGAAAAGTACTTATTACTATTTGTGACAGCCCATAGCGCAAGGTTTCTTTTATTGAAGACACTTGTCTCACAGCTGGAAAACATCCGCGTTAATGAATCGACAGCAGAGCAGCGCAAGGCCCCCGCCTAACATATTGATCAAAACTGCATATTACGGAAGATGTAAGCGCGGCAGCGGAGTCTAACTTTGGATTATTGCCCAGATAACCTACACCAATGGTTTAGTTATAAGGCTGTCTCGCGTGGGGCCAAGAGGATCCTAGTGGGATTCTAGACAAAATATGTAGTTGGACTCGCCATCGAACCAATGACATCTTAGTTTAAATATTATTATTATTATTATTAAATACGCCGTAGGCTCGAAGCCCCCGGTACCTCTGCTAGTACTCCCGTATGTCAAACCGTGCCCTAATGGCTGGACTAAATAGTTTAAATATATCAGCTTTCTCGGCGGCATAAAGGCTGAGCGTCAATTCTGCGCCCTAGAATATGTCGGGAAATTGGGTACTGCATGATCAGGGAGGGCGGAACTACTGTGCCGTAATGTCGATCTGTCTCGCTGTTCATTCAAGACTGTCGCTCCTCGAGCGCTATCTTGACAGAAGATTTGGCGTCCTCAATTTTTGATCACAAGTTTGTAAGACAGCCTTTTGTCATCATAGACATCGCACTTGCACCAGATGGCGGCAAACATTCAAGATGACGCGTGTGATGTCAATAAGTATTCCTTCCCACCTAATTCGATTCAGGAGCCGCATCCACAGCCATGGTTAGAGGTACCTGGACCGCGAGACGAGCAAGGAACCCCTGGCTTACAACCCGTGCCTCATGAACCAAAATATTCGCGTACGGAAATTCAAGGACTATATGGTGGTCGCCCACAACAGCATCTGCAGCCAGACCACTTGCAGGACCAGCAAGACCAAAATCATTGGGAACAACCAGTCCAGGGAGAGCATGACCACTTGGGACAGCCGGCTTACGAACAATATAGCCAGTGGACAAGGCAGCGGGCAGAGCAGGCACAGTGTTCTCAACCATATCCGTATCATGGAGCACCTTACAACGCGCAATTTCAGGGAAACTTGTTGCCTGAAGTCGTTTCACATTCTGACATACGTTCTATGCAAGCCCTGCAACCGATCACATGGGCTACCGCGTCCCAGATGAACGGCTCTTCGACTGTGGAAAGCGTGGACGTACCTTTCGTGAAGAACGAAAATGTTTCAGCAAAAAGTGAGATGAAAGCTCGCCAAAGGAAGCGGAAGTGGTGGATCATCGCTGGAATAGTGGCAGTCGTCGACTTGGATTTGATGTTCCCGTTGAAGGAGCAAAAGGAGGGCACATATGCCTAACCTGTATGTATTGTAGCTAACTCTGGTCCTCTCTTCGAGGGTCTATGTATGGAAACAAAAGGGTTCTTATATAGTCAATGAATGGTAGACTTGCTGATTAATTCAGACAAGTTGTAGAAGCATATAGATAAGTAGGGAATGTTCTATCCTCGCCACATTTCTCGTAATAGAGGTATGTGGGGATGGTCGCCGTTCTAGGTGGCGATAGTGGCAAGTATAGGACCCACATGGCCCACAGGGCCCATATTGTCCAACTCGTCGTCTGCATCGTTGTGGGTGTTCTGCTGGGAACTAAAATGGCCAAGAAGAACAGCGAATCTGAGCCACAAGTTCCACAACCGACATCAACAAACGACAACTCTACGATACCCAATTAAAGTCAATCAGATCCAACTCCCGGCTGGCCGTCACGGGTTTTCGGGGTAACACCGGGAATTATACCTTTAGGGTATTCTTCCAAGGTCCTGACAACCAGTTACGATTTATTGACAAGATAAGCACAAGCTCCAATTGGTCAAGTCCCGTCATCTTAGATTCGTTGGATTATGGGCCGATGGCGAACGGGTCGATCACTGCTGGGGCATACCTCGCCTTCCAGCCTGTGAGTTGCTTTTCACGATGAATTCCTCTGCATTATCAATCGAGTTCTGACGAGAGCAATACAAAATCGAGTTCTTCTACGTCGACAAGTCATCAACGATCCGCTCTCAACTCTTCGACCCTAATTACCAAGAGGTCCCCCTGAAAGGTGCCCGAGGTAGCATGAACGACTACCCCCTGGTGGTCCCCAATGACACCAACATCGCGAGCTACTTCCCTTACGTCTTGTCCCAAGATGCGGACGACCAGCTTCGATGGACAACGATGCTGGGCCAAAACGGGAGCCATTTGTCTGCTCCGTGGTGGGTAAACGACACCGACCTCAATGCTGTCGGCTCTACAGGCACTGGTATGACCCTGTTGCCGGTGCGTCAACAATACTTACATTCTGGCGGTATAATCTACCGAACTACCAATGGGAAGCTTGCGAGCAAGATCCGGGACAGCGATATGGACGTCAATGCTGACGCTGCGTGGACCAAGGGATCGCTTTCCACAGACATCCCAGAAGACTCGCCCATTGCCGCTTTTACAGTGGGCCGGCCGTACAATAGCGATGACCAGGTTAATACATACATCCTGTATCAGGACGCCTTGGGGACAGTGCAAGTTGTCTGGCAGGACGACGACTCGGGGTGGAAAGGGCCGGAGACTTATGATGCAATCTCTAATGCTGAGAAAGGAACGGACATCACTTGCCTAACGCAGGCAGCTTGGGACGCGCGTAGGGTCACGGTCTCGAAGGAACAGGACATGAATCAATGTTTCTTTCAGGAGAAAGGCACTAGAAGGTTAAAGGAGGTGTGGTTCAATGGCACAGATTGGAATCATGTAGGGTATGTACCATTAGATTAAAAATTTGTTGTAGTTCAGACTGGGTTAAAGAAAGATGAAAGAAGCCAAGGTGCTTGTATGTAATCATCTCTACGCAGCCAAATCGTTGGTTTGATTGGTTGTAAAATTCCACGTACCTACACTCGGGTGTCCAGCCAGTGATAAGCAAATAAAGTTTTGCATACTTCATTCCCTTAAACAACTATGCTATACCACAAGTCCAAAGCAGGGGTTTCAAGCATTATAATCACTCTTGGCCACCACAACGACCCTCACACTTCACAATGCCACCTTCCTACGGAACCACATATTACTAGGATGACCGCTTCTAGCGAGAAGCTGCCTTCGAGTGGCTTCTGCCTGCGGATAGTTTCGACGCTACGGTAAAGCATGCCCTCTCACGACGCCCATCATTACCGTCTCCACGCTTGCCGCAAATAGGCCATGGCCTGTCTGAGGTCTCATTCCAAGATGCGGAAGTATATGCTGCAAGCTAGCTGCCTTCAGGTCTGGGGCATGACGCGACCAGACATGCCATGCAGGTCAGCTGCAGGACAACCTAAGTCGGAACCTCAGCCATGGTCTGGACAGGACCATCCTCGCGGACTCTCCACGATCACATTTCGATAACCGGGCAACCATACGCTATGCATGCGGGAGAGATCGTTGCTCTTCCCCCGCAACCCCGCAGCAATTTATCCAACCAACGCCATGCGTCGCTACCAGTAGCGTAACAACAGGCCCGGAGGATACGCCGAGTAGCAAGTCAACAAGGGATGGCCGGAGACCATACTAACTATATTATCGCATCCACTCTTCTCACTAACATGCCTGCACGGATTTTGTGCTAGTGCTGCCACAGCATCTGCACTCTCTAAGCACCTCTATCACTTATCAGAGATGATGCTGTTCCAGGCAAGTCACTGGAGAAAACGGTTGTGGATGAGATTGCTAATAATGGCAGGTTTTCTTCATGGGTTTGGCAGCCCAACTTGCGACAGCTTTGGTCCAAGATGTTCCAGCACTGAACGGTTAGGATCTTCCCATTTGACCAGGAGCAAGGCGTCTCACTTTCAATAGGACCGGTTCCGTATGTGCCTTCCACCGAAGGCGCAAAAAGGACCCCGTCAGACTTCGTTCATCCAGGCCTCTGGCACTCCCACAAGGACCTCGAGACAATGCGAGATGGCGTCCTTAATGGAATCAATCCGTGGAAATCTGCCCACGACATATTTGCAAACGATAGCTACTCATTGTCGTCTTACACCATGAAAGGGCCCTTCCCCATCATTTCCCGTGGACAAGTCAGCAACTACACGTCTTTCGCATCTGACGCACGTGCTGCCTACCAAAACGCCATCATGTGTACGTTGTATATCGAATCCCAATTCTACTTGAGCTGACCAAACTCCAGGGTACATCACCAAAGACGACGCTCATTACGACAAGAGCACGAGCATCCTCGACGCCTGGGGTACAACCCTGACCAACATCGTCGGCACTGACCGCTCCCTCATGATCGGACTAGATGGCGGCCTCTTCGTCAACGCCGCCGAGATCATGCGCTGGGAAGGCGGCTGGGTCGAGGCGCAGTCCAAATGGCAAGGCGGCGTCGGCTTCAGTGTGCAGCTTTACTGGCTGTTCGCACGCCAGAGCATCATCATCGGTCAAGCCAACTACGGCATCATCTCCATCAAGGCGCTACTCGAGATGGCCGTCTACCTAGAGGACGTGGCGCTCTACAACTACGCGCTGTGGGCGTACAAGAATGATCCCTGCGCCGGGATCGAGTCCACTATCTCGACCAAGACTGGGCAAAATGGGGAGTCCGGACGCGACCAGGCCCATGCGGCGTTGTCGTTGGGCGCGTTGGGGCTGGCGAGTCGGACGGTGGGGAATCAGGGATTTGATTTGTTTTCGTACGGTGACAATTTGTTGCTGAAAGGGGCGGAGTACACGGCTAAGTACAACCTCAACGAAACTGTCCCTTACGATCCGGACTTTCGGAGGTGTGAAGCCGTTTTAGTTGCTGGGCCGTGGAAGGAGATTTCGATCCAGAATAGGGGTATCGGGGTTTATGGAACATTGACGCAACCTATCTGGGATCTGTTATATTACGGGGCAACGGCGCGGGGATTGCAGACTCCTTGGACGGCGAAGGCAAAAGCGGCTTTTGATGCTGCGGGGGGCGAGGTGCGCGTCACTTGGAACGACATGCCGAGCTGGGGTGATCTGCTCTTTGCGACTGGGAAGCCTGGGAATGGTACATTTACTAAAAGGGAAGTTGGTCGGGGGCGGTGACCCCTGTTGCGTCAACTTTACTTGGATACCTTTATCCATGGGGCTCGGTTCGGTGCATACACAATACATGTTGAACTGCAAGCCCATATCTGGTAGCTCTGCAGCCCTAATGATGAAGACTAAATTGGCAAAGTAGCCGGTCGTGGTGCTTCATGCAGCAATGCCTGAATCATCGCCCAAAAACGTTCCACCTCGCCTCTCTCATATTGTCAGCGAGGGCAGAGAATGGAATGCCGACTTTCCGGACACATGTTACCCATAGTGCCGGTAATTTCGAAATCTTACTGGACGACATTCCCTCGCGCGGATCATGCGACATTATGTTGTATTCGATGACTGACTGCCTTCCTCAGATTAGTTGGTGGAGCCTCGGCGTACGGAGTAAGTCTAGGAGTTGACAGCGGCCAACGATACTACGGTGCCGAATTTCTACCCCAAACTGGTAAGTGTCCGCGAGCACCTGAATCAACAACCAGAAACACAAATCAGATCGAATAGGTTGTTTTCGAGTACTTACGCATGGCTCAAATTGCCCAGTTTTCTCAGGTTATGGAACTCTAGTTCCGCATACTTAATAAATGGTAAATCTAACTAGCCCTTGACGGGATAACCCCTCAACAGGCTAATATGACATCGAGAGTTTAATAGAATAAATTATCTTAGTTACTGACACATTTACACGTTGATATTAAACTGGTTACTAGTGGAATACTTACCCAATGCCTTAATATACCCCACTACGCAATTAAAATTACTATAATAGCAGTGGTTTTATTGTATTAACCTTAGAATTCCCAATTCATGTTTTATCTAACTACTAGTAGTGCGGACTTGAGCTAATATAATGTGAGTGTTACTCTATTAAACTAGTTTCGTAATCTTAGAAATAACGTAGGAACTTTTATTCTGACTGCCGTATGTATAATCATTAAAAGATCACTATTAGTTTCTTATACAACTATTAGCTCGTTATAATATAGTTAATTATTAATAGATGATGTGGTGAAGTTCGAAACGATGTATTGTCAAACTAAAAATTTAAAATATAGCGGGAAGTCAATCGTTTGGTTACAAATACTGTAAAATAAGATTTGTATTCAAAGTAGTTAGTGTAGTCGCGTCTCAAAAAGATGTAGTTCGTAAAGGGGTGTACCCGTAGAGGGGTGGTTAGACTAAACTATATGTGGATTTTCATAGAAGCTGGCAACCCTTTAGGTTCCCCTGACATATATTGGGGTATACACTAGCCCAAACCAGAAAGGCCCGACTTCGACACATCTCGTGAAAAGGGTGCTACCACAATAACTGCAAAGAACCAGATGCGCAACACTGCTTATCGATTAATCAGTCATTCAGGGTGACGATGAGCTTCCTACAAGGCTGGGTTCCTTTTCAACCACTTAATTATTGATTTCTGACAAATTCTTGACCAGGTTATATTTTAATTTGCAGCCGTTCGGATTAGACAGGCTCCCCTCATACCCCATACTTCGTTGATCGACAGGGTGTGGGGATGGTTCCTGTTAGGGACTAAGCCCTAAGCAGCCAATGAGTCTTCAACAACACTGGCAGATCAGGGACATAGATTCTTGTTCCTCTCCCCGCATCCATCAGTATCTACAATTCATGCTACATATGTTTCTAGTCTGAGCCTCTGCGCCTTTCCTACCCTTTCCTCCCCTGATGCATCATCAGGATGTCGCCTGCCAAGGAGGCGGCAAGCCCGACACGGATGACAGGAACGCGTCTTCTAATTCGGGTCCCGATGAAACGTCGCGTTCCAAGAGGAGGAGGTTGTCGAAAGAAGACCAACAAGAAAACGAGGGACCGGCGTCAGTGTGCCACTAACACTTTGATTCTTTTTGATTGTTGACACTCCTCGTAGATGTCAAAACTGTCGCAGGAAAAAGTCGGCTTGTTCTAGGACGCAACCTTGCTCGGCTTGTACGAGATACCGTGAGTGGCGTGGCCTGGACAAGTCGTAGAGAATTGCAAGTGGTTGACGTCCCGCAGATGTCGATTGTGTGTACGATGATAGGAGAATGAAGCCGGGTCTTCGCACGGGCGCGATCGAGTCACTCAGCCAAAGAGTGGGTAAGTGACCCTAGACAAATCGCCACGATTCTTTGAACTTGATACGCCTCCTGGTGTATATACATGGTGGGTGTCGAGTGTATGCTAATTGATATCAGTGGCGCTTGAGCAGATGTTCTTGGGACAAGGACTTCTATGGCAGCAAATGTGGCAAACCCAACAAGCGGCGGCAACGAATGGACGGACGGAGGAGCCAAACCCTGTAACGACCATTAACGACGAACTTCAAGGCTCGATTGCGCGACTCAGAGGGTCGCTTGCCGCAACGTCCAACCGAGAATCCGGCCCATCATTTGAATCAGACAACCGACGACACGGAAGGGATCCGCCGAGGTCGCGAGAGACCCGCGACCAAGCTTTCAACATATCGGCCCTTGACGAGACCGTATTGCCTCCAGATGACCTCGTCGATGCTCTGGTCGACATCTACTTCGCAAACGTGCATCCATGGATCCCCATGCTTCACGTACGACAGTTCCGCGAGCGTATGGCAAATCCAACGGAGCGACAAACACTTTCCACCATATTCTACGCCATCATCTCGCTATGCGTGAGATTCTCTGATGATCAGAGGTTGGGAGATGCCGATCAAAAGACCAGGTATGCCAAGAGAAGTCGCCAACTGGTTATTTTGCGAAGCATGGAGTCATTCTCGGTCGAAAACCTCCAAGCTCTTACCATCTGCGCCTTCGACCTAATAGGCGGCGGAAGAGGTCCATCGGCGTGGTCGATAGTTGGCAGCATGACTCGAACAGTGGTACAACTGCAACTGAGTGTTGAAGACGACGACCAAGTGCAGGGGCCAGCCAAGACACTGATAAAACGGATGGCCTTCCTGCCGAAATGCAGGAACTGGTCCGAGACGGAGGAACGAAGACGAGTCTTCTGGAATATCTTCATCATGGACCGGTTCTGCAGCATTGCCACCGGCTGGAACTTCTCCTTAACTAGCGCAGATGTGAAAAGAAGGCTCCCTTGCGAGGGAGCACTGTGGGAAACCGGCCAGCCGCTCGAGATGCCGACCCCCTTTTTCGGAGTCGCTGATGAGTCGTCTCGTGCAAACCCCACGGTTCCAACAATACGGCCCGAGGTCGACGATCAGAGCCTGGGCGGCTTCGCTTTCAGCATCGAAGCAACAGAAAGCTTGAGTTTGGTTACTTCCTTCTTCCTACAACAAGATATCCCGTCCGATCCGCGGCAGGTTCAGGTGTGGTTGATGCGCTTCAAACAACTCGACCTGCGTCTGATCCAGTGGAAAATATTCTTGCCTGGTGAGTCCTGGTCAATTGTGTCCTCTCACTGCCAATCAATGGCTTATGAAGACGAAGACTAAGTTTAATACCCTAGAACGATGGCGGGAAGCGTGCGTGTTGAACTCAGATGGCAACATGGACCCCAACTTGACACTGGCACACATGACCCGTACGTAACTTTGAGAGTCATTCCTTCTCCTTTCTGGTCTACCTCTGGAGAAAAGGTTACCTCTAAAATCTGGCTGAGGCGTTTCCACTCTGGAGTCGTGACTTAGCGTTCCCGAGTCATCGCGTGGATATCCGTAGTTGGTAAATAATAACTCTCATTATTGCAGATAATACGGCAGTTATACTGCTTCACCAAGTCATCGCTTTCCCATTACCCGAATGGCGGGATGCCCGAATCCGCTTGCCTTCGTCCTCGAGTTCTGAAACATGCCTAGCGGCAGCAACGGAGGTCGCCATCATCGCGGACGCATTCCTTCAGAGGTCTTCCTCCTTAACCAACCCTCAGTTCTCCTTCTGCCTATTCATTGCAGGCAGAATGCTGCTAGCGTACAGCAGCTACAAAGGAGAGCCCCTGGCCTCTGCCTTTGACTCACTAGTTAACTCGTTGCTCGAAACATCTCGCCGATGGAATGGCCTGTCCGACATCAGTAACGAGACACCAAACCTGGCCTCGAAATTCGCAAGTCGCCTGGTGGAAGCCCGCCAGCAAGGCCGAAACATCCTCGACATCAGAAAGCCGGTGTACAGTGATGATCAATACCTTGAAAATACCCCAGAGAATAGCCTCGATGCACTGCCAAACTTTGGGCATAATGCCACTGGGACACAGTACATGAGTATATCGACGCCGCCAGAAACCCAGGACGCGTCGCCTGATAGCATATCGATGGCGTTCCCTCCTTTGCCGCTCGCCTTCCAGGGTCAGCCGTCCTTTACGAATCCCTCGACGCCGACTCCGAGTCAGGTTGTACTGCCGAATCATTTGGCGCCAGGTACACAAATTTCCAACATGGGACTTGTACCAGATCCTATGATTGGCGAAGCCGCTGCGAATGGCTATGATAGCATTGATGGTTTCCTAGATAACTCCTTCCCGCCGGACCAGCGCATCAGTGTATTTTCTTACAGGAATGTATAGTGAGCCCCTCAGTTGGAACAAGGTGGAGGGGCTTGATTGGCATGTGCTAGTAAATGCATCTGGACGGGAGGCGTTCGGAGTTAAAAAGGCCTCTATATATGGGGTTTTCATGTGCATAGCCAATCTAGCGCAGTTTTAATTGCATACCAAAATATGGTCTGAAAAACTACGGACAAATAAGATACAAACATGAGAAGTTACGATAGTTCCATATATTATATCCAGCGCTGATCGCTACTGCCAGGGCGAACTGTTCCCGATGCGACTGCTCTGGAAATACTTACCTGGGCCATGAGGTAGTGTCTCCGGGGCGTCAGTCACCCAAACAAGTTTACAGACGCATTCGTAGAATATGGTCTCTCTCCTGGATCTACCGAAATTCTACAAGGTACTACGATATAACAGCACTATGAGTGGCTCGAAGCAGGGGCGGATAGTTGGGGGAAGTTATGTTGCATCGTCGATAGTGTTCGGGCTGCGGAGGAAGGCCGGGAGCAAGCCCGTCGCAACGGACGAGCCCCTGTATGGCACACCTCTTTATATTCTTCATATCACGTGAACAAACATTATTATTATTATTATTAAATACGCCGTAGGCTCGAAGCCCCCGGTACCTCTGCTAGTACTCCCGTATGTCAAACCGTGCCCTAATGGCTGGACTAAATACATACGCTGCGTCGTCGGTTCGCCCTATTGGCGACTGCGTTGCGTCCACTACCATACTACGTTGGTTCTCAACCTACCAACAAAGTCCCCCCTGAGAAGATCGATGCTATCTGGGCCTTGAAGCTGTCCGACCCGTCCCTAGCAGCCACCTTACAATAGTCCCACTAACTACTGGTTCTCCTGTTGCCGTTGCGAGGTCTCTGCGAGAGTATAGTGGCCGTGGTGCGATGGCGGCCCGTAATCGTTCCCTCGGTCCTTCCAACAGCCCGCAAAAGAGGATTACGTGCTCTGCCGTCTCAGGGGCGTCGCCACAGCGGCATAGCGGCGAGTACACGCCAAAAGCCCCTGTCTTGAATAAGAAGGCTGCTAGTCCTATTTTTTCCGTCCTGATCTGGCACAGCGTAGACGCCTCCAGTCGGTTCAGGCCGAAATACCTGCCCCCTTTCGGTATCTGCATCGAAGGGCCCTCCGGTTCCTCAGCGATAGCGCGTCGCTGGCGATCGTGATGTTGTGCTCCGGTGAGCCATCTCTTCCTCCAGTGGCCGAGGAGGGCAGCCGGGACCTCCTTTTCCTCACTCATCCACTCGGAGCCCCGGGCCTCCTTCTCCATAGTGTACCCTGCCGGTCGGAGTAGCTGCGACGCTTGCTTCCTCTTCGCCGGCCTATCCTGCCGGAGTATATGTGACGCTTTAGCGCTCGCGCTGCGAAGCAGATTTCTCTTCCCGCTAAGCCGTAGCCGTTCTTCAAACTTAGCAGCCCGGGCACTAAGATAGAGGTCTAGTGGCGGGATTGCTGCTTCTGCTTCCAGGTGGCGAATCGGCGTCGCTTTGTGGGCGCCACAGACTACCCGGAGGCACTCGTTCTGTATCCCCATCGGGCTCTTAGCTGGCCCTGCCGGTTCCTCACTTATAGTATGCCACGCAATCGCCCCGAAGGCGATCGCGCTACGGATAACCACCGTATATAACAGCCTCGCCCGTATAAGATCGCAGCCCCACGACATATTGACTAGCTTTGTCAGGGCTAGCTTTTGAGTTGCCATTTTTGTTTTAACACGCTCAACATGGGCGTGCCACGTCAGTTTGCGGTCGAACCAGACTCCTAGGCATCTCGCTGAGACTACCGGCGACACTGTGGCGTCCCCAAGGCGAATACTTTGCGGCAAGGGCTCTCGGGCCATAGTAAAGTGCATTAGCTCACTCTTGTCAGGAGCGAACTCCATCCCGTGCCTCACTGCCCACCGCTGACACGTAGCCCATGCGCTCTCCAACCGGCGGCAGGTCGTGTCTGGATCGGTGCCGACGCTTAGCAGGTTCGTGTCGTCCGCGAACCCGACTACTAAAAGTAGTGGGTGCTGCTCCGCTAGCTCCTCGTACAGCGTTGAAATGTATAATATAAACAGTATCGGGGATAGCGGTGACCCCTGGGGGACGCCAGCTCGTAGGGGGATTGGCTCTGACTCCTTGCCATCGAACCGGAGGCGTACCGTCCTATCCTCCACGAAGCTGCGTACCCACTCCTGAACCCACTCCGGGTAGCCTTTCCGGGCTAATATGGAAATCAGCCGTCTGTAATTGACCGTATCGAATGCCCCCTTGATGTCTAGCTGTAGCAGCGAGGCGATGCCCCCGCGTCTCCGCGCCGTATAGATCACGTCCTCAACTATACGTATTGCCAGTTCGGTGGACCTCCCAGCGCGGTTACCCATTTGGCCGTTTGGTAGTAGGCCGGCCGCCTCAGCTACTTTGGTGATACGCTGGCTCATCGCCGTCTCTATTACCTTCCCTACCGTGCTAAGCAGGGCAATGGGGCGCCAGCCGCCAGGGGTCTGCTTCTGAGCTGTCGTTTTATTAGGCTTAGGGATAACAACCACCCTCGCTGAGCGGAAGCGCTCCGGGTAGTACCCCAGCCTAAAGCTAGCTGTTGCCAGATCCGCTAGGATCTCCCATAGGGGTTCACCGCAGGCCTTTAGCAGGCCAGTGGGGATCAGGTCGTCGCCGGGAGCCTTCCGAGCAGCCGTTCCTTTGATGATAGACTCGATATCCATTGTGGTCACCTCCCTAGGGACGTTCAGCTCTGGTCTCGTCTGTAATAGGCCGCGATCGAGGTCCGATAGATCTATACACGGGTCTGGGAAGAACCTCTCAGCTAGTAATTTTGCCTTCTCATCATGTGTACGTGCTGTAAGCGTGTCGCCGGCGTCCCTCCGGAGATCTGGCAAGCCGTGGGCCTCAGGGGGGGCCCAGCTCCGTAGCCTAGCCCACCTCTGCAGTGCCCACAGGCTTTTGTGATCCTTCGCCGTCCCCTCGAGCTTCTCGTGCCAGCTACGCGTCTGCGCTTCGCTGATTTCGAGCCGTTGTTTTTGGCCGGCTCTTGTATATTCGTCCCAGTTGTTCTGCGACCTTGCCTGGAGGTAGTCCCGCCGTCGTCTCTTCGTCTCAGCGCAAGCCTTGCTAATCTGCGGGCCACCACGGGACCCCAGCGCCTCGGCCAACGGTGCGTCTCGGGACCGCCACGTCGGCGATCTCTTGGAGGTTCCGGATAACCCAGTCAACAGCCTGGTCCAACTCCGTTAGCGTCTCAACCGGCAAATAATTCATAAATCTCTGGCTTGATTCGGCTACGATGAGCCACTTATCCGCCATCGCCCAGTTCCACCCTTCGACACTGCGGCGGCCCTCCTTGACTGCTTCCCCGTTGGATATTACCCTAATCACTTGCGCTCTGTGGTCTGAGCCCTCTAGGCCCGGGTCCCCATCGTAATCAATCCTAGCCCCTTTCATCACCCAGGCTAGGTCGATAGTTGAGTCTCGTTGTTTGTGCCTTTGCCGTGTGATTTCCCCGAACGGCGTAACGAGCTCTAATCGCCAGCGTCGCGCAAACTCCACTACGTTGTCGTTGCCCCGTGACGACCGTCCGTGGACGTCCCACAGCGGGTGATGTGTATTGAAGTCCCCTACGAGGACCTGTGTCCCCTCCGGCGCCCCATTAGGGAGGTCTTGGAGCGGGCTACCCAGCGGCTCCCGGTCTGGTTTGGTGAATAGATAGACCAGATTGTAAGGGCGTCCGGGCCTGCCCGAACGTAATACTGCTCCAGTCCATCCCGGTACGGGGTCGCAACGTAGCCACGTCGTATCGTTTATGGACGTATAGCGCAGCTCTGCCGCTGCTGTACACTACTTCGTACCTGGACGACTTCGGGCAATAAATCGCCTTCGTCCGCCGGTTGATCCATGGCTCTTGAACCGCTATTATATCATAGTCACCCCCCTTATCCAGCGCTAGCGTTGCGTTCGCCTTTGAATCTGCGATATTCCAGTAGAGAATAGAGACTACCATTAAGCTGTCGATGGTATATCTTCGTTCGTACGTCCCTTAGTGAGGAAGCTACGCATTGCTGACGCAGACCGTTCGGTTCGCTCCTGCTCCACTCGCGATCCGCCCAGGGGGCGGCCCCGGGGTCGTACAACTGTAAACCCGTCGCTGGTCAATGAGCTAGGTGGTGTGAGCCTGCCCTCACTAGATAACCCGTCCGAGTAGCTGCGGACCTCAAATTGTCGGGGGCGGTGAGCGTACGCCTCGCGTACGCGTAGCCGCTGCTGTTCTGCCGTAGGGCAGTCCCTGTCCCACGCCGTGTGCTTCCCTTTGCAGTTCACACAACGTTTTTTGCCGCTAGGTGCCTTCTCGGGGCAGTCTTTTTCACCCCCTGGGTGTGCCGTTGCAGCGCAGACGCCGCAACGCGCCGTCTTCTTGCAGTGTTTCGCGATATGGCCGTATTCGTAGCACTGGTAGCACTGCCGAACCCGAAGATTGCCGTCGTACGGCTCGCAATCGAATATCTGGGCCTCCCAAATAAGCCCTTCGGAGCATAGTTCCATCGCCGCCTCCACGCTATCCACGTGTAGTATCAGGGCCGCATACGGTGCTTGCGGCGCCCGGGGGAGGTTTCTTTTAGCCTTAGAGAGGTGCATTGTATTGTCCCGCTTCAGGTCTTTAAGTAGCTGGCTCTCGTCGTGGACCTCTCGCAGCCGTTTCGCAGGCAGCCCCTTCGCGATCACTGCAACTTCTCTGCGGTTGAGAAGTGCCTTATCGCCGAAGGCACTACGCACCCACCTGCTGTCCGTGGTCGCCGCTGAGGCCGACTGCTTAAACGTCACTACGGTATCGCCACTGCGCAGCCTGCGGGCCGCCACTGCATCGGTGCTGCCGCGTGCACTGTTCACCGCTTTTACGACCTCAGCCGCCGATCTGTTCTTCATATTAGGGTCCTCTGTCCCCCGGATCACTACCTCTCTCTCCCTTCGCTGGGGCACTACAACCCGCTGCTGCCACACTGCGGCTTCACCGGGTCCCCGTCCCTGGGCCGATCCTGAGGCGATTGAGGCCCAGGATCGAGTTGTAGGCAAGGCCACGTTCTTCACCGTATCCTGCATGGTCTTCTCAACCATCGTCTGGATCGCCGCAGGAATTTCGGCAAGGGCCAGAGTCACTGCCAGTACGTCGGCATGTGTGGCGGGTCTGTCGCCCCCCTCCTCCAGCGTCCTGCCGGCTAGTTTCAACCCCAGCCAACGCTCCATCAAACCCCCCATGACCTCAATCTTCTCACGTGGGACCAAGTCGGCAATCTCTTGTTCTACCTTTTGTAGTTCTCTTCCGATCCCTTCCCTCTCTGCGTTCTTTCTGCTGGTGCGCTCCACGTTCGGTGCGTGGGCACTTTCGTTGGCGTGGGGGTGGTGAAAACTCTGTTCGAGTCCCGCTCGTCCCCCGTCGATCACCATCGGCGCCGCCATCGCTTGCGTCCTCGCTTCGCGTGCGATGCGAGGTCACTGTCCGACGTAAACGGTCGTTAGGAATCAAATGCCGCAATCGGTTTGATGATTTGACGCTGTTCGAAGAAGTTATCGATGAAAGTCAGAAATCTCCCTTCTCGAATAGCCATGAAAGGCCATCCGTGAACAAACATATACGGCCTCGAGCTTGGTGTGACGGTGGATGAGCGCAATTTCGTTTGGAATTATATGAATCTAGCACAGCGAAGTAAAACCGCGTCAGTTTGCCGATTAATAAACTCATTATCCGGGCTGCGCAATCTACAATCGAGTGAATAGTGCACAAGCCGTGAGTAAGGTGATTCAGATATTCTAGTGCCTAGCAAGGTCTCGGGTGGGATACACATATAATGTAGCGCCACGGGGTTAGGTTTGAATTAGCCGCATATCGCGTGGCGGCGACTTTCAGGTTATACTCTGGCCGACGTGAAATAGCTTGAGGAGTATAGTGCAGGAGCATTAGTTAGATTGTGATAGAAGCCAACACTCTATTAGCTACTAGACTCACAAAGATTCGGGCTATCTACGATAGCTTTACCGTTTTCAGAATGAATTTGCAATTACGTCGACTTGGACACTAACACCGCATGGGAGGGTCTGCAGATCGCATGAAGTTAATAAGGTTCATCAAGATACCGGTTAAAAACTAGTGTCTACAGCCATTCGACCCTGCATGACTCGGTTGACGATCCACCCAAACACTTGCCTCCCTATTTATACTTACATTTCTCATCCTCACTAGATATATCATATTCATGTCTTTCTCTCAGCCTCCTCCTGATGTATGTTGTGTCTCTATCCCAATCGACTGCTACAGCTTGGTCAATTTTGTGAATATGGTATCTCATGATTGGTTTCACCATGTTCAATTCCAATATCAGGACCTTCAATCAAGAGCCTCCTGGGAGCTTAAGGCTGACGGATGACAAATAGAATCCAGGATTGGATCCGGGATCATCAAACACGTTTATTTGATTTTAACTTGTTTTAGAGAATCAGACCGAGGCAGTTTGGGGGCTAGGACCAGGAGTTTGGATGATGTCAATCGTCGTAGGGAGGTGGGAGCTTTGACGAGCTGCACATCGCGCCACTAAAGTAAGCATTAGACTTTGGGTTAAGTCTGGGGTATGCCAGCGAGACAAACCCTTGGCGGATACTCGAGCTCCGGGGATCGACACAGAACACAGAGAAAACACGATCCTTCACGTACTATGTAAGCGAAGGAGGTCGGTCTCGTGATGTCGAACATTTCTACAAAGCTTATGCCATGTTGCAACCCAATCAGAAAGTCGGTAGTAAAACTTGGTTCGACGGTACTGACAGCGCCTTGATAAAGGAAGACACGGGTTCTGGCTTGCCCTGTTGCAGCCGAGAGGCTATTGAGGCTTGAGCTCGAGCTTGAGGTTTGAGGATTTTGGTGTTTCGTGATGGGTTAACAGAAGCTTGGCGGTCAATCTGCAACGATTCACCCAGGCAAGATGGGTGCCTGGACCCTTTAAGACCATGTAGTTATCCTGAACTTCACACTACGAATATTCAGGTGTTCTCTATGTGTCTATTTTATTGCTGGTTATGTTGATGTCGTTCGTGCCCGTTCTGCTCCAACATCGATTAATCAAGTCACACCGAGGGAACAAAGCTAACAGGATGGCTGGCATACTTCGGTCAATAATGAGCTTGTGGCTCCTTGTCTTCGCTTCCCTCGTATCTGGTGCGCCGGCGCCTCAGAAAACCCCCTTGAATCCACGGCAGAACTCGAATCCGACACCCACTTCCAATGCCTGCGCGCAGATAGCCCCCATGACGGCCGGGTTTCTCGAAGCAAGTCCAAATGGTGTGCTGATTGTTCATGACAAACTGCTGGATTCATACCAACTGATCATGTCTTCATAGCTACTCCAAGAGTTCCTGCTGCGCTCGCGCATGAGTGTCTCCAATCCGTGCCCAACAAGCCCGAACCAGCGGGGAAAATGATTGATAGCTTGCAAGCTTTCGTACAATGGCAGAGCACACTGGTTTATCTGAATACGCCGCCGTCTTCATACATGGTCCGTTTCCCGCCCTCTGACATACAATAAAACGGAGTTGCTAAATCTGGTATGTACGATAGCTGCCAGCTACGGACATTGTAGGAAGGTTGAACAACGCGAAGACGAAGGCGTTAGCTGGAGGATTTGCGAGCGAATATGACTTCCAACTCGAGGTCGTCAAGACTTTCCTGTCCGCGCATGATGGCCATTTTGTGTACCGACCTGATATGTTCAAAGGTTAGTACACAGTACACGCTAAGACCAGCTTCGCATGGGATCTGCACGCTAACTATTATCTCAGCGTGAGTAGTGTTTGAAACGTAACTCTTGGCATTTGTAAAGAGCCGATACTGATGGCAGTGGTACAGGTTCGGGTTTAGAAACAACCTGGCGGCAGATATCGTCTCTGTCTCTGTGGATGGAAAGTCAGTGCCCAAACTGTACCATCTGCGTGAGTGCCATGGTCCAACACACACCACTTTGTGATCATCAACTGACCCCAGAAGGCGACCTCAACAACACGGCGCTAAATTCGACGGCAAATTCGACGGCAATGCCGGCTGCAATAACAAAGATCAACGGTGAAGACGCCTCCAAGATTATAGAAGAAACAAACCTTGCCTTCAGCGTCTTCCAAGACCCCGATTCGCAGTGGAACGCCAACTTTCGAACAGTTGCCTCTCCCGAAAATCGCCTGGTTGTCGCCGCCTCATTGGCTTTCCAAGGTGAAAGCGTGACTCTGACGTATGATAACGGCACGACGAAGACAGAAAACAGTTTCGCAAACTTGAGAGCTGGAGCTAACTTCACGGGCGTCAATAATGGAGAGGATTTCTACAGCCGATTTTGCAATCCGGATGCGGTTCAGCTAAACGCAACCAATGGCACCACACCGGCGAAACTGCCTCCACCGCAGCCAACTATCCAGGGATTTCCCTTTCCAGTCACTCGAGACAGTGGCGCCAACACGACATCAGGTTATTTTCTCAACGGGACGGGGTACGACGATGTGGCAGTGTTGACGGTGTCTTCTTTTGCTCCTCCGGCCACGTATGACCCGGTTGAATATCTCACGAACTTCCAGAGTACCGTGGGAGACTTCCTCACCAAGTCCAAGACAGCTGGGAAGAAGAAACTTGTCGTCGACCTCACCAGCAACGGAGGCGGTCTCGTTATTGCTGGGTTTGAACTTTTTAGCCAGGTTTGTCTAACCTAGCCCCTGAACCGCTGACCTCAGGCACCCACTAAACCATGACAGCTCTTCCCCGACGCCAATAAGTTCCAAGCCGACAACATCCGTCTGGCTGAAAGCGTTGGCCAAATCTCCCACATTATCGGCGCCATTCCCAAGGATTTCCGACCCAACAACACCGAGCAATCCCGAGCGCTCAAATCGCTGCAAGACAGCGCCATCGTCGGCAATCTCGTCCCGGGAAGCGTCTTCAGCCCCGCGGGCAACAACTTGACCAATGTCGAATCAATTTTGGGCCCCATTAGCCTCAACGGCGACACCTTTACCGCCTTCCAGTCCACCCCGCTGAACAATACCGACCCCCAGTTCAACCTTACGGGGGTCGGCACCAAAGCCAACCCGCCCCCTTCCGTCTTCACGCCTGAAAATGTCGTCCTTCTCACTGACGGCACCTGCGGATCCACTTGTACTATTTTTAGTTACCTGATGATACAACAGCGCAACATCAAAACCGCTGTCGTGGGAGGCAGGCCCAACTTGGGGGCCATGCAATCTATTGCTGGAGTGGAAGGCGCTCAAGTCTTCGATATGGGGATATGTCACGGACGGCAGCAGCTACTATCACGCTCGCCCCCGAAGAAATGCGAGAGCAGCTTAAGAAGGGCCAGCTGGGCGTGTTGGCTGAAGGGTATATCCTCAAGCGAGCCACGGTCCCCATGCAAGCAGGTGCAGTGAACGGGAAGAACGCCTTCGCGCCGTCCGATTCCCAGACGCCACTACAGTTCTCGATGCAACCGGCAAATTGCAGATTCTTCTACACGGCGCAGATGATTACGAAGCCCGAAATGGTATGGCAGAGAGCTGTAGACGTCACGTGGAAGGACCCAGCTGGATTATGCGTCGAGGGGAGCCAGTTGGCGATTAATGAGACGACGGCTGCAATTGATCCGCTGTTCCAGAAAATGATGGTCATGGATGCGGACAAGATAAGTCTGAGTGGTGCAGCGACGAGTAATTTGCAGGTTTCGAGGAGGACGGGTATGGCGACGTTGCTGACGGCTCTGGCCGCCGTCATGGCGCTGTTATAAATGCTCGTGTTGGAATACTCATTGATACATGATAAACCACCCATCTAAACTAGCAATATTACTCTTTTCTCCTTTTTTTTTGGTCTGTGGTAGAATTTCGATATTGTTGACTATGAACATCAGATGAGAGCTGCTGCAATACTGCCCCTGAGTATTGTGACTGCGGTATTTGCGAGGTACTAACGCGCCAATGGGTGCTCATCACAATCTGCGAAGAGTATTTATGGCCTCTCTCCTAAGCTGCAACTTGAATGTGCATTTTGTAATCAAAGAGGTTCGCAGACATTCCCCGCTCTCAGGGGGCGCCTATGCACTGGACCGGGAGCTACCCGAAGGGTCCACTCCAGTCGCAGTCACGCTAACACACAGTCTGAATTCTCGAAGATCCTAGGAAGTAGGTTCGAAGAAGTGCATCTATCTCGAAGCCAAGCACTACAACTCCAACCATGTCCAACCCCACCCGCGTCGGCATCATCGGCTTAAGCGCCAAAGGCAGCTGGTCTGTCGCCGCCCACCTCCCCTACCTTCTCCAAAGCTCCAAATACACCGTCACCGCCATCTGTAACTCCTCCGTCGCCAGCTCTCAAGCCGCCATCAAAGCCCACAAGCTCGCCTCCACGACCAAAGCCTACGGCTCGCCCGAGGACCTGGCCCAAGACAAAGACGTCGACCTTGTCCTTTGTGCCGTCAACGTAGCTCAGCACCGTCAGACCCTCCTCCCGTCCCTCCGGGCGGGGAAGGACGTCTACTGCGAGTGGCCGCTCGGCCGGAACCTCCAAGAGGCACTCGAACTGAATCAGCTCGCTAAGGAGAAGGGGGTGAGGACTCTTGTAGGATTGCAGAGCCAGAAGTCCCCCGTTGTCGCAAAGCTGAGGGAGGTCATTTCCCGAGGGAAGATTGGGAATGTGTTGAGTTGTACTTTTGTTGGCCCGGCGGGGTACGTTGGCCCTGAGGAACCGGTCCAGACAGAGTACTTTATTAAGAAAGATGTAGGGGGAAATCTGGTGACGATCTTTTTCGGCCACTCGATCGAGACTGTCTTCGCGACGCTGGGGCAGTTGAAATCGTTTAGCTCCATTTTGGACATAAGGGTTCCAACAGTGGACTTAGTTGACAAGTCGCCTTCGGATCCGGAACGCAAGGTGGTTCGTACCGTAGAGAGGGAGACGCATGATCAGGTGATGCTACAGGGACATTTTGAGTCGGGGGCTTTGCTATCATATCACTTGCATGGTGGGAAAGCGATTGCGCCCGGTGAGGGGCTACATTGGAGGATTTTGGGGGACAGGGGGGAGCTGAGTGTCACTGCTTCGGGCACCATGTTGCAGATTGGGTATCCGGATGTGAAGATTCGGTTGTTTGATAACAGGACGGGTGGCATCGAGGAAGTTCAGGTGCTGAGGGATGAATGGGATGATCTGCCTATGCCGGCGCAGAACGTGGCTAGGCTGTATGAGGCGTTTGCCGATGGGAGGAAGGAGGACCACCCGGATTGGGACGCTGCGGTGCGCAGGCATAGGCTGATTGAGGAGATGTATGAGAGGGAGCGTCAGGGTAAGCAGGATCAGAAAGCAGCTTCCCTGGACTCCTGAATATGTAGATAGACTAAGAAGACATGAAAAAATGCAAACGGATTTGTAATGTTTGACTTGGCTTACGGGGAAATACAAATAGTTTACATTATCATATCCCCGCTACTGAAGTTAACTCATCCATAAAACCGTCCTGGACATACAGGCGGGATCTATCAAATTAAGTAAGCATTCGTTTATTATCTAGAGAGGTGGCGCAAGGGAGATTGCGGGGGCTTGGCCGTGTAACGCAATGCAATCGCAGAATAGATAAAAGCGAAGAACTCCTCCTTTCTTGGCTAACGAACAAAGAATCGAAGAATCCCTGTAATTGTTTTAGCGGCTCGAGGTTTTTGGATATATAATCTCCGCCCGAACATCGTTTACATAAAACAGTCCCTCCTGTCTACAATCTCCAGGCCGGCTCCTAAAGAATCAGGGTTCTTCGGCGATGTCGCACGTCAAGCTGCCTGCGATCGTCAACAGTGTGAACAAATATTCTCACGGCTCTCTACCTTCTTAGGATAGCCCGCAATTATTTGACTCAGCTTTCCTACCGTGAGTAGGATGTCTCACCTCTTTAGGTTTTGTTGTTGTGAATAAGCTTACTGCACTACTACATGGATTATCCGTCGAGATCTAAAACGAATAAACAACAAGTCAGGATTGCCTACAGAAGGCACCAGACTGCTCTGTCTTTACTTTTTTCGTTTGAGCTATACGGGGGTATACGCTATATCCAACCTACTTAAGCTTTAGCAAGGGATTATCTTACTATGCCTATTTGCCCCAGTATAGTTTTTCTTTTAACCTCGGTTCGTCAAGCTAGCCTAATAAAAGCTCACCGTTCAAGATCTGTTGAGGAACTGCTGCTGTAGTGATATTCCGAAACTAGCAAAGTCAATCGCGGTCTCAAGCTCTACCCGCGGGCCCCAGTTTTCGGTCAGGAAAATCCGGCAATCCCGTCCGAAAGAGTACCGGGCGTTAGGGTTGTCGTATTCGTGTTCGCAGTCCAAAGCGGCATCGAGCCGATAAAACAGTACACAAAAGACTTGTCCCCGGTCCCTTCCCAACGAGTCACATCTCTTTCCTCCCCCCCAGATTCCATGCTTCTAACAGGCTCTCGGATATTGCCTTACCCAACCCAATCTAGTCCAGTCCAATGGATATCCTGCGGGACCATCCATGTCTATCCATTGCGTCGGTGCTGCTGGTGTTCAGCGTCGCATACCTCTGGAGACTCAACAATGCACTCACCACCACGCCCCCGGAGATGCTAGCCCTGACACCACGTCGCTGGACCACTGAAGAAATCAGTCAGACGTACCAGCGCGTCAAAGCAAACCCCGTCGACTGGTCCAAACATCTGCCACCCAAACTAAACCGGCGATACATCATCACCGGCGGCTCAGGCGGCGTCGGCGGCGAAATCATCCTGCACCTCCTCGCGCGCGGTGAATCCCCTTCCGCCATCCGCAACGTCGACTTACGGTTCCCAGACCGAGAAGACCTACTCTCGGGTGCCGCGGCGGAAGTCGACTTCGCGCAGGCGGATCTCTCCTCCGCTTCTTCAACAAACGCTGCTTTCGATAAACCCTGGCCGGTGGAGGTCACAAACCTGCCTCTGACCGTCTTCCACACCGCTGCTGTCATCTCGTTCCATGAGCGGCGGGCAGCTACCTACGAGCGCGTGGAACGCGCCAACATCGCCGGGTGCACTAACGTGCTCTCCGCCTCCAAAGCCGCGGGTGCGGATGTCTTCGTGTCCACCTCTTCCAGTTTCGTGGCCGTCAAGCCGGTGCGCTACTTCGATCTGGATTTCTTCCCCCTATTCCGACGGAGCTGGCCGAGAAACTACACGCAGCCTATCGACGAGGCAGATTTCTACGCCCCTCTGCGTCCCAGAGAAGATTTCTGGGGCAATTACGCATACTCGAAAGCCGTGTCGGAGCGGATGGTCTGCAGAAGCAACTCGGTTGGGTTTCGCACAGGAGTCATCAGGCCGGCGAATGGGGTTTATGGGAGCAGCAAGGCTGACCAGCTTGTGGGAATGTGTCTGCGCTTGGGGACGTTCCCGACTTGGATGACCAATGTCGTGCAGAATTTCGTGCACGCGGGACATGTTTCGTTGGGGCATTTGCTGTTTGAGGCGGCGCTGGTAAACAATACGGAGAAACTCCCCCCGTGTGCGGGGAAGCCGTTCAATATCACAGATCCATGCCCGCCGACTCTGTTCTTAGATTTCTACAAACTGGTAGAGCAGACGGCTGAGACGTATGTCAAAGTCGTATATCTGCAGCCCGTGCCGATGCTGTTGATCTCATATGTTGTGGAGATAGCGGACACGATCTCGGGGTTGATTCCGGGGCTGGGATGGTTGAAGCCGACTGGTCAACTGGCGCTGCTCCAGCCGCCTGTTTTCAGCTCGTCTACGCACGTCCCGGCTTCGGATGCAGCGGCGCAGAAGTCGGTTGAGGACGGCGGTTTGGGGTACAAGGGGGTGTGCACCACGCTGGAAGGCATCTGTCAACAGGTTGCAGAGTGGAATCGAGATCACCAGGGCAGTGGTGCGGCACAGAATGGGAAGACGGAAGGGCTGGAGACGTGTGTGAAAGTAGTAAAGAGTGTGGGAACTATACCGGCAGTTGTAAAGGCTTGAGTAACGAAGAACGAAAGACGCCGAGAAATGTTTGCTGTTGATTGTACCAACAAAATATGCCAGTATACTTCGAGTCAATATAGGATGTCGAGTTGTACCATAACACCGAAATAGGGGTAGTAGATATATATGGTAATAGGCACCTACTTATATAATACCAACAGTGTGGCATCTAGAAGCACAACGGTGACTTATTCCACGTACGTGTCCTGTCTACTCGAACAAAGGGTATCATCCTACACCTCCATCCATGCATCTGCGCCATCGGGAACAGAAATCCACGAGGAGTCACCATGGATTTACCACAATGAAAAGCAAACCCCCTTCCTCCTTTCCCAAGTTGGTATTATACAGAATACCAATCTCTCCTAACTGTGTCTTTCCCTGAATGGGAACAATCCCACTCCCTCATTCGTTATTCCACACTCCACCTCCGACTCTCCATCAGAATCACCGACCTCGGCGTCCTCAGCGTCCTCAGCTTCCTCGGCGTTTTCAGCGAGACCGCACTAACAACCACGACACCTACCGGCGTCGCATCGTTCCAATGGTCACTTGGCATCGACAACATACTAACCCGCTTGTCTACTTCGCCGCCGTGTTCTTCACGCTGGATTCATCGCTGCGCTTGCGGGAGAAAGCTGGAGCTGCGGCACGGCTAGCACTATTGGCACTGAAACCCCTGATTTAGAAATACTAAGCCGCTTCTCCAGATCGGGTGGGTTGGTGTCGAGCGGGTCGCCTATATTGAGTGGACTTGTACCTATTAACGCCCGGGGAGCCCGGGGAGCCCGGCGGTGAAAGGGGACTAGACTACTCGTGGATGGTGGACAGGCGTTGGCGGGTGGCTTCTGCGAGTTCCGGCATGGGCTACAGTCGGTCGTTGGGGTGCGGATTGGAGTCGGCCATGGCGGCTTTGGCAGCTTCGCGTTGACGCCGCCTGCGGAACAGGAAGAGGGCGGCGACTATGATGGCACCTGCCGAGGTGGGCTTTGAATTGGACGTGTCGTCCCCGGTGGTTGAGTTGTCAGTCGGGTCCACGGTGGCCACCACCGAATGGTTGCTGTCAGACTTACGTGGTCGGCATGAGCTCGGGTGGCAAAGGGCGCATCCCGCCGAACCCCGCCATGGTACTGCAGCCTACGTTCGTGAACGTGAGGCCAGGAGTGTCGTCTGTGGTGGAGTCATACGTCATAAATGACGAGGCTGCTGGCCAACTTACCGGCATCCCCGTGTTCCCGTCACGTCTCGCCTGCTGGGCACTGGCGCTGTCCACGCAGGCCGTCCAAATATTAGCGCTGCGTTCGGCTGGCCTGACAGTGCAGCACCCTTTATATATTCCCCCGCCGTCGTGCTATAGTAGGCACCCGGGCAAGTAACTATCAGTGCGCACATTACGACAAGGAGCCACTGGATTCAAGGGCCAGCTACTCGCTTTCGCTCCCAGAAGTGTGCCCGCCAGTGTCTGTTCCCCATGTGACGCTGTCAATGGATCTAGGGCCCCTACACGTCGGCGATTGCGTTGGCAACGGCGACATCGTGACAAGACCCGTCCCTGCCCCGGAACCGCCAGTCTCCGCCGTTTGCTGTATTCGAGTCTCCACCAATCATGTCCGAGAGAATGGTATACCTAAGGAAAACATGGATAGGCACATATTGAAACGAGAGCCAGCGGCAAGATCGACAGCTCAAATTCCCTTTTTAGAAGAAAAGATTCATTGTCTCGAAAAGCGGCAAAGTTGACGGCCGGCATTCCAGCCGCGAAAGGGCGACTTTCATTGATGTTGTTCATCTCCTTATTCACATTTGAGACACCTCGGTATCTGAACAGAAAAATATATACATTAAGAGTATCCCGCTGGTCCAGGCATGATTGATCCATGGACTTGCCGTCTGCGATGCTGACAATCGATAATGCCAACAAGGCACGTTCTGTCGGGCGGGTCTCAGAGGGCCCATTCAGATATTCTTGAAGACAGACAAACTTGACAGCGCCGTCCCAGGGTACTGGAACATGGTGTTTGACGAGCATGAGGAACCAAGGGCGGCATTGTCCACCCAAGCAGGTTCCCAGTAAAACAAACCAACTCCGCCGCTAACGCCTGCAACGATGTCGGCGACACTCTGGACGAAAGTTGTCTGGCCGGCAGCCGAGAACGGTATAGTCTTGAGGTCGCTGGGGAAGGCATATGCCGGAGACGGGCACGACGTAGGCCAGTCCGTTTCGGCGACGACGATCTCCTTTCCCCAGGTGCTGGCCATGTTTGTGAGACTCGTCTTGAGGCTAGCCAGTGTGGCGGCCGAGTTGCTGCGAGGAATATCAGTGTTGCGAACATACAATCAAACCTTTGCCTGAAATGTCTGACTTACTAGAACGGGTAGTAAGAAACTCCCATCATGTCGAAATCCGAAGTTGACAACGGGCCTGCTTCCAGGACGGCTTGGTACCACCATTCTTGTGTTGACCACTCCCACCCATTGTCGAGGTGAATCATGATCTTTGGCTGCGTGGCGAGGGAGCTGTCCTTGATACCGTAAGCCGCCGAATGCAGCAGTGTGGCCACATTATTCATGCTGTCCGTGCTCCCGGTCGGGAGCAGAAGGCCTGAGGTGATCTCGTTACCGATGGAGATAATCGAGGGCGAGATGCCTGCGGCGGCAAACTGATCCGACACGTCCTTGGTGTAGTTGTACAGTTCCCACGCGAGGCTGCTAATATCCGTAGGCCAGCCTGACGGGATTGCCTGGTGGGACGGATCGGCCCACGTGTCGCTGAAATGCAGATCGAGATAAACATCGAGGCCAGCAGCGTCGGCCCTCTTCGCCAGGGCAAGGTTATAGTCGAGGTCATAGATGCCATCGGAGGGGTTCACCCAAACTCGTTGCCGAACCGTATTGACGCCATTGTTAGCCAAGATGGTTTCCAAGGCCTCGGTCGAGCCGCTGCTCGTCTTGTAGGTGATGCCAGAATCTTCCTCCACCTTAACGGACGACCAGTCGACGCCCTTGTAAGTGAGGGCAGCTTCGGCAACAGCGGCGCTCAAAAGAACCAAGAAGCGAGTGGATAGCATTGTCTCAAGACTTCTGTGAATGATTGACGCAAGGTGAAGACTCAACCGTTAATGCCATGCTGGCAGGTTTGACTAAATAGCCTGAACAAAAAAAGTGATTCACGTACTCAATATGCAGAGGCGTCAGTTATAGTCCACAAATGCCTGTTCTTCCAATCATGGACGCCCTCGGAGCAGGACCACCATCCCTCAAATTCAACGGCCATGCGAGAGTGGATAGTGTTGGTGAACTGTGTACGAGAAATCGCTTGAATCGAAAGGCTACCCCGGTCGGTTTTGCTCCGTTATGGTCCATGTCTGCTCGAGAGTGGGACGAACACTCTCCATGAGGCAACTCTCATGGGTCCTGCTAGGTTCCGTAGCATACCATTGGAGGCCTTTCTATATTTCCCGTGACTAAAGGTGGGCCCACCTAGCTCACCGTTGCCAAGCCACTCGTTTTAGCAACGTCTCCCCCAATTCTCCTTTTCGACGACGCCGGCTCGCCAAATCATTGTTGTCAGACTGACGGTCGCGCAGGTTCCCAAAGCCGATAGACCAAACCCTGAAATGGATTGATCCCTTGGCTGACTTTTCGTTCATCTGTTGGTGGGCCATCGAATGGACATATCCCGAAATTTCGTGGGAGTAGGCAGGTAGGGAATGCGAATCTAGGGAACCTATCCATGCATGAGGAACCCTGATTCTGCGTGATTCCGATTTAGTCAAAGGCGCCCGACAGCTTGCCAATGTGGTGGTGCACTTGGGGGACGCAATGCTGGCAACCTTCAGAGTCCCGTTCTATATGCTGTGGTTTACAAAATACCTCGGTAACATGTGTATTGAACGTGAGCAGCGCTGTTGGAAGTTATGAGCACGGAGTGACAACATTGTGACAATAAGCTTGATCATACGAAAGTTCTGTGAGGCAGACGAGTCGGGGTGATTGGACTTCATGCGACTTGCCCATCGACGGTCCCACCAAACGGCTGTGGTGTATGAATAAACTGGAAATTGCAAAAGTAGAAAGCGATTCATGACAAGTCCTACTCACCCAAAAGTTGCAAATAGCAATACCGTGTCAGCAAGTGGCATCGCACTTCCTACAAAAGAGAAAAAAGAAGCCAGCGACTCCATCTTCTTCGGCTGGACAGTTGAGAACGTTCTCGCGCTTCAGAGGCTACAAGCCGTGCTCCAAACCAGCTCAGCATCCACGATCAGAGTGTTTCACAAACCGAGCCAGATCAGAGGAAACTCAATGAAGGGACGTCTTGTACACTTCAAATAGCTGACAATGCACAAACTTTTGCAGCATTTCAGGTCACGCAGCTCGCAGGACGCAACCGCAGCCAACAGCACCAGCCCGTGGGGATCCTTCTCAGTGCCACCGCTGCACATCCACGACGACGGGATCAGCCGCTGCATTTGGCCAGCCACAAGCGCAACGATGCGGAGCTGTCAATTGACACCGCTGATTGGCGTGGAAGCTGGTCGCAGATCTCGGTGGGAGTCGTGAGAAAATGGAACGACCGCTGTGGGCGCTGCATTGATTAGCTTCCAGACGGTGCCCGTTCGCGGTATAGGCGATGGTGGATATGATAGACCACAAATGGACGATCTCATTGAATATAAGCTTGGCCAGTCCCCCAGAGACGGGCGAGACCAAACAAAGTCCCTGCCATGGAAATTTGACTTGCCAATGATCGCCGGATCACTCTGGGATTACGAGTTAATCTAAAGGCCGCGACTTGCTGGCTGCCAGCAGAATTTGAGGCAGAAACTAGGCCTGCGACGGGGAAAAGGCGAAGGGGACCAAATTGTTTCATGTGTGTGAGAACAGGTCGCAAACTTATGAGATAAAGAGCGTGACAATGTGGCATCGCGGTCTCCGAGCGGCAAGTTCCAAGACCTCGGTGATTAAAAGCCGTCGACGAAATTTTAGCTGTGGCTGGTGAGGTCACGATAGCAGGGTCTTGAGATTGACTGGAGGAAGCGAAGATATCGGCCAATGTTGGGCACGCCGGGAGACGCTGTCGAGACCCAACAGGCACAACTCGAGGGCACCTACCCATTCTCATCAACACGGCAACCGAGCAGCAGCAGCTCGAAACCCCAAACTTCAGGTGTTGTTACGCTCCTGTCGTCTGATATTTAGCCCCGCATGAATACGACGCTTCCGGGCCTCTCAGAGTCAATTTGACAAACTGTGATACGAAGCTTCCGGCTATCCATAGTCAATTGAACCACCTGAGCGACGTCGCGGACATGCATGGGAAGGGTGGGAAAGCGAACCCTTGCGCAAGCTGGGTCCGCTGACTTGTACCGAAAGAAGTCAAGCTTGCCTCATCACAAATAGATAGCTTGGTCCCCTCTCGTGCCTCTGTCGATGCAGAGACGGGGATCTCGGCGTGACACACTGCTTGCGTCTCTCGTCCCATCGTGAACGCCACAACCGTCTTGGAGCAAGCATTGACAGATCCATCTCAAGCTAGCGCTCTTTTTGGCCTCGCTGAGTCGGACTTGCCATAATTGCCTCATACCATTGGTTGATGTCCCTCCTGGCCTCCTCGTTGATTCTTGGCGTTTCTGATCTCCAGCCACTATCAAAGTGGATCGACTTGTTATTGATGCATGGGTTTTGGGCAAGTGGGGACTCTCTGCAGCCAATGCGTCGGACCCCGGTCAAAAGATCGTGAAAGAGCTTGTCGCGCGCCTTCCTAATATCTCCCATATTTTCCCGCATTGTGAGGCCAGAGAAGTTCTTTCCGATTGATTATCACTTTCTGCAACTTCCCTCTTCTGCTACGGGCCGCTTCTTCAAACTTCGTCGCTGGCTCTCATCGACAGATAGACCTTCGTCTTTGTAATCATCATCATCTTCTTCTGCAACCCACAATAATCACACAAGCATCTTCAGCTTTGGGCTTCTACGAGTGCACAAGTCCCACTTCTTAACCCACCAAACATCATTTCCACGCTCCCCCGTCTCACACAACCAACCCGACAATCAGGATGATCGGTCGCACCATCACCGTCATCACGCTCTCAGCGTTGACAGTCTCTGCCACGACCAACTTCACCATTGACCCCACTGAGGTTGCCCTTAGCACGAGAGGTATGCTTCAATTGGAACCAACACAATCGCCCCCGAAGTCGCACCATTGGAGAACTAACATTCGAGTCTTTAGCCGCGTGGTGTCAATCGGAGATCAACGTTTGTAACCAAGTCTGTTCAGATGCCGCCAGCACCAACGCCTGCGACCCTGTAAGTTGCCGTGACGCTCTGTCCTTGAAAATTTTCAGTCCGGATTACTAACTACAAACAGGAGCTGTTGACGTACGACTGTACTTGTACGGATGGAACGACGCCCGATGTTTCCGAATACAGATTGTCGCTGCCTTTCGTGAGTCTTACGTCGTAACACCGAGTTACTCGTGACCTCTGAACTGACGATGAATTACCCGTGTAGTACATTTGCCAACAAGCCCAAACCGACTGCGTTAACGAGAACGCCGGCAACCTCGAGGGCTTGGAGAACTGCACCACGACCATTCAAGACAATTGCGGCACCAAGAACGCCTCCGACGCCACGACTGCGAGTACCACTTCGTCTGCATCTTCTAGTGCGACTGCTACTGGTGGTGCCGCCACGAGCGCGACCTCCGCTACTGCCTCTGCGACCTCAACGGCCGGTGCTATGCCCAACATTCAGCACCTCGGACACGGTGCGGCTGCCGTTGCGTTTGGTTTATTCGCCTACATGCTCTAAGTTGGCATATCGTATGAGTGGAAGGCTCGCCTGCGCTGTTCATTAGTAGCCAAGCCCGAGCGCAACCGAGTTGTGCGACGGGGCCCAGACTATTTTTCTATTTCTTGTACTCTTTTTTGGCACCGACAGGAATAGTGTTTCTCGTTGCCCAGTAAAGTCATCCCCCGATGGCCAACCCCCTAATTCACACGAGACGAAGTATGGATGATTTGGCATAAGGTGGTGGAGATCAGCCCGGTGTTTCGGCCGCATTGTTTAGCTCAAGGAAAATACATGCTACTGAGGATAATAGAATTGTGTCCTACGAGGCCTGTTTCACCTCTCTTTGACAGTTTTTTTTTTTTTTTACACAACCGTCGTTCGTGACATTACTTTGATCCCCACGCAAAGACTAATTGGAACAAGGCATTGCTCTGGGTGTTTCTTTGGGACGATGTGATTAGATGCCAGGTTCATGTACTTGCATAAGTACATGCCTCTGGGAATGGGGTTGTCTGGCAACATCCGTCGTGCAGCCTGTGTTTGACATCAACGTATAGTCTGGTTAGACATTGAGATACGACTTTGTACAGCTCAGGCACTGACTTGGCACTCATAACAGCAAGACACTTGTTACCAGGAAATTGAAGGCAATTTGCAGTACTTGGCACCGCCTCTTTTTGATTTATTCATATCAATTTCGTGGCGACTCTTCACAAGTCGACCCCTGATCTGTAGCCCAACAACCCTGTACCACCAATTCGCCTCGCCCCCCAAGGAATCCCTCAACTGCCGGTTCTCGACTCTTTTCAGATAGTAGCACACCTGACTCATATAGATTTTTTATGTTTGGGATTTCTTCTGGAGCCACATAAGCGCCGCGGAGCAAGGCGACGACCGGGATTACACGCTCTAGGAGGTTGAAGGGGTTGACACGCTTGATATGGCTGGCCTGGATCCCGCGAGCCGGTGGGCTGGTGTTCGTGGACAAGGCTGACGACTTCTTGGAGTTGGAGCATGTAGTGAGCTCGATTTTCAGAGTTCTGAGTAACCATTACGCCGGTGTATGAGTTCGAGATGGCGATCGGCCGTGATGGCGATGCGTCAATCCCTGAAAACATCGTCAACAGGCTCGGACAACTTGCTTGGGCTGTTGCGCCCCTTCTTTCGAAGTTTATTGGAACTCGGCGCAACGAGAACTGTGTAGTGTCCGTGAAGGCAGCCTCTTGGCTCAGGGCCGGAGTCAAGGAGGATATATATAGCACCTGCTTTTGAACGGTGGCGAGAGCTGGAGACGGAAGGTCGAGAAAAGTCCTTCTCCGCCTTCGCCTCTGTTGCTGGAATCTCGACGTAGATCGAGCGAGCAGGCTACCCATGTCGATGGTCTGGCATCGCCAATGACAAGCTCTGAGAAACCCCGCCTTCCGAACGAATGAGTGAGGATAAGGAGGAACTGGTAATACTTGTCACTGAGAAATTTGGCGTAAGTTGCAGTCTTGCACTTGCGATCCAAACTAAGAAGAAAAAGAAGCTGCTACACCTCAGCGAGCTGAACGGGCCTCTGACAGTTCAGAAGGTCGACACTGGTAAGACGCCAAATCCGAATGATAGTCCAGACTTAGAGAGGTCTGGGGCGGCAGCATGGACCCAGGAAGGGTAACGTCTTCCAACGGTCATGCTGTAACTCCTTTCGTCAAGCCGTTGGCTACGAACCCAGGGACTCTCGGCCCGCTTATCAACAATCCGCTGGCTCTCAACCCAGTAAATCTTGACCCATCGGCATCGATGGACAACCAACGATATGCATCCCCAGCATCATCGGATGAGTTTCTCTCCGTTGCTCCTTTTCATGCCATTTCTATCGTCCGGCAAAACGAGCTCGGAAGCCTTTCTACTTGTACTTGCATCACCCAACCGCCACTTCCCATATCACAGCACAGAAAAGGGTGATCGCTCTACGTGATTTGTTGCATATGATCTTTCATGGATCTCCCCAAGTACGGTCCTAGTTTATTTTAGACCATCTCCGCAGCACTATGACTCGAAAGCCGCAAAGATGAAGCAGGAATGTATAAGCGGTTCGTCTGACTTGAATAGTCTCTCTATCGGTTACTCTAGGAGCTCAAAATTACAGATGAATGGGCTACCCATACAAAGCAGAGACATTGCACGACTCTCGCTGCAGAAGAGCGAGGCGGGGTCATTTGTGATCGCTTTTCAACGACAGGGAAAGAGGTGATCTCTTTGTCAAACTCGAAGCATCAGCCCGAAAGATTCCGTGCATCTCTATGGGACACTACCAACGTATCCTCCCATTCAGGTCTTCCAGAAAGCACGGAAATTCCATTACTCATACCGCAAATGCCTAAACTTCATGTCATCCAATGATGACAAGGAAAAACAGCTACGCACTACTTCGAAGAGGACCCTAAGAATACCGGCGACGTTTGGCAGACTAGAAGAGCCTTCTATCAAATGGAAAGTTGGTCCAAGCCGTCGCTACAGGCATGGCCAAGATGCCAAAATTCACGGGTCTGGATTTCTAGATCAAGATTGGGCGGTGGGCAGAACTAGATTCGACAAGGAAATCAGAGATGAAAAGGCAATATGCAACAAACTGTTGCTGCCGAGCACTTTGGGGGTGAACTGATGCTACCCATCATCGTTCCTACCAGCCCATAGGCTAGCGCGCCTGCTGTCCAATCTGCCATTCCACCTGTCCCCTCAACTGTCATCCCAACTGGTAGTCTATTTAGTAAACCATCTATATGGTACAATGCCAACATTGCGCCATCTAACATCTTTGGCTTCTAATGAGCTCTGGACCGCTATGGTAGGTATCTGTCATCGTAACTCTTCTGTCCTCATCTTCTGGGTCTACAATTTTTCAGGCTTTATCGGTGGATTCGTGCGTGGATGATTAGGTTCAAAGTGCTATGAACGAATTATTGGGCTGGAAAGTGCAAAGAGGACAAAAGTCATGAGGCCATACAATAACGGGGTCAAGTCCAATGCAGGGAGACACGTGGAAAGGTGGATTAAGGAAAGCCTCTTCCGCAAGTTGATATCGTCAGTTTACCATGATGGAAACTCGATAGTGAAACCAGGTCAAAAAAAGAAAAAAGGGAATCACATTCATTCACTGAAGACTCACAAAGTAGGCAAGTAGTATTTTATGTCAAGGTTGTCCATTTATACAGACAAAGTGCTCTATATGCAGCATGCAAGAAGCCAATGCTTCCAAATCAAACGCAACCAGATTATCAAGAACATCAGACGTTAAACGCCACATCGTGCAACCAGTTCCATGTCCATGTCCATCCTTATCAATCCATTCCTGCCAGTTTCCATCGCAAATGCGAAAACCTAAACTCCATGCCATACATGTATGCGTGTGTGCATATATGCGTGAACGCGTAGTGAATCAAGAGGGGTGTGTGTAAAGGCGAGAGTGAAGATGGCGTGAACCAACCTCGTTCTCCTCGTTCATTGTTCAACCAGATAACACTCATCTAGAAGATGGCAATGCGGCGAGGCTCGTACTTTCTAGCCTTGGGGACAACGATGTAGACCACACCATCGATAAGGTCAGCCTTGGTGCCCTCACACTCGATACGAGAGGGGAATGTGAAGCTGCGCGTGAATCGGCCGACGTTACGCTCCGTGATCCACTCTCGAATGAGAGTACCGCTGACGGGTTTCTTCTGAACAGGCACCTCAGCCTTGGCACGCTCGGCGACAGTGGTTGCAGGCGTGGGGGTTTGAGTGGTGAACGTGGTCGTGCTTCCATCCTCATCCTCCTCATCCTCGACAGTGGCTTTGAAAGAGGTAGGGGTAGGCACCTTCTCATCCTCGCAATGATCGACCATGACAGGCTCATCGGCTTCAGTGGACTTGGTATCAGCAGCAGCATTGGTCTTGTCAACAAGAGCACCGCTCATCTCGTCCTCATGCTTGTTATCAGGCACAAAGACATCCGGCTTCGTGGTAGTATGGGTCCGCTCGATCTTGCCACTGATGACGATAGTCTGAGGGTCCGTGAACTCAATGTGAATGTCCTCCTTTGCAATTCCAGCAACCTCGCCCTGGAGTTCGTAGGCATCATCGAACTCCTTAAGGTCGAACTTGGGGTTGAAGGTCGGAGTGGTGGAGGGACTACGACGCGCCCCAGCGGGATTGCTGACCTGGGCGTGTCGGTCGAAGTCGTCGATCAGACGGAAGAGACCCGAATAGTTGGGCTCATTCTGGCGGTGGAAGCGTGGAGTGAGAAGAGACATTTTGCTTGCAGTGCTTGATGTGATTGGGGTGATTGATGTGATGGTTTTGATGGCTCGGCGAGGTTGGTGAAGTAATTGTGTTGCTTGACTTCTTGACAATTTTATGAAATGGGTAAAGTCAGCGAGGTTAGAGTAGCTTTTGTTTGCTTTGTATCAGAGAGATTATTGTAGATCAGCTGCGTTTGTATCGTGGTTTCCTGCTGAAGAGGGAAAGCACGAATTCCAAACGAACGCAACGAGACCTTAAGTACCTTGTGCATTCACAGACGCGTAAATTCACACAGCTTCCAGAATAGCTGATAAATTCATTATTGTAAGCCTTCATTGTCAACCGAGTCTCCTACATGACACTAGAATAATCAAGATGTTTCTGCAGGCAACTGCTATGCTGTGTGGCTCTATTCGGTTGCGACTGGATTACTCATGATAGTACGCGAATCGCCGTGAATCCACCAGAAGCTTCCAGCACTCTCTGGGTACCAAGCAGTAAGCAGCGGCCTAAGCTTGGGAACAATATGCCACACTTCCGATATTATCGCATCATTCTTTTTTTAGCACCAAAATCGAAAGTTTACATTGATTGATCCCAACATAGTAAATTGAAGCGCTGATGTTGCCAGTTTTGTTGGGTCATCCCATTTGCTTGAAGGTTTGCAACGATCAGCAGAAGTCCGTCTAGTGCTCGAACCCATGGTGTTCTGGATGGGATTGTTCAAATTCGATACAGCTGATAGATACACCTGTGGCGGTGGCGGTGTATACTGAACATCTGCGTTGACCGGCGAAGGTCCGCCTTGGCATATCTTGGCTTGCATCCATGCCGCAACCCATGACGTCAAATCCCCGGGATTCTATCCATGGAGTTGAACCGTAGCCAAGCGTGGACTTTTTGTCAATATTGCTTTTCAACCCCACTCAAGATGTGGACGACATGTGGTGCTTGTTCCCATCACATCTAATCCATGCCGTGGGTCTTGACGGAGGTGATGTCCTCATCGCACAGGGGAAGTTTCTTGAATCTTCTAAAACACGACACAAGCAATGTGAAGGCTACCTACGTGAGTAGATGACGGAGTGGTGGCGTCTAGGGACAACCGTCGGTGGAGGTCGGCATGTACGTTTTCCAAGAATTTGACGAACCCCCCCGTACAGTGTATACAATTGCGGCTTTGGCTACTGGGAATGGCATCATATGGCATGTTACCACATTGTCTGTTTTGCCTCTGCTTCAAATGAATTTTAAGGATGTCGTCATGATTGGAGGGGACGCTGCTATCTCATTACATGCATTATTCTACCGTCTCGGGTGCCGCGCCAAGATACACCACCGTCGCACCGTTAATTGATTGATTGATTGGCCGAACCAGCATCGGCCATGGTTTTGTGCTTCGTGTGCCAAGTGGCTATGTCCAGCATAGCAGCAGCCGAGACTTGCTCCGGCCCAAGTATACAAACAATTTGATACATTTCGTAGCTCGCTCCCGTTCCAACTTCTGAATGGATCATTGAAAGCTCGGCCTTCGGCAGCATATTTTACTGGGGATAGACCGGCCGCATCGGGGGTCCGGATGCGTACCCGGCCACCATCGGTGCCGGACTCTGGACTCGATTAAACAATCCAACCAGTCTCCTGCCAACAGATGGCTCTAATTGAGTACCGTCTCGAGCGATTTTGACCTCTCTGTTGGAATTCCACGGGTTTCGTAGCCCTCGGGTCCGGTAGAACGGAAGTCGGGTAGTTGACAGCCATTCCAGTTTAAATGGTTTTCCCCATGCTTTTGAGCCGGCCTCGCCATCTTGACCACTTTGAGCACTGCCAGAATCATCTGATTCTTCTTCTACCACGTCTCCCTCCTCCCGCTCGATCTCCCAGAAGATGGTGCCCCGTGCTGAATCGTCAATTACGTTGCCGCGCGGGCAATGCTCGGTAGCTTCGGTGGGGATCGCTTTGGGCAGGTCCAGGTCACTTGTAGTCTGTGCTTTGGGCGCAAATTCAATGGCCGCTGCCGGATCGTTGTTTATAGGTGACGTCATGCGTGCATAGCCAAAATACTCCCCCGATTTGTTAGCAGAAAAGACTAGATATACATTGTCGGCGCTCTGTTGCAGGTGATGTTAGCATACATTCCGGTAGCTCTGAATTTCGATGGCTCTTACCTTAAAAGCGTTGTTGAGTGATTCCTCATTGTGAGACTGCGTGGCCCATACCCCACTGCGTACACTCAAGTCCAGATCCTCGACAGTTAAACTCTTCAATATGAAGAACTTGTCCTTCTGCGCTGTCCCATCTGCAACTGGCGCATTTTTAGTTTCTGTCGGATTTTCTACGGATGATGGCGAGAGTAGCTGTGGTGGTGTAGCCGCCACCGGACTAGCAACGACGTCGGGTGGTGCTTGTTGAACACTTGGAGAAATGGCAGCTGGACCGGTGGGCGCCGTTTGTCCCGCAACACCCTCAACAGTGTTTTTGCGTAGTCGGCTTACTAGTCGTACCGACTGGAACTTGGAGTCGTGCAGTTTCTGTTGGGCGGTTTGGCAGGCTTCCTCGTCCTTGAAGTTTGCAAAAGCACAATTGCTCTTTGATATGAGAAACAACGACTCAAGTCCGGGCGCTTCTTTGCAGACGTGATGAACCAAGTTCATCAAATTGGTTTGCGGGGGCAGGTTGCCGATCCAGATAGCATGACCTTCCCAATGTGTCAGCTTTGAATATCCCCAACGGAATCGCAGAGGCGCACTTACCGCTTTGGCGAGGCTTCCGCGGGGGACCGCGAACAATGTTAGATTGATTAACCAGGGATTCTATGACGCGGTTAGCTTCGTCAACAACTTCAGGGGTTACCCCTGAGTATTTGTCGCTGACCTTCCGACTGCCCATGCGAGCTGGCTCCTCCATATTGCTCGTTGGCCGCTGCTGGCGACGACCCACGAAGATCAGCAGAGCCAAACTGATTGGGCATCATCTGCCGCTGCACGGCGGCGCCCTGACCAGGATACTGGTTGGGTTGAGGGTAATAATAACCGCTGAGATGCTGCTGCTGTTGAGCCTGGTTCATCATGACTTGATTCGGGTAAAACTGCATGTTGTGTGTCGGAGATAGATTCGCTTGCTGGTGGGAGTGTGGAACCTGATTGTTGTAATATTGCAACATTGTGGGATGCTGAGGGATGTAGTATTGCTGTGCTGCCATTGTGTTCATATTGTTGTGTCCAGTGTACGGGGCCACTGACGACATTTGCTGAGGGTCCCCGACATAACGCTGTTGTTGCCCCGGAAGGTTGAAGGGAGGTCGAAAACCGGGTTGGGGAAGCGCATTTGCCATGGCGGTCATGTTGTAGGGCCCAGCGCGGCCAGTGCCTTGAGCTTGATTCATATCGTATTGTGCCGGGTACACAGCATTGTGCACTGAATCAAACTGCCGTTGCTGATACTGAGGCTGAAAGACCAGGTTGTTCGCCGGGTGGGTGAAGGACACGGTGTCGTCGCCGGGAGGGGGTCCGTGAAATGAGTTAATCAGATTCTCCTGGCTTGGGTAGTCGCCTGGTGAACTCGAAGTGGGCGGTACATCTCCCATTTGGTGATGATTCTCTTTTAGAGAGGGTGATTTCCCAGAGATGTGGCTGATGGCCGTCGGGTCGAGGTATGCGGACAATATTTATGACTCTGGCTGGGGTAGTAAGTTGTGGGTAGTGGTCCTGAAAGCAACCTTGATAAACCCCAACGTTTCTGGTCCCTGATGTGTAGTAGGTTGCTATTCTCGGCGATGTGGCGCAAAGTAGAGAAGGCTGAGCAATGGTCGGTCCAAGTCTGAACGAGGAGTGGAAGGCTTCTTGCAGGGAAGCGAACGGCAGTCTCTACTGCCGACAAGCCTAGTTTGGCGTACCTTTCCAACGGTACCTCACTTCTGCACTCGATGGTAGTCGAGGGGTTGATCTGCCTCTATCAGTATCCAATGTGAAGGCGCAGAGGGATGAGTCGCAGGGGTGATGGCAAACTTCCGGGTCAATGAGCTGGGTAATCAGGAGAGTATCGGACACGATAGCATCTGAATTGGTCAAAAGCTGAAAGACGTAGCTTGTGAGACTTGACAGAGACCGTGGGTGAGCTAGAAGTGGAACAAGATTGTCGTCTGAAGCTTGGTGTAATTAACCTAAGAGCTGCAGGAACGCGAGGCAGCCGAAGGAGACTGGCTCAAATGCGAACAAAGTAGACGGGCAGGTCTAGAGCGTGAGGTGAACTGGGGCGAATATTGTACGGCTGGACTGAATATCACAATGGGGATGAGAAGTGTGGCTCGTTCAGGGTGCCCATGTGGGACATGCCCGCAGTAAGACAAAGTGAGCAGGGATTTCCACGCAGCTGTGGAGGGATCGTGACGAGGACGTTTCCTCTTTCGTATAGGGTCAATGTGTGTATGAGACGGCAGCAACACCTAACAATAGACGAGGACGACGAATGAAATATACAAGCTGGACAAGGAAGATGACGACCCGCGGTGTTCCGGGTGGCTAAAAGCCAAGTAGTTGTATGCAAGTAGGGCTCGCTCGGGCATAATACGTTAAGTGTGACTAGCACTTTACAGATTCTGGGGTCCGACGGCCAGGCGAGACGTAGAGGGCATGCGGGAAGACCCTGGATTTGTGGCCGCAATAACCGGGGTGGACGGGTTCAAAGTTGTCACGATGGAGAAGCACCGAGCTCTTACAACACCTTGGGAGGTATCCGGCAGGCCGAGGTGGATAAGCCAAGTCGATTGATTGGCATGGTCAAGTCCCATAAACTGGAACGAAAAATTGGAGATCGAGAGATGGGAATTTGCATTCGACCCGTGCTGTGTCGCTGGCGCCGTTTTTTTTTTGCCACCAGATCCTTGGGTGCTCGCTCTAGATGGGATGGGGTCAAGGGGTCCCAACGAGCTGGCCAAGTGCCCTTGTCCAGGAGCACCTTTGACAGGACGCCGGGGACGACACACACACAGCCACAAACGTTCTAGGCTGGCCGCCCAATTGCAGGGGATGGCTTTTGTGTTCTCTCTGACTTCGGGACGCAGAATTTGTGCCCGCGTACACTAGTAACCGTGCAGCGAAGACCGCGACCAAGATTCAAGTCTAAGCGCCGTTGAACCTGGCTTGCCTCTGCGGCCCAACTTTTTATCACATGGCTATTATACTTAGATGGCTCTGTAACTAAAGATCTCGAAACAGCTGCCACGGCTTGGGACTGCATTTATGGTCTGACGCCGCCGGATATCGACGCTGCTCCACGAGAGCGTTCTGCGGCTCTGAATCAGCTGTGCAGCTAGCTCAGCCGTACAAGTTGTGATGGGGTTGCGACAGTACGGGCTTCTTTTTACTGCCATTCCATCCATGTGTCCACTGTCCAGTAAACTAGTGAGTGGTAACACCGGGATACGTGTCCACGCACTCCACGGACCCTGGATGGGGTCACGCTCGCCCGGGAAGTTACCCAAGTTGTGTTATCATTAATATCAGGGTCACTAAGAGAAGCAAAATCGAGAAAAAGAATGGCGTAGTGGACAGTCGTGACCTTGCAACTTGCAAGTCGTCAGGTCGTACATATTTTTCGTCGTGTAAACAGTGATGTGTCAATCTGATCGACATAGAGACCGTTGTTGCCGATGATGGATGATGATGAAATATGGTCGGACAGAGCCGCAATGGCATTTTGATGTTGTCGGCGATTTTGGAATAGGAAAGATGGCTCTTTGCCATTTCCACGAAAGGAGATACAAGGTGCCTGATCCCTGAAGTTGCAGTGGATCGCTGCTGTTGTGGCGGGCAGTTGATGATGTCGATGGTGGTTCGACGTGGCCCTAAAACCTCTAGGTGGCGGCGTTTAACAGAGGGGCCAAGACACAAGCGATGGCGCGAAGTCCCACAATGTCATCATTGGGCCTTTGCAACTCGGTGTTTTGACTCGAGAAACGAAGAACAGTCATCGCACATTGGACAAGATCAACAATCATCCTGGATGTCTGATTTAACCCAACGTTGCCAGGCCCCCCATCCAAGGCATTAATGTGCGGTTCCCCAGGACCTTTGGGATCCTTCCTAGCACAATAACGGTACTCTTGCGCTCCACGAACTCCATCCCGTACGCAATATGCGCAAAAACCATCGTAAGGGTGACGGCATACTCGTATGGCGCTTTAAAGCGTGATTCATAGGGCTGGGATTACGCTGGGGAGAGTGTCTTATTGGGCGTGGAGCACTAAATTCATGAGACGGTACTTTCGTAAAGTCGGTTCCATGCAGTTGCAAGGTTCTTCTTCGTCTTGAAATCGGCATCCAACCAAGACAATCGCGAAAGTCTACATAGTAGCTACATAGTAAAGACGGAAAGCAGCCACAGTTTCAAAAGCAAGGGTCTACCATCCAAGCCACTCGTTCCGCAGATCACCCCCAATCAACGTCGCGATATCCCATTTGCCACCTCGACTTCTTGTGCTTCACTCTATGCACATTGCAGTTTGGACAGGCATCCGGGCTGCATTACATGTATCCATCACGTACTCTTTCATCATTTCGTCTTAGGTACTTTTGGCTATCTGCACTTTAATTATGCCGAGTTCTGTTGCCGAGTTTTTGCTTGCATGCACAATTAGTATTGGACCCGACCCCCTTAGACACATCGTAACAGTTAGGCGCAAATGACTCTCCCGCCTACAAGGGAATTCGGTCTTGATTTACTCACGGTAGCACTAGGCTTCATGCGAGCAGTTTTCAGGCGAACTTCTTAGAAGAATGCTAAACAAAATGGGTCTAACTAGCCCCCGAAGTTTACCGGAGAGTTCTATCCGGGGCTGCTCGATGCGGTTGGCAATTCAAGGTTTGACCAATTGGCAACAAGTCGCCTAGGACAAGAGAAAAGAAAAGCCTCGCTGAACATCGAAGCCTCTACGAAGTACACTAGCTCCCGCACACGTGCCTCGGCTACAGTCCCATCCACCTGAAGATACGAAACAGTGGAAACGACCTTCACTGCAAGTGGACCGGTAATTGAGGGAGGGCTACCTTCCGCCCAAATTGTCCAATGGGTATGCAGTCCTCATCTCATGCGAAGTGCATCAGCCGGGATCGATTTCACCCATTCTGTCGCTGGATGCTGATCCCCAAAGGACCCCAGCAACTCAGCCTCAGTTTCGTCTTTACGTATCAATGTTTCTTGAAGCTGCATTTGCCACTCCATTATCTCTGGTCGAGAAACGACCAGCTACCTGCAGCGTCGATCTCTGAATCTGACGTTTTGAGTTGTCTATGGAAACCCACGGCACTCGCTCTCCCCGAAAGCAAAGCAGAATACGAGGACTGCAGGCGATCGCACTCTGCATAGGGACTTGTTCTCACGTGAACGGCTAGACGCCGCGATGGTCCTTCGTCTCTTGCCGAGGCCGTCCGAAGGGTACCTGGGCGTGTGTGGCATGGTGTGATTTAGGACCGCACTTCCGCCATGCCACTTGGTATCAACAAACATGCGCAGTCATGTCGATGGGCTAGTACCTAGCTTGGAGCCTGCTCCGCGGAATCAGGCACTCGGTCATTAGCTATCTCGCCACTCTGTTCCATCTTCAGGCGACAGATCCATACGTTTCCAGATCCACTTGCGGCAATCTCCTCATCGGCATTCACGAGAGCTTGGGTTTTCGGTACAAATTTCTTACTAATAGAACCATGATTTCGCTTTCCTTCCTCCCGTCTTCTGAGTCCTAAAGAAGGCACTCAAGCAACGTCCAGGACGGTCATGCATCGCGCAGTTATCAGCTAATAGTATCCATGCATAACTAGCACAGAATTCACTGCGGGCGTACTTGTACCAAGCCGAAAAGAGTCTTTTGTCTAACAGTGCAACACATCACCAATAACAGCTTACAAGGCAGTCAGGAGTATTGTGGCTCGCTGCAGCAGATGACTTATGGGCTGAAACCCCCATCATGAAGCATCGCGAGCGAAACCACCCAATTTCGTGATACTGCTATCACAGGGGTGTCGGCGAATCACGACCAACCATCATGAGTGGCTGAGGAATCGAATATCGCTAATCTAGAACTTCGGTTAAACAAAGATCTACCGACTAATAACTTTAACCATGTCTCCGAGAACTAGTGGCGCGTCAAGTGCTCGAGTTCTCGAATGTTTCCGTTCTATCGTATCATTAGATATCGGGAGGTAGAGCTAGTCCTGTAGTCCCCCACCCCTCCTTCCGCCACCCACTTGCCAAACTTGCCAACTGCGTCTGCCATCTTCGCGTCCTCGTCGGTCATTATGATAGGTTTGTCAGAGTGACTGCCGTCGTGTAGGCCGCCAGCAAGGACCTTGTCATTCCATATGTATACCCACCAACCCGTTGTCAAGCAGACATCGCACCCCTTGAGTTGGGATGAGGTACCGAAAACGTATCGTAGTAGCTACAGACGCCGTCAACTCTAATCCCATCGCTCCGGGGGCAAAAGAAACGAGTAGATGATGGGACGAGTAAGCGACATCGTCGGATCCTCCATCATGGGCCAAGCCAATTTCATTTCCACCTACTCGCATTGCACCATGCTCTAAAACGCCAGACGAAGAGACTCGATTTCCAAGACAAGCTACACGAGCAGCCTCGGTTCCGGATGTCTTCGCTCGAGGGACCCTCGATCGCTGTGTCGATACGTAAACCAATGTGTCCCAACAGTTGGGGCCCACAGACTCGAATTCAACTGTCCTGCTGTTGTTCGAAGCTCAACTTACGATGTGCTTAAAGTAGCTTTATCCGATTTCCGGTGACATTTCCGCCATAGCCTTAGGACTGACACAAGGCGTCTACAACTCTCCTCACCGTATGCGTAACTTGCCGCTCCTCGAAAGAGTCGTCCGTGTCATCAAGCCCCGCTAACAACATGCTTTCTCGTTCAAGTTTCCGGCCGCGATTCTCCTGAAGGTCTAGCGCGTTTTGAGATCAGTAATCAATGACCTTCGACACGCCAAAAAAAAACTCTCCCCCAAAAGGAGCCTCAAGCGGAGGCGCACACGATCTGCGCCTCGAACACACTCTAGTCTGCCTCTGCACTTCCATGATGGCTAATCGCATCCGATGCGCAACTGACGGAACTTGAGGCAGTTGGGCTTCTCGGTTACTCCCGTTAGTCTCTCAGCAAGTTGGCGGTGGTTGAACTTCAACTGACACAAGTCTATTATAGATGCGGGCTACCAAGTCATGGCCGTCGGGTGCTGTATGAAACTCTATAGGCTGCACCGCACGTCCTCCCTGCGAACCCGAACTGGCTGACTACATAGTAATCAAACTCTGACCCCTTTTCAAACGCAGGGGATATCGATGTTCGCGTACTTCTTTTTGGCAACTCAAAACACGCGATGCTCACGGGGTCTATCTCATGAACGTCGAGTTTGAAGCAACACCGAGACCTTGAGCCTAAGTGGAAAGTCATTACGTCCTCGAATTCTACCGTTCATACATAGTTGACAAAGATATACATATATCCTGCCCACGCTTCCGTCGACATTATATCAGGAATTTGGAAACCACCGTTGAGCCTAACCAGTGTCTTGTGTGTCATATATTATCTCCAAAACCAGACATGAGCCATCTTAAGTACGTAGGTAAGTTCAACTTGTTTGGGTTAAACATATCCGGCTGGACGCCTCCATGATTTTTATTGGAGTCGAGAAACTGGAAATGTCCCAATATTATACCTTCAAGGCGTTACTTTTGATGGAATGTCTCAACAAACGACTTGATTTGCGGCATCATCTGGTTAAAAGAGGAAGAACATACTATAGGATCAAATATAATACAAAACTTTTAACAGTTGAGCTGGCCCCATGTGAAGCTCAGCGTGCTACTTTGAAGTAGGACACCGGCGTCCCTCCACGGCTACGACATGAACAGTTGTGGTATCGAATTCTTTTGGGGAAATTAGAAACCAGTGAGGCAGGTTCCATGATACTAATGGCGCGTTGCGATGCAATTTCATGAGATATTTCCTAATGGGCAAACTAGCAACTGCGTTCTTGGTCGTGAGCCGTCGTCGTCCCAAATTCCCTGGCATGACCAGGAACGGAAACTGGATGCAAGAAGCCAGGCCCGCAACATCGTACGGATTCTAAGATCGGAAAATTGTGTGCTGTGGCTAAATTATAGCCAATGGTAACAGTCGTGTTCTCATGTTACCAAGCCACATGGTTTTCCAAGTTTCGTGGTTTCTGCATCGCCCCTGAATCGATGCCCTATTAGTCGGACATGACATTGCCATACCGTCTCCTATGCACAACGAAACCGAACGAGAATCATCTCTGGATAGAACAATTTTCCAGGAATGGAGAAAATTTGACCTGTGTGCAGGGGAAGGTATTTTCATGTCCTGTCCTTCTCCAGACCTAGTGGATCGATAAATCGATATCTATTAGCAGGGTTGAATCATGTCACTTCACCACAAGAGAGAAGCTTGTCATCTCTTCCAGTTGATAACATGCTTTGAATTACCGCCTTTCATCTTCAGTGAATTCCAACCAAGTTCTTGCCACTCCACCGCCACCGGAATGCGGGAGCCCACCGGCAAGAAGCAGTACATTGAAAGATAAGAGCCCGGATGGCTTGCTCCGGCAGTACCACGTGTAGCTTACGCTCTAGAACAAACGGGACGAGGAATTTCTAATGTCAATGACTACAACCACGTACTAATGCAAAATGGGATAAAGCGGCGCCACATAACCAAGGTTGGAGGGCAAACAGTAGGGTGGATCAGGTGGTAACAGCGGTGAGTAGCATTGTCTACATCTTCAGTGCATGGACCAGGAGAGTTATCCTCGCATGTACCTGCACTCCTTGGGATTCGAATCTTTAGCTTAGTGATGCACGAGTATCTAGAGAAACGCCGGGGAGAGCTACACCAACATGTTCCTCAGGCGCGGCGAGCCATTTTGACCAACGGACGATAAGGGAAAAGAGACAACATATGACGAAACTTTCAAATTTTGCAGTTCTGGCTTCAGAACTCCCAGTGGTAGCTTCGATAGAACAAGTTAGATCGTAGTGGTCAGGAGTCGAGGCACACGAGCCGCCGTTTTGTTACAACTGTCCACCGTGATTCCACAACAATTATGACGTTTCATCAGAGAAGACTGAGGAGATTCATGGCCACACCAATCCAGTACAAGATCGAACGTATCAGTTCATATCAACTTCAAGGGCGCCATAGGAGGCAAGGTGGCGGCGATAAGGTGTTGACACGTCCTTCGTGGACAGCACAGCAGATCAGCCAGCCAACCCAAGTCAGAGTGGCAACGTATTTTGGCACGGGGTGATTGCCTAGGTGCACATACATGAAGACGGAAGATATACTACATTAGGTGGATCATCGCTGTTTCTGTTTCAGAGAATCTTGTGTCGGATCCAGGTTCGTTGATGACATATTATATAAGTTTTTTCTTGTCTCCGACAAGCTGAAATCGGCGGAGTATGGAATTATTACAGGCAGACCGGAAGCTGAGTGTCGGACGCCCTGTAATCCAACATACCTAGGAAGGGAAATAACCAAGATTCTTTCAACATCATTTGATAGGAGGAATTACTACTTCAAGGGGATATTTGGTAGCGCTACTTTGGCCACTCAAACGGAACTGGTATCAGGGTTGTATTTCTAACAGTAATGATCTCTCTCTTCCATTGGAACTCAAGCTAGCATTGTAGCGAGGCTTCCATCAGCGATCGACCACTGGGGGAGAGTAAATGTCACGCATAGCCTTGTTCGACTTAAAGTAGACAAGGTCTAGATGCGGAAGAGTTTGCTATGGTGTCTCAATTCCCTCGACTGTTTCTCAGCATCGTACTTGCCCAATTTACAGCCGTATGTACCAGTGAGAAAGCAATCTTCATATCGGGATACTCGGGGCTCTTGGCCTCCTACTCGAGGGAGCAACGAGGTATTCATTGTGAGCATTTGCGAGTAATATTGAAGGCGCTACTCGATACCCGATCCAGTAGCCGAGAAAAGGCAGGGAGTCAGGGAGATGTAAGTAGACAATTGCTATAAGCAAGCGCGAGCGTGAGACCCATACCGCAGAAAGCGATACAGCATCAGACAAGGACTGCGCACCCACTTGGCCCCCTATCTGATGGGGCGAATCAGCCCAATTAGGAACTATGATTACTCCATCTAGCCCCAAATTAGGTCAATCAGCAACAGAAGTGCTCATGGCATGTACTGGGTATGAGCCAATCTCTCCAAGGTCAGCCCAAAAACCACCCATGCACCTTGTGCTGTGTAGCATGTCTCATCTGCCCAAATGCAATGAATTCTGAAGAGCCAGCGGGCCCAACACCTCATCTATCGTATTGTACAGATACAAGCTCACCCCCCTCCCTCACCGCTAACGACTTTAATCTTTCTTCAGTGGTAGAAGCTTCTCCTCAATCCCGGATGACGTAATGATCATCATCTGCAAGCCATCACCAACCTCAATATGCCGCTCCACCGCCGAGTCAAACGCATCTTTGACCAGAATCTCGACCTCCTCCCTCGGCAACGGTGCCTTCTCCCGCTCCGCCAGCGCATGACCCTCTCCGCTTCCCGGTTGGTACTGATTCTTGAAGTTGACTTGGTTGTCTAAAAACGGCATGATCAGACTGGCCGCCGCGCCGGCTGCCCTGCACTGCTCGCGCTCGTAGCTGCCCACGGGATCGTAACTGTAGACGGCGCCCTTGCCCTCCTCATCCAGCCCCGCCAGGATGGCGTGCACGTAGTAGGGGAAGAAGCGCTTCTGATAAAGAATGGTGGAAAGGCGCTTCGCGCATGCGTTGACCGACATGGGTTTGTTGTGACGGTAGCGGTACATCTTGCAGACGGCGTCGAGGCGCTCCTTCAGGGCCTCGCCATCGGCGGCGTAGCCGACCACCGAAAGAAGAAGCGTGGCATCGGATTGGTTCGAGTTGGTGCCGCCGATCTTGAAAACTTTGGGTGCGTAGCGAGTGTTGATGCTGTAGCCGGAGGTCAGACGGGTGTCACCAGCCACAATGGCGAAGTCGGCGCCGGTAATGGCGAGGGTCGAACCACCGTTGTCGGTGTAGCTATGGAATACGTTAGCGAAGGCTTATGGGGATTGCAGAAGATGACGATAAGGAGAAGGGAGATGCGTACGGGTTGAAGCGGTGTTCTCGCAGGCCATCGACTCGGTCTCGAGGCACCTCTGCGAACGAGTAGTTCGGCCCGTTCAGGACGGGATTTTGGCTGAACATGGCCATTTTAAATGGTATGAAGATATGTCGGAAGGTGTGAGAGGTGAGTTTCCGATGGGGTGCAAGTCGGATATTGTGGACGTTGTGGTGAGAGAATCGCTGGGTGATGAAGTTGTGATGGCTTGAAGTCAAGCTTGCCAACCTCACACGCGTCCAGCTTGCAGCCTTGTCTCTGCCAGTTACAGCTGACTGGGCAGCTGCTGGGGTAATGAAGAGCTTTGACCAGTTTTCGTCGGGTAAGACAGGGATCAGCCGAACTAATGTAGTATTAAAGGCAATTGGCCTGGCAGCTGCAGGGGGAGTATGGCTTGTTCGTACTGAATCAATTCTAAAGTTCACTCCTTAAGTACGATATCTCCATTGACGGTCAACGTGCTTGGGCTGACGTTATGGTCAAGTCGCCTTCGAAATCCATCGTTTTCTAAGAAGTACTTCTGCACAAGATGGCGCGCAACATTCGCCAACAGGCACTGCAGAAGATTGCAACCCTCTCAGCTTCAAGCTCCGCCACTTCGTTCGACCGCTCCGATCTCGACCGCCTATGTCGAGCGACTGGACATGGACGGGGGAAGGAGACCACCAATGGCTCAGGGAGGGGCCAATCATTGGCTCGGGTTCCAATGACAATACGTGAATTCGAAGTGCTTATGGCTCTATGCAAAGCCGCCCCCATGGTGCAGAGCAGTCAGAGCGCCCAGAAGCTTGCCCACCAGTTGATACCATACATACTCGAAGCTCATGCGCAGACTTTCGTGCCATCGCCCTTCTTCCGCAAAGTCGAGCCGTCACCGATCGAGGCCCTGACGCTTAACTTGACCGCCGCGTTGTTATCACTAGGAAACGAACACGATACATTACACGAGAAGGTGTCGGATAACATATGGACATTCCTTGCCTCGATGAAAACAGCCATCCAGAGTGTTGTTCCACAAGAGGCAGATAACCTTGGAGACCAAAGTCTGGACGATGCCATCAGAACAGCTACAATTGCCGTCGCCCTCCTCGGGTTCTTGGACGCCGCCGCAGCGCAGACCGACTTCTGGAGGACGGGTGGGAGGCTCGCTTTGATTCAACGAGTTGGCAACCTATTATCAGATCAGTTCTTGACGGCAGTAGAAGGCGCTTTTTCTAGTATACGGAATGCCGACGCTTCTGACCGTCATGCTAAAGAATGGAAGAGGCACCTGAAGCATTACGCACTCCAGGGGCGACCCCTGAGTGCCAATTTGCTTCAGCGCAGCTTTCTGTGGCTTCTAGTATCTGCCACTTCTCTCCTCGTTGCAGACGCAAAAACTCTCCGAGGAAGCCATATCCTTGATCTTCTCATGACTAAGAATGGCATGCTTAGACCCGGGTCTTCATCCAGCCCAGATGTTGATTTTCGAACAATCGAGACCTATGCAAGTATTGCACGCGATGAGATGGATAGGTTGGAGGATGGCGCCGATTTCATCCAAATAGGTTCCGCATCCCAACGAAACCTGGCCTTCGCTGTCAAGGCCTCCACAATGACCAGCTTCCTGAACTGTACCATGCTGAATGAAGATGCTGCCGACCCGGAGATACTTCTGGGATGGCTTGAGGAATCTCTATTCGACCCAGAGCAGATGCTGGACGAGACATTGGCATCGACTGTGCTACGATCAATGGCCATCATCTGCAGAGTTTCGCCATCTTACGCTCCCAAAGTCAGTCGACTTCTCCCGCGTTTCATTGTGCAGACAGTTCCCCCGAGCGAAACTGTGGCCGTCGCATCTAAGTGCTTGGCCTTTGTCCTGCAAATGCTATCGCATGACGCTGTCATAACCACTCTCTACACCCTGGGAAATGTGTTGAGTCCTGGGACAGACCAAGGTCTCACGAACGGATCCAACAGCGACTTCGGCGGCGATGGCGCAGTCCCCAACCCGATATATCAGGGGAGACGGTCGACGGGCAGTTCGATTTCCTTGGCGCTCGCCGGCGACGAAGATACTTCGTTGATATACTCTAACGTTGTCCAAGCGATCTGCGGAATTGCAGAAGTGTGCCAACAGGAGAAGATCACAGCCCTCGCTCAAGCTATGCTACTTCAGAAATTGAGCAAAGTCAACCCCGCCGTTGATGTAGAGATCATCACAGGGGCCGCTGTTTTGTCGTTGAGTGGTGGGCAACTCGAATTCCGGTCGCTTTTGCGACTGTATTCCCGAGTTTGTCACCAGGCCTTGGTCGAAGACAACAGCACTGCCTTATTCGCAGTAAGTTGCCCGATTATCTCATGCTTTTGCAGTTGCTTACCCCAGTCAGGTTATGAAAGCCCGTAACTACATATCGGCAAACATCGAACGTGGCTCGCCTTTGTTTGATATCTATTGGGAATACATGCTCGAGGAGACGGTCTCCAAAGGGGATGTCCATCAGTCGAATCACGCGAAGCAGACTGACTTCGAATTCGCCGCGCGCGAAATAGCGCAGCTTCTTCAGCCCCTTTCGGTCCTGATGTCTACGCACGATTTTGCTGCCACCTCACGAACTGACGATGATAGCCATTCTCTCGTGCGAGATGCATGGTTCAACATAGTTGTTCACGGGTTCAACCCATCAACTGACCGCGGGATGAAGTACATCAACGAACTACGGCTCATGGCGATCCACTCGCCTCCTTTGGTGGCAGAGCAGAGAGGTGAACAGAATGAGAGTGATATCGAATTGAACACCGTTCTTCGAAGAGCCAACACGTCTGAAAGGGAAGCCAGGCAGAAGAAACAGCTGGCAGAGCGGATCCCGACCAAAGCATCCGAAATCAGGGGTTTGAGCTATAGAAAAGTCATCTTCCTGCAGGCTGCTTACCTCGTGGAGATCCTGCGGGCCGAATCTGGAGACTGCACCAAGGCGCTCTCCTACTTCCTGGAACCTAGTATGCACCGCGTCGAGGTTAGCAGCGTTATGGAGGGCATTACGGAACAAGTGATGAAACAGTATCTCACCAAGACTCTGGGGGGTAAGCTGCCCACTTTCTCGGCGCAGTACGCTGCTTCCGAGCTTGCAACCCTCTTCTGCAATTGCTGTCATCGTATCCAGCGAGTACAACAAGCGGCATTCCAATGTGCCGACCGGATGATTCAGGAGGTGCCGTCTGCCTTGTGCCAGCGATCATCGCTCTTCGCACTTTTGGAACTGTTGTCACTCATGTGGACAAGTTGTTTAGAGGCTGAGACTGAATTGTATGATCCACGATCCACCTTCACATCGAATCGAGGCAATGTCACTGTGGAGTTGTCCGATGATTACGCTTTTCGGAAGTATACCCTCAACAAGCTATACAAGAAGGCCAAGTCCTGGGTTCCGTTGGTCATCAACCTTGCGCCAGCAGATGTCAAGGGTCTTTTGCAGACTTACCTATCCGAGTTCGATGATGAAGGTGCCTACGGACATATGTCCCTCGGCCGATCCTTTGCGATGGAAGTCGGGTCATCTATTCCATCGACAGACCAAAGACTGACATCACTTGATTCCGTTGGTGAAACAACAATCAACACGACGTCGGACTTCATCGCTCAGTATACCACTCGTCAGGAGTACAGGTATGGGGAGGCTTTACCGGATAATGGTATGGACTTGATCAATGTGTTGCCACTTAATAGAAGAGCCTCCTTCATCAAGTCCACGCCAGTAAACGAAACCGCCAATGCGGTGACAGCTCTGGCGCATGTTCAGACGCGACTTGCAGGGAAGAAGGCTACCTCCCTAAAGGACGTTCGAGAGATTCTACGACGAGCCGCCGCCTTACTGTGCCGTACGCAGAAGGATGAAACGGCCGTCACCCATTACCTCGTCAGCATCCCATTTACTATGTTCACCAAGGAATCCATCAAGCTTGGAGTGTCGCTTTGGTTGGGCGTGATGAATGAGAATCCCAGAATGGAATCTCGAATCCTGACCGAGATCGCTCAACAATGGGAGTTTACGATACAAAAGCGACTTGGACTCTTCAATCCTCTATTGATGTTTGTCAGCCAGATTCCCAACCAATGTGCAATACTAACTTTTCTAGGCATCCGGACCCCTTCTATCTCAAGAAAGAATTTGCGCCCAGTGACAACGAAGCCATGACGAAACGTCGGCAGGTTGTACATAACCTTCTGGCCCCCCATACTCGTTTGATGCAGTTCTTCAGTAGTCACTTCACCGCTACCCGGTTGGGCAGCCCTGATACCCAGATGATATTCCTCCGTTTGTTGGATCTTACCCTCGATGCAATGAAGGCATCGATCTCCCATCCCATCGCAAGAGAACTTCGTCTGCGTGTTATTCTGTTCAGCTTCAAGGTGCTCAGAGCAAGCACAGGCATCAGTGCGCTCGCCCAATGGCGTCTGAAAGACAAGATTCTATCCGCTGGATTGAGCTGGTTCAAGTTCTCACCCAAGTGGTCCTTCGGGAGTAACATTCTCCAGTTGAAAACAGAAGTGCGGCTGCTTTCAGACGTGATGACATCTCTAAAGGCTGCTAGCTCAATCGCGGCACGGGCTCCTGACTCACTCAAGAACCTGCAACAGAAGGAGCAACTGCTCTTCTTATTGCTTGAGAGTGAACAAGCCAGGCTGCAAGTTTGGGTTCACCCCTTGGGCGAGACTGGGTATCAAAGAGCAGACATCATGACGCACCAGGGACAGAAGGCTCTCGAGGTATGTAACTCTAAGCACCTTCTTGAACGGGGTTTAATCCTGACTTTTGGCAGATTCAGCTTCAGCCCCTCGTGCGGACTGCTTGGGCCGAAAGCCCATCGCTTGCGATTGAATTGGTCAGCAGATTTTCTTTCCAAAGCGTGTTCAGTGAAGTCCGCTGGCTGTTGTTGAACTTCACGGCCAAGGCGATTGATGAGCCAGATACTCTTCCAATTTTGCTCGAAGGCGATTTGCCAAATGACGTTCGGGGCCAGCTTAAGGTGCGTGTTCTCCTTGGTTGTGAGTGTCAGCCAGCTAACTAGTACAGTATCTCCTATACTGGCAGCCAGTCAACCCTGTCACTGCCGTCACTTTTTTCTTGCCTGCATACCGCAACCATCCATTTTTGATTCAGTATGCCATGAGGGCATTGGAGAGCCACTCGGTCGATGTGACTTTTTTCTATGTTCCTCAAATTGTGCAAGCTCTCCGACATGATGCTCTCGGATACGTGGAGCGCTACATTATTGAGACTGCACAATTTTCGCAGCTGTTTGCTCACCAGATCATTTGGAACATGAAAGCCAATTCATACAAGGATGATGATGCTCAGATAGTGCGTAATGCCCGTATAGGCCTATGAATTTTCACTGACAATGTGTAGCCCGATGAGATCAAGCCTGCTCTAGATAAGGTAATGGCCAAGATGATCGACAGCTTCTCTCCCGAGGATAAGGCCTTCTACGAGAAAGAATTCACTTTCTTCGATGAGGTCACAGACATCTCTGGGAAATTGAAACCGCTCATCCGGCGGCCCAAGCCCGAGAAGAAACAAAAGATCGAAGAAGAGCTGCGCAAGATCAAAGTGGAAGTTGGCGTGTACCTGCCCAGTAATCCCGACGGGGTGGTGATTGGTATTGACCGCAAATCCGGAAAGCCGCTCCAATCGCACGCCAAAGCCCCATTTATGGCTACGTTCCGTATTAAGAAACCCAAGACTGGCTTTGTCGAAGAGACCGAGGATGTCATTCAAGAAGCCAGTAATACTGATCGAATACCTACTGCGGAGAATACCGTCGAAAAATGGCAGTCGGCCATCTTCAAAGTGGGCGATGACTGTCGACAAGACGTGTTGGCCCTGCAGATGATTGCCGCTTTCCGCGGCATTTTCCACAACGTGGGGCTTGATGTCTTCGTCTTCCCCTATCGTGTAACTGCCACCGCTCCAGGATGCGGTGTCATCGATGTGTTGCCTAACTCCATTTCGCGTGATATGTTAGGTCGCGAGGCCGTCAACGGACTTTACGACTACTTCGTGAGCAAATATGGCAACGAGGACAGTCTACGCTTCCAGGCAGCGCGCAACAACTTCGTCAAGAGCATGGCTGCCTACAGTATCATCTCGTTCCTACTGCAGTTCAAGGATCGCCACAACGGAAACATTATGGTCGACGACGCCGGCCATATCCTACATATCGACTTTGGCTTCTGCTTCGACATCGCCCCTGGCGGCATTCGCTTCGAGCGCGCCCCCTTCAAGCTGACGCAGGAGATGCTGGCTGTCATGGGCGGCACCGATCACCAGGCCTTTAGGTGGTTCGAGGAGCTCTGTATCAAGGCCTTCCTAGCGGCCCGCCCGTACGCCGAGAAGCTGAGCCAGATCGTGTTGTTGATGATGGACAGCGGATTGCCGTGCTTCACGCCCCAGAGTGTCGAGCATTTCAAGGAACGGTTTGTGCTCGAGAAGAATGAGAGGGAAGCTGCTGAGTTTGTGAGGCATTTAGTGAAAAAGAGCGCGGGAAGTTATAGTACCGGGGTGTATGATCAGTTCCAGTTGATGACAAATGGCATCCCTTACTGAGAAGGGGGGTCGATGGAGGTTTCGGAGATTGATTTGTGTAAGGGGGGCTGATAGTGAAAATGAGAAGATCAATATTTACATACAATACTTCGTGGAGTTTATAGATATAATGTTGGCGCTCGACCGTCTCACATACCCTTTACGCAATCACTCAAGGTCATGATACATGTCTATTAAGTGAGATATTTAATTCGTCACCAATGACACTATTTATGCTACGTCTAAATGTAGAAGCAGATCTATTAAGGGGTTGTCACGATCGCTGTTTATTATTAATACATCGCAATCTTGCAGGTATAATCGCAATTGTCACAAGTCCTCCCCCCTTCCTCCAGTCCATGGGCACCTTTATACCTCTTACACACTACACATGCATTTGAACTTTTTTTTGCAACTGATAACACTCACTAGCTAGCGGCTCTGCTGCTGCATATGCGTCGGCAGATTGTAAGTCGCGTAGTCGCAATGCACAAACGCCCGATCAACGATGGGTACACTCTCCAAAACGTAGCCCAAGCTCTCGCTTAAATCGTGACTATCCCGCAGGGTCGTGCTAGCATCCAACACAATGTCGACCTCGACGTTCAGCTTATCGCCTGCGTGGTAGGCCTGCAAACCCTGGATCTGTCGGATGGTTTTAGCAAATCGCATGGTCAGGTACAGTAGGATATTGCGCTGGTCGGCTATGAGATGTAAGTCAATTTTGCCGGACAGGAGAGAGAGAAGATAGGAGATGAAAGAAAGACGTACCAGTGGCGGAGAAACCTGACAAATTCTTGATATGTTGCAGGGAAGTCTGAGACCAGTTGAAGATAACCACGCACGAGAGAAGCAAGCCGCCAAGGGCATCAAGCCACCAGATATTGGCGTAATGCCCGACGATGGGGAACAAAATGGATCCCGTATTGAAAATCACATCTGTCATGGCGTCGTCGGCAAGCGCCTGGACGCTTGAGTTCTTGACGAGCCGGCACCACAGCCAGCAGAGACCTTTGATGAGTATGGTACTGATCATAATAGCGATTGCGGGTAGGCCTAATTCGATGATTTCGTGATCAGGCGATCCGAGCCGCTGGGTCGACTCGAGAGCAACTTGTACAAAGGACGTAATCATAATAACCGAGAAAACGAGAACACCGAGAGGTTCCAATCGGCGCCGACCGACGGGGTATTGGTACTGATCTTGCCTCGAGATGAGCCACGTCGTCGTCCAAACGATCACGGTGGACAGAAAGTCCAAGATGGCGTCCACCAAACTCGCCAAGACCGACATGGACGACACGGATACCATGACGGCGATTTTCCCCGCTAGAAGTATTGCGTTGGCTGCGAAGTTGATATATATGGCCACCGTGACGATGCTGTCACCACTGTCCAGATCGTCGTCGTCTTCTAGCCACGGGATTTCAGGTTTGGGCCCTTCGCCGTCCCAGGCATCCTCCTCTTCGGCATCGTTATAGAAAATCGGCGTCGTCTCCGAAGCCCGGTAAATGTCCTTGGGCGTGCGTTTTACTTTTTTACTAACGCTGCCGGATCGGACCGCATCTCCATTCTCGACACTCTGTCCCGATCCTGCATTAGATTCATGGGGCGTCTGCGGTGGCGAGCTAGACCGGCTCTGGCCCTTGCTGCTCAGCTCTGTCAGGCTCCCCTTAGCACTCCTACTGAGCGAACTCGTCGGCTCCTCACTGATGGTGTCTGGCACCTCGACGCCCCTAAAGTTGCTCGCAGGCATGTTGTTGTACTCGTTTAAAAGGTCGTGTGGGAGGCTCGAGTCCAGCAGGCGGTCGATGTACAGATACTGTTGCACGAGATAGTTGGTTCGCTCGTAATATTTTCGCAGCGGCTTGCTCATCGTTGAGAGTTGTTCTTCCGTCTTCCAATATCGCGACCACTTGTACCTCGGGTTTGAATTGCCAATCAGACGCATCGACCGCATATGCGGTCCCATGAGTATAGCAGACAGACGTCGTTCATCGAGATGATGGCGTCGCGACTCTTCGCTGTCAGAGCCATCGTGGTGATGGTGATGCGCCCCTATGACAGAGCCAGCCTCGATATCCGCAGCGTCGAAGGCGCTCGATGTGCGCCACGTGCTACCATAGTGGTGCAGTGATCCATGGGAGCGGTTACGGATTAGATTTGCCAGTGCTCCTTGTCCGCGAGGAGTGAGTGGTGGGGGGTCGTCGACAAGAAGGAGGAATGAGTTTTTGCGGTATTGGGGAGAGCCAGAAAGCAACGAGGAGCGTTCGTCGAAGGACATTGTACCGGTAAATTCGAAGATACTGATGAACGGGTGGGTACTCGATGCAATTGACGGTAATCAAGCTGGCGCTGGCGCTGGCTCACGACACGATATCGCTGTCGTCGCAGTTTATCCCACCTCAATGCGTAATGCAGTCCCGTCTCCAACTTATACCCAGATGCGGATGATGGCTTGTGGAGACGCAGTGACTACTCCACGGCGCAGAAGCTCGTCAGCGGTAGCTGTGGATGAATTAAGCAGCCGACTCAAGTGTTGAGAGCCTCCTAGAGGCCGTTCTACCACGCCAGGTATGCCAATGCCTCGGGGAGGAATTCGGGGAGGAAGGGGGGATCCCCGATCAAGTTATGACGTCCTTAGCTGGAGCTTGGATAGCGATATCAAGGAGAAATAACTGAGGTATCAACTAGGTTGTGCGCCACGTTGGGAACGCCCGGGAAATCCTTCTTTTGAAATGCGAGAGGGGTCAAACTTTACTCTAAAGCCTCGCATCGACACCGTTGGAGTCTTTTTGTGCCTTGGATCGTGTTAAGAAAAAACCACTCTTGCAGACTGTCGAATTGTCCCCATCCAACAACCTCAGGTGCTTGGGGAAAACTCCATGCGACGGCATTGAGCTTAAAATCTGAGCAAGCTGCAGCTTAGCGTCAGGGTCCAGGGAAGCTCCAAGTCGCAGATTGTCTTTCGCTACGCGACGCATCTTATTTTAGTAGATCGAGCCCACATGCTTGTCCGCCTGGTCCACTGAAGTGGGCAATAGAGGTTGGGTTCCCAACGTCGTTCATGTCTTGAGTAGCCGGTCTATGGTCTAAGAGGAAATTTTACTCGTGATTTTGTCAAACAAATCGTAAATGCAGAGTAGCGTCAGTAGCATTGTTGTCACTTGAGAACGAACAACCCTGAGAAAACGCGAGGGTGGCGCGTCAAATCCTGGATTTCGGTTTGAGTTATGATGCCAAGACTTGGAAAAATGTCGAAGCGCGCCGTTGTAGGAAGCAGTTGTAAAGCCAAGCTGTGCCTTAATCAACTGTTGCCAATATGTCAAGGCACAGGTTAGAGTTGTCATTACTCGTAGCTGTGTCAGTTGGCTTGGTTGGGAGCAAAATGCAAGCACCGGTTGTACCATGCGTAACTCTTCAAGGTATCCATCTTCTTAATACCTGTTGCAAAGAGCCTAAGCTATACAGCTTGTTACGGAAGAGGCTCGTCTGATGTGTATTGCACAAGCCCATTGGCATCCACCGACTTCGACTGCCGCTGAAGGGGGATTATATAGGCATCATGCCAGCAGAAATCCACGCTGTAAGCTTTAGATCTCGTAACAGGTATTCGAGCCACCGCATGATATTCAAGGCGGGTCAGTCATAACTCTAGAGCCCTCTAACTCAAATGAACTCGGGGCATCTTTTTCGTTCGTTCCATGCTCTTATTTATGCGTTGCCCGTTTCTCTGCGATTTCAGCGCACAATTTCGCAGCTGCCTTCACGATCAATCCATGCTCGGCATCGTGCGTTCGTTCGATCAGCGATTCGAGACGTTCATTTTCTTGGAGAACGATCTCTTGTATCACGATGGGCGCGCCTCTGTCGACCTCTGCAATGACATAGTGGACCATGCAACCAGTCGTGTTGTTTTCCAGCTTGCCTGCTTCGAAGTCGGCGTACGCTCGTTCAATCGCCCCAGCTCCGTCGTACTTGCCTGATCAAAACTATGATTAGATGCACTCGAGGAATAATAGGTGGCAAAATACTTGCCTGGAAGAGCGGGGTGTAGATTGATGATGGGTACACCTGCCTGTTCCATCGGATCGAGGAAGGCTGTCGACAATATATGCATGAATCCTGCGAGCACGACCAGGTCGGGTCGATCCGCCAATATTCTCTGGGCGAGAGCCGCATCGTACTTCAGGCGCCCCTCGGTCTTCTTCTGCTCGTCTTTCTCGCCCGCGGCCCGAAAGCCATGCTTGATCATATTGAAGTAATCGGTGGGAATGCCGGCTTTTGCAGCCCTTTCCAGAGATTTGACCCCAGCCTTATTAACACTGACCTTGACGATCTCGCCCGGAATGCGTCCATCTTGACAGGCATCTATCAAGGCCTGCAAGTTGGTGCCACTGCCACTGCACAGCACCGAAATTCTCGGCTTCGTGGGTTGGCCCATGGTATCGATGTCGCATTCGCAGTCGCGGTCGTAAACGGGAGCTCACACGCTAGAAGTCGTGTAATTATCACGGATGCGGGGTAGTATTCAAGGGCGTGGATAATGGTGGGCAGGTGCAGGCTGTGCCCCTACTATGTAATTCAGCCTTGCCGAATGGGAAAATTTTCGAGACATGCGGAATTCCCTGATCGGGGCGACTTTCCGAGTTGAGTGGGACCAGGGACGGGTACCATCGCGGAAAGCTCAATTGATCATTTTGCAGATAACTTTGATAACTCAAAATGCCCTCTCACTTGAGTGATACGCATGTTCCCAAGACGTAAATGAAATTGGCCTTATTTTCTAAACGGTTTCCTTTGACCCGTTAGCAGAAGACCTGGCTGCTTAGGATACACAGAAGTGCCTCTGGAGTGACTAGGTACTTAGGTAGGTAGCTGCCACGAGCCACTGTCAGTCTGCAAACTGTAACTTCCGGAGCTGGAAACTGTCAACGCGGATTCGTGCATCATGAACAGAGGCACGAGGCCAAGGAAATAGAGACAACCCGAGCATCTTGCTGGCCATACCACCCCACATTTGGCTGCAACGCTGCTGCGTACGCTTGAAGCGCTTGAAGGGCCCGTTATTTGCAAAATCTAACGGTATAATGGGGCCTATAGCTCCGTGACCAAGTTTTTGTGTCATATACCAGCCATATAATATTCCCAACACCCCGTTGACCCGTTCTGCCCGTGTCCGCAAAAAGAGGGGAAGCCGGCCGGCAACGATCATTTCGGGCGATTGGGAAAACTGGAAAAGGGACGCGAATGTTCTTGCGCGATGTAGCCCTGCACGGTGACACGGGCTACACGGAGTCGTGCGCTGTCGTTTTGCTCTGGAAACCCCAGAATGAACTAGAAATTTGGGAAAGTTGAATTGCAATCATAAATTACGGTTCGCAAATGAGAATAATAGCCAAGGCGTCGGGCGTCAGATGTGATCTCTAGCCGCTTGGCTGACGCTCGGATATGGGCTTGATGGGGGTTCGAAATGCTGGAGGTGGCTACCGTCAATGCTTGTATTTATTGACTACACGGGAAGCATATCCCGGCATGGTATCCTTTTAGGGCCTTTACCCCTGAAAGAAGGAGCAAAAGGAGTGAAGCGATTCAGCGGTTAATTAAACAGGAATGACGATTGTGGAATTCCTGGGCGACCTTCTCGTTCGGACCGGAGCCTCCATTGCGTGTTTCCGTCCGTCGTGGACGTTGGTGCTCAATGGCTTGGAAGGGTTGAGCTTCGTCACAACCATCACAGCATAGCTTATGGAGTAGGGACGATCTTATGCTTCACGCACGTGTCGAGTGTCTTGTAATAACAGCAGAGCATTAAATCATCGCGCATCTGGCATGAAAATTGACATTTGAGGTAGGCTACGCTCCAACTGGAGCCGGCCCTGAACAAAATACGAGATGACGTTTCCAGCAAAGCACCATTATGGACGCGCGACAGGGGAGCTGACCTGCCTCACTCCACTCTAGAGGATCCATGCCCCCCTAATGATAAGAGATGCACGTGTGACCATCACTTGAAATGGTACTCAGGTTCGTTTGGGACCCTTTTTTTATCACGTTATTGATGTTTGGACTTAATAGATCCGACATGATTTGCAACTTGGGATGCCGATTTATGGCGGCTTTACCAGTCGATCTCAGTTGTTTACTGTTGGCTCTGGCAAATCAAGTACGACTAGAAATCTCGATTCTCTGACACCTAGGGTAACAGGAAACTTTCCAACGTACATCGAGGTGCGCACCATGGTTACAAAGCTTATTCGCGTAATCGTAAAACAGCGGTGGAAAAGTTGTGAAAGCACTTGCAGTATGTTCGACGACTTTGAGACTTTTTATGGCGAGGTAGTGTAACCCGGGGCTTGCCGTTGCCAACAGACCGGATTGAAACCTCATTGGAACAGACGTCCACCCCGGAAGGCAATGCAGCCGTTGCAGCCTCGATCACGACAAAAGCAACTCCCAGCATCTAAGCAAAGCAAATAGCTGCCGACATGAACGACTGACACACAAATCTGTAACCATCAACCTGTTGTGCTTCCTTGGTGAGTCGGCCAACCCACTTGGGACCTGGTTATTTCGTGCTGACCTTGACCGACTTTGACGGTGTTGATCTGCTGCAGAGTGGTCTTCAAGAACTTGTGGTCAGGTTACCCTTACAGCGAGCACCGCGTTATTGTCCGAAGGTTTAAAAAATTCCCGGACGATATGCGAATGTGACGAAGGCTCGGTGGTGCAATGTGCAATGTGCAATATACTCGGTATTATCCGTCCGTTCTGTGTTACCATTACCTGCTCACGACAAGGTCCAGCGCTTCAAAAGGAGCTGATCCATGTACAGACGTATGTATCGAGAGACGAGATGACTTCACCTGCTGTACATGACACAGGTTTTGTCGATATTATCTTGCAGTAGTTGCTATAGCCGTCAACCAACGGCAACGCGTCCTCCAAAGCGGCTCCGAGTATTCGATGGTTGGGGGGCGCCCAAGTTCGGCCCTGCATACTCGAATGGGTGGTCCTTGGCCACTGCTGGAGTCGTTTGACTACTGGAAGCAAGCTGCCAGGTTCATGCTGCTGTTGGCGATCAGAAAATCGGGACTGCCTCAAGCCCAGCTCCTCTTTTTTTCTATCCCATAAGACGAGGTTAAGCATTGCTCATATTGACAGTGGAAAACGCATGACTCGGCGGGTTTATACTTTTGTAGATCTTTGATTGCCCACCCCAGTGATACAGCTTCAGCTTCACGGGACTTGGACAACCGTTAAATCGTCGACGATAGCTGCCGTATTAAGCTGTCTGGTGGTGTTATCGTGTTCTGGCGATGTAAGCGCGACTAGGTAGTCGCCAAGTACTGTGGACCTCAGATGGCATGATGTCTCTAGCGGCGGTGCGCACTCTATTCTATGGATGAGTGGTTGGCAAGTCAAGGTTTTGCGTACTGTGTACCAACATAATACGGGGGTTGCAGTTGCCCTCGGCGGCCCAGTTTTGTGCCGCCGCCACAGCGATGCTATTGTCACTCCAATTGCACCTTCCCCCTGGACGGGCGGGCTGTAGTGTACAATTGTACATGGTGGTGCGCTAAGCAGCCTGCAGCCTACAATCCCCGTCCTGGCTGGACAACACCCCATTCACGACAATTTGACGCCGCCAAAGTCTCACTGGCCGATGGGATTTGAGCAACCCGCCACGCCAGCTCTTGTCAAGCTGCAGCAGTGGCCATTATCGTGCCCTCCAGAACTGTTTCTCCCAGCCCGCTACGGGCATGAATGCTGCAACATCGCATTGCAGCGACATCCCATCATGGTCTAGTCCGTCCGCGAAAGAAAAAGAAGTGGCTCCAACCAAGGGTTCAAGCAGGCCTGGCAACCAGGCGCTCAGTGACTAACAACAGCCCGCGAATCCACACCCGGATGAACAGGTACTAGTACGCTAGGCGTTTGGTGTGCTAGGCCACTCCACTCAATAAAAATAGAGTGGTCGAGGCAGACTATCCTTGGGCTGTAGTCCGGGATGTGAAAACGAGGAAAATAATGTGCAAGCTGTGCCTCAAATCGCCGTCATAGAGACTCCCTTTCTGTTTCCTTTCCACTCTTTTTGCTCTTCCATAATACAACTTCTTGGTCCAAGAACTGTTGTCGCCGTTTGTCCTTGGCCTGCCAGTTTGCACCGTCGGGACGTTGTCATTGAGTTTTTGAATACTCGTTCCCTTTCATTTTCCGTTGCATTGGGTCTTGTTTACCGGCCACAACCCCCATATTGTGCATGTTTGTCTCCCATCCCGTCTCAGTTCCGTACCTCGAGCATTTCGCCTTCCGAATCCGAAACCTTCATTTTTGCATCTGACAACAATTGTTCAGAAATTTATCGCAATTAGAACCTATATTAATACAAGACGACCTTTTCCTTTCTCATCGTACGTCATCTCTTCGAGTCGCCATCGCATTCTTGTGCCTTTTACATTGTGTGTAAGTGGAAACCCTCTTCCCTTGCCGGGTTCAACCATGGATTACGGTATGAGGCATGATTCCAGATGCATTGGTCCAGGTGTGACGGCCGTATGACGAAATTAAAGTTTAGGGGGGCTTTTCTTCTGTTTACCCTTCCTAGAAGCGCGTCGATGCCTCGAGACCGATCAGCCCAGTGCATTATCTCATGGCTTTGGGTGCCATTAAGGAATTGGGACTCTCTGTCGTCTTGACATGTTGTTTTGATTTCAGAACCTGGCCTGTTGTTCGCGGGGTTGCCTCTATTCATTGCTCGGAATTCTGCTAACTTAAGGCTTTTCGCATAATGCAGTTGTCCGCCGTCTCTTGTCATACTAGAAGGATTTGAGGCAGCACGTTCCAAAAGCGTCAGCTGCTAAAATCTGCTGTCAGCGACACAGCCATTTTTGTGTCATCATACGAGCACCTTGGGTTCCAGTCCTTCCCGAACCAGTGGAATCACATTCGCCAACGGGCCGGTTGTATGGGCGTGCAGTGATCCCATTGACGTCCCCCACAAGTCATTCTATATGCCTAGGTTTCCAGTCAACTTCCGGCGGAAATCGACCGTGATCGACGACAATGGGCCGGTAGAGCCGTCATTCCGGGTCCTCGACCGGACGTCAGTTGGAAGTAATAAATCGTTCGATAGTGGTCCGAGGATGAAGGCCAGCGGAGGAGTACACAAGACGACGCTATCCGAAATTGCTATCGAAGACAACCTGTTTGTTGACGGGAAAACAAATCGGTACGTTCTCACCCTCTCTTTGTTTCTCCCTGATGCCAAGCGGCGGTCTGGGAGCTTGACTGTGGTTGGGTGTTATCGTGTAAGAGGCAACACGAACTTTTTATTTCAGCATCCAATATCTCACATGCCAGAGTCAGGCTTCAGTGGGCGCCGTTCAATTGGCTGATGAACACTACTAGTGGCAGTGGAAGCTCCAACACAACTAAGACGGCTTCTGACAACTCGTCGCGCCACAGCAATGTATCGACTGCTCCTTCATCAACCGACTTCACAGTGTCCGATGAGTGGAGAGGAACGGCGAGAAAATCCACCTACGACCCCACACACCCACCAGCACCGAAATCTTCTACAAGCGGGTTTCTGAAGCACGCCGGAAAGACGTTTTCTTTCAGCAGCACAAAAAAGCACAGTTTGCCAACAATACCAGCTGGGACGGAAGAGACGGCTCCGTCAATTGACCCTCAGACTCCTGGCGGGCGACGAACTAGGGCACAGACCGCCTCCACAACTAGTACCGCAACACCACCCAAAGTGGAGGACCGGGATTTCATGCTCGACTTGGGCGGTGATCTGAGCAACATGCTTTCATCTTTCAATAAGAGAGCTAGTCTCGCCGCGGCGAAGAACGAATCTGGCCGGCCCGCGTTGGCCTCACGAAATTTGACGGGAAATCGAATTAGCCATCCATCTCCTCTTCATCTTGATCACATGGCACCCGTTGAGCCACCTCCGCACTCGTGGAATAGCCAAGGTTCACATGACGGACTTCTCGGGTCTGGAAGGATCTACGCCTCCCCTAGCAACCAAAATGTGCCTCCGCCTGTGCCGAGGCACACCATGAGCCCCCCAACCGGACGTCGGATGTCGGATGAGGCCGATGAGGATTCAAGACTTCTCAAAGACTCGCTCGCTGCTGCTACTTACTTGTCCGGCGGTGCAGCTAGTTCCGGTGGCTATCGGAGAAACGAGGATAGCATCTCCAGTCTGCCCGACACGTACGCAAAGCTTTCGCGGTTCGATGCAAAGACCGATGAAGACAACATGTTCGACACGTCGTACAACCGACCGGCCAAGGGCATGCAACGCGCTGCAAGCCGCCACAACCAAAAACCCGGCAATAAAGTCATGACCCCGGAAGAGTTTGAAAGGTATCGCCAGGACAAGGTGAGACAACGCCATCAAGACAGTGCCGAGAAGGATGATTCGGACGACGAAGACGAGGTCAACTACGAGGACGATGAAGACGAGATGGCAAGGAAGCAAGAGTTGGCTAAGCAGAGGCGCAAGCAAGAAGCTCACATGACAGTCTACCGACAACAGATGATGAAGGTCACTGGGGAACAATCGGGAATGGGCCCTTCTCGGCCGACCATGTCCATGTCCATGTCTATGAGCACTCCGAATCTCACACTGAACGGCAAACAAGCGAGTGGCTCAAATTCTCCTCCCTCGGAGGCATCCGACGATGACGACGAAGTGCCTCTAGCCATCTTGCAGGCTCACGGTTTCCCCAACAAGACGCGACCGCCGACTCGATTAACCAACATGTCGTCCAACCCGAACCTGAGGGCCTCGGCTGCGGGGTCTGTTACAGGAGAGAACCAAGGCGCCGCCCCTCGAGGTAATCTCCCAGCATTCGCGCGGAAGTTGCCTCAAGATCCATTCCTTGGGGCGGGGTTGGTGAATGGGCCTCCCCGCGAATCCTTCGCCTTGCCGGGAGGTTCCCCGGCTGCTTTGCCCAATCGATCTGCACCGCCTGGAGGCTTAGTCGGCGTGATTGCAAGTGAGGAACGCCAAAGAGCCGCGAGACGAGGCAGCCCGGCAGTCGACAATGCGAACAACGGCGGCGTGGGTCAACAGATGCAGCTGCCAATGAACGGCGGGTTCGATCCCATTGCCGGCATACCACCCCAGATGATGTACCCCATGGGCATGCCGCAGATGCCGCAGATGCCGATGCTGACGCCTGGCGACCAAGCTCAAATCCAAATGACGCAACAAATGCAGCAATTCATGCAGATGCAGATGCAATTCATGCAAATGATGGCCTCTCAGCAGGGGCAAGGACAAATGCAACCGCAGATGATGCAACAGCCGATGCAACAACAACAAATGCAGACCCAAGGACTAGTTCGTCCCCAGGGACATCTACCTGGTCAGTCATTGGGATCAGTGCACGACATGCCACGCAACTTCTTAGGGGATCCTATGGGTTTGGGTGTGAGCAACGGAATGAGTTTGGAGCTTCCGAGGGGAGATGCGCAGATGCGGACTATGAGCATGGTTCAGCCAAGCTCAGCATCGTGGATCCAGCCTCCTTCCGGCCTTGCACCGTCGATATGTATCCAGGGCAACGGCTATGCACCTTCAATAGCTCCATCCGAGCGCAGCAACGTTGGTCTTCCCGGACGCTACCGACCAGTCTCAAGCATGGCGGACCCAGCATCCAGGACAGTGACCATGTCTGGCGCCTTGCCAAATATTTCCAAACTCCACATCGAAACGAAGACTGCCTCTCCGGCGAACGATGACGAGGACGATGATGAGGAGGGCTGGGAGGCAATGAAGGCAAAGAGAGAAAAGAAGAAGAGCATTTGGCGTTCCAAGAAAAACTTCGGATCTGATATTGGGGCGCTCATCAACTAAGAATTTTGCTCAGTCTTGCATATCAACGGTCCAACAAAACTATCTCTTATCCGGCTGCATAACATCGTCATTGAGCATTTTTCACGGCCGACGTGGGTCACAGCAAAGGTTTACAATGGGAATATTTAGGACGCCCATCCATTCAGGGACAAATAACAGACGTCACATCTTTGGTGACTCGGGCATCTGAGCGAAGAATCTCGAGGCGAAACCAACATTGTTTTTGGAGGCATTCACCACCGCGTACGTATGTGTGTACATTTCAAGTATATTAGCGTCGCTTGGGAACGAACGAGTTCACGGGTGGACGGCGTCACTGGGACATAAGATGGGGAGAGCTCAGGAAAGCGTGTTTAGAGAGACTGGAGAAGTACAGAAAGAGGTGGGAAATCTTTTGTGTATGAAAAGTTGCTGCTGGATGATAGATGTATCGTGGAGGAAGATGATTCATGATAGACAGATCAGCCTTACATACAGTAATCTAATTTAACGTATTCCTCAAGGGTGATCAATGGACCTTTCCGGATGATCTAGGTGGTGGTGATGGTATAATAAGTCTACTCCGACCCTCCATGTGTTACGAATAATAGGATTTATGAGCGTACAGAGCATGTCTCGGCTTACCCTGTGGTAGGCAACCATGATCGTTTCGTATACCTCTATTATAAATTGCAACGACAGGCTTTTCAGGGTGTACAAACGAACTGGGACAAACGAACAGGGTCAACATGCAGCCTATATCACGCCAGTCGCAAGACCGGAGCTCATCACACAATCCCTACCGTAGGTATAATAAATTGCACGCCACAAAGAATGGCATGCTATGTCGTTGATTTATTTCAGTAGGGATGATCTATCCTAGACAGCAACAAGTTGCAGACCAGACCACACGGTCCATTCAGGCGTCAACTGGCTTCGATCAAACGTAGGATTCCCACCCTTTCTTTCTTTACTTACTTTTGCCATGTTTCGCTTTCCTTCCCACATTGGCCGTCCTCGTGAAAGTCTGACAGCTGCTAGACTTGACAACCTGTCAACCATCTTAGTCCATCTGCCCCTTCGACCAAGCCCCCCGCTTCACACCCAGTTCCACGGCCGCTAAGCCCCAGTCCTCGCCGTGGTTGTGGCTACCGGGCAGCACGCCGGCGCGCGCCTTGGCCTGCTCGTCGCTGAGCACCGTCAGCACGCCGAAGATTACGGGGATGCCCAGGTCGAGCTGCGTGCGCATGAGCCCTTGCGACACCGCGTCCGAGATGTACTCGAAGTGCATCGTCTCGCCCTTGATCAGCACTCCGATCGCAATGATGGCGTCGAAGGGCGTCGAGGGGTTCGTCGACAGAGAGGCCAGGTCCGTGGTCGAGGAGCCGAGGAGGTCGCCGGCGGAGGTGCCGCCCGAGGAGGTTGCTTGCACTTGCGAGGCGGAGAAGAGGCTGTTGTGAGGAATAGGGTGTCAGCGTTGGGTTTCATATGTTACTGCGCCAGGTTTTCCCATTCTTTCCGTCGTAGTCGCCGGTCAACTACGAGCACTTGCTGGAGGTGCGGAGTATTGGTCTCACATGATGGATGGACTGGACACTTACGACTTCACGGCAATAGGCAGCTCCCACGAGCCGGGCACAGATTGGACCACGATGTTGCTCTCCTTCACGCCGCAGGCTAGCAGCTTGTCCTTGGTCCCCTTCAGCAACGGCTCGATGATGGTGGTGTTCCAGCGCGCGTGCACGATGCCGATGCGCAAAGCGCTACCGTCGTGCTCCTGGGGAGTAGGTCCCTTAATGGAAGCCATTGTGGAAATCGGGGATTGTGGGTGGCAATGGTATACTGTCAGTCTGGCTAGGAAGGGGCTATGGGAGGAGGAGTTTGGAGCCTACGTGCTTGGGGATGCACACGTGGATGTCTGCGAAGTCCAGTTGGTCGTTGGATGCGGGGCACTGAGTGGCATGGGGAGAGGCAGCTTCCCATTGCCAATTGGGATGACGAAAGCGGGTGGGGCAGGGGTTCAAGATGTGCCTTCCCTGTCGCCGGTAAGCTTCGCATGGAAAGACCAGGGCCTGGACCCACGTGGGGTGTGCGTGCCTGGAAGACTGCCCGACTTCCTGCAGGTTCGGGACTTTGAACTCATCCATCCAAACCTTCGATTATACAGGTCATCCTGTTGAGCATCCAGCTCTAGACCGTTGATATCCTAACACTTGAAGTCAGTCCCTTTTCATTTGTACTTCTACCTAATATGCCGTAACTGGACGAGAGAGAGTTCGGACTTCAGCTATTTGTCTGCATCAATTATCAGGGCAGTTTGTTGCCCAGTCTACCTGAAGGTGTTGTATATCTCCTTCATACATGATATTTGTAACAAAGCTCTTGTCTTCAACTATCGGTATGCCTATCACCGCTCTACCTGTGTCGACCCGCCAACTTCTGGGCTCGACGTTGGCCATATCAACTCCAGTCACAGTGATTAAAGAGCTTCTGGACAATGCCCTAGATGCCAGCGCTACCGCTGTTGATATCCTTGTTTCACCAAATACCCTGGACAAAATCGAAGTTCGGGATAATGGAAACGGTATCCACCCTGACGACTACAGCTCTTTAGCAAAGCATGGCCACACCAGTAAGCTGAAGAGCTTCGACGACCTAAAACTCGTTGGATCCACTACTTTGGGCTTCCGTGGACAGGCATTGGCAAGTTTGAATTCACTTGCCCAAGTTGTTGTCACTACGAAGACATCTTCGGACTCTGTAGCAGCAACTCTCCAGATAGCCCCGAAGACTGGTGTTGAACAAATCAAGTCCGCCCCCGCCCCCGTAGGCACTACTGTGAGTGTCACTGGCCTTTACAGTCAGTTCCCAGTCCGCAAGAAACAAATACTAGAGGAATCACCCACGGCATTGTGCAGAATCAAGGATCTTTTGCATTCATATGCTATGGCTAGGCCACAAGTAAAACTCACCTTCAAAGTCCTCAAGACCCCAAAGCGCAACTGGTCATACTCTCCGAAGCGTGATGCTGGTATCAGAGAAGCAGTACTCCAAATCTACGGAACTGAGACAACTAATCGTTGCATCGAGCACAACGCCAGCTTCAGCAGTCCAAGTATGAATGATGGCTTAAATGACCAAGAAGGACCCGGAGACAACTTTTACGCCTTCGAGTCAATCATGGCAAAGCCAGATGCAAATTGCAAGCTTCCAAGACAACGCCACTTCTCAATTGATGGTCGACCAATATCAGCATCTAGAGGCACGACGAAGAAGCTCGTGTCCATCTGTTCCAAATACTTGGGCAATGCACTAGACACGGGTGCAGAAATTGCATCTAGCGATGTTTTCATGGTTCTCAACATCAAAGCCCCTCCGGGAAGTTACGACGCAAATATCGAACCATCTAAGAACGACCTTCTCTTCTCCGAGGAAGATCAGCTCCTCGACTGCTTTGAAAGGCTCTGCAAGGAAGTGTACGGTCCACTGAAGAATTCCCCGAAAGGTTTATGCAACCAAACACTAGCCCTAGATACCGTTCAGGATGCTCGAGAAGCAGGCGGTGCAATCCTCTATACAACAGGTTCTTCACCACAGTGCGCGGTTTCTAATATTGAATCGGACCAACATATCGAAATACCCGGGACGCTGAGTCCTCTCTCAAGCTCGCTCGAGGATCAACCGAGCAGAACAGATCAATCTGTTGACGACGAAGAAGGCGTTCGGCATAGCCAGGCTGGTACTACTCAAACTAGGCCGTTTCAGCGCAAACTGTCGACACCTGCTCTGAGAACCTGCACTTCCGTCAATTCAAGGCCAGCTCAGAACCTGCATAGGAATCCTCTTGCGGAAATCAAAAGCTCGCAACTTAATGAAGTTTTGATGAGTCAGTCCGAGCTAAGAAATGATATGTCGACTGATCGAACCGAGCATAACAAAGAGCCTCAACGACCTAACAAGCGAGCGAAATCTTCTCAGTCCCCAATGCAACGAGGGAGCATTGGCGATGATTCCGGCGAGTCAGCACCACGGGACCTGAATCTTTGGACGATAGCCCAAATGACTATTCACCCCACACAATCTCACACTGATGGCGCTGTGCTACGATCGGAACAGCTTGGTGGGCAAGGCGCATTACTCGGGATTTCAATAACACCACAGTCAGAACACAATGTTTTGCATCATCGTGGTGCATCATTTAGGAATTTATATGTCCCACCAAGTCAGCGTTACCCAGACATACGTGGGTCTGGAAACCAGATGTCGCAAAGCAAACCAGGGGGTGTTTATCGAAGTCCGGCGTCCAGTCCCATGGGTCCATCACGCCAGATAACTGCCCGAGGCAATCACAGGCAATCCCAGGTGTCTTCTCAACGTCGTGCACAGCCGCCGTGGACTCCGCCTTCATCAATTGGACGAGACAGAGGGGAGTGGGACAATTTGTACGACTCGAGGCGAAGAACGGTTCCAGATGGTTTGAAGCAGACAACGATTTCATTCAGCAGACCCAAGAGGATGCGCAGCAGCTGCCAAGCTCAGGATCGCTATGAGGAAGCCCAAGAGCGACCGAGTGGTCAAGTTTCTCAGGGAGGCAACCCTGTCCGGCATAATATCCAGAACATGTTTTCGTCAGCCAGAGATAATCTCGCCCATCAGCTGCAGAATTCACATGCACAAGAGGACGCTGGGACATATCCTGTGGCTCACAGCACTAGAAATTGGCAATATAATAAAACCCAAGCCGACCATTTTGCTAGTTTGCGTTCTACTCACGTCCAACCCGACGATCAGACAGCAAAAGACAAAGAACCTATCAAAACCTCTCTACCCAAAGGCGATCCTCGGGCTTACCTCTTACGAAGACAAAAATCCTTGGCCGCCGAAGAGAGCTCGGGAAAGGTGAAAACTTTCAGACGATTAAAGGGTAATCTTATACCGCTTGAAAACACTCCTCCCGGGGATGAAGTGTATTCTGTCCTTCTCCCTACCAATCTAACCATAGAACAACTTGAAGAAGCATTCAAACAAATTGCTAACTTTGACAAGTATGTGGTTGAGGGTGATATTGACGAAGGACTCGACATGGACCTGGGCGAGGGTCGCAGGATTGAATGTCGTTTGAACGAGCTTCTGACCTGCTGGAATCAGGAGTTGACGGGTGAGAAGGTCGACGTACAATGTGGCCTAGGTACTCTACTGAAAGGCAAGGGTGCAGGGATACGAGTTGAAGAGGTACAAAGTATGACAAGACTGTGTCCCACAAGGCTACTACACTAGGCAAAATAGCTTGCTGAACTTCGGATCAAGATTCCTTCCAAACACAAAGATTGGCGGTGTGGGATAGGGTGGAGGATCTCGGGGTTCTGACTGACGTAAAAGAACATTTGCCCTTCCTATTGTCACAGATTGGGCGCTTGAAGGACTATATCCGGGAAATGGGCTGGGCTAGATTCTTTGCATATTTGCTGATTCATTAGGAGGATTGTAGGATGTTGTTTGCTATCGAGATACGTAATTCAATATTGCATGAGAACCCCATAAATCGGATAATTGGTTTGGTCATTAGAACTGTGGTTGATGCCCCTGAGAAGGAAGTAAGTTTGGGTCTGAGAAAAACTTGTTCAATTCTCGCTAAGTGTCCGGGCTGATTTTCATTGCTAATTTTCATATTCTCCTATTTTTTCAGTTTTTGCAATCATGATCATGGTGATGGCGTCCAAGATTAGCACACTCCATTTCTGCTCATCTTATCTACCAATGTATTGAGTTTGTGTTGAGATTTAATCGATGCGTCCAGTGCCTGACTTCGTAGACGCTGCGTCTGGCTTAGTGATGAGGTTGGAAAGCCTCGTCTACAGCAGCCTTGGGTTGTGAACTTGCCAATATTCTTGCGAATAGACTCTACGATCTGCAAAGAGAGCGAGCGTGGTGATATTGGCCTGGCTGAAGACCATGCTGTTGTCAGTCATGATGGTTGGTGCGGGCTTTGGGGCGCAAAGAGAAGCCTCAGCTTGTGGAGGCGTGGGCTGGGGTTTGATGTAAGACTCCGGTGGCGATGAGAGAGCGAGCTTGTGACAAGAGAGTTAACGTTGACCGTTGCATACACACAATGGGCCTACTCCGTCGACACTAGGACTAGTCCAAGTATCTATCGTAACGCATTCAACGACCAAATCGATGGGGGTGGTGTTCTTTGGAATACTATTGAATTTTCGAGGAGTTGGGATGTCATAGAAAAGGATGATTAAGTTCTTGAACTGCGGACGCCAAGTTTTTGGCTTGAAAACATTGAACTAAGTGAATCAGAGAATTATCTCTGATAGGAACGGGATACTATTGGGCCTCTCAAAGGAAACAATCTGTTGACTTGTATCTGGGATTCCCAGGGCCCTCTGACTTCCCATTGCCCATAGCCGTATCATAAAGAACAGGTGCTCAGCACTCAGAGCATGTAGATTTCATATCTAGTAATGTCATTCTACGTGGTGGACTGTAACGCAAAAAACAAAAACAAAAAAAGGCTGTAGACATACTACAAAGGTAGAACATCATGTGTGATGATGCATAACCCAAGCCTACTAAGAAAAGATGGACTTCGACCTGTTAATCACTCGTAGAAATCAAGGACACATGAAACCCTATGGACATGAACTTAGGAAACACTGAGAGCTGTCTAAATCGGAAGCAATCCTCCTTCATCACGGCATCCCGAGAGCAGGGTTTGCGATATCTCGTAACAGTACGAGGATTAATTCCTCACGAAAGGCTCTACCAGAGTGGCAAACTGTATTTGTTGTGTTGAGCACAATTGTGGTGTGTTCCGTAACTGTCTTACAGCTGCCCTCCCACGAAGGTAACGGCATGGCAAGCGCAACAGTTGTAGGGAGACCTGGAACAACTACCAGTAAAACGAATTACAACATACGAGGTGATACCGTGGTTTTACTGAGAAGTTGTAGTGACAACAATTCGCGGAAGTCTAGGTTCATTTCCATGTTCGCATGGTGTGTCGTGAAAAGAGATGTTGTCCACTGCTGTGCAAGATGAGATCGGCTTCACGATCCAAGCAGCATGGCCGTACGTGGAAGGTAATTAAGTAGGTTGACAGCATCGCAACTCGTGTACCCAATAATAATGAAGCAATGCCACCACATATTTGGAGCTCTTGATGTGTTAACCCTAGGATATATTCGCAGATCTTCCTCGAAGACACGACCGTATAGCACAACAATCCGCAACAATACTTAAAAAACGTGAAAGGCATCGTACGTCTTGTTGACGGTTTATTGTAACTCCGCGGGCCCATTTTTCTTCCTTAGTAGTGTCTGGGAATGACGTCTAGTGCTGCTCTTGTCTTGTGAGGTGATGCGGTGCAATGTGGAAAGCCCAAACTGGTGCTTTGCCAAGTCGGACGACTGGCCCGCAAGACCGCAGAGAAAGTCGCACCGTCCCAAGAGGAAGGTCAGATATACGTGTCCCATGCAGATCAAGTCTGTTTGGCAACTATTAGGGAGACTGTCCAATGCTCCGTCCATCTGGCCGTTAAGTCACGGGGGCCTAATTCGCGAATCTGTCCTTGGAGGCAAAACCCCTCGGTCAACCTTCCCGATACAGTGTACCACAGGGATTAAGGACAATGAAGTCTGGTAATCAGAAATGTTAAAATCTGGGTTAAACAACCTGCTTTCGACATGTGCGACGTTCCAGCCCGGCTGTCGATCTCGATGCATCACAGTGCATTTCCTCGTATTTGCTTGAGACGATTTACTGGAACAATGTCATGATGGATCTAAAGGAACTGCAGTCAAAAGAAAAGCCCGAGGGATCTGCGTTGTTTCAAAATGTACCATAGTCAGCATCGCATGACGTCCTTACGTTAATTACGCGCCGTTGGAGGCGCAGCAGCTCGAGGATCGATGCTACCAGAGCTTTCTGCAATTTGACGAGCGAGTACGAAGTACTTTGTGGCCCAGACTAGCTGTCAAATCCACAAGGAGCCAGACTGTCATCTTCCTGTACGTGGGAATGCCAATGATGTTGCGGCAGGCCCATGATGGCCCAAGACGAGAGAATACAAAACGAGTTGTCGTTACGAGCGCCACCATTCGAATTACAGCTGTTCACGAACCCCGAGCGGCCTCAATTCGCTGTGCCCCACCTATATGCTAAGACAAACACTGAAAATAGAATACGCAGCTGCACTTTGACATTTGCACTCGAGCGCTCACCAGGAATGCATTTTTCTCCATAGTTCAAGACAGCTCTACGGGCGCCGTGCCGGCTGAAGTCCAAGATATCAGATGAGGCCGAATGTTTGCTTCAGTGTCGTTCCCGCAGTATTGGACAGGCACAAGCTGTTGTGCGACAAAGGCATTTTGGATATCTACAGGACGCGTGAGCTACCCAGCACCGATCAGCATCTGCCCCCGTCACATTGCAGTTGGCCGCCGGCCAGTTCGTTACGCAACAAGGTAGGTCTGGAGGATTTCCACCTAGAACGACCAGTCAGTGGACAATGCAAATCCTGGACAACATATCCTTGCCCTCAAGGTGTGAACTCTAAAATAATCAGCCTGCAGCCTGCCAGGTCGGAAATCGGAAGGTTTCCTCCAATAAGAGTCCTATAATATGCCAATTATATCTTGGATGAGGTTGGCAATGCTCTGGTGGCATGGCGGGATATGGTCGTCACCGCTGTCCAGATACATCTCTCCAGGCATGCAGACTGTTGACGGATGAAATTCCCCATTTACAAGTGACTGGTCTACGCAGGCAAATGGTGTGAGGCCAAGTACCAGTTTACTTGGACAAGGCCATCATGACCCTTCAAGCACTGAAAACGAGTGGAAGATCAAGTATTGTGGGGTCGTAATACGCTAACAATCCGCATGCCTGGAATGACAACTGGGTACCGTTCAAGCATTGTGGCCGGAGACCGCTGCGTGTCACGATCCAAGAACCAGCAAAATGCCAGCAGGGATTTAACGAATTGCGAAAAACCGACAACAACTCGAGACTCAAAGTGACGGCGATAGTGACAGTGGCAGTGAAAGTATTCCAGCAGGCTCAGCAGGCTGTCGCCACTCATGACGCTCGGATGATTGAAGTCCTTCTCTGCGCTTTGGCGTAGGTTACCCTCGCAAGGCTCGGGTTATCACTCCAAACCCGCATCAAATAATCCCCAGTCCTTCCCCAGATCCAACCACCATCTCTTTCCTCTTCCTATTCTCCCACTTCAATCGTGTCGGTTGCTATCACGTCGCTATCTCGAGTTCACCACTCATCATCTCCCAGCGTCTATTCACTTCCCGCTCTCGTTTTACCCTGACATTGTTAAAACACAGAAAAAAAAGAGGAAAAAAGAACACTCGCTGCATGAATTGATTCAATTTCATCGAAGCCATTGTACCCAGACGCTTTACCAGTTCTACCCACTCGCTGTGCCACACGTCATACCCGTACATGGGCGGATTGCGGATGTAATAAGCTCAGCTCGATCTGCCTCAATTGGGACAGCATTGGACGAGGGACGAGGGTCCTGGTCCGAACACACCTGGGCACCCGCACCGCCGCAGCGCACCGCCTGCTGTTCAGGCCAATTTTACGGGCGGAATGAAAGCATCCCCTTCCCCTTGGACCCCAGGGAACAATTGTTGACTGTGCCTCACTTCACGTCTCGTCTCGACTCTTTACTTCGCGTTACTTATTCGTCGTAATTCCCTAATTAAACCTGCAACTCGACGTTAGCCAGCCATTCGTTTGAGTGTCGTCGATCATCCCACCATGATGCGGGTCTAGTCGCTGCCGCCTTATCTCGTTGACTGTCTTGGACGAAGGCCGTCCCTAGTATCCGCGACGGCGACAATGCGAATTTCCGACTCCAGGCATGCCAACCCAACAGAGCACTGTGATGACGATGATGGTGATGGAAACGAGTCCACTTCTTTGTTGTCTTTCGCCATGAACTATAGCCAGCAGCGCGCACAAGTCGTGTCCAAACCAAGGAGGCATAGCCGCAGCAATGGCAGAACCGATACACGCCTCCTGCTTTCACGCCCCCGGCTCCTCTCCAACCTCGCATTCGTTTCAATTGCCTTTCTAAGCATACAACCCGCCGCCGCCGTCTTCCTCCCTTTCGATAACTGCCTCGACGACAGCTATATATGGTCGAACCAAGAGCCCGACGCCGTGCAGTTGCAATGGGTGCCGTTATACGCCGATGCTGTCTTCGATCTGGTCAACGACAATCACAACCTGAAAGTGACTGTATGGGGGAATGTGACGGGTAGAGTGGGGTCCGATGAGTTGCCGGCTTGGGACAACACGACGGCTTGGGGCAACTCAACCCAGGCGCTGAATGGCAAAATACAAGACGAACCCGAGGCAGGCATCCCCAACGGCTCCGGCAAGGCTACCACTTTACACAGCAAGGTCGATGTTCTCAGTTACGAGCCTTACATGCAAAACTCCAACTTTTGCGAGAACATCAATACGACCAACGGGGCGTGTCCGTTAGCCCCTATCTTCAACGAGACGGCTATGTAAGTCACGGCTCAGACCTGCGGCTTCATGCCGCACGGCCCGCCCCTGGCTGCTTTGGTTTGGTTCAGTGTCTAATTTATACACGTAGTGATCTCCCAGATGGCTTGTACGCTTTCAACCTTTCCAACAACTTTTACTCTACGTACGCGTTCACTTCGTTTTCGCCCACCTTCATCATCTGGTACGGCGACACGGCCGTCACTACGATTGGTTGTGTGTCGACAGTGGTGACCCCGGATCTGGGGGGGATTGCATGGTCTCTCAGGTTTTTGCCCCTATTCGTCCTGCTTCTGGTAGGTGTTGCCACTGTGTTCGCGGGTGTCTTCAGCCCCTGGGGCACCAGCGACGTCTTCCACTGGACGTCGAATTACGGCAGAGATCCCGATCTGCTTCGTCTCGTCACTCCCGGATTCGGCGACTGTCTTCAGTACATTCAGTTTATTGTCTTGACGGGTGGGCTTTCGTTAGATTATCCCGGGTTCTACCAGCCGGTGACAAGCAATGGCGCCTGGTCTGCGCTGATATTCAATGAGAGTTTTGTGGCCAAGGCCGAGCCGTGGGAAGTAGTGATTGACGGCATCTATTTCACCAACGGAACCTACGGGCTGCAGAGCCTTGCCCAACTTGTCGGCATGCGCGAGGTCGAGGACATATGGGCTGGCATGATGATTTGGCTACTGGTCATTATCGGTGTTGTCCTCTTCGCCATCCAGGTGGGCTTCTTCTTCCGCTGGCTGCTACGGTATATCAAACACACCCCTGAGGAGGACCTACGCGCCAAGAATCTCCCCTTTTCCATTGGCAATGTAATTCGTCTTGTCTTCAGCTACTTCCTCCTCCCGATTGTCACCTTGTCCGCCTTTCAGCTAGTAGTCGCCGGTGAATCTGACGTTGTCCTGGTGGTCATGGCTGTGGTGATGTTGGCCCTTATCGTGGGGTTTGCCGGATGGCTCATGTACCTCATCGCCACGACCCGGCCACGGGCACATTTGTTCGACGATCTCCCGACGGTGCTGCTGTACGGACCGCTGTACAACACTTATTCCGACGAAGCGGCCGCTTTTGCCCTGATCCCGATAATATTGACCATCATGCGAGGCATTGCGCTCGGCGCTGTTCAGCCCTCCGGTATCGCCCAAATTGTCATCTTGGCCGTGTGCGAGGTGGTTCAGATGCTGACCCTGCACGCATTCCGCCCGTTCCACTCCCCGACATCGATGAATGCGTACCACGCGGGGTTTTCAGCACTTCGATTTGTCACGGTCCTCCTCATGGTGGCTTTTGCTCCATCGATGGGAGTCAAGGAAGGGTCCAAGGGATGGGTTGGTTACGTCATATTGCTCATTCACGGTGCCGTTCTAGTACTGGGCTTCTTTCTCAATGCACTGCAAACTATTATCGAAGTCATCGCAAGGCTGTGCGGGGCAGGGGGTGACGATATCCGAGGACAGACCAGGGGCGGTCTATCAAAGATTTTTGGCGCTCGCCAACTTCAGAGGCGCATGTCGAGGCGCGGTCCGCGCGGTCCGCGAGGTCCATCACGCCAAAGCCAGCTTAGTACGACGAGGATGCTCGATGCGGAACAGGGAAACAAGGGACAATACGGCCGTGTTAGGAGTGAATCGGCCGGAAGTATGGGGATCCTCATGCACAACCCGGGCCAGCGAAGCTCGAGCGCCTTGGATGCTCGTAGCATAGACGCCTACTCGGTTCCGGCCGGAGGTAGTAACTTCACGCCGACGACGCCTGGGGAAAACAGCACCTTGTCTTCCCTGCCCCCTCCTGGGCAAGCTACCCGGCCTGGGCCTGCCGTTCCTACGACAGCTGCAGACCCTTACTACCGCCCCCCTCGCGCGCGCCGACGAACCAACGAAAGTGCTCGCCCGTCTACAACGGAGTTTAAACGTGCGTCTATGGGAAGTATCGACCTGTCCAACCGAAGATTGAGCCAGGCTGGAGGACCAGTCATAGATTCGGATCTCGACGGGGCGCCGTCAGGGAGGGCAACGCCGGCACCCTTCATTGCGCCAGCGCTCTACGCCCCAGTTTTCGCCCCTAGAGCGGACTATTCCACACGCGAGGTTGACTTTTACTACGGGGTTCGGGGCCCAGCTTTGAACTCGGATGCACCATCACGAAGGTTGGGCACCGGGCCTGCAGACCCCACAAGTCCGGTATCTGCTGCAACAGGGTGGTTGAAGGCGTTGTTCGGCGGCAAGACCAAAGATAAGGGCAAGGGCTTCGAGGTCGTAAGAAGTGCTAGGATGCCGCCCGCTATGAAAGCTCGTGGAGGCGAATTCAGCGACGATACCCCGCCAGAAGGGATTCCTGTCGCAATGGGCGTATTACGGAACGGTCCCATAGAAAGTGACGATGAGGAGACTACGCCAAAGTCGAAGGCTAGACGCGCTACGAGCGAGAGCGTGGGGGAGGACTTGTTAGACGATAGTGGCGAGCCTCGAGTCGACGATGACGGAGGCGAAGAGTCTCCACGTGTTACACAAGATCCGCCTCTGTTACCAGATCTTGATGCCGGGGAGAGCTTCAAAGTACCCAGTCGGCTGAACTCGTCAAAGACCAGCAGACAGGCCTCACAGAAGAAGACCCGGGGAGTCTTGATCGGACCGGTACCCCACGTGCCTCGGAAGAGCTCGAAACGGAATTCCGTTGTCGATCCAATATGTAACCCATCGTTCAACGTCGTACCGCCCTCGGAAGCCTCGACGTCGCAGACCTATTTTGGGGACATAATAGATTTGTCACAAACCCCAGGCGCTTCGAAGGCCAGGCTTCCCTTCGACCGATCTAACTCCCAGAAACGACATTCGGGCTCTTCACTGGGCCTCGCCGACGACGTCAGCCAGATGCCCTCGACCGGCTTTAGTACAGATAGTGGCGAGGACCGGCCGACGAGCTACGGCTACGTACACCAACATAATATCAGTAGGATCGACCCGGCGTCGGACCACGACCTACTCGGCAGCGCGGCAGAAGTGGTGGACAACTCAAGGAGAGCCAGTCCCAGTTCTTCCGTGTCTGGACGTTCATGACGTCGACAACCTCATATCTTGTAATCACCACCGACGACGTAACTCACCGTAACGAATTTCCTTGTCTTCTCGTTGTACACGATGTATAGAGCCACCACGGCACTGCGGCATGGTCACTTGAGCACTCAACCTGGGGGAAAAGGGATATTCCAACGGGAATTGGCACAACGGCCGGCGCTTTTATGGAACGAACAAACTTGATCGATCAGCCGAGTCGGGAGGTCTTTCTCTTAATTATTTTTGCTTGTTTATAATCATCATCTTGTCTGAATTTGCTGGGGCGGCGAGGGGCGGTTTTTAATTGACCAGCGACGGCGTACAAAACTTGCGGGTGGGCGCAAAGGCGTGCATAGCGGCAATGCTTTTCGTGTTCTTTATTATTATTATTCAAGGTAGGGGAGGGTATGGACGGCATGTTGTATTTTCGGCGGGGGTCTGTTGGGTTTTAGGGCAGATGTCAGATGTCAGATGTCAGATGGGTGTTGCGAGAAAAACCAGGCCTCGGGTGGATGGATGGATTGACAAGTTAGGGTTGAGATATAGTTAGATGGATTAGCCAGCAGTAGTAAGGGTAAATTAGACCAGTGAAGCAGTATCTGGTGGCTTAGGATAAGTTCTCCTAATTCAGATCCAGTATTATGTCGAGACGATGAAAACCGGCATATAGGTCTACTTTGCATTACGTTCGTATCCAGTCTCAAAGCATCGAAGATTGCAGCATCACACACATTCAACATTCCCAATGTCTGTGAAAGAGCCATAGCATTCACAATTTCTGTCGTCAATGAGGGACTGCAATCATGCGTTGTGTCTACTCTGGTACTATTACCACGCGGCACCAAGGGGCCGAAGTCGAGCGAGAGATCTCTTCTCAATCCCTAGTACCTATCCCCCAAAAGGAAAAGGCAAAAACGGTCCATCATCTCTCTCAATATGCCCAACGTCCAACCCACAGTCGTTCATGAGTCATCAGTGAACCCTGTCTTGTACCCTCCCATCGTCCATCACACTTCACCAATCACACCCAAAGCGTCCTCTCCCGTATTGCGCAGCTCCCAATACACCCATTACTGCACGCGTGGGTGCGTGTCTGCCTGACCAGTCTATTAGTGTCTGTAAGTGGCCAGTCATGATCGTCAGAGATCACAACTAGCTCTTGTCGCTTTCGCCGCAAGCCGTAGATCAGCTGAGGCGCCTGTGGTTCGCCTTGTCATGTTGTTGACCGAAACGCCCCGAGCTTGTTCTGTTCCATGATAGAGGGCATCTGCGGTGGTTACAACTGAAGGATCAACGTCATGTCCCGGGTTCGCGGACGAGGCACCGCCATGTCCATATTAGTCACCAATTATGGTGGTGCTGCTGCTGCTGGCTGAGGACTGCTAAGCCGGCCTTTTCTCGTGTCTCAACAACAAGAACGGAGAGGCCGCCAGGAGGGTTTGCACCCAACAAGGCTGATTAAAGTGAAAATAGCTGGATACAAGAGCTCTGAGAGTTGGAACATAAGTTTCTGGCTTTGGACATGTCTAGGTCTTAGAGGTTTCTCAAAACGGCCACCATGAGCATTTCTAGTTCCATGTACAGCATTTCCTGAGATGCACTGGCTTCGAAATTTGTGACAAGTGCGGCGCTTCCAGTATAAAACACTATCTCGAGAGGTTGGTTCAACGGAGAAGAACACTGGAGCAGTGCGTTTACATCCTCTGGGTAGACACTGAAATGTTTCCAGGTTCAATAGGTATCAACGCCATTTCGCAACTCGTGTCTCCCAAGTGGTGTCTTCCGAGTTATCGATGTGAACTGTCGTCGCATCTCCCAATCTCGAAGGGGAAAAAAGAAACAACTCCTCGACTTACAAATGTTCCAAGCACTGTGGTGATTCCCCGGTCCTGTTCAAGTATGTTTTCTTCAAGGTTCTGAACGACTATGGGTCACTTTAGAGCTTAACCATCTTAAAAGCCTAAGTTGGATCCGTCTATTAACAATTGAAACTGCCCTATACTCTGGCCAACTGACACGCAGTCCGCTCCATGTCATGATATAGCAGATTGAAGCGGCTGTCTACACAGAGGACCATGGCCCAACAGCAGGTCTCAATTCACATATTCAATTGCACTCGAGGCAAACATGATCAACACAGTCTAACCAACCAAATCCAACGACTTACATGCTTCCACAGAAAGGCCCGCACTTTATAGGATCACCACCAATATGCAAGTTGCTCATCCCAGCATTCCAGAAACCGCCTGGCCCACCCACACCGGCCGAGACCTGTTCCGTTATCGGGTCTTGCGTCGGCAGGCAGCATGGCACTATTTCCAACTACTCCACATCGCTCGATCGCATCGTTGTTACGCCCAGTTGTACGTCGAGCAATGGGCTGATGTCCTAGAAAGCTACCCCACCGACGTCACGCTATTTGAGTCTATCTCCGAGTGAAGTGGGGGATTAGCGCCTTATGAATGACTAGATAAAGTCCCTTCCGTACAATCGTCTCCGTACCTGGTAAGGTTTTTAATAGGGTTGATGTAGCTGAAGCTCTTCACCTCATTTGCTTCAGGGCTCGAATTTGTCTTGGCCAAATCTAATCTGATAGTCTATAAGCTGCAACTACTCAGCGAGCAATATGGGGGACACCAACATCACACCAGCAACCACGGCAACAGAGCCAGAACTCGTGCAAGGCCTAGCTCACGAGATCCCGTCTGATGGCGCGCCCAACAGTTCCGAGTCGCAAGCTCTCGCCACTCGACTGCAACACCTATCCCTCGCAGCGCAGACGATCCATGCAGACGACTACCTCAACTCCCACCCGTCCATTGCGCCGCCAATGCACGTCTCGACCACGTTCCGGTACAATGACAATCCGGACGAGCTGTACCCCTGGGCCAACAAGAACGTGAGTCTTGCCTTTGCCACTAGCAATCAGCAAGCCAGCATGGTGAAATACTAACATCCTACCCAGCCCCTCAACCCCCACGACTCGCACATATACTCCCGCGACAGCGCCCCCAACGCCACCCGCCTCGAAGCCATCCTAACCTCGATCCTGCACGGGCCCACGCTCTCCTACTCCTCGGGCCTCGCCGCCTTCCATGCGCTCCTGACCTTCCTCAACCCGCGCCGCATCGCCATCGGCGGCGGCTACCACGGCTGCCACGGCGTCATCAAGCTCATGTCCAAACTCACAGGTCTCCAAATGCTGGACCTCGACTGCCCCGACGCCGATCTCCAACCGGGCGACGTTTTGCACGTTGAGACGCCTTTGAACCCAACTGGCGAAGCACGGGATCTGCAGTTTTATGCCGAGAAAGCAAGGCGGACGGGCGCGTACCTTACAGTAGATGCCACTTTTGCGCCGCCGCCGCTGCTGGACCCACTCCAATGGGGCGCCGATGTGGTGATGCATTCCGGGACCAAGTACTTCGGAGGGCACAGCGATATGCTGTGTGGGGTGTTGGCGGTGGCGCCGCGGCACGCCGGTAAATGGATCCAACTCATGCGGGAGGAGCGGTTGGTGTTGGGGTCTACGCTGGGGAGTTTGGAGGGTTGGTTGGGGTTGAGGAGTTTGCGGACGCTGGAGGTGAGAGTTAGGAAGCAGAGTCAGGATGGGGAGAAGTTGGTAAAGTGGTTGACGGGGGAGATGGCGAGAGAAGGGGGGATTGTGAAGGAGATGGTTCGGGAGGTTCGGCACGCGAGTTTGCAGAAGGAAGCGGAGGAGGAGGGGAGTTGGTTGAAGAGGCAGATGCCCAATGGGTTTGGCCCCGTGTTTTGCTTTTTTATGAAGGATGAGGCGGATGCGAAGAGGCTGCCGAGTAAACTGCAGCTGTTCCATCACGCCACGAGCTTGGGTGGTGTTGAGAGCTTGATCGAGTGGAGGTCCATGTCGGACGTCGAGTGTGATAAGCGGTTGCTCAGAGTTAGTGTCGGTCTGGAAGGTTGGGAGGACCTGCGGGATGATTTGGTTCAGGCCTTCGATGCGTTGGCTAAGGAGAAAAAGGCAGCTTGAATCGGCTTAGAAGACGACCTGTCGAAGCCCCTAGGGTGATCTTGGCGAATTGAAATGACATTCGGTCTTCTATATCTACCCGCACCGTGAGGCTCAATGTGTACTCTGAACTGGTGTCCATCCCAGACACATCTTCAGTAGAAGACCTCCAGTATCGATGTCACCGATTTCTGATTAGAACCCTCTAATTGTTTCACCTTCACCTTCAATTGCTGAGGGAGAGCACCAAACCAGGCGCCATGTAGCACCGCTGCCATGGCTCGGTGCAACATATCCTCCCAGCGGCTCCGAAATTGGCCAACGTTAGCCTTAACTCCCCGGTATCCGTACTTCGTAAAGCCTGCACCCTCCTCATTGATGGCTCCATCAACCAGTGGTTGCCTCGAGCAACTCCGACACACTGACCACCTTGTACCCCCGGTTTTTCAGTTCCTTCAACACCTTCCTCAGCATAGGCGCCGTCCAGCTCCGCCGATCGTGACATATGATGATGCCCCCCGGACGCACCATGCTCAGGATGTGCCTCGCATTCAGCCAGGCGTAGGGTATCTGGGGATCGTGCGGGTATATACTGCCCAGCACCATCCGGTATCCCAATTTATCAATCAACCTCCTCATTCGGTCGCTGAAGAAGCCCGAGCCGGGACGAAAGTACTGCGCCGGTAACTCACGCTCGGCCGTGTGGTACGCGACGCGGATCTTGTCTCGCACATTCTCCATCTGCGCCGTCAATTCATCGTCGCTCAGCGCGCGGCTCGGCTCATCGTGCATGGCATGGTTGCCAAGCTCATTGCCGCTGCGCACAATATCGGCCAGTATCTCCTCTCTACCCGAAACCTGGCCACCGATGACAAAGAACGTCGCCGTCGCGTCGTAAGCCTTGAGCACGCCGAGGATCTGCTCCGTGTTCTCCGAGGGCGCGTCGTCGATGGTCAAGCCCACAATCTTCTGGCGCGTGTCCACCTCCCACAGCACGTCGGGCCACCGGTGGCGGAAGTAGCGGATCAGCAGCCGCGGCGGCTTGTAGATGATATAGAAGGGGATCACGATGAGGAGCACGATGGCGAGCAGTGTCAGGAGCGTCATCATTCTGCGGCGTCGCGCTCGCCGCCGGAGCTTGGACGGGAACCGGACGAGTGCGGGCAGGCGCACCATTTGGCACCGGAGGGGGGGATCGCTACATCCGAATCAAGCAAACACTAAAATAGCTCCGAACTCAGACGGAAAATGCGAATGGCTCGTGGTACCAAGTGTGTGAAGGTCCAAATTGGACAATTGCAAAAGCTGTCTCGATCAGACGAGGCTGAAAGCGATTCAGGGAGCCTCAGGGGGTTAGCTTGTGCTAAGTGCTGATCTCGGTAATTATTCTGCTAGCCTGCCACTAGCAGATGCTTAATCTTCAAATTGATTGGCGTTGCGCAACATACCCTGCCTTCGAGTTGTCCCCCGGCCAGTGGGACTGACAATCCAAATCCAATGTCGAAAAGCACAGCTAGGATTACTCACCCTCGGGTGACTAGCTGCCTAGCTGCTCGGGAAGTCTCTTGTCCTCGTTGAAGTACTCCATGCAGCCAACGGTGCCGACGTTTAAGCTTTGCTCGGCTCCGCGTCAAACATCTTGGTGTCAACATTTCGCATCAGCGTCGATGCTCGTGAAGCGCTGCTAATTCGTCAGCTGTGGAGGGGTTACAGCAGACCAGACCGAGAGGAAAGGCTCTATTGGCTCTCATCTCTCCAAATCCAGTCCCGGAGATCAGATCAGACGCGACAAAGTTGAGTTGAGACGAGTGATCACTCTCAAAACACCTACTCAACCTGTAATCCCGTATCCATACTGCATCTCGTCGAACGCCCGATGCATGTCTCGTATGCCCGTGAACGCTGCACGCATGGCCGTGATAGTGGGACAGCGAGACGTAGGTCCGCAGACTGGAATTCTTATCACTCGGCTGATCCCAAGATTCTATGTGCGTCATCGCCGTTCTACGAGTGTATTCAGGTTGCACGATGTCAGCAACACGTCTCAATCCATTCATGTCGCTAGGCCGGCAAATTTGGGACACGACATATCCCATCACTTCGCAATCGTTAACTGCCCGATGTGCCCCGTGCGACAAATTTGTACATGGTATGCACCCCATAGTCGCGACTTTGTTCGAATTCAGGCTCAAATCGCAGAGGAGTTCGCCGTGGTTTATTATGACGAAGTGAAGCTAGCCAGAACAACCCAACGAGAGACCCTTGCCATAGTTGAGCATCACGATTGACTTTTCGGCCACGATCACCGGCACCGTGCCTGGCCGAAAGATTCTGAAAAAGTTACTTTTTCCAAAAGGTTTGGCCTCGTTCATGCAGGGCAGTTACTAACACTTGGAGTCGCTAGTTTTTGTTTGCGCAAACCTGCGTTCAACTTTTGAGTCGCACTCTCGTGGTGATAGTCCAAACAGCTCTTCAAAATGCATGTAGCACGTCTGATCATAGGTCGGCCAGAACTAATAACAACTTTCGTCATTTGAAAAGTCGAAACACAGTGCTCTAACCCGTATGCTTCGCACTTGCTCATCAAAAATCAGCATGACAAGGTGTATCGCACTGCCTCAGCTAAACAACACAAGATTGGCCTTGTTTCGCAAGCCGGCATTTTTACTATCGAGCATCAAGGGCATGGGGATGCGCACCCTACTCCCCGTAATTCATTCCCCTTCCCAGTTGTGCATCACACAGCGAGTGTCAGATATGGAAGATCCCCTTGTTCGTGTGGCACATACCAATGTGGAGTAGATAGTCACGATCTGCCCCAGGATTCACGACTATGCAGATGTCCAGGATACGTACTCAAGTAAGGGGATGATATATGATAATATGAGACAAGCTTCTTCAGACTGCGATATCTGATGACTTGGAAGGTTCGAGCTAGAGACATTGATGTGTTTGGCATGTGTGAGACATAGACAGCCGATTGATTGGTTCTGGTTGACACGGGATGGTTCTGAATCCCCGTTGATTCAGTTTGCGCGCTGGGAAAACGAAAAGACACGTTAGTTTTTGAGGCCAGATGAAGCTCTAGACCGCAGAATTACGCATGTGCACATCAGGCTGAAGTGGAGGCTCCCTCTGCCTTTTACCATGGCATACCGTCATGCTTATGCAAGGTGGGTTCGGGCTGGTTTACGGGAAAAGCCAATCATGAATTGTGGTGCATTTAGATTATTTTGATTCGGATGCTACGTATCTGCTGCGCACAGGCTTGCGCCGTGACTCTCTGACTGCATCTGTGCAGTGAAAAGCTTTCTCGGAAAGTTGAAGGGGAAACATTGGGGATAATGATGTGTGTCCGGGGAACTCATCAAGACCAACCAAAAAAGAAGAAAAAAAAGGAAGGGGGGAAGTGGGATGAGTGCCTCCAAACAAACGTCCAATGGTCCTCGGAGTGAACCCTCACAAACGCCAGTATACCCGTCTGCTGGATCCTATGCCTGATACATGCAGTCGCAAAATAACTCCCTCCCATCCTGTATCCGTAGCATCTTTGATAATCGTTCCGCGTGCCAAAATTTGCCAAAATCGACTTTTGATTGTGGTAGTTGCGAATGTGACCGCATTCGCTCCAAATATGTACAGTGAAATGCCGTAAGAGATGATGTCCCAAAAATTTGGTATGCTTATCCTTCTTGAGATCCTGGTCCCGTCGTTGTCGTCTTAAATCCACACAGGCTGTAGCACCTGGTGGGCTGCTCTCGCCTCTTGCTTAAAGAAGGTAGAGAACAAGACCTGGACCTCCGATAGGTAGTCGTCTGCTTTGAATATGCTGAGACCTTTGGAGATGAGCCACTGCTCTTCGTCGTCCGCCACCTTCACTTTCTCCTTCACCCCAAACTCTTCCGCAATTTCGGACACTTGCGCCAGTTCCTGGCCAAATGGGTGGTGAGTCGATGGTCCCTCGTGCCTCCGAGTAGACATTTGCCGTGCGGACACAGAAGGGGCAGTTGGTTGCGAAGGAAGTGCAGGTACAGACGGGGGTTTGCTGCTGTGAGTGTAGATACCCGAGTGGACAGAAGACGCCGCGGTTGATGCTGAAGAAATACGGAAGCTAGAGAAGCTAGCCTTGGTCGAGACCGATTTGCCGGACGAATACGACATGTGAGTCACTTGTTGGGTTTGTTGCTTCTGTGCCAAGTGTTCGTACGATGCCTTTTTGGTGTGTGACGGGGCCCTTGACGGGATCTTAGGAGTCTCCCCGTTTGGCAACTTTTGACCAGGAGCCATGAAATAACAGGACAGGTGGTTAGGTTCCGGCGAGATGGAGCGTTCATCTGCTGATGCGACATCTGGACTGGTTGGCGGAGACGATGCGTTGGTGTGCGCGCTGTCAGATTCATCATCGGAGACCTTGAATGATGTGGTTGAAGACGCTGATTTCGGGTGTAAGTCTGGCGCGTTGTATGCAAGCATATTCGTGGTGTGGGTGAGCTCCATGGGCCCGGAAATCATGTTACGAATAGATAGTCCGCGTCCATGGCCTTTTGCTGTGGTGTTGCTGCGTTGCGGGATAATGCCACTATTGGCTTCCTTGACATCAATGGTATGCTTCGCCCGCCGCGTGGTGAAGGCACGTGCTAGAGACATCTTGGCTTATTGTTTGCTGGTTTGGCCAAGTCTGAAAAAAACCTCGAAAGCTTGAAAACAATATGAAAAAACCAGGAAAGGTTAAAAATAAATAGGTAGAACCCGTGAATGATAAATCTGGGGAATTGGACGACAGGGTTGACAACTGATTCAGTACTCGTGAAGTGCTCTTACACCACCCCCAGGCTGTATACCGGGATCTGTAAAACTCTGAGGCTGTACTGGGAGGACAAGAAGGATCGCAGCGAGACACCCAGGATTCTGTGACGGGGTATGTGATGATCTGAGTTGGTCCAAAATGGCCCAGGTGGTGAGAATGACTGCAGTAAACTGTACTCGTGTACCGCTGTGTCACTCAAAATGCTGCCGCTATGCTGCAAATCTGCACTACGATGTCACCTGGGTGACTGGGTGGGTTGGTCAGATGGCGGAGCCAAGACAACCTATCAGATCCTGACAATCGGGCGCCGCAGTCGCTGGTTCGCCTAAAGACGTCTTGTGCGTCGGCGTTGGATCCGTCGTGATGCGGCTTTTCCTGTAGTGCGTTTGAGTGGGTGCAATACACACGCCGAGTGTATGGTGCAAAGTGTAAATGCTCAACGGTCCGCGTGGACGGTGCTTTGAGGCTTATTCCGAAATTCCAAACGGGTAATAACAGCGATCAAAAAGTTGTCGCTGAAACGAAGTGAAGCTGTTTATTGGACTGTCGATCCAAGTCAAGGTAGAGTCTGGAAATAAAGTGGATGCTTGAGTTACCCAGTCCTCTCAAAGGCTGGTGATGCACAGAATCTCGAGTGCCTTGTATCGTCGGCGAATCGCGGCTTTTGGTGTTGAATGAGCGAAATGTGGGACAGCATCAATGAAGATCAGTCTACAAATTGATGCGCACTTCTGTGTTCGGCAAATCGATTGCTGGAAACAACCAGGTTCCTGAACTATCGTTTCGAAGAGTGTCGTTTACTGGAGAGCGAAAGGAAGGACTGTGTCTGATGTACGGCAAGGGACTCAAGTTTCCAGCCCACGACGAGTATTGAGATAGGGAAAGCAGAGAGATCAACAGGGAGTGAATGTGAATTAGAATGGTAAGGGAGGGGAGATATTATCCCAAGAGTACAATCTGGACTGGCAGATGTGGTAAGTGAAGGTGAGAGCGCGTCGAGATGGGGGAAACGCCATAATAAGAGATCAGAGAGCAGGCATGGGTACCGACTGTGTGGGTGACTACTACCGCCTGGTGACCGCAACTGGGAAGGTGAGCAAAGCTTTCACGGACCAAAATGGACCAACAACCCAGGTACATCAATGCAAGCATTGGTGGCATCGGTAGATGCATGTTTCCAGTACTCCATCCACGCCATCAATTTCCGCCAGCTACACTATAAATCCTAGCCGCGATAATGTATGTGTGACCAGCAGACCCTTACGGTTGGCTCGAGCCAGATTCATATCAGGGGCATCTCGTGGAGTAAACCCACGATGTGCGCCCGTCATCTCACCATTTTAGCACCAGGCCAGGGCAGACCAGGGGAAGCACGGCCGATCAGCGCATTGCTTGCATGGAGATGCCCTTGTTCGTCTGGTGTAAATTTCACGCCTGGACCGTTTAGGCTAGAGGGAGCGAGTTCTCCGTGTAATCCGTGGGCCAGTCCAGCGCATCGGCAGAGTCGGGCAATTGGTTGCTTTTCTGAGATCAAGCGGCAGGAGCGGTGTTCTGTCGAATCAGCATTTACCCTCTTGGCAACTGCTTCCCCGGCGTCCAATCAAGGCCGTAAACCCGCCATCCCTTCGTTCTTGATTGCTTTCTCAATCCCTACAGAGTCAGGACCCGTTCAGAGAAGTAAGCCACTATATGCAGGTACAGGCGAGGATTGGGATTTAGCATTCCACTCAGTGAGGGTAGAGATTTTGTTGGTTTCCATATTGGCTGACAGAATTTGATTCTGAGCTGTCGCTGCATGTCGGCATTACGTGTTCCTCTTATTTCGTAAACACGTGCAGGTCCAAACTCGAAGTCCTGAAAATAGAATTGCGGTTTCGAACACATAATGCTGACATTCTGGGGAAATCACCACGGGATGAACATTCCACTGCTGGGCAAATTTCCCATCATCAATGCGCCTGCTCGGGTTGGGCCCAAAATACTCCACTTTGGGTGGCCCTGTGAGATAGGGCAACCTGGGTTTGGGGTGGTGATTGCTAAATTGCCACCATTCCCCACTGGAACTGCTCGGTGATCACTGCAACTGCTTGCTCTTGCCCTCCTTGGCCAGCGAATCGTGGTACTTTCCTCTGCAGAGTGCACCAGCGATACTGCAGTATTGAAACGGGATGCGTGGCGCAGGCAAATGATTGGCAGTTTGTTCACGGCATTTCTTGGCTAGCCAATAGCCTAGCTTCTCCATTGTTTCATGATTCGTGCCTTCTCGTCCAGAACCCGGCTTTTGGAAGAGTACCATCACAACCGGATCCACTCGATCTGTCCACTCTGTCCACCCTGCCGTCTTAATTACGCGCAAAGGAAGAGTTGAATCAGTATTCGCTTCAAGAAAATGCCAGTCGACATGAACGACTTGGATAGTGATCGCGATGGTACGTCCGTCCAGAACGAACAGGGAGGATGCTCTAGCAAAGGAATCCCGTAGGGACCAACGTTTCGCGTAAAATCCCCTTAATCAAGCAGCAAGCAAAGAAGAAAACCGGCAAACCCTGACAACTTTACCGACCCGGCCAGGTACGAATTGGCAGGAGCCGAAAACGCCGAGACACATAGGCGAGTGAGTCCACTGCATCGGTTATCGGGCTAATCCACATCATTCCCCACTTGGTTGCGCCGTTTACTTTGTCACCCACTCGCAAGGCTTCTCGGCTTCGACGACTATGCCACTTCAACCCAATATCTGAGCGGCGTCTCGGAACAGTACCTATTCAGTTCGATGATAGCGTAACCACCGTAGATCATCCAGGTTGTTGGCATTTGCTAGACGATCAAACCATGTCGACAGATCTCCCCACCCGTTTTCAGACCTCTGCAAAATGCACCACCAGTCTCCCGTGCATCATGTGTGCAGAAGGCTCAACTGGCCTTGTCTCATGTTGGCGACGGGTTCATCTCTAATCCCTTTCCCGGCACTAGCCCTCTTGGCTCCCGTTACGGTCGCTCATTAAAACTAGCTTGAGGCACTAAGGCTGAAGCCAAACAGTCAAAATCCGTTTAGTATATCAACGGTGGGTATGATATCAAAGTCAAAACTCCCTTAAAATAGTTTTCAGCTAGTCTTCGTCCATGGACTCGGCCTCATCTTCTCCTGCTCCGATCCCATTCTCGTCGCCCTCGTCCACGTCGTCGTCCGCCACACCTATAAGCTTATCCTCTACGTCTGCTTCAGGAGTGTTTGCCATTTTGTGGGCAAACGCAAGGCGGACCGAGGCGTTGGTACTAGTGTCCCAGATGTGCATGGTGCCTTTGCTGCCAGCCACTGCCAGTCGGAAACCCACCTCGGGATCAGGGGCGAAAGTGGTGGAGAAAACCTTTCCGACGTCCAAATTGCGGGACACCACCAAAGCCGGTCCGGCTGGTGTGATGTTCCAGAGCTTGACAGTCTTGTCTGTTGAACCTGTTGCCATATAGCCGGGAATGTTGGTGTTGATATCAAATGCCGACAACGACTCATCGTGGGCCTGGAGGGTCCAGAGAGGCTTGCTCGCCTCTGGGGTCGAAGGCGCATTGCGGACGTCATGATAGTGGATGATGCCGTTCTCAGTCGACACGAAGAAGAAGTTGGGGTCATGCGGATCCCACCTGACGTTTTCGACGTCACTCTCAACGCCCCATCTCGGGACCTTGGCATCGGGCGCTCGCATATCTGCGGCCACTACTGTTCGGTCGTAGCTGCCGCTCAAGAGCACCGTTGATTCAACCGCGTGCCAGGCTAATGAGCAGACCTTGTCTGTGTGATACGAGTACGACTTGGCACACTTCGCAGTGTTCAGATCCCACAGCTTCACCGTCTTGTCGGCCGATGCAGATGCCAAGAGGTTGCGGTGTTTCCTGTTGGCAGCGAGCGAGAGGATAGCATCCACGTGATACTCGTCGTTGGCCTTCTTGGCCTTCTTTTTCTTTTTCTTCTTCATTTCGCCCTCCGGGTTCCCGCCTTGACCCAGAATCGTATTGGGATACATGCAATCTATCGTATCCAAATCCCAAATTTCGATATCGGGGTCCATCGTGCCTATCGCGACGAAGTTGGCCGTAGAGTCCTTCTCGACATTGGGTTTCGAAACAGGCAGATCCAGCCATTCAACGCAGAGGGGTATCGCAGGAAGCATGATGTCGTGGTGGACGTATAGGTTGTCCGCTCCGTCTTCGTACACGTACACCTCGAGATGTGCCAGTTCGTCCTCCACCTTGGCAGCCAGAAGCAGATTGTCTGTTGCCAAAATCTGGAGCTCTTCTCGGTCATCGTCCTCGTCTTGGCCCTCGGGCAGCGTGATGTAAGGGTCATCTTTGTTGGACTCGTAGTAGGCAAGCGATTTGATGTTTCCGAACATATCCATGCGCTGGCCTTCTGGTTGATCGTCGTCGTCGTCGTAGTGCTCAAGGTCGTATTCTTTCAGGTCGTCATCGTCAATGTCGATGCTGTTCAGCATTTTAGCATATTGAAGTTCCAAGCAATGCGCCGTATGGCCTACGGGTTGGGGTCCTCTTCTCTCGATGAAGACTTTGCATTCGTCCCCTCTGGCGCATCTCCCGTCAGTTGGGCACCGCCTTCTTGCTCCTGAGCCTCTTCCAAGTCCTCGTTCGCATCATCAAGCTGGAGCTTGGCAAGCTCTGCAATGCGCTCAAACTCGGCCTCATCAAAGTTGTATTTGGTGGGAAACGGTGCCGCAAATCCCCGCGGCACCCAAGTAGCTGTAGTTATCATTGACGACATTTTGTGATGTCGCAAGCTTGAAAGGTGTGCAGAATTCCCAATCACTCCTGCAAGATGAACTCCCCGCGATTAACCCAACCTTCAAAAAATTGAAATTTCGAAATTTTAGCGGGGCTTATCTTATCGTCGATGTGGCTGCTGAGCACCTCGACATAGCACTGTTAAAATCTGACCTGATGGTTACACATGATGCATTTTTAAGAGGAACGGACATATGTAGCTTGGTCTTTTTAGCCTTCATATGCCCTTCTCTTTATGCAAAGGGGGAGTCTCTAAGAAGACTACCTGAGTTCCCGGACGAGTCATTAAATCTGCCCCAGATTCAATGTATCAGATGTTCGATCCCATTCAACTGATTTGAATATCATACCAAGTACCAAGCACAGAAATTGCTAAACAGCCGTGACAACAGATATCAATTATCATGTTCAGCTAAACAAGTGGTCTTCAAGGCAGCATGAACAGTCTAAGCACCATTTGAGTGGATGTTTCCAGGGGTTGATATCTGTGGTGACGGTAACTCATTGTTACCCCGGTTCTAGCTGCGCCACTGTCTGGGGGTCCATTGTTACAATTGGAGGAGCACCTAGTTCGTCACGCAACATCTCCAACATCAACTTGGCCAGCTCTCGTTGTAGAGCAGCCCGATAGACACGATGGACCGCGACTCAGGGAGCTTCAGTCCCAAGCGACGCAAGATTGACTTCAACCCTCTTCGATCAGATGATCGTTATTCCTCCCTACCGAGTCGCTCAGGCAGTCGCGCCCCCAGCCGTTTTGCCAATGGCAACCAAACGCCCCGAGCAAAGTCCAGCTATGCCCCCACACCGCGTCGATTTGATGAAGAGAAGGAGCTCTTAGTCAACCAAGAAGATGAGAATGCCCTCGATCGCGACTGGTACCTCGGTGACGAAAACGGGCATATATTTGGTGATGAGTCGCATAACCCGTTCGGCTCGTACGACACGACTTGGGTCGAGCAGAGGCAGCGCGAGCAGGCCGTGGTGGAGAAAAAGACGAACCGCAGCATGAACGCGCGCCAGATGCAAAGGCAGAAGGACAACGATGCTTGGGAGACGAATCGCATGTTGACGTCCGGTGTGGCCCAACGACGTTTTGGTGACGATTTCGATGATGACGACGAGGGCACACGTGTCCATCTACTGGTGCACGACTTGAAGCCGCCATTTCTGGATGGGCGCACCGTTTTTACGAAGCAGTTGGAACCCGTTCCTGCAGTGAAAGACTACCAGAGCGACATGGCAGTGTTCAGTCGCAAAGGGAGCCGCGTTGTGAGGGAACGGAGACAACAGCGGGAACGACAACGCGCAGCGCAGGAAGCGACGAATCTGGCGGGCACAAACTTGGGCAACCTGATGGGTGTGAAAGAAGATGATAGAGACAGTGCTTTGCCCATTGCCGCAGAACAGGAGGAAGTCAAGATTTCGGGCAACAAGTTCTCTGAGCATATGAAGAAGAATGAGGCAGCGAGTGACTTCAGCAAGACCAAATCGCTTAAGGAACAGCGCGAATTCCTCCCGGCCTTCGCCGTGAGGGAAAATCTCCTCAAGATTATCAGGGAGAATCAGGTTGTCATCGTCGTGGGCGAGACAGGCTCCGGCAAAACGACACAACTAACGCAGTTCCTCTACGAGGATGGGTATGGGAACCGGGGCATGATAGGATGCACACAACCCAGGAGAGTTGCAGCCATGAGTGTAGCTAAGCGGGTTTCTGAAGAGATGGAGGTGAAATTGGGCAGCACTGTAGGTTACGCCATCCGGTTCGAAGACTGCACAAGCAAAGACACCGTGATCAAGTATATGACGGATGGTGTTTTGCTACGAGAATCACTCAATGAGCCCGATCTTGATCGATACTCTTGCATTATCATGGATGAGGCACACGAAAGAGCTCTCAACACGGATGTGCTCATGGGCCTATTCAAGAAGATCATGCAGAGGCGCCGGGATCTTAAACTCATCGTCACTTCGGCCACGATGAATGCGAAACGATTTTCGGACTTCTTTGGCGGTGCTCCCGATTTCACGATTCCAGGACGAACATTTCCAGTTGACATCATGTTTCATCGGTCACCAGTCGAGGATTATGTCGACCAAGCGGTTCAGCAGATCCTTGCAATACATGTCTCCATGGGTGCTGGTGACATTTTGGTCTTCATGACAGGTCAGGAAGACATCGAGTGCACCTGTGAGCTCGTGAGAGAACGGCTGGATGCGCTGAACGACCCTCCAAAATTGAGCATACTGCCCATTTACAGTCAGATGCCAGCGGATCTACAGTCCAAGATCTTCGATCAAGCGCCACCAGGTGTTCGAAAATGCATTGTGGCGACGAACATTGCCGAGACCAGTCTGACGGTGGACGGTATTATGTACGTCGTCGATGCAGGTTATTCCAAACTCAAGGTGTACAACCCAAAGATGGGAATGGACACCTTGCAGATCACGCCTATCTCTCAAGCAAACGCTGGCCAGCGAGCGGGTCGAGCAGGCAGAACGGGTCCCGGCAAAGCATTCCGATTGTTCACGGAGAAGGCGTACAAAGACGAACTCTACATCGCTACCATTCCGGAAATCCAGAGGACAAATCTGAGCAACACTGTATTGCTTCTCAAGTCCTTGAATGTCAAAGATTTGCTGGATTTCGACTTCATGGATCCGCCTCCACAAGACGTCATCAGCACGTCGCTCTTCGACCTTTGGGCTCTGGGGGCGTTGGACAATATGGGCGAGCTGACGGACCTAGGGTCCAAGATGAACGCTTTCCCCATGGATCCACCGTTGGCAAAGCTCTTGATTATGTCTGAGGAGTACGGATGCAGTGAAGAAATGGTTATAATCGTGTCGATGCTCCAAGTCCCTGGCGTCTTCTACCGGCCCAAGGAGCGGCAAGAAGAAGCAGACACTGCTCGCGAGAAGTTCTTCGTTCCGGAATCCGATCATTTGACGTTTCTCCACGTCTATTCGCAATGGAAGTCCAACGGCCACTCGGACGGCTGGTGTACTCGCCACTTCCTGCACCCCAAGTCGCTTCGCAGGGCCAAGGAAATCCGGGATCAACTCCTTGACATCATGAAGATGCAAAAGATGGAGATGGTTAGTTGCGGGACCGACTGGGACGTTATTCGGAAGTGTATCTGCTCTGGATACTACTACCAAGCGGCCAAAGTCAAGGGTATCGGCGAATACGTCAACCTCCGAACATCAGTTACAATGCAGTTACACCCCACCAGTGCCCTCTACGGACTTGGCTTCCTTCCCGATTACGTGGTCTACCATGAGCTTATTCTTACGTCCAAAGAGTACATGTCAATCGTGACATCCGTTGATCCCCACTGGCTGGCTGAGTTGGGTGGTGTCTTCTACTCAGTCAAGGAAAAGGGGTACTCCGCAAGGGAGAAACGGATTACGGAGACAGAGTTCAACCGGAAAATGGAAATCGAAACCCAAATGGCCGAGGACAAGCGGAAAGCAGAAGAGAGGGCCCAGATGGAAGAAGAGACGGCTCAGAAGAAGCCGGCTGACAAGACAAATGTTAAGAAGATTGTGACCTCGGGGGCTGTGAAAAAGCCAGTCGTCAAGCGTAAGGGGCGGGGGTTCTAGAAAGGAGATCTGGTGTGGATAATATCACTTTGTATAGCAACCCACAAACTTCTGGTGAAATAACTACTGCCATATTGTCTGGGTTCTTGCTTTACTTATCCTCTACGCAAAATGGGGGAACATTCATCCACCCTTCCCCCACAAGACATGGGCTTCATAAACATCACGAACTCGCAACCGATTTTAAACTTGCCTGCGGCTCGCAGGACTTGTAGATTGACGACTCGTTATATATAGCTTCATCGGTAGAGTACCATGAGCTTGTGCAAAAACATCCACAATGCGCGCATAACTCATGCACTAGCCTATCAATACATATTTATCAACCATTTAATCACACAGGACTCAGTTGGCGTAAAAGACCTATCATGCCATGCGCCGAAGAACCATACTCGCAGCCCCGCCGTCAACCAGCTGTGTTATATTTGACTCGTTCAAGAACAACAGCCAGGGCGGCGGCGAGCTTCGGGACAATATACAACAACGTTTCGATGTCGTCTGGGTTCTCAACTCAGCTGGTTTCGATTTTGGTAAGCTTCGGGACACCCACCCACCTTCTCAATCTCCTGATGGTTCCTTGTGGTTCCTTGTACTGAGACATGGAAGCCATGCATTCACTATTCACTAATGAAATATCCACGCATGTGTCTATCTCACGTATATCATATACCGCAAATAACAAATAACATCCGGACCTGTATTTTTCAGCGTTTCTCGCAACATGATATTCAGGGCTGTCTCCCATAGTAGACCAACTACCGCATACGCATGCCCAAGGCGGCCATTGTAACACAGATCTACGAACTACACGATGATGCTCACGATATGCGCCTCTTATTCAAGTAAGTACATACTGTCAGCCATGGGAGACATTCCGCAAAAGGTGGTGTACTGCTACAGCTCGGTGTCTCGACATAATTGGCGTTTGAGCAGGCTCTGCCCTCCTCGTCAAAACCTGCAATTTCAGTTGCAAACGAAACAGAGGCCGCATTTTCGGCTCACTTTGACTACCGCCACCTCACGTTTCCTTTTTAGGCCGATTTCAACCGCTACGGGGCTTTGAACCTCTTCGGACTCAGGTGCGTCTACGTCGAGTAGACATCATAATTATCAATGCAAAATGAGATCCCTAGCCAAGTCTTTTCCTTCTGTTGCGGGGTTGAAGAATATTACAGCTAGGAAACGAACCGTTTCTAGAATGCTGCAGAGCATATATCATCTGGAACTTTGGTAAAGAGAACTGTTTATGCTACCCGTAGAACGTTTTGCGTAACACACGACCACACAAGAGGAAGGAAGATGCAAATAGGTAGCTCGAGGACACTCCTGAAGCCCTATCAAATAAGTCGTAAACACACCGGGCATGTACGAAGAAATCGTACATTTTCCAATTCTTGTCGATCAACTTCATCGTGAAAGTATTATTAATCCTTGGCTGGGTTCGCTTCTCCCCGCCGTACCCGTGTGAATACATAAATGGAACTTGGTCCCTGAAAGCAAGTCATCAAATGGGCTTCTAGCCAGCTTGGGGCGTCAAATCACATAGCATAACATGCCCTCTCTTTTACTTTGCGTTTTCTGCATTTCAGCCTGTGATTATGATAAGACTAGATTGCTGTCTAGCCCCAGGTGCCATGATACTTGGGCAAGGGCCAGGCTTTGGCTGTAATCCCTCATGTCTCCCCCCTTAATGGAATCCGCAGTGACAGCTTTCAATATGAACACTTTCTTGATTGAAGTAGTGACAAGTATATACAAAGAACTAAAACGTGATCTCCCTCATCTATATACAGAAAAGTCGTGTCGTTCTTTATATGGTCTATCCTCATTTTCAAACCATGCTCCGCAACTTGGGGCTTGCGAACCGGCGAACAGCTCGGGCCGAAGTGCCATTCGTAGCCGTCCCGTTCGTTACAAACGTGCTACCCAGCTCTCCCCACTTCAGGTTGGAGAAGGTGACCTCGGGAAACGGCTCGACTTGGACGATGACGGTAGGATCACCCTCAGTGGCATTGCAGGGTCCGGCACCTTGGGCCTCGCTGTCAAGCCACTGCATAAAAGTAGCTGTGTCCCACCACAGGGAAATAGCGAGGACCATGCCGCGAGTCAGAGCATCGCCCTGGTGAAAGTCAGTATACTTTTTGTTTCTGAGAACGGTAGGTGTCCAATGGTTACTCACCATTCCAGCGTTGGCGCCCAAGTCCATGAAGCGCTCTGCTCCCGCAGCAGTGCAGTACTCGTCCGTGATGCCGGTGACAGCAGGCAGACCCTCCTTCTGGACTTGTTCAGCATAAAACACGGTACCGTCCTGCACATAAATCCGGTCAATGCCGACAAGGTTTCCGGCGTCGTCGGCGGGGAACTGCGTGACGACGGTAAAAGGCTTATTGGTGTCAACGGTGAAGGACTCGCCGGTGCCGTAGTAGTCGGGTTGGCCGATCTTGTACGGGTTCCAGCTACAGCCATTTTTATCGCAGACGCCGTCAGAAGCGCACTCGTCCCCTTGGCATAGGTAGAGACCCGTCTGGTTACATGGGTGGGGAGCGAGCTGTTGGCTTCGCTTGTTGGCTTCCCAGATGTCCATTTCGCTGCAGCAAGCGCCGGCGCCATCAATGTTGCCCTAACCGCCGGATAGCTGTCAGTATATGGAACTCAACCTCGCAAGTAGATCGAAGGCAAGGCCCAGACTTACAACACCGTTAACGAAAGGGGTAACATAGCACTGAGCGTCACAGTACCCAGAGCCCCAGTAAGCCCCGCCAGTGTTGAGGTCAGATTTCCCGCCGTCCACCAGCATCTCCGAGAGGTACAACGCTGAGTTCATACCACAGGGCAGCTTGGTGACGTCGACATCAAAAGTGAATTCGGCACCGGTCAACTTAACCATCTCGTAATTCTGCTCTGTTTCGTCGAGAAGGTAGATACGAGGTGAAACCGTGGTATCATTGACGATCATCTGCACCCGCAAGGCGGCGCCATCAGTCGTGACGCCGATGGTGCTGTAGTCAGAGATACCCTCCTGAATACAGTTCTGGGCGCAGGCCTCCTCAGTTGGGCAAACGGTGGCATTGGGAGTGTTGCCCCACTCGCCGCAGCCGTAGCTGTTGTCGACCTGATGGACGGTATGGGCCAGCGCGTCGAGGACAATGTAGTTGGTGGCCGCGGTACAACCCCCAGCTACCGTACACCGATAAGTAGTCAGCTCAGGGTGCACCTCCTGGCCGTTCGGCTTCTGGCCCATGACGAAGCCCGCGAGGGCGAAACTGAGAAGGGGGAAATTTCGAGCCATGATTGCGGTCCAATGAGTGACTTTGGGGTCAGTAACTTAGAGAGTGATAGATGCTCGACCATCTCATCAGGGCCGTAGCCAGCTCTAGATATATATACTCATACCCATTGGAATCCGAGTCAGTGACATGAATTTTATATGCTCGCGGCCTCGCATCTCCAACTTCCCCAATTTGGTTGCTCCCGTCCTTAGTATTCGAACGTGGGCTCCGTGCGCCAAGCTTTCTCCGATTGCCCAATCGTAACAAATGGAGGATGAAATGCCGTCCCCTTTCGAAGCGAAGTGGGAATCTCGGCCCTAGAACCGGCCAGGAACGCAATTTGTACGAGACAGCTGGGCCCGCGCATTCGGATCATGTTTATAGCCAAGCCAACTCTATCAAAATTGTTCCGTTTTTCTTTTGGGTTGAACCGCTAACGAATTGCGGGCCGATGGCACGTCAAATCCATATCGGGAACGAACGCGAATATTGCTCCAATCAATTCAGTCGATGCGCGAGGTGACCCTAGGAAGTGGCACGACCCCTTTTCGAAGTTGGCGGATGCTAGCCCCCTATTAGGAGAGATCTGAGCCGTGCTCGCCTTACCATGTACGGATAACCGAGATATACAGCATGTTCTACGCGCTAACCGAGCGGATGTGTAATAAAGTACAGGAGCGTTGTTTCCACGTCTCTAATGCGGCTTGAAACTCGTATGGGGTGATCGACAGCTCTGAAGCTTTGGCTGGCTTGCAATGAATGACTCGGCAACGTGGTATCATGAACTAACTATGCTCTAGCGAATCTCAAATTGGCTCTCGTCATTCTGCACGTCGCGGTCCTCCTGTTCCAGTTTGACAACCTTGGCATGAGGCGGCCCATTGTTGATGTCCTTTAAGAATTGCTTGATGGCATCTTCAGTACCCTGGGCCTCTCCTTCCACCTAGATTGCGTGTAAGCCATTGGGTTAAACAAGCAGAGGTAGTCCCTCAAGGTTACCAATGAGAACTGTAGAAAGGAATGAAATGAGATGAAGATACCTTGCCACTCTCAGTATTTTGGCACCATCCCGTAATGGCAGCCGCCGTCGCCTTCTTCTGGGTGAAGGCGCGGAAGAACACACCTAATGAGGTCATTAGCGGGTGTTGTCCAGAACTCCAAGACGGTAGAACATCATGAGCGCCGACCCTGAACTTTTCCGTGGACTTTAAAATAGATCTGCAAGCATTAGGTTTGTGTTTTCAATGGAGAACACATGAGTACTCACTCTTTGGGGCATCCTGTGCTCTGATGATATCGCGAATTTCTGGATATTTGTCGATGACTTGGGGGCTTTATCGTTAAATCCGAGTATTGTGACGTCGTCTTGCTTGCATGCCAGATAAGCGGCAAAATATCGGCTGCAGTGACCCAGTTGCTTTGCCGGCAATCAGTTGGCTGCCCTCTCACGCCTCCCTCGACGTGATGAGACGTCAAACTTCCCGCACGTCTATTTGAATTCACTTTACATGTACATGCAACGTGTACCATTCCTAATTCTCATTAAGCCTATCCTAGGAACTGCGCGATTGATTGCGATTTCGACCGACCCTTGTCACGATGGACTCTCGAGCGCAATCCGATGCGACAACAGCAGACCCGCCGAGAGCAGAACCCCAGGTGGTATTTCGTGGGAAGAAAAGAAAGTTCTACAGGAAACGAGAGGTTGAAGATGTAGAAAACGGGGATCAGGACACAAACACCACAGAAACCACCGAGGCCAGTGCAACCAGACCAGCCGTCGCTACGCCTTCAGAAGATACAGATGAGGAAGGCATCGCAGTGGCCGAGGTTTTGCGAAGGCGCAATGCGCGCAAGGCACGACTACGGGGAGTTGGCTTTGGGAACGAAAAAAAAAGCAACGCAGAAGACGAGTTGAGCTTGATGATCCGGGAAGAGCAAGAGAAAGTACTGGACGTAGGAACCCAAGGGGGCATGACCAAGCGCTTTGCTGCGCAGACTGGGCTTGTCGGTGAGCTGGTCAGCAAGCATATGTAAGTGTTCTCACTATAACCCGTGGCTTCTACCCAGCAGCGACTGATGGTGCAGGACGGAATACATAGAGGCCCAATTAGCGAAACGACACTCATCTGCCCCGGGCGACGCGCCTGGCCCAGATGCATCATCCAATGGGGCCAAGACCACCGCACAAGTCAACGAACATGAACTCAAGAACAATACAGAAGGACATCCCATCATGCAGGGCAAATTGATGGAGATCGACCTCGGCGAAGAAGCCCGGAGCCGCAACGAGACCATGACGGAACGCGCGCGGCGGAAGCTCCAGGGCGAATCAGTCGAGGACGAGGAACAGGCGGCCCGGCCCAAGAAGGTTAGGCTCGGCCGCGATGGCAAACCCTGGCGGTCACGCAACAGGAGGAACAGCGATGCTATCAAACGCGACCAGCTTGTCGAAGAGATTCTGAGAGAAAGCAGACGTGAGTGCTCGACACGACGGTACCCCCTGCTGCGCAACGCTAACAAGTACACAGTGGATGTCTATGATGCACCAGCAGCCGCCAACGCGTCAGCGATTAATGACGATGATGGCGCCGCGGACGATCGAATCGCCGAAGAGTTCCGTAGAGAGTTCCTGGATGCCATGGCTCAAAGGCAGCAGAAGAAGAAACCGGTTGCTCCGCCAGCGAAACCAGGAGCGAAGAAGGAAGAAGAAGTGCTCAAGGGACCCAAGCTGGGCGGTAGCCGGAATGCGCGTGCCGCGATGCGGGACATGTTGCTGAAGAAGGAGAGGGAGGGAAAGCGGTGAGTCTTCACGTCCTGCAACGATGAAGACGGTGGTGTCTGTTCATAAGAGTCTGCATAGGGATACCCAACCAACCAACCACTGAAGTTTGGATCAGTCTTCAACAGAAAACCAGTACTTCCAACTGGCCGTAAGCTAGTACCAATAGCCAGCCTCGTGCTAATTCGACTGCAACACCACTCATGCGAAGACACTATAGACCTACTAGCCTAATGCCTAGAATCCTATAGTGACAAGGGAGTCGGGAAGTATCGAAAGAATAGGGTATATTCGCCTAAAACCTGGTGTTCAGCCCCAGGGCTGTTCAAGCTTGGGAGCCCTCTCGAAAGCAACCAAGCGCTCAGCCTGGAGCGGTGGTTGTTCAGACGTGTGTTTCTATTACCATAAACACAAGAAAACATCGTTTGTTTGTATGAGCAACGAGGTGGTACAAATGTTACCTAGCTCAGGTCACGAGGGGACAACGGGGGACCAAGAGGTGCACATAGCTCCACCAGCTACCGGTTCCTCTTTGGTGGCCCATGGATAGGCCTGCTTCAAGCAAAGCCGGGGGTGGAAACGCAACCCTTCGTATATATTCAAGTAAATGCCGCATAATCTTGCAAGATGAAGCTAGGGGTTGTAAATAGCATTCACCTATGCCGTGTTGAAATAGAGTGTTCGTGAAGATTAATTTTGTAGTAAAGCTGGGGCTAGGCGAAAGGCGGAGGTTAGGTTAAAATTGCAGTTAAATTTCCAAAAATGGAAATTGCTCAAACAATATCCTGAACTGCAACTTAAGAGCGGGTTAATTATAGCAAAAATGTGTAACAGATTATTGCTCCAAGACTTGAGTACTGATATGACATCACTTCAGGTCGAGGGGCGTTTTCTATCACCAGGGACTCATATAAACTATGTAAAGAATCCCAGTGGAGTCAATGGAATTATCACAGGACTGGTATCATAAGCTCAACTAGGATAGAGAACATACTCCTCTCGGTGCTCTCGGTGCTCTCGGTGACCTCTCGAGTATGATAATAAACAAGGAGATACTCCCCAAACCACGATGTGCGATACGTCATTCGATAATTATCCGATCTTTTTGAAACATGCTCACAAACTCGAACCTTTTACTAGACAATCACATCTAGTGACTCAGCACGTTCGACAGCCTGGCCGAAAAGGGGTTATTGCTTACGTGAGATGACAACTGCTTCGCGCACCAAGCGAGTGCATCTGAGGGTTATGTATGTAAGCACAGTTGAGCCTCCAAGCATAAGTGTCATACTACAATGCAAGGCCGATAGATTGCATGTTCAGAATGTATACTACCTTCAGTAGCCTCAGCCTGCCGGTTTTCTGGACGGAAGATTCAGCACAATCTAGCAAGGCGTCCTTCCATAAGCTTTGATTCACCCCTCGGTCCTGAGCCAAGTAATTCTTTTATGTCACATCATATTCATTTCCGCGTTGCTATATATCATCCCGCCATGGTCCTGTATCATAACCCAATACCCTATTGTGCGTCCCAAAACGGCTAAGTACTCTCAAGTGTAGAGCAGTAGTAGTGGCAGTGCAATTCCTGCCCGCATTCCGAAAGTCGTGACGGAAGAATTTCATGCAAAAGCAGCCCTACCTCGAGAAATTTAAGAATCAAAATCGCCTCATGATTCTCAGCAGCGCAATTTCCCACCGTGCAATATCATCAGGCCTCTTCTAAAGGTGGTAAAGCAAAGGAAACAAAATCATATGAAAAACGCAAAACGATTAGTATACCATCCCTTTTAAACGCCCCTGTAATCGATTCTCGCAAGGATTCTGTCTCGAATTGATACCAGTAAGCGCGGTACCGAACGGTGGCGAGGACGACGTCTTGAGTAGAGGGATGCGGGAATACTGGTAACAATATCGTGCCGAAGCGTTCACATCGAGCTGTCCCACCATGTAAATGCTCTGTAACGATTCTCAACTTGCCCAAACAGTGACTGGGGCCAGTACCTGTCAAGGTGATCGTGCACTCCGCAGTGCGAACTTGAAAAAGATCTGTAGCGTGATGCACCTTCTCATCTATGTATCCTGACATGTTTGCTAGCCTTGAACCATCAACAGCTATGGTCAAACTGATATGGTGCCTGGCGCAGCGAAAGTGATGTGGGGTTTGCGAGTGGTTGTCCGCTTTGTTGGGTATTCGTGGGCCGGAGAAGTCCACTTGGTGGTGGACTGGATTGAATTGTTATTCGGTTCGCCGAACAACATGCCGCTGGCGCATTCATCGAATGTCCAGCTGGAAAGGCTTGAATCTGCCGCCGATGGTAGCGCAACGCGGGCATTTCCGTCTCGCGCCTTGTTCTTCCACCAACACGCTGACGCATTCCCGACAGAGGCCACAAATGCATTCGGTGCATGCATACGACTCTCTAAGCTTGGAGGTCCTCTGACATGCGGCGCAGTAGATGTGCACGTCTAGGGATGAGTAGCTTGGGGAGGAATCCGTCAAGCCATGTGTCCCAATGTGGAAGTTGTCGCCACTCTCACCACTCTCAACAGAAGGGAACGGGTCCGGCATCTCCTGAGCAAAGGAAGGTGGGGTGAGAGCTTGCTGCAGAGGCGACGCTTGATAACCCTGGAAGCTCTGGTAATGATTGTTGAACGGAGGCAGGGAAGCTCGATGCATGGAGATAGGGGATTGGGGAACCTGACTTGTCAGCTAGGGTCTTGCGCGTGAAGGTATGGGATGCGACTTACAGGAGTCCTGTCATCCTCTATGTCTTCGGTAGCCGATGCGGCAGCGTCGATAAGGTCCTCCCATCGCTTGCCATAATCTGCCATAGGCTCGACAGAGTGGGCTTTGCGATCAATGCCGCCTGGTTTGAGACGGTCATCGTTTTGGATCCTTCGTAGCCATTCTGCCGCCGTGCCTCGCGATTTCTGCTTCTTGTGGCCACGCTTGGTAACAGACTGCTTCCGGGGTCGATTGGGGCCGAGCGGCCGTTGCAGTGGCGGAAGGGTGGAAGACCGACCAGGCGGGGAGTTGGACAGGATCGATGGTAGTAGGTCTCTTTGGCGAGCCGAGTTCAGCGGTGGGTACGGTTCACTGGTAGGCTCAATGTGAATTGGTGGCAATTCTATTGTCGTCCTGGGTATTCTCTGGCCTTCCGGGTCCGAAGGCCACTCCTGTGATTTGGTAGTTAGCGCCGTCGTGGTTGCGTGTGGGGGGTTTGTTACAATCAGTACCTCGCCGGAGTCCCATTCCGGCTCTGTCTTCTGTCCCTGGCCGAGCTGTGCAAGGGCTGCCGCTGCGCTTGCGGCTGGCAACAGCGGACCGCCGGTGAACTCATCGAAATTTCCAGGTGTGCCGGGTGCACTCAGGTCGTCTCGGAGATATGCATGACGGTCGAGCGGGTATCCTCCTAAAGCTGGGTCAATCGGTGGTCCGCCTCTATTCACATTCGCATGCGCCTGCTGCTGCGGCGGCGGCCGCGGCGGTCCTACGGAATTCTGCTGGACGGGGGGAGCTCGCTCGGAAGGCGGGGTACTGATCATGAGCATGAAGCTCTCTTCGGTCGCAGGGAGCTTGGAGATGTAATGCTCAGGATGCGCCCGCCGAATGTGCTCCTGCATGGATCGGTATCTCTTCTCCTATGAATGGCAAAGCTCATGTTAGCAGCTTCCCACGAATAATCGCATTTATAGCAGCTTTGACGACCATGCTTGACAGCTACTTCCCACCAGTCCAGGCACAAAGGAACGAGGGGCACTTACGCCGATGCATCGCTTGCGACAACTTGAACCATCCTGGTTCCGCAGTGGGCAAACGACTTCATTGTTGGAGTCGGTGATGGAGAAAGACGACGCGAGGGAAGATCGAGGCGGCATCTTGTCCAGGTCAACCCCACCATAGGCTGGTCAAAACCGAGGCAAGGCGGGGGGGGGGGGTGGTTCGTGAGGTTGTGATGGTTATCCTGATGGGCGATAAGCGTAACACTGATAGCGCTCAATTGATGTTGGCCCGAGTTCATGAAGCTTTCGCATTTGACATTTGGCTACGAAGCTTGAAGCTGAATAGGCGGTGTTCTGCTGTCGACGTAGCTCCCAAAGCTCCTGCCGACAACGTGTTACATGAGATGTTTCGAAGGGCACAGTCGTGGGTGTGTGTGTGGCCTGGTTGTGGTCTGGTTGTGGTAATGGAGGGGAAAGAGTGCTGGGGGAGCTGGACGACCTTGCAAAAGTTGGGAGGGAGGGCGACGAGTTAATGAAAGCAGTGCGAGTAGTGGACTGGAATTGGGGCGCCGCAGAGTCAGGTAAATTTCTAGCAGCAGCGACAAAGACTACTACTACAAATGGGCTCACGGAAAACTCCACAGGTCACCTCGTCAGTCGGGATGGCCAGTAATAAGGCGGGGGTTTTTTAAGTATCTGCTAACAAAGGCAGGTTACTGGACGGGTGAGCGGCCGGTTCAAGGTAACCAAAGCGCAGCGGGTTGAATGAATGGAGAGTTCAGGGGAGCTCCAAATGGGAAGATAATTGATTACCGGCACACGGCTGCGTAAATAGTAGACATCCGCGGCAAAGTTAGACAAGAGCGGCCATTGAGGCGCCTTCTATTGGCCCTGTTCCCTTGATTGCACCAGCTTCCTTTCTGACTCGATCGAGGATCGGCTCTAGCTGGGGGGTTGACGGCTGGTTCAGAGGTGGATTGCCTGTGAGTGGAGGAAAACGCACACTTGGAGCTGCTTCTGAAGCGTTAAACGAGGTCACAAAGGCCGAGCATTGGAAGGTATGACCGAGAGAAGCAGCCCAGCGACTCATGGGATACTTCATCATCCTGAGGCCAGTTCAAAGCTCGAGGTTCTGTCCATCCTCCCATGAGCATGAAGCTGAAGCTGAAGCTTCTGTACTCCCCTCCGCTACCTCTACCTACGAGCTCGTCCAAATCACAAGTATATGTGAAAGCCATCCGTCCATTTCCCATGGTTATTCCCGTGCGTATCAGCACGCACCGCGGTGCTGTCGGATAATGCAGGTAGAATTGATAACCCCGCACTTTGGGTCCATGGCTGCTGATAAAAAAGCTGCTATGATGGCACCCGGCAGCAGAGCAGGATCACGTCTGCTCCCGCATGAATGCATGTGGGTTGGGCAATTCTCTTCACGACCGACCGCTGTCACCGTACTTCAGACTCGCCGCATTGGTTGGACCACGCGTGGTTTGGGCCCGTAATGGAGGCTTGCGAAATGGCGGGGCATAAGCTCGTCAAGCCCTGCTTCCATCTTCACGTGCCCTGTTTCTTCTGTCCAATGGCATGCTGGGCTGCGAGCTGCCCTGTCACTTATTCGAAGCTATGAAAGCTGGAGAGTGCCTCAATGTTCGAAATAAGTAATGGCCAGAACATTACACGTACGGTGCGCTCAGCTCCTTTTTTCAGCAATACGGTTCTCCAGCTGCCAGTTGATAATGTAGTCAGGAGAAAGAGTGTCGTGGCGCGCTAACTTTATGTTTGTCTGATGAGCTAGGCGCTTGAGCAGCTTGACTGTTAGGGCTGTGACTCCCCTGTTCTGCCCCGTCAAGAGAGTGTACATAGTAGAATTCGGCGCATGTGGGCCACGGCAGCTGACTACTTCCAGGGATATCTGCTTTCCAGGCGGCTCCAGCTTCAAGGTTTTCTGCACTGAAATGTGACAAGAAATTTGTTCGAGTCGTTCGAGGGTCAGTAATGTTTACTCTCAATTAGTTATATCCCTCTCAGCTTGTTGACTTTCTGCAATGCGACGCATGCGGCATTGGTTATCTTTGTCAAACTCGTCCATATCGCAGGCAATGCTATCGGGAGTCGGGCAGGGTCCAAGACGATTGTGGATCACGACTTCGATCCGAGGGGTGGGGCCGGAACTGCAGGGCGGTGTCCTCTGCTCGAAAGTAGCCTTCGTGCAGAGCTAACAACGTGCCAGGGACACTCTACTCTTAGTCGTGCAGATATCATTGGTGGTGTTTCGTCAACCTCCAGCTTCTGAGCTGGAAAAATCATTGCTGGCTGACGAATTGACGAATCGTTTTGTGTCTTCCACCTGTCCTATGAGAGAACCCCCCACCAATAGCTCCTGCTCGGGCTTCCGAGCTCTCCAGAGATCGTCGGATCGTTTATCGATACTTGTTGGTCCACATGAATGTCACGAGGACTGCTACAACTTGCTCCGTCCTCGTCAAACAGACTGCCGCGTCAGATGAATTATTCACAAGCTTCTACCCTACTTCAGAACGGATCGATTAGGCTAACATGGCGACCACGGATTCCGACTGGCTCTCACTCTTGACCACTAACCGAAATTGACCCAGCTACCAAATGAGACAGCCGCGACCCCTATGATGCATGACCATCAGACGAGGCCTTCGACAAGTTACCCCTTGACCAAACTATAAATCGCATCCCCGTCATGTGTTCGAGGGAATGGCGTATCCTTTAGTACCTCGTAATCCAGAATCTCCCAAAGGGGTGCGGATCCATCTCGCACGTCATAGAAGAACACTTTCTCAGCCAGAACGATCTTCTCCTACTACGTCGTATGCTTCTCCCAAACAACCTTGCTAGGTGTGTGCGGCTTGCCTTGAAGTTCGGACGAGAAGGTCGAGATAGTGAGGAAAGTTTCTCGTCTTCAACAGCGGAAGCAAGACGGCACGTAAGTACCACTTTAAGCTCCGCTGGGATGCCGCGCCGATCGACTTAGCCCACCCGTCTGAATTTCTTGCTGTGTAGATAACCTTCGTGTCGGGATTCAATCGCATCAGCTCCGGCACGAAGCACATCCCCGACGCAACTGTGGTTGCCGTGTAAGCGTCCAGCACCGTCGGTATCGTCTCCAGACGGATTCTTCGTCGTTTGGAATGCGTATCGGCGTATGCTTGAGGATAGATACTTAGGAGTTCGCGTGTAAAGCGGTCCTTTTTTGTCGTCTTGACTTCCTCTATGAGGCACGGGGCCTTGTATGATGATCACGAGAGCCTAACTGAAGGACGTGGTCCCGGTTCTTGGCATGCCGGCGCCGATTATTGAGTTGCGTTCCGGCTCTTGGCGTCGAAACTTCTTGGCCCATCTCAGTGGTTGCTAAGGTGCGGCCTGCTCGACATGCAGAATAAGGTATTACGGGACATGAAATCACTGGCTGTCTAGAGGTGGAAGGAGGAAGTTGACATATTTACCCTTGGTAACTGGCGACAGCCCGCGATGCATCTCACTCAACTCGAGTTATTCGCCGTGACAAACCAATGCGATTCGGCTTGCGCCATGGCAGCCCATGCCCGACAATGACATGCTACTGGCCACAGTCGGCCCTTGCTTGAGCTAACCTTGTTTTTCTGTCTACTTATCAACCGTGGCTCTTTTATGTTGACACAAGCAGTGAGCATGAACCACGCTTGTCAACGAGGCCTCTACCAAAACAGACGCTTCCCCATGTATAACCAGCCCCATGCGCCAGGATTGCAAAGCTGCGAAGGCCCATACACAACAATCCAGGCCGGATGTTATATGAGCATGGAGCACCATGAAGGTTCCTAACCACCCTCTCCGACCACGAGGTATGCCTTCAATTGTATCAAAAATAGTCAACACGACGCAGAGACATGACACGAAGACGTCATTACAGAATACATAGTGAGCACGCCATGGTGGCACGAATTTCCGCTTCTCATTCGATCAAACTGCCGTCCGACCTTTCAAATATGCATCAGTAACCTAGACGAGGACCTCTTTCAGCTGAAGTTGCGATAAGAAATCCGGGGTCTCACCACCAAAAGTGACAGGCTGCGAGGCACTAGAACTTTCGTTTCAAGCCACCACGTCCACCAATGCCAGGTTCAACGCAAATCCAGCAGCCTCGAGTTTCGATCAGCCTAGTCGAGCCGGCATTGCGGAAAGCCGGCGCCATGTCCACTTGGCAGCCTCGCGTCCACTTTCCTGGTTGTGAAACATTCAAACTTTCTATTTCCATTCTTTTACCAGTGCGGCTACGAATTCAGATGAAAGATTTGCTGATTGAGCAACTGGCAAGTAGGCGTGTTCTCCATATCAATGTTGCTACTATTAATAATTTCATTATGGCTACTGTCGGTCACCGGCTGTTGTGTCACGGCCGTAGGAAGAAAGCCGATCCTCTAGAGGTAACAACCAATCTCTCTCGACCTCTCATCTCTTCGAACGTTCCTTTCTTCGTAGACTATGTCCCCTGTTGTGTTTCCCAAGCATTTATTCTTCCACGTTCAGTAAGGATAGGCCAAGACAAATAATCTATATATTACTGAGTATGCCTTGTCTATGTTAAACCGTGCTCAGATCTGCGTCCCACTTCTCTCTTTAGATGCAGACCATTTTTCAATATCTCCACGTCACAGGAGGAAATGCCAGCTGCGATCATGGCATTGAGGATCACGCATCTGAACTTGGATGCTTCCTTCCTCTTGTCCTTTGAGCCCATCTTGCCGTGTGACGGCTCTGTTGTGGCACCTCGCCCATTCACCATCCTCCTCGATCCGTGGATCTCAGGCCCATCAAAGATATTCCATTCCAGGATCTCCATCTCGACACACAAGCACCCAGCTTGCATAGAATCCTTGTCCGAACTGCCGGAACCGGATCTCGTCATCGTCAGCCAGCATAAGAGCGACCATTGCAATGAGACGACACTTCGCCAGCTTCCGGCGTCGGGGACCAAAACCTTGATAGTAGCCGAGCCAGCGTCGGCCCGCCTGATAAAGAGCTGGAAATACTTCGACCGGAACAAAATTAGGGTTATGGAGAAATGGGAAGACCCCCGGCTAACGGGCAAGACGACCGTCGTTCGCATCCCGGTACCGGCCGTGGTACTCGGCGGGCAGACAGGCGAGGTGACAGTGTCGTGGATACCTCAGAAACGAGATCTAGCCGGCCTTCATGGCGCCATCGGCATCACGTACCGGCCGCCACCGTCGTACAATTTGGCAACTCCGAAGCCTCCCATTATCTCGTCACCATTGACGCCACCAGTTACGCCGTTGTCCGCCACATCGCCCGTCACCACGACGACCATATCAGCGGCAGATACCGTCCTCCTCCCGCCTAGTCCGCCCGTCTCACCACACTCCCTCCGCTCCGTCCAATCCGCCTCGACGCTCCTCCCCTCGCCAACCTTTATCACCAACCGCCGTCCCTTTTCATCAACTTCCCAAGCAGGCAATAACTTGCTGCAATCCCCCTCTCCGTCCTCATCCCACTGCAGCCGCCCCCTCTCCCTCATCTTCTCCCCGCACGGGATATCCTACCCCCACCTCTCCGCCTACGCAACATCGCACCTCGTCTCCGAAGCAGCCCTCCCGCTCACCGCGCTACTGCACTGCTTCGACAGCGTGACGAACCCCTGGTGGTTGGGCGGTAACATATGCGCCGGCGCGCCCATGGGCGCCGACATTGCCACGCGCTTGGGGGCTAGGGTGTGGGTTTCGGCGCATGATGGGGAGAAGGAAGTTAGGGGGTTAGCGACGGGGATGTTGCGGACGCGGAGATATGGGAGGGAGGAGGTGGTGGAGAGTGTAGGGACTTCGGGGAAGGGTAGGTTAAGTACTAGTAGTACTAGTAGTGGTGGTAAGAAGCGGGCTGGGGGGAAAATTGAGACGAAGAGGAGGACTGGTCCCGGCAATGGAATTGGATTGATAACGGAGATTCTGAGGTTGGGGAGTGGGGAAGAGGTGGTGGTTTGTGGGGATGGGATGATGTGGATGGGGACGGAGGGGCAGGTGCTCGAGGGAAAAAGGGGGCACGAGAATGGAAATGAGAACGAGAAGCAGGGGAAAGCAAGTGATGGGGAGTTTGTCTTGCGAAAGGAGATCATCTCATCAAAACCGCTGGGGGACATGCTGCCGCCTAGTATCAAGATTGACGTTCCGAAATGAGCGGCGAGATGGGTAGTTGGAGAGTTGTTTTCACAGCAAGCTAGTGTTCAGGGGCATTAGCTTTAGATCTTGGGCCAGGATAGGATGGGATACTTGGATCTGGCTGGACGTTATATTCAACGGGCTGAGGGGCACGGGAAGGGCGACGAACACGATGCCACGATAGTAGACGGGACTCCTTACGACGAATGATGGAATGAGAGGATTCTTGAAAATGACGTTGGTTACTACCGCATTTAATGCCAATTGTCAAAAACTGCCAAAATCATCAAGGGATATTGCACGGTTCCGGCAGAGTCTGTCATTCATTCAAAAAGGCATTGAGGTACACTAGGAAGTTTGCAATGTCAGCTCATGACCAGGTCAGGTATTCTGCCTCTGTGACCTGGGGTATCTATCTTTTGTGATGTCGCCAAGTCTGCAAAAAAAAAAACAAGCTGTGTAGAATGTATTGGCGAATTCATGAGCACAGTCATTCTTTCATGCGTATCCAGCTCTCATTAATCGGTGTACGCGAAATATTACAAAATATCTCCGCATCGTTCCCATCCGACATCAAGATGCAAGAGCCAGAAAGTCATTCCCAGTCACCCTTTCCCTCTCACTTCAGCTGCTTTAAGATCTCGGTCAAGAAATCCTCAAAGCTTAATGTGATATATCCATCCCGATCATCATCATACTTCTTGAACACATCCGTCATGCGCTTGAGGCTGATGCAGGCCTGGACGAAGAGGTCGAAGCTCATGACGCCCTCGTTGCGCTTGTCGTACGTCTGGAAGAGCAGATCGACGAACCCGGGGCTGAGGCGATACCGGAAGGCGACAAGAGCGTTGTTGAATTCCTCTAGGCTGATGTTGCCGCTGCGGTCAGCGTCGAAGCGGTCGAACAGGGTGCGCCACGACGCCAGAAAAGACCACAGGCCGCAGAACTCGGCGAAGCCGATGGTACCCGACCGGTCGCTGTCGAACATGCGTATCATCATGCGCACCGTGTGCAGGTCGAAGGCCGTCCAGTCGCCGTTGACTAGGGCGGCGCTGAGTTCTCTCTCCGAGAGCTGGCCGGTACCTGGGGAGAGGGGCGTTAGTTTAGACTCATGGGCTGAAATCTGGGACACTGAGCTGCTCGCTCCCAAAACATAGACTCGGCTCGACTCGTTGGACTTGCCGTCAGCTCATCGCAGCCCGTATCCGAGATCAAGCCGAGTCCGTGTCTCGTTCCGAGTCTGCAAAGCGGCCAGGGAAGCCAGACAGAACCCACCATCTTTATCCACAGCTCTGAAAAGAGGTAACAACGTCGGATCAGACCCGCCCTCCTGCGGCGCCGGAGAAGGTGGCGGTCTGCTCTGAGGAGGTGGGCGGTTCTGAGCAGCCGGTCGGGGTCCCGATGCCATCGGGGGCGGTGACATGGGAGATTGGTGGCCGCCGCCAAACTGGGGCTGGGACGGCGATAAACGCCTTATATCGGCATGACGCGGGTCTGAGTTTTGGTGAGGACGTCCAGAGTTCTGCTGGGGGTGAGGAATGGGCGGAGGCGGCTTGCTGTCGTATCTGGACGAGGGCTGGGGTGCGCCGGGCTTCTGTGGGGATGGTCAGTACTTTCCGAGCTGATGAAGGAGGCCTACGAGATGATAAGACGTACGGGCTCGGGCTCTGCGAACCTGTGGGCATGCTGTTAGTGCGAACAAGAATAACATGCGCTCGCGAGGAGTCGGGCGCCAGTATGATATTGCGGTTGCGCGCGACCTCGCGATTTCTTCTCGTGGCGGGGTAGCAATTGCAGGGAACTTACCTGGGCAGCTCATCCGGATTGTATGGTCGATTGTAGGCCATGTTAAGACTGGTTTTGGTGAAATGTGAGAAAAATGATCTTGAGCGAAAGACGTGGCCTGGCACAGTCAATTAAATGATGTAGAAGCCCGGAGGCGCGTGACGCAGTCTTAGGAGTGGCCCAAACGATGGTTGCTGATCAAGAGGCTGTGAATCCCGACAAAGAAGCGGCGACGTTGGATAGAAGGCTGGGGGGTCCGGGTTTTCAGCCGCTAATAGGCCGCAGCATGTGCCCGCTATCTAAAGTGGTTGAGGTTTGGGGCGGGCGCAAGATTTGTTTGCTTCTGACAGGCTGCACTTTTTTACAAGACAGGATTCTGGCTGGTGATTTACCAGCAGTTCGTATTTCGTTTGCAGAATTGCGGAAAACAATGGCCGCATACAGCCCTAGGTGGATGTGGAGGTTTGACAATTTGGCTTGGTGTCGCGCAGCACTAGACAAGCAGATAGAGCTGTCAACCGTCTATTACTCTGCGATGCCGCGACCCGACTCCTTGTCAACCTGTATGGAGTTTGGGCGTGGTGTATTTAGGACAACGATTGTTATTGCTTGCCCGGAGATGACGTCAATTTGGCTGCGTTGTGCTAATCAGTGACTGCTGTTGAGCGTGTGACTCGGTATTCTTGACTCTTGACCGAGCAGAGGCAGAGCACCTGCAGGAGAGACAGGTCAGGACAGCAATATTCGAGGCGCTTGGGCGTCTTTCCCCCGAAACCAGCTGATGGCCCGCCACCATTTATTCACTACGAGCCAGCATGCTATGTAATGCATGGAGCTAAAATGAAACCCAAGCCGCCAGCCAGTTTGAGAACCTGCAAGATCACTATTCGAGTTGCACCGCGCAGAGCCTCAAGGACAGTTGTCACTTCCTCACTTGGTCGCAACCTAGAGGAGAGACCGAACCCATGGCTGGCACTCCCCCCAGTCGGGTTGACTCGATCGACAGATCTTGGATTGACCAGCGCGGGATCGGCTCGGAAGGCATGGATTTACAAGGCTTCAACCTGTGCAGGCTTATATAAGGGGCCGTAAATGGCCACCAAGCTAGGTTGAATGCATCCGCGTCAGAAAGAAGATCTGTTGGTTGCAAGTGGAAAAGCGGTTTGGACGTGGGTAGCGTAGGCGTTGCAGATAATAGGCATGCGCATTATGTGTTGGGCTATTCACAGCCTTGGAGTGCTTAGCAAGGTGGTGCTCCGATTCCGAGATTCCGGTAACCGAACTGCCACAAACAGAGGTAATAACGGATGATTCACTGCCTCTGGTCTACAAGCTGTCTCATGAAGAAGTTGCGAGGAAAACTGTCGAATCAAGCTGATGTTCCTCCTTGATCAACCCAAATTTGATAACAGTAGCTAGCTTTTATGAAAGCATGAGTCTGCCTCTTTACTTTAGTATCTAGATTTAAGAATTACAAACAAACGGACATTCTAAAGTACGAAATGGAGCAGATAGACCTACTCTCTATGCTTTGTGAGCAGAACTTTCACAATTCCCCTTCGAATACAATTGTAGACAGTTAAATCCAATCACCAAAAGAACCCACTCGGCATCCGGAGCCTGACATCTGCGTACCGACGTGCAAGCTGACTAGTCCACCTTTTACCTCAACTTTAACGCTCAACCGCGCCAAATAGGTAACCCGTCTCTTTTCTCAACCGTGACAGCCGCAACGGTGCAGTCTTGGCAACTAACTATAAATCCTTGAATATACCCTTCTGGCTACTTATAGCGACTTTTGACCCGCGTCCGCCGCTTACGCCATTCATGAAGTAAGGCCAAAGAGTAAGTAGCCAACTGCTAGGAAAGCTTGAACATCGGCAGACAATGGCAGTCAACGGGCAGCAGACGACGTCCAACTCGGCATGCTCAGACGATGAGTTCTGGTTATTTGGTTACGGGTTTGTCTCATACGCTTTTCTTGCCGTCTCTCTTCTCTCTTCTTGTCATTATTGCCTGATCATCCTGATTTTAGCATTGCTCGATCGACCACGTAATGCTGGCTTGTTTTGAACCAGACATGCCCCTGAAAGATCTCGGCTGACAGGATATTTGCTCTCCAGGAGCTTGATTTGGAAGCCTCCGCCACACGTTGGTATGGACAATACCCGGCTAGCCTGCCCACTGGTTTCCATCCATGTGTTACATATAGATTGACGCTCATCCCTTGATTACAGACCGCAGAATCCCCGGCTGGGTTACAGGATATGTTCGGCGATTCTGGCAGGTAACGTTCTTCCATATCTGCAACCGATGACTCACCTAGGTTATAATGTCTACTAATGCATCACATAGGCAAGGTACTAAGCGCAGTTCCCCTAAACTCTTCAAGCTGAGGCTTCTTGTTGTGCAGCACGGTAGCTAAGCTCCAACACCACAGCCAAGACCACCGCGGCACCCCAGAAGCCCCTGGAAGAGTCGTAACCCTAATCGAGCGCTCCTTCTGGTCCAGCCTCGTCGACTCCCACGCCTCGGCCCCCGACAAAGTCTGGGGTGTAGCCTACCGGATCAAAGCATCCAAAGTCGCCGAGGTGAAGGACTACCTCGACATCCGGGAGATCAACGGGTACACTATCCACTACACGCCATTCCAGCCGGCCGACGGATCCGTCCCGATCCAAACCCTCGTCTATATCGGCACGCCGGACAATGAACAGTTCACGGGCCCGCAGGAGCCGCAGGCACTGGCGGAGCACATCGCTCGGAGCGAGGGGCCGAGCGGGCTGAACCGGGACTATCTCTTGGGATTGGAGAAGGCGCTGAACGAACTGAGCCCCGAGAGCGGTGATGCGCATGTCACGGATTTGTCGGATCGCGTCAGGGCGATCGAGGCAGCCGCCCGAGGTAGCAAGGGGACGGAGGATGGAGGTCCCAAAGTCAGCAGGGTTGCTGAATCGTCGCCCGGGTCGCATGATTTCCACATGGCTACCATAGTGGACACGCAGGAGGAGACGGAGAAAGTATGAGAGTTGTTTACGTGGTAAAACTCAACAAGATAGAGTAGGGGGAAGGATGCGAGGGCGGTTTCCGAGTAAATAAGATAGATTTGCTGCTCCCACTCCTATTTTTTGGTTTGCCGCGTTCCCCTCGTACAGCCCGTACAGTGAACCCTTGCGGAAATCTATATCACAACACGTACGCATAAAATAAAAGCAACAAGAAACGAATGCGTCTCTCCCCCCATCTCTCTCCACCGACGGCCTGGTAACGGACCCGGCATAACCCCCGTTCCATCACGTCTCTTCCCCAGCGTCGGAAAGCAATGATCTTCGTTATCGTAGTCATGATACATCAGCCGAGTAAGCGAAGTGGAAAAGGTATGGCGGGTTGGCGAAAATAAGAATGTAAGTATCGTCCCCTCGCTTTTCCCCCATCTGCTTTCGTCGAGAGGATATTCTGGCATGAGGTGACGAGTTGCATAAGAAAAGAAAGGAAAAGAAAACATTGTTGAGCCTTCATGATGCAACGTCGGGTATTGGTGCAAGCAGTCAGAAATAGTTTTGGGAGGCGGTTGGTAGTACTAAACACACGGTGCGGTTCGCCTTTGCGGCAAATCCTTCCATCTCGATTCCGGCCTGGCGCTCGAAAAGCTCAAGCTCTCCCAGGACTGGAAGGGCTGACAACAATGCAATCCGAGTTCATCAGTATCGTGGGGGTCCCTGGGGAGGCTGCCCTTGCGGGGCCTGCTGCTGGTCGTAACCGTACTGAGGCGCGTATCCTGGAAGGAAGACTTAGAATCTAGCCAGTTGAACAGGGAGGAAAATTGGGTCATACCTTGCTGAGGAGGCGGGGGCGTGCCGTACTGTGCCTGTTGGCCATAGCCGCCTCCTCCTCGTCCGCCGCCGTAGCCCTGTGCTGGCGGGTACGCTCCCTGTCCGTATCCACCACCCTGCTGACCACCGTACTGAGGTGCGCCTCCATAGCTACCTCCGCGGCCGCCGTAACCTCCACCACGGCCACCACCAAAGCCGCCACCTCCACCTCGCGGGCCCGTGTCGCTTGCCTTATCGACTCGGATGGTCCGGCCGTCAAATCTGACCATTGTTAGCACGAGGTCTCACTTCTGCTTCATAGAAGAATTGCCTACTCGACATTGTTCATGGAAGCAATGGCGTTCTGCGCATCTCCCTCCTGAGCGTATCGAACGAAGCCGAAGCCCCTGCTGCGTCCAGTGTCGCGGTCCTTGACCACAACCTACGGCAGGGGAAAGAAGTCAGTTCAGACGGTTTCAAAATTCCGGACAAAACCTCGTCGAGTCCACAACAGACTATGTGCCGTACGGGAGGAAACTACTTGGAGAACATACTGCTTCCTCAACGGGACCAAACTCCTCGAACTTCTGTCTCAAAGTCTGCTCCTCAGTGTGCCACGCAAGGCCTCTGCAAGTCGAAAGAATACGAGTCAGCGATTGGACGGTAAGCAAAGCTTTGGAGAGTAGATAGATTCTTACCCGATGAAAAGTTTCGACATGATGCGGAATTGGGCAAACTAAAAGTCGCGATTGAATCTGTCTTGTAGAAGCTTAATAATCACCCACGAAGACGAAGACAGAATGAAGTATCAGGTGGCGTGGTTTGTTGGCTTTCGTCAAGGTCAAACAAGCTGCAACCGAATCTGGTTGATGCATTGGCGGAGGAATACTTTGATGGCGCAAACCCGTTCGGAGCGTCCGCTTCGAACGAGTAATGGCACATCTTGCGCAGTGGCGAGGAATATGAAAGGAGGCACACAAACATTCTGATAATAACTAGTCGCAACTGAGGGATGATACGGCCGTTTCTCGTTATCTGCGAATGTCAAGTCGTAAAAGATGCGCAATCATCAAGGCCGTTTCGCGGATGGAGGAAAACCGAACGAGTATATGTTTGGAAGAAGAGTCGGATATAGGGAAGACTTTGAAGCAAATTTCAAAAGGGGAAAGCCTTGTACTAGTAAAGGCAGGTAGCGGGGTTGATAGTGCCGTTATGCTAAGTGGCTAGTGAGGAGGTGCTTGTCAGGGTTCGGGGTCCTTGGTTGGTGGCGCTTTCCAGGATTTTTGATACTTGTTAGATAGCTGACTAGTAGAGACACAAGCTACGCTACCTGACGAGGGACCCATGGCTTCGACCCCGTCTGATTTATATTTCATGACCCAGCATGAGGGCTAGGGAGGAGGCACACTAATTCTCCATCCATCCCAGTGCATCTGGCTCATCGCATCCTCGATGATAGCCAGTCGGCGTTTTGACCAGCATGAGCGTGCCAGCAGGGCTGCTGCTCCCAAAACAAGCATCAAGCAGACGAGGCATATCTTGTCTCCCGGGGGCTCAGCATCGGAGTGAGACTCCACCAGTGGGCGCAAGAGAAAAACGTTGATACGGTTCCAGTCGGGTCCAAAAGTGGAATCGTCAAAATGGACGGCGCTGTGGCCCTGAGTCGTGGGGAGATTTGCAGTTTGCCGAAAACCACTCAAACATTGTCATACCCCACCAAGTCCACAGCCGCCTACTGGACATGCCTGCCAGGTTCAAAGCTCCAGAGACCTCACCCCTCCAATGTTCTTGTTCTGCTTGCTTCGGGGATTGCGACTTCAGATTTTCAGAGTTTCGAGACCCCTGCCGGTCAATTACAAGTAGAGGCCTAAGTCGAACTGCTAGGGCAATCTAGGAAGGCGAGCTGATAAAGCCAAGCCAGCCAGCCAGGTTTTCGACAGATCCCGCTTAAACTCGTCTTCAACGTACGTACCGGCCACAATATTCTGCGATTGGGTTCAAAGGCGTTGCGTGTAGTTTTACCGGCGTTGGCAAAAATGCAGCCCATTAATGCAGTTGCGACCGTTTTGGGACCTTCCTTTCAACGACATAGGGTCTTGCAGCCTACCCTGAAACCAATTTCTGCAGCCAAACCCGTTTTCAGTCTATATCGATAGGCGATAAGAAGACCAACCCGTCAATATTACGACGGCTTTGCACGCAAGCTTGTGCCACTGCGTATCCAATTCGCATCATCTCTGCCTCGTTGCACAGCGCGGCAGCAACCCGAAAAAGCGAGATCCCCAGAAGTGGCCAACCAGACCGCGCCCACATATGTCTCTTCAGGAACAGGGGAACATCTTGTGGGTTCCTAAGGATTTGAGAGCGTCCGGGGTCTCACCGAGCACTGCGAAAACGGCAACCCCTCCATTGCCCCTCGCCAAAGGCGCTTTTTCCACCGTTGCCTTTTGTCACGTCTGTGATCAGCAGAGATAACTTGGCCGAGAAGTCAGGTGATAGAAGACATCCTGGCATCATGCGAAACAGGCAAGAAACTCTCTCCTGTGATATCACTTAAATATCTTCAGCAGAACTGAAACGCTTGCAGGATCTTCAGGATCACTTGCCCTATATTCTTTGCATGGACAAATGTGTTAAGGCGGGAAAGGCGCGGGGAACTCGCGCCACGTGCCTTGACTCTCCTACGATGCTACCATATAGACCACCGGCGAGTGGAGCAGGTACTAAAATTTTCCGACGCTCGATCTTAGTGCCAGTCTGGGACCTTGAAAGGGTAGCAAGGTAGTTAGTAGTGCTGACTATCCCACTCGGTTAGCTCGCGAGAGAGAGCACATTTAGATGCGATCTTGTCCAAATTGCTTGATGGAAGCAGCCAATTGGCCGTAAAGACCTGCGGTGAATAACTATGGACGTGTCCAGAGTAGGACTTATACCCCGGGATGGTGGTGATCTACCAGCATGGGTTTTCTTAAACAGGTCCTGGGGTCCGTCCGGGCTGCCACCAAATAGTCAGACTTACATGAGAAGGTGGGCTATAATCCGACACACGGGGTGTTCCACAAAGGCTGAGTATTCCCTGTTCTTGGGGCAAAGATGACAATGTGCGACCACTGTGCGGGCCTGCATGCCGGCCTGGCTGTATGGTCGATCACTACAAAATCGCCTGCGTCTGTTTGGATAACACTCACCTCAGCAGGAACAATGTGACGCTACTGGAGCACTGATACGAGCCAAGTCAACAACTCAGCCACTCCGGCGGGCCTGGGGCTTGCGGTTGTGCGGATGGTACCCGCGTTGCCTGATCTGCAACCCTAGGATTATTGAGATGCTTTGAGGTGGGAAAGTCGGATGAATTTCTGTACCCGGGCCACATCAGAAGCTAATGAGCATTGGATCGTCAGGAAGCCACCCTCAGCCGAGGTTCACTGAGAAAGGTGAAAGGTGACAAATACATCAATGGAAAGCCGCTTCATGACAGTTCAAGCACTTGGAGAAACAACAGATACATTCAAGCTACCCCGCGTTGACGTTGACCCTGGTAGAAGAGTTCTGGAAAAGCTACGAGGAGCTATGACCAACCGCTTACAGGGGATATCGCAAGCCGCCCAGACAGTTCTTGGCAGGCTCTCCAACGTCTTGGATTGAGGATAGCAAAATTCGACGAAAGCAACCACCTTCAGGCAGTTCCAAGTGCGAGCGCAAGATGCCATCTCTGCCCAACACACCAATAAGAGCAGCGTCAGCAAATGGCCCAAGGATCGACGACATATGAGGCTACACGGCCGGTAATAAGGACGTGCATAGGGCCGCAGCTGGACAATGTAATGTGATACAGGGACCAGGAACTCTATTCACTGCAGTCCAACTCTTCTATTAATAGAGCCAGGGGCGCTTGTTGTATCAAAGGTGTATAGGGGGACAACTGTACTTGACGATTAGTGGCACACTGAGCATCAGTGAGCATCAGAAGTGACAGGACAGACTGGAGAATTTTACTTTCTAAGGTTCAACATGCGGAAAGAGGAAATGCCCCCGAAGGCGGGAGGCCGTTATGGCAGTTCTCCCGACTGAGTTGCAGACGTGAGACTTGGACCTGGCTCCCAAAAGTCAAAATCTTGTATGGGTTCGCAGGAACTGAGAGGCACTGCGACATGTCAGATCCCATTGTATGTGGTTTTCTAGGAACCATTCCTACTCCCACTGACCTCCTGCATTCAGCGGTTCACGATGATAGTTCTTGGTGGCAGATACGTGCATGTGTATAGAGCTTGCCAAGACCAGATGGTCAGGATCTTCTCCTATGAACACGTTTGCCGAAGTATACGATCTTGCATCAGACGTTGCCCAACCCGGAGGCTATCTGAACCACTTTAAAACCAACCGCTTCTGGTTTCACCGCGACGGCAGCAACCGCTGACTGGCCCCCGTCTGCACCTTCCTTAATTTGATTCAAGCAACATGCCCTGGACAGGGGTTCTTGGGCGGCATTTGAGCCGCATGCCACTCGGCACATCCATTTTCAAGGTTGATCTCGCGTAAACTTGACGAAAATATTTCCTTGATAGACTCCGGCCAACGCACGACATCCCGTACTGCGGAGCATCTAACCCGATGCGCGGTGGATGTCTGTCCCACGCCGTTTCAAATGCGCAGTCTTTGCTTCATTTCAAGGCCAATCGGTTTCAACCCATACTTCAATGGACATCAAGGATCCGTCTCACTCCTCTCAACGTCAGCACCGACATCAACATTTTAGGCATGGACATCAACACAGCCAGGGGCATCATCACGCCAGGGACGAGTACTTCGCTGAACCTAGTGATGGTCCCCATCCGAAACGTCGCCGTAGATCCCACCATGAGAACGACATAGCGCAGGGTAACTTGAACCGGGCAATAGATCAGCGTACTGGCAACGATCTCGTGGAAAGCTGGCTTGAACAGACAGGGGATCCAGGCCGAAGAAAGCCTCTATCCAGGTTAAAGGAACAGGAGCAACCCCCCACAATCGGTCGTAGCCGGCCGAGGTTGCAGCGCTACGAGGTCTCTCCACTACTCTCCCTTGGCCCCAGCAGGATTAGGCGTCGCGCCAGGAGGGGGCTTGCGTCTCATAACAGCTCCTTGCTCAGCGGTTTCGAGAATGACAAGGCTATTGTACAGAATCTATCTCCACCTCCACGGCGGGAGTTTCCAGATGACGACACCCCATCACCGGAGCAGCAGAGAAAGTTTGAGGCGAATCATTTGGATGACTTGTCGATAGAATTGTCGTCCTCGGGTGCATACCGCTTCGAGAAGAGGCCGAGGCACAAGACCAGGGAGGACAAGTATGACAAGATACAAAAAAAGCATAAGCGCGAAAGGTCTAAGGACCGGGGACGGCACCATCGAAAGAAGAGGAACGGAAAGTATGAGAAGAGAAGAGCTTTGACGTCTAGCAAGAACGTTATAAGCAACTTCAACTCAGATGCTGTCATGAATGATCGCATCACGGTACGACTTGCAGCTGTATTGGCGCTCGTTCCTGTTGCTGATCACCAATACAGGTAAAACCATCACTAAAGCCTGGAATCTTCAAGAATGGTCGCGAGGCGGGAGCACGATCAGGTAGGTACGCTCAAGATGCCCTTGTTTCCTTGATAATGACTTTTGTAGTTCCTGATCTTGCATTCTCAAATATGCATTTCCTTCAGGATCGAAAGCTAGCCCAAGAATCGAAGCCGCTCTCCCGACACCGGTTAAGGGTGCTTGAGAGACAAAACGAAGAGATTGAACAGGTCTCGTCGTTCTTCTTGCCGCAAAAAACAGATGGCAACCAACAAGGCACGGGTATCATTGCACCGAGAAGTCGAGACAATGTCAGGGGCCGTCAAGCCCGAGCAAGTGAAGAGCCTGTATCGATACGCGGCCAGGACTGCTCTCTCGCGTCGTCCACTGGCCAACGGGCTTCCAACGGGCGCCGTACGTCACTTCCATCGTGCAGACCAACCAATCAAACTATGAGCTCTCTCCCCGCTGTAATGGCGAATTCACGACCGGTGTCAACTCGAGAAAGCAAGGCCACCACTTACTTTACATGGTCAAGCAGTCCACCTCGATCACCCATTGCTCAAAGGAGATCTGCCTCGGTGAGCTCAGTAAGGCCAGAGTCTCAGCGGAGTACAACACCTGATCTCATAAGAGAGGCTTTGGTAAAGACCGGCATCTATCGAGGCACTGGAATTAATCCGTATGACGGTTCGAGGCGTGGATTTCAACGTGATAGTGACATTCAGAACGCGTCAACGCTGCGCAGTAAGGGCGCACAAGTCTGCAGTCAGGCCGGTGGTCGGGAGCGAACTATGAGTCCTGCCGCAAATGCCAGGCCCGAAAACCAGGATGCAGTCACCCATCGTCCGGACCAATCTATTTTAGATCGATGGGAAAATATCCTGCCACTAGGCTGGCGAAGAGAGCACGCAAAGCGTTCTTTGGACAACGCTGAAGCGCTCAAGGATCAAGCACAGGCCCAGGCAACAAGCCGTTGCTGTGCGAGTGAACGATCAACACGAACAGCCAGCCAGCATGACACTGTAGACAGGAACAAGATCGCCGATGAGGCACTCGTTAATATACAGGGCAAAAAACAAAGATCCCCTCGGTCTGGAGAGAACAGCTTAACACTCAAGCCAAACCCACAACATGATGGCCGATGGTCAAAGAATTCAGAAGCCCCACACCTACAGCTATCTAGTCCAAACGAAAAGGCATCTCTTACATCTAGAGGAGCGATGCCGCCTCCTCCAATCCCCTTGGACCGGCAAGACTCAAGCGGTAATGCACCGCTGACACAGCTAGATGTTCTAGAGAGAACGAAAAACCAACCCAGTCATGACGAAATAGCGGAAGCCCTTAAAATGATAACACCAGCAAATGATGAACAATATGCAGAGAAGGAATTTTACCCGGGTCATAATAAATTCCAATCTCCCCAAGGAATAGCAACGGAAAACAGTAATAATCTGCCGTCACTTCAATCTGTTTCTTGGATCGATGCGACTCGGATGCCGACTCCTGCACTGACACGCAGCGCTGCCACGTCGGGAATCAACTCCAAATCACCCCTTTACGTAAGTCAGTTAAGTATTCTACCTGTCGATGAAGCGAGTAGTATACCTGATCTACTGGACGATGGCCCTGGCGGTGAAAGCATGGCCGATTTCATCGCACGAATAGAAAGTGAAGCCGCAGCATCTCCGCCAGATGTGAATGATGAGACGAATAACCAACAGATCAAGTATGGTTCCACGATTGACGAGCGAGGAGACGAAAGAGTTGCTGAAGTGTCTCGTATCAGGACGAACAAGAGCTCTCTTGACCCAAATTATGCAAGGCCCGAGTTGATCGCAGCTGAAGCTGAACGGGAAGTAGAATGGTCGCACGGATATCAAATGGCGCCCAACCTGCACCAACCGGCATGGTCGCGCCAGACAGAATACAATGATGGTGAAATAGGGTCAAATCCGAACCATTTCGAAGACCGGTTCCATGCATGGGTACATAACGATGGGATACAGGCACAGTTGAAAGGAGCACACCAATCACGCAACGTACATAATGATGCGCGGACCTTGAATCCAACTGACGATGGAATAGTAGAAAATGACCCGGAAGAGATCTCAGAAATGTCGAGCTTTTGGCGGCCTAATTATTTCGCACGATTCTGAGCTTACCTATAGATTACTCTCATAGCGAGCCATTAGGCGAAAATGTCGAGAAGTCTTTGAACGTACAGGGGCTATTCAGACCTCATGTCCATTTTATTCCGGCTCCTGATCTTTCCACTTGTCTCGTAAGGCCTTAACGTCAAAGCCGCACCTCTCTGCTTTCGTCACAATGGCATTCGCCTTGCCAACTACAGGCGCGTCTATCATGGCACCATCCAATGTCCACGCCCCCCGTCCCGCATCCGTCGCCTTCTCGTCCGCCACTACGATCCGCATTGCCCACTCGACCTCCTGCTCCGCAGGCGCAAACAGCCTCTGTACCGTGTCGACCTGCGAAGGGTGTATACACTGCTTCCCGTTGAATCCCATTGCCTTACCCCCAAGACACTCCTCCTCGAGCCTCCGCATACCTTCCTCCCCTTTGTACGAAGTGCAGACTAGATCAATCGTGCTTGGCAGGCCCGCTGCCCTAGCCGCTGTGGCGATGGCCGACCGCGCATACAGGAATTCGTGGAGAGACGGGGTGCGGGTTAGCGAGAGGTCGAGGGCGAAGTCCTCGGCGGCGAAGATGAGCCCGGTTAGGTAGGGGGAGGCGGCACAGATGGAGCGGAGGTCCATTACGGCTTTGGCGGATTCGATGAGGGCGATTATCTTAATGGGATTCCCTCCTTTTGACCCATCTTTGTTGCCCGTGGCCGAGTGGCGAGATGGAGCGAGATGGCGTAAAGCATCGGTGGCGAAGGTCAGGTCTGAGGCGGAGTTGACCTTGGGGATCACGATGGCGTCGAGTTGGGGCAGGGGCGCGAGAGAGGTCAGGTCGTCAAGGGCGTAGGGGGTAGATATGGCGTTCAGGCGGACAGCGAGCTCCGAGATGGAAGCAGGCCGGGAAGAGAGCGAGGAGATGTGGGTTTGAAGGGCGGTGCGGGCCGAGGGTTTGGAGCTGGGGGTGACAGAGTCTTCGAGGTCGTAGGTTAGGTTGTCGGTGGTGAGGCTGAGCGATTTGGTCAACATTCGAGGGGAAGAGGCAGGGACTGTGGTTGTTCGGTCAGTTAAAAGTGTAATTCGTGATTCTAAAGCTAGAGTCTGGGGATCTGGTGTGGGAAGCTCTATGAGCGTGAGCTTGAGCTTCGGGAGCTTCAGGCATGAGAACGCAATGCGAATAGGGCACCAAGCGGAACACTGAATTGGCGCACTTGCCGTAGAGAAGGGCGCGTCGGAGGACAGAACTCGACTTGGCCGCCATGAAGGGTGAATGAATGTAGCAATGCTAAGTCGTGAAGTTGATGAACCAACCCCAGATTTGCGACGATTTGAACCCCGCGATAGCTTTCGTTCCGAGGTCCCTGATTGCGGGTCTATCAAAGCTCTAGGCTAGGGATCAGCGCCTTCTATTTTTGGGAGCTGGAGGCGTTATGCACGGACCACACGACTTCTTCACTACGTACAAGCATCAATCGGGACCTTTTCTCGCCTTCATGTCTTTCAAATCTTGTACTTCCCGAGCTCTTTTGGCTACTCTTCAGATCTATCGAGGTCGAGACCCTTGACGTTACTTTCGATTTGGACCTTGGACCGTGGGCCGTACCTTGAGGAAGCTTGGGCGGGTATCAAAGGTATTTCGACCGATTGGCTTTACCAGACATGGGGAGTGTGTGTCTTAACGAGCCGTCTCGACACAGAAGCACCAGGCGAATGTGACACTGAAGATGTCCATGTTTACATCTGCGCCTAGATACATAATTATTTCGGTTGCTGACTGATGCGAGGAGTTCGCCAATATACCCGGAAATGGGTGGATACTGTCTAAGCACTTCCAGGCGTCACACCGGAAGCATCGCCAGACCGAAAGTCTCAACACGGCTTGGGCGAGCTGGGTTCTCGTCTCCATGATGGATGGAAATTTCTCGTTTGTTCTGCACAAACATCACACCACTTTATTGAGTAGGCCGCACCTTTCAACGCGTCAAGTCCCCCACGCCCACCCCTCAAAAGGTACTTGAATAGCCTAGCTGCCCGTCGGGCTCGGCGACTGGAAAGTGTAGGTCTTTGGCTGAAAGGCACTTGAGCAGTGGCATACCGAGCCGTCATATGACACAATCCAAATTCCGAGTCGTGTGACGAACCTCAGCGGCATTGCAAGACACAGGCTTCTGTTCATCTTGCGGACGGGTGAAGCCGCCTATGTCTGGCTAATCTCACTCACACCAGCTGTCTCATCCTCTGTGATGGATGGCGCCATCTCACGTATGGTGATGAACAGCTTATTGAGGCGACTCGCTGGTGAGTCCACGGTTTCCATAATGATCAGCTGGTTTATGGCCTGCGCGGCATCAACGGCCCCTTGAGGGAGGACTGTTCAGCGGTGGACACCGAAGAGCGTTAGGCGAGACCTGTCTCACCACGTATATTTTCCAGTTCTTTTCGAAGAGGGTAACACATGCTTGTTTTCGTGAATTCTTTCTCAGCTCCGCTTGACCTCGCGAGCAAGCCACCGTCACAGCGGCCATACCGTTCATATTGGGGCAAGATGGCAGTTCGCAGGGCCTCAGACGTTCTTTAATATTAAACAATACCTGCTTCTGCGGAAGCGAGTGCAATGCCCCATATGACCAAATTTCGTCATCTGGTCAGTCCAAAAATAGACATCGAGAAGCCCTTGAACTTCATCGTGAGCTTCGGTTTGCTGCGGGACTACGCATTTCGCAGCCCCGCAATGTCCGTTCTCGTATGTTGCTATATAGCCATGAGCGAAGGATGCAACCTTATCTCTACTATTTGATTGAATACGGCCGAAGCTCATGTCCACGATTGCAAACCACATGGGAGGCAAACCACACCAATGGGTCGCCCAAAGGCTCGCCCCGGATAAATGAGGCCGGATATTTGGCTGGTGTCGTCGAGTCTTGCCGGGCCTCATCTATTCTCATATTAAGCTTAAATGAAAATCAGTCTGGAATCACAACACTCAAGGCGGGTCTGTACTTCGTTATCTATCACAATGCCGCAGAGCCGAGACTCTTGTGCTATAAATATACCGATGAAGCACGACGATCAAGCTTATTTGGGATGGAGACATCGACCATATCAAAATCCACAACGGCATACGTCAAGTGGAAACTTACTGTTATATCCGCTCATCAGTTCCACTTTTGAGCACCCGCCTCAATCACTGTCCCGTCTGTTCAGCACCAAGTCGACAGTCAAACCAACACCATGATCAGGGCTATTACAGCCCTAGCCCTTGTGGCTCTTGTCCGGGGAGCTCCGACTCCAGTCTCTGAAGACGGCAACACCTTGGAGGAAAGACAGTGGACGATAGGAGATCCGTGGTCAGGCTTCTGGCCACCCCCGCCTTCTCCCACCGCTGGTGGAATGAACCCCCCGAAGGAGAAGAGACAGGGCAATGTTATTATCATTGGCCCTCCTCTTACGGGTGGAATGAAACCTCCGAAGGGGAGGAGACAAGATAACTCGATCTCTGTTGGCCCTCCGGTTGTTGTCGGTGGTCTGAATCCGCCAAGGGAGAGGAGACAGGACGGCATCACCATCGGTGGAGGTGATAGTACGCTGAAGGCCAAGATTACTGCCCTCGAATTGCAGTACGAGGCATTGATCCACGCGTTCGGCGCGCATCCGCCAGAACCGGTGGAGAAGCAGCTCAAGGCTATCGAGGCGGAACTCCTCAAGTACGGCATCAAGATCATCCGGTCCCCAGATGGCACCACCACGACCTTCACCCCTGGTAAAGTAAAGAGGGAGGAGGCCTCGCCACTGGGTGCTGGGAACTACGGGGAGGCTGGCTTCGACTTGGCCGGTCTGGAGAAAACCCTGGAGTCGCTGATGCAACAATACGGCTCCAACCCTCCCCACGACGTCTTCATTGTGGAAGAAAAGATCAAGCACATTTTACTCGCGTACGGAATTATCATTATCAAAGCCCCGGACGGCACCACCACCACCATCTACCCCTCAACCAAGCGCGCGGCCGCCACCTATGACATCGAAGCCTTGGCCAGCATCCTGGAAATCCAAGTACAAGCCTACGACGGTGCCATTCCGCCCATGGCGGACTGGCTCGTCCTCCAAGACATCGCCGCCGTGCTCGAATCCTATGACTTCCTCATCCTCCCCGGCACTACCACCGTCGTCGGCCCCAGAACGAAGCAGCGCAGAGGTACCATCCAGCTCGGCGACAGCGTCAACACGGTCGCCCTGCAGGCCCTCCTCGCCATGCTCGAGGCTACCTACGGCCTCGCTCCACCCCGTGATATCTTCCTCATTGAGCAAAGCATCGCCACTATCCTGTACGCGCAGGGCATTTCTGTCCCCGGCTGGATTTCGCCTGATCCCACCGTCCCAGGCGGAGTTCTGATTCCGGGGCCGTATATCCCTGGCGGCGGAATCACACCCGACCCGACCATCCCCGGCGGTAAGATCACGCCCGACCCCTATTACCCCGGCGGCGCTATAATCCCTGACCCGACTGTGCCAGGGGGCGCCATTCATCCCAGTGACAGGAAGCGTGACGAGAGCGACGCTGGGCTGCTGGACGCGCTTACCGAGCTCGAGGCGCAGTATGGGACTTATGGGTCGGGCAAGATCCCGGAGCCCGTGTTTATCGTTATGCAGAACATTGCGACGATCTTGCAGGCGGACGGGGTTGTGGTGCCGGAGTGGCCTAATCTTGGGGGGTCGACTACTATTGAACCCTCAGACTGAGTGAGTGGTTGGGTGGATGTAAGGGAGAGGAGGTGGGCAGGCTGGCAATGGGTCACTTACATGAGAGGATTGCGACCGGAGCGAGGAGTTGAGGTGTTTCCGTGGATGAGTGAGTTAGTGGCAGAGACCTGTTTCCGAACGCTTCGTTTCGTCATCTCTCACCGCTTGGTCTTTCCGTAGGCCATCAACCTTTTTCTTTTCCTTGAAAACTACTTAGTTCCTAGGTGCGCTTCCAAAATCAAGGCTTGATTGAGTTATACCCCCTTACATACATGGCTTCTCTACGAGCATCGTGTGACTACATCGGAGCCCTCTTGTCTTTCGGTTGAGACTATTGTGCAACTACCGCGTGTTTACTCTATAATTGCGGACAACTTTCCATCTATCCACTAGTCCTGCTTTACGTGCTCAGGAATGAGCATCCCGAGCCTATAACAGTGTAAAACTTGATACAATGTCCTGAGTAGCTTCATTTTGTTGTGGCAGGTCTGCTTTGATGTTTATCCTTTTGGAATGTTCAGCGAATAATACGAAATGATCCTCGAAAGTAGAATAGTGGATCAATCCACTGCAGGAAAAGATATAAAAAGCACTATAAGTAAGTTACTCTGCCTGCAATCATCAACATGGTTCAGTCGTAACTACGAGGCCAGCTTACGACGACTGAAGTATCTTTATGATGTGCATCTGCGACCTTCGACGTGCATGGCCTAACCTGTTCACGCCGTGTTACAGTGATGGAGCAGCCTGGCAGAAGAAATGGCCATTCTTAGCTGATTGCTTGTTCCATAACAACAAACCTTTATTTGCTACCTCATGCAAGCAAACGATGGGATGACGATATTGAGTCTAATGCTCCATTGCACTCAAGCAATCCGGCATCGCTTTGGATAAATGGGACATTAAAGAGAGAACCCAAGGCTACAGCTGAACCAACCTTCCACAGGCAAAAATGTACTCAGAGCTGGAGGGATCGTGGTTTGAAGGAGGTCAGGCTATCTGTCCAATAGCATTGGGGTGCTTCATGGGATATTTACGTTGTAGTAGAGATCACCTGGATGAACAAAAAGCGCCGTGGTACAGGGCAGCTAGCTCTCCGTAGCGAGAAATTTTAGAAGCGGGTGAAGCTGCCGGGGGGCCCACACTTGTACCCGCTTAGAAGTTGAATTGCGCGCCGGCTTGCTGAAGAAGCCTTGCTGAAGAAGCACACACGCGTTTCCTGCATCCAATCGGAAAATCATACCTGCCTCTGAATCACCTCGCGTGCTTGCGAGGTACAGCATTCAGTTGACAGGTTTGACGTTAGTTCGTGGAAAGCAGGCCCTGGAGCTCCAACTTTAGAAGTCCGGTCATGACGTTCCCGGGGCTCACACCTGTCGCCGCTTGCAGCAGTTGACATACACCTTTGTCACGTGGAACCCGAATATTGTTTTCATCTTCAAGATGAGGACTCGGAGATCAAATAAGGGGAAACGTTTCCGACCGTCAGATATCATTCCGAAGATCGATTCTGACGATGATGACTATGCATCTGCTGGGTCAGCCGAAAACCCCGATGATTCCTCGGACGAAGGATTCGTAGCCGATCCAGCAGACGCGGACGCCGAAGTCGAGCAAGATGAGGATGCTGAGATCAAGTCGGCATCTGATATCGAGGTCTCATTGGGACGAGGCAAGCCGACTCAAACACCAGGAGAATCGGTTTACCAGACGAAGCGCAGGTTCCGCGACCCGCGACCAGAAGCACCTGCCGGAACTGTCCAGCCATACCCAACGGATCCCGCAGCAAAATGGACTCGAACCTACATTGGCCCGGTTCACAGATGGACGCGTCTCCACGATTTGAGTCAGTACTGGTTCGGTGATCGGGAGGACCATGACGACATCATCTATTACCTTATTTCCATTTGGGAAAACCACGAGCTTCTGCCGCCTAAGCTCGTAGCCCCTGAGCAAAAAGACAGGGCACAGAATCCGTGGATGCATCCAGGATTTCCAGTCGAACAGGAGATCAAGTTCAAGCAATGTTACGAGAAGTATGTTGCAAACTGTGTCAGGCCCCAAGTCTCAGCCACCGTGCCGAAGATGACGGCGTTACGGTGGTATCTGCCCCAGAGTGAGTCGGATCTCACTGTACTCCTCGGGCCGTACAACAATCAGAAGGAGTACACTCTTTCACAGGGAAAGAACATTCCACTCGGAGAGAACGCTCTCCCCGTCGAAGAAAACGACAATACCGACGGCCAGCGCACCGGGTGGCTCTTGGACGTTGGAGGAATCGTCTTGTCGATGGGGTGGGCACCCACGACAAATAACATGCATCAACTCCTGGCCATGGCGGTAGTCCCATTCTCAGACCAGGCGTACTACGAAACTCCAGAGGAGGCACCAACCGAGACGAGTAAGAAACAGGGGAGTGTACAGATCTGGAGAATACCAGCCGACACAGATGCCCAGGGCCTCATGTGTCTCGCCAAGTCTGAGCCCACACTGGTGTCAGCTCTCTGCTTTGAATGGGGTAGACCACTTAGGATGCTGTGGTGCCCCGTTCCACTCACAGTCGAAGACCGCGTTGGTCTGTTAGCTGTGCTCGGCAGTGACGGTAAGATCAGAGTAATAGAGGTGAAACAACCACCGATGAAGGGCGATAAGGGCGTGTTCGGTAAAGCCACTGATCCTGTGCCATAACGAAACAGTGCTGACAGGTATGCAGAGGAAATACAGGCGCCACTCGCAACACTCGAAATAAAGGATGAGTACAGCGTCGAGGCAACCTGCTTTGCCTGGGTCAATACAAACCGCATCGCAGTGGGTCACTCTGATGGTTCGGTGGCAGTTTGGTCGATATTCCCATGTCGCATACTTCAACGTCATCCCGTGCATTCGACTTATATCATCGACATCGCCTCTGGCTACCCGTCCCATCCCTTCATTGTCGCAACCATTCCCACGGGAGGCGTCGCTACCGTGACCGACCTCAACCGGCCCAATATGGAGCTCACCTATTGTCCCAACCTCGGCATCACGTTCCAATCCAATCTGATGGGCTGGTGCGAGCACCTCCGAGGCTACGTCACTATAATGCCCTCGTCCCATCCAGGCAATAACCTCATTGCTTTTATGGCGGTCCGCGTCTTCCCGCAGGCACGCTTGCTTGTCTGTGTTGAAGGCCAGCCCACGTGTCTCGCTGTGGCTGCGTGCAATCCATTCACCTTGGTTGGCAGTACCGATGGGTCGTTGTGGATTGTCAATCATTTCCGTAAAACAACTTACTACCGGAAGAAGGTCAACAAGATCAAGCTCTTTCAGCACGAGTACCGCAGCTTGTCGTCCTCAGAGGCTAAAGCCGACGAGGATGAACAGGAAGGCCCTCGTGGGGTCTCTCGCATCTTGCAGGGCTTCCTCCCAGAGCCAAACTCTCACCCGAAAGCCACCAGGATCGCGAAGAAGAAGATGGAGGAACGGGAAAAGAAGAATCCCGGCAAGTCTGGAAAGGCTGGCAAGAAGGGCAAAGGCAAGACGTCTCAGAAGCAGGCTACAGACGATAAGACCAAGCCTGCCGATTCTGGGGATGACGACGATGTGGGCGGCGATGTAACCGTTTACGACCCTTGGACGCGTATCACGGCGGTTGCATGGAACCCAAACATCCAGTTCAGCACATGGGCAGCGGCAGCGATGGGATCCGGTCTACTCAGGATCATGGATCTCGGTGTGGACATTGACTTGGCCCACGGAGAGAGGACCGAGCCCAAGAGGCGCGGCAGGCCTTCGAGAGACAACGCCAGTTCGAGCGAGGAAGTCGAGGCGGAGACCGACAACGAGACTAGCGAGGAGGAAGGCATGTTCACTGGCGGAACCGATGACGACTGAACCGTGCAGAGAAGGGCATCCATCTTGTGGGCGAATGGCGAGTTGAGGAATGGAATTTACAGATGAATCTGATGCCGTCGTGCTGAGGCGATGGCAGTGTTTCCTTGCGGCACATCCAGCGCATGTTTGCATACAGGTTCGCGTCGTGCAGGTGTTACGGCACATATTGCCAGGGGTTATGATACTCAGAAACCACGCGTGGTAGTTAAATCGTGATGTTTTCCAGGGGAGGCATGGCTGACTGACACGTTTCGCCGTAAGCATTGAGCTCACGCTATATCACGTCGTTCGTAATCAGGAGGCGGGCAGATACTCAAAGCCTCGCCGTACAACAATCGGGTCTTCATATGATTACGGTAGTCGTTCATCTCGAACAATGAAGCACGAATGGCCCCTATCTATATATTCACCAACTGCGTCCCCAACGCACAGTATCCTGCTACAATGGAGCGAACATCTGCTTGACTACCAATTCCACAGGACGTATATACTACAGAAGCCATGTAACTAACGCAAAGCAAAACATCTATCTATCTTGATCGAAATTTGGCACCAGTCGGCGCACATCTCAGCCGCAACCGTAAGTGCCACGTTGACGCCACGGTAATCGGAAAGGGGCTATGTTACAATTACTCCTTGACATCCAACGTACCAACTGCAATTCAGAGCACTGGTTCGCATTTTGACGATGCCTTACTCGCCAATCCGCCAAGCTTGCAACCACCTAACTTAGTAACCTGTTCCGACCGACACACTCCCCTTAATGCCTCTATGGAGCCTCCTTGACGATGAAGGAATTGCCAAAGTTTCCATTTGTCGCATTTCTTCATGAAGAGTGCAGATCACGCTGAATAGTAACACACGCCAGTCCTCATATATCAGTCGGCGAAACATAGTCAAGGCAACTCTACCCAGGATGTGTTACAATGTTCCAAGCCTACCCAGCCAGCCAGTCCAATAGCATAGATCTTGGCACCCGAGTCATCAGCATTGGATTTAAATCACTCCCTACAGGCCGTGACCCGCTCCGCGATGCCGAGCCTTAGGGCCAAGTCGATGCAGGAATCCGATTTCCCGAGGGTACAATCGCCACGGCATCCGGGGCATCCGGAGAGGAGCAGAGTCGTAGCGCGCTGCCGTTCTTTTCCAAGGACGGACCAAGGTTCGATTCCCTCGACGCATGCCCCTTGGCGTGCATGTCATTCCTTTCCTCTTTGGCGTTGTAGACCGAAGGATTTACTACTGTTAAGTTTGCTCGTACTGATATACATCTTGTTCCTTATCGCCAGATCAAGGAACATGATTCCGACGCAAAGATGATTCGCGCAACGGGCATAAACAGCGACTCCCGTTGTCACAAAGAGCCATTGCCACGAAAGTCTCCACTTCCGGCTGTGCAACGGAGGACGTTTATCCAGACAGACTTCTCTGCTGGCGTGACGCTTAGTTGAAACTCCAGTAGTGGATGCTCTTCCCCGCGCTCCAACATGTACAATGTATGCTACGGGAGAAGATGGGACGACTTCGACCAAAGCAGGACTCGCATGCGGCCCGGAAACAAACCGAAACTCTATACGGGTAAAACCATACTCGTAGGTCTCAGCTCGATCTCCTCCCTATAGAACTTTTATTGCCGACGAGTCTGCGGGTCACGGGGAGGCTCGAGCTTAGAGTTGTTATCGTCAGAGTTCTCTCGCAGTCCCCCTTATCGACACCCTGTTTTGACGAAGGAGGCATGAGTCAGATATTGCATGCGAGACTCGTCCTGCACTGAAGTATGCTCAACATCAGATTATCATGGTGGAAGAGGAATTGAGTTTTCGCTTGTCGTGTAAATATGGATGTGGCTTAGTCAAATCTCCCGCCTGATTACGCATTTCCCCGAGAGTTTAAAATACGGAGAAATTTCACACGAGTCACGAAGATGATGGCCCAGGGAGCATCGTTGATGCGTTAGACTGGGCAACTCCATTAAAACCCCTTCCCAACCAACCCCCCAGAAAAGCACTGGGCACCCGATACGCCTGTAGCCTGGAGAACATCAGATCGAGGGGGAATCGTGGGCTTGGCGTGTTAACAAGCGTGAAAGCCGCTCGGACTTCCACTACTCAGAGTCAGGAGGTCGATAGATAACAACCCAACCTGGAGGGCCGGGTTCCGTGATGATGGGTGACAGCTGTTGCAGAGGCAGAAGTTTGACTTGGGTCTATTGCCATCGGCCATCAATGCCGTCGAAACTTAGAGATCGGGTAAGGTCAACCACGGGGAGACTAGCAGGAGCGCCGGGACACCGTGATGGTCGTACTAGTGGCAACCCAATTAGTTGGCCTAAAACCCACCCGGCCGGTAATAGCCTGCGGACGATAATGCACGGATGGTGCCAGGCAGGCACCCGCCGTCGAGGCTATCACCGCATGGTGGCGAGGCTGTGAGTGAGGTGTCCAGCCTTGGTGTGTCACGCACGGCATGCAAGCTTCTGGTTGGACGGCTCGGATAATTTCGCGGTAAACCACTATATGGTCAGCAGATCACAGTCCAGGAGGCCTTCCCTCCTTGTTCCGGACGGGGTGGACCTCGCGGTTTGTCTTAACATAGTACATGCATGTAAGCAAGACCCTGTCAAGGCTGTCAAGGGCATTTTGGTAACTATGTGAGCTTCGGCCGGGCAGACAGATACTGGCAGGAGGCCTACCGCAGTGCCGAAGACACGCCCAGTGACCACCGGTCCAACACACGTATCGGGACCCGTGAATCTACCCCGAGGGTCCTGCGCACGCTGCAGCAAAGTGCATAGTCTGCATGCGCCCAAATCCGCGCAGCAAGTTCCGGACAGCCGTCCCTAGAAAAGCTGCAGATACTCCTTGGGTGCCGTCAGCCCACGATCTAGACCCAAGAGTCCCATGGTTACAAGTCACAGCAGTGGCTAGCTGTGGGGGGAGGCCCCTGTGGACGGACGCGTTGGCAATTAGTTTGTCTCCGTCACAATACAGCCTCTCGGCGTCCGTTGTTAGAATGGGTTGGGGGAAGCCTATCGGCCACAAGCGTACATAGGTATACGTCAACTAGCTCACTTAGTGCCGCAACGCAAAAACAACCCACTTGCGACTAAGATTAGAGTTTCAGGCCACAGCACCAATACGAGAAAGGCTCGTTCCGTCCGTGGTGGAAAGTGTCTATGGGAATGGGGATCCCAAAGGGGGCACTATGCAAACGAGCAAGGCGACTATACCAGTGCGTTAACGTCGACATGACATGGAGACGGATAGATATCGACAGCATGCCACTAGGCTGCCTGGCACGCTGTCGATGTACCCACCTCTGCGTTGCGCCTCCAAGCGAGGGATGGAATATGGAGAGGATTGCGTCTAGCTGGCCTACGTTCCCTCGCGACACGACGCAACCACCTTCAAGCTCATCAACTGGATCTTGGAGAGGAACTGCTGAATGGCTGATTGCCTCTGGTCAGTGTCTCGTCATCCCCGTGTCATCACACCCCTCTTGCGACGGCGGGCCCAAACGTAGCGAATGGGTTGCCTTCGACCTTGAAAAATCGGACAGGAGATGCTGATCTCCTCGGCTGGGAACAGCAACATTGTGAGAAAATAGCATCACGACGGGGCCGGTCCCCTCTTTTTCGTTCTAGGCTGTTCACCGAGATAGACCGGCCGTCCACTTGGAGATAGAGCGAGCCAGTGGTCCAACACGACAAGTCTACCCGAACGTCAATAAGCAGCCCCCACCCTCTGCCATGTTGTTCTGCGGAGAACGAGGGTGCTGGCGCTCCTCAGCAAGCCCATCCCCCTCCACCACCGCGATGCCATAAAAGTATTGACTTTCACCGCCATGTGCGTTGCATGGTCTATCGACCCAATCAGCGCCCGGAAAACCGAGCCAGGGCACCACACTCGGGCGACGAGCAGCAAGTGGTGGTGCACACCGAGACGTGATTCGCCCGAGTCTTCGTGCGAGAGGGAAAAGCAAGAAAACAAAGAATAATACTGGAAATGATGGTACTTGCATAGTGCCCTGCCTCTGCCCAATTAATGTAGCATGGGCCCACCCACCCATGCACTGCACCAACATTCAGACACTGCTATACCCAGGAGGGAAGAGACTCGAGAACGGCGTCGTCGGGCCTTGGCTGGCTGGCTGACAGTTGACTAGACACATTTTTTCATGCGCAACGAGTGGCGCCGGCCGTGCCAAGCTACTGCAAGCTCTTTCCATGGAGATAGATAGATACAGAGGAAAGTTAGTTGGCAGGTAGGCATGCCCCAGCGACATCGACATTCGAGGCTAAAGTAAGTAGATGCGCTCGCTAGGATTGGTGCGCCGTCACCTGTCCAAGCCAATAAATCCATTACTTGGGGTGATGAGATCTCCTGTGTTCGCGCATATTGAACGAGTGCGCCCAGTCCATCCCCGAAGGATTTGAAATGACTAGACGAGGTAATAAATGAAATAACCTAAATGCGACAGACACCTTGTACACATCTTGGGCCATGTTCGATGAATTTGGAGTTGCAGAGAGCTAATGCGAGGTTGCGTTGCAACGACGGCCGGGCCTCTCGTCGCTGGCGATAGGTCAGGAAGAAAAATAAAGAGGGAAAAACAAGGGTATAGGGTGCACAGATGATGGATGGGGGAGCTCGCCAGCCCTGAAGTTGGTAGACTGCAGAAAAGTAAGGCGAGTGGCGTCGTCTGCAGTTGACCAATCAGCTCTGTGAACACGTCTCCAACATAACGTTGGCGCACCGTACATAGCTTCGATGGCTCTCAGGTCGGTCCAAACAAATATTGCCGTCGAGACGCACCCAAGTCCACACACGATTCACTTGCAAGTGGCCCGAAGCCTTCGGTTTGTTGTTGTAAATTATGAGCGATTTACTCGCTCGGACATTGTATTTGAGTGGTGAAGCTGTCTATTCGTGAATATGATAACTTCCCCCAGACCCAAGGGGATCACCGCCAAATGATGAGCTAGTGTCCACCACGATAGAAACGTATAGTGTTTATCCAGTTTGACCTGGCTTTGAGTGCGGGCTATGGACCCTGTCTCTTCTAGTTTTCGTGTCCCATAAACCGGAGCCATCTCCAAACGCTTCTCGAAACACTGTTCGTTCAAAAGTGCTCCAACCTCCCCGAGCAAATAGTGTATCCGAGGAAGAAGAATTGTGGTATCGTCCAAGCGAAAGTGTTGACCATCTTCCTCGCTGTGCCACCCTGTGCCCACACACTGCGCATCAAAAACTCAAGCGGAAGCCCTTTCCCTGACTAATGCCCCCCCCTCCAAGGTTGTATTTGTGCCCCCGCGCCGAGTAATATGCCTTGTTTGGTCCATTCCATTATCCGATGAGTGGGGGGATCAATATCCTGGATGTCCAGAGGTTTTTGGATGTCTTCTCAAACCGCCCTCCCAACTCCGCGCTGAAAATTCGAACAAAGAAAATACATGATTTCGAAATGGTACAGTTTTGAAGGATAATAAGTCGCAGACTTTTCTTCCCAATAGCGTACAGAATTTTACGCTCTTATTTCACTGGCTCCCAATCCTTGTAGCATCCGGGACAGGTAGATGACAAAACGTATGAACCAATGTGGCTTTGTCCACTGTGGACTATGTGTTCATCGTTGAATGCGACGGTTTGTCAGTGTCGACATAATATGTTGATAGAAGTCAAGTTTAGGGAGAGTCCCCTGGTCGAACTGGGTCCGGCAATGATGTGGCTCCTCGGATCCATCTTGTCCCGGTGGACAGGTGCAATGACTCTCCAATGCCTCTCCCTGAGTAGTAAAAAAAATACATGAAGAGAAGCTAGTAGCAGCCTCGCAGGTTGCCAAAGAGGGGGGCTGGATGATGGCAAGGAGCCGGGTGATGCATCGGCACCTGTTGCGTGTATCGGTTCACCATTTCCCAGAACAAAGGGAAGTTAGGGAATTTGGGTCCACAATTGACTTGAATGGGAACCGAAACTTGACACGGATGACAGGGTTGTCCACGTTGGCAGGGCTCTGCCATGGTTCCAGGAAACTGAGGCACGAATTCCTGTGGAAACAACGCCTTTTGTTGTTCTTCCAGATCAAACATGTGGAGTTCCTGTTGGGGAGGCAACTCATCCTCTGGAATAAAGTCCTCGTCGTCCAAATCATCAAGAGTCGAACAACTGGAGGTTAAAGATCCTTCGTCAGATGAGCAGGTCGATTCACCATCCGAGTCGGAGGCTGGTGAGAGTGGTGTATCGTATGTGAAGTCGTCAATGACGGCGTCCTCACAGTCAACGTATTCAATAGGCTCCGGTGATGCTGGCGGAGACAGTGGTAGCTGCTGGGCAGCGCCCGTGGCTAGGATGGTGAATCGGGAACAAGCAAGGATACTGCTCTTGAGTTCCGGTAACGTAATTCTTTGGTCTGGATTGCGAGTGAAGATCCGTCCCAGTATGTCGTTCAGTTCATCCGACAATGGTAGTATAGTCTTAAGAAAATCCGGATTCCGGGTGAAGGCATGGTACGTGGAATCCTCAAAAGATGCCTGCTTCCATGGGTTGCGTCCGCAGGTAAGATTCACCAGAATAACTCCGAGGCTCCATACGTCATTGGGGGCACAAAAGTAGAATGGCCTCTGGGATGAAGGATCCAAACATTCTGAGAAGAAAAGAGAACTATGTTAGTAACGTTCCGGCGTTGGTGGTGGGGGTTGGGGGTGAACTGGGCGAGTGGATAGAAATCCTACCTGGTGACATGTAAAAGGTTGATCCGCATCCGTAATCCTCGGATCGGTCGGCTGATGTGGCCAAACCGAAGTCGGCAAGCTTGACCGTCTCTCCGTGGTTAGAGACCAGTATGTTCTCCGGTTTCAGATCCCGGTGGTAAATGCCAAGGGCATGGCAGTACTCAACGGCATCCAAAATTTGCAGGAAGACACTCCGGGTCAAGTCATCCTTACCCACGTATTGTCCGCACTCGGTAATGTTGAAGAAGAGGTCTCCCTCCGGGCAGTATTCAAGAACAACATATGTGCAGTCTGGATCATCCACAATCTTAAGCATGGACACCACGTTTGGGTGGGCTGAGGCGACGTGGTGGAGTCGTAGTTCCTGGTGCTGGAAAGCAACTTGTCGTCGGTCCAGAGGCGACCCGTCCATGTTGAATTTGCTGAGCGTCTTCACGGCGTACCGTATTCCGCTCTTCACGTCGACGGCCAAGTAGACGACGCCATATGCGCCGGTACCCAGGATTTCGATCAGCTGCAGGCTCTCCCCGAGGAACTTCCCCAACCGCTCTTCCGGCGCAGGAGGAGTGTACCGACTTTGGCAAACTGGCGGCACGACAAACGGCTGCTGGAAAACGCACTTTTGGTCGTCGTACGATGGCGAGGCCGGAGGCGTAGGGTACCCATATGCTTGGACATTATGCATGATATGCGCTGGACCACGGTCCTGTGGTCCTGAACTGGGCAAAAAAAATCCTAGGCTTTGAATCTCAAAGGAGAGTAGATAGATTTAGGAAGAAATAAGAGGAAATGGCCTTTCTCCTGGACGGGAATCCTCAACCAAAATCGCAAAGCCTGGATGGATTAAAGCCACGAGTATTTTCCTTGGGTCGCGGGAAATTGTCCTGGTTCGTGATATAATGACGTCGAGTCAACGGGTCAAACAGGGCCAAGAAGCTGTCGCCGACAGGGGAGGGGGGATGGGTGGATGTTGTTGATGTTTGCTTGTGGTCGACGGAGGAGATGGCGACAGAGGCGACGAGGAAGTACAACTCCCAAAGACTGTAGTGAGATTGTTGAAGCAAATGTCTATAATGATTAAGATCAAGCGTTACGAACTTCGATGAAGATGATGCAGGATGGGCCAGTTGATGTATCTACGAATGAAGACCGCTTGAGTCTCATGTCCAGGGCCCTTGTCTTGCGTGGTTCGGGTGGCTCACTCAATCAGACCCCGGTAATCAGACCCCGGCCGCCTTGGCTTGGGTCTACAGGCCACTTTGAATAATAGCCAGCTCACCCTAGTCCCCGCTACTTCGTCCCACTTCACACGTATGCGCTATTCTAAATTCGATGCCGCTAGTGTTGAGGGCGTGGCTCTTCTATTTCTCGATGGGTGGAAGTCAGGGGGTGGGCAAGGAATGGGCCCGGTGCTCCTGGGCGTCCCGTCACCGTCCACTAGCGGTAGAGATGGACAGCATGAGAGCAGGGAGCGAGATTTTGTGACGCTCAGCAATATACGAGAGCAAGGATTATCTGACACACCAAAATAAGTGGACCACCACTCATCCCAGGGTGTGCCACGCCGGCCCAGCAGCAGAGCCTTGTCCTATACTTAAGACCACACCCTGTATCTTTGTACCCTCGACGCTGGAAGGGGAACTACTACGGAAAGGAAGGGGGACGCGTGTGATGCTGCCATGGGGTACTGGTGGTGTGGCTGCTGATGGCCCCACTTCTTTCATTTTGTTGGTTCGCCCATAGGCCGGGGCAAATGGTCATTCTCGACGGGCCCGTGACTCGCATGCTTTTGCTTCTTTGCCCTCTTTTGGTTGGTGTGGGCGGCGGACGGTGGCGGGCGGTTGGCAGGAGGTCGTCCTTATCATCCTCCCCAAGCCTACCAAGCCAGCACCACCGTTTGGATTAAACAGCAGGTGGGCAGGTGGACAAGGGCAATCAAGAGCCTTTAGTTATCACTATCGAGGCGGTAGATGTAGGCAAACAATAAGACATCAGCTGGGTGAGACTTGCCGTTGAACACTCGGCGTTTGAGCAAGGCAGAGAGTCGCCTGTGAAACTGCCCTTGGCAAAACTCTTTATCGCGCAGTTTGCGGCAGTTTCTCTCAAGGTGAACAAAAAACCCAGAGAGCTGGGAGCACCCCCAGCCAAGAAGGCGGCGGGCGGGACCACCGTATGATCCGTGGGCAGACTATCTATTGACAGGACGGGATGCCTGGCGTTGTTTGCACACAAGTTTCCACACAAGTTTCCACAAACCGGACGCATAATTCGCCTCTGGTAGGGCGAAGCTTCTTTGAGACTTCCAGCATTGTCCGTCGGTAACATCGGCCAGCCTTCTGTTGCAGAAGTTGCGTCGTGCCCTGTTGGATTAATGCAAAGGAGTTTAGATGACGGCGTCGTCGAAACTGATGCCGTCTGTGGTGCAAGATCGCTGTCTCCGTTGCGTCGCACTCGCACATGATTGGACCAGGCGGCCAATGTGCCCGTGGAGCGACGCTAGCTTGTCTCGTCTGAAGGCAATTCCTTGGGTTCACCTCGCTGTGTACTCTGTAGATCGCTCTATTTGCATGCCAGGGAGCGCTTGCGTTGACGAAATGACGAACGGGTGTCAAGGTGCCTTTGGTGGTACGCAGCGGACATCTTTGACCTGACGGTGGCACAGTACTTGGATGCATGAGGGCTGGTGGCGACCTAACAATTCCCGCTTCATCTATGATGGTTGGGCCACCGAGATTGGCATGGAGTCTGTTTGTTGTTTAGCAGAAGCACCGACCAATCGACGAGCGGCCTGGCGCTTTTCGCAGGAATTCCTCCACGCGCCACGGGTCGGGATTGTGCGAACCTGACAGCTTGGCTCGTTCATTATGCATTTGGGCGCTGATGTTTCTCATCTTCAAACACCATTAGGTTACCGTGCATTAAGAGAAACAGAAATAGCAATCCACAACAATTACCGCCACAGGTGAGTCGTTTGCCCTCATTACTGCAGTAGAGCTGCAGAAAGTTGGCCGCGTGGGCCGGCATGACTGGGCTGACCAAACTCACGGCGAGCTTGGGAAGCGTCAAGCAATGAGTGGTGGAGGTTGGTTCTCCAATCTCAGCAGCCACCGTGGGCAGTGTGGGCAGAGTGGCCTTGCTGCTTCCAAGTCTCTCGAGCGTTTCGCCCGTCCCTCCATGAGCTTCTCTCCCACGGTAGGGCCGTTGAGCGCCCCGCTTGCCCGCCAACCTCTCATGGGAGGTTCCTCTCCCAACAATAGTCGCCCTCTCAGGCTTGTCTGCGGATAACTCTGCTTTGCCTTGCAAGGTTTGGGGTGACTCTGACTGATGACTGGACTGGCCGAGGTGCGCTGATCCCACTGAAAAGACGTACATGGCCAGTGCAGTGCAGCTGCGGGTGTGTGGCATTGTGGCTGGCTAATACCGCTCAGGTCGTTGCTTCCTGACGTCTTGCTTGGAACGTTCAGGGTCATTTAGCTCTGTGATTCGCTGGGCGCAGCAGATCTTCAGCATCGAGGCTGCTGCATGGCCTCCCCCATGTCCGTGCTGCAGCTTCAGGATTCCAATTTCATTCGTCAATAGAGCATGTCTTTTTTGAGGGATTATCTCCGGAGGCTGCCACCCACACTGTAAATCATGGCCTGGGCTCCAGAGCAGTCGCTCGCCCGGGGTCTTGCACGCAGCAGCAGCAGCAGCCTCGTACATAGTACAGAGTAAAAGGTGGGTTCGACCCAGCCGCGACTTGCCGAAAGTGAGGCTGTCAATCTGTAATTTGTCCTCATCCTCCAGTCATCATGATCAGGAAATTGCCCGTGCAGGGGAAAAAAGGCTGATCCTACAGCCCAATGGGCTACGTCGCCCGTCTGTGGTCATGCTGCCACTTGCGCCCGTTGGACTCGCATTTTGTTCTCGGCGATATCACACATCATAATTTACCTGTTGCGACGATAACGAATTGTTATCCCACCCAATAATCTAGACTTTGGCCTGTGGATCACCGAACTTGTGTACCCAGTGGGTCTGAATATACGGTAGTCATCGAATTGACCACCTGTCAATCAGTGCAATAAGTGATCTTGTCTATTTTGGTCGTGGCGATTGGAGTCCTGAGAATGATGAAGAGCCTGTGTTGTTATACGAGAGCAGAAGTAGCCTTTACTTGCACAGGGCAAGCACTACGTGAATATCTATTCTTAAAGATTGCGCGTCCTACTATTGATGACTTGACTTGAAGGAATCGAGGAATCAAATTTTATTTTGCTACACGTATGTACGTGGATGGGTCAACATTCCTACGTATCTATCTGTGTTCTTTTTATTTCAGCATGTCGACAGCGCCAGTTCCAACTCACCGCCAGTCAAGTGCTTCATACTTTACAACACGTCGTCCGGCACATGTCAGCCACAGAGTTATGCCGAGTTCAAGGATGCCGATCCCTCGTCGTTGCCAGCAATCCCATATCAGCCAGATCTCGTCTATCTATCTTAGTGGTGGTGTGGTATAATTATGGAATTGTAATATTGGGCGCTCTGTTCGTAAATATCCACACCGCAAGGACAGTAAGTGTTACATCACACACAACAATTTGGGGTCTGTTCCCGGGGGATTGGCCAACTGCCGGTCATGTCAATCCTTCCGAGTCTCTAGCCGTCCGAACCAAGATCATGTGGTCTGTACTATGAGACAAGAGCTGGTGTTCTAGAATCTGGGTGTGATGAAGCGCAAGGCAAAAGACAAATACCCACAGGGCCTGCCATACTCGTGACAAGTCAGTCACCACGAACGTTCGTTTCCACAAAACTCAACCTGCCAACCCCACGATGTTGGTATCAGGCAGGTGCGGCTTGCGGCTTGCATGGAGTTCCCGAAACATTGGATTGGCATCGCTTGGGAACAGTCCCTTGCTTCCTACTCCACAACAGCGATGGGCTCCTATGCATGTTGACCGCCACGCGAGAGACGGTGATGGGCAAGCCATATTCCCTGACACTTCCCAAACCGCTTGGACCATTGGCTCTTACTGGGCCTGCTAGTTTGCTCAACATCCTTGCGCTTGTCATCGCAATCGGGGGGCTACCTCGATTCACACAAAACCAAGCTTTCTCGAGACCCTTGCTTTCAAACAAAGCCAATCTCGACTTGTCGAAGGGCCAAGCAAACCCCCCGGCCGGAAAATAAAAAAAGTCACGATATCGACGCCTCCTGTCGGGGCCGGCGTAACGCCCAGATGTGCTTTCCGGTTAAAATGTCCGCTGCAAGTCACATTGCAATTAGAGCAAATATCAGGCGACGCAGGGGCCCAACAACCGACCACAGGAGGATTTGTCGGTTACCTTAGTTTGTATCGCGTGGATTGATTGATTGATTGATTGATTGATGAATTACGACACAGTTCGGGTGAGAAGGTCACCTTGGCAATTCTGATATCGTAGAGTTTTGAATCGAGCTTCTCACTGGATCCTTGTGCCTCGTGACTAGGCGAGGGTAGATCTCAATCAATCGAATACAAACCAGCACAGACCAGGAGCCTTGTGTGTGTGTAGTAGCGAGATGCTTCTACTTCGTACGGATACTCAAGCATCACCCTTTGTTGAACCGAAGAGACAGGTCAGAATTGCCAGCGCCTATGGTGTAGCCGAGGTGTGGTTGACCCTCTCAGTGTCCGGTTCGTGAGCAATCTTGGGAAATTTAGGCTGACTATCTTCTTATCGTGATTCTGTGCTTCGTGGTAATAACCCCCCTTGAACATGAACGACCTCATGTCTTGTCAAGTTGGCTAAGTCTAGCGCGGCGTAGTTTTGCCTGGTGCCTGTTGGTCGGATCCTAGCGTCAAAGTTCGTAAGCTGGGGCCATTCTGTCGGAAACACACCAAGCGTTTGAACGACAGAACTCTGTCGACTCCTCCGGTTCACTCAGTCCTAACCAAAAGTGACGCGTATTGTGCCAGACGCGTTTGTCGTGTTCATCTACACCACGTCGCTGACTCAATGGCTGAGAAGGTTGCCGATCTGAGCGTGGACAGCACACGCAATAACGCACTGCCCGTCACCTAGTAGCGGCAATGCAGTGCGGCATGATAGATGCAAGTGCACGAGGGGGCGCAACGTCTAGCCCTTCACCTTTCTGAGACCGTCGCCCGTTAGTAACTCTATCGACCCCTATTTACAAGGGATTGATTGACTGCTCGCCAGTCGAGATAAGAGAGAACAGCCGTGATGATGCAAGCCCTCAGACGTCACAGCTGATCAAGGCGCGACGAGAGGCCAGAACACCCCCACCAAAGGAACGACAGACTGGGCACAACATCATCAATCTGAAGCACGGCCGCGAGGGATGATGTCAAAGAACTCCTTCGCTTCACTGAGGCAGCTGATGAACAGCGCTACAGAAGCTCCGTCAATGCACAGGAATTATCCGCTGGGCCGCTGGCATATTGGGCCAACGACTGGTCCACAACGCACAGTGGTGACGGGTATGGCGCTTGAGCTGCTCCTCAAGGAGCCCATTTCCATGTAGGTCGCAATACACACTCCACTAGGTCAATCTATACATATTAAATCCATCTTTTTATAGTGCTGGGTCAACGTAGGGGCCGTGCCGCTCGTTTCCCGTTCGTTTGGCGCCGCAGATAGCAGACATAGCGTTTACAAGATGCTGATGAGCATCGTATGTAGGAATCAATCAGCACAGCGGAATCTAGTAGCACTTCGTTCCATGAATGCCAACATCTCGATGCAGGGTCCGCGAACGAGACGGCGGCTGTGTAGTACACAGCAACTTCATTGAATGTGTCAGGATCACGATGTGGCCGTGGCCTCGCACGAAAGCTTAACAGATGGAGTAGTGAGATCAGCACTTTCCGATTGGATAACCAGCGACGACGGAGAAGAGTTGAAGCTCCACAAAAGACGGCTCGAATCCTGCGACTTCGTGTGTCGGTGGTGTCGTAGGTTGCTCGAGCATTCCATCCCTTGGGGGGTATGGCACGTCGAGAGATTTTCAGGGTCCAGTGAGCCTGTTGCTCAGACCCTTTTCGTCGGACCAAGGTCAGTCAATCATCGTTGTTGAGTTTGTACACCTCCCGAGCGCATACATCATCTGCATTCCTGAGCCTTGCACGACATGTATGTACCACACATCTGAGAAGGCAGAATGTATCCAGACAGGTGTGTTTCTAATATTCCATCCCTGACGTTCTCACGAAGCTTGCGTGAGGGCACTCTATTCTTTCTACTCGTACCGTGTCTGTGCTCTAGGCTAGGTCAACCAGGTGGTCGCCCGATCCCAATGAGCCGCCACAAGTGCGCTGGATGGGGGCCTTGGACAGACTTCGGTTTGCCCGCATGGAATCCGCCGCACCGTTTCTCGATCAAGGGATGGGGGCGAGGTTGGACGGATAGTCGCCTTGCGGCCTCGGGATATCCAATGGCCCTCCTTATTCCCTCGACAGCCTATCCAACCCTCAGCCTCCACCCCTCGAGACAAGGCAATGTTTCTTAGTGAAGAACTTCCTGTGCCTGCCCGTACCACCCACGTTATATGAGGTCGGGCCAGACTCAGATCACGTCGGTAAATATTCAAAGACCCGCCGCAGAGACAAGTCAGTCAGTCACGTTGAAACGAGTACATACATGCTGTACGCCGTTACTGGGGCTGGGGTTCGGGAAAGCAAAGGCACGCAACTGGGAAACGTAGGACGAGGGGAATCTGACGTACTGCTGTGTTTGGACTGCTCGATATCGTCGTGCATGCTGCTGTGGCCGCAGAGCTTTTGTCTCTGTGAGCACTAGCAGCAAGCAACATGACACTATAGTGGCCTACTGTATCTCTATCTCCGTCTGATATCCATACATGAACATCTAGTACGAATGCGAAGGAAACTGGATTGCAAAGTTCAGCTTCAAATGCAATATACACATCACATCTGACAATAAAACCAATATCAATATCTTCAAATGCACTCAACCCAATTCACGATCTCGCCTCTCACACGACCACAGCTCCCTCGCTGTCTCCTCCCATGAACAGCAGCGCCCACCGCCTGCAGCCATGCCCTCGTAGCACAGCATCCTCTCTCGTCTCGGCCGCCGGCATACCGAAGCCATGGTCATAGCTGACGGCCCATGCAAGCCGCCGTGGTCGGGTCTCTGCATGTATGTTTCGCGATGACTTATCATAAAATCAGAGAGTCGTTCTGGTTCTGCGCCTTTTCTAGCTTGATTATGCGCGGTTTTCCATGAAATACCATATCCACTCATCTGTCAAGCGGAGCAGATGCGCCTTACATGCTTGCTCGCTTGCTTGTAGTAAATCAGTCAACCAGCTGAAACTCAGCCTCAACCCGGGATACATCTCCCTTCTATGCCTGAATGCATACCTGTGAAATGCCGCGCAGGAGACAAAAGAACCCGGATTATCGTGCATTTTCTATACATGCAAACGCATCCATCTACACACATCCAGGCAGCCAGCGGGCGCTCCAGACTTCATTCTGGACTCCCTTTACTATAGATCGGGTCCAGGGATGGGCCAGTAGATCCCAGAACCAAGTCTGCATTCCAAGGCCAATGAAACTAGGTGACACCAGCAACTCCGCCCTACCCTTTCCCTTTTCCTTCGGCGGCAGATCTGTAACAAGCGGCTTCAAAAGCAAGTGGGCAGCGGCATACCTCGTGCTGCTTCTCCCAAAGCCGTGAGCTCTTTCCAGTTACTTGCCTATGCTACCTGCCCATGAATATTAAGATTGACCGACTGACCGCCAGCCAGCCAGGGTGGTAAAAAGTTTAGCCCAGCGTGAAATGTGCCGAGAAACCTCCATCGTGATACCGTGATACCGTGATACCGTGATAGCAAGGGAAAGAAAATCTCGCCTGAGTGGCGGTAGGCTTGCTAATTTCTGTGTGATCGTAACGGGCCTTCCGAAGTAACTTGATCCCATACACACAGATCGCGTCACGAAAAAGGTTATTGTAACTTGATCTTCGAGTGGGGGAAGGGGACACAGCAGAAGAAGGATTGTGGATGTTGCATATCCTAGATTCTACTATACTCTCCCTAGTTGACTACGCCACTGCATGACCATGCCGCAACCGACAAAAGGGAATCGGTGTGCATGTATGCATAGCACGATTTTTGTCACGCGCGATTGTCTCCTTAATTCTTGATAAGCGTAATGGTGATGACGGTAGCTATCGTTGGCACAAACTGGCGCCGTTTAGACACAGCTCATGTCAGTAACTGGATCCATCCTCGAGTGGTTGCGGGGTTGAAATGACTCGGTGGCGCTCAGTTTCATGTTTCGACACAAATATGTTTCCTATTCGGAAGGTCCGACTATAATGCTCGGGATATTAGGCTGGCTCTGGTGAATAGGGCCTCGGCAAAGGATGGAGAAGTGACCCAGCCACGACGTAAAGAAGCACACCGAGACAGTTCTTACTTATTTTCAAATATCTTCATGCGAGGCACGATGATGATCTGATTGACATCTATCCTTGGTTGCACCATAATTTGCAAAGTTCCATTCTGCAAAGATAAGCAACGGCGACCATTCCATCATCAGCCAGATGACTGATAGGCTATTTTAGAGCTCAGATCAAGCAAAGCCAGCGATGCCACGCAATTGACGCCATGTCGCCGACCTCTTCCATTCCTGTTACGTACTCAATGCGACTAGGCTAATCCAATTCAACCGCCTAACGGTGCTGCGCATTCCTAAGCCGTCACTTGTCAGCTGCAGTACGCAAGCAAGGCATGGCCAAACTCGGCACTCCGTCCACCCCCGCCCCCAATGGACTATCTTGCGGGTGCGCCTACCCTGCTCATAAAGAAGGGATGCTTGAGCGCCTCGGATGGAGTCATCCTCTTGTCCGGGTTAAGAGCCAAACATCGCTCCAGCAAGTCGATAAAATGATTGAGATCCCTGGATTCACTTTCGTTCATGCCTCCAGATGCGGCTGTGAGGCGAGTGCGCAGATCCCGCGTCGGCTTTACAACGGCAAGGGCTCTGATATTCGTCTGCAAGTACCTCGTTAGCAAACACAGCCTTATATTTAAAACTGGGGTATGGTGAAGGAAGGGATTAGCTGTTGAGGAGTCGGCCAATCCTTGGGCCACTGGTCAAGAGAGTGGGCTTGAGGATGTTAGGTCCCGGGGCCCGGGAGACCGAACCATAACCTGAAACGGGCGACTATGCAAGATGTTTGTAGGATTGACCCAAGATCCAGCTGTCTCCAGGGATGCAACAACGGCACACTCATCTCCCCCGATACGACGAGTCGTGTCATCGGCCACTTGGATGAGACAACCGCGCCGCGGCGCTTACAGCTGTGTGTAGTGGATCTGCAGAGAGCAGCCACTAGAGCGCCTTACAAAAATAGAACGAATAAAACAGGTGATAGGTCGGCGATTATGACCAAAATACCATGATTGCGGGTCGCTATAGAATCAAACAAAAGAGACTAAGAAGAAATAGTAACATACCTTCCCAAGCGCCTTATCCCGCTCGACGCTGATGAAGTTCCCCATGTCATCGAAATGCATATGTGACAATTGACCACGCTTGTACAGCTTGGTACTAAACTTGCCACGAATCTCCATAATCGCCTTGAGCATCTGGTTGTTGCTGTCGCCCGTGAATAGAATCTTGCCGGTGTACAGCTCATACAACGTACAGCCAATGGACCACATGTCCACGGCGTAGTCATACGGCATCCCGAGAATGATCTCAGGGGCTCGGTAAAACCGACTGACTAAATATGGGGTGATTTCGGTATGGGCAGTTGCAGCATCCGATCTATCAATAGCTGTGCCCAAGTCGCAAATCTTTAGTATGTTGCGGGTCTCATTGACCAGTATGTTGTCGGGCTTGATATCTGCGTGGATGATGGTGCATTTACGCATGTGAGCCAGAGCAACAAACATCTGGTGGGCGTATGCTCGAGTTGCGCTGAGGTTGATGCCAACGTTGTTTCCAAATTTTCTCAGGACTTCTCGCAGGTTCAAACTCAGATTTTCGAATGCAAGACACAAATGCCCCTTGTGCTCAAAGTGACGCTCGAACTTGACGATATGTTTGCGATTTTCGGGGTCTGAATCGTTCAGTTTCTGAAGAATAGCAATTTCGGTAAACCCCCTTTTCTGAGAGCGTCATTGTTACGCATCATCTTGATGGCCACCAGCTTCTTGCTCGTTATATCCACAGCACGAGCGACGCCGGAGAACATGCCCTTACCCAAGGTCGACTGAACCTGGTAGCGACCGTTCATGATCTCACCGATTCGAATCTTGTAGTACCCTTCCTTGTCGTCGCCCTCGAGAATACCACCCCCGTTCGGTTGAGCCAGGGTGGCAGGGAGCTTTCTGTCATCCGAAGTATTGTCAACTTGAGCAACAGACTTGGGGGCAGCGAACTTTTCCTCGTCGAAGTCGTCCGCAAACATATCAAAATCATCATCTTCGTCATTTGCATTCTTTGTAGGTTGAGGCTCCTCTTTCAGGGCGATCTCGGCTTTCTGCTCGAGAGGAAGCACTTCCCCGTGCGGACCAATGAGGCCGTGGCGACGCTCGTCTCTCATCTCGTCCTCCCTCATGTCCGCTGTTGGGTCATAGTCGGCTGCCGAGGGGCCGTCTTCGTCAGTAGCTCCAGACTTTCCATGTGTGTTGATGAGTTCTTGATCACTAGATATGTCAAGTACAGCAGGGGACATGCCCTCCTGCAAACCGGGAGCTGGCGAGGAAGGAGATGATATGGCTGTGTGCAAGTAAGTAATCGTTCGGGCTTGGCGTTTTGCAGTCGACTTACCAGAACGCGGAGTATTGTCATCGGTTGCACCAGGCGTGCTAGCTTGCGTATGCGCAGGCGATGATGGAGCTGTTCTTTCGCAGGCATGCAAGGCTTGGACAAGCATTGGAGTTGGTCCACGAGACTTGGCGAGGAGTTCCTCGCGGCGGCGACGCCGACGTTCAATCTCTGCCTCAACGTCGAGGGGTTCCTCCCTGCGTTCTTGTTCAGGTCCCTGTGCAGGTGCCTTGGCAGGCTTGTCTTCATCCGAGTGCCCTTTACCAAATTTAGCATCATGTTTAGAAGTACTAGAAGTATCGACCGAAGTCGCCCGCTTGGAGACTGCATGATCCTGTGAATGTTGTGGGCTATCTTGATGACCGTACTTGATACCTCTGCCAACATCTCTGTCTAGGGGTCGCCTGTGGCGGTCGTCATCCCGACGAGATCGATCACCTCGGTTACTACCACCACGTGGAGGTCTATAGGGAGATCTGGAGCGCTTTCGAGGGCGCTTTTCGGGATAGTGGTCACGGTCTCGGCTGTGATCACGCTGTGGATCGCGGTTCCTAGCTCTGTCTCTGTCCCGGTCATCATAGCGAAGACCAGAGGTTGAAGATCGTGAAGACGCCTTGACTTCGTCATCGTACGAGAAGCGAGAGCGGGAGGGTTCGTCGCGGGCGTCCTCGTAGTGTACACGAAAGCGTCGAGGATCGGGGTTCAGTCGCCCGTTGTGACGGAAGTCGTCGTCATTGCGAGATCGTTTGAAGCCTCTGGGCGAGCGAGCATTGTGGTCGAATTTCGTGTCGTTGCCATATTCGGGTGTTCTTGATCTCGAGTGTCTAGCTCGATTTCTGTCCGGACGGTCAACACCAGTTCGATCAATCTGTGGCAGTGAAGTTGCCTTGGAATCACCAACGCCAACGCCGTTTGTCTCCACAATCTCGCCTTCGTCAGAGCTGGATGGGGACGCCATCTTTGAGCTCCCTCTCAATTCGATCAAAATGCTAAGAGAGAACGATGGATCCAATTGAGTCCCTACTCTTGAGACAGTGGACGCAGTGTCAGCAATCAGAACCGGCTAAGAGTTGAGTCGCAGAGAATGAGTCGAACCGGGAGCTTTCTTCAGCCTCTTCTCATCACAACGTAATGCAGGCCAAGACGCGTCGCGGGAGCATGCGGGAAAAGAACAGGCGCGAGGGGATTTCCGACGCGATGTCGGAATCGAAGTCTAAATATTGTACCAGCAAGAAACGTGATGTGGTACTTGACTCGGCTAGGTTTGAGATGTCGTCAATTAATTCGGATCATCGGGTGGATAACTGAGACGCCAGTCTCGATTCACCTCGGGACTGCTTGATTGATCCCTGGAACCTTGCCGGAAGCTGCCGCCAGGCTGCATAACGGAACTACTAATATCCGAGATCCCACAATTGGCCCACTCCTGGCTTACCCCCGCCAAACTGCTTTGTGCCCCGCGGTCGCCGATTTTACTTCTTTTGACCGCCAACCGACCCTTCGAGACCCCGTGGTTCTCGCATTTAAAGACCAGAACCGCAGCGCTCCGTTTTATCATTCAACCACTTTTCCTGTCACCCAAACTGCCTCGCGATCCATACTTAAAGAAAATTTACAAAACATCTCACTATGGGTGGCCAAGGCAGAGATGGTACGTCGGAAATCTGCCCCGCCATTACACCAGCAGAGCATCAGGAAAGAGCGAACATGCATGCTAATTGGGGAATTTCACGTAGGTGGCAAGGCGAAGCCGCTGAAGGCGCCTAAAAAGGTTCAGAAGGAGCTCGACGAAGACGACAAAGCTTTCCTCGAGAAGAAGAAGGCCGGTACGAAATATACGGTCTCGAGGAGAAACGACGAGTTGCTGACAGTTTACCAGAGGCAAAGGCACGAGCTGACATGGCAGCAATAGCGGGAGGCAAGAAGGGCCCCCTGAACACCGGCGCACAAGGCATCAAAAAGAGTGGCAAGAAATAGACAGCACCATCGCTTGATATGGCGAGAGCCGACTTACAAACTCTTTAGAGTAAGTATGTCACGGGAAGGCATAGCGACGGCCCAAAGGACATGGCCTTGATGTCGTAGGTTTGATTTACGGGATACCATATTGCTTAAATGCGACACGATTACAGACTGTATGCCGCGTCTACTTCGTTTTCACATTTGAGTTGCATGCTTCTCCCTTTCGACTCAATATCGACCCTGCAGTCAGATCGAGGCCACCTTCGCGGACAGCTGCCTGGCAGCTGCCCGATATGCGAGCCTGCTTGACATGATCGAACGAGCAGCCAAGTGGGTGGAGATTCAAAAATCGGAAGTGACATGTGCAACCTTCAACAAGTTGCGGAAGAGGTCCCGAGGTCCCAACAAACTCGCAATCCCAGATTCATTCACCACTACAAAGTAAATAAGATGAAAAAGCAAACCATGAAGTTATAAAACTAGAATTCCAGCTTTGAAAGTCCGAATATTTCCATCTCGAGTGGCCAGCCAATCTGTCCAACCTTCTACTGCGGACGAGCCCTGCAACTCAACTTTGAAATTTCCCCAACTCACCCCAAAAGCCAACTCCAAACCATGACCGCCAACCACGATGGCCGGCCGGACTCGGATGCAACCGCAGCAGGCCTCCGGCAACGCCGCCCTTCGGTGTCGGAAACTATCCTGACAACAGCCAAACAAGTCGAAGCCAAGGTCGAACAGGCACTCATCGTGCTCTGGGACGATTTGCCCACTTGGCGGCGCGACAACCACTTCATCAAGCGCGGGTACAGGGTGGACAGCAACAGCTACTGGAAATCCTTCGTCTCGCTCTTCTACATTCACAATGAATCTGTCAACATCTGGTCGCATCTGCTGGGCGCCCTCGCCTTCCCCATTGTCGGTGTCTGGCTGTACAACATCGTTGCGCCCCGATATGGCTCGGCTAACAGTTCGGATGTGCTCGTGTTCGGGTGCTTCTTCGGCGGCGCTGTCTTGTGTCTGGGCATGAGCGGTATGTACCATACTATCATGAACCATAGCCCTGAGGTGGCCAAGTGGGGGAACAAGCTGGATTACTCTGGCATTGTGTTTCTCATCGAGGGGAGTTTCGTGCCGGCTATGTACTATGGGCTGTTTTGTCACGAGACGCTAATGACCGTGTACTTATACATGGTGAGTGAGATCCATTCATATGCGAAGTTTTGCCATCCACGGCGCGGCATCTAATATCGATCCCAGATCATGCTCCTTGGTGCTGGATGCGGAGTAGTCAGCTGGGTCGAGCGGTTCCGTACACCAGAATGGAGACCTTACCGCGCCATGATGTTCGTCGGACTCGGCGTATCAGGTATAATCCCAGTGTGCCACGCGCTGACCATCTACGGTTACCAGGACCTCGATGAACGCATGGGATTGAACTGGGTCCTGCTTCAAGGATTTCTCTACATATTAGGGGCTGTCATTTACGCCGTAAGAATCTCTCCTTATAATGGAATTGCCATAAGGTTAACTGAGTTATCTAGGTTCGGTGGCCGGAACGAAGCTTTCCGGAAACCTTTGACATCTGGGGTAGCTCTCACCAGCTCTTCCACATCCTCATTTTGTTTGCTGCTGCTTCGCATTTGGTTGGTATGGCGAAGGCGTTTGATTATCATCATAATGGCATGGGAAGCCAATGTCAGAGGTGTTAAGGCATAGAGTACAGTACATATAGAGTGGGAAGATCAATGACATTGTGTGGGACTCTTGGTAAGTAGAAAGCATTATAGAAGCATTGGTAAGTCGTTCAATCTTCTTAGAACTAGTAATTTAAGTCATCAGTATGTCTGCTTCTGCCAGCAACACATCATATACTATATTGGTTGTTATGGCTACTTATATGGCTTAATCTACACTGCGTGTGCATCTCGTCACTGAACCATCCCCTCAGAATTCTGGTTGACCATTGGCCTGGTTTGGCCAGGACCGTCCTTAAATAAGCGCAAATGTAGACCTTTGCGACTGCATTAATCCTCTGCACAGTTACCAAGTCCCTGGACCTGGCCTGAACTGTTGCCTGCGACCATCATCGCCTTGCCATGGGTCATGCTCTGCGCTGCAATAGCGTGTCGGGATTGAAAACGGAAATTCATAAATATCATCACGGCGGGGTTCTGCTACAACATTTCTTGGAATTCCTGCCTTATCCGAATCACGTATACGCAATATTCTCTCACTGTATGACAGCCGATTGATAAATCAGTTCCTTCTATGTCGCCATACTCTATGAAACCGAGTATTTAGTGCACATATCTGAATGCCACAATAGCATCACCTCCATGTCCCGTCTTAGAACCCTTGATCTGGGCATGACTAACCACCCCATTCTCCTCCTCGGCCTCAAACTTTCGGTTCTGCTTCCTGAGGTAGTGCTTAATACCCAGCGCCGTGCCAGCAACAACCAGACATGCCCCACTCATAACACCTCCACCAGCATAGTATCGTGGTTTCTGTTCATCCGGGAACATGTAGCTTGTATAGAAATGCGCCGCGCCAGCCGCCATGAAATTGACAATAGCCAGCGCCGCGGCACGCTTTGCACGGGGACGGGGCAATGATGAGCTGACCCAGCTCACGCAGAGATTGTAGGGGGAGTAAGAGCCGGACGTCATGAGGAACATCGAGAAGTACCGACCGCCGGTTGTGGGCACAAACATTGCCTATTCGATATCTTAGCATCACCATCAAACACAATTACTTCAGTCATTCTCGGCGCTTACAAGAATATTCCCCAGCAAAGCGAACATCATCGGCAATACGATATGGTACCCTCGCTCCTGCTTGTGCGAAGCATGGAACGAGGTGAGGAGTGAAACGATGAAGGCGAAGAAGTAGGGTGGGGAGGTAAGGAGCAGCGTCGTGGTGGAGTCGAAGCCTAGCGTGCCTACGATAGAGGGAAAGAAGTTATTGAAAGATTGCGAGGTGATAAGCGCCATCTGCAGCACGACGAACTGGTACAGCTTGGGGTCGATGAGGGCTTGCTTTAAGCCCCACCAGATGGACTCTGGGTCTTCGTCGACGATGCCGGCGTTTTCTTTACGGATGCGCCATTCCTATGCGGAAATATGGGTTAGTTGGCTTTGGTTATAGGAGAGGAAGAAATTAAGAGAGGTGATGAGGGAATACGTACTGCATATAGTTGCAAGTCTCGGGATATGAAGATGTGCTTGCTCTGAAGCGGGTAGTCTATCAAAACCGGTAAGAAGATGATTGCAATCACAACAGTCATAGCTCCTTCTATGATGAAGAGCCACTCCCATGCCTATTTTAAACTCTCGACGTTAGTATGTGTGTTGATGATACCGCTTTAGAACATATCGGTTATGTCTTGGGATAGGAGACTGCCCCCAATGATTTCACACCCTCAAGTAATAACAAGCAAGGGAAAGAAGGACTACGAATTTCACACACCGGTCTTCCAGCGGCACCTTCCATGTTAGAAGTGATGGCGGCAGCTATTAAACCACTAAAAGCCGTTGCAAGCATATTACCACCATACAAGATCGCGATTCGAGGGGGTAGTTCTCGGCGTGAGTACCAGCAGCTCATGAGAACAAACACTGCGGGCAAGAAGGGAGCTGCATCCACTATTAATACTCGTATATAAGAAAATAGGAGTTGGCATTTGACGGACCTTCCACAAGTCCAAGGACGAATCTGATGGTGGCAAGTTGGGCAAAGTTCTTGGTGAAACCCTGGCTCATTGATAAAATGCCCCAGAGGGATGTGATCAAGCAGATGTAGTATGACGGTCGCACTTTTCCGATAATCATATTCGAAGGTACTTGAGTGATGCAGTCTTTTATTCCTCAGCAACATGCCATTGAGACTTCAGGGGCAATATTCATTTACATCCAATGTAGAACATCAACAGGCAGGTATTGTATTCCGAGTTTGTGAGACCCAGTGTCTGCGGCAGACCGACGATTTTGGCACTCGCAATGTTATTACGATCTCTGTTCGTCTGATCAGTGGCTTCCAAGACTTATCTGAGGGGTTGCTTGCTCACAAGATATTGAGAAGAAACAGAATGAACACAACAGGCATCAGAGTCATGTCTAGCCTCTGAGTAAGCCGTCGTTCCAGGAGTCTTTGCTCATCTTGGGTCAAGTGGGAGATCTCCTCTGGCACTGGGAGCTCATCGGGTAGTAAGTTCCTGGGCTTGTCCAAATGTTCCGAGTTACGCTTGTACTGGTGATCAATAAGGTCCGACATAATAGGCCGTTTTAGTGCGGTATACTCTAATTAGAGATTGTATTTACTCGAACGGCTGCCTGACAACGAGAATCGATATATCTACGGGTCGCGATTGATATTCACGCTTCCAACCATAAGCTCAACATAGCGCTCAGCGTAGGAACAAGCTTCCTTCCAACTGGTTCAACAAGAGCTTGCCCAGATAAGACGGCAAGAACAGCAATGGAAACCCCTGTATCGCACCCCATAACACCCCGCAGTATGAACAGTAACCGAGGACTTGAAAGATGCGGGGAAGTGCATTTCCCATGGGGTTGGGGCTAGCGTATCGGCCTGGGGTCTGAAGTGGTTCGTTCATACAGGGTTAGGATAGGCTGTCGACCACTTAGATAATTGATGATTTTGAAGCTGATAATTGCCCCTGATAGGCTGAACAAATCCGAGGTCTATTCTAGATCTTAACAGATATCATCACAGCTTCTGGAGAAAAATCTTGCTCAAGCTTTGAGGTTTGAATCTTTGTCCACAGCTTCAGAACCTCCGTGGTACACTTTATGGTGTTCATGACAGTATTGATAATAAGAACACGAAATTTAGTATAAGTTTCGCATCCTCTATGTAGGGTTATGGCCCTGGAGCCGTCTAACTAGATGCTTCCTCGAATGCCTTCTTATTTACAGGTGTGAAAGGCTCCCCAATGAAGCCCCCATCCTCCCCAACAACAGCTAAGATGTTCCTCATTGCGTTGAGCTCGAAATTGATCCTCGTGTTTAATGCACCGCCTGAAATATGAGTAGTGAGGGTTACATTCTCCATGGCAGCCAGTTCTTTCGAAACCTGAGGCTCATGATAATGCACATCAAGGCCAGCCGCTGAAATCTTTCCGCTATTCAGCGCCTCGACTAATGCTTCCTCGTTTACAACTTGCCCTCGTGCCGTATTGACCAGCCGCGCTCCTGGTTTCATGGCTGCGAAGGCTTCGGTGTTGATGAGATCCTGCGTGTGCTTGTTCAAGGGCGTGTGTAAACTGATACAGTCGGAAACTCCCAGCAGACTGTGAAGGCTCGGGTGAAAGGTTGCTCCGAGCTCCTTCTCAACATTTTCAGGGGCGCGAACAACGTCGTAATAGTGAATATCCATTCCAAGTGCCATCTTTGCCTTGTACGCCAACTTCTTGCTGATGTTGCCCAAACCAACGATCCCAAGGACATGACCCCGTGGGTTCGCAGATATTGTCGCACACAGCTTGTGACAGGCCGTAAACTTTTCAGGGTCGCACGTTCGGGCTGCTAGCTGTGCCCGAGTGAAGTTTCGAAATACCGACAGAACCATGTACAACGCCGTGTCTGAGACAGCCTCGTCACTAGCGCCAGCGCCATTGGCATACCAGATCTTCCTGCGGCCAAGGGCTTCCACATCCGCCCAGTTGTAGCCCGCGCCCGCGGAAGCGAATATTCGAACGGACCGGGGCAGAAGCGAGATCAGCTCGTCATCCCAGTCGCCCATCTCACCGCCTGTCTGGAAATGAGGCCGGTAGATTGCCGAGAAATTGCCATACTTCTCGTCTTTCAGGGCTTGGACGAAAGTGGCGCGGTCTGGGCAGTCGTTTTGCACCACTTGGAACCTTTTGCAGAACTCGTTCTCGTAAAAATCTTGATTGTATTTTATCGGCTCGCCGATATGGAGCACGATGGGTTTGGGCATAGTTGTGTAAGTATATGGTGCAATCGGATGAAACTTTGGACAAGTCCCTGCGTGTCTTTCCTAGGAGCTAGTCGCGGTATCCCTGAATATGAGCTGCTCCTGGCTGACCCTGGTGACGTCTCGCGATGATGTTAACGGGTCGAAGGCCAGCCATGCCCCGAGTCGACCGAGTTCCCCGACCCACGCTGGAGGGGATCATTGGGGAAGTGTGGAGTAGGGAATGATTATAGTGGTATAATGTGGGTACCGGCGAGAAGTCCGAAGGGGGCAGCTGGGCCTGGCCGGGAGATCTCAACGACAACTCAGTCGACAAGTAGGTCCAATTTGGAGACAAACAATACGGGTGACATAATTGGGGGGGAGCGACCGGGATTTGGCAGTCGTTTGCGTTGTGCCTTTGTACAATACCTTGAGTCCGGCTGAGTGATACTATGGTTGTTTCCCTTCGGTAAACCATACTAGGCTAATTCGATAGCGACATGGCCGACACACAACGTGTCCAAGTGTCTGTTGCGGAACTCAGCAGACATAACACGAAACATGACTGCTGGATCGCAATTCATTCCAAAGTCTGGGATCTGACCGAGTTTATCGACGAGCATCCTGGAGGCGCCGGCAGTAAGTTCCCGGAATTTCAAGTCGAACAAAGTCATGTGCTAAATCGAAACACAGTTCTCTTGCGATGTGCTGGAAAGAATGCAACGAATGACTACGATCAAGTACACGCTCCTGCTATCTTGGAGGAGAACCTACCAAGCGATAGGTTCAAGGGAATTCTCGAAGAGGCCATCAGTGATATTCCTCCGAAGGGGACTGTCACAGAAGCTCGGCAGAAAAATGAAGCCACACAAAACGAGGAAAATCCTCTACGCAACCCGGAGTTGCATACCCTCATTAGTGCTGCGGACTTCGAGAAAATCGCCCGCACCGCATTAACCCCCAAGACGTGGGCTTTCTACTCGTCTGCCGCTACCGATCTCATCACACACCACCAGAACAAGGCTTTCTTGCGGCGGATAATGATCCAGCCGCGAGTATTGAGGGATGTAAGAAAGGCTGATTTCTCAAGAACGATTCTGGGCAACAAGACCGCAGCCCCGTTCTTCATCAGCCCTGCCGCCATGGCTCGGCTCGTTCACCCAGACGGCGAGCTGGCATTAGCCAAAGCAGCAGCCGCGGAAGGAATAATTCAATGTGTAAATCTAGTTTCAAAAGCCCCATGTCTGTCCATCATTTTCTGACTCCGTATCAGATATCAAACAACGCATCATACCCCTTGGGCAGCATAACCCAATCCACGGACCCGCAACAAACCTTCTTCTTCCAGCTCTACGTCAACATCGAGCGCCAAAAGACAACCGAACTGCTTCTGAAAGCAAGAGATCTAGGCATCAAGGCCATATTCGTGACCGTCGATGCGCCCGTGCCCGGGAAGCGCGAGGCGGACGAACGGATAGCGGCTGTTGCCATCCAGTCTGCTATTAGTGGGGCAACGGCGTCCAACGACAAGAAAGGAGGAGGTCTTGGGCGGCTTATGGCGCAGTACATCGACAAGGCACTCCAGTGGTCCGATCTGGCGTGGATCAAGGAAACCTCAGGTCTTCCGGTTGTCTTGAAGGGCGTTCAGAGCGTTGAGGATGCGAAACTGGCGGTGGAATACGGGGTTGATGGTATTTTGTTGAGTAATCATGGCGGAAGGTCCTTGGATACGTAAGTCGTTCACGCGAATGCTGCATTGGGGGACACGATACTAACTCGTCGAATCTAGTTCGCAACCAGCTATACTGAACCTTCTCGAGCTGCGAATGAAGTGTCCAGAAATCTTCGCCAAACTCGAGGTCTATGTTGACGGTGGCTTTGAGCGAGGAACAGACATATTGAAGGCGCTTGCCCTAGGCGCAACCGCCGTTGGCGTTGGAAGGCCGTACCTGTATTCCCTGGTGTACGGACAAGAGGGAACTCAGCACTTGACTCAGAGTAAGTCGTCCACAACTCAGAAATGGCACTAGAAACTGGGAGCTAACTGTTGACAGTTTTGAAAGACGAGATCGAAGTTTCGATGAGACTGTGCGGACTGACAAGCCTGGATCAGATCAGCCCCGATCTCATAAATACTTCAGATATCGACTACTTGGTGCGGTCGTCAAATAAGTTCCCTGATATTGCCAATACTAGAGGGCGAGCAAAGCTATAAACTCTGTACACGGCGTCACATAATAGATCATCACTCTGCCGCAAACATATATTCATTTCGTAGCTTGTACATAGAGTCTGCATATTTGCAGGCTATCATGCCTACCCTATATTCATCCAGTCGCGTTATTACATATATTCACTTTGTATGTTAACTAGACTCACAATAGATTTTCAAAGCAACCACGATGTTCTGTGCCCCCTTAGGTCGAATAGGGATATCATTCTCTCTCCGCGAATATCTTTGCTCAATGCAAAGAGCTCGTAATTCACAAAATTCTAAATTCCTCCGCTACCCAGAATGAAAAAAGCGGGAAAAGAAGGTCGGGAGAATCAAATTCATACTCGGCGTGATTGTCCTTATCAAATAGACAATTCTTAGCAACAGGCTCTACCGTTGGTTCTAGTGGAACTTGATGTTATAGGAAAAGCATGCGGCAGTATCAACAGCCACAAGCGAACTAAATAATATGGGCGAAGCCCAATCGCGAGTTTGAAATATCAAACCTATTATCGTTTTCTTCCTCACATGTGGAAGTGAGAAGGCCTATTACGACCTCCCTCCTCAAATTAACGCCTCACCCGCACCCGCACCACTTCACAACCCCTCCACACTCCTCGGCCGATAGCCGTCCTCCAGAAACCTACACTCCTCATCCGTCAACTGCAACTTCAAAGCTCCCACGATCTCCTTGATCCTCTTCTCACTATTTAAACCCACAATAGGCCAACACCCCTGCCTCAGCACCCACGCCGTAGCCACCAACGACATACTCACCCCCTTATCCCGCGCAACCTTCTCCACCGCGTCTACAATCTCCAAATTAGCATCGGCAAACCATTTCTTCGTCTTACCATCCGACTCGCTTCTCAGCGTCTTCTCCCCATCACCCCCACCATTCGCAGAAGAAGCAGCAGTGGGCCTGGCCAACATCCCCCTGGCCAACGGACTCCAGGGGATAACCCCCACGCCCGTGGCGCGACAAAAGGGCGGCATTTCGCGCTCCTCCTCGCGGTACAGGAGGTTGTAGAACGGCTGCATCGAGACGAATCCGGTCCAGCCGTTGAGCTTGGCCGTGTATTGCAGCCGCGCGAATTCCCACGTGTACGTGGTGGAGGCGCCCAGGTAGCGGACTTTGCCAGACTGGACGACTTCGTGCAGGGCGCGCATGATTTCTTCTGGGGTGGTCTCGCGGTCGAGGCGGTGTAGTTGGAGGACGTCTTTCCGAGGGGGTCGAGCGTTAGTTTAACTTGCAAACGATTGGTGAAATCAGGGTGCCCCGCAAGTGGCTTACCGATGTAGTCCATTCCTAGACGCTCCAAACACCGGTCCACGGCTTCGAAGATGTGTTTCCGGCTGAGACCCATCTGGTTGACCAGAGGCCCGTCATGGACAGAGGCGGGTCGCGAGCTGTCGTCCATGACGGGGTTGAATATCTTGGTCATGATAACTACTTTGCTGCGCGGTATGTTGAATTTCTTCAGTGCCTTGCCGACAATGACTTCCGACTTTCCGTTGGAGTAGGTATCCGCAGTATCCTGGTTTCAACATCTCGTTACTCTGTCCCCTGGGTGGGGAAGAACGCAGCTGAGCACCGCTGCTGAGGGACTCGGCTTACTCAAGTGTTGATGCCATGGTCATACGCCGACTTGATGACATTGAGACTCTCCTCCTCGTCGAGAATCCACGGCGCGCCTTCCCATTGACTTGTGCCAAAGGTCATGCAGCCGAGGATGACTTTTGAGACCTTGAGGCCGCTGCTTCCCAAGCTGTAAGTCGTCGTGTCAGCATTGGATCATCATAGTCCCTGGAAGGCGAGCTGGGGGGCAACCTCGCTCTCGCTAAGGGCACATACCGAGTATACTCCATTCTCTAGGTGGGGAACTTTTGGCGACTTGCAGTTGCAGAAATGGTGCTGATATCTCGACAAGTCAGTCTGTTGCTCACAGTAAGCAGTTCTCGGCCATGGCAATGTAAATCAACATACTTCACCGGGACGAAAAATATTATTATTATTATTAAATACGCCGTAGGCTCGAAGCCCCCGGTACCTCTGCTAGTACTCCCGTATGTCAAACCGTGCCCTAATGGCTGGACTAAATACATACGCTGCGTCGTCGGTTCGCCCTATTGGCGACTGCGTTGCGTTCACTACCATACTACGTTGGTTCTCAACCTACCAACAAAGTCCCCCCTGAGAAGATCGATGCTATCTGGGCCTTGAAGCTGTCCGACCCGTCCCTAGCAGCCACCTTACAATAGTCCCACTAACTACTGGTTCTCCTGTTGCCGTTGCGAGGTCTCTGCGAGAGTATAGTGGCCGTGGTGCGATAGCGGCCCGTAATCGTTCCCTCGGTCCTTCCAACAGCCCGCAAAAGAGGATTACGTGCTCTGCCGTCTCAGGGGCGTCGCCACAGCGGCATAGCGGCGAGTACACGCCAAAAGCCCCTGTCTTGAATAAGAAAGCTGCTAGTCCTATTTTTTCCGTCCTGATCTGCCACAGCGTAGACGCCTCCAGTCGGTTCAGGCCGAAATATTTGCCCCCTTTCGGTATCTGCATCGAAGGGCCCTCCGGTTCCTCAGCGATGGCGCGTCGCTGGCGATCGTGATGCTCTGCTCCGGTGAGCCATCTCTTCCTCCAGTGGCCGAGGAGGGCAGCCGGGACCTCGCTCATCCACGACGAAAAATAAATAGATCCGAAAGTGTGCAACAGCTTAGAACCCCACCATGCGATGTAATCCCCCGACTATCGAGTGGGGTTTCGTGGAGAAGCTCCCTTTCAATAGACCCATGCAAGTTGAAGACGCATGATGCTGGACAAAGCCGAGTCGGACTTCTTTCCGAGACGCCCGGTCCGTTTTATGATTGGCTCAAGCCGTAATCCCATAACGTACACCACAAGCAAGTTGGCCACACAAGCAAGTTGGCCACTTTTTCTTGGCACCGTACGAACAACCTTGTAATTAACATCTTTACACATACCAAGATAGGATCGAATTGGAAAGAAAGCGACATGATTCTAGCGTGTCAGGCGCTTCAATCGAAACCCGAATTAAGCATCCGACGCGCTGCCCAACTCTACAATGTCCCTCGGTTTCAGGGGGACAGGATACGACCCGGAATATGTGATTTCACAGCTGGATATTAAGCTACATACGCCTACACCTCCTGGGAGCTCGTCTGGCGCCCCCTTAATCTGGGAATCGAAGACTCCAAATAACCCAACCGAGGCGCAATCCCAGTCTGAATACGTTAAAAACAGAATCGTACAGCATCAGAATGGCTCCCCGACGACAATACTTACGGCTATTGACCAATTTTCACGTGGTGCGACGGCTGTTATACATCGGTTAGTTTTACTTGAGGATGAGGTTACTACACTTCGGAAGGTCAATCAAGAGCTAAGCCGTCGTCGAAGGACTAAAAATCGACAGCTACAAGATAGAGGATCTCTTAGTTTACGAGACGCTCAGGACTTACAGTCTCAACGGGATATTGAACAGCAGCTACAGGATGATATACGTGTAAGTCGTCGTCGTACGAGACCGGCCGAACCACGCCGACGGCGCTGTAGGATCTGCGGAGAGCCCGGACATAATGCTCGTACTTGCGAGAATGATAAAGATACGTACGAGGAAGAGGATTCCGATTAGTTTGAATTATTATTTTTTAGTTTAGTTAAGTTATTGAAGTTATTCATACGGTGCCAAGAAAAAGTGGCCAACTTGCTTGTGGGGTACGTTATCCAATTCGGGCAAGTGTGTATGTCGCCCCCTCTCCCGGTCATCGCCCCATCGACGTGGGGTTGGCGAGGAATACAATCGCGGAGAAGTCGTCGGATATTCATCGACGCCGCGCTCAGAATTGTGACCAAGCGCGTTACTTTGCATTGGATCAATTCGGATCGAAATTTGTCTGTTTTGAATTCACAACCACCGCTTATCATGTGTGAAGATAGAGAGTCATATAGAGAGAAGACACGCTTCCGCTTCAGTTCGTTGCTCGTCGAATCATCACTTGCTCATATAGTTATATGTATGTATATATACACATTATTTTATTTCCCTTGATGACCGTCTCCAAACAAGGAAATATCCTCATTACAGGCGCGGCGGGTTTCATAAGCAAGGCCTTGACAATCGCCCTGGTCAAGTCGTCGCCAAATCTGATCTTGACCCTGACCGTCGTCATCGAGCCTCCAGTTCCGCCGGTGGCATTATAGCACGCAAGCTGCATCACCAGCGTAGGTCACATCACTTCTCTCGAGTGCCTTCACAGCCGCCTACCTGCTGCATGGCCTCATGTCAGGCGGCGCCGAAGCCAACCTCAAGCTGGGCTGGAAAGTGCGCTGGGATAGTCATAAACAAGTCACTCCATCCCTACCTTCTCTCAAATTTCAATACAACAAACAGTTACTACACTGAGTTCTACACACAAAAACATGCTAGACCACCTCCGCAAATCTGCCCCCGGAACGACCACCATCTGCCCTAGCTCCCGCGCCGTGACAAGCGAATTCACCACGGCCCTTCCACAATCGAGCAAGGCGCCCAAAAACTCATATAGTCGAAACCTACCTCAACGACTTCTCCCGGCGCGACCTCCTCCGGTTTCCAGCCGTCATCGCGAGCCACTCCCCACTCCGGGGCGAGAATAGCGTTTTTCCCATGACGCGGGACCTGGAGATGTGGGTGTGCAGCCCCATGATGGTGGTGGAGAACTTGGGTTTACGTGAAAGATGTACCTAAGGAGAAGTTTGGGTTGAGCGTAAACTACCCGGGATTACGGCATCGGTGCGCCAGATTCTAGATGCGCTCGAGACGGTTGGTGGGAAGGAGGCGGTGTGGTTGATTGAGGAGGCCAGAAACTCGAAAGTTGAGGCAATTGTGGGGAGTTGGCCGGCGCGATTCGACATTGCGAGGGCGAAGGAGTTGGGCATGGAGGGGTATGGGATGTTGGAGGAGACGGTCACGGCGGTTGCCGAGAGCTTGAAGCAATGGGAGCTAGATTTAATACCACTTTACTTGATAATGCTTGCAATAAGGTTCAATTTCGCCGTCGCTACAAAAGGCTTGGGCTCAAGTCCGATGTTTCAAATGCGGTAGGGCCATTACTCATGTACATGAGCTGCGACGCGCCCAATGTGACGTTGTAGTCCATGAGGAAATTGCTGTCGAAGACCAGCGAGCTGTCCTCAGGGAACATGGACTCTCCAAAGTCGCCGAAGTTGTCGTGAGGTTCTATTCCCATGGCCGGCATCGCGTCATGCCCGAAATGCTGTGCAGACGGTATATTGGATTTCCGTAACGTTAGAATAACCTTCTCGAGCCCGTCGGCCATGAGGTGGACCAGATGCCACTTCCCCACGGCAGTCGATCGATAGAGATCGATGAGTCGTATCGTCAGGTCTATGACCATGCTCCGATCTACCAACTCGGTGTGGATCATGGCTAGTTTGACTAGGAACATGCAAGAAAATGCCGTCATGGAGTTGAGGTAGGAAGGCATGCCGGCCAGTGCGGAATGGATATCGGCGTCTGCAGTCAGCATGCTGACAATGGCGGTTGCGGCATTAACAGCTGAGGCTGCTGAGTCGAGAAAGTACGCAGGAATGGATGTTTTGCGTAGTCCCCGAAACACGTGAGAGTATAAGTACAGAAGCGCGAACTGGTAGTGGAGAAGCACGCCTTTTCGAGGAAAACTGCCGATTTGGTTGTGATGTTCTGTTGGTAGGTCAGTTTCATAGCCTCGATGGGGAACCTAGAGTCATCCTACCTTTCAGGGCTGTAGACCAAGTTCCGAGCCAGCGATCTAGTTGGCTCGCAAAGCTCGCAATCTGACCCAAGTAAACCTGAGGAACGGGTTCGCCAGTATCTGGACCGAATAGCTCGCGAATTTTGTGAACAATATTCAATAGCGCCACTTGCGATACGAGGCGTTTATCTTCGTCGTTGGTCACAGGCGACTGGATGAAGGACTCCCAGCCCTGTACAACGAAGTCGTCACGGATCGTTGGGTTTCTTTGATAGAGGATGGACAAATGCTGGTCACAAACGAAGAGAATGTACCACAAACGTACATAGTCGGCCGCCTCCTCGTTTCCTTCGGTGATGGCACGGCGATAGTGGCTGGTCAGGTTGAACTCGGCGGCACGACGTATTGCGTATCCTGAAACGATCCAGCTGATATCGGAAAGCCAATAACTCGCGATGCAAAGTGCGCGTAAATAGTCTCGGTCGATACTTCTGCTGAAGACAGAAGCAGCCATCAGACGGCGAAACTCCTTGCTGCACACGCTGTATATGGCATTGCTCCGGGGGTCGTGAAGCGCGGCCACGGTAAAGATGCAGACCGAGAGGATACGGCTGCTTCGCCGGAGCGCATCGAGTGTCTTGTGGCGACCGCCGATGCCGTACATGAAATGATCGAGGTGATCCATATAGAGCCGGAACAGTCGTTCCGCATCTTCCAAGGATAGCATGCCTTTGGAAATGAAGTCGTCAACGGAGTTGCTGAGTCGTTTGGGCGCCGCATGTTCCCCTTCTGATGAGTCGGGAGAACGAAGGGCGCTCAGTTTTGTGAGATGGTAGACGGAATGAATGGGTACTTTGGGCAGGTCCTGGTCGTCCTCTGGGGATATCTTGGGCGAGTTATCGCAGGACGGCCCAATCTCATCATCCTGATGTAGCCCCGTAGGCTCCTCGGACGTAGGCGTATTGAGCATCTGCCTCGAGCTGTGAAGTCGTCCTATCGGGGGGAGATTCAGTGACCTCATAACCTTTTGTAAGCCAGAATGCATCATCTCCAGATCCTGCACCATGAACTCAGTGGATCTGTACGATGGAGGCCATGTCAGTGATTGTCGCAAAACCAGACCAAGAAACCATGTAGTGGCCATGTCGCCGAGGTATGGCGCATAAAAAACTCACTGCGACCTTTCGCTAATCAAGGTTTGGAGACTCTTGTTAAGAACACAGCCCAAATCCTTCTCAACGCATCTCTTGCACGGAGGACCCGAATCCTCCATTATACACTTGATCTTGTGTTTCCGACACGCCGCGCACGCCTTCACCTTCCGCGATATCATGGGCACATGCCCCGTCGCCGATGTGCTATTATTGCGATGTCTGACTGACTGCGCCTCGGGAGACAAGGACGTGTTCGCAGCGGCGGAATAGTGTAAACCCATGGGCATCGAGGCCTCACCTGGGTTTGCTTCTTCCCACGAGCGTTTCGCCATTCTGTCGTCTCGGTGATTCCATTCGCGACAACAAAAACAATCCTTGTTTTGGTATGCAGATTCAAGATACTAGACCCCGTTCAACTTTGATGACAAGAGATGAGGGGAAGTTTGGCAACACACGGATTGAGAATCCATCCGTCCCAGCTGGTTCTGTGGCCCAAAAACAATGGGGTCGCTGCCGCCTCCGCATCTAGGCACTCGGTAGTCTGTGGGGCTGATGACAATTCCCGACCTCTTCTCGTGGGATGGGATACGCTGGATGGGCCTGTTTGTTGGGACTTTCATGGTCAGGGCGGTTGGAACAATGCGGACTAACCCGCAAAGTTGAAAATGGGGATGCACTAGATCGCGGGGGATCGTTGTCCAAGTTTAAGGCGTATCCACTCCCTATTTCTTGTTTGGGTCGCCGCCCGTGAGTTGACAGCTCGAGGAGTTGGCATTATACGCAACTGGAGCAAAGATATTCGAGGGGGCAAAAAGGAGAAACATGCAACTGTACTTGTAATCTACTTGTAATTCCTGGTTCAAACTGTACCAATCACCGTTGATCACGCGAGTGTGAAATAGGTTGATAACACCAGAATGATTCTTCACTATCCTCGAGCTAGTTTTGTCGTTGCCTCTCTCTTGTAGCATGGAACTTGAGATCATTGATGTCTTCATGTCGATTCTCTGATTACGATTCCAAGTTGATATAATAGACTGTAATTACCTAGATACCTTGCTATAAAGCACCGAGCCACCAGCAGCGTTTCCTCCTCCCCCTATAAATACACACCAATCGCTCACGCTCTGTTCTCAGCATGAACTGTCACCGACTCGGGCTCTTTCGCACCATGTTCCTCACCAGCCAATTTCTGCACAAACTTATCCTGCACATCATGACGAATCTTATCCTCCTCGGTCGGGTACGCATGACGGAACATGGTCCAGATGGAATTCTGGAATAGATCATCCATCGATTCTATACTTCTTCCCTTGGACTCAGGCATGCAGAAGTACACGAAAATAGCGCCGATATATGTCAGCATGGCGTATAGCAAGAAAGTGCCCCAGCCAAGATGGGTCATCATGCTTGGCGTCGCTTTCGTAATGCCATAGTCGACGATCCAATTGATAAAGAAGCAGATGGACATGGAGAAGGACCGTATGCGCGCGGGAAAAATCTCGGCTGCTACCACGTAGGGTGCAACGGACCATCCGAAGGACCTAGTATCAAGTTATTCGTCCTTGCTCACTGATAATATGCGGAAGGGGAGAGCTTACCATCCAAAAGCGTAAATGTAGATCCAGACGATCCCCACAATGCCGCCCGCCGGCGTCCCACCCGTCGATTCGGGCTTCGCAAACCGCACATAGAGGGCGATATACAGCATAGCAGTTGCCTGGAGAGCGGCACCGACCATAAGGGGGCGACGTCGGCCGACGCGGTCGACGATGAAGGCGACGTAGAGGATCGTAGTAGCGAGCTTAACCAGGCCGTACACTCCGGTTGTCAGTAATGTCAATGAGCCCGACTTGACGCCGATCATCTCGAAGATCTCGGGGGCGAAGTAGTTCAGGGAGTCGGTGCCGGTGAACTTGTGGAAGAGGAAGAGGGTGGTGGCGAGGAAAAGGCGCCGTCGGTTGCTGGGGATTGTGGCGATGTCTTTCATGACAACCCAGTAGTTGGATCCTGTAATTCGAAATTATTTGTCAGCGGGATTCCAGTTATTGATAGGTGGTATGGTTTGGAAGTACGACAATACCTTTTGTAACCTCTTGCTCAGCATCCACTTGGGCACACACCTCAGAGAATTCTTGGATGACGTATGGATGGTCGGCTGGAAGTTGTCGCAGCGTACAGAGATTCGTAAGACCTTTTTCCCTCTGCCCTTTGGAAATGAGAGCTCGTGGGGTGTCGATAACGACTATTGGGTATTAGCACGGACTTGCCTGGGACTCTTCCCAGCTTACAAGTACTTGCAAAACATCATGAGTAAAAGAAAGCCTCCGGGGATGAGCTGTATGGCCAATGCTAGCTTCCACTGCACGTTGCTCGACGTCGACCAAAGCGAGACTTCGTAGTTGGTCCAAAACGCCAAACTATACAAGTCAAATTAGAAAACAACAACTGAACAACAGAACAGAAACTGGGGAAGACATCGTCGAGACTTGCCTCAATGCCAAGATAATACACAAGTTGTAAGTAGTCGTCAAGGACCCACGAACAGACTTGGGCGAGTTCTCTCCCAGATACTGCGGCGCCAACATACTCGTAGCGCCAACTCCCAGCCCCGCGATCAATCGGCCGGCGTAGAACACGCCCAGATGCGCTACCTCTTGCATTGCGGCACCAACCAGGAACAGGAAGCCGAAGATGATCATGGAGTTTCTCCGTCCGAGGAAATCGGCGCAGGGAGCAGCGAGGAGCGCGCCTCCTGAACCACCGGCAGCCACTGCATTAGCATTGTCAGAAATTTCTCGTCCAAAGTAAGCTGAGCATTGGAATTGCACCTACACATGGCTGCGATGTTGCCAGCTCGCGCATCCGCCTCCTCTTCGCTCAGCACATCCAACCCAAAAGCGCGCTTGAAACTAGGCAGAGTGAGGACTCCGCCTATATTGCCTTGATCGAAACCGTAGGAACAGCCAGCCATGGCGACCGCCACCGTCAGGTACCAAAGCCGCCCATTGAAGATCTCCCGGGGGTCTGTCCTCCATTCTGGAGACGCCCAGATCGAAGTACCACCACCCATCTTGGCGGCTAAGAATCTATGCAAGGCTGGAAAGCTTGGGGTTATGTTTTGGTAACACGGGAGACACAAGAAAGGCATCAACAATCCGGAGTATGATGAAGGAGGACAAATCAGAGACGAAGACCACGGCCCGTATCTGCCAAGGGACTCGTTGACTTCGCACTTATAGAGAGTCTGTTGGACCCTGTATGTCGCTTGTGAAATGCGCAATCAATGATTGGACCGTGATATGAAGACATGGGACGATAGTGTACTACCTCATCCTCACATCCCCAGATTTATTCCCCAGATTTCTACCCCAGATGCAACAACTTTGGGAATGGACGCGTGGCATGTGGAGGTGGATCCCAAGGATCCAATTGTGCTTTATTTTTTATGTTTACTTGATTCCTACTCGGCGTCTGTGTACGGACCGAGTTCGACGCGGAAAGAAGTCCGTAAAGCCTCGATGCGGCAGTTGGTGCAATTTGGGGTTGTCTCCGCGTCAAGTTGGTATCAACATCAGGACCTACAGTCTTCAGGGCTGAGACCCTGGAGCGCCAGGTATGTAATCAACCGTAGAGGAGACAGGATTCAAATCAAAAACGAAGGTATTGGCAATTTAAAAAATAACGACTCAGTTCCGAGTATAGTTGAAAGTCCGATACAGATGTGATCTCAAAGCCACGCACCCTATCTCATAATACCTTAACATCACTAAAATGTCATCCACCGCGACCCGGGCCTTGGCATACCCAACAACAGCAATCTCCTCCATCACCAGAGTCGACAACATACCCGCCTCCACGGTGCAATGCCATGCGTCCAATCTTCTCCAACTCCCCGACAAAACCCTCCTCTGCACCTGGTTCGGCGGCACCCAAGAGGGCATCCCGGACATCTCCATCTATCTCTCCCGGCTCGCCCCCGGCCCCTCCTCATCCTGGTCTACCCCCGTCAAGGTGTCCTCAGATCCAACCCGCAGCGAGCAGAATCCAATCCTATTCCGCGACCCCGCCACGGGAACCATCTGGCTCTTCCACACGGCGCAGCCAGCCGGAAACCAAGACGAAGCCGTCGTTATTGCGCGGACGTCCACCGACAACGCCGTCACTTGGTCTGCGCCTTATGAGTTATTACCGGGGCATAAGGGGGCGTTTGTACGGCAACCGCTCGTGGTGCTCGAGGATGGGACCTGGGTCCTGCCCTTCTTTTATTGTCGCACACCGCCGGGCTTCAGGTGGATTGGGAGTGATGATGTCTCAGCGGTGATGCATTCCAGGGACGGCGGGAAGATGTGGGATGAAAAGTTGGTTCCAAATTCGAGGGGTGCGGTGCATATGAATATTGTCAAGCTGCCGTCCAAGAGGGAGTATGTGGCGTTCTTCCGCAGTAGGTGGGCCGATTGCATTTACCGGTCCACGTCGAAGGATGGCATCAACTGGGAGGCGCCGGCGAATATAGCTCTGCCGAATCCTAATTCGGGGATTTGCGCAGCGGCGCTGTCGGGTGGGGAGATTGTCATGGTGTTCAATGACTCCAAGGCCGAGGAGGGGCTGGCGCGGAGAGAGGGGCTTTATGATGATATCGCGCCGGCTGATGACAAGAGGGTGAACCAGCCGGGAGTGGGTGGGAAGTCTGCTGTGTGGGGAACTCCACGGAAAGCCTTGTCCATTGGTCTCTCGAAAGATGATGGCAAGACATGGAAGTACCGGGTGCTGGAAGACGGCGATGGTTTCTGCATGACCAATGACTCCAAGGGGAGGTCAAACAGGGAGCTGAGCTACCCGAGTATCTTCGTGGAGACAGGGGCTGAGAACCAGAGGAGTATACATGTGGCCTACACCTTTTTCAGGCAAAACATCAAGTATATACATATTAGCGACGTTGAGGAGTATGTAAACGGCGAGGGGGCTTAGGCACAGTGATCTCCAATAAGCCTACAAACGCCCCCAATTCCCACCAAAACTCGATCTATTTACGAATACGCTATAATTCGAAATAAAATCGTATAATTATATAAAGAACTTGTATATATAAATTTAGTTATTCTATAAGATTATAATCATATTTCACTAATACTTGGAACTTATATTACTTTCGAGTTGTAGGTAACATAGCCTCTAAAAGTGTTCTTAGAGTACTAGAGTTAACTCTATCCTAAATGAAAGAGATAAAAATATAAAATAATATTAAATACGCCGTAGGTGTTAACCCTCGGTACCTCTACAAGTACTCCCTTAAGGGGCTATAGATGATATAGCGGGCCCTTAAGCCGCGTCGGGCGGTTATACAGGTAAACTTGTAGCCAAACGACTACTAAACCTCCTGTCCCTCCCTAAGTCTGTGCTACAACCCCTGCCTGAACTACCGATAAGTGTGGTAATGTGGCACTTAAATTCGTCCTCAGGGGTGGGATGCTGCTGATGTGCAGAAGATGCTCGACTATTTTTTGTCGCGACAAGTCGTAGTATCTGCTAATTGGGGTTCTCGTCGAGCGTATACATCTCAACCATACGCTCAAGTGGATAGACCGTAACGTGGTCTAGACGCTCGCAAGAATCGCGGCGAGAGGGCGTGCTGCGCGCCTTCTATCGTGAGGGGACGGGTTCGCCGACGAGCGTTATCGGATAGGCGAGGTCCGATAAGGGGCCGGATTAACGATTCGAATTCTGGACCGGCTGTCGAGTTATATTCCGCCGACGTAGTGCTTGACGGTCGACTGGCTAGGATGCTCGTAATCCTAAACTGCACCAATCTCCCTATTATCGCTAGGTAGGCGAAGTCAACAAGGTGGGCAGCGCGCCGTAAGGGTTGACTAAACCCCCTTGTGTGTCAGCTGCGGGATTCGAACCCGCGACTCGTCACCAACCCAAGTGGGCGAGGCTCAAATCGGGACTTATCTACCAGCGAAGTGACCAACTACACCAGCCGACACATAAAAATATAAAATAACTGAACTAGTTTATATGTTAGAACAATATATTTGAAAAATCATGAATAGTATTATTCGGTATTATTAAGAATGATGTATAATTAATAAGAACCTCTTGACAGTAGGTGGGGGGGGGGGGTTACAGGCGGGGGACGGAGACTTTTTGAGTGTCACTATAGCACCAGATTGTTGCTCTTTCGGTTTTAAAAGGTCGAATACACATGAAATATCAGATCAAAAATATCAAGAATTCCACGTTATTGCTTGGATTGGAAAAACTCCTCTTATATTCTAGGATTGGATTGATTCCCCTCGTAATGCCTGTTTCATTTGTCGAGCCCGCAGCTGCCGATACGAACCCTACCTACCCAACCCCATAAAGTCAACACATGCAAACCCGCGGGTGAGATCCCAGCTATCAAATACACTTCAAGAAACTAGGTAAGTACCCCAGAGTTCAAAGCACCTCTCAACTAGCCCCCGATCCTTCTTCGCCACCATATGCTGTTACCGACAAATACCCCCCTCGCCCAAATAGATACTCCAAAACCACAACGCCAGGAACCCAGCGAGGAATATAGTTACGACCGCAATATGAGCCCAGTCACACACGTTGGATTGTGACCAGTCGAGGTTATTTCGCCACGGTAAATCGGTATTAGTGCCGTTGAATGTGCCGTATGGGTACTCTCGTCGCTCACGGCTGGCAAACTTATTAGAGGTGTGTTAGCAATATCCCCTTAAAATGTTCCGTCATGTTCGATAATGATAGCAAATTGCTAGCACTTACTTCTGTGAAGCTTTCTAAGTCGTCGAATAGATTTTCGCCTTCTGACGAGCTGGGATAGTCGGCGGTGCTGTTATTGTCTGAGTCATCTAAGCTCATGGCGATGCATCGATTGATGGGTTGGCTGGGCGAGATAATGCGGGTTGACAACGGTTTGAGAGAGGGACGATTTCTGTTACAAGTCTGCCCAGTAAGGAATATATCTCAAGTTTCGGAATGGGGGTTACCATGAGTTCTGAATATGACTGGTGCAGGAGGGAGTTTGAGTTGGAGTGACAGGAGACGACGACTGTGGTGTCATGTATCGCACGTTTGACCGGGCACTTGCATCATTCACGCTCTACCAGGCGTTGTACAACCCACCGACGGCTGTTACATGGGCGATAAGGGTTATGTGACACTGCTTTACGCCCAACTTTGAAGCTGGTCCAAGGGCTTGCGTTATCTAATTTAATACAAGTTGAAATTGAGCTGTGGCAATACACTTTCAGTTTCGGCAGCTTGTTGAGTAGTCAGCTGAAAATAGCACCTCAACATGGTTCTCCGGGAGATGGCAAGTCTCTTGAACCTGAAATCCAGCGGCCTCAACAAAATCCCGGAGGCAGGTTGATCGTGAATACTTGTGAGCATTACTCCATTCGTCGAGCAGAGGACTCCAATGATTCCAAGCCATCTTTTCATTCAATTATGTATGTTGTTCTATATATATCATCCGTCACTGAGGACCCATTCACTCATTTTCCCCCATTAACCGTTCCCTCCCGCCCCGGCAAGGCTTTCTCCATCTCCTCCAAAACCTTCATAGTCTCCACACTCCAACTCTTCAAGTCCCCCTTCAGCTCCGTATACGGCTTCCTCATCAAAAACAACTCCTCCTTCAACCCCAATTGCCTCCCCACAAACCACCACGCCCCGTACTTAGTGCACGAAATGCTCTTCTTGCACGCCCACTCGGCATTCGCGACCAGATCCTGCAACTCCCGCGCCTCGTCCAGTCTCCCCGCCGCAAAATAATCGTATATTTTCGCCGTCGACTTGGGGAACACGTTGCCCAGCCCCGTCACGCACCCGTTGCCGCCTGCGTGCAGGGTGGGAAGCAGGTAGTCGCTGCTACCGCCGTAGACGCCGAAATGAAGGGGCTCGAATTTGGAGGTTAGACGGGTGAGCTTGCCGACGTTGCCGCAGGTGAGCTTGGTGGCCACGATATTGGGGTGCGAGGCCAGGGAGGCGAGTTGGTCTGAGTCGAGGTCGACTCCTGCGCATACGCCGGGGAACTGTGGTCAAGTGTTAGTCTTCGCATGAGTGAGCTGGTGAAGTAGAAGTATCAGCGGTATCATTACGTTATAAGCGATGATGGGAATAGGACTGCTGTCCGCCACGTCACGGTAATAGGCAAGAATTGCATCTGAGCTCAATGACTTTGCCCAGTAACTCGGGGGTAGGAGGAGGCCCCAAAGGGCACCGGCTTCGGCGGCTTCTTTTGCACACTGAATCGTTTCTACTGTGCTTTGGGCCGAGATACCGGCCACAATGGGATAGTCGGGTTTTCCTAGGTCGGTTACTGCCTTTTTCGCGTTTCGAACAATGGCCGATCGCTCTTCGCGGTTGAGGAGTGCCAACTCGCCGTTGGTACCCAGATATACGAGACCATGCATGCCGCTGTTGACGAGGTGTTGGCAGTGCTTGTACATGGCCCCGTGGTTGACGGGCTGGGATGGGGTGCCATCGTAAAGTGTGATGACAGGGGTGTAGACGCCTGGAGGCAATGGCTTGGCCTTGGCTTCTGATATCTTGGCTCCCATGATCAAGTTCGTGCGCGTATAGCCAGTGTGTGAGTTCGAGTAAGTTTGAAAATAACTGGTCAAAGTGGAAAGGATTCCTTCTCCCATGTTTCTACAAAATGAGAATGTTTTGTCGTTTTGTTGGAGTATCTGTACAGCCGCTTCTCCGCACACTCACCCACTCGTGCCGCATGTGGAGAGGATGGAGCCGTCCCCTCTCCGGGGTTCTCTCCGAACCAGATCGCCAACGGTTTCTCCCGCAGCCTGCATTCGGAGTCGGCGAACTATCCCCACAGCCGGATCCATATCCGAGGGACACGCTCAGCTCAGCGAAATTGCATTTGATAATCATGCAATCCCGTCAACAGGACCGAGGTGCACGACAAAATGAGGTTCATTTGTCTATCTCTAAGCAACTCATTTGCGAGTCGAGCAGTTGTTCGGCGTCTCCGCGAATGGAGGTTTTTGGTTGACCGGATCGCTTGGGGGAGATTCAAGCAACGCCACAAAGGCTTCTTGCTTTATTTGAAGAAGTTTACAGACTCCCTAGAATACCCAACCGTCTCAGGCCAGTTGCTGAAATCCGGCTCGAACAGTAACGCATCCGTACAGTTACTTCCGAGCGAGGTATTATTTAACCAAGCTGGCTCCCAATAAAAGACTCCTTGGCCAAGTCCACGCGGGACATTCTTCACAATGTCGATGACCTTGCCCATCCACTCAATCTGCCCTTTCACGTTGAATTGGATCTCTGGCTCTGATGACTCGGGAATCGGATTCCACTGACCGTCGCAGATTGCCGGGTAGTCCGTCTCCACGACTTGGACCGGCTTTCCGTACTTCTTGACCAGCGTGTTGAGACTGCTACGCAGATTCTCAAACGTGGCTGAAGTACCGTAAAACGGATAAAAGCTGACTCCAACGACATCGAAAGCTGACTTTTTAACCCCGTTGTCGATTAATGCCGAGTACCACCGGGTCTGAAAAGTCGTGTTCCAGCCGTTGTCCAGGTGGATCATGACCTGGGGTTTATGTGCACCGGCTTTAATGGCATCATCTACCCCAGACCGAGCTGCCTTGTACAGAGTCGCGAGGTTCGTGAAATTCTTGACCAAAGCTGGATATGGCTGGACGTCAACATCGACATATGCCGTGGGCCAGAGCATGCCATGTCGAATCTCATTTCCAAGCGAGACGATGTCGAGTTTGACATGTGCTCGTTGGAAAGCCAGCAGGGTGTTCTTGACGTATTTGCGTAAAGTTGCCGAGAGTGGTTTGAGGTCAGTTGGCCACGCTGCAGGTATCGGTTGTTTCTGAGGGTCAGCCCAGCCATCGGCAAAGTGGAAGTCGAGGTAGATGTGATATCCCTTCTTTTGGAAACGTTTCGCCAGCTCCAACGTGTACTGAAGTCCATACACCCCGTCTGGTGGGTTGACCCAAATGCGAAGCCGGACACTGTTCATCCCGCCGTCTTCCAGAATGTCATAGGCTGGACGGGTTGCATTATTCTTGGCTGTATCAACGTAGGAGAATGTGCCGGCGTCTTCCAGTAATTTGAGTGAGCTCAAGTCGTGGCCCTTGTAGAAGAGCGCATGTCTGATTTTCAAGTCAGTCGTTGCGAGAATTGGCAAGGTACAAGGTTGAATTACTGTGAGTCTTTGGAGCCACCTTCTGGAAATGCCGATGTTATAGTGGCCAGCAACAACCCTAGAATAGGGATAAACAACATGATATGGGCGAGAGAGATGCTTAGGTGGAGAGTTGCTCATCAACCGCCGATTCAACCAAGACTATGCCAAACTGCAATTCTTTCTTTACTCTGGCTCGCCGCTGGGATAAAATCGGCACGTATCGATCCTTTACATTAATATCGCCTATCTCACATCAGCTTCTCGTCTTATACAGCGCAATCTTTCGGCAACCCCTCACCTTTCAGATCCTGATGTCACTGAGGCTGGTCGACATACTCGCCAAGCCGGCTTTAATGCTACCCTCTCCAAGATCCCCGCGAAGGTGAGCCAGACGTATGCAACCCAAGAGGACGGCATTGCGGGGAATCCTTGCCTATAGCTTGGATTGGGAGGAAGAAATTACATCCATTACTAGTTGGACGATCCATCGTAGGGATTATTTCATTACATTTCGAAGTTGATGTACCGCGTGACCCGAGGTGGAGTGAAAACTATTCAAGCAGCTAGACCTAGGAAATAGAAGACCCCACAAAGAAGTTGCCGACTTAGAATACCTCATGACTTAGACTTTCTAGCGTCGTAATGTGTTCGGTTATCGGGGTAGATGTATTACTATAATTAATACCCCTTCATAGCCGCAAAGTCACCCATTCGGAATGATCAAATTGGGGAAAAGTTACTCTTTAGTGTCCTCAGCACTAATAGCCACAAAAGCCGCCACCCTAGAAACCGACAAAATTTTCTTGGCCACATCAATATGCCGCAGAACTCAGAGGTGGTAGTCAAAAATGGCTACGCTCGAAAACGCCCTTTTTTCGACTCGAAATACATCTGGTGTTAACTGAAGAGGGAATGGCGATGAGGATCTCCCTATGGACAGGAACGCAAGTCTGGCAGAGAGAAAACAGTTTCAAGCTTCAAACTAATAACGCCATGGAATCTGGACCCAGAAATAACTTTGAGTAAACCAAGAGAAAAGTGCCCAGACAAGTATCGTGATTTTGCAACCGTTCGATTCTAGCAGATTTCTTGGGCCACAATCCGTGTCACCTTCAACACTAAAACCACTGCCTTTCCAAGACTCTGGATCAAACCTCACACTGAAAATGCCCCATCAGTACCATACTCTTCTAAAATCACCTAGACACAGTTTGCCAAAGGGGCTCATAGTATTACCAACATTAAGACTGTCTAGGTGGCCGAAGCTGAGTGATTCTAGCCATCTAAGTGAATAGCTGGCATTCGAGACAGCGGCTACCACCATGTTGCCGATAGAAAATGCGCAAACTGTCACACAGCGTGACCAAGGCCCACCGGCAGTAGCAGATACAGAACAGTAGCTTGCTCGCTCTGTGGTGACCCTAAACCCAGGACCTCGCATAATACAATTTGTTTCAGAAGAGAGGCTTGGATATGACGCATTCGACGAATAAATATGTTTGCTATGTCTTGAATGGCACTCTCTAAAGACTAAAAATATGTAACAATAGTATCAGCTCAATTATTAGCGCCCATCAAAGAACGAACTTTTGCTTTACTGGAATCCCTGGCTCGACTATACTACCGGGATCCCACTCCTCGATGAAAGCACCACGGCAACAAAGCTCCGATGCAAACACTACGCCCTCGTAGGTATTTTAGGACATGGCATGCCGCCTCTGTCTAACGAGCCCCAAATTATATCAGTATCTTCAAGATCAACATCGCCCTATCAATTCACCAAAGAATGGCTCAAGCATCGGACATCTACGAAGTCGCTACAACGGCTGCCGGGCTTCGAGATTCGGCCAGGGATGTGGAGAACGCCTCAATGAAAAAGCGTCCCGGCATCGTTGCCCCCAAAAGCCGTCCTAATGGCCAGGCAATGACTGCAACATCTGCAATAGTGTCGTCTCCATCCGCCAAACCAACCACTTCCAAGGTGAGCGTGACAGCCACCGAAACAGTCACAAACCTGGACACGCTTCCCACACTGCCCGAACAGACCCACCGGGCCTCATGTATACCTATGGAGATCCACCAAGGTCTAATGAAGGAGCATCACGACCTCGAAAACCGCTTGGAATCAGAGGCGAGACTGGCCACCGTCTTCATCGTCCTCTCCGTTGTTGCGTTCCTGGCTGCGATCGGCTCATTCATCTACGTCCGACTACGCCTTGCGAAGAGAAAGCGCATGGACGTGGCGACGACGAACAATCACGACATCTACGTCTGTCCCACATCATATTCCATGGACGTAGCCCAGGCCACCTCCCTGGCCCGGGCTGCCCAAGCCGATGCCCTCCCGCCAAAGTATCCGGGGCATATGCCGTGATGCGGGTAGATGATGAGCTGGACGTACAGAAGAAATTGAGGCGGTATGTTAGCTTGGGGACTCGGGACGCCATCTCAATTTTTTTCCCAGTGTAGTTGGGTGATATGGGTTTGGTATTGTGCCAATAAGAGGCGCCCACGTCGGATTGGAACCCAGTTATACACTCCACTAGACTGCAAGGTGCTCGGGCCGCAATGCCCAAGGCGGCGTGGATTGAAGTGGCGAAACGACGGTGAATCAGAAAATCGGATTGATATATACCCATGACAAGGCTATTATGGTTCGTGACAATTATCGTAAGTTTTGTTTGGGTTGCAGTGAATGGCAATATCGTACATCTTTAAAGTCGGGAAATTTCAGTCTTTCCTACTGAGTGGTCTGAGACCCTCCTCCACTTATACCAGCATTTCAGAAAGAGAAACGCTCCAGCTCGCGCAAGTTATACCAGACGAATCAAAACTGAGAAGGAGAAAATATTAAACAAAGATGAGGATGGTGCGCCGGTCACACGCCAGCACACGAGCGCCCCCTCTTCTCCCCATCCTCCTGCTCTCAACCTCCTTTGCGACACTCGCCCCAGCAGACATAGCGCTGCTACCCGGTTCCGAACCACCAACCCTCGCCAAAGTCAAGAGAGATTCTTATTCTGGCGCATGCTCGGAGGAAGGCCAGTGGAACTGCATGGCCAACAGCTGGCAACGATGTGGCGCCGGACAGTGGAGCGAGGAGATGCCATGCGCTGAGGGGACCCACTGCACACCCAGCGGGTTGACCACCAATCTTCAGGTCCAGGATGATGATGACGATGGCGGGAGTAGTGGGTCGTCTACCAGTACAGCTTCTTCAGCTGCCGCTCTCGGCACGACCACGGGATCGGGGACGGGAATCTGGAGGATCAACTGGCGGTTTATGGCCTGGGGAGGAGCGGTTGGACTTTGGCTGACGGTACGATGAGGATGATGGCAATGACAAAAATGTGGCTGTTGGGTGATCTTTTGGAGTTAGGGTGGTTTGCCTACGGAGGTAATAGCATTGGCGGTCAAAAAGTGCCTGGAGTTCTTTCGACGTGGGTTCAGGATTGGGTCAACAAGGGATGCTGACGGTTACACGATGCCACCTGCGACACAGCATGAATAAAAGGATTATTGGAGATTTACTTACAAGTTTATTCTGTGGAAAGGGCCGATACAAGAAGAAGCAACTCAAAAAGGAGAAGGGTTATACGAGAAGGCTCCATCCAACTACATGGATAACACACATCACACAGAGAATCGGTGCTGTCGTCTTGGCATATTCGCTGAGACAGAACGAGGATTGGAGCCAAAACATTCATACCTAGAGTACTGAATTCTATGATAAACCACGTCTAAACCGGAGAAGCCCGACGATGTGAGACGAATCGGTCTTGAATGTGACAAATGCAATGTGAGCAATGCCGCGAATCCATCTATATCCGCATATAACGGCTTTTCCATCACTAGCATAGCGTTCATGGAAACGCATTGCCAACATAAACTCTTTTCTCGGTGTTATATCCAAATCGCACATTCCGGCCCCTCCTCCCAATCGACCAAGAAAGCCTCCATTAGGCCAAGCCCGACAAATTGTTTTTCTTTTTTGACTCTTAGTACATGGATATGATGTGGTCGACTGTATATATGACATGCATTTGGTAGTCCAGTCGGCAGTTAGGGCCTCATTGAAACGGAACCGAATGTCCGCCTCGGACACAACTACCGGTAGCACGAGGCCATCTTTCGGTTACCCTGTTCGGACACAATTGCTATGAATCCGACGCCGAGGACCAATGTGTTGATCATGCCGGTTCAATCGCAGCGCCGGGGCGGTTCAGTCGGAGCTAGTGGAGCCCGGTCCCCTTTTCGCGAAGCCCGGTTAACTCCGCCGGATAGAAGGCTCGACCATTGTCACCTCGTCGTCGCGTATCTCATCCCATTTTGGAGTCTAATGGCGGGCTCGATGTTTCTTTGACATGTAGACTAGTACTTTTGGTACTTATAAAAGAGGTTGGTTGTCCGACCGATTAGTTAGACGATCATGACAGTAACAACACATATCATCCTCATCACTGGCAGCAACACTGTGAATCATCATTGCGAACTAAAGTACCTACTAAAAAAATCATAAATGTCTCCTCATTCTCCCACCCTGTGATCCTACACGCAAGCCTAGGAGGCTTGACACTAGCCCAACCCCTGCGAAAGAACGGCACCCCGTACATCTTCGAACGAGACACGAACGACCACGACCGCTTTCGAGGGTAGGCCATCGGCTTACACAGTATGCTAGATGGCCTCCAGGCCTCTATTTTCGATGACATCCCACCAATCCAATCAACCAGCAACATCCCCCCGTTGGACTTCGTCGCGGAGTTTGCCCCATATCAGTCAGACGGTTCAGATAAAGTAGCGCTTCTAGTCGTCGGAACTGGTCCAATCGTCCGCGTGAGCCGCCCTTGACTTCATGCATGGTTATCCACCCAGATTACGATCAAGCACAAAAGCGAGGGTCCGTATCGAAAATGGCGAGCATGTGGTGAAGGTTTACTTCGACGAAGGCACATCTTGAATGGCCACGACTTCCTGAGGCCGGAGCCAATTGGTGTAATGAATGGAAGCCTGGAGCTAAGCGGTGGCGATCTCGAGGAACGGCTCGAGTGACAACAACGACTCTATGACACTGTTTGCACGAGTGAATCATGTCAGTCCGGACGGGAAGTCGGTGAAATTATACTTCCACATGACATGGTAAGATGAACAGGCTGCGGAGCAGGGTTGTTGAACCCGGTCCCGTCGAAGGCAGAGCTGCTCCAATAAGCCCTTTCAAAGGCTCGCGACATGCCCGCGAGTTCTGGCCCAGCATCGATAAAATGTTCGTCGAAGACATCAAGCAGCCACCGGTTCGCTTGCACGCTCTGATCATGCCATCCATGCCGGTGCACAGAGTCACTCTGCTGGGGGATGTAGCATATTGTATTATTCGTTGTAAGTGCAGAAACTTGCTTTCCACCGATGGAGTATTTTGTGTTGACAACCCCTCCATAGCTCCAGGGATGTTACGCCATGCAGAATGGTCTGAATATGGGTCGAGCCTTGGCCAATATGAATATGGACAAGAATGACGTCCTGGACATAAAGAGCACCTTTGTAGCATGTCAAGATGAGATGCCGAAGAGAGGTGATACGGCTACATGACTTTCCCTGAACGCCTTCGACTTGAAGGCAGCCCTGAAAACGACCTCCTCCGAATTCAACTTGGGTCATCGCAATGGTCCTCTCACTCAGGAGAAAGTATGTCTGTTAGAGATGGGTGTCATACATTGGATAATGGAGTATACAGCTTTGAGCTAACTGTAGAATATCCGCGTAGATCGTCAGCAGCCTTTCCTTGACACGTTCAGTAGGCTTCCGCCACACACAAGTTTCTGCAGAGCATATCATTGACATCAAATGATTTACGATCTGCGTTTTGAAGCTCTCCTAGGCAGTAACACATCCTCGGATCGACTCTTGGCATTGAAATCGATGCCCACGGCTTGAAGTATTTGTTGAGAATCTCTCACAAACCCATCAAAGTAGCTGGATTCCTCAACTAGTGAATCACAATCGGACCAATTAGTTTGGACCACAACCTCCCGCAAATTGGGAAGCCTAGTATGGTCGTTTGCCAGATCTTGGAGCATGTCTGTGAAGGAACGACAACGGTCTGCAACAGTGAAACTATCCAGCTCTGCCTCCGTAGGGTCATACCACACCTCGAGAAGCTCCAACCGCACCAAGGATTTTGGTAGGAAGTTGGCAAGACGGCGTTGAGAGTGTGTCCGGCAAAACGATGGATGTGATCCCCATAAGGCCATCGTCTCGACTGTTAGATATTCCAACTTCGTGAGGTGTGAGAACGACCCGGCTCTAACATCATTCTCGAATCTGTCACCCAGCTTTTCCCGACCGTATGTGCCAAGTCGCCAATCTTGGGTGTATTGTATGTGCAGGCTTCTCAGCTCTGGCGTGTAGTGTAAAGCCTGACTAAGGTCGCTCTCATTTGAGGTGGACTCGAGAATTTGATCAGTGTACGATGGCACGCAATTGATGTACAAGGTCTGCAAGCCGCTGCATCTTTGCACCAAGTTGGCCATGAACCCAGACGAAACAACAGCGTGAATGAGCCTCAGATTTTCAATCCTGGAGAAGTCGCTATGCTCTTCGAACAGTAGATTGGATCGGTCGAGACACAGCTCGAGCGTTTTCAGATTCGGAAACGAGGCAAGAGATATGTATAGTTGTTGGTCGTACCACTCCCCGAGATCGCAATCGGATTTCAACTGCAAAGTGACAACAGAGGAAAGGTCTGGTCGCCAGTCGGACCGAGCCTGGTCGTTGAAATACCAAAGACCATGTACAGGCGCCTTGACTCGACTCCATTGCCCATCGCTGCGAAGCGGGAGTCTCGCTAGAACAGTGTCGGCGCGCTTCGTCAGCGACAGTATAACGCTGGAGATCCGAGTCATGTCAAAGGGAAGGCAAATCCGCGGTTTGTTCTCAGCCGACCAGAAAATAAAGTCAGCCCACAACAGCGTTGACATTGACGTTGGTGACAGCCGCTGGACATTGACCCTCGACGTTCGACCCATCCTCTCATCTTGATCGTATTCGCTCTCGATGTACCTGCGCCAATACTGCCTGATGTTGGCCACCGTCTTTTGATCGGCCATCGTACTCACGAAAAACAACTTCGAAATGAGTAGGGCCAAGTCCGGGTTTTCGATCAAGGTTCTGAACAGAAGCACCATACGTTTGCCCCGCCCGAAAATGATGGAGCGATAGAGGAACGGCCTGGCCACATCGTTCAGATGGTGGCACGTCCGACATAGGGCACTGAGAGTGCTGAAAAGAACGCCAGATTCTGATATCGCGTGGCTGCTAGGCCAGGCGTCGTATTGGAACCATATTGGGTTCGCCAATGAACATTCTCCAGGTCTCCCAAAGATTGCGTCTCGGTCGGTCAGTGACGGAGGCGGTGGTGCCAGCTTCTCTACAATCTCAAGCACAATCTCTGTGGGCAAATGAAATAGTGGAAACGGTGGGATTTCTGTCGAGGCATCCATCCTAAAGTGGGAAATAGTCAAGCATGGAGATTGAGATCCATCAGATTTGCGGACCTCGTTGTAGAGGTCTTTGCCTTTGCAAGTGCACCGCGTCAGACCTTTTTAGCTCGAGGTAAACTTAGGCATGTGCGGGCCCGATTTAAACTGTCACCCAAAAAAAGGAACAACTCCAGGACTTCAACTTTAACAACTCCTACTTCTAGGTAAGAGTACGCTTGAGCTCTGTGAGAATAAATGTGCAGGAAATGGGCAGTTATGATAACATCAGATTTGATTTCATTATGAGTTGGTCTTTGAGCATTTTCACTCTACGTATTATGCCAACATTAGGGCCATCATTGCTGTAGACCTAGATTTCTCGATGAGCTCATGAGGCCAAAATTCAATACCACACACAATGCAACGACTTGAGGCCAATAGTGAGGTTGCAACACTGTTCCTGGATTCATTGGCAGAGTCCCTCGCGCCGCATGAGGCTACATCCGGATATACTGTTTTGTTTTCGATGCACTACTAGTACTTGATCGTTGAAGAGGCCATTCCGGGCAGTACGTCTCAGTCGCAATTCTAGCAGAACGCCTCACATATAGTGTAACCATGTGAAGATGACACGATGGATGAGATGAAAATTCATGTACATGAGGCCATTTGGGGTTGATTGAGTATAAATGGAATGCACCGACCAGAGCACATGGAGCAATGGATTCAAGTCGTTGACATAAAGAATCGAGATCGTACGGTAAGCTAGTACGTTCAGCCTGGCGGCCAGCATATCGCATCGCAGACCACAACGTACCGTTACATCCTCTCTTATCAATATTTAACCATGACTTCCGACTCGGGCAAAGCCTCTAAGGAGCGTACAACGAGTTCCTCCACATCTTCCAGCTACCTAGCATCAACATCACTTATCTGCCAGCCCTTCAGCCCACGACATATCTCAAATAAGATCACAAACGCAAAGACATCACGAACATACCTCTCAAACAATGGACCAAGACCTGTCAACGGATGAAGACTGGTATTTTATCGAAAAAGACTGGGGTGACAGTAATATGCCCAACGGCGTGGACATCGCAATGATGAGTCCAATGGATCGTTGGCAGACGCCATCTTCAGGAGATCAAAGTTGGAATAACATCCTCGCTGTGAGATATACTGCAGATGCCTGTGGGCCGGAAGAGTCGATCCACCGTCATTGAGTCGTAAAGGAGTGAAAGGCTCAAACAAGGGATCACAATGGAGCTGAATTCCAGCGACGTATCTCCGGTTTGACAACGATCCATATGCCGCAATTTTCCAGGTGAATCAATGGAGAAAGCGCCTCCTCGATTTCCTTCAATGTGTTTCGAATTTCCTCATGAAACGATTTGATCCCCGGATCCCAACACAGAAATTGGGCACCGACCGCACAAACCAGTAATCCAATGACATCATTCACTTCTCCCCAGCAGCAACCAGCCGGCCGACGACCAGATACTTGCTATCAAACCTCTCCTCCCACCCCCTAAGACTTTCAAACTCCTCCTCGCCCAAACCATCCAGCTTATCAAGGGGGCCGTCCAAGTCCTTAGTCAACATCTCCTCGTCAAAGCTATGGCACGCCAACCCCCTGCTCGCATCGCGGCCGGCGAAGTTCTCGTACGGCCCGCCGGGACCGTAGAAGTTGCGCCCGTTGGTGACGTCGAAAATGCGCCCCCGCACAGCCAGGTAGACGGGCATACCGTTAAGGCCGTTGTAGGGGAGCAGTTCGCGCGGTGTGAAGGTCTTGAAGACGGTGGCGGGCGGCTCGCGGGGCAGTGTCGCGGGAGGAGACGGTTTAGAGAGGAGATACGTTGTGTAAAGGGTTATGGCCACCAGGATCAGGTTGAGGGGCGTGATGAGGCCGGTGCTGATGACGGGTCAGCCGGATACCCTTGTGGCTGAATGCTTCCTGGGGAGGAAGAAGGGGACTTACTAGACATCATCGGGGTTTCGGTGGGCTTCTTGAGCCATGCGCTGGTTGACGTACTCCATATCTAGTACTGTGTTGCGATTGCTTCTTGTTACAGGTGTTGAGGTATTCTTCGTTATTTCGATGTGAATCTTGGAGGCTGACGGACTGCCAGTGAAGCCGGAGACGTGGGGTCACCTAATCGGAAGTCACGGATTGGAGAGCGGTTGGTCAATGCTTGGCGAGACCCTGAACCTCAATAAAGTTAGACTTCTTCTGGAATGATGGCATTTTACGTCTGAAAGACTGCCAAGACCCGAACGTCCCCTATTTCCAAGGTTCATCTCCACCTGTGGTAAAAGGAAGGCGGCACAGTCCAGTAGAGTACGGCGAGTAGCACAAGCGCTACCCTAAGCCTTTGTGACCAGGCGCCATCGAATCCTGTCTGTCACCAGGCAGTCATGAAACTCCACGGCCCATCTCAATTTTTCTTCAGGTGCGGATGCCATGGAGTTTGGAGATCGACAAGAGAGGAGAGCAGCATAGCCAGCCAGCCCGTCGTACTCTTCAATTCAAAAGGTTATTGTGGCCCGACCTGTTTGCTGCCGGATTTCAACTCGCAACACAGCTTGCCGCATACACGCCTTATTGCCTTGTACTACGATTACGTATAGCTTAATTGCTTACGTTTCAATGACCCCGAAGTGATCAGACCAGACACACAAGCACCGAGAAAGTAGCATCCATTGTCTTGGGATGTGGCCTTGACAAGAAAGTAGAAAATCCCCATTTCTCCCGCCGCTCCCACCAACATGCTACGACGGGTGCTCCGACCCGCACGTCGCCTGCCCCTCTGGATTGTCTTGCCCATCGCCGCAGCATTGTTGCTCGAGGTCCTCATACACCGCTATCACTACCAAGTGCCCGCGCCGGATCACGACCTCGACCCGCCCTTCTTCACATCATGCCAGGAGCCCGACGTCGGCGCCCCGCGCGAGAACGCCGTGCTGGTCATGATGGCGCGCAACTCGGAACTTGAAAAGGCAAACAAGACCATCACGAGCATTGAGAAGGCATTCAACCGCTGGTTCAAATACCCCATTGTCTTCATGAACGACGAGGCCTGGGATCCTAAGTTTATCAAGGTCCTGAATCAGACCAGTGGCGGTAAGGCGACGTTCGAGGTCATCCCCCAGCCGCAATGGACCTTCCCTGAGTGGATGGACGACAAGGCGGCCAAGCAGAGCATCAAGGACCAAGGCCGGCGCGGCATTCCGCATGCTGACAGCGAAGGCTACCACCACATGTGTCGCTTTTATTCAGGGTACGTGCTATTCTCCATGCGGATTGGAACCCTTCTTCGCCTCGGTCCCATGATGTTGTCGCCCGTGTTACTAACATGCCATGCAGTCAATTCTACCAGCTCGAAGCCCTCAAGAAATACCGGTGGTACTGGCGACTCGAACCCGACGTCGACTTTTCCTGCGCCATAACCTACGATCCTTTCGTCCAAATGGCTAAGCACAACAAAGTTTATGGGTTCACCATTGCGCTGTGGGAGATTGGTACAACCTGCCCTACTTTGTTCCGCGACATGGCCGACTGGATGGAGGTACACCGCATCACGCAAAATAATTTGTGGAAGGCTATGGTTCAGGCCTCTTGGGTACCGTACCCGTTCCGAAAGTTTCTTAGTTTCATGGCGCACCGGGACCGGCACGGCGATGAGTGGAGTATGTGTCACTACTGGAGTAACTTTGAAATCGCCGATATGAACTTCTTCCGCACCCGGGAGTATATGGACTTGTTCGAGTACCTTGACCGGAAAGGCGGGTTCTATTTTGAACGTGTAGGTGTCTTACAACCATGAGAAGCTTCGCATACTCCGGACCTTCCATTTACTGATCAGTTATAGTGGGGTGACGCTGCTGTACATGCTCTTGCTGTAGCAATGCTTGTGGATCCGCGCAAAGTGCATCATTTTGAAGACCTTGGGTACCGGCACGATCAGCTATACCAATGCCCCGCCAACGCACCAGGGGGGCAACTCCTCGGGTCAAAGGCACTGGGTGATGGGACGTGGGCGCCCGAGATAGAAGGCGGAATCGGCTGCCGGTGCGAGTGTGATGGGCGCAAGACGCGGAACCACCCCGGATACTGCCTGAACAAGCTCAAGCAGCCGAATAGCCCGAAGCGGCCATGGCTGACTTGGTTCATGTAGGATAAAATCACTAGCTTCCCGTGTTTGTTCGGTATCCTCGTTCTCGGCATGGCGGGTACTCGTGGAATTGTTGTTAGAACGGTAAGGAGCGTGTGGGACTAAACTTTGTATGTATAAATTACCCCTGTTGTTTGCTGGTGCCATTGTGTTGAATACCCCTAATGAAGTACTTGAATGATATACCAACCTTCAATTTAAGCTGGGTCTTTTCTTGGATCATGAGGACTGGTAAAAATTGATTCTGGTAGGACTGTGGTACCGAAGAATGCGTAAGAGAGCTAGCGGGTACGCCACGTCAGTTTGGTAACGGTTGCGAATTGTTGCTTCATTATTTGAGCACGAGGCTATGAACTTATTCGCATGACATTTTCTGTCCTGGCGAATCGGTCAAAATCGTGCGTGCCTTAATACCTTAATACCTGTGAAGCCCCTGATGGTTCCTCCACCTACGCTACGAAACTGTCCTGATGGGTTATTTGTCTGGACAGGCATGGAAGCATTGCGCCATGAGGGACAGAACTGATGCTTGTACCCGTCTATAGAACCATGGGGAAGTCCGCCGGCTCGCCGCGTCTGGCAAAGGCGATGATAGCGTTTTCAACTTTACATTTGTCTATACATATGCCTCTGGTATATCCAGGTTCTTTCCTCATGTTCACCACCGTATTCGCATAGACCAGTTCGTATTAAAAAAGGCATAAATATACACGATGTTAGACTTCAACCGATTTCCCTGGCCCGCTTTTAATGGACTGGGAAACCGTATGTGGGTAATTCTCAACTAGGGAAAGGATAGTCTCGAACATATCCTTACTGACATACCGCTTACGCAACAGGATGAAGGGGAGACGAAAGGAACCTAAGAACCACGAAGGGCGTTTGGTATTTCTCTACATGTTTTGAGATGCGTGTGGATACGCGGTTGCAAGGGTAGTTTCGAGGTCGCTGGGAGTATATAAAAACTTAGGGAATCTGCAATTATGTGGCAATTGTATGCCTAGAAAATGCTCCATGACATCGTCGCTCTTCCACTATTGAGCAATAACTACGAGGCACCATTACGGATGTGCAACATCAATACGTACCTGTTATTTACATGCCTGGGTATTTACCCTGGCTTGCGTCATGTCCAATTCAGTCAAAATCCGTTGTACACTTGAAAAGTACATGCCCCCTGAGCACACTCAGCTCTGCAGTCGTACACTCAAACGGCCCTCAGTGGCAATATATGCTGCCCCATACACGCCCGCCTACACAGCGGACATTCAGGCTTTTCCCTAACCCAGTCTCCTATACACGCCCAACAAAATACATGACCACACTGCGTCGCCGCGGGGTCCTTCAACTCTTCCAGGCACAATGTGCATTTCCGTTGCTGCGATCCTTTGATCCAACCCAAGGTTTTCTCATTCGCCAAATCGTACCGCGGCTCAGCCAGCACAGGTGTGTGAGTCGCCGCTCCCAGGTCTATGTGCGTCTGCAGCCCACCGGGGGTGCCCATGGACGAAAGCAGGGCATTATTAGTGCTGTAAGCGTTCGCATCCAAAGATGTGTTGAAACTTTCATAAGACATCCGCTCCCGTGACTCTCGACTCTCCACGTTGGAGAGTGTTGAACGTATATGCAGGTACGTCTGCACAGCCATCTGCACCACGAGCAACACACCCAACACCTCGTATCCTGCTCTATCAGAGTCCTCCCCTACCTTCCGCGTAAACACATATCGCAGCCCCGTAACCCGTTTCGCAAGCTCATAGTACGACCCGCTGAAGTAAAACAGCGCCAGATTGAGCGCATGAACTGGCGCCGGACTCGTGATAGAAGACAGATGCGCCAACACATAAGCCCGCACCCTGTACGCCCACGAGCCGCACTTCCTCGGATCCTGCGCCTTCATCCGCGCAAGACTCCTTTCCAACCTTACCCTCATCCTTGCCCTCAACCCAGGCAACACTTTCGCCAGGGCATATGGCAACAATATGCTCCCAGCAATGTACGTCGCCCGTCTCGGGAGGGCAGGCAGCGCCCCGCCAGTTTCCGATTCGACCTGCACGAGGTCGCAGTATTCCTCGCCGAGAGTGCGGTTGCCAAGGAGGGTGGTGAGGCAGAGATAGAGTAGGTCGGCGATGGTGCGGGATTCGGTGGTCCAGGTGTGCGCGGAGCGGGCGCCGAGGAGACGGCGGTGTAGATCGGTTAGTTGGTTCGTGAGGACGCCTTGAAAGTAGGCGTCTTTTTGGTGGGCGCGGATGATGTCGGGGGCGAGGGCGAATGGGTAGGGTGAGGATTGGGAGGAGGGGCTCACTGAAGCAAGAGGTGGTGCGGAGGTGGGAGCAAATGCGTCGGGAGTTGGTGCTGTCTCCATGTTTGTTGTGTTTGCTAGAGAGAAGATGGAGCTGAGTATTGCATTTCCCATGTCTCGCCAAGGGCTGTTATGGAAGAGAAAGAACACGCTGTTGAGACACTTAAGTCAAAGGAAAATATGAACTTGGTGAAGCAGTCTTCAAATTGCTGTTGTTGGACCTCGGCGCAAGTTGATCGGCAAGCTGCCTGTGGCTTGCCCGTACCCGGCAGCATGGCAGGGATCACTAGCGGCATATCTTTTAGACGCGACAGGGTTGTGGCATGTACCAGTGTGACGACGTCGCAGCCGTTGAGCCCCTAAAATTATCTGCCTCCGAGCTAGTTTGAACACGCAACACATCATTTGACGGCTATCGCGACTTGAGACGAACGACGAGCCAAGTCCTGCACGCCTCACTCGATGCGTCTCCGAATCCCACTCAGCCATGGACGGTGATCCAGCAGTCGAGTCTGAGCTCGACTCCTTCAGCTTGAACTTTCCCTTACCGTATCGTGTCGCCTTCATCGTCGTTCTCGGTATGTGATGTCGCATGCGACCTTGCTTTGTCGCGGCCCTTCCACTAACAATCTGCGCAGCTGCCTGGGGATGGGGTGCCAACTTGCACTACCTTTACTCTCTCAAGATAGATGTGCCGACGTTGATTCGATATCCAGGGCGCACCTCGCCTCATCAGCCGCCGCATCATCTCTCGACTTATCGACTAGCAACCGTCCTTTCCACTGTCTACGCCTTCTCCCTCGTGATCTTCTGGATCTTCACCCACCGAAACCCAGCGTTGGTGCTGGCCTGGGACTGGCTGCCATTGACCTACCTCGTCGCCCTGCTCGCCCTGTTCCTCTTTCCCTTCAAGAACTTGTCAACGACCGGGCGCTCTCGATTCTTGCACACATTGAAGCGGGTATCCATTGGCGGGATAGCAGAAGCCAAGGATGGGAAGTTTGGCGATATCCTGCTGGCTGATGTGTTGACGAGCTATGCCAAAGTATTTGGTGACTTGTATGTCGCGCTGTGCATGTTTTGCAGTACCAATGGTTCCGCGACCGCCAGGCCTGACCGTAATTGCGGCGGCACCGTCATCGTGCCACTCATCATGGCGACACCCTCGCTCATCCGGCTGCGCCAGTGCCTGATCGAGTACGGCCGCGTGCGGCGCGCGCCGTCCAAGGAATCTGGTTGGGGTGGACAGCACCTGGCCAACGCGCTCAAGTATTCGACTGCTTTTCCCGTTATCATCTTCAGCACCTTGCAGAGAAACTGGTCACCTTCCGCAGGGATGTACAGAGCCTGGGTTGTCGCCTGTATGGTGAATAGCTTCTACAGCTTTTACTGGGATGTGACCAAGGATTGGGATTTGACATTGTTCAGCTCTTCGCGAGAGCGCAATGCGCACGACCACCCCTTTGGCCTCAGGCGGATATTGTACATAGGCCCACCGGCTATATACTACGGTGTCATTATGTTGGACCTGCTGCTCAGGTTTACGTGGAGTTTGAAGTTGAGCCCGCATCTGGATCACTTGACCGACTTTGAAAGCTCCATTTTCGTCATTGAGTTCTTGGAGGTGTTCAGGCGGTGGGTCTGGATCTTCTTCCGAATCGAGACCGAGTGGATTAGGAATCAGAACATGGGGCTTGGCGTGGATGATATACTTCTGGGTGATTACTATAGAGACGAGGAAGATGACTAGGATTCTGGTTCTTGGAAATGGCTAGAGTCATACCACATCCGCTGGCTGGGTCGATTGAGTATGAGGGGCATGACTGCATTGCAGGCGTTTTTAGGCAATTACATGGCGGGCGATTAGGATTGGCATGTGGAATATTTTTGGTTTAATTCGTGGGCTCGCGGTGTCTAAGCATGCTTTTTTACAAGTATCGACTACATTGCGAGTATGTATGAATCACTGATCCGCTCCACATCAAGACAAGTTCGACGGTATGGTGCCACAGTATCGAATCAAAGGTGTCTAGGAGATCGTTGGCAGCTAACTTCTCATCCAAGCAGCCTTGCTGGGTACGATCTTGCATCTGCTCGTCGGCCCAGCTTGTCGGTTGGTCATAAATCCGCCAGTGAAGAGGCAAATAGCCCAAGCTCTCCTATCTCTACCATCTCTGCACCCCTGAAGACAGCGTTCATTACATATAATTATAGCCTTCTCTACTTGTCGCGCTAGTGACTAATTGAGCCACGCCGGCAGCACTCTTTTCCAATGAGTGCCTATAACGCTTTTCACCACATTTTCCTCACCATAACACGACTACTTCAATTACACACAACTTTATAGATGACGTCGGCAATTATACAAAAGTATCTTGCTTAGAAGCTCTTTGAAGGCCTACAGTTTGTCGTGACTCTCAAGTGCAACGAGCCGGCTGCTTCACAACTCTACTGCGAGTTGAGCGCTGCGGGGGCTCTTCCAAGGCCGACTTAGAACCCGAACTCTCTTCAACCATTGCCTCCTCTACCACCCCCAACCCGCTAACCATCAACAACCGATTCTTCAAACCCAGAATCTTCGGAGGTGCTACTGCTTCTGTCCTCGCTCTCACCTTTCCGATCTCATCTTCCCGATGTTCAGGCCCTACGCCCTTCTGCACTTTGGCATCTGCCGATTTCTTGCTACGGCCGTCTCTAGGACTTGACTTGATAGTTCATTAATTCCTCTATTAAGATCAATCTGTCGTTACGATCTTATGTGATTACCTGCCTCTTGCGTGGCCGCTCGAGTTCCTTGATTCGACCCGTGTCTTAGGATAATTTAGCCTTAGGAATTGCGATTCTGGTGGCCTCATTGTCGACGAGTTAGATAACAGAACGGACTGCTTAATGTTCTACACGATTACGAGCTAAGGGCGCAAGCAGAAGTGCTTTTTCTTGTGATACTGGAACGAACAGGTGTTACAAATCAAGTGTAGTCAAAGCAGCGGTATGGTCCAACTTTTCTAGCATGGAATTTAGTAATGCACCCTTGCCACAAAGAACATGAGCTTAAACTATATAACCTGCGTCTCGGGAGACAGGGAGGAGGTGTGAAGTATCTCGCTACCTTGAGTCAGCCAAACTATATACAAATTGAAGGTATGGTGCACAATGCGCGAAAAACAAATGTAATTGAACATAGTGAGTATCACCGCCAACCAGAGATTCAACAGAGTGGAGTTGAGCAGACGCCAAACTGGCTCTTTACTCGATGTGACCAATTACCCTAAGTGTCGAGAAGCACATTCATTGATGGCCAAATGCGCCAGCAACTAAATGCAACCAACCATAACTGTCAATACAGGGATGTACAGATACAGATATCCATCCATCTATCCATCTATCCATCCTCCATCCGTCCATCCGTTCAGGCCGTTCAGGCCGTTGCCTTATTCCGTACAGTAGATCAATCCGTTCCGCCCAGATACGAACCAATATTCATGCCATTTGCTCTACGAGGCTCCAAGTCCAGCTAGAGAGCAAAAGTTCCAAGATGACTATGTTTAAGACGACTGCCACCCCCGGCCCCATGCTCGCAATCGTACATCATTGCCAGCACCCACCCAGTGGTATCATGATTTCAACAATAAAAAAAATGAAAAACAAGCCACTGTAAACGCCACTTCTCTGTTGTATAGATCCCATCGCGCCAGAAGGGGTTCAGATGGAGAACAAGACAATCTCACCACGATCATTGCGCCGCATACGTAGAGATCGCCAAAGCTCTTTCTCTTCCGTGCCCTTGCCGAGGCTATTACCGGTCGACGTTCGCTCTCGGTGGAATCGCTTCAGTGCCTTGTTCATGCTGTATCCTCGCTCACTCTCCGGGCCTTTTGTACACATGCTGAGGAATAGCTCCGACCTGGGCTTGAAGAGGATCATCTGACCTTCAGCATCCTTATCAGCCGACTGGGGGCGAAATTCGATGAGTTTTGGTTCCTTTTCGGCGTCGGACTTGTGGTGTCGGCGCTTCGTCTCCTTTCTTTCTGTCGAGTGTTTTCTCTTTTTTGAGACTTTCGTTGACGTCTTTGACGACCCTGATATGAGAGCCTTCAGGTTGTTTCCAAACGACTCTTTCCGACTGGGCTTGGATGGCTTTGCATGCTTGGACTTCTTGATGGGGCTTACTGGGGAGTTGTCACCGGCATCTCCAGAATAATCGGGTGAGGGAGGAAACTGTGATGGTCTCATCATGCGGTTGAGTCCGCCAGTGAGACCCGAATGTAGTTCAGGGGGCGCATCAGTCATGATTTCGTCGCCTAGCCCATGGTCAATCGATGAAGCGCTGTTCGTCTCAACGTGCAATAGCTTCCTCTTCTTATCCTTTTGCTTAACCTCACCACTCTTGGTCCGGCTTCGCTCTTTTGGCGCAGGTGTCTCGAAGTGGATGGCTTGAGGAACTGGGCCGGTACCATAGTGAACCAAGTCCTCATCATCCACCATATAGCCCGACTGGTCGACGTACCCATTGGCGTCTTCGTCGTATCGGACAATCTGCGTGCTCTCGCTCATCTGTACCGAGTTGCTTCGAGACTGGAGATTAAAGTTGGATGCGTTCGGAGTGGCTTCGCCAATGTAGAAGTCGAATACGTTTACATTGTCGACTGCTGGTGGGGGAGTTGGCGCTTCAGGCGGCATGTCGCCTGTGGACTTATTATCGTCATCGTCGGAGTGGATCTCATACTCGCGATATGCCTCGTAACCCTCGGTGACATCCTCGACATAGGCGTGTTGCATCATGTTCGGTTCAGGTTCCGGTGCCGAAGCTTGCAATTCCGTGTGATTCGACTTTTGTTTCTTTGGCTTATACAATGCGCCTTGATACTTCTGGTCTTCTGTCATACAACTCTGAGGGGGGGTTCAGCATGCCAGTCTATAAAGTCCAATGGATGGAGAACAAAGAACATACAGTATGCGTGCGGTATTCAGTGCCAGGGAAATAGACCATGCAATCGATACATGTGAAGGTCGCGCCTCGACAACGGTTCCGGTGTGGATCGAGTTTCTTCTTGGTTAAAACGTCACCACAATTCTGTGGATATTCGTGTAAGCGTTTTGTCTAATTGGACACGTAATAGAGTAACGATGTTGATGATAGGCAAAGGAAGTGGCAGCTGTAAAGACGAAAACAAATGGAGTTGGGGATGGGATTGGGTGTCGGGGGGTGTGTGTGTCATCTGGTTGGAGGGGTAGAGGGGGGTGAAACTGGTCAGGAGACAAAGCGCGCGACTCAGTATGAACTGAGCTTAATAGGGAACTGGACGGGATATCGTGGGGAAAGGATGGTGACATGATAACTGGGCGATCAATGCCCAGGGAGGTCACCAGAGGATTGTTCTTGGAGGGGTGGCGTAACGCGTGTTGGTCAAAGGGGGGATGTGGGTGTTGGGTCAAGTCCGTGATGTCAGGCTTTCGGGCTTAAATTATGATAATGGAGGAGACGGGGGAGATTACCTCACACGAGAATGAGACCATGATTCTGAGTGGTCTAAAGATGATGCGCTGTCGGATGAGCGAGATGTTGATTGGCGCGCAGCTGCAGAATTGCTTTCGCGCTCCTACTTGTAACTGGACAACGGGTTTTCTGTTGACTTTGTTTTGGTATGTTTGCAGACGGCAGTGTCCGAGTGGATGAAAAAAATCTGAAAGCCGACAGGACTGCTGCTTGACCGGGCGAAACAAGAAAACGGTCAGATTGCATCCAAAGTGTAGACCCGGCAGGAGATCCAGAACCCAGATAGTCAGGCCGAAGATACGGCTAACTCTTGGACGTGGTGTACGGCAGAGTGTATCTGATAGTGTGTGGATTTGATGGATTAGATGGACCAAGGCGGGCGAAGGCTGTAGTGGACGCCGAGTTCTGATTTGGCTGTTGCTGATTGTCAAGGTGGATTCTCGAGAGTTGCGACTAGACAGTTGGATGTGAGAAGCTTGAGTGGACCTGGTAGTGCGCTGCTTGGTGTTAGAACGTTAAGCCCCGAGGACTAGAAGAAACGTTCGAACGAACGTTGGCGGTGACGGCGAGTTGGTTGGTCGACAAGCGTGATGCTCCTCCCGAGTTGTTTTTAGAATGTGGCGGGGTTACGGAGTAGGATCAGTGGTTCTAGGGTCCAGGAGGCAGGGGATGTCGGGCTGAGCTCGACCTTGGGGGAGGCGCAGGTCACAGGAGTGAAATGCCTTTCAAATCAGATGTTCGTTTCGCGATGATTTTGCAAGAATGGTTATTTTGAGTTTGGTAAATTGGGTGTGGACGTTTTGGTGTCAGGCGCCGATGCGCAATGCGCGGGCGCAAAACGTCAAGCAAAGCAAAGGTGCCCCACCTGTGTTGCTGCTTTTGCGACGGGCAATGCAGCGACTCCCGCGGGTCTCTCTAGTGCAACCAAACAGTCATGCATTGCTGGAAACTTGAGTGAGGCATTGCATTGATTGGAACTGGATGCATTCGGTTTGACAGATCTTCACATAAATTGCTGATGGGCTTGACATGCTGGTGACACTGGGCGTAAATGCAGCAAGCGGCTTGCATTGCGCCAGATGCAGCAGCTGTCGGCGGGCCAGGAACAGGGCCCCGTCTATTTCCACACTTCGTTCCACGAGGCCCCAATTCATCTGTAGCGCGCGAAACCGAAGTTCCAATGGCGAAATCCGTGTTTGCAAACCACAACGCCCGCGGCGACATTGACCAACAATGGTCAAGAATATGCACACACAGACACTATGTGGCCGACGCTGTGGCCGTAGATCGACGACCCATCTCCAACCGGATCCATTCTGGGGTCCACGATATTGAACAGGTGGAGGATCATATTACTTTTTTCCTTGTCTGGGCCTTCTTGATCTGCAAGCTATTGGCGCAACCGAGCTGCAAGTTGACAGCCCAAGCTGCCACGCAGCCAACAACTCAATTCAGCAACTCAGCTCTCAACTTACCACCTTTGATGAAGCTCTGATGCTTGATTGGGCCACTTCAACATAAGCAAGACCCCTGAACATCTATCAAAAGGACATCTGTAGCATGAACGGTATGAAACGCCAACCAACATGGCTAATTTGTCGGCCGCGTCGTCTCATACCGCGCGCGTCTATTTCCTCTATCCTGACTGGCAGGTCGGCCGGTCTGCCACAACTTGACCCCGAACGGGGGCTGAAGGCTGGAATGTAATGGTAGACTTCATGATTCTGACGATATCTAAACCGCTTCCGGAACTCGCACGTACCATTTGAAGTTGCAGATGTCTCCGTAGATGGCGGAAGGTTAGTGGTTAGTTGTGTTGTTAGGCTAATCCGCGGGTTCGGGGGCCGATGGGAGACCCTGAGGCTTGAGATATTCTTGATATATTGTATTGTTGTAGTATTCCCTATTTGAAATTGTGATGTTTCAATCTTCTAGAAAACGGTAGTTATGAGGTGAGTCCCCGAAGATTTTTACATACCTGAAGTACACCGTCATATTCTGGGCTCAATGCTTACTACCTCCTCCAGCATTTGAGGTTAGTGCAGTACATTATCCCTGTTTACTCCATATATTTTTGGCAGGTGACTATGCATATAAACTTTTGTAGATAATTTTGAATGTTTATAACCCGCTAAACATTTTATTATTATTATTATTAAATACGCCGTAGGCTCGAAGCCCCCGGTACCTCTACTAGTACTCCCGTATGTCAAACCGTGCCCTAATGGCTGGACTAAATACATACGCTGCGTCGTCGGTTCGCCCTATTGGCGACTGCGTTGCGTTCACTACCATACTACGTTGGTTCTCAACCTACCAACAAAGTCCCCCCCGCTAAACATGTATGCTAGTAAATACCAACTTATTGTACAAAAAGTACCTTAAAGTATTTATTGTATCACTAAATTACAGGTTTTCATACTGTGAGAGTTTGATTTGCCAAGTTACTGTGGGATCGCACTGGTACTGGCATTCCGGCTACATACGAAGGTAAAGAAGGGAAGTACAGTGGGGGGGTCCAAGCCGCACAAAGGCACTTAAGTATCTTGCCGGTATCCCACGTGACCGTAGGCCACCAATCCCACAGTTACTAATAATGTTATATGCAGCCTAGAATTCGCGATGGCATTAGGAAGAAATATCATCAAGTACCGCTATATACTTACTTGTATGTGGAGGTACTTCTTCACGTACTAACCAATGATTATGTGGTGTTCGGGCTGTAATTACAAATGGGATGTGGACGTTGACCTCCCCACACCCGGGCAGTTTCCCGCCAGCCTGTGGGTGCGGTTCGAAACTAGTAAGGGGTTGTCTTTCCATCGTCGTCAACAAGTTCTAGAGCAGTTGATGCATTCTTTAGTGTTCTTCATGTTGATTGACAATCTGAAGTCCCCGGATCTCCGACTCACTTTCAGGTGTGAATGAAACGCCTTCTCGCACTTTGAGATGTGCTTTCATAGTTTGATAGATCTGTCGCGAATGTTTTATCATGTAGCATAACTCATCAAACTGTCGTGTCGCTAGATAGCGCCAAGATCGCAAGACTTCCCGAGGTCTGTAGATGGAGCCTGCTGTAGATGGAATCCGAACGTCAATACGACCCATGCATCTAAAGTGGCGCAGGTGCGACTGCGACTTTTGGTACCCCACAAATGCCTACTGTTCTAGATACTTTCACGATGATCAATTACAAGCCAATAGTTTTTCCTCTCCAGACGGTTGAGGCAGCTCCCAAAATTGTTCATATCATAGTTATTCAATATCCACACTACTAGCTGCCCTAGGGCATGATGGGCTGTGTGCTCGTTGTTGTCACTATTGGAGGATAACATTGAACTCCTGAGTACTCCAATCAATTGATTCCAGGGAATCTGCAAATGCACATGACACAACACCAACAGGTTCAAGGCGTTCCCAGTTTCATGTTATCCCTTTATCGTCGCAAGCAGTTCAAAGAAACGACAGCTTCACTTCTCTTCAACAGCTTTGCTGCTATCTGGATTCCCACTTGTTGGTCTTTCACAATTGTCGGGTTTGGTCGCATTGAGCAAAAAGTGGTACCTTGGCCGTTTGCAATGGCCCGCATTTTGGCGGCTCGATTCCTCTGAACGATGTATCTCAACAACTCCAAGTCACAAGCAACCCTTTTCCCCTTGATCGTTTCATGCCTGACCCTTTGGTCTTGGCCAACCTGGAAATCACCAAATAAGCTACCCTTCATGTAGTCATCCGTCCTGATCTATTGTGACTTTGTGCTGGTCCAATTATTCTTAGTGTCCTACCTTTACCGCATCTTCGCATCTTCCCGATTTACTGGTTTACTGGCGGTCTAGCAATGCACCCACGATAAAGGACTTGCCACTATCGTATCCGGCTGCCCAGCAAGCCTGGTCGTCGTGCATAGCAACTGCGACCAGACCTCCTGTCCCCGTTTCACGCATTGCCCTAGCTTCAAGCTCCACAGCACTCTGCAGTGCTCTACCGTCTAAATAAGGAGATCCCCTCAAGCCATCTCGTAGCCAGCCGATCGCCCAAGTCATGTCACCCCCGACGTACTCATCGTCAAATTCCAGCGGCAGCTATCTCGAGTCGACTGCCTCGCTCCTGAGCACCGTGGCTACATATATGCGCTTACCAGCCCTGGCTTCCACGGTATGCATTCCAGGTCGCCCTCGTCGCCCATCTCGTTGACCTCTTCCGTTGCCTCGTCTTCTTTTATCCGAGGCTACCGCCGAACCCAAAACGCCATATCCCACCGGTGCCGCGCTGCAACCGAGCTAATACATGTCGTCCAGGGCGTTGCCGCTGTCTTGACCTCCCTCCTCTACTTCAAGCAAAAGTACGTCGACAGCTTCATGTTCGCTCCACACCTGGATACCAAGAAGGTCGCGAAGCTAACAGCTGTCCTCCCCACAAATTAGGGCTTTGATTTACCCTTCCCACATCCCCTCGAACGCTCGCACTGATGTCCCGAGACCTTCACAATTCGGCATCAAGGATTTCGAGGAGCTCGTAATACCTACCAGCGACGGCGAGAAGCTGTCGGCCTTCTACATCCGCGGCCCGAGCGGCGGCCGCAATTCGAAATGCACCGTAATAATGTTCCATGGGAACGCCGGCAATATCGGCCACCGTCTACCTATCGCGCGCATGCTGGTCAATTACATCGGCTGCAATGTGTTCATGCTCGAGTACCGGGGTTACGGTCTATCAACGGGCGAACCGGATGAGAAGGGTATCATGATTGATGCGCAGACGGCCCTCGACTACCTCCGCAACCGAGCTGAGACAAGTGCTCACAAGCTGATGGTGTACGGACAGAGTCTTGGCGGGGCCGTCAGTATCAAGCTGGTGGCCAAGAATCAACACGCCGGAGATATCGTTGGTCTGATCTTGGAGAACACGTTTCTCTCGATGCGATCCTTGATCCCTTCGGTAATACCGCCAGCCAAGTACTTGACATATTTATGTCACCAGGTCTGGCCTAGTGAGACGCTGATTCTCTCCATCACCGAGGTGCCCATCCTGTTCCTCAGCGGACTCCAAGATGAGATAGTCCCGTACGTCACGTCCCGTCCCACCTCTTCCAAAATGGCCTTGCATACAGAATGATGACTTCAAACAACCATCCACAAAACCTGAGTCCGCTTGCGGACAAGGATTAAACCCTTTGTTGCTGACTATATCCCTGCCTCACATCATCTTCAACCCTTGGCTTCTCCCACTGATGGATGAGACTGATGACTGACATCATGTGCCACCCCCTCTTATAGGCCTGCTCACATGCGCAAGTTATACGAACTAGCCACAACCCCGACCAAGATCTGGAAGCCGCTTCCCGGCGGCGATCACAACTCGAGCGTACTGGAAGAGGGCTACTTCGAAGCCATCTTAGATTTTGTCTCCAATAACGCTGCAGACGAGAAGCGCGAAAAGTTATGACATGAGGTCACCGGGTCAGTACGGTGAGAGGAGAGATACTGAGCCGGTGATGTAATGTGAAACGTAAGCGCGAGAGAGAGCCCAAAATGCAAAATTTTGGCGACCACTACCAATAATTTAAAAAAGAGGGGCGCCCAGTTTGCCTAGCTAAAGAGGAGGACTATCATGCTCTCATGAACCCCCCCTTGCTCTCTGATTATTGATACCCTGCCCTTTCAGGACGCCAAGATAGATGGTACAATTGAGGCTAGCTAGTTGTATAACATAAATTGTATGATTAGACGAATGCATGTGTTTCGGCCATTATTGCATTGTTCATTTCTGGGCTTGTACGATGATCTCGACGCTGTGGTGGATGAATTGTACATATTCTGCTCCATAGAAATCCGGGATGTGAAGTAGCGCAATTTGTATACGGGCGGCTGGTCTGACAAACATCAAATGGGAATCAATGGATGCACAGACTGCTGAAGCATATGATGATCCTGGTCGGTATTCTTGAAGCAGCGGTAACAAAGTGGCAGAGGTTTTTTTTCATCCGGTCTAATGAGCGTTGATATCAGGAGTGAACCCCCCAATGTTTTACTTAGGGGCAGTTCCCGTTATTTTGAAATTGAGATTCTGGGCAGCGCTCCAACTGGAGCTAGCCCTGATCAAAATACAAGGTGATGCTTCCAGTGAAGCACTATCGTGGTATCTTTTAGACTAACAGAATCTACGAAATGGTGGTATACCTTGGGCTGAAACCTGTATTTCAGAGTACGAACAGGGTGAAATAACTAAAAGACAATCAGGCTAGTCGTATTAAAGGTAAATAGTATATATCATGGTTCCGAATATCCTTTGTCTTTGGATGTGAAACCAGTCAAATATAGCCAAATAGTGAGTTCCCTGATCAAAACTATCCCGCGTAGAATGACTGAATTGCTCCCGAAAGCTTGTTCATTCCTATAGCTCTTTACGTAAAGTTGGGAACCTGGGTATTCCGATAGGATACCATAGGATAGCATAGGACAGGGGAAATTGTTCTCGCCTCGCCTCAGCTGGGGTTTACAACTCGACAAGCCAAGCACCTTCTGCGCCTTACGTATTCCCTGGACGCAATGTGAGATCAATATGAAAATGGCTACTGCTTATGAGAACGGTTAATTGCGTGACTTCACTGATTGAATAAGTAGTTCACATTGCCTTGGTATACTTGGTCAATATACTGTCTCCATTTGAGGCAGCACGGCACAGCCCCCAGTCGTGGCCGCCTGAAAATGCCTTGCGCTAATCATCTCCGTGGTCGCGGCCTACAGAAGTTGCGCAGTTGCGCAGTTGCGCAGATGTCGCGCAGAAAGTAGTTGAAAAGACATGCATTCGCCGGCCCACGCTCCCATTGCAGAACCAACTGGCGCCTTGTTTCTTGTTAGTCAGTATCCAGCTTAGGCAGCACCTGCAGATACCATATCAGCATGTTACGAGCACCATCACCGGTCATTAGCATTCCTGGCGTCGTTCCGGGCAGTCCACTTGAGCCCCCTCACTCCCTTTCACCACTCAGCTGCGGATTCGGACAGCATCTCTATAGAATCAGGGAGAGTATTCTGCCGCGTAGTTCTTCTAAATCGCCCATTCTCGCCGAGTCTCGCACAGTCTCGGCTGCTGCTTCAAATTCCCATAATGAAGCTCCATTAGCACCAAGTCATCGCTCAGCTGGTCCGGAAAACTCCAGTAAACAAGTTGCGTCATCGAATAGGAAGTCTGCAACAGAGACCAGGCAAGAGAGACGAGGCTCAGCCGGCGCGCGTGCCTCAGGGGATACTATTCAAAGCGTCGCAATGAATCAAACACTTGCAGAACCGAGGGCTCCTGCACCGTCGGCTCAATCGATGACCTCGCCGCCTGCTGGTTCATACGTCCCAAGGGTTGAACTTGGAGGACCATTGCCTTCGCTATATCAACCGGCGAATGAACATCAGCCTCAGGGTGAAAGAAACATAGACACCACTGGACAGGTAGCCCCCCCTGGGTTCAAACCACGGGTTACGGCAACGCTGTGGGAGGACGAAGGGTCTTTCTGCTTTCAAGTTGAGGCTCGAGGCATTTGTGTGGCGCGGCGAGAGGATAACCATATGGTCAACGGCACCAAGCTGCTCAATGTTGTTGGCATGACCCGAGGCCGAAGAGATGGCATCCTGAAAGCCGAAAGAGTCCGGCATGTGGTCAAAGTCGGACCTATGCATCTGAAAGGCGTATGGATACCGTTTGAAAGAGCATTGGATTTTGCCAACAAAGAAAATATCACGGAGATGCTGTATCCATTGTTCGTAAATGACATCGGTGCGCTACTCTATCATCCCACAAACCAGGCCCGAACGCAGCAGATCATGGCGGCAGCGGAGCACCGGAAAAAGGATCAGATCCAAGTTGGCAGTCCATATCCTGGTGTTTCAGCCATCCTGCAGTACCGGCATATGGGAACGTCTGAGCCACAGTCATCAGGAGGACGACCATCTCTTGACCGCGCCCACATGTTTCCAACACCGCCTACAAGCGCTTCGAGCGTCATGAGTGGCATGGGTACGTCTGGGAACTTTCAGCAGTGGCCTCAACAACCGAACCTAACGACAATAGACCCAGGTCTTGGTAATGCGCGCTCCATGCCTGCAACTCCAGAAACAACGCCACCAGGGAGCCCACTACAAAGCATGCCTTCTCCGTCCAAAACCACGAGACTCTGTCGTGATGCCCAAGGAGTCTACAATTATGACAACTCCCGATCAGCACACGATGCCATGGTTTCTAATGCAAAGCTCTCGCCCAGTGCCACACAGAGTTCTGTGACATTAAAGCAGGAGCCAAACTGCGGCGACAAGTTGCCCGACCGAGTTCCGGATCAAACAATGGCTGATAATACTGGCAAAGAAGCAGATTTGCCAGCAAATGATTCGGCGGTCCAGCCCAAGTCTGGCAATCCATCAAATTCTGAGACCGAAGTTCACTCTGTTTCTGCGCACAGTAAAGAGTACACACGGGCTCAGAATCATCTTGCCCGGCGGGCTTTTGAAGGGCGTACAAAACAGACCCTCGAGGAGCTTGAAAGCAACCTGACAGAACTCGAAAAGGTTTCAGAAACTGCGCAAAAGGACAGTAGCTCGCTCGGCGCACAGCTGGAGTCTAGGTCGCCTGGCACTATATCAACATCAGCCTTGAGCGAAAGCGACTGCGATGCCTCTGATGGGAGCACCAATCTCTTGTCTCGCGTGGAACAGGAGAGGATTCTCCTCGATCGACTCATGCGCTACTTCTTCACCATATGGTCCACTTGTGAGTCTCCCAGTCCCATTCGCCGAGCTGCTCACACCAGTGCCGGGAGCTCAGGGGGTTCCGGAGACCAAAATTGTGAGAATTTGCTTTCTGGCCAGAACTCGACTGGAAGTGCGATAAATACCGGGAATCACAACAACCAATCTCGAAAAAGATTGCCAGATGAGTCTGAAGAAAATGAAGATGCTGACCGCAATCCTAAGAAGGCCCGCCTGACGAGAGAGGATGGCGGGGCCTGCAAGAGACTCGCATGTCCTTATTTTAAGAACAACCCGCAACGCTACCATGCCTGGAGGTCTTGCCCAGGTCCTGGTTGGGAAACAAACCATCGTGTCAAGTAAGCCACATTAACCTCGCTGTTTTCCATTGAGGGATCACCAGGACTGCCCCCAATTTTGGGGTACATTCCGGATGATCCCACAGTTGATGTTATTACAATAGATGTGTCTGTCAACCGGAAGCTAACGGCCCCAGGGAACATCTATATCGAAACCACGCTCTGCCCATCAGCTGCCCCCGGTGCCACACCACTTTCGAGTCAGAAAGGCATCGAGATGCCCACGTCCGGTCCTACGAACGATGCGAGGTGCGGTCGCCACTCCAAACAGAGGGCTTCGATGCGACGCAAAAAGAGCTCCTGAGACGTCGGCGTCCTGAGCAAAAGAAGATGAGCGAGGGTGATAAGTGGCGAGAAGTCTACATGATCCTGTTTACGGACACGGATCCGACCAACATACCAAGTCCTTGTAGGTTAAGGGTAAACGAAATTCGATGCTGGGAATATACACTCATTCTTCGCACAGACCACGACTATTCGGAGCACTGCGCCTCCCCGACCAGTGAGTTTGAGCGCTACGAACAGTTTCTGCGCAGTCAACTACCAGCACGAGTGCGCCAACAACTCGAAATTCGCATCGCGGAGGCACTGAGCCCGGTTGAGGAGACGCTGCGGGATCAGATCGTTGACATCTTCCGCGATACGCAACTTGAGCTATTCGACATGTACAGATCATCTCGGAGCAGAGTTCCGGAGAGCAGTGTCGCGGGAGCAGGAGCACCGCCCCAAGTGAATGCTGCGACGGTGCACAACGTGGTGGGCCAGGCGGCAAGCTGGAGCCTAGATGAGAAACTACAGGCTGTTCGTCCGGAGCCATACTTTGACTGGAATTCTGATGTCGGGCTCGATGGTTTCGATGGGCTGTTGTTTGGCATTCCACAGTCGCATGGAGATGGATATGTTGACGAGGACTCGGCTTATGGGACTTTGTCTAGCAGGGAAGAGTCTCAGTGTCCTCCAGGTGTTTTCCCGTAACACGCTTCACGAACGATCTAACAAGTCATGAAAGAAATACATACCCAGTTCTATGCTTACATAGAGGCGGGCTTGAATATACCACTTTGCCACTACCGTAAGGGAATGGTATAGAATCCTCTCCGAGCGTGTTTTTAGGGGCGGTTGGGGTATTCTTAGCGCATAGGTTATGAAAGCGGGCCTGCAAATAACGGATATTAATATTATTATTATTATTAAATACGCCGTAGGCTCGAAGCCCCCGGTACCTCTACTAGTACTCCCGTATGTCAAACCGTGCCCTAATGGCTGGACTAAATACATACGCTGCGTCGTCGGTTCGCCCTATTGGCGACTGCGTTACGTCCACTACCATACTACGTTGGTTCTCAACCTACCAACAAAGTCCCCCCTGAGAAGATCGATGCTATCTGGGCCTTGAAGCTGTCCGACCCGTCCCTAGCAGCCACCTTACAATAGTCCCACTAACTACTGGTTCTCCTGTTGCCGTTGCGAGGTCTCTGCGAGAGTATAGTGGCCGTGGTGCGATGGCGGCCCGTAATCGTTCCCTCGGTCCTTCCAACAGCCCGCAAAAGAGGATTACGTGCTCTGCCGTCTCAGGGGCGTCGCCACAGCGGCATAGCGGCGAGTACACGCCAAAAGCCCCTGTCTTGAATAAGAAGGCTGCTAGTCCTATTTTTTCCGTCCTGATCTGGCACAGCGTAGACGCCTCCAGTCGGTTCAGGCCGAAATACCTGCCCCCTTTCGGTATCTGCATCGAAGGGCCCTCCGGTTCCTCAGCGATAGCGCGTCGCTGGCGATCGTGATGCTCTGCTCCGGTGAGCCATCTCTTCCTCCAGTGGCCGAGGAGGGCAGCCGGGACCTCCTTTTCCTCACTCATCCACTCGGAGCCCCGGGCCTCCTTCTCCATAGTGTACCCTGCCGGTCGGAGTAGCTGCGACGCCTGCTTCCTCTTCGCCGGCCTACCCTGCCGGAGTATATGTGACGCTTTAGCGCTCGCGCTGCGAAGCAGATTTCTCTTCCCGCTAAGCCGTAGCTGTTCTTCAAACTTAGCAGCCCGGGCACTAAGATAGAGGTCTAGTGGCGGGATTGCTGCTTCTGCTTCCAGGTGGCGAACCGGCGTCGCTTTGTGGGCGCCACAGACTACCCGGAGGCACTCGTTCTGTATCCCCATCAGGCTCTTAGCTGGCCCTGCCGGTTCCTCACTTATAGTATGCCACGCAGTCGCCCCGAAGGCGATCGCGCTACGGATAACCACCGTATATAACAGCCTCGCCCGTATAAGATCGCAGCCCCACGACATATTGACTAGCTTTGTCAGGGCTAGCTTTTGAGTTGCCATTTTTGTTTTAACACGCTCAACATGGGCGTGCCACGTCAGTTTGTGGTCGAACCAGACTCCTAGGAACCTCGCTGAGACTACCGGCGACACTGTGGCGTCCCCAAGGCGAATACTTTGCGGCAAGGGCTCTCGGGCCCTAGTAAAGTGCATTAGCTCACTCTTGTCAGGAGCGAACTCCATCCCGTGCCTCACTGCCCACCGCTGACACGTATCCCATGCGCTCTCCAACCGGCGGCAGGTCGTGTCTGGATCGGTGCCGACGCTTAGCAGGTTCGTGTCGTCCGCGAACCCGACTACTAAAAGTAGTGGGTGCTGCTCCGCTAGCTCCTCGTACAGCGTTGAAATGTATAATATAAACAGTATCGGGGATAGCGGTGACCCCTGGGGGACGCCAGCTCGTGTATGAGGACTTTATGGGCTTTCGACTCTTGACGAGGAGTTTACGATTTTGCAAGGAGAACAGGATTCAAGAGGACAAAGCAATAGAATATCTAGGATATTAATATGTGTGCTGTGAGAAACAGAAATAGATGGACTCGGCTTTATACGCCGACTATTCTCCCTACACGAGGACTGCCAATAAATGAGATCGACCCCGTGCACTTGCAGAAACAACAAGATAGTCGCTGCCAAAACTAGAGTCCAGTTTCACTACAACAGGCACATGCGCTCTATCACGTTATACGTACAAGAGCTTCAATCTGTGGCGAAACTGGGATCCATGCGAGCACCTGTATGCGCTGGTCTCCGGAAGAAAGTTGCAATTCGGCGTAGTCTCGATGTGGTGGTTTGAAGGGAGATATAGATGCTCAGGGGATATACGGGACAGGCCATGGGTACGAATTAAGCAGACGTCAACAAACGAATAATGCCTGGAGGAAAGAAAACATGGCCAAGCTCGGTCTGGATTCTAGCTTTCTCAACGGCGCGGCCCCCGCAACGGTCGGGCGGCGACGGGATGAACCTCAATCGCTAGACTACTGTACTTTCGAAATGCGCCTCCCGAATAACAACAGTCCGAGGAGTCGGGCGCATTTCGTCTGAAGTATGTGATCTGAGTAGACCGGACAGAACGTCAGGTCAGATTGGATGATAGACTAGCTGGGATGTTTCAAAAGGTGCTGGTTGGTTGAAATGTCCGTCAACTATTCGAGAGGGATTGAGGTATGTGGAATGTAAATAAATATTTGCGAAGAAACAAGAGGTTATTTCCATCTTACTATTACTGATAGGCGACATAGGGCCTGCCCGCAGAACAAACACCGTTAAAGCACTACTACAATATGTGTTGTTGAAATAGCATGCAGATATAGGAATGCTCCGCATTAGGATTGTTTTGTACTTGCTACTCACGTATCATCTTCTGGATGGCTGGTCAGCACATATGAAAGGCGTTGACGAAGAGATATCACCGAACGAAACATTATGTAGTTAGACAGTTGAATTCGATCTACTTGCCACAAATGCTCGGCTCTCTGCCATTACGAGATATTACCTCAGCTGTACCCTTCTGTGACTTGTCTCATGCGAGACGTTATTACAATATCAACCCGACCCAAATCACGATTCAAACTCTTATGTCCCTTACTTTGTTATCCTGATAGCCGCCCAAACCCCATCAACTCCTTACAATAGGCATAGTCACAACAAATGCCAGCAACCTTTACCTTTCCCGATAGAAGACAGTAGCCAATAGATGTTATGTATACATGAAGCCTTCGAATTATAGACATGAAAGAAAAAAAGAAAAAAAGTAGAACTCCAACCCTGCTCAGACAAAAAAAATCCATTAGTCTATATGCCCGGCTTTCTGAAGTCGTTTGAAGGCGGCCAGTTGCCCAGCATGGCGGGATCACCGCCAATTCTGACGTAGACTCCGATAGCGGGGATATCACCATCCTAAAAGTATTAGAGTTAGCTCGAAGTCTGTGGAAAAGGGGCTAGTGGATTTAAGTAACTCACCAGAACGAACATCTGATACCACCCCGGCGGCGCAATATACACACTCGGCGGCGCCGTAACGGTACAAGTTGCACCCGTACAAGTGACAGCCGGGAAGAGTGTCCGGGCACCCATCGAGTTACCATGAGTGCTCGATACCGAGCCAAGAAGGGAGACTTTGATCCCTCCATTCCTGGCTGCGGCCCCTAGCGTGAACTGCACATTCGCTCCATATTCCCAGTCCTTGTTCGTGATGGTGAAAGTCGGGCGCGGCAGTGTGCTGTAAAGGTATGGTGGAGTGAAGACCTCGACCCGGATCTCCTCGGGGTGCTTCCCATCTTGAGGATCAGATCCCGTAATCAAAACCCGGCCGTCGAGCAGGGTAATGGCCTCGCTGTGGTATAGGCGGGCGACGGTGGTGTTGGCCATGACGCTCATGCGAGAGTGTACCGGCTTGCTAGGGTCGTAGAGCACTGCGTTCAAATTTTCATCGTCGGCGAGGCCGAAGCCGGCGACGCCCTCTTTGGCGCCATTGGCGATAAGATAAGTGCCGTCGGGCAGGGGTGCCATACAGCTCATGACGCGCTTGGATGGCATGCGCTCGAGGGTCCAGGTCGGGTTGGCGGCGTCCGGGTAGGTGAAAGCGCAGTTGTCGAGGGCTTCGTGGCCGAGGGTCGAGCCACCGCACATGAGCACGCCGAGAGGGTCGGTATAAGGGGCATACTGGGGAAGGAGAACTGCCGTTCCTTCCAGCGGATAAGTACGGCCACCCAGGTCATCGTTGACGGCTGTGGGCATATTGGGGAGGGTCTTGATAGTGGCGAAGGTGCGCTCGTCGAGGATTCGGGCTTCATTGTAGTAGCTGACAAAGATACCGCCGCTGGGGAGAACGCAGAGGAAGGGGTACAAGTTGTTGGGATCGGTGCGCTCGAGCCATTCCATGTAAAGAGGTGCCGTTCCCGTGTAAGGCAGGATCTCGAGACTAGGAACTGCCGCAGCATTAGAGCCTTCTTCGCCGCCGACAACCAAGATTGAGCCGTTTGTCATAATCATGGCCGAGGGGTACCAGCGTCCCTTCTGAAGCTTGAGCACGTTGTCGTTCTCCTCCCAATCGTTGGTCCCCGGAACACCGTCAGAACCGTCAGGCCAGTACAGACGGACACCGTAGGTGGAGTCGAGTGACCAACCACCGATGGTAAGCTGTCGACCAGCCTTATCGGGGAGAATTATACCGGCGGAGCAGAAGACATCCGTCCTAAGATGCATGGTTCTCCAGGCCCTCTCAAAGTTGCCTGTCTGCGAGAGATCAAGCTCGTAGGCTCCCGTGCTGTTCTCAGCACCAGTTCCCCATTTCTCTAAGAAGGTGACCTTGCCAGTGATGGACTGCATTGTCATGAGGGGCGTGACAACTCCGCCAACCAGATTGGAGTATGTGCCCGCCAGCTCCTGGGTCTGAGGATAGCTCCAAGTGTACAGGGGCGTCGAGCCGGTCCAGAAGTATGTAGACAACCTCGAGCCACCTCCACAGATGGCTGAGGCGTTCCCGGCGCAAACCACATTACACTCCGTGTCGGCTTTCATGGTGGCACCAGCTATGGCGATGTCGCGAGGATCACCACAATAGCATTCCTCGCCATACTCAAGACCAGCGGCAGCGTAGCGGAACTGACCGCATTTGGCTAGACACTGAGTCGGCGTCATGGTACCAGGGAAATGCAGAGCCCAGGGGAGAGTGCGCTTATTGTTCAGGTTATCCTCGTAGCAGCCCTGATAGGTCCACGTGCCATTGAGACCGGCCAACTGAGTGGTGGGCTGCTGGTAAATTTGCGGCGTACCCCTGGATACGATGTTCATGTAGCCAGGACCACCACACATTTGCGTATTATCGCCAGAACAAGGCGTGTCGCACTTTGTCTGATCCGTCACCCTGTAACCTCCGTTATAGATGGCATTACTGCAAAAGCACTGGGTGAAGTACTCGGTTCCCGAAATACTGTAGCCCCTACTGTCGCATAGCGCGGCGCACGACTGCTGGGTCAGGGTTTGGCTATCAGGACTTTGGTAGGTGGGCATGATGCGACCGTTAGGCCCATCCAGCCAACATCCTTGGCTAGTCCAGCCAGTAGGTAACCCGGTGCCGACAGCGACGGAAGACGATGTCGACGTTTGTGAGTTGGCGGATGTGCTCGAGCTGCTGGGAACTGCTGTTCCGTTCCTGGCGTAGACCGACAGACGATTGCCATTGCCACAGAACTGCCACTGGTTACCAGCACAGATCATACTGCAATCACTCGCAGGGGCGGCCATAGAGAGAGCTGATAATGAGTTGCCACAGTAGCATTCCCGTCCATACTCTGTCCCGAAGTAGATCGTCCCTTTAGTCGCACAGAAAGCCTGGCAAGTGTCGAGCGTCATCGTGTCATCGGCGTAAGTATACAAGGCGAGGGCTCGACCACCGGTGGACTCTTGCTGGCAACCATAGAAGACAAAATTGGCAATTGAGGCCGGTTGAGAAGGAGCCGTCGGCGTGACAGATGCTGCAGCCGAAGTAACGGTGCTTGAGACACCCGGATTGGCAACTGTGGGTGAAGACACTGCGGAAGACACTGCGGAAGAAACAGCAGAAGCTGTCGAAGAGACCCCTGCACTGCTACTGCTGAGAGTGACGGGGAACATCATCTTGTAGTCATAGACGTTTAGACGGCCCGGTCCCTATGAGCTCGAGGGTTAGCAATTGCCATTTTGGAAAGGGTAAACAATGCTTCAAGGGTCCCATGTCAACCCGCAAGTGCCAGAAAGCCCCAATGCAGAGTTTAACAGAGTAGAACAAATAACACGGGAATATGGAAATAACATACGCCGCAGACTTCGCTCGAGTTTCCGTTACACAACATGTTGCAGTCACTTGCAGTGGCCAGGACGCCACCGTTGGCGATCGTGTTTCCACAGACTGGGGTATATTAGCAACCCGACTATTTTGTATCACCATCCGAGGCCTAACTTACAGCATTCTCCGGAATATTCTGTTCCTGCAAGGATATAGCCAGCTGCCTCACAAGCAGCTGTGCAAGTCCTGCCACTATTTTGGGCGCCTGGGACGCCAGGGGCGTACGTCAGGGTCCGTCCAGTAGTTCCCTCCTTGTAGCAGCCAATGTGAGGCCAGTCCGCAATGCCGTTGTTTGGCTGCGGTCCCTGGTTGCTGGGTTTGTTGAATAGCGTCAGTCGGTTTCCGCCGCCGCATGCTTGCGTTGTGTTTCCGCCGCAGGCAGTATTGCAGTTTGTGTCGGCAACTTGGGCTGCTGCTGGTGCGAGGGTGCTACCGCAGACTATCAAATATTAGTGAAGTGTTGGTAGAGTCAGGCGAGAGGAATGGAGGGCAACGGACAGCATTCAGTATACCACTCAGTCCCCGCAAAGGCGAACCCCTTGTTGTCGCAGAAAGCGATGCACTTCTCAGCCGTCATAGTTCCGTCGGCGGTATGGGCCGAGCTGATCGTCCGACCAACATCGGTGTAGCATCCTGAGTAGCTCCATCCGGTAGGCAGGATATCAGGAGTCACCAAAGCCGAGACCTGTAAGAAAAGACCAAGTATCAGCCTCTACAAACTGTGTTGACTCGGTTTCCTAGTACTCACCGAAGACACCAAAGCCAAGGAAACAAGAACGGTGTTAGCCTGCGTGGCCCTCATGGTGAAGGAATGAACACCTTTGGCTCCCGTAGAGGCTCAACGCAGCACAAAAACTTGATAAGATGGAACGAAAGTAAGGGGTGAGACACAAACGAGCGGAATGGTGTTAAAGCAACGAAGGGAAAGTGTGGGTTCTATAAAGGAAGCATGGAGTCGCCCGGAGTGTTGGATATGAGGGCCAAGGACACGGATGCCGGGCCCCGTCTTTATAGTAATTTCTGGGCAACGATGTTGAACTCATATCGAACTACCTCGCGATGGTACTTCACTGGGTGAGCTCGGACATACCTGGCCCTGTCGAACAGACATTCGCCACGCATGGAGCCGGATCGTCAAGGCCACTACTCATCACCACCCTTTGTTTCTCTCATTTTTCTTGTCTATATGAACGCCTCAGTCCAGCCGCTGTTGAAGGGTGGGTGGGCACCTACTAAGATAAGGGAAGGCAGCGCACCAAGGGTGGACTGTGCGAACCGTCAGGCACGACAGCACTGCTGCGAGCAATATTGTCTTTTCCCTCCCCCTCTCTCCGCCTCAATTCAGCCAGCCCAAACCAATAGTGTAGGGTGTAAAACGCGACAGCAGAAGGCACCGGGCATGATGATGGTGGAAATTGCAGCTGGAACATGAAGATGGCCTTGAGATGGAGTGCATGGACGTTGGGGCGTCGATACGAGTCTAATGGGAGTTTACGCTAGGTGTAGCGCATCAAGTTCCCTACTAAGCTCCCAAAGGCATGGTGCTGAGTTCTGACGACGTTGATCGGCGCCCTACACACATAAATCTGGAAATTAACCAATTGAAGTGACGAGGAACATGTATCGCGGTTCTGCATCGGCCGAGGCCAGTCGGTCCTGTGCGTGTGGAAAGTTCGAATTCCAAGACGAAGGCATCTACAGATTACAAGTGTAAGTCAATCGAAACAAAACGATTGTTGACATCCTTCAGTCAGTTTTAGAGTCTGACGCGCAAACCTTTGGATGACTTGAGTATGCAGTTGAAGTTGAGGTGGCGTTGAGGTGCACGAGGGCGACCCCGCATTGCTCACCAAATACAACTTCATTCGATTTACACCACGCTGCCCAAGTCATTGTCGATGTGCCAGAGTCGACTATTGTTTCCTGCAGACGCGACCAACTGCTAGCTTAATTCCCAATGCAGTTCAGACCCATGAGGCTCTGGAAGTAGTTGTTTTGCCACAATCTTCAATGAATCCAAATAGGCACGTTTTGGGTGATCGGCTATGCGATTGGAGACCGAGGAATCTCACGAGAGCAATAAGGCGTGCCGATAAATGATGAGAGGGGTAGTTTGTGGTTCCCCAGGAGTAAGCATTGCGCAACGCTCAGATTGGAGTAGGATCCTAGGATAGCCGATCCCGCGTATGACAATCTTGGAAAAGGAAGAATAATGATTGTTCGATGCGGAGGGACAGGTTCAGAGACGTCCAGGAAGAAGCTGCGATCAGCCAACGTTGGATGCAAGCATATGAGGGTGTGGCTGCACCCATACTGGTCGCATCGCATGATGCGACTTCATCGCCCATGCTTGCTGCATACAGCAAGTCATCCTACTCCATTTAGGGGGGTGGCTCTTGGGGATATTATCTAGCAACTAAAGGCCGCATTAGATGGCTAGCCAGATACCTTTCAGCCCTCGCGGTGGGCCTTCCGCGGTTACTAAAATTGTTCAACGCAAAACGTCTAGAAATCAGGGGAGGGTCACCACCCACTCGATCCAACGCGCTACTTGCCTTAAATGGAAAGATCGAGTTTTCAGCTTGGAGGAGCTCTCGAATACAAGTCGCGCCCTGGGTTTGTCGGCGCGTCGTGTAGCACAATCTGCTGCTAATATGCATCGGATTATGCCCTATGCTCCTGCGTACCGCTCCCTTGTTGTGAGCATGTTGCCTGAAAGCCTTGCGCCAACTTTGTCTTCCCAGAGGCGTCCGCAGGGCAAAGCCTTGTGTGTCGATTGTGTAGCATGACAAAACACGAACCGTTCGATTTCCATGGGACTTGGGTGCTGGCTTCTGACTAGGTTGTGGATCCCCACCAACTTCCAAGATGGGCTTAGAACCGACTCATGATTGGTTAGCTAACAGGACAAGGACGTCTTGGTGCAGGGTGGAGACAACCCTGCCATGTTCCACTGCCTCGGGCCATTACTAGGAATCACTTAGCATTCGTCTAACGCTACGGCAACGTCTGTCTAAGTCAATTCAACCCGGTTGGCAAGGTATAAGTGAGAGACTGTAACACTCCCGTTATTGCCTCTCGTTCGGGGGTTATTGTTCGTGTCTCAGAACACGGGTAGACTTCCCGAGTAGTCGGCGGCTATCGGCGTGTTTCCCGCTGTTCTCCACAGTGGTTGACCCCGGATTTTCGTGTTGGGTCAGCCATCAACGCAGATCTTCAGACTGAAGCTAGCCGGCAGAGCTTTTGCCACTGTTTCCTATTTGAGATAGATCACAACAGTAGACAGGAGTCAGGAACGCGTGTGCTGCATTTCACCCAGCGGCATGCGCTAATAAAGCTTAGCTAGGCACTTAGGAATCTAGCGCTTGACCGATGGATTATAGTAGGCTGTGTTGATTAGCTGTATGAATGATTCGATGGTCTATTGGATGCCCGGGTCGCTTTTGCCAAGCTGGACACAGCTGCAGCAGGATCGATATTGATACCTCGGCCGGGCGCTGAAGTAGAACGAATTGTCGTCATGAACCTGAGTCAACTGACCGTTCTTGAGTAACAGCTCAGAAGCCACCGCATGCAAGCATCCGCCATTTGGGTCCGATTCGGTGGAATCATGGCGATGTATGGAGCATCAATGAAAAGAGTAGTTGCAAGAGAGTCGCCGACTTGCGTAGTTTCTCGCCATGGAAACATTTCAGCTATCTCAGCTGATGTGAACAACACCCTCATCAGCGGCTTTTCTGCGTTCCCACAAGGGGACATCCCTGGCCTCTCTGGCCCAGTACGGCACTGAGGCTGACTTGACTAGCACAAATCAGCATGGTTGCCCGGAGAGTATGACACCAATATGCCGGCATCCAGAATGTTTGAATTGTCGAAGCGGCATGCAAGCACTGTGCAGGCTTTTAAATATTGATCCTCGACAGACCATCAGCTCAGTTTGCCATGGAATTTGGCAACTCCCAAATTGGTACCCGAAATTGAAGACCTAGGCCCAGCTGTTGATTATTATGACGATACTCACGTATTCGGTGGTCTCCATGTTGCCGCGATCCAGCCACAAACTCTACAGCTGTATCCCGGAAAATGCAGCATCTCCGTTTACGGGGTCGTATAAGCAATAAGCTGACTGAGGGCCTGCAATGTGCAAATCAGCTGTATCATCGACGTTGCCCATAATCTCCCCCCCGCCCCCCCCAAGTGTTGTAGGTCTCGATGCAGCGTTGGATCTTTCGATTTCGAAAGAGCGGTCAAGAGGGTGACAAACGAAGGCAGAAGATCGAGAAGCCCAGTCGCTAATTTCTACATCTATGTGCGCCATGGGTCTCGATGCAAACCACAGCGGTTGCGATGCCCTCTTTGAAACCACTTGGCCGCGGAGTAAAGGCTCGCTTTTCTCCAAATGCTGATGAATAATTATGTGTCTCCTTGCAAGGCCTGTGCTTCAGGCTTCACTGTGGGAAATCGAGTTGTGGGAGAGCAACGAAGCAATTCATTCTGAGCCTCACTAGACCCATGAGTCGCGTAAAAGTCTTCCCGGCGTAGGAGAGTAAACCTATGTATCGACAAGGCTTTAGCGCCGAAGACACAGCAACATGGCGATTCATCGAGATGAGTTGGCTTGCAATAGGGCCGTGAAGAAGCAATGCCTCATCGACATATGTCTTTAGACCGGGACTGTCGAGTTCCGCATCTGCTTGACACAATGCTCTTGACAGTTACAAGATCGAGTCGCGCATCAAAGTTGAAATGTGACACTGTGATCGCTTATCAATGGCGTCGGGTGGAAGAAGCCAGTATGTGCAGACTTTAAGCTTGGATAGCCGTCAAGGAGCTTCGTTTTGGTAAGCTCGTTAGACTTAATTGAGGATGAGTTGTGACCAACAACTTGTCTTCATCAACTGGATCATTGTCGTGTTCGACTGATAAGATAGGAGCAACGGCTTCCGTAACCGAGTCCAAGACAGAAGCGTGTCGAAGTCGTAGTTGTGGGTGATGATTGCCCTTTTATCTTATCTGGATGGCTTCATGACGACAACTGTCGTGTATGCAGTATCATAACGGCGTTCTTCCGAAATTTCTGCAAGAACTTGTTTTGCCGGATGCAATTGCATTTGCATTTGACAAGGCAAGGTGGTTTGGAGATCGCAACAATCACCTGGAAGTCGCAAGTCGACAGGACTCGGCTTCCATCCGTCACGTGCTTGGCCGAGTCACCTGACTCAGCTTGTGTCCTCAGAATCGCACTTACCGCAGATCACCCACCATTTATTTGTAAAGTTCCAACATGGGGTTACCGGCAAGCCACTAAAACCTAACGACCTGCAAGGGGCCTGGAACGACACCCGCGCTCATAATGAATCATTTTTTCGAGTCAACCACAGGCTTACATTCGTAATTGCCACAGCTTTGAGGTTGACAACAAGCTAGTATAAGGTCCTGATACTGGCATTGACAGTTCCTTTAAAGAACTTGCTTTTGCGTTCCCCTTTTTCTTGTTATCTGTGCATTTCTTTTCATTTTCCCAAGACGCTGTATTTCAAAAAGCGCAAACGGCTACATTAGTCCCTGTCTGCGAACGAAGCAGGATACCTTCTCTTCCAGCTCACAACATCCACCACCCTCTCTTCACAATTCTACTTGCTGCTCACCAGGACATACGGGAACTTCCTGAACCCAATATGGCCGATGTGCCACTTACAGCAGCAAATGCGGCTGCAGACACTGGAGGAAGCACGCAGCGGCCAAATCGTGGACGGGCTGGCAGGGGCCGTGGCGGACGTCACCGTGGAGGAAACCAAAATCGCGAAAGGAACCATGGCCAACCTACGTCAGATGCGGAGCCGATATTAACTGGGCAGACTTCGGCTCCAGCAGGCGAAAGCACCATTTTGAACGCTCGAGGACGTGGACGAAGAGGACCGAGAAAGTCGAGACGCGGAGGTGCTGAACCCACCACCCCACGAACGACTTTCGGTACCCAGAGAGCCTTCGGGGGCCATCTCACTACGGAGGCTCAGTCGGCAGCAGACATTGCGGCCGGTCTGAGTGCTGACGCCCCCGAATTCGTGCCCGGGCAACCGCTTGCACCAAGGTCAGTTGGTATTTCATATTTTATGGGTGCTATGAAAACTCTTAAGCACTCGCCATATTACCCCGGTGAAATGTGGTGGATCAAATTGAGTAGCTTGACTCATTTTGCGAGCTATTTCGCAATACAAGGGAGGTGAAAAGGGATATCCTTTATCTTCTCCGATATCATTCAACGCAATATCTCGCAAAGTGGCGCGTTGATTCGAAGTGGATCCATCTGTCTTGAGTTGCCTATTGTCTTTGGTGTCATCTCTTGACATGGCGGTGAGGTTGAGACGCTGTCATTCACATGTTTTGCCGTTCTTCAATGGTCACAATAACTAACGTATAACAGGAACGGTCAACCACCACCACTAACAGGAGCCAAGAAGTCAATAACACACAATGAGCCTAAGTCGAATGCTCCTGATCTACCAACCCGTATTCATGATGACATCAGCAATGGTAATTACGAATGCGTGATCTGCACCAACGAGGTGCTTCGAAACTCGCGTGTATGGTCCTGTTCCATCTGCTGGACCGTCACTCATCTAACTTGCGTGCGGAAATGGCACACAAATCAAATAAAACAACGCGACCAAAATATAGGTCAAGTGTCGAGTGATTGGCGTTGCCCTGGCTGTAACTCGGGCACGACAGAGGAGCCTACGTCATATCATTGTTGGTGTGGTAAAGAAATCAGCCCTAGGTCACTGGCTGGTCAGCCACCCCACTCTTGCAGCCAGACCTGTGGGAAACCAAGAGGAGCATGTCCACATCCGTGCATGTTGGTGTGTCACGCTGGGCCATGTCCGCCTTGCGATGCAATGGGCCCAGCGCTCCCTTGTTATTGTGGCAAGCACGTTGTGACAAAACGATGCAGAGAGACGGATTATACTCACGGGTGGAGCTGTCAAGAGATTTGCGGGGATCTACTTCCTTGTTCAGAGCATGAGTGTCAGCAACCTTGTCATTCTGGCCTCTGCGGGAGCTGCGAGATCCCAATCCCCTCTCTCTGTTATTGTGGCCGGGTATACAAAGAAATTCCATGCGAACAGCGAGAGCAAAAAGTCGCTTCATTCGACCATGGCCAGGTCCAGCAGCAATCAGCGGGCCAAGTTGGACGAGATGGTCTCGAAGAGCCCTGGTTTGGGGCTACTTTCAGCTGTGACAGCTCTTGTGAACGGACATTCGATTGCGGTCATCACAGATGTACACGTGCGTGCCATGCTCAGGATGAAAAGGAAGCCCACTGTCCATTTTCTCCCGATGTGGTAACGCACTGTCCTTGTACCAAAACCCCTCTGGATGAGATCTTGGAACAGCCTAGACAGAATTGCCAAGATGCGATTCCGAGTTGTAACAAGACCTGCGACAAGCTTCTTCCTTGTGGACACCGTTGCAGATCGGGATGTCATGCCTCGTCTTGCCCGCCCTGCATGCAGAAGGTGGAAATCGAATGCAGATGCGGTCGAACGAAGTCAACCTCCATATGCCACCAAGGAGAAACTGACACGCCAGAATGCATGAGAGTCTGTCGCGCCCAGCTAAATTGCGGTCGTCATTTGCATGATGAGCATTGCTGCCCCAGCGAAAAGAAAGCTATGGAGCGAAAGCGAAAAAGAAAGAACTTGACTACCACTAGCCGCGAGATCGAGGCAGAGCACATATGCGTCAGGGTCTGTGGCCGCTTACTGAAATGCGACAAACATCAGTGTGCCCAGCTTTGCCATCCTGGCCCTTGTTCGACATGCCCCGAGGCGATCTTCGAGGAAATCAGCTGCCACTGCGGCCGAACTGTTCTTCAACCCCCACAGCCATGCGGTACCCGCCCTCCCGAATGTCGATTCGAGTGTGCTCGTCCAAATCCATGTCAGGACCATCCACGAGTATCCCATACTTGCCACGGAGACGACAAGTCTTGCTCGCCGTGTCCTTTCTTGGTCGAGAAACGATGTATATGCGGCAAGTCAACGTTGAAGAACCAACCGTGTGCCTCTAAGCAGCCTCGATGCGGCTTGGTTTGCAACAGAAAGCTGAAATGCGGTCACCATTCCTGCACCAAGACATGCCACGGCCCGGGTGATTGCGAAGATGCAGGTATCTCAGGATCACATTGTTCCCAGCCTTGCCTCAAAGTAAGGAAGTCGTGTGATCATGTCTGCACCGAGACATGTCACTGTCCATACGCGTGCAAAGAAGATAAGCCATGTCAAGCGAAGACTTTCGTCACCTGCGAATGTCAACGCAGAAAGCAGGAAGTCAGATGTCTCGCAACCAAAACCAACCCTTCGCCAGAGCGCCCGCCATTGAAGTGCGATGACGAATGCCTTCGGCTGCAGAGAAACGCAAGACTTGCTTCGGCTCTCAACGTAGAGCCAGCAACCCATACAGACGACCACGTTCCCTATTCCGATAAAACGTTGGAACTTTACCAAAGTGCACCTAAATGGGCGCAGACGTACGAGCGAGAGTTCCGCGTGTTTTCCGCAGACACGCAAGAGAAACGGCTCCGGTTCAAACCCATGAAGCCTCATCACCGTGCATTTTTACACGCACTAGCTGAAGACTTCGGGTTGGACAGCGAGTCCCAAGATCCAGAGCCCCACCGTCACGTCTCTATATTCAAGACACCACGGTTTGTTTCAGCACCAGCGAAAACGCTGGCACAATGCGTCAAAATCAAAGCAACAGACGTGTCACAAGCACAGCCCTCGCAAAGCAATATAGTGATGCCGCCAGAGCCTTTCAATGCGCTGCTACTTTCATCACCCAAATTCGGGTTGACCATTGAGGAGCTTGAGTCTGCCCTGGCTCACGGATTCGCGTCACAGCCTAACTTGTCCTTCGCGACGAGCTTCCTCCCTTCCGACGACGTTGTCATCAAGGGATCTGGCTCGTGGACACCTCAGGCACTCGAATCGTCGCTGTCAAGCCTCAAGCCGGCAATATCACAAAGCGTGAAGCGACACGGCTTGGCAAAATCAGTGGCTCTCTGTCATGTTGACTCTTCACTCAATGTATTGCGTAGAGAAGCTGGCGCTACTGTCAATACCGGTGGTTGGAGCTCTGTCGTTGGTCGCTCAACGGCGCGACAGGCGAAGGCTGGCACCACAGGTTCCAGTTCAGAGAATTTGCCCGTTCGGAGCAGGTTCATGGCATTGCGGAAGGAGCCTAAAAAGAAAGCTGAGGAAGAACCGGTTGAGGAGGACTGGCTTACTGCTGCGGAGAAGCTGGATGAGGACTGATAGCAATATCGTTGACAGACATGAACAAAGAGAGCACAGTCAATTCATGAATAAACATGGGAACATCAACAGCCTTGAAATATTTTCTTGATGAAGCAAATCGCGCTGGCACACCTCTATTTCAAGTAACAATAACGTTGCCACAGCAGTTGCCGTAGTATTGTGTTTGAAAGTTATCCATACAATGTTCTAATAATGCACAGGGTAGTGAGAAGTAATTTGTATACAGGAGCATACACGCACCCCATCAGGATTTACAATCCGTTTTCTATCCATACTTGGATACTACACATATCATTTTCATGAGAACCACCATGAACCATCACCAGACTGAACAGCTGGCCAAGCGCGGCCTCGCACATCTCCCCGTCCAGCTGTCGGGAGCCCTTGACGCTTTCGAGCCCCTCAACAAGGAATCCGACCACCCGTTCGTCCTCCATGACAGGCCTGAGAAGCTTGGGTGTCAAACCTCTGCCGTTGAGCCACTGATCCGCGGTGGTTTCCTTTTCTATTTCCTTGACGTGTTGCTCTGTCCCGAACTGCGCAACTTTCATCAGAGCCTTCCCGTTGAGATTCGGGTGCGACACAAAGTGTAACCGGTCTGTGTAAGCCCGGTAGTCCTCGTCCGTGTTGGTAACGATCTTATACACATCTCTGCGTACTCGATTTTGGACCCATGTCAGACATTCTCAACCCGGGGGAAGTTCCACTTTTATAGCTTCTTGACAACGGGCAAGTCTGTGTCAGGGACAAGGGAAAGATGGGCGTAATTCCAGGCCCCTGACGGGAAGGAGGGGAAATACATCGGGCTCGACTGTAAGTCCCTTGGTATTTGTTTTGTTTACTAGGCCGCCGATGAGTTGGTCTTCTTCTGGATCTACCAGGGGAGGCGCCGCGAAAAAAAATCCACGTTTTTGCCGTTGATGCTGACGGGCTGTGACATCTCCTGGCTAGTAGCCGAGTTCATCTGTAGGTTAGTGCTATTCGAGTTGCGCGATCTTTCTGTCTTGGAAAATTTAATGGCAAAGAGACCTACCTAGCGATAATAGGGAGATTGGTGCAGTTTAGGATTACGAGCATCCTAGCCAGTCGACTGTCAAGCACTACGTCGGCGGAATATAACTCGACAGCCGGTCCAGAATTCGAATCGTTAATCCGACCCCTTATCGGACCCCCTCTCGCCGCGATTCTTGCGAGCGTCTAGACCACGTTACGGTCTATCCACTTGAGCGTATGGTTGAGATGTATACGCTCGACGAGAACCCCAATTAGCAGATACTACGACTTGTCGCGACAAAAAATAGTCGAGCATCTTCTGCACATCAGCAGCATCCCACCCCTGAGGACGAATTTAAGTGCCACATTACCACACTTATCGGTAGTTCAGGCAGGGGTTGTAGCACAGACTTAGGGAGGGACAGGAGGTTTAGTAGTCGTTTGGCTACAAGTTTACCTGTATAACCGCCCGACGCGGCTTAAGGGCCCGCTATATCATCTATAGCCCCTTAAGGGAGTACTTGTAGAGGTACCGAGGGTTAACACCTACGGCGTATTTAATATTATTATGGCAAAGAGTTCAATGCTGTTACTTTTCAAAGTTTCGAATTAAATACCTAGCCGATTCGCCTGCTTAGGACGGGATTTGATAGGTGCCACTGGCAGATATTTTCGAGTTTTGGTGTAGTATGTATGTCAACAGTAGTTATTTTCTAGGATCAAGGAGTCAATAGCGATGTGAGAGGCATCACTGAGGGTACCTCGGGCTGGTATACCTTTCAAGGAAATTCCGAGACATGATTTGGCTGACCCCCTGTTACCAGGAGCCCCTATATATACCAGGCACAAGCACAATGCTAATGTCCAAGAGCATACATTTCAGTCTTCATCAGATTCTAAAAATTTCGCACTGTGCTTATTGTGTCTGCTATTAGGATAGAAACTTGGAGTAACATACTCCTCGACCTCAAAGGCTGGGGAGTTGTGTATGTCTAGCCATCGTGGAGACGGATAGTGGCAGCAGAAGAAGGGCACTCCATCTGCTCTAGAGTAAATGGGCGACATAAACATACTCTGGATGGTTCATATCTTGCTGGAGTGTTGATCGGTCGTGTGGGTAACTCAAAAGCAAGCCTCCAAATGGTGATCCTCCTTTGCTCTCCAGGCAGGGCGAAGGAAATTTTTCTTGAAGTTGGTTGCTAAGCTGAAAAGTATAGGACTTCACCTGCGTTCAACTTCTTAGCATGGAAACAATTCATCAACTTCTTGAATGGTCATGAATTCTATTTTGCCTCTCCTTTTCCCTTAAAGCAAGCAAACGGGGTATCTCAGGCTAAAGCCAACGGGTATCTCTAGTGCGACCGAAAGAAAACATAAGGTCCCAAAACATGTTTCAAGGAGCAATCTGACTTAGCTCCTCTCTCCTGTCCTCATTTCTCGACTCTCTATTCGTTTTGCTTTCACTCGTTTTATGCTCCTCCCCACTCAAAACATACGCCGGATGCAGCCCCAGAAGGCACAATATCGCTGCCGCGACCAACAAGCCATCAAACACGACGAACAACGCCTCGTTCCTCGAGATGGACCCATCAAGCCCGTCCGCCAGGGCCATTATTCTGAAGACTCCTCTCGTCAGGAGACACATGGTGGCGGCCATCATCATCCCGACGCGGGCCTTGAATTTGCCGCCGAGCAAGACGTACCCGCGGTCCTTGTGGAACGTCGTATAGCCAAATTCGTGGTAGGCCATGGAAGCCTTGAAGATGACTATGGTGAATAGCACCGAAAAAGATGCCAGCGCCAAGAATTGGACACCAGCACCGGCCGCGATAACGCTGGCGCCTTTCTCAGCGCTGGGGCCGAGACCGTCAACGGCCGTCAAGTCCGAAAACGTGACGATGAATCCCACGAGCTGCACGAGAATCGCTACCAGGTCGATGGCCACGAGATAGCCGTAAATATCGGGGCGGATGAGCGAGTGCTCCTTTCCGATTATTTGTACTACTTTTGGCACTGTTGTGTACATCCTGCGTCCCTGTTAGCCTGTCCATCTATCCACAAGCACAAAAGGCGGCGATACTTACGCGGTAGAAATGAGCGACGGCGCGATCATCAAGAAAATATTCGTGACCGCGTATAACGACGCCCTCCACGGCTCGGCCCAGCTACCCATGCGAACGCTATAACCCACGATTTCCAACACGCAGGCCCCCGCGAGCGGTATGCTGAAAATAATCCATCGCCGCGTCGCCAAAGTCACGAGAGCGCAGCCCGCCAAACAAGCGGTATAAATAATTAAGAAGGCGATGTTTGCGGCCATACTGGGGCGGTAGCCATAAGGTGATGACGATACGTAGCACGTGTGAAATGTGCAGTCCTCCAGTGTCGGCATGGTGCCTGGCAGTGTGAGACGTTTCACTTGTATGTAAGAAAGAGACAAAAAGGAATAAACAAAAGGAAAGTACTGCCGGGTCGAAAATCTCCAAGATCAGTTGGCTTCGCTCTCGTGAATGCCTCGCGGGGAAACGCCGCACTTCACAATTGAAGATGAGCTGGGACGAGACGAGCTTAAAGCGTGGCTCGAGTCCACCTTCTTTGTTTGTACCACGCACGCCATAAAGCTCCTTGCGGCTAGGATGGCGACATGGTGGCGATGCGGCGCAGGCTCAGCTTTCGAAGGCCGTTTCCTCTATTAATTTCAGCGCCGTCATATTTACAGCCTGTCTTATGCAGCTCCACGGCAGGCTGAACTACACGGCCAAAATCCAGCAGCCGGCTTTTGCGGCGGTGCAGTTTCCAGGTGTAGTAATGAGTCGATCTGAGCGCAACGTTGGCCATGGAAGTGCTGTAGCCTCCGAGTGGACCGCTTGACGTGCCATCGTAGCCCCGGCAGCTTAAACTATTCCCGGCATCGGCCGATGCAGATCAGCCTATCAAGATTGACTTTGGTGTCCATGCCCAGCCTGTGGGGCACGTTGGCCCCTGTTAGTGTGAACGACGAAAGATTGAGCTGCTGCTGCGCCGTTGGCTGACGGGGTAAGTAGATTGGGGCTGCCTTGGCTGTGTGTATTTAGCCCTGTCTTATTACCTAGAGGCCATATTTAGAAAATGTAAAAATGTAACCGTCAGCAAGATCAGCATCTTGACTTGCAGTAGTGCAGGTTTAACATGGGTTCCCTTCCCACGACTGAGACTTGATGACATCGTCAAATTTGAACTTCCGACCTGTAAACCTGGATGTCGGGAAACAGTCCGACCATGTGGCACTGAACACGGTTCAGATGGGGACGCTCTCATGGCATGTGACCCCTCGCCCCCCGTTGGAGTTGGATCCTTCAAGTTGGATTCTTTAAGCTGGATCCTTTAGCCTTAATGAAGTGGTAAAATGGTCACACGTGTTAAAACCCGAGTCACCATGTTGGGCTTATACTCCTTGACGATGGCCACACAGACACGCCAGATCTCCGTTTTCAAGCCTTATCCACAGGGGATGTTCCGTCAGTTGCGGCGTGAACCACAAGTCGAAGACACAGGATTTGTAGGCCATGCCTACTCGAGAACTGTCGCGTACGACAATTCAGATACCATGGACAAATCGAGACCCCGACATGGCCCAAATTCGGTTCTTGACTACTGCTTACTGCTTCTGTACGAACTCGGGGCTTATGATATGCTTCGGCTCGTCATAGACTGTCTGTGTTACTAGTTTCGGCAGACTTCAAGCCTTAGGGGACTGTCATCTGACTACCCCTGTAGGAGATAAAGTGACCGTAATATTGGACTGTCGTTCGTGGGTAGTCGGTGTGAGAGGCTCATATCATTCGGGCCATACACGCTGTTCATGAGCTCTGTTCTTAGCCTTCCTAGCCGACCGAATATTCGAGATGATGCCGAGGCTGAATTGATCTGAACCTCAACCCTGTATGGCCGGCGTGGCCCCCTCCCCCAATGTGCCTTGTAGCATGGGAGACGTTTCACATCGGCAATAAAACGTGTCACCAGGTTGGTAGGGGCAACAGGCATTAAGCATTGCTGTTCTTCTCTTCCTCAACTTCCGCCCCTTTCTCGGCCAAGAGATAGGCAACCATAGCCTTACTTGCCCCTTCCACGCAGTATTGCACCACTTCGATTTTGCTTCCTTCGGGGGCCAAATGCGCGATCTGCCTCAAGTCACTTGTCCGCGGCAGATAGAGCGCGTGGTCCATCATCCGATACGATTCATGCATCTTCGTCAGATTGTATGGTTCCATCGTGCTGAGGTCGAAGACTTCATCGGTTCTGTAACCGGGTCCACCCCATGGTGGGGAGCCGAAGACCACGGTTGATTTAATATTGACTTGCAGATCTGGCTCCAAGGAACTTGAATCTGAAGAGTTCAGCGCATCGAGGTATTCGAAGTTGTCGCCCAGGATCCAGCTGATAGAGTTTGCCACACCATATATCGAGGCGTTGTGCTGCGCGCAGGCCAAAGTGGCGGCGTCCTTCTCGACGGCGATGACGCGCTCCCAGCGGCCTGAGAGAGCGAATGCAATGGAATTGGCTCCTACGCCGGCAAAGACATCGATGATTGTTGTCTTATCTTCTGATATTATGAGAGATAGGTCGTGCGCTATCTGGTTTGCAACAGGCTCGGGCGTCACGCCGTACCATGCATCATGGGTCATGTAGATGCCTTCATTGTAATAAGAGAAAATCGTATGCCGTTGTTGCCAGTACCTGACATCATGTCAGTTTTCTGCTTTTGGGTTCGAATGAGAGACTCACTTTTGTAAGTCCCATGGCACCTCGCTGATTTTTCTCCAGTGGTGACAGTTTTCCGTCAGTGGAAGCTCCTGGACTTGCTTCATCTCGAGTTCATAGGATTCTGGATTGCCAGGAATGATGAAGTCTTGGACGTCTCATAAGTCAATTCCCCATCAAGCTATTTTTATGAGAGTCAATATTTCGATTCTATCATATTAATAGTGTGTCTTCTTGAACAATCGCTCGATATTGAAGTGAGATGAGTTTGGGATGAACAAAGGCTGATTTCTTCCACGAAGTTGCGCCCCCCGCAGAACCCACTCCCCGAAGGCGGGCCAAGCTACCCGATAACGGGTCCTAAGGTTGAATTACGGACAGCTTCAACATATGACGGAATGTTTCGTCGGATTGCAGTCATCAAATTGAGCTGACAAACAGAAAATTCTCTCCATCATTCAATTCCGTTCAGGCGTTTGACAGCAGATCAAAGTGCTGAAGTCCTACTTGCACTTGGCTTGTGTATACACAGTTGCCACATCTAGAAGCTTGGGCCCCACAACGTCGAGGCTTGATTAGCGAGATGACAGCTTACGACCTCGACTTTCAAATCCGGGGTTTCAAACATCTCGCAGGACCAACTTGATTTAGTGTACAAAAATTACCTTACACCGGCAGTATAACGATCTCGAGGCAGCAACACGACCAAGCGAACCACCAGCCACATCCCGCGCACTTATACGAGCTCGCAGCAGCTCCTCCATCTGCCCACCATGTTCAACGCCCTCAACCGATTCATATCCCGCCTCGACGGCGACGCCCAGCCACGCCGGGGCGATCAGTCGGGCGGCTTCGGCTTCCAGGTCCTTCGAAACACCAACCTCGAGCTCGGCATCGAGCCCTGGTTTGACTTTATCGTCGGCATCAACGGACGTGTAATCGACAACCCCGACCCCATACTCTTCGCGCAAGAAGTGCGCAACTGCGCCGGAGGTAGCGTGGCGCTGGGTCTCTGGTCGGCTAAGGGAGCGCGCACAAAGCTCATCCATGTTCCCGTGCCCCTGGAGAACCCGAGTCTGGGGATATCGTTGCAGTGGGAGTCGCTCGATACGGTCTCTAATATCTGGCATGTGTTGGACGTTGCGCCGAATTCACCAGCTGATCTTGCGGGTCTTCTTCCGTACAGCGATTATATCCTAGGAACCCCAGATGGAATTTTGCATGGAGAAAGCGGTTTAGGAGAGATGGTGGAGGACTACATTGGGCGACCACTGAAGCTATGGGTATACAACCACGAGTACAACGTCACAAGAGAGGTTGAGATCCAACCAAGCCGTGAATGGGGCGGCGAAGGCGCCCTAGGTTGCGTGCTGGGCTTCGGCCATTTGCATCGGTTGCCAGCACCGCTCAGCGAGCCAGTCGAGGGACCCGGCGAGACGATGTTCGACATGGACGGAGGAGCGCCGGGGGAGATCCAATCCACGACACTCGCACCGCCAGAGGGCACACCACAAGGGCCCCCCCCTACAGATTTTCTGGTGCCGGCACAGCTTGTGAGCTCGCCTCCACCATCAACGACAAGCGCGAACGTATCGGTACGGAGCAAGAAAAAGGATAGACATGGACCTAATCCGAATCGGTTGATGGATGACTATTTTGCTGAAGAAGAGAAGAAGAGCAGAGAGTTAGATGGGAACCCCACCAGGGCGAGAGACACACCACCTCCGCCGCCACCAAAGGCCGGAGCTGGGGCGCCTCCGCCGAGAGGAGGACCTCCGAGAGCTTCACCGAAACCGGAAGACGACGACGTCGACTAGGAATACGTGGAGTGATTGGTGTTGGAGGGAAATGTTGAACATGACGATGGGGAAATCGTCAAAGCAGAGCAGTCAGATGGAGAGGGTGGAAATGAGAGTGAGATGTTGAGGAGTAGGCCCCATCAAGCGAAAGTCACTATTATGCACTAGACAGGATTAGATGGACACCCGAGAGGTCTGTCTTTGGCTGGGCACCCGAGGAAAACGCTATAGAAGCGATGTCTTTTGATTCCCACTCGTCAATCCCAGTTGATTCACAAAACGCAGTTCCTCGGCTCTACCTGCTCGCTTTCCACTGTCATGACCAGTTTCCCTAATGTACATTGTACATGCTCTACTGTACTTGCCATGCCACTAGCCCCTGAACATCACGGGCTAATCTCAGCGTAATATCTCAGTGCAAGGCTTGAACCAAATGCCACCTTTTGATAAACCCTTGATGCCATTGTGGTCTGTCGCTCAGTTTATGAAGTTGATGCAGAAGAAGTGTAAAATCAGGCTTCCCACCACATAATCGGCAAATGCTCTCTCGGGCGAGACGGATGGGAAATCGGACTTGTTGGACTCGGTGGTCTGGATGCGCAGCGATGCTGTAGTTTCCTCAGTTAGTCGCCTTCCCTCTGAATATCCAAAGTAATCGAAAGAATGAATGCATACCAGTGAGGACAAATTGGCCAACGGTGGCGGAAAATCCAGACAGGAAAGCATTGAAAGGCTGCCAATAAGATATTAGCTAAGATCCCCTAATCTTCAGTAGTTCTCATTTAGACTGCACGCACGTAGTTACCCGCTAGAACGCAGTACAAGAATTGCAATCCACCAACAACCACCAGGAATGCCATGAAAACATCAATGAGCTTTGTCCGCTGGGGCGTGTTATCCTCGTAATAATCGACGACATTCAGCAAAACGGTATTCCATGGCTGCGAGCTGCCCGTCTTCTTAGACGAGGTGGGCGCTGAGGAGGCGGATGTGACGATGTTGCTCGTGGTCGTTCCTGTCGCGCCCGGTGCAGGTGCAGTGGTGGTCTTCTTGGCTGCCATCGTTGTCGGATGATTCTCAATTGAGCGCCGTGGGAGCTCGCGATCGACGACCGATGATGCGAATTGGCCAGGTCTTGGTGGTGTTAATGCGTGAGTGAAGGGACACGAAGCTTCAATGTCGGAGCTGGGGTTCGACCGACCAATGAGCTGTGTGGAACTTGTACCGCTGTGGCTTGCTAGTGTGGGGTATGGAGCTTCAGCCATAGGAAGAAGGACCTTACTGGTACGGATGAGGTAATGACATGTTGGATGGTTCAGCAGCCCGAAAAGTCCGAGAACTGCCTTCTTGCTATGATAACTGAGCTCATAGTACCTTTTACAAGGCAGAGGCAGACAGCCCATCTTGAGTCAATCTCCATATAAACGTTCTTTCAAATAGTATCTACACAATGGTGGGTTCAATTGAAGCTGTCCACAATTCAGAGCTAACAGATGGCAAAGGGTCTCGAAACCATCGCATACGTACTCGGTGCCCTCACCGCAGGTGGAGGTACAATGGGTTTCGTCAAGACTGGCTCGTTGCCCTCAGTCGCAGCCGGTTGGACAGTTGGTCTGCTGTGTATGTTGCCCCATCCTCACTCTACAGCCTCGGGCTTTACTCAAGGAGCAATTCGCTAATGATCCCAGATGGCCTCGGTGGCTACCGCATGCAAAGTGGCGAGGCTTACGGCACTGAGCTCGCTCTTCTCGCCTCGCTTGTTCTTGGGGGTTCTTCTATACCCCGGGCGATCCGCGGTGGAAAACCCGTCCCGACTGTTTTAAGCCTGGTCTCCCTTTTCGGCCTGGTTGTGTTCGGAAACGCTTGGAGGAAGACGCAGTGAGAAGGGTCAAAGAATTCGTTCGCAGTGATTGTGTTTTGGATCGCGCACATATTTTGTACAGCCCCAAACCAGTCCGAATCCTACTCGACTGCCCATTGCCGTGTTCGCCTGTATATCCAGCTTTTCAGACGTCTACACATTTGCTTGGCCCCGAAACAGTCTGCAAACTCCTAGCAATGCCCCCTGAAACTCCATAATGTGCCGTATTACACGTGAATCGTACATGTGCGCCTCCAAAGCTGCCAGCTCAACCTCAAGCATTCTACGTGTTCTCGTCGATCTCGGACCACGCCTTCTTGAGCTTCTCGCGCTTCGCCTTGGCGATCTCTCGATTCACGGCGGTGCGCTTTAACCGTTCGGCTCGCAGACACAAGTTGACCTTTTCTTTCGCATCGTTACACATTCCTAGGGACTTCCAAACGAATCCCCTTGCGTGGCATTCCTCGAGGGCGTTCATCACTTCCTCGCAAGCTGGTGGGTCGGCCTTGTTAGTCCGGAGTAGATGCATGGGGGGGATGGAGGGGGTGGTTTGGGTGGTAACTACCGATATTGTCCTTAGTGTGCAAATGCGGATGCATTTTGGGCGATTTGCAAACTGTTTAAGTACGTGAGTTTGTTTCAGTAAAGAGCGGCGCAAATCGTCAGTTCGGAATCGTGATGGGCAATAGATTTGAAGGGCGGCCAACGGCTGCTGGGTAGTTTGCAATTCGATAAGCATGGGCCACATTTTGCCTCTCCACAATCCCCTCCAACCAAGACCGATCACAGCAGCTTGGAATTTCACAGGCCTGCCGGGATATCAACTCATCTCAAGAAATTACAGACTTAAATTCATGCAACACAGCGCTTTACGGATTGACCGAGGAATTTGACCAAACATGGCGTCAAAAGCCGGCCCGTCGGCGAAGCAGCAGCAGCGTGAGTTCAAGCCCCTCTTCTGCACCATGGCATGAGCGCACACTGACTGATGGGGAACTAGAGCTTCAGGCGCAATACTCAAACTATAAGAACGCGCTGCAACAACTGGCGCAGAAAATTGGCGATGTCGAGCAAGAGGCTGAGGAGCACAAGTTCGTCCTCCCCCTTTCGAGTTCACTGCCTCATTTCTACCACTTGGCCACCAAGGTCGCCGCCAGGCCTTTCCGCAAAGAGGAAGCGTCTTCGTTCCCATGATCCTCCTACTTGAGGGTCGACCAGGGCTCAAGTCTAGTTTCCTGCTTGGGAATTCACCGCTTGTCACTTCTCGTGCCTCTTTGGGGAACCCCTTTTTGATCTCTTTATCTCATTATTTTGTCTTCACCGCTCATGCTTTCATGACCAATATCTCTTACGTTTGCTCAGGCTTGTTCTCGACACGCTTGACCCCCTGCCAGGGGACCGCAAGTGCTTCCGGATGATCAATGGCGTCTTGGTGGAGCGTACGGTTGAGGATGTTGTTCCCGCTCTCAAGACCAACGCCGAGGGTTTGAAGCAAGTACTCGAGGAGCTCGTCAAACAGTACAAGACGAAGCAGGATGATTTGGAGAAGTGGAAGGTATGACGCATGATCTTTTCGCCTCCCCAAGACTGCCGCCATCACTGGCAAAGGGGGTTTGCCTGCATGACCGATGGTTCTATTTGATCGAAAGATTGTTTGACTAATATCTTGATATCTGCAGAAGAAGAACAATGTACAGATTGTGCAGTCATGAGAAGGGTTGCCGCCCAAGTGGCTTGTAGGCATTGTAATGACCTGGCAGGCTGGAGTGGCGTCATGCTTCAAACGTGGCAACCATGAGGTCAAGTCTAGATCTTGAGGCTTCTGCTCACACGATGCCGATACCCTTCGGCATGCGTCCGCGTGAAAGATCTCCGGAAGGTAGCTTTGAGAGATGTCACTGCGGTGTCACACTGCATCAGCGAAGGGGGCATGATGATACCGTAGAATCCATGACTTCAGCCATCGGTTAGGCCATGGCAGCGTACGAGGTAATATTGATGTTGATGTGTTGTACAACTAGTATTTGCAGATGTGCCATTCATATCTAGCGTCAAAGGCGTCTCGGTGCCCAACAACAGGTTTCTTCCAAGGCTGTCTGGCCTGTTCAGCGCAGTGGAATACTGATTGGAGCGTTGGCCGCGTACAGCCGTGGCTGATTTGAGTGGCTACAGTTTATCCGATTGAGCAAGGCGACTTTGCTGACAGTGCATATGGAGTCAATACAAATGCCGTACGTGTTGCTCACATCAACCCAACACAAGTGCAGCTGTTGAGGTTAAAGCATCCCAAACAAGCAGTTGCCTCGTCTCCGGCAAATGTTCCCGAGGGCGGAGTCTCCGGGGTCATGGTTGAACTCGTCACTAGCACATAAGGCCTGTCTGTACAGCGCAACTTGGTACGACCAAAGAAGATGGTGTGGGCTGACAGCTGTCCGCGAAACCATGATCTGTCTGAAACAAAACGCTGTGAGGTAGGTGATTACAGCGAAGACTTGCATAGGCAATGATATCATGGAGGGTGTGAAGACAAGGCTTTGCGATTCTTCGCGGGATTCTCGTACTCAAGCCTCCCGACTTCTTTTCTTCGGTGGGTTTGGCGGGTAGTTTAGCTATCGCATGGAATCCTGGTGTAAAGATTTCCGAAGTTCCTGGTGAGCTTGTTCCAACGGCCCCAGCTTTCAGAGACGTACCTACCTGTGCGCGAGTACGTGAGTACTTCGGCAGGCTGCGACTCCCTATCCGTATGCACCAGTGCCCAATGACCACCAATGACCATGCCGTCATCTCCCTCTTGCGGCTCAGTGAAAACCGATCAATCGAAGCTTTGATCTGAAAATTTCATGCAGCAGTTTTGGCCAGTGTTTCAATGCTCCTGACGATTGGGCACCAGGAGCGAGGGTAGTTTATGGGACACAGTTCGGCCGCATACACCTGCATTAAGCGTGCTTGGCTTCGAGATGGGGAATAGACGGGTGCATGGTATTTCTCGTGTTAAGCACACCGGTACTCGCACATGATGGCAAGGTACGAGTGACCCGCCGAGAGAAAGTCGGGTTGCTCTTGAATCACATAACCCCAGGGGTTGGCATGAATGCCTCGTACCCTATTGGAGTCAGCCTTTTAGTTTTCTCCGCATTTTGCCAGGGACCGGGAAACGACTTCAGAGCAAAATTCAGATTTCGCTGCCAATCAAAAACGGAAATGCGTGGTGGTTTGTTTTTTTTCCATTGGCTGGCAACGATCACAACCGTCTGTTTTGCGTGTCGTTTCGCCAGCCTTACGACTGAGCATTTGAGCATGCTTAATTCGACTCCAGTCAATTCTCAGCCAGTCGCTTGCTCTCCCCAACGTCCAGAAGTTCAAAACACCATTGAACTTGAGCCAAATAGAGCCCGCTAGCCCCCATCAAGCTGCCACCAGGCTTCCTATTCTTGTCGGATGTCTGCATTTGTTGTACAATGGCTTGGATTGCCAAGTCAGCCAGTAACTTCATCCATCACGCCCGTCCCATCTCTCCAGACCGGGTTCCATACACCCAGAGAAATTGGCATGCCAAGGTAACGAACGTTCAAGAAAAGATAAACGATAATGAGAGCAGTCGAAAATTGCACGTAGCGGTCTTGGTCCAGCTACTTGACTTGAGCCCCCAAGGTACTTCGTGGTCTTCACCGCCATGTAAAATGTCGACCGCCTTGGGTTTTCTCGAAACCGACCCCGTCCGTCCGTGTCAACACAGGTTGGGGTGGGCAGATGCACACTAACGCGACGCAGAGGATTCGGGAAGGCAAACCCATGTAGAATGCTGGCAAGAAACGCAATTGCGATCAGCAATTGGGCTAGACCGTCCAAGAAAGTAGTTTGTGATGCATCCTGGAGTTGGCCAAGCGATTCGAGCTTTGGGCGCGCCAGATCTCAATCGTCCAAATTCGAAATTGAATCATGGAGGTGGATGGATTGTAAAGACCAGCGACAGTGCAGCCCACTCTCGTTCAATCACTCATTTGTCCCGGAGTTCATGGAAGCTGCATCTGGGACTGGTCGCAGCTTCTTATTCATTCGTCAACTCGGCGCTAAACAGGGACGCATGGTGCATTACATGGGCGTTTCGAGGTGCGTTCGTCTGGCTCATCATCCGCACGGCACGGGCTCCATGGAGCTGAATGGGGAACCCGTCGATGCAATGTTATCGATAAAATCCCACCTTCGCAACTTCGCAAGGAGATTTTCTGCGAATTGTTGGGCGTTGTTGTGCCTGTCCATCCCTAGGCTCGGTCTGTCATTGTTATTACCACCCCAAGCCAATTATCACACATCCATTGATAGATTGAGACCATGCCATGCCATACATACATTTAAATTTATGATTTGACCTGCACTCATCACTTATCCACTCCAGATCGTCGCCGAAGGCAAAATCTCATCAATCATTATTGATACCGAGCCTCGAGGGTTCCCACTTCCATCTGAACTTTAGAAGCTTTCCCACTTGCAGTCACTTCTGCCAGATCCTCTCGACCATCCTGCACCTACCCCACGTAACGTACTTGCATCGTCAACCACTTATGCAACCCGCGCCAGGGCTATTTCTTGCGACCTGACCCAATCTGAAGAAAGCTGCGCGGCCCTGCATCTGAGACGACGTGCATTTTAGACGACGTGACCTGAACGAACAACTCAGACCCTCCAAAAAGAGAGCAGCCCAAACCCAACAGAGTAAGCCAAAGTAGCCTCCGCCTCAGACGAGACGAAGCCTAGACACTGGCAGTCTGGCGGAAACGACGCCGATTCTGACACGACTTTGCAGCCGACCTTGGACCTTGTGCGGCCGTCGCTCCCCCGGTGGCTCTATTTCCAGATACCCAAGATTGCCTGCTACCATTTGCGCGCGCACACAGCGATTGAATCACTCCGAAGACCGGTGTAACCTCCGGCTTGCTCCTGTACGGGACAACGCACACACAGCCGACGGGACTCGACAATTCCCCCCTTGCTCTCCGGTACATTCATATATACATTCATACAGTACGTACTATACATGCCGTACATCACCTACTACATCCCCATCTGCAGCAAGGCGATCGTGCTGCGGACTGGCACTAGGCACCCAAGGGGAACAGCGTCGAGACCCGCAGTAAAGCAACCCTCGGCGTCGTCGAATACGCACCACCCCGCTTCCACGTTCTCGTCCCGTTTGCATCCATCAGAGGCATACCGCTCGACTAAAAGACCAGACAGACAAGAACCAGGCCTGTGCAGATTAACACACACATCACATCATCATAGCCTGAAGTTGCGACAGGGCTGCCACGAAGAGTGAGGTCACGACCGACAGACTACCTCTAAACTCGGTAATAGTAGTAATTCGGGATCCGCATCTGGCAGAAAACCCTTGACGCAAAGTCTTCCACTCTGCAGCTAAGCCGCGCGAAGTTGCAAGCCCTACCATCTGATACGTGTCAGAGGAACTTGCAGGGACACATCACCTCAACTAGTTCAAACCTAGTAACCAGCTGTGCGAGCTGGCAGTCCAAGAAGTTTTACAAGAAAGCTACCACCCGCTGCAGGTAGCCAAATATGTCGGATTCCCCCCAATCCCCTCCAAAGGACATCGAGCCAGGTGTACAATCACCCGACGGCGATGAAGCACAAATGAACGATCCTCAGGACCCACACGGCAGCGGGCTCGCCTATGAGTTCGAGGTAAAAGAGCAGGACAGATGGTTGCCCATAGCCAATGGTAAGTGAGACCCTCCTCCTGACCTGTTTCTGATTTGTGTGCGCGTCAACGGGGTCCCGTCCTGATGCAAGCTTTTGGATTCGAGTCCAGTAGAGTCGAGTCGTGCTCTGGATCTGTGGGTGAGCTGTGAGCGAGCGTTGAGTGGAATCGCTTCTGAGCATCTTGCGCAATTGGTCAACAGGCTCGAGACAGCCGCGGCTAGGCAACTCGTTCCATGTCTCACGATTCGTCCTCCAAGTCGCCAGAAGCGCCTCGCGCTTCCAAAACTGACAAGTATGATGGATACGATGCTAACATTCGCAACTTCGCCCCAGTCGCTCGCATCATGAAGCTGGCCCTTCCCGAAAACGCCAAGATCGCAAAGGAGGCCAAGGAGTGCATGCAGGAATGTGTTAGCGAATTCATAAGCTTCATCACAAGTGAAGGTAAGTTGACGTTGATGGGCTTGGTTAGGAGGGGGTTGTGGTGTGGTGTCCCAGTGCCGGAAGACTAACTCGACGTAGCATCCGAGAAATGTCACCAGGAGAAAAGAAAGACCGTTAATGGAGAAGACATCTTGTTTGCCATGACGTCTCTTGGGTTCGAAAACTACGCCGAGGCCCTCAAGATATACCTCTCCAAATACCGAGAAGTAATGTTTCTCCCCCCACCGCCCCTTGCAGCCGCAGTCTCGGAGCTGGCCGGCTAGTCCTTGCTTCTCATCAACCACTGACGAATTATCAGCAGTCTCAGTCCAACAGAGGCGAGAACCAGCAGAACAGGCCCAATAGTCAAGGCTATGGAGCAAGCGCATCCGGCGGCTCGAATGCTGCAGGGTCCTCGGGCTTCCAAGGCGGTGAATCCGGCGGTATGGGCGAAGGGGCCGAAGGTGGCTATATGTATGGTCAAAGCGGTCATAACGGCGCAGCCGGCGAGACCTACTAAGTCTTGCGCTCAGCGTCCGGTCATTCCCGCACCATACGAGGTGGCTAGCAGGTCCACACGCTGTACCATTTTCTGAGATGCGGTCTTGCAGACGGTCTATACTACCTTCGACAGTGTGTATAAGTATGGGACATGGAATAGCTCCAGAGGCCTGAGCCGAGGATGGATGCGACACTTGTATATGATGGAACATTGGCATGGTGGGAACGGCGATGGGAGATGGTTGCGCAAAAGTAAGATTACTCTGTGGTCGTTTTGACCATTGATAGATTCCCCATGAGGCGTTTCCCCTTTTTGGTTTTGGCTGCTTGGCTCGAGGAACAGATGTTGAGACTCGGGTGCCGACTTCAGTTCAACAGCAACAATGGCTTCTAGGTACAGCATCACAGATATGGCCCGAAGTCCCGACAATCGATATAGCTCTGAATTTCATTATATTCTTTGGAAACACCCTTGGACATATCTTCAAGTACAGGTGTTACCAGTCACTCCCTCTTAGACACCACTGCCTCCATGCTCGGACAGTTTTGTCAGCCATGCTTTGGAAATTTCCAAAATATCATGACGGTGCTTCAACTTGTATTTCCGCGTTTCCCAATAACCATCACATGTAATCGCTGTTGTTTGCTGACGTGCCGGTGCAACTTATTTACTTGGTTAGCGTAGGTCGTACAACAGCTACCGTTGTTGAAGTTAAGACGCTGAAGCCTGTTGGTCCAAACTTCTCATCTGGCCAGCTCAAGCATACGCACGGACGCCGTGAAGTCCGTGTGCCTCCCCGCAATTGCCCGCCACTTCGTTGAAACGAATTTATTTTTCTAGTGTATCATCGGACACCATTTTCACGGCTTCAAGTCTCTGTGAGTTACGTCCATCTCACAGGAATAGGCACACACCATTATGTCTGATTATTCTTTACACCGTTCCATGCGCTCTGAACCGAATACCTGAAAAAGGCCAGCTTCCTTCAGTCACGCGGTAACGTGACAGTGTTTAGATGCCGGTACAGATGCCGCCCACCAGTTCAACGGCCGACCCGTTGAAGCGACCGGCTACAAAGGGCGTCATTCCGCTCAAGCCGATCCTAAAGTCTTCATCAGCACTACTAGGCAAGCGAAAGCATTCGGACGATGTCATTCCCTCCAGTGACGGCACCATGGACGGATCGCAAAGCCCCCAACGCAAACGCCAGAAGGTCGAGTTCGATATGAACCTTGAGATACACGAGGTTGGCACGAGATCGGTGGAGGAGGTCAAGCAGGAGATACGCAAGGCTTTGGACGCGCACGCTCGAGGAGATGACGAGGAATACGACATACTGAAGGAGACCGTCTCTGGCAAACATCGGTACAATGACGACGATGATGATGAAGATGCCGACCCGTCGCTGCCCGAGAAGAGACGCCAGGAACTTAAGGTCTGTATGGTTGCTCTTGCAAGCTTTGTGCCGCAGTTGGGAAGGTCTGCGCATGGACTCGTCAAGAGTGTCCTGCAATGTCAGTGGCTAGGACGCGACGAGCAGTTCGCCAAGATCTATACCCAATTCCTGGCAGCGCTTGTGAGTGCTCAGGGATCTTATCTGACACAAGTCGTTGCAATGGTTATTGATAAATTTGTCGACTCACAATCGTCGGCCTGGGTGGTTGCTGGATACCCCCAAGTCAGCCGAGAAGCAATGCAAGAGCGACTGCATCGTGGACTACAATATCTTCTTCAGGTTTTCCCCGCCGCGAAGTCAGTCATTTCGCAGTTGATGACCAGCAAATTCCCATACCATGACGAGCCCAAACGCATGTACCTTGCCTACGTTGACAATCTCCTCAAGTTGAGACAATATACCCCGCAATTGAAGACCGAAATCACGGACCTGATTGTCAATCGCCTGGTTCAAATAGACGTACAGATGCAGATGGATCTGGACGATTTAGATGACAGACTCGCATTCCTTGTCGCCGCGGCCCTCAAGGAATCGCAAGCCGCCGCCGAGAATCAAGATGAGGATGACGGAGACGACAGCGATGCCGAATCGGTCTTTAGTGATGAGGAGGACGACGACGCGAACGAGGCATCACGAGTGAGGAAAGTGACGGAGAGCATTGAGAAGATGGACTCTATCATGGACACCCTCTTCCAGCTCTATACTCCGCATTTCGTTAATCCCGAATCAGACGAGGCCACCAAGACATTCGAAGACATGCTGGCCGAGTTCTCACACATCATACTCCCTACGTACAAGTCTCGACATACCCAATTCCTCATCTTCCACTTTGGCCAACAGTCTGAGCGGCTTATAGACGCTTTCTGTGGCACATGCATCAACATCGCCTTCGAGTCCCAACGCCCCCTCGTCTTGCGACAAGCTGCAACCGCATATCTTGCTAGCTTCGTGGCACGAGGGGCCATGGTTCCTGGACACATTGTCCGCACCATCTTCGAGGTCCTTGGGTACCATCTCGACCAGATGCGTACGCTGTATGAAACCACATGCCGTGGCCCCGATGTCCGTCGCTATGCACCTTTTTATGCATTGATGCAGGCACTGATGTATGTCTTCTGCTTCCGATGGCGGGACTTGATCAGATCGGTGCCAGAGGATGTTGACCAAGACGATCCGTCGTCATATTTGGGTCAAGACATCGAATGGGAGTCGGATATTAAGGACATCCTCAGGCGCAACATCGACTCCAAGCTCAACCCCCTCAAAGTCTGCTCGCCCGCCATTGTAGACCAATTCGCCACGCTGGCGCACCGCTTCCAATTTATGTACTTATACCCGAAAATCGAGGCGAACAAGCGAATTCGCCTTTCTCAATTCGTCTCTTCGGCATACGCTAACGGCGGCGCGTTGCGCGAATCTGGTCTCGACTTGAGCGACGAGGGTTCGCAACAGCTGGACTCTTTCTTCCCTTTCGACCCATACCAGCTTCCAATGAGTAAACGCTGGATCGACGATGATTACTTGCAATGGAAGTCTATCAGCCGTGACGACGAGGTTGATGACAGTGACGACGGCGAGCCCGATGGCGCAGATGATGACATTGAAGAAGACACAGCAACAGATGATGAGGCTGGAGACGAGTGAGTTGAGAGATAGTGGTGGCATTGCATTTACACCGGCGTGAAAGGCATGTTATGGTTATGGGACGCACAATTACCCCCCAAAAATGGTACAGGTCTGGAAGGTAGGAAGAGCATCACAGGCGTTTATGAGAGGATAAATCACATCAGCAGCTTCATAGGTATATTCGTTTTCGAGCTATATTTATAGATGGCTAGGAGATGATCATTGTTTCCGTATCAACATCTGAGAGTTTTATGGCTTTTTTTTCCAGTTTCAACTTTTCGTCCCAGATCTGTGACGAATACGTGGGGATGTCTTCTCCTTTCCCAGGAGCAACACGAATATGTTCCGCGCGTGGACGACCGCGAGATGCCTACTACTTTGGGCAGTTCGGACGACACAGTCGCTAAAGTCTGGGCAAATGGCGAATCTCCGCAGATGACAGTTTTCTTGACTGTTATTAGAGATATAAAGGTACCCAAGCTGAGAACAAATCATGCAACGACCTAATCGCCCCTATCACGCTGTCTCACATCTTGCAATACCGATACACAGGCTCTAGAGAGGCTTGTGGTAGAACTGTAATTTACACCAACAGTAACATCACCTACGGCCAAGGTGAGAGAGAGGTGCAAAGAGAAAATGAAAAGGCTGACATACCAGTTCAACCGACCAAGCCTAGAACCTCTCGAGGCTCGATGCATCAAGGTCAGCGAGACATTGCAGATAGCTCTGCAAGTGTCAGGCTTGTAAGTAATTGTCGAATGGAATTGTGCCGTGAAGTACTAAGGGATTCCTACAGGGCCGTCTCAACATCTATTAAGGAAAATGTTTCGACTATTTGGACAACTTCTGAAACGACATCAACCATTGTACTATCCTTACAATCCGAAGTTGCCAGTCTCTACGGCCCCTTACAAAGTGTCCGCTCTAGTCTTCCCGGGTTATAGCAAACCGTGACCGGAGTTGCGCCCCTGGTCGCCGAGAGAACAGAATCCTTTTCGAGCCAAACTATAGCTCTCAACGACTCAGTCCAGACCATCAACTCGAGGATTCCTGACTTGCAGCAAACCGTGGAAACAATCAGACCCTTGGTCACAGTCGGCACAAGTCCACTTACAACTGAAGTGAGGAGGGGCACGTCCTTCACACAGGAGTCCGTCGACATATTGACGGTCTCACAAGGCAGGTAATTGAACCAGATCATTGAGCAACTTACAAAAATCCCAACCCGTAATGATATTCGAGGTCTCCTTGAAACAACTAGTGACTAAAGATATCAACATACTCGGTCTTGGTCAAATGAAGCCTTGAACCAACTTTTATCATGACTCAGCAATCTGAGAACGTTGTCTGACGAACTTGGCCCCGGAAGTACCACAGAAGATACAGGCGTTACACCGCAACTGGGTATTTATCCTCACGATATTAGCACTCAATCTCCCCACTAATTTGCAAGATCGACGGGAGACTCAAGTCATCTGCTTTGGAATGTTTACCAGAGACCGAGGCAAAGCTGCTGGGACTCTATAATGACACTGTGCTGGACGCAAATGCCTTCCACGTCGTCAAGAAACCCAAGACCGGGGGGGGGTTCTCATTTGTACATTATGGCCCCTGACCGGCTTAGAGAGGATGATCCAATTCACAGGTCTATTCTGTATGCCGCCTCATGTGGGAGAAGAAGCCGGTTCGGCTGCTCGATACGCTTCTTGGGCTTGGGTTTCATGACCTGGGCGCAGTCGATAGTCGCGGGATTACCACCTTGTTACAGCTGTCGACGAGATTCCACGGGAACTAGGCCCGATGTCTGAGCAACGCGATATGACTAATAAGAGCACGGCGCTGACCTCGGGACACCACTGTCGCAGAGATCTACCAACTAGGATGCGCGACATGACGGAGTCGCGACGAGGGCACATTACATTTTCCTCAAGCTTAGAGCATGCTCGAAGAACGGGATCAAACAAGATGACATGCCTCACATTCAATCTGTTACCAGGCCTTTGTCAGCTGTGGCAAATACCAATGGCGGTGACTGAAGGTGTTCCATCTTGGTCTGTACACCTTTCATCACCTTTCTCCAGGGGATGACGCATGGGTACCACAGCTAGAGGAAAAAAGCACATTGGAAGAAGTATTGGAGCTTTTCCACGATTCTCCTTAGAGGCTATCATCTGATCACCGTCATATCAGTGTGACATGCGACCCATCCTTACCACAGCTCAATTGACATCAGCGATTCGTTTCCTGACTCATCACGAGTTGGCAGCGACACATACTTGTTGCGCCCAAGCATCATAGGCATACACGGAGCTAGCTCCACATATGCTTCTCAGGTGAAGCCCCCTGAGCGTTATGAAGGCATCAATGATCTTAACCCCCCGAAAAGGGTGCCAAAATATACTTAATTGGCTCATGAATGCCGATCGCCAAACCAATAACGGACATACACAGGAGAGTTATCAATGTCTTTGAAAGCAATCGCAATTGACACCAACTAGCTAAAGTTGACCCGTTCTCCAAGCCTCGCGCACTTATTTCAGTCTATGGTACACATCTCACAAATACCCTCCCCCCCTTTTCCACAGAGGCTCCGTCCGATCTTGGTTTGTCCTTCGCCAGTAATATTAGTTTAGGCGTGTCTCTCCATTGTCAAAGGGACGTAGATGAATGCTCTTTAGCAGCGCGGGAATGCAGCGTAGGAAGAAAAAAAGACAAGAAAAGAAATTGACGCCATCCCAGATCGGCGCACAAGAAAAATCAAGCGCCGTTCTCAAGCTTCACGATGTCTTCTCCTCCAGAAGCTCCAAACCAAAAGTTGTTGATATCAACTTCGCATAGAGCTTGGTGCAATGGGTCTTCAAACCCTATATGCGGCCAGGTTGAACCACGAGGCTCGTCAGGACCGCGTGACTCCCGAGAACCACCCAAAAACTTGAGCGACTTTCGAGATTGGGCGGATGAACGTTTCTAGTAGTTCAACTCGCCGCCACCTCCGCCCGCCACATGGTCCAGGTCTTCATAGCTCTTAAGACTGCGTCCCTGAACGGCTTCACGAGGTCCAACAGCAGCTCCGCCGGCTGCCCCATCACCCCATCTGCCTGCACCACCACGGCCACGACCCGCACCTTGACCATCCTGTCCCCAGCGTCCTGGCTGCTGGCGTCTGTCATACGGCCCGCTGCGGTTGTTGAATCGGCCACCACCTGGACCGCCACCACGGCGAACAGGCCCTCCGCTACGCTCGTCACCTCCAGCATTCCAACCGGCCGCCTGAACGGGGTGACCCGTATTGAATAATGGAGGCATGCCTGGAAGACCGGGGAAGCCTGGGAAGGGGGGCATCATATTATTCATGGCGAAGTTCTGGAGATTGAAGCCTCTTGGCGTGCCCTGTTGTGTCTGACCATTCGAGGGAGGGAAGTGCCCGTTGGAATTCGCGTCGGTCCGCGAAGGTGCAATATGTGCCGGATCAAGAACATAGGCATTAATTAGATCAAACTGGATAGAAGGTCAGTTCCGCTTATGGACATGTCGCACCGGTTGGTCGCTTACCTCCTGCTTGATCTGCTCAAGCCACTCTGTATGACGCTTCTCGACGTGCTTCTTCCAAAAATGGTCCTCTTTGAACAACTTGGTACACTCGGGCACCTTGCACCTCCACTTGTGCTCATCTTCCTGTTTAACGAATTTGACCAATTCGTCGTTGAGTGCATCTTCAGTAGGCCTGCCACCGAGCTTGCGAATATCAACAGACTCGGGCTCAAGAATTTGCATGATCTTGTCCTCGAATGTCTTGACCCACTTATAGGCTCGCTCCAGCTGCTGCTCAGTCTTGGAGACACGGAACTTCCGGTTGTCATCGGGAGCCTCGCCTTCCTCGTCGTCCTTCACTTCGCGTTTCTTGGACGGGAACGGATCTCCGTTGGCACTAGCTCTAGCGACATTCTTGGCAGATGATGATAGTGTCGTTCTAGGTCGTCGAAGGTGACCGCCAGGGCATTTTCTGGTCAACTCGTGAATTGAGTCGCTCTCGAAAACGCAGAAGAAGCAGAAATTGAAGACGCGACGAAGGTACTCAATCATAAGATCAAGTTGTTTCTTCTTTAGTAGAAGATCCTCGTCATCAACCTCATCGTCGACGGCACCCTCGTCTTCATCATCGTCCATTTCACCTTCCTCGCCTTCATCCACGTCCAGATCCATACTAGACTCTTTCTTAACTTTCTTCGCCATAGAAACAGGACCCGCAGTCTGGAGACGGCCGGCGTTCTTGAGATCCTCGGCGCGATCCTCAATCTTGAGCCGGGCGTTAAACTCGGACCCAAAGTCCTCCTCAAACTTATTGATAAGTCGTTGCACGAGGCTTAAATCCTTTTCGATTCTCTCCGGGGCAGAGAACAGGTCCCACAACGCCTTCTTGCGAGGGTTACTTGGCGGGTTGTGCACTCCAACGTGGCAAACAAAGTCTCCTCGCACCTCGTCTTTTACTGTCTTTCCATTCACAGCTTCCAAGGCCTTTTCAGCGGTTGATACAGCTACGGGCGATTTGATATCCACATCGCCATCGTCATCCTTCGGGTCGCTACGATCAACTGGCGGCGCGATTTCGGAAGCTGGGTGGAGCATGACCCAGCCCATCCGGTGGTATCTCTTACTTGGGTTCGGGTCACTTAGCGACAACCACTTGAATCCACCTTCCTCTTCGCCGAGGTGTTCTCTGCAGAAGGATTCGAGGTTTTGCCGGCTGACATGTGGCGCGATCGTCTTGATAAGGAGAGTTGGCTGGAACAGATTCTCATCACGAGTATCGTTGCCATTCAGGGGCACCAGATCGCCGACCCCGAGAACCTCGTTGGCGGCGGTAGCCTCGCCCTCTTCTTTCTCAACTACACCTCCAGCCCCATTGCTTTCACTTTTGGGGATCCCCTCGAGAGAAAAGTCGTCAAAAGTACCGGATTCCAAGTCCTGTTCCCATTGGCTGTACGCGCCACGCCGGAACTCGTTGACCTGTGCGCGAAGAGAATCCCGCACTTCGGGCACGTAACGCTCTCGAAACCACTGCTCCTTCTTGTGTTCTGCGACGAAGGTTCGAGCCATCTTTGCTTGTAGGTCCTCTCTATAAGAATCATAAGCAGCCTGGATCTTAGCCTTCTCCTTGTCTCGTTCTTCTGGACCACGTGCGCGCTCAGGCTCACGACGACGACCGGTACGGGCGCGCTCTTTTTCCTCCTTGATCTTCTCATTTGCTCTCCACCACTCGCCAAAATACGAGAAGCCAACCTGGAAAGGCAACTTGACAGGGTCTGTCAATGGGTTGATGACAGGCGCAGGTGGCTCCTGGCTACCCTGTCCCGGCACGTATCGATCGATATTGGCAGGCGGGGATGTGATACGGCGAGTTCGATCATCGCGGTCACGAGGCCCTGCGTATTCATCGCGGCCTCTTACTCTGGGTTCATAACGGTCTACAGGCAGTGGGGAGCGGGATCGGTTGCGGCGGGTGCGATCATGGCCTACTGGAGTCAGCTTCGAGTCCTTCAAACACACGCGAAAAACAATAGTCGTTGTCCAAAACAGCACAGCAGTAATGCGTGTGATGATGAAAGAACACCATGGTCAAGATTCTGTCGCAACGCACCAGGTGAACGTCCACGAAAGAAGGTGTCAGCTCGATCACTCTTACGATCGTCGCGACTGCCCCAATCGCGGTCGACGGGTGAGCGAGCAGAGCCGTCGCGCTCGCGGTCGCGATACGATGACGAATAGGAGTCCATGATGTTTCCTGATCAGAAATAAGTTGTCGAAGCAATTCGGCGATCTTAGGTCTCTGCGTGATGTGACGGGCAGAGGGCGCTATAAATCAGGTAGGGCGTAGGGGACCTGAACGCGGTTTGTCACTCGTCAGGTAATGCCAATCGCCGCTTGTAAGATTGCCTGGAGCCTGCTGTTTGGCGAGGCAATTGCCGTTAGAGAAATCATCCTGAACGTGTTTGGAGGAAAGAGCAACAACAACAAGATGGCTTGTGTGAAGAAGTAGGGAGACAAAATGATGAAGATGGGCTGGTGGCAAGCCACAAGAAGACGAGCAGAGGCAGAAGCGCAAGCTCTCAGGGCAAGCAAACGAGGTATAGGAAGAGAAGAAGCTAGTGCGCGTGTAGAAGAAGCGTTTGCAGTAAGGTAGACGTGGGTTTTGGTGGTGATATAGGTCCCGTCATGCATTCAAGACTCAGGCAAAGGGGTAGGAGGTAACAGGGATGAAGTGACCCGGGGGCACCGAGGAAGAGAGAATAGGTGAGAAAAGGATAGACGAACTGTAAAATGAACAACTGAGGCACGATCTCTCCTTCAAGGGCGCCAAGTCCCGAAAATGGAGGTGTTCTGCTGCTTCGTCGAGATAACAAAGTCAGCTTCTCGTTCAGTTGTAGAACAAAGGTGGACATAGACACCGAAGACAGTTGCACCGCGGCCATTGACGACTAGGCCCGCGAGCATGACAAAAATGGGGCGCAGTGGGTCCGTGCGTCTCGTGGCACGGGAGATACATTCCGTGGCACAGTACACTCGCTATTGGATGGGGGATTGATAGAATTTGGCAATAATAACGGCAACAACAACTGAGGACTTCGAATTGGCAAGTACAGTGTTCCAAGAGGTAGGTCACTCTCATATGACCATGCCCTCATTTGAAATACTCTACGGGTAGCTGTAATCCCATATTGAGCCAAATGATGTATGGTAACTCCCTGGCATGTGGTACCACATGAACAACTACGACGGCTGTTTGATTCACTCAACTACTATGACACTGCGCAGATACTGCACAAGTACATAATATAAAATACGGAATTGACCCAGTGCACAATAGGCAAGCAACATGATCATATGCACGCACCTGATATATCCTGTGCCTCTATAATTGTAGAGAACTGAACTATCATGAGAGCTCCCCTCAGCCCTCATGTCATAAACCTCCAATATTTAAGCAATATACTAGATTGCGAAATTGGGCCTACTTACTTGCTCTGAATGCCATTGTCTGTTGCATCTGACTTCAAATTTCCGTACAAACCGACCTTACACAATGCCTACCTATATCTTCCAGTGGTAGCCTTCTACTTAAACGGGTAGTGTAATTCAGGTTCAACCTCGGTAGCATGGCCCAGCCTTGACCCCAGAAAGGAGCTCGTACGACGAGAAAACATATCTCACAATTTCGCAGTAACAAGTGACCCGAACCCCGAAGAAATCCATGCCCATCAAGCCAATAAATGCATTGAACATCCACTCAATGAGGACGCTAACGCATCACATGCAGGAACGACCCTGTTTTAGCATACGTCATTACTTCCCAGATCGGGACCATCGTCAAGCTTCGATGAGCTGCAGGCTTATCTCAACCTCTTCTTCGTCTCCTTCCTAGTGGAAATTTGAAACTCAAGGTTAGGATACATAAAGGTCTTCTCCTACCGCCAGCGCCAGCTCTACGCCAGCTTCAGTTCCTGCTTTTCTTCCTTCCAACCTTGGCCAAAATGACGACCTACATCCCCCAAATCACGATACCCCATGCGGTCTTCGCAAATCCAGCAGCATCCGTGCTACTACCCATTGCCCTAGGCACAGGAGTTGGATTCAGCACACGACGTACGTTATCCTTCGAATCGCCAGTCCTCCCACGCCATAAGTCTCCGAGTTAAGAGCGAAACTAATTCCCACCCGCCACAGCCAAAGACACCCAAAATAGCTACATGCTGATGAAGCAACCGCCACTCCGCCCACCACCCTACGTTTTCGGCCCCGTGTGGACACTCCTCTATGGTCTCATGGGCTATGCAGCCCACCGCGCCATCACCGCAGGCATGAACCCCTTGACCTCGTCCGTGGGGGGCGTACGGGACGCCAAGCACGCCGCGACGCTGTACTCGGTTCAGTTAGGGCTAAATCTGATCTGGATGCCATTGTTCTTCGGCGTGCGCAAGCCTGTACTCGCGCTGGCAGATATCGCGGCCCTCGTTGGCGTCAATGGCTACCTGACTTACCTGTTCTTCCAGCTCGACAACGTGGCAGGTTGGTGTATGGCGCCCTACATGGGCTGGTTGGGCTTCGCGACGTACCTTAACGCGGCCTTAGGCCACTTGAATGACTGGAAAATCTCTGATGAGGATCTGCGTAAGAAGAAGAATTAATGTGAGAATGAAGTTGGAAGATGCTGGAACTCGCTGGAACACTTGATGTATACACGGGCTTTACACGGGCTTTACACGGGCTCCGACGGATACTTCCGCATCTCTAGTTACATGTGACAAGAAATGAACATAACTGAGAAACGCAGTGTCTTGTGCAACCAATGATATATTCGTTCTTAAGCTAGCCTAACTGAACTGAAACCCTTGTAGCCTGTCTAAGTGTGTACATCCCATCCGAGTTGATACCAAGCATACGCATCCGCACGCCATAACGCCTATTCATGCTACCATATCCATTTCGCTATCTTTTCGACGTATTGTCTATCTATCGTACGTGGCTCACAGAGGCACATGCCTCTTGAGACCATCATAGACCATAAATATGAAGGCTGAGCTCGGGGCAGATCGTATGCACGTTATACCGCATCCGCGGTAGAGCCCGCGCAAGCCATATTGTCGCCATAAGGCTTTGCCTTCTTGTAAGAATGTAGTTTGCGCGCCCCTGAGCCCGATGGCAGTAGTCTGCATGCGTGACTTGATCGTGTCGGCGGGGAAGAATAGGAAATTGTAGGACACGCCAGCATTGGCACCGGCGACAGCCTGCTGCCATAGCGGCAGAGCCTCTGTCCTCAGAGCATCTCTCTCTGACTTATTCTTTAATCCCCGCTCGTTGAGCGCATAAAAGAGCTTCGTTGTGGTCTCCTTGAATCCAAACCACGCAGCGCAACCACCTGTTTCTCGAATCAAAGTACCGGTTTGGCCGCGCCAGAAGCCCTTGAGACCCTCGTGCCTATACACATCCCGGATGATCGAGAAGACCCCAGGGGCTTTGTTGTTTACCACCCCATCCACACTGGACGAGGCTGGAACCTGGATCTTGCATTTGACGAGCTCAATGGGCGTCAGGACGTAGGAGGTGAAGGCGCCCGCGAATGCGCCAGTAAACCATAGTGCTGGCAGAGGGAGGATCTGGTCTCGGGCGCATAACCCCCAGGTATATATTGTTTCCCTCCCAATTCGCTCGAAGAAGAAGAGACTGCTCGTCTCGGCAGCAGCACCAAATAAGGGCGCACTGATGCCACGGTATAAGCCCAGGACGCCGTCGGCTTTGATCGACTGCCGAAAGCAGTCCAATGGACCCTTGTAGCGGAGGGGTAGATGGTCGGGTTGGGATTGAAGCCGGACCTTGACGGTATCGAAAGGGTATTCGATATACTTGCCAGTGACACCGGCGACCTGTTCCTGTTAGCAAGAGAATTTTAAATCTGAGCCAGGACGTGACATACCGATCCGTATAGAATATCTTCGAGAGACTCCATTACTGCCGTTTTCTCGCGCGCCAGCTTTGCGGAACTAATTTCGGCGAAAGTACCTGGCGCGATGTCCGCCACTTTCATTGCCATGCTGTGTTGGAGTCAGAAATTCGTCGATGTTGTGAGCTTGAATGCCTCGCGGCTCAGGTGGGCTGCGAGATAGAACGAAGAGATCTAGTCAACTCGTGTTCGGTGCTGGTGATGAAGACTCGAGAAGACGACACGGACAGAGGCGAGCAAGCATGGCTGGGTACGGGTATCAAGCAGAAGACATGTCCGAGAATGCGACGCCAATTATAGGTTAGTTTTGGCTTTGCGCGCAATCGGGAATCTGGCAGCGGCAGGTTGGTGTTTGTGTGGCAGTGTGATGTGATGGGCCCCCAAAATCTAGCACCAACAGCTTCAAACCAATTGTTACCGCTTGTCCCGGGAAGGCAGATGCTGGTGAATGAAAAGGCCGCGTAGTGGGTACATTTCGGATGACTTGGAGGATAGAAACGACGAATATCCTCGCGAGTAGGTGAATCTGCCTAATTTTCGCAGAGCGACATTGACATTTTCTCAGTTGTCGTGGTGCCGCGGCTCCGAGAAATTCCACATTACATCGCGTAGGGATGGGTCAGAGAAAGGTTTTCTCACAGCTTTTCCAGGGCGATTATGGAGCGATGTCGCCGGCTCGGCGTCATTACCCTATGGCAGCACGCGTTAATGCGGGGGAGGGGTCCAAATGGAGGGGCTGTCCGTCGAAATTGAATCCTGAGAAATTTCGAGCCCACAAGTTGGTAACAGCTTCATTTTAGTCCGAATTATCAACCCACCCATGATGGCTAGCACGATCTGATAAGCCGCAGGGCCTGGTCAAGAGAGGGGTTCCACTCGGAGAAGTTTGCTCATCTATTCCATACCAATATGATCAACTGAGACTGAAAGAGTCTCCTCCAGCGGCTACCGAGTGGCGATCTGACATCACCCATTTCCCCGTCCCCAGTCATCCAGCATGGCCAAGAAAGACAAGAAAAGTTCCAAAACGGACAGCAAGCAGGCCAAGCTTGCCGAGAAGAAGCAGAAGCAGGAGAAGAAGGCCGAGAAGAAGGCCAAAGTCAAGTCCTCAAAGGTAGAAGGCAGCGATGCTGAGGATGTAGACCTCGACCAGGTGCTCGAGGAGTATAGAAAACAGCAGGAACAGTTTCTAAAAGTCACGGAGACTGTGTCGCAGGCCCCTCCCAAACCTCGCTCGTCTTCTACCTTCTTAGCGTCGCCGTCCAACAGCAACCAGCTGTTGTTGTTTGGCGGTGAAAACTACAACGGAGCTATTGCTACATTCTACAATGACCTTCACATCTACTATGTGGACCGAGATGAGTGGCATTGTGTGACGTCCCCCAACGCTCCTCTACCACGATCAGGGCATGCGTGGTGTCGTGGCGGCAACCAGAGCAATTCAGTGTTCCTTTTTGGTGGTGAATTCAGCAGGTTTGTTCCCATGCCACCATCAATACAGAGGCAATGTGACCATGGTGCTGGGGCATTGTCGTACAGGCGGTTGGAAGCCCAGATGTCCAATTAAAGAAGAAGCTTAGACGATAACGCCCCGGCCCCCTCGAAGCATATTTGCAAACTTTCTCAACCTTTAAAACTTACTAAGAACTCCCTCCATAGTCCGAAACAGGGGACTTTCTATCATTACAATGATTTCTGGCGATTAGAACCCAGCACTCGAGAATGGGCTCGCCTAGAGACCAAGGGCAAGTCGCCGCCAGCTAGAAGTGGTCACCGCATGACATACTTCAAGAATTATATCATACTTTTCGGAGGTGCGTACGATTCTGATTTTGCGTCGTATGTATCTCACTCTGGGCAACAGGTTTCCAAGACACTTCCAACCAGACAAAATATCTTGGTGATCTTTGGATCTACGATACCCAGGTGAGTTAGTGTTACAAGTCTACACTGGAATAGACTCTTATTCCATCATCCAGAACTTCACATGGCATGAGCCGAAACTACCTCCAGCCCAATTGAAGCCAGATGCCAGATCGTCATTTACCTTCCTGCCCCACGAGCAGGGTGCTGTGTTGTATGGCGGCTACTCGAGAGTGAAAACTACCGTTTCAGCCAACAAGTCAGCTAAAGGGGCAGCACAAGGACAGAGAAACATCTTGAAACCTTTGATACACCAGGACTGCTTCTACCTTCGTATCACTCAACCTCCAGCGGATTCGCCCCCGAATACCCTCCCCAACGTCCGGTGGGAGAGACGCAAGAAGCCAGCGAACACGCCAAACCCAGCACGCGCTGGAACAACCATGACATACCATAAAGGGCGCGGTATTATGTTTGGTGGTGTTCACGATGAAGAACAATCTGAAGAAGGTATGGATAGTGAATTCTTCAACCAGATGTTTGCATGGAACATCGAGCGTAACCGCTTCTTTCCCCTTGCCCTTCGTAAGCCGAGAAATCAGAAGAAAGGCGGGTCATCGGAGCAGCGAGGTGGACGACGTGGCCGGGCGCAAGCGAATGAAGAGGAGCTCTTGAAGCAGCTTGCTGCACTGCAGGCTGGTTCATCTGTGGAGGACGCTGATGCCATGGACATCGACCTCACTGGTGACGAGCCGGAGGAATCCGACAAGCCGGCCAGAGAGATGCCTGTGTCAATGGAGTTTCCACATCCCAGATTCAATGCGGCAATGGCAGTGCAGGATGATATTCTCTACATCTACGGCGGAACTTTCGAAAAGGGGGATCGTGAGTATACCTTCGATGACCTATATGCGATTGATCTTGGAAAGATGGATGGCTGCAAGGAAGTCTTCAACCGCGAGGTGGAGAACTGGGTCGTAAGTTTCCTGGGATATTTCACATATCCGTCGAATTTATGTTTACTTATCTCGATTAGGGCTCCGAGGACGAAGAGGATGAAGACGATGAGGACGACGATTGGGATGATGATGATGAAGACGAAGAGTATGAAGACGGTGACGTTGACATGCGCGATGAACAGCTTCTCACAGAGAGCAAGCGCAAGAAGAAGCAGCAAGTGGATGAAGGATCCGTTGCCGACTCCACATCGACAGCAGGCTCGACCGAAACCGATACTGAGACTGATACTACTACAACTTCTGTTGGTGATGGGCTGCCACACCCTCGAGTAAGTTTACCTTATTTATGACTGAAATCTCGGCTAACGCGACCCAGCCCTTCGAATCCAGGCGGGAGTTCTTTAACCGAACATCCAACGAGTGGCAAGAGGTTCTCATGACCAGTTTGAGGTGGAAGGGTATTCAGCCGGAAACTCTTACCGTCAAGGAGATCAAGACGAAGGCCTTTGAGATGAGTGAGGAGAAATGGTGGGACTGCAGAGAGGAGATCACTGCTTTGGAGGACGAGCAGGAAGCTGCTGGCATTGGTGAGATTGTGTCTCTGGAGCAGAGAGGTGAAGGGGGAGCTGGTGCTGCGGGTAGGAGACGATAAGATGTTGAACTAGTATCTCAAGAAGAATAGGAAACCATGATTGCCTTGATAATAAGACAGAGGTATACGCATGAAAATGAGATCGCTACCTCTAGTGACCACACTTGAGTGCCTTTACTTAGGTATGTGAGTAATGCTTCTGAATTTCGAGAATACGTAATATAGCTAACATAAGATGCCGGCCCATGTGGATGCGGCATAGTGAACAAATATCTACAGCCAATTTAGTTTAGGCAGTATTGAGTCGTTGCTGGAAACTACAAAGCATTATTTTGACCTTGGTTTGGTTTCTTACACCTTGGGTTATCGTGTACAGTCGCCATTCTCATAGTTCATTGCTAGGCTTTATCCTTGATCGTATGAAAAATTTGAAATAACCCAAGACCATTAATACAATTGATGAATAAGTACGAAACTGATATCTCGATTATATAGTGCTTTGGTATATTTTGTTTCAACAAACTCCTTCGCTGTTCTACTAAGACAAGGGAGGTGCCGATAGTTTCGGTCACCTTAAACCCCGAGCGCCGTTGCCATTGAGGCAGAAGCCGCCACCGTCCTCAACTTCAACAACTAGATCTCTGAACAATAGACCACTAGTCTCAAAATCCTAGGAACCTTATTGGGGTAAAAGGTGATTTACTTGAGCTCATTGCTACGGATTCTCTACCAAGTTACGGTGACGATTGATCAATCGCATTCATCGCCTTCATCGCCGCGACCAGGCAAACGCATCTCAAGATGCCCGTCGGCATCCAGCGGATCAACGCGAAGAAGTCGCAACCAAACTCTCTTATAATCTTCATCAAGCCGCTGAAAGGCCCCGATGAAGCCATTGCCCAGGACTTCCTGGAGAGAATAGCCGCACAATGCTGTGAGCCCATGCCATGAACCCTAGGCCGAGCCGCTAAGACCAACATCTAATAAGAGAAAACAGTGCCCATCATGAGAGAGCATCGTCTGTCGGTCATGACCCTCGAGGAGTATGAGCCAAATCGCGAGTTCGTCGGCCGCAACTTCAATGCTGGGGAGGTGATACAGCTAGTGCTAAAGTCGCCTGCAACGGGGCGGTGGCTTCCTTTCAATTATGTGCAGATGGTCATGATGCATGAGTACTAATCATCTACATAGCCCGCCAAAATCTACGATACTAACATGATGTTCAGACTCGCGCATTGCAAACAGATGAATCACTCGAAGGCATTCTGGGCCGAGAGAAACAACTATGCAGAACAGATGAGGACGCTTTGGACGCGAGGCTACACCGGCGAAGGTATTTGGGGTAGAGGAGCCAACTTAGCAACTGGTGCATTTGAAGCGAACACCGTCGAGCCAGGTGAGGTTCTTCCCGATCACCTATGTGGTGGCACATACCGCTCGAGACGAAAGCGCAAGGCAAAGGATCAGCTCAGCTACAAAGAGAGAAAGCAACGTCGCATCTTGAAGAAGTTTGGAGCGAATGGGGTCGCTCTTGGAGAGGATGAAGATGTCAAGGCGGAACTGGAAAAGGGGAGAAGAACCCAGGCCAAGCCCCGAGTTGCAGGAAGTAAGCGAGGACGCGAGCTTCGGGCAGCCGCAGCGCTGGCAAGATTCGACCAACGGAAGACGCCATACGATGAAAAGAAATCGACGCCTTTTGATGATGACGAGACCACTAGCGAAGAAGAGTCGGAGACGGCAAGCGGGAGCGAAAAAGAGGATGTGTTCGCCGTCGATATGAATGGCAAGCGGCTATTGGACGACAAAGGACGTCGCATGGTCAAAGTTTGCGAGGTCGAAAACGCGGAGGACCTTGATGCCCAAAGTGAGCTGCGGGAGTTGCAGTCTTCAATGACTCCACGTAAGGTACCTGGACTAGGTTCGGCTTTGTTGTCGTCAAAAACTCCTGCAGCTACTCAAAAGCCAGAGAAGGCAGAGCTTTTATCACAACCACCCTCAACCACCTCAAGCAAAAAGCAAGAGACGAGTCGACAAGACACAAAGAAATCTGCCCAGGCAGGCTTAGACGAGAAAAGCAAAGCACAAGCACAAGGCCAAATCGCACCTGTTCGCGAGCAGCTTGCGACTACTGGAGTATGCCCTCTCTGCTCGTTCGACAACGGCCCCGATCCTATGACATGCGTCATATGTTCTCATGTCTTGGACTCACGAAAGGTTCTAAACTCATGGCGATGCAAAAGTGCTGCGTGTCAGGGCAGTTTATACCTCAATGCCGGAGACACGGGGTTATGTGGAGTATGCGGTGCGCGAAAGAGCGGAGGATCCTGAAAGACGTCACTCATCTCGGAACAGGGACTCCCTCTGTTAGTTGGTATGAGCATCGTGTCAAGTCTGATTGGAAGGTTTGTGACTTGTGAGCCTCGCATGGCACCCACGCACGGGACAGAAGTTAGTCAACCGTGGCTAATAAAGATCTTCAGTATACTCCAACTCTATCATTTAATTGCCGTCCGTTCATCTAAAGTCGTGTCAAGGAGTGAGCTATTCGGTGTTGTTCGTGAGTATATAGTATAGTGGTCTTAGCAAGGCAGTTCCCGGAAATTAAGGAGACTTAGCGACTATATCCTAGTCCCTGTAAGCGATGGATGCGGCGGCAATGGCAAGAGACTAGGTTAGCTTTGAAGGGCAAGTTTCACGTTACACTACTCAGCACACATTAAGGTTGATACCACTTCCCAATTCGGAAGAAGTCCTCAAGTGGAGTATGCATGACCCTTTCCTTCTGTAACAACCCCCTGTCCCCAGGCTAGTTTTGAGTTCTGTCAAACCCCGTTTCATCCTATCACCTCCCTATCCACCTACATTGTCCATGGCAGTTTCCCTACATCATTGAAATTTCGTCCCATTTTCAGAACGACACTGGGTGAACCAGGTATGAGCAACCTAATCGCCAGCGTATGGTGATGTTCCCGTCTGTGCTTGGCTCAGGTGCATATCCTATTGTCCCTGTTCGTCTATCATCCCAACAATTTTGACGCGGCACATCATCCGAAACGGGACGGGATGGCGGCCAAAAGATCAGAACATCCATGGTACTGGTCTTATTGGAATGTGAGCAAGAGTCGTAATGCATGTACATACAAGGCTGTGGGAAATATCAAGCAGTTTGAGACCTGAGGATACGGTCCCTTTTACGACTCTACCGTGATCCCATGTTTCACAGTTCCAGCTCGTTTCTGAAGTAGTTCTTTAAGAACACTGGTTCCTGTTGGCATCGTGTTGTATCATTCTTCTCTCATTATTCTTTTGCCAAGCTGATCTTCATCCGGTCGATTTTTGTTTCGCTCTCTTCTCTAATTGTTTGCTGGGCATTCATTCCTTTCTCTATAACGGACTTGACGTCGAGTATTTTCATTCACTTCGACTCTTCTACTGTAATATCCGTTCTCACTTGGTACCATCACCCTTTCAACATCTGCCATCATGCTCTCCACAACTCTCCTCCAGAGCCTCCTGCTTGTCGCAGGAGCTAATCTCGCGCTCGGCAACCCGGTCTGGGCCCGCTCCATCGGGGCACCGGAGCACATTGAGGTCCTCAAGATGCGCGCCTCGACTTCGGTGAACCCGGACTCGGTGTCCAACACCAAGTGCATCGACCCCAGCGTGTAAGTGTCAAAATCCCACCCCAGCCCTCATGCCCTGAGTATAGGAAGGAGCACAACTGACCTGTCATAGCGATATCGACTTCCACGACCAAAACGTGGCCGAGCTGGGTATTTGCGGAGGCATTGCAGGAACCATTCAGAAGTGTGGAGGAGCGCCCGAAAGCACCACCGGAACTTCAGGGACTGCAGAGTTTAAGCTCAACGCTGCGACTAGTGGGGCTACTATCAACATCTCCAAGGGACGCTGGGAACAGTGTATTCGAGCTGCGAGAGCTGTGTGCCCGACTGGGTCGATGAGCGGAACTTGTGCTGGTGGCGCTTCGGAGGGGGATGTTGACTTTACTCTGGACAACCCATAATTAGATAATACAGGACGAGGGTAGTGTGAATTGACTGAACTGAGAAGATTTGATGTTGGGATCGTTGTGCAACTAATCAGTACGGAAACATGACCTCAGAAGCCTGGCGTTTGATGATACCATGGAGGTGAGGGTGCGTGTTGGTCGGCTGTACATAATCACGCTATGGGTATGGAGATACAACTGTCTGCTTACACAATTATTTGCACATTCAATTTTATATGTTTGGAACTACCTGTCTTCGACCGAGCTCCCATGCCATTCCAAGGGGTATCATTTCCATGCCTGCCTTCTATCCGTAACCGCCGAAAACATGACTTGGTCGCCAAACTCCGAAAATGCACCTCAAACTCATCAATGAAATTCCTTCAGAGACCATACCTAGTAACGCACTCCTCCTTATGCGTATCCAAACACTCCAGTGCGCACACCCTCGTGCCACACTTGATACACTTCACCCGTCCCCAGTACCCACACACCTCGCAGAACACTCGCACGGGATATTTCTGGTCCTCCTCCTTCCAGCCTGCCCTCGCTTCAAGATAAGTGAGTGGTGGCGCAGACATGAGCGCTCGTAGTTCCTCATCTGACGGCATCGGCGGCACGCGGGAAACCAACAGCGGATCGTTGTCCAGCGGATGCGCTGCCGGCCGCGGCCTATCGGACACGGGTAAGAGCGTGTCCTCCGTCGCAGCTACTCCTTCCGCCGGTACATCAGCCATCGACGTGTCCTCCTGCTTGGCACCCGTTGACTTGGACGCTGGCCTTAATGACGTCTCCGGTTTCTTTTGTGCCGCAGCAGCCCGTTTGGAACTACTCAACGCCGCACTCGCCGCCGCGGCAGCCGCCCGGGCCGCACTACTAGCAGCAGCTGCATTCGTTTCCGAAAGGGCGAGGTAATCATCAAGGTGATTCGCGAACGTCTTCTGGCTCTGGAGGATCTTGCGTACGTTGGGCGTCGACTTGCTGGTATTCTGCCCTGCTCTACTGCTTCCGCCGCCGTCCTTGGATTTGGGCTTGGGCGGGATGGGGATATGAACGTCGCGGGGCCCGTCGCGATCGAGCACGTCGAGCTCCTTGCGGATGCGGGCCTCCTGGCGCGCGTTGACGTCGACGTGGCTAGGGTTGGCCGCTTGGTTGCGGGCGCGCTTGCGGTTCGTGGGTTGTTGGAGGGAGGAATGCTGCGGGCCGTTGTCGGGCACGTAAGCCCAGCCGGGCGCGTTGGTGGTGCGCGTACTGGCTACTTCTATTACGCCGAAGTTGTTCATCTTGTCTGAATTGTCTGCGGGTGAGAGGCGGTTGAATTAATTCTGAAAGACGCGCCGGGGACCAATAGCGACGGTTGGACTTGGAGCTTCGGAAAGTTTTCAGCCACAGCGGGAAGGTTCCGCACTCAGCCATGTTTGGCTTGATGAGCACGACACCACACCAATGATGGGAAGTTGCAACCCGTCGAAATTCAGCTTTCATTACAAATATTTAGGTATAGCTTGACACCTTCGCCAAGAAATATCCAGATTCTGCGAGATCCGAGCAGATTGACTTGGATGTCGAAATCAACTACGACGATGGACTCTTCACTCCAGTGACGATAATACAGCGTGAGCTCTCACCTCGGACCCGTCTACTCGTCAAGCCTAAAACGGCAGGGCAGTTTAACCCTCTGCTAACGCAGTGGGTCAAGGACATCTATTGGTCATTTCCAGCTATGTCTCCTTATACCGGCATTTCCAAACTTCATCGATTCACCCCAAATTCGGAAGTATCTCTCAAAGGTCGAACTCAAGCGTTTAACGAAAAAGCCAGAGGCGGCTTCGCAGCCACAGCCAGTATCATAAGATGAAGAGGATAACGAGGACGCCGACGCGGCGGCCAATAGCGACGATGGGGCGGTGGCTGAGTGGTCAGTTAGCGAATAACGGCGCCAGCCGCAGCTGGGCATATTGCTAAGCCAGGGCCCTGAAGGTCAATCTGTCAATTATACTCGTCACATTCGAATTTGGCCGAGAACGATAGGTCCGAACATAGCCAATCAGTCGTCCGATTGCGTCGATCTTGTCGTGGGAATATGCTCCCCTATTCCGGAAAACAGACATACAGCTGAATAAGGACAAATAAGACGTTTTCGAACTTCATGAGTACCGGACCGAAAGCTTTGCGAATTCCACTTGGTCCATTTAGTGCTTGGTCGAGCCAGAGCAGCTTACTATAATTAGCCGTCCGGAAACCTCTCCGTTGAATATCATACCTCGAGCCTCACGGACGACATCCGATGTCCCGGCATCTGGTAGACCAGTCTCTTGGGACCCATCCACCTGCACCCACGTCTGCTGATCTGAATTTCACTGACAGCTTCAAGCTTATGGTACCCTCGCTCATCGCCGCCTTTTATTTCAATTACGGATAACATCCCTTGTACGATGCTTGAAATCTTTCTTCCTCATGCCTTGGTTTCACGGGCATGTTCAGGTCCACATTGGTCACCATCAAACTCCTTGTTACGAGTAATGCCTACTTCGAATGCCGCTCACGATCTTGATTTGGACCTACGATACTACTTGATCGCCAAATCTTCTGTTACGAAATATTGGCTGTGGAGGACTTTGCAAGCATTTCGGTCTACGCGGCATTTCGATGCGATGCTCAGGACGTGGGAACTCCGGGAGTCTTCGGCATAGCCTGCTGCCTATGGAAACACGTCGACAGGCTGTAGGGTTCTCGCTATTCATTACGCTCCTTTCTCCATGATGCATGCATGGAGCCGATTCCTCTAGCCATGACATCCGGCGCTAGGCACAGAAGGTGCCAGGAGGTTGGGTGAACAGCATTGCGGATATCACTGACAGTTTGGAGGAGCTAGAACTCTCTGAACGCCAATCTGTCGGATTCGTAGTCAAATGTGAGAGCCTCAACCCCCAGTTTTGTATCGCCAGATGCGAGAAGCCCATTGGTTGGATGAACTATACGTTACCCCATCACTCACTCTTGCAGGGTGTACGCAGTCAAAATCGGAAGCCGTTGACTCTAAGGAGTCCGCTATGCTCAACTCTGTTAAATGACATCTACATGGGGGTTAAAACTCACGCAAGAGAAGTACGAGCCCCAGTCAAACCGCAGGCCCCATATTCCAGGGTGTTGGTCATACGCATACACCCAGTTCCGGGAGTTTGTACCGATCCAGAGCAGCATTACCAACCCAGCCGTTTTGATTCCCACATGATGCTAAACAATACGCCCAGGGTTGGGCACTGCAGGAAACAAAGGAAGGCAGGGAGTTAATATTGAGTGAATGTTGGACCGAAAAATTATCTACCCTGGAGTATGATGAACCAATCTCGGGGTCAGCTGTAAACTGCATCGCATCAAGAAACACCCAAAGCAGCAGATGTGAAGAAATGATCGACATCAAAACCCCTGCTGTTGTCACGAAACAGGCTCTTTCGGGTGCAGATCTCCAAGGGACATCATCACGGAAACGCCTCTCGGAATCAAGCATACAAGGGACCACACAAGGGACCGCTTGCTGGCTTGGTGCTCAGTATCCGCTTCCAACTATCCTTCGAGTTGATTTCCTGTCCTGTTGGAGTTCAATACCCCGTCTTGGTATTTGAATATATCCCAAGCACAAGCCTAGTCTCAAAACGAAGTACGGAATCCACAACTCAGAGAGATAACGGAGCACGGTAACGACTCTCCTTTCATCTCAATTGTGTGGCTTCTATTGTTGCCGTGTGGCTCGAGAGTAAGAATTTGCTCAATGTGGACTACGCGGCATCTTCCCACAACCTCGTCTTGGCAGAGCAAACACTCTGGCAACCTATCCAATGTCTTTACCCCGAGTACGACCGAGCGCGGGACCAGACCTGTTGCGCCCACATTACGCAACCCGCATTTGATGTTTCACGGGGGAGACATCCAAGCTTCTGATCGCCATCATATTTAATGAAAGATCAAGCCCATCGACAATGGTACGTGGTCTCGGAAGAGAGGGGGGAAATAAACGCAGTGGACGAATCGTCATGGTTGAACTCGGAGAGAGATCACATGTCCATCGCATATTCAGAAGCAATGAGAACGACTCTACCAGTTGAGGTGGAAATATGTTCTCCTAAAACCGGACATCAGTTTCCTGCCCGATCTTCCATATCGCAGCTCTGCCCAACCATACGGATACATGGGCCAACGGTTCTTACAGGCCCACTGGCTAAGCGGCTTTTGCCGCAACGAGTCAAGGGCCCCTTGCAGAATCGCTGGTCTCTCCACATATTTCAATGTACAGTCCGGGGTCCATCTGCCGGCCCTGCTGAAATCATACTCTTCTGACTTGACGCTACGGAACATAGGAAGGAAGGATCGAGGAAGCAGCAAAAGAGAAAACAACAGTGTATTTGACCTCCTTGCGGTCCTTGCCCGTTGATCGCCCGGTCATGCCTGCTCCTTCGCCCACCTTTCCGAAGTTGCGTTCCCGAAGGAGATTTCTGTCGAACGTATAATTATACTGCCCAGCCAAGCAAGTGGACGACTCGCGAGCTTGACAGAAATGTGTTAAACCCCACAAGTCTGGACTCCTGGAGGCGCGATGTCACGCCAGGACCACTGATCGTGCGGCCCAGTTGCCAATAACTGCCCTCAGCACCGTCTGGATGCTAGGCGATTGTTTCGCACACTTTTGTTCAACACTTGGCTCTAGTAGGGTACCGAACTCTATCGCGCTATCGTGGACCGGGTATCACCACGAGCGAGTTCGTCCTAAGATGAGCGCGCTAACTAACTTACGCGTCCCCTGTCGAGTTTCCCATCGGGAACGGGAAACGCCCCATAAAGGCCTTGGGAGACCCAGATGTGCTAGATCCAACGGGGTTTTCAAGGCTTTATTGCCTCAGAAAACCCTTGACTTCGACCACGTTCGAAGCATCTTGATTATTCTTTATCCAAGCTGGACCTTGGCCGCACTTGGTCGAGAAGATGGCCGACTCTAATATTTCTGGCGAGGCCGTGCCGCTGACGAACCGGCCGTCGACTATACTTGGCTTGACTATTTCGTTTTTGGTAAGAAATCAATGTGAGACGGGCGCTGCGACTTGGAACTGTTATCTGATGATAATTTCAAGCTGTTCTCGTGGATTTGCGTCGCCGGTCGACTGTATACTCGAGTTAAGATCATTCGGTCACCGGGATGGGATGATTTGTTCGTCGTCCTTTACTTGGTGAGCATTCTGATTCCCGCCTCAGGCAGCCTGACGAACTGACATGTTCCACGTAGTTCACGACTACTGCCGGGACGATTGCCATATGTCTCTGTACGTCTGGACCACGTTCGTCAGGAGACTTGCACGCTAACAACTTAAAGCGGTTGATCATGGCCTAGGTCAACATGTTGCCACTCTAGATCCGTCTACGGTAATGAATTACCTCAAGGTAGACATCAATCAAACCCCGAAGACGACTCGATGATCTCTAACTGACGCAGTGTTTCTACGTCATGAACGCGGCCTACGTCAGCTCGACCACTTTCATCAAACTCGCCTTGATGTTCCAGTATCTTCGAATTTATGATCAAGCCACCATGATGTACCGCACCTGCCAGGCTGTGACTATCTTCACTGCTTTATGGGGATTCGCCTATTCCTTTATCGCCTGGGTACCTTGCTTCCCTATCTGGCAGTTCTGGACAGGTGACCCAGGTGCCCAATGCTACGGATATGGGTCGATCATACCAACGCAATTCGTGGCTACGTATGAGACCCACTCGGCTATCAACATGGCCCTCGATATAATGGTTTTAATCATTCCCTTGCCTCTATTCTTCCAGAAAGGGACGAAGTTTACGCAACACCTACGACTGTTTGGCCTCATATTCATGGGAACGGTGTAAGTTATGCCACTTTTCTTTGCCCTGTGACACTCAAACTTCTTGGGAAAACATCTCGACTGTTCCTATCTCCTATACCATGACTAAACCCCGCTCAAGCGTAATCTGCATCGCAATCTGGCGTCTGGCAACGATAATCAAGCATCAAGCCGCCACCTGGCCGATCTGGGACCCGACCTGGTACGCCCCCATCAGCATCATACTCGCCATGCTCGAGATAGACACCGCCGCCGTCTGCGCCAGCGTGCCCATCTTCTGGCCCTCGCTCAGCAACCAGGTATCCAAAATCTTCGTCACACAGGAGATCAAGATCACACGCGAGACGCGCTACGCCCACGCCGATGAGGAGTCTCAGTTGACGCAGTCTCAGCACAGTCGGATGGGGAGCGAGGCCGATCTGAAGCGTCAGGAGAGTACGAGGAAGATGGATGCGCATTATCATGATTCGTATATACTTAGGCAGGTCGATCCGTTGAGGAGTCCAGGGGAGTCGCCTAGGGTTGAGGTTGAGGTGGAGGCGATTGGGTTTAATAGTATGAAGACGAGGAAGTGGTAAATTTTGCTCCGCCGGGGTTTCCTCGGGGAGTCGCTGTTTGGTATAGAACAAGGGGGGTTGGGGATCAATTAGAACGGTTCTTGGTTCTTCTATCGATGCGTCTATCTCACGAGGTCTTGTAAGGATGAAGCGTGCCGCCTGACCGAGGTTGTTCTTTGTGTTCCATTCCAGTATCGACTCAACAAAGTTATACTTCTACGCTCCGTGACTATGTGATTTAGGAACATGGCTGTTCTGATTCCTGGAAAAAAAAGATTACGAACAAAGCTCACGCAGTTGTGTACATCATGCCCTATATTCACACTAGAAAAAGGGAGAGACCCTTGAAGAGAGAACGTTAGTACGAAAACAATGAGCTACGAGGTACTTTACCTCAATCAGCCAGTTTCTCTCTAGTAACGTCAAGATGTCAGTACTGATAGGATGGAGTAGGGTTTGGCATTTAACGAGGCTTGTTCTTGCTCATGTTTCTATTACACCTGAACCAACCGCCCTAGTATGAAAAAATCTCTGCACAGTTTGTAATACGTTCTAATAGCGACTGAATATGCGATCCGGGAGAAACAGCATCCTAAGAGAAGCATGAGGGATTTACATTTAGCGAGACTAATACAAGTCCTGGTATTATGAGCAAGTACTGAGGATAGAATGGCCATTACTAATATTCATAAACTGTCGTCCATACGTCTTCATCTGATCTCCACACATCCTTCCAGATCATTGTAGATTGAGATGAATTCTGGCCACCAAGTTAACCCTATCCATTCGCCCCAGGCTGCCATAATTCCACCAGCCGTTGGCAGAACATGACTGCTGCTGGCACGCGGATGTAGGTGCTCCAACCAGCAGTACGTAATTAATCATTATGTACCCTCCTCACTCTAACCATCATGACAAGATCCCATTCCGTTTTCCCCTCCAGCCGCCCTTGACTAAGCAGCCCTTTAGTTCTGGTCCAGATTCCAGAACTTATCAGTAGTAGCACATCTGCGCCGCTCCCCGTGCCAGATTTTCTTTCCAAGAACCTCAGTCGCCGCGTGTTGAGCCTGTCGTGAATCCGCAAATTGCACAAAACAGTGGTACCCGGGGCGAAAAGGGGGAACCAGTGAGGGCTGGGTGTGAAACCTTGCCTGGAAGCCGTGTCCGTTAGTACCAATTTCAATTTTTGTTCCTCGCCCGAGATAGATGCCTCACGCTGGTAAGTGGATATACAGACTTACATGTACAACTGAGGTAGAGCGGTGCTGTTTGGGGAGAGTCGGGTCAGTATAAAGTCCTTCCATCCACATGTGTAGCAAATCCATGATACAAATTAGAACAGTGAAAAGAAAGAAGAGAGGAGTATTGAAAAGAAAGGAAATACCTCAAAAATCATACCCCCTAAACAACCGCTTCATCTTCATCTGAGCAGCGGAATAACCCTGAATAGGCGGCAAGTTGCGGACCTCGATCGTCCGCCCCCGCATCGCGAATGAGTCCTTGGGAAGCTCGACAGGCGGACCGGGCTGAACATAGACCTCATAATACCTCCAGTGCCGCCTAAGGGTGAATACAGTGTATGCCCTCTGGACACGACTCTGGCTCCCTCGGCACTGGCGCCAGCCGCGCTAGAGGAGTATACTTAGACCCCTCTGCGTCCGAACATCTGACAACAGCCATGGTTGCAGTCCCAGGGACAATGGCACGAGTAGGACTGTAAGTGTGAAGAGGAGCAGGGTTGTAAACGTAAACAGGAGCGAGAACGAGCGCTGAATTAGTCATTCTCTTCTGATAGCATTGCCGAGCCGCGGTCTTGTTCCCCCCCCTTCACATACTCAAAGCCCTGGATGACAACAATGGCATCAAAGGCATTGCGGCGGCAGTCGAAGGTGACAAAGGCGAGTCACAGAACAATCACTTGAGGTCGTCATAAGGCGAGGAGATGTTCTGATGCTGTCAAAGTTGATCGTCATCCTAAGCAGGGTCCTCATGTGGGTGTGATTCATGTTAGGGGGCAGGTTGCCGATGTAGATACGTCCTTCCTTGGTGGCTTTGTCTCTGGCTTCTTGCAGGTGGGATTGCGTCATATGGGAAGGTTTCTGGTGCTTGTTATGGCGGCGAGTGGTTTCTCCTGGCTTCGTGGTTTACAAGGTGCTCGTTGAAGAGGGGTTGCGAGATTCTGTGTCTGTTTCTTTGAGGGCCTGCATGTTGTCATCAAAATCTGACAAGTGTAATGACTCCGAGGCCCCATTGCGACCGGCGAAGAAGGATATCAAAACCCGAGTTGGAGGAGGCCTTAAGCTTGCTGAGAAGTTGGTACACAGAATATAGTGAGCTGGAGAACGCAGTGCGTAGTGTGGTGAGCTTCCGGAGTCGTCGAGACGCGTGCCTTCTTCTTGGTGTTAAACAAGCCTGAGTTGGTTCCCGGGGAAGCATCTCAGGCGTCCACGGACCAAAATAAGCACATCACAAGACGGCCTTCGCTTTCGTCCAAGGCACCAATGGAAACTTCATGAATCCTTGCGGACGAACTGAGCATAGAGAGAACTAAGCACTTGTTTGATACCGGCCTCTCATGTGTATCTCGGGGTTTCTCGACGTTGCGTATATCATGTTTGATACAAGCTCAGTAAAGTGTTGTACAATCTGGCCCAGGACCAAATACAGCTCGCAATGCCTTTGGGCTTGTCATCAAGTCCCTTCAGGGTTCCTCATTAGATCTACCGACCCAGATGTCCACCCGATTTCTATCCTATCCATTATTTCCTTTTCCGCTCTGTCGCCTCCATCTTATCCTCCAACGCCTGAACATATCTTGTCAATCGTTGACACGAGTCCTGTAAAGCCTACAGACAAGGCCAAAAGAAAGCCACCAGTTAGCCATCCATCCTAGAAACCAAGTGTGTATATTTCGTTTCGATCGTATCGTGGGCGAAGCAAGGGGAGCTTAGTAAAGTAGTCGAGGAGGACTTCGGGGAATCTGCACACAGAAAAAATGACTCCGCCAGGGAATGAAGGAGACGAGACACAAAGCAGCCGCTCCCCACACAGCCAGGACGTGAGAGAGATATGTTAGATGCAGAGACGCACGTAGATATCTTCCGTCAACAGCTCGTTCGACGCCTTGTACTCCTGCAGGACGTAGCCGTAGACACTGCCGCCGGCGAGGGTACTTCCGAGCAGGAACCCAAAGAGACTGGATGTAGTAAAGTCGCTGGTCAGCATTCAAACCCCCCATTTGCATATTGAACATCAACAGGTTGGATCTCGTACCCTCCGCGGAAAGCACCGACGGGCTTTCGGGTAGGAAGTGCCGTAACCTCGGCAAGACGGCGCGAGCTGGTGGTGAAGCTGCGGGCAGCTGTGGAGCGCATTGGGGCTGCGGTTGCCAGGAGGCCTCGAGCCCCCGTCGAAGCTATTCTCGCAGACATCTTGATCGCGTGTGGGTGATCTCGGGGGGTGGAATGAGTGGTTGTGAGGGTTAATTGTTTGAAGAAGTGCAAGTGGAGGCAGGAGTTGACGATGGCCCGACGTGCAAGTGGCCGAAATTATTGGGACCCAGTTGCCGTTTGGCGATCAATTGGAGCAAGCCAGCGCAGGGACCGCCCTGGAGGCAAATTGCGGAGAACTAGCACAATGCTGAGCCAGGAGGTTTTAGCTGCTCTTTGACTGGCCCTGGCCGCGCCGCCGGCACTGGTGAGGGGCTGGCTCAGTGCGCTCTCAATAGGGGTAACACGTGTCTTCACTTTGAGAGAACCCATCTCGCTAGCTAGATATTAAATCCATCGTACTATTCATTACGCCTTGTAGTACTATATGCCTATGCTATGATAGTCACCACCATTACGAGGTTTTCCAGCGGGCATTTCACGTGGAGAAGCTCGTAAGAACAACTAGGAAATTCTGATTGACCTATGCTGGAACTAAGATATTCGCATTGTATCCCCGTCCCGCGGCCTGGGGCCCCCAGCTCGATTTGTCGAGCAGAGCCGTAGAAACTGTACAAGAAGTGTTTTGGTATTCGCGCGCCATCAATTCTTTAGAGTTCGTCGTGCGTCTCCTTGTCTGCCTCACCCTCGGCGGCAGACTCGGTGGCCGCAGGGGCAACGGGCGTCTCCTCCTCGGTCTTCTCGAAGACCTCGGCCTGGTACTTGCCGTTCTCTTTGACGAACTTGATCAGATCCTCAACAGTTCGGGAACCGCTGTAGGTGACGGGCTCGCCCTTGGAGCCAGCGGCGTAAAGCTTGATGGTGGGGAAACCCTGGATCTCATCCGGAACGTCGTTGGCAGTGGCATCAACCTTGGCGACGACAACCTTGTCCTTGAACTCGCTGTTGGCGTAGAGAGCACCGAGATCCTCATACTTGGGAGCCAGGGCCTTGCAGTGTCCACACCACGGTGCGTAGAACTCGATCAGAACGTCCTTGGTGTCGTCCAGAACAATGTCGTTGTAGTTCTTGGCGACGACAACGGCAACCGGGCCATCCTGAGACTCGGGGATGGGCTCCGACTTGACGCTGGGTTCGATCTTACCCGCGCTGAACTCGTCAACGAAGGTGGAGATGGCGTCGACGGTAATCTCCTTCTCCTGGTCAAAGGGGAACTTCTGGTTCTTAACCGTCTCCTGGATAGCGAAAGAGGGAAACTTGTCCGTCTTGAGGTTGAGGTTGCCGGCGTGCGCACCGAACGACTTGGCATCGATGGTCGCGAAGTTGATCTTGCCACGGTACTTCTCGGCAACCGGCTTGAGGCTGTCGCCAAGCTCCTTGCGCTCCTCGGGGGTCTCCGCGAAGATGTAGGCCAAGGGGAGGCCCGCGGACATGTATCCAGAGTAGGTCTCGGGACCGACCTCACCGATCAGGGGGGTGGACGAGGTCTTCGCAAAGGTCTCAATAGCCTCCACGTCGAACTTCTCAGAGAAAATGGACTTGCCCTCATCGAACTGCTTGTACAGAACGATGGCAGGGGCGGTTACGCCCTCGGCCTCGGCTAGAGCAACATCGTTGCTGGCACCGAAGGGATATGAGTCGCGGAGCTTCTCAGCAACCTCAGTAAACGTCTCGTTGGAAGCTTTGTCCGAGGCGTCAATGTAGGCGACAAGAACAACCTTATCGGCAGTCTTGAAGTCTTCAAGAGTCTCGCTGGTGAGGAGCGAAACAGCGGGGAGAGACTGCTTGATCATGTAGGATGTGATGCTGTCGGCAGGGAGCACTATTAGTAGGTTGGCCATAGACGATATGCACTCGAGGTAGGACTCACGCAGCAGCCTTTCTCTGGCCAGAGTAGGGAGTAATGTTATCCTTCCCGCGGAAGACCTTGAGAGTGGGGTAGCCCTCAACACCGTAGGACTGGCAGAGCTCGGCTTCCTCAGTGCAGTCAACCTTGACCAGCCTGATGTCCTTCTCCTTCAGTGTGGTCGCGGCCTCCTCATATTCGGGAGCGAGCGCCTTGCAGTGTCCGCTTTGTGATGTTTAGCAATCTGAATGAGGCCGAGGCGACAATCGTGTTCACAACGAGGGAAGCTTACCACCATGGTGCAAAGACTGTTGAAAACAGCGTCAGCAAGAGTTATGGAGCAGTATGATGCCTGGTGTGTCCGATACTTACATTCTGCAAGAACAAGGTCGTTGGACGCAACAAAGTCGTCAAAAGTGTCCTTCTTGAGCTGGGCAACGTCGGAAGCCGACACAGCGGCAGCGGCCGCCAGCAGGCTAAGAGCAACCTTTCTGTACATTGTGCAAGATCTAGCGCGACGATGAAAGCGTTAGCAACGGGAATGATCTTGGCGTGTAGGCGTGAATGGGTTGGCAAGTTGAGAAACTGCCCGGTGGGAGGAGGATACTCGGATGGGGAAGTTCGTGGATCCACCGTCAAGTTGACAGATTGACAAGGCTACTGCTATCAACGATAGCAGATCGCACCTCAAATAGCAATGGGCAACTTACATGGGAAAAGACCAGGCCAAGTGAATGGAATAGTTGGAAAGGACGTCGGGTGAATAGAACAGCAGATCAGTCAAATAATTCACTCGAGACGAATGGACAAGTTGGCTCCTTTTGTAGACTTGACAAATCCAGAGGGAACAACGAATTTGTAAATCTGTTCTCCAGAAGCTGATGAATCCTGTCACTGGTCTAAAGTGGCGTTGAACGGAATTTCTAAGCTCCACGCCCAGGTTTGGCCGCCCACTCAACCGCTGCGCGGCTACACAGGAACATGACACCTGTCTTCATCCCATTGCCAAGCAGTCCCATTTTTGGAGTAACTGGAACGCTAAAAACCGCCCTTTGGACAGGGATGAACTTTGGAGGAAGCGCCTTAGGGGTCCATCTGCGGAGCACCAGGCACCAAAGTCTTTAGCTTATGCGGGCAAAGTGCTGGTGATTGGTGATATCCATGGATTGAGCACACCTCACCCTACCTTAAACACAGCGAGACTTCAAAGTATGTTGATGTGCCATGTATCGTCCGGTGACTGACAAACATAGTTTCGGAGGCAACATTCAATGGGTCTGTCAATCGTGTCCTGGCCATTGGAAAGCCTTGGGAGTGTCAGCTTGCACTTGTATTGATGATCTGGGGGTAGTCGATTCTGAGAGCCTCAGATGGGCAAAAGCCAACCCCAACGTCCTTTGAAGTAGCCTCTAAGAATTCTAAACGTTCTTCTTATAGCACTATATCGGAGTTCTAGGGTTCGGTGTTTGTTTAGACGGTACGGAGTACACAAGGGCAACAACTGCAGCACGCAGCAATTGTTTTTCTAGGGTTCGGTGTTTGTTTAGACGGTACGGAGTACACAAGAGCAACAACTGCAGCACGCAGCAATTGTTTTCCCCCCCATTGTTGAGACTGTTTGCAGTTCGGCATCCAGGTCCGGACTCAAAGCGTACAGCCATGATCAAAAAGTCTGGGGACCGCCCCGCAACCGCTACAGGGCACTACGACTACCGCTTGGCCATTTCTCCAAGAATGTAAGCGATTTTGCACACAAAACGGAGTCAAAATACAACTCAGTATGTAGATATTGATATTCTGTGAACCAACCGCAAGCGTTTTTAACCGCGCTCAGCCGGCGTTTTAGTGTAATGATCAGCCGCTTGACAGCCCGCCCCGCATTGCTGCCCAGTGTAGCCTTAAACTCTGTATTGTCGAGCTTAATCTTTTTTAATCTGAGGCATTGATTGCCTATGATACGTGAGCCCATAGGGCGTCCGCTACCCTGGAGAGTAGATAAGATAAAGACACGATAGGATAGGGCTGCAAGGGTGCCAGCCAGCCCAAAAGGGCCCTCGGCCAGCCAGCTAGCTAGCTAATCAAGCTTCTCAATACATTGCACTTCACACCCCATATGCACTCGCATCAGCTTAATAGGGACAAGATCTAGGCTATGAGCTGGCAATTCGACTGGTGGAATAGGCTGACGACTAAACCACTCTATCGCTTACGCCGAGAGGTGGGTCTTTGCGTTATGCTACTAAAAATGTATCTAGTCTTACATATATAGGAGCATACACACACTTTTCTAATGCCTTTAAATGACTCCAGGCAGTTGTTAACAGTCCTTAACGTTCAACCCCACCTCACCGGCCACCCACCTTTCTGGCCACCTAATCTGCCAACTACAACAATCTTCTGCACAACAGATCATCGTCGTTATTGGCTATTATTATACAATGCCTCGATATTCAGAAAATTCGATTCAAGGCGCTCTCAACGATATCAATCAAGGGATATCCCAGCGCCAGGCTTCCCTCCGATGGGGCGTTCCACGCTCTACCCTCCAATTACGACTCGGCGATGGCCTCAGCCATTCTGACACGTCAATCGCGTCGATGAAGCTATCTAGGGATCAGGAAGACGCGCTGATTGGATGGATCCTCGAAATGGATCGCGAGGGTCGTAGCCCGTCGGCGCTATTCATCGCTAAGATGGCGTTGATTCTGTTACCTCAGGATCGTCGATCAGAGGGCCTCGGTCGCCATTGGGTTCATCGCTTTATTCAACGCCATCCAGAGGTCGGAAGTATCCAATCTCGACGCCTCGACCGTCAGCGATTTGATGGCCTATCGACGCAGAATATCGACGATTTCTTCGAGACGTACGAAGCCTTGATGTCAGCTCACGACTACTTTCCACATAACGTCTGGAATATGGACGAAACAGGCATCGCGATTGGCGAAGGGATCGAGGGTATAGTGTACGGATCGTCAGAGAAACATACAACATTCGTTCGGAGTGACGAAAGCCGCGAATGGGTCACTATATTACATGCTATATCGGCGATGGGTAACTCGTTGACCCCAGCAGTAATATATACTGGCAAGAGCCTCCAAGCCCAATGGTTTAACGATTGCGACGATATACCTGATTGGCAATATACTTATTCGTCTAACGGTTGGATCAGTACAGATATCGCCGTTCGATGGCTTCGTGATATCTTTATACCTCGTACACAACCAGTTGATCCCGACGAGCAGCGGCTCTTGATATTAGATGGTCATATCGCTCACGACAACGTCGAGTTTATGTGGTTAGCCTATTGTAACAAGATCTCGTTACTATTTTTGCCAGCACACTGTTCTCACGGGCTCCAACCTCTCGACGTCGCCGTATTTGCTCCATTAAAGCGGTACTATCGCTCGTTAGCGACCTCTCTCTCGATCGAGTACTGTTCTATTCCATTTAAAAAGTCGACGTTCCTCTCGCTATACATCGAGGCATATACGAAGTCGTTCACGATCAGTAATATACAATCAGGCTTCTCTGCAACTGGAATATACCCATTAGATCCATCGCGACCTCAGCCGACGATAGCCCCCCTATCAGAACGACCAACTACACCACCAACAGCTGGTAATTGGCTTGATCCGACAATAATAGCGACGCCAGTGACTAGCTTAGTAGCTAGGGAGAGTCTGGCAGCGATTACGCCATTGCGATCGTCGCAACGGCTATTGTTTCGGAAGCTGACTCGTCGGCTAGATGTACAGAACGTCGAGGTCGCTACTTTGGCCCAACGTGTACACGCATTAGAAGCCGAGATAACTTCGTTACGCCCCAAACCACGTAAGAAGGTACGATTAGGGCCTAATGAACGATTTGGTAACATTGTACAGATTAAGGAAGCGATGGATCGAGCCCTTGAAGTAGAACGGCAACGAGACCAGGTACAACGTCGGAATCAGGTAATACTGGACCCAGCTAAGGTGTCAGAATCTATCAGATCTATACCTCAGGAAGCCCTAGAGCACAGCTTTCTATTAGAGCTGGTTGTACCTGAATAGCTATAATAGTACGTTGAATACACTGTTTCGAATACCTTCAATTGGATTGCAATGTGTGGCCAGAAGGGTGTGTGGCCAGAAGGGTGGGTGGCCGGAAAGGTGGGGTTGTACGTTACTAAGCGTCTCAAATCGGAAGACCCAGGCGGTTGGGCTGCTAGTAGAATTTTATATAGAAGACTCGTCTAAAATATTACCCTACGCTTCGATTAATACGGAGACTCCTCAAGGTTTTCTAGCTAACAATAAGTAAAATTACAATGATTTTTTACTACCTCTTTGTACGCTGTATGCACGACTCTATTCTAGGACCTCTATTACGTATATTATAAGCCGTGAGGCAGCGATGTATAGCAGATTACTAACTTTCAACCCTAGACTGTTTATCAATTACTTATAGGAGGAGGGCCGCCGCACAGTAGCATAAGTACTTCTACGCCAACTACGATCAGCTTGCAACATCATCTGAGGCTATACTTTTACATCATCATGACAAGTTTTGACCCAACTGAGATTCTCATATGTGCCATCATATTTCGCTGTGAAGAATCTACACTTCATGCCTCCGTAACAAAGAATGTTGACAGAATCGCGCCGACATATGCTCAGCTGCTCTAGCGAAAACAATGAACTCGTCATCTTGTTTGGTACTTTCCTTGAGGCACAGGGCGAACAGCAATGGTCATTGATTTTGGAATTTCTTTTTCTTTCTATCCGTATATTTTTACCTAAGACCAAACGGAGATGAAGTTGTCGTTTTTGATCTACAAGACACAATTAAGTTCGCAGACACCGGGCGCTATCAAGGTGGCATAGGACAAAGGTGAGTCACTACTTACAAGTCCCTTTGTCGACTGCCAACGCCGGAAAAGGGACACGTCAACATCCGATGGCTCTTGGACATTGGAATCCAGCAATGAGCTACAAAAAGAATCTGACGAGGCTGTAGCATGTTGACTTTCTTAGCGCCGTGCGGTTAGGCACCCTGTAGCCTATGAGTAGGTAGCCGACCGAATGTTTCAGGCCCCAGGGAAGTAGAAACACGGCTAGCATATGTTCAATCCATAAGCCTAATGAGTAAAAAAGCTTTGAATAAGTGCTTCATTCCTCTCACCCGATCCCAAACCTTGCATGTTCCTATCTAGTATGCAACTCTGCCTAGCGACACCCACCTCCCACTCCTCGTCCTTCCCACCCCACCACTTCTCTAAAGCGCCTTCACAATGCTTCGCTCATCACACAAATCCCTCAACAGCCCCTTCAGTGCGGCCTCCTCATCCAGCGCGCCCATGGAGTACGTCGACTCAAAGGCAAAGATGCTTAACTGCCCAAAGAACGGCCTCAAAATCTTGGCGACCAACTCGTCCTTGCGATCCATGGCCAGCTCATCGTTGATGCCCCCCGGCCCTAGTAGCGGCCGCCTGTAAGACCCCGAAGCGGCCATAATGGCAGCGGACTCGGTCTGCAGGGCCGAGTTGTTGGCGATGGAGCTGTTGCCGAGCTCCTCGGACAGCTCGTCAACGAGGGCGACGGGCTGGTACGAGGGCGAACGGTAGATGGCGTCTATGGTGTCGGTGACGAAGAGCCACTCGTGCAGCTGGAAGTCGTCGGGGGCCACGCAGATGAGCAGGTCGAGGAGCTTACAGGCCTGCAGGGTCGACATGTTGTTATACGTGTCGCTGCTGGCGCTGTGGTCGGGCGAGGCGACAGACGAGATGGCTGCGTGCAGCTCGGCGTTGATGACGGGCCATAGGGGTGAGAGATGCATTGCTGATGTGCGGAGGACCAGGGCGCGGACAACCATGTAGATTTCGGCCCTGGTGGTCGAGGATGGCGAGGAGGTTGAGGTTGCGCCCATGAGTTCAACGAGTCGCTCAAGTATGGTAGGAAGATCCGCCACGAAGGTGTCGGTTCCGCAGGCGAGAATCAGCGTTGCTACGCGACGAAGGTTTAGCTGCGTTTTGCGGTCCGCTTCAAGCCTCGCAGACGTGGCACCTACGCCGAAAACAATGCCTGCGGTTGTAGGTGGCGTGATGCGGCTAAGAATTTCAGTCATGCGATCTTTGTCTGTGACAGTCCACTGCTTGAACAGTGGCAGCCAGCCGCTTTGGACCAGTGCAACGGATGACCCGAAGAAACGCGCATCGTTAAAAGCATCGCCGACGTCCTTCTTCCATGTCTTCTGGTTGTTGGGGAGTCTGGCCAGTTCCTGGAGAAGAGTCAAGTTGCTCTTGGATATGGTCTCAGGGAATCCCTTGGAGCGAATCGTCGGACCGATGACGTTTGCTGAAATGGCACCAGCTGCTGTCAGGACACGATCAGACTCTACGAGGATCTTGGGTAAATTAGGTACGATGGTGGAAAGAATTCCAACAACATCATCAGCCCTTTCCGCAGGGCTTCTCGCGGGTGAGACGTGTCGATCCTCAGACTTTGGCTTGTCCGACTGGGAGGTGGTCGAGTTTTCGGAAAATGACGTTGGCCTCGTTGTGAAGAGAGCAGTGAGGAGTCGGAGAAACAAATCCTACGAATAATTAGCAACGCCCACCGAGCAGGGACACCATCGAACTTACGCCTAGGTCTCTCCGCATCTTCCGCTGCTCGCCGAAATTCGTATTGTCCACCTTTTCGCCCAAGATAGCGGCAAACTCCAGCAAGCTCGGCAAAGTTTGCCTATGTGGAAAGGGGTTGCCCAGGAGGTCTCGGAGAAATATCATGCAGTCCTGCCAGATCTCATCCATCGCGTCGTCTTCGAGAGACCGGGCATAGTCAACCAAGAATATGACCAGATCAGTATCCTGTAAAGATATGGTCAAGGTCGACTTTCTACCCGGATCGAGCGCACCTGGGTTGGTACGGCTGTAGATTGCGTTGAAAATGGCGGGGATGGTGTATCGTGGACGAGAACCGTCCAGAGCTGGGAGCAGTTTGAAAACCTCTGAGTGCTTCGTTGTATCTGGGCTGCTCAATGACGCACGCCAGATACCAACCACAGTCTCGAGACACTCCAGGGCCTCGGCGGCGAAGACATGTTCGAGGAGCCGGCGGGCACGGTTCCGCATGCGCAGGGAAGTATAGAGGAAGGATGAAGCCGAGTCAGTATCCAGAGTCGACGCTTCACTCCCTTGACCCCAAGACCAGATTCGGAAACAGATGCGTACCGCGTCTTGGAACGCAAGTAACACCGTGAGTCTGTCATTTGCCGTTGCGCTGCGCGATTGTGGAGCCTCCGAATTAAATACTCCAGACACCATGTTGCCAAAGAACCCAGCCGGTTGATCTGGGCTCTTGGTGACGTGGGTTCTAGCCTCCTCAGCCAAGAGTTGATCGTGGGCTTTGGCCAGAACTTGCTCAAGTGCATTGAGTAATGATATCAGCGTCGATTCGGGTGCATTGATGCCGACCGACGTCTTTCCATTCTGTTTGAACGTCTTCTGAAGATCCTCAAAAGTACTTGCCACTTGCTCACACAAAGTCCCAACTAATGGTATGAGCACCTGAAAGACGGAGTTGGCATAGAAGGGCAAACATTCCGTCAAGAACCCAACCCAGCTATCTAGCACTGGGCGGCTGCTAGACGAGCCTAAGCCAGCCTGAATGCACTTCAGTAACGAGGGAGGTGGAGGTGTATTGTCAGGTACGTGTTCAACAGTCCCAGATGACATGCGTACGCTACCTGACGGATAGCTCAAGGCCCGTTTTTCACCCGTAGGTGATGAAGGAAGTTCATTTGGAGAGACATCCCGCAGCTTAAGTGACGCGAAAACGACGTCGAGGAGCAAGACCTGGACATATGGATCTGGCCCATCCAGTGATTGGTGGAGTCGCTCGATCAAAATATTCTCTAGATGCAGATTTGACAGTGATTCCGCATAAGGGCTCAAGAGAATCTGGTGGAGGAGGGTGAGAGCGCATCGATGAAGTTGAGCAATGCGTAGCTGCACTTGCATGTCTCCAGGGAATTTATTGCCTGCGATGCATCTCAAACAGACTTGTAGGAAGAACTCTTGCAAGGAGACATCGCTTTCGGTAATCGCTACTCCAAGTCAGCCATGCACTTATCAGTGTGCGGTATAGTAAACCTACTGATTTCTATCACACTCGAGTCTGGCTCCTCGATCGACCGAGTTGCAAGCACTCCCCAGAACGCATCCGGCGCCCACCGAAACATGTTGGAAAGCGTACGTAGGTAGTACAAGGCCAGGTCCAGGTCGTCTTCTGCTGTAAATGCGATGGAGTGACTTGACACCGTCGCATTCGGTGTCTTTGGTAGTGTTCTTAGGAACGAGAGTTGTGAAAGTTTTGTCACAAACACCAGGAAAAGTCTGGTAATGGCGTCAGCAACTCAAGCTTTGGCATACTTGCTAGGGCACCTACTTCTCGATACCGACCATGCTATTAAGCCAAGTCTTTACCGCCATGAATAGCTGCGTTCGATCATCCGAGAGAGCATCGAGCATCAGGAATAAGGGTCGAGTCAACATTACTTCGTAGTAATCTTGTCCAGATACTCGAGGTACAGCCTTCAGGTCTACCGTCGGGGTCTTGGGGGCTCGTCGGTCAGTACTGTCTTGCAGCGTGTGTGACCAGAGAATGCTGAAGCTCCGGCCAGGTTCTGCTGGTCGAATGGCGAATGTACCGTTTGTGTCGTTTTTCTGCATCAGGGCTGCAATAGCGCCTTCTATGTCACGATTTTGAACCGTCAGCGCTGACTGCAATTGCCACAGACACCGCACTGTCTCCACATGGTATTTCGGCTCTGACAGGGACAAGAATCCCCAGGCATGACGAACCAACGGCTCGACCAAGGACGACAGTGAGGTCGTGGGTATTCTCGCTCCGCTGTAGAGCTGTGTGGACAACGACAAGATTGATTTGAAAGAGACGAAAGGCAGATCGACGACAGACAACCTGGCTTGCATGGCTGACAGTAACCTCTCGATCTCCACTTGATACTCCTGCGGCACCTTGGACAACAACATTGCTAGGACTCGACTCCTGATTGCCAATGCTTGGGTTGAGTTTTCCTCAGCCAAGCATTCACATGTCAGATTACCGGCTTTTTGCAACAGGAGGGCCCCAACATTCCGCGCAGAGAAGGGGGTGTTACTAGCCTCGAGATTTCCCTGATCAGTAACATAGAAATTCTTGATCTTCTTGAGAAGGTCATTGTTCGACATGGATGCTATGACGGGACCCTCCAAGGATCCTACCGAATCCCTCTGTCCCGATTTGACGGGGAAAGCTCGATCTGGGACGAGCTCCAAGAGATTCAGGACAATGTTCAGCGCCTGATCTGACAAGGCAGCCTTTGCACTCTCAGTCAGTGTCGTGGATCGGTTGTCCCGTTCCCTGCAATCCTCCAGCATTGCTAAGATTGACAAGGCTGCCAGAGGAGCATGAATAGTGACCATTTCTTCTTCCTTGATGTTAAAATGATCCATGATGAACTGGACCAAAGAGAGATTATCAAGGCGCTCTGCATAACCCGTGGCTCCAGGGCCGATAGCTTGAGCTATGAGCCCAATGAGTTCACTATAAATAAGTCCACTTTCAACGCCATCGAAGAAGACGCTCGCGCTGCGCAGGACTTCGTTAAACTCGGCCTTGCCAGCAACCCCTGTCTTGAAGTCCCTGACACTTTTTACGACAGGGAGGAAGATTTCAGGTACCACAACACCACCGATCTCCCACCTATCCATCAAGGACAGACATATCCGGTATGGACGCGCTCGTTCAGTTGGGTTGCTGTCAGACGCAGTCTTGATCATGGATAATAGTGCCTGCGTCAGAGCTTGCAGCCCGTACTCTTCAAAGTAGCTCGTCTTCGTGGAGAAGTACGCGTGGGGGGTATCTGATGGTGATGTTGGGGAGTCGAGACCATTCTCGTTCTCCTGGCTCGCAGGTTCGGGGCCTAAGAACCAAGCCCACAGACGTCGGTTCAGGCTCATGTCTCTCCGGGTGACGACGCCGGCAGCGGCACGAAGCAAAAGCTCCAAGTCTTCAGGTTTGACCCGTTTCTGCAGTACTTTGGAGTGCAGAGGCAGGTGTGTTACTAAAAGGTCGAGGAATCCCCGCTGAATAAGAAGTTGTTCATCGACGAGACCGGCGGCGAAACATCTCAAAAGCAAGCCAGGTTCAGGGGACGTCACGAGACTTGTCAACTCCTCGGATAATCCGGCTTCCTCTGAGTCTTCACCCTTGGATTTCGTGGCCGTTGGTTCATTCGACAGGGAATGTCCTAATTGTGGGAGATTTCGAACGAGATACGCCAAAGCACCCGGACGACGGCTCTGACTAGTAATTGCAGCTAAGAAAAAGCATTGCCAGAAGAATTCGTCGCCAGTCGAATGGATTGCTGTGAGCAATTGGCTGTCTGGCGAACGGATGGCGACCTTGAAGTTCTCTAACAGTTTCAGAGTCCTGTCAAAATCCTCGCTTGTCTCCTCCTCCAGCCCAGGCAGCAGTCCCAATATGACGGATTTCATGGCAGGCCGCAGGGATCGGGGGTCCAGCTCGATGAAGTATCTCTCGAGAAGCTCGAGAAAGGGGGCCCGTACAGTCAAAGAGGCAAATGAGAGAGTCGTAGAGAGCCCAGGGAGGTATAGAGGGAGGTCCTTAGCGAGGCCATCCTTGCCAATGATGGAGAAGACATAGTTATACACCTCGAGTGCCTTCTGATGTACGCCCGAGGGGAGAGATGGGTTGAGGCACTGGGAGAGACGTTTCGCCACCAAGGTTTTGGAGGGTACGGTTGTGATGCTGGCTTGTCGTGCCTGCAGGGCCTTGAGCAGCCTGCTCAGGAAGGATATGTAGTCTGCCCATTCCAGGAGTGCTGTGTCGAACAACGACAGGGCTCGTTCGACGCCGGACGCATACTTTCGGTAGGCTTTGTCTTTGAGCGGCGGCTCTTCTGTATATAGACATCAGCATGCGACTCGGACTCGGACGTATGGCAAGGTAGGATAGGGTAGGGTACCTGAGCTGAGCTGGTTCCTCCATTGTCGCGGGGTTGGCGTATTGCGTCCAGAGCTCTCCGGGGAGAGTGACCGGGCGGGACCAGGCTCGAGAGCCATGGCGCGTGGCTTCCAGAGCGCGTACTATGGTGGGAGTGGTCGCAAAACCATGAGGTCTTGAGGGGAGGCGCTGGCAGAGTCGCAGTGCATCGCTGCCTCAAACGTGGCGGTTTGAACACATGGAGAAGTCTCCAAAGTCGCAAATAATGTTATCCCTAGAAGTCCTGTCGCAACCTTGAGGTTTACGTTGCTTGTATCTAGCTACCTGCTAGTGCACCGGTAAATGCGGGTCTGATTGGCTGATACCCCTGCAGGGATGATGCCACGCCCTGAGTGTGCGCTGCAAGGCTCCAGCGGCTGCCAACTAGTCTCCAATGACGTGCAAGAATACAACGCAGCATTACCTGACGAGCCCGATAGCTCCAGGCGGTTCATAGCCCATAGGGTGCCAACGTCGCTGCGCTGCTCAAGCACGCGACTACGAAGTATCGTCATCGCTGTCGGCCTTGAACGAGCTGCGGCTCTACGAATGGCGCCGCGAACCTCCAACACCCCGGATCCGCCCCGACTACATAGAAAGAGGATGCAAACCCCACAACGCAATTTATCTCTACAATGCAATCGGGCAAGCAAGAAGCCCGAGCTTCGAGCGCCGACAGCAACCATGGCGACTTTGAGGAAATGCCGCCGCCCCCTTTGCCACCTCGACCGTCAATAGAACCTATGAAGCCGGCCCTGCAATCGAAACCGACCACGGCCATCTCGTCTATGAACATTCAGACGTTGTCCTTTCCAGACGGCACACGGGGCACCTTCACCAGCGGGGAAGACACTACAGCTGCGCCGGAGCCTGTGATAATTCCAGGGGATCTTGCGTCTACACGAGGTACCAGTGCAGTCGCAAATGATTTGGACGAAGGCTTAAGTGTTATGAGTTTCGTCCCTACAGTGCGGCCGCCTGGGGACTTGGAAAGCTTGATGGTGGGGGACAACAGCAACAGGACCGCAGCTTGGCACTCGCTGCGGTCACAGGCGCCAACGGTGCCACCGTTCGAGAAAATGAGGACCAAAGAGGGCTCCCTGTTGACGGATTTCCCAAAGGAATTTGACGATATACCAGATGAATCCGAGAAGGATTGGCACGACTGGGACCGTCTCGAAGTGTGGAAGTCCAAACTAAAACACTACATGATCCTATCCTCGGCCGGGAAGCCCATATACAGCAGACACGGCGACCTGGCGCTTATCAACTCATACATGGGCGTTGTACAGACCATCATATCTTTCTACGAAGGGGCTAAGAATCCCCTGCTGGGGTTCACTGCTGGGACCACACGCTTTGTGATTGCAACCGAAGGGCCGCTCTACTTGATCGCCATCAGCAAGCTGGGAGAAAGCGATTCGCAACTCCGGGCCCAGCTGGACGCTCTGTATATGCAGATACTTTCCACCCTCACACTTCCAACACTAACTCACATTTTTGCGAATCGCCCATCGTCAGATCTCCGCAAGCCTCTCGAGGGAACGGAGTCATTGCTTTCATCGTTGGCGGATAGCTTCACTAAAGGCTCGCCATCTGCGCTTCTAGGGGCGCTGGAGTGTTTGAAGATTAGGAAGTCACACAGACATTCCATCAACAACGCGTTCCTCAAGACGAGAGCCGACAAACTACTCTATGGGCTGATCGTAGCAGGCGGGAAGCTCGTGAGCGTTATCAGGCCGCGGAGGCATTCACTTCATCCGAGCGATTTACAACTAATTTTCAACATGTTGTTCGAATCGGGCGGGATCAAAGCAACAGGTGGAGAGAACTGGATTCCCATCTGCCTGCCCGCATTCAACAACCGCGGTTATCTCTACATGTACGTCAGTTTTCTCGACAGCCACTCAGAAAGCCCGTCGACATCTCCCAAAGACAAATCGTCGTCTCATGATGATGACACCGCCGTCATCCTCATCAGTCCGGACAAGGAGAGCTTCTTCGCCCTTCAGAAGATGAAAGACGACGTTGTCGTCGAGCTGAAGAATAAGGGCAGTCTCGACATCATCAGAACCGCAACTACCCAGGGGCGCCCCAAGGTCGACGACGTTGCGCCCGGCTTGCAAACCAGTCACTTCCTTTTTAAATCCAAAGCGAACGTACAGTTCTGCATGTCGTCCCTTGAACCCCTCTTCAGCGACTTGGTTTCACACCGGCGCCTCATGTCACTCTACCACAGCCTCCACGCTACCGTTCACGCGCGGCATTCGCATCTGAAGATCTTACACTGCGTTGGCGATGATGCAACGTCACTTGCTTGGATCACGCCCATCTTTGAGTTCTACTGTGTCGCCGGTCCCAACACCTCGAGACAGGTCATGACGCAAGGGGCGAACGAGATTATTCAGTGGGCCAAAAGAGAGGAAGAGCGATTGTTCATTATTGGCGGAGGCGTGTTTTGAACGCCCTCTGCAAGTTTATTACATTACATTAAAGGGTAATATACTTTAAGTCTATCTGGCTGATGCGATTGTGGCCGCTCCATGATTCCAGGAAGTAGAATGAACAAACACGGTTATTACTCCACACAACCCATCTTTCCTGGTGTCAATTCTCCAAGGGGAGTAGGATAGAGGGTTTTATTACACCTCGTTGATACCCAATCCGGCAAGCCAGTGTCCCGATCTCGGCCGTCGTTTTAAAGGAGGCAGAATAGCCTGCCCATCATAATCCATATGCACCACAAGAGCGTCCTCCCAACGCTCATTCTTAGGTCCAATGGGCTCTTCATCCTGACCCATCATAACGCCCGAATCGAGCGACTGCCGGCAACTGACGTCCTTGGGGTCCTTCCTCTTTCTCGTGAGCAACTTCCTCAATCCCGCAGCCCAACTCTCCCGACGACTCTTCGGCGGCGCCTCCTCGTCCGCCGCCAACGGTCGCGCCCGTTTGAGCCCCCCCGGACCAGGCTCTGAGGCCCGCCTCTCCGCATTCTCGGGCAGCGAAAGCACCGACGGCCAAAACACCGACCCTGGCGTTGACCTGGCCCTCGTCTCCCGCTTGTGAGGCGACTCCTCCTCTTCCTTCTCCTCGTTGGGCTCCGGTGCCTCCCAGTCCGGAAAAGTCCACTCCCAATCCTGCTCCATCGTGGGATTCAGCCGCTTGACCCACACGAGGTCGCCGCATTTCGATTCCACCTGGTTCCCCAGGCTGAGGGGTCGGGAATCCTCGTGGATCTCCCAGGCGATCTTGCGGCGCCTTTCGCTGAGGTTCAGGAACGCGGCGCGCAGCTCCTCGCTTACTGTGGCGTCAACCGCAGCGACGTTTATGCTCGCACCTGGGTGTTTGATGCTGTGGCCTAGGTTGCCGTATGCGTCAGGAATGTCTAGGTGGATGTGCTCAGTGAACCTGGACGAATTGTGCAGTCGCACGGATTTTCCCGTTAGGCTTGAGCAAGCTGTCGTATGCATCGAGCTGATAGCGGCCGTGGGGAACAAGGGGTTCGGTGTCTCGTGCAGCAAGGGGGACGGCTCGAAGCTGGAGCTGCCACTGTCGTCGACGACGCTGCGGGGTAAGGACGCGGGCACTGGCTCCTCGATTGTCGTCATGGGGATCAGGGGATGAACGTGGGTCATCAGCTTGACACCGGGTGAATGCGAAAAGCCAGGCATAGGTGCTTCCATTGGATTTATCGCGATGGGGCACCCCTGCCGATCTTTCAGGGGGTTTCGCTGGTTGAAAATTCGCCGTGCAGGATTGTTCGAGGAGAGAAATCAGAGAGGGTCCAGGAACCCTGAGGTGCATGGCCAGATGCTTTGGCACGCACACGCATACGTCGAGCCAGGAATACAGAAATCCAGGAACGAGGCGTTCAGGACTCGTGATACAATTTCGCTCTGATCAAACTCTTGTGGATGTGGATCGAATGAATTCTCGGCGTGACACTCACGATCTTTGGCAATGAAAAGGTAATTGAGTGGGAAAGGGGGTAAAGCGAGTGGTATCTGGACGTATGTCCACAGAAGAGCGAACGGATGGTAATGACAGCAACAGCCACCACCTGCAGTAAAGGCGAAACGAGGGTGATGAAGGTTGGAATTTTTCGAATGGGTATATGATGGGGAAGGGAGGAAATTTTCCAAAGACGGGTCAAAACATGGTCAAAAAGAGGGATGAGGTTGGGCACTCGTGAGCTGACTGTTAAGCTTCCGCGGATAATGACGTGTGAGCACATATCTAGAGCTTCCCCAGAGCCCCAGAGCCCCAGAGCCACAGAGTACTTGAGTACCAGAGTAACCCATATAAGAAAGCTTCAGAGGTACGTCTGTCTGGCCCTCGCTGTTAAACCTGTCGGTTGTCTCGTGTTGCCATTGGCAGCTGGACGCGGAGAAGTGGAGGTATATGCCACTAGCATTTGATGTTCCAAACAATACCCAGAGTTAAAAGGGGTGGCTTGTCCATCAAAGTCCACAGTCTTCACACGAAGCGCACGTTGGGCCTAATGTATCGCAATTCTGATATATATAACATAACTAGGAATTAACAAGGTACAACGAAGTACATGGAGAGTGTTCCCTCTTTGCATTGTGTTACCCTGGACGCAAGTATGCCCAGCTCCACTATCGGCTTATACCAATGGACTGCCGCGTGAATTATCAATTCTAACAGAACAACGTGAATAGCTGAGAACAGTCCCTATTGAGTCAGGCTCCAAAAAGTGTTTGTGCAATGCACACCAAAAATTTGCCTCCTCAAAGCCAACAGTCGATGACCCAGAAGAGAGCCCTATCAATTCTTCCATCCCTCGACCAAACACTTAGATGTTGAATTGGCCATCACATGCCGTGAATCTTCTTGCCGTAAGCCTTCACTGTCTCCTTGGTACGTCTCATCCACTTGGAGACCTTATCTCGTACTCGTCGTCGAAAGCGAGCCCGTTGCGGCGGCACAGGCGAAAGACCCTCGCTGACCGTGAATTGCTTGCTGTCAAAATCGATATTGTCTGTTCCCAACACACTATCCAAGCCGGCTTGCCTCTTGTCGGGCACTAGCTGTGTCACCGATGTTGGCATCGCTTGTCCTCGTCGAACATGGGGAGATCGCTCTATGATCCATCCAATATTTGACAAACTCTTACGCAATCTTTGCTGCCGCTTTGATCCTGCGCTCTTCCTTGCTCTGGTTGTACTCCAGTCCCGTCTTCCCCGCACTCTCGTGAGGATGCGTTGCTTTTTTGGCTCGAGTTCTGCGCCCTGGTTTTCCTGTCGAGCTTCTGCATTTCTGGGATCCTCAGATGCTACACCAGGCTTCTCGATCGAACTTCCCACATCATGATGGGTACTCGAGGTCAGCTTTCTGCTTACCTCACGGAAAGCGGAGCTCAGCCCGCTCGGTAAACTGAACAAATCCTTTGCCTGCTGTCTAGCCAGACTTGCGACAATTTCAGAACCTCGAGCGGCCGGGTGTCGTCGTACAGTCGTAGGGGATGGGCTACCACCACCAACACTTCGAGAACCCCTTAATCGGAATTTTCTCTTGGCTGATGCCAGACTATTGTCGTTGCCGTCCTCGCTCTCATGTTCAATCTCCGGGCTATGACTGCACCACGGGTAGTTGCTGTCCGAATTCCAGGGTCGAGAATCTCTTGGGTTCGTTCTGGAATAAATAGCCTCCTTGGGCCTGAGCCGTATCTTCGGAAGCTTCTTGGGTAAGCTTGACAATCGGTTACCTCCATCACACATACTATTTGTAGGGAACTGTGTTTTGTTCGGCCCTCTAAATACGTTGGAGGTGTCAGATGAAGCGAAACTGAATGGCGCAAGAACCTCTGCAACGTCGTCCTCGTCACCTGTTGTGGGGGGTGTAGATGGCTGAACGTAACCAGGCTCACCAGGTAAGGGCGGCAGCGCTTTCATGAGTTGAGGGATACTGTTCTTGACCTTGAGCTGCCGGGCGGGAGATATAGGCTTTGGTGATATCAAAGGCGTTTCTGAGCATGATGGAGTAAGCCGTGGAAAATCTCCGCTGCTTTCTCTAGGCAGATCCTTCGTCGCTATGTTGAGAGCAGCTTGGTTCCTCCTGTGGCATCGGTATTGATTGAAATTATTCTCACTTCCTTTCATTCTCAGCGAATTTGTGGTGTCTGGAGATGAATTAACATCTCCACGCTCGTCCGAGCATCGATGCACTGTATTTTCACCAGGGTTTGAAGATATTGATGACTTTCGAGATTCGGCGTTTTCCACGATCGCATCAAGCTTCAGCCGCAGGTCTTCTCCCATCAGACTGGGTCCAGCAGCTAGATTACTGTTGGGCTTGGAATCGACAACCATTGAACCGAGAGGCTCTGTTGATGTTCCGCGGCGCAAGGGACGAACGAAGGTTCCTTGTGCTTTTTCATCCAATGTCTTTGAATGACCATCAGCTGGGTTGGAGTTTGATCCTCCTTTGGAGGGGCTTTGCACAGAAATAATAGGAGTTGCTACCTCGGTCCGGTCAACACTTGCATGAGAAGCTCTTTCCAAAGAACTCTCATCTTCAACATCATCCTTGAGAATTACCCCTTGTTCACTGCGGATGGTAGGAGTTCCGGAGCCTTGTACCTGTACCTGACGACCTGGTAGTGCTGACATAGTCTTGGAGCTTGCTGTTGCACGGTAGCTTAGATAACTGTACGTAGCCTCTCTGGACTCGATATCTAGACTTGGATTGAAGGTGTCCATGGAACCACGGCCAATTTGCGACGGTAACAGGTCGATATCACTACCTCTTGTCTGCGTTCTTTTCCTGCCCGCGCTGTTGGGTACAGCAACAATCCCCTGCGGCGGAGATGCGGGGGTTCGTTGGGTCAAACCTTGACCGGTGGTGGGCTGGTCGCTGTCACCGTCACCGTGGCCTCCAACGTCTTTCCTCGCTTGGATATGCTCGGTGTCTCCCGAATCACTCCGATTCTCATTCTCTTGCAAGGACTCGGATTCTGCATCCACGCCCAAAGCAGCTGCCAGCTGTTCCTCAGACCCTTCTCTGAGGACCATAGGACGTTGGGCACTCGGTGCTCTAGTTGGAACCGGCGCTACTGGCTGGACTGGAGTTGATGACCGAGGTTGCTTGCTTTCAAACTCCTCGGTGTAATCATAGTATCGTGGCGGTGGAGCAGGAGGCGCCAGCTGGGTGTTTTTGAGAGCGGATGGCATGCGATGATACATATTTATGACCGAAGTCAGACTTGATGTTCTCGAAGAGTTGCTATCCAATCTATCTCGGAATGGTGCATTCCAAGAAGCTACGGAGGCTGCAGACACAGTCCGAACCGAAGGTGGGCCTGGGTGACGGCGCATAGGGGGCCCTTGGCCAAGCAATGGAGGAGTCGACTGATTTGCATCGGCGCGGAGCCCCAAAGGAGGAGGTCTTCGAGGCTGCGGGTATGACGATTTATATGGTCCATGGCTAGTTCTCTGGGGAATTGGGTCAGTAAATGAATGCATCGCAAAGACGTTGCCAAGGAGTCCTCACCAAGGAGATTCTGTTAATCTCTACCATGCGACTATAGTCAACAAGGCCATTCTCCGTCACAGCTGGAGACGACGGCCGAGCGCCCGGTCGCTTCAGACGTGTAGGGTAGGGAAAGGGAGAACGCGGTCGTTGCATATTACTGCCACTGGCCTGGCTCTGCATCGTGGCGTTCGACTTGTGATGAGACAAATGTCTCGATCCAACCGTGGTCATGGAGTAGGAGCGTTGCCCGCCGATTTCGTCCGTCGAAGGAGTCAAGGTGCTGGTGACAGAGCTTTGAGAGGCGGAACCGTACATGGAAAGAATTTCCGAGGTCGTGTCTCGATGCGAAGGTGGTTTTCTTCGATCATCAACTGAGCGTCGCACGGGTGGAAGCATCTGCCCTGTTCCTCTCGAGATGTTGTTGCGTCTTGGAGTCAACTCGCCTAGGTTTGAAGAGCTAGAAGGCTTTATGCTGAAAATACCGATGTCTCCAGTCTCGGTGGTGGTTTTTAGCATGCTCTCCAAGGCTCCGGGAGAGTGCAGCAACACGGAGTTTTCGTTGACACTTCGGAGGGGCTTGTGCAGTGGTCTTCCGTGATGGGCGTAGCTACTACGAAGAGTTCCATGGCTGGCTGAGCGCCGAGGCAGTCGATAGTTACTTGTATCCATCTTGTGGCGATCTCTGACTTAACCCTAGGAGTGGCCAAAACATCCAAGGGCAGTGAAAGGGACAAGAGAAGAAGCGCTAGATTATTTCAATAATAGTACGGCGATGGGTAAAATAGCATGCAGCCCAAAGTCGTCGTCCATGAAGTGGCATGGCAGCCAGCTTCGAGTTGGGAAAGTGGTTGAGGAAAGGCTTGATATCGCGGGTATTTCATACAGATGTCGGTCTTTCAGCCTGGACTGCCCTAAGTATCAGAGACTGTAGTTACCTGTCGCCTTGTTACAACATTTGGAAGTGACGGCCCGGAAACTGGCTCATGTGACTGGAAGCGTTTGGGCTCCTCTGAACCGGGTTCGAGGAAGGAAAGTGCAAAGCTCAGACGAATGGCACATTACAACTTCGGAATCACCAGGAAAACAACCTGACCTTTACGCAGTCATGTACATCAGAGGTTTCCGTGCAATAACAATGGGACTACGTCCTGTGATGTATTTTACGTTCAAGGTTGTCAAGTTTACGCACCCGGATTAGCAACCATTATGTCTTATCGCGGGAATAATGATTTGAGGTCTGTAATGTCGACCAGAAAACTGCAGGGGACTGAGCGCAAGAATATCTTGGGGGACGCGAGTGAATGTGGAGGTATTACTGCTGGTAGTCAGCATGTGTACCATCAATGGGTGAATGGTACGGCTTAGCACCATCCAAGAAGTACCAATGAAAGTCCGTCATAAGCCCATGCCTACCCTCAAGAAGCAGAGGGCTCCTCCAGTTCCTCGATGCCAGTTCTCACATCTTCCTTCCCAGATGCCATACTCCATGTCGTGTATTGCATCACCTACTTTTGACGACTAGAGCAGTCGAGCCAGTCGACCAGTGAGTCTATATATCAACCCCGTTGCCCAATCCAAGAATACTTCAGTCCAGACGGCTAAGTGGATGCCCAGCCACGTCATCCGAACAGCATGTAGAACGTCGATGCGAGAAATTCCAATACACCTCCACAACTGAGATATCCCTTGGTGGCCTTGGTTTCGACGGCTTTCAAAGGCAGTATATTAGAGATAACATGGCCGAGTACGCTCTATGCCATAAGAAATTGGAGGCCACCTTCTGTCCATCCTCTTCTCTTTTCGACTAGCAAAGACAAAGTAGCAGAACAAGAGAATTGCATACATGAACGAGATAGTCGCAATGATGAGGATCACTACGCCCGTCATGATGATTCTCTTCTCCTCCATGGTTGCTGCGATGTCGGACATGTTTCGAGTAGAGCTTGGGAAAGTGGCCGATGAGAGTGAGTAAGATACCTTGTATGATACGTGCAAAAGTATTTGAAAAGTTGGGTTTGGGCTCAGAGGCAACTTGCAGCAAAACGTTGCGTGCTATTTTGTACTTGGACAATTCCAAGTAGTCGGTGTTGAAGCTGGGGTCGAGAGAAACTTCAAGCATAGGACGAAATCAGGATTTTCATGAGCTTCCAGTGGCTTGAACTCTGAGACAAGGAAGCCGCAGAGCAACTTTGAGAAATATCGATGAGGGTGTCAGGGCCGGTGCATCTGGACACTTAAGTAAGTGGAAACTGCGACCATCCACTGCTTACGTGCCCAGAAGACACCCCCGATTATCCTAGGATTCGTTGACGTCTATTGCTTGATTTCCACTACCGAAGATAATCCTGTCATGACAGTTCTCCTCTGCAATCTAGCAAGTACAAATATCGCAAGCCTGATCTGTTATGGTTAGTTTCTATACTGCTTACTATGAACTGTTGCTGTTACGAGGTTGGAGATGATTGCTATGTTAGAAATGAGAACAATTGGTGCATCTTATATAGGCCTGGTTTCTGGTCCCTGATCCCGAGGGCATATTTCCATCTTTCAGAGAGGAGGGGGTGTGGCGGCGGGTGGATCTTGTATACTCCGGCTATAATACATCTGGTACGATATCGTTTATTGGTGTCTTGTGTGCGGCAATGTGTCAATTGCAGGTTTTGATGTTATCTGTGTCAGTTTTGTAAGTTGTGGAGTCTCCTATTGCAAGCCGGAAGAAACTAGAGTCGCGCAATACGACTTTCTTTACTCCACACGATTATTCACTTCTTGAACATCTTTGAAGCAAACGTGTGCTCATTTAATTCACTGATTCAATCCATAACGTAGTCCTCTCCCCATGGTCCAATGCCCGGGCCCTTGAATATCTTGCCCCCTTTCCACACCCACTCTACAACATCCTTCTTCTGCAAAACCTTAACATCTTCCACCGGGTTTTCCGTCAACCCAAGGATATCAGCCTCGTATCCAGTCTTCAGTTGGCCAGATTTTGGTGCTTGTCCACCCACAGTCAACGGTCCGTTAGCAGTTGCCGCCTTGATAGCCTCCAGATTGCTCATGCCTGCCTGGACGGCATATTCGAGTTCCACCGCCTGGTTGAAGCCAGGATCCGTATCGGTACCTAGAGCACACGGGATGCCGGCTTTGATTGCCAACTTGTATGCATTTTCTGCATTCCTAGAAACCAGCTTCGCTTTCTCCCAGACCTTTTTCGGCAGGCCTTTTCCTTTAGTTGCCAGTAACTTTTCCACCACGGTTCGTGTTGCGATGAAAACTGTGCCCTTCTCTTTAATCAGGTCAATGCACTCCTGGTCAGCATATGACACGTGCTCAATAGTCGTGACGCCGGCGTTAACAGCAGCAATAATACCGGGCTTGCCGTGGACGTGGGCGGCTACGGCCCGGTTCATGCGCGTAGCCTCCTCGACAATAGCGTCAAGCTCATCCTTGCAGAACTGAGCGTACAGTGGGTTGTCGTCCAAGGACATGACACCACCAGAGGCCATTATCTTTATGCATTTGGCACCGCGGCGAATTTGAAGGCGCACGCCACGTCGGCATTCGTCAACACCATCAACGATACAAATGGCGCCAGTGCCGAATTGACCAGGTTTGGAATTCGACACACCAAGATTAGAGAGAACATCGCCCGCTGGTAGATTGAAGATATCACCATGCCCGGCAAGTTGAGACAGACCGGCACCAGCGCTGTAGATGTTGGGCCCCACGATTGCCCCATTGTTGACGGCTTGTGCAACCTCGCACCCATAGCCGGCCATGTCGCGAACCGACGTGTACCCGCGCTGCAAGCTCTCCCAGCACATCTTAGCCAGGCGCGCGCCACAAGCTGCCGGGTGTTCAGTGTGAAGTGCCAGAAAGCCCAGCGGCGCGCTTTCTTCGCCGATTCCAGCGAAGTGTGCGTGACATTCCCATAAGCCTGGCATCAGGAAAGGCACCGAGAAGCTGCGGTGGTTGGCATCTGTATACTTCTCTGGGATGTCGCCTTGAGCACCCACCCAGGCAATGAGCTTGTTCTCAATAACGAGGGCACCATCCTCGAGAGGCTCGCCGTCGCCTGGAATGAGAAGTCCAGCTTTGATTATGGTGTAAAAGGTCTTCTTCGTCGCAGCGACATCTTCCGAAGTGACTGAGTCGTCATCATCTTTGGATCTGATGGCAATACCAAAGCCTGTGGAGAAGATCTGACGGGACGACGCCTGGAGTGGCGAGCTGGAACTCTGGGCAGCTATTGACGGAGTTATTGGGGAAGCTCGGGAGTGTGCTGCCATGAAACATTAAAATTAGACCTTACGAGAGTGAATCCGCCGCTCAGCAGCTTACGATAGAGAAGTCCTCATATGGAGATGTGAAGATGTGAACGGCGTACTTACGTGACGCTCTAGCCGCTGGCTGTTGTTCAAGTATTCGCCTCGTCATGTTGGTAAATTCCCAAGCCGCCACTTGCATCAGAGCAGAGCAAGGAGATGAATCAATCAAAAGGAACTTGTATATTGTTGACTTTATAAAACGGAAGTAGTCACGGATGTCGGAGCCGGGAAGGTACCGCCGCCGCGCCTGACCCCACTCAGCAGAGAGGACCAATAAAACAACTAATATAATATACTCTTTACTGGAACTTATCAATCTGTCAGAGCTGCCAGCGCTTCCCGAACTAACAAACAACCTTGTAATCGCAACGGCAGTGGATTGCCCTGCGCCAAAATGGCTTTGGAAAATCCAACGGCAACGGCTGCCAAATCCTTACGGAACTCGACCCTAATGGCATGAATCCCGAAGATGCCAAGGGAGTTCAGTCAAATCTTGAGGTTTGGGAAGACTGGGATGAGGAGATAGTGACACTGACGAGTATGGCAACATAGTGGGAACACGTACCGGAGTTTGTCAGGTCCCATAAATGTGGGAAGTTACTTTACGCCAACACGGCGATTCGCGCAATCCTTTGCATTCAACATGCAACTTGATCCTCGCACGAAGGTATCAAAATGGACTCGAATTGGACCGAATTTATGGCAGAGCTGATAGCGACTATCCAAAAAGACCTAAGCTCAACCCCGCTCAACACGCGGCCCTGATCACTGCTTTGAAGTTAGGACGAAGCCGAAGCACCGTCGCGTCGGATTTCAGCGTCCACCGATCCGTTATTACTAAAATCACCACACCTTCAACTCGCAGCTCGCAATGGATTAGATGCCATGCTGTTGCTTTTTCATCTACCATCACAAACTAATTGACGTCTGGTTCTTAGTTAATTTCTAAGGACGTCAAGCACAATCAACTCAGGTGATAGCTCCCGAGTGGGGCAAGAGCAGACGAGAGCGTCTAAGGACGCTCGGGATCCACTTCAGGATTGTCTGTATTTATTCTGCTGAGTGTCTAGTACTTACGGCCGCCGATATCATTCAAGCTGCCGAGAAAGCATTAACACCGCGAATCCTTGGGGACTCTGCCGAATATCTAGGTAGACGACTAGGGCCAGCGGGGATAGTAAAGAGTGTGTATACGACCCAATAGTTCGCACTATGTGCGCCTGTTGGTATGTTTCCGGCCTGGTTGGTAGGTTCGTTGGTGTTGTGTGAATGTAACATCCTGTCGATCCCCAACATCCCGACTCGCTTGTCCAACGATTCCATCAAGTTGTATGACCTGAGCTGCCATCGGTAATATTTACTGGTCGTATAAGGATCTGTAAGGAAAAAAATAAAGAGATAAAGCAAACTTCCCACCCTACACTACGGCATGCAATTCGCTTGTCCAGTTATTGATGATGTTCTTGGTGATCATGTGGCATAATGTCAACTAGATAGATTAATTCGTCTAACAGACGTTGATACTGCAATGTTGCGTGAGTATGTGCTTTTATTACTGCATTCGTATGTATTGCAGTGCAATCACAAATATCCAGGTAGCCCAGCGCCCTAGGATCAAATGCGTGGTAATCAACTCATTGGAATGCTAGCAATAGCGGCTCTCAACTGGAATTTGGGCTTTGGACGTTCGTCGGGGATGTGAAGCACCGACTCAGAGATGTTGATCTATGCGGTGTCGTCTTGAAACCCATAAATGAATCAAGTTTTGGTCACACATTCCGTGTGGCATTTAGTGCTGCCCCGTCAAAGCATAGGTTTCCTCCAAACTGTGCGAGGCAGTGTGGGAACTCACAACAGGGGAGACGAGTGGAACTTTCGTGAAGAACTGCTAAGTGATTTGGCAACGTCCTGAGCTTATGTAATAAATGGAAGCAACATGCAGATATGAACTTGAAGACATTGGCCACATGTCGAACATGGATGTGATTGTCTTCAGTGGACTTCATTCCTATCTATAGCCTTGGGAATCTTGATGAGTCCATTCATACCCTCAGTTCTATGATACATCCTCCCATCAAAGTGCATTACCGACTCAGCGCAATGTCGTCAATGCGCAGAATCATCTTGACCGTCTCCGCCGCTAGTTCAATGGCACTTGTGCTGACCAACAGAGGTTGCAAGACATTTTCCTTCGCGATATTTGTGTTCACACCTCCGCTCTTGATACTGACGCCTGCATTCTTCTCGCCCATTTCGTGACGATGCCGTAACTCCGTCACCACTTTGATGCTGTTCAAACCCGCATTCTCTGCCAGTGTTGTGGGCACAACCTCAAGAGCATCTGCGAAAGCCTTCCAGCAGATGGCTTCGGTGCCTGCCAGGGACCGCGCTTGTTTGGATAGCTGAGCAGCAATCTCAATCTCAGGGGCGCCTCCACCAGCGATGAGCGCCTTCTTCTTCACCAAACATCGGATGACACACAGAGCATCGTGTAGAGAGCGCTCCGCCTCATCCAGAATCAAGCTGTTTGCACCGCGACATACCACAGATACAGTCTTGCCTGCGCTCTTGGTGCCCAGGATCTTGACCAAACGAACGCCACTCGATTGTGACTCCTCAACCAAATCAGCGCTGCCAAGCTTGTCCTCGGTGAAGGAGTCAATATCGGCGATCGGTTTGCATCCAGTACTCTTGCAGATGAATTCGACCTCATCACGCTCGATATCCTTAATGGCCAGGATGTTAAGCTTGGCAAGGAAGTGGAGGGAGAGATCGTTGACAGCGTCGCGCAGGATAGACTTCTGAAGCAGAATAACGTTGCATTTTGCCTTCTTGATCTTCTTGACCAGGTTCAGGAGATAGAGGCGCTCCTCCTTGACAATCTTGTCCATTTGGCGATAGTCATTTACTGAGATTGTGTTCTCCATGTCTGGCTTGGGCGGGCTCAGTTGGAATTGAATGAGACCGATCCTGGCCTTCTCCATTCTGACGGGTCCACCCGCTTGCTTGATGACAGGCTGGTTGAGCACCACGCCGTCCACCAACTCGCTGTCTTCTATTGTACCACCGACCTTCTTGACGATTCTGATATTCTTGAGGTCGACGTTTTCGGCGGTCCTGATATCAATCGTTTTCGTGACAGCATTGACGGCCATCTGGCCCAACAGACCCGAATATTGTGACACGATCTTGGATGACAGGGAGGTGTTTGCTGCCTGGAGTAAGGTCGTGGTGTCTGTAAGAGCGACGGGATGCGACATGTCGTGTAAAATTTGTACGGCTGCGGCTGCGGCTCTTTGGAAAGACTCGGAGATGACGGAGGGGTGGATGCCCTTGCCTAGCAACCGGTCGGCAGCACCGAGCAGAGCACCGCAGATGACAACGACTGAAGTTGTACCGTCTCCTGCCTCGACATCCTGTGCTGCTGAAAGATTGACCAACATCTTGGCTGTGGGGTGCATGACAGACATGCCCTTCAACATGGTGTTTCCATCGTTGGTGATGATGGTTTCGCCCCGACCACTCCTGATCATCTTGTCCATGCCGCGAGGGCCCAGTGACGTTCGGATGGCATCGGCGACGGCTACGGGGGGTCAGTGACTATAAAAAGAAATGCAATTTTCGCAGGGTATTATGGCCCACCTCTGGCTGCGACGATGTTGGCAGACCGAACTGCTATCGGCTTCTCCTTGTCCTACAAAAGGCATCCGTTAGCTGGGAGCTCCACTGAAGCTGTTGGGTACCATGGGTACGGCGTACTCTGAATGTGGCATTGGAGTTTGAAGTGGCGGGCGGTGCTGCGGTCGCCATGTTGGTGGTATTCGACTCTCGGGACGTATGCGCTTGACCAGAAAATAGGTTCAGGGGTATCTCGGGCGATGGGTCGTCGGTTTGCAAAATGGTGGTAGAGCGTTCAACAAGTTCGCAATATCGCCCCGCGCTGAAGGCTGCCAACACTGATATTTTTTTGTAAGTCGCTGAATAAATGTTCCGGGGGAAGCTGCAAGGCTACATACAGATACATGTCTACAGCGCTAGTCCAGAGTGGGGCAGGTGCGACCCACTCTCCAGGCAATGAGCTAGCTTATGCAACTCAGGTCAATACGGCCCTGGGACCATGCAGCCTGGTCTTTATCAAGTTCCATCATAGCCCATTACTTCTTCTACACGAACCCGGTACCCATCGTTTCCTACACTATTCGACCAGCCTACCCTGCAAACTCCTTCTCGCCCATCGATATTCATAAATCTAGCACTTGCCCACACATCCCGTCACCATGGTTTGTTCTATCATGGCGTGTTTGACTCGGGAACTCTACTGACCATTTGTCACAGCCGTCCGCCACGGGGTCAAACTGGGAGAAGTACCAGAAGAACTTTGCCGACGACGAGATAGAAGAGAAGAAGATAACACCGCTTACCGATGAGTCCGTCAACCCGCCATTTCTCGCGACGTGTCGATTCAGCAGCTGACCTCGAGCAGGGATATTCAAGTACTGAAGACATACGGCGCGGCACCTTACGGCTCGGCACTCAAGAACCTCGAGAAGCAGATCAAGGAGAAGCAACAAAGCGTGGATGAGAAGATAGGCGTCAAGGAATCCGACACAGGGTTGGCACCACCCCATCTATGGGACGTAGCCGCCGACCGGCAGCGCATGTCTGAAGAGCAGCCCCTTCAGGTAGCGCGGTGCACTAAAATCATCGCCGATGAGAAGGACGAGTCCAAGAGCAAGTACGTAATCAACGTCAAGCAGATCGCCAAGTTCGTCGTACAGCTGGGTGACCGGGTGTCGCCGACGGATATCGAGGAAGGTATGCGCGTAGGTGTCGACCGGAATAAATACCAGATCCTGTTACCCCTGCCGCCCAAGATCGATGCCAGCGTCACAATGATGACGGTCGAGGAGAAGCCCGACGTCACATATGGCGACGTTGGTGGTTGCAAGGAGCAGGTCGAGAAGCTGCGAGAGGTCGTCGAAATGCCCCTTCTCTCACCGGAGCGGTTCGTCAACCTCGGCATCGACCCGCCAAAGGGCGCCCTGCTCTACGGACCCCCGGGAACTGGAAAGACGCTGTGTGCACGAGCCGTGGCCAACAGAACAGATGCCACATTCATCCGTGTGATTGGATCCGAGCTGGTGCAGAAGTACGTAGGTGAGGGTGCACGTATGGTTCGCGAGCTGTTCGAGATGGCCCGCACCAAGAAGGCCTGCATCATCTTCTTCGACGAGATCGACGCTATTGGCGGAGCACGATTCGACGACGGAGCTGGTGGAGACAACGAGGTGCAGAGAACTATGCTGGAGCTCATCACTCAATTGGATGGTTTCGATGCCCGTGGCAACATCAAGGTCATGTTCGCAACCAACAGACCTTCCACCCTCGACCCTGCACTCATGAGACCTGGCCGCATCGATCGTAAGATCGAATTCTCGCTACCAGATCTCGAGGGTCGCGCTAACATCCTGCGTATTCACGCAAAGAGTATGAGCGTGGAGCGCGACATCCGATGGGAGCTGATCTCGCGACTGTGCCCCAACGCTACCGGTGCCGAACTGCGCAGTGTGTGTACCGAGGCCGGCATGTTCGCCATCCGCGCACGGAGAAAGGTTGCTAGTGAGAAGGACTTCCTGAGTGCGGTCGACAAAGTTATCAAGGGCAACTTGAAGTTCAACTCGACTGCCACGTACATGCAGTACAACTAGGCGAGGAAGGCAGAACGGGGGAGCGGAAGAGGCCGGATACTGGCTCGGTGTACTACTTGTATGACTAGGAAATGGGGCAATTTGCAGGCTTCTAGATACAATTGGACGGCCTGCATTTGATGTATGGGCGACGGCAGCTCGATGATAGAAGACAATGAGACTTCCTTCCGTACGTTGCAATGGCAGTATGTGACAAAAGTGAACTAGTAGTGGAATCATCTGAATGCCTGAAGCGGGAATGCATGCAAGTATTAGTATGATGAGACTTGCTCCGGAAAACACAGTAGCGTGTAGTATTTGGGCCGTGGCTGAACTATCTGTAGTTGTGAGTTTTCATCGATGTGGCCAATACTTGAATGTCCCCTTTTCTCGTAAGCGATCAAAATCCGGTTGGCATATGTAACGAATATTTAACATCAAAAAATGGGTGCTTGGGTCCCAGTGGTAAAATTGGGGGGAGGAATCCTCTGATCAAGATATTGACTAAGAATACTTAAGCACCATTAACCTCCTCTGGGGTCCGAGAGATATAGCATCCCCCTACCCTTTCCCCTACCTCGAAGACCCTAACCTTGCACTCGTGTACATGAACCTAGTTTGATATCCCATGACTTAGGTAACCCATCCTTAAACGCCGTAAATCATGTTGATAGTGTTCCTTCATGATACCCCGAGTCTTCTCGACAACTGCATTATCGAAAGACACCTTGTGTCCGGCCTATGTGCTTTGGTATTCGGTCTGAAGCTAGTTGGCCACACTGCGGGTATAGTATCAGCCCCGATCGATGCCCTGGAGTCCGATCTAATCTGATGAAAGTCCATTAATATCTCCCATCCGTCGTCCTGGTCGTGATCAAGACCAAAGTATGCACGTGACAATATTTCCCGCGTTCTATTACACAGTCCTTTCCGTCACGATTTTGTCTGTATATCGATAAAAGTATAGGTTTCTGCTTCGGTCTTGGTGGTGGCTGTACAAGGCGGTGTTCCCTACAATCCCTCCTCGACAGCCAAGCAACCCAAACAGACGACATCGCCCTCACTTCCTTGCTCCACGCAGCATCCGCTGCAGATCCTGGATCGATGACCATTACCGTTCCAGCCTCCTGCTCCCTTTCCACCGCTCTCGGCGTTCGTCTGGTCCAGCTGGCGAGCCACCTCCTCGTTATCCACATCGTGCATGGTGAAGGAAGCCGAGCGGTTCTGGTCTTCGGGTGTGTCCTGCATGTTGGTATGTGTACTTCTGTCGATGTATGAGGGAGGAAGCCAGCCTTGACATGCTCTTATGCATACAAAACACGTTCTCTGTCCACAGCCCTCGCAGTCAGCGAAGGAGTCGAGGTCTGATTTCTTGCTGGGTCTGCGGTGGCAGATGTGACACGCGCTCAGCAGGGATGATGAGTTTGTCCGTGTTGCCGTCGGCCTCGTGATATGAGATTGGACTTGCACAGAAACGGGCAAGGTAGAGTGATGATGTGATGATCTGGGATGACCATGTGGTGAGACGTCGTTGTCGAGGTCGTGGCCGTTCTCGTCGGAAATTCGCGCCCGCTTGTTGGCAGACAGCGGTATGATCTTCCGTGGCAGGTTGTAGAACGAGTTGGGGGTCCCTCGGCTGGGACCTGCTTGGTGGAAGATGAGCCTATCATGATTGTTCATCAAGGCCAGACGGTTCTGAGAGGCGTTGAACTGGGATGCGGAGGTGCTGTTAAGAAATGCTGGGTAAGCTGATGTAGTGATGGCACTGTTGGGCTGCGGTGAGCCGTACAATGGCATCTGAACCTCCCCTTCGTCATCCCGTCGTCGCTTCTTGCCCGAGGCCAGAGTCGGCGACTCGGAGTGTGTTACTGACGGCATGTGGCAAGTTTCGCTGTCTCTCCAGTTGCTATGTTCCCAAGCTTGTAGCAAGGTGAACCTGTAATTGGCGAGAAGCAAAGAAAGGGAGAGGGAGACTCGGTGATCAAAGAAGTAATCGGATTTGATAGCATGCAGGAAGCAGTGAAGTCTTGCCTCAGGAGCATGTGCGACTGCGCTCCTGCCCGATCTCGTCAACGTGATACCGTGCGGTTCGGAAGAATGGCTGGCCCCGGCTTGGTGGACCCACTGGGAAAACGGCAATTTAGGCTTCTGGAGGGGCGTTAATCCCATGTTTCGGCGCTAGACCTGCCTGTCACAGCGCTGACCACCAGGCAACTACGACCTGCTCAACAACATCAGATGGACCAGAAACCTTGAAATATAGACGACAAACTCTCAGTACTTTCAAGTTTACCAGAGTTTCGTTGACCCACCATGTTGCCTCTCCATCAATCACTGGAATACTCAGGCATTATCCTAGTTCTAAAATGGCACACACCTTGTCAAGGCCACGAGATTGCTCCAATGAGAACACATCCCAAATCTTCCCTCACTGTTAAGATACGATGCATTAGATTCATATAGCGAATAAGCGAGAATATGTTATCCATATGCCAATGCCGCTGAACGACTGCCATTTTTTAATAGTAAATGTAAGCCAAGAAAAAACTCGCCTTCCCAGTACGGCGTCAAATTCCAATCGCAAATCATCAAGCCTTTGTCGTGGGGCTTCTATGGGAGAAAGCTCGCTTGAGACATACTAGAAGGCAGTTGCCCGGTTTATACATGCCCTTGAAAATATGCCACATCATTGAAACTGCCAGGTCGATTTCCAACAATACAGACATAGAATCGAAAGCTCACACCAACTCTGCTGCAAACAAAGAAGCGAACAATGACCACTAGGTATGTCATGCATATCAGGCTTATTGTGCCTGTCACTTGTTCATACCAACAGAGACTGAGAAACCCAAGGACACCAAGGAACTCTGCGTAGGAAGAGGACCTTCAAGGCCCGTTTAATCACATTGGTCTTGTTTGCCATTAAAATAGCTTCACCGGCACATCAACATCAAATGCATTGATGTGTTGCACGGAACACTATTGTGGCCAAGTCAAGCCTTAGGTCAGATGTGGTTATTGAGAGGTAGACATTGTTAGTAAATACTCGAAATAGTTCGCATAGTTGTTGTATCGTCCGCCACCCCCTTTTCTCAATAATACTCACCAGTACACACTATGTAGAAGCATTTGGTTTTATTTCTTCACCATCTTTACCAGCCAATTCCACGCCCTATGCATCGAAATCACAACGCCCCAAATATTCTTCGCATCCTCAGTCCCCTTTGCTTCCTCCAGTTCATCAAACGTCTTCCTCTTGTTTGCTCCGGGACGCTTCTGCCTCTGCTTCATCGCCTCTTGGATCATGGTATGAGTCGAATACCCCTGTCTCATGAAAGTATGTCTCATAGTGAGCCAGCATTTCTTTCAACTTCTCAGGTTCTTTCTCGGCCAGGTCGTGTATCTCGCCGAGATCGTTGGACAGATTGTACAACTCCCATCTTCCCGGTCCCTTCGGCGGCGGCATAAACAAAGCCTTCCAGTTTCCAACTCTCACTGCCGCAATGCCAAGTTGTTCCCATCCGACGATATCTGTTGGTTGGTATATTTGAAGCGTTTTGCTCATTGGGTTCTGGAGTAAAGGTAGCCAAGATTTGCCTCTAATGGGCACAACTTCACGCCCGCGGAACAAGATCCCAGGGTGTTTCACCCCCGCAAGGTCAAGAACAGTGGGCAATATGTCCATTACTGTCGTAAAAGCATCGCTGATAACTCCACTTTCTTGTAGAACCGGGGGATACCGCACAATACATGGACAGTGAATGCCACCCTCTGTTGTATGTGACTTTGCCCCTCGAGACGGTGCAGTTGCTGCGCCAGCCCATTGCGGTCCATACCACACGAAAGAATTATGGTTCCCGATATTCTCCAAGGAATTGTCGTAGTGTTTCTTCAATATGTCGTCCAGGGTATAGCCGGCCAGGATGGGAAGTGCTTCCAGTAACTGTCCCTCGGCGCCATTGTCTGACATAAAGGCAATAAATGTATTGTCCAGTTCCCTTGTTTCTTCGAGGTATTTGAGCACTCTCCCGACATTGGTATCGATGAGATCTACCATAGCTGCATAGACCTCCATGGTCCTCGCCGATCGCATGCATTCTTCGTCGGTCAAGTCATCCCAAGGTTTCGTGCCCAGAGTGTGCAAAGGTGCAGCCTCAACATCAGGGGGTACGAGACCTTTCTCAATTAAGCTCGTAAGTCTTATGTCCCTCAGCGCAACAGGTCCATCGTCGTATTTGCCTCTATATTTCTCCACAAGCTCAGGCGGTGCTTGAAGCGGCCAGTGTGGCGCCGTGAAGGCAAGGTAACCGAAGAAGGGCTGCTCATTTTGCTCCTCGGTCCGCTTATCCAGGAACTTCAGAAAATATTCGGTAAATGTGTTGGAGGAATAGAAATCTTTCGGCAAGTCTTGGCTGCCGTTAATGAACTTGTCATTTTCCATCCAAATCCCGTCGCCCTTGAATATGGCCGTGGGCTTTTCGGGTAGGTCGTAAAGCTGTGGCTCGTGGTTATAGTGGTTTCCTGCTCCTGGGAGGCTGGAGAGCACTTTCGTGAAACCCCTGGCATGAGGACTGAGTTCCTTCTTCAGGCCCAGATGCCTATGATCAGATTGTTAGCCACGAGATGGCGGAATCGACTGCTGAGAATTATACCATTTTCCACTCATAAGTGTGAAATACCCGGAATCCTGGAGTATTTCAGGAAGCGCTGCGACCCGATAGTTCAAGTATCCCTCGTATCCCGGCTTATCTCTGAATATTTCGGGGACCTTTTTCTACAGATGTCGTTTAGTCAGCCCTCATAAGCCAAAGGGGGTGGGTTTACTACCATTTTCTGCCATGCAACCAAGTCCAGCAATATGAGAGTCGGTGCCAGAAAGCAGCATTGCTCGAGTTGGAGAGCATGACGCCGCGGTGTGGAATCCAGTCATCCGCAAGCCCTCATCGGCTAGCCTCTGCAGGTTCGGTGTCTCGATATCTTGCGATCCGTACGGAGTGGTGTCGCTGAATCCAAGGTCATCCGCAACGATAATTAAGAAATTTGGCTTCTTCGCAGCCATCTTGACTTTGATGAGATTTTCATAGAAAATTGCTCCGAAACCAAACCAGAAAGCAATATGATAATGCTGTAGGATGACGGTCGAAGGGCTACTGGGAAAAGAAGGCCACATTTTGAATGGAGGCACACATGGTGATTCACTCTATTCCGGCAAAATTGCAATTCACCACTCAGATGACTTCAAGCTCCGTTTAAGGGGATCGCTGTGATATGCAGTTGTGACTAGCTAATGTTATCGACATTCCGAGATCTAGATCTGTATGCATTCACCCCGGAAACATGAATTGAATGAAACGTCAACCATGCGGAGGGAAGGGCGCAGAGTACTAGGATAGGCAATCAGGTATTTTATTTCCAGTCATCCCAACGCCGCACCATGCATGGATATGAAAACTACCGTCATTAAGTTTTCACTGTTAGTTGGCCACCAATCACAGTGATTTCAAATCGCTGACTTGTCTGCCAGTGTCTAATGGTTTGTTTATATGCAGACACTTATGCGGAAGTAAGCAGTCGCGATTCTCATGGTCGGAGATAGGCCACTTACAAGCCAACTACTCTATATAACTACTCTATATATCACATCGAATGTTTCATCAGACAAAATAAACAGCTGACATGAACACAGCTTGATGAAAAACGGGACTAATCCAAACAAATCACTTTACATGAAACGCAATGGGAGTATTATTCCAACTACGAATTCTAATTATCTTATTAGAAAGAGGACTCTGTTTTGGTTTTAGTATGAACCCCACCTGTGAAGCGGTTTACAGGCAGAGGAAGGCACCAAGTTTCATATTACCCTAACAATACCAATGGCGGTAAATCCAGTGCATTGCCAAACTTAGCACTTGAGTGATTGCCGCTTGCCGTTCGCTGCCCTTGAGCATGTGAAAAATTCGCAAGCTCTTAGAGGAACAACTTGTCCCAGACTCGCATTTTTGTTGAAAATTAATACTTGCCTCTGTCCGTACTGATCTCCATCAAGGGAGTTGGCTTGTACTTTCAGATCGATCTCTTGCGCAGTGTGCACGCGCATGCGAGGGAGACGGAGGACCAACAGTCTTCTTTAGGCCTTGTCGCCGTCTCATTCTCTTCTTAGCACTTCACCCGTAAACCAACCGCAGAGACTGCACTTTTCCTCTTTGACAGGGCAAGACCAGCTTGTTTCTAGAAGCCAGGGTTTTCGATCGTCAGCCTTCCAAGTAGCACCAGGCGTGAAAATATGGGTATTGATAACCAGACTTCCAGTCTTGCGCGGTACGATTGTACCCCTACCCGGAACCCTATTCTTCCACTGAAAGCCTTACGATTTACACCTCCCCTATTGCCCCAATAGTCTCAGAAGTCTTACGAGTCTCGCAAGGCGCAATTTTCTCCATGCCCGGCGCTCCAGTTTCCCACCGAGAAGACTCCCCAGCCACATCTTCCCTTCCTTTTCCCAATTTCCCATTAAAGCCATCCACTCGCATAATTTACTCCTACCGACGCTGGGAGCCTTCATTTTTCTACATCCACTTTAATAAGCTCATCACCGTCATGAGCCATAGAATAACTCGTCGAGGAAATCGGGCGGCTTCTAGTAAAGTTAGGATGTCTCGTAGGATCGCAGAGCCGTCAGTAAGTAGCTGGGAATGACCACCGACGTGATTCACTACAAATGCCTTCCAGAGCAGCCAGTCCTTCGTACTCTGATTCCTACCGACCTCATTCAGCCACGCACGGCCCCAAGTACCAAGCGACTCGGATGGCTGAAGATCGTGGCACCAAGAAGACGCCGATAAAGATGAATCGGAGTCTCCTGAGCTCAAACGAAAATATACATGGCCGGGCAGAAGCGAACGGTTCGGAATGGGTAGAAACACGGTATATCTCACAGAACCCTCGAGTAGTTGAAATAAGAGCCTGCGCTTGGTAGAATAAATCGAGACGACGTCTTTCATGATACTAAACCACTTACGCTCGACTGCCATGCTGACTTTCAACTGTTTTTGTCATTTCGCTAACGACAGTGTAGGAAGCCAATGCCGACTTTCCAGTAGTGATGTTGCTGCTGGACGCCTTCCCTATCGGACTCAGCCCGCGCGTCAAGCTGCTTAAGATCTGCTTATCTTCCCCAAACGAATAACTGGAACCCCTTGAAGACTTGAAGACGATCGTGATCCCGATGCCAGCCGCTCTACGTGATGCTTGTCAAGGGTGAATTGCAGCCAAGTGCCAAAAGTGCCAGTGCTTTGCACGGGCCATTGACGAATAGAACAGCGTAGAACTTCGAAGTAAGTTCCATCAATGATATGAAAACTGTCAGGCAACGTTCTGGTCCTCTGGAGACCAAGTCAAAGACCAGATGGCGTCCGGCGTGGAGGAAAAGATCGAGCAATACAGGACGCCCACGGTTGACAAGCTCTGGACTGGCCAAGTCAAACTGATGAAGGATCCGAAAACAGACTCGAGGCGGCAGTGCGAGCAGATCAGGAGAACGTAATGCGCGAAGCTGCCAAGGAAGAGGAGAGAGAACATCTGGGGGCCTCAAGAGAGCCTGCTCAACTTTATTTAGCTCTAAAGATTCTGAATCTATAGACAGCTCCGACTCCAAAGTTACCCCTATTACACAACAGAAGGGTAAGAAGCAGAAGCGCCGTGTCGGAAGCACCAAGAGAGCCAGCTCAACTTCATCTAGCTCCAAGGATGACAGCTCCGGCTTCGAGGTCGGCCCTATCAAACAAGGGAAGGGCAAGAAGCTAAGGGCAAGAAGCGAAGGAGCTAAGCTAATAAATGCAAGTCTGTGACTGGAAACTCGCACAACAAGGGGAAGAGAAGCAATGATGGAAATAAGAAGCGACAGTACCAGTGAGAGCTGCTCGACATTGTCATCTCTTGTAATGCCAGCCTTGACTTCATAGGCGCAGGATTTCATGGGATGATGATGTCTATTAATGCGCGTGACCAGCCAGACTTTGACCGTTTCTATCCAGAAGACATGGCATACATGTATACAAAATGTAGTGCAGTAAAAGGGGGGCCTTGGGCCTCGTATAGCTTCGCATCATAGCTTTCACTGAAACCCATTATTGAACGACTCTTGTCACGTACATCGTTGCATTATTTGACCATATTGTCCACTTTTGATCTAGAAGCGCCGATGTTGATAACTAAGGGCAGGATACGACTTCGAAATGCAGGCCCGAAGTCTATGTTGCCTCGGACGATCGGGATCAAGCCCAATTCAGGGACCGGAACACAACAAGTAGGATTTGAAGAGATGTACCCTAGGAATTGTCATTCCCTTCTGCTCTGCGATTCCTCGGTGAATTCTTCTGGTAGCCGCTGTCACTGATGCGGACCACTTCCATGATCAATGAGCTAATCGGTGCCGCCGCTTATGTGCGTAGACAACAGCTGTTTCAAGTGACCCAAGCACCTACTGAAGATCTCTAGTGACGAATCTCGCAAACTCTCAATAGGCTCTGTTTATAGTTGTCATTGAACCGGCCGCGGCGGCAGAAGCAGGTACGGTCCCTTTTCGTGATCTTTTGAGTTCATCAATTAAGTAGGCATCTACCCAGCTCCCAACCTGAGGTTGAATTGAGCCAAGACAGCAGCTCACAAAATCGCCAAACCTATCGCAAGTTAATCACAACCATCCGCGTTTGATCTGAATTACTCTGCGAAGGTAGGCATCGGCCGGATATCACCAATCGACTCGGCGATTTCGGACGTACGCCACCACATTTACCTGCTGGAAGGAAGGCGCGTCGTCAGAAAAGTGGAGATCACGTGCTACGCTAGACCCGTTCTACACTAGCCCAGGAAACGTGCTCCTTCGCCGCGATCATCCGCCAACTATCCCCCGTCTTCTTCCACGACTTTACTTTCCGCAAACCAGTCGGCCAAGCCCGCAACCCAGAAACCACCATCCATCCCCTCCTCACATCGAGTAAATCGAGATACGCAATCATTCCATATCATCGAGATATGAGTCGCGCCGGCAAGCTTGCCCCGGAGGTCAACCGGTGAGTTTCGAGACTATCACGCTCCGCGTCCTCGGCCCCCCCAGCCCAGAGCGGCTGCCGCCTCGCAACGCCCCATCTCCCAAGACATCCTGCTGACATCCAGACAGAGCTTTATTCGTAAAGAATCTAAGGTAACATTCCCCAATATGCAGCTTGGCCTACTTTCTGTTGTCTGACCTTAGTTCTGTAGCTACAACGTCACGCCCGAGGATTTATTCGAGCTCTTCGGCAAATTCGGGGCCATTCGGTATGTTATCATCAGCACGGCATCGCGACCCGGGCCCTTCATCGCTGGAGTCTGTCCACTGACCCCTTTTGTAGCCAGGTCCGACAAGGCATCGCGACGAACACCAAGGGCACTGCTTTCGTTGTCTATGAAGACGTAATGGATGCGAAGCAAGCTTGCGACAAGCTGAACGGCTTCAACTTCCAGAACCGATACCTGGTCGGTATGTGTCACGCGACTCCCGTTTTTGTACAACACTATCGGACACAAGAAGGTTAACCAAGTCTTGTAGTATTATATCATCAGCCAGAGAAGATGATCAAGTCAAGAGAAGATCTCGAGGCCCGCAAGGAGAGTTTAGCTCAGCTCAAGAAGCGCGAGGGTATCGATTGACAATTCGACGGGCCTGCGGATAGGCTTCAGACTTCTCAATCTCGTCGCACGTCTGCAGATCCGTCATTGTCTTCCTCCACCAGCGCTACCTCCTCCACCGTCTCGTCGGTCCTGAAACCCCCATCCATACCAGCCAAGGAGAAGGTAACGAAGCCGGCCACGGTGGCCAACAACATAAGGAAGGGCAGGCCGAATGATGTCGCCGAGCACGCACGAAGCACCATTCTCAGCTTCGTGCGAGGACTGCTAAGCCCCCCGCAGAAACCCAACAAGTGCATGTCTTGACACAAATATTTGTACGACTCTTCTTCTCACGATTCACACGAACTTTGGTCATCTCAACACACATTTGAGTGGACTCGCAGGCTAGCTCTGGCTCGGCGTTGGCTACCCCTTCACAACCTCTTTTATCTTTCAGTAGCACGAAGGGCAACTTGTTTTCTTGTTGGAGGGTGTCTATAGATGCCGCGGACGTTAGTCGATTGATCGATCATAGTTAGGCTGGTTTCGATGGTTTTCTACAGAATATAGCCTGACGCCGCTACTTATATTGCCATTTGGCACTGGGGCCTTTATGATGGAGACGATAGTTTGACGAGCCACAGTGCAACTTGGCCGGGGCTCAACTCGAGAAAGCAAGCTGCGCCAGTCGTTGTACTGGTCTTTCTCCCTCCAAACTGTTATCATTTTAGCAACAATCTCGTAATGAATGTGTTCTACCAAACCAGCAACATGGAAAACCCAGAACACTTAAAAGCAGCCAACCGCGGGAATGAGATGACATATGGATGCGGTTACGACAAGCTCGAATCCATCTAGAAGGGAATTAAATTGGATCTGCAGAGACAAAGATGGCATGGTCACTGCCTGGTAAGCAATGTGGAGCAGCAAACCACGGGACCAGACAGGCTGATCAGTTAAATGTTGACCCACTGCATTGTCAGCCGAAACGGACCCATGATCATGAGCCTGAGGCTGCCGCGGTGTGTTACGGTTGGCTTTGCCGACTCAACAAGGATCTCTCCTTGCATTGACGTCCAATGATTGACTGTAGATGGAGAGACACGCCCAGTCTGACCCTGAATGGAGCTGAGTGTGTCGAGGCAAATGCAAGATTAAATCAACAGTTGAGTAGTTCATTCTGCGAATTCTGCGAATAAGCCAGAAGAAACATTTCTTCAGTGGGACTGTCCTCCTGTTTGGTACACTAGCAAGCTCGTGACATGTAGTAGCGTCATTTGAGGAGCACTTGCATGGGGTGGATTTTATGCTTGAAACTTTAGAGATGCCAAGTCTCACTGCTCCGTAGATGGCCGCATTTGAGGCTGTAACCGGTGGCAGCCTTGGAGAACGACAATTGTTCTCTTGGCCGATACCTGCTAGTTGCGTCGCTTCTTCTACAAACAGAGTACTCCTCACCCAGATTGACTTTGGGCTATTGGATGTAGAGCACCGCTACTGTTATTTTCTCTTTGTTTCGCACATTGACCCCGTCAAAGTCCCTCCCGTCCTCTGTTTCGGCGAAACTCATTTCGTTCCTGGCAACAAACCCGCTAGGCCGCCCTCGCCCTCGACGCAACCCTACAATTACACGGAGTACTCTCCGACCAGAGAGCTTCTAAGAAGTCATTCTTTGGTCTCCTACTCATCGGAGTTTCTCAGCTGGATACATTGCAGCCTCTATAACCGCCTTTCACAACACGTTCACATCATCATCGGGTGGAGCTTGAAGTCCTTCCTCCACATTACCCCTCTCAAATGTCATTGCCTATAATTCATGACGCGATAGCGACATCAACAACCACCGGCCTTCCGCTCGGCGTCGACTTCCCTGTGGCCACAGATGCCCTCACATCCCTCGTCACAATGACGACCTCGACTTCGACCGCAGCAATGACATCATTATCATCAGGAGGAGGAGGTGAAGACAACACAGCCGAATGCAGACTGCTAGGCCCATTTGCGCTACTCGTACAGCTTGCGCTCGGCGGCCTGGCCCTCCTATCCCTCGTCTACAAGCGGTGGCGGGAGCGGCCGCAGAGGCCTGTCAAGATCTGGTTCTTCGATGTATCGAAGCAGGTGTTTGGAAGTGTGCTGGTCCATATCGCCAATGTCTTCATGTCGATGCTTACCAGCGGTCGGTTCTCAATAAAGCTGGATCCCACCACGGTGCAGATAGTCCCACGTATAGCTGCGAAGCTGGTAAGAAGGGAGGATACGTATGTGCCAAATCCATGCTCTTTCTACCTGCTGAATCTGGCCATCGATGTGAGTTTCCTCTCCTCCACCCCCTGGCTTGTGGTTTTCGTCAACTAACGTTGGTTTAGACAACACTCGGTATCCCGATACTCATATTTCTGCTCCGTGTTACGACGAAAATCGTCTCATACACACCGATGGGCAAACCCGCCGAGTCCATCCAGAGTGGTTACTACGGCAGCCCTCCTCGAGCTCTGTGGTGGCTGAAGCAATCCATGATTTACTTCATTGGGCTCTTCGGCATGAAGATATGCGTGCTCATCTTGTTCCTGATATTGCCTTGGATCTCGCGTATCGGCGACTGGGCTCTAGGCTGGACCGAAGGCAACGAGCGTCTGCAAATCGTGTTCGTCATGATGCTCTTCCCGCTCATCATGAACGCCATGCAGTACTACATCATCGACGGCTTCATCAAGAAGAATGAGACCGACCACGAAAGGCTACCTTCGGAAGACCCCGACGAAGGTCGTGTCGCTTTTGATGATGCTCTGCTAGACAGTGACGACGATGCGGCATCTAGCGAAGCTAGCAGCGAGGATGTGCCGCTATCGAAACCGAAACCAAATAGCGTTAAAGGAATGGTGCGCAAACGATCGAAAGACGGACGTGAGGAGTACAACCCGGACTCGGACGGTCACACTCCCACAACGGAAAGCTATCGCAATCGTGACGAGCAAGACGTGGGAAAACTATTGCCAAAGGAACTAGTGCCGCCAGAGTAAAGGGGGCAATGGGTCAGTTAATAAGCGACGGCATCTTCATTCATGTTTGTCTTATGGGTTATGCCTTGTTTGGTGTAGGAGTTGGTTGGTTTTCCTCCGGAGTCATGGGGCATCGTCAGTTCGATTTCATCTTGCAAAGAGCATAGTACTAGAGGCGCTGAGGGTTTAGGATGCATCACGCTGTATAAGTCAAGGCTTGCAGAAGAAAACCAGCTTTATACATATACATGTATCACAATGGGTAGAAACAATCACCAATGCCTGGGACCTTTTGCTGCTCACAAGCCAGGGGGTTTCTGGTTCCTTTTGTAGGAAATGTCTTAGCTCATGCATCCCCTGAGATTACTCATGTGAGACTTTGTGGATTCCCTCAATATTGATATTAGACAGCCGCACTCAAGCTCACATGTATGATGCGGTGTCAAACGGGGTGGCCATGTCTCTGGGGACATCTAACTCCCTTTCTTGCTGCTGAGATATGAAGGATGGCAAACGAATGGACTCGAATAGTTTGTCCTTTTTTATTTTCGCCGTGTCCAACCATTTAATATATACAGCAGCCACTATTCAAGCCAAAGTGTTTTCCACCTGGGATCGATCCTGGTCTGTTGGAAGCTTCCAACCCAAAATTAGTCAAGTCTGGTATGGTGGAACTTCCGTCGAATGATCAGGTCAAGTCTGATCTGGCAAACCTCCCACCGAAGACCAAGATTTCTTAGGGTGGGTGCTCTCACCAACCTGACCTGACACCCACGATCTCCTCGTCGCAACTCATTGTTGAGGCAACCTTGGATTTTCAATTTTGCCGATTCTAATCAACTTTTGGTGAGGTTTCTAAGATAATATTCTGACTATCGGGCACCTGCTCTATTCACTGCACCGTGGATTATCATCACTCCTCCCCTTCACTCTTTGACGCACCATCTAATACGAACCAATATTTGTAACCCTTTGACTTTATAAGGTGACTACCATCTGCTGGGATTTATCACTTCGGTTGATTGTGGGCTTCTCGCTGTGAACTATTATCCCTCTTTGTCTTCACTCTTTCGCGAGCACCTGCCTTCTGGTGCCAACCAATGTTTCTACGCCTTCTAAGGCGATCACCGCCTCGATCATTAGTAATATCGTCAATACATCAGTTGGTTACTGGATGCTTGCTGTGAATCGTTGCTACTCCTTCCCTTCACTCTGTCGAGAGCACCCGCCATGTCACACAAAATAATGTTTGTACGCCTTTAACTCTTTAAGGCGAGCACCACTGAGTACTAGGGAATTTTTGTAAGCCCTTTGTTCAGGGCGCCCACCATCTTCATTACGTTGATTACCAGTATCTTGCTACTTGCCATTCGTTCCCTCAGTTACCCATGGGCTCCTTATCGTGAATTATGATCATTCCTTCCTGTCATTTCCGCCAGTAACCCCAGGTACCGGCTAAACATTCTACGCCTCTTATTCTTTTTAAGGCAATCACCACCTCAAGTTCTAGTCCTTGCCTGCCCCACCACTTTGGTAGACCTCATCCTTAACACCAACAAATTGGTGCTAGATGCTGAAGGCTGTGTCATCACTACTACCTCAGCAGCTATTTTGTTTCAGGTCACAGGGTATGGCCTGATCCTTCTTTGATATGTTCTGTTTTGGAAGGTGCAGCTCACCTAAATCCGTAAGGCTATCTAATTGACTACAGCTTGGTTGGTTCCACCCCAACTCTGGATACATACATGTATGCATTCACCTATACTAGCGAGACCATCCTACCTGAACACTCCATTCAGCAGGAAATCATCAACGGCTTTGTTGGTGTATTCATCTGGACTTGCGTACGGGCCTCTATTAGCTCACTCAGTTGGACTTGACCACTAGTTCCATCAGCACATTCACTTGATTTCCGTTCTACCAGCTGCAACGGAATATTCACTTAAGGTGAAGCCGACACGTCCAGTTTCAATTCACAACCACGCAAGTTCCATTCCAACATCAAACCGACGGAACTTCAAGATGTGTATACACACAGTCTACCTATTCAACGGGTCCCAGCACGCGGTTTGCAATTATCAGGGCTGCTATGGTCAACAACCCCCGTACGTTGAACAAATATACCGCTGCCATGGTGCTTGTGCCCACAGTTTCGGCGATGCCCCCCTCTACCGACAGGCTGGACAAGCCAGCCAATCCATTCATATGCCTGGGTACCATCCGCAAACAGAATATCTACATACAACTCAGGGAGCCAGCCCTGCTTATAGCACGTTCCCACAGCACGGAGCTTCCAGCTATGACAGCTTGACTGGACAGCACCCTTCTTCTGGATCGAACGGATACCCCGGCTATGGGTCGAATTGGTACCACACCCCTGACCAGCAGCAGCCCTCATCATCAACAACCACCAATTCCAGTACCAAAAGTTCACACACCTATTCCAGTGCAGCTCACCCTTTTGCTGAACCCTTTGAACCAGTCTCCACTGGCTGGGTCCACCACAATGGTGAAATCGCCCCCGATGGATACAGAGCGACTACCAGTGCCACCTGTCTACAAAACCAACCCAGCAACGAGCTGAACAACCAGTTCTACACGGAGGATCAGGATGGCGTTCATCATATGTCTGGCACTTACACCTACAAGTCGGCTGCACAAGCCAAGCCCGCAGCCCGAGCTGAGTATGCCAGCGGTTCGGATAACGCCAGTGACATCAAGGCTTCGTCAGACGACGACTCGAGCGATTACGACGCTGTCCATTCTGCAAATGATGACGATTCTCAACAAGACGCGACAACCGGCGAAGGTGGAGAGTGGTGCGATCGCACCTTTGCTATCTACGAAGGCGGTCACTTCGAGCTGGGCGATGCCTTCACCGTGCCTGACGCCCTTACAGCGCAGGCTGAAGCAGGTTATAACCCCGAGCTGAGCATCAACGGGGCTCTTAAGGATCTGACTGCTCCTTGCCGGTCTCCTGCAAGCGTAATTAGCCCGGGTTCTGCCAGTTCCTCATCTGGTGGTTTTCGCTGCAGCGAGCTTGCCAATGGCACCCCCGGCCCCGTGACCACGATCCCACCCTCGCAGCGCCGCCGCACCCGCTTTAACTCCACCGTGAACGTCCAGTACTACATGCCCCAGCATCCGCCCTCCATAGTGCGCTGGCGGCGACTCGACGAGCCTCACGGCCGTCTGTCCACATCCACGTCTACGCCGGGAAAATCTCCCCTGAAAGACCCGTTGCCCGATGATTCGGCCCAAAAATTGTTGTACAACGAGGTCAAAGCTGAGCACGGCTTCGTCAACGACGACGACAAGACGCTGCACAAGCTGGTGGAGCTTAAGAAGGCTGAGCAGGAGGAGCTTTTGGAGCAGTTTGAGGAAAAGAAGCAGGCGAATTTGCGGAAGGAAGCGGAGGAGAGGATCAAATCGAATGTGAAGGCTGCGCTTGAGCTTGCGTGTCCCCCCTCATATTCTACTTGACTTACTGTCACCCATACTGATTACCCGTCCTGATTTATTGTTACTGGAAACTCTGGGCTTCGTTGAAGCTGGGGCTCCATTTTTTCCCACTGGATTGGAATGCTTCGATCAGGTGCTGTGGAGAACGATCTCATTTTCTCAGATGACGTTTACTTCTGAAATCGACCACGGTAACGAAGTTCCCCCTTTTATTCGATGAGAAGACCGGGACATTGATGATATGAATGATGATTTGGACAACAATGTACACATTACATTTCAGTACAAATGCGGTTTTCAGAGAACAGGGACAGGGACAACCTGCGGAGGATCATGCCCCCTGGTGTTTTCTGGGACAGGCTCACACATATCGGTTGCGGAGGACGAGTCTTCTTCCTGCGAGGACTATACCCACTGTTACTTGGAGGAAACAGGCCTGTCAGTAGGACATGTGGCGTTCTCGGTCAGTATAGATATATCAGATACCCAGATTCTTCTCCGGTCGAGGGCAAATGAAATGTTTTATATCAAGTCTTGTAGTATTGTTAACTCTCCCTTCATGTGAACGGCGCGGTTTTATCGATACAAGAATCAGCCCTGAGCGAAAGCTCATCTGTTTTGCACGTATTTGACCACTCTGCTTCAATCCTGTTTTTATGCCTCGACTATCTTTGTAGGATGATGTGGAATTGGTGGCCTGAGGTCATGGTGAGGTGGATCTGAGATACTTGAGTGCCCTTGTGCGGCTTGGAGCCCCCACCTGTACTTCCTTTGTTCACCTTCGTATGTAGCCGGAATGCCGGTGCCAGTGCCAGTGCGATCCCACAGATGAGATATTACCCTCAGCTTTAAGGTCGAAGCGCCAATATACATGTTCTATCCAGCCTTGTTCTTATCTTTATCCTACCCTGCTCAGCTGCCCGATTGATGTGAAGTCCGAGGCTCGGTCCTGTCTGAATAAACTGCCCTCGATTGTCTTGTGTCAGATATCAACTTCACTTCAATCCCATTGTTGAGCAAAACCACCTCCTCGGCTGTTCCACTCGCAAGCATGGTCAGAATCATTGAAAACAGTGCTGATTGATGTGTAATCTGTAAATCTCATTCAGCTCCCGGAGCTTTCCTCGAGGCTATGTGACAATGCCATGAATCAAAAATGTTTTTGTACACCAAGCCCGTATCGTTATACAATACCTCCGAACTCACCCTTGGGGAAATGAATATGCCATGCATGCACCCCTCGCCGCACCGAACGCCAGAGCTCTGTGTCATCAGTCCCAAATGCCTACATACACAAAATCGATGATTCTACATGTCAACAGATTTTATTGAGCAGGCTTATATGCTCGATACCCGGGATATGCAGTCGCTCCATTGGCAGACTGTTGAGGAGCTGGGCTTGCGTTCTCGCTCCGACTGAAGCCTGAGTTGAAGTCAAAGCCACCCACATTTTGCAGAGGAGAATGGGAAGGCGCGGGCTGAGCGTCCGAGTATTGGGAATCCGAGTACTGGCGGTCTGGAGCCTGCCTTGCCAGCGGTTGCGTCGACTCGGATGAGTACTGTCTTTGCGGAGCGCCTCTGTATTGTTGTTGTTGTTGTTGTTGTTGTTGTCCATAGCTGTCGAATGTCTGCGATCTTTGCTCGTAACCGTATCCCCCCTGTTGAGGCGCTGGAGACCGCATTCGATCAGGATTTCCATACGCATCCTGCGTAGCAGCCCGACGGGGAAGGGCCCGGCCGTATCCCCCATTCGCCGGCGTTCCCGGTGTTCGGCTCCGCGGTGCTCCGCTCTGTCCATATGGATCATTGCCGTATCCCGCGTTTGCTGACATTCCCGGTGTTCGACTGCGCGGCGGGCCACTTTGTCCATATTGATCATTGGTATACCCGTCGTTCGCTGGCATTCCCGGTGTTCGACTGCGCGGCGGGCCACTTTGTCCATATTGATCATTGGTATACCCGTCGTTCGCTGGCATTCCCGGTGTTCGATTACGCGGCGGTCTGTTCTGTCCATATTGATCGTTACTATAGCCGCCGTTTGCTGGCATCCCAGGTGTTCGGCTCCGCGGCGTTCCACTTCGCCCGTAATTGTCGTACGGTGCCGGGGTTTGAGTTTGGGGCAGGTCCGTCAGTCCACGATAGCCAGCATTGTTGTAGTCTTGTTGAGGCGTCCCCCGGCCTTGATTCATGGCACCCATAGCGCCCATAGCACCAGCACCCGCGACCGCACCCGCGCCAGCAGCTGCCACGCCATAACCCGGGGTTCCGTAGCCCTGATTGCCGTAACCTTGGTTGCCGTATGCTTGGTTCAGGTTTTCGCGCGATGCTTGGCTAAACCCTCCATTGTTATAGCCCTGTCCCGGTGTGTTCATCGCGTAAGGGTCCATTGCGGAGTTTGCAGTCATATACCCGCTAGACGCAGCCTGGCTAGATGGGGCCCCGTAAGGGCTGTTACCACCAAAAGAAGACATCGGATTCGGACTCGCAGGATGAGACGCGGCCCCGGGAGCCATGGGCGGCAAGTTTTGTGCACTCTCAGGCTTCTTAAGGTCATCCATCTCAACAGGCTCGTCCTCGACCAACACTTTCTTCGATCCGGCGCCTTCCCAACTCGGCATCTGGGGCAATTCATCCTCGTGTCCTTTCTTTCCGGATTCAAATTCGGCATACTGGGGAGGCTCGGGTTTGGCAAGGGCACCAGAAACCATCGGAGCTGGGGCCGCGTTCATGGGCGCTTGTGAGCGGTAGCCTTGGTCCTGATGCGGCGGCACATACGGCTCGTCAAGATATTTGTGGCGCTTGTTAGGAGCATCGCAACAACCGCAGCAGTTACCGCAACATTTGAGACAGTAACAGCACTCGCAGCAGCATGAAACACCACAGCATAAGCAGCGCGCGATGCACCACACAACTGAGAATATAATCAGACCGCCCACAATGATCACGGCGATCACTGGCCACCTGTGCCATGTCAGCAGCGGCACGAGTTCATGACGAGTTAACGAAGGTACGAGGTGCCATACTTGCAAAAACTGGCCTGCATGCAATTGTCCCAGCTTGAGAAGGCCGTTTTCACGTCGGTAATCTGCCCCTCAATACTGCTAATCGATTGGCGCTTCCCTATGCCAGCCGATACGCTCCGGACCACGAGGTCTTGAAATGCTTGCGCCAGACTGCGCTCCTCCCCAAAGCTTCGCGCCATCTCGGCACCAATGTGAGGCATCTTCGCTCACTGTATCCCAGCCCACCGCAAAGAGTGTGTGGCCTGGGGGAATCGACCGTTTGTCGTGAATTTCGGGTTGAAAGGAATAGGTGCTAGTTCTCCATCCTCTAAAACGTTAAGGAAAGTCTGATCGGCACAACCCCCTGAGAAGAGACTCAATTCGTAGTAAGGCTGTTGTCGTTCTCGCAAATTGCCGTCGCGTAGCACGAGTTGCCAAATCAGGCCGTTTTCCTCCAACCGCGCCGTGGCAAACAATCAGTTCGTCTGAAAGAAATGAGAGTCCAAGCAATAAAGTTGCGTCAAGCGATAATGAACGTCGGTACTCGAGCGCAGCCACACCAGTACAGAGAAAAAAAGAAGAAGATTGTTAGACGCGAATAAGAGTACTTTGTTTCTTTGGTCTCTCGCCAGTCTGCGAAAACGAAGGTTGCAGCCAGCGAGAATATTGAAGGAGGGGATTTCCGCAAAACAGGTGTAGAATGGCAGCGGGAGAAATGAAGAACGGCAGTTCCAAGGGCGAGTCGCAATTAGCATGCACTTGCGAAGCGATTGCACCCCTGACGAGATCCGCTAATAGCGAAGACTGCTTAGTAGAGACTGGGGGACGGGACATCCTTGCGACGGATAGGTGATGGGATTGCCAAGATGTACGATCCGGCACAATTGGATGCCATTGTGCGGCTGGCAACGCTGCTTTCAGCTGGTGGCACGCCCATTCTGCAATTGCCTCCTCCGCGATGCGACTCGCCCGAGCGAGTCTCAACCTGCCGTGTGAAACGTGCAGGGCGAGGCTGTGTCGGAGTGTTGGCTCTAAAACGGCCTGTAGGCCTGTGGGAGTCATCAGTGACGTCTCACAGCTTGGGGGTTGAACCACTTTCAATGTTGAAAACAGATAGTGGAGAACTAATCACTTCATTGCCGTTTCCATATGATGGCGTGGAACCCAGGGCAATGTAACATCCAGAGGAACAACCCGTTCTGGAAATATCGTCAATTGGTCCGTTCGAACCATAAAAAGACGTTCTTGCATGAGACAGAGCGGGCGTCAAGAATGTCTCTTTCCTCACACGTGCATGTTGACTCGCTGCCTCGAGCGATATTATGAGATTCGAGTCAATATACGAATGAGGAGGATGCAAGGTCATGCCACTATCAAACTTCGGACGATCAATTACGCGCATTGCTTCCTCTTCGAGTCTCCGCGGCCTCGTGGGGTTCATCTCACCTGTGACCATCTTGATCACCATAAGAGAAGCACAAGGCAGGGGAAGAAGGAAATGACCTTGGAATTGAGACCCAACCGACGATAGCGATAACCCATATCCTGAGGCATGACCTTACTTGACCCCGGTGAGACTCGTGATTTCAGACAGCGCGGCCTCGCCGGAAATCGATTTTGTCCACAAAGCCAGTGCTTGACAATAGTCGCCGCTTGGCACGGTCTTCGCAGACATAACCTCGCAGTCGCGTGACTTGCGATTGAACGTTTGCAATTCGGTTGTACGATCCATCGGCCTGCCGAGGCTGTTAATGTAGGGGTTTTCTCAATCCACGGTGGGCTGGCTAGAGGGAATTGTCGAATGGGCCATTTCTGCTGTTTTGCAGCAAATATGAAGGTCAACGAACATTTTTCGAAACCCCAAATATTGGCGTTCACATGGGTGTTGCCCGTGCATACGTCACCCTGGCTCCACCCTCTATCTCAGTCTGGTAATTTCTGTAGTAATTTGGGAGACGGACATTGCGGCAATATAAGGCGGGAATATCCATGGTCAGCTCATGTCCGTAGGCGAATTTTACTCGATATCTACGAAGCAGAAACAGAACAGACGCAGCGAACCAGATTGGCTGGTCGTTTGGTAATTTGCCAACCTTCAGATGGAAGTAAGTACCTGCGTAAGCACGTATAGTAAGGTTGAGCCCGAAACTCTAACAGTCGCTGGTGGTCTCAGGCTCAGCTTTGGTCCCTGAGCTGCTTGATCGTCCGGGTTGCCTATATCAGTCTCCACCACGATACCTAGAAACGGCGTTGTTGTACTAAGGTTGTGGCGCTTGCGGGTAGTTCAAATAGCCAATCCGCCATGTTCGTGATGTCGGAATCAGAGTTTAGACGGTATACCCCATGTTCGCCGGAAATATGCTGGGGTTCAGCTAAGGTTATGGGTATTTTGCTGCCTTGTAGATTATGAGACCCCAACGGCATCTTATCTTGCTATCCAGAGTACTGTAGTTGTGAAGGGCAACCATGAAAATTACGAAGGGAAAATCTAGCTTGCAAAAAATATAGTCCTCGTCAAATATGTAGTAGAGGCAAGACTTGGAAATCGCTGGTTGATTATCGGTGATGCCTCGGCAGCTTCTAAAGCTCGCGTAATGAGGCATGGTGGCTCTAGAGATCAACCTGCTGTGTATGTTATTGGCTGGATTGTGGCATGAGCAGATGATCCCGCGTGGGGTACATTTATATGTATGCCACAGAATGTCCTTCTCATTGAGTAGCATATCGCTAGGGCATCTCAGGCAAACTGCACCATTGACATAATGTATTGTAAGCCTGTGTGTCGCACCTCTTCTCCTGCTGAAGTAAAGGCGATTAATGAACAATGGGCGACGAATTAAAAGGGCAGTAGTTATGAGACATGGAAGGATGAAGAGAGACAAAAAATAAGAAAAAGGCAAGGGGATGCATCCAAAGACTGAGCCTGCCACGACCCGTCAACGTCTAACGGCTTAATATCCCGAGGTGTTTCCCAACATAAATAGTATGCCACATATATAATTTGTTTGATTAGTCTGCCTCAAAGGTGCGGTGGTTCAATTCGAATGAGTTAACAGTGCTAAAGCGATCTGTAGGACTTTTGTGATGATGTGTTGGTGGGCGCGGTTGAAGAATTTGAATATGTATTCACTTTACGGCAATGCTGCCTCCTGGTGATTGCCTTGGAATTGCAACTTATCTCTTTACCTGGAAAGGACTCCCAGCTATCATGCCAGGAAAGGATCTAACTATATCTTGCAGACAAGCTTCGTCTACACTGCACCTTGTGAGATCTTCGATGTTCCAACATTTTGTCGTAGACAGACGATTACATGTAGAAACCAGCACTGAAATAAGCCATACACAGACGGGTATCACTCAAAGGTCTGTAGGTATAACCTTGCTATAAATATCACGCCTCTCGCTCCGTCTTTCAACGTATTAAGGAGACTGCTTGAACAAATATCGCAGAGTTCAGCAGTCATTGGCACATGGTATCTTTCTGCGAGCAAAAGTTTTCTATGTTATGAATTGAGCTATGCTTGGAATATGAGTTCAGGGGCTTCTCATATCTCGTTACCACCGCTAGAAACTGCTCTACTACGGATTTGATCCTCATGAAGGTGTACTTCTCCTTCCCCAGAAACCAACTTTCAGAGATTACTCAAGTCCAGTAAGTTCAGAAATCGACACCATGATCTATCCACTTTCAATGTGTTCAGTTACAGGTTGTCAGGGAAAAGGGGCTAGGTCCCAACAGGTTTATACACTGATGTGTTAACAAATGTCCAACGTCACTTCAGTTACTCCACGCAAGTTTTTATATGCGTGGCTTGCGCATGGTATTACCACTCAAATATTTTGTCCTTGGAAGCTGATGACTGACCGTCTCGTACAAGGTGGCCCTGAATTGACTTATCTACCCAACGTCGTAGTGGCAGTGAAGACTCACCAAACCAACCTAATATTGGGCTTATATTGTTTGATAGCACATGAACTTCCAATAAAGACCCTAAAAGTACCTTGGCGCAAGTGGAAGCAGCACTGGGCTCATATCGGACTATGGTGGCCCAGAGAGGTCCCCGGACCGAAACCGAGCGATGCTGCATGTTACATTCTTGCTCTGTTGAATTTATGCTCCCGTGGCATCTGTAAGTTCTGTTATTGTTATTTTCAAATATCATAGAAATTCTACTCATATACACACATGATCTTCATGGTATTTGCGTAAGCATGAATGCCTTGAATCCAACACATCCGCTACAAGTGTGCAATGCCTTTGCCATAACATCAAGTCCTCTTTCCATATAGCAGTGTCTTCTTGAAATTTATCGACTGTTACATCGTACACTAGTCTCAGAAAGGAAAACAAGTGTACGGTCCCTTGTCTTGCATGAAAAAACACCTCTGCCCACGCAGGCAAGCACCATCACAGTAGGTGAAGATCAGCACAGGCGAATTCTCTAGGAATTGACAGGGAGCCTCCAATCATAAGCGAATCACCAAAATCATAGATTTAATAGAATATTTGGAAGTACATAATCGATACAGTCTGTCCTCGAATCCAGATTCGTGTTCAAGCAACACCGTACGCAGCCTATATTTCACCACCCTACGTCACAGAACCTACTCACCTCAGGTCAACATAGAAAGATGCTGCTTAGTTCAGTTACTTGAATATTTAAGGAGCTAACCCGATATTTCCGAGACACCATACGTCAACAGCGATTTCCCTCCCCAAATCACCAAGCATCAGAGTTGTAGTGGCAGTGGCAGTGGCTGTGCCAGATCTCGGCGTCACGCCAGGAAGTCTATCGGTCGCGTATTACGTGGAATTCGGTGGCTTCGCCTGGTACGATCAGCGTTGAAGAATGTCACTAACAAATCCGCTCTCTCATCGGAGGCCGCCCAAGCAGGGGTTTCCATCATTGCCTTCTTGTATCGCCTACTGTTTTTGCTGTCATACGAAGTGATATTTATGAGAGTTCAGAGGATTTTAGTGCATGTCACAAGAACAAAAATTGACTATCAGATGTCACTGTCAACTTAGCGGACGTTCGGAATCTGTGTGGAGCTTTGTCGTATTGTAAATGGCCGCATTTAGCTGGGCAAGATAGGACGGTTACTCTAAGCCGTAAGATCTATCCCTACGATACCTTTCGCACTTGAATTTCGGGAGCTTGCGAGATAGTATCCAGTGATACAAACACGATATGAATAGCGTTAAAGACCTCACCAAGCCTTGGCGCTCGCGTCGTCATCAGTCGTAACATTGTTGGCGTCATGTTCCACGACGCAAAGTCAGCATAAACACTGGCGACTGCGACCGAAGAGCACCAACAGCCTCGATCTAAGCTGTGAGATCATTCATCCCCTGACGGATCGGCTAACGAAAAGGTGATAACCACAACTGCAACCAGGTGAATATGATTGATTGCACGATGTAGGGAATGAGAATATGTTTTACAAAGTCAGTTATTACAGTATCCTAGACGCGCATGCGCCACGCTTCAGACCCAAGCTAAGCCCTTCCGAGGCAAGAGTATACTCTCTCCCTTTGAACAAAGCATGTCCCAACGCCGTATGCCCAGACGATCCAGCCTGAATCCTCATCTTCTATGGTCCAAAAGTAATTCGTAAAATCATCTCCTTGATATTTCCTCAAGCTTCTTTTCCGACCGTCTCATGATGCACGTTTCCTGAGCATCGTCTATCGGATAGTCTTGCCCGGGGGCGGGCCTTCGGGTGGCGCATAAGTCTCATTGCGGTTGTCATTCGTGTACACATTCTTGGGCGGCGCAATGCCTTCATGATGGCCGTAATATCCGTCGTTGGTGTTGAACGTGTTGCCGGTATACTGTGGCTGGTTGTTCATCGGGTACGATTGATTTTGAGCGCCGTATGCGGGAGGAGCGGCGTTATTGTAGTTCTGCGGCGGTGCCATCCATCCCATTCCGTACATCGGCTGAACGCCTCGTCTTCTCTGACGTCTTGACCTTATGCAGCTACTCGCAGTCAGAATCTAGCCATGTTAGAGTTAACGGGGGAATAACTCACGCTAAAACAAAGAAGACAATGATGATGACGGCGATGACCACGGCTGCAAATATCCAGCGACCATACCACGCCCAGGATGAGTAGCAGTAACCATTACGATAGTACTGTCCGCTAGGGCATCTCGATTGTCGTTTGAGAAGGTCGACTACAGGAGCCATGATTGCGGATCCGCGATGGAGATTGATGATTTCTGGTTTCAGAGAAGAGTAGTTTGTTCCGAGGTTTGATACTTCTGTTGTGTAGGTGGAAGAAGGTTGGTAAAAGGAAATGGGTAATGTCAACACCCAAAAGCGCCCGAAACGGTGCAGTTGTCAAGGCGTTATTGTAAGAAATGGCCGGCAGGGATGCGAGGTGTTGTGACGTCGAGAATCGGCAGTTGCAACAATACAAAACTTATTTGTGGGGTACGAGTTATCCGTGCTTCGTGGTGCAACTTCAATCAAGGAACGATGATGAATTTGTGCGGGTTCAATTCAGACGACTGTTCGAAAGATGATTTTGGTTGGGGGATGTCTACGCTCTTAAGCACAATCCTGCTGCTCCCTGCTTATGCCGTGTTCCCGGTTTGATCGCAGCAATTGAGGATGTGGCAAGACCCTTGCCAACAGGAGCTCTGGGGGCTGTGCTGCAGCTTGGCTTGTTAGTTAGGGTGTCTGGTGGTACCGCAAACTAGTCATGACATTGTGTATTTGACTAGAAAAGCTACTCATGGCGCAAACCAACCGGTTTGCGATTGGCGTATCGAGGCTTGGAGTCAACTGTTGACGAATACATCTATTCCGCTTTGGCTCTAGAATGGCGACGGTCCGAGAGGCACTGTAAGCTCATGATGGAAGATTTAGTAGGGCTGGCTGGTAGGTATCAAATCGGCGAAAGCGCAGCGCAGTCCGTGGGAAATTTTCAGACAACAAATAATCGTCTAAGCTGTCAGCGCAAACAGGGGCGGCTGTGTTAGAGCTGGCCAACGAGCGCCCTGCTCATTCACCTCAGCTCAGCTGCTATTCCATAAATGGCACTTCCAACATAATCCCAATTCCTGCTCACCTCGGACAGCGCTGTTGGCCGGAGTTTACAAATCCGGCGTCATATTTCGTTACAAGATCTTGTGCCTACTCCGGTGGAAGAATACAGCGGCTACAACGCGGCCAAGCTACCGGAAGCAACAACAAACTGTGGCACTGGTGGCCACGAACGTGTTTCGATACGACTTGGTCGTGACTATTAGGAGGTTATTGCGCGATTACGTAGCTCAGCACGTACCCTATTATTCAAATTCGACTGAACTTGTCCAACACATGAGAATGTTCGTCCCTGCTGCGCATTGCTGCCTTGATTAAAAATAACAAATCTTCTCTTGATCGACTTCAAGGAATTCTGAGCCCACAAAACAAACGAATTTGAAGGCAGAGGTGGGGATTTGTCATAAAGTTTCAATGGGGTTCTATTCCATGTGGGAGCAGGGACTGATGAGTGCCATGACCATTCCCCGCCTTGTTGTTATATGGACACACAGCATCGTGACGCTGCAGTGGGTTGATGATCTGCTGCTTCACGTGCATGCGAATTGTATTTATCAATTTATATACCTTAGCTCGTGATGTCGCCCTCACAACATGACATGTCGATGTTCGCAACCAAAAAATGAGCAGACATAAAGAAAAAGAACAGCTGATGTCTCGGAGCAGGTTGGAGCTGCAGCAAGCGACGGGTAGCAGCCAAGTAAAACGAGGTACAATTGCCCTGATTGAGAGGTGTGATGCGGTTCGGTCCTGCGACTAATAATGCGCGGCCACGTCAAAAATCTCCGTCGCTTGGCGATTGGCCCTCTGTCGTCCATCGTACTCGCCCCGACATCGTATTTCTGCAGCCCATATTGCCCTTTGGTCCCCAAAACAGCAGCATGTCATTGAGCTTGATCAGTCTGACTGCCCAAAAAATGAGGCTAGGCACTACATGAAAAATATCACCTTACCTTATTGTATGAGCTGCCATCGCAAAGTCGGCTGTTGAGCCAATCAATACCAGGATCATCACGAACGCTGGGGGTGACTCTGCCAGCGCATCAAGTGGTCTGTGTGTGCATCCAAACCGACAAGTATCCTCCTCGTCCTCCTGCCTCACATTATTTTCCTTCCCGTCTTTCTCTCTTTTCGCTTCTCAATCTCGTTCGTTTGGCCAATCTTGCAACCTGTCGAATCTCATGCCCCCGGTTCCACACCCTCTGGTATTCGAGAACACGCCGTGCTGAGAACTGAACAACTGTCGCCAGTGCATCGCATCGTCGGGCCCCAAACACGTAATTCTGGATCCCTGTCTCACAACTTTCTCGACTGTTTTTCCAATGGACTCTTATTGACACGGTCCATGATGCTTGTCCTGGAACAGCACTCGCTACATAGGTGATGTGGCGCTTGGGGGCAACACAGTTTCACAATCTGGAGTCTCTCATGTCATCATCATCATCGTCGATTCATCATGGTCTGCGCCTAGGTACATCTAAATGCTGGCTCGCATTATGATGGCATTTAGTGATGCCCTGTCGCCAGATCACCCCTCTGAAGGAAGTCCAGCCAAAGAAATGGGATCATACAGTCCACCCTGGTCCGTGTACTCTTCGAGTACCCGAAAGATAAACTCGCTCCATGCTGGTGACAATGCAGCAAAAGGTTCGCTCCGGACTGACGAGACGCATTAAGATAACGAAATGCCAGGAAGTGAGTTTCGAGAGGTTGGAGTGTCGCTGACAGGACAGCACACTTCCAACTTCAAGCTCGCGAGAGAACTTATATATATTAGGTCGTCGCCGGCCGAAGAGTTGAACCGTCTTTAACTCCCAGGATGTCGTTACTGTTGTCAAATGTTCCCCGTGCCGCGCAAGGTCCAGGCACCTATTGTGGTGTCATTCGCCTTGTACCATCCGCTGGGGGGTAAGGATGAAAGAGAAAGCATGCGAAAGTGAGGGTCGTGGAAGGTTGCTCATCTGGCAAACTTCATGAGCCATTGGACTACGGCATCCAGGTTGGTTTCCTCCTTCGCGCTTATGCCATAGCAAGAAACCTCGCGGTTTCCTATCCTCTTCAGCTCCATGGCATCGATCAGTTCATCCACGCTTAGCTTATCCGGAAGGTCAGACTTGTTGCCCAGTACGAGCAGAGGAATGCCCTTGAGGCTTTGGTTGTTCATCAGGTCGTGGAGTTCGAACTTGGCCTGCTCAAGAACGCTGTGGTCTGCGATGTCGACGATAAACACGATAGCGTCAACCCCTCGGCAGTACCTTTCCCACATGGGCCGAAACCGTGGTTGGCCTCCCAAGTCCCAGCACTTGAGTGTGACATGGCCGCGCTGTACTTTCTTCATGTTGAAGCCAACAGTGGGAATGGAGCTACACAGGATTAGCCGACAATATAAAGTACCGCAGATACGCGACGGTGCTACGAGAAGATCGAAAGGTTACGGGTGGCGAGGACAGGGAACGGTCAGCGCTTACTCGATCGTGAATTCTTGCCCCTGGAAGATACAGGAGTCAGTTTTTGTTTGTACACTTGCGAGCTATCAAGGCCGGGGTGGAACTCACCGATAACACACGAAGCAAGGACGTTTTGCCAGCATTCTGCAATCCAATCATGGTCACGTCCATCTCAGTCGCCCTAGTTGGAAGCCGTCAGCAGTCATGTCATCGATGCCAGTCGTCCTGGGGGTGGAACAGCGCATCTGATCAGGTGCGGCGGTGAAGCTGAAGCGGTGTCGCCTATGTTACCCCGCGCCGCATGGAGCATCGCAGAGACTCACCAAAAGGTTCTGAGCAACCAGTCATACACCTTGCGGAATAGTCCCGCCATGATGCTGGATTCCAAGGCCGAGTTATCGCACTCGACGGAGGTAAGAGGAGATGGCTGCGCCTTGGTTGTCGTGTGCGAAGCTCTATTACAGTTTGCGCAAGGCTGGGTGCTGGTGCTAGGAGGAAGAGGCGCGGTGGGGAACGGGAGTACTGAAGTTGGCGGCGGGCTGGGGTCTTAAATAAGGTACGAAATAGTCGCGCTCGGCTCGCTGAGCTCTTTCTGAAATTAGGAATGAAATGTCTCGTATGACAATAGATCTGCAACGTGCTCGTAGCGCTCACAGCTCAAGTGTGAGCAAGCCTGAAGCAGTTCGTGCGTTGTGAATGTTGGTAAAGCTGCCGGAAACGTTCCAACACCAGGTGGGATGAACGCTCATGAACAGTGACGCCGTGACAGCTTTGACAGTGACGGATGGTCACAATGACCGGTCCCCACTACTCAGCTTCGCACAAGCTGTACGCTGCTCCGTGCCTCGGAAAGGGTCGTAGTGAAGTGGGAGGGCCTGAGGGTCAACCTTGCACATTCAAAGATGCAGCGGCTAGGAAGACTGGGGTTTCATTCGTTTGTCTTTCCCGACCTAGTCGCGGTTCAACGTCGAGGCGCAGAGACGAGACGACGACGGCGACAAAGACGAGTGAGCAGGCGGGATGGGGCGGTATGGCGGCAAGCGAGCAATAGGGCGCGCGGTTGAGAAAGCGTGAGACTTAGAGGTAGCGATCAAGAAGGGAAATTGATGAAAGATGGGAGAGCTCGATAATGGCCGGGCGGGTCACACCGGTACGCAAGACAATACCGACCCCAAAATGTCTGTACTCTTTTGGTGGGGAAGGCGGGCGGCAAACTGGCGTCGGAACCTCTTTTGCAAACTTATTTTAGCGATGACGATGGGGGTGATGTTCTGCCTTGAGCTGCTCTCAAAAGACGAAAGACGCTGGCGTAATGCAAGCAGATAGTTGCACGCAATTAAAGCTGGAGCTTGGGAAAAGACGACGAGAAACGTATGATTGAATGTACGGGTGCTGTTGAGTGCTGCTGCAGGGTCGCTGACAAAATGTGTGTGTTCCCTCTGGCTCAAGTCTTTGAAATGTTGTGTTTCCGGCTCGCCTCTTCGGAACGCCGTATGCTGGTTCGGGCAGTAGCTAATAAGGGACTTTCTGACTGGTGGGCAGCCAGGTCTACGGAATGCTTCTCCACACTCCGGAGGGCTCTTGGAGGGGATGCTGCCCTCTCAGTACCGCAGATGCGATCGATCTATTGCCTGCTGAATTGTCTAAACTAACAACTTGAACTTCCCTTGCTTCAAGAATGGCACATTAGCTAGGTCGTACGCATTGATGACCCAGCTACAGCACCTGCCACAGTCGTGTAATGCTGCAATCGAGGGCGTCCGGTAGTACGAGTCGAACGTCTGCGGAGGCGGCGGCAGAGGCGGCGACCCGACTAGCAGTGCAAGCGGTTTGCAGCACAGCAGGCAACAGGAAGACGGTAGGTTGACGTCGAGCCTTTGCCCTGAGGGTCCTGTGGATGACGATGCAGGTTGGCCAAGGTGTGTTGCAGGAAGCAATAAGGTATGTTCGGGTCCAGCTGGGTTGGTGAAGTTGAAGACCCAGTTATCAAGGACCCAGGCCATCATCCATCAACTAAGCTTGGGACATGTTCATCGACGTAAAGACAAGGCAAGGCAGCATGTGTAGCTAGCTATGCAATACATGCAGCAGAGGTTGGGCTGCAAAATACCTGCGCCATGCCCTTATGCACGTCGTACCTCGGAGGTCTCGACGAGATGAGTGGCCGACATTGCTTGCTAGCCTATTTGATGGTCCGGTCCAAGACTGGCTGTGGGCTGCTTCAAGTGTGTCTAGAGCAGTGATGCCTGACTGGATCATAACCATCCTCCAGTGAGAAGCTCCAGGCCAACATGGCCGGGTAGATGACCAGGAACCGTACAGCCGTAAGAGAACAGGCCTGGTCCCAGCCTTGCTCGGCAGAGACCGTGAGCGGAAAGGAAACGCGATTGCCTTAACCGTGTGCAAGAGGCTACCACTGCATGCTTCTCAAGCCTTTCAAAAGGTGTGGGTGGCCTTGCCCGTACGAACCAACTACAACGTTGCCCGCTCATAACTTGTGACCTATACCTCATAAGCGCACTCCGCTCAATACTATGAAACGGTACAGCTCCCCAACGTTCCCGGTAGAAAATAGTGAGCCTTGCAGAGTTCCCTTTGTATCCCTGTCTGTCTCATCTAGATCCATCTTGAGGTAAAGCTGACCTCCTGGTGGTGTTTGGGCATTAATATGGGCTTCGGTCATGGTATTGAATGTGATACGGGAGAACATTATTAGCTTAATTCTCGAGCTGGGTACGTCATAGTCAAGCGATAATAGCTCCCAGGCAATGTGTTCTGTACATCGAACTTGATGGTGTGCAATCGATGCCGCCGGTTGTTGCCCTACCAGAAGACGGCCGTTGCGGCATTACGTTCAAGAGTGCGCTCCACTAAAGATCTTATCGATAAGACCGCGAACCAAAAAAAAATCATCCTCGCGTTGGAAAAGTTGCGGCGATGATATCCAGCCCGCCATTCTTTAGTTGAAACTCCGCGGCTGAAGATTTGCTTGTCATTATATAGACCAAACCAAATTCCAGCTGGATGCAACTTACACATTACGCGTAATTCGCCTCTTGTTGCATTAAGTCGCTGCTCCTAGGAGGACCAGCACTCAACTCGCCCGCCATGGCGCCTACGGCAACAAGCACAGAATGGGACCACGAGTTCCATACCCTACGTCGAGAAAAGCTGTTTCGGGAGCCTCCTACAGACCGCTCCGCCTACCCACTACTCCAGATCGCCGTAAACCCCCACATTGAGTCGTTCGATGCTCTATTCGAGCCAGACGGCCTGATCGCGCGGGGCTTGGCGGACATCGACACAAGAACTTTCCTTGATGGTGACGAGAAAGCTTCGCCAGTTGGGAGGAATCGAGTGTCCATTAGGTACAAGAACGTGCAGCTGCAGAAGGCACAGCTTCCGCCAGCCAACAAATTCGCTATCAAGAACCGAGATATCCTCCCGGCAGAGTGTCGAGAAAGACATGTTACATACAGGGGCAAGCTTTCGGCCACGTTCGAGTACAGAATCAACGATGATGACCCGAAGGAGTTCACTCGAGAAATCGGCCAGCTTCCCATTATGGTCAAGGTGAGAGAGGACTTTACGAAGCAGTGAGGGGACAACTAGACTAACTGAACAATCACCAGTCCAAGTATTGCCATATCAGGAACAGCAGCCCGGCCCAGCTGGTTGCACAAAAAGAAGAGTCGGAGGAATTGGGAGGCTACTTCATTGTCAATGGCATCGAGAAGATCATACGACTTTTGCTAGTGAATCGGAGAAACTTCCCCTTAGCCATCTACCGACCGAGTTTCCAGAACAGAGGGCCGACTTACACGCCCCACGGTATCATTATGAGATCGGTGCGACCTGACGAAACTTCACAGACCAATGTTCTGCATTACCTGAGCGATGGTAATGTCACATTTCGTTTCTCTTGGAGAAAAAACGAGTACCTGGTACCCGTCATGATGGTCCTTAAAGCACTGGTGGAGACCAATGACCGGGAAATCTTTGAAGGCTTGGTCGGCTCTCCCAACTCCAAGGGTATTCAGAATACCTTCCTAACGGATCGAGTGGAGCTCTTATTACGTACCTACAAAACTTACGGACTCTACACCATGGCTCAGACCCGGGCCTACCTTGGGGAGAAGTTCAGACCCGTGCTTGGTGTATCAGACACGTTGTCCAACTTCGAGGTGGGAACCGAGTTTCTACGCAAGATTGTGCTTGTGCACCTAGGCAATGTGAATGTCACGGAAGAGCAGGATTCCGACAAGTTCCGGATGATCCTCCTAATGATCAGGAAGCTCTACGCTTTGGTAGCGGGTGATTGTGCCGTCGACAACCCCGATGCCGTTCAGAACCAAGAGATTTTGCTAGGTGGTTTCCTCTACGGCATGATCATCAAAGAACGGCTTGATGAGCTGCTCTCCACCGGACTCCGCCTTTCTTTGCGAGAGTACCTGCAGAAATTCCCCGGAAGATCATTTACGTCGCAAGAATTCGGCAAGGACTTTCCCATAAGGATCTTCCAGAAGACAAACGAGAATATCGGAAATGGCCTAGAATATTTCATGTCCACTGGAAACCTCTCAAGTCCATCAGGTCTGGATCTGCAACAGGTCTCAGGGTTTACGGTTGTGGCCGAAAAGCTCAACTTTCTCCGTTTCATCAGTCATTTCCGCATGGTGCACCGAGGTAGCTTCTTCGCTCAATTAAAGACCACGACAGTTCGAAAGTTGCTACCCGAGTCCTGGGGGTTCCTCTGCCCTGTACACACACCTGATGGTTCGCCTTGTGGTCTTCTCAACCATCTTGCTCATAAATGTAAGATCATGACCAAATCGGTGGACGCCTCTGCCATACCTCAGCTGGCTGCAGAGCTTGGTGTCGTTTCCACTTCTTCGGCTGCCACGGATGAGAGCGTAGTCGTCATGCTGAATGGCAAAATCCTCGGCTGGTGTAGTCCTGCCGAGTCTAGACGACTTGCGGACACGTTCCGATATTGGAAGGTTGAGGGCAGTCATGGTGTACCGTTGCATTTGGAAATTGGCTATGTTCCCGCATCCAAAGGTGGATCTTATCCTGGTATTTACATGTCTTCCGAGCCAGCAAGAATGGTCAGGCCAACGAAATATCTGCCACTAGAGAAAGAAGACTTTATCGGACCGCTGGAGCAGCCATACATGTCCATCGCGTGCACCGAACCCGAAATCACATCTGGGGAATCAACGCACGTCGAGTTTGATCCGACCAACATTCTTTCCATTCTGGCTAACATGACGCCTTTTTCGGACTTCAACCAGTCTCCCAGAAACATGTACCAATGCCAGATGGGCAAGCAGACTATGGGTACCCCCGGTGCCTCCCTCCGTTACAGGACGGACAACAAAATGTATCGCATCCAGACCGGACAGACTCCCATTGTGAGATCACCTCTCCACAACGCTTATGGATTCGACAACTTCCCCAATGGCTTCAACGCTGTTGTTGCTGTCATTTCTTACACGGGATACGACATGGACGACGCTATGATCATCAATAAATCCGCTCACGAACGTGGCTTCGGTCACGGAACTATTTATAAGGTCAAGAAAATTACCTTGAAGGAAGAGAACCGGACGAAGTCAACAAAAAACGTGACAAAGCTGTTTGGGTTTGCCCCCACCAGTCTTGTCAAGGCCTGGTCTCGGAAAACGCTTGACGACGATGGCTTGCCGATCATCGGGACGATGATCCAGGAAGGTGACACTCTCTGCGCCTGGCACACCGTCTCAGCGGACTACAGTGGTAATCTGGTCAACCGGGATGGGCAGACACACTACGAAAAGTACAAAGACTCGGAAGTTGGCTTCGTCGAGGAGGTGAGGGTCATTGGCAGCGAGTTGGGCTCTGAGCCTGCTCAGACCATCTCGATAAAACTCCGCATTCCCCGGTCTCCTGTCATTGGTGACAAGTTCTCGTCTCGTCACGGCCAGAAGGGTGTTATGTCGCAGAAATGGCCTGCTATTGACATGCCGTTTTCGGAATCAGGCATCCAGCCAGACATCATCATCAACCCTCATGCCTTCCCTTCCCGAATGACCATTGGCATGTTCGTTGAGTCGTTGGCGGGCAAGGCCGGTGCGATGCATGGGTTGGCTCAGGACTCGACGCCATTCCGTTTCGACGAAGAGAACACGGCTGGAGACTACTTCGGGCACCAACTGAAAATGGCCGGCTACAACTATCACGGAAACGAACCCATGTACTCGGGCATCACAGGCGAAGAACTGGCAGCCGACATATACGTCGGTGTGGTCTATTATCAGCGACTGAGACACATGGTCAACGACAAATACCAGGTCAGAACCACAGGTCCAGTTGTAGCTACGACAGGCCAGCCTATCAAGGGAAGGAAGCGGGGAGGTGGTATTCGCGTAGGTGAAATGGAACGAGACGCACTTCTAGCACATGGTACAGCTTTCCTTCTCCAGGATCGCCTCATGAACTGCTCCGACTACTCGCGCTCTTGGATCTGCCGAAAATGTGGTTCCTTCTTATCCATACAGCCAACGGCATCACCATTCGTCGGCAAGAAGAAAACGGTCAACACTGTTCGGTGCCGGAACTGTGCGACACGACTAGATCACATGGAGGATGTTGACGTGACAAAGATCACAGGTGAGATTTGGGAGGATGGACAAGGCAACCAGTGGGTCGGTGGAGAGGATACGACTCTAGTTGCCGTGCCCGGTGCCTTGAAGTACCTCGACGTGGAGCTGGCAGCCATGGGAATCAAACTTAAATACCGAGTCAACCCCAAAGATGCGCCCCGAAAAGGCCATCTTCTTCAAACGACCTGGGATGCTCTTCGGTCGGGCGTCAAGACAAACGGCACTCAGCCCGCATTGGTGGCGGCATGAGTTCGGCCGAGTTTCAGCACATAGCATTTCACGGAGTACAAAAGGGGCTAATGCATTTCCTCGGTTTAAGCTAGTTACGCGTTGATGTGTTCCGAGGCAATTATGGGTGTTGATATCATGAGAGCAATCAGAAGTAGATAGCCTGGTTAATGAGACAGTCTTACATAAATTCGTTTGCTCCCAAGGAACATGTAACAAGGCGATGCACGTTGCCGTAAGTGGAACTTGGGATCGGCAGCCTACATGTGTCGCGTTGTGTCTATAGCGATTCCCGCTGAGGGAGGAGATGCGTCCGCCCTGACAGAGCCGGTCCCAAAGGAGCATTCCGATGCCAAGTACGGTTGAATGCATCCTGTAGACTTGCCTCATCTTGACTATATCAGCGTTGTTCGATGCCGAGCCGTCATAATGGCTCTGCTCATTCTTTCCTATTTGGTTGACAGGAGCCAATCACTCCAAAACTCAATGAGCATAGATACGTGGCAGGCGGCCTTGAGGAGTCACTGCCGTCGTTCCTTCCGTTTGGAGCAACTCAGTGTGTGGAAATTGACTGAACGTGGCAAGCAACCAATCGAGACTATCGGCGTCCCATGTTTCACTGCATTTCCTTTGCGCTTTCCTAGTCGTCCTTACTTTTTTTGCAAGGCAACCACAGTCCCGCACCCATTGCGCCCTTCTGGTTATAACATCACGGCAGCTTCAATGAAACCCTCACATTCTTGCCCAATTTGTTTGATATGAAGCCAAGTCTCTGAATTCTTTTTGTTAACGTTGGACCAAGTTTTCTCTTGGGTTCGAGTCTTTCGTTATTCTGACGCGTTGGGTGACTTCCCTTGTTTCGCAATAAGTTTTGCACCAGGAATCTCATCTTGGTACAATTCTCTTAATCCTTTCTTTGATTGAGGTTAACCTTTGGCCTCAAAGGCAACTATGTTTCTCCTCGTCAGAGTTCTCCTCCTATCGGTTCTGCTCCTCCTCGGGAGCACTACCGCCAAGGAATATGACTATGAGCTTGATGTCAGCAACCTCTTCCAAAAGAGGCAGATCCTTCAATCATCGATTGTGACTGGACTTCCTCTAGTCAATGGCACAATTCCGCTGAGGCGGGAGATCAGGGATTTGGAAAACGACCATGAAGCATTCACCCTCTACATCTTGGCACTGAGCTGGATGCAGTACACAGACCAGACCGATGACTTCTCATGGTATCGAATTGCAGGTAAATTATTCTCCTTGAGTACTTCTGAGGGCCAGTGATACCTGATGAATATTCCAGGTATCCACGGTGCACCGTACACGGATTACGGGGGCGTCACAGCACTTCCCAACAATACTCATGAAGGATTCTGCACACACGTTTCGCCCCTGTTCCCAGCCTGGCATCGTCCATACCTAGCTCTATTCGAGGTATGACGCTGTTTTTCAACTTTTTACCCGGTCCTCCATGCAAGACCATGCTGATTATTTCTAAACAGCAAACCATGTATCATATCGTCCAGTTCATTGCCTCTCTCTACCCAGAAGGGCCGCAACAAGACCTCTTCACACAAGCAGCATTGAACTTCCGCATGCCATATTGGGATTGGGCCGTCACGCCGCCAAATGGTACCAGTGTTCTCCCTCTGAGTGTTGGCGGCTCTCCCGACGTCGAGGTCGATGGTCCAAATGGTAGACAGCGGATCGGGAATCCCCTGTTCAGTTACACATTTAAGCCCTTGAACGCATCGTCTTTCCCTGAGTACCCTGTACGTTTTAAGCTAGAAGCCAAATGATATCAACGTCCTGACCATGAGAGTAGTTCAACCATTGGAACGAGACCAAGCGAGCACCGAGACCCATATCAAGCGTCAACCCCGTCTCCAACAATTCCCTTGTAGCAAAGACTCTTGATAGCCAACTTCCCAGCAACCAACAGCGCCTCTATAATCTCTTTTCGAACTATGATAACTACTCGACCTGGAGTAATGAAGGGTGGATCCCATATGGCAACAATGGTACCTACGATTCAATCGAGTCGCTTCACGATACAATACACCTAGCGTGTGGGGGCAATTATGGAAACATGGCTATCATTGCGTACTCGTCGTTCGACCCGGTCTTCTTCCTACATCATACCTCGGTGGACAGGATCTTTGCCATGTGGCAGACAATCCATAATGAGTCGTGGATAGAGCCAACACCAGCCATACTTGCTACTCGCACCATCTCAGTGGATCAGATCCAAGATTCACAGACGGAACTAACACCATTCTTCCACAACGAAACCCATCTGTGGAACAGTGACATGGTACGCGACCACAAAATATTTGGATACACATACGCAGAAACTGCCAGTGGAAGCCGTTCCGATGTAATTGCTGCCATTAACCGGCTCTATACAACATATAGCCCGGCAAGAATGCTTGCAACCCGCAATAAAAGGCAAGATGGCGAAATCTCCAAGGATGGGGTACATCAGACTCCCGAAACCTCTCGTGGAGCTGGTACGGAGGGTCCGACTTGGGACACCCAAGGGTCTAGTACACCTAATGAACAGATCGTGCAGGATGGCAAATACCGGGAGTGGATTGCAAATATACACGTAAATAAGCACGCTCTAAACAGGTCCTTTAGCATCAATATCTTTTTTGGGGAGGTCCCGGGTGACCTTTCAACCTGGCAGATTACGGGGAGCCTAGTTGGGACCATGGGAATATTCGCACACAGCGGCAGCAACTCCAATATGGCACCCAACCAAATTGCCGGCACCATACCCTTGACGGCAGCACTGATGAATTTGGTGGACACCGGCGAGCTACGAAGCCTCGATCTCGAAGCCGTCGAGCCCTTCCTACGTCAATATTTGCGAATCGGGATTGCCATAAATGACGGATCTGTCATAGATGCCAAGGATGTGGACGGACTCGGTATCAGCGTTGTCAGCTCACAAGTCAACATGCCTCAGGACATCGGGGAGCTGGCAAGTTGGGGGGTGACAGTCCCACGTTTCGATATCTACTCTTGATTGCCGGGGAGACATTACTCGATTATTTATAACTGATCCAGCACTTGGCGTTTCATGGCTGCTTTCTGTCTGCGGACATGTATTGGCGATGATCTTTTTGACGGGAGGATCCTGCGGTAATAGGAGGTCGACTTACGTTTTCAATGCATGTACATAATAATCAATGATATTTTACCTTCACATGCAGTGTAATTGGGGAAAGAATGACCTGCATTGAAGGGTAACAAGCCGTTATTTAGCTTGAAACTGAGGGCCAACCTACGATCATGTCCCAACGGACTGAAATTCTTGCTTGTAGAGCCCGATATGGAATATTACATCACAGAACACGTGAATGGTGGCCTGTGTATTGTATCAGAAATCCGCAGATCGCACCGCAGCAAGCATTTGGATAGTCGTAGATACCCCAGTTTCGTCATACTGAAATAGACCCTATTGATGGATGGGAATGCTTAGACCACTGAACCCAAGTACCGCATGGAGCAACCCTGATCTCTTCGCGAAGAACGAGGGCCGAGTGCAGCCATTTTTTATGATCTGATGTATTCGTGTTCGGTGGATTGATGTGGATGGAGGATGAAGATGGGCGTGCGCTATTATCAACTCAACGTACGAGAACACAGTGGGGTGCTATTGAAGCCGTGGCGGCTTGCTAGCAATTCTTGGAGATATTTAGGGCAGTTTTCCCGCAATGTTCAGATTCTTCTAGAGAAGAAAGACATTATGGGAAGTTTAAAATCCGAAGCTGTCACTGAAGGCTGCGTACTACCGTATGATAGAAAACAGAGGGCTGAGAGATTATTTTTAAATGTGTTCTCAGTTAGAGGGCAGGTTTGGGAACATCCTAAGATGTTTACTCCCGGGACGAAGCCAAGATACATAGTGTACTCCTTGATTATACGATACGCGCGAAAAGAGAACCTAGTCGTCTTGATAAAATTGATCAAGGGGGCGGCGGGCTGGTCTTTCACAGCAGACTTGTTCAAAGCAAGGAAGAAGATTCTCTGGATAACGATGAAATTAACTCTGTAAATAGCTCAAGAGCCTCGTATTTCAATTACCATTGAAACGCGGTTAGCTGGACAAGCTATATAATACTTGGCCGCTTCATATGACAGGAATTACCGAACGCCACCCTGAGCTCGGGTCTGTTTGGACACAGACAACTTCCTGCATTTAAGGATTCAAATGGGGCAATGCATTTGAAATCGAAGAATCGTTACGAGTTTCGTGGTTCCGAGTCTGATGATTTCGGTGTTGCCAATCGATAGTAAGCCAAAACACTCACTCATACATACTTGCCAAGGGGGGGATTAAGCGTGTGGAGCTTTGGATTAGCACGGTCATCTAGAGACTACGAAGAAACATGAAGAGGAAGTTGAGAGAACAGAATCTCAAGATGGAATAGGATTCGCAGTTCTTGCTTCTGATATAAGTCCGATGGGTTTCGGCTTGGAGGAATGGGTGTGATGGTGCGGTGTAGGACACTCGTGCAAGTGACCCTTTACGATGCGACGTTGCGAGGTCGATTGTGACTGGATGGTTCGAGATCTGCACCCGCTTGTGATTATTGTTGGAGAAAGTGGCGCCATGATAGGAGTTTTGTTGTCGTTGTTGTCTCGATTAGCCAGGTCACATTTTGGCATGCGTGCAACGGTCGTCTATCGGTTCTCCTAACACAGAAGGTCGCCTCGTATCGGCCGTCTGTTTCGGCAATGCCTAGTTGATCTGCCCGTAGTGCCGTCAATCTAATGGCGTCCCTGTATATCGATAGATGGCCGGATAGAGTTGTTGATGGTTTGACTGGCGCCGAAGCCAAGACTGCCTGCCCGTCGCCAAGTATTATTCCCCAAAGTCCAACCTGACCTTCGCCTCACAAAATAGGCATGAGCGGCACGACGTGTGGTTACACTTGCCCCACGATGGATGTGTCAACAGAGCTTTTGTATCGCGCTATCTATCCATACGAGTCTTAACGGGCAGCCGTTGACTCTGATCGTGTAAGACAGAAAACGGAGCCGGTTGACAGAAGCTCGGCTAGTATTTGACCGAAGTAGGAAAAGCTTGCATGGGACTAGCTACCCGAATGCAGGTCAGAAGTTGTGTCTCCAAAGCCTCGTGGAAGCTGTAAGACAACCCCATAGCGCTGACGATCTCAAACCTAATAGTTCCCCAGTTCCCCATCTGTAAGAGCCGCAGTACTAGTACGTGCATGCTACAAATTTGGAATAAAATGTTGCTATGTGATGGATATCTAGATACAAATATTGTACGTTGCAACTGTCGAACGGATAAGTTTGGCTGCAATGAGTCTTCAAAGAAAACCAGTATCTGCACAGCTGAGGCGCAGCATCGAGGATTCGGCATAATGAATCCTAATGTATCTCGCTTGCCGTAAATCAAGATCAACAGCGAGACTTCAATTGAGTTTGCGACTGCCGTCACGCTATTGAAACTTGAGATGACTAGGGTGGGAGATCAGCGCTAGGCGCGAGAACCAGCCGAAGAAGAATTTTCGATCAGCCTGTCAGAAGAAAAGCCCACGAAATGGTCTACGAGTGGACTGACAAATCTCTTCATTTGCAGCTTGCTCGTTAACTGCCACTGCGATAGGAGGAAAGGTTGGTAGGTCACATACTACCTTGACAGTAGCCTGCAATCTCTATGCAGGGGCAGACATGATACAACTTTCCCAACCGTAATATGTAGTGCATGCTCAACCACAGCATCCTCTTTTTCTCCTCCTCCCCGAATGGGATGCGGGCAACCGTGCAGCATATCGTGGCTTGGGCTAGGGCGCCGGGGGATCGGTACGGTGGGCGGAGGGGTTGAGGAGCAGAGCACGTTACGGATGGTTGCGATTACCTGCAGAGGCTCCCCCTCCTTGTCCGCTTCAGTTGAAACGTTCTTACATAGCGACGTGTATAGGCGGCGCTGCACTATTCTCCCCGGAAAAACACCCACACATGGCTGCTACGTAAGATACGATGCGTACCCGTGGCTCTTCCAGGCAGTTTTAGTCACATTGCGTACCACGAAACCTCAGTGGACGTTTCACAGCCATGAGTTGCCGTCCCTTAAGGTTGTGGCACGCGGGGAGATCGTCTAAGGTATCCCAGAAGGCCTCCCCCGTCATGGACAATGGGCGCCCCCCTGTAAGATACCGATCATCGTCGAAGGCCGCCCAGAATGAAACGGATGTCGGATGCCCTGCAGCTCTGCTTCCGAGGGTTGCCCAATCCTGCTGCGAAGCCGAGATACCGTCACCTGATTGCCTCACAGACTGCCGGCAATCCCGTATTGAGGCCCACCTTGACCAAAGTCAATGTCAGATTTTTCCTTTTGCTGGAGGGCCTAGAGCCTCTAATTGGAAGCAAAGTAAAGTTAAGCTGTAGTGGTGAGTTTCGGTTGCAATTGCTGTTCTGTCATGCCAATTTATGGTCTTTCTGCAACGGCCACCCAAGAAGGCAGCTCCATCCAATCAGAGGGGGGGAGATTCTTATCTTTACACAAACAAATTGCTGGTGCTGCGCCCCGGTTCTTTCGCGGTGGGAGCCAGCAGTACCCCTGTGACGATATTGACCTTCTTGCAGCTTCCATTCTCGATTGGGACTCTTGCCCAAAGCCAGCCAAGCATGACAAGGCTGCCCATCTCCGAGCAACCCCAGCAGTCTCTAGCATGACTTCAGCTGTTGGCTTTCATCCCCTGCAGTGTTTAAAAGCTTGCTACTAATTCAATCTTATCGCAACTCTGTTTCGTTCGCTGACGATAGACGATGACGAATGAACTGCCCTACACTCGGCCGGTCGCATTATGCATTGTTAATGACGACTGGACGTTTTTTTGGCTCTGCGAATTAAGATGCAGCTGTACAACCTCGGGTGCGGTGTACCATGTCGGGTCCCTGCCTGCGGCCATGCAACTTGAGGGACCGCAGAGTCAAGAACCATACAAGACGCCAACAACGATATAATCTCCTACCCAAAAGGTAAGCACGTGTGGAAGAAGACGCGGTTGCGATGTGCGCATCTGTCAGATGCTGCATCGTAAGCTACGTATTTTGCATATCGAACCCCCGACGAAGGGGGACGATCTCACTCTCTCTCAAGGTCAAGGTCTGGCTACGCCACGAGCATATCTGAATGTCCTTGGGCGCGCCCATCTGTCGTCGCTCTTTTTTTGGTCTTGAATTCTCATTGCAAGGCCAGTTTAGCAGTAGTTGCTGCTGCGTCAGTCGACAAGTCCTTCTGCTCGGCGACTAATGTGGTTGCTTCTTCTCGTAGTTGAGGAAACTCTGCCAAACTTGGGTACCCCCCCAGGGTCTATCGCCACGCGCATTAGCGCAATTTTAGCCACGCCCTGTCCCACGCTGGCCCTCTCGTCTCAAAGACCGTACTTCATGTAAGGCCATCCCACTGCAAACAGCCCTTCCCCGGCTTTGTTTCTTCTGGACGCTCTCCTGGACACCACTACCTAGTTGTTGGCTCAGACGTCCGTCGAGGCCGTACCGTCACTACCACTCGACGCTTATTCCTTGATCTTCTCTGACTTGTCGGCCCCGATTGCTGAGTCTTTTGTTCGTTCAAGATGGTTGTCATCGAAGGCGTCGACCTCGACGCTTTGCCGTATGTACAGCTGTACCCATATAATGGCACGGGAGCTAGCGGCGGGGATTCCGTCACGACGAACTTGAACATTTGGTATGAGAGTGGTGATATCGCGTGGATGATCACATCAACAGCCCTCGTGCTGCTTATGATTCCCGGTGTTGGGTCAGTACTGCCCATCCAGCTCATCCTGCGCTGAACCTTTCCACTCACATCAGTACAGCTTCTTCTACTCCGGACTCGCTCGAAGAAAATCGGCTTTATCACTCATTTGGCTCTCCGTCATGGCCACGGCCGTGACCACCTTTCAATGGTTCTTTTGGGGTTATTCTTTAACCTTTTCGCACACCGCCGGCCCCTTCATTGGTGACCTGGCCAACTTCGGCTTCAAGGGTGTTCTCGCCCAGCCCTCCGTGGGTTCATCCCGACTTCCCGATCTGCTATTTGCCGTCTACCAAGGCATGTTCTCGGCTATCACGGTGGCCCTGGCAACCGGTGCCGTTGCCGAGCGTGGTCGGATGCTCCCCTGTGTCATCTTCATGTTCGTCTGGGCCACGGTTATTTACGATCCCATTGCATGCTGGACATGGAACCCGAGCGGGTGGTCCAACAGGATGGGAGGCCTCGATTTCGCTGGAGGTACTCCCGTGCACATTTCGTCTGGCACCGCGGCACTGGCGTACTCGATGATGCTGGGAAAGAGACGTGGTCACGGAACTCACGAGCTGAACTACCGACCCCACAATGTCACGCATATTGTTATCGGTACCGTGTTCCTCTGGGTCGGCTGGTTCGGTTTCAACGCCGGTTCTGCGCTCTCGGCCAACATGCGTGCTGTCATTGCGGCGACTGTGACCAACCTGGCGGCTTGCGTTGGTGGCATCACCTGGTGTATCCTTGACTACAGATTGGAGCGCAAGTGGTCGACGGTCGGTTTCTGCTCTGGTGTCGTGGCTGGTCTGGTTGCCATCACACCCGGTTCAGGTGAGAATACGAATCTCCCGTTTTGGTTTGCTCATTATGCTTACTTGATTGTGAAGGTTACGTACCTGTTTGGGCTGCCGTCCCCTATGGGATTTTAGGAGCAGCCTTCTCCAATTATGCGACGAAGCTCAAGTTCCTTGTGCGCATTGATGATGCCCTAGATATTTTTGCCGTCCACGGAATGGGCGGACTCGTGGGAAACATCTGCACCGCTTTCTTCGCCCGGGCCGACATTGCCCACTTGGACAACATCCAAGTCATTAACGGAGGCTGGCTGAACCAGAACTGGATCCAGCTGGGTTACCAATTGGCCGACTCTTTCGCCGGGGGCTCTTACTCCTTCGTCGGTACTTGCTTCATTCTCTTCATCATGAACATGATTCCTGGCCTTCAAATACGTGCGACCGAGGACGCCGAAATTCTCGGTATCGACGACGCCGAGATTGGCGAGTTCGCATACGACTACGTCGAGTTGACCCGAGAAGTGCTCAATGACATGGATGGCGACGGACAAAGCCGTTACTCGGGTGACGCGAACCCCTTCGATCCGAGGGAAAAGAATAGCATCCCTCTGATGGATACGAGGATCTACGCTGGGCCGTCGCAATTACATGCGCAGTAGCTCTTTGTTTGATTGGATGATTGCTAGGGAGGCATCTTGCCGTTTGCTACAAATTTATAAGTTCAAGAAACTCAGCGACACCCCCGTGGGACCTCGGGGCCTTGCATATACTTCGTCGCTGGGGTTTTTATTAATCAGGTCCTGCTCGACAAGGTCAAACGGAAGGAAGTCTGCCTTGCCTTGCATTGTGTTATGCATTGGATGATTGATGGGTTGGGGTACCTTTTGGGGGTTTGCCCCATAGATGAGCGATATGTACTGGAGCTGCAGAGAGATGTGGGGGAGGAGGGGAGGGGGAAGACTGTCTCCCTCTGGGCATATATCGTACCATATCTCGATGCTGTCGAATCAGCTATGTCTGTGTCCCACAACACCACATGCGAAATCCCATGCTTGGTTTGTGTATAGTTACCCGAGCCCGCGAGTATGAATGATGTGTCGCCGAAGTACACGACCAATAGTGAAGTCTCGGAATGAGGTGGAACGAGGTTGAGATTCTCAATTTAGTCAAAATTAAACCCGACCTCCGCCGCAGGTAGTTGTCACACCCACAGCACTTGACATTTGTCACTTCAGGTCTGTCCAGAGATGAACAAAGTCGTAGACCAACTCTGACAAGCGCAAGCGTTTTGTCGGTGTACGACATATAAGCTGATGTCTGAAATCCAATGCGGCGGTAAACCAGCACTTAATTGCTAATATGGTAGGAATATTGCTAGGTCGCAAGTACATCTGTCCTTAAAGAACTAGGACGTCCCGTAAAGGGCTCTGTGTAGTGTTCTTTACCATTGTAGCTGTTTTCGGAAATATACTTTTCTTTGCTACCCAAGAGCGCAAGTGCTATTTACCATGTCTTGACGGCCTGCCCGGGCTGCCTTTGGCTCTCTCGTGTCGCCGTATTTCGTTGCGGCGCCAAATTTAAGTAAAGACATTTTATTCCCATGCCTACTATTCTTTGCCCGCGCAATGAGGGTTAACATGTATTGTGACGAAGCTGAACGGCTTTTCTCCCAGTTTCTCTCGAGTCTCAATGAATCACAGCTTTACATCTAGAAAGTCTGACCTAACTCATGGCCCCAAATCAAGAATTCGCAGCTCGAGTCATCCGAGCATGGCCAGGTGTACAGGTAAAAAAGCCACGAGAAGGCGACCGCAAAATCAACAACGCCGAGCTCGAGTCATCGTACCCGTAGAAAAGCCACGGGAAGGCGAATGCGAAACCAACGATTCGCAGCCAGCTCGAGCCATCGTCCGCCTCGCAACAGCGCCCACCCTAGCAAGCCAACGTACCTCATAGCGTGCTGGGATGAAGTCTTACACTGTTTGTGGGGTGTCTGCTTAGTCTTTCTACCAAGGAACTGCCTCCAAATTGACGAGACAGGAATGCCAGATCCATACCTTCTCCTTCAGTTATTGGATATTCTCCAACCCCCTTTCTTGCATTGGCTTCTTGATCTAGGCCTACACTCTCAGTTCCGTTCACCCAGTCAATCTCGTGCCTCTGGTTTTCATTCCTTCGAGTCGAAATGGGCGTGTGCACGGTGGACGCTGGATTCAACATATGGGGCTGTGGATATCAGCCTTAATTACGTACTTACATCTGAGCTAACAGCCGGCTGTAAGTGGACGAGTTCGATAGTGCTTCTGTAGGGTATTCCCCCGCAGCCTGACTGTAGTCTATCTCTAGCTCTCCCTCCCAGCAGTAACATTGTTTAAGTGATTTTCGGTGTGACTTTGGTCTCGACGGATTTTAACCACACCCAGAGGTAAGTAAACTATCCGCTCCTCTCGGATCCGAACCAAGCTAATGCCTAAACTAGACGTTTAAGGGCCTCGCTTCTCATGTCCCTCACTTTATACCTATTAATCGTGATATGCAGCCGATCGAGCCTAACAGAGTCTTCGGGCACCATCCCTATTACTATTCACATCGCTTTAACTCTGATATAGGAGCGGGATCGAGACAAATCCTAGGCGCGGCACGAGTTATTATGTATCCTTCTAGAGTAGAGGTAGACTATGTCCGATGAAAAGCCCTGTACATAGATGATATGAAATTCCCGCGTGCGTAATTACAGGATCACCCGCTCTATTCACAACCATTTAGAGTACCCACGACCACTAAGAGTAAGGGAGTGAACAAACCACTACTTAGGCTACGGTCTTCAGGATTATATGACTAGGAAGGAGAAAGACAAGGATGATCAAAAGATACAACATAGACACCATTCTATCGACATTCTATTTAGAAAGCGGCTCGCTTTCTATATCAGAGTTGACTAACTATAGTTTACTTGCCCAAAACGACGGAATCCCCTTAAAAGGCAGCCTGGACTGCCCCGTACGAGCCGAGGGTAGCTTGCTAATAAAGGCAAGGGATCTACACTTGCCCCGTTGTCGTGGAATTCAAGTACACTAAGGTCGGTGATACCCGAGGCTCACGGAAAGTCACAAACTTGAATACCGATTTCTCTTTGCTATTGAGAAACTAGATAGTGTATAGGCACTATCATTTCTTTCCGCTATTATAACCCTCTTCCGTGAGATTTGCTCTACGGCGTTCAACTTCCAAGTAAACCATACTAGCTGAACGTAGCTGAAAATGCGGCGACATAGTATTTAGGTCTTCCTGGAATTACTTGGTTATCGGACACCGCTTAGTTTGGCAGTTTCATGCGGGTTTCCTGTGGCTAGCGTCTTACAGGATGGGACTTCGATGCGAGCTAGAGACTATCATCTATGGTTTTGGATTGAATGTTGGGAGACTTGGTTTGATACAGGTTGGTATTTTGTTGCTTGATCTTGCCCCCAATCAGCCTTGCTCCTTCCCCTCGTTTCCACATCTCATGACATTGACGGCCTTCTGTATACCATTGGCTTCGAGCTTCGTGGCTACTTTCTAGGCAGGTAGTCTAGCGATTAGAGAAAACGCTATTCTGACTATCTGGAGGATCCTTGCGCGGCCAGGTGCTCTTCAGCAGCTGTTCTATACACCAAGTCCCGCCGTTCGTGTCCTGATACCATTTGACCGTGGACAGGCACTACCTTACCGTTTCTAGCTGCGGCGCTTTTCCCTTTTATGGCAAAGAGGATAACGTGGTTCTGAAAGAGCCTTGTCCACAGCGCAGCAATGGGGACCCAGCCCAGGAGCCAGCTAGAAACTGGCATTGAATAAAAAAATGCTTCAATGGTTACATATGGCAAGGCATTGCACAGATTCGCAGATCTAAACATCTTGTCATACTTTCACGTGGCTCTCGTGCTTTCATGTACCACCGGAATGGCTATGCATACGAGAACTTCCTAGGATAATCCAGTTCGCTTACCCTTCAGCGCCCGTCATAACGTGGCTATCATAGTATGCACATCACCGAATTCCCCCGGCCAGAGAAGGAGCCGCCATGTCCATTCCCCGAAGACTTTGCTATGATGGGCCCAGCGCCGTAACAAGCATACTTCCCAATCGGCTGGGTTCGAAATAACGAAACAGAAGGAGGAACGAAGTACCTCGACGTCGCAGCGGGTTCTTTAGCTGAGGCACTGGCCCGCTAGACACGAATCATGGTTGGTCTACGTCACACTCCACCAACTCAGTGTGCTGCCGCCCGCCATTTGAGAAGGATATTGATCGCTCGTACAGACGGAGGAGGTTTGAAACCCAACCGAGTCTATCGAGCAAGAATAGGAAATTGTCACTCATATTGTCTTGAGAAAGCGCATCCAGCGCATAAGCACGTCTGGCTATTCGGGTCTTCTTATTGCATCATACAGTACTAAGCATTGCCATTACCATGGCTAGCTACCATCTCATGATCCTCTCCCATGTAATCAACCAGCTATGGCTCCATTCATGAGCCTCTCCTACCTTGCTTCTATATAGATGCTTATAACCGTAAGTCTAACCGGGACACGGCACAATTGTTCCTCAACTGCTCGCCACCTGATACCAGAATCGTCGCAGTCACTCTCGCTCTGCAGTCGTCGAGCCGAGCCACAATCCGGCTTAGCACCATCTCTCATGCGGCTCTCGCCACGTGACGCCCAAGATCTCGAAGATCTTCTCTTCGTCTTTTCCTTCAATCAGCTGGCCCTCTGAAAGCTTGACTCGGTCGAAGCCTCTCATCACGTCCTTGTACAACCCCCTCTGGTTAAGCCGCATTCCTTTCTTGGATGCCAGCAACCGCATGGACCGGTTGAAAATATCGTTGCCGGTAAAGTAGATTACGGCAGCGCCGAATTCCGTCTCTGGGACCAAGAGGAGGTCGATTCGTCGCCAGATAGGGCGGTGCTCGTCGGTTTTGCCAGGGAAGTCACTTTGGGGCAACACACAACAACCATGCCATTTACTACCCTGACTCTTAGTCTCGCTGTGGCGAAGAGCGGCAAGGGTGCACGTAAGGAAACCATCGTCGCCCAGCTTGCGGACTAGCTTGTCGAGAAACGGGACAAGCTCGTCAGTAGAAGTTGTACCTGTCTTGGTGATGATGAAGTCAATGTCACCCGAGCTTTCCGACCCCCTTCGATAGCTACCTCCAATCAGCAACTCCACGGCTGGATCGATGGCTGCGGCTGCTCTTTTGACGCAATCGCCCAAGGCTTGTACCTCTTGGCGGGGTATTCTCGTGTTCAGATCCTCGTAGTGCTCAATCCCTACCCGCTGATTTATGGTCAAATTTGCCTGCTTTTTGAGATCCTCGATGGTCCGAAATCCCTGAGAAATCCACTTGTTTGCTTGACTCAGGCCCACGCCATAGATCTTCAAAAACTGGTCCAGGACCTCGGCCACGGAATCTTGTTGAGCATACTCTAATCTTAGCAGTCGATTCGTTGTAGCGATCTCTTCAATTTTCTGTGCCAGTCGGTGGCCAATATCGGGAAGGGGGAATGCCTCTTCGTATGTAGTGACTTTCCAATTCAGCCGACGAAGGGTCGCGATGCCTTTGCGATAAGCATTGACGCGCCAGTGGTCATTAACACGACTGTAGTAGTCGCACATGCTTTGCAGAACCTCAATGGTTCTTGCGTTGGGACTGTCAGAGTCCTTGGAACCTTCCGTGCCGCCTTTCATACACGCAAATTTGTCTTGCCATGACACGTCATTATCTGCATACTTAACCGGCTTTTTCGTGGATCGCTGCTTCTTATTTTGGCGTTCCTCGTCGGAACTGCCTGTTTCTGCCCCTCCATCGACGGTTGCCAATACCTCCTCTTCATCGTCTAGAATAAAGTCACTGAAATGATCACGAGCCAGCTTCATGTACTTGGTGAGCTCATCTTCTGGACCCGGTGGTGATGAGTTGCTGGACTGATGCTTAGCGGAGGCAGCTCGGTCATCTGGTTCAGGACTTGCCGGATTGTGCCGTTTACCCTGAAGGGATGAAGGTATGACTTGAGTTGCTCTGGGCTCTGGGCTTCTCTGTGAACCACAATTCCGCTCCGGTGTAGCGCGTGGCGGCACGTAGGCCCGTGTCAAGGGGGCGTTACGACGTGGCTTCAACTCCAGCGACTGTTCTGACGTTTGAGACTGACCAGGTAGATCAGCTGGTGTTTCTGACGTGGAAGCTTGAGGCGTGTCAGCTAAGGGGAAACCAGGCACCTTGTAGTGTGGTTGGTCTGGATTGACGAGAGCGTGGTACCCCTGACAATCGAGCGGATAGGTCTCGTTGACAATGATCTTGTCAGTAGTGCAAGCCGCCTTGGCTAAGGTGCTCTCAATGTCGGCGTACGTAAATTGTTTATCCACAATGACATGGGTGGCAGTCTCCAGGCCCCTAGTCCACGTCGCGCCATGTTCTTTAGCTTTCTTGATGCGAGCTTTTCGTACGGGATTGACATCATCGTTGGGAATATAGTAGAAATGCAAGCCCGTGAAACACCTTTGTGCTTCAGGGACTAGTTGGAACGCAGGTCCTCCCCTCTTGCGCTTTATCATCTTGTTCGCCGATGGCGAACTCTCGTTTTCACTTGAAGATCGTGGTGCTGATTGCTTTTTGCGTAGCAGAGGGTGTGTGATTTTACGCGCTGCCGCTTTGCGCGGCTGAGCGGTTTCAGGCACCGGCGTGTCTGATGCGTTATTTAGCTTCGCGGAAGCCACTTTCGACTTCGACGCCTTGGAAGCGCGTTTAGTGGGCTGAGGGGTATCGGGGATAATAACGACCTCGGTGCTCTGCGGCGTAGGCTCTAATGCAACCCTTCTGGTGTCCGCACGCGACGCCTGTATGTTGCCCGAGGAACGCGCGTTGACCGAGGCCTTTAGAAAAGACTTGCTTCTCTGTCTGCGAATCTCCTCTTCCGGATCAATACCATCATCTCCGTCGTCCTGGAGAGATTCGAGGCGTTGGAAGAAGGCGATCTTGTCCTTCAGAGGTGGCTCCATCACACCGGCACCATGATCATTGGTGCTTGCTGTTTTGAGACGAAAAGACGATGAGTCTGGGGGTGGGTCTTCCAAAAGGAACCACGGCTAGGTATCCAAATGGGACCGCGAGTTGAAGTTGCCAAAGAGTTCGGGCGTGGTTGGAGTTAGTCAAAACGATGGCGTTTGCGCGCAGAGCAATTTTGGTACAGTACACTTGAGCAGGTAATCGTGAGGAATCCACCTTCTGCTTTTGGTCGTCCTTTGGTCCTGCCCAATCACAAGGCATCTAGAACGTGGTAATTGCCTAAAATGTACTATCGCCATAAAACAATCGGGTTTCATGCCTGGCGAGGTTCGTCGTTGTTGAGACTAAGTACCTAGCTGCTTCAAGTATGACCAGTGCATGGTCCCTTGCATTAAAACATCAGATGTATATGTGCCGACCATGGACATCAGATTTTTGTTAATTCCAGTACTGCCACAATGAGCATACAAGCATCCATCCATAGTATTCAGAAAAGCCAGGATTAAGCTACATTTACAGAGTACTTAGACACGAGCCGATACCGCTGCGAATTGAGAGCTCAAGGTCCAAAGTTTCAAGATCGCGGGGCGACGCGAGCTTGGTGGCGGGACTAGGTGCGGTGTTTTTTAAATCTCAACATCATCATTGCAACATCACAACTCGATATCCCCTTCGAAAGGATCTTGTCACCGGTCCACCGTCAACATGTTCACCGGCCTGGTAGAGGAGATAGGCGGTTAGTACCTTCCTCGATCCTCCTGATTACAATGCCCCACGTTCTGCACGTCCACCATCTCTTACTAATCACCAAACCACCACAGTGGTCGCCGAGCTCAACCCTCGCGACGAAACTGGCGGCACCTCCCTAACCGTCACCCTCCCCACTTCGTCGACCCTCCTCTCCGACGCCAAGCTAGGCGACAGCATTGCCATCAACGGCGTGTGCCTAACCGCGACCTCCATCACCCCCTCCCCACCATCCTTCACCGTCGGCATCGCGCCCGAAACCCAGCGCCTAACGAACCTCGGCGTGTTGACGCAAGGCTCCAAGGTGAACCTCGAACGCGCGGTGCGGGCCGACACACGCATGGGCGGACACTTCGTGCAGGGACACGTTGACACCGTCGCCGAGATCAGCAAGATTGAGCAGGACGGCAATGCGGTGACACTGCGGTTCACGCCGCGGTCGCAGGACGTCATGCGCTATGTCGTATTCAAGGGCTTCATTGCGCTGGACGGGACGAGCTTGACGATTACGAAAGTAAACGATGAGGTGGGGTGGTGGGAGGTCATGCTGATTGCGTATACGCAGGAGAAGGTCGTGTTGGCGCAGAAGAAGATTGGGGATACGGTTAACGTCGAAGTGGACGTGCTGGCCAAATACGCTGAGAAGAGCATGGCAGGCTACATGGGCGCGCAAGGCGATGATGGGCTGAAGCCAATCGTGGAGAAGATGGTGCAGAATCTCATTGCGCAGGCGATGGGCGCACATGCTTAGGTTATCTCGTCGAAGTTTGGGTATCTATGTTGTCGTAATTTGATGTATACTCTACATATAGACCGACAGTTGTGCTGAAAGCCGACTGATGATATGGACATGTACAACTCTAGTAAGTGTTCATGCATCTCCCCATATCTCTGCAATCTTGTGGCTGAGGGCTTTTGCAACCTTTCTCCTTCCGTACAAGTTCCCCATCTCGCCAAACACTATCTCCCGCTTCTGTTTGTTGCCCTCTGCACCAGGCCCCAGCCGGTCGAAGGCCTTAACGAATTCATTCGGGGTTTTCCAGCGCTTTTGTATCTCGATGGCTGTCTCGCCAGTGACTTGTTTTGTGCACATGAGCATTTTCAGGAAGACGTCTCGGAGCGTCATCATATCAGACTTGGACGCCAGCGAAGCAAACGCGTCGTAGCTGATGTAGTGCCCAGTTTCCGGCTTCTTTTGGCGCAGATCCTCCAGCAGGGGCAGATAGTTTCGTGCCGTCAGGACTTCGGTCGGTATTACCAGCAAAGACTTGCTCTCATATTGTTTGTTCAGGAGCAACGTCATGCGGGTGAGATAACGGATGGTGTCGTCCATTTTTTGGGTTTGCTTCAGGAAATAGCCATTAACCACCTGAGTAGACGCCATGGCAGACCGCACCATCTCATCGTATCTCTCTTTGTTGGATGGATCAATTGCCATCTCTTCCACAATGTAGATGACATTCTTGACCCCGGACCTCTTGAGGCGAAACTTTTGCTCATGGAATCGCCCGTCCTTGATACTACCGATCAAGTCATCAAGCCTCTTTCTTTCGACAATCCAATCAAGGACGAGTTCATCTCCTTCGGCTCCTATTCTTCGGAGAAAATTGGGATCATGACACTTGGCCACCCACAATGCATCGCCGACCTCGAGTGGACGCACGATGGGCGTGACCCCCTTCTTTGCGAGTTCGATTTGCATGTAGTCACGGTCCGTCTTGGCTCGAACTTCTCGATTATCCAGTACCAGGTGAACCGTGAAGCTCCCGGGTGGTAGGCTCTGGGGCCGGAAACTTGGGATGGCCAGCTCGGTAGATGCTGTATTCCCATCAGGCACTACATCAGCGTATGCGAATGCCGGCGGCAGCGATGGCTCAACTTCTATGGAATGCGATCTCTCGGCTGGCATTAAATCGGATACAGCGCTCTGAGCCACCTGAGCTGCGGACCCCGACCTTCCAAGAGGGGCAAGGGGGGCAGCATCTGGGTTAAGGGTTTGCTGGATCCTGCTGGCGACTTCCCATCCCTCATCCGTCAGAGAGTACTTTCTTGTAGGCCGTCCTCGTTCATCGACCACATCTTTCTGTAGCAGAGTTTTCATGGAATTCCAGGCAGTCTGCTCATGGTCCGGTGTTAGTAAATGCTCTTCATATCCCAGCTTCGGAGGATCATGTCACGTCTCGGGACGGTAAGTGGTCGCTTTCTACGGATCGCTGAGACAGAACAAGGAAAGAAGAAGAAAGCAAAACTGCGAGAAACGCTCACGTAGAAACTGGTTGGGTCGCTAGGTGCAGTATAAGAGGCGTCGCAATGAGGCTGGGCTGCCTCAATTAGTTTATCCTTGGTCAGTCCTCCCGAGCTTCCAGCTCTAGCCAACCCCATGACCAAACCATACGCCCCTGACCGGTAAGCCGGAACATAGGGCTTGGTCTTTCGCGGTTTTTTGGCGGGCCTCGCTTCGGCATCGCCATTATCGTCGTCGTCAGGCTGGCCAGGCAATTTCAGCTTTCTTTTCAGGGGCATGGGCAAGCCATTCTCCTCGCAATGCTTCTCAAGGTTGTGGGTGAGCCGCTTGCACAAGGTCTCCCCGAAGCCCTTGAGTTGCTGCAACTGATGTGGATGCGTAAAGGTAATAGGGCAAGCCTTGAGGGCATGATAGGCACGTCTGTAAACAGTCACGCCTTTGCTATTGTGTTGCCGAGCCTGGTCCTCCCATTCCTTGAGCCATTGCAGATAGAGGGCGTTTCGGATGTGCTCCTCGGAACCCTGTGAAGGCATGATGCCGAAACTCTGCGATGCGTGACAGAGCCTCTGAAGGCAAGCCAGAAGCAATGGCAATAAAAGAACGCCAGTTTTCGAGCAAAAGGATGGAGTTTTGCCCCGTCACATACTTCGTACGGCCAAACCAAAGGCTGCAGTTGTTGTCATGACGCCGACACGCGTTCCGCGTCAAGAACAAAGCGCCAGAGCACATGACTCTGATCGGCATTCGAGCTTAAAGTACCATCCATCCCCGCTGTTGCAAGGACCAGCTGACAGGGGTCTCAATGCAAGTGGCATAACTAGGTATAGTTACTTCATATACTTCACAGCCCATGATGGAATTAATTATAATGTTCCTATATGTTGGAACAGTAGTTGAGATTAGTAAGGAATTTGGAGATGGATATGAGGATGGCATTCATCCGATCATCGGATGAACACTTGGTCGCAGGTGTCCATTGTTTTATTGCCATCACTTAAATATTCCCGTTGAATCGAGTTGGATCTATTTTTGTCGCAACGTAATAGCGGGGCAGCAGCGCTGAACAAGGAGGGGGAGGGGCATTGCAGCTGACTTCAAAGCTCAATTCTTCCCCGAGTGTACTCAGCTTCTCTCATCAACCTGCTCAGCACTGCCTTAGTATCTCAGCTTCTTCGTAATTTCTGGACGGCCGACAATTGCTGGCATTCTTTCTGCATCTCGCCTTTGGATCTCCTCCTGTTTTCCAACTTTGGTCCTTTGGTCATCTGCCACATTTTCTTTCCCACCGCTCGTCTGATCTACCTTAAGGTACACACATAAGTAAAAAGCTTACTTGCCCAATCATTCCTAGACCTTGCAGAACGTTCGACACGATGGATCGAGAGACTATCGTTGCTGCCTCGCGCAAGCACGACGTTGTGCCTCTCGAGGGAGGCAAGTACTACACGTATGGTACTGCCGGCTTCCGCATGAACTCGGATCTCCTCGACGGCATCACCTTCCGAGTCGGTCTTCTCTCTGCCCTCAGGAGCCGAAAGCTCAACGGCCAGGCCATCGGTGTCATGATAACGGCCAGCCACAACCCTGCCAAGGACAATGGTGTTAAGATTGTCGACCCCATGGGCGACATGCTGGAGCAGGAGTGGGAGGTCTTTGCAACAGGGCTCGTCAACTGCCCTTCTCACGAGGTGCTCGCCGACACCTTCTTCAAGATCGCTGAGAAGCTTAAGATAGACCTCAAGTCACCTGGAAAGATTGTGGCCGGGAGGGACACCCGTCCCTCGGGCATCACCCTTATGCAGTCGCTGATCGATGCCTCCAACGCCACCAACACCTCCATTGTCGACTTCAAGGTCCTGACCACACCCCAGCTGCACTATCTGACTCGATGCATCAACACCGAGGGAACTCCCTCCTCGTATGGCGAAGTTAGCGAAGTTGGATACTACAAGAAGCTCAACGATGCTTTCCAGCGTTGCCTGCGTGGGAAGAGGGTAACTGGATCTCTGACTGTTGACTGTGCCAATGGCGTTGGTGGTCCGAAGCTGAAGGAGTTGCTCAAGCACGTTGACTCTTCAAAGACTGGACTCGACTGCAAGGTGGTCAATGACGACGTACTCAGGCCCGAGGTCTTGAATCTCGACTGCGGTGCCGACTACGTCAAGACCAGACAAAGAGCGCCGCCCAATCCCAAGCCGCAACCTGGTGACAGATGGTGCTCTCTGGATGGTGATGCTGACCGTTTAATGTACTACTGGATCGATCCCGAGTCTGGCTTTTTCATGTTTGACGGTGACCGCATTGCCACCCTGGCAGCTTCATTCATCGCAGATCTCTTCCGCACCGCCGGTCTCGACGAGGATCTGCGCATCGGCGTTGTCCAGACGGCTTATGCCAATGGTGCAAGCACCAAGTACATCGAGAAGCACCTCCAGCTTCCCGTTGTCTGCACACCCACTGGCGTCAAGCATTTGCACCATGCAGCCTGCGCGTTCGACATCGGCGTGTACTTTGAGGCCAACGGCCACGGCACCGTTCTCTTCTCGACGGAAGCTATGCAAACCTTTGCCAAGAAGGAACCCCAGTCCCCCGCCCAGAAGGATGCTCTGGACACCCTCCGAGCTCTCGGCGATCTCATCAACCAGACCGTCGGCGATGCCATCTCCGACATGCTCATGGTGGAAGTCATCCTGGCGCATAAGGGATGGTCGCTCCGCGACTGGGCGGTGACGTACTCGGACCTGCCCAACCGACTGGTGCGCGTCGAAGTGGGCAACAAGGACCTGTTCCAGACGACTGACGCCGAGCGTAAGCTATCGCACCCGGTGGGCATCCAGGACGAAATCGACCAGTGCGTCAAGAAATACACTAATGCTCGATCGTTTGCGCGGGCCAGCGGCACTGAGAACGCCTGCCGGGTCTATGCCGAGGCGCAGTCGCGTTCCGAGGCCGACGAGCTCGCCAACAAGGTCGCTGCTATCGTCAAGAACTACGGCGGGGCGTAGGAGGCCGCGGCGCAGCACCGGGTTAATCCGTACGACATTGTCATGATGTCGCTTGGTTTTGCGACGATGCGATGACCGATTATTTGGTCGGCTAAAATTAGTTGACGTATGTGGGTAGGAGAGGGGAAAGAGTGCAGAGGCTACGAGACGACGAGGGATGGGGTGTCGGGCTCTACGAACTGAATGCGATGCATGAGGAACTACCACAAAATTCCACGGCGTTTTGATTATTTGCTTTCTTTCGCCAGGTTAAGAATCAAGAAATAAAACATGATAGATATCATCAGGTCTATTCCATATTCATCTCTACTGGAATTAATTGCATATCGATCAGTGTAACCAAGGATTACCTCCCTGTTGCACCACAGTTTGGTAACGGGTTAGACGGTCCCTTTCACCTGAAGATACATAGAAACGATGAGCGGTACCTGACTAGAGCAGTGAAGTATGGACAACTAAATGAAGTAAAAAACACAAGTCACAGTGAATGTTTTCATCCCCAGAGGCAGCACCCCCAGAGGCAGCACACCCTGGAGTAACAATACATTGCGGAAACTATCTACACGTCAAGCCTAAATAATTGAAGTATATTTACAACCTAACAACCATTTTATCTATGTCTTTTTTTACTCAAAGGCTTTTTGCCTTTTTAATACGATTATCAATATATAGTCATTTATCTGTCTATATTAGCCGTAATCACTTCTAGCGCTTATTTCTGCGTAAGAAATACTTTAAAAGTTAACACGCACCTCATGAAGATTATTCTATACCGCCTAACGGATGACTAGCTTAGATCCATTAAGTTTAGCTTGTAACTAGGCGTTAGGTTAACGTAGATCACTAGCTTAGCCGTGTTACTATCAAGTCCCTTATCTACGTTCTACGTCAAGGTCCGTAAGTAATAAGAAACGCTACTGCCTTTATTTTCAACGTCCCACAGCTTACATGTAGTATAGAATAGGATCTGATCGAGTTAATTATTATCTAACAGGTTATCTAGTGTAACGGATGCAGTACAATGTAACGAGCCTGTTGTACTACCCTGATGTATATATCATACTATGCAGAGGGAAGGAGGAAGGAGGAAGGGAAGGAATGGCGGTGAGGTAGGGTAGCGCTGATTTGTATGCTCTTAGGTAGTGGGGCGTTTGATCTGTGCTCCCCAGAGCCAGATTCCTGCGCACAGGCCAAGCCTGTCACATCTAGAACTCTAATAGTAGAGTGATTTAGAAATTATACGCTATTATAACGCTAGCTAGACTTGGTATTCTTATATTTACGGAGGGGACTTTGTTGGTAGGTTGAGAACCAACGTAGTATGGTAGTGAACGCAACGCAGTCGCCAATAGGGCGAACCGACGACGCGGCGTGATGCGAGTGCATATGGGGTGTGAATTGTTGTATTGGAAAAGGATGGCCAGGTCAGCTATTCTGGCCTGGCAGAGCTCTTTTATAGCTCTTATCTTATCTTATCTGTCTTATCTGTAGCTATAGGGTAACCCCCCATGGGGTCACGTATCACAGCGTATGTATTTAGTCCAGCCATTAGGGCACGGTTTGACATACGGGAGTACTAGTAGAGGTACCGGGGGCTTCGAGCCTACGGCGTATTTAATAATAATAATAATATATTTACGGCTCACTGTTATTCCTTAAGTATGTGCTTGAAGTTATACTTCGGTATATTAACCGCTATTTTAGTTTATCCCTGAAGTTCTGTGTTAGGCAACCTTGGTGGGCTTTGCCAAGACCACCAAGGTTACCACGTGACTTAGCCCTTCGGGACTAAGCCCAACCTTCGTGCTCCATAGGACTAGATAGAATGTCATGCTTTTACAACCTCACAAATCTTTGACCACCTTTGCGTGTAACATTCTGCCTAATACGCCACGTTAAGATATATTTATATGATTATAACCTACTGTGGGATTGAGCGCCATATGTGTGCCTGAGGTGGTGCCTGAGGTGGTGCCTAAGGCAGTGAAATCGCTTGTGTAGATAAAAAGGTCGGCACCTGCCTACCTACCTTAGATGTAACTTCTTACATAGCACTCCGAGCAGTCAATACACACATCACACTGCGCATCGAGCATCGTAACCAATACAGGATCTGTATAGAGTCATCATCTGAGGGTTGAATCCCTCACCTTGTCACGCCGTGCTAGGGGTTGCAATCCTTGCCACTACGCCACCGTACCAGATGTCTTCACCAAAAGAGACCAATACCAAAGTCAGGGACTTTGATATCTGCAACCACTTATCAATCTGTTCAAACCAGTGTAGGTCAATCACGTGACAACCGTCACAACTCCGCAGCAGGACTTAATTACTCGCACAAACCCTTACAGACTCTGTAGTGGTTTACGCAGCTAGACTATTAGAGGTTTCGTTACACCGTGCCAGCTCGGTTTTTAGAAAGTGAAGTTAGCGTAGCAATGGTAATGTTGCTCTTGCTAGAGGAGGTCGCCATAAACTCGGCCTCGGTAACACTATGCGGAAACTGTGGGATTGAGCGCCACGGTTATGCTCTAGGCCGAAGGCGGTGTAGCGGCAATTGCACTAGTGGGGTCAAAACCCTTCCTCATAGATAAAATAGCTACACAGAAGACACAACAGAGCAGATAGATAGATCAATCAACAGAGGATCTACACAGAGTCATCAATAGAGGATTGAATCCCTCAGAAACCACTATTGCACTGTTTTTCTTAAATACAAAGCTGAGAGTAATCTGTCCGCCAACGAGGCGAATACACTCGGGAATTAGCACCTAGATTGTCACAAGCCATAAAAACTTGGAGGGCCAAGTTTCTTTCTTTGTATCTAATTGTTACTGGCGTTAGGAATTGACAATTGTGCCTGGCCTCCCCTTACACAGTACCTACTGTTACATAGATAGTTGCTTCTGACTTAGCTACGCCTACCCTATATGACTAAAAACGGCTAATAACCATCTCCTTCTCTGTTTCACCCTTCTTAAGTCTAGTTTGTCTATATTATACTCGTTAAGCGGCTACATGTAGTATTGTGTTAGAAAGTTTGTTCATAGTGTGAAGTCTCTTGGAAGGTACAGGGCGGCCGCTATTGGTAGGGATTGCCTTAATGCGCTTGATAAAGCCGTTAATCCAATGTAAGGGCCAGTGGCTATCCGCGTCCTTGAGCATCTCTTGCGCAAATACGACAGTAAATCGCTCCGAGGGTGCACGCCCGTAAGCTTCCTTCTATAGTGAGGTAATCGGCCCTCTGGTGATGATTCTGAATGAATATCGTATTGACCGCTATGCCTGCTTGCGCGTTGTGCTACGTAGTACGGAGTTGAGTGGCTCTGTAAGGTGAGCTCCCGCTCTCTAAGAAAGGAAGGATGGAAGGAAGGGTCTGACTTACTATCTACACTAGCAAATATACTGCGTTCGGCCTAGGGCATAACGGTGGCGCTGAATCCCACATGTAGCATCTAATATAACAGGAAGTCTTCTAAGTTACCAGATAACCGTTGATTAACCTTCTGGGCTTGCTGTCACGAAACGCCTCTATCAGTGCGTGTGAAGAGAGTTGATGACTACAGGCCGAATTTCTTCGCGGCTGACCTAGTACTATAGCCCAATGATACAAGTTTTCGGGCTTGTTCGATGCGCCTTTTTACGTTGACCATGATAATTTCATACAGAATAGTGCTTTACCATGTGGATGTTATCAGATTCCGAGTATTGGGGGCTGTATTGGTACTACGAAGGTGCGTGAGGGACCAATCCCAAGTTGGCCCCGAGCGATCCTTAAATACTACAACCCGTGCCTGCCTGCCTCGTACCCCTCCACACCTTAGGTCACAGCTTCCCACAGTTGTCGAGAAAAGAAGCGTTGAAGGGAAAGGGGAGGAGGGCGCACCGCGTTGTTAGCAAAATCAGTGTTACGATGGGGCCCCGGGGGGTGGTCCAAACGGTTAGTCATTAGGCATATCCATATCAACAATCATAGCAGATGGAAAACAAGTCCATTCGCAGCAGCCAGCTCATAAACGCCACTGCCGACTGACCCATCAACCTCTGGATGCGAAAATGTGGTATCTCGAGGGACGTATAAGAGCTACAGTGTATCGTTTCTCGTCAGTCATCAGATCTCCTGCCCCTTTCGTCTCTAGAACCCTAAATTCCAAGTCTTCCTGACATTTAAGTCACGACTTGTCGGATCCCTCTATCAATGTGTCAAAGGCTTGACAACGAGCCCATTCCTCAGTCGTCCGTCCTCTGCCGGACCAAAACGCCACCAGTGCCCAGAATGTACTCATGTACAATAGTGTTGTGTAATGCAATCAGGACTGGCTATCCTCGAGTAACTCGGGGTCTTCCTTTCGAAAGACGAAAGCCAGGTCACTGAGATAATCCACCCCCCAGTGAATGGTCTGGAGCATGCATTGGGTCAAGACGATGGACTTCTAGCACATTTTGTAGTCCAATCGACCCTCAGCGTATCTCGTGCTGTCCTGAGTGTCGAGTAGGTATTTGATGCTGATGTCCAAGTCTCTGCGGTTCTTGTCGTTCGGACGAACCTCAAGGTTGCATTCCACCTCCTCGCCTTGCTGCACCGTCAACACATCCTTCAAGTAGAATACAGTCTGCTTCCAATGTGTATACTTGGTATGTGGCCCTGTCGAGAAGCGGATTGGCTTATGGCAGGCTGTGAAATCAATATCGAACCAGGCAACCAACGCATGTACGAAGTCATCGCGGCGGCAGGACAGCTTGAAGGGAACCGAGAAGGCGAGGTCGGCTACAGTGCACTTGTAAAGGTCGAGCGTCAGGACAGAGGCGGGGTCGGTGACAGCGGCCTTAACCTCAACTGTGTCAACCAGCGGTTCTGTCAGAGCAGTCTCCTTCAGCGGCGAGTAGTCAAAACCATAGACGTTGTCCCAAACTATTCACGTGTTGTCAGCTAAGAAGCGAGTGTGGAGATTGGCATCCATGTCCAAGACCAGCGACTTACACCCTATTTTCTCGTCCTTGTACTCGCCATCCTCAATACCGCACACGAAAATCGTTGCCTTGTCGGGGAAGATCAAACCGTCCTTGTTCAGGTACTTGTCACGGGCATACAAGACGGTGTCGAGCATGCTCTCGTACAACAAGAAGTAGCCCATCCACTCAGAGATAATGATGTCGACTTTTGGGAACGGCAGCTCAATCTCCTCCATCTTGCCCTGGATCAGAGTGATCTTGTCGCTCATGCCATTGGTTGCGACGATCTCCTTGGCCTTGAAGATGATGGTCGACATATCAACACCAATGACATGCTTAGCACCAGCCTTGACAGCAAACCTAGGTGGCGCAGGGGGCATGAGTATCCGCGAAGATGAGCAGCCTCAAGTGAGGAGAGTGTGAAAACTCACATGGAGAGGATAGCAGTTCCACATCCGACATCAAGAACAATCTTGTCCTTGAATAAGTGCTTGTTCTGAACAATGGCGTTCATGTAAGAACGCGTGCGGACTTCATCTTTCTGACAAAGGGATATGGTGTTAGCTGTGATACACGAGTTCAATCGGGGCAATTTTTTTATAGATATGTACGTACCAGCATTTCCTCGTGGATTCCTGAGTAATGAGAATTTCACGTTAGTAGAGCCATTCATCCATCATTGCAATCAGTCAATTGCGTGCTTACCATGGTGGTTGTAACTGTTTGAACCCGATAGTTAGCAAGAACGTTCCACGATCAACGCCGTGTTTACTAGGCTCAACTCACCTATTGAAGTAGTGCTGCTCGGAATGGGCCATGCTCTTGAGCGCCTGCTCGGCCTGCTCGACGTCCATCTTTTCACCAGCCATGATCGCAGATTATAGTACAATCTGCTGAGAAAATAATAGTTTCAAGTGACCGTCGAGACGTGAGGTGAACAATTAAATGGCCCGTTGTTCTCTCTTGTCGGGCATGGATTTTTTTCGTCCATTTTCGATTGAAGGGTCCAACCTTGAAATGCGCCTTCCGTGACCGCCTGGTTCCACCGATAATCGGAAAAGATTTATTCCGTGAAGTCCTGGTTCTCTGCAGCTAGGCGTGGAGGTGCTTGGTGAAACTCGCCTGAAAAAGAATACAAATTTGTTTCCAGGGGGGTACCTTGGCTCCGAAGCTCAGCTCGGGTAGCCCTTTTCGGACTGACCGGCCGAATGAACCTTGCTGTGATGACATTGGCGGGAGGATAGCTGTTTAGTACCTCCAGCTAACATGGCTATACACATTCTGACTGGTTTATAATATTACTCATGTTTTCAAATCGCTAGAGACAGCTATTTAAAGGGAAAGGAGCATAGACTGGGTATCCCAGGGGTGGGGTGCGGGGGAAGGGATAAGGCTGGACGGTCTAAAGTACGCCGGCATGAGAAGGCTCTGTAAATCACAAGTAAAATAAACTTCAGGACGGTTTTCACTAAAAGGGAACATGTATCAATCGTCAACACAACAGAAATGTTAGTAGGCCAGTTCGAAGGCAATACTCCGCGCTTTCAACTATCCATAACAAAGGTCGCTAGTAGCAAACCACACCATTTCAAGTCCAGCTCGTGTAAAGAAAAACATGAATAAAAGTGTCATTGATAGGGTATGGTAACGAAGAATATGTTGTGCTATAGGTATAGGTCATATGATCATTAGACCACTCCTAGCAACTAGCGTTTCGCCAAACCGCAACTCCCAGAGGTGCAACCTAAGAGCCATTTGTAACATGCAACCCGGGACACAAAAGGTCCTCCAAAACTGACCCGCGTCGAGGCAAACCGCAGAGCGTACTTGGAACCTGGGTCCAGTACGCCTCATAATCACTGTTGTGCCGGGCAATGATGTTTGTTTGGGATCCTATCTCTCATGATTTTAATCGAGCACTTCCAGCAATGTCATCCTGAGCATCCTTGACCAGGAAACTAAACAAAAGGGGTTAGTAGGGGGTGAGTATGTGAACGGCGAAATGTAGATGAACTCACTTGTACCACACAATAGTTGGCACAATGGTACCAAGGTGCCATAGGCTATGTGCATCCAGCGCTCCCCATATCGGGGGGAAGTCTAGCAGTTCCAGACTCATGATCATCATAAGCCAGGCCACGACGCACCCGGGCCAGATGGCCCAAGACCGGTGCGTCTCAGTGTACTTCCTCCAGCTGAAGTACGTCCATAACGCATTCTGCACCAGCCCAACGACAACATTTGCCACCATGTTGTACGAGTAGTCCCACTTCCACATCTTCAGGTATATGACGTGCATAGCGTACAAGCCACAGCAGAGCCCCGTCCACATCCTGACGATGCTCCTTCTGAGCGGCGTGGGCCGGTCGAGCCGAAACACCATAATGGGGGTGTAGTAGGTGCCGTAGAGGACGCTTGCGCCGGCGGCGAAGTAGTCGAGCTGCTCGGTGAAGATGAAGTCGCGGGTGTGGAAGATGGCGCTCGAGATCCAGGTGACAACACCGAAGTAGGCGAACAGGCAGTAGTACCGGCGCAACGGGTAGTCGGCGGGGATCTGGGCGCGCAGCTTGGCGAGCCCGTGTTGGTGCGCGACCATGTTGCCCAGGCTGAAGAGCACGCTGAAGGGCTCCTGTATGCCTAGGACCCGAGTGAAGGGCCATTTGCCGTGGAATTGGGCGATGGGTTCGTCACGGGCGAGGCGGCGCGATGTGATGATGTGTTGGCAGGTGTAGTCGCATTCTTGCGGGCAGGTCCAGAGGAGGAGGCGGTGGTGGAGAGCTGCGCACAACAGGTCGGTTAGCTCATGTTGATACAGAGAGGACTCGGTCAGCAAGAAGGCAGGTCGTGCTTACGGATACGCGTGGGATTGTTATTGGGGTCGCAATTCTCTCTGGCGCAAACCTGCAAGGGTCTCAGATCAGTCTTGGTAACCTCTCGGGCGGGCATTACAGCTCAGAACAGAGGCGCAGTTCGGCTGTTCTATATCGTACCTGGACGCATTCCCGAAACTCAGGCAGGCGGTCCCCCAGCGAGGCTTCGGCCGTTGTCAGCAAGAAGCAGAGGATGAGGATCGCAGCCAATGAAGGCGATATCCTCGTGTAGATTCGTCCTAGCATTGTGTCGGCATTAGGGGCTCGAAAGAATGAAGCTCTCGTCTGGGCAAGGTAAGAAGCTGTGAAGGGAGAGCTGGCGTCTCGGAGCTCATGGCTCGTTTCTTTGGTGCTTAGCCAACCCACGCCGTCCGGGTGTTGCAGGCTTGTAACTTTTGTCACGAACGCTGGTAAAAATAGGCTCTGATTGGTCAAGACCACTTTTCAACGGCCTGTTCATCCATCATTAGACCGTGAATACCCCGGATTTTCAACCGAAAACCGTTGCATAAACAACATAAAATGACGGCTTGCGCCACATGAGGGTCGTATGCTCATCGCAATCCCAATACTTCTATATTTGGCAGAGGTCAGTTCTGACCAGATGGCCATTGCCCATGTCACCCAGACCTTGAGTGAACCACAACTGTGAGTTGCATCTCGAACCAAACTGTAAGACGTACTTCTCCAAAGGTTACGGCCAACTCTCCGCCACGTACTAGATCCCCAAATGAGGTACTGTATGACTATGTAAAGTAGATTGCCAAGAAAGCCAAGGCGACAACCCCTGCAGCCTCGATCGATATCGGATCTATTCCAGAAAAGGACACGGACAGCTTCACTCCACGGCCTTGCAGACAATATCCTTCACAAATCTACCGAGCCTCAATGTCTCAAGCCGAACATTCAGAGATCATCCCATGGTTGAGCCAGCACAGGCAAGTTCTTGCATTTTGCGGAGATGATGGTGACATTGACCTTCATGATGGGGGCTCTCCGGTACCAGATGGGCTTGGTCTGAACGCCGGCTGCGCTCTGGCAAGTTTAACCAGCCATGATAGCGATGCTGGTCTGCAAAGTATTAATATAGCGACGAGCTATCTCTTCTACTCTCATTCCTCCTTTTTAGAGCTGTAGACTTCCCTCGTATAGTTCTTCAACATGCAGCTTTTCCTATTCTTAATGCTCGCGTCGAGTGCGCTGGCAAGAGTTGCTCAGTTCACGAACGGTACACTGGCGCCAGTGATGCGCAAAGGCTCTCTGTTGTTAGCTAATGACAGGCCGTGGAAAGCGGTCGGCCCCAATGTCTACTGGCTCGGCCTCGACGAGAACGTGGTGCCTCCCGCAGGAGAACCATATGACGCTGCGACCAAGTCGAGTTATCCCACCAAGGGCCGAATTACCGACGTAATGGCGACAGTTCAAGCTCTTGGTGGCACCATGATCAGGACACACACGCTTGGCGTCAGCGTTGGGAACCCACTCAGTGTGATGCCGAAACTGGGAGTCATCAACGAGGCTGCTTTCGAGGCCATCGATTGGGCCGTCTACCAAGCAGGCCTATTCGGCATCCGGCTGATGGTGCCCTTGGTGGATAACTACGACTACTACCACGGAGGGAAGTACACCTTCCTTCGTTGGGCCGGTCTCAGCCTGACGCAAAACCAGGACAGCAACAACCCGGCAATTCAGCAGTTCTATACCAATGCCACTATTGTAGCTTCCTTCAAGGACTATATCCAGAAGCTAGTCACGCATAAGAATCAATACAACGGGCTGACGTACGCCGAGGATCCTACCATCTTCGCCTACGAGACTGGAAACGAATTGTCAGGCCCGGTCTGGGGAGACATGAACTGCCCGGGTTCGTGGGTTGAGGACATCGTTAAGTTCGTAAAAGGTCTTGCGCCAGCAAAGCTGTTTGTCGACGGCACATATGGTATCAATAAGACACACCTGGGTATCGAGGAGGCTGACATCTTCTCGGACCACTTCTACCCTGTCGACACGACAAAGCTGCGGCAGGGCATTGCAGCCGTAGGAGGCGCGAGCAAGGCGTATTTTGCTGGCGAGTACGACTGGATAGGCGGACAAGCCGAGAATCTCGCATCCTTCTTTGATATCATCGAAAAGAGCAGTATGGCCTGTGGCGATACTTTCTGGAGCCTATTTGGTCGGAATTTGCCCAATTGCAGTGTGAGTATAGCAGCACTTTAGGATTTGGAGTCCTGCCAACATCACTTACTCTGCACAGGCCTTCGTTAACCACAATGACGGGTTGACAATGCAATATGGCAACCCAGCAAACTCGGCCCAAGTCAACAGCCGCATCCAGTTGATCCGGAAGCATGGTACAGCCATGAGCGTAGGAACCGACATTGGTGCGAACGCCACTTTACCCAGCGTTCCCTGTCCAGCTCCTTCGCCACGGTGAAGGCAGCTTTAGTTAGGCAGGCATGCGATCGACGCCATATTCGAGGGAATTGTGTGAACGTATCCCTTGGGTTATCAATCTGACTGTGTGGACCTGTCAATAAAATGTCACCCTATGTGGAATCCGCAACGTCAACTCTCCAGAACCCACTTGACCACCCAGACCTCCTTATCACCATAGATCCAATCCTCCACCCGTACCTTCAAGCAGCCATCCTGGCCAACATCCTACGTCGCATCTGCGTGCACCTTTAAATCATAAGCATCCCCCTTCAGCGTAAGCCGACCATCCGTCTCCGGATCCTTGGGTTCCATACAGGCAAAAGAAACCGGAAATTTCTCGTCCAAAACTTCCATGGCCCAAATACTGGCACCCGCGACGCTCACAGCCACACGGACAAGCTCGAGTCCAATCATCGTGTCTTTGTTATCTTGGCCTGTACCATTGTTTTAGGACAATGAAGACGTGCTGCGGCAGGCGGGATTTGAGGCGGGGATCGATGGTATGGGGGCTATGCGTCAGATTGGCAGTGACGACCCAGAGGAGCGGGCTGCGCATGTAGTTGAACTCTTAACGTTGAGCGGCGAATATGCGCACAGCCCTTTGATACCTGGTTCGTCTAGCTGGGTCATGTTGTGATAGTGTTCGTTATCATAGTGCATACAGTTTAGCCTCAGGAGGAGACAGGTTGAAGCGAAACTGAATCTATACCACGTTTACGAGTCGAAGGAACCGGCATCTTTAATGTTGATATATATATGATAGTCTTGATCAGACGTGACGCAAAACGAATAGTGCTAGGCACAAGACTTGGACCGAACGGCCAGGACCACAGATGCTTGTATATATATGGTTTATATTGTTGATTGAGTGGCAATGAACCGGGTGGTTAAAACTTCCTAGCAGGTCGAGAAGCAAAACTGGCTGCATCGTTTCGAAATCGCTACATCAATGCAGTTGAGCAGAGATATAACCGGCCATTCAGCATGTTAGTGTTAGCAGATGTCCATCCGAAACGTATGTTCATCCATCCATCCACCCACCTCGCAACCCTCCGCGATATGTCCGCACGTAGTAAATCCTGTAGAAACAATGTCAGCGAATCGTTCCTCTCTGATTAATGCATCATATCCCAACAAATTCAACCCAATAGAACAATATCAGAAACCAAAGATCTAAGCACCACACATCCCCACCTCCCCACTGCGCACGCCCATCCACCACGCGACACCGAGAGAGCGTGGCGGCATATGACGATATCACACACGCCTCCCATACGGCCGGGGCGAGCTGGATGCGCGACAATGGTTCAGCTGGAAAGGGTTTTCGAGGCCCGAGGACGGTCTCATACGGCTCTTCCTATATGTGAATATGGTTTTGAGTGACACCAGAGGTGTCGAAGGTCATCATGTGAAAATTGGGTTGGGCGGAGGATAAAATAGATTCGCACTGCCTGATACGAGAAACAAGAGACAATGAACTTACGAGGTGATTTGAAGCTAGTGATCTTCGAAATGATTATTAGCAATGACGATGGTAAACACATCCCACAGGAAGTAGGGGCCTCGAGGCCTCGAGGAGGTGTTCGACACCTTGACGACAAAATCGTGATGATCTTGGGGGAAGAAATTGCCCTAGGACTCAATTGAGGAAAAAAAACTGGAAGTGAGAGCCGGCAAGATCTGTCGGACCGACGCCAGCTGGAAATACCTCAACACCCTCCACTGAAATTCCCTTGCATGTGGTCAACTTGCAATTTTCAATCCATGGCGATAATGAGACTTCAGCAGCATCCTTGCGCTACAATCATGGTTATTCGAAGCAGCCAAAGGGTCATGGTGGCCTGTTGTTATTTGCTGGGTTGTAGTGCGAGACTGCTGACGTGGTAAAACAACTTTGACAGGCGGTGGGCAACTTCACAGAATAAAGGACGAGTTTGTTGTTCTTCAATTTTGTCATTGAGAGAGAGAGAAGTCTGCATCTCGGATCCGAAGACGTGACTATAGCCATACCCAATCCTCGAAAGTCCATTCCAGTTTGCAGCCGTGAAATTAACGTTTCAAATCATCACCTCCAGAGCGAGATTAGGAAACCATCCCATCCCCAAACTCCACAAGAGTGTATACATAAGCAGCAGCTAAAATCAGAGTTGCCATAAAAGTAGGATTGCCCTTCCAAAATTTCATTCTGAATTTGCTCTACCCCTTTCTTCCTTTTTATTTTATTATCATCGCGTCGTGAAGCATGGCAGGCTATGGAATACTTCACGCCAGTGCCTGAACCGGTTGACGAGCATCTTATGGCTGGTGTTGGTATGTGTTGTAATCACTTGTCCAATCCATGGCCTGGTTGAAGTCCATGTTGAAGTCTTGCGACGAAGGTTGAGTGAAGCCAGCCGCCGCGCTAGGTGTGACAAATAAGGGATTCTCGAATTCCGACGGCTTGTTGCCCATATCAGGAGGGAATAATAAAAAGTCATTGCCAAGTGGCTCATTGGCAGGGAATTCATCAAAGCCCTCATCAACATCTGCCATCGAAGATGGAGTGAAAAGCATCGTGTTGCCCTGGCCCACTGGGGAAATATGAGAAGCACAAGAAGCTTGGCAGACATTGGAAGTAGCGAAGTCGGTGAAAACTGGAGCTGGACACTTGCTGTAGTCAGAATTGGCGGGCGACAATTGCATGTGTGTAAGAGGCAGCTGCACATGTGCACCATAGATGTCTTCCTCAAACTGGCCGGAGACGTCGGAGAGATCTTGATACGCATTGAACTGGTGTTCCGCATCAGTGGAAGGCGTGCCATTATCCACTGGGGAATAGTCAAGGTCAAGCTGGATGTCTCCCAAAGAGGTGGGGTCAAACAGACCCGGATTGAATGGGTCGGCCGGAACGTAAGCTGGAAAATCCAGATTGTTCTCATATTCATATGTGAAAGGGGTTTCCTCCGGAGGTGTCATCATAACGTGGTTGCTGTTTTGGTCGTTGCTGTTTTGGTCGTTACTGTTCGGCGTGGGCATGTTGGGAATCATTGGAGTAGGTTTGGTCGAGCTGCCAGTTGTGCTCTCCGCCGTGGTGGGAAGCTTCCCGCTGCTCTTGTTGGTCTTCGTCCGAACGTACGTCCAACCGTGGGCCTTCTCCATGTGCTGTTTACGGTTTGAATCCCGCTTAGACTTGTACGGGCACGGTTTATAGAGACACTCAAACATTGGCGGCGCAGCCGAATGTTTGTCGTTGACGTGGCGATCCATCTCTTTCTCAGTGGGCCAACCATAATCGTGGTATTTACAGGTCGAGATGGGGCACTTCCAAGGACGAGAATGGGTCTTCTCATGCTTCGTCAGGTCGCAAGGCCGCTTGAACTCCTTGTTGCAGCCGGGTTCTTTGCACTTTTTGGGAGCAAGCTCTTCGGGTGAGGCATTCTTCTTTCGACGCGCCATCGAGCGCACGATTTCTTCTTCGTCCTCAAGCTGCTCGCTCATAGAGCGCTTGAATCGCACAGGAACACTAGTGTCTTCTTCAAGGCTCTCAACTACTTGACCAGTAGCGATGGAGATGGCCTTTCCATTCTTCTTGACGCGGACCAGCTCAGCAGGACGGCCCGTGGATGAAAGGCCGCCCATGAGTTTCACCTCGTCAGTTCTAGATATAGAGTTAACACGTAGAAGTGAGAATAGGGACGGTGGGGGGCTGGGGGGTCATACGGATCGACATCCATCTCGCCGGGTTCTTCTCCTGCAGCCTGTCTCTCCCGGGAGGCCTGAATTTGCTGGGCGTGTTGGCGGATCTGTTCGACGAGGTCAATAAAATAGCCTTGGGTGTACGGTCGATCGTGAGGTCGAGTTTGTTCCCGGTCGCTCAAGTATTCGACGGTCGCTTGAATGCAGCGGATCGATGTGAGGCAGAAGTCGAGGTACAATTCGGCGGATTTAGCCCTCTCCTTCAAGCACAACATCCGATAAGTATCTCCCCAAACACAATCATCTTTCAGAAGCTCACTTACTGGTGCCATAAAGATGAGGGTTTTCTCGAGGTCCCTGAGACAAACGATCTGGTTCTCCTGGATCCTTCTGGGACAATCAAGGACGATGGGATGGAATTCATTCAACGAAGGTTTGGCCAATAATGGTTTCAGGGTATGCTCATGGATGCGATTGACGGCGCGCTGACTGAGGCGACGTGGAGTATTCTCTGACCCGGTAACAGCAGCAGATCGAGTAATGCCAGCTGCGGCCCCAGAAGACTTGGAGGCTCTGGATGCCTTGGACGCAATCGAGGTTCCAAGTCCCGAGTCTGAATCATGGTGCCTTGAGGAGCGAGTGGGCCGCTGGCGCAGAACCCGTCTCTCCGTCGTATCCATGACTGGCGGTTCCTGGGTCATGTTGTCGTTCATCACCACCTGCTCGAGGAAGCTTTGAGGGACAGGCAAACTGTTGTCGCGGAATGGACGAGACGACGAGGTCTCGGCCTTGGTAGCGTTCAAAATGGGTTGGAGCGTCAATTCCATTCGTCGTCTACTGGCATCCACCACATCATCCAGAGTCGTCTGAGACCGTCTAGGTAGTGAGGGCACCCGGAATCCAGCAGCCTGTGGTGGACTGGAGGGTGGTGTAGTAGGAGAGTGAAAGGTAGCACCCTTCCGGAGGGTGAAGTTGGTCTTAAGGCTCAGGCCAGTGGTGCCCTCAGATCTGCCAGTCACCGGGGTTCTTCTAGGGTTGGACATCTTGGCTCCGTGTGAGTTGAGAACAGATGTGTGTGTATGGGTGTGCGCGGGTATATATGTTATATGTAGGATACTGTGTCAAGAGCCCGTACGGTTAGCACCGTCGTGCACTTGGTATCGGCCAATATGAGTCACCCTTCGAACACACCGAACCCTAAGATGGTCAAGATGACCTGAGGACTTTCGGGAATGATATCACGATTTGCCAAGCTGGCATCGGTCAATCGGCGGATCGCGGGGTAGGAAATAGAAGTATTTAGATATATGAATGGATTCTTCCTTACTTTGAGGGCAAAGGCCGGAAGAGAAGGATTCAACGTTGCCGGATGTAGCGGGTTTGCTGAAGACTCGGCTGTCCGGTTTGCTGGACGAGACTGTCGAGGTGGCCCTCGTGGATAATCAGAGGACCGGATGAGAGAAACAGTCAGACACTGGCCCGCATCGAAAACCACGGGCACGTAAGCGCGTTCCTGAGTGCAAATCGAAAGGGTGATGAGAGGGGTGAAATGTGCAAGATTGGGGGTAAGACGGGTTGGTATAGAGCCGGGGGCGACAAACAAATATCAGAAATACGGCGGGCGGTTTGGGGAGTGGTTCGCGGCGCCTTTTCACGGGGTCACGAGGGCGGGAACTCGACGAAATGGTGGCCTCAAATATTTGGCAAAATACAAAGGACTGGGGAACACCAAGGTGCAAGTTGAGGAGGATGGATGAGAGCTATGGGACGAGAGGTCGTCTTTCGCTTGTCTTTCGCTGGAGTCTTGAGCGTTGGAAATCAACTCCAGGCAGCAGCGCCAAGAAGTGCTCTTGATCCTTGCAAGCGCAGCTGAGGCTGTGCCGGGATCCTCGACAGTAGCAACACCATAGACACTGTTAGGCGGCATTACGCAGCCGTAACAGCGATTGAGTCTCACAGCATTGAAGGCCGGTCCTCTCTGAATTGCTAGTAGCAACTTCTCCCAATCACAGAGCCGCAGAAAAGAGGACCAGAGAATCAATAGTTTGCGCAAACGACGCTTCTCAACCCGAACAATTATCTTTCCTTGCCAACTTTAGAGTTCCTCCACAACAGGCTGTATCTTCACAGTGGTGGTTTGACCCCCAAATGTGGGTTCATTACGGCACAGCATAACAGGAATACCTGAGCACTACATCCGGCGCATTTCGCCGCCATTAGCTTGGGTTGGTGCCCCCAAATTGGAGGCAACGACATTTCTCACCTAGCTCACCAAAGCCAAGGTCGTCAGGGAAACACACTAAAATAGGACTTCGTATCCCAACACGTTATCATTTCCATTATTTTGCCATTTTCATTACGACAACATGGTGGTCCATTCTGTTCTTCCCGCGATGTTTCATTGTCCTGACGGAAAGAAACGCGTGGAAGGACACAGGGATATCTGGTGTTTTGAGCAGGCAGTCAGATCGGCAAGGCGTTGGGCCGAGCGCTCACCAATTCATCAGCCCATCGCAGCATAGTTTGGACCTGGCTCCGCTCCAAGGCTCCGTCCCGGGCAATCTGGAAGAACTCCGTTGGCAAGCTGGCAAGCTGGCAGTGCCGTGCCATCGAAGCATTGCGGAATGCAGCTTCAATCTTGAATTGATCACAGGGACCACCTGCATGAGGACCCGATGTCACTCAACCAGAAGCTCCTGTGCCTCTTTCCTTCACCGCCAGCCTCGATCCTTCAGAGCTTTTGCTGCAAACTATTGGGCTGAGCCACCCCAACATGATCGGAGTCGTCCTATCAGAAGAGAGCCAGTTGGAGTCATAATATGCAGGAGCACATTGTGTACTACAAAATTTCAGGTCTTTTCCCTCGTTTTGAGGTCAAATGCATTCTTTCCCATGACGTCGAGACAAAAGGCCTTGTCAGTGAGAAAGTCAGGACTCTCCTCTTCCTTGCCAGAATTATATGTATAGTCCATGTCCAGTGGCCTTCTTTTCCTGGGGACATTTCGTCAACTGCAAACGTAGTTGGCTTGGCATGGGATAACGACGGTGAAGCGCCCTCTTGCCATCTCAGAGAACACTCGCTATTTGATGGTCCTGCAGCTGTTGGCTGCAAGGATTTGCCCAACCTCAGTCACCGGCCGAGTTGTCAAATCTTGGCTACTGTAATCTAATCGCATCGCATTCGCACCCACAAATAGGGCAGAGTGGTGGATGCACGTCATGAGTCAGCGAATCGGCTGGGCACTAGAAACTCCATTGAGGCAACTCCTAGGTCTCAGATGTTGTTTGTAGCCGAGCATCCATCCAGGAATCCAATCGTTTCGTCGTCATCCCTGGACACGTGCATATTATTAGCTGTCACAACGTCCAGATCTCGAGAAGGACTGGGGAGGGAATTCTTCATCTGGACACGTATACATAACGTTGATGTCGCGTCAAGCAGCGAGCGACTGGTTGGTTGCCAATATTGTTCAGCCCTATCGGACGATCAAGCTTTCTCGACATAATCCTACCAATTGAGAAACCAAGGAACGTCGGTGCCTCTTGTCCAGACCAACGGATTTCCCGCTTTCCCACTCCTTCCCTCTTGAGTTTGACTTCTGATCTTCAAACAGTGCTTGAACTTAAAATGGATCCTGTCTACTGTTAGTCCTATCATGACAAGCCAAGTCCCTTTACTGTTACTTGGAGCATGCGTGTTTTCCCCATATCTCCTCGGGGTGACTCGTGAGGGAGTCATCGCGAGTTTCTGAGCTGCTAGCCTCTTGTCCTCGGGACGAATGTGGTTGGCCTGTTCTTGTCATGCTGTGACCTTTGGGGCGGATCATTATTGCATTGTCGATAACTGGAGAAGTGAGAAGTGGTATTTCTAACGTAGAAACCCAGACACACGGGCAACTATCTACTGAATGTCAATTTGTTCTGACCTCGTAGGTATCTGTCGTAATTGTGGAATTGGTGGCCTGAGGTCATGGTGAGGTACACCTGCGATACTTCAGTGCCCTTGTGCGGCTTGGACCCCCCCGTCCTCCCCCCACCACCCCCACCTCACCTTCGTATGTGGCCGGAGTGCCAGTATTAGTGCAATGCCACCATAATCATGTGTTTTCTAGCTTCAGTTTGCCTTTGTCCTACTCGAAATTTGAAACTCATGCACGCTCAGCGAATGCCACTTGACTCACACGGTATTCCACAGGTACATTACTGGCTAACAGATGACATCCTAGCACAGACTATCATATACTTCGGAATGTAACTAGGTTTCCAGCTGTCGGGCATTGCCACAAGTGCTCAACTGCTAAGCTCCCTCGGGATATATCATCCACGATCAAGGCGGCAACGAGCCCGACTTCTTCCCAAGGAGGGTGAACATGCATGTTGTCCCTGTCGCTCGAAGACGTTCGAATATGAACTTTTTCAGGCTCAGTAGTCGAGCTCCCCTAGGTGGGTACTTCCAAAAGTCATAGGTAGATGCAACAAGATGAACACCACAACGTGGACATCATCAGTGAGTTTGAAAGGCCATGCTCCGAATGGAAACATGAAGACGGCAGGCTTTACAATAATGTACATATCCCCGAAGACAGAGGCTGGTTTAGTCCTAGACAAGACAGGCATGATATTATGGTCGTACACAACAATACACAAAACTGTCTCTTAACACAATGTGGAACCGTGAACATGCCCGTGTGTAAAGACAACCAAGTTGAGAGTCGTCTCCATCTCTCGCATGGGAAACAATCCAACTACGCCAGATACATTCATTATACTGAGTGACGTCACCAATGCCTATAAACCGACCCTTCTGTATGACCTATATCCGCTACCCTGAGAATGCCTTGGAAATGTCAAATACCCAAGATGCCCAAACTTAGAAGACAACCTAGCTCAAGCACATTACAACAACCACCTAGCGAAAAAGGCATTAGCGAACCGATCAAGACGTCCCAAGTTCCGCTTCCCTAGCCAATGTCTTCTTCTGCGTCTTCCTCACATTCCACCCCACGTACGAGACCAAAGCCACACCTATCGACAAGCCTAGCGACAGCAGTATCAAATTGACCGGCACCGGATCTCCCCGGAACACCACATGGAACAAGAAGTCCAGCCCGCTCTGGCTGAAGTTGAACAGCCCAGATAGACATATAATCGTACCATACACGGTGCCAAAGGTGCGGAACCCAAACACCTTTGCGCTGTAGTCGCTTACCGCCGTGTAGTAGAACGGGCGGTATAGGCAGAACAGACACACGTTGAGATACGCAGCCCACATGTACGGCAGAACGCCCAAAATCCCTATAGCCGTGGCGACCGAAACCAACGTCGTGAGCACGGTGACGGTGGTGAAGTGGTCCAAAATATGTCCGATGAAGGGAATCGATATTAGTCCCCCCAATGGAAGAGCCAGGTCGAAGAAGTTGTTGACCTCGACGGCCTTGTCCCCAGAGTGGAAGATAGCTTCGTATTGGGGGCGGACAGTCGCAACAAAATAGTTGATGCGTGTCATCTGCACGACAGTGAAGAGGCAGATGAGCCAAAACCACCAGGACTTGATCTGCTGCCATGCGTTGTAATTGTGCATCACTCCCCATACGCCGCTCCTTTCGTTTTTCTTCTCCTCCCGTTGTGCCTGTTTGTCTGCCTTGGTCGATCCAATCAGCTCCTCGATCTCCTGGACGACAACTTCCCGATGTTCTTGCTGCTCTTCGCGTAGTAGTGCGGTCTGCTCGTCTAGCTGGTCATCGACAGCGTTTTCAGACGGTGCGTACGGATTGCCAAATTCGGGATCCTGGATATCCTCGATCATCTCTCCAACCGTTTTATATGACTGCGCGGGAAGAATCGTAAACTGCAGGATAAGTATCACGGCCGGGACGAGTAAATACACCAGAAAGAACTTTTGATGTCCAAAGGCGCCACCCGTGCTCTCGAAAACAACACGATATACTAAAAAAAGAGCACTCTTGTCGCCAAATTAGTATTCGTCTTGAGGGAGGATAGCAGTTCAAACATACCGAAGCGTCAAAAGCACCTGTGAGCAGGGCAAGGATAAGGCCCGAGTTCTGGGGGAAGGCATTGGAAAGCTGGAAGGAGCTGATGTAGGTAAACGGACCACCCAGCGCGAGAAAGAGGTATCCAACTAGGAAGCCGTCAAAGGGCACACGCTGCGCAAAAGACATCAACAGTGCGCCGATGGCTAAAAATATAGCGCCTAAAGACCCACACAGGCGTGGCCCGAAGTTGTCTAGAATAGCACCGATGGGTAAAGCTGCGACATTGGTAGACTACGAGGCTCGGGATGTTAGTGGGTATCCCTCAAGGGGGATGACAAGTGCTCGCTGCGCGTTTCGAAGGAAAGAAATGTCTACCTACCACAGCAGCCACAGTGAACATGAGATTCAGGTGGATTTCCACACAAGTATCCTCTCCATCACAAACATCATGATACGCCCCTTCCTTTTTGAGCACTGGCTTCAGAGCTGCATATCCAAATACCACTCCCGCAGCGAAGAAACAGTATATCACAGTCACCACCACCTGAACTAACAGATACCGTCAGTCGAAATATCATGAGTGGTGTTCAAGTAGACTTACGTATTCTCTTCCACTTGGGCACCTCAAACGCTCCCACCGATTGTCCCAGATGTGGCTGGGCATCATCTCTCGCAAAAATAGGGTCCCATGACTCGGGCAGAGGGTTGAAGCTCAACTTGCGCGCTCTGTCAGATGCCGACACCAGCGACGATAGGGAATCCCGACGGGACAGACGGCCGCCATCTTCGGAACGAATGCTCAAAAAAGTCTCCAGAGACCCGACACGATGGAGAGACATTGCCACTGATTATGATAATCATACCACTTGACTAGCAGTACGGGTGGAAGGACAGCAAGGGCGACAAACAACGGCTTCGATTCCCCAGATACTTGGCACCAAAACCCCGCCACGAACTCGACGGATGCTCCCCACGCTGTAGCCGTCAATAGATCCTAAGTCCGCCGAAACGTAATGCTGAACATCCACGACTGTGATTCGCCAATGAACGCCAGAGGATGCTCGTCCCAGTGATCTCAGATCGACGGTAGTGATGTAGCACTTGACATGCAGAAAGAGGCGTAGACCGCTGAATGTGACAGCAGCCGAGGAAGCAACCAAAAATGGGGAGTAGCTAGGACGGTGGAGTGGCTTGCTTGAGTATCAAAATTTGGGAACAAGAAGATGGGATGGTCCGAGTTGGTTCATCGTCCGTCACAACCTTCAAAAAGAGAGCAAGATTCATAAGACAAGAAGAGCTGGGAACCGAGAGCCTACCACAACAACTTCAACCCCAAACCTAATGCATCGTTACTGGCCAGATCAGCAAATTTTCACTCTGCCGACACCTGATCGATGCAATACAGGAGGAAAGAATCCGTTGACAGAAATTTTCTGACGGAAATCTGACAGAAATTTTCTGATGCTTTAAACTCGCCTGAAGCTAGTGGCCCCATGATCGTTCATATGCGGGTGTTCCGCCTGGTATTACCCCGCCTTGTTAGGTTGGTGGGATCAAGGACCTATTTGACAAATTTAGAATGAAGTAGCCGGAAAAGGCGCAATTGGCGATGCTCACTGGTCGCTTTCATGTAAGTGATGCAGCCGCTTTCGAACCAGCTGATTGACGAATTGCCTAATAGGTACTGAAGATGACGAGCTATTGCACAAACGATCCAATTGCGTTACACAGTGTTTAGGCCCTAAGAAATGATTGAACGGCGCAACGAAGAGGGAGTAGGGTAACATGGGATCAACATTCTACTGTAGTAAACCGACCCACCGTAGTTATTCCGCCTGGGTGCGCTGTTTATTCTGACGTTCGCCGCCTGTCCGGAGCACCTCTCCATTCGTACGACCTCGAGCTACCCGGAGCTCTCCGCGAACGAACGATGGTGCAGAGCAATTCGACAGACCTGACAACCTTGCATGGGTACTTGAGTACGTTCCTGGGCTGCAGTATACCCTACGAGAATTGACAAGGCTGCACACCCCTTGCCTCAAGAGAAGTTTACTACCCACGACCCAGGTGTCAGCCCTAGTTGCTGTGTGCCGGTTGGGTTGTGAACAGTGCCTGGTCATATACCTCCTTAGTTACTATAAAGTGCCAACATCACGACCGCTACTTTTACATGCATGAGATTACTAAACAGTGCACTTTTAGTGCAGCAAATCAGTGCCTCCCTCTAGCCTCCGCAGTATAGGATCGACAACCTTAAAGGATAGGAAATTCCAAAGTAGCAGCTAAGAATGTCAACACCTTACAGCAACTGTGGTTGTTCACAATCCTTATCACACGCGACCGATGTTCAGGAAACAAGCAATTGCGGCGTTCTCAGAGGACTGTGTACATTGCTATCATGGTCTGGGAGGCTAGATGGACCATGAGCAGTCCACCATTGACACTCAGCTTCGGCAACACATCATACGGCCAAAATACAAAGGAAACATGACTTTTAATTGCAGGGCATTGTATTATCATCGTATGTGGCCCCTAAACTAGCCTCCTGCTCGACTTCATCCACTCCTGGCATGGCACGTTCGGCCAGACTGGTATACGCCAACTGGTTGGTCTGCGAGTATACAAGTGCGTGCCTCTTCACTAAACGACCCGACCAAGGTATTATTTGCAAGCATCGCTCCAGGAAGCATGCTTAGGCCCGTCGAGTGGAGACTCGACCAGTCTCCGTTCTCGCCCACCCCGAACCAAGAACGGATAGAATCCAACTAGGGAACCACTGCCCTGCAACTGTCGAAAAAGAACACCACTGGTATAACAACATCGGCTTGGAATCCCAACAACCCCGGGCGACTCCACTCCTTCCACTACCGAGAGCTACTCGTTAGCGACGCCCAAATTATGCACAATAAATATTAGATTCGCTATGCCATCTCCGTGACAAGTGACCTCGTGATATGGCGTTGCAAAGAGGCAGATGGTAAGAGGTATCCACTAGAAAGCAATATAAAACCAAGACGCAATGGGAAATCAATCGTTCTCATGTAGATCTTTACGAGCTGTCCACAAATGTGAGCACAGCGTTGCCGCCCTCCGGAATGCCAATCTAGAAAAAGTTAGCTGCTGGCTGCCAAGGGATTCGTTATGGGGACCTACCGTGCAACCGGAGTCTGAGCCTTCGTACGTCCCTGACTTGAGCGAGCACGAGCCAGAGAAGTCACCGCTGATCTCGATGTCGAAATCCAAAGTGGCGACACTGGTGGGCGAGTTGGGGAAGATAGAGAGGTAAGTCGTGCCGGTTGAGTCTCTGCCGACGCCAATGATGGTCGGGGCCCAATTACCGGCCGCAAGAGGCTTGACGGGGCTAGTCCACACGCAGGCATCCTCGACCGAGATACCCTGGGGGTTGACGTAGTACTGGAAAGTGGTGGCCATGCCTTCCCATTCGTAGTAGGTTGACGAGTCGACATTGGCCAGGGTGTACGTGTTACCGGGCTGGGTGTCCAATGGAATGACCATGTTCTCGAGACCAGGGTAATCGGTACGGCAGACGGCAGCGCCCTTAGAAAGTTTGTTGACGATAGTCACGCCTCCAACACCCTCAATGCACAGCTGCTTGACCTTGGGGCGCGTAAGCTCGAGCTTGCCGTCGGCGTTGCAGTAAAGGCCTCCAATGGACTGGCCAGTAAGGCCCTGGGAGTCCTCGGGCCACTGCGACTTCATGTAGCCAGGAGGGCAAGCGTAAGAGCAGAAGCCCTTCTTCTTGCACTTGTCGCCAGTAACGCCAGAAACAATGTAGCTGATTGCGGCGTCGCCAATGGAGTAGTTGGGCGTGTACTGAAGACTAGCCCAGCCAGCAGTATCCAGCCAGTCGAGAGCATACGCGCCGTAGTCAGATGGGAAGGTGTCGCAATCAATCTCTCCGCTGGGGAATTCGGCGTCGATGCCGGTCGTGCCAGAAGAGCCGCCACTGCTCGCTTGGCTGGTGGTGGCAGGAGCAACACTGGAGGTGGTGGATGTGGTGCTGGGGACCGGGGTGGAGGATGTAGTCGACGAGGAGGTAGTAGTGGAAGTCTTCTCAATGAACTGAGCTGCATATTCGGGGGAGCTGGTGGGCGTGATCGAGGGCGCACTGGGAGCAGAGTAGGTCGGGGTGGTCTCGCCAACAACAATGTAGAGACCGTTATCCAAGCCGGCCTTTGCCTCTTCGGGAGTGACTTCCTCGTCTCCAATCTTGTAGACAGTGGCGTACGCGGGAACGTAGTCCACGACTACGTCGCCGCGCTTGTCAACGGCTGAATCTCCACGCTTCTTCTGGTGGAAGTGCCCATGGCCGTGGTTGTGCGGTTGGGCAACAGCCAGGGACGCCGCGAAGGCGAGGTTAAGGATCGTAATCTTCATCGTAATCAGATTTGACTATCAATTCGATCTAGCAGGTGAAACGTTAGCGAGCTCATTGAAAACGACGATGGCATCTTGAAGTGCGACTAGGCACGGGTGTGCAACAGTGCTACGCCCAAGATGATGCGCCAAACATTGAAATTGAAAAACCCCCCGTCTCTCATAAAAAGAATCCCTTCCCCCGAAAACCTTCCCAATATAAGTAAACAGTGAAGCCCAGTCGAATAAACGATCCTATGTCTTGGAATTGAAGAAGGCATTGTTGGTGACGACAAACATGCAAGGTGGCAACGGGAACTATCCAACATCCTGGGGGTTGTGTAGCCTTTCTTCCTTACCTTGGGTGTAGCGTACGTATTGGTCAAGTCTTGTGCTGCGTAGGATGGACGCTTAGTATGGTATGTGAGATGTTGTTTTCGTTTTGCGTGCTGGATCAAACGAGTGACTGCGCGGTTCCAAAAGAATGTGGTAGAGGTCCAATGACTCTCAGAGTTGGGTGGAAGACGACGCGATGTACGCTGTAAAGGTAGGTGAAGAAAAGGGAAGGGCAGTGCCACCGGGGGAGGAAGCGCCTCCTTTCATGAACTTTGGACCGGCAGAAGAGTGGCCGGCCAGGCCAAGTGGGCACCCCTGCAAGCCTTTCTGCAAGGTACGGGTGGGCGTCTTGCCTCTTTGGGCGCAGGGAAATTGGTATAGGACAAGAGTGGGGTCCGTCTTCCTCGCTGGCGCTTGCCTCAATGTCATTGTTCACACACCACCCTGCTCTGTTGGACTGGCCAATGTGGCCAATTGAAGCTTTACTCACGGTATTGTTGCATAGATCATTTCAATCAAGTGGCTCTCCAAGCGTTCGTGCCACGAATGGAACAAAAGTTTCCAAACATCAATGTAAATACAGCCGCAGTGATTGTCTCGGTAATGATGGCATCGCAACTGATAAACTCGAGGATTCCTCTCCAAGTCAACGGAGTCAATATCACCTAGAAGATGTCAGGGTTCTTTGAGCCTATGCGGCTCCAAGCAACAAACAAACAAGCGGCCACAGCCTGCATCGATCAAGATCGCTTTGTAACCTTTGTTCCATCTAGCTGGGAACATCAATAGCATGTCAGATCCGCCCTTTGTTGAGGAACGTCGGCTCACTCACACCATCTTGACAGGGCCATGTGCGGGCTCTTTTTGCTGGCCCCTTTCTGTTGCTATGCGCACTTGCTATTATCATAGTAACCATACAAACTGCCGCAACGCACTAACTGGAGCAAATCTTATGCCCCATTGCCCCGTCCCTGGAGATGCTGCACTGCCCTATTGTAGGCTCCACTAAACCAACTGCATCAGCTAGTATCGCATCCATGGCAAACATGGTTATCCATGGGCTAACTACAATTGCGCCGGGTGTTGAATGGTTGCCCCTTGATCAGACCGTTCACTCAACAGGTCCTAGGCTGATGGACTAGCACGGCAGACACCAAGCCGACGAACGTAGTGCGCTGTGGTCATAGTCGCAACGTTTTCTGTCAGTTTTTGAGTTAGCAACTAGATGAGAGGCGTCATGCAAGGAACACAACTTAACTCGGGCAAGGCCCGAAGGCCTGGGATGAACCGCTGCCAAAGCAAGGAACGCCAGCCATCCGGCAAATTGGCTTTTCAATGTCTTGGCGTCGGAATACAGCACAACCAGGCCGGCTGGCCGAATGCCCAAGATCTTCACTGCGGCATGCCCATTATTTAATTTGAACCCTCAGTGGCCGTCTTTGACTGGTTGGAACTTGGAATTGACAGCTTCATTTTATCAATACTAATTCCTCTCTCCTGTTACCCGAAATACTCAAGAGGGGCTGTTCGAACTTGGCTTTGTTCCTGAGATTGGTCCACCTGTCGCACGGGCGCGTATCCCCATTTGCCCAGACGCGTATTGCATCCACCCACTAAAATGCGATTCTCACGATGTTTCAAGATAATCAACGTCACCCTCATTTAAGAAGGACATTGGGTACCAAACTACGGATGGCTGAGTATGATGAAGTACAATTCAGTAGGTCTTTCCCCAAGAGCACGACTTCAGTTTGATCACTCGTGCGTGAATCATTCATCTCTACAACTGCAGCTCAATCTCATTACCCCTTCATCCAAAATGAGTCCAACGTCGTCAAGTTCGGATCAATTTGAACTGTTCGAGTTGATAGCTTCCAACTTTCACATAACTGCCTAATTCATCTCTCCAATTTTGAGTTCAATTATTGTTCAAGAATGCATCTAGCTCGCTGAATATAGATGATATTGTTGAGCCTTTACTACTCTGAGCAGTTCAGTATAAGTATTTGGATGAGAGCATGCATGCGTTGCTGTAAGCGCTTCATGGATTCCATCTTTCTACAATTTCTTACAGCCATTACTCCCGAGATCATGCCAGACATCCCAGCTACAGCGGGTAAAAGCTCTGTGGAACTCTTCTAGCGACGAACGCCCTACAGACTACAAGCTACATGCCACTTTGGCATCTTGTCTAATAGGTCAGCCGATGTGCCAGTCTGATGCAATTCGCCCACAAATACCTTGTTTTATTTTAATGACTTGGAATCTCAGCCTAAAACTAGACGAGATTCCCGTACGGTCCAGCTTGCTTTTGTGATGAGGTGAAATGTCTTCTTTCTTACCAGGGGACTGGATTCTCGTCATCGGCAATTATGTTCAGTGACTTCGAAGTCTTCCCAGCGGCCTTTGAGTTCGGCATTGAGTTTGAGATGAAACCTCAGCTTAATATGCTGGCAGAGATTGATGGCAGCGTTCGATTCGCAAGTTGCATCTACTTGAACCGGGAAATACGGCAAATGCAGGTATCATTGTCTTATGTCGAGAGCCGCTTGGCTATCCATGATTAGCATGCGTCGAAGGTGGGTGCTCCATCCAAGTTCTACTTGAATCTGTACATCACTTAGATTGTACTAGATTGCATTCGGTCACTGGCGCAACCTGCCTCTTAGAGGTGGCATATAGTCATTTCAGGTTTGTAAGCCTGATGACAATTGGAAACCACAGGCACAAGAAGAAAAGACGTTCGGCGCGAGGTTTTATGAACTCCTGTTCAGTAATGACCATTGTCCCGGACTTTGGATCGACATAACCACTCTCATGGCGATATATTTTAGTGGGAGTTTATGCACAATATCTCGATAGAATAAAAGCTTTCTTAGGGGTATCTTTATGTTATACCGTGATCATGCTCTTAACCTAGTAAGAGACCCCACCGCCACATATGCATCTTGAATTGCCCAGAAGACATGGTTATCTGTAGAAAATAAAATCCTGAGTGGTCGCCAAAGCCATCCAGAGATACATGATGTCACACACTGGGGCTGATCTGATCTCAGCTGATATAAAGCACCCAAGACAAGTATGATGACGTCTTCGTTCTCCCTCATAATTTCAGGATAGACTGTACAGAGTTACGTCTATGCCGATGTGAACCGGGGGAACAATTCCTAAATAACGCAGAGGGAGCATAGATCATTAATCTGGGCGGCAGGGGCAGTAACAGAGGCAGTCGAGCCCAGATGGCAGTGCAGCAACCCCGAATCCAGGCCGAATACACCGATTTGCACCATATTCGACTTTTGGTACCTCTCTGGGGGAAGCGGAAGGAGCGTCCTGCAGCTGCGCTAGGAAGTGGTTTTGCTAGTAACTCTGGTAGCGCCTTTTTTGACTATAACATCACCTAACGACTGGTTGTTTGAAATTATGTCTAGTGAACTAACCTACAGCACGAAATATGTATCAAAGTTATTAGGTACACTTGTGATGATCGATGCAATTGAGGTAATATTGCAACTTCTATATTTGTGTTTTCCGCCAGATGCTTAGCGGGAACGTAGGGAACATCTCTTAGCGACGTAGAATGACCTATGAGAGGTTGTGTGTCCTCTGAATCTGCTCTTTTCTTTATCTGGTTTCAATCGGCGTTGCTACCTTCGAGTTGGATGATTTATTACTATACACCTCTGAAAGGTAACAGGTCTGAGCCGCTACTCGGTTGAAATCTATGTTTCATACTTACTACATATTGTATGTATATCTTCACAAAACCTATTTCTCTCTACTCTAACTTATACTGACTTAGGAACAGGGTTTTTGAGTCTTGCTTTTCGGGTTTCGGATGATTTAGGCAATAAGAAGGACCTGGATTATGTAGGTAGTCACTCTCTGGAAAAAGAAAAGAGTAAGCGGCCAGCTGTAGTAATGAATTGTGTTCCCTTCGCCTGTTGAGACTCCAGCTATCTTTGATGACCTGCTGAGGTCTTATTCCGTTCATCGAACTTGTTGAGGTACTTTTGTTATCCAATTCGATCTGTTCAAGCCTGCTGAGGCTTTGTCCTGTTGTTCACCTGCTGCGGTTGTTCCATTCCAGAACCTGTTGAGGCCCTATTCTGTTCAAGCCTGCTGAGGCTAAGTCAACTCGTCGTATCTACTGAGGTACTTTATTAATCTGATCAGGTCAAGAAGGCTCTTGAGCTGTTATTTTTTAACCCTCTCGGATAGTAAGATCTTGTTGAGGGCTTTGTTGTCCGTTGCCATCGTCTTCACCTTAAACCTGCGGGCATACACTGCCCGTCGTCAATACAAAGATGGGAGATATATCTAGGCACGATACCTACCTAATAGTGGGAGGAAACTATAATAAGTTGGAAGTCACTCGAATCGCGTGAGTATTATATTAGTAGGGTATTCAAAACGCTCCAGATCTGTAATGTGGAAGCTGTCTGATTGAAATTCAGCGTTTGAGAGACTTGATGGAGAGTCCAGGAAAAAGCTTAACTGCAATCGCGATAGACCGTCTAGCATATAGATTAAGCCCTAACTCTTATAATAGTAAGGAATAGTCGATACAACGCCTGATCGTATTAGTACGTCCCAAGATTAGTATGTACTCATCAGTGATACTTGAGTTTTTAAGTAAGGGGTTTTTCCAGATTCAGAGGTTGCTATATTAGTAGAAGTTCATGAGATTTGCTCAATCATATATGTTGGTTTCATAACAAGGGCTTTAAGGAACCTATACTTCTATTATTGTTGACATGTCTTAGTTTGAACAAACACTGCTACTCGGATGGGTGTCTAACAGGTATCTACAGGCCGAGGCCCCTGATGATTTACCTTTCTGCGTGTTGCTATTGAATTTGCCCATGATCTCAGCAGAATATGCCGAAGGGCAAGCGCTTTCCATTAAATAAAGAGAATAGGTCCATTCGGTCGTCACTACATATTTTACGTAAACGCAAGATCGAGAAACAGAACCATTACAATACGCTCAGCAAGCTTCCAGTTGAAGTGTAAAAACGAAAAATCGTTTGATCGGCGTACGCAAGCAGCTGTCATAGGCCATTGCATTGCCGCAGCACATGCGGCCACGGAGATTCACACTGTGTGTGACATTAATCTCAAGCCACACATGAACATATCGCATTACCCAATGTCCATGAAAGAAGAGTTGAAATTGACCAAGCCTATAGATATTAGAGCATGGTTGGCTTGCCTACAACTGTGCTCATGCTGCAGAGGACCCACGTCTTCGTCTTTCACTGAAATAGAACGACGAATCCAATTAACCCTCCACAGGCTCGCCATCTACCGTAAATAAACAACAAATCCAACAGCCAACATGGCAGCCGAAGATGAATATTGGAAACCAATGGTTGCCGGCATCTGCTTCGTTCGAGGTGAACACCGCAAAGACCAGGCGGCTATTGCGTGTTTGTCACTTCAAATGCAATCGGATGGGTTCCTTCGTATCAAACCATGGCTACTAGGTTCAGTACAAGGATCTCTACACCTCCAGGATCCCGTGGGGTGAGGCTGGAGGCTGGCATTGCCCTGTTGTCAGGCCACGACAAGTACTTCTCAGTAGACTGCTAGTTTTCTAGCATGCAGGGTAGGATGCCTCAGAGCAGCGCGTTCTGTGCTGAATTATCATCCCTATAGGCCGGCTCGAAGCGGTGGCTCAGCTAATCGGGTATTCTCAGCTAGTTGGGATATAGAGTGGTGTCCCCTCGCATGGCCGAACACATAAGGCTGAGATGCCGATTCATCGGTGATTTTGCGCATGAGTGCATCGGTAACGTCTGGTAGCCCAAGGAGAGCATCCCCAGCAGGTCTCCAAAATCCCCACAGCGATCCCAGAGAAAGTCCACAATGGAGCAGGATAGATGCAGGCGACGAGAACCGTTTCGATGCCCGATCCAGACTATCCCGGCAATATTTCTGCTGATTCGGGACATGATTGACCGGGACTTGAGTTGACATGGCGGTGACAAATACATTTTGGGAAGAGTGCATCCGGATGGACAGCGGATAACTCCCCAGATAATAGGTGACGCCACTGCTATCATGCATCCAATCCCGTCAGCTAGCAAAACGCAGACGGGAGGAGCGCAACAACGCTTGTATCGAGTTAGATCCACAGGACGACCCAAAGGCATTCGTGATGGCGGGATCGAACGATGTAACGCCCTATTGGGGCTGTTCGCTTCCACGTTTCAACAGGAGAGATTCTGTCCCGAGGAACGCTTATTGATTAATCGTAGGAGCTTTACCTCCCAAGTGTGATACGGCACCTAGAGGCAACATTGGAGCAACGTCAGGTCAGAGGGCAGGGGATTGTACCCTGGTCGACCTATACCTGTCGAGGTGCTCATTGGTTGAAATCTGGTGGCTGTAACTTTGATGTCGTAGGAAGCGGTACCTCGGTAGGATGTACCCCATCTACCCTGCTCGTCCAGTCGCTCATCGAAGGCTCGTGCAGCCCATAAAGATCACCTCCAGGCTCATAAAGTCGAGTCGCGGTACCGATGGATGAAGTGACTGTTCTTGTTATTGGGGCCCCTTCTCATAAACGGGTAGATCGTTCAAGTAGAGCTCTCACATCAAGAGTGTAAGCTCATCCAGTGACGCAAGTCCCAAGATGTACGTAGTTTAATTTGTCTCCAGAATCAATAGATAGCTTGTGGATGATCAATAATACCGGATGATCGTCGTCTCGATGGCGATTTTGGTAATCCGCCAAGACCAATGCTCGAACGAAGAAACAAGCGAACTTGAGGACGTTTTGCTACAGCTGTTAGAACACTTGAAGAAGCTATACCGGGTACACGCAATGGAGGGCGTCGCTCCGTTCTCAGATTTGATCCCACGGCTTCCCCAGTTATTGTCCAGCGCATTCTGTCGATAGCAGATTCCAGCAGGAACGGCCTCTGGCCGCCAAAGGTACGAGCAGCCGAGGGCGAGATACTGGTAGAGGCGTGTGGTGATTGGCAGTTTGACACGAGGTGGCCTCCATTACAATTAGCAGTGCAGACCACGGAGCAACCAACCAGTCAAGCATTCTCTTGTCTGCCACCGCCGTCGGTGTTGTCGCATCCGAGCATTCAAGAAGCACAGCCACTATTTCAGCTCTTTGCTATCTTGTCGAACTTGTTCTGCTTCTCATAATCCATGGCGCCGTATTTCGCGGGCAACCCGGGATCCTTGAAGCCTGCGTCAATTTGGCACCAATCTTTCTCCTCTTCATAATAACTCTGCCAAGTACGTCGGCTCATATTGATATTGATGAGACACTGACTACGTCGAGACCTGATTGTCCTGACACTGCATTCACCTCTTCAGTTGGCTGCGTGTGGAGATTCCATTGCTTACATTTCACATACAGCAACTGCTGCGCCTTCCAATCCCAAGCCCGGATCGGACAATCGGCCACAGCGCGACGCCCCAACATAGTACCTAGGTACTTTGACTGCCAGCTTGAATGGGGCTGGTGACGAACCTCCAACAACACCTCGACTTCTACTTTTATCCACAGCTTCACGCAACAAGCTTTTGGCGAACCATCAAATAATAGTGGAGGACTTCCTCGATCGAGTGGCGGGTGCTACCCAGACCAAGGAAGCAAAACATCCCTTCGCCAAAGAGAACCAAAGCCCAGCTTTGGAGCCGTAACCAGTACAGGCGGTCCCTGCCACAGGGTTGTCACACTTCGCCTCCACACCTCTTCGGCCCACCCAGGGTGCCACATCTTCGACTGCACTTTTTCCTGCAACTGCGGCATTGTGCTCATCCACATTCTCATCTTCCAAGTCATTGCGGCTCAGTCGATTTCCCCATTGTCACTCACAACTTCTGCCTCATCAACCAAAATCCACCCACTTCAGCTTACTACACTTCTCTTAAGTGGATTTCTTTTTTTGTCGTCACTGTGTCACACTCCTTTCGCTGCGATTTGCACCTCGTCGGGGAAAAAAAGAATCATTGAAGCGGACTGTCGCGACACCCAATTCTATTGTTGAAAGCATCAACTCGACCAAAGCCACTCGCGGTCTGCGCCACACAGCCTCGGCGGCCTGACCTTAGCATCGTGACGATGAGCTGAGAGCTCATCATTCAGGTGTTTCTTGGGCGATATCTGGCGTTTTTATTATAGGGCCTCAATCGCGTGCCTGATTTGTGTCACGTCCCTAACTCATGGCGTCGGAACAAGGACCGGTCGCCGCCCCTCAATCATCCACCATCTCTCAAGCCTCGATCCCATCCGTCGAGTCTCTACAAGCCGACGCGACTCGCGCCACAGCTTCACTGAAGCGAGCGCGAGAGACCACTCCGACCTCGCCCACCTCTGCTATCGCAGCGCAGTTCGACCTGTCGCCGTCCAAGGCTGCGAGGCTCATTGGGGCAGCTTCACGGCACTCTCCCGCTCCCTTGACCGGCGCTGCAGCACTCGAAGACCTGCGCCGCGAAGAACAGCAATACAGGGAACAAGCATCTGCTACCACCGAGAACCCGGCGTATAAGGCGCGAGCAGAACTGATGTCTGCTGGTGCGCTCGCCATGAGCCGGCCACAAGACGCTCCAATGGGTGCCGACCCAGCAATCCTCGGTCCCCCGATTGTCTCGATTCCAACATCCACCGGAGGTGACGCCGAGGGCAAGGCAAATGTCAGTCCTCAAAGCGCAACGAGCATGGCCAGTTTAGGAAGTGGTCCTCCTCCTGTCACCAGTAGTCCCGGACCGATGGATATTGATCGCGCCGGCTATGGTCCTCAACCACCGGCGCAAATGGAGGAAAAGGGGAACGGGACCTCGCTTTCGTTTCCAGGCACCATCTTGCCTCCGAATGCAGCCTCCACGATGCCCGCCCCACCAGCTCGCGGCATGAGCCTGCCAATGACGCCGAATCAAACCACTCCCAGGTCGCCCAATTCGAAGAAGCACAAGTGCCCTTATTGCGAGACAGAATTCACTCGACACCACAATTTGAAGAGCCACTTGTTGACCCATAGTCAAGAGAAGCCATACGTCTGCCAGACATGCAATATGCGCTTCCGACGACTCCACGATCTCAAGCGACATAGCAAGCTGCACACTGGCGAGAAGCCCCATGTTTGTCCGAAGTGCGACCGCAAGTTCGCGCGGGGTGATGCCTTAGCGCGTCACAGTAAAGGACCTGGTGGATGTGTAAGCCGCCGAGGTAGTCTCGGTTTTGGTGAAGAAGACGTGGAAGGAGCCAGTCAACTCGAGGGTGACGATTCGAGTATGTCCGGTGTCGTCTACGATGGAATGAATGAGGCGGACATGACTGACGAAGACCGCCGGCGCTTGAGTCTGCCAAGCATCAAGGCTCAACACGTCCAGGGCAATCAAGCTGCGCCGGAGGGGTTTGCACAACATTCACGATCGTATCCGCCTCCGGGCGCTACTGGCCGTCTTTATCCACCAAATTCTGAACGCGGTTCAGTCAGCTCGAATGCGCCCAATGCCAGTTCCTCTATGTACTCCCAGAGTGCCATGACGGAAAGTCCAAAGCCACTGAGTCCATCTGGCCTGCAAGGTCATGACGGCAGCATTGCGCGTCAGCGCTCACCAAGCCTCACGACGCAGTTTCAGCAGCAGCATTTCGGTCGTCACCAGACAGACCGACAAACACCTCCAGGTTTGTCTCCTACCTCATCCTACCCTGAAGCGCTTGTGGCTCAACTCCTCTCAGTGCCTGGATTTGCCGCAGGCGATGCTCGCTACGCAGCCTCGGGTCAGGGAGGTTCTGCAGGGACTGCACCACCGCCACCACAGAGCACTTCTAGTGCTGCAGGTCAGCCACCCATCGTAGCAAGTTCCGGGGGTGGCCACTCGCGTACCTCCAGTGGACTTGGTCAAAATGGTGGAAGCGGTGACAGCACGAGCAACAACATATTTGCGACGGACCAGGGTATCTGGGCGTACATTCACAGCCTCGAGGAGAGCATCAGGGACCTTGGTGGACGTGTTCAAATCCTTGAGCAAACAGAAAGAAGCCAAGAAGACAAGATCACAGTCCTGGCCGCCGAAGCTGCGCATTTACGAGAACAGCTCGAGGCGAAGACAAACCCGGCCGAAGCCACCCCCACCAAGGCAGCTGATCTCGACCAGTTGCAATAGGTACGCAGCTATCTTGAGGAGTTGCCTCGAGCGCAACGGAACGCAGTAACGACTGATTGTTGAGCGAGCATCTCTAACGGTAGAGATGTGGGACGAAAGGAGGGATTACGCAAATGGTCTTACGTCATGCACGATGGTAATGGTCTTTGTGCATGTTCTTAGTGGACTGGGATTGCATCTGTTTCTTCGCTATCGTTACCTAATTTTTCTGGTGCGATTCCATTCACAGATTCCGGAAGGAAAGAGGCGTTTCGGGCGGCGGTGCTGGTGGTGTTATTCCCCACAAAAGTTGTGTTTCCAGAGATCCCCCACGCCGGCTTGCATCTCCGAGGTCTTTTGTTCTTCGGCTTTTGACAGGACGTTTTGCCCCTGGTCGTTTGAGAAAATAGAGGTCAAGGGGAAAGTGGTTGCATTAGTTGCTTTCATACCAATCGCTCTGAGTCGTCTATGTATAGTAGGCGCAGATAGAATGCCGCCTGGAAGGGCAAACGGATGCTGCTACGTGTTCGCTCTGAATGCTCAACAGAATTCCAGAATTACCACGGAAATTCTCTGTATAGTTGCATGGCCAGGGTTTAAGTTACTTGACTGCAGCTTGGACGGCTAGACGTCCAAACCGAGCTGCATGTTCCAATATTTGAGCACTTATATTATTCCAAACCAATATGAAGGCGTCGCAATGCATCGTATGATGCTAGACTGTATCAAGTATACGCATGTTGCGTACTTGAAAGTAGGTCACTTGTCCAACGGGGAGGACACATGATTCATACAGATGACAAGACAACTTTACAAGCTCATGGGTACCAGACAGCCGATACCGTCTTCGATCATATTTTTGGTTGTAACGAAGCAATGAAGTTTTCGTAGTCCAGTAAGCTGGACATTTGAATTCTCAACGCACAATCCCTTGGTGCCACATACCAAATCAAACAAACAAGTATCAAATCTGTGTAGAAAATACGGGGAAAAACGAAGTCTGAAGCAACTTTAGAATTAAAAGTACCTTAATCCTGGCCCCATAATTACCTTGCAACTTTAGAGCTTGCAGATAGAAGTCGAACTTCCCAGCTGCTCTAGTCACGTGTGGGCCACTAACGCACGGACCATAAGATGTCCCCGAATCTCTAATTTGCACGCACAACGCAGTTTTTTGCCGAGACGAAATCAGCCCCCTCCTCCGCTGAAATTCAACACCTGGAAATCAATCACCTCCCTTGAGTAATCGCCTTTCGATTCCACGCATCGAAACGCGAATTCCTTGACGAGCACTCAACCGTAACCATGGCTGACGATCCCGATTACGTACGTCCCGACTCGCCAGGGAAATGAAAGAAAGGGAGACTGGGCTGACCATTTCTATGACAGAACGCCGAGGAGGCCGCCGAGCTCAAGAAGAAGCGCCAGTTCCGCAAGTTTTCCTACCGAGGCATCGACCTTGATGCGTACGTGATATCCGGTTCATTATTCTCTGGGGGAAGCAACGTATCGCCGCCACACCAATGCGATAGGCAATGCCATGGTGTACAGCGCAAACCGGACGGCACAATTCCATGACACGGAAAATGAGGCTAACATGCGATATCCCACAGTCTTTTGGACCTTGACTCGGAGCAGCTCCGCGATGTCGTCCACGCCCGTGCCCGCCGCAGAATCAACCGTGGTCTCAAGCGCAAGCCCATGGGCCTGATCAAGAAGCTGCGAAAGGCGAAGCAGGAGGCCAAGCCAAACGAGAAGCCAGACCTTGTCAAGACACACCTGCGTGACATGATCGTTGTCCCCGAGATGATTGGCAGCGTTATCGGTATCTATTCTGGCAAGGAATTCAACCAAGTCGAAATCCGACCTGAGATGGTTGGTCACTACCTGGGAGAGTTCTCTATCTCATAGTACGTTCTTGCCCCACACGGAGCACGATCTTTCGCCAGTCCCGTACGTCATTTGCTAACAACCTCACAGCAAGCCTGTCAAGCACGGACGTCCCGGTATTGGTGCCACTCACTCTTCGCGATTCATTCCTCTCAAGTAAGCTGTGGAATAAGGCTGGGGACTTGCATTCATGGATTTGGCGAACGGAATGGATTCTGCTCGGTAGCAAGGCAAAAAAAAAAGGCCGCTATCGTGTGTCACTTGTGCTATGATATACGAATGAGATCAATGCGCACTTGCAACATAACTGCAATCACCATGGGTCCATGCCGATTTGCTGTGTGACTGTGAATTAAGGATTCTTGCAATAAGTCGAACATTGAACTTGGACTACGGTACCCCAGACTACATGCGTGGAGAATCAGACTATGTTACCAGCACTGCGGTGCTATGCTGTCTCAAACTCCAACTCGAAAATGTGTAGAAGTAATTATTGGGTTCAGATCATATATAAGCATGGCTGTGTGTCCATGTTCGACAAACATACTTTTGCATGGCTTGATCTTTGCAACGCTGAGCAACACATCTAATCAATCATGGCAACTTCTGCTGGGAAACATCTGACTGCCGTGGACATGGAGACTGATCCAGAAACCTCACCGGAAAGTTGACGCCTGAATGCGAGACGTCAGAGCCTACATTACGTCCTGCACATAAATCACAAAATCAGCATACATGCCCAAGCCAAGTAGACAAAGTGAATGTCTTCAGTCACACCCCAAAAATCCCCGTTCTATGTACTCGAATGCCCTGGTTTGATGGTATACACTCCTCACGATGATGACTCCTTCACATCAACGGCCGCCTTGGCTGCCTCGGCTGCCTTCGCCGCAAGTTTCTTCATCTTCCGTTCCTCCTCGGCGTGGAACTGTTTTCTATAGTGCTCGGTAACGTGGTCGAGGTTAGGCACGTGGCCGGCAGGCACAGCCCATGGGGAACCTTGTCCGATCAATCTGCAATCACAGAAACCCCTTTGTCAGAAATCATGTCACGTACTGCTTCCGTTCGGGGGGGGGGGAGAGTAAAACGCACTCAGGAGTTTTGAGATCAATGTAGGCGGAGTTCTGCCCGGCGTAGTTGAACAGGTGCTTGTCGTGGGCGGCCTGCTCCAGCATCTGGGTTCGTATCGTGTTGCGCGCCTCGTCCTCGGCGAAGTAGTCGAAGCCGCGCATAAAGTTCGCCAGGCTTGATGGCTCGCCATTCGCACCCGGACGGGAGATGGAGTAGCCGAGTATGGCTGCTGGGACGGCACCGGCGAAGACATAGAATGCGGTCTATGGCCAGAGCTGGGTCAGCACGCTTCTCTCCTAAGCAGCCCACTGGCTTGTTTTCAATGCCTCCTCCTAATTGGGATGGCGAGACAGCGCTGGTTAGTACTCACGCCCAATTTCTCCTCGACCTTGGGAGCTTCGTGGTGGTGATGGTCGTGGCTCTCGGATACGTATGTTCGCACGGTTCGGGGGTTCTTGACGGAGGTGGTTGGCCGCACTCGTCGCGCGGCGCAAGCCGCTCGCTGTCGGAGGGCCTGCATCCTGATTGAGGTCGGCTTGTGCTGGCAATGGGCGTTTAAGGGCTTGCGGAAGAGCTTCAAAGAGCCGCCGGGAATCTTGGACGTGGTGTTGGAATTGATGAGGCCTGAGCTTCAGCAGGCAGAAAGGCCCAATCAGAGAGGGGTTGATTACCCACTGCCGTGCTGGTAATGGGTGTTCATTCCACACTTCGAGGATATTGACTTTACGGCACTTTCACCTGCATTCAGTAACTTCTATTTCCAACAATACTTGAATCGATCTTCAATGTTGATTGTCTAATTCAGCGGTGTTCTCAGCTCATGATTTTGCCTCATCTTTCCGGTATAAGTTGAAAGCGCGGAACATCGAAAAAGTTCATGGTCTTTCCTTGGTTGCCAGGTGGTCAATGGTAAATTGGACGTGCAGAGATATAAATGTTTCGCAGTCAACTGAAGTAGTCAACAACTACCAAGTGTGCCCGATTTAACTCGCCAGATATCAACAGTCTTCATCATAGGATTGCAGCTGTGTTGTTCTTTGCAACTGGTTTCGTGGCCTGTTCATCTTTGCGAGCTGTCCTTCGCCACAGCCCCAATACAAAAATCCCACGGGGCCCGTTCTTCGAATTTCGGATTCTATACCGACCAATATCTACTTTGACACTTCCACCATGCCACATCAAAACTCCCGCGGTTTGTTGCGGGTTTTTCTTTCCGTCATTTCCTTCACTTTCGTTTTTGCATCTGTTGCGGCGGCATCGTCACCGTCCATAGCGGCAGCATCACCAGCTGCTGAAGTCGAACTCATTTGCCATACCGACAACCAAGCAGAATGCTATCCCAAGGTATTCTCTCCAACCGAGGAGTTTCAGATCATCCATCATGATCAAGACATACCCCCTGGTTTGCATGTTAGGATGAACATCTGGACAGGAGAGAAGGAAGCACGATTAAATATTCCAGGCGACGACGACCCCTCCTTAGAAGGTCTACCCGTAGAGCAGTCAGTCATGGTGGTGGAAGCAGAAGGGGTCAAAAATGAACCGTTGATGCCATCTGGCGCTCCAGCATACGAACCCGTCGGGGTGGTAAAAGAGCCCCCGCAAAAGGACCCAGGTTTTGCTGGGTCGCTCGCAAGTCTGAAGGAATTTGCGGAAACAGCACCATCAACACAGAACCACCAGCTGGACGAAGCTTTGATGGATCTGGAGGACATCTCGCACGACATATATTACGGGCAGAAGATCACCGAAGATTTAGAAGCGCTGCGGGCGCTCTTCTGCCTTCTCACCCAGCGTGACGTGGAACAGATCCAGACTCGCGGTCTGACCCAGCGCCGGGACTTTCTGGCCTCGTCGGTTCTGGCATCGGCAGCTCAGAACAACCCACCGGCACTGCGAAATATTGAGGCCGGGTGGGATTCGCTCATGAACAAACAGTGCGCTTTTCATCAACAGCCGCTGAAAGATGTCTTCTTTGATAGCTTCAAGACCATGGCGAAGCCCGGAACAGAAGAATATGCCAATGAGGCAAGCTGGGTGCGCACAACTCTCCCCGTCGTGGGTAGATTGCTGAAAAGTGACGTGTTCCGGACCCAATTCTTGGCCAATGGCGGAACGAAAAACTTTCTGCGGGTTCTCCTCAACGACGGGGCGGTGTGGGATGCGGCGCGGTCCAAGGTGGCCATGATTGTGTCAGACACCTTCTTGGACGGGGACGTGGGCGCAGAGTTGGGTGTGTGGCCCGTGGGTGCGGCCAGCGATGGCAATATTTGTGAAAACGAGGCCACCAGGCTGGATGATGGGTGCTGGGAGTATCACCTTGAGCAACTGGCCATCAAGAACGTGTGGGGAAAGGCATCAGGAAATGGTTGGAGCCAGGACCTGTTGGCCAGGTTGAAGCAAAGTAGACCGAGAGTTGCTGGCTCGGAGCCCATTCCAGAGCGGAATGAGTTATGAGGTTTGGCAAGATATTTAACCACTGCGTTTGCTCCATATACCCAATCAATTATTGTGTTTTATAGAAACATCTAGGTTGGCGGTGTCTATCGGAATCGCATCACCAGGAAAGTTCTCACGGTGGTCTTTCGATGGAACACCTCCGGGACTTGCTCTGGTCCGAACCCTAAGTACCCCTGAAGGTCGGACAAAAAAGGGAAAGAACTATCTCAAACCGAAGTACGCCGAGAAAGTAGTTCAACCCAAGAACCTACACTCCTAATCGCATGACCCTGCAGCTTGGCCGGCTCATGATCCCCGACGCTTCTTCGCCGAAGAGGAAGGTCTGTTTGCAGAAGTGGGAGGGGGAGAGGTTGCGACCAAGTTCGTTGTATATAGTTCAGGTCAGGGAAAGCAAAGGTTCCATACCCGCCAGCAGCCGCAGAACTTGGAGTGAATATACCCACCATGTCGCAGACGACGTCGGAGTGGAATGGCTGTAACGGGCATGAATAGTCAGTAGATATTCTCAGGGGTACTATGATAACATCAGCCGCCTAGCTAAAACGTAGCATATCCTGACCCCGAAAAGATTTTTCCACCTCAGTGACCGTTGAGATGAAGCGATTTTCATCTCCAATGTCTTTAGCAGGTCACGCGAGGGGTCCTTCCCACGATTGGGACCATCCTCGGGGAACCTCTTGGATTGATTGTCCCGCTGGAAGTGATGCAGCGCATCTGGCAAGGTAGTAAGGAGTAGGCTTGGTTTGGATGATAGCTGATATTCGCCTATTCCTTAGTTCACCTAGGAGCGGTGTTTCGCTCTGATCCCCCGAGAGTAGTACGACTCGACGTAGATGGGAAGCCGGTCCGTATTGATCGAAAGTGCCATCTTGGTTTGTTCTAGCTGGGTTAGAGGGGAAACGAATTGTGGAGGGAAGTGGATGCCGACGGATCTCTCAACATGCCAGATACAAATCAATACGGTCGACACCATCGAGCTTCACCCTTGTCTTCTGTATTAACCGAACCACCTTGCCCAATCGATCGGCCTTATGACGGGTTCCATGCTGCGTTCTGATTCATGTTTCTTTGACTCGGGTTTTTTTTTTGAACCGTCGAGGTAGATACTAACTCGCTCGGTCTCGGATATACAGGAGTGTTGCTACCGGTTGAACAATATATTGTTGTGTTTCACTATTAGCGAGGAGGTTGACTACATATTCAGGCACGTACTTAATAAGATACCTCGTGAATGTTGATATTAAAGCTGGTCAAACCATGCCCAACGGTGCGAAATATATACAAAAGTACGACTGGCCCTTAGCAGCCTCATAACCCTCGTAATATACGAAGATTCTGTATGTCCGTCCCGTTATAGTCATAATCCATTCTTCCTACGCTTTTATTTCCTACTCAGGCCAAGCCGACCCGTTCGTTACTCCAAAGTACCAACCGTCCTCCCCTGAAAGTTGACCCACTCGCACTTACACCCGCCGGTCCCTCCATCAATGCCCCCCAGCGACAAATCCGAGTTTGAATCCAGCCTATTGATCAACGTCCCCGCAAACCCCTTATCAACCACGATAAGCTTCACGTCCGTCCGGTCAATCTGCTGCTTCTCATCGACGCCGTAGTACCACTGCGCCTTATCATTGCGATTACCCCCGTGGAGATCCTCAGCTATGGTAACGGGGTACGGCATAGTCCCCGGCTGGTCATCGACAGTGGTCCCGTCGGTGCCGGGAATGGTTCCGTTGCCTAGGAGCTGCGTGGTGTTCTCCTTGCGGGTCCAGATCTTAACGAGGAAACGCGTCTGCGACATGGTGATGAGGAACTTGGCGTCCTTGATGGGAGAGCCGCCGTCTTCGTCAGCGGCGACCGACTTGGACTTGTCGTGCAGGTAGACGGTCTTGTCGAAGAAGGTGTAGAAACCGTAGTGCTCGGTGGGCAGGCCGCGGTCGAATAGGCGGACGGGCTGCTGCAATGGGAGCGGGTACAGCTTGGCCGGTGCGCCGGTACCATCGGGGTTGAGCGCGGGTGCGGGCAGGATGTCGGTCAGGTTCCAGTCGGATGTGCCGTTGTCCGGGGCGGAGTCGATACCATTGCCGAGACCGCGGCGGGTGACCGTGTCAGATCCGACAGTAGCGTTGTTCGAGGAGAGGAGGCTGATATAGAAGGGTGTGGGCTCGCCGGCTTTGTTGTCGGAGACGATGCCGTCGGTTGTGTTACCCAGGAAGTTCATCTCAGCAAGAGACGGCGGCGCAGGCTTGGGCGAGAAACCCGCGTCGTAGATAACTCCACGGCGAAAAATGGTTATAGCACGAGCGATTACGCGGCTTACAGCGAGACGGGCGTTCCCCACCGTCGCTGTTTGGTTACTGACGTCTGGCTGCTCGCCAGTATTGCTGACATTCCATAAAGCTCGCGTGTTGTTGTCATACTGGATTTGGAAGATGAACTCGGGCTGGTCCGCATCGTAAGGGGAATCTGGGTTCTGCTGGTCCTTAGGAAGCTTGCAGCTCCACGAGGTTTGCGCTGTGACGGTAAGACAGCCAGAGACTGACTGAGAATTATCTGGTCCAGCAACTGTCAAAACACCCGTCGGCATAGGGGGGAAATCTGTCAAGTTGAGCCAGATGGAGTGTTCTGGGCCTTGTGGCGGTGCTGATGTGCGTGTCAGAGTCACCGCCAGAACGACGGCGAGGACGATGGCGGCAACGACGCCGCAAAATACTCCCAAGTAGACTCGTCTTCTTTTTCTCCCCTCTCGACCTGAACGTCCGAAGCAGCCATTTTCTGGCATGCAGCCGCGTCCTCTCCAGAAGCCACCGACCCTCCTCGCCACGGCTTCTTCCTTCTCGTGACGTCGGCGTTGGCGTTCAACCCGGTGCCTTGTCCCAAGCGCCCCATAGAAATGGTCTCCGATGACGTGAGATCCAGCTGGGCGGTCAGAGAGTACGGCCCCTGGCACACGTCGAGGAGTCAGCGGGATCTCGGCTAGATTGATGGCCATGTTCCCCTGTGAGCTCATGGTGCCTGGCAGACCAGGCGACACTGGTCCAGGCGACGGGATCGGTCGCAGATTGGCCGCATGAGAAGGGGGGAAGACAGCAGCATACTTGACCTCGTTGACCGTCTTGGGGGGCGAGTAAGGGGGGGGCTCATCGGCTGGGACCTGGCTCTCCTCGAGCAGAATCCGTGCCTTTTCCGAGTGTGTTTCAGGCCGATCAGATTGGGAATTATGCGATGAAGAGGCATTCGCCTGCGCCATTGAAGACTGATCAGTGTTCTGTTGTCGCAAAGTGGGAGGAGTGACCACCGAAAGCCCTTGTGCTTTTGACGCTTGGTGCTTCTTCTCGTCCATTCCTTGCCACCACTCTTTGGGAGCCGATGATGAGCTCTCTCCAGTCTGTTGTTGCTTGAATGGGTTCGTCTCTCGTGTGGTTACATCTGTGACATAGATCCATTTGCCATTAGGGAGGGTTCCTTCACTCTGTGGGCCCGTGACTGCCGCAGCTTTCTGCCTGAAGGACTTGCGATTGGCCATGGGGCTACCATCCTCTTCGAAGAGCGTGCAGGGTGTTCCAACATCGTCATCGTCTGGGTCTTGGAATGCGCTTGGTTGTGACTGCTTAAACTTGAAGGTGGAGGGCAGGGCAGGGACTGGTGGCACATGACCTGACGCCACAGGAGCTCCGTACATGCTAGGCTGCGAGTATATGCTGGATGCCGGACGGCCACTTTGGTATGGAGACTCGGTTGCTTCTGTATCTGGGGACCACACCGACTGCTGTTGTGGCGGTGCCTTGTTGGCCGCCGACCGCTGTATGTAGTTTCGCATGTCGATGGGAGTTTCGACACCAGCCGTTTGGGGGCTGGATTGATGCTCTGATATATTGTCCGAAGGCAGAGCAATGCCAATGACTATTTTGCGACCTTCCGGCGAAAGATCCGATTCACGACCTCGGGTAGTCCCGTTGAATGCGCCAGTCCTTTCCTTCGTCGATTTGCCGGACGTCGACGAGCCCTCCAATGCCTTCAAGGTATCGTTGTGAACGTTGTGTGCTGTAGATTGAGGCGCTGCCCGTCGGAACTTGGACACATCCGTGTCTAACTTGATTCCAGCTTGGGCATTTTGTACCTTCTGTCGAAATCTCGATTTTGGCCGCTTGGAGGTTTGTGCGCCATCCACGTCTATCAGCAAGTCATTGTCATCTGCCGGTGCTCCTAGGGTTCCGTCTTCCTCCCAGTATTCCCAGTCCTCATGCTGAGTTGGACCATCGAAGACAGGGTCGAAAGAGTCCCCCGTGTTGGGCTTCGTCGGGTTCATCCTGAGGGTGTTTTTGTGCGCACCGCCTTGACCAGTGTGCTTGATTTGGATTATCAAAAGAAATGTAGAGTCTGCGAAGCCAGCTTCGGGTTCCTAATTACAATAGACAGGTGGACGGTTTCGAGGCGAGTTCGCCAAGCCTGCAAATGAAAGCTTTTGAGGAATGATGTTAAGGCAGCGGGAATTGTAGAAAACCCAAGGTTTTTCTACGCAAATGAATGTCGAGGAATTAAGAGTAAATTGACTCGGTATGGCCAAAGAAAGCAATTTCCATTCACGATTTCGGGTGTCAGTACCTTATGTGACAGGAGAAGAAAGAAGACTCGACAAACAATGACCAAAAGAAGTCATAGTCAACCGAACAAAACTGGGTGTGACCAACATTAAAGGCAACCGCACAATGACTGGTAGTTACAGCGTCGTTCCTCTTCGCCCACCTGAAAGACGCGAAGGCTAGGATCACGCCCACAGAGGTGTTCTCGCGTCTACCAACTCGTCGCTTAGAGGTGACAAAAAGGCTCATGAGTGGTCAAGAGCTGTGGGACACTCATGTTGTTACTGCAGTCAACAGGGCGACGCGAGGCTCTAGTTCAAGGAAATCTCGTGCGAGGAGTCGTGAAAGGTTGCAACCTAGCTTCTGGCTGGTGAGTTGTGTGTGAAATAGGCGCCGTATATGTCGGATGGACCATGACGATTGGTTGGCCCATTCATTGCCAAGCATCAACGAGGGCATGATTGGTGGTTGAGGTTCCCGTCGCGGCTGCAGAATCGGCCACTTTCGTCCGCTACTGTTTAATCGCCAGGTCCATCCTGCGGGCATCTTGTGTTCCGATGATGAATTTTACTAAGGTGATTGTGCGTACACCTCTCCAGGCACGCAGAAGGCATGCAGATTCTTAGCGGATGAGACGTCGCATTTTAAGCACTGATCAACGCATACAAGTTGTGTGTGAGAGGTCAAGTACCCATGTACTTGGACAAGGGGATTATTGCTCTTCGTAGCACTGAACGCGAGTAGAAGACCAAGTACTGTGGGGGTTGGAACACGCCGACAATCTGAATCTGCATGCCTGGAGAGGTGTGCAAGCAAGGTACCTTCGTTGACGAGGATACAGGAATGTACGGTATTTCACGATGGGGACATTGCGGTAATAGATGTAGTGATTTCATAGCGATCCGTGCACGGGGTTCCACAGAGCTAAGCCCGAGCTTCCAGACCCCTCGAGCCCTACAGCAAGGCTCCACGACTATTGAACGTATAGAGGTGCTTGGATGTTGTCATGACTTAAATGTCCAGACCAGGCCGTTACATACCTTGGAAATCACACAAGAGAGGCTCATCTCGCATTCATGCTTTTCCTCACTCCAGATTCGGATCTTTGATGGTCCCTGGCTTCGGCCTCGAATCCGCAACCTCACCGCATTTGCCACACTTCCTGTGCTCCTCACTACTCATAAACGTCTCAATAGCGGCCTTGATCTGCGTCCCCAGATCGGTGCAGTGAAACGCGGCCTCGTGGACAATTTCGTTGCAGTTCTGGCAGTACCACCGCATCTTGTCCACGCTGCCCTCGGGGCGGCGTTGCTCCAGCACGATTCCCACGGTGTCAGCAAAGCGGACGGGGTTGTGCGGCGTGTTGGCCGGGAGAAGGAACATGTCACCCTCGCGGATTACGATGTCCTTGAAGACGTTGCCTTCGTCGACTACCTTGAGCATCATGGCGCCCTGATACTGGTAGAACCACTCGGGGGTGGTGTTGATGTGGTAGTCGGTGCGGGCGTTGGGGCCGCCTACTATCTGGAGGGGACGTTAGAGACTCAGAGTGAGCAAGGCGACAGGGCAGGTAGATGCCATGGTGGTGAAGCCATCGTTGTACACGCAGTAGTTGTTCACCGGTGGCTTCAGCAGATGTTTGTTTTCTTCAAGCCTTGAGAACCGTTAGTATAATGATGTGTTTGCCAGAGTTTGTTAATCTGGTCATACCACTTCGGCAAGTTCACCGCAGGCGCCAGCATTGCGCTTGTAGTTCAGCTCCAGATGTGTCTAGTTATAGTATCTCGGCTTGACTCCCAATGAGCGGCGGCGTTGACGAGCTTGGCGCAGGCTGAGTGTAACTGACGCTGTCACGCAGGTAACTGGGGGCTGAAGTCACAGATAGACCTGAGTGTATTCGATCTCTGTGGAGACCACTTGTGGATATTAAGATAAAGGTTGGCATTAGTAATTCAGCCGATGTGTGACGAAGCATCCGCAACTATCCGCATTTCCCGCCAGCCCACTTTCAGATTGAGATAAGGGCGATAAGCAAAACCCCTGACGTATCCAAATGGGAGCTTGCAACGGTTTCCCTGGTGTTGGATCAGAACCAAGGTCTGACCGCCACCGGTTGCGAAAGCTCCAATCAGTCAGGCTCGAACGACCGTCAGCTCGGGACAAGTCACCTTCTTTCTACCACACTTTAGTACTACAATTGAGCACATTTGAGCTGATTAACAGCAAACTAAACATAGTCAGGTGGTGCATGGTGCAATTCCATTCGGAGACCTGTATACATACTTAAAGTCTTCACAGCACTTCACACCTCAAAGCCAATCATTCTGAATCGACTCTCTTTCCTAGCCAACGTACGAAGATACACAATGGATCACTCGCTCATGGATCACGGTGAAATGGGCCACGGCGACATGGGCCACGGCGATATGGGCCACGGCGGAGGCGGAATGGGCGACATGTGCAGCATGAACGTGAGTTGACATCCATCGCCTTGGTGCCATCCCATCTGAGCGCCATCAACCACCCAACGTCAAACCTTGTGCATGATTCAACGAATTCGCCCCAGCGCCTCCGAACAAGCGCCACCCCCAAACTCAACCAAACTAACGCGCCTCTGGCACGGCAGATGCTCTTTACCTGGGACTCGACGAATCTCTGCATCATTTTCCAACAATGGCACGTCCGGGGCCCCGCCTCGCTCGTCTTCTCACTGCTGGCCATCGTAGCCATCTGCGCGGGCTACGAAGCGTTGCGCGAGGCGACACGGCGGTACGAGAGCTGGAGCAGCAGACAGAACGAACTACCGAGTGAGTTCCCCTCCCTTTCCAGCGTCTTGCCACCCCCTTCCTGCTCTCCAACTTCCCCGCGCGGAGTCTGTACACAAAGCCACTTTGCCTGCCACCTACAACAGTAGCAAACAAATGAGCTCTTGGCTAAGATTGGGGGTTTGTGCGGGCTGTTGCGGTGGCGCTGAAGAAGAACAACGCGACGGCCGTCAAGTGCAAGTTACTGAGAACACGCCGCTCTTCTGGCCAGCAGGAAGTAACCAGGTCGAGGTCAGCAAGCGGGCGCATGTCGTCAAGGCGGCTTTGTATGCGGCACAGACGTTTTATGCGTTTATGATTATGTAAGTGCTGGTGTTGCTGCTACCCAGGAGTTGTAACCCCCCTGACACTGTGCAAGGCTGTTGTTTATGACGTATAACGGATGGGTTATGGTTTCTGTGGCCATTGGCACTTTTGTGGGTTATGTCATGTTTGGAACCAGGACGGGTACCGTCCGGGAGACTGCTTGTCATTGATGGTCCGGCGGCATGCGATCCGTACGATGAGTGGAAAACGAAGCGAGCGAGAAAGCAAGGTGTATTTGCAAGGTGCCAACGACATAGCCTGGCATTGAGGCGTTGGTTGGAGTTTGGCATAGATCGGAGTCGTCGGTCTGCCTACAGTATAGGTCTAAGAGCACCATAATCTAGGGCATTTGAATGCTACACCCATCTAGCTGTGCGGATGCGTCTATCCATCTACATCTTGGCATCCTTGACGTCTTCTTTAATCGCATCGAGTCCAACCTCTCGTTTCTTCTTCTCTGGTAGACGTCCTTCCTCTTCTAACCGGGCTATGATCTCCTCATCGCCGTAGTGAGAATTATGCTCGAACTCGGGCTCTTCTCCGTACGCGATCCTTGCAGTATCAACCAGCATCCTGCCTGTCAACCCCCATACTAGGAAGCGTTGCGGCACACCGTCTTCCTCCAACTCCTCCGCTAACGCCGCCTGGCCCCCTTCCCTCACCCTCGGCTTCACCACCCGCTGGTTATTCACCGGCACATGGAAATTATGCACCCGCCACGGAGAATCGTGCCAATTCGTCCACCGCCCATCGTACCAGTGTCCCTCGGCTACCGTCTCATCTTCCGTGCGCTCATCCGTTGACTTCAAAAAGTTGTGTAGTGGCGCCGAGAAAACAGCCGCCACTTCCTTTGCGTCTAACCGGGGTATCATAGCTTCGTCGACCAGTAACTCCGGCTTCCCGGGCATATTGTCGGCATGGAGAAAAGCGACACAGGGCCGAACGGAAAGCTCGGTCTTCGCTAGACTGCAGGGTAAGCTGCAGAGCGGTTCGATCCGGAAGGGCTTAGGGATCTTGGTGTCGTCCATCGGTAGCCCGATTTCTTCCCAGGCTTCGCGGCGGGCGATTTGGTCTGGCCACATTTTTCCATTAGCGATTATCTTTTGTCTTCCGTACTGGCTTGCCACATAGCGCAGATATTATAGTGCACTCAGACGACTCACAAGGACTTTCCGCCAACGAGTCCGCCTTACCGCCCGGAAACGCGGCATGGCCCGAGAAGTTCCGCAGGCTCGCCGCGCGCATGGTAATTACGACGCGCAGGTCGCCCATCCGATCCGCAAAGAGCAGGATTAGCACCGCTGCTCGCCGGCTCACGGGTAGACGGTCCCAGGTTGGGAAGGCAGGAGGGTGGTAGGCGCGCAAGCGAGCGAGGCCGGCCTTTGAGGGTATGAGTAGTCTGGTCTGGACATAGTTTCTACATGCTATTGTCTCAAGACATGTATAAAAGTGTGGTATGCAAGAACGACCGATTAGATTGTGACTATACTGACCGCCGAGACTGCATTGAGCGGGGCCATGGTCGACGCATCCCAGAAGTGAGACGCCGGGTACGAGGCGAGATCGAGGGCGAGCTCGAGGTTGTGGTCCGCGGTCAAGTCAGGTACGCTATCCGAGTGAACGAGTGCTGTTTCGGGCTCGGTGATGGGGACGTCGCTGGCAGAGATTGCAGAGGACTCGGTGGTGGAGTTCATATTTGGCGACGACGGATCCGCGCGTGTGGTAACAGCGTCAGTGCCAGTTGAGGATGAGGTAGGCTATCAGCACATTGATGTAGACTGACGTAGTATTCTAAGGATTAATAAGAGGGGACGCGGGGTACGTGCAGGGCAGATCGGCTTGTTGCGGGTATCTTAGTTCAGACTAGTATCATGTTATTATCACTAGTAGCTCGGGAGAGTATAATGCGCCCCCTACTGGTTGAACTTGGCGACAGAACATCTAGCAAGTAACATGCATATGGATTTCCTACTAGTAGCCTCGGAGGTTGAATCACTCTGTGTGCTTGGACTTGCACCTATATTATATGAAGAGTCGATATCCCAGCTCCCTCGTCGTGTATTGTCCTTACCGCTTGCTGACCATTACATATTATATAGCGCGTGGTAGTGGGTTGGTAGATTTACAGGACCTTTGTCGGGGGACACCATAGATTGCCACTATAACTGTATCTAAAGCATGCACATGATGACAGTTGCCGATCGGTTCTAATCATTATGTTAGAGAAGCAGCATCCACCACAAGCTGAATCGTTAGTGGCCATGCTGATGATCGGCATGAATTCGACAACTGGAGAAACGCTTTCTTCCAACATGAAGGCTGGAAAACCTTGGGCGTGGCTCATTTTCCACATAGAATTGACGCCCATGGCAGCTCAACTGGTCCGATGGAGGCACATATGGGGTTGTAGGGACGCCCGAGACTGGCAGCAACTATGTGCAAGGCGCAGTTGAGAAATCGAATAGGTTCAGCTTAACTGGGGTTGATCGAGAGCTGCTGCCAAGCTTGCAAGTTTCTGATTGAGGATGAGATGGACCTCGAATGATTCCTTCTTGCAACGGAGTTTGGGCATTGATTTAGGCAACCAATCAGCCGACCTCGTCTCATTCCACGATGTGGCTGGCCACAAGCCTCAGATGGCGTGTCATGAGCTGCAACTTGGTTGTTGTGAAGTTGATAATTGAGAGGCAAAGAACAGCCTCCAAAATTGTTAACGTGTGCAAGATCCAATGACTTCCCTACCCTTATGGTGAGCCGCGTCGTGACGAACAGTCGAACGCGTGATGAGTGGTTCGGTCAGACTCTGGAGTCATCGGATTCCGCACTTACATCAGCTGGCTAGCCTGCCAGGGACAGCCGCTGGGCTCAGCAGTGCACTAAGTGTACTATCATATCAGCGCAAGCGCTCACTGCCTCCACGAACAACACTTGACGATTGCTACATTGAACACGAGTTTGTCGATTGGACTCAATTGTCTTCAGACTTGAGAGAGACAAGTTTCTGGGTTCAATCAACCGTACCATCGGTGACAACCAGCCGACAGGGATGATCCCCCGACTCGCCCGCCAACGTCAACGTCATTTTCGATCGAGTTGACGGCAGTGGAGAGTCGAGCTAGGTCGAGATCTTGTGCATCTGGATTGCATTTGCTATCCATCAATTGTGGCTGTAGCTGTTGCAGTGTGCATGGGGGTTCGAGAAACCCGACAAGGTCGCCCGCCCTTGCCCACCACCAATGTTGCACGACCAGCTTTTGACTCAGCCAATCGCCTCAGACCTGCACGAGGACCGGACCAGGCCCTTTAACTTGCCTATTTCGAAGCTTTCTCACAACGGCGCCTTCACACCCCCGTTTCTGTTCCCATTCATTCAGGCACCTACCTACTACCCACATTCTACTGTTTTTGTAATCTGTTGCCGACGGCATCTGTTCGCCAATACCTTCGTATCCTGTCATTGCCGCGCCTGTAATACTGCCTTTCACAGCAGCAGTCTACTAGGCTACAACATACGACTACATTCATCTGTACCTGGTTCAGTCACGAGCCATGGCTCCTCGGGAGAAGAGCCAATTGAAGCGAGGCCGGGTATGCGCTCCCTGCTGGATTTACGGTCTAGCGAGTCAAAACCAACAATCACAACTAACCCAACCTTCCCACAGGTCTCTCCGACTACGTCCGAGGCGCTGAAGAAGCCCCGTCGATCCGAAAGACTGTCTAGGGACAGTAACGGCGACGCCCCCGAGCACCTCAAGACGCCTGTCACCAAAAACCAGCAGAAGCTTCCTTCACCAGTCACACATCTCACTGAAGACGACAGCAACGAACTCTACAAGGAAAGCACCGCTACACCCCCAGCAGGCAGACCGAGCCAGATTGCGCATCGAACACCCGAGGATACCATTTCGTCGCAAGGCCAGGGCCTATCTTCACCCCCACAAGACACACAGGCGTTCCCTTCCCAGTACGTCGACCCGAACGCTGCTCTTTCCGATGAAGTCGAAGACGAGGTCAAGGAAGGGGTTTGGGGCTACCTTTTTCCACTTGACACCAAATATGGAAGGTGCGTCGTACTGAAGCGACGGCACACTTGCCCTCTTCCCGACGCTGTCAGCGGTTCTGCTACTGTGAAACAAAAGAAGAAAGGCCGAGCTTTGGAACAGGAGGAAAGCTTCGAAGAGTCAAAGATCAAGGGCATTCCGTCCGGCGGCTATTTAATAGGTCGCCATCCGGAATGCGATGTCGTGATAGACGACCCTGTCATTTCCAATCGGCACTGTATTCTATTCATTGAAAACAAGGGCCAAGACACCGTTGCAATACTTGAAGATCTTTCCAGCAACGGCACCTTTGTCAACGAGGCCATGGTTGGACGGAACCAACGGCGAGAGCTCCGAGAGCAAGACGAGATTGCAGTCATGGATAAAGCTCGCTTCATCTTCAGATACCCGCGAAGTCGAACATCAAGTGCCTTCCTTCAACAATACACACTGCTCGAACGATTAGGCAAGGGCCATTTCGCCGAGGTGTTTCTCTGCGTGGAGAAAGCGACCGGCTCTAGGTACGCCGTCAAAATATTCACTAAACACCCTGGAATGGAAGAAAAGTCCAAAACCGATGGTTTGCAGCAGGAAATTGCCGTGTTGATGGGTGTCAGCCACCCTAATGTTCTGTGCCTGAAAGATACATTCAACGAGAAGAACGCCGTTTACCTTGTCCTTGAGCTTGCGCCCGAAGGCGAGCTATTCAACCACATCGTCATGAAGCAGAAGTTGACCGAGGAGGAATCGCGAACGCTTTTCATCCAGCTATTCCAAGGCATCAAATATTTGGTTAGTCTCCCTTCATGAACTGGGTTCACGTCGAAACGTTGCTAACTAGTGTAAAGCATGACCGGAATATTGTTCATCGAGATATCAAGCCAGAGAACATATTGGTCGTGGATAAGGAGATCCACGTGAAACTTGCCGACTTTGGTCTTGCCAAGATCATCGGGGAGGAGTCTTTCACCACCACGCTGTGTGGAACACCAAGCTACGTTGCCCCTGAAATACTGGCTGAAGGCAGGCACCGAAAATATACGAAGGCGGTCGACGTCTGGTCGCTCGGCGTTGTTCTCTATATATGCCTTTGCGGGTTTCCTCCGTTTTCTGACGAACTGTACTCTCGCGACTTCCCGTACACGCTGTCTCAACAAATCAAGAGCGGCCGATTCGACTATCCATCGCCGTACTGGGACTCCGTTGGTGATCCTGCGCTCGACTTGATCGATTCGATGCTTGTGGTCGACCCCGAGAAGAGATTCGCTATCGATCAGTGTCTCGAGCATCCCTGGATAACCCAAAAGCTCCCCGGAGTCAATGACAGCACCGACGGGCTTGTTGCTGGAATTGGAGGACTAGATGTGCACCGACGCGGTATCACGCGTGAGCGCACATTACTCTCGTCTGTCAATGAGGTACACCTAGCACGCCAATTGCCTCTGGGTCCACAGCAGGATGGCAAAGGCCCCCTCAAAGTGTACGCAAAGAACCCGAGTGTGGAAAGTGGTACAAATGTCACACGTATAGAGGCGCGGCCAGCTGATCAAAGAGATGCTCGCGAATTCATGGAGATGGGTGGTAAGGGGGATCAAGAACTCTTCGGTAACGATGGGTCGAGCTTCTACTCGAAAGCTGAAGCCGCAGCTGCCAAGGGCAAGGCAAAAGTGAAGACAAAGGGGAAGACAAGTGGAAAGTGAGAAGACTAGCTCGAGCTATCACGGTGTTTGATACGGACAAGCGGGAATGAATTGGTGGCGACGGCTCAGTCGTCAATTCAGACGGACGCAACTCGGCACGACCAACAACGAACAAACATCGATAATCATCTAGGTTTGACGCTCATTTCGATGTGGGGATACGGTTTCCCACTTAACCGGTGTTTGGGACACCACACACACTGGTTGGGGACATATTACTTAGTGGAAGCTGATTTATCTTCCATGCTTGTTTGGAACAGAGACCTTGCGAGTTCAGGCGCATTATGTGGTTCGGAAAAATAGTGTTCAGTTACGTTTGGTACGATACTGGTATATACCATATCATAATCATGAGTCTGTGCTTACAATACTCCCTTAGCCGCGTAGAACCTCGTAACCATTTAGGAGCTAGGCCTCGAGGTGTGTTGCTTACCGACGAGAATAATTCAATCGACACGACAAGCCGATAAGGTCGTGGAGAGGTCTATTGTAGTTGCATACATTCAATGATGTTCGTGCTATATTCTTCCGCACACCAAAGCGCAACGTGGTCTCTTGTAATGATGCATGCTATACGAAGCATCATGAGGCGTAAATTAGCATACCAATGTTCGGGAGGAGACGAGGGGCCACGGTCGACAAGCTCAAAATACCCTAGAATATATACACAGGGGGCTGTCTGCCTGTTTCTCCAGCCCCAAGTATGGCAGTGCATGGTGAGCCGTAAGTTTGGATCACAGATGATCATGAATTGCTTGGGTAAATGAATGATGTCATCTAGTTCCACCTCTTGACGCATCCATATGAGTTAGAGATATTCTGGCACCGATGAATTAAATATATCTGTACGTTGCTCTTACAAAGAACCAAGCACTCATTCAGAATCTTTGACTGCGTGTGCTGGCCACTTCACTTATTGAGTTGAAATGCGGCATGCTTTGTTATGTCTGAACGACTGTTGGGATTCGTTACTAATCCAACAACTGCTTATCCTCGCATCATACAATGATTACGATTACTATCCTATTTCATACACTTGTTCAATCCTTCCTTCTTTCCTTTCTCCTTGCTCTTATGGCATGCCCCAATTGCGAGCTACTAAAACCCTGGTATCAATGACCAAGACGCAAGCTTGTCCCACGCCCTGCAGTGACGGAGCAACAATATAGCTTAAAGCCAGCCAGCCCCCACCGTGTCAATATAATCCTGAAGCCTAACAGTCTCTTGTACAAATCGATCGCCGCCAACTGTTTGATGCGCATCCCGAATGCCATATATGGACGCATCGCTCGCTCTTGCTAGTCGACACCGGTCCGCCCAAAACCAGCAATATCAAAATACCCCTTAATCCAGATAGTGCACACCGGAAAGCAAGGATAATGTCAACCATAGCCGCCCGCCTCTTCAATCAGAAACTCGCTTTCTCATCATGTCATGGGTCGAATGTCATCAGATAAATCCTCAATCATGCACGGGGACACAGGAGCTGATACAATGCCATCCTTCGAACAGGGGATACGCAGGCAGAAGGCGGCACTAAATGTTGACGAACAAGACTGGTAGGGTATCGAGAAAGATGAGAATTGCAACCGTCGTCTCTATCGCTCGGAAGGAGATGAAGAACGTGAACACGTGGTGGTTGACCTGTGTCGCCGAGGAATAGGCCATCTGCCCAGTGATGATGAAACTTCGGATGGCGTGCCACCAATGCTGGACTTTCGCCGGCGCACCAGCCAACTTTTCGACGGGGGTGATAGTTCAGACGACGATGCCGGTGAAATTGAGTATGGTGAAGGTAAAGTAGTCGTATACCGTCGTCTCTATCGTTCAGGTATCGGCGACTTGGCCAATCGACCCCCGGCGCTGATGCGTTTCTGTAAACGGTCCTTATCACGTTGCAGCCGCTCGCTCGGGCTGGGGCTCAAGTTTGCTGGTAATGATGAGCCGATCGCTTCTATCGCGGCAGTGCGGCCCCTTTTGTGGTCAATATACTGCTGAGCACTGAGGCTCAGCGGAAAGGCTGGCATGGACATAGGCACTTCTGCACCATTCTGTATCAACATCTCCGCGATGGGGAACGGTATTGACCGAACATCAGACTCAGGGCGTCCGCTTGATGGTGTCGCTGTTGGCGACGGCGGTGCAGGGTCTGCAGCCGCTAGGGCGAGAAAGACCGGGTGAGTGCCTCTAGATCTATCGGGTACATTGGGGTTGGCTTTCAGGGCCAAGGCATATATAACTTGCTGGATCTCATTGCGTTTGATGGCCGCAAGAAGTGTATCATCCGCAGTGGGATACCTCGACAGTGTCGCGGATATTGGCTCCACGTAGGCCCTGTCCACATACTTGGCCGTGATGAATCTTAGCCGTTGTTCTCGAGTGGCTTGCGGGCTTGGCTTCAGATTTGTATCCAGCCTTGCCTCCCAGACCATATTGGAGACACGGTTTCCAACAAGTAGCAACAGCTCGATAATATCGGGAGTGAAGGATGTGATGTCTAGGGTGAGAGATCGGACCTTGCTGATGTGCGTTCCCAGCGAACGATGGATTCCGCTGCATTCGATGCAAAGAATGATGGCTAGGTTGATCGAGACCCACTCGACCTTGGAACCCGATCCGCAGTCGGCACACCAGCAATTGCCCTGGTCGTTTTCGCGAAGCATCTGCAATAGCTTGTCCGGGCTATCATCGTACGTACCGCTCGGTGTCCGCTGAGAAGCGACAGGCCGCGCCCCGACCGTCGTGCGGCGGGATGGAACGGCAGCAGTGGAACCGCTGTGCGGCACGTGAGAAAGACCGTGGCCGTGGTTCAGCGAACTGCTCTTGCCCGTCAACACGGACCCAATATCTCGCTTGAAACCTGATGAATCGCCCGTTGAGGATGACGCTGTCGACGGCGCGTCCTTGAGACCACGCCCCTCAACAGCACTCTGTAGGGCGTTGTTGATGGAGATAATCCAACTGTTCATATCTTCATCCGAGGTCGCCTGATATACACGCTTGTAATATGGCGTGATGACTTCGAAGCAGAATCGTCGTTCGGCGTTTCGAGCTTCACGGACGGAAGCCATACGCAGATCAATAGGATCCATGTGAAGGTCAAGCTTCTGCTTCCAATTGCTGTACTCGGACAACTTTCCTTGGTCAAGTACAACCCAGAACCTGAATCGGTCAATATGTTTGTCCTTGGTTCATGATACCACAGCGAAACTCACTTGTGCCAGCCCTGCTGCTTGGTCAGCGCCCGAGGATCAACGTGGCTGCCAGGCCGGTTGAGAGCCCAGAGAAGTCCTTCCTTGCGGTGCGTCGAGGTCTTCTCTGCGATGGTCATTTGAGTCAAGTCCCTTTCCTCCAGATCTCTTATTCCTCTGAATTTGTTGTTTTGAGCTGGGCTAGTGGCCGCCGACAGACTACCGGGTGACCGCGACAGATCGGTAGCCCCCGGAGCCACTGGTCCCGAGTTGCCCGTGTTTGTGACTTTCAGCTGCGAGCCGGTGCTGTCAGCACGACCAAGCTCCGAGTCCGAGTTCATCGGATTCCCGTTCGTCGTGGTGGTGGTGGTGGGCACGGCGCTGACGTTGGTCGTCGTCGAGGTCGCCGTCTCTGGCTCATTATACTGCAAATTGCTCTTCTCTAATACACGCCTCTTCTCCTCTCGTTCGCGTCGTTGATATTGGAAGTCCTTGTCGGCTTCCTGCACCTCGTTGGAGAGAGCCTCGAGTTGCGGTAGCAACCCGTCAATCTTCTTGGCTGTTGTCAAGAAGCTCCGGGCCTGGGCATCGGCATATTTTGTCAGGTGTGACAGAACCTCTTGTTCCTTGCGACCCCCATGCAGGTCCTGCATAAAGGACGAATAATCGAAGCGTTTCAGCTCAAAATTTCGGCGCTTCGTCTGGTATTTGGTGTCACTGTCGGCAAGTTTCTTCGTCTTGACCGAGTCCTGCCGTTGGCCTAAATAGCGTGAAACATAGGCGTAGTAGTCCTTGCTCTCCTCCTCAAAGTCCCTCCTTTTGCTCTCAGCTTGCTTTATGTCATATGTGTATAACTTGCTGATAGGATCGATGATTATCTTTTGCAGGTTTGTCGTGTTCTGCCTCTCGTACGTGAGTATTTCCCGCGCAATTCTATCGAAATAGTGCTCCAACGCAGGCCGAACCGCATTCGCGTTGGTGGAAGATGCGTCTCGTAGCGAGTCTATGAAACCCACAAAAGCATCATTTGATTCGATTTGAGCAGCATGGGCCTGCTCAGCCTTTTTCAAAACCCTTTTCATCTGCGACCTCAAGTTGCCCGTCTTTTGTTCTAGTGCTTTGATTGTGGCTCTGAAAACGGGCCCGTCGTCGCTGACCGTCATGTCGTCCCCCGGCCGTGGGCAAGCGATATCAACTTTGACAGCGTCACGCGAGGCGTTGGATTGGGCAGGCCCACCCCATGTTGGATCTTGTTGAAGGTTGAGGGGAGAGCCAGGCTCGTCTTGTTCACTGATACGGGAATCTACCGATTGAGAGGAGGCGACGCGAATCTTAGGCGGTACAGCCAGCTGAAAAACGGGAGAAGGCGAACTCGGATGGCTTGGAAAATAAGAGGTGTCTTTCCATGCAGTCAGTGCCTTATCCAAGCCGGGCTTCTAGAGCTCCAGTCATCAAGAGGGAATACTTACTTGCAACCCAGAATGAGAAGCTGGCGAGCGTGTCCAGCCTGTGGGCCCTCTGGTCGTACTCGACAAACTATGTCAACGTCAGTCGCGGTGTCGCGCCTTGTACTTCCCGATTGACCTACGCTGCATGCATTCCTCCAGCCGCCCCCTCGATCCTCCAAGCCCTTCGGTGGTTTCCATTTCCATGACCATTCGAAAGACACCGATGAGCTTCCTCCTGTGGTATAGTCGCCTACTAGCTGCACGTTGGCGTTCTTGTGTAGATTCGGATCCGCATGAAATTCCCGAGTAACTAGGTTCTCAACTTCCCTGCTTGTCGAAGCGTAGACATATGTGAGGCCATTGATGCTGGTATCGGATGCACCGCCGGTATTCTCGTGACGAATGACAAAAGTAAAAGTAAATACGATCTCGTCCTCGTTGTTTAATTTGAGGAGGAAGTTGGGTGTGGCAGAAGGCTCATTGTCCTGAGAAGCGGTTCTCGTCAGCCAAAGGCATTACAACGCAACGGATCCTACAAACCTGAATGAAGTCTACGGGGCCAGTGTCGCCTAAGGTTCGCGTCGCAATAGCTCGAGTAGCAGGGAACGAGTTCGGGACGACGGTAATAGATGAGCGCTTGCGAGGATTGGATATGATGACGGAGGATATGGACACTGAGAAGATGGGTCAGCCTGGTTGCGCGCATTTCCCTTGTTGTCGCATTCCCTTGCGACAAAACATCCGGGCGACAGAAAGAATGGAGGGAAACACCAACATCGATTCTGGTCCCTCAGATAGATGGGGGCGCCATCCTCTGGTCTGCTGCTCACGATGCCCATGGTTACAGCGGCTGCTGGGCCAGGGAGACGGCCGGGGGCAGAAGTGCAGTTTCGCAGTCGTGGTCGCGATTAAGCTGAGGCCGACTGGCCGATGCTATGGATAGAATGTGATGTGATATGAGAAGTTGTGACGTTGCGTTAGAGATGTTGACATCTAATCTAGATGTTATGCAGTCCGTGGAGTCGCCAGCCAATCTACCTGGCGATGGGGAGTGGATGCGTTTTTGGCGGGGTACCCTACGAAGTGTCCAATCCTAATGCAGCGCGGGACACGTAAAGGTATTATGAGGTAAGAAGCGACGTTAGAGGACTGACAATGGAGCTGCCACATGCAAGTTTTGCAAGTACTTTTTGGCTGGCTGATGTCTCGCACGCGAGCCGCACAGTCAGAGCCACGCTGGTTGACGCAGCGAGGAACGCGCCTCGAGTTGGAGGTGAATTTTTTTTGGTCCTTCTCCATGTACTGACGCCAACGGTTGTGCGCAACGGGCGCCGAGCGCAAGGCTGAGCCAACTGGTGATTAGTGGATAAGATTATGTACACAAAGTTGAGTTGATCTGATCTAGCAGGTAAAGGTACTTATGATGGGGGCAAAAGAAGTTGCGGTAGCGGACGGTTGTCTCTGAGTCTGTTCCAATGCAAGGGTCCACTTGGACCATTTATAGCTTCGATTTGAGTGCCTAGGCTGTAAAGCACCAGATACGTTGACAATGCGACATGGGAGACGCAATGTCCAGGCTGAAGAATATCAGAGACGACGAGCCTGGCTGACGCGCAAATCATGGTCACGCTGCATGCTGGACGTTTGCCAACTGACTACAAGGCCGACGCAGATGACTTCTGCCAGTTACAACATGGGTACCTTCAACAACTGCGGGAGCACAGCACTGACGCACTTTTGTTTTCAGAGGTCGGCATGGATGCCACGGGGAGCTTAGACATTTCCAGCCGAGCCGTCTCGACTGGAATGGACAACCGATGAGGCGTATTGACTGACGCATGAGGTAGCACAGGTACCTCTTTACTTGGAATCGGATCCCATCTCGCCTGACTGCATTAGGAGCTTGTCTGTCTCATTATCTAGATACGAATACTGTCTCAAAAGCGAAGGACAGCTGGTTCCTTGCCAACTGAACGAAGAAATAAACGGCGCACTCAGTTAGGATCATCTAGATTAGAATAAGAACTACCCCATATCATTACGCCCTTGCTATACTGGAATATCGAGTTATCCTATTTTCTTACACCTCTAGTGCGCCGTTTATTCTGTCGCCTCCTTGCTTGCGGAGCCCAGGGCCGTATCAAACTACTCGTACCTACAACACTTCGTACCAGTAAGAAAGCAGCGAACTCCCGGGGTCATGGGTATGCGATCCCTCATCTTCGAAGGCCGCAAATAGATCACTGTGGTCCCTGGCTCGTTCCAGCATGCGCTGAAAATACCCACTTCCGGCACATTGATAAGGGAGGGGTAACAGGAAGCAGCAGCCATGGCAGCTGTACCACAAATAGAGAGCGGCCAACGACTTTGTTCCAACCGAATTCGACGGAGCATGCATCGCAGCGGCTCTGTGCCCTCGTGCACTCGTAAGGTTGTGTCTCTGTAAATCGATTTTGTATTAATGGACTCGGGGGGTAATATGTGATTACATTACCATGGTGATTGCGCCGCATATTGTGTCGATTAGTCGCCAGAGTTTCCTCACTAGCCTTGCACATGAAGCCGATTTGTCGGTGATGCAGATTCTACTAGTTCCGTACACGGGTGCATTAGTTGTAATAGACTTGTGTCAGTGCGAGCAGCATTGAATCTCGTAATCGACGACTACGTTGAAATTCTTACTATCTCTCTTTTCACCCTGATAAAAAAAATGTCTAACCTGGAGACTTGACTTGCTGTAGCACAACCAGCGCAACCTCGAAATCTTTCCAAGTGGTGAGGTGCACTCAAAATCCACGTCGCTCGTGTCTGTCCCTACCCGACAAGGATAGTTATTTAACACAGGCACATTGGGCAACAACCGTCGCACGCCCCTCCGTTCCACTTGGTGTCTGATGACGTCTCGTTAAAATCAACCTCTAGCCTCACACTTGCAGCAGCAGCAACTGTAGAACCCCTGACGGGCCAAAACACAGGAATTCGAATCTTTTGCGACGTCAGCCACACCAGCCTTCTTCTCTTGACTTCCCTTGAGCTTGCAATGCTGCACATTTGAGGCGACAGTTGCAAGAGTTGCTGCCAACCGAGCCAGCGTCGTTTGACCCTTTCGGCACCATGTCGTCGGCTTCGAGGAAGTCGCTATTGCAACAACCACTCAACCGCCGTCTCGACAGCGTCCAAAAAGTCGAACGACGAGGACGCGCCAGCTCCAGCGCACGCCAGCTCAATGTGAGCCATGACGATGCTTACACGTACGCCCTACGGGTTGCCTACTTGCACTACCTACTCCAGCCCAAAGCGAAGAGAAAACAGTTCGTCCCCGCGCCGAAGCCTCCCACCAGAGCCTACACCTCCCGGGCTGTGGTTCTGTTCAACGAGTTCATCCCTGGAAACTCCACGGGGAATGTCAAACTTCCTCATGGATTCCGTGGTCCTCTTGAGAAGCGCATGACGGGCGTTCTCATGGGCACGGAGAGACTGCCCGGCTATACCGACTCAGCAGTCAGGCGCACCTTTGGCGAAGCGTACACCGCTTTCACCTCTGCCGCGTTTCGAAAAAGCATAGACAAGGATCGGAAGATTGAGCCGCTACTCATGATCTTCTTTTCGGCTGCAGAGAAAGCATGCAAGGCCACCGCCGCCGACCGCCCGGGCGATGAATCATGGAGACTCCTCATTGACAGACACGTTGCCATGTTTGTGAGGCTCTTGAGCAATATCTTGCAAGGCATGGGCAGCGATAGAGACAAACCTGAGCTCATGAGCCGACTTAGGACCCTGGAAAACAAACTTCTAACCAACGACCAAAATCTATTCGTCGACACAGGCCAGAGCGACGGCACGCACATTGAAGTTGTGGTGCCGCTAAGTTACGATGTCAAAGACATGCACATGGTTCAAGTCGTTGCGAGGATTTTTGGCTTGTCCAATTCCGACGTCCAAAGCCACATCGACGCCCAACGTCCCAACTGGACTGAGGAAGCTGCTCTGAAGGATCTCAAGTCTTACCAACATCGGTTGAACTCCAACTTGAGTGGCGCACTGCGCAGCCAAGACTTCGACATCGAAGAGGCATACCAAGATTGGAAAAAAGCTGAAGGTCCCTACCTTTCACAGATGATATTGGATATCCTGACAGCCAAACCGGAGCTGGCTAAAACGTCATCAGGCTCCCAACCAGGTTTGGACAAACCGTTGCCAACTAGTCCAACCAGCGGATATGGAGAAGACCAAGCATACTCCGACTTGAGCAGGGCGCTTGCAAGTCCCGATTCCGGCCTTGGTCTTGATCATTCCCTGAGCTTCGGGTCAATGTCACTTGATGATACGAGCAGTATCAGAAGCGTGGATGAGGCGCATTACACCTTCATTCCGCCGGACCCCAGAGCATTCTTGAAGACTATAGTGAAATATGCTATGGAATTCGATGCAATGCACGGGGACGTCACCGAAGAAGTTGGCCCATTCTCCAAATCAACGAATGAGTTGTTGACGGAGCTTTGCGTCTATTGGCGCATCCCCCAGTTCACGCGCCTTGTCATTTGCCTAGAAGTAGCTTCTGGCAGGTTTCTTGACACGCTTTTCACCGTCCTCGACCTTGATACCGTCTTCGATTTAGTCAAAATACCCCCGCCAGAGAACAAGAAGCCGCCGCGCATCTATTTGTACAACGAAAGTCTGGGTACGATAGACCGAAGTCAGTGGACGGTCCATGATTTTGCCGTGTACCAGCAAACACTCAATGCTCTGCACGATGCCTTATTGCGGGAGTTGTACGATACGTTCATGCATTGTTACGAGCCCAAGCCACCCTCGGTTGGTCCAGTACTCCATGTGCTCCAAAATCAAATCTACGCCGATCCCAACTTTGCGAGGAAAGAGCAAGACATGGAGAGTTACAAGGCAGCTATGCGCGATGGCCTCAAAGCCCAGGCTGAAATTGCTTACCGTGGCTACTTGAAAGCCGAGATTCCCGAAAGCCAGGAGGACTGGGATTTCAACCACGTTGTACAGCTGGGTAAATCGGTCGTCAAGCTGTGTGAAAGGATCAAGAAACGTTACAGGTCTAACCCAGAAGTCATGGGTGTAAACCCGCTTACAATTCTTGTGGAAACCATGTTCCCCAGCTTCGAGGACGATGCCCATGTAATTGTGAAGAGAATTATTGAAGTTGCGAAAGAGCGAGGTGAGGAGTTCGGTTCTCAGGATGGATTCGATCTGTACAAAGAGCTCGTGGAGATCCGACGTATTCACAGATCTTCACTGCCTGACACGCCGTTCACATTCGACATTGAAGAGTTGCTTATAAACTTTGTGTGGCGATGGATTGAGAATGCGGAAGCTTTCACGGACAATCTTGTCGAAAACGCCATCAAACAAGATCAGTTCCAAGTCCGTTCTCTTGGGGAAGGTCATATCACGTTGGATTCTGAGCGTCACAGTTTCTCCATCATCGACATTTTCAAAAGCTTCAACCAGACTGCAGACCAGATCTTTCAACTTGAGTGGGACAACGACGTGCACCATGCGCGCTTCATGACTACCCTGGCCAAGGTCTTTGCAAACGGTATTGCTAAATATTGCGAGATCGTGGATACCAGGTTCGTTAAGGAAATGGACACTCCTCGAATGAATCAAGAGGAGGCAGTCACTACCACTCAGACGACCCAGGGCAAGTTCATGAAATATGCGAAGGACGCTTGGAACACCAAAGAGAAAGTGGAGCCATTTCAGTTCTACTCCGAGGTAAGTCGCCGCAGTTCTTCCACATTGTCAACGGTCTGCTAACAATCCTGCAGTCTTTAGTCAAGCTGAACAATATCGAATACGCTATGCAAGAACTAGATAAACTTGAGAGATCAATGAATGTGGATGCGTGCGCCGCTGTTCTGGACAAGGCGGAGGGTCCCAAGAAGCAACTCAAGCGACCTACGAAGTATGTCTTCACCATCAAAATCGTCGAAGCTGAAGACTTGAAGGCGTGCGATCCCAATGGTACCAGCGATCCATATGTTGTGCTGGGCGACGAATATCAGAAGCGTCTAGCGAAGACGAGGGTGATTATGAGAAATCTCAACCCCAGATGGGACGAGTCGGTGGATATTACTGTAACTAGTCCTATCAACGTTGTCGCAACGATTTGGGACTATGACACTTTTGGTGATCATGACTTCGTGGGGAGGACCTCGCTGAAACTTGATCCTAAACACTTCAGCGACTACCTCCCAAGGGAATTCTGGTTGGACCTTGATACTCAGGGAACGCTTCTACTGCGAGTCAGCATGGAGGGTGAGCGAGACGACATCCAATTCTTCTTCGGCAAGGCCTTCAGGCACCTTAAAAGGACGGAGCGCGACATGGTCCGTAAGATTACTGACAAGGTAAGTCATAGCCCCGGGATACGGGTGAATTGTATGCAGTCGGCTAACACCAATCCAAGCTCACATCGCACATCAACGCATCACTGTCCCAGGAAGCCCTACGAAGCTTGCTTGGCCGTGGGATCTTGCAATCGGCCCAAATCCTTTGGAAGCGTCAATCCAAGGTGCCGGCGCTTACAGACGTTGAAATTGAGAACGCCTTGCATTCGCTCTTCGCTTATTTTAATGACAACTTTGCCATTATGAAGCAGACGCTAACAGAAGCCACCATGCAAGCTGTTATGACGCGTCTGTGGAAGGAAGTCCTCATGGCCATTGAATCCCTCGTTGTGCCTCCTCTTTCCGACAAACCATCTAGTCAAAAGCCTCTTACCGAGCGTGAACTCGAAGTCGTCTACAAGTGGCTCGGAATGCTCTTTGATTTCTTCAACGCAAGGGATGAAGATGGTGAAGTTTTGGGTGTGCCAGCCGAAGTTCTCAAGTCGCCTAAGTATCACGAGCTCGCATCACTCAACTTCTTCTACTTCGAGTCTACCGAACAGCTGATCCACACATCGGAGCGCATGGCAGCCGCGACAGCTCAGCGCGCTCAGCAGGCCATGACTACCCAGCTCTCCTCGGGCCAGAACCGCCTGTCGGCGCCGGCCTCTTTTGGCGGTTTCAGTGGTGCCGCTGCCGGGCCGTCGTTTGCCAGCATGGGTACCATCCGCCGCGGCAAGAGCATCATGATGAGTCGCAATCTGGGCACGATGCGCCGCGCAAAAGAAGAAAAGCGCAAGGAGGCCCAGGCCGACCCCAACGACGATATGATATTGCGAATCCTGCGCATGCGGTCTGATGCCGCCGACTACCTGAAGTTCAGGCACCGTCAAAAGGAACGCCAGGCTGCTCATGCCGCTGCTGCTATGATAGTAAAGCAGAGTGCCAGTCAGGGCTGGAACGGTGGCGTTGGTCGTGGCGGCGTGCCAAGGAGGTGAACAGGGCAGAAGTCGTCTGATGAGCCCAGTGCTTGTTTTGGGAGCTTGACAAGCCAACGGTGCGGCCAGCCGTGAGTAAAGCGTGCGACGCCCCTGGATGTGTGTTTGAGCGAAAGCGGGAAGGGAACATCAGCGATACTGTTCACTCTGTCCACATGTGGAGTTGCAACGTGAAAGTCTTTTTTTTTTTACGATTTTGGTACATAGGAGGCGGGCGTTGGATCGTTGTTTACGACTGTCGATACCCTCACCGAGTAAGTTGTGGAGGTTTCCTTCGGGAACAATACGTCTCGACTGAGAACGCTAGAGATTCTAGGGCCAGCGACTTTATGAACTACTTGAACACCAAGAGAATGTTAGGGATGGTGTCTTCTACTTAACAGGGCGGACTTGAGGTTTAGCTCCTGATACTGCTGCTGGAGTTCACGTGGGGGTGGGCTGATGGTGTGTACTCGCAAGGAGAGACCTGGTTGAGACCTGGTTAAGCACGAGTCAACTCGCAGACAGCGGATGAAGCCTGTTCGGCGCCTAGGTGATGTAGAGTGTGTGCCTGGAGTCAGGGGACGGGCCCGCAATACAGGTGTGCTTGGTCATCAATATGTGCTGTACAATACATGAAGAAAAACCTCACGCGATTGACATTTCGGTAACTAGTTGAGCTTCCAGGGACTCTTATTCACATCTTACCTTTTAATCACGTGGCTATGCCATGGACTACAGACCAGACCGGCACTAGCGCAGCTTGAAGGCCATACTTTAACACCTATTCCAGTCCAAGCCATGCCATGTGGATGGATGGTGACTATGTCCCACTTTTGAGCTTGACAGCAACCTAAAACTTCGTAGGGCAGACGTACATTGGAAGAAGTTAGGCCTCGGGGAATGATCGACTTCGTTAGTGATGTCATTATCGCCAGACAGATACGTAGTGCGAATGTTGCTAGTCATGAGGATAGACCGACACCATCCCGTGCCCCTTCAGTTGAGTTCGTGATAGGGCAGAATGGAGACACGTCAAACTTTGTCATACAGGGGTTGCCTGCCAACCGGTGTCTTCAATACACAGCAGTCGGTATTGCTGTATCGCTAGTTGTTTAATTAAGCCCTTCCGACCGGCAGGGTACACTATGGAGAAGGAGGCCCGGGGCTCCGAGTGGATGAGTGAGGAAAAGGAGGTCCCGGCTGCCCTCCTCGACCACTGGAGGAAGAGATGGCTCACCGGAGCAGAGCATCACGATCGCCAGCGACGCGCTATCGCTGAGGAACCGGAGGGCCCTTCGATGCAGATACCGAAAGGGGGCAAGTATTTCGGCCTGAACCGACTGGAGGCGTCTACGCTGTGCCAGATCAGGACGGAAAAAATAGGACTAGCAGCCTTCTTATTCAAGACAGGGGCTTTTGGCGTGTACTCGCCGCTATGCCGCTGTGGCGATGCCCCTGAGACGGCAGAGCACGTAATCCTCTTTTGCGGGCTGTTGGAAGGACCGAGGGAACGATTACGGGCCGCTATCGCACCACGACCACTATACTCTCGCAGAGACCTCGCAACGGCAACAGGAGAACCAGTAGTTAGTGGGACTATTGTAAGATGGCTGCTAGGGACGGGTCGGACAGCTTCAAGGCCCAGATAGCATCGATCTTCTCAGGGGGGACTTTGTTGGTAGGTTGAGAACCAACGTAGTATGGTAGTGAACGCAACGCAGTCGCCAATAGGGCGAACCGACGACGCAGCGTATGTATTTAGTCCAGCCATTAGGGCACGGTTTGACATACGGGAGTACTAGTAGAGGTACCGGGGGCTTCGAGCCTACGGCGTATTTAATAATAATAATTAAGCCCTAGGTTTTCTGGGAGTAGTTCACCGCAGTTCAGACGCTACAGCGATATACAGTTTCGAGGTTGAACTTCAGGCCTGCCAGTTTGGGTTGGCCTGTCGAGGGTGGTCTACTTCAATTGCCCGCATATGCACCGACGAATACTATGTAACTGTCGGTACTCTCGGAGTAGACACAGCCCCCCATGATGGTATTGGCATAAATCAGCCTTATGCTAAGTTCTTGCCAAGTTCAGTTCTGCAAAATCTTTTGATGACTCTTGAGTAACATCATACGAGGTGGTCAACACATGGTAATGTTCAAATTCGGCCAGAACCACTCGCGAAGACGCAGCGGAAATTTTTCACCAATCAAACTAACCAGATCTTTCTTCAGTGACTTGCGTGATAGCCGCGGGGGGTAGCCTAGACAATCCGCGGTGTGAAGGCCGGTATGGAAACGCAAGTCGTGATTGGCTGGCGCCCCCGAAGACCATCCTGGTATATCAAGTTGATCACATGAATATCCCGCCGATTACTCACTACATGCGGCATGGCACAATGTCGATTCCCTGGCTGATGGGTGGACCATTACAGCCTGAAACAAACAAGGCGAGGGAGGACTGGCTAGCTGCGTGCGGCGTGCTATGAGAGGCCGGATCGATTTGGCCACACGTTACTGCCCGCCGACGGTAGTATTCGTAAAACGTACATCACGTCGTATCAACTGACAAGGTGGGTGCAAAGAATCTGGGCCACTCACTCGTTACGTGGTTGCGGGCGGCGAGCTTGTATGGTCTTCCGAGTCCGCTCCGAGCGGATAGCGGGTCCTGTGCTGCGGGAGTGCGGAGCCATGGGAGGCTTGGCGAGATGATGGACTAGTGGGCGGTCTGTTGTGCTGACCGTCCACCGGTCTTCTCGTGGCGAGCCAGATTGTAAAATGAGCAGAAGTGGGCCCAGAGTCGAGGCCTCCCTTCACCGCGATTCAGCTTCGTGGTTTGAAGCAGAGCCTCCTCATTTTCCTAAACAGCCTAGGATGACGGGCCATGATTTCATAGTGGTTAGAATGAACCGTGGGGCCTTCGAGGAAGCTATGGCAGGCCGTTGAATTTTACTTCGTGGAGAACTTGTTCCGTTTCGAGCCATGACCTTGAAAGATTCCGAGTCGACGGTGCCCAGACTCGAAACGCTAGCGCGTAGGCTGTTCATTTCAGTCGAAGATCTGCACGTACGTGAGTATTAGAGTTTGTCATCCATCTCCCTAAGTCCTATATGGATTCAGTGGCTTCGATCCGCGGCATTGGAGGCCTGCGGGAGCATTGATACTCTGCTCGGCAGGTGCCGCACGAGATGACTAGTAAGGAGAATATCTGGATTAAAGGGTCGAGATTTGCAGATCCAGCGGGTAGCATGTATTACCAGCCAGCGGACGGTGCGTGCTGCCCCGCCAAAAGGTTGGACAACTTTTTAGACTTTTAGGGGTCCAATGGGGCCTCTGGGTATTAACGATTGTGGGCATGCTGTGTGGGCTAGGCCGTCAGGCGATAACACGACAAAATCGGAGATGACTCCTATACGACAACAAGACGAGCCAAGCAGACTTTGTGGGCCCTTGATAGACATAGAGAGCGGGCGTAGAGATACGTCCAAAGCCTTCGATCTTTGGGCTTTCGAGGGCAGTCGATAGGACTGTCCACCGGAGCATTCTCCTTCAGTTTGCTCTGACGTAGTTTCTGACAGATCTGGCAATGCTGGAAGCCAAGGAACCAAGACACCTTAGTAGTTTGATAACATATTATGAAACGCAACGATATACTTGATGGCGGTTGGCCGCCGAAGACTGTTTCCAAACCCCTATAGCATGACGTTATAAATAGAGCAGCTCTGACGTCAGAGGCGCGCTGCGGGGCGGAGACTATTTAAAAGTAGACTGCCTTATTGAATGAAGATGGCCTGGCGCGCCAGAACCATCCCGAGGAGGAGCCTGAGAGTTGGTGTGGAATGACACGATGTACCGAGATGAAGCTGACGATGGCCGCATCTGATTACGCGCCAAAATGAGTCGTTGATCCTGTCGATCTGTGTTGGTTTACGACATTCGATATTGGTGTAGGATCATAGTTTGAAAGCAATGGGAGTTTGCCACTTGAGAGATTTGGTCCTCTCTAGCCTGTTCCCCCTTATGGTCCATCCATCCACACCATATTTGGGAGCGTTGGGTTTTGCAATCCGCTAACATGACTTCCGGCAAAGCGGCAAGCTCGTCGTTTGAGGCGCCATTCTATTCAATTGTGCGATTGCGGTGGACCAAGTCTCGTGAGATCCCGCAAGTTCACTGCCATATTCTCTTTGGTACTATTTTCAAGTTGCTATGTCCCATCTTGCCCATGATTTAAACCCCTTTTCGGCAATGCAACGGGCGCAGGATTGAAATGATCAAGACCTGTGCTTCTGACAACTGACCTGAATCTGTTCTTCCCAGGATGCCGATCGTACCGGGGGGGACGGGGGGAGGGGGGAGCTCTGCAGTACTTTCATCCTGCAAATCATTTCCCTTACCGCAGATGGCGGCAGGGATCCGAACAGGCCAACTCTAGAACCTGCATCAGATTGACAATAATTAGGTAGAACAATGTCATATCTGGTGAATGAATGGGCGACATGTTCGAGTCAGCAGTACACAAACATGTACGGCAATTGTTGTTCGGGTGCCTGATGATATTGCAGGATGGTATTGATAACTACACACAGCAGCAGTAAGTTTTGAATACCGCAAGTCATCCAAAGTTCAGGCCAGAAACGCAGAGTTGCGCCGAGTCGCTCGTCATTCGTCGTAGAAATTACACACCAACGTCACGTTTGACAAGAACATACATGTAAGGCATGATTTCGAGAAGACGAGGTACGAGACAATAGCTGAAGTGGCACTGGCTAGAGTTGAGAAAAGATAATGAATTGCCATTCTTTTGGGCATGACCATAATGGTCATATCACATCCAATGTGCGGGTGACACTCGCGATCGTCTTTCACGTTTCCCAAGCACAAAGCACGCACACACCAGCAAGATGCATGGGAACATGGTGCTTAACAACCATACGACGAGTATCGGGTTCTGACTACTACGGTACGGTCGTGCAGGGCCCGCAGAGCTTTCGTCAGCTGGGACTGAATAGCGTAGCAACCGATACGCTATGTGCTAGGCGTTCGTGAGGACAGGCAGTGTCCTTGCAGCCACTGGTGGACGTTGGAGCAACCTGAGTAATGGTGCCTCAGCCAAACTATGTCGTCCGATCTGATGCTCAGCAGCGTATAATCTTCTGTTACGCCGCGAGTCACTGCGAGTTACGACGAAGGATAGTGAAGCGCTTGCCATTTCAGACAGGACTACTTTTCAGAAGGCCGCTCAACCGCCTTGCAAATTCAGCTTCGCACGCATCCAGATCTACACTGCATCGGACACGAGTCGTCTGAGGAAAAAGTTACCTACTCGAATGCAGTTGTGGAGGTGTGCCTGGTAATGAAGTACTCAGCTGATCCTTTTCATTACACAACGGTGGGAAATGTCTGCGAACGGTGGCATTGCATTCAATTGATGGCCAAATACAGCGTTAGATGTTAACAGAGGACCAATACCATCAATTTCTGATAGCTCAGTTGCTTGCACCGTGACAAAGCAGGCAGGGCCCGCACTTCAAATCCGACTTGTTAGGACCCGTCTCGTCGACTCTTCAGATGTCGTCTGTTCTTTTCATTCCGCAGCACAGCATTTACTAACAATCAGAAGAACCCAGTTGCGACTTCCAAAATTGTCCACTATGACTGATGTCGGAGCGACCAGACCCCAACTGCACCTGCATACTTTGACGGTCCTGAACTAAACGCATCAGCTAATTGACTTTTTGGCTCATAGCGCAATATCGAATTGGATGCCAGCTCCCTCGCTTTGGGGCTGCTGCACCTAGGAAACGACATTAATTAAAATAAATAACCACAACGCTCGACTGGGAGAAAAAAGTCCAGGTGCCACTGGATTTCTAGCGTGCGTGCTTTCAAAGTGGACGTGGAGGGGTTATCCCAGCATCCTAGTGGCCCGAATCTAACCCCCTGGGCTTGACGATCCCGCGACAGCCCAATCTCGACCTCTCAGCATTGCCCATCCAGGCTCTGCGTCCCCTACCGTACTGTCTTGCCTTATCTTCGCCCACCCTCGGTGTTCACTGGTTGTCGCTTTGGTCAGAGTAGTTACCAGGAGCTTTCACAAGGGTTCCGCTAGCAACACGACGGCCGCCCAAAGTGAATCCTACGCCCTCAGGCTGGCTCTAGCCTCCACTTTCCCTTACCACTATCACTCCTGAGAAGGCTTGATAATTTTCAACTATCATCTTCATCGCTTTTCGCGCCTCGAACACTCCTCCCCTCATTCGCCCTCGTTCACCCTCGTTCGAGCATCGAATTCTGACATCTCGCGCGGCATCAACTCCATCCGGTGCCGGCGAGTCCTCGTCTCGTTCTCGGCCAAGTTTTGCTGGTCTGTACACCACACGACGTCGTCTTCTGCGAAGCGGATATGAACCGACGTCCCGCAATACAGGCCAACCACCTTGGACAGCTAGTACTGCACGACAATATCGAAGTCCTCTTTTACTCAATGAGACGATAACTATACCGAGCCCGACAAAAGTCTTTACTGGCTTCATTCACTCCTTTTTTCAATTACAACCACAAATCGTCACCCAATCACAGCCTCGCAGTCCTGCGATCATACCCGACCTCGTGACATGAGAGGTATGGCCGACGAATCGGCGGCTTTTGCCGCCGCTGCTGCTATAGTCAAGTCTATAGGCACCGAACCAAAGACTGCGAGCCCCAGTCCCCCCGGCGTTGGGTCCCCCTTCAAGCTCCCAGGTCGAGATAGCGCAGCCAAGGAATCACTGGAACGAGAACTATCGGCACTCGCCGCCCGAGTCCAACGTCTCGAGGCGAAAGCTAGCATAGCGAATGGCCCCATATTTCCGGATACGCCGAACGAGACCGTCGAGTCTTTGTTTGGCGATGAGTCCGCGTCCCCCACTATGAATGGCAGGTCAGGCCTCCGATCGAAGCTCGCGCCCATTACCAGCGTTCGGAACGCTTGCGTCGACGATCGTACCATCAAGACTATTCCCTTGACAGACGAGGCGTTGGAAGGCCTCCGTGAACATATCGACGACCAGTCCAAATTGCTCGACAACCAACGCCAGGAGCTTTCCAACGTCAACGAACAACTCGTGCAGCAGAAGAACCTGCAGGAGAAGGCTCTCCGATTACTGGAAGAGGAACGTGTTGCGGCTCTGGAGAGGGAACTATGGAAACATCAGAAGGCCAACGAGGCCTTCCAGAAGGCTCTGCGCGAGATCGGAGCAATCGTCACTGCAGTGGCTCGCGGCGACCTGAGCAAGAGAGTGCGGTTGAACGAAGTCGAAATGGATCCGGAAATCACTACTTTCAAGCGGACTATCAACACCATGATGGATCAGCTGATGGTCTTCTCAAGCGAAGTGTCTCGTGTGGCTCGCGAGGTCGGCACCGACGGCATACTTGGTGGCCAAGCTACAATCGACGGAGTTGACGGCACATGGAAAGAACTGACTGACAATGGCAAGTTGGCCCCTTTCGTTTTCCCATGCTGTGTTACTAATACTCCCATAGTGAACGTGATGGCGCAGAACCTCACTGATCAAGGTAAGTGGTATAATCTGGCCCCCGCCTACAACCAAGGGACTAAAACGTTGTAGTCCGCGAAATTGCATCGGTTACCACTGCCGTCGCTCATGGCGACCTGACCCAGAAGATCGAACGACCTGCCAATGGAGAAATTTTACAACTTCAACAAACTATCAATACCATGGTGGACCAATTACGAACCTTTGCAGCTGAAGTTACTCGCGTCGCTCGTGATGTAGGGACGGAAGGTATGCTCGGCGGGCAAGCCGATGTCATGGGTGTGCAGGGCATGTGGAACGAGCTGACTATCAACGTCAACGCTATGGCCAACAATCTCACGACTCAAGTGCGAGACATAGCTAAGGTCACAACGGCTGTCGCCAAAGGCGACCTTACACAGAAAGTTCAAGCCGAATGTAGGGGCGAGATCTTCGAACTGAAGTCGACCATCAACTCCATGGTGGGCCAACTCCAGCAATTTGCATCCGAGGTCACCAAGATTGCCAGAGAAGTCGGCACAGAAGGGCGCCTAGGTGGCCAAGCTACTGTTAATGACGTGCAAGGCACCTGGCGCGATCTCACCGACAACGTCAACGGCATGGCCATGAACTTGACGACCCAAGTCCGTGAAATCTCCAAGGTGACGACGGCTGTAGCCCGCGGCGACCTCAGTAAGAAAATCGCCGTCGAGGTCAAGGGCGAAATCTTGGAACTTAAAAACACCATCAATTCCATGGTTGACCGACTTAGCACCTTCGCATTCGAAGTTAGTAAAGTCGCCAGAGAAGTTGGGACCGACGGAACCCTCGGCGGCCAAGCTCGAGTGGACGACGTGGAAGGGAAATGGAAGGACCTCACCGAAAACGTCAATACGATGGCGTCAAATTTGACGTCCCAAGTTCGGGGGATCTCAACCGTCACACAAGCAATCGCCGACGGAGATATGAGCCAAAAGATCGGAGTTGTAGCCAAGGGCGAAGTGGCGGTGCTCAAAGAAACCATAAACAACATGGTTGATCGTCTGTCAGTTTTCTGTAATGAAGTGCAACGAGTAGCCAGGGATGTGGGCGTCGACGGCAAGATGGGTGGCCAAGCTGATGTTGGGGGCCTCAAGGGCAGGTGGAAGGAGATTACAGCGGATGTGAACACCATGGCGACAAACTTGGTAAGCTTACAACATCTCCAGATGTTCGATACCCATCAGTTGAGCAATGAGCTAATCTCCTGCCTGCCAAGACCACTCAAGTGCGAGCATTCGGCGATATCACTAATGCTGCTACCGACGGAAACTTCACCAAAGTGGTCGACGTTGAAGCCTCGGGCGAAATGGACGAACTTAAACGCAAGATCAATCAAATGGTGTATAACCTACGGGACAGTATCCAGCGAAACACGCAAGCACGAGAGGCTGCCGAACAAGCAAACAAGACGAAGTCCGAATTCTTGGCCAACATGTCCCACGAGATTCGAACCCCCATGAACGGTATCATCGGAATGACACAGCTGACACTGGATACCGATCTCACTCAATACCAGCGAGAAATGCTAAATATCGTGAACAACTTGGCCAACAGTCTGTTGATTATTATCGACGATATATTGGATTTGTCCAAGATTGAGGCCAAGAGGATGGTCATTGAAGAGATTCCGTACACATTGCGTGGAACTGTTTTCAATGCCCTCAAAACCCTAGCTGTCAAGGCTAACGAGAAGTTCCTCGATCTTACATACCGTGTTGACAGCTCGGTTCCCGATTACGTTGTGGGAGACTCCTTCCGACTTCGACAGATTATCCTGAATCTGGTTGGAAATGCTATAAAGTTCACCGAACTCGGCGAAGTGAACGTGACGATCCGCAAAGCCTCGAATGTCCAGACCAAGGCCTGGAACGAGTATGCACTCGAGTTTATCGTGTCCGATACGGGCATAGGAATCCCGCAGGACAAGCTGGACCTCATCTTCGACACATTCCAGCAAGCCGACGGATCGATGACACGCAAGTTCGGAGGAACTGGTCTAGGATTGTCGATTTCGAAACGACTCGTCAGCCTCATGGGCGGAGACGTTTGGGTTAAGAGCCAGTTCGGCAAAGGCAGCTCGTTCTTCTTCACCTGCGTGGTCAAACTGGCGCAAGGGGAGTTGTCTTACGTCGAGAAACAGCTCAAGCCGTACAAGGGCCATCAGATCCTCTTCGTCGACAGAGGTAAGACCAAGTACGGCAAAGAGATTGTGTCCATGTTGGCAGGCCTTGGACTGGTCCCTGTCGTGGCAACCCAAGAAAGCTACCCGGCTCTGCATTCTGGATCTGAAGAGCCGCCATACGACGTTATTATTGTCGACTCTATTGACACCGCCCGACGTCTTCGTGCAATTGACCACTTCAAGTATCTGCCGATTGTTCTGCTTGCTCCGGTAGTCCATGTTAGTCTGAAGTCGTGCTTAGATCTTGGCATCACGTCTTACATGACTACACCATGTGAGCCCATCGATCTTGGAAATGGCATGGTCCCGGCACTTGAGAACCGCGCCACACCCTCGTTAGCGGACAACACAAGGTCATTCGAAATCCTGCTCGCCGAAGACAACACTGTCAATCAACGTCTTGCTGTGAAGATCCTAGAGAAGTACCACCATGTCGTCACGGTCGTCGGCAATGGCCTGGAAGCAGTCGAGGCCGTCAAAGACAGGAAGTTCGACGTCATTCTCATGGACGTGCAAATGCCCATAATGGTTTGATCCCTCATCTAATACCGACTCAGTTGGTGTCACGGCGCTAACAAGTTTGCAGGGTGGATTCGAAGCAACGGGTAAGATCCGCGAGTACGAGCGAAGTCTTGGCACGTACAAGACTCCCATCATTGCGCTGACGGCACATGCCATGATGGGCGACCGAGAGAAGTGCATTCAGGCGCAGATGGACGAGTACCTATCGAAACCTCTTCAACAAAACCACCTCATCCAGACGATACTCAAGTGTGCCACGCTTGGCGGAGCACTGCTAGAAAAGAATAGAGAGCGGGAGTTGACGCGAGGATCGGGCCAGGCTGCTGCAGTCAACCCTGACCAGGCGAGGGCACCGGCTGTGTTGCGGCCGAGTCTTGAAGCTCGTGCGTTAACGTCGGCCGAGCCACTGACAGGAAACGCTGAAAGTCCAGCGTTGGTATCGGTGAATCATGGCGATCCGCTCCAAAGGGCATGTTCAAGTCTACCCGATGTTAACAGAACAACCGACTAACGTCGCGTTGCGACCGTTCAGCTCCTACTGCGAGCACACAGCACTTAAAAATTATATCACTTAGCTACGGATCAGCTCGGCAACTCTCTTGCGAAGGACAGAGGAAAGATTCCTCAGCCGATGAAGCACGATAGCCGAAGCTCCTCCCATCATTCCCAGATTCGTGCAGCTTATTCGACTCGATACCCCTGCGTTTCCAGCAGCTGCTCTCGCTCCAGATTTGAGTGCACCTAGTGGAGCTATTTCGTGCCACCGCAACTATCCCTCACATGGGTTTGCGTCAGTGTGCCATGGGAAACGCCGTGTAGCTAGGGATTACGACGGGTGGTTCTGAGGAGATGTCGAAACAACGAGGCAATTTCATACGGCGTTAACCGGATTTGGGTCGTGGGCTGGGTTGCTGGGTTTTCCCATCGGTTCGACGAGCATTTTAGTATCGCATTTATGAGGAATCACGGGCCACTGCGGTACGAACAAGTCCCCGGACTGGAAAGTTCGAGTTTCCGGCTAAGGAAAACTTGGCCGACTTGGATTATAAATTCAAATGTCTACAACCTTTTCCCAAGGCCACCTCAAGGACTCATTACATCCTAATGATGAGGAATATATTATACATGTCAATGACAAGGGCAGGACAGGCTTCTTGATTTTCACCATGAGAGAGCCGATCTAAGATAACAGCGTACAGGTGAAGAACAGCCTGGCGTTATAATAATCTCTGTATATATAGTGTGCTGTTCAAGTGCAACATGTTCCAACTTCCGAGAACAGGGTCCAAACCGAGTACTAGCAGCCATGACTGTGGAATGGCATGCGAGCTTCCATCCAGTTTACACTACACAATGAACTCTCCTCGCTAGAATTTGTGCCTGCCTTTTCTCTAAGCCCATCCTTCTCTTTATACTCTAGGCTTGAAGGTATCCGATGTGTCAGTAATGATATTGTGCCTGGCACTGTGGTGTGTTTAGATACCAATTTTCCTTCAAGTGCCGTAGGACACAGACAGAGAGTTGGAGAGGTACGAAAGAGTGTATAGCTTTGGCACCAACTTGGGTAGCAGAATACAAACGAAGTCTTTGGTCTGGTTGCGGTGACAGCCAATCCTTTGGCCCCGGCGACGTCTCCGAGTCCTCGACAATTTGACCCTACGAACACGCCGGGCAAAGTGGTTATAGAATACGGTCTACTTGATGTGAAGTGTCAAAGCACACTCGACTAGGATTGGGCGCGTACACTTTCATGGTCCGCGGTCTCTGCCACTCTCATCTAGAAAACTTCTCGGAGAGGAGGGCTCGCGGTCCGATAGAGAGAGGGGAGAGGCTTACCCTGACCCGGAGCCTTTGATCCGCTTGGTCAGTCAATTTTACCTAGATGTTGTTCAAACCAACGACGGATATTGGGGAACATCGACACGAAGGTAGGACGGCTGGACGGTCAACTGGAAACCACAGGTCAACAAGTTCAGATCTTGCACAACAAGGGGTAGCAGATGGGAAATTAGAAGGCCCATGCCACATTTCCGTGTACCACCCGTCGGGCAGAATGGACAAGTGAACCGCAATTTAGTTCGGGAGCCATGGGAAAGTCGTATGGTCGACATCCGCCTATCCATCAACGTTGAACACGGCTGGCGGGGTCTTTGTAGGTCTAGACTAGACACGCAATAGTGCTGTGGTGCTTCCCCCTTTGAGATTGGTGGTGGCTATCAGCCGCTGGCAATGGTAATTTATGACAGACGGTACCCCAGCTGTTACCATCGGGGAGCTGGATATCCAAAAGATGCCTAGCCTTGATATCTCATCACTCTGAATGGAGAGATTCCGATGTCATGAGTGGCCTGCGTCCTTGCTAATGCGACTGGCAGCTTGTTTGATTGAACCCAAGATTGGGACTTGCAATTGGCTCATTGAAGCGGGCTGTCAGTCTTAACTGGAAGAAATTGGCCAATATGGCAACGAGGCTTGGGCTGCCAAATCATTGCACGAGCGTGGAAAAGTCCAGATGAAACTTGGGAAATTAGAACAAGGCAAGTAATGCAATACAACCAACGGTGAACATATGAATGTATGTACGCGTACTTTGAGAGCTAGTGTTTCCCAAGTTCTAGGCCTCGTTAATTTGGAGTCGATAACCATCTAGACTTCCCGCTCATACGATTTAGGGAATAGTAACGGGAATCCCCTTCCAAGCTTCTAAATTCCTCGGTTGACAATAACGTGCAATACGGTGTAGCTGGGCCCTGCAGCCTGATTCCCATCATCACACTTTGTGCATATGCCACAGACAGGTCCCGTTATCACAGCGTGTCCCACTTGACACCTCGTACGTTGGTTTTGCCAGCATTTCAGATACGATACCGAACTCGTGGTTGATGTTTCTAGAAGCCTTTCTATTCAACTGATCTTGCGCGCTGCGCGATTCAAGCTGACGCACACCTGGCAAGTTAGGGTTCCTGCACTTATTGGCAAGCCAAATCATTGATGATTGCCAATGGCTTCGGAGATCAGGTTGTGTTTTTGAGATGCGCCGATTGCGGCACGTGGCAACCACGAGATGCTCAAAACCGTAAACCCGTCCACCGTGCTTGGTAAGAATTGTCAGTGAGACTCAGTCAATGCATATCATACTTTACTTCGCTACTCCAGACAAGTACCATACATTACAGCAACCAAGCAGCCACCACCACCTTTCCATGTTCTCGGCATCTCGATCCCCATCCAGGCGTTGCGAGCATCAAGCATGCATGCAACCGCAACGTGATCCATATTGGGATTTCGCCCCTAGCATGGAGAAATGGCATGCCTCGACAACAAATTCGGCATCTCGATGTCCCGATCTGTCCCGCTAAATCGCGATGGCAATCTGCTGTATGAGACGGGATTCCTTGCATTGTTCACCTTGTACGGTCATAATAACGAGTCTTCCAGCGCTGTTTGGCTGTTGATCTTTTTTCGCCTGTCAAGTTTGCCAAGCGTACTATGTGGTGGGGCCGCAGCCCAACGCGGAGTTTGGACTGCATGTGTCAACTTCTCGATCTCTCACTCTTGCCTCGATTTCAGCAACACCAAACACCATGCAACTGACAGCCCGTGTCTTGGCATAGCCGCCTCCCACGGCATTGGCTGCCATAGGAGAAATCATCCGCCTCCCCAAGACCCAATTAGCCCAGCAATTTACATTCTTCGGCTGGCCCAATGGCAACAGCGTACCTACCACTTTCGTCTGAGCTGCGTCGACCAACGGTACGGTAGTTTGGCTCTCTCTCGTCCCCCATCTCACGATATTGCAGCAACGGCCGCGCAAAATGATAAGGCTACCGGCTCGAATGACTTTACTTTCACAGTTATCCTTGCAAGCCTCGTGAACGCCTGGGAGTCAGGCCATGCTCAGATGTTCGTGCCCATGTTCGAGACAGTTGATTTGAACGGGACGAATGAGGTCCAATTCCCAGCCCCATTCTTATTGTCGGCACAAGCTTCAACCGCAGATCTCGATCTCTTCAACACCAGGCCCGTTTTCGACTCCCACACCACGTATTATTGCATCTGCTAACATTAATCACCCGTTCAAAGAATATCCACGGAGCCAGGGCCGCGGCCAATCGCTGCGTGTAATTGTGGGTACTGCTCAGCGCTATTACATCACTGGCCCTCGTATGAACTCGGTACTTGCAGCTGCTGCATCGTTGACACAACCCTTCACCCACACCAGCCGCTGCGTGTTGTAGCTAGTACCTAGTGGGGTCATGCTCCTTCTACCCATCGTTGGAGCAACCGATAGCGAGAAGGTTCTGTGTTCCTGCGCTCACCAAGCAAGGTGGCCGCCGCTCACTTGCAATATCAGCTCAGAAACGCCGTTGGATCAGCGTCTGGAGCACATTGCTGGCAATGACGACACATCTCGTACACTCAAACATAGTCAACCAGTCGACCCGTGGGGTGGGGATTCCCCGGTCCTCATCCTTGCTGTGCCACCGTTTCGAGCCTCTGTTATAAGCATATCGAGCAGTTTGGTACTTGGTCGCCGGTCGTGAGAGGAAAGGGCTGGGTGCTGCAGTAGCATATCGATCGACACACATTACTCGCTCGCCGACCTACAAACATACAAAGGTGAGGAAGTATCGAGTAAGCGATCTGGTTAGATGGACCAGCCAGTGATATAAACTAACCGCATTGACCACCTTTTTGCATGCACCCCCATTTTGCAGGGTTTAACTGAATCAACCTAAATACTTCGTCCATATTATTTATATACAGAACATACTTAATTTAAGTGTCCGAAGACTTAGATATATTCTTTCGAGCCCTCTTTTTAGGAGGGACCCTTCCTTCGAGAAAAGTATCAATTTCTAACTGCTTATCCGGTAAAATAGGCCGTATTCGCTTATTTCGCTTGTCCTGGGCTGTTCGGATCGCTGATAAGTTAACGAATACTTTATTCGGGTCTGGCTCGACGGGCTGGCGTATATCTGGAGCGTATTTATCGAGTTCTTTATATAGTTGCTCGTTTTCGATACGTAATTTGGCATTCTCGGCGGCCTGGAGTGTAAGGGCCTTGCCCGCCTTGCCTACTAGGGTACGAATCTTACGAGATACCCCGCCCTCGGCTTTCTCTATCGACTGTAGTTGGCTAGATAGTTGCTGCGCTTTCTGAGGAGTAAAAGCAACTAAAGGTGGTGATATATGAGGCGGAGGATCTGGTGTATGAGGCTCCGGAGGATCACAAGATACGTCGACTAGTCCTTCGGAGCCTAGGGGTCATATACCAGTCTTCCGCCAGCCAGATTTAATATTTTCCGTAGTAAAGGCTCTCTCCGAGGCACGTAGATATGCTTCTAGCATACGTTGCTTGTAAATTAGGGCTGTAGCCTTGTAGGAAGCGTAAGCCCTGAGCTCTTGGCGGTAGTAGGTCTTCAAAGGTGAGAACGGCCCGACATCGCACGGCTGGAGATCGTCACTGCAGTGTGAGGGTAAATACAGCACGGCGACTCTATTCGAGTAGGCTTTCCACATAAATTCGGCATGAATATGTGTTTGGTGGCCGTCGAGGATAAGGAGTCGCCATTCGGTACCCCTAGGCTTCGTCTCGGGGAAAAAAACCTGATCTAACCACCTATTTGCGATAACTTTATTACTCCAGCCCTTACTCGTCGCGGTGTATTCCCACTCAGGGATATTTTGGTCTGGGAACCACTGTGCTTGGACTCTCTTGCCGGAAAATACGCAGACAGGTGTACCCCGTTGGGTATGCGAAATGTACTCTAACCAGAAGCACCACGACGAAGCGTCCGACTTTGATACGCGTACCCGGCGTGAATTAGACGTCCCAATAACCGTAACATTCCCCCTCTTGGACACCTGTCTCGTCCATATTATACTCGTTGTCGGGTTTGATACGATACTTCGTACGTAAGCGTTCAAGGAGGGTGTAGAAGTCTCGGATCTTGTTCGAATCGGACTGATACGAAAAGGTAGGGGGACCCACTGGTTAGGTGAATCCCATTCAATTAGATACTATAACGTTGCGCACTACTGCATTATAGCATCCTCCCCCCTAGGTGCACGCATCACGGACGCTCTAACTACGACGCGCCCAATTTTGGTACGTATCTGTGGATGGCGGCTAACGAAGTGATCCACCCAGTGTTGGCCGAGTGTATTGTTATCCCCTTGAGCAAGGAGGATTTCGGCAGCGAAGTCGGCCACATAACGCTTGCTAGGAGCCCGTCCAGACACTTCTTCGTGTAGGATCCAGTTCACGATAACCTCCTCTTGCTCTGGAGTCAACTTTTGTTGCCTGGAGGCCGCGTCGCGATGCGAATTACCGTGACGAATACGGTAGGACAGTGTAGTCCCCTTGATACCGTACCGATGAGCTGCTACGGCCTGGGAAGAACCCTGATGGATAAGCTCTTTAGCGCGTTCGATTCGCTGCTCAAAATCGTCCAGGCTAGTCTCCACTGGATTAGCCATTTTGGACGTAGATAGGGAGCAATTGCGAGGTAAATGGAGAGACGTCGTGTTGTTGAGGCGTAGAAATTCCCTGCAAAATGGGGGTGCATGCAAAAAGGTGGTCAATGCGGTTAGTAAGTGTGTGGATGTGCCCTTTGTCTAATAGTGTTTCTGTTTTCCGGGCCGCTAGCTGGGGCCCGCCGTAACGTTCTCCGATTTCCTGTCACACTCTGATCTTGTGTCGGTGCACCGTTCATCGAGATCTGGAAAACATGAACCGATCGTATAACTGCACCACTGTTCAGGGCCCATAATGCTAATTCTCTGAATTCCCCTAAAACATTACCATCGACCCTTGTGGCAACGAACATTCCCATCGCTACTCTTCAACGCCGCAGCCTAGCCATCTCAGACGTTGACGACGCATCGCAGTTGTGATTATTGGATCGGCAGCCCCACGACGACCCCAGCAACGCCTTCACGAACCCAAGTCCTCGATCGCGTCACGCCCGAAAAGTGTTACGAAAAGCAGTGCCAGGAGCTTCGTCTTTGGACAAACTGGAGGTCCAAGCTACCAACGAAATTTCAACCAGGCTCTGGAAGCCAAGCCGACCGTGCTGTCTGGCCTCCACCGCAAGACCGTTTTCTTACACCCTGAAGCCGAGACGTTGCCGAAAGAAATCCCTTCGATACTGGTTACTAGACCGGTCTTGCCCCTCGTGGAGACTTTCGCGAAGGAGCTTCAGCCGGTTAGTGCAGGATCAATTCAGGGTGCAAGCAGGCGGACCCAAATCTTCCGTTTCAGTGTACGAAGCCGTTATCATACCAACGAGACCCGTGAACATCTTTCCGGCCCGAATAAAACTTCCCGAGTTCGATGCCCAAGGACGAACACTCTACAACGATCCGTGGTAACGCGGCCAATCCGGCTATATGAATCAACTAGAGACGATCTTCGAAGAGCTGGGCATCTCTCAATACCTCGATGCGTTTATTGATCAGGGATTCGACTCGTGGGATACCATTTTAGACATAACTGAGTCAGATCTGTTAGTTGCACATTGACGGGGTTGGAGGGACGGTGGTAACAGACACATGTGGCTAACACGTCGAAAGGGATGCACTTGGTGTCAAACTCGGGCATCGCAGGGTAAGGGCTTTTTCACTCACGAGAACGTCGTTCTTGACTAACCTTGGGTGCAGAAACTGCAGCGTCGCATCGCTAATCATCGCGGCCTGGCTCCCATGTTGTCGCTCGTATCGCCTACACGAAGTATCGAAGAAGGTGGATCTCATGTGCCACCCAACAAACTGACACAGCCGACAGCAGAGAGCAAGGAGGCAACGACAGTGGCGAAGCGCAAATACAGACGGCACCCAAAGGTTCGTGGATCCTCTCGTGTGGGACCACATAGCCAAAATTGTGTTTGCCGTTCGCTAACTAATTGTGGCTACAGCCCGATGACAAAGCTCCCGAGCGCCCACCGTCTGCATATGTTCTATTCTCCAATAGTAAGTCATGTGACACACGTGACAATGAAATCTATAACTAACGACATACCAGAGATGCGAGAGGACCTCAAGGACCAGAACCTCAGTTTCACCGAGATTGCCAAGCTCGTGGGTGAGAACTGGCAGAACCTGAATCGAGCCGAAAAGGCCCCTTACGAGACACAGGCTCAAGAGGCCAAGGAGAAGTACAACCGGGACATGGCCGCATACAAGCAAACAGATGATTACAAAAACTATTGTGACTACTTGCAGGAGTTCCGCAACCGGCAAGCTGCTCAAGGTATTTTGCGGCCGTCGACCAGAGGTTTAAAACGACGGACTAACTCCGACGCTGTAGACGAAGATGCTACCAAGAGAATCAAGCTGTTCGACACTTATAGAGGCAGCAGCAGTAGCAACGGCAATGGCGGCATGTCGACCGGAGCGAGCCGCACAACCAGTGGGACCGGCAGTAGCACCGACAGCCAAGCCGGCAGTGAACCACCGCCTACTCGCCAGCAGCGACTGAGTTCGGTAACATCGCAACCAGAATCGCATTTATCACCAACAACATCACTTGCCTTCCAGCCGCTGTTGGACGAAATACGGTCGCCCCGACCCCAGGCTTTTGACGAGATCATGGGAAGGGATCGAAGCTTCTCGAATGCCAGCACTGTTGATGACCCATCTCGTCCGTCACGTCGCCTTTCCATGATGCACTCGGGAGAAATGTCTAGTTTTGGCATCCCCTGGTTGTCTGGCTCAAATGATGTGCGAGGCGTGCCTCCAGCAACCTCCAAATCTCCTGAAGCGAGCATGAACAGCATCCCACCGAGTCTCACGCCGCACAGCAATAGGTCAAGTAGGGCAGGGTCTGCCTCGATGAAATTGGGCTGGTCAGGTCCTCCGTCGTTGAAAACTGAACAGTCATCGACGGGCAGCATTTCGTCGCTCAACTCCTTTCCAGGACCCAGGACGCCAAGCGAGTCGTCGTTGCCAATCCATGCTTTACTTTCTTCTAAGCCAGACGGTTCATATAGAGCGCACACGGCGACTACACCAACACAAGAAGCTACACCCCAGTCGGCCATACCCATCCATCAGCATCCCGGACGCCCGCCAAGTGACCAGTCAGCAGCCACTGGGCGGCCTCCTTTTAGCAACAGTACGCGCGCCGTCTATATGTCGTCAAATTTGTGGCTGACCAACCGCTTTGCAGGCTACCCCGGATCATCGGCCAGCTATCTGCAGCCAGTGCTGTCCACAGACCTTACACCCATGGGAGAGTTTAGAGATCAAAGAACTCCCACCATGGGGCAATCCCACGTCAAGGCCACTCCCGCCTCCCCTGATCTTGGGCTTGATGGCATGAGTGCTTTGCTACGAGCCAGCGACATCGTTGGGCGCCCGGACAACTCATGATTACCACGATGAATGACGTCATGCTTGAATCATTTGACAAGAATCAATTGACAGAAGACTTCAAATTTATATTTTTCACTTATAGTTGACTCGTTCCTTCATAAGGAAAACGGCTCGGAAAATGTCAGAAAGGCCAGCAGGTGTCTTGAGTGTTTTTTTGCATGTTACGCGGTTTGATGTATACCAAGACACTCGGGCAAAGTATTGGAGTTCAGCATTTCTAGCAAGGCCATTATGTCGGGCTGCGAGCACAGGAGTTTCTGGCGCTTTGGGAAACTGGACAGAAGAGACATTTGCTGGAGACTGATGTGTGCCGTCTGACTTGTGTGCTCGTCGGACGGTCGGAACGTGTACATGTTTTAACCTATGGGTTGATCACGATGACGTATGGTGGAGTCTGCTCCAAAGCAAAGATCGTAGGAAACGGTTGCTTAATCGCAGAAAGACCTGGCCTACCAGACCTAAGGCAGATGGGGTGGAAATAATGGCGTTACTCGTAACACAGCAACGTGGTTAAATGCGACAATTTGTCCGTGACCGCGATCGCGATCTCGATTACAACTATTCCCGATTTTGTCAAGTGCATATATGTCCATGAATCATTGAAACGACGTGCCCGCCACAACAATCAATGGGAATCTGTAACTGAGAGGGTCATCGATGAATGATCACAATGAAATTGGGGAAATGTAACGGCCCTACTACGTGGAAATCATCGTCGAAGATGTGAAGGGGGGACCTGGTTGCCCCAATTTAGAGTTCAATAATGCGTGGCTGCAAAATCCTGCTTTGCAGCCGCATGGCAGCCCTCCATGACAGTGCTGCGTGTCACGCCATTATATTCTTCCGGAGGGGTGCGTGAGCCTTACTTTAATGTGCGCGTGTGTAGTTGTGGGTTTGAACGGGTAGGCAATAGGTGACCGTCTACGGGAGTAACTCATAAATTGTGTAGAAACGTCTTGGTTAACTTGCGTCTCGCATTCGCGTCTCAACGCCGTATGATATGGAGTTTTTACTGACAGGCAGACAAAAGTCATCACCTCCGTTTATCTCTTTTCCTAACCTAACCGTCAGTGATGTATGCATAGATACTGACAAGCAAGGATTTGGAATTGGGCGTCGCAATGGAATCCCACCTGAACATATCATGTACGCTGCTTGAAGCACCCAAATTACACAGAATCCCAACGTGTTCGTGTCGTGTCACAAGGTACTCCATAGGAATGACAGCAGCGGGCCACTAATCGACCATGGATTGTACTCGCTCTCCACGCATCCCCTATTGAAAACTGACACCAATGGCTGAGTACCCAACAACGCCTGCCTCCACCTTCTCTAGCCTTGCTCGAGGCTGGTTCCAAAGCGGACATATCTAATCATCAAGTCATACATGTATACGTAAACATGCTCGCAGCTACATGCGCCGCCTACCGAGCCTTGCCTGATCAAACCTCGCCCGTCACCACGGCCGTCGGGTCTCTGCGGATGTCCAGCTCCATCAGTTCCGGCGTGTTCTCGATTGAGAGTCCCTTCTCGTTGGCCAGATGTAACAGGCAGATGAAACAGAAGCTCGTTGAGATATCGTCCATGACGGCCTTGGGATAGACTGTTTGCAGGCTATTCATGACCTGTGTAAACTTGAGCGTTGGCTCGGCCGGCGGTTCTGATGTAGACTCCTGGTTTGTGTGTGGTGTAGGCACTCTAGCACTGTCAAGCTGTTCCTGATATGGTTGTTAGCAAGAAATTTGCGCCGTGCAAAAAGCAAGCAGACTTACGTCGAGCTGCTCAAGCCCAATGCCTTTCCAGAGCTCCTCCTTCAACCGTCGGACATCCACCTTTTTGGCTACGCGAGCATACTGTACATACTCGGGCCGCAATCTGCGTGTTGACGTGACCAGCTGTGTTCCAAACCCGCCAGTCGTCATGCCGAGCTCGCCCATAGCCGTGAGGCCTACGTTCTCTGTGGCAGGGACTTCGGCGCCTGGAGAGAAATGATCTCTGGCATCGGCAAACTCGAGATCGTCATCATCGTCAAGCATGCCGCATTTATTCAACGGCAGCTCGTCATCAAAGAAGTTTGCATCGTAGTCACCCTGGGGCATGGCCGCTTCGTCATCATGCGCGTTCTGGGGCTCCTTTTGGGCCCAGAATGCCTCGTCCATCTCGCCTTCGGGGAGGTTGTCTTGTTGACCAGCATTGCCGAATGTGCCAATTTTACTGGCAAAACGACGCCGGTTGCTCATGCGCGCCTTGGGCTTGAGGAAGAGACTGAGGAGCTGTTTGGAGTTGAAGTGCTTATCATCGGGCAGTAGATTCCTGGTTTTCGATTTCCAATCCTTCTTGGGCAAACAGATGGCAGAATGGCTCGAAGCCTGCGTATAGATCTGCTCGGCCAGCTTCGGATCCAATGGCGAGACAAAGTCGATCTCGAAAGGCTCCTTCTCCTTTCGTTGCTTCGTGCCGGTGTCGGGCTTGTTGATGTCTTTGATTTTCCGTATTCTCCAGTGCTCTGGTCCGGCCCAATTCTTTTGGAGGGCTTGGTCAAAGTACCCCAGAATATCTTCGTGCATCTTGTCGCCATTTTTGTCCAGGTTCATACGAACGACGTAATTGCCGTTCTCGTCATCCATGCCATCAATTGCATCGCCACCTCCCATGCCGTCCTCGGTACCGATATTGTAGGGACGCATCTGAGGTTCTAACGCAGCTTCACGAGCCCAGGCTTCGCCACCCTCACCGAAAGCCACATCAACCACGTCGAAGCCACCCATGGCCGTCATATCGTCAAAGCCCATTGGATTGTCATCGTCGATAAACATGCCGGATTTGTCACCGGCAGCATTGGGTACACCACCGTCTTCATCTTCTTGCTTCCAATCTTCCGGGGCCCGCAGGAATGGAATGTCCAGAGAGCCGGAGGGATTCCCGAGGTCAAAGCTCTTCAGGGAGGGACACACATCTTGACCGTCGAGTATAGTGAGGTCGGGGAAGAATTTGGCACCCAAAGCACCAATATCAATTTCCACATCCTCCTCGTCCTCGGGCTCCGGTGCATCCTCAATCGCCGTAGCTTCTTGTTCTTCGGACTCTTCACCTTCATCAGCGACGACATCTTCTCGCCGTCTCGGCTTGATGCCTGAGGCTGACGCATCGTTGGTATCGTCACTGCTGTCAAAGACGATGCGGCCTTGTCCATCAATCATCAAGTGGTTTAGGAGGAGACCCTTGGCGCCGCCTTCATCAAAGTCTGCCGATGCTTTCTTGAACAGAGGATCCACTGAGAACTCGAGTTCGAACTTCTTCAGCTGAAGAGAGGCAAAGGACGGCGCTAATGTTACCTCAGAGGAGCGTTGCTGCCAAGGCGTGTTAGTTTTATGTATGCTCCCCCCCTATCAGATGATGCGGATGCCGCTGTAGACCTACCCGCTTCTGCTTCTTTCGCTTGATGACGTTTCCGTTCTCGTCCACTTCCTCCTCGTCGCTCTCCTCGCCCTCTCCTTCTCTTTCCTTCTTCTTGTTGTTGCTATCGGCAAGACCGCTCAGCAGCTTGCCCGTCTCGGTGGCCACACTGTCGACTCTGCTGGTGTAGATCTTGACACAGCCGTCCAGGGTGCAACTGGCTCGCTGGAAGTTGACACTATCGCCTTCTTTGAGGAGGGACATGTCGTGGAAGTAGTCGATGAGCGCAAAGTTCCACGAGTTGGTGGCGTTGATCTTATTGTCCGTCGCCATCTTCATCCATTCCTCAAAGTTGGCGAGGATGGGTACACGCTTCATAGGCGTGACGCCGCTCCCGCCCACCACGAAGAGATCATCGTCGTCCCCTTGGCCTTTCCGCGGCGTCCTCGGGTTGGAGCCCGGCGACGCACTCTCGAGGTTATCCAGTCTGATGGCGCCTTTCCGCGCCGGGGTGGCGGCAGCGGCTTTGAGCTCGTTGATCTGTCGCTCGTGGAGCGCTTGTCGGGCGTGCGATCGCCCCTTCTTCTCTTGTTTGTCGTCGTTCAGAGGGATTCTGGAGGACGGTGAGCTGCCGAGCCTTCATGTTTGCGCAAGTAGCCCCGGCCCTGGAAAGACGATAAACAATTTTTGGGAACACTGAACGTACTTGAGCGGGGATTGGAAAGGCGACGCTGTCATGGAGCCAGATGCGTTCCTGCTGCCAGCACTTGCGCGTGGAACCTGAGCTACACGAGGCATGGTGTCGTTTGCTGCGTATCGTCGGCGATGTTTGAGATTGGCTTCACGGGGTTCATGATGAAAGGGCTCGGTGGCCGGGTTTGCTGCGGGCGCCCGTTGTCGCGGTCGCGACGGAAATGGCCCTCCGACAATCTTGTTTACAAAGCTCGGACCAGCCAAAAAATGCATTTGCTGTGCTCCGTTGCCGACCGACCGACCACAAACCAACGTGGCGCTGACGAGGGCACTAGCTCAAGCTGTCCAATCAGTGTCGCTCTACACTGGCCACTTCCACCTAGGGCATTGCTTGCGTGGCAACATAGCAGAATTAAGTAGAGGACGCCACACTTGGCGAACTTGGCGATAAGATAAGCCGACGCTTGTCAGGAACCGGGGGCAGTTCCAAGGCTTGCGAGACGTCGCCTCCGTCCAGGCCCAGCAGGCGAGCAGTCGAAAAGGTGGATTGGGACCGAAAGAGGGCGCCCATGTTGCCATTCGCCGTGCCCAGGTCCCAGCTATCTTGAAGCTATTTCACTTCCCGTTGTCGTCTCGACATCAGACTTTTATTATTGGACCTGTGTCATGCTTCCACTAGAGCCTGTTGCTTGAAACATATATTTCTCACGAGTAATGTAGCGGCTCTCTACTGTGCTACTTCTTTGCCCGCGGATCCCAAACTTCGCTTTCTTGGTTGACGTACACCCTCCCGGCTCTCAACCACTCTAATTTCAGCACATGGCGTCCACGGAATGCTGATGTGATGACATCGAGCACCATGCCTTCTGCTGCCGTCGCCCGAGGCAGGAGATTCAGTTCTCGCCCATTCTTTGCGACAGTATTCTGCATAACACTGCTGGCTGTTTACAGCATCTTCATACGGGACCATGCTGCTAATCGCGACGATGCGCCACTGCTCCACACACGGTCCGGGGAGGACTGCCGTCTTGTTCACCAAGCTGCCGACCAATGCGCCTTTGTGAAGCGCAATTGTCACGACGATGAGGCCGGCCTTATCGAGTACCTGGCATTCTATTACTGCACCCTCGGCAACGCGCAGCCGCTTGGTTTCATCATCCTCGTAATGTGGCTTGGCCTGCTCTTCACTACCATCGGCATTGCAGCTAGCGACTTCTTTTCCGTGAACCTGAGCACTATCGCTACCATACTAGGGCTCAGCGAAAGCCTGGCTGGCGTGACCTTCCTAGCCTTCGGCAATGGATCACCCGATGTGTTCAGCACCTTCGCTGCTATGAGCTCCAATAGCGGCAGCATGGCTGTGGGCGAGCTCATTGGCGCAGCTGGATTCATTACGTCGGTCGTTGCCGGTTCCATGGCCCTCGTACGGGAGTTCAAAGTCAGCAGGAAGACTTTCGTGCGCGACATCTGCTTCTTCATTGTTGCAGTTGCCTTTTCGGTGGGCTTCCTATCTGATGGCCACATTCACTTATGGGAATGCTGCGTCATGATTGGGTTTTACGTCTTCTACGTGATCGTGGTCGTGGGCTGGCACGCATACGCAAAGCGGAAACAAGCACGGAGGGCAAGAGAAGTTGCGGCTAGAGGCCATTTTCATGCCTCGGGCAGCAGTCAGGGTCAGGACGAGCTGGAGCCGTACAGAGACGAGCCTGGCGACGAGGATACCACGCCTGGTGCGTCGCGGGGCGCTGCACGGGCAGGCCCTGCGACGGTCGACATTGGCATCCTGGACCGTGCGCCTCGAATCGAGATTGGGCAAGCTAACGACGATAACGAAGACGACGACGAGGCTCATGGTCAGCACGTCGCAGCAGAAGTGACGAGCAGTATGCGAGTGAACCGACCACGTGGCAGACGAAGCACCACGACTATCACGCCCATCCGGCCCAGTCTCATCGGCGCGCTCGAGTTCAGGTCCGTCCTATCTTCTTTGCAACAAGAGCGAAACATGTGTATGGCTCCAATCCATACTCGGAGCCACTCCGCGGATAGGCTTTCCGTTGGCTTAGACGACACCAGGCGGACGATGCGAGGGTCTACAAGTTGGCAGACTATTCCGGGGGCTGCGAGCACGACTAGGAATCGCACACAGTCATCAGCGGCTGTGCTTACTCTCACCGGCGTTGGTTTGAAACATCCCCCCAGCGCCTCTGCCGATGAGAGAGGGCGGGCTCGCAGTCCATCCACGCACACCGTAGGCGGAAGGTTAGCACCCCCTCGGTTGACCTCCGGTGGTACTCGTCTTGTAGAGGGCTATGGTGAGGATTCTGCGTCGCGTTCCAAACCATCTGGAGGACTGCGTGTGCGCATCCCCAGTCCAAGCCCTCAAAGCAGTGCACAATCCTCGCCTGCGATGTCCCCGTTTCCTCGCTACACAGATTCGCCTCTACCTCTTGCGGCGAATCCTCACGATCCTTCGCAGTTGATGCTACCCACGTCGGGTCTAGAGCAGCGTCACTCTTTTCCGACCCTACCGCAACAGGAGGATCCCAAACCTGTAAGATGGTGGCCATATGAAGTGTTGCCCGCGCCACACGTTTTGATAAGCACCTTATTTCCCACGCTTCAAGACTGGAAAAATAAACTGTTCTGGGACAAACTGGTTCGTTTGGTTTCTGTGCCGAGCATTTTCCTTTTAGCCATCACTGTGCCTGTGGTGGAGAGTGACACGACGGATGACGACTCGGATATGAACGTTGAGGAGCAACCAGCCTCTGGCCACCTTGGCAACACAGCGGCCGCCGTGTCACATGAGTCCAACGGATCGATCGAGTCTGAAACGGAATGGCAAAGGTACCGACGAAGGACGAGATCTCGTGGCTCGTCTGTCATCAGAACATCCAGTGTGCTCTCATTGGCTGCCCCTGACGAGACTCCTGGCTCGGGCTCAGGCTCAGGCTCTGCCGAGACGGTACGACCTGCTCGTGTGGCCTTGGACGCGCAACCTGTAAAACCTTCGTCGGAACTTGGACAAGACAGCTCTGCTCAAGGGGGCGAGGAGCAAGGATGGAACCGGTGGTTGCTGATCCTGCAGATCTTTACAGGCCCGTTGTTCTCTGTATTCATCGTTTGGGCAAACATGGCCGATGATCTAGAGCAGCCCGGACTGGTGCTCATCAGGGCCTTGCTCATCTCTCTCGTTTTCTCTCTTGTGTTACTCGGAATCCTCCTGCTTACCACAAGCCCCGATCGCCGCCCGAAATTCCATTTTATGTTCTGCTTCCTTGGATTTATCATTGCGATTGCCTGGATCTCTACGATCGCAGGCGAAGTTGTTGGAGTACTGAAAACAATCGGTGTAATTTTGAATATTTCGGAAGCGATCCTGGGTCTCACCGTCTTCGCGGTTGGCAACTCCGTCGGTGACCTGGTTGCCGATATTACCGTAGCCCGCCTTGGATATCCCGTCATGGCACTGTGAGTCGGGTTCTCTCAGTGGAAAAAGATGGCACGAAACTGACGGTCTACAGATCTGCTTGCTTCGGCGGGCCAATGCTGAACATCCTCCTCGGGATAGGGCTTGGCGGGGCCTACCAGACAATTCACGCAGCAGACAAGAAACATCGAAAGCACCCCGACAGACCTATCCAGTACAAGCCCTACCACATCCAAGTCGGTGGCACCTTGCTGGTTTCGGCAGTGGTATTACTGGTCACTCTGCTGGTCCTGCTGATCGCCGTTCCGATGAACAAGTGGGTGATGAGCAGGAAGATAGGATGGGGGTTGGTTGCCTTGTGGTTGACTGGCACGATTATAAACTTGGTTATCGAATCAACGGGTCTTTGGCTCGAAATTGCGTAGGCGTCGAGCGATGACAAATTATTGTGTATAGTACATATTCGTTTTCGAAGCCAAATAAGCTCAGATACCCAATACACGGCAGCTGATGTGACAACGCATTACTTATACAAGGCGGCACAGGTTTCCGAGGGTAGGACATGCCACGATGAGAAGCGTGCGTCATCAACCTAGGCTTGCGGCCCTGCAATTTCAAACTGAGGGCCCCAAAGTGCCGGTCTCATACGATGCTTCTAGATGTTCCGAGGATGCGATTCATGATGTGGCAGTGGCACGATACAGTGGCAGCCTCAGAACCGAGGCCATCTGCTTGTGTGTGGTTTCCCATGACATCCCATCACGGAAGCTGAAGAAACATGGCAAAGTTGAATCTCGCTACGCGTCATGTTCAGCTCTGTCCTGAGGAACTGGATCACAGGGCTGTCTCCGAAGTATAAAAGCGCCGCCCTCAGCCTTTGTTGATGGACTTGTTCCCGGGCATCGCAATTCGCACATACCCATTCAGAACAACAAGCTCAACTTACTTACCAATAAGCACTACTTCTACATCATCACCCATCAACCACCAAGATGTCATCCTTCCTCAACAAGCTCACCAAGCCGGAGCAGCAGCAGCAACACCAGCAAGCTGCCAACACCACCCCCACCCCGACCAACAGCACGGCCGGAGACTCGAGCGTCGTCCAGAACGTCGCCGACCTTGCGGCCCAACTCCAGAAGGGCGACAAGGGCCAGGGCCTGACCGAGGAGGAGCTCCGCACCAAGGGCGCCGAGATCGGCCAGAAGCTGTACGAGGAGCACCAGAAGAACACCAACAAGACGTTTGCTCAGACGGTCGAGGAAGTCGCTGGCCAGCTCTATGATAACAACGATAACAAAGCCAACACCGAAACCAACAAGAAAGACCTGAAGACTGGTGCTATTGGTGTCGAGGACGACAAGAACAAGGTCGCCAGTAGTGGCGAGAAGAAGGATGGCCTGGAACAGGAGGATGTCGATGATGAGTTTGGCACTGACCAGCTGGGGACTGGAAAGACAGGCGAGGAGAAGCTCGATGCCGGGGGTAGTAAGCGATACACGCGCAGCAGCGGAAACAAGCAGGCTGAGGACGTTGAGTTCTAGGTCAAGAAGGGGGCTAGTAAGTTGGACCAGCAGGGGTCTGTTGATGCGGCTAGTCATCATCACTAGTTGATAGTTTCGTTGCGAGACGAGAACTGACAGGTTGAGAAGTTCTAACTGCGTTCTGACTGGATGCCTTACGGCTAAGCTGGCTTTCTAGACGGACAGCGTCGCTTGGGGCGATATGCCACTCGCTTCATCTACTTCTGGTGTGGTGTATTGTCAAGTTGTTAGATATCTCTGTCGTCATTATCAATGGACTCGAGGTTCGACCAGAGCACAAACAAAACATCGACGTGTATCTACACTGATACCGAAGAGGCAAAGAAAGGCTAGAACGTCAAAGCACTAACGACACTGAGCCACGGTGCTCTTCGACATGGTTTTGTCAGCCACAGCAATGTAGCAGATATCTTTACTACAACATATGGGTTACCTCTTGATAGACTCCATGCGCATCAGGGTTAGTGACAGGAACAAAGAGCCAATTTAGCGTCGAGTCATAGGGTGCGTAGCAGGGTCCCTTGTGAGCTCCGACTGGGACATACCACAAGGCTGCTCTGTTGACGATGATCAAAGGAGGTGAGCCGTTGACAGAATAAACGGCGCATCCAGATAGAACAAGCAGAATATGCCTGATCTACTACACTGGAACACCAAGTGATCCCACCTCATCACGCTGTCTACCTAAGTATTCTGTCACGAACCTGAGAGGGTTGTCTTCAAAATCTACCAAAGGCTGGTGTTGGTCATATCCAATTTCTAAATCCATGTTGACTTGGGCTTACTAGCAGTATGGCGTATGCAAACTCTGGGTATACGGTGCATTTCTGGGGAAGATCACTGGCGAAACACCAAGTAAGATGGATCACCGGCTCAACTTAAGCTGGATAGTATAATGCAGAAAAGATGCACCGTCAACCAAGTTAGCCGGTCCAAGTCGTACATTCTTAGTAGTTGATTGAGAATTGCCGAAGCCTACGATCCAGATGGCCAAAGTTAGTAAGCAGCCAGGAACCATGCAGTGCACCCCTGTCCCTTGACTGCTGCCCCTCAATTACGGGACAGGGATGATAAGCGAGCGCATTGAGGGGTGGGTGGTAGCTGGCTGGCGGAGCAAAGAGCGGCGAGCAACATTTCTTATTTCTTAATCTCTAATAAATAAGAAAAGCGACACGAAGCCTTTTTCGCGATATTGTTACTCAATTGCCGTTCCTGCCCTTCCGCAATTCCCTGAACGCATTCGCACACCCCTTCCGTCCACTTCTTCGGCCACATCCACCCGTCGATCAACACGATCCCCGCTTCGCAGCTAATACACAGTCGCAAAGATGGCTTCTCTCGGTACTACGGCCACCGACTACTTTCCTCCCCTCGAGGAGCGTCCCCTCAAGAACACCATCTGCCTCTTCGATGTCGATGGACCTCTCACGCCCGCTCGTCTGGTAACATAGCCCTCCCGACTCCACCCCAAGTCAGCAGAAACTACCAGCTAACTCTCCTCCCCCCCCTCCCAGGGCGCCTCCCCCGAAACGCTCAACATGCTCACCTCGCTCCGCCAAAAATGCGCCATCGGCTACGTAGGCGGCAGCAACCTCGCCAAGCAACAAGAGCAACTGGGTGTCCCCGCGGGCCGCCCCGTGACGTCCATGTTCGACTTCTGCTTCTCGGAGAACGGGCTGACGGCGTACAAGCTCGGGGCAGAGCTGGCGTCGAGCAGTTTCATCCAGTGGATCGGCGAGGACCAGTACAAGGAGCTGGCGTCGTTTATCCTGCACTACATCGCCGACCTGGACATCCCCATCAAGCGGGGGACCTTCATCGAGTTCCGCAACGGCATGATCAACGTCAGCCCCATTGGCCGCAACGCGAGCAACCAGGAGCGCAACGAGTACGAGGTCTACGACAAGCAGCACAAGATTCGCGAGACGTTTGTTGAGAAGCTCAAGGAGCGTTTTGGACACTTGGGATTGACGTGAGTATTTACCTTTTCCCCTGGCCTTTCATGCTTTGCGGGGTGCAATTGGGAGCATTGTTGTCTAATGCCAATGATGAACCAACAGCTTCTCCATCGGTGGCCAAATCTCCTTCGACGTCTTCCCTACCGGCTGGGACAAGACCTACTGCCTACAGCACCTCGAGAACGACGCCAAGAAGCCCGGCGGCATCGAGTACACGACGATCCACTTCTTCGGCGACAAGACCTTCAAGGGTGGCAACGACTACGAGATCTACGAGGACCCCCGCACCATCGGCCACACCGTTGACTGTCCCGAGGACACTATCAGGGCCATCAACGCGTTGTTCGGCGTTTGAGAACAGGATGGCACGAGCACGGAGTTATGACGGCGCAAATCTGTAGCGACAGCGGCAATGCCATCTGTGGTAAAGCTCTAGATGGAGGGGGGATATTAAACAGATTCTCTACACTACAGTGTTCTTGTGCGATTTGAGTAAGGTACTAAAGCTAGCATCTGCTTTTGTGTGATGATTCGAACGATAGATACCAAGCGGGCACCAAAAGAGAAAAACACGCTCTGCTTTCAAATCTTTTTCTTGAACTGGCCCATCAACCTGATCGATCTACAAAAAGGGGGTGTATATCCTAAAAAGTGAAAATGCTGCTTGCCTGCCTGCCTGCTTGCTTGCTTTCGTAATTTCAGGTCTTCGTCCACCATATAACCCTTATATCTTGTATGTAGAACCTCATCTCGTGCTCGTACCGACACCACCAGACCGACACCATTCAGCCACCCAGCGCTTCCTAAACTACCGTCCAAACTCAAGATGTGGCACAATCACCGGTCCGTATTTTGTCGGCGTCGTAAACGCCCCATCGCCCTGGACCACGAAATCGACAGCCAAACTCAGCTTGCTCAATCCCTGTTGCTGCCCATTCGCAATGCTGGCACTATACTGCGTACCCGGGATAGCCTCAGGGTCGTAGGCTAAAAACGCAACATAATTGCGGCGACCCATGAGCTTCTTGAGCTCGCGGGGCTGGCCCGAGGCGTCGGTATGGAAGATCTCCATCATGTCCTCCTTGGTGTCCGAAACCTCGTGGTTACTCTTCTGGCCGTTGGCCGGCACATAGTACGACTTGTTGTTGTGCAGCATCTTGAGGATGTAGTTGGAGGCGGGCGCCGCCACAATGGGTGACGTGATGATTTGGTACATGGTCTTGTGGTCGCTAGGGTGCGCAGGGTCGTGGACGAGGCCCGCGCCGGAGCAGTTGACGTCTGATGAGTAGTGTTAGTTTCGGATACAAGAGATGAACAGGCGCGGGATTGAGGAGAAACTTACCTCCTGATAGGAAGGTCATCCGGATGCCCTTTTGGTGGGCGATGCCCTGTAGCGTGCGGATCAGGTACGTCCGCTCCAGATCCTTGGTGTCATGTGTCCACATATCCTTCAGAATCTCTCCTATGTCCAGGTCGCCGAATTGGTTGACCACATTTCCCATGAGTCCCGACTTTCCAACGGCCCGCTTGACTTGGTTGAAGCCTTGCGCTACGACTTCTTTGCCGCCCACGATGCCAGCCACGGAGCTGGTCACTTTTCCGAGCACGTTGTAAGTCGTGTTGACCGCCTTCTTGCCCGTTGCGAACGTGTTGGCCAGGCTCTCGACCGTGTCTAGTCGTGGGTAGATCAACGGTACTGATAGCATCCATATGCAGTGCTGCACGCTTGGAGGCAGCATGGCCACCTTGGGAAAGAGGCCTTGGTACGTCGGGCCAGCCAGCACGCGGCTTTGAGTCCGTTCCGACCGCAAGTCTGCTCCCACGGCCACGACTGCCGGTCCTAGGAACTTGACAAAATGCCACCCTTGACCAGTAATAGTGAACAGATCTAGGTCGTGATTCACGTTGCGAAGAATTTCTAGGGTGGTGTGATGCTGGAACAGCAGATAAACGTCGATGGCTATCCGGCCAATGTTCTTGAACATCTGCGAGTTCTGCATGTAGTCAGGATAGGAGCCGAAGCCATCAAAGCTATAGTTGGTTAGTCATGATTCAGAAAATCCTTAAGGGGCACCAAAAACGTACATATCGTGGTCGTCAATCTGGCAGACGTGAGGAATCTGCGCAAATGCCTCCCGCAAGAATGGTTGATCAAAGTGGCTGGTGTAGAAGTGGAAGTACGCGTGCGTGACGTCCTCCTCATGTCGCGCCGTCCACGAAGCGTTCTTCCGATGTTCCTTGCCCTGCATAGCCAGCCACTGCTTTAGCAGCGGAACTTCTTTCCACAGCCGGTCTCCGTAGATCTGATCACCAAGACCGAGTTGGACGTGGAACCCGCCGCAGTCAACGTTCTTCTGGAGCACGTCTTTCCACATGAAGCCGACGCCACCGAGCTTGGTGCGTTCATTCTGTGAAGTACTGGCGGCGAAGTCGTTGCCGGAATGGGCCACGAAGCGCCAGTTGGTCTCATGCCTACCAGCAACGACAAATTCATATCTAGTGCATCCCAGATGCGAAGTGACGGCGTATGTCCACCTTTCGGTGGCGCCTTCGCCCATCTGCAAATCGATGTCGTACTTGAAGAACTGCCACCTCTGATGGGTGTAGATGGAATGCGGTACAAGCTGACGTGGGTTGGGTGACAGGTCAACACTCTGGTGGATGTGAATAGTCGGGGCCTGGGGCGCATCCGTGACAATGAGTATACTACCTAGCCAGAGTCCTTTCTCAACGTCCATATTGACGTATCTCAGATACGGCCCAAAGTAGACGCCATTCGTCGGCTGCACCTTATACATGTCGATACCCGCGCTTGGCGGCGGGCCGGTGAAGCCCGCTGTGGGCGCCGCCGACGCCGCCACGCTCATAATGCTTTCAGCATAGCCGGGGGTCTGCGGAGGGAACATGGGTGACGCCATTGCAGATTGCTTGCCAAACATGGGCGATGCCAACGGGTTGCCGTATGTCGACGCCGTGGGAGATAATGGAGCAGCTTCATGGTTGATGGGGTTTGGCCCCTTAGGGAATTCCCATTGAGTAGACTGAGTGGCCAGGTGGATATAGTAGTACTGGCCAGAGTTCTGATCCAGGTGGGCGATCCAGCCTTCGGGAAGAGGAGGTGGGGAGCTGGGTCCTGCGCCCTGGAATGGTGAAGGAGTTTGCGCCGGCTTGCCATTGGCCTGCGAACTTTCCGGTCTGGGGTCGTTGGCGAATGCGGGATGAGTTCCAGGGTCATTGGCAAATGCTGGATGGCCCGGGTGTTGCAACGCAGGAGAGGCTAATGGTACAGAATAGGGTTCCTGCTTTTTGGACACAGACGAAACAGCTGCTTGCGCTTGAGGTTGAGCTTGAGATTGAGGTTGAGCAGCCGACGCCGATCCTGAACTCGAACTGGCCTGTGCCCCAGGTCGTTGCTTTTCTGAGGGATATGATGAAGAGCCTCCGCTTGGGTTGATACTAGAATACGCAGGTGGCGGACTCGGGGACATCTGGACCCGTTGGAAGTCCTGTTCCAGCACACTCACTTGCAGCTGGCCATTTGACGACGAGGTCGAAGGTCGCGGCGGCGCGTTGAAGCTTGTTTGTACAGGACTGGCCACAGGCTCGGCACCCTGGTACACGGTGGGGGGCCATGCGGTTGTTGATCTGGAGTCTCAGTCGGCGTCCAGGGACGAGCCGGAGCGGGCGTAGCTTGTGTTGCCGGGTGTTGCCCATATTGCGCCAACCGTTGCTGAGCGGCCGAGCTTTGCAGACTGGTCAAAGTGGCGGTGCCCGATATTCCTGCCGCGGCATACCTTGCCTCGATGCCACCTCCAGGGATGTTGCCTGGTTCGACGATAGGGGTCTCTGGCGGAGGAGGAGACCCTCGGCTGGCACGTGTCGTCGAGGTGGAGGCCGTTGAGGCGAACCGGTTGACACTACTTGCCCCAGGCATCTTCAACAAGTCATTATCCGGAGGTTGTGGTCGAGCACTGCTGTTCTGGCTAGAGCTCGACCCTGCCGAATTTCCTCTTGGAGGAGGATAGTACGGCTTTTTCTGATAGTCGGGAAAGTTGTTACTCGCAGCGGCAGGCTTCTGCGGGTTCGCAAGGGGTTTCGCAAAGAGACCCCCAGTGCCGTCGGAATCTGGGCCGGGACTCGAGGTGGACGGACTAAGCGCTCCTGGTAGGGGTTTGGGCGCAGTCCCGCGTCTCTCAGCCAAGCCAGGTCCCCTCTTCTCGATGGGACTCGTGTCTAACCGCGGTGTTGTATCGTTGAGCCTGTCCGACTTGACCGAGGTCGTCGGACTGTACGTCCTACCGCTACCGCCGGATGGACGGCGACTGTCGTCTGAGTAAGGGGGCCGAGTTGACGTGGACGGCTGGCTGGGCCGGAGGTCCTCATCCTCGGGATATGGGAGAGGCTGCGCCGAACTGGAAGCGCCAGGGGGGAGAGGGAAGGTCGGCTTCGACGACGATGGGGCGGGATATCTGAAGCGATCTTGGGGCCGTTCGGCTGCAGGAACTGGGCTCTGGGGCTTGAAGATCTTCAGAGGCTCGATGGTAGGGCTGTCGCAGTCGTCGTAGGGCTTGTTGAGGAACATCTCCTCCTCGGGTCTGCCGTGGCGATCCATCTTGCTTCACGCGGGCACGCAGGCAAACACACCAAAACACACGAAACGGCTCTCAGGTACCCGGTTCTAGTTGCCACGCGGGATGACGCACGGGGGAGGGGGAGAAAAAAAAAGAAAAGTTATTTATAGGAGCTGTCGACAGATGCTCTCTACGAGCGTTGGAGTCGGGTCGCCCTTATCGAGGCCAGGTGGGGTTGAAGGCTGACAGCTTCTAGTATTCCGGCTAATAAGCTGCGTTGTGTGTAAAGCTGCGAACTTCCCGGCGCAAACACTCAGGACAAACGGTAGCAACAAGGCGCAAAGAAGGCGGTTTGAAGACAGACGAGACGGATGAAACAAACCCAAGAAGAACAAGAGGACTTGCGACTGCGGGATAGGTATGCGGCCTGACGGCCAACCTAATGGTATTGTCTAGTCCTGTGCGATGCGCCAGACTTGCGACAGGGTTGTGGCGGGGAGCCTAGCTCCTTGCTGTTTGCCCATGGTTTGACCAACTTGGCCAAGAGCCAAGGACGACAGTAGGCCCGCTGATTGGTCCGTAGACAAGGGCGCTTAGGAGAATGGGAAGAGAGAGGAAGCAAATCGCATTTGCAAGCGCCCAATGCTGGTAGGAGATTTGATGGGCACGGCAATCGGCCCAGATTACTGAGTTGGGCCCGCTGAGAGTCTGGGGGCATCACTCTTTCCAACTCGTCCCTTGTTTTGCCTAGCATTGGCTATTGCCCGTTGCCATCTCAAGCGCCATTACCGCACATGGTGCAACTGTAACAGGCGATGATATCGGTGAAAGGCTGCAACAATGAGACGACGAAAGCCTGTTCGAGACAGCTTTGCCTCGGCTGGCACCCATTATTCTTGCATAGGAGGGCGCTCATCTTCATCGAGACAAGCCCCATGGATACTCTGGTGTGGAACCCATTCTAGCAGCTGCGGCGGTTAAGGTCAGCAACAGATCTGTCAGGTACTAGGATACTCCCGCCCCTAAGGATAGAAGGTTGAGAATCTGCATGAAACAAATCCTGCCGCTGCAGTTGATCCTTTGAAGGCAGGGTAAGGTTCGTAAATGCAAACCACCTCGTTCTGCAGTGATGGTTAGAAAGCCTGTCAAACCGGATATTCTTAGAAGCTTCAATCCTAGCGTAACGGCCCGCGCATCTGTTAAGCTCATCGATCAACCGCTTGGTGGCCCGTGTATTCTGATGTGTCGGAAACTCCCGAGCACTGACAGCGTTCAGAGTTCAGCCAGTTCCCGTCAGTGCGCAGCCAACTCTTGCCCTGGCCAGACAAGTGCCCATATTGGGAAAGCCAGGAGATGATTGCAACAAGCGCGACGGCTACCGAGGAGAGTGCGGCGTTCAGATGTTCGATGATGGTGAGTGGTTTGCGTCGAGCACTCGCACGAAAACATTGGTCCCGCTGTCCGCCCAAGGGCACCGTCCGGGGCCTTGACAGAGGCGACAATTTGACGCGGCCCCGAGCAAGGCAGCCATGGGCCATGGCTCACGATGAGCCCATGAAATTGTTGCCTTCACCAGCTCGGAACCGAGTTTGAATCCGACACCCGAGCATTTTAAGTGGCAAAACATCGACGCTCACGCCTAGACTCCCCCAAAAGGTGTGTCAAGCCACACTAAAGACGGTTCGGTGATCGGAGCTTAGAGCCCTATGAACCAATCACAATGTCCCATCTGACTCGAACTGGTGTATGTACGCGTGGCAACGCCTCAACGTCTTCAGTGCCCCGGGTGGCATCAATGCCGGACTAGCAACTCATTCCAATAGTTTCTGAAATGTTCGAGATGAGGTTGACCAGATTGCGTATGCTTTTATGACTGTTTGGCGTGTCGTACGTCTTGTGTGCAGTGCATTGATCATTTGCCTTTCAATGTTGCCTTGCCGTGACGCACTCTAGAGTGCCTAACGAGCCGAGTCTGCCGTGTGTATAAATACTTGGACAGCACCTCCCGTTTCACTATTTTTCACCATCTTCTACTTCATCAAGTACATCACAACATATCATTGTATATCATTATGGCAAACAACAATAACAATCAAGGTTCCTTCTGGGACTTCATTCAGTCCTTCGACCCTAACGAAGCACACGGAGCCGGGGCTGGGGCTGGGGTTGATCACACTGGACCTCAGTTTGGGCCAGGATTCCCATTCGACGCCCAATCGTTTCAACCTTGGGGAGCTTGGGGCTGGGGAGGTCGCCGGGGAGGTGGTCCATTTGGCGGACCTGGTCCCTGGGGTGGCCGCGGGCATGGCGGGCATGGCGGTCATGGCGGTCATGGCGGTCATGGCATGTACGGTCGCGGACATCGTCGAGACGAAAACGATTCTGGCCGAGAGGAAAATGAAGAGCACAACTACCCAGATATGGAGCACTCTCCGGAGACCATGAGAGATGCACCGGACGGGCCAGCAGGATCGAATGAGAGTCATCCACCACCTGGAGGTCTGCGCCACCCGCCTCCCCCATTCCCTGGCTTTGGTCCACCACCCGATCACGACCACCACGGGCCCCATGCCACTCATCATGCGGGTGGCCCACGGGCCAATAGACGCCGCGGCGGTCCCTGCGGTGGTCGTGGCCGTAGAGGCTCCCGTGAGCGTGGCCCTCCTGAATACCGCGGACCTTTCGACTTCCGACCTCTGATGCAAGCTTTTGCTTCCCACCCGTTCGCTCAGGGTCTTCGTGACTATTACGAACAACAGTACCGATCAGGTGCCCCAGCACCTGTAGGCGAACACAACGACACTTTCGTCCCTCCTGTGGACGTCTTCAACACCGAGAAAGCATATGTCCTCCACGTTGCCCTCCCAGGCTGTGTGAAGGAAGACGTTGACGTGAAGTGGATTTCAGAGAAGGGCGAACTCAACGTGGCCGGTGTTGTCCACCGACCTGGCCACGAGGAATTCCTCCAGACGCTCTCTTCAAGCGAGAGGAAGGTTGGCATGTTTGAAAGAGGCATCAAGCTCCCGCCTCCTGGATCTGACGAGAAGGAAGATATCGACGCTTTCAGCATTAACGCTAAATTGGAGAACGGTATTCTCATCATCACCGTTCCCAAAGCTGAGAAGGAGTGGACTGAGGTCCACAATATTGATGTTGATTGAGCTATTTGCCCAATAAATAAGAGAGTATGGATCGGGTTTGATGGGTTGGTTTGGGGCGTTTCTAGTCGGCAATCTTGGTTTGGGAGGATAGTATAAATTTTGGCTTCGACATAGCATAATACACACCAAAAAAAAAGACGTGCCAATTGGCACAAACTCTTGAAGCTCCCATGTTAATAACCCGGTGATTCATGACGGTCTCTTTCCAAATGTGACACAGCATCATACGCCTCAAAAGTGATACTCGCAAGGTGCAAACGCATTCCAGTTGCCGCCTTCATGGAGTAACTGGCCTCGGCCGCCGGGTGAGCACCATGATGTCAGGTCAATAACCATTCAATAGTGGCAAAAGGACCGTCTCATGCCGCAATGGGCGTGGATAGTACGTCCGCGTCCAACTCTTCCATCACTTCAACGACTAGGTTCAAGCTTTCCATGAATGAATTGAAGGCCACGCGGAGCATCCTGTTGGTGGTAGCCTTATATTCCACCTTGAGTATCTTGTCTGAGTCGCCGCGCGCACCCTCTATTGAGGAGGAAATGGAAAATGTTCTTCGAACGAGGGCCGAAAGTTCCTTGTCGACTTGCAAAGACTGCAAGGCAATCGATGCTAGACGTGCAGTGGGGAATGGGACATCCAGTGTTCTGGGGAAGGGTAAACTGTCAGCAGGGCATGCTACTATAGCTCGAGCTATACGGAACTCACAAGACACAGGGAAAATCCTGCGATCCCGTGGAAGCAGTCATTGTTATGATTTTCCTGAATTGCCTTAGTATCGAACCCGCAAAAGGACGTCAAGTCTGAAATGTGGATTGCGACCAAGACGCGGGGCTGCAGATGTGGCTTTGCGGCTTTGGTTGCGCCGCCAATGAAAAGTGGGCCCTTGACTTGTGTTCAACTTGTTCTCGTTCCAGGATTGACGTTTCACAAAGAGGGTCGTTGCCCATAACAACGATTGCTGTGAGCTACCGGAAAGCAGAGACCAGGGGTCCGCACTTGCTGGCAATACACACCGACCGCCCATAATTAAAAACATCCCCATCGTCACCTTCGGAAGCTGCTCACACGATCTTCGTTTCTCTCATCAACCTTTACACTGGTCGCATTTCATCGATCGCGCTCGCCTCTTGAGCTTCGCCGTCGCAACTGTTGCTTGCTCGACTTTGGACATTGCATTGCATCGATCCATGCCCTTTGCGCTTGTTACAAATATCCTTCCCTGTCCTAGCTACCGCCGTTTCGATATCGATAGTCGTCATTCCTCATCTGCAGCTGTCCGGTTACTCGATAAACTTTACATACACAGCACACTACTGAAATAGCCTGTGCCTGCATCCGCTGCAGCATCGAGGTTTCCTGAAGCTCGGCAACGGTGAAATCGGAGGTAAATAACAAACATACGGTGCAAATTGGGAGTCACCAAGGCCGATGGCTCCTTCATCCCGACACAACCTGGGACAGGTTGTGGAATATATTCCAGGTATGTCGGATACAGTGGCAATACCCATTCAGTCGCATTTCCTCCATTGCGGTCTCATCATATTCTTACCTTGTCCTGCTTCGCTTCGTTCCCCATACCATGGAGCGACCCAGCGGCAAGGAGGGCCAGACTCAGTCCTCGAAGCCAAACTCATTTATCCCGCCATCATCGACTGTTTTTCTTGGCTATCCTATTACATTACTGACTTTTACAGATCGCTTGTATCTGGCATCTTACATTCAGCCTCCGACACCCGACACCCTCTTCCCGTACCCCGAGACTTCCACCCGAAGCTCTCCGAGCAAGCGGTCATCCAGAGCAATTGAAGGGCCGTCTGCGGTCTCGTCAAAGTCTAGCCGCGAGCCTCCTTGCTATTTCACCGTCGAAGACCAGCTCTTCTACAATGCCTTCCATCACGACTTCGGTCCGTTCCACGTCGGCCATCTGTACCGCTTCGCTCTCCTATTCCACGATGTCTTGGGCGCGAAGGAGAACCAACACAGACCTATCGTATTCTGGAGTCGCGCTGACCCGAGAAGTATGCTGCCCAAATCTGCCCTCTCCTTGCCAGCATTTCTAACCGTTATTCACTATCTAGGTCGGGCAAACGCTGCTTGCCTGCTCGCCTGCTACATGGTTCTGATTCAGTCCTGGCCGCCCCATCTCGCCCTGGCCCCCATCGCCCAGGTCGACCCCCCTCTGATGCCCTTCCGTGATGCTGGCTACAGTCAGGCAGATTACGGCATTACTGTGCAAGACGTCGTGTATGGTGTTTGGAAGGCTAAGGAAGAGGGTTGCTGCGCGTTGGATAATTTTGACCTGGATGAGTACGAGCGATATGAAAGAGTTGAACATGGAGACTTCAACTGGGTTACTCCGGACTTCCTGGCTTTTGCATCCCCCCAGCACAGTCCCGTTGCGCCCCTCGCTCCTGGTTCTGATGCATATGCCATGCTACCGAAGACTCTGGACGCAGTCGAAGCACATCCCACTCTCCCCCAACCATTCAAGAATGTGCTTAGCCACTTTTCGGAGCGAAACATTGGTCTCGTTGTCAGACTCAACTCCCCCTTATACTCACCATCCCACTTCGAGGCACTGGGAATTCAACATCTGGATATGATTTTCGAAGACGGCACCTGCCCGCCGCTGACTACCGTTCGCAAGTTCATCCGACTTGCGCACGAGACCATCACGATCAAGAAGAAGGGTATCGCTGTTCACTGTAAGGCCGGCCTTGGTCGAACAGGATGCCTCATTGGAGCTTACTTGATTTACCGCCACGGCTTTACCGCCAACGAGGTTATCGCTTTCATGAGATTCATGCGTCCCGGCATGGTGGTTGGTCCCCAGCAGCACTGGCTGCACCTCAATCAGGGCATTTTCCGGGAATGGTGGATCGAGGAGCGAATCGAGCGCAAGTTGAGAAAGGAGATGGTTGCCAATGCAGCGGCCCCAAGCACACCCATCCGGGCCATGCAGAAGGCATCCTTAACCCGAACAAACTCCACGCCTCCTCCCAAAGCCGCATCGAGCCGCACGCCGCTGAGCGAGGTAGAACAGGAGCGCAATAATATTGGTGTTCAAGATGAATATCTCCCTGCACCGACACCTGGGCAGCCACGGAAGGCTAGCCGGATGGATCGTCATCATCCCTACCAACGCAATACCATCAACCAGACAGTCGAGGAAGAACAAGGGCCAGAGCAGGAGACCGAAGTGATCTCCGTCCGTCGACAGTCCAACGGCGCAGAGTCTGAGGAGGAGATCCACCTCCGCATGCGCAGCCACCGCAAGCCGTCGCAGTCGCCAGGTCGAAGTGAAAAATCTAGGTCGATTAGCCACACCACTACGACTACGACGGTCTACGAAGTGATCAACAACGACGCCTCCAATGATGCCGAGAATATCGGCAGCAGACGGCCCAAGAACATTATGGACCACCTCAGCTCGTCGCCCGTCCGTAGTGCGAGCGCTTCCGGTGTTCTGACCAAGGTGCGTGGCAGCAAACGGTCTCCGGACTCGAGTCGATCCTCGGGATCCAATCCGCCAGCCGGCGTCCGCAAGACATCTGGTCGTGTGGGCAGTGTGACTGCCACGCCTAGCGCCACGTCGTCCACGGCACGCAAGGTGTCAGCGATATAGGAACCCCGAACCTTGCTGCCCACCGCAACCAGGTAATCTTACCTGGTGGCTACATTTTTATTCACGTACCGATTCGATAATCCGTATGCGGATACGTTTGGCGATGTTGCTTCACGATGATGACTATCATGACCGGCTCATGTCTCTGCATGCGATGGCGTTTCTGGGGAAACGATGAAATGGACACGGAGACATGCATCTCCTGTCATACTGAAGAAGAAATCCAACCCTCCTCAAGCCAGTCGTGGATATCCTGGCTGCGAGTATACTCCGGATTATTTTTTGGGCGTTTTGCGGCTATAAAGGGTTTTGTTAGGAACGGGTGCGGCTGCATTTGTTTCGGTTTGACTCGTGTGTATGTATTAGTGGAGGTGTGTAGAATTGGTAGACTTCGTGCTGGAGAGCCAAGAGAGCATAAGGCAAACAAGTCGAACAAATAGCTGCTCGTTAGGAAATACGGCCATATGACGAATAGGGTTCTACTGGGTTTCTGGTTTGGTGCATTAATACATCAGTACGAATATCGCAGTCTCGCTGTTTGTGACGGTACCGATGAGTTATCATGAGACGGACAGAGACAACCTTCACAAGCTTTGTTCAGAACAACTTTGCGAGTCCGTCGGGCCGCAGGATTACCTGACGTCGAGTCTTTGTAAGCGTGGCATCAACCATGCAACGATTTTTAGATGAGACGAAAGGCATCCATCCAATGACGGCGGCAGGTATGTCTTAGTCAGAAAGTTGTAGCTGGGCGCATGGTAGAGGGTCGGGGAGTCGGGGCATTTTGAAAAGTAAGTACGGATCTCGGTCGAATAAAGCAGTGTGGTATTCTCTATTTACTCGGAATACTCGAGATCGTCTTCATCATTTCTACACTGCTATACACAGCACTTAGAGGTACAAATTCACAATATTATAACTGAGTTTCGTCCCTTAGTGTATAATTCCCTATATAAGCTAATCAGGCGGAAATAACCTAGATTCTATTTTTTAACACGCCTTTGCCTCCGTCGCTACCTTAGGTCTCTTAGACGTCGCGTAACCTAATAGAAGCTATTTCCTAGTTAACTCTTATTAAAATTCGAATCTCCTAGCTCTGATTCTTTAAGCTATAGACTAGCTTACGAAGGGTACTGTGACGGGCTCACTGCGAAACTATACAGCTCAACATGGCCCAATACTGTTAATTATCTCCTGTCACAGGTACTTAGGCTTTAGCTTACTCTATTACGCTTTTAACGGAATAGGTACGGACCCTTTAAGACATTAACGAAACACTCTCGAAGCGCCGGCGTACTAAAAACTAACAGATATAACTTAGAGGAGCACTTACAATAGAGCATTCTTAGACTCTACTAGCCGATAAGTAATAGAGGAAGCGTGTAGCGACTAATTTAGTTGAACCAGTTGCTTTTTAAAGCGGGCCGCGACAATATCACAGCGGTGTAGCAACTGTCACGGTCTATGACCGGTATGTGGCCTCTGCGACGCCTTCGGCCAGAAAGACCCACAGAAGATTCTCGACAGCACTTGGACTCAGAGAAATCTCCGAATAGCTATCTCCGAATAGCTTCACTTCTCGAAGATCCCTGAAATGACGAGACGGGAGGACAGAAGGATAAAAGGGAGAAGGGTTCACCACACTGAATGTATCTAATGTTTTTCTCTTCATAGATGGATGGTACTCGTAGAGTAGGCTAGGCTAATTGCATCGACATTACCCTTGACCCTTACAGCAACTACGGCTAAACCGGCTATAATACGCGGACTTATTAAAGGATGCAGAATTGACTAACCTAGTAAATCAGAATCTGATTCATTTTAGTCAATTTAAGCTATTATAGTTAAACCTATGTAGAACTTGAATTTGTGGAAAAAGTACGTGGCTTCATAGTGAACCAGGTGAAGTATGCTGTAAGGAAAGAGCCGTTGTGGTGGGCCGGTCTCAGCTGACAAGCTGAGTCGGGAGGGATTCGCCCCCGATCTGGTAGAACCCCGGAACCGCCCAGCTTCAGAGGAGAACTCGAGACGCTCGCACTGTCACGTGATTGACCTACACTGGTCTCTTTTGGTGAAGACATCTGGTACGGTGGCGTAGTGGCAAGGATTGCAACCCCTAGCACGGCGTGACACGCACCTAGTTTAGATTCTTCAAGAATCAGTCTTGCAATATACGCACCCATACACTGGCCTACTTCTAGCTACCCTTTGCACTACCTGACTATTATATTGTGAGACGTGTGGTATCCTCGTTACATATGCATGTTAATCTTACCAAAGACTTATACTTATTTCACTTGTCTTGTCATAGACTACTTCATAATATTATTATTATTAAATACGCCGTAGGCTCGAAGCCCCCGGTACCTCTACAAGTGCTCCCGTATGTCAAACCGTGCCCTAATGGCTGGACTAAATACATACGCTGCGACGTAGGTTCGCTCTATTAGCGACTGCGTTACGTCCACCACAATACTATGTTAGTTCTCACCCTACTAACAAAGTCCCCCTGAGAAGATCGATATTATCCGGGCCTAAGCGCTATCCGGCCAGTTCTGAGTAGCCACCTTGTGATAGTCCCGCTGACTACTGGTTTCCCCGTCGCCGTTGCCAGGTCTCTACGTGTATGCAGCGGCCATGGTGCGATAGTGGCCCGTAGGCGCTCTCTCGATTCTTCCAGCAGGCCGCAAAAGAGGATTACGTGCTCTGCCGTCTCGGGGGCCTCTCCACAGCGGCATAACGGCGAGTACACACCGAAGGCTCCTATCTTAAATAAGAAAGCTGATAGTCCTATTTTTCCGGTCCTGATCTGGCATAGGGTAGACGCCTCCGGTCGGTTTAGGTCTGAGTACTTGCCCTGTTTCGGCATTCGCATCTAGGGGCCCTCCTGCTCCTCGGCGATAGCGCGTCGCTGGCGACTTCATAATATAAGCATAAGATTGGAAATATATATCGACGCTGTATAAATATATAGTTTGTTTATTAACGTAGAAACTGGAGATTTCTGTGACGGTCAACCCTCGCAGACTCACTACAACCAGGTGACTTACAGCTGGAACACCTGCCGTGGCAGTGTGAGATGGGAAGCCAATCATAACCCTTGTAGGAGCCCCGCCAAGCGTGAATGACTTAGTCGCGCTCCCTCAAACCTAAGTTGTCATCTTCTTTCCTTCGCTCCTTAGAGTAGAATCTTCGTCGATAGCACCTAATCGAGGTCTATACCAATGCGATGCAACCCAGGTCGTGACAATTTCAACGAGTATTTCCGGATAAGATATGTAATAAGTTTGGAAGACGACCAGAGAGGTAAATAGTTCTCCTATTCTTGAGTTGTTCAGGATGATTCGTGCCTGTTAAGGTGCTTATGTTGTTCAAGTCTATCAATTCAAGCCTGTTAAAGCTTTAATCTGTTGTTCACCTGTTGAGGTGATTCCGTTCGAGGACCTGCTAAGGCCCTATTCTATTGTTTGTGCCTGTTGGGACCTAGTCGATTATTCGTGCCTTCTAAGGTCTTTCTCTTTCACAGCGCTGACGATTACAGAGCCACAGAGTGCTGTATATAGCAGTTAGTGCAACCAAGTGTCAGTGATCCACTGGCATTCTAGATCTTTTTGTCTATTGGCCTAGGGATACGGTCCTCCCTTGTGACATTCTCTCAATCTTCATCTAGTTATCCGCCAGGCAGCAGGTCTTCTTGAGGATCCTGTTGTCCGTCTCCATCTTCATCGCCTTGACCTGCGGGCATTCCTATCCGTCTCATTATATACCATAACTTCGCAGTTAATATATCATTTAAAACAGGCTTATCATAGTTACTTTATATTTAAGCCTCCTGTGCATAGGTATAATGAGCCTTTTATTATATAATAACTATACTAGCCTTTCGCTTCATTAACTAACTTTCGTCTTACTCGTATTTGTAAGGGTCAAGGGTATTAAACTTATAAACTTATCACTAACCTTGAATAACAACTTGTAAACACTTGTATGTTAAGTAGTTTTAATAGTTTCAATTTCCTGAAGTATTTTTAATATTAAATCTGTACCTATGATTATAGTAGGACGTTACTTGTTTTAAAATGAACTATAAGGATATAGTATTACAGCGGATACATCTAGCCTCTAATAACCCTACTTCATGCGTGCAGGAACTAACGACTCGATGACATGACTAATGATAAGCTAACATACACCCACATGCAATAGCCATCGCCAAGCTCGCGAGGATCTGCGATCAACCACCAACGGTCAATGCAAAGTTCCTGACGGCACACGTTTCGTTTCAGGGATTGGACGGACATACTTGACTTCATCGACGCAAAGTTGGCGAGTATAGGACTTGATGTAAGGACCTTTTGATTTTCGGCAGCTGATGGACTCGAGACACAATCCCCTGCACGCACATAGACTGGACGGATCTGCATGGCGTGTATTGACACCGAAATCACGCGTCATATCTGCAAGTACGAGTAGCAGTCCGTAAGTTGAGTCTCGTTCCCGGTCAGCACTTAGTCTTTTGCCGCCCTGCCTCCCTCCCTGGTTTCTCTCATTACGTCTGTACCTGCAGCTGCGACAAAACTTGAGATTCAGCACAGCATTACAGTTTTGCGGTCCTGCAGTAGTTCTGGCCTCGCCTCGGCTCGGCCCCCATACAAGATTTAGATTCGAGGGTGTGTGAAACGGGTTGTGCGGGAAACGTTTGGTCGGCGCAGGTTGATAATAAAAAATCTGGTCACAAGAGATCAGAGACAGCCGGATCAGTGCTGACTTATCTTAAAATCGTTCCTCGCGACATCAGTCTAGCGTTTGGTCGTTTGGTCAATCACTTGACGACGGTGGGCTGCGCTGGACTCGTCTGGGCTGTCAAACCTCTTGTCGCCCTCTTGGCATCTCTTACACTCATTCTGTTCAATATCCATAGAGACATATTTGCTTACCAATTTAGTTGAACAGGATCTTCACTTCGCCACTTAGACGCGTGAGCGGCCGCTATTGCGGTTTGCAAGCAGGCATCTGCTGGGTTTTGACTTGCTGCGTTGGGTTGCATATGGCGGCAGACAGGTGTCGTGGAAGAGAATAGGGTGCGGTATCACAAAGCACCATGGAGGAGGGAGTGACGACAGGGATGTCGTTGGTGACAGAGCAGACGACGCCAGAGATTACAAGCAGTGTTTCTAACCCGAATCCGCCAATAACAGAAGCCGTCGGAACTACAACTAATCATACGGCGCTACCGGTCAAGAAGGCATTGTCACCCCTCGCCTCCGTTCTCGACAGACTCCGCCTCCAGCCCAATGGAAAAGAAGTAAGGCGCCGCTTCCGGCCGTGGCCTGTTGCTGTTGCCATTGTCAGCGCGGGCGTACTCGCCATGGTGCTGGCCATCGTGTTGGTGCACGTCAGAGACAAGAAGAGACAGGTGGCAATAAACAGTTTTCCGGTTGCAAATGTACACGTGCCACACCCCAAACCCCAGTATTGCTGCCCCTTCTTGTTTTGCCATCCACCATCCCTCCTGGCACGACTGCTTCAGTTCATCACCACCCGTCTCCTTCCGCTGTTTTTCCTCCCCTGGACCAAACCCGTGCTGACCGGGTGTACTAATCCCAAGACATCTTCGACCGATATAAACATCGCCCGCGTCAATCTAGGCTATATCAGGTATCAGGGCGTGCCATTGGAGAATGGAATTAATCAGTACTTGGGCATGCGGTACGCTCAGCCGCCTATCGGAGACCTGCGTTGGCGTGCTCCTGTCCAGCCTGATCAGGTTTTGGAGGACCAGCCTGCCACTTCTGTGAGTAAATGCCCTTTAAGGACAGACTGATAAAGGAGCGATGAATAAAAACTAACAGCATGCAGTTCGGCAAGATATGCCTCGGCATCTCGGCAATGCTCCCTAACGACATCCAGGATGAAGACTGTCTGTTTGTAAATGTTTGGGCGCCGCGAAACGCAACAGTTGATTCAAAGTTGCCCGTTTGGTTGTTCATTCAAGGCGGAGGTTATACCGTCAATAGTAATGCTAATTGGAACGGTTCTGAAGTGGTTGAGCGATCGGGGCTCAACATGATTCTCGTCAACTTCAACTACCGCGTCGGGGCGTGGGGATTTCTCGCCAGTGAGCGTCTGAGGGCAAACGGCAACTTGAACGTCGGTTTACTGGACCAACGCATGATGATGATGTGGGTACAGAAGTATATTGCACAGGTATGCGTACTCCTGCATGGAATATCATAGGCGACGGGAATATAGCTAACACCATATCTTAGTTCGGAGGCGACCCGAACCATGTCATCATTCACGGTGCCTCTGCGGGAGCAGGTTCTGTTGCTCTTCATCTTGTGGCCAATGGTGGGCAAAACCAGAACTTGTTTCAGGGCGCCATAGCCGAATCTGTCTTCTTCCCGCAACAGCCTCCCGTTGCCGAGCTAGAGTGGCAATTCGACAGATTCTTAAGTTCTACCGGCTGTATAGATTCGGGTGATCCTATGGACTGCCTACGAGGTCTGGATGCCGCGAAACTGCAAGCGGCCAATTTTCCATCCCCCTTTCCGAGCCGGACGGAAAGCCCCTTACCCCTATTCTACTGGACCCCATGCGTCGACGGCGACTTTCTGCCAGATTTGCCTTATACTATGTTCGACGATGGGACTTTCATCGACGTACCCGTCATCTTAGGCAGTTCCAACGATGGTAAGTGATACCATTTTAAACACGATTTCCATGTATTCTGACCTCTGAACAGAAGGCTCCTACTTCGCCATCAATGCTGCAACCCCCGATGACGTCCGCAACTTCTTCGCCAACAACTACCCACGACTCACTGACAGCGACACCTCCAATATTATACAACTATATCCCCAGCTACCCTCCCTCCCATTTCACGAAGCCTGGTACCCCTCGGCCTCCATGGCCTACGGCGAAGCCACCTTCATATGTCCCGGCCTCAACATCCTCAACTCACAGCTCGCCACCAAGAAAACCCAGCCCGCCTGGGCCTACCGGTACAACGTCATCGACGGCAACAACACGGCCATCGGCCTGGGCGTGCCGCACCTCTGGGAGTCGTGGGCTATCTTCGGCCCAGATAGCATCAGTGGGCCTGGTCTAGGGCCCGCTAGCTATTATACTTATAATGCGCCTATTGTCCCTATCGTCATGGACTACTGGATTTCTTTTGTCAAGACGCTCAACCCCAACTCGCTCAAGAACCCGGCTGCTCCTATGTGGGAGCCCTGGACCGCATCCACGACGAGGTTGCGCTTCGAGACAGATAATAGCGCCATGGAGCTTGCGGGGCCGGAGTTGCTGCAGAGGTGTGCGTCTTGGAGGGGTCTAGCTCCGGTGACGGAACAGAGGAAGAGGGCGGATCTGGGCGAGTTTTGATTATGAGAGAGGGAAAGGGAGGATGAAAATGGCTGTATATACCGATGTTATCAAAGTATATTTAGCATAGGCATAGCGCTGCATTGGTTTAGAGACAGAAAGAGAGGCTGCATGGATGCTATAGACACCATGTGCAATGAATACACGGGAAGATGATCAGTTATTAACCATTCAATTAACTTACCTTATACACCTGTCGCAATTATTATGAACGAGTGATTATCTCCGTCATATAGTATAAATGACTGCTTTATACTGGGGCCCAGATGGGGAGTATTGCTAAATCACTGCCAAACGAACATCACCATAACCCTACCCGTTTTTCAATGGGATCAAAGCCTTTTTGCTCTTTTATTTGATAATTTTATTATTTTTTCAGTAAATATCTCACTTACTATTTTCTCGCAATACGATGTTCAAACAGCAAAACGCTTGAGAGCCGTCCTCCTTGGGCATCCCAGAGAGAATGGCAAGGTATGACAGCTTCCGGACTGCGACCATCTGTTCCAGCAGTCATGGCAGCCACGTACGATATCTTCGCGGAATCCACATATGAAAAATATGGCCACGTGGTACACTCCGAGAATGACCTTGTCCGCGAACCTCCTGATCCAGTGATAGACTCGAGCGACTTTGCAACCTCGCTGGACATGGTGCGGGCCAATGCGTCGAAGTCCAGAGACGGTGTTGCCGTATCTCCCTCGCCACTGAGGTGGACGGCAGCAACAGTGTGAATAAACACTCCAGGATCAGACACCACGATAACATGATGCAGCTCAAAGCTCGTTGGCTGGATGCCCCTTACAGTAGAGACGTGGATAGACCCGCTCCCCACCTTAGCTAGCCCCATATGCGCGTGCCACTCGACGCCCGCGGCCCTAGGCAGCTCCTCGACCTCGGCGGCAAAGGCAAAGGGCAGGTACCGCAGCTTTTCGTTTACTTGTAGGTCATCGAGATCGAGCCCCGGGAGGGTATCCCAGGCGGGAAGATTGATGGCGGCTGCGGTGTCACCAGCGCCGCCTGCTAGCGACATGTACAGCGGGTTGTATTTCCTGTCCCAGAGGTCTGGGCCGTCTTCATCTGGATCTTTGTTAGACCAGATGTGGGCGCTTCTCCAAGCGCGGGCGGCGAGGAGGGCGCGTTGTTTCATAACGGAGGCCGAAGGCATTTGGGGGAAGTAAGCTACGGCACTGGTCCACCATTGGACTTGCATTTCGACGCCGATGCGCCAGAGATGTTGCAAGGCCAGTGTGACTTGTAATGCGGCAGAGTCGGGCGATTCGGCCGGCAAGGCCATGGTCGCAGGTATAAGAGGTATTTGGCCCGCTATTGTCACCATGGTGGACGTGTCTGTGCGATGATGCTGAGGTTGGTCAGAACCGGTGGATGATGAATCCATAAGGGGAAACGCGATGGCCTGGCTGTAGGGACCAATATTTGCCGGTGCCCAATATGACCGAGACTGGACGTGAAGGCCCTGCCTCTCATCGGGAGTCAAGCCAGAGTGGCTCGTGAGATACACGGCGATGCCAGACCCCTGGGGCAGGCTTTCTCCACAGGAAATGGTGACCCGAGCGGGCGGGTTTGGCTCCTGGAACAAAGCCCCATAAAGTTTATTGATGGTTGGGAAGTCTGACATGTGTCTCAAAACAATGACGGCGCCAGTGATGGCGTTGACTGGGAGCGACTGTGCGCCGAGCCGCTGTTGGATGTCGGCTACAACCTGTGCGGTCTGGTCTTCAATGTCGACCTGCTGACTGTTGCCAACGAAACACCACTGTCGACCACATGGTGACGACCAAGTTTGCTCTAAGCCTGATAGATGCGGGCTCGAGCGTGAGGACACTTCAACGACGATACCCGAATGATGGGCGTCGTGCAACGCCTCCAAGGCGGCTTCAAACCTTGTTTCGAGAAGCTCGGGGACTCGCACAGCAGGGTTCCCCAGATCCCCTCCTTGAGACGACGCCGTTTTCATCTCTACTGTAGCCCCACGGACATTGAGCCAAGAGCTGCCGCCGCCTTCACGCACAATTATACTCTGCTCCTTGCTCACCACGATCCTCCCCATGAACAGGGTAGCTGGACCGTCCACAACGAGGGTTTCGAACTCGCCGCCTTCGCCAAGCACAGACCCGCGCCCTCCGCCTCCAAAACGCTTCAACGCCCTTTCGATGCGTGATATCGTGGCCTCGCTCGCCACATTCTCCCAGAGGAAGTCCTCGCCAAGCCCGGCGCTTGCAACTTTGACGATGCGTGCCTCAAGCCCTAGGGCGGCCATGTCGCGAAGGAGCTGCGCGTCCCCATCGAGTCCGTGACCTGAAGCCGGCGCGGCAGAGATGGGCAGCACCGGGAACTGCCATAGATAGGCGAGCGGGACGAGACCGAGACGCAGTGCGACAGACTCGACGCGGGTTCGCTGGTACGTGCTCAAGATGGCTCCGGTGCAGAGGGCATTGGCCTCTGGATGGGCCTCCACAACGGCTCGCAGTAGCGGAACTAGTGACTCGGTTTCATCCTCTTCTTGACCAGCAGTTTGGGGCCCAACCTGGGCCGCAGCAGTAGTGCCTATATCAGGCACCTGTCGTGGGAGGTCACTGTAGCTCTTGCCATGGCATACTGCAGTCCCAACGATGGCTTGTCGAAATAGAGGCAAGCCGGTGGCGGCAGCGTACAGGGGTATGACTTGGTGACCAACAGTCTGGTACATAAAACTATTCAAGTCGGCTTCTTGGTCATCATCGGTGTGGTGTGGGCTGCCACTTGCTGACGCAACTGCACCGTGCTGTTGCTGACACGGCCCATCGGATGATTCCCGCGTAGTGCTGTGGTCTTCTGGCGGGTGCAAATTGGCGAGCGCCACCACGCGATGGCCATTTGCCTGGCAGTGTAGAATTGAGAAGAAACTGTCCTTGCCTCCCGACACCAGCGCGATGACGTTCAGGGGTGCATCCGTTGCCATGATGAGACGGGTCAGTTGGGGTTCATGACCCTGAAAGCCAGTCCAACGACTCCTCACCAACACTTTAAGGCCACGTTTGGGTACGTGCACCCGTCGTCTGAAGTATGTGAGTTCGGAGACTGGCAATATTTGTGCTGATGTCCATCACCATCCGTGCTGGATCCTGTAGTCTGGAACCTAATTCAGCTCGTTGGGATGCGTCCTCTTTGGTGGCGCCTTAGCAGTGACAATGGGCAGCAGAGTTTGGCGAAATACGCAGTCTCGCTAAGTTTCAATATTTGCGAGAGGGTCGGAAATGAAGATCCAAGTTCCTGAGAATATGGTCTTCATTCATGCTGGTGCGTACCTAGGTGAAGGTAGCCTAGAGTAGAGCATCTATTTGTTTTATGAAGTTCGCGGGACCCAAATTTGTGCTGTTGATGTTGTGGAAGCCACGGGTCCGCTATCGAAGCTAAAGGTTAACCAACGGCTCGCAAACAGCTGGCCGACATGGTCAACGAAAGGCAGGGTCTTCATGCCAATCGGTCTTTCGTCGAATGCTAGCAGCACGAACCATACAATTGAGATCCAACATGAGACTTTTGCCTGTCGTCCGTTGTGGTATGTCATTGGCGCATAGGGTACAGCATGTGGCATAATGTTTTATCAACCATGCCAGATAAAATCTGTATTGAAGGTTCCACCATAATCACGTTCGAACAAGAAGGCCAAGCATTGTTTTTGATGGCATGGAAATCAATTTCCTATCTGTACAGGTTTGCTGAGCTATCCCATTTGTGACCGGCACACTTGCTTGAGAATAATCACAGTAAATAGAGAGTGTGAAACAGAAAAATAAACACAAGAAGGGCGAGAGACTGTCCTTGCGGATGCCTCTCCCACTGAACATGTCCATAGCGAGTAGCGGCCGTCCTGCTCCGCCTGCCGTGGAGATTACAACGAGCATACCGAACAATAAAGCCGCGTAGGGGCCAAACAAAAATCGAGGTGTAAAAAGCAAATGTGTATTCTCATATCTCCGGATCACGCCTTTTCCCTGGTTCCCCATTCCCTCCGCAGGTTGCCGAACCTCCCCCAGGATCGTCTGATCGTTTAGTTGCAAAGTCTTAGTAGTGTGAAATTTAGTACAGGAAGAGCGAATGCTCAAAAATCAGGTGCAACTTTTCAATCCTCTAGGTTGGTGCCGCTCTTGTCCGTCTGTAGGCAACCTCTGATCCGTTTTGTGACCCTAAAGACCGATCCGCGTAAAGCTAGCGGGGTAGGTGGGATATTTGTGAAGAATTCGTCAATGTCGTGTCGGGCGTATGCCAAAGAAGTCTATCGTTCTTGACATGTACATCTCAGGTACCAGCTGATGTCATTCATTCGGTGCGCTTGCGCTTCTTCTTGCCGAAGTTCTCATTCGGGGACTCCTCAGAAGAGAGTTCACTGGCGCTGCCGGGGATCTCAGCGGCAACTTGGAAGAGGACCTTGCCAAAATTGTGATAGTCGGCGGCATCGCCTTGATGAGACATCATATCAAGACTCCCCTCGCCATCATCAATGAGGTTCATGACTATGGCACCACTTCCGTGGGTGCGGGCATGCTGGGAGAGGTTGTCGCTTCGAGAGAACTTCTTGCCGCACTCGTTGCACTCAAAGGGCTTCTCACCAGTGTGGAGTGAGCGGTAGTGACGCTTCAGGTGCTCTTGTCGGCGGAAGCGGCGGTGGCAGAGCTCGCAGACGAATGTCTTGGACGGGTCTTCAGTTAGAGATTGCTTGCGGCCCCGGCGATTGGGTGGCGCAGGAAGGGGGGTAGAGGCCGAGTCAGAGTTTGTCGATGCAGCATTGCTCTTTCCCTCACTTGCTTCACTCTGGTCAGGAATTTGCTGCTCTTCGCTGCCATGCTCGGTGGAATCGGCAGCGACATCCATGGTGGGTCCAGATTTGCGTGAATCCTTCTTTGACTTCTTGACCTTCTTGTCTGCGTGCGCGTCGGAGTCAGATGAATTACAACAGCTGGGAAGTCCAGTGACGGAACACGAGGTGGTGTCTTCGTAGTTAATCTCGGTTTCACCACCAAGGAAAGACTCGTGGCCCAGGGACAGGGTGGTTGAGCAGGTGGCAGACCGCGAGCGTTTGATGTCAATAACAGAGTGGTCGCCAAGGTTGACAAGGCCGTTGACGAAGTCGTCCTCAGATTCAAGATCAGAGATATCGTCAAATGTAGGCAGACCGTGGTGCAATTCGGGATTGAACTCGAAGGTGTTATTGGACAAGGATGCTGGCTTCACGAGGCCATCACCCCTGAACTCGTCGAGGCTGGCAGGTGCAGCAAACTCTGGTGCCAAGGTAGTGGGGGCGCCACCAACGGTCAAATTGCGTGGGTCGCAAAAGTCAATGTCCTGTTCAGATGCGACTGATCTTGCGTACGGTGAGGGTGAAGGTGAGAGGGATGGACACGATGTGGTGGAAACGAGGTCGCTGGCAAAGCTCGAGCTAAGCGAAATGTTCTTGCCGGGTTGGGATTGCAGGTAGACTGCCAAAAAAAAACCAGGTTAGCCCCAATTTCCCACGATAGCCCCGCCGACAATTGGCAAGGACAGTGACAGGTGTAAGTGCGCAAACGATATGAAAATTGACCCATTCCATTTACAAGAGAAAAAAAAAAACGCAACTCGTGAAGCCTAATTTGCTGTGTTTGGAATTTTATGAGACGCAAGCAAAATTGTGGGTACTCACGAGGTGTCAATGGAGGCGATCCGCAGCTAGACCAGTCCAGCACATCCAATTGCTCGGGCACTACTTCGACTTCGAGCTTGACCGTCTCACATCCATCCAGGCCGGAGAACATGGGGTTCAATGGGGTTGCCAAAACATCGTTGCTGTGAGGGCTTCCCATGCTACTTCCAGTTGTGGACAGTGGCGGCGTGGCCGGGTAATAGAAACCGTCGTCGTAGATTTCAGTTTGGAGCAGGATGCCGGCCTTGTGAGAAGTGGGCTGAGGCGATGCCCTCGGCGTCATGTGGGACGACATAGAGTTGAAGACCTTGGCTGGCATTGGCGGTTGCGAGCAAGATGAGTTGGGTCTGGAGTAGATTGGGGTCGAGGGGAGCGTAGGCACGATTGGAAACATGTGCATCTGCTGCAGAGCAGGATGTTGGCTGAAGTGGCCATGCTGTCGGTGCTCCGGGTTTGGTTCTGGGTTGTAGTAGAAGAATGGAGCTGGTCCCATCACCTGTGATGCCATCATGTTGGGATCCATTATTCTGAAGACAGTCTGGTTAGCTCGTCCGTCATGTTGGCTTATGCACACTCATGACCACGAACCTGCTGAGCCAAGCGTGGGCGTCAAAACTTGATGTTGTCGTAGACGATATGGTTGGTGTCTTCTTCCTTCGTTTATATATTAAGTATAATGTATATACTGTACAATGCGCGTAGGTTTGCGGGCAGTTGGCCTAAAGACGGTGGTTCGGTTCCCAATGTTGGAAGGAATGGACGTTAGCCTCGATGGATATCAAGGACTATCTCTTAGTTGTTGGTGACTGCTGTGGTCGTGTTATACATGTGTCTGTCGTAAACTTGGTTGAAGTTTCGTGGTCTTGAAGAGAGGACTTCGTGGAGTGATCAACCGAGGGGATGAGGCAGCTTGTATACTAAATGAAGGTAAGGGAATTCGTTATGAATCCAAAAGTCGAGTCACAGAACAAACAAGAACCGACGGTTTATGAAGAGGAAAAGAGAAACTACTCTAATATGTCGATCACGAACTGGGCAGTAGAAGGAGCGTGGTTGAAGGGGACCTTGAAGGGTAATGTAAAAGAGTGGTCGAAGCCAGATCAACGGATTAAACCCGTCGATAGGCACTGACTGGCCTGTGGATGGAATGGCGGGCCCGGAAAAAGGCACCACCAAACCCATGCATGTCTCACTTGGGAAAAGCTGACAAGGGTCTAAAGATGGGACCTGGTCTACAGTGGATGAGAGAATGGCACCCCTGCTGCGTGTCTGGAGAAACATCAGATGGGTGGGTATGCTCGAGGCCAATGGCGCAGCCACTTAAGGCAATGCTATTTTGGACAAGTACCGCGGTATCAACGATACTTTTGCCTGCCAGAACCTTGTCCACTCGCTAAGTACAGTCCGCACATACGACACCTTGCATAGAACCCACATTGCCAACGTGCTAGATACGGACTCTCGTGCATACATCGTACTCGTCGTGGAAGCGTGGCTCAGACGAGTTGCATAAGAGCCCGACGGGGTGCTTCTGGGCCTTTGGTCCCCGTCCCAGGTTACCAGGCACAATATTATCCACCTCTTCTCTGGACAGGTGGGTGTTCATCGCAATACCCAGCGTCATGTCACTCTCTGAGTTTATGTGGTGGGGGCCGTCGAGTGTGGCAGGATAGCAATAGCTCTCGGTGGGCATGAGGAATTTGACCCGCCAGACTCGTGAAGACTGACGAGTGAACGCAAGACAACGTCGTCATTGCACAAGTCGCCCGGTTGTTGGATGATAGGTCCTTGTGCAGCCGACAGGGGCTGTTGCTGACCACGCGAAACTATTAGCAGAAAATTAGTAGCCACACAATTTGCACAATTGCCCTTTAGCCAAAGCACTTGCATTGGTGTTGTGGCCGGTTGACTGCACACTGCGACGCTGCACACCAGTCGCTGATGGCTGTCTGGCCATCCAGTTATTGTGCACCCACCCATAGAGCGGAATGCAAGGCACACTGTGTGCCAACCAGGCGTTGCGCCGACTCATCACATTGTCTTTCACAAAGTTCCCCACAGCCACCTTCGTGATATCTGCCATTGGTCCCAAAACATCTCGTCTTGCCTCAGAGAAGCCAGACACTTGCTAGGTCACTGATGGTTTGTCTGGATTGGTGGTCCAACGATGCGAATTCTGACTCGAGATAGATCTGGCTTTGCAGAAAGCAGCTTGATGTATGTACGAAACGCCGACGATACCGCCTATAATAGCATTGACGGCGTATGCCGGGTTCGGCACGGGCAACATCATGCGTTTTCCAGTTGCAAAAGATAGAACAAGGCAGTTTGAAATTGATATTGCTTGTGTATTCCGACGCATAATATTCCAACAATAACTGCTAAGAATAACAGACGGAAAGAGCAGATCCCACGGTTGGCTTCATCATGGGTATAGGATGCGATGTGCGTATACAGCCAATAGAGCCGACAGCAACTGGCATGTTGAGTGAGATATGCATGGTCTTCCAAAAATTGCGTTCGGAGTGTTGACTGCACGTTGGTGGAAAAGAAATCCAGCCAATATGGCAGTCTCCTGGTGCCGACGCGTTTGTATTTTGGCCTTTAGCGTACTCGTACTACGCACTCAGTACCTTGCATTGGCTAATTCTGTGTGGTGGTGGCGTCGAGAATAGAAGGCGAATGGGAGGGTGGTATTCGCTCACTAGCATGAGGTATTTCATAATTCAAGCCGAAACACAGAGAAAGTTGGGATTCTCTTGTAAGTGGACAATAGCGTCGTCAGCACCTCCACAGTCGTACCTCGCGTCCTTCTTGGGAAGGCATTTGATCGACGAGATGCACCCACTCGGACAAGCGCTCGTAACGACGTCGATATCGTCTAGAGCGAGCAAAGAGCGCGCGCTTGGAAGCCTGATTGTGTATCGCTCCCCTTATGCGGATGCGAGAGGTCATGGAGGTGTGGTGGTGGCTCTAACCCAGAATCAGTGATCACAGTAGCGGGGCAATCCTTTTGATTGCTCTGCCCCTCATCCCTCATCCATCCCGTCTGCCCGTCTAACTCAACAGCATATGATGGATGCACGCTTTGGCTCCTGCAGTTCGTGCGGCTTGCAAAGTCCAGACATTGGTGCTGATAGATGTGATAGATGGCGTATCTGATGCGCTGCAGCGCGCGGTTGAAATATGAAGCATGGAGCCTAGGCGGCCCATGTTGTACGCTAGAACTGCTAGCATCTCAATAGATGACGTGGTAAAGCGAACCACCGAAGCAGCGACGCATCATTGAACATTGATTTCTTTCGATGGATCTTGTGTCTTCTCAAGCTGTCACGAAGATGAAATGGAGATGTCCTGCAGCGAGGGCGCGGGCCAAAATCAATCATTATCAGCCCGATCACGGCCAAGTAGAGTCTGAACTGTGGAAAGCACGACCTACCAGCTGGAAGGAAAGTAACTACTAACAGTTCACGTTACTTGAAGTTGTAGACACGAGAATTGCCTCCTGTGGCACGATGCTAAATCGCGACCACCTACTGCCATGTCATTTTCCTATAAAAATGATTTTCTTTACAGCTTCAACCATTTTCTTCCGACGAATGGTCTCTCGAAAAAAGACATCTTCACAAGCTCTCTATTTCCCGCCTCGGGACGTTCCTGGTCTCTCATTGGTACTTCGTTGCCGACTTTAGCATTCTGCCAATTTCCTTCTCGGGGCCATTTTCAAGAAACGATCATTTGTGGCTGATCAGTGGAACATATCGACAAGACTCTCCCGCGAGTGTCACTTCGATGTTCCGAGAAGCAACCAAATGTACATCGTCATCCGAGGTGACAGAGATGACACAAGGCCGGCACCCGCAGAAGTGCACCATCTATCGGGTTGATCGTGTAGCCCAGCAGACCGCACGCAGTAAGTAGCATGTGCTCGCCCTTCTGCACAATCGTCTTCGGCAGGAAAGGCAGATCATTGTTGACAACTCAATCAATAACGTTCTGGTCCCAGATGGGGTGCCACGACTTCTTCTCCAGGCATTGGTCGATACCCTGTAGTGTTGGCGAGTCGACGCAAGCAGGAAGACCGAGCCGTATACTTGACACGCTCTAGAAGAGTATACTCGGCGTCATACACGAAACGACTGCATCCATGCGAGTGCATAAGGCCATTACAGTACAGGACGATTGTTCGGGACGACTGGACGTGAATAATTATGCATACACGCATAATTTGTACTATGCACAGTATATCTACGGTTATGTCCACCCGACTGATTTCATTTTCATTAATAACAAATTGTTTCCAAGATTGGAATCGTTACGTTCGGAGCTACTTATGGCTGGTTTTTCATTATTCTGCCGTGCCTCGTGCAGCCGGCCTTGCATTACGAGTCGAGTCCGATCCATTTCTTCGGCCCCACTCTCCAGAAAGAGCCAGCTTGTTCATGGTACTATCGTCACGGCCTCGTTGGAAGCTTTCCGTCTTACTAAACCATGTCTCTCCAACCCCAGCAGCCCATGATTTAACCAATCATCAATTTGCCTCTATCATGCAAGCTACTCCGGCTCCCACCCCGTTGGAAAACCCTCCAGGTTGCCCTGGATTGTATCCTCCCAGCGAAGGTACCGCGGCCGGATTCCTTGCCTTTTTCGCGTCGACCGTACCTTGCGTACCTTGCATACCACCAAGTACTGCAGTAGTGTGCAGAAAACTCTGCACTATTGTTGCCAGATGCAGAAACGGTTTCACGATTTTTCATCATGGGGATTCTGGGGGTAGGAATGGCAAGAAAAACGAAACACAGAAACCTAAATCGATTCCTCCACAACAGCATACTGAAGACTGGCTGGCTGCAGTGCGTGGCAGATCGTCTTCGATAGATGACTTGCCGGATTATGGCCAAGGTTCAAACCTCTCTTTGCAACATTATGCAAAACGGCTCCGCAGCCCCCGTCAGAACTGCATGCCAAGAAATGGGAAACCCGAGATTTACATATCTGGTGAAACTGATACGTGCCGCAAGGACGATCGCTGCACAGTTTCTTCCGAAACCGTTATCGCAGAAACACCACATCCCCAAAAGCCGGCCACGAGACAGCGATCAATCACAATGTGGACTCGGGCGGCTCTTCCGCTAGAACATGCGGTTGTCTGCGCGCATGTGGTCGGAGACCGCGACAGTGCGCAGATACGACTCTTGACCCAGTCTGCACCAGCGAGTGAGTGCCAGATTCCTGGAACTGTCGTCTCAACTACGTGCAGAGTCGTAGCGGACGGTGACAATAGAGCGACTGACTCTATTGGACGGCGTGGTCATGTTGTGACTGCTCACTGCGAGTCGTGTGTTGCAGTTCCATTCACTCGGGATCCAGTTTCCTTGCTCACCTAACATGTCACGTTGGGTCCTTCGACCGATTTCCCACGAAAACTACTTCACTGTGGATTTTGGCAATTTTGACATGCCGACCACTCATTACAATTCACCTGTCTTTTGTTCCATTACTGTTCCATATGGTCACCGACAATCTTGTCATATCTTTGATAACGAGTCAGTCAGGCCCTGAAGCAGACCGCATCTTAGACGGGCCGCAGATAGGTTAGCCGTAGCCCAGCAGACAACGCCGCAGACAAGGGCCAAGCTGTTCTAGAGTCAGGCCCTGCCCCGGATTTGCAAGCTCTGGAAGGGACTCCCCGGCAACGAGGAGCTGATTGGCAGCGATTGGTCCCGATAGAGGATTGACAGGCACCAGGTTGGTTTAAATGAGCGACGCAGCTACTTTAGCCCCGACATGGATCACTTGTGCTCTAAACACATTGAGGCAGGATTCTGGAAGATCACAACAGTCTTTTGCCGGCAAATGATGGGCCAACCAGATTCGCTATCAGCTGCACATTTCGAGGGCTCTGCTTTGATGCCAGGGACGCTAGGAAACTCGGCCCTTCGATAACTTCGTAACAGCAAACAAACGAAAGTGGCGAAATGTTGAGGACACAACCCATGACTCTAAAAAGAAGGTCGTCGCGTGATGAACCTCATGTCAATGCCGTCGAGGAGATAACTAGCACTAGCATCTAATAGGCCGAGTACGAAGTAAGAAACCTTGCAAGAGATCCCTTGTGTCACGATAGTCGGAGGGCCGAATTCGATAGTCCCTCCCGTCAAACCTCCCGGCCCTCACCCGTAGGTTCCGGGCTGAAGCGTGTGTCATCGGAACTGGCGAGTGATAGCAGCCACTTTCTGCTAGCACAGAAACATGCTAGACTCCGGAGCCTGGACGGAGCGATGGGGCCTCTTTTCCTCATCACGGTCTTTTCTGCGGAGTACTTTGTATCAATATTCCAGACCTCGTCAGCGGGCAGGGTGGGCAAGTTGGCGAACGGCCCGCAAGATGGGCTTAATGGGGTCGTTAATTCCACTAACGCAGGTCCGTGGTCCGCGGAGAGGCCTATTGGTTCTACAATCCCTGTTGATGGGCTTCGAGAAGGTTTCAAGAACCCGCTGCTTGGAGCTAGAGAGACGCCAAGTCTTGCCCGATGTTCCATCTATGGCGACCTGCTCCATCTTTCCCACGTTCCATAATTATTTTGCATTTGCATATCAACTGTCACTGCTAATTTGGCCTCGTAGGTCCATTTATTGCCATATGCAACCTTCCCCCACTTTATGGTTCCATCTATGGAACGTCCGGGACCTTCGAAGGTCGGAATGAAGCCCGTTCGAACGACTAACGAGCATCTGGCCAGGTGATTCTCGGCACGAGTTCGGCCGGCCCCAGGGAACCCTGTTTCCCAGTTGACATGATCGGTCAGAGAAAACACCAAGACACGTGGGACGTTGAATGCCCCCGCGAGGTCTGGAGGTACATGTGTCATCGCATTCACTCTGCTTCTGATACAGTCACATGCAATACGGCTCTATCTTATCGACCATGGTAGTGTCAACGAGTATCAGTATCTACGGCAGACTAGCAACTAGGCAAGACTTAAGAGCCAATTGCTATCCAGATCCACGGGGTACTTGGGTATCGACGTATGCACACAATATTTCCTCGGATCTCACTACTACTACTACTCCATACCCACACCATCACCATGGCCAGCAAGCATGCGTGAAAACTCGAGGTGTCAGGCCACTCAAGCCACCTCATAATCGGGGACCCCGTTGAACAACCAAACACAACGTCCCATGAAAACGCTGGACACGCTGGACAGATCCGCTTGCGGATCTCTGGTGGGCGAACCGTTCACGATATGAGATATGCGGCTCATTTGGTCTCACTGCCGGTGGTGGACCCCGAGGACGATCCTCATATAGATCCAGCAATTTTGGCTTTTCTTCCAAGGTTTGGCAACCTGTCTTGCTAGCGGCGGGGAACACCGAATGATCTCGTGGGGTTATTTCTCATTTGGCATGTTCATCAGGGTCTAGGTTTGACAGTCTAGAAGCTTTCCTTGACTCAACGAGCGTCATAACGTGCACTAATACGTAAGATCAGAGTTGAGTAATAGTAGATAGGAATCATATGTATCAAGACGTAACGGGGTAGTGTCAATCGGCTAGCCACGTCAAACGGTGTGCTCCCCATTTGATGATACTCCCCTTCCTCCTCATCCCACTTGCCGGGTCCCGGTGTCAAGGAGCACGCCATCGCTTGACCGGGGCTTGGATGAGGGTTTGTTTCTTTTGTTGTCAAATACTACCTGCCGAGCACTGGAGGGCCATCGATACCACGCTGATCTTCCCTCTTTGAGATGACAGGCACGCTTTGTTGCTGATAAGATAGGGTATATACCTCTGGATGGGGCAGTCCAGTATTGCTTCTGGCGGTGGTGCGACACTGATATGTGCAAGCGAGGCTGTCGTCTTGTCAATAGTTCTACTTCTTGGGGTTTTCATCCCCCTACACCGCATTTTCAGGCCTGTGGTAAATGAAAAAAATGAAAAATAGAGGTCGGTGAGGCTAGGCTAAAGTCATGCCGGCTAGAGGATTGCAGACTGACAAGATTACGCTGCGCATGTCCAATGTTGATTCTTCGATATCGAGGCTAAGTACTATCATAGGCAAAAGAACCGGGCTATCCACTGCAGTATGGGTTGATTGGTGCAATTTTGCACTGCCGGAGCAGAGCGAGGTTCACTGGAAGCTTCTATGCACGGGGGTGGCCGCCTCCCCAGAGATTGTGCATGCGGCAAGCAGATAGCACCTAATGACTTCTCGTCACTCTCTTGACCCAATCGCGACTCTGGATAGTGTTTCTAGTTTTTTTGGTTGGAGTTTCAAATCCCCCCATCACATCCAGCCAAATATGTTCGCCCCTCTGATGCGGCCACCGCTAGCGATACGCACCTGCCGATTTTAGTCGATCTGTCGAACTGTCCTGTCTCATGCGGCATCCATTAGTTATAGTGAAGCCCCGATATGGGAAGGCAAAGAGAGCAGCATCTGAGGGACCGAACGTCGTTATCACCGATGCTGTCACAGCATATGCATTTGTATGTCCGTATGCAGTCGCAGCGACTGTACAGTAGTTCATGTTAGTAATGACGTTGCTGACCCAGCTAGCGAAGTCGCCGTCTGGCAGCAACATACCTATTTGCTCTTGGGTCTGCACCAGAACCTGCTGCTTGGGGTGGATGGGATGATGCTATTTGCCTTTGTTGCAATTTCGGAGTCTTTCCGGACGGACGCTGATCCATGGATCGCCAGCAGTACGGTTCCCAACGCCTTTTCCTTTGCCCTCATTGTGCGTCAGCAGCTACTTCGAGGTATTGATCGTGCTGCGTGTTCGCTGCAAAAGTCCCCCTCCCCCCTACCTATCCAGGTTCAAAGCAAGCCAGTCTGCGGTGCGCCCGATTCCATCCCGCACTCGCACAAATCCGTTCTGCCGTGCCTGTCCCCCAAAACTATGGGCATATGTTTGTTTAATGGAAAGGCCATGCATGGACCCCTCTCTCGCTTGCGCAGAGCCATTGGAGATACACACGATGCAAGATGAACATGCAAGGGCGAAAAATCCGCTGAGCCCGTCAACCCCCTACGTAATGGGCGTCATTGGATACCTCCCAACGTCCGAGCAGAACGCATCACTTGAGACCCCCAACTCAGCTCGACATGCCATCGTCAATCAAATGCGGCATGTCTGGCCTATGCGAGTCGGCGGGGAACTCCATCTCGGTGTCCCGTTTTTCTCCTGATGCTCTCGTACAGCTTCAGCGCTGGCTATTCGTTCATACTGCAGCTATTATGGCATTGGTCATGTCGCGATGAGTCGCCCCCAGCCTCCTGGCATCCGCCCAATCAGGCCAACTGCTGCTGTCCAGTATACGTCGACAAGGCACATTCAATCAAAGAAACTGGGGACCAACTCACGTCTTCCCACTGGTTCGTCCTTCTACAACAGTACGTCACATGTATGTTATGCTGCGCCCAATCGGCGTCCTGCAACCGCAGCTCCTCCAAGTTGTTGCGCACTGCCACAGATGCCACATGCTGCACCTGCTTGAACGACTTGGTCAAAGACTGGTCCGACTGGTCCGCTCTCGCGGGCAGGGTGATGTCTAAAGACCTCACCTGACCATCGAGGCTGTGTGTGGTCGCATGAGAGCAGGCCATCCCCAGGCTCCAGTATTGCCGTGCTGGAAGTATCGCTCTTCCAGATGTACAGCTTGGATCGCAGCCCGGTAGGACGGTAAAGTATCTTTTTGAATGCTGAGTGAATATTCCAGGATCCACAAGACGAACACAGATCGGCTGGGTATAGCCTTGGTTATAGAAGCCCAACCCAAGCATAGTATATAGCCCCAAATGTCACATGTGGGACGCTCTTTTGAGTCTCCCTCGGACGCCTTCGTGATTATCTTGGACGTTCTGTCGAATCGTATACGGCCGTCCTACTTGCATTCCCTTGTTTACTCACCTTCCTGTAGTTGACCCTTGCTGCACTTCATTCAAAGACTGAGCTGAGCAGGCACATACGAAATATTGGCGCATTAACGGTGGAATGGTACGAGATAGCCCAATCTACTAGAGTAGTACACCGTTGTAACCTGACTATGCCGCCCGTGTGCGCAGTTTATTCTGTCATCCGTATGCTGAGCAACTGAAGTCCCTTTGCGTACGCCGACAAAATTGCCCGAAGAGAGGGATCATTTCTACGGCGTCAGACTGCCTCCTGGAGGCTTGAAATCGACATAGTAGCTTAGAACAGAGCCTATTGGTTATGCTGAAGGCGTGGAAGTGCCGGCTTTCTGAGGGTGGCGCACCCTCTGAGATGCGAAGCATTCTTCAAAATACCTTCATTGATGATTCGTGGCTTGTAGTCGTCGGCTTTAACTCTTTGGGCCGCATAATGATACGTGTTTCGATTCCTAACATAACGGGGGTTTTATGCAGATCAGACTCCCGCTTTGACGTGGCATTCCCGATAATGAAGCAACAAGGGCTTTGGCAAAAGCAAACATCTTGGACGTGTCAGAGTCGACAATCCTGGTTGGCGATCTGACGTGGGCAGGTATTTTCTTCTTCCCCCCGAACAAAGTGACTGAATAAGCGGGATACCGATTTGGAATAGCATGGAGAGTATGGCTATTCATATCTGATTGCTCCACGAATATATAATTATAGAAAAGTCGGGTTTCTCGATACACCTGTAGTTGGCCAATAACACAGTCAATTATGCTGAGATACCATCTACTTACCACTTGAAACAACTCGAGTTGTGTTCCAATCGAGACTTATACATGCGAACACGTATGCTTGCATTCGAAGCCAACTTTGCTATATTTGGTTGGCCATTGTGACTGCAGTAAATAAAGCTTGAATCTGGTTGGTGGAGGTATATTTACAACACAAAGCAGTATGTGACACTAATAGCTTGATATTACATATGAGACTCCGCGGTAGGCATCTGAATTATTATGTCTTTGGTATCTAGGTTATCACTTATCAACCTCTGGGAGGGGTAACCTTGAGCAAGACGACATGCGTCACCCTTCGCGGAGGGTTACATACCGAGAAAGAGGATGGGATTATCATCCATGATGCTTTGATCTCACGGCAGCCCTGGGAGCCTACGAAACTATTTTTCATTCTCGCAAAGGTGCTGGATTCCGGTAATACCACAGGATCTAATCATCTCGGATAGCTGGCAGTGTGATCTTTGGACCATGCGTTACCGATATCAGGTAAATAGGGGTATTCACCCGTTCCAACCCTATGGAAGTAGCCTCATGGATCACTGATACGAAATTGACGGTCTTAACTAATCGCCATGCAATACCTCTATGCATATCTGCTGACCAGGTGAAGATCCAACCGACATGACTAATTATGCCCATGACTTGTGCCGTATAATTGGCTCTCTCGAATGGATGTCGCAGAGAGGTTGGCTAAACAGTGATCAGTGGTAGCCATAGCTACACGAGAATAAAAGTGTTTACAAGACAGGTAGGACTTGAATGATATACTATTTAGAAAGCCTTGTATTACTGGATGTGGGCAATACAGCATGTATTGGTGGTGATGATAGGACCAACTTCCAAAGCCTGCAGCTACGTGAGTACGCAAGGGCTATCTTGGGCAGTTGGCCCGAGCGTTCTCCCCAGCCAACAGGCGGTGTGCCTGGGCTATGCAAAGTTTAAAAAAAAGTTGAAGAAAAAAATGTCAGCAATATTTGGTATCTAGTACTGCACTCGCTTAGAGATCTACAGGTGTCCAAATTGCGCCTAAAACAGCACTAGAGGCGGGGTAAACTCTGCTTATATATATAGTTCAGATTATCTAGATAAATAGTATATAGAGAATTAACCTCTCTTTCTACCTAAAATTATATATAGGCAGGATAGGCCGGCGAAGAGGAAGCAGGCGTCGCAGCTACTCCGACCGGCAGGGTACACTATGGAGAAGGAGGCCCGGGGCTCCGAGTGGATGAGTGAGGAAAAGGAGGTCCCGGCTGCCCTCCTCGGCCACTGGAGGAAGAGATGGCTCACCGGAGCAGAGCATCACGATCGCCAGCGACGCGCTATCGCTGAGGAACCGGAGGGCCCTTCGATGCAGATACCGAAAGGGGGCAAGTATTTCGGCCTGAACCGACTGGAGGCGTCTACGCTGTGCCAGATCAGGACGGAAAAAATAGGACTAGCAGCCTTCTTATTCAAGACAGGGGCTTTTGGCGTGTACTCGCCGCTATGCCGCTGTGGCGACGCCCCTGAGGCGGCAGAGCACGTAATCCTCTTTTGCGGGCTGTTGGAAGGACCGAGGGAACGATTACGGGCCGCTATCGCACCACGACCACTATACTCTCGCAGAGACCTCGCAACGGCAACAGGAGAACCAGTAGTTAGTGGGACTATTGTAAGATGGCTGCTAGGGACGGGTCGGACAGCTTCAAGGCCCAGATAGCATCGATCTTCTCAGGGGGGACTTTGTTGGTAGGTTGAGAACCAACGTAGTATGGTAGTGAACGCAACGCAGTCGCCAATAGGGCGAACCGACGACGCAGCGTATGTATTTAGTCCAGCCATTAGGGCACGGTTTGACATACGGGAGTACTAGTAGAGGTACCGGGGGCTTCGAGCCTACGGCGTATTTAATAATAATAATAATGATAATAACAAATTACCTTAGTTACCTTGGAATAAGGAAGTAATAGTTAATATGCTATACGATAGTATCTTTGTAGTTATAGAGCGACTTACGAAGCATATATATATTTCCTACTGTTCCCACGCTGCTCTCGCGCTCATGTCTAAGTTAGTGATCTGTCTTAGCAGACTTGACAGTTGTGGCTTCGTATTCCATGAAGTAAGGGCTGCGTATATAACGGTCCTAGACAGTTCTAAGGTTTTATGACTTGCCAACAGCATTACCTGTCATGTTGCGCATGTTGGAAAACATATCTCGAAGTTATATTTCTACCATCTTTGAGTTGTGAGATGGTACCTAATGTTTTGATCTGGGGGTAGGTTACAGATAATTGAGCTGCCATCAATATTTTGCTCTGCCGTGTATTATAGGGGCCTTGATGGAGTCTATAACAGTTATACCACCGCTCACTCTACGAGCGACAGCCCGTGAAATACACACACTCACATCGGCCCCTGAACTCCCAAGTCAAACCCTCTTCACTCACGATACCGGAAACGGCAAAACGGCCACTCCCCTCGACCCGTCCGCACTCTTAGCCCTAATACCAAAGACAACATTATCCTTACTCAAATCGACCGTGATCTCATTAACCAACCCAACATCCATAACGTCCGTCCAAAACGGCGCATCCGTCGCCCTCCAAACGACCTCATAACCTCCCACGCCAGCCCCTTCCTCCCCCGCCGCCGGCGGGTCCCAATAAAAGATGCTATCATTACTCAACTCCGTTGAATTAACCCTCACATTCCTCGGAATGCCAGGCGAATTCGCCAAACTCCACAGCGCCGCGCCATTCACCCTCGCGACACGGGCAATGAAATTAAAGTCGCAGAACTCAGGCAAGTCACCATACTGCTTCCCGCTCTCCTCTTCCACCCGAACATCCTGGTGCTGGTGCGCAAAATCCTCATTCGGCTCCGTGAACCGGTTCGCCGGATACCCCGCCTCAAGAAATGGCCGATGATCGCCGCCACGCAGGTAGCGGTCCAGCCGGTAGACAACCGAGACGTTCATCCCTGTGGCGTCGTTGTCGGCAACTTCTTTGACGAACCGGGCCAGGTTGCGAGCGGGGGTGTCGTTTTCCCCTCCGATGGTAAGGCGCCTCTCTCGCGCCGTGGAGTTCTCGACCGTCAGGGGCGGGAGACCCTGCGCGAAGAGGCGGATGGTGAAGGGATCGGCGGTGCCGTCGTCGGCGGTGGAGGAGCCCACGATGTCGTTGGTGAACATGCCCTCTACGTTGACCTTAGGCGTGGCGTTGGCGTACGTTTGCGCTAGGTACGTGGACCCAAACAGGCCCTGTTCCTCCCCTGCCACGGCCGCGAAGGCGATGCTGGCTTTCGGACGGGGGTAGTTTGGCTGGGACATGATGCGTGCAAGTTCGAGGGAGATGGCCACGCCGGAGGCGTCGTCGTCGGCGCCAGGGGCAAAGGATGTGTAGTCTAGCACGTCTGTCACTCGGCTGTCGTAGTGCCCCGACACGACATATAGACGCTCTGGTGTCTCTGTGCCGTGGAGTGTTGCTACCACATCGCTGATACGCACTGGAAACAGAATGCGGTTGCCATCGGACGGCTGCTCGTACCCGATAGTCTCAACGGTCAGTCGTCCATCGCTTGCGTTGGCATAGCGCTGGAACTCAAACGCGATCCAGTCTCGAGCTGCCCCTATTCCCCGGGTCGTACTGTTCTGAACTGAAAGCGTGTGTCGCGTGCCGAAAGAGACGAGCTTCAAGATGGTTGCCTCGATATTTGAGCGGTCAACTTCTGCCAAGATGGACTCGAGATCGGGGGACGGTTGTTGAGGCACATTTATCTCCCCGATGGTCTTGCGCGGCCAGTTTGTGGCAGCACAGCTGAACAACGCTGTACCAGCCTCTTGTGGATTCATAAGTCCCCATGCCGGATTTGGAGACAAGATCGACCCAGCTGCTACCACTGTCATGAAGGCGGAAACGACCTGAAGCCTCATATTGGGAGGATGCGACTTCATTAATAATTCTTACGGTGTAATTCATTGCGTAGGAACAAAACTATGATTGAGACTGCCATTATAGACCCCATCATGCCGAGAGCCGCAGCGGCCGTATTCGCTGAGCTCAAAGACGGGGTCTTGGAGCCCATCATTATTTACTTCTCATTGCAACAGCTGCGGATAAACTTATCTCAGAAAGGCAGGTCATAAGGAGGTGGCCAATGAGGTGTGAGCGGGCACCATCTACCGGTAGTGCCTTGAGGGGTTTAGAACAACGTCGTCATGACTTATTCGGTTGATACCGCGCCTATAATTGAATATGATAGAGCGCACCACAACACGGCCCCGGTCTGGCCATATCAGACCTGTGGACAATTGCCTCATCTCGAACAATAAGAAATCGGTTGGTAACTGGATCAATTATGTGAATTACCAATATGTCGGTCTCGCCACGCCGCTCCATTACAATGAACTCACTCTGTCCTGTCAACCTCGGTCTCAAGACGATGCTGTCCAACATCGCCCAAATATAGGATAAATCAAAATGGCCGAATTTTTCGAGCAAGACAACTATACAGGAAAAGAAATAATATAGGGGGTAACCCAGCAAGAAAGGAGAACTAGAGCCGCCGGCCCGCTCCTAGTGCTGGAACAAAAGAGATGGTAAAACGAAAGATATATCCGTCATATCGACATGCGAGAGTAAATTTCATCGTACATTCGTCCGAATCAACGCCATGCTGTGCTCTCTAAACACCGGGTCGAGTAAATCCAGCTGAGAATTAGGGTAGGGATATATAAGTGTGTAAGTGAGATGCGATAAGCCAGCGCAAGCAGGGCCGGCTCAATCTGCCAGACTTTCGGACTGAAGTCCATATAGTCATAAGTTCACTCCGACTTCCGTCTTCGTCTTGGACTTGGGCTTGCCGAGTGTGAGTTGACTCAACGACAACGTTCGGGCCGCCTTCTTGCGCTTGCCGTCCGAATCGTCATCTACGAGTTCTTCGCCAAATGCACCGAAACCGTGCTGCGGCTGTTCCTCCCTTGGGGTTTTGAATGCTTCCGACTCGTACTCTTCGTCGTCAGCCCCTGTCGTATCATCCTCGTCGTCGTGTTCGAATACCGAGTATGTGCCACTGACATGGCTTGTGTGGCCCTCGTATTTCTGCAGAGCGCGGGACATCAGGCTGAGCCTGTGGCTAAGCTTTGTGACTTGCGCTTCTAATGACTGGCGCGCTACGCGCTCCGTTTCAATGAGGGCGAGAAGTGCCGTGTAGTGGTCCGCACTAAACGGACCTGAAGCTTCTCTTGATAACGTGGGAAGACTGGTTGCGGCACGAACGGTGGTGTTGGATTTAGGGCGGTTGGCACGCGCTGTGGAAGGGGCGACGGAGTCGATGAAGGTGTGCCCATCGCCAAAAGATTCGTTGGAGTGTCGAGAACTACTACCGTGGCGCGACGTCGAGCGCATATCGTTCGTTATCGTCTGATATGACGTCAGATTTGGAGCAGCAGAGCCCGCAGCATACGTAGCAGACAGGCCTTCTGGCTCTGGTCGAGCTTCCCGCTCCGGCGTCCCTGAGTAGGCGCTGACCCCGGGAATAACTTGGAAAAGCTGCGCAAGTAATCTTTCCAGTTTCTCGTTGCGAGTCTCTAGCGTCACTATTCGTTCTTCTAGGCTCGCGGCCTGCGTAATTTTCATCCCCATCATGGTTCCGAAGTTGAACGGCTGGGGCGGCGTCTTGGGTGACAGTCCCGCTGGCGAATCAGCTACGAACTCTGGAGCATCGGCGTTCACAAACGCGGTGTCATCGGGGACATTTGACGATGTGGGCGATACGAAGGCCGGGTCATAGCTCTCCCTCCAGTATCGTATTTCATCGCTGCGATTCCGGGCCTCAGGCACGTCTAGTGCGAGATTTTGCAGCTGCGACAAACTCCTGGATCTGCGACGCAGTGCTCGTTGGTCACTGGTAATGGCGCGGCCTATGTCTTCCGGATCCTCGTCGCCGGGGACCTCACTGCCTCGAGCATGAGAGCTCGCAGGCCTCGGAGAGAGCCCACAGACTATATCCCCCAAGTCTCTACTTCTGGTGCTGTTTATCCTGCTGGCTGTGGCTGTTGCTGTTGCGGCCCTCCGCCTGGCACTATGAATCGGGTGTTCACCCTGCAGGGAGTTGCGCGCACTCTCTATAGCCATCAAGTCATCCGGACCAATGGAATTGGACCTCAGGGCTCTGTCGTACTCGGTGATTGGCAAGGAAGCTGATCGCTTCGGCTCGGCGTCCTTAGTCATATTTCGGCTCAGAGCAGACGGATCCTAAGTCATCATGTAATTAGTAACAAAGCCCGTTATGCGGTTTCCGTGGGGTGTTTCCGTGGGGCTGTCTTACACTCCTATGTTGTGCAGCGGTAGAACTAATCGGAGCCTCAACACGCAATGCCGAGCCATATCCACCATTGCTTGTGCGCTTCTTCTTGCGGCCAAAGAGCTTGGTGAGAGCACCGCGAAGAGTCGACTTTTTGCGTTGTGGGCCGGTGCGGCTTCTGTCCGTTTCGGTCCCAGCACTCACCGTCGAGTACCGCAAAGCGCTGGTGAGATCGTTGCATCGCGGCAGGCTGGCCGAGGTCTGGGAAGCTTGACTCGGCCCTTCAGCTCGTTGCTCCTGTTGTGGTTGTGTTACGGCCGATACTGGCCTCTCCTCGGGCACAGCACTAGGCGGAGGTGAACTGTTATTTTGCACATTGATGCTGGAGGAGCTATCTGGCGGAACCTGCGGCCTGCTGCTCTCACTGCCTAGAGGCATGGCGAGTCCCGTCCCGGGCTGTCGCATGGGAAATTCGTCGTCGTCGACGGGGTCTGGTATTGGGATTGGCCCTGATATTCTTCCCCGGATGCTGGACTCACCCGTTGGAGGGCGACCGGCGCTCGCGGTGGGCTTCAAACGGCCTACTCTCATGATGTGGTCTCACAAAAAATGGGTAATATGCCTACAGAGGGGACGGGTGAAAGAGTGAGAGCGACCGGGCACGGTAGCCAGTAAGGTCGTGGATATGGGTGGTATAGACGATGACCAGCACGATCCATCATCTGGTCGATGTCGAGTAAAGCTTGAGCTGGCAGCTCCCTGTTTGTTACTGTTGGCTAGAGGCTGGAGCAGTCGGACTGTTCTCTTGAAGCTGCGTCCCACATGGCCAGCAATTCGGCTCGGTTCGAGTTGGTCGAATGCATCAAACTGCGAATCAAACACGCACGACGACTACTTTCGTTCTTCACAGGCCACTCGATGCCAGTAGTGGCGAAGGAGGAGCTAGGGAAGCGCGAGGTTTAATGGTTGAGCGAGCATGGAGGACCCTGGCCACTGCATCACGTATCATAGTGAGCGTCTGCGACTCGCATCAACCCTCACGCATGCATCGAAGCCCATGAAACATGCGACTTGCGTCTTTGAAGGTAATAACGTCCCCAGGACGGGCATAATACGCCGAATTTTGGGGATATGGAAGCCAGGATAGGTCGGATGATGAGGGGCCAGGGGCAGGGGTCCTCTCGAAATAATATGGGGGCGCCAGGATCGGCAGGGTTGGCGCAGGGTAGAGAGGCCCGGGCTAGAACGGCTACTGGCACCCATAAGCTGTCCAAGCCATGGACTGGTGGGGGAAAAGGTTGCATTTGAGGGCCCAGCAGCTGCAACTTGTCACTTGAGTGGCTCGAGAGGCGTGAGCCCTGTCAGTAGCTGCATATTCGCGTCTGTGTTGGCCGACATTGCCTGTCAAGCTGTAACAGCGATTGAGCATTTGCGAGCAATTCCGCGCTGCCGCGCTGCCATTGCGGAAGAGGACCATATGAGTAGACAGCTGCAAGCAGCGAACTAAGCGTGGATGACTGCGACTGGACACATCGTACTATGACGAGAAAAGAAGACAAACAGAGAAAAAGTAAGTAACGACACTGTTGTCCACGCGAGCAAGCGTAATTTTGTTTTTCTTTCTGTACCCACAAATCAAGAGCACTTCTGACTTGTCTAGATCAGAACTTGTAGCAGCAGCGGCGGCACTTTTAGATAGATGTCAAATGTGGCAAGACCATAAGCACCTTCCACAAATCCCAGCCGCCACGCCACGCTACAGCTGTTTAAGAAGCCACAATCTGGAGGAGCAGCCAAATATGGCAATAGCAGCATTCTGAAGAAGCGTAATTTCACTGGTCACCGAGTTGGCCGTCTGGGCGCCCATGAGATAATATTAGTAGATCGGACTTTCTAGCTCGACGTGGTCGTTGGTGTTTTAGTCGAGGTGTAGAGCAAGGTGTACCTGGGCGTCAAAAGTGGTATCCTCAGCAATAGTCCTCTCATTAATGGCTCCAAGGTAACCTTGGTAACTTTGCTCCGCAAATCCACAGCGGGCGGAGTGACGCTTCCCGGCTTGTTGGATTCCCTGCCTCGTCATCGCCTTGCATACTCAATTCGACTCAAATCACCGGACTGTACTGCAACTTGACGCGAACAAAGCGGGTTTTGTTGAACAGTTTTGAAAGCACGCTCCGAGTCAATTGATAGAGCAACGGAGGGCCGAATATGGCAATGGCCCGATTGGCGCTAGGGTTACATTGATGCACTCCACGACCAGGGAACCCCTCGATCAACGGACGTCGGGTCGTCGTAATTATCAGTCGGCGCCCAGTAGACCCCACGGGTTCAGATATCATCTCCCTAACCATGCTTACCCCCATTTGCAACAAAATCCAGCCTCTTATAATAACCTTATAACTTGAATTCACAATATCTCACGAACTATACCTTGCTGGACTCAAATTAGAAGAAGACATCGAAAATTTTAATTAGCGTATTACGAGTGTAATATAAACAGTAGCTTATGAAAAAGCCGTTCAAAAGGCCTTTAGTAGCAAAAATACATACTTTAACTAGCGGCGTGGTAGCTTACAGCTAATAAATCCTGAGATAGTTACTAGTAAGCCTAACCGTATTCCGGAGCTTATTCTAAGACTTATAAAGCCGGAGTACCTCTATATAAGCTACAGTTAGTTATATATATACTTGTAAAAAGACCTAGGAGCTTATTAATTAGTTACGGGTACTTGGAATCCGCTATAGAGCTGTTTCTGCGGATCTTCAGACTCTTATTATAAAGGTAAGCCGGACTATCTTACTATCTTCCGCTAATATAGTCAAATTATATAGACAAAAAGAATAATTACTAGTAAAGTTAGATGAATACGCGCTAGGCGTTTAATACGCTATAGAACTTAATCATAATATCGTCTTTTATATAGCCTTATAGGTATAGATAATACGTAAAAGAATCGTAAGAAGTAAATATAGCTTATACTATTCAATAAGTAGTTAGAAATTAATACTTTTCTAATAAGTTGGCCGCTCCTACAAAGGCTCGGAGAAAATAAGTCAAAAACTAATCAAGATAACAAAAATAAGTGGGTTACACTAAAGATGAAGTATCTTTTAGTTGTTCGCTACTGCAAATGGGAGTAGCATGGGTGCCTCGTGCTACGTACATTTCTCGAATATGGCGCTAAAAGGAAAGTACTTGAAAATCAAAGGCCAGCACCACTCACTGTAGAGTATATCCACCTTGTAAGATTACCCACGTCGTGTGCGACTCAGCTGTCGACCCAGAAGCTAGATGCTGCAAGGTCAAACATCCCGCGAGTTAGAAACTAACTCATCGTCGACTCTATCGATATGCCCGTTAAGCCCATCAACCCGGTGACAATATCCAGACAAACCCGTCAACGCTTGTGGCAGTAACCGAGTCAATAACAGAACGGCGAGCGCCATACGACTAAAGTTTTTTCCCAACTTCCAGCATCGAACGTCAAAGCGTATCTCACTCATCTCACTCATAGTGTCATGATGGAATGTGGGGAATCGTTGGCAAAGGGACACCTGATTCATCTTGTCGCGGGGAGTCCACCTTGGCATCTGAAGTTCGGTGCCATTCGAAACCTGCCGTGACTCATTCCAAAAGGCTTCGTCCTGAGCTGCTCACCAAGCGAGAGGCGTAAGATGTTTGATCTGCGGATACTGGGGACCGAGTGAATCCTATTACCGGCATCGCGCTTCGTAAGATCTCCCATCAGACTTGACTTCATCGCATTCTGATACGGCGGTGCTCCTCGGTGGCTGCAAGACGTAATTCCGCCCTCGTCATCGGTGATCTCGAGAGAGCCCACGGTACCCTTTCCAATGATCTCTTCAGACACATGCTCATACACATTGTCTTTGTGTGTTCTTGTGAGCCCTTCTTCAACATGTATCTGCATGAACAAAGACGACTGGCTGAGACCAGAGTACTATAGTATGTGGGATCTTGAAGCCTAACGAAACGCATACCGCACATAGCATCTGCAAGGAGCTTCCAGCAGAAGCGCTGCTTTAGCATTTGACCACTCGCTACCGCTAGAACAGCATCGCGCCCAATGCACCAGAGGTTGCATTTCGGAGAAAAGCAATCTGGATGGGCAACGCACTAGTGTGTGTGATTCGCAGGCTCTGCAGCTAACCTGCGTTTCGCCTTGTTTACAGTTGCAACAGTAGAGGGGTGTGAGGTAAGCCGCCCAAATGCGACTGGATCATGGTTGTATCGGGGCAATTGGAGACGACAGGAATGCTATCGCCCTCAACAGTCACACCGAGCCGCGCTCTCTTGATTTTCTTTGGTTTTGGTGCTTCTAGCGCTACAGCCTCCTCCGCCTCTAACCCTAATTGCGAGTTGCTCATATCGGTAAGCCTCAAGCTGGGAATAGAGAGAGACGCCACCGAATACGGACTCGATAACCTTGCTCTCACCTGCCAATGGTGCCTGTAAATGAATCTGAGGTTCAACGAGAGGCCCGTCCGTCGCCGAATCGAGATAGAAGTGCGTGGCCCCAGTGTGATTGATATCTTTTTAATTATTCCCGTGCCCGAAAACATACTCGCCAACGCCCTTTCGGTGAACTAAGTTTGGCCGGCTCGCCCCAGGCCGCTCCACACAACGGGCGACCTGAAACAACAGGGATGGTGATATCGTCATTCGCCTAATCTACTATGGTCATATCTATGAGGCCTTTTTCCCTCTCCCGTCCGCCGATGCCAGAGCTTCGGGTGGTCAAGCAAACCTTTTTTCGGCCTTGTTGCAGGGACCAGCGTTTTTATGTATCTATGCGAGGGGCGTAAATCCTACGACACGCATGATATCCCAACACGCCGGATAATATCAGGCACAATAACGATGCAGGGCAAACCAGGTTGTGAATACCTACTGGCGGCATGAAGAAAATCGGACCCGTCCATCTTCGATTTTTAGCGCCGCGCGCCGCGGCTTGCGCTCGAGTCTATTTTGGATTGGACTCTGGATGAACATGATCCGTAAAGTCAATGCGACGCTGTGCCTCGAGGTGCATGATGAATGCAGACGACCGCGGGGCGCGTCTCTTCACCACGCATCCCACTTTACAGAATTATGCCCTCAAGAGATGCAGGATCCGGATAGCGAAGGTCGGCGTTCTCCTCGAGCCATTCGATCCAGGCCTTGAGGAATTGGCTGCCTCTGCAGCCGAACACGGACGCAGGTTAGAGACAAGTTGGCAGTCAAACGTGTTTTAGGGGGTAAGGGAAAACATCCGTGAGTTGCGAATGGGGGTGATTCAAGATGGGCAGGGCCGGTGTGACAACTCACTTTCTGACGGTGTCCGAATCACCAATAATGGTCAATGAGCGTTTCGGACGAGTCATCGCGACTGTTTGGACCTGCATCAACATCACAGCAACACTGGGGGGTTTCCAAGCATATGGTAATGACTTACCATTGAGACGGCGCTTCTCGCCCAGAAACCCAACCTCACCTTCAGAGTTGCTTCTCACAAGAGTAACAATAACGGCTTCTTTCTCGCGACCTTGGAAGCCGTCCACGCTTCCAAGTTCAATCCCTGGAAAGGATTCCTTAAGAGGTGCCAATAATGCGAGCTTGTGCCTATTGTTAACAAACAAACTTCCTGAACTATTCAAACTTGAACGCATAGCAGACCATTGGATGGACTTACTTGGGCATTGTATGGTGTGACAACGGCTATATCCTCTGGCTTGACGCCGGCGTCGACTAGCTTCCGGACATATTGTTTGACGAGGGCAGCCTCCATCTCGTTGCTCTTACTATCATCGAGCAGTGATCTCTTGCTGGTCTTCTTGCTCGTATTGTCATCTTCGCTTTTCTCTGGATAGTCTCCACCCTGTGTATCAATGAAGATGACTGGCTCATTGGTATCTTCAGTATTCTCAACTTGATATGGAAGATCGATGAGCAGCCGTTGTTTGACGTGATCGGCCGCCACCAGCTTGCTCTCGTACAACTCATCCGACGGGAATCTCATGATTTTCTCATGCATGCGATATTGTGTCGTGAGCATCCTCTTGATAGACGGTCCGTGTAGTGATAACAGCCTGTCGAACAATGTCGTTTCGAGCGTCATACCTTTGATAATGGCGCCACCGTCCTTGGCTATTGGCTTGACCTTGGATTTGGTAGACTTGATAGTAGGCGGCAACTGCAGATGGTCACCAGCGCATACAGTCTTCTTCGCCGCAAGGAGGGGAACCCAGCACTGGGCTTCCAATGCTTGGCTGGCTTCGTCGATGATGACCACATCAAACGCTGCGTCCTTCAGCTGATAACCACCAGCGCCGTGGAGAGTGGCGAGAACAACTTTGCTTCCAGCCACGAGATTGCTCACACACCGTTTCTCCCTCTCTCTGTACTCCTTGCGCAACACCTTGAGGTCCGTGTAGATGGCCTTGCGTTCTTTCCCACTCCTCGTCTTCTTGATGGAAGCTTGTTTGGCATCCATTTCGGAACGTACGTCCTTCACAATTAATCCGGCCTCCGAGGTTTGGGTCACCACATCTAGTGAATGCCCGACTACGGAAGGTAGCAGTCTTGCCGGATGGCCCAAACGAAGGATCGGGATCTTGTGAGGCGATAGCCGCTCGACGATGTTGTCGACGGAGATGTTGGAAGGCCCACAAACCAGTACACGAAGGTCTCTCTTGACCATTTGCAAGATGAGCTCTATCAATGTGTGAGTCTTGCCGGTCCCCGGTGGCCCGTGAATCAGAGCTATCTCCTTCGAAGCCAAAGCAAAGCGTATGGCATCTTTCTGGGATTCGTTAAGGCTGGGGTCAATCCATTCCATCTTGCCGTATTCGGGATGAGAGCTCAGGTCCTTCTGGACAAGTGACGGCGTCGACAGCCCAAAGAGCACTCGGGTGAACATTGAGTAGTCGGACTCGGTCATATTCTGCAGTTTCTCCATCTGACGACTCATCCGCCGATGAGTGACATCGTCGGCCAACTTGACGAGCCAAACTCTTCCGGTGATAGAAACATCCTCCTTTTCCTCATCGACGGCAACGAGCACAGCATCCTTCTTGACCTTAATGACAACGCCCCGGGCTCCCTTCTTCTCGACGTCTTTGATCTCCCGCTTCTTAGCACTGCCCGCGGGCTGCTCAGACACCAGCACGATATCTCCCGTCCTGATGCCGTGCTCCGGCAGTTCGCCGCTTGCATTGGCGGTCGCGCTGTCTGGGCTTAGCTCCAACACCGTCCTGCCGCCAAGACCAGTTCGCTGTGCCGAGATGGTGAGGTTGGTGATGGCGAGGCCAGCACGTTGGAGAGTCGTGGGGCTGGGATTGGCAATCAGGCCGCTGGTCTCTTGAAGCTCGCTCTGCAACTCAGCGTCGAGGAGTGCGAGTTGAGTGCGCGCAAACGTCTCGACGTCTACTGGTTCCGAGGGTGCCATAATCTCAGCTGCGCGTTGCTGTATGCCGTTCGCTTCTGCCGAACACAGAAATATTTGAGATAACGCTGTCTGTCGGTCTTAATCGGCGCGGCCGTGTGTGGTCTTACTCGTGAATATCGGTTCTCAGAGGCTTACGGTCCGCTTTAGATTTCAATCTTTCTTGCGTTTCTGGGGTTCTGCCGGTCTTATTTGCATTTCCAGTTTTCCACATTCAATTGGAGCGAGTTTCGCCACTATGAACGAAAAGACTGCAGTCAAGCCAAAATGCATCATCACACGTTCTTACAGAAGCCACAATGCCACTGAGATGCTGTTGATATTTATTGTATTCTCATCATTCGTTTTCATTTTAGTCTTAGCAAATTTAAAGGCTCGTCATGCAAGTCATGGCGAGTCTTGAGAGCCAGCAGGTTGTTCAACCACCACAACCACCAACAACACGGCCATCAAAGCGAAAGCTATCAAACTCATTACGACGATTGTCCCTCGCGCTGATGGAAACTTGCCCTTCAATATCCACTGTTGACTTTCAAAGTACCTATGATAGCCCAGGAACAGCACCAATATGCTAATTCCTAGAAAAGTCGCACCCAGAGGTTTACCCAAGTGTCTAATTGTCCGGAAGTTGGGGTCCTCAGGGCTGTCGGTCAAGGACACGTTCAAGCGAAACAACTGCGTAATCGCTATGCCGATCGAGGCAAAGGCAAGAGAGGTCCTCAGCCAGGCCAGAAATGTTCTCTCTAGATGCGTATGCAAGTCAGTCATACCTTGCACAGCGCCACACAGGCTCAATAAGGAGGACATACCCAATGCTAGATGATCTCTCGCAACAGAGCCCTTGTTCTCCAACTCTATAGTCCATATACTGGAGAAGTATTCCGTCCACCAATATGTTTCCTTCTTGTCCGCCCCACTGGTCCCATCAACGCCATTGGCATGCTGGCTATCTCCTTGTGCGCGTGTCGGCGACGGTTGTGACCGCGAATTCGAAGTCCTATGGGTACTTTGATAATTCCTCGAGCTCCCTCTCATAACAAGGCCGGTCGTCTCGTCGGGGCTGTCGTCTTGCTCCGGTGCCTGGGAAAGCGGCTGGAAGCTGTGGCTGCGCCCAGATGACCACGGTGATGCAGGCATGGCGTCGGCGCGTTCTCTTCCAGTCTGTTGGGGAGAGCAGATCTCAGTCAATGACGGCCAATTTAAGCTTTGGAACCATTTTCAGGCTATCCTCCTCTCGATTCTCAGTTGGACTACAATGTCGGAATTGAGCTTTGCCGCACTCCGGTGGATTCATTGTCTGGTGGTCCTCGCCGAACTACCACGTTGGTGACGGTGAATTCGAATTTGGGACGGACGAACCTCTAGTATGTCATTTATCCTCTCTTGGGCTGACTGTGACGACAACTGACGCCTCGGGAGCCCAGCGAAGCTCGGCGGCCTGGTATTCGGCTGGGACTGCGATGACGGGCGTCGCAGTATGAGAGTAGGCACTTCCGGCGACGTCGGGTGGGACGAAGTATCGGTAGCCATTGCGAACGGCGCAATTTATCGTCTTGATCGTGGATGGTATTGATGCAGCAGCTTTCCGATCACACCATTGACGTGCAGGAGTTCCTTGTGGCTCAATCTGCAGATCGACAGATTCCTGGTCAACTCAAGATAAGCATAAAATGTAAAATGTCAGTTGTACCCTAAGGATGGCAGGTCGAATGTGCCGAGCGACACCATTGTCACGGGAATGGTTTTAGAGCTTGCTAGCATTGAAGCTTCTTTTGCAACTCCCGAGGTGGTCATCGCGGGGAATGGGTCTGCCTTCCCCGGGGCCAACTAGATTGCGGGGGTTTGCAATTCACGATAGGGGGTCACTTCTCTCCAGGAGCGCAACCAAATTCAGATGAAATCGGCCAATTTACAACTTAAATAAAACTGTGACTTCGAACAGAACATAGACAAGATAGGGTCTATATGTGACAGTATTGAATTACAGACGAACACTCTAACGATTGGATTCAAGGCTCCGTTAATGGCTGACAGAACTGCGTTAAGATGGCATATCAAACAATACTGACAGGAATTGTGACGGAGTATACAGGTGAGTAGTATCCCAAGCTTGCATTCGACGACTGAAGAAGCTTGACTCCGGGTTTGCTTGTCGTAAGCACGCCACATATGAATCATTTCAAATACTCAAGCACTTCCCCATCAATAGTAGCACGAAGCCTCTTATGACATCTCATGCTATTATCCTTGGGGGTTTCAAAGCACTATCTAGACATCATACTTACTTTATCAATGTATCAGAGACCAGTAGGAGGGGAATTTATCAGCACAGGTTGCGATTCCTCCTAACGAGGCACAACTGTTCGAGGACATTCATCAAGTACAGAGGCCCAATCGGACGACAAAATAATTGGCCTACCCAGGTGGACGGACAAACTACGTTGTGTCGGTTTATTGCATTGGAATACCGGGCTGCATCTTTGATTGCACCGTTAATTTTGTTATCCACAGGGCTACCTGACTCTAGAAATAATACAATCACAAAGAGGTAGCGATTCTTGTGATAGCTTCCACAACTTTCGTCAGTTAACTCAGGGATGCCCGCATTCCCAAAATGTGCGACAATGCACTCCATATACTAGACGAGCTGGATGAGGACACCTTGTATAGGCAGCCAGCTACGAAATATCCGAGTCTTGGCCTAGTCCCTGTTACTTATATATTAGCTCCGGGACAAGACTCGAAAGGAACCAATTCTTCCAATGCGCACATAGGTGAGTGGTAGTCCCAGCTAGTCTCGAATATAAGAAGATACTTCTTCAGCGGTTTCCGCCCATTGCCGCCTAGGTAATACACGAAGGTGATGAATTCATCAACCATTATTAATAAAGTTCTATTTTAAGCTCGAGATGGAGACTTTCTTAATGCTCACGCTGTTGTGTAATTTTATGCTAAATTTGAAACATACTGCGTTATGGACGAGTCTATACATCATTGTCCAGCTCACCAGCATACCCGGGCTAATGAGGATGATCAATATGAATATTTGACTGTTGAGTACAAAGGTTGCAAATACATGTGAAGCTACTTGGTAGACACGACCGAGACCTAGTCAGAGTAGTGTGATGACTGTGAGTGCTACGGGTTGATATGCAGGCATCTCGTCACAGCTTCGTCTTAATGAGTACACATGCATTCGGATACCGTCGAGCATCTGTAGCAGAGTCCAATAGGGGCGCCAGAATACCCAAAACATCCCCTGGAAGAGATCGCCCCCTTCGATATCGTGGTAAATACCCCAAGTTGGAGGAAGTCGTTTTCCAATTATACATTAGGGACGTTGGCTTGCTTGATTGTCATAATTGACTTTTGATAGTCATTCTCGTCTCTGTTGTGATCGAGATAGCATTCTCTAAATTCAATATAGCATGAGTAGAAGATGCAAAACCTGGGTACGTGAATTACATTTGGGTGAACTCATGCGTCGGAGGAAAACGGGAGAAACCCACTTGTATCGTGGATCACGGAGTCCATAGATCGTTATAAGTACAATCCAGAGGGTTTGGTTGCAATTCGGATTGAATTTATCTTTAGCATTGACCTGTGAGCACTATCGTCGCACTGCAACCGGGACCTGCATTAACTTTCGTGGTTCATTATTCACTAGTATAGCTACGAGATATTGGTTTCTACTGCTTATATGTGAATAGCGGAGTAGTTCGGAACGTCTAGTAACATCATAATCTGAAAAAAAAGAATACATCATTAGGGTTTGTGCATCTTTACATGCGCATATTCAAGCACACAAGACGATTCTATCTCACTTGATTAAATTTATTTTCTCGGGAGGTACGGTGATAATAAGAACTCAAAGTACTACAAACTCAAGAGTTAGAATGGCCGTGAAAGCTCACATCGGGCCATTGGGACATGACTAGGAGCTTGCAGTAAATAAAGTCACAAACTACGACTCGGGTTCGTATGGGGAGAGACTGGGTCAAGCTTTTGGGAGAGATGGAGACCACATTTATGGGGCTTGGAAAAGGGAGATGCCCTCAACGCCCACAGGCAAGATAGGATATTTGAGTTGTATAGCAGTGCAAGACCGACGAAGGTGATAAGTTTACGGCAAGGAATATTAAGGAATAGATCGCACCATTAGATCTTGGAATGGTCATAGGCTGAACGTGACGAGTGGAGGTGTCCTAGTAAAGTAATGTTGATGATGTAGACTACCCCCAACCTAGAATACAATTCCATATTTCCAGGGACCAACTGGTGAAGGTTTAAATTTTCCAATAAGCGTACCTTCCGACTTTGACACCAAGTTGGTTCAACCAAACAAAGGGCGAGGTAACACGCGTGCGAGACTTTACAGTTACGATCCTGGTTCCTTGCGTATCGTCGTGACATGACGAGCTGTCCGAGCAGAAGTAGCAGCAAGTCGGTGAAAGGGAAATTGCTATTCCCTCAGAGGAAGTATCTGGTATGGACAGCTCCCATAACAGCGCAGACATCTCGATTGTGGTATCAACTGTGGATGACGATCCGGCGTTGGGATGAGAAGTGGTGATTGCTCCAGTAGACTGTCCAGTAGATTAGGATTGCACCGAGTTTGCCAGCCGAAGAAGTCACCTTGGCCAACTCAAGGCAAAGCACATTGAACGTTGCAGTATATCCTAGATCTTAGAACATTGTGCTTCTTGTTATCTCACTCGCGTGTATCAGTAGAGTGCCACCATCGTCGCCATCCCACGAGTTGCTACAGGGCTGTTTAAGAAACAGCAGATGGCGGCCGCCGGAGAGAAGAGATGACGGGAAAAGTAGACACAAAACGGCAGCTCTTGTTGGTTTCTTGACATGATACCCCTCCACTTCGGTGTGAGAAGTGGCAATATGGATCAGAGACGGTGGTCATTGGGAACTGGAGCTGTCGAACATGGCTAAGGTGGGCTTGAACGTTAGCGGAGTGGCAAGGGATGGATTACGCCACGGCCCTAATGCTCCAAATTGGCTGCTTGTCGCGGCCTGATGTTCTCATTAGGCTAACAGGGAGTGCCCATGCTTCGAAGACTATGGTACTGTTTGTCAACTTTTAATTGGGTAGCCCCTATCCACCTTAGTGTCATCCAACCCAGAGTTGGGACTTGAGATGAACGCATGTTGCAAGCATCTGTGGTGATTACCATCATGGTCAAAAGTTAATGGATGGATTTTATTTGGATTTTGGAATGGGTATTTGGAACTAGCTACTTGCTTGGTGAGTCTAGACCGTCTCTGAGTATTTAGAAGACTGAGGGGGAAGGAGCTTTCAGGTCCGATGCACAGCTCGCCAACCAATAACAGCACAGTGGTAAGCGAGTGGATCTGCAGGCATCTTTTGTGGTTGGGGTGAACAGGACCACTGCAGAAGCGACGGCTTAAGCGAATAGCGCGCGAGTGACATTCTGACAAGCTTCGAAGTGCACATCGTCTTCGTCTGGAGCCGATCCGCCTTTGTCGTTTTCATCTTCCGCCGCTTTCGCAAAACAATTGCGCACCCGCTGCGACAAAATGCTTATTCGACGCAGGTTTGGGGTGCCACTGGGGCTGGGATTCCTCATTTTCTTTCTCGGCTATGCATGGACAATCCGTACCACAAGTTCGGATTACTGGCCTAGCAGCTTTGATTCCTCAAGGCATGGCGGCGATCCCAAGCAAGCACAGCCAGCCGAGGCCAAAGTATATGTCGAAGATGCGAATTACTTCTGGGCGAAGATGCCGACCCATTTCCCGGTACAGTCTATGAGACCAATGCCCACCGGGAAGCCCTTGACGCTGCCCAAGATTCAGGCTTCATTTGGCAAGGAGGGCGGCAAAGATCGCGAGATCCGCCTGAAGAGACAGCAAGCTGTCAAGTCGTCGTTGAAGCGCTGCTGGAAAGCGTATGGGAAACACGCCTGGCTGGAAGACGAGCTCACTCCCGTTAGCGGCTCATCGAGGAACACCTTTGGGGGGTGGGGAGCAACATTGGTGGACAGCTTGGACACGTTGTGGATTATGGGACTCCAGGAAGAGTTCGAGCAAGCTGCGACTGCCGCCGTCGCCATCAATTTTGAGACGAGCACGTTTGAGGAAGTCAACGCATTTGAGACGACGATCCGGTACCTGGGGGGGTTCCTGGCGGCGTATGACCTCAGTGGGGATACGAGGTTGTTGCGCAAGGCTCGCGAGGTTGGCGACATGCTGTATAAGGCCTTCGACACCCCAAATAGAATGCCGATGCCACGTTGGAACTTCGCGAAGGCCTTGGCGAACACGGCTGGGGAAGCACCGCTGCGAGCCTTGGTGGCCGAAATTGGGTCGCTTTGCATGGAGTTCACGCGACTTTCTCTCGTGACGGGGAATCCGAAATGGTTCGATGCAACTGAGAGAATCACAGACGCCCTCAAAAGCCAACAGAACGAGACCCAGCTCCCGGGCATGTGGCCGATCACCGTGAATCCTTTCAAGATGAAGTTCACCGACGACAACACCTTTTCTCTAGGGGCCCGGGCGGATTCGACCTTTGAGTACTTACCCAAGATGGTAGCCTTGACCGGAGGGCTCTTGCCCGACTATGCGGGGATGTACGAAGATGCTATGAAAACGGCGATCAAGTACAACCTCTACCGTCCCATGGTTCCTGACGAGGCCGACATACTCATCGCCGGCAGTGTCCATACTTCGGAGCAGGACGGTGAGATTGTCACTGCGCTGGAGAGCGAAGGGCAGCATCTGGTGTGCTATGCTGGAGGCATGCTCGCCATTGGCAGCAAACTGCTCAACATACCCGACCATCTCGAAACGGCGCGCAAGCTGGTCGATGGTTGCATCTGGACGTACAAGTCCATGCCGCTCGGCATAATGCCCGAGACTTTCTTTATGGACCCATGCGAATCACAATCGAAGTGTCCCTGGGACGAAGTCCGGTGGAAAACGGCTGTCTTGCTTCATCATAAAAAGTCCGGTGATCTTACTCAAGCCGACGAGCTCATTTCCAAGAACCGTCTGCCCAAGGGATTCACGAGCATCCCCGACACTCGTTACATTTTACGACCGGAAGCTATCGAGAGTATATTTGTGCTCTACCGGGTGACAGGCAAGAAGGACTTACTCGAATCGGCGTGGGCCATCTTCCAGTCGATCCAGAAATACACCGAAACGGACCTGGCCAATTCTGCCTTGAAAGATGTCACCATCGCGAACGGCGATCCACTCAAGATGGATTCGATGGAAAGCTTCTGGATGGGCGAAACGTTGAAGTATTTCTATTTGATATTCAGCGAGCCTGATCTCATCAGTCTCGACGAGTTCGTGTTCAACACGGAGGCCCATCCGCTGAGAAGGCTGGGTGCATGAGACGAGAGACGCTAATGGAATGAATTACTTGTACGAACATATGGGCACTGAAAGATACGGGACATTACGGAAATACTTTGAAGGATAGATCATGACTCGGTTGGCTGGGTTATTAATATAGGTGGTATATGTACTTAGCTAAAATGCGCTGTGGTTTTCATGTCTAATAATCAAGACGGGGGTTTTTCACTTTAATCGCGCCTGTCAGCGGCTGATATGACCTCACTAAACCGCAACTGGGTTTCGACCCCACTGCGACTATGCAGCTTCAGGCAGGACCCTCGACGTCGTACTTGCGACCGCCCAGCGTTGGAGTGGATGAGTGCGGAGATTGCCTGAACACGGCGATGCTGGGGAAAACCGTGTCTTGACATCGTTATATCCTTCGCATTTCTTTCCTTTTGAAAGTTTTGGTTGAGAGAAGCGCAGCGGTCAATCCCAAGTTTCTTCCCGATTCCGTGCCGCGAATCGATCAATCGCACAAATACCAAGCAAACAAGCAAAGCAAGCTTCAGGCGATCAGCACTTTCGGCAGCACAGAGACGATCTCACACCACACACCCAGCTGCACTCAGTTGCAAAATTTCGACGGACACCAGACACCATGCCGGACAAGTGGATAGACTGGTCCAAGACGACCAAGTCGCAGAACTATCGCGGTTCCAGCTCGTTTGCGACCTTTATGATCATCGGCCGTATGCTATGCCCTCCCCTCCATTGCTCTACCTGAATGTTCCGCGCCGCAGTGATGTATACACACACCCAGGCATAGATAGACACAGCCAGGCTAACCTCTCTACTCTTGACAGCAACATGCTTCTTCCTCGGCATCCTCTTCGCCCAATTCCCCTATGACTTCCCTCTCCTGTGGACCTCGGACCCCGTCTCCCCAGCCTACTTCGACCAGCTGGAGCTACACCTCCAATTCATGCACCAGTCGCCGCCGCTAATCGCGCGCATCCTGCACATCATGATCGGGACTGGATTTCTAGGCTTCTTCATCAAGCTCTTCCAGCCCTCGGAGAGCAACATGCTCTTCGACGGTGCCTCGCTCGTGCTCTACCTCATCGGCGTCGGCATCTGGATCGCCAACATCGTCAAGGGCTTGCGCACCGTCAGCGCGGGGATCTGGGACGACGAGTTGTTCACGGGGACACCGGTTGACGGGCCGCTCACGGGAGAGGTTATCCTAGGACGCGAGGATAGCTTGAAGGTTTTGGCGGCGAGCAATACGATTTTGGCGCTGGTGTTGGTGGGCGTGCTGGTGTTGCAGGCGGGCCAATGGTATGCGGAGCGCAAGGATAATGAGGAGAGGGAGAAGATGGACCAGGTGGATGCGGATAAGAAGGCGGTGACGGGGGCTGCAAGTGGCGGCTCGCACTCCAAGAAGAAGCAGTGAGCTGAAGAGGGGACAGGGGAGTGGGGCGGGAGAGGGCGAAGCTTGAGGGTCCCATGGCTGGCTCGGCTGGTTGACATGTTTGAAGGGGAAGTTGGTTTGCGGATGGTGGGATTTCGTGTCATACTTCTGGATTGCATTGTAGACTCGCCATATTACGGCGTGCGCTTAGCGCGAGTGTTCTGGGGAAGGAAATGTATGTATGGTATGCCTTGGATTGTCACGCTTTTGATTCCACACCGAGTTCGGTCGCTTGACGCATCGGATACAACACAACACTTCGATAGATAAAGTCGAGTTGATCCAGTAGTCAGTCCGTCTATGAACAATGATCGTGCGTTATGCTACCCGACGACGTATCTACAGCCAAAGCATACCCTGCCAGAGGACATCCAAACCTGCTTGTCCAGCAGAGTGCAAAACTCGCTTCCGTCATCCATGAACAAAACGCCCTAACTCCCAAACGCTGAAAAGTTCCAATCCCGTGGTATCAATGCCATGCCATGCTGTTGTAAACCCTTGCACCCGTCCCGATGTCCCATTCTTGTATTCATTCCAGAAACGCCGGCCTAACGGTGTGAAGATGCCATAATGCTCATCACGATAAAACGAAATAACAACAAAAAATCTCAATGCTCTATGGCTGCTGGTCTTGTCATCGTTTACCTCCCGCATAACCCATCATGTTAGTCCACGTAGTCGCCGTGGTATCCCGCCGCGTGGCACGTGCATTTGGGTCCCCTACCGTCAACCTCGGATCGGCAAAGATGTCAATCATTCCCTGGCTCACCTGCCTATCCCACGAGTTGGCGCGACTATCCCTCAGACCCCGGATGGGCGGGATCATGGCCGAGTAGTGATAACTACTGCGGCCGTCCTCGGTGTACTCGTCGTCGTCGCGGTTTGACAGGTCGATCGAGTCGAAGTGTTCCTGGGCGGTCGTGGTGCTGGATCCAGGCTGCTTCATGACGAAGTCGGTGCGCTCGATGGTGTTTTGTAGGGGTTTGCTGATCTTGGCGTTCTTTACGTCGGGCCGGGATTTGAAGCTGGATGAGTCGAGGTTGCCGAACGAGGTGGTGGTGTCGCGGCGCGCTTCCTTTCGTTTCTGGTTGCGGCGCCGGAGGAGTAGGAAGCCGGCCACGACGACGATGAGACCGACGATACTGCCGACTGCGGCACCTACTATGACGGGTGATGGGGGGCTGCCGCCACCGCCGGCGCCATGGCCACTGGCAGGTTTGGGGGTACCGGACGTTGCTGGTGCGGCTGTGGCTCCTGCGCCGGTTGATGCCGTTGATGAGGCGTGAGCGGATATTTGGGCCGGAGAAGAGGTGGGCGAGGCAGCATTTGTGGAAGAGGGTTTCGTTGTTGCACCACCACCGGCCGCAGACGTGGCCGACGAAGAGCCGTCTCCGGGCTTCTTGCTCTGGTCCTGATCTACAGTACAGTTCCCGTCGTCATTGCACGTGTATCCATACGGACAGCAGTTGTCCCCGCACGTTGGCAGCTTGCCACTGAGTACCGTCGTCTTAACATCTGCCTTGGGATTTGAGGCGGCGTTCTGCAGGTTTAGGTCGCACGATATGGGAGCTATCTCAGCGCAGTCCTGGCCGTCTGGGCAGCACAGTACGGTTGTCAAGCCCGCCAACACCACGCACGACGTCTCCGGTTTGCAGCAAAAGTTGTCGGGTAGTCCGGTCTGCGGACATCTGGTGAAGCTGGGCTCGCCGCAAGTATCGTCTCTTTCGAAGAGCCGACTCGGCGGCACCGACATGGCGGATGAGATCTGTGTTGTTGTTGCGAGCAGTGCCGCCGCCCACAGCCATAGCCGCAGCGCACCGCGAGGTACTGTCATATCTTGGGGTTTGGTGCACATGTTAAACTGGGATAATAAACCTCGACGTATCCAATATCGAGAGGGGGTTTCAGGAGCTCGTGGAAGTAGTAGTAGAGTCGAGGCGGAAAAGAGTGGTTAAAGGTAGGATTATGCGTCGTGGCAAACCAGTTTCGTTCAATGGAAGACAAGAGACAAAAATTGAGAGTAGAGAACAAGGGGGAATGTCTTTTAGAAATACTGGTAAATCAAGTCACGAAGAGGCAATCAATGAAGGCGGTTTGCCGATTGAGTCGGCGCGGTGTCTAAGAGAACGACACGACGTGGAAACAAAGGTGAATATGGCCCCATCTGACAACACAAGACTGAATGGCCATCAGGACTTGCAGCAGACCACCACCACCACCACCTTACCTATGTCATCATACCTCGGAGCTCTTTGTCGTTTTTCTCTCTTTTTCTTCGTTTCCACTTTGTTCCATTCGGATCATATGGCTACGCCTTGAACCTGGAAACATAGAGTCATGCTATCGGGCAACCACTGCAGTCGTACTCTCTGGTCCAACAAAATGGCCAGCGGATAGGGTAACGCAATACGGCCCCGGACAAGTGCAGCGACATCTGCGCATCATCAACAGGATTGACTGGACAATGTCTACTTCCGAACTTCTGGGAGAATAGATTGGGCGTTGAAGCAACCAACCCTGGGCCCCCTGCCCGTCCTTTCGACGGGTGGACTCGGAGGACCGCTGGACCACGAAGTAGGAGTGTGTTTCTATGGTGAGGCAGTGCAGGTCTTGATTGAACCCAAAGTCCACAGAATGAGAGGCCGTCGTCAACCGCTGGGCTTTGTGGGCGGCTACAGGGTTGAGAGAAAGTTGGGGCGACACTCAAAAGCAGTAGAGAGGGTAGGAGAAACAAGAGACGAGGTTGGTCCGAAAAGGCTGGCTGCAACTTCAAATTAGGCGCGCCCAGGTCGGGTTCACGCGTCTGATTGGGCTGCTGGCTTAGGCAAGCTTCTGGTCTGAAATGTTTCCAATTCGGGACGTTTCCTTACGACCCCAAAACCCCGGGCAGCTCCGACGGGCCACCACTGGGCCAGACCAGACAGCCGCTTAGTAGGACGACTTGTAATATTCATCCATGACCAAGCGAGCACAAAAACCGGGAAGCAAAGACTGCATGGCAAATCTTTGTCCCCAAACTGCTCGACATGGTCTGAGAGCGCAATTCGAGGCCTCCATTGGGTGGGTCTCTGATAGCTCCGAGTCCAGAACCAACTTGCAAATCCCACTAGATGGATTTTGGCGTTGTCGGTTGACCAGCCGAGCTTGCGGTCCTGAACGTCCAGAGACAGACCCCCAAAGCAGCATCTTCTCAGCGCAACAAGGGCTTTCCAAGGGGTCCTGCACACGTCACTCAATGTTTCGTCATCTGGACCACGCTTGAACGCTTGGATCTGATGTTGTCCGAGCCAATATATGATCGCCGCCTAACGTAGCAGCAAAGCCACATTTTAGTATAAGGCCGGGCTCGGTTCCAATCGCGGGTGCCACGATCTGCAGATGCGCCGATGTGGTGTTCATGGTAGGCATGGAAAAGGCCGTTCGGCGTCCTGGCTGTGCTGGCTGTGACGGTTAATGCGGGAAATTGGATCGACGCCAGCACACATAGCAGTCCGAGTTCGCCTCATACATCCCCCGGTATTGAACCGGGTTAAAACTGTACCCAGGCCTGCTGAGACACGGGTGAGTTGTAAACTACCCTAATTGACGAGTGAACAAACGGTCAGGCCTGGAAGTGGACTTAGGGTTCACAATACGTGTTTGGGGCCCTCAATTCCTTGGACTGGGTATTTGGGAGTCACCCAAGTGGGGGCACATGATCGGAGGTTCGTGAGGTGTTCATGGCCCAAACAGCAATCTCGACAGGTGATTCGTTTGGCGCTTGAAATGAGCAAATAAGTCGGTGAACGAGCATTGTGAGTTTGAGACGAGGCGTGGATTAATGTACGGATCATGGAGTCACACAAGCGGCCATGGTGAAATTTGCGTTGGTACCTGATCGTGGAAATAGTACTGTGGCAATTGGTCTGACAACTCGTATTTTCACCGTGCGTGCAATCTGAAGACGAGGAGAGTGGATTGATTTTGAATGATTTGTTCATTTGGGTATATGGTATTATACGAAATGCTCTCGGAGTTGGTCTGCTCGACGAGAGTAGGAGCTATCAAATCGGAGCTCCCTCCTAGCAAATCCCAAAGGGCTGTCGCCTGCATCATCATGCCCCTTGTTGCCTCCCCCAAAAACTCCTGCCCAAATGCATGCAATTGGTATATAAAGAGAAACGAACGATTATGATGATGTCGAGTGCAGATCAAAGGAAAAGGAAATGAGGAAATCGGAATCAAGTAGGAAAATCGTCGCCCTCTCATAAAGCCATTGTCATCAAATGTGTGCCTCTGTCCCATCCATCCATCCATCCATAACATGTCGTGGTGTTTTCCTCCCATCGTTGCGGCCCAGCCCGGCTGCCAACGGAAAAGGTTTTCAAGTGTCGTCCTGAAAATTTGATTCCTCTGTAGTTTTGCCTCGCGGCGACCTCTCTCTAGAAGGGGTATTATGTGTGTAGAAAACTGATGAAAAACAAAAAGGGGAGGGGGGCGGCGGGGAGGACTAGTGCTGCTGTTCCCACGCATCCACCCCGTCAAGGGGCAAATTTGTTCAGATCAGCAGGTAGTCCCAGCCCCGCATGTGCATGGTATCTCGCCAGGAGATGTAGGGCACGTCGGTGCTGCCATTGGCGCTGGGGCTCGCCTGGTAGCTGTCAGTCTGCTGCCAGACTTCGTGAAGCAGCGAGTTGACGCCGCCGAAGCTGCCGTGGGTTGCGGCGTCGCCGAGCTGGGCGATGCGGTCGTTGAAGAAGGCGCGGAAGGGGGAAGAAGCAACGCTGACGGATCCGCCGATCAAGTAGACCCAGGATAAGCTCCGGTCGAAACCGCCAGGTCCCGAGGGGATGTGCTGAAGCACGTTGGTAAGCTTCTCAACGAGCCCGACCGTGCTGGCCTGGCTGGGAGAGAAGCCAGGCACGAGGCTGCAGAGGTAGATGCGGGCGGCCAGGCGGAACGCGCTGGTAATGTTCTTGCTCAGCTGCTTGGGGCTCAGCGAGCCGTTGGCGTTGAAGGGCATCTTGGGGCCCTGCTCGCCCATCTCGGTCAGGCCAATCTGGTCGCCCAGGGCGTGAACGTGCTGGCAGAGCATGATGTCATCCATGCCGTCCTGCTTGAGAGCCTCGAGGCAGGCAATCTCCGAGATGAGGTACATGACGCGGTCGTCGCAGCCCATCAGCTCGCGAAGCCCGAGGGAAGGGTTGGTGGTGGAAAGGTGCTTCTCGCGGTAGGTGTGAGCGAAATTGGGTGCGCGCCCTTGCATTGTCGCCCCTAGGATGTCGATCCAGGCGGTCATGGTCATGTTGAAGGGCGTCTGCGCCAGGGGCTCAGATGGGTCGGAAACCAAGCGAGGCAGGTCCAGCTTGGTGACGAGCGAGTTGACCGCCTGGAAGTGCTGGTGCCAGGCGATGTCGGGAAGCGCATCGTCGTAGCGACCGACGCAGCTCTGGAAGAAGATCAGACCGAGGGCGGCCTCGAGGATCTGCTGGTGGTTCTCGTCGCGGTTCAATGCGTCGCACAGAGCCTGGATTGTGAGGTGGCGGTGTCGCATGATGTCGTTGTCAATCTCCTCCGACTGCAGGTTCATTGTCGCCTTCAGGTGCTGGGCAGCAATCATCAAGCAGCAATGAAGGTAGCCCTTGTTGCTCTGCAGAGCAGGCAGGATCAAGTCTGAGCCGACCGAGCCGTGCTGGTTCGTCTCGAGAATCGGGAAGATTATGGGCAGAACGTATTGGATGAAGTGGTCCAGCAGGCGCTGGTCGTTCTCGTCCAGTTCAATGTCCACTTGTCGCGTGTTCATGGCCGGGCCGTGAGAGAAGTCGAAGAAGTTGCAGTTCAGATTCTCCTCAGTGAGCGACTCGCGCCTCTCCTGGTAGACTTGCTCCGTCCACTCGCCGCCAAAAGGATAAGAAGGTAAAACCGTCCCCGGCGGCGGCGGTGTGTGGAAAGTGCTGAAAGTAGAAATAGTCGACTCTCGGATTGTAGGCACATCGTCCACAAACATTTGCCTCTCCGTCTTGACGTCAATTTCATATGGTGACATGGTAAACATGTAGTCCGGGTGAGTGTGGTAGGCGCTGTAATCTTGAACATTGGACACTGGGGTGTTGAAATTGAAAGAAAAAGACGAGTCAATTGAAGCGGACCGCGTGCGATCCAATCCATCTGAAAAGCTGGCAGAGGTGGGCAGTGAGTGCGAAAGTCCTGGTGGTGAAGGGACCGACGTTTGGATTGTGGCATGCGAAGCCTTCTCCGAGAGCTTCTTGCGCTTGATGATCATCTTGATGTCGTCCTTGTGCTGCCGCCTCGCATCGTTGTTGGACCACCAATGGGGACGCTTGTATTCGCATTGCAATCCAAGGTGTCTGCATGCTGTGCACATTGGGGTGCCCTCGTCGCACTTCTTTCGTCTCAATCGACAGGTATAGCAACCTGTTGTGTGGTGTTAGTGGGTGGGTGTGTAAGCGTATAAGTGGGCGTAAGTAGCAAGTGAATGACAAATGTGTGTAAGTCGGAAACCGAGAGGAAAAACACAAACCTGTTCTTGAGCGGCGGTGCATCTGTGTCTTTGCTTTTGCATTTGCATCTTTGGAGGGCTTCGAAGCAGCCTTCGACTTTGTGGGTTGAGCGACAGCCATGGTAACGGTGCTAGGTCTCATGAGATCTTCCTGGGTGCTGGGTAGTGTTGACATTATATGTCTCGAGGTACCTGCGTTGGTGGTGGTGGTGTGTGGAGTGGGGGGGAGAGGAGAAAGGCGTGCTAGTCTCCAAGCCGAGCTAAAGCGACGGAACCGGGGTCCAAAGGCCAGGCAGGGTCGAGGCCGCACAGCGATTTGAGATTTCCCGTCCCTTCTGCAAAGTCCGGGGAGTGTTGCAAATCTTGCCTGGGTGGAAATGACTAGCCCAGCAGTACTATCGTTTCCGTAAATATGAAATTATCTCGTTGTCGAATGAGTGGTGAGATCCGAGCAAGTCCAGCCTGCCTTTCACGTTGATAGTCGAGGTCTGTAGAATGAAGGAGGGCGTGGGGGGGGAGGGGGAAGGGTTGAAAAAGAGAGAGGTTGTTCGGAGTAAAGGACGACACTTGAATCTTCTGCTCTTCAAAACCTCAGAAATATCTTGGTGTCTGTTGGAGGTGCAAAGGCTTATATCGTGGCCGCCATCTCACGACCACCTGTGCGACCTGCATCGCGAACTGGTTCTGCGTCGATGGGCTGTTCTATTCTTGGACACAGCAGCAGCAATTTGGGGTAATTCCTTTTTTAACCCACATGTATTGTTGGCTAATTAGCCTGCATTTGCATATGTATTGACTGCCAAAGTAGGATGGAGGAGTGACTGGAGCCGGCTTGCGCTTAGGGACAGCCAATCACGACAACGGCCCCAACGTTGCCAACCACCCACGGCCGGGGTACAACTGCCTTTGTACCGACTCGGTGACACTCGCGGAAGCACAATGGGACAGGGATGAGCTAACTAAAGAGGAAGCTCTCGAGTATGTGGCTGGCCGGTCATTGGGACCACCAGTGTCTGCCCGCTACGTGAGTACACACGAGGATGCATCATGCACGAAACAAGGGCCATTTCCCACCCCATGTACTGGCAGGGGATCCAAAAGCTGCTAGCTCGTCACCCTAGCCGTGCCGGCCGGGGTTATTCAGTTTATTGATGAAAGCTCCAGGGATCAATGCTGATCGCAGTATATGACCCATCATGTAAGTCGGCCGGCCGTAGGCTTGACATAGTCTTTCGCGAAACTCGCTATGCAAAGAAACAATACGTAGGGCTGGCTGGCTTCTCGAACCCCAAGTCTGCGTCTTTGTCTCACTCCTCTTGCGCCCACATTCGGCAAGTGGCACACAGGTTGTGGGAGCTTGAAATGCAGTGCGAGGAGAACCACGAGTTAAGTCGATTATGGTGTGCGCCATATCGTGAAGGTCCGAGGTGAGCACATTGTGCTGCCGGCCTGATACCCTTGTAACTGATCACAACCTTTTTCTGCATGGACACTGCAAAGTTGCTGGTTGGCCTGCATGTCGACTTTCGTGGTCCCAATTTTCCACCATCACCTCACATGTTTGCTTGCTTTTTTCGGCTATCATGTCGTCGTCGTACCCCACGGCGGAGAAGGGTAAAAGGCAGCCGAACAGCCGTCAATTTCTTTTGTCGTGGGCTCCCTTGGCTGGTTCTGAGCCGGGCATGGCGATTTCGGACAACTGTGGACTGCTCAGGCTCATCTGGCTGGAAAAATGACTCTTTCAAATATGAGCGTTTCCACCAATGACTCCGTGACTAAGGAAAACGACGACAGGATTGGGCCGTGTTGGACCAGTCGGTTTCTCGTGCTCAGGGCTACATACCCGGTCGACTCGCTCCCTGGACAATGGTCAAATTCGCAAGATTTGATATGGTGATCCAAAATGGGAACTGCATGGTGCTGCCAGGTTCTTTTCGGATCGCGACAGAACTCGGCGGGCCAAGTGGTGTGCAGTGATAGGAGGAAGTATCCTCCAGGCCCGTCCAGTGCAAGCCGATGCTGCCAGATATCACACTGCGGGTACAGCGCTCTAGTGGTACGGCGAGAAACATGGGAATCAACCAAAGCAGCGGCAGACGGGCAGAGGATTGGCTGGTTCCTGGTGATGATTTCTGCAAGTTTGGCCTTGTTGTCGCGCTGATTCGACAGTGACGAGATGACCTAGCGCCTGAAGCGGGACCTAGGAAGCAGCTAAAGTAGCGCCAATGTGACGAGCTGTGCAGTTTGACTTGGGGATTGGCTTGTGCTCGGCAACGTCGAACTGGGGTACACTCGCGCAGTGGCCAATCTGGATGCACACAAGGGAGCCATGAGCTAGCGGGATATGTGGAACCCTTAGCCGTCCCCACTGTATCCCTGCCTATCCTTACATACGCTTGCAGCCAGCCAAGCAGCGGATGGTCCCACCAGTCATTTCTGCATCTGCTCTTTCCGTCGACATCAAGCAAGCAAAGCAGGCCAGCACACTGCTGCCCCTCGCAACCTCGAGTCCTCAGCAGCCTCGGGTGGCATGGTGCGGGTGGCATGGTGGAGGTGGACAATGCGCTCTGCAAGACAAAAACATCCCGTTGGCCCAAGCTCTCTTCTGCAGGCCTTGATGACCATGGTAGACCAGGCCAGGAGCTGACCCGGCTGATGGGCAGCGATCCTACTTTACGATGACGACTTAATTAGCCCTCGTTTTCTATAATTAACCCAGTCAACCCAAGTGACAGGGCAAAGTGGCTGATCGAGCGGGCAAAAAGTTGGCTTGCTGTCGAGGCCACATGCAATGGCAGTGTTGGCTAATTTTTACCCTATTTTCGAGTTATCCCTCGTGCATGGTCACCCAACTGGGCTAAATGGCGTCAGCTGGGCTAATTATGGTATCGGGAGAGCTTGAGTCCTTAATAACATTCTCACATACATCGTTGCTCCCCGAGCTATCCTTGCCGGCCTTGAAGGCATACGTTACCTCAACCGCTCCCCGTATACTCCGTACCCATGCATATGGTCCGCAAATCTAAGGTTCATCAACGATTGCTGGCCGCCTTACGATACGATCCCAAGGTACGGTGAAGAACACCTCGTTCGGTCCACTTCCACACAGCTCCGTCGTCATTACCGAGTTATCTGTCATGAACTCCCCACAGCTTAGCCATGCACACTACGAAATAAGTTTGCTCACAGCCTGTAGACCTGCATGGAAAAAGATGGATGGAAGATTTTTGATGCTGCCATGTTAGAGCGGGGTCTTGACTCATATGCCACGATTGTTGACTAAGTCTCTCATGTGAGCCCAAAGCAGGTCCAAGACATCACGACGCAGACTAAAAGTGAGTGCAGGGATACAATTAGGAAGGTCGTCCCTATTACGTTGCGGTTGCTTCCCGACGGGTCAAGCTTGCTTAATTGACAATTAATCAGTGTGGCATGGCAGCTCCACAGCTTTATTACGAAAGTCCGCACTCCAGACTTCCAGAGTCGAAAATTGCGACGGGTAGTATTGGCCCCCAAGAAGCCCCTTGGCCCTACTAGCGGATATAGCCACAAAGTCCAGGGAGCGGACGGGGGCCCAAATTTGATCAAAGCGAGTTGATGCAAAGATTATACACCGGCTAGCCAGTTTGGCCCCCCGTTCTGGTCCGTGATCCCCCCCTTCCCCTCCGAGTGACAGATTCCACGCATCAAGCATCCTCGTCCATCACAAATGACAAGTGGAGATTGGGGACAATGTGATAATTGGCATCTCAATCTCATCTGCGAACGTGCCCATTCGAAGTAACGACAATCAACGGATGCAGCAACGGCCCTGGCCTGCTCGATATTAAGCATGTTTGTGAAATCCTTCCCTATCCAATCTTGGTGGGGAACTGGTGAGGCCGAGAGATATCCCCCCTCGGACCAATCTTGACCTGGAATGTCCAAGGTGGTGATGTGTCATGCAAACGCTTCCCCTTCACCCACAAGAGGGACACATCGTGTTAGAGATATTTACTTCATCAAGGTGCGGAATGTTGAGAGGCCGTTCGCAGAGCCTCATTGGTGAAGACGTAAGGTTCGGTTAACTCAGTCCTAGAGCCATGGTAAGGGCTCGGTGGCATTGACTTTTTAGACTCTGGGGAAGCCGTTCATAAGCTAGCCTTCCCGAGACAAGAGGGTCTTTGCTCCTCGCCGCAATAAGCTCCGAGACTCTCTCAGACCTTGTCCGACGGTGATATGGCTGAGTTGGGAAATTACAAAAGTCGGGGGACCACGTCACATTGGTGATACTCCTGGTTGAGCCTATTTGTTTCCCTGCAACTTTGATGTTCACCTATCGAGTCTGAACAAGTCAACGTTGCGACTCGGATACAATCGGGGACTGCCTGAGCCAATGCCCTGGCTGAAAGGCCTCCCAAGCCTGAGTGGGACACGAGAGAGTTCGGAGTCTTGAGACAGCCGACGATGGCCACTGGAGTCCACAGATGGGGAATGACGAAGTGAAGACTCATTTTGTCAATTTCAAACTGTCGGTGTGTTCCAATCTTGGTGTTCACCGTTTCGACATATCATCGGCGCAAGTCGATCGTTCGAGCAGTATAACCAGTGGGGCCATGTGCGGGAGCCAGTGAGGAGCTGCAGAAGCGGGAAGCTGCTGCCACTTGCAAACTTACTTCGAACAACATGATCAAGGTCCTTACCCGGAGCGCTTTTCAGCCTGACGAACAGGGACTTTTTGCACTAATGAGCTTCGGGTGGCTTGATGGACACGGAACCGATCGCAAAACATTGACCAGGTTCCAGGGAAGGGAAAAAAATTGTAATATTGAGACTTTCGACCCCACCGGGCGGAGACGGCACGTTTTGGCCTGATGAGGGGTTTCCTCGACTCAAATCGAACAGGAGCATCTCCGCCGTCCAAGCAAGAACCGCCTCAAGGAGAGAGAGATCGTCGCCATTTCGACCCAAGTCCCTTGGTCTCCGTTATCAGTTCACGATGTCAACAGCTAGATTCAGCTCATTGAGTTTGCCGCTATCGACAACCTAGTCACCTTAGGCCCGTGACCGCAAAAGCCTCAATCTAACGGCCAGCTACAATCTGCAATTGTACCTTTCACCTGTCGTCTTCAATTCATCAGCAAGAAGGTTGATCCTGGTACCAATTCGTATCATATATTCTTGTTGGACCGTGCCATAGTCCGCTAGCTTTAGCTGCTTACTTCTCGAACGTGACAGTTTCCCAAGGAGGGTCTCCAACCACAACAATTGGTTCGATACAGTCCCAGCGAAAAGAGGCTGGGATTCTAGAAAGCTACTGGTTTCACAGCATCTTGTGATACTGTCGGATGCACCACTCATCGCGCTGGCGACATCGCACAAGAGAGGGGTAAATCTGGCTCGCGGGATGCGGTCGGCAACTTGGCGACGATGGAGGTAGTGTACGAAGATGCATAGTACAGATGGAACTGGGCAAGTGGGGTACGTACGGCAGTATAGCCCCTGGGCCAATGGTGGGAATTGCGCTCTTCTTTGCCAGTTTGCCAGCCCGTCAACTCCGTCCACCCGACTCTGTCCGCAACGGGCCCGTCCTTACAGATCCTTGCAGGATCCAACCACAATCCTGACCAATCCTCGACAACCGCCTTCCTGTACTAGTTGACGGTCGATCAATTCTATGCCTCCCCGAATCACCGAAGAGAGTCGTTCGCTGTGTGAGAGAGCTCTCCAGTTTTACTGCCTGGATCCAACTTGACTCAGCGTCCGGGACCAACGCGCGCTCTATTCTCGGCATAACGGCGTGAAGCATCTTGCAGCTAGATTTGAGTGTCGTTTATGGGAAACTGCCAACAGTTTGGGCAGTTTGGGGGGGGCAACATTCCATGGAACCCATGGAGCTCAATCCAACCACATCCATCATACGGTGCTAATGAGGGGGTCGTTGGACCGGTCGCTCGAGTTTTTCGAGTTTTTCTTTGCAGCGGACCATCAGGTCGTAGCCATCTACGTTAGCTTGCATCCAGACTTACGTGGAGTGAAGCCTGCAAGTCTACAAGGTGCGACAGGCACCCTGGTCTCAAGAAACAAAGGCGCTTAACCTGCTATTTCTGGGGTGGTAGAGAAACAAGTCGCCAATCAGGGCTCTCTTGGTAGTAGGATTATGTCCAACCAGCCTTTGCCTTCCACTCCCATTAACGCTCCGTCTGGCGTGCTCATGCTGGCAACGTGCGCTCCTCACGCCGAGCACAATGCTATTATTAGTGAATCGAAGTCGCTGTAGACGGTAGATGGTAGGTGCTGGTGCAGACGCAGTGACCACTGCGGTGGTGTGAAAGCGGCCCAAGGAAACAAATCACATCGTGACATTAGCCACTCAGTGCCTGCACCATCACAGCATTTTTCCCTGCATGTCCCATTGCTGCTGCAAACCGTCCATTCCTACCATATCTCATACATATACCTGCAGCAGGTGCCCGCGTATGGTTGCTCAAAGCTCCTCTTTCTTCTTTTCGCGACGTCGATTCAATTCTGCGACTATACCAAACTTTCCTTCCTGTTGTTCCTCATCGTTCGCATATATCATCGGTTGTAGAAAGCAGCAAGCCGGCAACGGCCTGGTACCCAGATACCAAACACCAAGAGCCGCACTTAATTGCGACACACTTTTCTAATAAGTCATCAAAATGGTAAGCTGAAACATAATAACTTGACAACTCGTGGGCACGTAGCTAAGATAGGTGTGCTCAGAACACCACCCGTTCGCTTCGAGTGAGCGAGCGGTCGCATGAGATGTCACAAAAGACGCATATGCACGATTCGTTCTTTGGATTGAAGTGTACAGGACTGCGGCCAAGCTCAGTGGCCACGGAGATCGTGGATACAGATTGGGATCAAGACGAAGACGATATCATCAGTGACATCGAGGACGATGAGAGCAACTCACCCCGAATCAGCTTGAACTCAGTAAGTAGCAATTTGCGGTGCCCAAGATAAAATTACCCAGCAGTCTGCTCACACTGCTCTGCGCATAGTCATCAGGTGGGCAGCGAAGTGTAACGACACTGTCGTCGTACGAGGAGGCACACACGCCCAGGTCGAGCAGGACTCGCGCGGCGTATCCGTTTGATTATGACCCGTCCAAGCCGGTCGAGGGCCCCAGAGGTCCTCACCTTTTCCGAACATCTTCACATTCAGCCGAATTCGAGCAAGCACTCAGTCTTTCGCCCATCACGCCCAAGGCGCCAGCGCTGTCCGAGGGTGATTTCCGTTTCTACATCTCACATGAGCCGCTACCGACACACTACGAGCCACTGCCGACACGGAGAGGAAGACAAAGAGACAGCGGGCCGTTCCAGTTTAGCAATGCAGAGTTGGAATCGAGGGAACTGGTTTCGTGGTCTCCCGAGATGGTGGCGCAGTGGATGCTCAACGCTGGCGTCGAGGTCCAGGTGGCCGAGAAGTTCGTCGAGAACGACATCAATGGAGCCATCATAATCACGCTCAAGTCGGAGGATCTAAAAGAACTGCACATTCAGTCGTTTGGCGTGAGGATGCAGGTTTGGTCACACATCTGCAACCTACGAGACATCCGACCCGAATCGCCGCGGCCTGAGACGCCCATCGAGGATGAGGAGGACAAGGAGGTGCGACGGGAACGCAGACGGATGGAGGAGCAAGAGGAGCAAGACCACAAGCCCAAGCGGTGTCAAAGCAAGAGGAAGCCCTGCCACGAGGACATTATCTCGCCCCTAGAATCTGTCTCAATTGTGGGCATCGAGCAGGTCATGCCCAAGCCACACCACTGCTCCAAGGGCGAGAACTGTTCCAAGTGGAGGAGGCAACAGCGCATGATCGAGGCGTTCAAGAAGGACCACCCCTTCGTTGACGAGGGCGGCGTAATCATGGTGGCAGGAGACCCAGGCAACGCGGCGTCGGCCCCAGCACTCAACCGCCCGTCATCGACCGAAGTGCTGAGGCCTTTCTCGGATGCTGTGCCATCAGTCGTTGCATCTTCGGATGTGCTTGGTCCTGGTCCTGGCATTAGCCCCTTCCAGTATCTGCAAGAAGCCACCCTACGCAGCGTCCAGCAAAGAGATCCCCAGGACAATGTCAAGCAGTTCCTAGATTTCCAACATCAGCATGTAGCGGCCGGCTCGAGCGACGTGCCGCCCACACCACCCTTTGAGATGCACCCCTCAGCCGCGCCCGCGCATGAGGGTCTTCGAGCTCTGCCGAAACTGTCGATACCCGGAAAGCAAGCGGCCAAGAAAACATCCATGCACGCACCTTCCAAGTCGTCCAACCTGTCGCGTGAGTTCACTCCTTACCGCATGTCCAAAGCCGAGCCTTTGGCTGATGACTTGGCAACACCCGTGGGCCCTTATCGCTTTGGTACTCCCTTCTCCGAGATGGATGTCCCTGTGACCGCCATCGACCTCGGCCCTGTAGCTCGCGATGCGTCGCAATCCGTTCCTCCCGACATGGGATACCGGGCGCCAGCAGTGCCCGTCCGATCTTTGTCGCGAGCCTCCAAGCGGCCATCCTTCCAGGTCATGGCCCCCTTGGACGAGAACGCCGCAACCCCTCTCGTCCACAAGAAGCCCCAGCCCCTGAACCTCTCTCACCTATCTACCCCCAAATCACCACCCCGCGTCCCCAGCCGCGCCGGCCAACAGCCCCTCCAGGCCCCTCCCAGGGCCCAATACCCCTGGTCCGCGCAACCCCAACGCACCGCCTTCGAGCGCACCCTCCCCGTGGGCGAGCCCTTGGACGGCACCATCAAGGACGCCGAGGGCATCGCATACCAAGGCCCTGTCCGCAAGCGCAAGACCAGGATGCTGCGACATGAGTGGCACGACCATTACGCCACCCTGAAAGGCACCCGCCTCGCCATCCACAAGGACGCCGCCTCGCGCGAGGAGCGCACCCTCGAGTACATCGACGTCGATGACTATGCCATCGCCTGCTCGTCGCTCGCCTCCTCTAAGCTCAACGCCGCCTTCAAGGCCATGAGCATCTCTCGCGGCAACAAGGACAACAAGGACGTCGCAGCCTTCAGCTTCCAGCTCATTCCCCAGGGTAAGGAAGGACTTCTCGGCGCGCGTCTGCGCAAGCGCGAGAGCAGCTTGGGGTCAGCACTTCTGACTGCTGGTCCTGAGGGTGTCAATGGCACGGGCAAGACGCACCATTTTGCTGTGCGCAGCCGTGATGAGCGCATTGATTGGATGAGGGAGCTCATGCTCGCCAAGGCCCTCAAGCAGAAGGGCGAGGGGTTCGAGGTCTCGGTTAACGGAAACATGATTTAGGACGACTGTGCCTATCTATCTATATCCATTCACTGGTATTCTTGCTGCTTTTTTTCCCCTCTCCCCGCTTCGTCATTTTATATACCACGTGCCCCGACTCGCGTCTGCGTGGCCTCCGTCTGTCCGGGCCTCTTTTAGCTATTGTTCTTCTCTTTCCTCTCCGCCATTCTGTTGGCGTCAATGCCTTTTACACATTCGGAGTTGACCAGAAGGCAATTTGATACCACTCTTGTTGTTTGCTTGTTTGCTGTTTGTTTTATTTTCTGCGGAGTGAGGATTATGATGACCGAGAAATTGCTTCTGAAAATGGAAAGCAAAACCACACGAGCATTTAATTCTGGCAAGTTCATTCTGTCGTTTTTCCCATCAAGGAAAGCGCGCATTATGTTTTGTTTTTGGCTGTGCCTTGAGGAATGAAATGAAAGGATTGATATGAGAAGAGGAAGATGAGATGAAAAATGGAACACATCACCACACACTCCTTACGAGACATAAAGCTAGTGTTACTTACCAAGATGAAAATGAATAACCAAGTATCCTCTCTATTTTGGAGTAGTTTTGAGGGTGATGCGATTATGATCATCGGACTGAGTCTGGAATATTAAAGAAGTAAACTGACACGACGACGGATACGTTCTCATTGGGATGCTCGACTTGATTTATGTCGCAGCAGCGGCGAACCAGATGGAGAACTTACTCTCCTGAAATTGCTATTTTTGCAACTACGACACACGGAACTTGGGGTTTGTCTCAGGTAACCGCCCTGCTGCGTGCCGGAGGATCATCACTTCCCCACGGCGTTTCCGGTAGCTTCACTTCGAGAGGTTAATCCAGGGTTTCAAACTCAGAGGCGCTTATTGTGTATTTAATTTCACTTTCAGGTGTAGCAGCTATCTTGATCTCTGTGTTTCATCACAAGCAATACACAAGGTGCAAATGCATTTGTTCCCATGACAGTTTGGCTGCGCCAGAGTATGACACGAGATGGCAATGAGGACTCTAGATTCGGGGATATGCGGATTAGACTTGTAGAGGTTGCTCCATTCCCCGGTTTTTACCACTCTTGTGCATGGGTACTGTCTATATTGTTTCTGTGTTCTCGGGTATGAGGATAATGTGTTTGTGATCTGAACCTGATTATGTGACCTGTTACCTGAGGAGGCATCCACCACAAGACCACAGTGATGTATAGTCAGTCTCAGGCACATTTGTTGAGATGACAAGTCCGCATGAGGACCCTGCAGCCAACCGGAGTGAACGTTTCGAATAAGCAGGCTGCAAACCACTTGGTCGACGTAAAACAGATCGACGTGCTATAGAACGCCGCAATTGAGGAGAATAGGAAGCGGTCGACAAATCAGGACAGGTTTGGAGTTACAACATCTGGCTCTGGACTATGCTAACGACGGTGGGTTGTACGAATCACTTTTAAGGAAACATTCTTAGTTTTTTTCGCCCAGCCGTTTCTAGACTGTGTATGATGTATTTAGATTTCTTAAGAGTCCCTTACAGAGACTCAGATGAGTACATTGATCGCTCAACTTTGACAGGTAGGTGCTAAGTCACTTCTTCCCAAATAATTCCCAAGCTAACTTTGTCAATCAGCATACCTGAATCACATCGATGCCCGAGTTTCCAACTGATGCTTGCATCATTTTGTTATGGATCAACGCTAACTACCCAGAAGAGACGAGAGTGTGAATATAGGGTAGCATCTGCAACAATGCCGTAAATACCCTGCCTTTCCCCTTTTCCCCCAATCCGTAGCGCGCATCTGGAGAAGATACAATCCAATTCTTGCATAGGCACCGCTCCACTCACGACCGTGTTTCCACCAGCATCACTAGACAGACCTGGCGAACCCGTTAACCCGCCTACTATCCAAGTCGACAACCCTGAGCTGCCACCGAACCCTGCCGGAAAAGCCCAAGAGTCTAAAAGCTTATAAAGAAGTGGACACTAAAAAATGCTCGGAAGGGGGCCTTCATGTTGGCAGGGCTAGCCTATTGGCGAGAAGATAGTCAGATATGCGCGATGTATTTTGACTAAGGGCATATCGCCATCGTCGTCTAGGTGTGGATGGATCACACTCCACTCGCCGCGACATATGTATCGGTAGGCTGTTGTACAGCCAATGCCTCAACAACCCCAAAAGAACGCCGGAGAATGAAGAATCAGTGCGCCTTGACCCAATACACATCTCAACTGTTCTACTGTACGCGGAAAAGTTTCGTTTCTGGCGTACCGTGAACAACAACGATATAGTACATAATTATGCAGAAAATCATCCACTCGGAGTTATAGTTCCTTCCATATAGGACCCAGAATTGGTTAGCTATGCTGTTTGTTTGCCCTGTTTGCTTCCCGTGGCCAGGCCAGGCGTTGCTAACCTTCTTGAGCTTTTAAAAGCGGTGATCATCCGTCACAGCTGATGAATTGCGTTAGGTATACGACTATCGTTTGGTCGAGTTGGGGCTATTGCGTAGACTAAGTATCAACGGGATCATCCTGGCGCCTTCTCCATTTATTGGATATCGCCTGGCAGGGACACTGCATCCCATGCGTGAGAGACGAGATCGTCGCGTTTGGATGTAATATCCAGTGCGTGTTATAATTGTACTATATAACTTTTCTACTTTGCAATCATCTCGATGTTTGTCTACCCATCTGAATTACACAAGTTCGTTGAGTTGGTTGGAGCACAAATCATAAACACACACTTTTCCCTAGTATCAAAAAAAAACAATAGCCTTCAAGCCCGATATTGTTCTCGTCGCAAGTGGCGTGCATGCTCCCGAATGTTTCGATGTAGCAAAAGCTCGTCTCGCGGCCGAGAGGTTCCAGCCCGTCCTCGTCCCGGAGCATGCGTCACTTTGGAAACAAACCCTTTGCGACCTGGAAAGACGATGTTGTAAGTATCCACGCGTAACACGTATCCTTATTTTAAATTTATTCATCGAGTCATCCGTTGTTAACTTGCAATCCACAACATGTGCGATGATGCCATACATGGACGACGACAAGAGATTCGTCATCACGGGTCACTCCTATGACCATAAACAGCGGAAAACCGCCAAACGATCCGATAGCGCTTACGCCATTCTTAACGACGGCTGACGACGATGGTCCTGATACCTTATTTCTTGCCAGTCGTGGCGTGTACTCTGACCGTCTGGCCTTCGGTGGCGGCCGATCTCTCTCTGTGGACCTAACAAACTCTCCAAAGCAGCCTTCCGCAACGACATGTCCGACGAGGAAGCCGAGAAGTGGGCCAAGAAACTGCAGTGGCAATCGCAGGATGCTCTTCACACACGGCGGTGACGTTCACTCCTAAATTTCACTCGACTCCTGCTTACTACCTCATCTATGAGAGGCACCAGGCTATACCGGCGCCGTCTAAGGAGCAAATCGCAGCTGCGGTGCTGAATGTGAGCATAGGAGGATCGATTCTGGGCACTGTCCTTTCATTACCAGGACTGAAGAGTCTGTGGAGCTGACTGCAGGTATAGCGGAAGTTGGCTCTAGTTTGTCTATCACGAGACAGAGTCCAAATCATGCACAATCAATCCAGACCTGCTACAGGGCTCCACTACATGCGTTGTTAGTGGCGTTAGTTGATGAAGTGAAAAACACATAACACACTAAAGGCATTTGGTAAAGCCATCATGTCGTCCCCAACTCTCCACTGACGGCCCCTTTTCGAATAGTTGTCAAAATTGGGTTGAAAACTACGGTAGCTGGCTGCCACGGCCCGAATTTGAATCAAAGTAGACACTACGCAAGCTTAAAGATGGATTGGTGGTAGCCTAGCCTATACAAATCACTATCTTGGGGCCATGGCTCTGTGGGAAGCGAGAAGAGAAAGCCCGCAATGTTTATGGACAGTTGACGAGTATTTGTGCCATAGAACTGATATGTGGTGATCAGACAAAGATAGTGTCTTGCTGCTACCAAGCCTGCCGAGGGGAGACGAGGTTCAACGATTCGGGTCCTTGGATATGCATTTGGATATGTATGGTAATTTCGCAGCTCCATCTAGCACAGGGTTTTGCGTATCTTTGGAAGCAACCCTGGCCCGGCAGATACAGTCGTTCAGTGTACGAATCTGTTTGCCTCTTTGTCCCCCACTTTCTAGACCTTGGATATACATTGTATGCATGCATTGTGAACTACTAGTTGAGCTGTGTCCTCAACTTAGATATGATAACGACCCACGGTGGACGTCTCAAAGACGCGGCCGTTCTCGTCTCCTGGCATGGTGACGATTGCGCAATTGATGTCGACGTACCGGTTATGTCGAAGCTCAATCATATACAGTAAGTACAGCATGGTACATGTATGCATATAACACGGGGCTCTCATCGCCCGGGAGAGCATCCACCTTGCACGCTATCTTACAACGCAGCATTGCTTGCTTGCCCCAGGTATCCCATCTGTCCCGCGACTCGACCAAAAGCCCTGCCTGTTTTCCCCTCATTACAGCTTCAGAGACTTGCCGTGGACCTGCGCAGCATCGGCCACCTTGTTCCAGTCGATCGAGTTCCACCAGTTTTCCAGGTATAGACGCTTGCCACCACGCCCTCCGGTACCCACGCCGTAGTCACGTAGCCATACGTGCTCCCACGTGTTGACGCACAGCAGCGGGATGACGGTGATGCCACCGGGCGCCTCGTCCTTGCTCCACTTTGAGCCGTGGGACGCTCCCGAGCCCAGCTTCTGGCGTTCGAGGTACTCCCCTGTCGTGGCGTTGTCGTCGGCGCTCGTCGGCCCCGGCGCCGTGTTCATGTCGATCCCCTGGCGTCTCCAATGGGCCTCACTGTAGGGCGACCCGGCGAGGTACGTTGTGAGGATGCGGTACTGGGAGCTCTTATGGTTCTTGACGAGCCAGACGAAGCCCGGGCCGAACATGGTCGAGGCGGTGAGGATCATCTCGCGGCGTAGCGTCTCCATGGAGCTGAACTGGGCCTCGAGCTGCAGCTTGAGTTTCGAAGGCACCTCCATCGGCTTGTTCTCTTCGGAGTCCGGGTTGAGGGTGTTAACGAAGAAGTGGTTGTTATGTGCCATGGAGGCGTAGTTGAAGACGGGGGCCAGCGACGGCTCGCGCGCAGTCTGCTTAAGGATTCGTAACGGTTCCATATGCTCGTATTGGGTGCCTGTATCCCGCCTTTCGTCAGTCGACCCATTTCCGCATGCTAGAAGCGTCTTTCCCGAAGGAACACACGCAACGCGACTCACCAACTATCAGCTGGTTGAGCCGCTCTATCACAAACGTCTGGTACTCGGTCCACAGGAGGTGGAAGCTTTCGCGCGAGAACAAGCCCGGAATACCGTTTGCTGCTCCTGTAAGCCCTGATACAGGAACGGGAATGGCGTGTGGCATTGAGTGCTGCCACCGGCGCATCACGGCTGCTGGCCTAGGCCGCGGCAGACATACGCGCGGCACTCTTAATCTAGGCTTGAACATGGTGTGTGATGCGGAATCTGGTTGCAAACTACGACCAGATCAACTAAGCCGTGAAGGTGCGGCCGGTTCGAGCTCACTTTTTTTCTGGACCCTGCGCCAATTGAGTTAGGTGGTGATGATTGGTCAGTGCGGCTGCCTGGCCCATACATCTTTAACCCCTGGATTGGGTCCCGGGTACCTTCTCTCAACTTCAGACAAGGACAAAGACTACTTGAGGACATACCAATCTAGGCCTGGACGAAGCAATTTCTTCAGAGAGCTCGATTTTCAGACTGCCGAATATTTCCTCATTTTGTAATCTCATGCGTCTATGAATGTTCATCATGTCATCTATGGCCATCTATTGGACTCCCTCACACAATCCGCTGCATCGGACGACCGAAATTCAGCAGAGGCGGCTAAGCCTGCGTGGTCTATACCACGGAGCGTATATCTCGGGATCTTCAAGTGAGATTCACACGTTTAGCTTGTCTACACCATCTTTGACACCCTCTACCCCGCCCTGCTGTGCTTTCGCAGCTTCCTTCGCCGCCTTCGCTTCTGCCTTCTTCCTCTCCGCTTCTGCTTTCTTCGCAGGATCGCCGAGGCTCTTTACTTTCTTCTCTTTGACTACCTTCTTCTCTGGTGGGTAGGCTGCCTCTGAAACCTTCTGCCATGCCTCAGAAGCAAGATACTCTGTCCGAATCGGAGCCAGGAGATCATTGAGCGCCTTGGTCAGCGCCGCCTTGAGTAGTTGAGGTGTCAACTGAAAGTAGGTTAGCATGTTTCTACGATACCATGGACTAGACCTGCCACTTACAATGTCCTTCTCGAAATCATCCTTCAGCTTAGCGATATCGTCGTAAACCAAGGCTTCAAGGCCGTCTCGTTCCCTCTCAACGACAAATCTGGGCTTGCCTCCGGTCTTGATTGCCTGTACGCGGAAAATGACATGCTCGACGAACGCCACGACACCGTTGCCCTCGAGTGTCTTGGGCGCGCAATGCGCCTTCTTGAGCTTCTTACCCACGTCCTCGGGAGTATCTAGCAGGTCAATTTTCGAATCCGGTTCGCTCGAGCTCATCTTCGCTGCCGCCCCCAGACCCGGAACCATGGCGTTCATCAGATGCGCCCGCACCTTGTACCCGATTCTGGGCAGGTTCTCCAGGGCAAACGTGAAAATTTTCCTCTGATCGACTCCGCCCGCCTGGCAGTCGACATCTAGATATTGCTCATCCAGTGCCTGCATCAGAGGGTAGATTAGACCGCCTAGACAAGGGTCGTCCATCTGCTTTACGACTTCGGCGCCTGCCTTCTGAGCGACCGAGATCCTCGTGACACCTTCCAGCTTGTAGCGATCCATTGTGTAGTCCTTTTCGAGCTGGTACGAGCTGCCGCGGACGAACTCGAGCTTCGCAATATCAACGCCAATGGCCGTGAGCAAGCTCTTGATGAGGAATTCGTAGTACTGGGCTCGGTACTCGACGAGCTCCAGCGGCGCCTTCATGTTGTCAAGGTAGGCGTGGATGTCGGCGATTAGGATCTTTACATGGCACCCTGCGTGGAGAAGTTCGGCGACCTTGACCATAGGCACGAAGTAGCCACAGTGAGGCTTTCCGGTCGGTGCTGTTCCCCAGTATACCTTGAGGGGTCGTTTCTGGTTGAGGATAACATCGTCGATGATCTCGGGGTTGAGCACCTCGGCCAAATTGGCCTTGATCAAAGCGATCGACGCTTCGGGAGTCATGGTTAGGGTCGTCGTGAAAGTCGAAGGATCCAATGGGCGCAGAATTTAATTGTGTTCGTTATCTTTGCATCTCGAGCTCGAACTTTTGGTCGACGGTGTTTCTCTGAGTCAGAAGGGTAATAGTTGGTCAATTGGGGCGAAATGGAGGGGCACGAACGACGATACCTGGAAACGTGGGGTAAGGTCGCCACGGGCTGGCAAAGCATTGGTTGAGAACAACATGACATCAAATGAAAATCCCATACTGATTCCAGATTTCGCGCAAAAATAGTTTCTTATTTTATTTGTATTGCAACTTTCGGAGAACTTCCTTCGCATGATGATGTCTAAGAGGCGTTTACACGAATGTTCGTCGGGTGGTATAGTATCCATCTTAAAGAAGATATCCGTTGTGACAACGTGGCACTCCGTATAAAACTAGCATGTCTCCCCTGTGGGTAGAATGCAGGGTGAGAAGGCCTAGAAAATAACACAGTTATCACAAATTTGAAGGTAGCTGGTTTGACCTGTTCACAAGTTCAAATTCTGCGATTACTTTCCGTGAATGTCGTCATATAAACTCCAAACGACATGCTCTCGAATGCCTTATTTGATGAATTCCCTTACGCCTTAACGTGATGCAATAATGTAGCTGTAGACCCAAGACGTCCCAACCCAAATCCTCTCACTCAATATTCCATCAGGCCCAACATATCAAGCTCTGTCTTGACGATACGCTCAAAATCGGCACGCTCGATTCCCGACGCGCGCGACAGCATGAAGAGGCTCTTAATGCTCCTTGATATGTGCTGTTGGACGCCAAAGTTTTCTGCGGCGGCCTCGAGTTTCTCGACCGATGCATTGGAGCTGGCACTCGATGACGGGCGAGGGTGAGCAATGCTAGGATCACTCTCACGTTTCGGGCTTGCAGACGGCGATCGTGCAGAGTCCGCAAGAGTCCAAGCACCATTAGTTTCGTTCAACTCGACCTCCTCGTCGCTCCGCTGATCGTGAGCGGGATGCGTTGATCTCGAGGAGAGACCCAGAGGCGGTGCAATATCTGGCATGTTAACCTCCTCGTCTGGATCGTGGTTATCCATGGCAGGCTGTACCGAATCGTATTGGGCATAGTAATCTTCCTCCTCGTTTCCTGTGTTGCGACCATTTGTCGAACCCGGCGCAGGTGATCGTTGCGCAGCGGGCGTTCGCGCAGGGGTTGCATCGTACCGAGCCCAGTAGTCATCGTCATCGTCATTGTCTTCTGCTGTTGCGGTGGCGTTCTTGGAGCCCCCGGTCGCCGATGCTGCATTCTTTGTCTTGGACTCGTTGAATTGACGTTCTGCCTCCTCGATGGTCGAAACTCCCCCAAAAGACGAGAAAGCAGAGGGTGTATCGACAACACTGACTTCACCAACTCTCCATCCATCCCCGCCCATAGGATCCCCCGCGCAATAGACGAGGCGAAATGACAATCCAAAACCTTGTAGCGCCACGAGGGCTTGAAGAGTTTCTTCGTCAACCCTGCGATAGCGAGTCTCGGCGTCATAATCCCAATCGACCTCGACCTCACCACTGACAGGATGAGGCTCTAGACAATTGCTCTGGGCAATCTCCGAGAGCTTTGGTACCTTTGCAGGATCGTAACATAACAGCCCGATCCATGGTTCTGTGCTAGACGCAGATAAGAGCTGTACCCGCTGGCGTAATATCGGTGAGAGAAATGGGAGGATGGTATCTGAAACCTCTACTGAGAGTGCAGCGGGTGGCAAAGAAGGCAAGACGGGCCCTAGACGGTCTCGTAGATCTGGGACCTTGATATTGGAAGACAACGCCATGTTGACCAACGGAGTTCAACCCAAGAACAAAGGGACGCGTTGCGCAGAGTAGGTAGTGGTCGGAATGTTCCCAAGTCTGGGGGCCGCAAGGATAGAGGCGATATCACATGCAAGTCGAACTACCACAGCTATCCCCCACACAACACGGGGTGAAGGAGCTGATAGTGTCGGACCTTTATGGAATTCAAGGTGAATAGAAATATAAAACAAGAGTATTGTATGGATTATACACGCGTCACCAAGGATGCCAGAAGAGAGTAAGGATGCGGTAGGAGCCGCGATGCACGAGCAGAGGTTGAGAGTTCGTTCACCTTAAGAAGAGGTACCCCAGCTTGCATCCTGCAGGTTGGAGAAATGGAGAAACTGAGAGATGACCGCTACGTCGCCCTTGTTGGCTAGCTGCCGGTCAGACTGCAGGAGCGGGCGTCTTCAGCCAATCCCAGTGCGGTCCTGAATTGTTTCGGACAGAAGGAAATGCCAGTCTGCGGATCATGAAGGTCTGGCTTGGTGGGGTCACGGGCATCGGGAACTTCGAGCTAGGGTAGGTAGCATCAGCCGTGTTCCATGGAATTATTGAAGAAGGCCCCGGGCGCCAAAATAGTACCGATGCAGGTGATGACAATTCTTTATCAAGATGTGGTTGACGGGCCTGACATCCAATGCTGTTCATCTTCTCCAAAGCATTTTTGACAGTAACAATACCAAGCTGGAGATCAGCAAGCTCTCCGCAGATAGCAATGGATACAGTAGGCAACTCGTGCTTACCTAAAGTCACTAGCAGGAACATGCTTCCCCAATCCGATGGAAAGCGTAAAATGGTCGAGAATGACCCAGGAACGATATGAGGCTCGCGCACAAAGCAAATCACGTCGTCATCCCAGAGACTCATCATTACTGCTAATTACACAGGCCTCATGTAAGGTTAGAGTTCAACGTATGCACGTGTCTGCTTTGTTCCAGAAGCCGGTCCCTTACAGCTTGGTACGCGCTATTTCGGAACCGTCGAGTCTAGAAACTGGCAGCTCTGCGCACGGGATCATCCGAACAACTTTTGGAACTATCGAATTTAGTGCTTCTTGAGGGCGCGTCTAGATCAGCAACCATTGCAGAAACAGAACCCTTGGTCCGGGTAGGGCTCCACGGATGCATGTCGAAGAGCGCCCATAGCCAGCGCCTTCAAGATGAGGTATGGATTTGGGAGGTCTTCATTCCCACAGATGTCACAGAAGGCCAAGCTGACGTTATTGCGCGCAATTCCAGGGCTCCAGACTCCAAGTGGTTACCGCCGGCGCAACGGCAGGTCTGATATCGCGCTTCATCATCGCACCACTCGACGTTGTCAAGATTCGCCTGCAGCTGCAATCGCATTCCCTCTTCGACCCGCTCAACCATCAAGAGCCATCATCCCTGCGCGGCCCATCTCCTCGCTTCAAGGGCACCATCGCGACGGCCCGCCACATCCTGCGGCATGAGGGCATAACCGGGTTCTGGAAGGGCAATGTCACCGCCGAGCTGATGTACATCTCGTACGCCGCCATCCAGTTCACCACCTACCGGTCTATCACGCTTCTCCTGCACCGCATCTTTGGCGACCGTACCATCCCTAAGTCAGTCGAGAGCTTCGTCGCGGGAGCCGGGGCCGGCGCAACTGCTACCGCGTCTACGTACCCGCTCGACCTTCTGCGCACCCGCTTCGCCGCCCAGGGCACCAATCGCGTCTACAGCTCGCTACGCCAGGCCGTGAGCAACATCCGCCGCGATGAGGGGGCCAAGGGCTTCTTCCGCGGTCTGGGACCCGGTCTCGCGCAGATCGTACCCTTCATGGGACTGTTCTTCGCTATCTACGAGCAGCTGCGGCTACCGCTGGGAAAACTGGATTTGCCATTCGGCAGTGGGGATGCTACGGCTGGGGTCGTCGCTAGTGTCGTGGCCAAGACAGGCGTCTTCCCGCTTGATCTGGTGCGCAAGCGGATTCAGGTGCAGGGCCCAACGAGGGAGAGTTATGTGTATAAGGATATTCCGCGGTACGATTTGGGGGCTACCAAAGCTATCAGGATGATTGTCGAGAGGGAGGGCGTGAGGGGGCTCTATAGGGGGTTGACAGTGAGCTTGTTCAAGGCGGCGCCGGCGAGCGCGGTCACTATATGGACTTATGAGCGGGTTTTGGGACTGCTGGTTGGGTCCACAGAAACAAAGGAAGCGTAGCAGGCATAAGAGTCATCGTGGAACAGATGTATCTAGGTAATGATGGTTGCGTTGGTGGGCTGGATCGCGTGATGCATTTTCATATACCCAGATAGACTCGTAGATACTTAGCCCCATACCTATACAGATGTTCTCGTATATTTTGAACGAGCGTGTAATTACATCAAATGCCGAAGTCTGTTTCCAGAGTGCTCTACATCACAATCACTATGAACTGGAATTTTGGTATGAGCAATTATGGGGTCGTCAGCTTATCAAGGCGGCGTATCGTATACGATACGAGTGACCGATCTGTTCAAGTAAAGTAGGTAGGGAGACTGTTACTTGTATGAAAGATACGACTACCAGGTCAAAACTCAGAGTATCAAGGGACATTATCAATACTCGCATTCCAATTGGAGATTTCTTGTCAACTTTCTTACAGAAATTGCGAAATTGAACATTTCGGCAGACAATATGATACACAAATTGTGCAATGTTACTGCCAAAGTTTTATTACAAAGCCATCAATACGAGCACTCAATGTAGACATAAGAGACGTAGGTCTATTCTTCTAGGTATAGTACACAGCCTCAAGCTTTTAGTGGGGGCTTTTATTTGCCCTTCTTGACCCAATTCTCCACCACGTCTCTCGCCTCGGTGACCTTCTCATCGACGTACTGCTTCGACATGCCCGAGCGCGCTTTGGCTATCTGCCAGCCCCTCTGGAAGCTCTCACGCGTCTTAATATGCGCCTCTGCCACGGCCGGGAATTTCTGCTCGTATCTCCACGCCAAGCTCGAAATGTTGTTCATCGTCACTGGGATCACGAGCCATCCGGCGCCAATTCCCAGTGCCAAGGGTACTGATGCACGTAAGAAGATGTTCCGGTTGCGCGTCACAATGCTGCCCGCCATGCCAGCCACTAAGACGTAGACCAGCCCCGGCATCAGCTTCTCACCGCTCTCGCGTGGCGGAGCCAGGGAGGCTACGGTCTGGGTGAAGGACTTCTCCAGGTCAAAGGCTTTGTCCATGGTTGAGTTGACGGCATCCTCGGCAGCAGTCGCTTGCTGATACAGGAACATGCGCGCTTTCCCTATCTGCACGGCCAAGCGATCCGTTGGTGTTGGGCCTCGTTTCTGGTTCGGAGACTCTGTTGTTGGGATTGTGCCGGAGAATGGAGAGGGAGCCGGGGTTGTGGGTTTGGGGAGCGGCGCCTCGTAGTCGTCGTAGATCGGCTTTTTACTCTGAATTTCACTTGTCAGCGTGGCCTCAAGGAGATGCCTCAAGGATCTTTCTGGGGCATGCTGGACTCCCAAAATCGTACCAGATCTTCCGGCGCCTCTGCATATGCATTCGAGGGAATTAAAGCTGCCCCGACGAGGGTTGCGGCCATGAAAGGCGTGACGGCACGCTTCGTCATCAATGTCAGTATTCGAGAAGCTCCTTTTGTGAGTACGTATTGAGCCTTACCCGTCGTAGCAACAATCTCGCTGCCATGTTGCCCTCAATTGCAGGTTGGATTGGGTGGTCGTCAGATGGTAGGACGGACGTTGAAGCTACTATCAAGCACGGAGTATCTTTTCGGCTAGTTCCGGGGAACTGGAAATTTCTGGCTCAGCGACCCGCCCAGCCTTGCCAGCATTTCGTCACCGCTTGCCCGCGCTTTCCCACGGCGCGAATCGGACCTTCAACTATCTGCACCATGTCGCAATAGCGAGCTTCAATGATATTTGTTCCTTTTGTACGTACATTTTCGAATAATTTCTCTTTACGGACTCAGTTATGTACTTTTACCCCTTATTATGATCAGATCCGTTCGTTCGGGTCTATGGACCTCTTTTAGGTGCCTGCGTCAAACGTCTCGATACCCTCAACGCCGCTTGCTGTCTGCGGCTGCCGGTGTTGCCCACCATGACTCCTCGAGAACGCCCGTAGACCATTCTCCGCTAGGCGCGAAACACGACGACTCGCTCCTACGTCAGCTATTCGACTCCCCCCAGACCTTCAAAGCATTTGCGCAACAGTCGAGCAAGGTGGTGAGCGGCGACAATGTGGGACTCTTCAGAAACAAGTACCTTACTTCGCCTGAAGGTTTCCTCATGTTCGCCCAAATCACATTAATGCGAGCCCAGAAAGTGGTCGATAAGGTTCTCAATGCGTCTACACTGGAGGAGTACAAGGCCACGGTTCGAGACTTGGACAGGCTCAGTGACCTGCTCTGTAGGGTGCTCGATGTCACCGACTTCGTGCGCGTTACGCACCCGGACGAGTCGATTCAATCCGCCGCCTCTCAGGCATGGTCGCTCGTGTATCAGTACATGAACCAGTTGAATACCACGACTGGTTTAAAAGATCAACTTGGCAAGGCACTCGACAATCCAGAAGTGCTAGCAAGCTGGACTGAAGAGGAGCAGGCTGTCGCCAACATTCTCATGCAAGATTTCATGAAGTCGGCCATTCACCTACCCAAAAAGTCGCGGGATCGATTTGTGGATCTATCACAGAAACTTAGCGAGGTCGGGTCGAGTTTTGTCGAAGACATGGCCCCAGAGGACTACAAGGTGGTTTTGCCAAGTAGCAAATTCCACGGCATGGACCCTCGCCTTGCTCAAAAATACAAAAGCGCCCTGGGAAAGTTGCATTTGCCGACTATGTCACCAGAGGCGACCGTCGCATTAAGAAGCGTCCACGACGAGGAGACAAGAAAGATCTTGTATTTTGCTACTCGAAAAGCATCAACACGGTCTATTAAAGTACTAGAAGCCATGCTCCGGTTGCGAGCCGAGCTTGCCAATTTGTCGGGCTTTGAAAGTTACGGTCAGATGGCGTTGCGGGATAGGATGATGGCCAAGTCCCCAGAATCCGTCAAACAGTTTTTGCTTTCTCTGACAAAACATAATCGCCCTCGAGTTGAGCAGGAGGTTGCAGACTTACGGCGGGCCAAAGGACAGAACGCCACCGCATTGCAGCCGTGGGACAAAGATTATTATATGGAAAGCATACGAAGGGGCTTACGGTCACGGACCCGTCACAATGACTTCTTATCTGCCTATTTCTCGTTGGGGACCGTTATGCAGGGACTATCGAGACTCTTCACTCGATTGTACGGCATCCGCTTCGTGCCCCGGGACACTCTGCCTGGAGAAACGTGGCATCCCGACGTTAGACGACTCGATGTTGTTTCTGATACCGACGGGCATGTCGCAGTCCTATACTGCGACCTCTTTTATAGAGAAGACAAGTCGCCAAATCCTGCGCATTTCACCGTACGCTGTTCCAGGGAAATTTCCCAGCAAGAAATTCAAGAGGCAGCTGAACAGCATTCAAATGAGTTATTGCCTTCATTTGATACTGCGGTCGAAGCAGCAAACGATGGAATGCACTTTTCGAATCAGTCAGGAACTGTAAAACAGTTACCTACAATCGCTCTGGTGTGCGACTTTCATCATGCCAGCCCCGGAGGCTGTGAACCAGCGCTCCTGGACTACTATCAGATGGAGACGCTTTTCCACGAAATGGGTCATGCGATCCACTCTGTCTTAGCGCGGACATCTCTTCATAATGTTGCTGGAACAAGGTGTGCTACAGACTTTGCGGAATTACCGTCAACGCTGATGGAGCATTTCTGTGCCAATCCAAGTGTATTAGCCCTTTTTGCACGGCACCATATTACAGACGAACCGCTCCCTTACGAGTTGGTAGCAGATCGACTACACATATCCCAGCGTTTTGAAGCTTCGGATAGGGAAAATCAGATCATTCTCGCCATGCTTGATCAGGAGTATCACTCATCGCAACCTGCAAATCCGGGTTTCAACTCGACCGATATTTACCTCAATCTGCAGCGCACCTATGGCAAACTACCGCCTGATGCCGAGGGCACGAAATGGCAAGGGTTCTTTGGCCATTTGTACGGATATGGCAGCACATACTACAGCTATCTCTTCGACCAAGTCCTCTCGGAACGAACTTGGAATCTCGTCTTTTCTGCAGGTCAAAATGGAGGAGCCCTGGACAGAGCAAACGGCGAACGGCTGAAAGAAAACCTCCTGAAATGGGGAGGCAGTCGGGATCCATGGAGGTGTCTCTCCGACGCGCTTCAGGATGAACGACTGATCAATGGCGACGAAAAGGCTATGGCCTTGGTCGGCAGCTGGGGTATCAAAGATGGTCGGTAGTCCTTTAGATGATCGGCCCTTTGGCCGCGACCTGGACCTGCAATGAACTATATATAGATGCTGTAGACCAATTGTAGAAACTGATACCCATGACATGATAGGAAGTCACGAAATTTCAGCCAACTCCCAGCTTCGCCATCGGTGGCCAACCGTTTCGGGCGTTCGACTTGCAAGGAGCGGCAACATACTCGAATTTCAAGAGTGAGCGATGGCTGACTAATCACCCTGCATGGTCGCTACCAGAAATATGCTCCCATGGCTTTTACTGCAAGGGATGTTCTTGAAAATCTCTAATGCGGAGCAATTATGGGCAAACTGCGAGGGGTAACAACAGCCGGCCCTCATCCAGAACATCATCTTGCATTCCGGTGTTACCAATATCCACCTTCAGATCTCAGCCTCACGTCAAATCTGCGGCCAGGGTTCAATATCGCCTAACAATTCGCCAGGGGCCTAGACACCATCCTGCAGCACCACACTAGCCCAGTTGCGCAAGTGCTTATTGTTTTGACCATCGCAGCTAGCCATCATTGTAGAATCCGTCGAATCACCGCTGGTCGGTCTTGGCTCAGGACAATCGAATTTTGGCAACGCTCTCCTAGACATTGTGGCAGACTTGAACCGACCGTCTCCATTGTTGACTATTTTGGGGCGCTTTTCTTCCTTGCCCGGCTCTTGTGCTTCGCGAATCCTATTTGAATATCATTCAGTTTCCAAGGTCTTTTCCTGCTTGTTGGTATCGTCAGCTGGATGCAGGGCTGAATATCATTGGGGCCGCGACGTAAGCGCGACTAGGACCCTGGATCTCGGGAGAAAGTCGAGATCTAAATGATCTCGAAGCAAATGAGCAAGTCTTATAAACTGTGTCGACACTGAAGCCATATTACACATCTTCCTCGGGGAATACTTGCGTGCTTTTAGCTGGATTTCCACTTCACTACTGTACCTCCCAGCTTAGAATTCTGCGAGTCGGCTGCCGACTCTCCATAAGCAATGGCGGCCTCCAACAATCTTCCCCAGGGTCCCTTCTACCATCTGATCCTCCTCCTCTTTACGTTGCTCCTCCTTACCATCACCCCAACCCAAGCCGCAGACCTCAATATCTTCGACTCCTCTTCCACCTACCACTACGCGGGCTGCTGGAACGAAACGACGGAAATCCCCAACACCGAGGGGCTCCGCGCGCTCGCAGGCGGTAGTTCGGAACAAGTCCCGGTCACTATGACGGTTCCCCTGTGTCTCAACTACTGCGCGGGAAACAACACCGCCAAGACGCAGTACCGGGTCGCTGGGCTCGAGTACTCGCGCGAGTGCTGGTGCGCCGACGAACTGAGCTCGCTGAGTGTTAAGTTGGATGATGCAGACTGCAATACGGCTTGTGATGGGGATAATACGACGGCGTGCGGGGGTGCTTTAAGGTTGAGTTTGTATAATTTGACCGAGGATGGGAAGAATGACGCCAGCAGGGGGGGGAGGGGGTTGGACATGGGGATGTTGGCTACGGGAGTGCTGGTTGGGAGTGTTGCGGCAGTGGTTGGGTTGTTGTAGGTCGTGGAAGAGCAACATTTGGTGTCGTCAAAAGTAGAGTGGATGTCCTTTAATATCAAATACCCGGGTTTCTGCCTATAATCCTCCCAAAGCAGACAGCGGGCCACGTTGTTTCTGAGACATCGCCCTGGATGGATTTTCTTTTGATTCATGGTATCTCTAGTCGTGTGTGTCATTGCCAGTGTAGACCGCCTCATCTTATATATCCAAGGGTCCCAATCCCCTTTGTTGCACCGCTTTCTGTACTTCAGATTTGATGCCTTTCATAACAGCCTGCCAGTTCTCTTTGCCGCGACTTGTCGACTCGTCTTCTTCGACCAGATATTCAAGCCACTTGATCAGTCTGATGACTTTATCCATGTCTTTCTCTTCCAGGACAACCCTGACCAGGTACTTCTCGAACATATCTGCGTCCCTTCGATGTGGACCCTCTACTCCCGTCTCCCTGTGCCACACGTTGAGCATGTCCCGTATTTCTGAGACCGACGTCAATCCCGCACTTGTGAATGCAATCTTTGCTGGCCGCGGCGCAAACTGCAACTTCATTTGCCCCCCTGGAAGGAGTTCTTCCTCGCCGGCGTCCAGATTTCGCTTGCGGTAAATTTTCAGGTTCAGGCCCGAACGCTGGGCTTTCCTTTGCCGGTGGTCAGCGATAACTTCTTTGCGCACCTCTTCCGGCAATTCTGCCAGGATGTTGGGATCGAGTTCTTCAACATCGCTAGTTTCGGTCTCCTCTTGAAGAACCTGTTTCAGCGGTAGGAAGTTTGTCTGTACAACTTTTGCGTTGGCATCGGCCTGTCTCTCTCGGGCTCGAGCAAATAGTCCTGGCGCTCGACGCTTTGTGGGCGTGAGTTTCTTTGTTGGCGGGATGATACGGTCCTTCCGAGGTGTCTGGACAGCCCTTGGTTTGTACGTAGCTAGTATTTCGGCTTTCACATCATCAGGCAATGCTTTGAACACCTCCGGGTCCACGTCAGGAGGTATGTCATCTAGCGATAAAGAACTCTGAGTCCTCGACCTGACAGATGGCGACTCTTGCTGCTTCTCCGGCAGAGCTCTCCCTTGCACAAAAAGTCTTGAGTGTATATCTGGAGGAAGTTCGGCCAAAACACCAGGATCTGGATTAGTCGGCATAACAAATTGAGTCCCTCCAATATTCAACAGTGTTTTCGCCTTGGTGTCCTTCTCATTGGCTTTCGATATGGTGAGTGCTGGATGCATAGGATAGGGCTTGGGCTTCTGTGGCGTTAAAGGTCCATCTATAATTGGATCTTGAGCATCCCTGGGACCTTGCGTTGGGCTCGACTTCTCCGGACTGCCGCCTCCATCTTGGATGGGATCTTGGGCAGTCTTCTTTGCCGCGGCGGGACCCTTGAAAGCAGCAAAATCCAGTTTCTTTTGGCTGCTCTCTGACCCTGAGGGGAATGTCTTAATGGGCTCTAGTTTGGTCAGTTGAACGCCCAGACCGCGGAGATCGCCTGGGCTGAACCTGAAAGAACGCAATATCGATACCGCTTCCTTGCCTAGAACTTCATGATCATGAGTTGAAACACCAAAAATTGTGCTTTTGTTGAAAGTGTCACATTTTCCATGCCCAAGATGCTTCGGAGGATCCAGAGGCGCGTCTGATGATCGTTTCATGATTTTCATGGTGAACTGTTTCCCCTTGACTTGCTCGTTGATCAAACGTTTTTCGAGTTCCTTGCATAGATTGAAAATAAACTCATCTGCCTCTTCCTGAGATATAAATCGTACACCCCAATTGACCTCGGCGGAGACGGATTTCCGTATAGGCTGATCACCGACGTCAGTGCGATCAATACCCCGAGCATATTCCCATAACTTCTCTCCCGTTTTGGGCCCGAGTGTAGAGGTAAGACGCTCTTTCGAGATTTGCCGAATATCGTTAATGTACTTCACTCCAATCTCTTCGAGTTTGCCGGCAATGCTATAGGCGACTCCAGGGAGATCATCGACCTTTAGCTCTCCCAGAATGTTCTGCACATCATCCGGTTTCACTTGAAATTGCCCAGCGGGTTTTGCTTTGCGCAGAGCAACTTTCGCTAGAAGAATATTGGCTCCAATTCCCACTGATACAGCACAGCCTGTCTTCTCCTTGATCCTGGCCCGTAGATCGAGTGCAATTTGATCCACCTTTTCTTGCTCTCTCCATATGCTCCCCTCTTCAACTCCACTGCCACTGGAATTAACAGCGTTGAGTGTAACCGAGGTGACGTCGACAAGGGCCTCGTCGATACTGACACTTTGCACAATACCGCCGACCTCTAGTATGGATTCGTAAAACAGCCGGCTCGCTTCTTCATAACCTGGGAAATCGTACGGAAGGACCTTGAGATCAGGGCATAACTCCTTTGCTTTTTTCATCCACATGCCATTTTTCACGCCGAATTTCCTTGCCGGGTAGTTGCAACTTGCAATCTCCGATCCATTACCACTTCCGTGGGCCACTACTGTGGGTTTGTCGATGTACTCGGGTGAGCTTTTGAGTGATACCGCACAGAAGAAGCTATCAAAGTCGACATGCATGATGTAACGTCGAGTTCCTGTTCTCCTTTTCGGCGCTTTGGCTTGTAGCCCTTTCTGTGCGGCAAGCTTTTGCATCCTCGATTTCAACTCAGCTTTCCAGGTTGAAAGATGATGCAGACGGCTCTCGGAGTAGAACTGCTGAATAAAATCCGGGTTCGCTGTAGACGACTTCCTCATCCGCGGATCCTTGAGTAACAAGGCATTGTGCTCCTCCGAGGTCATGGCCTGCGGCAGGTTTGGGGTTTCTACACTAGTATTGTTTTCCGTTGCTTCCCCAAGAATCAGAGGTGATGACGACTTGCCAACAGGCACAACTTCCTCTAATGCATCGGTCTGTCCGGAATTGTTGACGGTGATATTGTCATTCATCTCAGCTGTCCTAGTGACCGGGTCATCTTCGAATCTCATGATGACATCGTTTCGATCAACATCTTCAGTTATGCCCCTGGCTCTGGTGGCAGTGAATGGACTTGAAGATTGGCTTTGGTTGCCGTCAATGGTCCGTACGACGTTCTTCAGCTGACTGGTGTAGAAACTCTTGTCGGTTTGTTCACGATATCGTGCTAATGGAGATGATTGCGCATGCGACTGGGTACCCATATTGCCTCCGTGGAATTTGATTGTTTTCTGCCTTGGGGTCTCCTCAATAACTCGATAGTCAGTCCATGGTAATAGTTTTCCGGCTTCAATGGAGTCGACCACCCAAGCGGGTTTCACAATCCTGTACTTGTTGAACTCAACCATTTTCTTGGGCGGGAGGCTTGACGCGATGATGTGAGTTGCCATGGTCTTTGAATCTAGATACTGCAAAAATGCGGCGCCATGTTGTACCAAGTCCCGATGGAGATCATGAAGTGACGGTTGCGTATAACCAGAAACATGCGCAACGATCCCTTTAAAAATTTGAGGCTTGTCCGAAGAGGAGTTTCTTAACTCTGAGTCCAGATTCTGTAACTTGATCTTTTTGCGTCGGAAGTAATCTGGGAAGCCTCCGAAGGCGCTAGGTTCGTATTCTTCACCAGGCTCATCTGAGAAGGTGTGTTCTTCGATCCGCTTTCGCACCGCCTGCGAGTTCTTTTCCAGTCGACTTCCCATTTTGAGTCTAAGTAGTTCGATCAGAAGATGATCTTCCTTCGAACAACGGCCAAGACTCGCATTAGCTTAGTATATCCGTTCCAAGGGATGATCATGATGCGCAGTAAAGTTGGTTGAGATGATGAATGCTGACTCTCGACACCGATAGCAGTGACAAGCAGTCAAAATGATATGCTCTGGTCGATTCATCTCATTTCAGACGAGCTGTCGTTGGTATTTCTTGGACCGATTTACTGTTCCAGGATGAAGGCGGTTGCGGAAGGCGCGTTTCAAGTGGGTCCCAGACGCGTTCGCCTCACGTCATCCTGTGATACTAAGTGCAATTGTAACATAAAGAACGCCACAACCCCCAGATAATGCACCAGCCTCGACTATCAACCAACGAGGCTGATGCGATTGTCCTTAAGATCGGAACATCAACATGGGACACGCAAATGTTTAAATGTTCCGGAGCTGCGAATTCTAAGCATAAAATAGCTTCTTTCAATAAACACTCCCAGGGCAGTCTTCTCTAAGATGAATAACGAACAGTTCCGCCGTCTGATAGGCGCAGATACTCCCAAACCCAAGGCCGACAGCAATGGTGCATCGCCAGCCCGTCCACGCGCCGCCGTTGCGCTTGGCTCCAAACAGAAATCAAGTATTCCGATGACGCCGTAAGCAGTGCCTTGTCGCAAGAAGATATCAAAGTCGCTCATATGCTAACAGGTTTCAGACGGTCTATCAGTTTCGGTAGATCCGATTTTCAACGACAGCTAGCCGAGCGAAACCGGGGCCAAAAGCAGCAACAAAAAAAGCCGAGATCCTCCGCACCCAAAGGCATCAAGCTTGCCGAAGGTTATATTGACCGCACCAAGGAGAGGGCAAACGAAGAGGCAGACGAACGTGCTGTGAGAATAAAGGCACTGGAGGAAGCTCTGAAGAAAGAGGAAATCGACCAGGCCGCCTTTGACAAGTTGCAAAGCCAGATTGCTGGTGGCGATCTCTCCAGCACACATCTAATCAAGGGTTTGGACTCCAAGCTACTTGAGCGCATAAGGAAAGGCGAAAATGTTTACGGCGAGAGCAAAGAGCAGGAGGAGGAATCCGAACCCCAGGACGTCGACGATGCGTTCGAGGAGCTGGAGGAAGCCAAGATCGAGGCTGTCGCAAAAGAGAAGGCTCGCAAGAAAGGCCAACTGGCTACGACTACTCTAAAGCCTGGACAGAAGAGGACGAGGGACATGATTTTAGCCGAGATGAAGGCCGCACGAGATGCAGCCAAAGCAAAAGAGGAGTCTGCGTTAGGATCAAAATTCAGAAAGATTGGCGCAAAAGCCCCTGGCACGCGGATAGAACGAGACAGCAAAGGCAGAGAAGTTCTCATCATAGTTGACGAAGACGGTCACGAAAAGCGCAAGGTGCGCAAGGTACAACCGGAGACTGCAGCCGAAGTCGAGGCAAAGGAGAAGGAGCGGGAGATGATGATGCCAGACAAGGACGCCAAACCTCTTGGTATGGAGGTTCCAGATATCTACAAGCCGAAGGATGAAGAGCTGAAAGACGACGAAATCGACATATTTGACGATGTCGGCGATGATTATGATCCCTTGGCAGGTCTAGATGAGGACTCAGATGAAGACGAAGACGGAGATGCGAAGACATCCAAGGCAGAGAAAGCACAGGACGACACGGATGTGATGCCACCACCTTCAAAACTAGCAGCCCCGTCTGAGCCGAGAAATTACTTCAAGGATTCCAAATCCGGATTGGTTTCCTCTGAGATACTCAAGGCGCCGTCAATGTCAGATCCAGCGATACAGGCAGCGTTCAAGAGAGCAGCCGCCATCAACGCCCCGAAGGCCTCTGACGAGGATGATGATGATGAAGAAGCCAAAGCCAGGGCCGAGCGACATCGCAAGATGCTACAAAACGATGATCGCGACGCCGCTGATCTTGATATGGGCTTCGGCACTAGCAGATTTGAGGATGAAGCAGACTTTGATGAAACTGAAATCAAACTATCTCAGTGGGGCAATGACGAAGACGACGGAGGCGACGGCGCCGCCGGAGGCAGGAAAGCGAAGCGAAAGAGAGGCGGGAAGAAGCGCAAAGGTGACGTGAATAATGCTGGTGACGTGATGCGGGTGATGGAGCAGCAGAAGGCTGCGAAAAAGTCCTAGCCCCTTAATAGGGTGTGTGGTGAACTTTATACTGGTCCTAATGCAATAACTGGGATTTGGCGTCATAACCAACCAGAACTCACAATTACGTTACTCAAACAGTATAGCATCAATGCGGTGAAACGAGACATAGCAAATTGACACGATAGAGGCCTTGTTCTCCACCAACCGTAGAAACTTTGATGGAGGAAGGCTCGAAGCAAGGCCGAGTTGCCGACTTTTAGGGCGGATAACCGCTAGTAAGCAGCTACCGACAGCGACCGGCCGGAATTTGGTCTCTACTCTTTCAACTTCAACACCTCTTTGTCTGAAGTGACATTGATCGCATCCCAAGTTGCCACACCTCTATCTCACGTTACTCTCCGCACTCCTAATACTGAGGCATTCTGAGGCATCCCCGAGCACGTAGTTTAAAATGCCAGGCCAAACCCCTCTCTGGTTGGATTGTGATCCTGGACATGATGTAAGTCTATCGAAGCTGAGTCCTTGTAAATGAGATAGTAAGACGCAGCTTTCAATGAGAAAAGGAGCTTGGGCTTCGAGGATCAAGGGCCACATACTGATTTCCCGGCCGTGCCATTTCCTCTCAACTCCCGTCCGGCCCAAACGGTGCCCGGCTCGCTAGAGCCCAGATCGGGCACCGGTGCTCGGAGGCTGACAGGACCCCTCGATTGACCCAACATGGCAACTAATTATTCGTGTGTACATAGGACACATTCGCTATTCTTCTTGCGGCATATCACCCTGGACTCAAGTTGCTAGGGATCAGCACAGTTCATGGCAATGCATCTCTAGACAAGACCACCAACAATGCCCTATCCGTGCTCGCCGCCATCGGCAAGCACGAGGACATCGCTGTCTACCCCGGCGCGACCTGCGCTCTCAAAAGACCGCCAATGCACGCTCCCACAGACATCCACGGCGAGTCCGGACTCGACGGCACGGATCTGCTGCCGAAGCCGCAGTCGTCCGCCGACCGGTCCATCTCCGCCGTCGAGGCCATGGCCAAGGCGTTGAGAGCCACCGAGCCCGGGACTGCGTTTCTGGTCGCCACGGGTGCACTGACCAATGTCGCTGCTCTGTTCAGCAAGTACCCGGAGTTGGCAGAGCACATCCACGGTTTTAGCGTCATGGGTGGTTCCATCGGTGGCGGTTTCACGGCTGCTGTCATGGGTAAGGTCGATAGTGTGGAGCGGATTGGGAACTACACACCCTGGGCCGAGTTCAACATCGTTATCGACCCTGAGGCGGCGGCTTCCTTATTTGAAAACCCTGTTCTGGCTGCTAAGACGACGCTGATTCCGCTTGACTTGACGCACCTGGTGCTCGCGACTGCTGAGGTCCAGCATGCGCTGCTTCATGGCAATGATAGCGAGGCTGGGGGCAGGGGTAAGACTGATCTGCGGGTTATGCTGGTGGAATTGTTGAATTTCTTTGCTACTACGTACCGGTGAGATTACCCTGTATTTCTGCACTCAGGTAATCATCTCGAGATAAGCTAAACAGCAACAGGGAAACTTTCGGCATTGTTGAGGGACCTCCTCTACACGACCCGTTAGCCGTGGCTGTGGCTTTCATCGGCACTGAGCATGAGATTCCCTTCTATGACTTCGACCCCAGGGCGACGGAGGGCGAGAAGCGCCAGGAGCGCTTCCAGGTCACGGTGGTCACTGAGGGCGAGCAGACGGGAAGGACGATTGCCAAGCTTCTGGAGCCTGGGGTGGCTGGGATGCGCATACCGAGGGGTTTGGACATGGAGCACTTCTGGAGGGTCATCGAGGAGTGTTGTCAGCGGGCTGATAAGGCGAACTCAAAGGTCTTGGGCAAATGAGCAAGGAGAAAATTGGCGAGCTGTTGGTTAATGATAGAAAGGGGGCATAGAATGGTATAGACCTAGTGTGCAATGCGATTATCTTAGTCAGGTTTGGCCTTGTTGCATGATCATACATAGATTATTACCAATAAGTACCGTCGTAAAGGAAAGTAAGACGCCATGGTGGCATTGCTCATCCGCATGCACAAAAGCCCAAGGGCTCCGCGCATATCGCTCTTCAGCGTCGGCGAGTGATGATCATCGGCATATCCCACTGATACACAAACCAAGCATTATGATATTTCCACTCGTGTTCTGGATCGACAAGCTTGATCTGTAGAGAAGTGAGTCACTCAGTTCAGGTACAGTTCTCATGCCTCAAAAAGAGATTGAACCGCCAGCACTTACATCGTACAAGCTATACAACGTCGCAAACAACTTGCAAATCTCCAACTGAGCCAGGTACCGCCCCATACATACCCGGTTGCCCCCACCAAATGCGAAATCCGCCGTATCGCGCATTTTGCGAAGTCGGGCATCGTCCTTTGTAATCCAGCGCTCCGGGTTGAACTCATCGACATCGGCCCCAAAAACCTCGGGATCCCTACTCGTGACATGGGGGTTGATCCCAACCTTAGTTCCCGCAGGGATAAACCGGCCATCCGGTAATGTCAACCCGCCTTCAGGAACCACGCGCTCAAGAACCATAGCTAGACCGGGGTTGATGCGGATAGTCTCCCGAATAACCGCCTCGAGATACGGAACCTTGCCGTTGATGTCCCTCCACGGAGCAGGGAGAGACAATTGGGCAGAGTCAAGTTCATCGGTCAGCTTTTTGTATGCTGTTGGCGTCTTGGCTAGATGGTAGACGAGGGCGCGCATGATGGCTGAGGTTGTGTCGCCGCCTGCGAGGACGTTGAGCATCAGCCAGTTCACGATTTGGTTGTCGTCGACCATGTCCGGGTAAGTGTCCTTGAGTTTGATATACTTGTCGAGGTAATGATGGACTCCCCCTGGATTTTCCGTGCGGTCCTTCTGGGCGATTTCTCGTTGGTACTGCGCAACAACCTTGAAGGCGTACATAACCCCAGTGAGCGTAGGCTTGGGCCCAATGCGAACTAGGGGGTTCTTGTCCAGAAGGTAGTCAACCCATGGGATTTGGGAAATCTGCCTCGCGTGTTAAATCTGACTATATAACACCATATTAGATATGCGTGGACTTACTGGGCCAAAATAGTAGAGCCCTTTGGTGGAATCTACAATCAGATTGTCGACGTCTCTTTCTTGCTCGATGAAACCATAGTGTTGTCCGAAACTGATATTGGCCGTTACGTCCCAAGCAACTGAGGCGAGTCATGTAAGTGAAAGTCACCTGGCCCCCCTTTCCACAGATCGGTTGCGATGTTTTGTATCTAACTTACAGTAGCCTAGCCAGTCATTCATCATACAAACCTTGGAGCTATCTCCGGGTTCATTGGCGAACTTGGCATCCAGTTTCTCAGTCAACTTGCTAAGTGTTTCATCGATCAGGCCTTCTACTTCCAATACCTTAGTCATTGTCCAGAACCCCCGGATTGGTTTCATCACTCCAATTCAAAGTCAGTGATTGAATTGATAAGCTCTGGATCCTATGCCCTGACTTCCAAGACGACTGGCTTACCTTTATCATGCCAGACATTGTCCTGGGTGTTGAAGATATTCGAAATGCGCTGGCCCTTAATGAGAACATCGTTGACCCGATACATATGAGACTGCCATCATATCAGCATTCCGCATTGGCCTTTTCGCATGCCGACGCTTCGTACGTACCTTCGTCCACGCATCCTTTGTTGCATAGATCGTCTTGATCAAATTTGGATCACTAATACTGATGGTATTCGGTCCGATCCTCACAGCACTGCTGTTGTACTTGCGGTGCCATAGTGTATGGGTGCTATCGATACGGCCCTGCGCAGTGACGATAGCTCGCCATAAATCGGTGAACCTGGCCAGAAAGGGTCCAGGGAAAGCTCTTAGCGGCGAGAACAGCAGCTCCCAGGTGATTCGAATAATGACGAGCAGGCCAAGTCCCCAGGTGATGTTGCTAATGCCGATGTAGGTTGTCATTGTGAATGAAGAATGAGGTGAGAACACGTGCAAACAGAGCTGCAAACGAAGTCGATGAATGGTGTGAACATACGCCCAATCCGACAATGTTCATTGCGGACTCGGTGTAACCTTGCTGTACAGCTAGCTGCAGCAATACCCATGTCTAACCATGCATTGCTTCAGGGTTTCTACTGGTTAGGTATAGTTAAGTGGCCACCCTCTCGACAGAGAGCTGTTCATAAATAACAGTTGAATGAATCACCAATGATCTTGTCACCACTGCGCAGTTTTCATCGCTAAAATATAGCCTCCAGGTGTCGGTCGCTACAAGCCTTCGATTGATCATGTCACATGTTCATTGACAGCAGTAGAAGAGCGTTTGCAATCTTGTCAACAGTCGGAGTGCTAGTCTATTCTAGCGATCGGGGTAGGCCAGGTGTATAGACCGATCCTCGGGAGCCGCCCGCCTTCCGCGCAAGTCTCATGTAGATTCTATGCATATTCGTATACCCGCCCGTGGTCACAGAGTACTCGTGACGAACTGAGTTTTGTTACATCCTCGGCCACTTGTCGAGTTGTTTTGACATTTCCGTTCTCGAAGCCACTGATAAGTTGATGTCTGGTTTCCACCACCTTAAGCCCATTAGCACCACAAGATGGAACTCGGTCCTCTTCAGTAAGATATATAATCGTCGCATTTTCTTTCGTTCACCCTATGCTGAGATGTAGCCCGCAAAATATTGAGAGCAACTTCAGTCAATGCAGGCCGAGACGATGGCGCCGGGTAGTCACTCGAAGTATTCATCGATACTTGCGGCGGGTTAAAGGGAAACCCCAGCGTTGCTGTTGGCTACTGAAACGACGCTGGAGTATTCGATACATTCGTATGTTAATGTAGGTTGGAGGGCTATTGGAAGAGGCCTTGTGTCATGTGTTGGATCTGGGTAGCATACCGGCCTCACTTCGGTATATATTCGTAGTTCCTAGACTGCTCATGTTCAATGTAATGGCAGTACAGTGGTTCTAGCAAGGCACCCAAGACTAAGATATCGGCTAACCGACATTTTCTCGGAAAGCTACAGGTATCTAAATTGTTCTAGAAACTGCAGGGCCTTGGACAATCGAGCTTCATTGGACACTGCCAATGTGATTTCGTGCTCAACTGGTCAGCCCATAGTCCTCCGGTACTGATGTTCAACAAGCAAGACCTTTAGATGTGACTGTTTGAACTCGCCCAATAATGCTCTAGCTTGGGAGACTCGGTTGGCCCAGTCTTGTGTAAGTCCATCTCCTTTGGCTTTGTTCTGACTCTGGTTGTTAGTATGGCAGTCAAACTCAAGTAAGTGGCACGCCTTGTGCCTCAACCGATTAAAATTGCTTTGACCATAGCCTGGAATGCAGGATCAGATAGAGATGTCGTTAGATGTGTGTCGAGGGTGTTTTCCAATTCGCGAAGCGTTGGAAGATACAGTGCGTTGAACTCTCGGGGCTCAATCTGTTTGGCTTGGGCAGCAAGCTTGGCTGCTAGATCTCGTGATTACTTCTCCAAGTTGCCTGCACGGAGCATCTGGGATAGAAACATAAGAGTATCGCTGGCGATGGGCGGTTGAGGGTATGTGATGTTTCCTCCTACCGAAAGTCTATCAGTGATCCGTATCTTCTTTCTCTCCTACGAGCTCTCGAATGTCTCAGGGCTGAGTATCCCATTCACCCTAAAGGTCTCTACATAGGCACTGAGCGTTGCCAGCAGAGTGTTAGAGACGTCTTCCCTGGACAGTCAAGGTTGTGTGTGGCACCAACAAATGAAGAGGGTTTGACTGAACCCTAAGATCAGAGCCGTGTCTGATTTGCGTCTCTCTCAATCTTCCGTGTCGGGCACTACATCCTTGAAGATAGCTCCTTAGACGATATTATACGGATCCAATGGCAAGCTTGAGACTCTCTTCCCTGGGTTATGGATATGGTAAATGACATCAACTGTAATCTCTCTTTCCAGCGAACGAGGGTCTCGGAGCTCCTTAGGCTGCCTTTGATACCGTGAAAAGTAAGATAGATGCGTTGTACAGAATAAAGTTGTGCATTCCCTATTAGACGACGTAGTAAAACATATCTGTCAATAAGTGGGTGGCAACTTGCAACACTTTATGCAATTGTCTTAGAAACGTCCACTCCATGTTATAGTTAAAAATAGTGCACTGGGTAACCAGGTAGCTCTTTCATTCAACCTAATATACGTTGTATTTGCGCTATGACATGCATTCAAGTGTGTGACAAGTGTTTTGGGTATGGGAACAAGCCACTCTTACAAGGTAATGATAGGATCAAAAATGCGCTCTAGTTACATACACCATTCTTTGTAGATTCGGAGTTATCTAATCGCCCCCCTTTTCTTGTGCGTTTCACCCCCTTCCCTTTTTCTTCCTAGACGACTAAAACAATTTCCAATGTGTACATAACAAGATAATTCAAATTCAAGACGATTATTGATTGCAATAAATCCAAGCTCTCAAAAGAACCTATCTCATTGTCAGCATCGCCGGCTAGGCGGTAACGAATGCTGCCCCTGAGAGACCACTTCGTACGACGGAAGTTATGGGCTTTTGGGATATAGTTGTGGAATCATGATTTCGGGGTGGTTTAGAGTTACGAACAATGAAAACTCTTCAGGGCTGTAATTGTAAACTGTAGGGGAAATCTATAAATGTTGGGCGGGGAGATGATATTGATGTGTCTGTATCGGCGCCATGGGCGCGACTGGACTTTCCAAGGGCTGACCATCGCCAGCAGTATGGTATCAGGGGACGTGTGCGGGGGCTCCATCACTTTGTTGCGGAACCGCGTTTCTCTTAGAACTGGTTGGTTCTAATTGCCCCGAGCGTAGGTATTTGTTTTGCCGGCGCCGGCGCATTGCATATGTGAACAAGCCGACGTCATTTTCTCCATCTAACCTAGTACAATATATGCTTTGGGGCTGTGAGGAAGCCATAAAATCCCACTGCTGTTGTTTGGAACTGGTGAAAACTTTTGTTCGTTTCTGCATAGTGCCTGCAGGTGTACGCGACGGGATTGCGATATAATCTGAGCTTGTATGTGACGCCCTCCGTAATCAATATTCTAACAAGGCGCATAGCACGTCCTTGAATGCCCGTTGGTATAGCGGTATTGATATAGAGGTGAAGACGTATCTGATTCTCGGAGAATTCTCTGCAGAAACGGTAGGTAGAGCGCGTGCAGATCTCTGGATTCAATGCTAGGGACTGGGCGTATGAGTTTTCCTATCAGCAAGTTAAAACGGTTTCGCGCGTTGAGTCGCAGAAGAACAGCGCCGAATTTTGTGAAGCTATCTTGTCTGAGGTGCTGGGAGATTGGGGTTGAGGCTTTCCTACTTGCGCCTCTCTTGTTGTAAGTCATGAAACACGTCTGAATAATGGACGTATTCGACGTCCAAGCTTTGGAAAAAAACGCAGAGCGACACCCTTGTATAGTCGGAAGTAAAATAACTACTCAGTTGATTCTGCGAGCTTAGAGGCATGCTCGTAGAGTTTATGCAGAAGGCCTATTAAGAAGGCAAAGTCATCTATTTGCTCTCGAAGTATCGGCTGCAACGTGGAAGAAAATGAGTAAGGGTCTGTAGAGTATCATGTGGAAAAGGGCGATTGTTACTTATATACAAGCTAGTTGACATCGCATTACTCCAAGTCGTCCTAGCTATTGTAATTCCTTCCTCTCCTGTAAGCTATCGATTTTGACAATCACCGATGACCTTGACTAGAACACGGATCACAAGACTTTTTACATTGGGCGATGCCTCCTCTGCTTTCATCATCTTCGAAATGTGGCTAGATGCTCTGCAAGTGGTTGGCCCCGAAGAGCAGACTTCACAATGCTAAATAAACCTAAGCAACAATTACACACGTGATAGTGTTGAGGAATAGCTCACATAGAGTCTGATTTCTCAAGTGACATGCCATTGCTCGTGCCATAATTCAGTATTTTTTGATCACTTGTGGTGACAGCAATACGATTTTCTTATCGTACATGAGCTCGAGGAGAGCACCGTCTCTGGAAGCTCAATGTCATTATGATGTCTACCTAACTTTGTGACTGATAAGACGCACATGCCCAGCTTCGCAACAAGGGGATATGGATCGATTAAAATTAGGCACCCTTTGTTAAGACCCTCAAAGTACCCGGCGATAATTTGGATCGAATCCACAAGTAGAAGTATCATCTGCAAAGGCAACACCGGCAATGGTATATAATTCTACTGTTTGGGCTCTTGTGCCACCTCTTCACATTGTTCATCAGAACAAGAAACGTGCGAACGATCCCCTCATCAATTTAGCGTGCTGTGCTCTCCGTAAGGCGTGGACACAAGAGTTCCTGACATACCCAACTCCCTGCCCCCCCTGTGACCACATATGCCATGGGGATACGACGCTCCCTCGACCATTGAACTGGAGTGGCTGTGGGATTGCCTTCGTCCAATGTTGACCTGGCGATAGGGACGAACATCAGCGTCGCGGCACGCCTCGTTTCTCGTCTGCCTCGACTATCAAGGCCGTCTAAGATGGTAGCAATGAGCCGGCACTGTCGCACCGTCGCTAGGTGTCCCACCGACGGGGTGCGGCCCCATTAGTAGGAGCGATCGTGAGACCGCGGAAAGTCGTGTAATGACGCCGACTGTTGTAAATAGCCCTCATCCTTCTTGGGTCTCCTTCGTGTCCTTCGTAGCCGCATCCGCATTGGCAGCTTTGGGCTCCCCCTCTGCGTCGAACCCGAGCGCCTCCAATTCTCGTATGAGTTCATTGATCTTGATGACCTTGGCGATCTGCTCGGGCAGCAATGCCTCGCCTCCCTCTTTCTTGCTCTTCAAGTCCTTAGCCTGCTTGAGCTTCTTCTTGAGGTTTCGCGCCTTCTTCTCCTTCTCGGCTTCGGGATCAACCTCCTCGACCGTCTTTACTGCGGCGTCCTGGTCTGTTACTGGTTTCGCGTCATCCTGTGAGCCAACCGTAGTTTTGGCCTTCTTCCTGGCTTCGCGACGCTTTGCGTTCTTGTTGGCGGCCGCAGATGGCAGCTCGACCTTTTGGTCCTTCAGTCCGTCGGCACCGGGAATTCCACCTTTTCCGCGACTGCGGAATGATTCGGCAGTGCGGTTCTTGTAAACCTCGACATCCTCAGGTGGGCGATATCCAGGCTTTATCTTGATCGCTTTTCTCGTTGTACCATCTGGTCGAACAGACTCGGGAATATGACGTTCGCCGCTATTCTCGTCTGTGACAATTCCGGACGTGGAAGGTTTCGATGGCTCTGAAGGCATCGTGGATAGACTGGGATATTTCGATACGTGTTGGTGACGATGATTTTAGACGCAAATAATATGCACAAGTGCCAGGCACCTAGAATGCCCCAATCAAACCTTTCACCGGCAACCTGCTAAACTTTGGTGAAGGTTGAGTCTTTTATTTTATTTTGCGACTTTGGAGGGGTGATCGGAGTTGAGGCCTGACGCAGTGACAACCCACCAAAAGGCTTCGATGGGTCTTTTAGGAAGCTTCGACCAATAGGAAGCCATCAGTTTCGTCTTAGCAGCCGCAAGAGCCTCATTCTTCAATGCAATCGCGAATTTCGTCTTTGGCAACAACTCGAGCAATCCGTCAACAAACGTCTCCCTCCGTCTACCCCAAACGATACTCTGCGTCTACACGCCCAATCGAGAAATTGCATTCATCCTTAATAATGGTAAAATCTCCCACACCGACCGGAAGTTATGTACCTAATGACAGGCTAATCGCGCAATAGGCCAGCGCACTCTACAAGTCAGTCGACCAACCTCGATCGATCGATTACATCAGCTAATCAATGGACCACAGCGCTCTGTTCCGCAAGAACTTCCAAATGCTGGGTGCGGTCTTCGCTGGAGCTTTCGTGTTCGAGCTGTGGGTGGTCCGATGCTGGACTTTCAAGGTACAACCGCTGATAGCTGAGCAGGGGATACAACCAAGGCATGAACAAGCTGTGGGATTACAACAACAGAGGGGTATGAAATAAATCAATTCTTGGGGCAACAGTGATACTGACCGATTCGATAGCGCCAATGGAAGGACATCCGATCCCGATATGTTGAGCAGGAGGATGAGGAATAAATCACTACAAGTCGAGGCTGGGAGGTGATGACACTTCAAGGGGGACACAAAACCCTGCTTCTATAGTTCTGTACTTTATAGACGGATCCGAACAATCCTATTGCAAATATACCCCTTAGCCTGTTGCAATGTGCCAGAAGAGCCTATCGCAGGTGTTTTCTAGCTCATCGCCGTGTTAGACATTGGCATGGCATCAGAGGTTGGAAATGGAAACGGAATGTACATGCTCAAAAACTCCAACACGAGTTACTCACGCGCTTCCTCGTTTCTATGAACTGTGAATGCCTGTTGTAGACCCTGACTTGAATACAGGGCGTAAGAGTCTGAGCTACCAACATTTGCTCTACCTGACAATGACAACCACTACCGGCGTGGGGTTGCTTTCAAGTTTGAGTACTAGTACTTACGCATCCTGCACGTGAGCAGCTTGATATTGTAGGGTGCCGTTGTAGCCCGCTCTCTAGCAGCTATAGAACCCCTGCCCGATGATCCTTATCAGCGATAAGCACTCAGGAAACAGCCTGAGACTCTGGCTACCTGCTTAAGCTCTCCGGTCCAGTGATTCAGCAGCACATTTCATTTGGTCGATTCGTTCCCTGTGGAATTTGAAACTTTCTATTGTTCCGTCGAGGTACATGAGACAGTCTGCATTCAAGTAACTCGCTCCTGCTGAGATCAGCATAAGACGTTTAGCCCACCTACCTACCCCCACTAGGCGTCACTAAAGTCACCGAGTATCTCAATCACGTACTATTTCGCCCCTCCGCAAGGCCGCAGTGCGTAGGTCATCGAGAACACCACCTCAGTACTCAACGCTCGATCCGCCACCTTTTCATCATATCGACCTGCCATTACTATATTCACATGACTTCCTCCTCGGAGCTCATGAAATGCAACCATGGATACATCGATGTCCACGCAAGAGCAGCAGCTCTGCCAACACCTAATCGAGCTCCCCATGCGCCATGGATACCGGTACAATGACGCGGCCAATCGAGACCTTCTCTACAATCTTTTCTGGTCCATTGCTGGAGGAAAGCCTGAATACATGCGCCTGATATTTCCCGATGGCAAGCTCTCCCGACAGGGCACGCTGAAGCTCAGGGAAGCCCAAGGGGCGGTAGAGGGCGCGGAATACACCGAGGCCGCCAGAGGCAAAGCATGCGGGCACATCTTCAGGGCTGGCGAGGCATCATATGCCTGTCGCACTTGCAGTACGGATGACACATGTTGTCTTTGCAGCAAATGTTTCGATGCCACAGACCACACGGGTCATATGGTTAGGATCTCTATATCGCCGGGCAATAGTGGTTGCTGCGATTGCGGGGACCCCGAAGCATGGAAGCACCCTATGTTTTGCACCATACACTCAGAACGCGAACAGGACCAGTCCAAGGGCAAGGGCAAAGAGGTAGCGGGACTACCGGAAGACCTCACGCGCAACATCCGCATGACGATTGCTAGGGTCATCGATTTCATCTGCGATGTCGTGTCCTGCGCCCCTGAACAACTTCGACAGCCCAAGACCAAAGAGTCCATTCAACAAGACGAAGAGATGTCCCGTCTCAACTCAACCTACTGCGGCGGAGACACCGAGTCGCCCGGTGAATGGGCTGTTCTGCTCTGGAACGATGAGAAACACACCGTCGTGGAGGTCCAGACCCAGGTTGCCCGTGCTTGTAGGACTTCGCTGGCAGACGGTTATCAAAGGGCTTTGGAGACGGACAGCATTGGACGGAGCATACTCATGTATGGCGATGATATCGAAAGCCTCCTCTCTGTCGCCAAGATACTCGAGCAGATCAAAGTAACCGTCACAATTCGGTCATCAAGAGACACTTTCCGGGAAGAAATGTGTGGAACCATGATCGCTTGGCTCAATGATATCGCCGGATGCAGCGTCGGCTCAGACTCGACCATACTGCGGCTCATAGTGTGTGAAGAGCTTCTTATACCGTGGCGAAAGGGAAGTGCCGCTGTGCACGCCATTGTAGGCAAGGACGGCATTGAGGACGAAGAGAAACTTGAGCAACTTCATGCTCAGAACCTAGAGACACGCAACTTTTTAAGACAAACTCGACTCCTGGCGCGGGCACGGGCCCAAGTTAATGCTGCAGATGGCCAAGTTACTATCCAAGCTGCTCTAGCCGACATCCTCGACAACGATACTTCAGACGACGAAGACATGGCCAGAAACCAAACCCCGTCAAGCGGAGAGGAAGACGATGACGACGACGACGACGATGATGATGATGTTGACGGCGATGTTATGATGGTGGATGCCGGCACTGGAGCTAGCGCAGATGTCAATATGGCAGATTGGAGACAAGGCTCTATTGGTGAGGCTCTCGAGGAAGAAGAGGCAACGATTGCAGGATACCCTCCGCCGCCTCCCCCTCCACCAGTGCTCCGGCGTGGTACCCGAGACCGAGACCTAACACCATCAGACTCAGATACTGCGGAGCCATTGATAGCACCAACCGTCTACGCAAAGGTCAATCTAGACATCCCCAAGACTCCAGGCTTGGCTAAGTCAGGCGAGACGCCACCACCAAAGCCTGGGAAGTATTGGGTAGAGACCCCAACCCCTTATATGGAACGTGCAAAGGATAAACCCTACGAAGATGTTTTCTCGCGCGTTCGTTTAGACTGGCTGATTCTGTTTGACCTAAGGATGTGGAAGAAAGTGCGGAACGACCTCAGGTCTCTATACATCTCGACCGTAGTCACAATTCCCGAGTTCAAGAGAATACTTGGTCTTCGATTTGCAGCACTATACACCACCCTAGCTCAACTCTATCTCATCGCCGACCGTGAACCCGATCATTCTATTATCAATATCTCCTTGCAGATGCTGACGACACCGTCTATCACCGCTGAGGTGGTGGAAAGGGGCAATTTTTTGACGACCCTCATGGCCATTCTGTACACGTTTCTTACGTCAAGACAGGTTGGACACCCGTGGGAAGTTTCCTCAAGCGCAGTTCTCGGGTTTGACACGGGTTCAGTCACAAACCGGCGTATGTATCACTTCTATGTGGACATGAGATTCCTCTTTGGCTCCCCACATGTGCAGGAGCGTATGCGGACGGAAGAGCGGTACCTCCTCCAGTTTCTTGATCTGGTTAAACTACATCAAGGCATCTGCCCCAACACCAGAGCTGTTGGTGAGCACGTGGAATACGAGACTGACAGCTGGATTGGTGCGTCTTTGATGACTCGCGAGATCAACAAACTGTGCCGGCTCATCGCAGAATCCTTCCGCAAGGCACCTGAGCAAGACTCGCAATACATTTCGAGAGCGATTAGACTGACGGCCAAGAACGCGATTATCAATTCCATTGGTGCTGATCGCACCAGATTCACCCAGGCTGAGATCAGGGATGAAGTACGGTTCAAGACACTCACCGACTTCGAATTCGCAGGGGAGACGAACAAGTTTGATGTCGTTAAATTTGTGGTGGAAGAGCAACCGATCAGTTTTCATCACGCTCTCCACTACACCTTATCTTGGCTCATCGAGTGTGGCAAGAGCATGACGGCGCAACAATTGGGCTCGGTTCTAAGCTTCACGGCGCAGGAGCTGAAGATGAAGCCAAGATCAATGGGCCGGAAGACAATGCCGAGGCGTGACTATACACCAGAAGACTACCTGACGGCATTGTTTGACTATCCCCTCCGGGTGTGTGCATGGCTAGCTCAGATCAAAGCTACCATGTGGGTTCGCAATGGCATCAGTCTTCGGCATCAGGCCGTGACCTACAAGAACATTCTCCATAGAGATGTCACACATCACAGGGATATCTTCCTGTTGCAAACAGCCATGGTTGTCTGCAACCCTAGCCGAGTTCTTGCCTCGATCGTTGACCGCTTCGGTATGGACAAGTGGATCAAAGGTTTCTTTGAACAGACTTCAACTGGCCAGGACGAAGGTCAGCACCTGGACGTCATCGAGGATATGTTGCATCTTCTCATCGTTCTCTTGAGCGACCGTACGTCTCTGATGCCGACGGAAGACGAGCACGAAATGCAGCTGATGACGATGCGCCGGGACATTTCCCATGTGCTCTGCTTCAGACCCCTATCTTTCAATGAGGTGTGCAACAAGCTTCCGGATAAGTTCCACGAACAGGAGGAATTTCATCAAGTCCTCGACGAAATTGCCACCTTTAAACCCCCTGAGGGCGTCTCGGACGTCGGCACGTTTGAATTGAAACCGCAGTTCATCGAGGAAATCGACCCGTACATTGCCCACTATAACAAAAATCAACGTGAAGAATCCGAAGCGGCGTATCGCAAGTGGTTAGCGAAGAAAACGGGCAGGTCTGCTGAGGAAATCGTTTATGAACCCAAACTGCGGGTGATTCCGTCGGGGCCTTTCGTGGGTCTTTCAGATTTCACTGGCACTGGCATGTTTGCGCAGATCATCTACTACAGCTTGCTATACCCCCTTGTGGCGACTAAGCTGACACCTACCGTGCCATTTACTCGCGTGGAGGCCCTGCTACATGTTGTCCTGCATTTGACACTGATCGCTGTCACAGAGGACAAGGCTGATGAGCGAAGCCTGGCTTCCGAGAACTCGTTCATTTACATTGCGCTTACGAAACATGCTCGCAGCAATTTTATGCAGGAAGCTCCGGCTGCGAAGACTATCGTCTCCCTTCTGGAGATGATGTCCGCTCGAGAAGAGCTCAAATCTTGCCACCCCAAGGTCGCGTTGATCCTTAAGCGGATGCGGCAAAGGATGCCGCAACATTTCGACACGGCCTACGCACGCCTAGGTGTGCCAATTGATCGGGTTGATACGGCTTCACCTGCTGACATCCAAAATGCGGAGGAGGAACGCGAGAAGAAGAAGAAGGCAGCTCTTGATCGCCAGGCGAAAGTCATGGCACAGTTCCAGCAGCAACAGAAGAGCTTTCTGGAGAATCAAGGGGATATTGACTGGGGCGATGAAGACCTGGAAGAACTGGACGAGGCCAAACCCATCGAGGAACGTAAGAATTTCTGGAAGTACCCCAGGGGCACTTGCATCCTTTGCCAGGAGGACACTGACGATGGACGGCTCTACGGCACGTTTGGACTTTTCACCGAGAGTCAAATTTTACGACAAACCGATCTCCAAGATGCAGACTTCGTACGCGAGGCCGCCAACACACCCGTCAACCTCGATCGATCCGCTGACGAAATTCGACCATTCGGTTTAGCCCACGAAAATCGAAAGACGGTCGAGAAGGTGAATGCCGCCGGCGAGACTTTTCTGGCTGAGAGGCAAGGGATTGGAAGAGGCTTCCCCTCGAAGCTCTGCCGTCCAGGACCCGTGGCTGTAAGCTGTGGCCACATCATGCACTTCAGCTGTTTCGAGATGTACATCGAGGCAACGTCGCGGCGTCATGTCCACCAAATTGCCCGCCACCATCCCGAGACGTTGGAACGCAGGGAATTTGTATGCCCCTTATGCAAAGCTCTCGGAAATGCCTTCTTGCCCATCACGTGGGACGGTAAAGAAGAATCATACCCTGGCGTTCTTTCAAGCCCGGCGGATCTGGACAGTTTCGTACAAACGCATGCTAGGCCCGATACCTATGTCCCTAGTCTCTCTAGAATGTTTAGCCCGCCGACGCACCAGCAAGCATTTGCGGCTTATGTTCGGTCTAAGATGCCACACAGCCTCATTGAAGGATCAACTCAACTGGTCATGGACACGTGGGATGGCAGTGGTACACGATCCGTCTCCACCGGAACCCCTTTTAGTGACTCTTTCTCGGCTATGGCGACGCCTGACTCCAGTGTACGATCGCGAAGCCCTTCGGATGCTCAGCAAAGTGACAAGGGCCTCCTGTCCGTCTATCGCAGACTGCGCGACACGCTTCTCAAGAACAAGCTGTACACCAGGATTGATGGCGAGGAGAAGGATGACGAGCTGTGTGGCAGTGGCGCTCTAGCTCGTGCTGTAGGTTACTCGGTTTCCGCAACAGAGATCCAGCAGCGAGGCATTGAAGCTGAGTACGGCATGACTTTGATTGAAAAAATTCCAGAGCAAACATTGATTCAACTACGCATTCTGTCGGAAACAACTTCATCATATATCGCAATCGGCGGTCTTCGTTTTGGGGGAGAGAACAACATTGACATGGAGTTCCGTAAGGACAGCGAACGCCAACACTGCCAACTATTCATCTCCGAGTACTTTGGGCGGGAGACCAACAACAGCCGGCGGCCTGCTGATGCGTACCCGCCGCTTCTCAGTCAAGATCCCTTCATCTTCATGTGCGAGAGCATCTTCGGCATGGCCATGTCACAGAATATGAACATCACCAGCCTTGTTCGACTATGCTATCTTGCCGAAATTGTCAAGGTGGTCTACCACATCTCTCGCAACGTTCCCATCAGCAAGTGGCTTGAGCACATGGTCAGTCGGGACACTGAAGATGCCGCCATGAACAACTTTGCCACTTTCTGCCATTCCATAACCCTGGCTGGCATCAACTACAGCGAGGAACTCAACGAACTGCCAGATAGCGACCTGCCCAACGTTGGCTTCGACCAACCTTGCATGGACAGTCTTGCAAAGTTCCACGCCTTCGTCCAGAAGTACGCACTGGTGTTCCTGCGCAAAACGGCAATTCTCCTCCATGTCCACTACGGCGTCGACTTCAACAGCCACGTCTTCACTTCACCAGAAGCCGATGAACTTTCCCGGCTTACCGCCGCCCTACGCGTCCCTGCGTTCGACGAAATGTGCACTGCCCTCACACCCTTTGGGCCCACTTTCGGCTGGCCGTCGCGCATCGAAGCCATCGCCCACGGTTGGGTGCGGCACCAAATCATGTGGCCTGGTTCCAATACTCCGGCAGTTATCGCCGACGTCTCGCGTGATTCTCGCCTCCTGCCCAGCTCCGCTATGATCAGCCACCCAGGCATCTTCGAGCTAGTCGGCTTACCTAAGAATTACGACATGCTGATCGAGGAGTGCGCACGGCGACGGTGCCCCAAGACGGACAAAGATCTTGCCGACCCCATCGTGTGTCTGATGTGCGGTGACATATTCTGCGGCCAGACCATGTGCTGTCTGATGGACTACGAACTGCCAGGAAGCACGAGTACCATGAAGATTGGGGGTGCGCAGCAGCATATGTTATTCAAGTGAGTTTAACATTTCCGTTGCCCTATCTGTCTTACCAAAATTTTATACTAATATGCATGTCTGCAACAGATGCCAAGGTAACATCGGCCTCTTCATCAATATCCGCAAGTGTGCCATATTCTACCTGCACCGCGTCTCGGGCAGCTTCAGCAACGCCCCCTACATCGACAAGTATGGCGAGGTGGACGTGGGCCTGCGCCACGGACGCCAGCTGTTCCTTAACCAGCGGCGGTACGACTCCATGGTGCGCAGCATGTGGCTCAGTCATGGCGTGCCGAGCTTCATCAGCAGGAAGCTCGAGGCGGACATTAATAATGGCGGGTGGGAGACTATATAGTTGCCTTCTGTCGTACATACATAGGCAGCTTTTTATGCTTTCTCTCTTACATACATAAGTACTGATACTTGGATGGGTGGGTCTACTTTGCCAGCTGGCTGGGGACACACAGGACGGCCAGATGACGTTACAAGGTTGGTTGTCTTTGTAGGTTTGTGGTTAGTAATTGTGAATACACCAAACAGCACTTTACGCTTCGCAGCTCCGGGACTGAAGTTCATGATGTAGTGAGGGTAGTGAGGTTATTATCTCTCGCTCACCCCTGATGTATATGGCATGGCTCAAATACCCGGAATTAACTTAGGCACCCTTGGCAGTGTATTATTACTTTATTGTACTTTATTGATTCACTGCATCATATGAGGGCACTATTAGCTTAAGGTGAAAGAGCACGTTAGACATGCCCATAGGAGGACGTAAGGCACATCTGGTTCGGGCCAATCGTACTTGAAAGTCACGTTACCAGCTACATTGACACGCCAATGTCACGTTGCAAAAACTGAGAGAAATGCAGCTTCTGTTTTGTATCTGCTCATCTCAACAAAATGCCAGGTCGCCCCAGACTCTCTCATTCTTCTTTTTTTATCTCAACTGGAGATGTAGCCGGCTCCACCACAGGCATCACACCCTCGTCCTCCGATGCGGCGACTTCCGGCGCGATCCCCGTAACTGGCAGCTCCTCCGTCTTGGGCCCACGATGTTTGTACAGCTTGATCTTCCCGTCCTTCCCGCAGCTCACCATAGTGTCCCCCTTGGCATCGACCCAGAAACAGACGCCATCATGCGCCTTCTTGATACGCTGCACAATCTCCTTGCTCTTGACATCCCAAAGCACGATATCGCCGTTTTCGCTGGCAGCGGCGACGAAAGCCTCGCCGTCGACGACAACAAAGCAGCCGCCTATGCTGAAGGCGGAATTTTCGTGTCCTTGGTATGTCTTCTTGACACTTCCCGAGACGTAGTCCCACAGGCGGAGGCAGGAGTCCATGCTGAAGGTGAGGATGTAGCGGCCATTGGGCGCGAAGCAGACGGAGGTCACGGCGGGGTTGTCTTCGTGGACCATGGTGCGGAGACATTGGCCGGTTGAAGTGTCCCATATGCGCCTAGAAACATGTAGCGTTAGAGACGAACTGTTTGGGGAGTCTGTATGGTACAGGATGTGTAAAGGGGATCCTCACGTCAAACCATCAGTGCTAGAACTGACCACCAAGGTCCCGTCGCTTGAGAAGTCGATGCCGCTGACGGGATCACTATGCGCCGGCAGACTCCTCATCAGTCTCCCCGCTCTTACATCCCAGAGGAATACAGCCTCATCGTAGCTTCCGCTTGCCAATATGTTGCCTTTCGGGGAGAAGGCAAGAGAGTAGACGTAATTGTGATGCCCCCATAATGGTTTTTTTGTAGCTGGTTTCCCAGTCACCCGATTCCAAAGTCGGATCGCCTTATCATCGGAGCCAGACGCCAGAGTCGTTGAGTCCGGCGACCATGCGACAGCCGACACACCGGCCATGTGCCCAACTAATGTCTCCAAATTCCGTCCTGTTGATGCCTCCCAAAGCTTTATGGTACCGTCTGCAGATGCCGAGGCTATCCACCTTCCGTCGGGAGATATGCGCACTTGAGCGATTGCTTTCTGGTGGCCACCCATCACAAGTCGCGTCTGATAGTCGGGCCGTGTCGGCTCCCTTGGTGGGGGCAGAGAGGGCTCATGCTGGTGGGGTGTGTGAAAAGATGCTGGCTCAGCGGACCTGGGAGAACGGGAGCGGGAGGAAGACCGCGAATGTGATCGAGATCTTGACCGGGACCTCGAGTCTAAACGTGACCTTGAACTCGTCCGAGACCGACTCCGACTGCGCAACGACGAGTGGTCGGTGGAGGAGTAATCGGTCTTGCGGCGATCGGGACTACGACTCACGCTGGCGGAGCGGCTTTCTAGGGGCTTCTCGCGGATGGATACCCGCAGATGTTGCTTTTTGTCTGGCTCCTCTGGTGTGTCGTAGCGGGGCGTCGAATCGGCGCTGTCGTCGAGGAGCTTGCGGCGCTTGGCAGGCGGGTCGGGGACAGCCGCGATATCTGACGATTCCAGGGCTGACATGATGCCGATACTGAGGTGAAGTCTGGGGCGATTGCCTGCTTTCGGTACTGCATTGGCTCCGAACTGACGACTAGGTGAACGAAAACGGGGAGGGGCGGCCGGTTGTTGACTGGGCCAAGATGGGAAAGGGGCAAGGATTCGTCTCTAGCCACGCAAATCAATATGAAACGAGATGGTCTCAATCGATACGAGCTTGGGTTCTGGGTAATGGTCTGTTGATCGCTATTGCGTTGTTTGCTCGTCTTGCTCGTCGCGATCGCAAAACCCGAGGTTCGAGGCGTAGCCTTGGTGTGGAGTAGTCAAGTTGCGACGAGGCTGAGAGCTTCAGGGGACCAGGATAGGCTGAAATCCTGGAGTGGGGCAACGTGGGTAGCGGGGCACCCAAATTCGGCAGCTCCCCGTCGCTTCGACAGATGCGGGTAAAGATCAGCTCCGCCAAGACTTAAAGCCAACGTCGGAGATGAAGCTGCTTGAAAATGCTGCACTTCATCACGTCTCGTGGTCAAATTTCGAAATGCAGCACGACTGTCCCAATGTCTCACCGTAACCACAACCGTCTTTGTTCTCGTAGCATCGGTGCAACGGTTTTCGCTGGATAACAAAATCTTCTCGTCACCTTCGAGTGCCTCCACAGACCACTGTATTCGCGGGACTATCAGAATCCGGCAATCCGGCTGAGGCTGGCTGGCTCATCACGAGTATCTGCTCTTAGCTCGCTGTGCGATCTACGCCGTCACGCCCTTCGCAATCTTATGACAAGCAATGCTCCTGGAAGAAAGGACCCAGCGAGGCTCAAACTTGGCTCGAATCTGACCGAATTGGTCAAGAACTCATCTAGAGCTGCATGCACATCCAGGCATGCTGCGTTATCGAAAGTTAAAGCCAGGGGATAAAGTCCATTTTGAGTAACCGGGTCATAATGAAGCTGCTATGACCCCTTCCTTGCCGTTTATGATATATTACCAGGTTGCAACGTAGTTCATTTGACTGTTGAGGGCATGCTTGATATCCCGCGTTTTCTCAAACTTGATTCTTTGAAGCTGGAAACACATCGTCATCGCATGTTTCGGAAGCAACCTCCTAGTACTGCTCACTAACCATCACAAATCACTACCAGCTCAAGTTGCCTGCACTCGAGCTATAAACAGCTCGGGCAAGCCGCGATGGTAGACTCGCTCCCCGAAGAACTGAAAGAGATCAACGTCATCACGCTCAACTGCTGGGGCCTACTCCACATTTCAGCGCAACGGTCAGCACGGCTCACGGCCATCGGGCGCGCCCTAGCGGCAACCTCATTCAGCAATGGCGAGTCGCCGCATATCGTAGCGCTACAGGAATGCTGGACGCAGGAGGACTACCAGTCAATCCGGCGGGAGACGCGGTTCGTGTTGCCGTACGGCAAGTTCTATCACAGCGGGGCATTCGGCGGCGGGCTGGCGATCCTGTCGCGATGGCCCATCGAGGAGAGCAGCATGCACAGGTATCCGCTTAATGGGCGTCCTACAGCGTTCTGGAGAGGCGATTGGTTTGTGGGCAAGGGCATTGGATGCGCGCGGGTTCGTTATGGAAATCGGCCGAGGGATGTGGTGGAGGTGTTCAACACTCACGTAAGTCAAATATTGGACATGACTTATGGAAGTACACCAAGCTTGCACTTCAACTGACATCCTCCCTTCCTAGACCCACGCCATCTACGAGCACGCACCCCGAACCGACTCGTACCACGTCCACCGCCTGTCGCAAGCCTGGGAACTATCCAAACTCCTCCGCGGCGCCGCCGCCCGCGGCCACCTCGTGCTCGCCCTGGGCGACTTCAACGACGTGCCGCTCTCCCTCACCTACCGCGTCTTAACCGCTCACGCGCCCATTCGCGACGTCTGGCGCGTACTGCACCCCGACTCGTCCCTCGGTGCCGCAGAAGACGACCTAGAGCGGGCGCGGCGCCGCCCCATCCCCACGGCCGAGTTCAACGTCGTCGAAAACGGTGTGACGAGCAACAGCGTCTATAATACGTGGCGCTGGCCCAAGAAGCAGCAGAAGCAGCTGGGCCGCCCGGGACGTGACCCCATCGAGATCCCGCCTGACTCGCTCGACAAGCGCGGCAAGCGGCTCGACTACATCTTCGCTTCGTCTGGGGCTTTCGAGGGCGAGGAAGACGTCAAGGCCGGGTGGGTCGTCAAGGACGCCCGCGTTGCCATGCTGCATCGCCACCCGGAACTGCAGTGTAGCCTCAGTGACCACTTCTCCGTCGAGGCGACGCTGGTGCTGCACCGTGTTGCCCCGACCGCTTCGCCGAACCACTTGGATCGGGATGGCCGGTCTGCTTCCCGCCCCGATTCGCCATCGATTCAACAGGCTGAGCTCAACAGCGGTGCTTTTCTTGACGTGCAATCGCACCCTTCGTCTGTGGACCTTTTCGAGTCGGGACCCAAGAAGCCGCACCGCCGCGGCAGCGCCGACGAAGCACTCAGTTTCTCCGCCCAACTGGAAGCCTTCCGGTCTCCAGTTCCTTGCCTCCCCGCAGCCACCTACGACGAGATCCTGACCCTGATTCAAAAGTACGAGGTCCGCGAGAAGTTCCAGCGCCGATGGCGGGGCGTTCATTTCTTCACCTGGGTCGTTGTGACCATTGTCTGCTGGGTCGGCGTCTGGTTCACGCCGCCCTACGTTTCGTTTATCCTCATGCTCTTGAGCAGTTTGGGTCTCGTGGCGGGGGTTATTGATGGCTTGGTCTCGTTGCTGTTCATAGGGACTGAGTTGAGGGCGCTCAAGGAGTTTGAGTGGGAAATGATGAATGCCAAGGCAATTGCGAGCGGTATGGGTGGGGCCGGTGGCATGAGGGCGGACGAGGAGAAGAGCTGGTAAAAGTGGTGAGATACACTGTTATGGCCGCTCACTAATGGGAATACTGAGCCAAGAAGGAATGAAACGAGATAATGCGTCGAAGAATGAGATCGAAGTTAATGTGTAGAGTTGACGGGTGTCGTGTTGGAAACAGTACGAACTTTTGTAAATCAGACGAGTTCGGGTTCGCGTATTAATGATGGTGTATAGGTCTGCGAGACAATGAATACCCCCTAATGATATTTACTCTTCTCCCTCCATGATTATTGGACCATCTTCGGGTCCAGAATACACCCATCCATTCTGTCTCTTGCAACCCGACTTCGCCCCACCCCCGCCCCCTCTCATACCCCTTTGAGCTTTGAGCGTCCTTTTACGATAACCCCTACCAACTACCCACTCCCCCTTCCCTCATACCAAGCCCTATAAGCGGTAATGCTCGTCCTCTCCCCAACACCCCTTATCCCCCCGTCAATTCCCCCCTCCTGCAACGCCGCAGCTCCGTCCCACAGCTTAATCCTTTTATACGTGTACCCCAAGAACGCGCTCTGCTTCCTCACCTCAAGCACCACCCCTTTAGTCGAGCGATCCCTTAACAGCCTGTCCCTTGGCCTCTTCTTCTCCCTGCGGCCAAAGGTGCGGACAAAGTTCTTCATTCGCTCCGTCTCTTGCGGCGATGCCGACAGCTGTTCGATCTCACGGTTGATGCGCTTCAGCCTATTACTGTCGTAAGGCGTGGCCACGAACTGCGAGAGCAGCGCTCGCGTCTGGGACGGGTACGTGCGGAGCTCTGCCCTTGCGGCGGCTAGTCGCGCCGCATTGCGCCTGCTGGGTTGCAAGGGAGTAGTTCGGGTTGCACTTGTCGATGATGGTAAGGTGGGGATATGCAGAGGGTTGGGGACGGGGACGGGGCCGTCGTTTGTGCCGTCTGAAGGAGCTTCTTCGGAGCTGGTGTCGGGCAATGATTCGGACCAGTCGGAGATAGGCTCGTCTTCTTCAAAGTAGTGTGTGTCTTCGAGACTCGAGATCTGGGGTACGAAAGGGGGATTGATCAGGTGCAGGTGGTCCCAAGCCATATCGCGGAACCACTTGTGCGCCTTTATATCCTCGGCGTCGTGGGGGTAGACGGAGCGTCCAGCCCAGTCGCGATGATGAGCGTGTCTTGAAGGTCCAGACTGTGACATCGAGTCCCGCACTTGGTAACGCTTGGAGCAGAGTCGGGTTTCCTTGTCTTGGACCAGCTGGGATATGAGGTCCATACAGCGACGTGTGATGAGCGGTCTCGCGGGGAAGCCGAATGTCGACCTATGATTCACAATGTTCCGCTTGGTCTCCTGACGGCCACCATCCTCCGACAGAAAGGGCGTATGTCCGTATAGGCACTCGTACAGGATGATGCCCAGACTCCACTAGTCGCATCGGGCATCATAGTCACCCTCACGGATGACTTCGGGTGCCATGTACTGGCTTGTGCCTACGACGGATCGGGCGGCAGCACGGTTGCCGCAACGATTGCGCCAATTGAGCAGGGGTTCCTGCTGCCGCACATCGCTCAGGTGTCCGTCTTGAGGGAGTCTGCGTTCGTGCTTCCGCATCGCTTCGGCCACGTTCTGAATCCACTTGAGTGTCCCCTCGGAACCCTCTTGACGGTCTTGGGTGTCGCCATCTATCGACAGGCCCAGCTTGTGGACAAGGCTGTATCGGTGAGTATGGTAATAACTTGTGTCATGGGACCAATGGCCGTCAAAAGCCAAGCCGAAATCCGAGATCTTCAGGTGGCCTGTTGCTGACACGAGAAAGTTGTCTGGCTTGATGTCACGGTGGATGCAGCGTAGCGAGTGGGCTTCCTCGATGCAAAGTATCATCTCGGCGATATAGAACTTGGCGACGGGCTCGTTGAGAATATTCTCGCGGATGAGGAACCCCAGAAAGTCGCCACCGGGCATATACTCCATGACAAGATAGAGATTAGCCGCGTCTTGGAAACTGGCGATGAGTGGTACAATCCTGTTCGCCTCCATTATTAGTACCACACACCATGGCCCGGTCGTACAACTTGGATGCTTGGATGGGGAGGACGTACCATCTCGAGTTCTCGGAAGAAACCAGAAAGTCCCTCTCAGCTCGCAAATGACCCTCCTGGCTTGTCTTCAACATGGTAGATTTGCGGATTACCTTCATGGCGTATACAGGCTTTTTCTGTGTCGGCGTCTTTGCGTTGTCGCTAACCACCTCGGATGATTTCTCGCGTACAAGTCTGACAACCCCGAAACTCCCCTTGCCCAGGATCTTCAGGACTTCGTAGTTGTCAGCAAGCTTGTTGTCCGCGCCGTTCATAGAGCTAATGCTCTTGGCTTTCAACGCCCGTGTCTCACGCAGGTGATCAGACTCCTGTCTGTAAAACATGCGTCGCCGGAGGTCTTTCTCGACTGGCGTCAAACCATCGCTATAATACAGTTCCCCTTCTAAGTACTGAAGGCGCATGGCCCGCGGGCTGGGCTTGGACAGGAGATTGTTATAATAAGCCTCAAGATAGATCTTGGCTGCAGCAGCTTTTTCCACTGTCAGGATAGTTGGCAGCAGCTGATCTAAAGCCGTCTCCTCGATGGGTGCTAAGCTCGAATCGGGGCTGGAGGAAACTACAGGCTCGTGGGCCCTGCGGATGACGCTGGTTTGCTTCAACTTTCTCTCCCCGGAGTACGTTTCCTTGCTTGAAGATAGCTTGGAGAATTTGGAGTCCAACGATGTCTTTGCCGTGGTGTTTGTCTCATTGGTAGGTCCAGACGACTTACCACTCGAGTTTGTGGCGCTATTACTATTGCTGTTGCTATTAGAATCTGGCGACGGTGTGTATTGAGAGTCTGGGCTGGTGGTGGGTGACGCATTGTTAGTTGCCTTTTCTAAGGAACGTAGAGAGGGCCTTGACTTGGTCGGTTGGCGGTGCACAACGGTGACAGAGGGGTTGAACGCTGAGCGAAGGGCTGGGAACGAGAACCGCTTGAGGAGTCGTTGACGGTCAGCCCCCTTTTCAGCTTTTTCAACCTTCTCCGTTTTCTCATATGGTGTCGGTGATGATAGCCTCAGACTGCTTCGCTCAACCATCGAATGGCCCGATGCTGTAAACTGTTAGAAATTGGCCTTTGGAAATTTGATGGCCACACTGGGGGCGATCAAAACTGACTGTTGGTCAACGAGCGCAGAGCTGACATGATTCTCGAACCTTGCCGCCGGACCTTTTGGGGAGGTTCCGCAAAGACAGGCAACGATGTTGAAGATAGTGTCTGGCCCAAGTTGACAGCAGTCCCATTGACCTGCTGCAGAGCTGCAGAATGGCCTGATCCCGAGATCTTCCGCTTCATGACGGCAGTGGATTATGTAACTGTAGCTGAAAAGACTAGTGCAGTATTGTCGTTGAGACGTATGAGAAATGCAACGAAAGAGTAAAGTAAGCGATGGCAGCTTTGCATTTCTCTGAACGAATCGAGTATATGGATAACTTCGTGCGGTAGTCAGATATCGCTTCCACAGCTACAGCCTCTATTCAGCCTCTGTGCCCTTGTAAGGGTTGCGAAAGAGGATAAAAGTAGGCTCGTGTCATGCTGGAAAGACGAAGTTGAGCCTAGCCCAACTTCGAGATGATGACGAGCCAGAACCATGCAGGACTTGCAATGGACTTGCCAGGAGGTGAAAATCCTGTTATCGAGAAGCGACAGGCTCGTCCTTTTCTAGCATACTTGTACTTGCCAAACTGCCCAAGTGAGTTGCTGCTTCCCGGGTGTGAAGAAGGTACGAGGCTGCATTCACACTGAAGGTGAAGACCCTGAAGTAGTCCTACGGGCTGTTGTAGCTTCCAAAAACGACATCCCTACGCAGCTTGTTACTCCAGCGTACTTGGTCCCTTGCATAAGTTTGGTCCCTTATGTGTCGGTAGCGACCTCAGAGTCGTCGATTTAGAAGAACGCAATGGTTAGGCCATCACAGGTATCGGCCAGGAGTAACGACTGCGTTAACGCGCTTTATTGATCACGATTTATCTGAATTACCTAAACATAGCAATAAAAAGGAATCCATTCGCAAGAAAACCAAGCCCAAGCACTATGAAATCAACTTTTTCGTACGCCTATGATGCAATGCAGACCTCGTCATCCCATGAGACAGCGTCTGCTTCCCGTTCCAAGGGTGAGACGGATCCTCGCAGACTTGCGCAGGTCGGAGACCTCACAGCGCAAGAGGTATCTATGAAAAAACAATGGACATCCTTCAGATTATGTCCAGAGAGTCGGGGACGGCGTGACAATGAAACCGATAAATTACAGCCGGAGTGGTATCTGCAGGAAAGAGTAGAGGGAGAGTTGAGGGAAATCAGGTCGTTGGCCCATTGGGTCGGGCAGTCATACAAGGTGGGGGGTTGGTTTATTACTTAATTTCCAACAACTTGATGTCGAACGTCAGCGTCGAATTGGCCGGGATGCCAGGTTGGCTCTTGCTGCCATAGGCAAGCTTGGCGGGAATCGTCAAGCGACGCTCGCCGCCAACGGCCATGCCCTGGATACCGATGTCCCAGCCCTTGATGACTTGGCCAGTACCAGCAGAGAAGCTGAACGGCTTGCCCTTCTTGTTGGCTGTTTAAATATTAGTGCCTAGCAATTAAGTTAGGACGAGGAATTGAGAACTCACAGTCAAAGACCTTGCCATCCTGTAGCTTGCCAATGTATCGAACGCCGACCTTGTCGCCCTTCTTCACAGTTCGGCCGCTACCAAGCTTGCGGTCGTCGATGGTGACATCTTGCACAACCTTGACACCGAGCGATGCCCCCTTGGCGGCGGGACCAGTAGGACCTTGCTCCAGGTTCTTGGCGAACTGGACCTTCTTGTCGGCCTTGGGGCTCTTCTCATCGACAACAACAGGCTCGCCCTTGTTGTTCTTCAGCTTCTTCTGCTGTTTCTTGGTGAGCTTAGTCTCGCCAGCAGCGTCAGCCTTGGCAATCATGGCGTCGAGACCCTCGGTCGCATCCTCGGCCGGCCGCTTGTTCTTGCCCTTTTTGCCTTCCACCAGCTTCGGGACCTCCTCATCGGACTCAATTTCCTTGATCCGGGGGTCCTCCAGGCCGTCGAGATCATCCTCGGACTCTGAGCCTTGACCGTACATCTCCTCGAGAGCCTCAGGGAAGTCGTTTTCCGAGTCATACTCAGAGTCCTTGTCCGAATCGGGCGCCTCATCGGCATCGATAACATAGTTACCCGTAAGGTGGATGGTATGGGTACCAATCACAACGAAGAAGACCTTCTCGTTGGGGCCGATGGTGATGTCAAGCGTTTGTTGGTAGTTCTACGCGCTTTATATTAGGACTTTGTGCTAATGCAATAGGACTTGGAAAACTTACACGCTCGGTGTCAAGAGTGCACACGACGAAGTCTTCCATGTCGAGTTCCTCGGAGTCTTCACTCTCGTCATCATCATCATCATCGCTCGAGGTGGCGGGCTCCTTGCCCTTCTTCTTGGGCTTGCCGTTGGTCTCTGCGCCGTCAGCCATCTCCTCGTCCGAATCCTCAGCCTTGGCGGCTGCAATGAGCTTCTTGAGAGCAGCTGCCTGCTTGGCCTTCTTGGATTTAGAAGGGTCGCTGGGGCCGCCATTGGCTTCCTCTTCCTCTTCTTCGTCCTCATCATCGTCGTCAGACGAGTCAGAGCCGCCGCCCATGAGCTGCTGGAGGTACTCGTCATCGAGCTCATCGTCAAGATCGGGAGATCTCTGGCGCACGAGCTTTAGAGTGGCACGGGGGACGGCGGGGATGTTTCCCTCCTCATCGGCTTCCGGTGTAGCCGTGGGGTCGAGAGCAGCCATGGTGATGCGGAACTGCGCATTGCATTAGCTACCTGGTCTCAATGCTGCAGTGAAGTCATGACATCACAACGCTCTTGCAAGGCGAGGCGTGCATGGACGAGCAGAAATGAATTCCCATGGGTAGGAATATGGAGACTGGGCATGATTACTTACAGCAGCATCGGGGAAGCTGTCCTCCTGCATGGCAGGAATCAAGATTCCGCCTGGAGGCACCTCCAGGCCATACAGGGCAACAGGCAGCATCGACATTGTGAATGTGGTGAGACGATAACGAGGGGAATTACGAATAGAATCAAGGATGCGGGATGAGAGTATTAAAAGTTGACGTGAAGATCCTTTGCTCTGCGATGAGTTTGCGATTGACTCTGGACAATGGGAAAAAGACAGTGGAAAGGTGCTGTCCTGTAAGTCTGAAATTTTCTGCAGCCTCTCGTCGAGACAGGGAAAAAAAGTTGGAGCTAGGCCAGTTGATCTCGAAATTTTTGTATTCTGCCCGCCGAGACACCCCACACCGCTGCAGATAAGGTGGTACTAGCACTAAACCGGGCTTATCGGGCTCCCGGAAGACCCTTGTAACTAGCAACGGCTAGCCAACTGCATCAACTATTAAGAGCTGTTACCTTGCAAGAATGAACAAGTCGGTGTGAGCAGATTCACTCCAGCTCGGAAGTTTTAATATATTATTGTACTTTGGAATTGTCACTCCTGTCAGCATACCACTTGCTCTTCTCTCTTGTTCTCAACCTGCATATTGCTTGTGGTCGAGTGTTGTCGTTTTGTTTACTCTTATGGCTTTTCATGCAGAACTGGTGGATCAGTCAGTGGAGCCCTTGATATGACGACACATGAGACAGATTTAACAGTGAGGCTCTATAACGCAAGAGTGTCTTAAACACAACGGATCCTTTTAACTTTGTCAAAGAATCAGGAGACCATGTCTGGTGAAATGCAGGCTCTTGACAAAACTATTTCTACTCCAGCTATCTCTATCCATTGTACTTGGTATAAACAATCTACGTAACTACGGGTGAGTTTTCTGGTCTGGGATGCGAGTCAAGACAATTATAACACAGTGAATCTACATGGAGAATACCATTTCATATCAAATACTAAGTGCTTAATGTGGTTACTTAAGATGCTTGGACCGCACTTCAGTTTGTAAGTACCATCAATGCAGCTTCCTAGACATCGACAACAGCAATTTGGCAAATTTCTCCTATACTATCTTCAAAACTTCCACCACGCAGCATCAAAATCTCTTTGGCAAAGCACTCCACCTTGTAATGACTGGAAATATCTCAATCCCATCCTCAAGCCGCCTGGCTTACAATCTCAGCAATCAACTCAGGGGCTCTCAACTCTTTGATCACAAAATAGTCAGCCAAGCCCGAAACAAATTAAATCCCGTGGTAAACAGGAACGCTGACTGACCTTTTCCGTACTGCTGAGGGCGATCCTCAACATCGAACATCTCGAGGACGAGCTCGACCAGCGGCTTGGGGAAGTACTTGGACTGGCGCGCATAGGCGGACACAAGATCATTGCCATTGGTCACGCCACCTAAGTAGTCAAACATCAATATCAGCATGCCACGGGCATGAGTCAGCTAGCTGAGGACGTAAGTACTCACCACTGGACCAAAAATTGCCGTCCTGCACCCATCGCAGCTCCTCCCCCTTCTGCACAATGTGCTTGCCATACCTGGCCACTATCATATCTTGCATGCCCCTAGGCCCACAGACCATTTTCCCATTGAGGAGTTCGGCCTCGCCACAGAGCATAATGCCAGTGCAGACGCTCAAGATGTCAGTGGTCTGGGTCTCGCCCTGCTCGCGCAGCCACTTGAGGCATCCCTGCTCGAACTCCGCTGTGGGGTCTGGGCCGGGGACAATCACAATGTCGAGCTTGCCAGGAGCGACCTCGGGGTCGTTGTAGTGGTTGGTGGCGAGGATGCGCTGGCTTGAGGTGAGCGGAATGGGCTCTCCTGCTTTGACGGACCCGATATAATGGATCTTGACCGAAGGCGCTAAGTCTATGACGGCTTGCGGCATCATGCCGGCCAGCAGGGATAGGTATTCGTGCGACATGCCGCCGAATATGTCGACACAAGCTTGGTCCAGCAGTTGGCATTCGCCGGGGATGAAGACACCGATGCGGACGACGCTTTCTTTACCCATCTTGATGATCTGAGTTGGGTTGTGGGAAATGATTGGGCTGAGTCAAAATGCCTGGAGTCTATAGTTCGGAAGTGACCAGATCGGTTCTAAACACCTGATTTCTGTGTTGATGAGAGTGGATAGGGATGAATCCAAATGATATGGCTGGCTTTTATATTCGACAGCCTCAGCCCTCAGCCTGGTATCCTCTAGCCAGCTAACGACGTGATTCTAGGTTTGCCGAATGCCCAGGGAACTAGCTGCCTGTACTTCCATGTCTCCTCGGACCTAACATAGGTGGTCATCATAATACTCGAGGTCGGCAATAGGCGAGAAAGGCGCCTAGATGGTTCAGCAAGCTTGTAATGCGATTGGCTAGAAGTGGCTTAGAACCCCGAGGTGTCTCGGAGCACTAGATCATGTACAGTCATACCAGACGTGTTGTGTCCATCCTTTCAACCAAAACTTACGAGGAGCACGGTCCGTCGAATTAATATTTATGCCGTCTCCGAGATCCTTCATCCGATCCGTACGTGTGGCGCAAGGGTGGAAATTCAGCTACGAACCCAAAACAAATAGCCTCAAATGTGTTCTCCATTTCCTGCTTAGTCGAGTAGATACAGTGACCCTTCAGTAAGTCCCCGTACTACCCCTCTTTCCCAACCCTAGTTTACGAATACGTTATTAAACGAGATCGGATAATTACACAAAGAGACTCTACACATAGCGTTTAGCTAATTATACGTTATAAACCTAATCTACGCATGCTTTACTAGAATCCTAAACTTGCATTACTTTAGAGTCATAGGTAACCTAGCTTATAAGAAATGGTTTATATTAATAGCCTTAGCTTCTAACCTAGATAAAAAAGATATAATATATAAAATTACTAAACTAGGTAATAAATCAGAATAATACCATATAAGAAGAGTGTAACGAGGATACCACACGTCTCACAATATAATAGTCAGGTAGTGAGTGCAAAGGGTAGCTAGAAGTAGGCCAGTGTATGGGTGCGTATATTGCAAGACTGATTCTTGAAGAATCTAAACTAGGTGCGAGCGTCACGAGTTCTCCTCTTAAGCTGGGCGGTTCCGGGGTTCTACCGGATCGGGGCGAATCCCTCCCGACTAAGCTTGTCAGCTGAGACCGGCCCGCCACAACGGCTCTTTCCTTGCAAATTCCGTTAAGAATTCTGCCTATCTGATTTGTCGTTTATTTAGGTCTTTCATAGTCATAAATGCCGTAAGGTTCTTGTGGTCGGTGTAGACTTGGACTTGATAAGTCGTACCGCTGAGGTAGTGTTTCTATTCTTTGAATACTTCGATAATAGCTATTAATTCTTTATCGTGGATTTTGTGACGGCTGGTGTCACGATGCCACGAAACCCACTGGAGCACTGGCCATCTGAAGGCGGGATTGAAGATCCTCAGATATGAGCCAGCCTGTTTTAGTTTCTCTTTCTTTCCTTGTCGAGAATCGTTAAGTCAATACAGTGCATTAGAGTGTTTTGACTCTTCAATTGTGCTCACCGTGACAGATTTGATACCGTGGAGTTTCTTCGAGAAGAATACTATAGGGTGTAGCTTGCTGTTTTTATCTCGTTGTCCTAATTGTCCGCCGATAGTGTAGTCTGAGGCGTCTGTTTCGATTTCGAATTGCTTATCGGGGTCTGCTATAGCTATGTTACGAACCATTAAACCTGGACCAACAAAGAAGGCCTGTTGGCAGGCCAGAGTGGACACGCTCGCTAGGATCACGAGACCAGGTATCGGAAGAACGACGGAACGAAGGTCACGTGACTAAGTACCTCGGTACCTGGATATATTGGATCGAGATAGATCCAGTTCGAGCCAGGCTCGAGAGGATCATGGATCGATCCAAATGATCCAACAGGATCAGTGAAGGAGAGATGGATATATAAGGGACAGGAATCCCAGGCATTTCATAGATAGGCAGTCTCTACTTCAGTGATCAATCTAAGCATCAATCTAACCCATTGGTGAGGCAAACTGCCTTGACGACTCTATTCCCAGTTACCCTACTTGAATACTTCAGTTACCCAGAGCCCTATACTCCATACGTCAGACCCCGATATTATTGCTAAGGACTCCGCAGCAGGACTTACTAGCACAAACCCGTACAGACTCTTTAGTGGTTTACGCAGCTAGACTATTATAGGTTTCGTTACACTTCATAGTAAACCACGTTAAGTATAACATCGCTAAACTAGGTAATAAATCAACATAAAACCTTTTAACTATGATTTAGAATTTTATACAATTAATAAGAGCATCTGGAAGTAGGTGGGTTTTGGTGGGAAATAAGAAGAGGGGGCGCTCTGTACGAAGAGCTATTAAGGGTCACTCACTACTACAACACCTTGTGAACGTTTCACAATCAAAGCCACATAGCAGAAAATTGGGATGCATCATTAATACCTCACAGCATTTAATTCATGGTATCAAACACGTTCCTCAGGTACACAAGGGCTACCCTCGGATCGAATATCGGAGCAATACAAGATAGAATTTATCTTGGTAAGCTGGCCGCTACTGCCTGTCCACCACTCCCCTACCACTCCCTCCCTCGACTCCAAGCTGTCAATACTTCATCTCCAGCCCCATCTCGAGTGTCTCTCATCGTCTCTATGTACAGTATTAGATATTATCGGGCTAGGTTGCGTTATTAGCTGGGTTTTGTCGTTTCGATCGTAAACCCGCCTCTCTGTCCCCGCCGGGCTAGCCCTTGCCCCCAGCCGGACAAACAGGTCTTTCGAATTCTGTTCGTCAAAGCCGACGTTGCTCTGCCCCCTCTGGCCCCCTCTGGCCCATTTCGCGTCGACCCTGCCCCATCTTTGCCGCTTAAACGAGTGCCGGCAGGAAAGAAGTCATCATGTCTTTTCCTGCAATTGCTCCGAGAACTCCGTTGGGCCCAGACAAGTTTACCCCGGTATCTAGAATGCCAATGCCGATGCCATGCCATGCATATCAACGTCAAGTCCTCTATGTACAAACGCTTCTCGGAGCTGTTCTCAAAAAAGTCGAATAGAGTTGCCTGTCGGTCTTCAAACGGTTTGCGGAGAATCGAACAAAAGGAGTCGGATCCGGCCTTCTGCCAGAAGTCGGTCCATACGAAGGATACACAAAATTTCATACAACTGCAGGCTTCTATGCCATCGTATCTGCTGATAATGACTTCGCTCTTTGCCTCGTCACCTTTTTGCTGACGGTATATACCAAATCTAACGTCCAGAAATGGGAGATCTGAGCATGTGCGCCGGGGAACGATCCATACAACGGCGCGACCAGCGGAACCATGACGTAGTCGATGAAGTTCTTCTTGACGTTGCGATGGGAGAAACACATGCCCTTGGCCAGGCCGGCATCATTCATCTCTCGCTCGCGGTTGGCAGCGTTGATACGATGGAAGCTTTCGTATAAGAAGAGGTAAAATGCAATTTGCATGAAACCAGCCGTTCGCAGGATGTTGCAGATACCGAAGATCCAGTGTACATTGTGCGGGTCAGCTGTACCTTCGGTGACCCAGACGTAGAGGGTCGATGCAACAACCAAAATGGTAGTCTGCACGGGTAAAAAGTGGGCTTCGAAAAGACGGTGTCCAAGGTAGAAAAGTCGTTCCCAATTTGGCTCCTTCAGGGTGTCGGTCGTTACGTCGGAGAATATGCCACTCTCAAGAGTTTCCTCGGGGTTCAATCCATCCACCTGGGGAATGTAAGTATCGGAGGGCTGGTTCAAGGTGACGTGCAGAGGTCGGAAAGCTCTCGATGTGTGTTTTCTCTCTTGCCACAATTCGGCCGTCTTTCGCATGGCAAATCCGGAATCTAGAGCACCCCACATATGCCGGAGAGCCTGCTTGTACCGAGCGTGCATATCGTTGTAGATCCCATGGATGCCGTTGCCGCCATTACCCTTGACGTTGCTTTGACTGACCGGGCTAAGTACGGTCCTCACAGTTAGGTTGCCATTGAGCGCGAAGAAACACTTCAGATACATGTGCAGATCCTCGCCAATGGCTTCGGAGTCACAGTCCCAACCCCCAACTCTGTCGACTAGTTGGAGAGGCAACGAGTAGACAGAAGTAGGAGGAGCGATGGTCGAGCCACTGTATAAGCCAGACATACCAGCCGCACACCATAGGATATCGGCAACTCGGACGATGGCCGGGACATTGTGGGCATTGCGGTCAAAAATAATCGGGGCGGAGTATAGGGTCGTGGTAGCAGTCTCGGGGTAGGCCAGGTGCATGCTGGTAAGCAGCGCGAAGTAGTTGGACGACAGATGACTATCGGCTATATGAGTTGCAGCAAATGTCAGCAATACGTTCATGTCGACCCGTCAAACCATGGAATAGTGCAGGCATTGGAAATGTTGATGGCAACAGATCCGACGCTTCATCAGGGAGAAAGCCGCAATGCGATTATGACGCTGCAGATCAAGAGCACGTACCATCGATTCCTGTAATAATCACATCCTTCCTCATTCCAATGGAATACCTCTCGCTGAGCTTGCGCGCTGCCCAAGCGGCATTGCTGCCCTTGCCAGGAGACTCGCCGGGGATGTCGGAGGGGTGGAGAGTGAAGTCAATTGAGCGGAACTTCTTAACGAATTCCTGAATGAGATTCATGGCCTTCAGCTCGACATTGTGCTCGCGCTGTTCCATAGCGAGATAAATCTAATGTTGTCTGTGGTCAGCAAGAATTTTTTTACCATCTCAGAGATGCACTCGTCGAAGCGAACATGTCATCCAGTTTCGCCTGTTCTTCGCAGCACTCATGCATTGAGTTTTGTCGCGGAATAGCTTCCTGCCGTCACGCGACTAGCCGACAAGCGCAAGAGCAGAAAGTTTTGCGTGTGACGGTCGATCTGCTAAGTACCGTCGAAGAAATCGTTGCAACTCACATCGTAAGTGGACCGCGCCTGAGGATGCGAGGCCAGAACCTCAAGAGTCTCCCTTAGCGTATCAACCTCCTCCTTGTAGTTGGGGATGACGATAGCGTGGATCAGGCGGCTGTCGAGATCGATGTCGCCGTCAGTGTAGAATTCGGGTTCTAAGTCACCGGCTTCGCTGCCAGAGATTGACGAAGGTGTCGATGCATCGCGGGACGACGTCAAAGTCTCAGAGCTGGAAAGCGAAGTCGAAGAGCCACGACGACGATGAGATAGCTTGATGTCCCGGAGAGCTTTGTTTCGCGCAGTCTTCTTCAAGCTCCGCGTGATGTCAAAGATTGACCAGCAGGCACGCAGAGGGAATATGGCGACCAATACGTGGATTAGTAGGCAGTAATAGGCGAAGAAGACGGTCCATAGCCCAGCACCCGCTGAAGACGCGGAGACAGCACTCAGCGTGTCCTGCTGCATATACTTGTAGCCAAACCGCGACGCAGCTGCTTCCTTGGAAATGACCCAGTAACTCAAGCTGATGGTAGCTATCATGGCCAGCCCTCCCGAGCGCCGTGTACACCAAGTGAAGATGGACATGATAACGTCGAGCCGATTGATGCGGGTGGGAGACCAGAGGCGACAGGCGGAGAAATTGGTATGGGAGGAAAGGAGCGTGCAAGACGGAGAGGCGGCGGCGTCTTGATAGTCGTGAAGGTGATGAAGGAGGTGGAATGTAGAAGAGGGAAAGGATAGAAAGATTGATTGTGGGTATTGCTAGGTGAACAGTGCGGCTAGGATAGAGGCGCGGTCCCGGTTCTTCTCTGTCTGCATTCACACTCTCTGCTGGCTGCAACCTGGGAGCGGCAACAGCTCTCACTTGTTCCTCGACGCCCCGTCACTGGAATGATGGGTAACCGGGGGGCTGGCGAGCTTGCAACTGGGACCGTGGGGAAAAATTCTGCCGCTGTCTTGACTATGTCCAGGCGACGAACAACGTAATACCAAGAGGAGAGGAAATTTCAACAAGGCGAGGGCGGAACGAATTCAAAGGGGGAAAATTACGGGAGAGATGATGTTCGCGAGATAGGTAATAGAAAAAGGGGAGATTGAAGGGCGGGCTCATTCTGCGACTTGGGAGCCGACTGGGATGTGGGATTTGATGATGGATCCCAATGGGTTTTGGGTTGGCTCTGGCTCATCAAGATGCACCATTACTAGGTTAGCTCTGGGCCGCTCTGGGGCTGGCTTGGACAAATTTGGGGGCTGTTAACAATTTTGGAGGGACAACAGCGGGCGCATGTGGCTCCCGTCCCCTCCAACCCCATTATCCAGTCTTCTGGTCCTCGTTAAAGGCAAGATACTTATTCAATATGACCATCTTGCCAAGAAGTCCAACATTTGTTGCGATGGAAACCCTTGCTGGCTTTTTCGAATTTTACGAGGATATGATCCATCGGCTGCCAAACTGCCCCGTTCGGTTCCAATGATGAGTATGAATGTCTACTTATGGACGTGAGCTCTGTCAATCTGCCAACCGCAGCTACTAGGCAGACGTTTATCGCAACTTCTGGCGGGATGTGATGCCAGTCCCGAGCGGCACATTGACGACATGCACGAGGCGGTGTTGCGACGCCCAAGGCGCTTGTCCTGCTTGTTCTTCAGCAGAGCGAGCCGCATTCCCTTTCCAACCGCTTCTCCATAACAAGGATGCGACAATGCGCATTGCTAGACTCCAATCAACACTAGCAGCAGCGTCCGGCGCCACAGTCTACGCGTGTTTTGACGACTTTTATTATGGCCCCAGGAGCTGACCTCCGACTTCAACTCCCGAGGTTGCCTTTGACAAATCCGCGAACTCTTCAAACCAAGGATGTATATACTCTTCTGTCAGCTTCTCAAATTTAAGATTATATGACAGCGTCTTTGGCTGCATAAATACCATCTCGAGGTGAACCAATGGCCAACGACTGGAATTGCTCTACAGTGTATCTTGTCTGGTACGTCATCCATCCCAAACCGTCTGGTTTCAATCAAGAGGCTATGCGGTAGGATCGCAGACGCTTCCGGATAATGCACTTGCATCAATCAGCATGCAACCATAGCCTGGACATGGGTGGACACTAACAACCCATCACTATTTTACATCCTACCACTCGACCTGAGCATGGTCGTGTTTCCCATCCCATTTTAGTCGTCCCATATTTCCTCACTTCTAATGTTTCTAGTTGTTTGCTTCCGCGGTTTGGCCACATTATAGGCTCAATCCAATTTACTTGTCCGTTGACGAGCACAGAAAGCCCGCGCAACAAAGACAACAAAAGCCGCACTTAGTGACTTAGTGTGAAGTCGCACCCTATGAAGCTATCCCGTGCTTATGATCAGTTCCAAGGTTGCTCTGAGGTATTAGATGATGACACCAGTACTATCTCAGTACCTGCTGCAAATAGAAACGTCAATGTACTTGTTGGTACTTTTGTTTTTCCAATCATCTGCAACAACAGGCCACTACTGCAGCTCGACATCACCGCAGATGCAGGCAATTCAGACCACGCATTAGTCGCATACTCCAAGACGAGGCCATGGTGGCTTGCCTCACTGAGCCACCCACTTTCTACCCAATCTTTCGAGGTTTTCGACGTGTACATTGTCACAAGCTACATGGCCATCATTGCTTCGAGCATGAAAAATCGTCAAGTGCGGCTACTGGCAACATGGTTGCATGCGTCATTATTCTCCCCCGAGTCATATCGGTGGTGTGGCAGACTTGCGCTGGGTGAGACCAGACTTTAATTTACTGTTTCTATCCAAGCCGTTGGAAAGCAACTATCGTCGGATAAGTGCATCACCAAGGGGAAGGTTCCTTGATACCTGATATGAGAATCCCACACCAGGTTGTCTACTAGAAGTCAACCTCGAAAGACCCAAAGCGACTGGAGGAAGTCAGTCAAGCTCCGCAGAAGTATTTACTGCTTGCAAAGGACGACAGCATAGTACTGCATTCAGTGCAGTGACACGCATGTTACAGACGACGCAAGAGTTGTCAATACATGGTCACTTGCATCGCGTTCAAAATGGTTGCTAGGTGGAGTTAACTCGCCTTTACTCGCCTTTACTCGGGACAAGGTACGAATGCGAGAGCCTCTTTGTAAGCATCGTGACATTGACATCAAGAGGGTGGCCCACGACCCGAATCCCTGTGTCCCCACGAGATTGAGAAATATCATGTGTCGCCTGTGCCGGCACATTTCGAAAAGAAAATGCTTCTGCAACCCGGGTAACTTTTGTCGAGAATTGCTAACCATCCTAAACGCTTCCCAAGTGCCGTCGCACAGTGATGTTCTGCGAGGCCGCCTACAGGCCACTAATAAGCACCCTCGTTGTTAGAGAGGCTACGACGCGCTGTTTGAGACTAGAAAAAAACTCAATAAACCCGGTTATTCTGTACGACTAATTTCATCCTGCTAAGCTCGCAGCCGCTATGATTGGTCACAACCATGGCCGTCAGCATAGAATCCTGATTTGTCAACTCGGCTGCGAAATTTGATTGTCAATGTTCCTGTGGATTAAGCGTGATCAAACCCACTCCTTCCATACGCGCACTTCGAAACACGCGTAACAGTTGCAAGTTTGCGTGCATACTAAACGAGGAGAAAAATATGCCTGTTACCGATAGAGATTGACAAGAGTCATGAGACCTTCCAAACTTTCCCCCCAATTACTGAACGGACACTGCGGGAAGCTTAATAAGAATGGCCTGCCTGCTTGCCAATAACTATCATCAAACTCTCATGAACCGCTTGTTCAGTAGATGTGATGCAGTGATTTTAGCCGAGGTAAGTACAGTTAGAAGGAGAAGGCTCTACTAATTAGGTGTTACAAGATGAAACGCTCATTAAAAATTAGCAATATTTTAAGTGTCTGTTGATAAGTATAATATTAGTAATTATTTAACTAGAAACACTAGTTTTACTTTTATTATTATTATTATTATTATTACATATGTGCAAGTGTAAATTAAGCCCAAATTTATCCTGAAGCCTTTTCTCATATACATAAAATAGTGATAAATTAACGATTTATTTCCATGAGATAATCTCCAAGTTTCAAATATAGTATACAGTTTACTAAATGCTACTGAACTTGGTACAGAGACAAATATAACGCTAACGGATATTCTATTCTTTTTAAATGTTCTCCCATTTTGTTTAGAATTTTGGTTATCTCTTATATTATAAGAGAGTTAATCCTGTAATACTATACACTGTAGCCTACAATCATATATATTATCAATATTATTAATCTTTAACTAGAGCAACTCCAGAGTTACCTCTACCTAATAAAATGTTATTGAAAAATTTGACGGATTATAAGTATATTCAATCCGCTAACTTATAAAAATAGAGACTTTGTTTTCTTACTTCTTTACATATATGATACTTATTAGTATAGTAGTTAATTAAACCTGAATTTAACATATTTCTTGTGAAGGTCAACCCTCGCAGACTCACTACAACCAGGTGACGTACAGCTGGAACACCTGCCATGGCAGTGTCAGATGGGAAGCCAATCATAACCCTTGTAGGAGCCCCGCCAAGCGTGGATGACTTAGTCGCGCTCCCTCAAACCTAAGTTGTCATCTTCTTTCCTTCGCTCCTTAGAGTAGAATCTTCGTCGATAGCACCTAATCGAGGTCTCTACCAATGCGATGCAACCCAGGTCGTGACATTTCTTTTATGTAAGGCTTAGGAAGCTAATGTTCAGGCTATCCTATTTACATAGTGATAAACGAGCGAGCAGAACCGGGGTTAGAGTAGTTAATTCCTACTTCCTAACAGTATTAGAGTGGACGCAATTTAACATTCCTAGTTTCTCCATACTTAGTATATACTTAGCATTATTCTAAAATTGCAACTACTCTAAGTGAAATGCTATAATAGATATGAAATGTATACATAAATTTCTGTGCAGATATGGCCATTTTGGTTAAACCTTGACCTCACTTTTGTCATTACTATGCTTCTCAATTCTGTTGCGAAGTCATCTCAAGCACCGGGAATCAGGTTTCACATTTATGAACATACGGCAGTGAGGTTGACAAGGTATTTTTGTATGCAAGGTCCCACGCAGGCAAAGAGCAATGCATGAAAACAGCCTAGGATCCTCAAACCCAAACCAAGTCATTGCCGTTGTACCACCACTAGTCACAGCTGAGCTCAGCAAGGTATCACAAGGCTGACTGCTCTGCTGACGTGATACACTACTACATTCTTGCAGGGGACAGAATGTGCTCAGCCTCACAGATTTTGAACCTGCCCCATCACGGCAGAAGTGGCAGCTTCACAAGGTGGCTGTTCAACAATCTCATGCGGGATTCGGGATTGTGGATAGTTCCTATTTTTTGTTGACTAACTCGGCTCAATTTTGCACTCGGGTGCCTAAATGGAAATGACAAGTCCATACCAGATAGACTCCACGAAAGGGAGAAGGATGAAGGCCAATTCTTTGCACATTAACAAGTCGGTGTAAAACCCACACGCAAGAGATGTACAGAACCGGACCTCAGGAATAATGCTTGCATGGCGGACTCAATGCCCTGTGTATTGTCCCGTGGCTCATTGAAATTCTCCCTCAATAGGTCACTGTTTGGGGGGGGGGATCTGCTGTATAACCGTTGCTACAATTTTGCGAAGGTGGCCCTTATGTGCCATTGGAGATTACTAGGTCTAGCACATGGCTGCATCCAAATGAGTTGTTCACAGATGGCCAGAATACTTTCAGAGCTTATCCTGTAGAGTTTAGCCCGCAAATTCACCTTCGAATCCACAGGGGGGCGAACAGTCGAGTCAATACTATTATAGGGTCAGCAAGCGTTATACTACATGATGCACACAGAACCTTACCACCTTGACCTTTTTACACAGCCATGTGGGCCAATGGCCGACAAATATCGGATGTCTTCGTCGGTTATTCGTGCGGAATGTGCAGTCAATCCCGTCTCATCAATCTGTTCAAACTGCGGGTACATTCTTCTCAAACAACTTCTGGATCGGTTTCGCAGCCTAATTGGCAGTGAGTAGATGTCACAAAGTAGTAGTAGATGGCAAATTATACGCACATCAATGAACTTCTCCAGCTCCTTGTCAAGATTTGCCAGGTCGTCCTTCCTCTTCTTGTTGTCAGCGATGAGCTTCTGCTTGCGCTTCAGCAATTCCATCCGCTTCTGCTCCAAAGCTTCTCGTTCGCTTCGTTCGTGCTCTATACGCGCAATCATAAGGGCGTTCTCGTCATCGTTGGTATGATCAGGATTGAGTGCGAGGAACTCCTCGACGGGAATTAGAGGCAGTTGTTGATAGGTGTGGCTGATTTTGATTTCAATTAGCTCGCGTGCAAGCTGATTGGCTGTCAAGTCGTATTTAAATTCGCCAGGAGTGGGAATGTCGCTTGACATCTCAGCTTGTGCAGTTGAATCTGAAGTAATGGCAGATACTAACTTGTAGGACTCGCATGCTGCGATTTCCCCTTGCAAGTGCCGTTGCTCGTAGTACAGATTCTGTAGCTGTAGGTGAAGGCGGTCGACCTCTTGGCGCGCATCGGCTGTCTCGTGCTTGGTTTGGCGTGCGCCGATGTGTGCCGCACGGTGAAGACCTCGTAGCTGCGCAAGGTTCGTGATGAGAAGTTTTTGTTGCTTCGAAATCTCGAGCTGAACGTCGACGGAGGCTTTATCGATAGGGCCTGTGGCCGCGATCTGGTCGACCAGGATAAGGGCTTGCCGGCGCGTGTCGTGTGATGCGCCCAGCACGGTCGCCAGATTTGGGTCCGTAATGATTCCGTCGATTGCCATTGCAACAAGAAGGCCGTCGAAGTTGTGGACGAGTGGCACTCAGTGGTATCTGGGAAGCCGTACTAACAGGTTATCTAGGCATGTGCGTTTGACGTAGAAGTCTGGAAGTGAATATTGGTCTTGGCTGAGGTATGAAGTGTCGAACGTGACTATCCAGTCGATCGTCCCTAGACCACTTGAGCCTAACCTATCAGACGGTTGGGTCTTCACGGAACGGACTTTCTTGTAGCCGCGAAGCCCAGTGTGGTTGGCGCCGGTTCTTCGGGGTCTCAGTTGCTAAAATGAGAGGGAGTTGGCAAGTGCAACGATGATCGGTGGGAGGGATGGACCGTAACCTAGAAAAGGCTAAGTTCAAGAGGTGGGGTCTGAGACAATTGTGAGTTTATGGCAAGTTTTGGCTTCATGACGCGCCGAAGCCGCCCGGTCAACGTCCTCAAAGTAGGAAAGTGACGGGTTCGAAAGAGGCAAAAGGGCTACATTTAGTCTTGTGCCGTTACTCATGTCAGCTCTCCCCAAAATACAAGGTTTGAGGAAAGCTGAATGGACAGCTGTTAGAGAAATAGTAGCTTGCTGTTGTCAATTGCTTCAATGGTTCATCTGTTCTCACTTTAGGTCTACTTAGTTCTTCGTATGGATGTCCGAATAAATGGTTTAAGTTAAGGTTTACAGGTTGCCATGTGATACTACCGTTCCTGCGGACATCAAATAATAGTATGAAACCAACGGCGCCCTGTTGTTTAATTTGCCATAAAGCGCTGCGGCATGCCTGTGGATTTACTCTGCATGTTTGGAGACGTTTTGTTGAGTTTTGGGCCCATGACGACGCCAATTCAGGCCAATCCCGACAGTCCGAGCCCGAGCATCCACCAAACCCAAGACTAGAAAGTCGACTCCACAGGGCCTATTGGTCGCTTCTACCCCAGCTCGGGTCTGCATGTGAAAGCCTGAGACTCCCACTTTGATTCGCACAACACACACATCCATTCCTTGCTCGGGATGCTCAAGACTCATGGACACCCACTAGTCACAGCTTTGATCTATTCCACCTACTTCTGATTAGATCAACTCGACGTCCAGATACCCAACTGACCTCCTGCAGGGTTTCGGCTCACAAGTCGTACGTCCTTCTCCCCGCCTACGTTACACCTGTTATTCGTGATATTCGCCCAAGCCATCATGGACATGACTTCATCCAAGATGTCTTGCACCTCGCCTTTTGCTCTGGGATCCCATGAGGATCTCCACGATGCCACAAGCTCCGGAGCGGACGCTCGAGATGGTCAACCTGTGCAACGCAGACGCCATTCATTCTTCATCCCCAGGAGGAAGTCCATCGTGAATCACCTTGTCGAGGGCGAGGAGGGGCTTCTGCTCAAGGTCGATCTGTTTCTTTCGGAGCTGGAGAGGCGACTGGAGTATCTGGAAACCTACGGAGAACTCAGCTTCGACTCAAGCATTTCAAGGGCTTACTCGACATTGCAAGCAGTGCGTTCAAAATGTTCCCAAGCGTCGGAAGGGGTTATCGGCGCTGGCCGCAGGAGACTTCATGTCATGGTCGAGACCTTGGACGCCCGCTACCACGACGCTCTCATTGCGGCCGAGTCGATGAACGAGAAGGCTAGGGTCGGTATCGAGTTGATGGACAACATGCTTACTGACTACGAGTCCCGAGCCCTGAAGCTCCGGGATCAAGGATTTGCCGGCGCTACTGGTGCGGCCAATAGTCTCATGGGCGAAGGACGCCGGGTCGTGGATGAGGGTATTGAGAGAGCCAAACGCGCTGCTGAGACTTTGGAAGAGCACATCCAGCACGCCATCACCCGAGCCAAAGCAGGAGCACTGCTGAAGTACGAAGAACTGCCCGTACCATGGAGAGTCAACCCCCATATCCTCTCGGGATACCGCTTCAGTGAAACGAAGCTGGGCTGTGTAAGGTCCATGTTCAACATCTCGAACGAAACTGTCAACATCTGGACCCACGCTCTCGGCTTGCTACTAGTGCTGTCCATTGCATTTTATTTTTACCCGACCTCGACAAACTTCTCTCTTAGTACCAAGACCGATGTCTTCATTGCTGCTGTCTTCTTCTTCGCAGCTTGCAAGTGTCTGGCCTGCAGCACAATCTGGCACACCATGAACTGTGTCGCTGACCAAACACTCCTCGAGCGCTTTGCATGTGTCGATTATACTGGTATTGCCCTGTTAATCGCCGCATCCATTATGACGACCGAATACGCAGCATTTTATTGCGAACCCATAAGTCGCTGGATCTACATGACCACAACGGCTTTGCTGGGAGTCGGAGGTGTCATCATGCCCTGGCACCCTTACTTCAATCGTGCAGATAAGGCATGGCTACGAGTCGGCTTTTTCATCGGCCTTGGTGCCACTGGCTTTCTGCCCATCTTTCAGATCATGTACACCAGGGGCCCCTCATGGGCTTTCGAGTTCTACACCGGATCAAACCTCGTCAAGTCCCTTAGCGTTTATGTTCTTGGTGCCTGCATATATGCCAGCAAAGTCCCCGAGCGATGGCTTCCCGGCACTTTCGATTATTTTGGGAATGCCCACAACCTTTGGCATGTTGCCGTTCTGGGTGGGATTCTCTATCACTACGTCGCTATGCAAGAGTTCTTTTCCGGTGCCTTCAGGCGAGCTGAACAAGGCTGTCCTATGTACTGATCCCGGTCGTCTGCTCATGGGTTTTGGATAATTTATATCATCGACACAACCCACGGTGATGCGCGGCATCCAGTCATTCGTTGCTGTATCCATTCGACATTTCATATCTTGACGTGACTGTCACTGTCACTTTCATTCTTACATATCTTCACACCCTCGCTTATGCTAAATTCAGACGCCCAGCATATTTGCCTCAAAAGACGACAACAGCGATTACATGAACCTCACAACAACAGTTGAGTCGAGGCGCCTTCGATCTCCTTTTTGTTGCGCGGAGCCTGCACGAAAGATGGTACCGCGTTGTACGAGGGAAGATCAGGTGGGTGCGGCGACGTCACTCGCATCGGTCGAAGAGTCTGGAAAAATCGTATCGTATCCGCCGGGTTGCTTTATGCCGTTCGCATGCTCGATACCGACGGCACATTTACCGCGGAGGGGCATATAGTCCATTGGGAGGATATTGAGGAACAAACTGACTGCAGAGTCTCCAACGTGTTAGTCACCGCGGCATCAGTCGAGCTTGCCAGACTCGTCAACTGCCAAAACCCTGCATCTCGAATACACCAAGCTTTCGTCCTCAAAGCAACGAGGAGGCGGCAATATGAGGCTCAGATCGCATGAACCAGCCCTACCTCGATGCTGCAACACGCCGTTACGGGGGTAAACAATCGCACCTACAGCAGTACCTCTACTCGCGCCCACGCAGCTAGTAAAAGTGCGAACTAAAACACTCCGCCCATGAAATCTCCTCAACAAGCCTGGTCAAGGAGGTGACTGTAACAGAATACACTGCCGTCTCCATCACGTAGGACAATTTTGCTCCATACCTTTTGCTCGCATGTCATCAGCTGTCTTTGGCCTCTTGGACGACAACTACCGGGGTATGGTTCCGTCGGGCAATGGCTCAGAGCCCGAAGTACAAATTACTAGACGCAATAAACATGGTGATTTACCAGAGGGCAAAATCCCGGAGAAGCTAGCAGTACTGTGCGTTTTGGAAAATACAATGAGGCTCTAGAAGTCGGGAAATTGGTCGGAACGAGCGTGGTAGAATTCATAGATGGGGCAACTGCGACATAGAAGATGGGTGAATAGAGGATAAAGAGCAAAAGACGTTTCACGCCCCTACTATAAACCATCGGACAGCAGCTACTTTAACACTATCAGTACCACACTTAATCCTAGAACTACCATTTCGCATCTTTGCACCTGGTTGAAGTATTTACACCGTAAACTAGTATATCGTCACAACCTTCATCGTAGTGTTCATTGTAGTGTTAAGAAACATATTACTACCCCACATGTTGTTACCTCCGCTAGGGTTCACTTTATGGCACCTGTCTATTTCTTTTTGAAGGGCCTCACCTTTGCCACGCCGCATGAGGGCTTCGCCCCTGCGTGCTATATCGCTGAGCACGCGCCTGAGGACACTACTTTTTGCATTCCAAGTTTCAGATTCGATCTGCTCATTAATGCCTATATCGAACCGCCTGCCATTTTCTCGTGATATTTTACAATTTTTACACAAGTTATCATTACGTCGTCGATTTTTGAGTTGCGCTTGACTCTCATTTCCCGACATCATTTATCATATGCAATTCGCCATCGTTTCCATCGTGTCATTAAATTCCGTGAGGTTGTAGTTGGTAGGGCGGGGGTGTGGGTTCTCTCTCGGTCATCATCATTCCTCCATTCGTTTCCATGATGTCGTTAAGTGCTATGAGGTGGTGCAACTTCGTTTTTCGTTTTTCTCTGTTTGCAACTCCCTTCTATGCTGCTGCTGCAGCCTTCCTCCAGGAAAAGAGTGCAAATAGTCTAGTCGGACTCTTATCAGTAGGCATGCGTGACTATCTCCGCGTAGACGTCATCGGGTATCATCTTAATAATAGCCAGGGCCGACTTCTTGATCTGCTCTGCTTGCAGAGCAGGGAAGGATCTCAGCAGCTTGTTAGGACTACCGAATATTAGTATTACCATCAGCTACGTTCTCTGAGTTTGGGCTCACCTGTCAGAACTAAGCAGATCATTTCGCATTATGATCAGCTGGGCTACAATGCATAGAATGTTCAAGTGGGGCCCGTAGGCGAATAGGAAGTCCCAAAGTCGCAACACCTCCGGCAAGGGCGGCGTACAAGCGCATAGCGTCAGTACAGACGGAAAAGCGTAAATCTCAGCTGACAGGCTTTTGGACATGAGGTGCAGATGCAGCTTTGGGTCGACGATTGCTAAAACTTTGTCGACAAGAGCTAGACCACGATGAACGCCGTCCATAGCTCCTCTGATGTAGCCCGGGCACTCCTTGGTAAGCAGTCGATGAAATGCAACGAAGGCCTCTGCTTCGCTACGAGCTGCATATAAGAAGGGTGCCACCAAAACATTCATTCCTTGGACGTAGGTTCCCGACTCTGAAGCATTGGCGTCTGACCCTTCTGTTGTCAAGGTCAAGGCCCTGGCGCGGTTTCTCGCCGCCGGGGATGATGAGACGGTGCTGGAACTGCTGGGACGTTCATTCGAGAGAGAGTGTCTGCTGCTCGTCGGTCTTCGCTCCTCTTTTGCATCGTGCAGTTTCCAGGCAATCGCGTTGAGCAGGCGGATGAGGCTTGCTTCGCTGACCCGGCGGCGGAAAAGCGGATCGGTAGTGAGGGTTCGGAAGGTGTCGTTGCGGATCTTGGAGTATGCAGGCGATGCGCCGCGGTGGATGAGTGCGAGGTAGGCGTCTGTTTCGAGAACAGGCGCATCGAGAAGAATGAGCCAGGCATAGATTCGAACCGAGGACATGCCATCACCATCCGACTTGATGCCCGAGTCCAGAACCTTGAGGCGCGTGCTCTCCAAGGCACCCTTCACGTCGCCGTCAGGCGGACCATCGCGGATCAACCGCTCCAGTGACATGCTGTCTGCAGCAGCCGAGGTTCGACTCAGTGCATTTCTTTGTCTGTTCAGCGACATGGTGCTGCTTGTTGCAACATTTATCGGGGAAGGCGTATCGCTGTTTGCGCGGTGTCTTTGTGGTGGTGATCGGTTCGAGACATGCCTGCGCGTGGGGGAGATATTGACTTCTTGAAGGTCTCGGATGCGCTGTTGCGAGATCAACGAAGGCTGATTCTGGCTTCTTGCAGCAGCACCGAGGTTGTGGGCGGATTGCAGCTTGCGCAGACGATGGGTTCGTGGCGATGGCGGGGCATGGAGTTCTGTCATGGTGAAGGGCGGCGCAAGGGTCGGGATCGAATCCCTCATTGGACTCGGCATTTTGAAAGCTGAAGACGGGTTTACTCTTCACTTCTTAAGTCCTGTTCTGTGCTAATATTGAGAATTGTCGCCGTTATTTTTCAACGACCCGGCGGCATGGGCATTGAACTGCCGACGATGTTTTGGTCCGGAATGTAGCGAGGTTGGCTAGGCGAGGCGTTGGCTGGTCCCGTGTCACACGGACCTCCCACGCGACTTTTCGCGTCAGCCCTAAAAGCTCCCAGCTACTCCCCCGCATCATCATTGGTTTGAGCCGGAACCTGCATTGGAGCGTTCAAGATATCCAGAAACGAGTCCGTTTTTGATACTGTTGTAGCATCACAATAGCTGCAGAATGAAACACTGCTTTGGGCTAGCATTCATCCGGGAGAAAGCAGCTAGGGTTCACTCGAGTTAACGCCAGCCTTGCGAGGCTGCCATCACCACGGCCAATCCATCTTGATACTTGAGACTCAACGAATACCTAACGCTGAGGTACTGTACCCACAACGTACAAGACGCCTGGAGCTTTGAAGGTGGCAATAAGGCAATGGGCCTCCGCCGAGCGAAGGTGGACCAGCATCAAATCTCGATGGCAAGTACGGACGAGACACCAAAGGAATGGTCGAGGGTTGGTTTAGATACAGGGGCGAGTCATTCCTTTTCACTTGACACTGAAAAATGCTTCTCTTCGGTCATGATACAAACAAGATCACAACGATGCCACACACCGATGTACAATACGAGCATGCACCATCAGCATTTCCGTGGACGCGAATTATCTGGTTGGTATGGATGACTATGTTACGAGACATCAGCTGAGTTATGGTTCGGGCTCGGCTGACACGAGCTTTGGAATTTCAGTTGACCGCCATCTTCATGGATGACTATTCAGCTTGCGAATCTGAAACTGTGATGCCATATCTTGAGCATCAAGAGAGATTCACGACATTAATAAGTGTCATTGTGAACTCTAGGACGCTCTCGCTTTAAACGGCCGTCAGGGAACAAACAGTGCTGCACGATGCATTAAATGGAGGTCTTTGCGGACGCGGCCGCTAATGCTGACTACCAACATGGTTGCTTGTGGCCGCTCACAATTGTCAAAGTTGTGGTAAGATACAACTCAAAAATCACAAATCGCAAGCTGACAACCTGAAGCTCTCGATCACCTCATCGTATCCTCGTTTTGCACCATCCGAGCTTGGATCATTCCCTGCTCCCGTCCAGCTCGTTGACTGGCTCTCTTAGGTAAACCCCCTGCTCGGCGCTGCAGGCGGCTGCTTGCATCAGAGCTCCAAGTTGGCGATATATCAAATTGGGCGCATATTTCTTGCCTTCGAACCAAGCTCCAAACGAACGCGAGTGTGTGCTTCACCAATTTCACACTGAAAGACGTCGTCTCCGAAAGTGGCTCGGCGGCTCCGGCGGCAGTCCAACTCCCACAACGGATGCCAAGCATACTGAGATGTGGATTCAAGACCGCTCTTCAACGTCACCAGTTGACGAACCGGCCCCGTGGCTCCGCAGGGATCCACGACTCTGCCAGGTCTGCCAGATTGTGGTCTCTCGGTTGTGTTCAACGTACTAGTCTTTGCATGGCATAGACCCGATTGCGCCATCGCAACTTGAAGGATTGGAACCAGTCCCAGCTCCCATCTCACGTCAACCATCCACACCAAAGGTGGGTAGCGTGCGAATCTCAGTATGAAGACCTAGGTGAGTTACCCAATTTTGTATCCGCTTAAGGCAATTTATTCTCTTCATCGGCATAAGAACTATGTACCTGATTGACCTGCCGACGCGCCTGTGGACTTGCTGATGTCTCTGTTAATAATGCCTTTGTCTTTGAACTTTTTACCTCCTGGAAGCAGCGCAGACCTGCAGCCACGTGCCAGCTGAAGTGCATTCAACTGAAGAGCCTCAACATTGTCTGATTCTATACCGCCACTCCGGCTCAGTCGGTGTCATACTCAAGTACCCAAGCCTGGTTGACACGCCCGGACCACCACCAACTTTCAGGACCAAATACGCACCGGAGTCCCGCCATCGACAACCTCAGAAGGTCGGAGCAAACGCCTTATTTGACTATACAGTCAGTTGGGATCTCGACCGGATAGCACGTGCTATTACGCCTTTTGGACTATTCTTCTCTCATCCCCCGAGTGTGGCGGCTTTCTTGTCTCAATTGGTTGTCCTCTAGCACTTGCGCCAGCCTTGTCGGAGTGGTTGCAGAAAGAAGCAACTTGTGTTGGGCACTTTAAGCGAACTGCCATTGAATCTTGCAGTGAATGCAGAGTGGCGCTGCCTAAGTTGTTGTTTCAATCAAGCTTCCTTGTCGCCAGACAAGCTTCCTTGGGTCCTGGGCTGTTGTCGCTAGCAACACATATTGCCAGAGACTTGATTCGTTCAGGCGCCGCGCCCAGGAAACGTGTGGCCCCGGTCAGTTGAGTTGCCCCCAAGGTCGTATTTCCGAGGGTGTCGTTACATAAGTTGTGTGTTACTGCCCGTAAGATCACTCAGGCTTGGTTCTCCTTCACTCCCGTCTTCTCGGCTTGAAGTATCCGAAATTTAACCTTTGGAATACGCCAAGATGCCTACAAGGACAGAGATTGGCCATGGCCTAGCCAACTTCCTTGGTATCAAACTTGACGAACCCGAAACTTCTCGGGAAGAAGTTACCAGGGGCGAGTCTATCCTCTCCATGCAGACAACCGACTCTTTCTTCGAAGAACAACCTACCACGGCGGAATGGATATCAGATTTTACACCATCTGGCGAGGAAATCGTGAACTATGTGAAATCCCTTTTCCCATTCCTGTCATGGATAGGCTTTTACAACCTTCAGTGGCTGGCCGGAGATCTCGTTGCGGGTCAGTACAGCTTTTCCTGACCTTCCGAATTTATCACTTACAAAATTTAAGGCATCACGATCGGCGCCGTTGTAGTACCCCAAGGAATGGCATACGCAAAGCTGGCAAATCTACCTGTCCAGTTTGGTCTCTATTCCTCGTTCATGGGCGTTCTGATTTACTGGTTCTTCGCAACGTCTAAGGATATTACGATTGGTGTAAGTGTTCAGTACGAAGAGAATCCATGCAGTAAGCTGACTTTATCAAGCCTGTTGCTGTTATGTCCACTGTCACAGGAACGGTGGTTGCCAACGTCATTGATCAGTATCCCGAGTACGAGGATACGCCCTGGGTGATTGCCTCGGCCTTGGCCATCATTACTGGTGCCATCGTTCTCTTCATTGGCTTGATTCGTTGTGGGCGGATTGTCGAAATCATACCCCTTGTCTCACTCGCAGCCTTCATGACGGGTTCGGCCATCAGCATTGCTGCTGGTCAGGTTCCGACGATGATGGGCATCAGCGGATTTTCGACAAGAGACGAGACTTATAAGGTGATTATTAACACGTTGAAAAACCTGGGAAAGACGGACATGAATGCGGCCATGGGGCTAACGGCACTCACATTGCTCTACGTCATTCGCATCACTTGTAGCCAATTGGCGAAGCGTTACCCGAGCCACCAAAAGCTCTATTTCTTCATTTCTACGCTGAGGACCTCGTTCGTCATCCTGCTGTACACCATGATTAGCTGGCTCGTCAACATGTGGCGCAACGACGATCCCGCCTTTGCCATCCTTGGCCATGTGCCTCGAGGGTTCCAACATGCTGCCGTACCGGTAGTCAACGCGAAAATCATCAACGGTTTCATTAGTGACCTGCCAGCCTCCGTCATTGTGCTCCTGATTGAGCATATCGCCATTTCCAAGTCGTTCGGCCGAGTCAACAACTATATCATCAACCCGTCGCAAGAGATGGTTGCTATTGGCGTAACTAATCTCCTCGGACCTTTCTTAGGTGGTTATCCGTCGACAGGTTCTTTCAGCCGGACTGCCATTAAGTCTAAGGCTGGAGTCCGTACCCCCTTTGCAGGTGTCATCACGGCGGTTGTGGTTCTTCTCGCCATCTACGCCCTACCAGCAGTCTTCTTTTACATCCCAGGGGCATCCCTGGCAGCTGTCATCATTCACGCTGTCGGCGATCTAATCACGCCTCCCAACACGCTGTACAAGTTCTGGCGGGTATCACCGATCGAGGTTTTTATCTACTTCGTGGGTGTCTTCGTCACCGTATTCTCGTCCATCGAAAACGGAATCTACTGTACGATCGCTATCTCATTTGGCGTCTTCCTTATCCGACTTCTGACAACCAAGGGGCGATTCCTTGGAAGGGTCCAAGTCCACTCGATTTTGGGTGACACTGTCATTGGTAACGATAACAAACCCGCCGATAATTATGGCACATTCAACAGTTCGCAAACAAACTCGCAACCAAACTTGGACACAAACAGCGCCGATATGGCCTTATACCCTTCGACACGAAATGTCTTTATTCCCATCAGCCACGACGATGGCTCGAACCCGGAAGTCCGCATTGCGAACCCGTATCCGGGTATCTTCATCTACCGATTCTCCGAAGGGTTCAACTACCCAAACGCAAACCATACGCTCGAATTTCTAACCGGCCACATCTTCGCAAACACGCGGCGTACCAAACTGGATTCCTACCCGCGACCCGGCGATCGGCCCTGGAACGACCCAGGCCCCAAGAAGGGCCAGGAACTGCGCGATGACCTGCCTCCCCTCAAGGCCATCATCCTCGACTTCAGTTCCGTCAACAACGTTGATATCACATCCGTGCAGCAGCTGATCGACGTGCGCAACCAGCTTGATCGCTACACGTTCCCTGAGGTAGTGGACTGGCACTTCGCCTGCATCAGCAATCGCTGGACTAAGCGCGCCCTCGTCTCCGCCGGCTTCGGCTACCCGACTGCACGCGCCGACGGCCTGCAACACCGCTGGCGATCCATCTTCAGCGTCGCCGAAATCGGTGGGAGCAGCTCCGCGGCGGCGGCCGCGGAGCAGGAGGCAAACGAGAAGGAGTTGCACATCAGCACGGGCGGCGCCGTCGATGTCAATGCCATGGAGCGGGGCAATGCATCGTCGAGCGGATCGGCTTCGATCAGGCGGGATAAGACCACTGAAGAAAACGAGATCAGCCGGAGCCGGACTGTCAGGAAGGTTGCCGTCCATGGGTTGAACAGGCCGCTGTTCCATATCGACCTTACGAGTGCGCTGCAGAGCGCTATAGCAAATGTGCAGGCGCGGGCCGAGGCCGAGGTCTGAAGGGGCGTGGTATAAATACCGAGCGGGAGTGAGGTCGTTATTCAAGTATATATATTTCGGGGTTATGGAAGCCGGGTCGCACTTGGGTGTCTCTCCAGACTTTGAGGCACGGGTGTAGAAGTCGCTTTACATACCCTTGCAGGAGCTGTGTACCATTAACATGAGCAGCAATTTTATGTCATGGGGAATCCATCGTGATATGATTTGTGACGCGAATGTTACTCAACTAAAGTGCTTAAAGTAACTTGAGCATTGGCACAGATCGCCTCAATTGATTCAGTAAGGTCAACCTGAGAACCATTTCTCCTCAGTCGTCAGTTTTTAATGAACTGCACGAATTAATATTACACTAACTTATATGCAAACAAGTTTTAGCGTAATCAACCTGCGCCTTCAGCACGATGAAATTGCATTTTCTCGATCACAATGTGTATGTCATGATATGATATACTTGGGAAGAACTCTACTGTAACCGAGGAACCTCGTGGTAGCTGTACTGAAATGCCTTCGACTCTAGTTGATTTCAATTTCTGGCGACTAGTAGTGATCTCTGGTGCCAACAGAAGCGGTTGCGTGTGTGTCTACAAAGCCTCCGCCGCATGTAGTCGAGCCCTAGAGACACGTGGTACTCATGGCTCGTGCCTATTTGGGAAGCGATCGAGGTATTATAACTGAGGCTTAGCTTCTAGTGGGACTTGGCTTTTTTGAGCCCGCGGTTGGGTCATCGTTGCTAAATATCGTTGCAGCTGGCTTATGTTCTTGTTCTTGAGCTGAGTAGGGCTTGCTGGTACTCATACATCTGTGTGTAGGGGTGGATGCTGGTGTCAGTACGAACCGGCATAGAGAAGATGCAAGAATGGGCGAAAGCTAGATCCCCATATTGCACAATCTTCACCGCAAGGAGATAAACACATCGAAGTTGATGTCCTTATGGTAGACAAAAAAAAGGTTGTGTAATCTGTTCTGTGAAAGTAGTGTCCTAATCCCATTTCCCCCCAATTACGGTATCATTTTCTAGGTGCTGTTCTGTGTGGTTGACAGGTGGGCCTGATAATCTCGGGATAAGAAAGGTAGTCAAACGAGTGACAACAAGAAGAGAAAATTCTCGGGAAATTGTCATAAGGAGAGAATATCGACAACAGAAGTAAACCATGTCCTAACCCTCCACCCTACACGGCGAATACCAGCTTCTGTGGATAGGGCATTTCCCGATTAAGACCATCATGTCCAAGCTCCTTACTTCATCCGTTTCGCGCTCCTATCTTGGCCTCCGCCTTGGCGCTTCGAACCAGAGGTATTGGCACCCGAACTCCGCGACCGTTTGATGTGATTGGCTAGCTTGTCGACATAGGTGACGGGAGGGCCATGCTTGCTGATTTCGCCTAGAACCTGTTCTAGGTTTCCAATAAGCTGACTGAATGCGTTGGGTGGCATATCTTTGAAAACGTTGAGCACGAAGTCCCTATCCTTGTCGCCGATCAATCTGAAGAACAGGTTTCGCTGTGCCTTGGCTTGACTTTGCGGACCGACATCTCTGTTGCGCACAGCAACTCCCTCGAGAATATGGACTAGAACGCGAGCAGCTCCTCGATACTTCCAGTCAGCCAATGCCCGGATCGCATGTGCGACAATGGTGTGCACCTGGTTCATGATGAGCACCAGGTGGTTCGAACACCACACGGCATTCTTGGGCTTGGCTGACGCCCACTGTGATTCGTCTTGGGCGTACGCGTCGAAGCACTTAAAGGCAGCGTCTGCTCGTTGCTGGAGTCTCCTGAAGGGATTGTTCACAAGCTCGTCGGTTCTCATGGAGGAGAGGAAATAGTGGAAGAATTCGTTGTTGCGCAGCAGCATTCGAAAAATGGTGCCTTCGAGGTCCCGCCTCTTGATGACCTTCTGGTTCATCCGGGGATTGTGGAAGAGATCAGGGCGGTATTCGTCAATGGGAGTTGAGTTGAGGGAAGCCAGGATCTCGCGGACTTCCTGTACTCGTCGAGGATTGGGACGTGTACGGCCCGTCATTGAGGATACCTGGGAGTGAAGAGATTCGGCCAGGACGTCGAGGTGGAAGTCAGAAATCGCATCGTAAGGTCTGCCGAGTTCCGCCGCATACCCGCCGGTGGTCAGTGTCAGGGGCTCGCCATCATCATCCAAGACTTGCTTCGACACCTGGTCGAATAGCCACAGGATGTGCCTGCACGTGGGTTTTTCATCACAGGAGCAATCCGGAGTGGGAAACTGGCTCTTCTCCGTGCCCGTCCTGATGGTGTAGTCGACTAATTCAGTAACTTCGAAGATCATCATGGCCTGGTCTCCGCCTCTTGACACGCAGTCCTGTAGCACCAGTTGCGTTGGCGAGTCCAGGGCGTCCTTGACTTCCTGTCTAGCATGTGCGTCAAGCCGCTCAAGAGAATAAGTAAGCTTCGAAGGGAATACCAAGCGTCCTGTGCGCTCGTCATAGACGGATTCGCTGGAGTCACTGTCCGACTCAGCGCTCGAGTCCTGCTCGACGCGGCTTTGGAGCCGAGTGGTTGGAGGCATGCTTCCGAGAGAAAGTCTGCTGAAATGTTCGGTAGGGGGTGGTGGAGGAGGCATTAGGGAATAAGTGAATGTAACGAAACGGCACAGATGAAGAAGGATTCTTCAGCATCTTGGAGGATTCAACCCGAGGGGTTATATAGACCAATGTGAAGATGCAGGCAGGCATATAAAAAAGACAACACGGTATTCTCGAGGCGAGGAAAGGGGCCCACCAGGATGACCGCTTGGTATGCTGTTGGCGCAGAGAGCTACCTACATTGGTTCTGTTGGGGGAACATACAGGTCACGTCGCATGACGGCACAAGTCGACGGCGAGGAAAGGGTTGCAGTCTTTTGGACTGCATCTTACCAACTCCTTAACACGTAGGGAGCAAACAGAAACACGCTGTTTCGGAAATGCCTGAGAACTCCCAAGACAGCCTGACGAATCCCAGGCCCAGAATCGGGGGGGGTGATGAGGGAGAGGAGCACCAACACTCATCATCCAACGGGTACCCGTTGCCTGCCCGCAACGAGGTACCCAATTTCCAGCACTGTTAAACGATTGTTAGCCAGCTTGTAGTGCCGACAGATGGATAGGGATTTCGGACGTAGACGACGACCATGAAGCACGATGAAGCCGGCAGCCTTGGTGGAGCTCTGGATAATGGAAAGTGACGACGGACGAGGTCAAATTGCACAGGAAAAGGCTAGCGTTGCAGACAAGTCAGGTTGGCAGCGACCCTCAGCCACGTTGGCAGGGGTTCTATGATTCGTCAATAAGCGGTGACGGCCATTCCATCGCGGCAAACCGACTTTGGGAACGGACCAACACCCATATTTTGTTCCGTTTCTGCCTTAACAGGCGAGCATATAAAAGTCGGTGGACCGGCCCCCGATGCGACCGTTGGTCATTTAAACCCATTTCCCTTGTATGGCCGCCAGATATGGCCCCCAAGCCTACCAAAGCCCCAACCGGCCACTTAACGCGACCGCCTGCCCCGGTCAGAGCGGCCTGTTATCGCGGCCCGCAAGGCTTTCATATCTACATCGGGTCGTCGGCCATTTCGAGAGGGCTCCCATATCGGACAATATCCACCAAGACCTCCATGGCTAAGGCATTCGAGGTCGCTCCATAGCTGACCCGGGCTTTTGCATTGAGTCAGTGTCAAGTGACTTGGCCAGCTGTTGGCCCAAAGGGACATTTTGCAGGCGGGTTTCTCTTCCATTAGCCCGCGGGCGCAAGCGCAATCCAGCTACAAATCTCCAGTTTAGTCTACAGGCAGGTAAGTGGGCAAACAGTATCAATCGACCGCAGACTGGATACCACTCACGTCCAACAGATTAGCTCGTGCAAGGACAGAAAAGAAAAGACTCACTTCGGCTTGAGCACTGCCGCAAGGTAGTAGTGTCATTGTTCGATGGCACCCGGGGTCGTCAGGCAACAGCTATGAAACCGCACGGTTTTCTCCATGTGAAATGGTCGTTGCCTCACCCGGAATAGCCTGCAGCATCGACCTAGGCGAAGTTCGGCCCGGTGTCGTCATTTCCCTACTCTTGGGTGATCGGCGGCATAGGGGTTGTGTCACGCTGTCGGCTGTGCCGTTGCGGGACTGCTTTACCTACTACTTCATCGCGGAACCTGTCCCCACCTAGTGGATATTCTAGAAGGTTATCGAACCCTGCGGCTGGAGTCAAGTATAGCCTCCTATCATAGGTGCTGCCTGGCACATCTGCAGAGCATGGTGGGGCCTGCTCGCAGTCTCTTCTGTTCGATCTCTATGGCTCCTTGACCGAGGAAGCCCCTGGACCACCGACCTCCTCAAGGGTCGACTTTTCTGTCATCTTTCATAGAGTCCAACCATACCTTCTGGTTGCATTCTAGGCAGCCGAGCTTGTCGGATCATCAGATAATGTCGCCGTGCGTCAAGTCCAGTGTGACAATGAAGCAACAATGCCAGCAGATCCTGATCCATTCTTAACGTGACGGTCCTTCCAGAAGCACACTTGCGTAAAGCATATGCACGGGAGCAGGGCAGACGAAACGGTGAGTCTTTTATGGCATGGGCAGGGACATACATGGGCTAGGTTGAAGGTCATCTGACCTTGACGGGGAGCAACTAAAGCACAGCCCCAGATTGGGTGACTGGAGGAAGGCAGTCGTAGTCCTCGCCGTACGGTGGCCTCTTCGCGGTATGCCTGTACCATTTTCTACATTTGAGAGCTCTGGCAACGTATTGGGCACAAGTTCCTCTTCTTCCACGTATGGATTGTAGAGGGGACTATGACTCTGCATCTCCCTTTTGCTTGAGGTGTTGTCGCGCAACTCCTTAGTGACGAATGGCATTGGTGAACATGAAAGATGTGGGTATCGACGAAAGGTTTGCCTGTCGAGCTCGGGTCAGGACTTCATCTGGCTGTGTACTACCATTGGTGTGGTTGTGCGGCAGGTCTGACGGCCGGCGGCCTTGGGTTGAAAGACCACGGAGAGCGACCTGGGCTTGCTCTCCCTTGACAGTTCCTTTGATATTTACCGAAAAAGACAAATACAAGCAAATGGAAAATGAAGTCGTGTCACTGCTGTGGCAGTGGTACTCACGTCTGTTGGGAAGCTCGTCGTCGTCGGCCATAAGGAGCATGATATAAGGAAACTGGCAAGTGGCTCAGACTGGGAAGTGCGGGAGAAAACAACGCTGTTGGGCGATGTGGCGTGATGGGAATTGCGAGGAACTTGCAGTTGCGTACTGAGTATTTCTGGAGGATGAGTTGGGCTATACTGGATGCTGGGGGTGGCAATATCGTGAGATGTTGCAAGTAAAGGCAGACGGGCAGACTAGCGGGTACTATTTGTTATCGTAACCTGCCATTTCTCTGCATGCTACAAACCCATCATGGTGCCTCGCCGCCTTCCAACCTTCCGCTTTGGCTATGATGGCCAGGGCAGACCTGTAGCATTTTCGAATATTCCTGCTGCTTCCCCCTCCTCACTCCTCCTTCGGCCAGGGTGATCATACCTCGTACGCAGTGGACATAGGAAATTGGATTACCGGTATCGCCTATTCCACACTCTCTTTCTTTATGCCGTTGATTTCACCATCCACTTGCCTCGGCTTCGCTCAAGTCTCCACAGCCTCCATTTTTATAGTTTATGGTCAATGTCAAACTTGCCTAGAACCTCTTGGTCTATTCCTGTCGAGGCTTAAAGACCCGAGACTCAAAAAGCGGGTGTACTGCTTGCCAGCATCTTTCTCGATGACGTCCTCAACAAAGAGTTGCCTTTAGCTCTTCTTGGTCAGGACGAGGCACTAGGGAGGGAGGATATGGCTTTCCAAAACTTCTCAAGCCAACGCGGATCTAGCGGAGGGGCCATTTCTTATTCTTCCCTATCTTAAGGGTTAGCGACGGAACAATATGTGACGAGTGCAAGTGTTAGGTGAAAGGAGATCTGGATGAAGCGGATGGATGCTGGTTTTGCCTCAATCCTCCTTGCATATGTAGAATATCTCGGTCGGCTTCGAAAGCAATCATGTCCTGCCGTTCAACAGCACCCATAGGCATGGTATTCGGGCAGCACCCCGGCTTTTTCAGTGTCTCCTCCGGTATTGGACATATATTGATTGGTATTGCTCGACATCTACATAGCATTGGGTCACACATAAGTCCTTCACTTTGAGGGAAAAAGAGCTTGCCAGCTGTCTTGATCGAGGATATATGCATTACCGAAACCAAATGAATTAGTTCCCAAACGCATCCTGCCTGATTTTCACCATGGTTGTTGGCCTATTGATGTTGGGATTGCAGCGTCTTCAACGCCGCTAATGCTTCCCTTATAGATGGGCGAGAGTAGAAGTTCTCGTCCCATTCTCCTTTGGCCTTGCGCTCTTCTCGCATCGCCAAAAAGTCCTCGGCCACCTGCAACTCTGACACCCAGAATCTCCTTGCAGCATTCTTCACATCCTCAGGTCCTTGGTCCTGGAGATCTCTGTCCCGTAGTACCAGACGACTACCCTGTCTCGTAATGATACCGCTGAGTGTGTCCCTTCTTCCTCGAGTACAGCGATCGATCAATAATCTCAGCGCAGGCGGCGTCCTCTGGAATTCCGGAAATTCGAGGTCAGACTCCCACCGGTACGACTGCCACACTGCTGCCTTTTGCGGACCGCTGACTCCTTCGAACAGGCACCAGAGCACCCTGCCCAGCATGTAAACCTCGGCGGCCTCCTGTTCGCGAGCACTGAGAGCCAACCATGTCACATTGTAGCCGTTCGTGGCATTGGTGTATTTCTCTGTCAGCAATTCCTCGAAATGGGGATTCAGGCGTCTGAGTATCCCATTGTACTTCTCGTGTATCTCGTCTGACATATCTTCGTCTGTAGCTATGAGACGGATATACTCGATAGCATTGACTTCGGGTGCTGCGAACTCGCACCATACCCCTCTTTGCTCGAAATCCACCATCACGATATCCGAGTTTTCGGATAGGACAATGTTGTCGAGGCGGAGGTCGGGGTAATAAGTCTGGCTGGTGACTCGAAGGTGGTCCAGGGCAGTAGCGAGCTGAACCGACCACTTGAACTGGTCCGAGGACTTGAGCTGGCCGTGGATCCGAAGTTGAGGCAGATGGTCACGTAGACTGCCTTTCGAATGGAAGAAAGTGGTGAAGCCGACAATGGCCTTCTTGCCTCCAAACTTGCATGTCTTCATCACAACATGGACGGGACGGGCGATGACATGGGAATGCGGTGTTAACGTGCAGAGTACCTTTAACTCGTGGTAGAGGTACTTGGGCCCGCTTGTTAGAGCCTTGAAAATAAATAACTCTCCACGAATACGGACCAAGCAGACGCTGTCGTGGAGGATGCCAATGACCTGAATCTCATAGAAGTCGATGACGTCAGGAAACACGAAGTCTGGCCCCCAAAGATGCTTGAGCCCAGAGACTGACGTCAATTGACGTTCCAAGTTGTGATTCAGTCCAACCCTGACCTGTATGTTCCGGATGTCAAGTGAGAGATTCTCGAAGACCAGGCGTGTTCCAAAGGGCACGTCTTGGTAGAAGTCCTTGAACGCTGCAAGGTCCTTGAATTCCGTGGCGACCCATAAATGTAGCGTTCGGATTATGTGACGAGTGATTGCCAGCCTAGATAGCCTTACAGCATCTTTAACATGGAAGGCGACGTCGAGATCCAGCTGTTGTTGGATGACTCGCGGTTGATCTGCTGGGATGAACACGTCCATCCGCGTTGGAGGAACGGCGGAGAGGAAGAGCGGTAGAGCATAGTACTGGGTCCCCAAGCCAGTGCTACCATCGATCCGCCACAGAGGCATCTGGGGAAGATCGAGACTGTCGATCCTGTTCTTTGGGTTCAACAATGAATCGTCCCATGACGGGGCATGGTCTGCCCCTAGGTCCTGTGGGTCATGCTGCGGTGTAAAGGCTGCGGTGGGATGAACGACCTCCTGAATGGCCTCGGTGCACAAGTCCATCTCAGCGCTGCGCGGAAATGAGTCCTCCAAGTTGAGATTGGCTTGCAAAAAGAAATGGAAGCCTTATGAAAACGTCTTGGGAGTGTTGGCGACGCTGTCACGAAGCTGCCATGAAGAGGGTCGTTCCTGCCAATCTTGGTACCATCACGATATCCTCACGGGACCGCCACCCCCAAACGCCTCTGGTGGGTAAAGCTGCCTTTCCACTAGGCGACCGACGGGCGGCTGCAGATGAGGTATTCCAAAGGCTCACCGGCCACGGGCATCGACTGGTAGGACACTCGTAAATCCCCTCCCCGAGGTCGCTTGCAACAGCAGATTTTTGAAGTGGACCCGGTGAGAAAGGTCAGAAACAACTTCAGAACACAGGCAACTGCGCAAGTTCCACCCAAAATACCTTAACCTGCCAAGTTTCTGGAGCCCGACTTGTCGATTCCCATTTTTCAAGACTGCCTTCTGCCTTCTTTTGCGAGCAGCCGCGCTGCGGGCTTCAGACCGATCGGGTTGGAATTGCAGCCGGTGGTGGTTTAAAGCCGATAATTGACCACTGAGACGTGGCTTTGTGGAGCATTTTAGCTGACCGATATGCAGGCACCTGCAGCGGAACCCCGTCCGGAGCTAGATCTAGTAGCCGTTGATTGGCGGATCCAAAAACAGCAAGGGATAGTGGAAGCAATATTCGCTGTCATTGCAAGCCGCCAATTCTGTGCCGAGACTATTCCAGAGGCAGTTTGTCACTGAGACTGGTCACTCATCCGAGTCAAGCGCCACCAGTCCCGTGGGACGGTGTCAGTAGACGACACCGGCCGCACCCCGACATCAGGAACGCCATGGCATCATGACACCATGACACCATTTCGTCGTTAACGATGAGCAGGTCAACTTGATGAATCAACGTGGCCGGCGCCGTAGTCCTCACTTACTCGGACAATCAGCACAACCCATGCCGTCTTCATTCTGGTTCTGACGTTCATCCCGAAGCGGTCGGTGGGAAACCCCATCCACTGTAGGATGATGGATCGTCCATCAACGAGGGATTCTTGACTATGAGCGCGAAAGTAAGTCTTCGGTACGATTTCTGTCAGCCAACGGAACTTACTCGTTCAGGGTGAGGCATCGCAACCCTGGGGGGGATGGCTAAATTCAACGAGCACAGGTCAGGAAGTGGAGGCTTCTCCCCCCGTCGTCCTGGAAGGAAACCCTGAATCACTGACAGCTGGTATTCGGATTCAGTGTTCGGTAGCATCGGCCGTTGTTCCATGGTCGACTGGGGACGGAAACAGTTGTCCCAAAGATGGGCCGCCATTGGTAGCGCGAGGCTCTCCAAATAGTCAACTGGAGATCGCATGGTTGCAATGTACTTCAAAGCGTATTGCGCAGGTGATGTGCTCAGGAGCTGTTACTTGGATCGTTTGCCGGGCTCAAGCACATTTGCTAGTGTTCGTTAGAATCGGACTTCAAGAAGCTATTGGGGTGTGGAAGTATATGAGGCTCACCTTGCTCATTTCAAGGGCTTGAACGACGTCAGTGCCGCGAGCTTCTTGATATGTACTCCTGGCTCCGAATGGCAATGAATTACAGACCAGGATGTTACGGCGATTCATCCGTCGGTCCAGGTCCAAATTTTGGAGACGTCAAACGATCGGGCAGACTCGCGGAAGCAGAAGCACCTAAGGCCTCAACAAGAGATGGTCGAGGTTGTCTTGCATCATAAGTCGTCGGCGGGAAGTACTAGTAGCTTTCGGCCGAGTAAGAAGGTACGTACGCCCACGTGGCCGCTCTTCAGTAATGTTCGGGTCGTGCCGCGCGGAATTTATGACATATCATCTCTCGAAGACGGCTGCAAGGCGTGAGACCAAGTTGTCCTCGATTTGGGATATCCATCCATCATAACCATATGTATTGTCCTCACGCCGCCCTCCAGGAGACGCAACGTGGGGGCGCGCAGTAGACCTTCTGCCTTGACCGCGCCTTGTCCCCGAAAACAATGGAGGTCGAGGTTCGCGACCTGGCATGACGACTGCATCTGCAGGTTAGAAATGACGACGTCCGTTGCACTTTAGCATTCATTCGCATATCCGTAAACATCGCTCAAGTGAATGATGGTTTTGAGACGCACGCATGCAAAGTCCACTCGTGTTGAAGACTGGGCGTAAGAAGGCCCAATCATCAATTCGACGTTAGGAGGTAAGCTGGCAAGTCGCGTCTGGCGTGTACCTAAAGTCGGCGGATTCCAAACTAACTTAATGCGCCTTAGTTGCTCCACATTGAGGCCAACAGAAAAGGTACCACCATCACGAGATCCAACATACCCCCCCCCCCAAAGACAAACCATTATCACACGGGTAGGTTGGCTGTATTCGCATGCAAGTTTTCCTTTGGCCGCTGATTGGAAGCCACCCGATTCGAGAATTTGGTACGGAGTCAAGGTCCGAACGAGAGGTTGGACCAGAGTATGGGCCAGAGTTCACGAAAGCGCGCCCTGAAGGGCCCTCTCTCCGCTTCCCCATCACTTGTCGCGAATACATGTCGTTCCACAGTACGTGGGGTGCTCGCTAGTTGAAGCACACTTACTGGTATCAGATCATGAAAATTGCTGCCAAGGTATGACTTCTTACTCATTAACCTAGGTAGCTTGCATACCATCAGTGGCTGATGTCGCTCACCGGCTGCAACAGGGCTATTAAAGGTTGCTGGGAGCTTGATGTTTCATTACTTTTCAAACTTTTGGTTGGAAGACTAGCCGTGATACGGGGTTCGGTGAGACAGGGACCCCGCAAGGTACCATGTCCTGTCCTGGATAGCGGTCGAATACAGCTTCAATATCTGACTCGGGCGACCGGTCAACGCTGGCGAATACAGTGCGTTTTCATGGTTGGCTGGTCGCACGGCCGTGAAACTATGAGGTTGGAGAGGCCCAATCGCGGAGTACCGTTTAGAGCAAGAGCATTTGATCGTCACCATAAACAGAAAGCATCACAGATTAGGTAGCTCGGTGGCAGTAGTAAGGTACCGTTTTGTGTCAGTCGCCAAGTTCACAAAGGCGAGGTATAATAAACCTGCTAGAAGCTGATATATGGTGATCTCTAGCCTGCATTCGAATCAGAACTCTTCCTGCCCGAAGAATGGTTTTGTATTTGCTGTTATTATATTCACCTACCATATACATATATAGTCAGCTGGTGCCCTCTAATTCAGCGGGAGCTAAAATAAGTGGTTCGAACACTAGGTTTCAAAAGTTACGGTACCTGGTACTCCTAGCTACAATTATATAGTGGTATGCGTCGAGGCTCCCGCTTTCAGATATGGCCTGCCTCCAGGCAGCTCTTTCTACTTTTCAGGTTAAGCCCATCAAACAGGGGTGAATTGCGTAACATGTCGCGATTTCCGTAAAAACCTGTAACTTCCTCTGGTCATTTTCGATTGTTTCCGAGTCTATTTCAACGTCCAACAAGCAAGCACGCAGCAACACCGGGAACAGCGCTGACCTGGCCTGGCAATCAACGGGCCGTGAAATTCTCTTGGACTTGGGCACGGCTATCACAAAGCAAGAAATCTGCACGATCAGTCCCGAGTCCCACCGTCGATTCCTGGTCCTGCATTGTCCACGCCAGCAACCCTGTCGCCATGCGCCCCCCAAAGACACAAAACACTTCCGCCAGATTCGTAGACCCATGCGTCAGAATTGGTATGCCAAACATGCCTCGAACACATGTAATGCTGATAGCATGCCGTCGTTTTCTCATGTGATGTCATCGGTTGCTGAAAATCTGGGGGCCTGCGCGCAAACAACAATATTGTGTTATCACCGTCACCGCCCCCCCACCGTCATGCATCAATTGGCAATTGCTTACGCTGATTGTGCTCTGCGGCTTGTGGCGTTTCATTCTGCACCTCGAGCCTGGTACAACGGGGGAACGGTTGAATGTAAAGAGGGTGTATAAGGTGGGCTGGCATGCCATCCACCAACCAGGGGAGGGCAAGGGCACAGTGTGTGCCCAACGGACCAACGACGCTTACCTCAGAGCACTCAACGTTGGTTTGTCGTTGATCACTTATGCAGTCGAGTTTTGACCAGTCGCAACAGCATGATGACAGATAACACGTACCAGGCTACCGTATTGAACAAGTGAATCAGTCGAAACGAAAAGAACGCCAAACAGGCGAGAATTCACTTGACAACCTGATATCGAGCCCGAGCCCGGTCCACCGGCCGCAAGAGCGTCCAGCACTTAGCTTGGCGGGTTACTCTGGACGTAATGGTCGAATACAGGGAAGCTCCTTGATCAGATCGTCCGTCGCCTTGTCGCCTTGTCGCCGTGCCGGCCCGATCTGGTACAAAGAACGAAAAATACGAGTACTTGGGCGGACTGCATTCTATCATGTGGCAGGAGATAGCGGGCAAATAGCTCCCGATCGGCCATCTAGGCCAGCGAATGTCAAACCGGGGATGGGAATTCTGATGCCATCAATTGGCCTTGAAAGCGCACTGTGAGGTGTGCGCATGGGCTCCAAAAATTCCATGTCGGACCAGGACAACATGACGGACAACCGGGAGCCATGTCCGCAACATATGGTTCCAGTGCCGCGGGATGCCCAGTCGTAAGAGCTGCGGCACGGTACAGCTCAGGCCTCGGCTCCAAGTTTCAAAGTCGCAGGAGGTCAGTTGACCGCCTGCAAGCGTTGTGATTTGCTCGAGGCGCGGGCAGAGGTCGCCCAGGGAGCAGACCCAACTTTACCGACGCAGCCTGGTTGCAAGGATGGAAAACGCCCGTACCTCGCCTTTTAAGCGGATGCTGCAGGGCCTGTTCGCAATCTTGCTGCAAAGGCTGTGACGTGGGCAATTGATAACTGGTGAATTATAGGCCTAAGAACAACGTTGGAATCGCCGGCATAATAGTCTCAGCCAATTTGGCCCGTGTTCTTTTTCTCCCCCTTCTTTTTGTCGCACAAGCGGAGGCAAAACTCGTCTCCCCCATCCTGACCTCTTGAACCGGTGAAGCGATTTCCTCAGCGGCCTTGCGACGGACTTCTCTCACCGAACCACATCCATACCCTTCTCCAATCACACCGTGGCAGCACAAGCGTTCGTTTCTTTTTGACATCTCCCCTCGTTGGGCTTCCCGCTTTCTTCCTAGCCCGGCCTGGCCGCGATTCAGCCCCTTCTCTCAACATTGATTTCTACCCAGACTCCCTCCTCGCACATATTACTTCTGCGCGAACCCCCCCAGCAAGGGATCTCAATTGCGGCAATGACACTCGTGAGACGCTGAAGTGCGAGGCTCCAGTCAGACCGAGTGTCTTCATTCTGACCCCACCCCCTCCCCGAGGCGGGTGAGGCGCAACAATTGCTGCCGCGCTGCTCGTGCCTGCTGCTGCCGCTGCTGCTGCTTGTTCATAACCTTTGTACAAGTCGAGGCACGCCTAAGTACATGCCCTGCTTCGCGCTGTCCAACACACCCTTTATGTGGCAAGCAAAATGGTAAGATCTTCTGCCATTTTCCTGTTAGTCTTTGCGCTTGACGGCGGCTTATTGCATATTCAATGCTTGATGTACCGTGGATTGATTTGCATCTAGAATACACAACGTAGTCATGTCGAGGGTCTCAAAAGGCGCCGGCCCTATGGCCACGAAGACGCCCCTGCGGTGCCAGTGCCCCAGGGACATTCTATTTCCTCTGCATCTACCTCTTTTTGTCGTTCAGTAGGCTTCTCCGACCACGAGTTACAAATACTTGACAAGGCCGCCTCTATTCTTGGATGCTCGCCCTCCCAGCTTCTGGTCCTCGACCAAAACCCTAGCCGTCATCAGGTCTCGTCGTCGCCTGCTACTACTACATCGGATCCAGCTCCCAAGAGGCCGCGACTGAGCACAGATATTCCTCACATGTCGACGCAGGAAAAGTCGTCTCCTCCTGGCTCGTCCAGTCAGGAACGTCTCCGTCACGACCAAGACAGCGGCTTCTCTCTTGGGATCGACAGCTCGCGTCTAGCCAGTTGTTTTGCCAACTTTTCGTTCTGCCCTCCCTGTTCATCCTGTGATACCCAACCTCGAGGTTCGTGTCGAGTTACGCGGTCACTCATCTGAGACATACTAAACCACCGTATAGGATATACTGGCGTATCATCCGCCGCGACACCACTTGATTACGCTACGCGGCCACCAACATACTTCAACGATAAATCTCCGCCAGTTCAGAGCCAGCCCTGGACCGTGTCTCCAGAACAAGTCGATGTGTTTTCTTATGATGACTCTCCTGTTGCCTCGCAATTTGTGTCCGGCTTCCCGGTGCTCCAACCCGGCCAGCCCATGACAGTTCAGCCCAGCACGAGGAACGAGGGTATGGTCTATCCAGACACCTCGCCGCGACATAAATACGTAGGCCAGGCTGATGTACAGGACTACTCAGTCGCAAATCACGTGAGAAATTCATACGATGCTGGACATCCCCAATATGAAGGCCCTCCCCGGCATGTGCCAGGCTACAGGGCAAATTCCGGTGTCCTATCTCCAGGCGGTGACCGAGCACGCATGATGGCACAGTCTCGTAACCTAGACATGGTGCAATCGCACCAGCGAAACCAGCCTCCATCCAAGCGCGGCCCATTCAAGAGTAATGTTGAGCGGGAGCAGACGGCAGAAACGAGAAAAATTGGCTCGTGCATCCGCTGCCGAATGCAGCGAATTCGTGTAAGTGCGGTTGATGTTGATGTGGTTGTGGAATTGCCGAGACGTGGGGGATCCGATTCGAGAACTCACTGACTCTGCGATGCAGTGTGCCACCAACCCCGATGATAAGCTGGGCACATGTTTGACGTGCTCCAAGGTCTCCAACGGGAAAATTTGGCGTTTACCTTGTCTTCGGTACAAGATCACCGATGTGAAGCTTTTCAAGCCCGGCCAAGTCAAGGGCCATGAGTGGACGCGGAGGTGGACGGAGGGGATCGCGGATGACATATCACAATGGGCTTCGCCTCTGACGAAAAACGTTAGTGTAACGGAGGGGTGGACTCAGCCAGTGCTGCTTCGCGTCCGTCAATTTATCCCACAGGATGGCGATTCGCTCGAGAGGACATGGGTATACAATGGCACGAGAAGAAGCGTCACCATTCCTGCGTATGCAATCGTCAATATTGAGGAAGCCAAGACGACATACATACAGCACATCAACCAAGGGGTAAAGGAATGCTTGACCAAGATTCTGCAAAGCAAGGAAAAACTCATCGCATGGACGTATGGACTGGCGTTGAAGGCGGTGGCGGATGAGACGCTCGAGGGCAAGGAACGAGACCTCATCCGAAAAGTTTTGCAGCTGTGGGTGGCCATCCGGATGACAACAAAGTCGACCGTCATCGTGGGAGACGAGACGCTGGGCATGTCGAGGGACATCATGGACGACACCAGCCCGCTCAAGGGAGAGATCCCGCTGCCGCCGGTGATGGGTGCTCAGATCGAGCTCGTCCTGATCCATCAGATCCAAGCGAAACTGCGGAGGGAGGTGCTGGAGCACCTGCAGGTCATGATACAAGCTAACAATCATGCGACGTGGCTGACGACGTACCTCGTAATATTCATCCTCTTGCACAATGTGTCGCTGCTGTGTCAACACGACGCCGGCTATGCTCGAAAGCATGGGATCAAGGTGGGTTCAAGTACTCTTTTTTTCTTCTTCTCTTCCCTGCACTGTGTATTCGTAGACCCCATTTAGGTCTATTGAACATGTGCCCCATAAACGATGCGGGGCACATGCAGCTGGTTGCCGGGATGAGAGATTGAGCTGATCTGACTTTGACGGGCCAACAGGCACGTTTTGCGAGAGAAGACATGGTGCGCGAATACCAAATGGGTAAGACACAACTTTCCACTGTCCCGCCTGGGTGTGCTCAAGTGGAGCGATCTTGTGAGACGACTGAAGCACTAATCCGCCTCGGACAGGTGCCAACATCTTCCTGGCATACTTCCACTACGTCAACAAAGGTGAGGACGACGCAGATCCCAAGAATGGTCGCTGGTAGGGGATTGAGTATTAAGCGGCACGCACTAACATTAGACGAATAGGCATACATCCATTTTCTGCCGAGTGCAAGGAACAAGATTTGAAAACCCTTGCCAACTTGGACCAGAAGAAGGTGCAGGTTGTGCACACCACAAGGAGGGTAGTCCAAGAACAGAGTATGAGATTTGTTCCCTGCATCCGACCTTGCCGTTCAAGTCATGAGGACCCGCTACTAATACGCAATGAACCAACAGAGAAGCTGTGGGAGAAGGTCCGCCAGAGCAACGCTTACGAAAACGATTTCTATTTTATAAGTCAGATGTACGAGGAGAACTGGCTCCCCCAACCACTGATATAATCGGAACCAGAACGACCGGGGTGATTGGACGGATAGCGAAACGAGGTGAAATGGTACCTTGTGTGTAGTCGTATGTAGTTTTTTAGAGTTGATGTATGCAGATGCAGATGCATGCTGCGCTCCAGACAAGCTCCAAAGGACGGGCGGATAGCAGGACGCACATGCGGCACCACATTTCAACTTTTCGGAGCCTGTTTTTTTGGTGGTGAATTGTGCTATGGACAGAGTGGGTGCGATGGGCAGTCCATCGGATCGGCGGAGGCTGCACCCAAACCCCTGTTCCCGGTGCGACAAGGTTAGAGAGGAATCGATCAATCTTAGCCAAATGCACGTCTCCCGAACGAGACATAACGAATGGAGCTATTGGGGCCCAAGAAGCCAGAATTTGCTAGTGCCTGTCATGGCTGCTTGTCCACCCATCCCCCCTCTTCCACCCGCCTGTCCACCATCCTGGCAACCATTTCAGATGGTTGCGCGTCGTTAAAATTTGGTTGACATATTCCAGCACGCACATTTTTTCTTTTTTTGTGTTGCCATGTAAGTTGTGTAACGACGCATTGCGGGCCGGGCCTTCTAAATTGAAAAGGTCAAATGGCATCGACACGATTTGTTCGTCCCTCGGAGGACGGGACTACTCTGTCCGCCCGGCGCTGAGCACATTTCTCCTTGTCGATGCGTCTTTGAATTGGGCCAATATCGGGAGTCTGCGTATCGAGGGCCGGAGTTGTCTCCGGTGCCTCCGTTGCCCTCTCGTGTCTACGAGTACTGTGCTACGATGGGTGAACCATGATTGATGTACTTGTATCGGCCTGCCCAGGTGCACCATGCACGCAGCCTAGCTACATGATCTCTCTCAACTATCTCCCGGGGCCCCCAAGCAGGTAGCAGGTCGGTCAAGTTTGATCAAAGTCCACTGACAAGTAATAAGCCAAACAAACTGGACCCCTCGACCACTCGACCACTCGTGCGCACCCCCCCACCATCTCCGTTTCAATCGTCGTGCAGTCGGTGAGATCTCTATTTGGAGCCCATCGACGGACCTCGTTGCTGATCTCGACCCGACTGCAGCATCGTCACTACCTAGCCTATCCAAACGCTTGTTGTGTGGACTTGGGCTTTGCCTAGCTTGTGATCTCAAAACATCAGACATCAGACATCGCCAACACCCACACCCACACCCACACCCACATCCACACCCCCCCCCCCCGACGACCCAGTTCCCTGCCCTGTCCCGCTCGATGCGGCTCACGCTTTCAGATGGCCAAGGTAGGCAAGGCCCGGCCTTGTGCCGGGTAGGGAGCAGCTCGTAGGGATCTGTGTGTGCTAATAACGTTTGTTCCACAATATTCTTCACCCGGCCATTCTAGGACCGGGCTAGTCACAGGAAACAACGTCTCGCCGGATGTGACCAGCAATCGATCAAATATGACCATCTCGCCGCCAAAATGTCGTCGTCGTGTCACATCAATGCTTGAGCATTGCTTGATGCACAACAGCGGTTTTTCTCTACGACGTGGATGGCTTTCTCGGGACCTTGCGGGCAGTTAATCCTTTCTCCTTACCTATATTCCGACGCCCTTCATTATCTCGCCTAGTCGCACACGCTCCAGACTGGCTGGCTGCTCCGCAGTCGCCTCTGGCTCTGGTTGCCCAACGCTCTTGACTGCAACTACTCCATGCAACTACCCAGACCTGAAATATTCTTCATCTTCTGTCCTTCCCTCTGCACTTCGGCTGCTGCCCTCAGGCTTGTGCTACGTAGCCCTGCGGTACGGGGAGGCGAGAAGGCCAGGTACTCGCTTGAAACCTGGCCCTCTGCCCTCACGCATCGTATAAGTCGGGGGTGTATGGCGGAAACTGTTGACCGGAGCGTAGTCCCTCCCACCAGGTCTACTTTGCGTATTTATGAGACGAGCGTGGCTGCTGCCCTGGACTGTCTCAGGTCCTAGTCAACCGCCTCGCTCGACTTGATATTAAAGAAGCAGTCCTGGCACCCGTTTTGATTCACTCGTGTCTTCCCTCTGCACCACGTCTTACAACTCCCTCCAGTTTGCGCCGACAAACTCGGGAAGCTCGCTCTCTTGGTGCTACGTCCTGAGCCTCATCTGTCAGGTCTTTAACCCACCCATTCATAATCCAGGTGTGATATTTTCCCAACTTGTGTAAACGGTTCGCAACTGACATGTGATCATAGTCATTGCCATGGACTACATCGATGCTGGCCCAGTCGCCACTGTTTCTCTGAATACGGTTGTCCAGTCCCAGTTTCGGGAGGGATGCTTTAGCTCCCCTGATGATCCTTGCAGTCTGCCTACTGGCTTCCCCGTACATTTGGACAGCCAACTCGCATGGTCTGGGGCCCAGTTCAAGCACCACGCTGAATACGTTCTCCAATTGACCGGTGCGGAGCTGTCCGAGGTCTCGTCTGCCCTCCATAAGTTCAAGGGTTCGTTGTCAACTCGTCTTCCGGTAGATCTAAGCCTCCTGCTGACAAAATCCAAGGTCTCGAGTTGGATGGTGACCTTGTCACTCGTGACAATTTTCCCCTCCCTACGCTGGAATCCAAGCTCGCCGCCATCAGCCACGATTTGCATGACGGCAAGGGATTTTCCGTCATTCGAGGAATTAACCCCAACGACTACTCAGTTGAGGACCTCACTACTATCTGGCTTGGGCTCCAAGCCCACATCGCCGATGAACCGGGTCGTCAGGACCACAAGGGGAACATGCTGGGTTAGTGCTATCTGATGCTACTTGTTTACGCTGGAACCATACATGCTCACCTGTGGGCGTAGTTCACATTGTTGCCGACAGTTCATCAAAGATGAAAGCGGGTCACCACCGTCACTCCACTGCCGCCATCGTACGCTAGCTCTCCATCCATGCCTGTAATACCAAAGACTGACCTGGGATCACAGACTTTCCACAATGAAGAGGCAGGCGACGTCGTCAGTTGGTTGACGAGAAGCACAGCAGCCGCTGGGGGGAAATGCATTATTGCGTCTGCTTACACGATTTACAACGTTCTTGCTGCCCACCGGCCTGATATCATTCGTACACTGGCCAAGTCCGACTGGCCATTTGCCATGTACGTTCAAATCCCGTATCCCCCCGTCGTAACCAATGCTAATATATCACTTAAGGCCGCGTTTCCAGTGCCGGCCTGTCATCTACAACCATGAATCAAGACTGATCATGAATCTCAGCGGCCGCTCTCATCTCATCGGGAGTGACATCCACCCACGGCCAGACCATCTGCCCAAGGTGACGGATCGGCAGCGCGAGGCACTTGATGCAATCGAGGCTATTGCACAGGCAACTCAACTTGAGATTCAAACCCAGGCCGGTGACATGCACTTCATCAACAACCTTGCTGTACTCCACCGACGGGAGGGGTTTGTCGATGGCTCCACCGGCCAAGAGAAGAGACACCTGGTGCGCATGAGACTACGCAACTCACAGTTGGGATGGGCCATACCCGACGCTCTCCAACGTGGGTGGCACGATGCCTTCGATAAAAAGGCCATCAAGACATGGCACTTGGCGCCGATGCCGGGCGACGAATTTCCGCTGCGCAAGTACACAAACTAGGCGAGAAATAGCCAAGCGTTTGGATGTGCACCATACATATTATCTACTGCAGGTCCCTGAATTGACCCGAGCAGGCAAAATCGGCGTTGGGGTGCATACTTCGGTCGAAGGCTACGGCAAAAACTAAAATTCAGGTTGGTTAGATTGACGGCGTGTCGTGATTTTCTGTTGCTTTGGAGGGCAATGGCTCAAAGCGGTCATAGATTAGGAACTTTGGTGGGCATATTTGGTGAGCATATAGTCAGCATTGGCGGAAAGGGGGGCGTGTGTCTAATATCGCAAGTGTGGATGTGTCACGAGGTACGAGCCTCCAATAAGAATGACTCCAGCAAACACCTCATTTGAGATCCCCAACGTCTTTGAATGCAATAGAATTATCCCTGCGACGTCTGCAATTTCGCCTTCAATCTAAGATGGGGCATCCGAAGTCACAAGTCGGAGCTACGTGTCACTTGTACCGGCGGCTTCGGGGGGGCATCTGCCTCAGTATTGCGATTCTTTCATTCATCGACCGTTCTCCCCATCGACGGCTTTCCGCATTAGAAATTCTCGACCACGACAGCGTTCCGGTAAAGAGATGAAGAAAAGCAGATGGCAGGTCGTGTGCGTTAGGCGTGCCGCATGCAGATTCTACCCTCAAAAGGTTTTCTCGGGGTGCTACAGTTGCTTTTGCGCTGGCGCTCTGCAGCTCCGAATATCACGCCTTATGCAGCCGGTGAACCGGGATTTTAACTCGAGGTGCATTGGGGAAAAAAACGGCTTCCCAACTGCTGCATCCATGGCGCACGCCACTTGTCGTCTTGTTACTTTTTCTTTTGTGTCCCATTCGTCAAATGTCATTTTTTCTTTACCCCAAACCATGTGGCGCTCGAATTGGGCAGACATGGAACGAATATCGATCTATAGTGTGAAACATTATGGCTTGTGACTGATGAAGCTATTCGGCATGCGGAGTGCGCTCCATTTTTGTCCACTTGCCGAGTATAACTGGTTCGATGCTGGGGATGCATGAGTTTCTCGTCAACCTTCCAGTTGACAACCTCTGCGTCCGAGGCGTACATGCATGGGATTAATTTGAGCCACTACGTAGTATACGACATAATAGTCGAGTGGCATAAGGGATAGGGTGTTTGTGGTAAGAGTTAGGAATAAGCGCAATGATACCCCGGCCGTTTTTTAGCAAGCGGAATCAAAGCCGGTTCTGGTCAACCCGGTCAGAGGATTAGCAGCGTGTGACAGGGTCGGCTTCCTGACCCGAATCCGCGGCACCAAATTTGCAAAGTCCAGGGGGGAAGGGGTTGAGGTAGTCGTTGGCGTTCTTTAGTAAGAACCTTCTTGTCTATATGGACAAGGTGGTCCCTACAATAGGCTAGCTCACGTGGCATTGCTAGTCTCAACGTCTCGACCATAACGGTGAGTCCAGGGAAGAAACAACGAGTCAAATATCAGCCGCAGTCCGCTAATAGGCCGACTAGAGAACTGGAAGGACGGTTGTGATTCCCACCAATCATCGGCACTTGCGAGAGACTTGCGGTGTGCCTACCATGACATATTCGTCTGACCGAGCATTCTTCAAAACCACACCTTGTCAAGAACGGTCAAGAACACGTCATTTCTTCGTCACTTATTCATTATTCATTATCCATCTTACAGCAACTCAACTATAGCATGAACATCTCATCAAATTTGTGCAAGTGGCATAAAGCACATCGTGATGGTATTTTTGATTTTGATGGTGGAATATTGACGTGGAAGCATACGCGGGGCCAGGACGAGGCATTCAGATGAGGTATTCAGATCATCAAGCGAGCACACCGGTAAGTGACTTCTGCATACAACTGGTACCAAGTGTCTGTACCATGCTGCTGTAAGAACTAAAGGTGTACATTGGGTTCCCTTCTCCATGTCCGTAGCCGTTTCTTACGCGCCTGTCTGTCCACCCGGCCCCTAGCTTCTTCACGTACCGACGGTCCTACCGCCTAGTATCTGATACTAGCTCATGCATCTCTTGCCGTCCAACGACCCAAGATCTCTAGTGGGTTGTTCGTCCAATCCTTGGTTAGCGTGCAGCCCACCGCTCTGGTTCCTGGGACGTGACGGGTTTCTCCGTCTTCCCGTCCGGTACGCGTGGAGCATACTATGAGTGTGGCTCTTTTGACTGTTGAACGCGTAATTTTCTTTGCTTTATCTGCCGATGTAACTCTGTGGCTGCAGCAGTGCACGTAAAACAAAAACAGAAACACCTGAAAGCAGTATGGTTGTATGGGTCTTTCAGCGGCATTGTCAATGCCTGACGGCAATTTAAAAGCTTGTCTACTTACTCACTTCAGCTGAGTCGAGGTCGGGTATTGACGTCTTCGACGCGGTGTGGTCTTATTAGTATATGAACGAGGAATCGTGGGTGAATGCAATGGTGGCGATCGCAGATGCTGATAGAATTTGGGTCTCTATGGTTGATAGTGCATGACTAGCTTCATTATACCCTCGGGTTCATCGACTATTCTTGTTTCAAGTCGAGGGCACAGAACGGGTATGATATCGTTGCATTGGGCAGCATTCCGCACAGTGCTTCATCGAGCTGTTTATGTCCTAGCAACTATTATAACGTGGATGAACACTATGATTTGTGGACTATGTCGTCCATTTTGGTGGTGCTAGTAGCACGAGGACTTTCCACCCCGGTAACCCTCATGACATGAATTACACAAGAGTTAATCAACTATAGCCACATGAGAGCTACAAACCTTCCTTTCATGGTTGCTTATGAGACGTCACCATAGCGGAATCATACTTGAGTACTTATTTGTGTGCTAGTGACTTAAACTGCTCTAATTACGCCAAGATTCATTTCCTACGTACCTGATACGAAAAGGTAGGGGACCCACTGGTTAGGTGAATCCCATTCAATTAGATACTATAACGTTGCGCACTGCTGCATTATAGCATCCTCCCCCCTAGGTGCACGCATCAAGTGCCGGGTTCTGGTCAATTGAAACCATTGTCCTCAATGGGCTTATCGCTCACAGGTCTTATTGCCAGAGTAGGTCCGTAATCCTCCCCAAGTGGTTTGGTGCTTCCGCCGGGAATTGAACCCGGTACTACCCCTATAGTGGTCTGTTCGTCAGGGCGCGACAGCCATTCGCCGGATGCGGTGCGGACTTGGTGGCCATGAGTCCTAAACCCTACCAAATCGACCATGCGGCCGTTTGACCAAACAACGGAAGAGATGCTAGACTCGAATTTGTGAAGAAGAACCCGGGGCGTTTGGGTAATCCACGATGCCTCTGAACGCTTTCTGCAGGACCTTATAGACATATAATTGTGGAAGGACCCTGATTCATATCATGATGTTTGATCGTAACGTACCTTCATATGATGGATACAATATCGAGTGTTCTCTGTTCCTCTCGTATGGTTACTCTGTGTTCCTCCAAGCTCTGTAGGAAGAGTTTGGAACTAAGTGTCCAAGTGGCTAGTTATTCCAGTCACCCCACACTAATTGGAAGAATAACATGCCCCACGAAGCGTGGGCCAGAGAGGCAATCCACATAGTGTGGGCAGAGTTGGATCCAGACCTAGTATTGAAGTTGATACGGTCTACAAATATTAAGATAGCCGCAGTGCTTAGGGGCCGTGGTTAGTGCACCCATTATTGAATTGTATGCTTTAAGGAAACTCTTACAGCAACCCCCAGGTTATTTGAGTCTGGATTAGCCGAGAGATAGCTTATTGAAGTCTGAAGGTTGTTGTGTGAAGTGGGACCAAATAGCTGGGGAAATTTATCCACAGATTGTAATAAAAGAATCTGGAGATATAGGAAGAATCCGCACTATACTGTAATGAATCTATATATTTTTCGATGTGAACCATCAGAACCAAAGTTACATATTTCGAGCTCATTTGACGATCTATTACGTACTCATGGGTACGAGGACGAACCGCTATCATTATACGCTAGTGTGAAGTAGATTTTATCTGGGGCTTCTCTTTTCTTGACTTCATCCTGTTCTTACATTAAGAACTTGATCTCGTCTGCCGTGCTTGGAAATGGTAATTTCGAATATTGCTCGGTATCAAATCAATCCTAATATACAGTGGTCGCACCTTTAGCCAGCCTGTTTTTAATGGTCAGCCATATGGTCTTGTTTGACTTGACAATCCACAGAGTATTTAATGCACACACATACAAGACGTTGCAGTGGATAGTATAGCCAGTGTAGGAACAGTAATCCTGTGGCTTCCTTCGGCTGCGGGCCGGATCGCCCTCGGTATCCTTGCTCGGCTGCGGGAAGGGATCCAAGAATACTTCACCATACATTTACTTATAGAAATCATGAAAGATTCCATCCTTCAACTGCGATAAATGATTCATTGGCTTGGAATGCTCGAGAATGCATCGACGCAGTAGTCATGACTGTGAGTCATCGAAATTGCATAGGGTTCCTTAGGTCAGATCAGGGCCATCTTCAAGAGTATTTTTGCAAGTCAAGTCGCTCCTGCATGTGGAAGCGCCTTGTGCCCACCCTGCCTGCGGTAGCTTTATCGATAAAGTTGCGTCACTACCGGCGCAGACGTGGGGGAACTGCCGACTCCAGCAACAGTTCAATCATCACACGCAAATGCATATATCGATACTTCAGTTTTCGCGGATGGTGGAAATGACGCGATAACATGGCCTCTTCTCGAGAGTTGAATGTGAGCAGGTGCTTCTGCGAAACAGCTCGCCAAAGGGTAATGTAGCTCCCACGAGGGAGTGTTCTCGACACCCACCCCACTGACTTCTATCGTTATAGTACCGCGTACCCAAGCACAAGCGAGTGCCTTACGAGTATCCTCCGCATGCCGATTTAGAAGAAGATGCGGAAGCAGAAGCTGAAGCAGAAGCAGAAGCAGAAGAGGACGATGACCAAAGCACTGCAGGAGATGCCGGTCTTGACAACGACGAACAAACCTTGCAGCTTCAAGGCCCGCCGGTGCCGCCGTCGCCGGGTTCCTTCCCAGTTTCCGAATCGGACTTATCCGATTCACTCGAATCTGATTCCGATGATTCCGTTGCAGATGGGCTGCTCGAAGCCCTCGAAATTGAGGTTGACGAGTCGGACGATGAAGGCAGCCCGTTCCCCAAGATTTCAAAATGGCGACTGAACCTTACCGCATTGTCACAGCTTTACAATCTATACTTCGTCGCATACCGTGAGGGCATTCATGTCTCGAGACCCCGGAGCTGTGTTACCCATAGCGTGTCGCCAGTTCCCGACCTGATATTAGCCCCGAACCCTACTGCGGCCGGGCGGCGAGTCACAGGTATTATCGATGCACAGATTCCATACCAGCCTAACCACCTTATCGTTGGTGATTTGGGCGCCGAAGAGTGTATCATTTTGGCGTATGATAATGGCGATGTGATAGGTTATTATACCAGACATATTGAAAATGAGGTTTTGAGGCGCGAGCATGGTACGGGCGATTTGGATCTCCTCAGCAACCTCACACCCTTTTTCCACGAAAACGTCGAGATCTCTGCTTGGGGTCTGGCCGTCCACAAGAAGTCACGGCTCATCGCTGTTGGTTCGAACCGCCACGAGGCTACTGTCTTCATTCCAGCACTTTCAGGGCGAGGAACGTGGCCGGATGCTCCCCTAAACGAAAAGTTCTACAGAAGAATCCGCAAAGGGCAGAGCGGAAACCCCTACTATTATGAATGGGAAGGGGAGGAAGGTGGACACGTAGAAAACATTGAGGATAAGGTTCGAAAGAGGGATAGCAATTGGAAACTAAACCTGGAGACGGGCATAGCAGGCGACAACATACCGAATCTATGCTTCAGCGAAGACGAACACGGCAATGCTGAAAAGGTCGTGGCCATTGACATCAACGGCAACCTCTGGCTCATGGATATATGGAGTAACGCACCTTTCGTCAAGATTCCTAGTATTCTTCGCGAAAGGGCGCTCGCGAGACCTGGCGGCTTCGCCGCCGAGTTCAGTAGGTGAGTGTGAGCACTTTTCTTTTTCTGTGAATCTATTGTGCAATGCTGCCGTGGAGGAAATCCAAAGGTGGCGCAGTTTCATTGTTCGCTGATATCTGCGCTTGCATTGCTTCCCACAGACCATTTGATCATACGATGAACCTCTTACCATGATGCTGATCTGATCTGCAGACCCAGGGGCTGGGGAATTTTAGTTCTACCTGAGAGCAGCTTTTTGCCAGCGGAGGGGTATGAAGATTTGCTTGGCCTAAACAAGCAGGATGCGAGGTTTCTTGACGTGAAAGCCGGCCGCTGGATTGACGTCAGCAGAGCAATATCGAACGTGCCGAATAATTCGGTCTTGCATCCATGGATAAGAGACCGCGACAACTCAAATATTCCGTTGCACGAAAGCGATCGGCGTGCGATTGACCAACATATGCGCTTCGTTGAAAACAGACCTTGGTTCGACTTGAAACCTACTAGTTCGGCACTATTTAAATCATGGGCGTCTGAGCTCAAGGATGGCAGTTCTGGCGAGGCAAACGTCGCTGAAGCCAGACGCTTGTCAAAACAGAATCTTATCTTGAACGATGGGAGAAGTATCCTACGATTGTACGAGACAGACATCGAGCTGCAAAGCGCTGAGCAGGACGGCGTGGGTATCTGGTTCCAACATGCGACGAAACAGCACCGTCCTTTCACAAGGACAACGGCGCCTGCCGAGCTTCAATGGTCATTCCCACGACTGGCCAACATTATCCATGTACCCAACTTGTCTCTTGTCGTCGGAGGGTCGAATTGCGGTCGGGTGGCATTGATCACGTTGACGCGACCAAAAGGCAACAACCTCCCGTTCAAGCGAGGCTTCAAAATTGAGGCCATACTGCCAACCAAGGAAGAAGAGGATAAACACCTCCGTCCCATATTTCCCCTCTACGGGGTCGCGGTGGCGCCCCTGCCGCAGACTGGAAAGCCTCCCACGACTGGCCCACGTCGCTATCGCCTCATGATACAGTATTGGGACCTCAGGGTCCTCAGCTATGAGATTAGTCGAGACGCGTTGACGGATGAGTTGACCATTGTCTGAGAATTTGCAATTTGCATGCAGTATGGAGTTCAGGAAGGAGTCGGCATTACATATACCCTGGGGCCTGCATGGGATAGCGGTGTTCTTTCACTGGCTAACAGATTTCGTTCTTGGGTGATTCGCATTCTCTTCGAACATACGGCAACTGTATGTAGTATTCCTATTGGCTTAGTCTAATCATGTAGAAACGTCTCGAACTTCCTGTAGGCCTTTGAGATATGCCATGGGGTGAGAGCATGTATCTTCATATGGGAATGGTACAGTATCATCATGTAGGCATTGAGTGAGGGCTCGCGGTAGGCTTATGGTATTCATCTCGTCGTTTTGATCTAACCTGTAAGTATGTTGATGTAGATGCACCCATAGCATGGCCTCCTCAAACATGTAGAGACCGCCCGCACTTGATTAGCGTCTTAAATGGTAGCATTGGAGGCGGACTAATCGAAACATGTTGGGCTGGTCTCCGTAAGTACTGGAGACTGAGTAGCTGGACACCAGGTGAGGCATTGGAAGGTATCAGCATGAACAATGACGTTTCATCACATGAGTACGACAGAAAGAAGTGAAAGCGCAGGGATGGCTTATGAGGTTTTCCATCAACAGACCCGGGACCTGGACTTCATGATCGATCGACCGGATTTGACGATGACCCGAAGTGGCTGTGGCTGGATATCTGTCGCGAATACTAAAGAGCCTAGAGTCCAACGCGCGTTCTTTATCTACGAAGCTCCTGGCCGTGGAAGCAATCAGCAGCGGCGTTAACACAATCTTCATCACGACTCCTGATAAGGGGTTCCTTGATGCTTTTGGGACGTTGCCTACCTCCCTCAGTGGACGAAGACGGGATCAAATCGTACACGTGAGTCGAAACAAGAGGTTGAATCGCTACTTTATAAAACTACCTGGCGAGATATCACTTCGCAAAGCTCGAGGCCACTTCCAGACGCACTCTTGAACGCCACCAGTTCTGTAGTCTTTAATATACGATCTACAATCGCCCGATACCGGTCTTTCAAGGAATGACTCCGCTAGACTCCCTTGGCGGAGGGATTTTGGCGTATGAGCTGGCTGTTGTATCAAGTATACTTTATACTGTTAATATTGTACCCTTGCATGGTGACGAACTTACTTACTGGTCATCACTCTACCCAAAGATTTCACCACTACATCCATCACAGCCTAGCCGCGAGAGGGAGAGAGCGAGCATAGGTCTTGTTGAAAGCTATGAACAGGGGGATGAGGACGTTGTCATTGGCAATCCACGTCGCGGGTGTTCAGGCAGCCTCGGCTGCATTGCTCGTACATCCAAGACGAAACGGCGATGCATGCATGTGTCATTTTATGAAACAGCGTATGAAGCTGCTCTAGCACTCTCCAACGCTCGAACGAGATATGGCTACCGTGTTGAAAAGTAATGATCAAATGACGCCATTCGGGCAGGACGAATCCATTACACAAACAGTCCGTCTAGAAAATGTCCAGTCGTGGGGTTCGCTTGCAGCCAAGCCCCAGTCTGTACCCAGAAAAAGGATTCTGGTCCTGGTATAGGATTCTCGAGAAAAAGAGCCCGTCAAGAGGCCCAGAAACTTTGCGCCGTTGCTATCGTGGAGTCTTGTATAGCATCGAGGGATTGTGAAAGCGGTGACGGGAACACGGATTTACACACTCCTAACTGCAGGAATAGAGCAAGTCTCACCGTAAAAGAAGAAACGAACTCGATAACGGTCCTGTTAATGCTAACTGTCACGACCTGGGTTGCATCGCATTGGTAGAGACCTCGATTAGGTGCTATCGACGAAGATTCTACTCTAAGGAGCGAAGGAAAGAAGATGACAACTTAGGTTTGAGGGAGCGCGACTAAGTCATCCACGCTTGGCGGGGCTCCTACAAGGGTTATGATTGGCTTCCCATCTGACACTGCCATGGCAGGTGTTCCAGCTGTAAGTCACCTGGTTGTAGTGAGTCTGCGAGGGTTGACCTTCACACTAACCAAGGCTTCGAAAGATCCGCCTTAGGCTAATATCAAACCTGTGGGAATATCATCAATAGAGTACGGTGCTAATGCGAATATACCTCAATCTGGAGCAATACTGCCACGCTATAGGAAAGGGGCTATATACCAGAGACTAGACATGTATGTACGAGGCATCCTAGTATATGAGAGTACATATCTTTTGCGAGAGAAAATACAAGTAGAGAGAGCGAGCATATGTGAAAGAGCTTGCGAATGAGAGTGTGGGTCTGAGAGAGCGTGTAAGTGAGTGTAGGCATGAGTGCGGGTGAGAGGTTGTGTTGAGGGAAAGATGATGGATATGCCCAATACATCAGCCCTATTTTATCTGCTTGTCCTTATCTCGAGAGAAAGAAGAAGCAGGACCTGAACACTATTCCATTGTAAGCCAAGAGAACCAGCAAGCAGACAGATAGCAGTAAATTAACTAACTATCTGCGGCTACCCTAGTCGATTCTATATCCTTTATAAGCTAGTCTATAGTTTGAAGAATTAGAGTCTAAGAGCTTCCTTAGTAACCGGAGATTCGACTTTTAATAAAAGTTAACTAAGAAATAGCTTCTATTAGGTTACGTGCTTGATACGTGACCCCATGGGGGGTTGCCCTATAGCTAGAGATAAGATAGATAAGAGCTATAAAAGAGCTTTGCCAGGCCAGAATAGCTGACCTGGCCATCCTTTCCCAATACAACAATTCACACCCCATATGCACTCGCATCAGTGCTGTCTGAAAGACCTAAGGTTCGGGTACCCCGGGTAATAGCGACGGAGGTAAAGGCGTCTGTAAATAAAGATATAGCTTTAAAATAATAGAATATAGCCTAATATATAATAGCTAGAGCACGGTAATAGTAGAGTTATCCTGTCAGAGCCACAAGTGTCATCCGAGGCGGGCCGGCTTCCACCAGGAAGGAAGTCGTTTGTGGCGGCTAGAGAGCCGCTTGTGGCGAATGAGAGCTGTTGAAGCCGTTTGCAGCGGATAGGGAATCGCTTGGTTGCAGATAAGGAGCCGCTATCCAAGATATTGGCCGAAGTCGGAGGAACACAGACATGCGGAAGCAAACATCCAGAATCCAACAGAGAACCTCGGCTGGCTATAAGTAAGGAGTCGAGACGGAGGAAGATAGAGAGGGCAGAGATCAATGAACTACTGTGGACACCCCTACCTGCCATCATCAAGTGACCACCAGTGATCACCAGGTGACCACCAGGGGAACACGTCTATTTCTCCCCTTCACTCTGTACTATCGCCTTCGGTCCAGGCCGTAACCTGACATATCCTTATTGTATTACTTAAATTTGGCTAATATTAACGACGGGCGGTAAAAGCCCGAAGGTTCAAGGTGTGATGATGATAGCAACGGACAAGACCCTCAACAAGGCCTTACTGCCCAGGAGATGGAAAGAATAACAAGATCGAGGCTTTCTTACTCCGATCAGAACAACAGGTACCTTAACAGGTACTAATAACTAGAGCCTCAGCAGGCTGGAGAAGATAAGGGCTTCAACAGAGGAACGATAGGAATAATAGCTTTGATAGGCACAAGCAGATCTATAAGGGGCAACAAAAGTGCCTTAATGTTACGAACCACGTTCCTAACCAACACAGAATAGGCCCGTTGGCAGGCCTTAGGTGGATACCTGCAGGAAAGGACCGGAAACCAGGATAGGAGCTAGGAACGGAAAAAGGATGGACCGACTAGGAGGTCACGTGACGGATCACTGGATCACTCGGTGAGCCAGTGAGCCACCCCAGCAGGATCACAACGGATAAGAGTGATCCAACGAGACCAGTGAAGGAGAGATGGATATATAAGGGACAGGACTCCCAGGCATTTCATAGATAGACAGTCTCTACTTCAGTGATCAATCTAAGCATCAATCTAACCCATTGGTGAGGCAAACTGCCTTGACGACTCTATTCCCAGTTACCCTACTTGAATACTTCAGTTACCCAGAGCCCTATACTCCATACGTCAGACCCCGATATTATTGCTAAAGGACTCCGCAGCAGGACTTACTTACTAGCACAAACCCTTACAGACTCTTTAGTGGTTTACGCAGCTAGACTATTAGAGGTTTCGTTACACTATTTCCCTGATGTCCGGCCTTACCCCGTTACAACATAAAGACTAAATGCTTTAAATTATTATAGTTTTGCGATTCATATTCGATTGATTATCGACTTTTAACATATCGGGTTTTTAGTGGGAAATGGGTAGCCGGAGCCTAGGGTGGCCGTAGATAGGTTAGTTAACTGAACAGTACACGACTTGTCAAGCACAATGTTCTTCTGTTCTCCAACTACAGTACTAGACCCGGCGAAGCCAACTCCAAGCTCCAGCGATACCTAATAACACTCCGGACAGATTCGGCGAGGCCACAGCCCATGTCTTGATAAGTACCAGCGAAGGCGAAACCAAATGCTACCAACGCCACCGTATGGCCTGGGCCGAGCAAGTGAGAATGTGGGGTATCCTGCTGTCACGCAAGAGGATAGCCGAGCAAAGAGCACACCAAGAGTGTGATGGCTCAACATTTCCAGTCTAGTTCGTAGACAAGCATGATTTACTTTCTTGTTCGACCGGAGTGTGCTGTTTCGCCAGTCACATTGTTTGGTGTTGACCTATCCTCTGATAGGAGGGGCCGATCCGGGGTCGCTTCGAGTGGGGGGACAGCTGCGTGGAATGCTTCTAGAAGCCATTGCGGCGTCCGGGGTGTCAATGCAAGGCACGCACTGGGCGCATCCTCTGCCTTTCCAATGGGTCGGGGAAAACTGTTACGTGATGGAAAACGGACACGTTTCGGAGCTAAGCCCTGCGTGTGATAGAGAATGAGCTTATCTTCACGTCCTCTGAACAACGAGGAGGGACGATGGGCACATGTCGGTTTGGATTATCGCGATGGAAAACCCAGAGTTTGCGACGGTGCATCCGAGGACAAGCATCGCCGTCTTCGAAGATTTGATGGCAACTACAATGGAGTTCTGACCTCGAAGAACGACAAATGCGGCGAGCTCTCATTGGCCAGTCGTCTTATCTCGCGCTAGCAAAATGCCAAGAGATAAGGCGTCCCTGCGATTCCCATCGCGCTGCCTCATTGGGGCCGGCTCTGTTGATGGGTTTTCAAACGCACAGCGGCGGAAAAGGAGTTTTAAATCTCTCACTGTTGGGGCAAGTCAGGGCCCAAACCGGGGCGAAGCTGATCTGGTTTGCTGGTTCAGCCCAACTACGGTGACGGGGCTGACAGCCTCATCTTACAGTCGTATGCGCTCGGCAGCTCATTACTGGACTGCCTGGCGTGGGGGACGGGAAATTCGATGTTGCGTGAGACCCGTCTGAGGGGAAAGTGCTACTACTGCAGCATGGTCCTGGTGATGTGGGCAGCCATGGAGGGTATCATGGAGGGCTCATGGAGGGCATCTTGGCGTGTTAACTGACTGTTTCGGGACATGTTAGACATGTAAATCTTTGGAACTATTGCGCCTCTGGTTTCAATAGACGTAGATATAAGGAGTGATGACTGCTTGGGATCGAGGTGCGGCGCCGGACTTGACATCATGGCATGACGGCGTGCCCTGGTCTCTGGGAGATCCATCCGTGGAAAACAGCTGAGTAGCCGGGTTGAACTCCGAGATTGCTGAATATTGTTAAGGAGGTACTTGCTGGGCTTGGGTGAGTTTCAACCAAGCAGTCGAGCTCACGTCGAACCCGGCACATGTAATGGGTGCCCATTTGCCCGTAATGCCGAACATAGAATGTGAACCAATTATGATGTTGTCATTACAGACTCCTGGGTTGTGCTGGTCTGTTTGTCTTTCACGGTGCAACTTTCATAGTTGTGTTACCAACTCTGCGACTTTGGACAGCAGTCCAGGCACAAACTCTCTTACACAATGACGGAAATTGATAGATAAGACCATGAACCTTGCAATCCGATGCCCGCCGTTTCGTAGTGAGGTTTCCGGGACCCATTCCAATATCCGACGATTCCAATTCGCGGCGCGAAGTTGTTGGTAAGAGGACGCATGTGAGATTGAAAATGATTTCGTAATACATACACCTCTTCCCCACGTTTCGAGGGAACGTGCTCCAGGCACATTGGAAACCTTGCCTGCGTGCAGTTGAACTGCAGCCATTTCTATGCCAATCCCCAAGAATTGCAGAGCAAACAACCCGCCATCATGAGGTTGCCAGAAGGCATGCGGCCACGAGATACGCCACGGGCCTGGTCCGGTGTACGCGGGAGACGACAGGCACATTTTGTCCCCATACCAGCCGTGATGCGAAATGCTGTGCGGCTGCAGCAGCCAGGGTCCCCCCATCCACCTTGCTGGAACCACATGGAGTCGAGAACGGGGGGTATGGGCGCAAGTTTTGAACGACAGCAATAACCTCGGTAGAGGTAACTCGTGGCGTTCCGCAAGATCCAGATGCACGGAAACCACTGACCCAGCACGGCAAGTCAGCTTTTGCAGCCACAAAGTATCCACGTGCCACTTCTACTCAATGGCGAATTCACTTTGAGTTAGACAGAAGCTCCGCCAAGCAGTTTCCTCTGCGGCGCACGAAACATTAGCACTGCTGTTACTTTCGACTCTGTAGTTGGCTCCAGGGGTCCGTGTTTGGAGACAGTTTCTGGTTACATCCGCCGTTAAGCCTTACGACGGTTGCTTCTTATTCCAGGTTGGGCACCGTGCTTGGGTTTGCATGCCGTGTTACTGTGTTCGTCCAGTTACATATATAAGTGAGTTTTGACAGGGTGGTGCGCTTGTCCGCAGAACGAAACAGTGACTTCTCCTCATCAGGGGACGACTTACGAAGCGAAAGTTACTTTGGTAGGCAGCCCTGAAATAGAACGTCGAGCGGCATTGTCACTAGTATGACAAAAGCCGTGACGATAAAAAAGTAAATGCAGCATTGGCCAGCGGTATCGCTGCTTGGGCTGCTGCAATGTGACCGAAAGTGCGCAACTATCAGATGGTGGCTTCTTATCCCGGTCCCATGCATTCCCTTGTCGTGGGGGACCCATCAGCCCCGGCAAGCCCCCAAGCCCCCAACATGATACTCGTCAAGCAGCTTGTACCGGTCCTAACAAGCCCTTGGCACGTCGTAGCAGAAGTCCAGCTTTTCTGCAGCTCATCCACCGCCCCATGGCAGCGTTCACAGCCTCTTATTGGTTCGATGGCTGATTCTCGTCCAATTTGGCCTACTCTCGTCCTAAGTCGCGCCCGTCGATCCAAGAGCTAGCTTATAGCGCGAGTGGATTCGTCCCTTCATATACTACCTCCCATCCCGCTCTAGAGGAGTAAATCTTTCAGGGGTTTTTCTTTTTTCTCTATGTTCATTTGACCCTTTCTGACGAAATAGAAGAGTTCGCACCCCGCCCGTGCTTGCCTCTCAACCCTCGACGACAGAGGCCCTTCTTCCTCCTACAGGAAAACTTCACGCGTATCGTAGATTCTCGGGTCCTCGCGACCAAGCAACCTTCGGCAATATGTCGTATTCCTGGGTTGGATCTCCTGCGCCCTTCAATGGCACCAACCAGGAGACGGGCGGTGACTCCAGTACGTCCAATGGCACGGAAAGGCGGATCCGCGCACGATACTAACCGCAGACCCCCAACAGGTACCGAGAATTTGAACCAATGGTTCCAGTCGGGCGACCAGGCCTTCATCCTCGTCTCGTCATGTATGGTCTTGCTCATGGTACCCGGCATCGCCTTCCTGTACTCCGGCCTGTCTCGAAGAAAATCGGCGCTTTCTTTGATTTGGGTTGTTATGATGTCCTTCAGTGTTGTCATCTTTCAGTGGTATTTTTGGGGATACTCTTTGGCCTTCAGCACAACAGCGACCAATGGCTTCATCGGTGACCTGCACCACTTTGGTCTCATGAACACTCTCGCCGTGCCTTCGCCCGGATCGCCCCTCGTTCCAGAGCTGTTGTACTCGTTCTACCAGGTAAGCCGCATGGGAACACAAAGCTAACCCCTTCGTCGGAAATTCACTAGACCCCATGACTGACCCAAACCCCGCCAGATGCAATTTGCCGGAGTAACTGGAGCACTTGTGGTCGGTGCCACGGCCGAACGCGGCCGTGTCCTACCCGCCATGGTCTTCACCTTTTTCTGGGCCACGCTCGTCTACTGCCCCCTCGCTTGCTGGGTTTGGAACATTAACGGATGGGCGTTCAAATACGGTGTCCTCGACTACGCCGGAGGAGGCCCGGTCGAGATTGGTTCCGGAATGTCTGCCTTCGCCTACTCATGGGTTCTCGGGCGTCGTCACGAGAAGATGATGCTCAACTTCCGCCCCCACAACGTTTCCCTTATTACCCTCGGGACTATCCTGCTGTGGTTTGGATGGCTCGGTTTCAACGGCGGTTCTGCTTTCGGCGCCAACCTGCGTGCCGTCATAGCGTGCTGGAACTCGTGCTTGACGGCCGTGTTCGCCGCCATGACTTGGTGCCTGCTTGATTTCCGTCTGGCCAAGAAGTGGTCTATGGTCGGCTTGTGTTCCGGTATCATTTCTGGACTTGTTGCCGCGACACCTGCGTCTGGTTTCATCCCTCTATGGGCTAGTGTCATCTTGGGTGTTGTGACTGGCGTCTGCTGTAACTTTGCTACCAAGAGTAGGTTCTTCGCCCCATTCTCACCAAGGCATGCAACTTGCTAATCACCGTGTGTAGTCAAGTTCCTTGTGAAGATTGACGATTCTCTTGATGTTCTCGCTGAACACGGCGTCGGTGGAATTGTTGGCCTCCTCTTCAACGCCCTCTTCGGTGCCAACTACGTCATTGGCCTGGACGGTGTGAACAACGGCGTTTACCCCGGTGGCTGGTTGGACCACAACTACAAGCAACTCTACATTCAGATCGCCTACATCGTTGCCTGCAGCGCGTACGCTTTCGTCGTATCCGCCATTATCGCTAAGCTCATCGATATCATTCCTGGCTTACACCTCCGAGCGAGTGAGGAAGCTGAGCTCCTCGGTATGGACGATGACCAGCTGGGCGAGTTCGCTTATGACTATGTTGAAGTACGCCGTGACTTCCTCGCATGGACACCGGCCAACCAGGAGCCCTATGGTGATGGTCACAAGATTGTACCCCAGCATGGCATTGAACAACATGCCAACATGGCCAGCACGAACGGCCAATCCCTCGAATCCGAAGAGGAGAAGGTTGGCACATCTGTAAGGTCCCCATAAGAGAGCGAGGCAACGGGGGCTGGTAGGCACATGTAACACTATACTGTCAAACCATATCAGGTATCAGGATTTTGAGCGCATCGACGCTTACACTTCTGTGCGACGTTTGCCGTTACTTAGCATCTGGAGACTAATGGGGGGAAAATACCCAAACGTTGTTATACTTAATTAGACAAATGTTATTGTAGGTTTTCATCAGCTCTAACTATTAGGCGGTCACACACTAGTCGTGTGCATAGATCGAATACTAGGCTATTTCTGCCCAGCCGCTCTTAAATGGCTATACGTGACTATATGTGAGACTAAGGAATGCTAATACGAGATTTTTTTTTGAAAAAAAAAATCTCGTATTAAAAATATTAAATACGCCGTAGGTGTTAACCCTCGGTACCTCTACAAGTACTCCCTTAAGGGGCTATAGATGATATAGCGGGCCCTTAAGCCGCGTCGGGCGGTTATACAGGTAAACTTGTAGCCAAATGACTACTAAACCTCCTGTCCCTCCCTAAGTCTGTGCTACAACCCCTGCCTGAACTACCGATAAGTGTGGTAATGTGGCACTTAAATTCGTCCTCAGGGGTGGGATGCTGCTGATGTGCAGAAGATGCTCGACTATTTTTTGTCGCGACAAGTCGTAGTATCTGCTAATTGGGGTTCTCGTCGAGCGTATACATCTCAACCATACGCTCAAGTGGATAGACCGTAACGTGGTCTAGACGCTCGCAAGAATCGCGGCGAGAGGGCGTGCTGCGCGCCTTCTATCGTGAGGGGACGGGTTCGCCGACGAGCGTTATCGGAAAGGCGAGGTCCGATAAGGGGTCGGATTAACGATTCGAATTCTGGACCGGCTGTCGAGTTATATTCCGCCGACGTAGTGCTTGACGGTCGACTGGCTAGGATGCTCGTAATCCTAAACTGCACCAATCTCCCTATTATCGCTAGGTAGGCGAAGTCAACAAGGTGGGCAGCGCGCCGTAAGGGTTGACTAAACCCCCTTGTGTGTCAGCTGCGGGATTCGAACCCGCGACTCGTCACCGACCCAAGTGGGCGAGGCTCAAATCGGGACTTATCTACCAGCGAAGTGACCAACTACACCAGCCGACTCTCGTATTATATTGTTCTTTGGAAGCGTATGGCTTATGAAAGCAGTAGGTTCAAAGACCCGCTGCATATAAGTATAAGCCTGTATTACGAGTGTGTATCGTCCGTAACTATTGTTTTCCCTCGCATTATCAGCTCCCTGAGCGTAATGCAGAGGTCAAGTTTAATATCGGCGTAGGACTATGGATTCTTAGTAGGACGCCCAACTCTACTAGATTCGTTCTCTATTACTTTCGTAGTGGGCATGCGTGGTCTCTATAACCTGCCGCCGGATTTAACCGACTGTGCTCATTGTCGACCTAGACATCAGTCTGTGTTACAGCGGTTTATGCACCAGCCAAGCTCAGATAGCTACAGGGTAACCCCCCATGGGCTTACGTATCAAAATGCCGGGCTCAAAGCCTTCGGGAGTCGATTGATAGGCCAAATACTGTTGCATTAATGTTGATAGCTGCTGTATGTCTGACCTTAACGGCCGAAGTAAATGCTGTGACGGGACTACGGATACTGATACCTTTGGCTGTGGCCGGGGCAGTGCTCTTGATGTGTTCGCTCTAGTGCGTTCAGTGTAGGTAATTATATGATCGGAAGGCGACGGCGGTGGGCTCGATGAAAGGGAACGAGGTCGAAGGGATCTTGACGGCCGGCGGCTGCGGGCACTTGATGTTGTAGTTCGACTGCGGCAGTGGGTGCTACTTGATCGAAAGTGATCAAATAGTTGATTTCTTAACTCGAAGGATTCTTGATAGCAGCGGTAGTGGCTTGGCTTGGGTCGAGTCGGTGTATCTTGGCGGGCGGAAGTGTCAGATAGGGCACCTGGTTCCTAGGTTCAGAAATAATATGGTACTAGAGAAGACTAGTGTCACTTAAAGTTCAGACGGCGAAATGAACCCCTCTTCCCGAAAGTAACTCCATAGTTACGGTCCACTTAGGGGTCAGACACCTGAACAATGTACCTCCGACATTTTCTAAAGAATCTATAAAATGCAGAGCAACGGGAGTTCGCGAGAACAGAAGACAGAACAATACACCTCATTCATATACAATCTTACGCACTTCTGACTACTCGATTGGACACACGTGATATTCGACAGGAAGTGGTTTGGTTACGCGGCTTGGGGGCTCGCTGGCTCGATTGTGAGCTTGAGGCTTTTCGTAATGGCTTGTCTGATGTGACTAGGCGCCAACTGGGGCGTTGAGGAAGTCTGGCGCGGCGGTGGCGGCGGCTGTGGGCTTGACTCTGAACATGAAGCTATTCCTAACTGTTTCTCTGGTGTAGTTGACGACGGCAGCGGACTTGTTGGAGCTAACTGCGGCGGTGACGTGGTTGATAAGGTCAGCGGTGTTATATATGGGGGCGTCGGGCTTGTTGATCGAAGTGACCTCACTTTAACTTGTAGAGTGGCTACCTGCTGGCGTAGTTGTTCAATTTCACGCTTAGCCACTTGGAGCTGATGGTCTCCCGGCTCTTCACTATATTGTTGTGGACTCTGGCGTTAATAGTAGTTAGCTAACCGTAGCTTATACAGCTGTTGCGTGATGTGAAGATATAATGATACTTCTGGTAAGTACGCTGTTGTTGGTGATGCTGTTTATCTTCAGGCTTCTAGGGCTCAGCTTGATTTTGATAGCGGCTCTGGGGTGGCTATTAAGGCCTGTCTTGTATGTGACGGCGGCTCTGAGGCTCGCGCTGTTCCTTCTCTAGTAACGAAGTCCGTGCTTCTAGTGTTAAAGCTGACGCTTATCTTCATTCTTCTAGCACTAAATCTCACGGTCGGCTTGTAGGCGTTGCTTCTCGGTATCAGTTGTATCGGGGTGAAACCTCTTGCAAATGTAATAAAGTACGAATATTTCCCTTTAAGTCTAATACGGTCCTGTAGGCCGATCTCTATAGTCTATTAAACACTAGTGGCGCCTATAAGTCAAGTTAGCTATTAGCTTATAATGTATCGGGCTTTATTGTTGCTGCTAAGTAGCTCGTATTTAGTAAGCAGATTGATATGCTTCTGAAATGTTAGGCAACTTTGGTGGGCTTTGCCAAGACCACCAAGGTTACCACGTGACTTAGCCCTTCGGGACTAAGTCCAACCTTCGTACTCCATAGGACTAGATAGAATGTCATGCTTTTACAACCTCACAAATCTTTGACCACCTTTGCGTGTAACAGTGTGTCCACCTTACGAAGCTAATCCTATAAGGTGCAATATTGGATAACCTGTGTCTATGTGGCATACCTGAATAAGCTGGACTTGCCGGAATAATCAAACCCATATTTTGAAACGACATCCCTAGAAGTGTATGTAAGATACAAGCATAATGGTCAGACCAGATGTTTGTATTATAGGGCTGTATGAATGGGTTGAGGTCGCTGGTACGTAATCGCTTGTCGATACTTCTCCTGCATGTTCACATACGTAGACTTGATTCGTTTATCGGCCTTCGAAGGCAAGGTGGAAAACCCGAGGCTCGGAGATCTAATTTTGGGTTCTCCTGCGTTTCTGCATAAATTACATGAAATCGACTCTTCCAACATCAAAAGTCCAGTCGACAGAATGCATTTCTCGTCATGTGCCCCATGGTCAGTAACAGCTCTATTAGCCATGGCGAATTCGTGTTTAATAAGAATACTCTACTCGAGCTTCAAAGCTTCAAATTGCTCGATCGTTCCCTCAAAGCCCTTTGCCTCTGACTCCAAGTCGCCAAGCTTCTTACGATCGGCCTCCTGGAGTACGGCGTTCGCCTTGGCTTGGTATGCAGGGTCGGCAAGGAGCTTCTGTTGCTTGCTAATAGCTGCTTGCGTCTTTTCGAGCTTCTTGCTCGCTTTGGTGATCTCACTGTCAATATCGACACGGCCCTTGACAAGCAAGAAAACTGCCGCCGAGCTAGACACAGGGAAAGCGACACAGCCGGCCGGTCGGGCTTCGGACCCCGATAGCACCCCAATGCTGGTGATGCCTTTGCCGCTGAGCGACTTGATGGACTGAACCTGCTCGATGGCAGTCTTGTGTGCGGTCTCGTCGTAGGTTTGCACGTATGCTGTGGCACATTAGTATTGGCGTCCTGAGGAAGTGGCAATGCTTACCCTTGGCCTCATCCTTGAGCGCATATTCGGCCATCATTGATCGGACACCCTTTGAGCATCCCATGACCATCTCATAAGCTGCCTCAGCGGCCGGATTGTCCAACTCGGGATCGTAAACCGGGTACTTGGCGAGCATGATGGAAGGCGTGTCGTCATCCGGACGACGAGGAAGTCGTTGCCATAGCTCTTCGGTTAAGAACGGCATGAAGGGGTGGATCAGTTTCAGCGCATGTTCAAGCGCAGTGTATAAAGTGTTTACGGCCGAGAGCTTCTCATCCTCTGCACCATCCTGGATAAGTGCTTTTGAGTTCTCAATGAATACATCGCAGAGTTGATTATACCAATACGTGTAGAGCGCAGTGGTAGCCTTGAAGAACTCCCGCTCAGGAATGGCCTCGTTGATCTCCTTGGTCGCGGCATTCATCTTGTGCAGAATCCACTGTTCTGCAAGCGACTCTGTCCCAGTCAGCTTACTAGTCTTCTGGGGGACAAAGTCCTTCTCCAGCTTGCCCAGGACAAACTTGGTGGCTTGGTAGATCTTGTTACAGAACTTTCTGTAACCGTGCATAACCTTGATATCAAAGTTGACATCACCACCGCCTGTGGTGTAGTTGACCATGCAGAACCGTAGGGCATCAGCTCCGCATTGCGGGATACCATCTGGGAAGGCCGTCTTTTGGTATTTCTTGGCTTTCTCGACCTCATCGGGGTGCAAGTTCCCCAAAGCCAGCTTTTCGTGAAGCTTCTCCAAAGAAATGCCACTAATGACATCAAGGGGGTCAATGACGTTGCCCAGGGATTTGGACATCTTGCGACCCTCTGAGTCTCGGACCAAGGAATGGCAGTAAACCTCCTTGAAAGGAATCTCCCCAACCAATTTGATACCGAACATGATCATCCTGGCAATCCAGAAGAAGAGAATGTCCCATCCCGTTTCTAGGACCGAGGTAGGGTATAATCTCTCGAGATCGGTGGTCTGATTAGGCCAGCCCAGCGTAGAAAAAGGCCACAATCCTGACGAGAACCATGTGTCAAGCACATCTTCGTCTCTCTCGAGGGTGAATTTCTTGCCCGGCAGAGCCTTTTCTGCCTTGGCCTGAGCTTCTTCTTCGGTTCGACCAGAAAACCATAGCGTGTTTTCGGCTGGATTACAGACCTCGCCCTCAATCTTGGCAAAGTAAACGGGACATTGGTGTCCCCACCAGAGTTGTCTGGATAGACACCAATCGTGGACGTCCTCCATCCACCTATAGTAGCTCTTCTCGGCCGTTTCCGGTTTGATCTTGATCTTGCCCTCCTTGACAACCTCAAGGGCATCCTTGGCCATATCTTTCATCTTCATCCACCATTGTGGCTTCATGAGCGGTTCAATGACATCCTTTGACTTTTCGCACAGGGGCACCTTCATGGGGTTGTCCTTCTTCTCCACATAGAGCCCAGCTTTCTTCAGGTCGTCTTGAATGGTGTAGCGGACATCGAAACGCTTCTGTCCCTTGTACGGACCAGCATTCTCATTCATGAAACCATCATCTGTCAGGATGTTGATGAACTTGAGGTTGTGTCTTTGACCGAGCGCAAAATCGTTGGGGTCGTGCGCCGGGGTGATCTTGACAGCTCCAGTACCGAACTCTTTGTCGACGTAATCGTCCGCAACGATAGGCATGACCCGGCCCTCAATAAAGGGGTGGACGGCATTCTTGCCAACGAGGTGTTTGTAGCGCTCGTCTTCGGGGTGAACCGCAATACCAGTATCTCCAATCATGGTTTCAGGACGGGTAGTGGCGACCTCGATGGTCTCGTCGGAGCCTTCGATTTGGTACTTGAAATGCACAATGATACCAAATTCAACCTTCTTGTCATAGCCGGGAACATCGATCAAAGTGCGCCCGGTCAGCTCCTTGTTCACGACCTCGAGGTTGGACAGAGCTGTGTTCAGCTGGGTACACCAGTTGACCAGGCGGTTCGCTCTGTAAATGACGCCTTCTTCGTGGAGCTTGACAAACGTCTCAGTGACGGCTGCTGATAGATTGGCATCCATGGTGAATGCCTCTCGGCTCCAGTCGGTGGAACCTCCCATTTTCCTTTGGGCGTTGTTGATGCGCTTGTGATAGTCTTCCTTCCACTCCCAGACGGTGTCGATAAACTTCTTCCGGCCCAGGTCATGCCTCGTCTTGCCTTGCTTTCTCCATAACATGTTCTCGACAACGCTCTGTGTGGAGATACCGGCGTGATCACAGCCCGGCAGCCACAGTGTGGTCTTTCCGTGCATGCGATTCCACCTGCTCATGACATCTTGCAGGGAGTTGCCAAGGGCGTGGCCCATGTGTAGGGCTCCTGTCACGTTTGGTGGAGGAATAACGATTACGAAGGAGCCCTCATCCTTGACGGAGCCGTCCGCTTTGAACTGAGGCTTGAAGAAACCCTCCTTCTCCCACCACTCGTACCAAGCCGATTCGACGGCGATGGGGTTGTATGCCTTGAACTGGGGATCGTCGAGGGGCTTGAGTCGCTTCTTCTCGCCGTGCGGGGTGTCTTCGACGTATTCGGGCAGGGGGTCCTCCTCAACCTTCTGCGGCTTGACCTTCTTGGGCTTGCTAGCAGCGGCTGCCGAGGCTGCTTGCGCTGCGTCTTGCTTGGCCTTCTGCTTCTCGAGGAACTTTGCGTTCTTCTCAGCTTTCTTCCTCTCCCTCTCTAGCTCCTTCTCCGTCTTGACCTTGGTCTCGGCTGGTGCCGTGGTTGAATCCTGGCCGGCGCTATGTACACCGGGACCATCCGCCTGGCCAGCAACTTTCACGGCGCCCTTGACTTCGGTGGAAACCGGGGGTGGCGTGCCTTCGCCGACCTTGCTTGGGCCCTCGGGGGCGCCAATGGGGTTGCCACGGGCACTGTTTGTAGCCATTGTAGCGCGTGAGACGTGGAGGCTTAATCTGAAAGGCGACCTGCGCACACAGAGTGCACGGAGAAGTTGTTTAGACAATTTGACGGTGTTGCGATAGAATTGTGGGAGAGGTTGCGAGTCATTGGTCGTAGGCTTGGTTACATATGCGCTGGTAAGCCGCCCGCACCAAATTTCGATTCACTCATTGACTCACCAAAACGAGGGGCAGGCGGGGATCGGAGGGGAAAAGGCGCCGCCGCCCGAGCCGCTTTGCACAGTCGACAATAACGCTCCTGGGAGGCCAGCTCAGCCCCGTACTTGAAGGTTGAGCAAAAATGGTCTACCTGGAGAACTGATTTCTTTTGCTCAAAGATAGAAATTAAGATTGATGTCTGTCTAATTCAGTTATGGCCCTATTCCCGGAAGTTGCTGGATTATGAATAGTTAGTTATCCATATATCTACATTCCTCTGATTAGATGAGTCAGTCCGATGAGTAGATTTGGGACACTGCCAGTAAGAGCTCGAGGTCTCTCTGGCGAAAGCTGTTGCACAAATAGTCCCTCTCCGCATGTGAATTAAGCGAGTTTGTTCTCCCAGGTGTGGCTCGACGCATACAATGAAAAGACTCTTTTTTGTCTAGCCCGCCACAAGGTGGTAGCACAAGATGAGTAAAAGACATCCAGAACTCCTAGTTGCAACATCACGAGCTTTAATGAGTCAGACTCTGTTGAGGGTCTGGGGCTGTAGTCATCTGTCATCCCACAATGTTAACGTGTTCTATTAGCACTACAACTCCTTTTCTCCGGAGTCATATATATGTATCTTCCCAGCCGAGACGGACACTAATAGCCATGATAACCCTTGAGCATCACTGCCCAGAAAACTATACAATGGCAACCTTCAAGTGGCAACTCAATGTGCCCATGAGCTCGACCAAGAGGCTCCGACTCTGCCGCCTGCTTAGGTAAAGAAAGTGGCATTCCTATAGCCCCTGTTCCTCCCAGAATTCAACCTTCCCTTCACAGCATACAATCAACATATTGCGTCCATTATTACTGGTCAGCAGTTGTGGTTGCACCATTCTGCTTCGCCCCATCGCCTAGGACAGCCTCGGCATGCCCTCCATGCCAATAATCAACATCGCGACCTGAACCCTCGGGTGCCGTGGCCGTCTGAGAAGCACCAGCCGTAGCGCCATTCCCAGCATCCCTAGCCGTTCCCGTCGAAACCTCCGGCACTATACTACCCTTCGAAGCCCCAGACTCCTTTCTAGTACCCCCATCCCCTCTTTCCTTCGCAATCCACCTCAAGAACAGCGGTACATCCTTCCAAACCACCCCAGGCATTGCTTTGTTCTGCACCCACATAGGCAACACCCCACCAGCATCACTCGCCGTAGCCATAAGCCACTCAATCTTCCCGTCCGCCATCTTCCGTATGAGTTCCACACTAACATACCTAGCGACCTGAGCCCCTTTCTCCCTCGCTAGCCGGCTGGCCTCCGACTCCGTCCCAAAGTCAGGCACGGGAATGCTAACCACGACGAACTCTTGCTTCCCTTGAGTAGTCGCCACCATCTGCAACACCGGGAATGTCCGATCCTTGAGCACCGGCCTGCCGACCTTATGCCGCATCTCCTCGACTTTCAACGAGAACTCTCCCCACGTCTCACCCCCGAGATCAAAGGGGGAAACACCGCCGCAGTCCCACACCAAGGCCTCATGCGTTGCCAGCACATTCGGCGTAAACGCGTCCTCGGACTTGGCGTGCTCAAACCGAAAGCTGTGCTCGAACTCGGCCCACGAAGCCGTCCCGCGCTCGGCGGCATCCTGGTGCACCGACCGCCGGCACGCCCACATTTCGGGGGCTAACTTCCCCTTGCCCTTTGTCGTCGGCGTGGCGACGGCTTCCAGTTCCGCGGCGGGAACGGTACGCTCCGAGACCTCGACCTTGGCCGTCGAGTCCGAGCTCGACTTGACGCCCTTGGGCTTCCAGACCTTAGATCGCTGTGCTTCTGCGGGCGAAGACTTGGGTGCCGCACTATCAATAAAAGGAACCGCCTCCTGGAGGATAGCTGTGAGGAAGGGGGCCAGCTCGTCCGCAGTCGCGGTGGAGGACGGGAGTTGCGACGTAGGGATTCCCCAGAGTCGGACCAGCGGACCGGCCGGGGTTGCCATCTTGTTTGATTCGTCGAGGATGAATATATGAAACCAAAAGCTATCGCCGTGTTCTACATAAATATAATTGCACTTCCCATCTGAAGGAGTAGCTGGATTCGAATTGACAAGTTGAGATGATCTGGATGCGTTGAATGTTGTAATGTGGACTTTGCTTTCAGCGCTCCGACCAAGACTTCCAGTTGGCCGATTGAAACTGGATCGTCAAATCGTCAGATGATCTGAGATTCATCCATGCAGACGGGAGGCTCTTCACTAGGACTAAGTGCTTATGGTCGTTCGGGGTCGAAGTGAAGATGCTAATCAGTCACCTGCGTCACCCATGCATGTCAAAACGCCGAGGTCTTCGTTAGGGCCGGCTGCAATCAGACGTTTCTAACAGGGGGGAGGGGGCCTAAGCCTCAGGTCCGCCCTGTGTCAAGCATGTCAGATCCACGATCCATGTCTAAGCTTCGACTGGGTATTGTTTAGTGCTAGGTGTATTATTATGATTATGTTCTGATTTCGACTCATCTCTCTATCCTTCATCTCCACAGGCCCGTCGCGACCCCGATGGTAGACGCATACGGCTGTGGCCTGATCAATATCTCTATATACATGACGGTTCCCTTGCCACGACATCTACGCAATCTTCTCTCGCTTCTCCCAGTAGACGTTGGCAGGCTCCAGCGGTCGCGAAAACAGCGAAACATAATCTGTACCGATGACTTTGTTGCTGCCATCGGGGTTTCGGAACTTGAACATGCGCACAATCATGGCCGTGATGGTCTGCAACTGTGCGTTGGCGAAATGCTCGCCGATGCAGCGATGCCTACCCGCACCAAAGGGAAGATATGGCGACATGGATCCCTTGCTGACCAGACCGTAGCCATAGTCAATCGTCTCATCCTTCTCAGGGTCGCTGCGCGGGATTCTAGGTGCGATCGGCGATTCTTTGTCCCATCGGTGCGGTTCCCAGAGATCTGGCTCGGGAAAGTACTGCGGATCCGATGCCGAAACACCCGCTGCGGCGAGGAGCGTTTGGTTCGCCGGCACGACGTATTTGGTACCCGGCACGGGCATAGGCTGCTTCACCTTGCGCATGATGGAATGGATCGGGGCGTTGAGTCTAAGGGTCTCTTTGATGACGGCCTGGTTCAGGGGCAGTTTTGCAAGATCCTCATAGGTGAGCGGTGGGAGATCAGCGCCGAGGGCCTCAACCTGTTCACGGTACAGTTCCTCCATGATGTCTGGTCGCGCCGCGAGATAGAGCATGATCCATGAGCTTGTAGAAGACGATGAGTGTTGACCGGCCATCAGCAGAGCAATCATCATGTGCGCGACCTCGTGGTCAGGGACTGGCGTGCCATTCTTGTACGTCGAGTTCATCAAATGCCACATCATATCCTGCGAGTTGGTCTGGCCAGCGGCTCGGCGCTCCTTGATTGTATCCATATAGATCTTGGCAATGGTTCTTTGAGCATGATCACGCTTGTTGTTCCACGGGAGCGGGGCCCAGTGCAGCACGAAGTTGACTGCGCTGAAGCCCATGTCGAGGTCGTGATACAAATCGGCCAAGGACTCGTCGAACTTATTCCGGACCTCCTTTCCCTGCAATGAGTGTGACGCGGTGAAGATGGTGAGTTGGGCCATGATGGGCCCAATATTGACGATGCCGGATTGGCTCTTGAAAAGGGGGTTCTTCTTGAAGTACGAGGAAACTTCGTCGGCGATGATGGGTACGTACGACTGGAAAGCTTGCGTGGTGAGGGCGACCTTCATGAACTAGTGGGCTACGCGTCAGTTCCATTCCCGCCCGAGATTCACGGGGACGCGAGACTAACCTTCTTCTGTTCCATGAGTTTGGAGTTGGGGCAATCGTAGACAACATCCTTGCCGAAGACGGGCGTGGTCAAGACGGAGTAGATCTCCTCAGCGTTGACGTCCTTGATCTTGCCGTTCAAGATGAAATCGTTGCCCTTGGGTCCGACATAGACGGTGGTCTTCTTGCCAAGGAGGATAAAGGTGAAGATATCGCCGTACTTTGCTCTGTTGGCGTGGAAGAAAGCGGGCGGGTCCATGCCGTAGATAACGGTGCTTCCGAAGAAGGGGAACCAGGAGAAGACCACGGGCGGCTCGTTGGGATTCTTGAACAAGATCTGTTTGGCGACATGGGCAAAAACTGACAACAGGAGCAGGAAGCCGACGACGATGACCACCTGCGTAACGGTGGTCTGCTGGGACAGAAGTCCCATGGCGTCCTCGAATAAACCCATAGTGACAATAGGCTTTGAGAAGTCGTTACGCGCTGTCGATCGTCCAGCGTCGGGACCCTCGAGAGAAGGAGGGGGGTCGAGGGAGCTTTAATATGGATGGTGGTGAGAGGAGCGGTATGACAACAACGGGCATTGGAAATTTGTCGATGGATTGGTGGTTTGATGGGTGGACGATTTTGGATAGTTCTGGTTCTGATTGACCAATGCGATACCCATGCTCGTGCTAGCGCCAGGGCCGACGCGCCGTTACTAGAGGGTACGCAGGTACTTCGTATTCGGGTTTGGTACGTACCTCACAGTGCCCCCACTTTCAAGGAACCATCGTCGAACGTTTCGTCGCCCAATTCGCATGACATGCTGCCTTCTCGTTCGACTTTACTCATTTTATCTAATGACTTCACCGGAGAAACCATTGGACAGAAAATTACAAGGTGAGCTAAAGAACAGGCCAAGTAGCGCCGCCAGAAGTCGAACAGTACGGCCAAGCTCGACCCGAGTACGACAGGCAGGAAACGCCAGCGAACCAATCACAGAGCTTGCATTTCAAACCACATGTACCAATGTTGGTAAGTATACTGCAGCAGCACCGCCCAACCTCAGTCGGTGGAAGATTGCTCATTGCTGTACCAACTCACAGCTGGCTTCTAATGGTGATACATATGCGATGATATCATTTTACGACGCCGAATGCATAGTAAATGTGTACCTGAGTAGCTAATTGCAGCTACCATGGACGGCTAAACGACAAGCATCACACGTGTGCGTTTCCGGTTTCGGTCATGGATCATCGAGATAGCCGAGCATTTTGAAAAGAGATGCCCCTTTTCTTTTCCTTCCTACACCTGCTGATTGTCTCAGTTTGAGTGAGTACGGTGCCATCTACCTACTTCTTATTTGGCCTGGGCAGAGGCAAATATACCAGAACATGGACAAGCCAGCCGTTGTGCATGCGCGATCTTTATCATCGTGACTGGACTTACAGGAAGTTCGCCCATAATAAGCCACGAGGGGGTTTGGCTGGTTGCGAAGAAGTTGCCATTCACAATAAGGCAACAAGAACAACAGCAACAACCACGTATTCGCAGCGATGCCCTGTGGTTATTGTTAGAAGGTTACGAGTATACAGCGGATATTTGTGGATTCGCTAAGCAGAAGAGTAATAGAGTGGAGAACGTTATGGTTGTGTATTGTGGCAGTGTGTATAGAAGTATGTGTAAGGATATGGTATCCAAATCTATCTAGAGCGAAACTAGGCCGTTGTTTACAGGTGTATGTTCATCGTTAGCTAGATTTCTTCAGTAGAAATCCAATTTTCCTTTCTTAAGGCCGAGTTCGATACTTTCTTTTATCTTCTGGAGTTCTTTATTTATCGTAAAGCGCTTTCTTCAGTATTCGGGAGGAGTCCTTTATTGCACAATAGTCATGCGGCGAAGGGCAGACACACGACGGCTTACAAAGGTCTTTTGTACCTTGCTGGTGTCGTTGGGTATTACGTTGTATTGACCGAGTGCATGCCAAAGGGGGAGTATATATCATTTCTCGTATTCGGATTACTAAACCACCATACAACTACTGCAAGTTAGCAAAGGCCAAGTAATGAGTGACGAAGGACTCAGACAAGCTCCATGCAGGTTTGCTCTTAGAGAGGAAATGGTGATCTCGTCAATGACTTCGCCCCCCTTATCATGTCCGGGATTATAAACGCCATCTGCGATGATCTTAGGTGAGTTGTTTCGCAAGTCAGATGGATCTCGAGGAGGGCCTCCTTTATCGGATAGGATAGTAAAGCCAGTTGTGGCTAGTAAAGGGATCGGCTGTATCCTTCACAAAAGCTTATGCGTTGACACCGTGGAAGTACGTTAGGGTAGTGTTCCGGCTCCCACGTGTCATCGAGCTGGATGGTTTGGCGTCGATAGGAAAGTACAATATTCCGAGCAGCGTAGTGGCAACAACTGGTCAACGATAAACTTGCCTTGTTGGCGATAATCGCACGAGATATGTGAAGCAATGGGCTGGGATATTAGTACTCGAGGAATCATTGAATAGCACAGAGAGTTGGCGGGAAATTGCGGACAACCTTCATCCCATCCAGACTCCCTAGCCCCGTCATGGGCATGTTGAAAAAGCACGACGGGAACAAGATATCATTCAGTGTCTTTCTTTGCCCTCTCATTTCGTGTATAGCAGAATCGTATGGGTGCCCCATGACGCACCGCTGTATTCATGTTCGGTTGTGGACGGCGGTTACTAATGCGGACCGGCAATTCTCCAGGCAGATGCAGGAAGAGAGTGTGATCGTTTCAAAGCTGGAATCAGCCATGGCCGAAGTTCGCAGCCCCAGCATACGTCCCAATCTACGGTCTGAAGTCCAACTCAACGCCCACAGGGACACGCGCTCGTTGTATAGGTCAAAGTAATAAGATGGCAGCATCATCTGCATGATTCGAACGTACATATACCATTGCCATGGGCTTCGGCCGCGTGGTACCCATACACGATATATGGTCAGGACTTGGGGAAGACTTGCTTGCTTCGAAGTAGTAGACACAAATACTCTGCGCAACCCTTGCAATACTGTGCTGAGGGTGACTAAAAGTTGGAATGACAAGGATAAGCAACGGACCGCTTTATCGGCACTCTTCGTAATAAAACCATTGTTACCAGCTCATTTTCACTACACCGTTCTTTGCCACACAAACTTCTCAGTAGGACGTTTGGCGAAACAATCCCCTATTTCCTACTGTCCATTCGTCATTTGTAAATACTCAAGATGTACCCGACTGTGGTATTATTCATTACCGATTTCGTCCATGTGCATCTAGAGAGCTCAGAGATTGGTGCCTGCCATCTACGCGAGACCGCAAAGATGCCCAAGAAAGTAATGATCAAGCTCGTGTGCCAATCGAGTGCGTTCCATGGGCGTCGAGGTACTGTAGACATCCTTTCCAATCCAGATTAAGTAACTAGAGAGTACTCTACCACGTTTGATCGCGGGATTCTATCTCATCCGAACTTCGAGTGGTGACGCCTTTTCATGATCAATACCAGACATATAAGTCTCCTAGTTGTCAGTCTTCACCTTTCCCGCATTAAGGTGCAGCTATATTCGAACTCAGCAAGGTCCATATTACTTTGGATACGCGGGAAGCGGTGGGGAATGAACTACGATGAAATAATGAAATGTATTGTGAGCCAAACCGGCTTGTGATGTAGATTCTTACCTCCCAAATGGGAGCCTACTCAATGCAAAGTCCCTGTTACGCCGTGGATGTGAGTATGGTATCTTGGGTCCAAAAAATATCAAACATCCCCTTCCCCTGAACGCCTTGACCAGACGCTTAATGCAGTGCCTTTTTGGTCTTCCCTTGTTTTTCTGCGCCTTGAACCATGCTTCGAACTGACGTCGTCCCCCATAAGAAGAATCAAAGAGATATGCCGGTCCAGTGATAGTTCCCATCAATGTTGACCCATTTTTCGGATTCAATAGCCTTCTCCCAGCCCATGATCACCGCCATCAGACGACAACCCATTGCGCTGACAGTGCAGATCACCACGTCGCTTCCCTGGCCGAGCACTGCCAAGTCCATCATGTACGCGCGCCCAATAAGATTGCGAAGGCGGATTGTCTCAGCTGGCGGGCCCAGTGCTGTAGCTGGCATGTCTGCGGCGTTGGCAGTGTTGAGAGTTGACCGGCCAAGATTCCAGAACATGCTGGCGAAAAAACCACCCTCCCAGCCAAATGTTTCGTCGACGAACTTATGCATGACATGTTTGTCCGGGTTCACTTGCTTTATTGCCGCCACACTCGCAAGCTTGATCAACTCTTGGGCACGAAGTGATCCGGCAAATTCTTCCGACTCGTACACGTCTGGGTCGTCAGAGGCGAGAACTGTCAACGAACGCTGTTTCGCCACAACATCTTCACCTCCGTCGGGGTTACTGGTGTTATGATAATCTTCCAGTATCTCCCGCAACTTGTCCGCGTAGAGGTTATTCGGGAGGTAAGCACTGCTATACTGATAGTCATAGGGGTGGAGATCCCCATGTCGAACATGGACCCCGATTATGGTGCCGTCGTTGTTTCCTGCGGGAACCCTGACTTTGGCCTTCAATTCTTGAATACGACCCTGGACGTACGTGTGATCGTTGTCGTTGAGATGGAACAGAGCCTCATGACCGACACGGGCCAGGTCATACATCGGTCGCTCCCTGTCAACGTCGCTCTTCCTGTGATGCTCGTACTCAGAGGTAAAGCTGTTGCCGAATGTATCGCGTGCTGTCGCCACGGATACAACCAAGTGCCGAGCATGATGGGGACATGGCAGCATCTCGTGCCGAGGAGGAGGACTGCACCCCTGTGCAGGAGGCGCCTGAAAGATGTCGGTGTACTCCCCATACGCCCAACGTGAGTCGTCGATGAAGAAGGCACGCTTCTCCTTTTGGGCCAAACCGTATGCCATCCACAGCATCATCAAGGTTGGGCCAATTCCAGCATCGGGTGATTCAAGTACAAAGGTTAGAGAAGTCTTGCAGCTGCCTTGCTGCACCAGCCCGTCCTTATTCTCTCCAACAACGTGGCCGTCCTGGGCCTTGGCCGTCACTTGCCAGGACTTGTTCTCGATACCTGGAAGCAGGCCACGCTTCTCGGCCTCTTTCACATCCAGAAAGTAGGGGTCTTCGTAGTAATAATCGAACTGGGCCTTCTGGGAGGGGTAGCTGCGGCTGTCGAGTTCTCTGACGTGTGCTGCTACCTCTTGGCATTTGGCGCAGATCTCGGAATACTCCTTCACCGTCAAGGGGAAGTCATACGTTGGGGGAATAGAAATCGTCCACTTCGATCTGCCACGGCGATCCGTTATGGCAATCGGCGTTGGAAATTCTGGTAGGTCGTATTGTCCCACCATCTCATACTCTTCCCCCGCGGTCAAAGCCCACTCAATCATAGGCACGTCGACAGACTTCCTCACAATGCTTCTTGCAAGATAAAGGAAAATCAACAGGCCAGCAGCATAAGTAACGAGTCGAACCACCCGGCTTGGCCGTGGTTTCAAGGTTGGGGATTTTCTGGGCCGGGGTACCAGAGCGGGCAAGCCCGGAGAGGGAGGAGGTGAAAAGAGGAGATGGTTGAAATCGAAGCATGACGATGTTGCCGAAAGCGGTATTTTGTCGTGAGATTGAGAGCCTTGATACGATGCGGCTCTGCGCAGATTGAGTCGGGGTGGCGAGACAATCATCTTGGCGCGTTTGTTATTAGGAAATTCCAAAGTAGGAGGCATCTCCGTGGAGTCATAAATGTATAAAATCAAGTAAACGTAGAAATGTCCGGCCAGATTGAAGAGAAGGATGATACCGCGGTGCTGTCCGGGCTTGTTTCAGGGAGTGACGATGTGTTGTTGGTTGATCCGCGGGCACGATTTAACGAGTGCGGGAACCAAATCTGAATAACAGGAAACCCGAAATGGGAGGAATATGAAGATGCTAGTTTCGACACTTGATGACACACTCTCAGGTTTCCATCAGGGTACACGAGGAGAGAGCGGCTGTTCGCCTCACTGCCGATGCGCAACCGGTCGAGCTACATAAGTGAGAGAACGCAGGGTAGTCGCCGGATTATGGAACGCCGTACTTGTATCGCGCGTAGTGTAGAAAATCTTGGCCGGTTGAGGTTAGCGACGGGTCCGCAAGGAGAGGGAAGATCCTTAAAAGCAGCAGTCCCTTTTTTGGCAGCGAGCTGTCATGAACCCAGAAGTCAACGTTGGATAATTGTGGAGAGTCCCAGGGGTGCAGCGAGTTGGCTGAGATGACGATCGCAAATACTTAGTCAAGACGATCTCGCGGTTTTGGTTATGGCGAATGGGGACGGTGGAATGAGCTCAGTTCGGGGTGTCTCCTGGCAGTGAAAGTGAAAAGAACCAGAAACAGACCGAAGCCCAGGGTCGAAAGATTGGAGGTCAGCGTGGGACAGGAAGTGGTCTGTCAAACGAGACGAAGTTGGAAATTTCTGGTTAAGTTCCGTATAAGTGCGGGTTGTTCAATGTTCTAGACACCGAACCAGACGAGGAAAGGCCAACGAATCCTTGGGAACGATACGAAGTGAAGGTGTCGTCGATATCAAACCAACTTCCAGAGGAGCTTTGGAGACCAACCCAGCCTAATGTTTGCGCTGGCGTTGGAGTGTCAGATATCTCCTGTTTTCTTCCTTCAATATTGCACAAGGAGAGCCATTTGGTCGAAAAGACCCCTCGAGATGTTAATGAACCTTCAAGTTCCCTGGTGGGGAAGAAGATGACGAGGACGGCATGAATAGGACGGTAGCATCAATAAGGGCCCAGCTCGATGATGTCACAGAAGGCAAAACAGCATTCCAGAAAGAAAATGAGGATGGACAAGAATCATCTCACGACGGTTAGATATGCTCGCCGGATCTGGAAGCGAAAAGGGAAGCGAAAACTGTCGATCTGGGGATCTGCTTCGGCCCCTGTCATGCGCTTGCTAGGGTGTGTGGGCAACTTGGGATGTGATCAAATTGATAGGTAGGGGTGTTACTTTTTGCAATCCACCTGTACTATGGGAATTCCTCCTTCGGGAACGGGCAAAGCGGTCCTATTTGTGACCTCGAAGAGAGAAACCCAATTATCATCTGGTGAGACTAGGAGCAAAGCGTGTGAGGAATTCTGACAAACGGAGAGGGGGTGAAAAGACGAAGGGTTGGAATATGGACGGCCTGAGGCGGGTAAGGCGTCGTCGATCGTACTTTAGGACGGTTGCTGGTGGGATTAGATGGACTCTTTTGGAGTAGATTGGAAAGTATTCCAAGGGTAACTACTTGTGGGGGGAGTCACCTGCCGTTCCATGACAACGAAACTGGCCACCCCCGGAGTTCCCGAGTCGTTCTCAAACAAGTCTCTTTCTGCAGAGTCGGAAACATCGGGAAGGTCGGTCTTGTTTTTAGGCTGTGGGGACAGAGGTGATCGTCATCCTGTCCTCCCCGGCTCATTCTGAAACCAGCCTAAGAACGGATAGAGGAAGGAAGGACGCAGCCCACCAATCTGAAGCTGCGAGGGCGCTGACGTCCCTTCATCTTTTTTGACAGGATCGCCCTCATCGGGCCAATGATTGCACGGTAAGCTCGACAAAAGGAGCTTCACGACGTACGGTCATCCTATGCTTGATGGAAGATCTCATCGGAGGCTTGGGGAGGGAGACGTCAACCAACGCTTTCTATTGGAAGATATGTACACCGTAATACCGTACGTAGGAGACAGTGATGCAGCAATGTTAGCTGACCTGGTTGGTTGGTCGTAATGGAGGCCAACAAGAATACAAGAAGAACACAGGCACGACCAGTCCCTCAAAGAGTTTCTGACGATCCAAGACCGGCCAACGTAAGTTCCCACTGGACCAGACGGCTGTGGTCACCCAAGTGGCAAGCTGTCTCTTCATACCGCATCTCATGGAATGCGCGAACAGATTCTGCGCACTAGCTCACACAACAACCGCGAGTTTGTAAACCTACACAGGTCCCCCCTTCTTAGTTAGCTTGTCTGTAGTGTGACGTCCTTCTGGCGGGCCGATATCGTGGATGACGGTCGTATCGCACGACGCAAGCGTAACCGCGATCCGTGCAATAAAAATCTCGGAGCATCCAGATATTGTTGGTTGCACGAGAAGCCTCACTGGGGGAATGGCGTGGCCAAATGAACCGGTGTACGGAGCACCAGGGCGGTTCTGTGACAAAATTACGGCTACCTCCCTAACGACGGTGATTGAGCGGGAGTTCGTTTGCGAGTCAGTACTTTTCTCGCTTCATCGCACAATGGGACTATGTAAGCAGCTGCGGCGCAGCAACCGTGAGTGATCCTTTTGTAAGAATTGCCTACTCTATTGTGGTCATTCATGGTATTCAGCCCACCCCTGCAGCGTAGCATTGCGTTCAGCGTCACCCCCAATTGCGCAGGCACTATGGTATCGAATATAAAGGCGTCTAAATGCGACCCCACGCGTTCTTGAATATTCCCAAAATAGGCGTCAGCTACGAACGGGCCTGCAAACGGCATTCTGCTGCTATCTGAGCCATGAACGTAGAATACGTGCTGCTCCGGATATTGCCAGTCGCCAACCGAGGATTTTGCATGACGCACCGCTGCGAAAATGCATTTCACCCACACGGGGGCGAGGCACAACAACAACAATGGGCGTTGATTGGCAACTTCGAGCTTGTGTGCATGAATATCATATTGACATTCGTTCCCATGCCTTCCCATGCCTTCCCATTTCCCTCGAGCGCTTCAGCTCAGTGCAGGATTCGCTTCAAATAATATACAAGACACAGCCTTCTCCCCCTTGGCCTTTCTCTCTACTGGTGATGATGCACGGTTGACCCTCTCTCCCGCATCATCCTCATTACAGAGCGCTGTGCCACTCTGATCCTCCCATAATAAAACATGGACACGTCTCGGGAGAGGCATGCCAACCTATTCGTCTGACATGTCGGAAGCAATGAAGTGACCCGTCAAGCTCTTACCTTCATCAAGGCGTTCGCGCGTTCGCGTTCCACAGCCCCTAGATGCAAACAATAAAACGTAAAAGGGTATAAGACAAACAGGCTTCTAAGAAGCAAAACCAACCGAAACGCCATGCCCCAAACCCAGTCCCTCACAAACCCCAAGCTGACAATACAGTCTCATAGGAGGAAAACATCTAGGCCTCTAGAGCAACCTGTTTCGGCTCATGCAGTACCGGCGGGCTTTCCCTCAGCACCTCCAGGTCGGCCGGCTGCGCGGGCGCCTGTGCCTGTGCCTTGCGAGAGTCACTGACTACACGGACGCTGCCACGCTGGCCTCTAACCATGTGGCCCGACTCGACTTGTTGAGATATCATCTCATCTAAAATCATCGACATCTCATCCACGCTCTTCCGCCCTCGCATCGGCGAGATGCTCTTCCGTCGTGTTACTGGAGGGTCAGGTAACGCGCCCTGGGGAGGGGGGCTCGCCGCATGGTCGTACAATAAAGATGACCGCATCTCACGAGTTTCACGCCGGGAGCTATCCATGCCCTCAGCTGCGTCCCGTGAACGAGCTGCGCTGCGGAGTGCCGATAGCATGCGGTCTTTGTCGTCTAATTTTGCCCTAAGCTCTGCGATCTCCGCATCTTTCTCCTTCATCAGCACAGAGACACTGTGGTCCTCGCCAACCATGATCCCCTTGTTGGGTGAGGAGAAACCAACAGACGTCCGACTGGAGCTTGCGCGCCTAGCTTGCAATAGTCTCTTTTCGAGGGTGGCGATATATCGATTCTTGTCAGCAAGGTCGGCCTGCAACGCCTGATTTTGTGCTGCAAGAGAGGCGGTGCCGTCGCCAAACTCGCCAAACTCGCCAAGACTGTCATCCTCCTCGGCCTCGCCTCCACTCGAATGCCTCTGCCCGCTCGATCTCCGTCCAATAGTGGATGATGAAGACGCCATTGAGGCTGTCCTTTCCAAGAGTGGCCGGCTGCCAGTCGACATGGCCATGGACGACCGGACAGACGCCTGCAGCGACGCCTGCGAGAACCGAGCATGCATTCCCAATGAGCTGAATGTTCCATTGGTGTTAACGCCGATGGATTTCGAGCTGAGGATCAGCTTGTTCAAATGGTCAATACGCTCCTTCAGTGCTGTACGTGCAAGTTGCATTTCCAACATCTGTTCTTCGTGTCGTGCCTCTGCTTCCTTCTCACGCAAGCGCTCTTCCTCCTCGTCTTTTGCCCTGTCTTCGTCTTCGGCATTGGTCGTTTCATTTTTGGCTTGCTGGTCGAGCTGGCCTCGTAGTTCCAAAATTTCCATCCGGTATCGTTCTAGAAGGACCCTAGCACCACCTTCGCCACCAGCACCAAGAGCTTCTTCAGCTCGCTTGGCGTGGCTTACGATGCTGTTCTTCGCTCGTGACGCGAACTTGAGGGTGTTGATCGTCTCCGTTGTGTGGCTGTTTGCAGAGGCGGCACTCCCAGCTGCGCCGATCTGAATTGTGCACAAGATGCTGACAAGCGAGTTTCCTGACAGCGCTCCTTGCAGCAACCTAGTCAATTTGCTGTCTCGGTAAGGCAAATGCTTCCCATCTTTATCTTTCCCGTCCTTGTCCTTGGCGTCGGAGAGTTTCGATATCACAGTACCTAGTGTCAGTAAACTCTTGTTGATATGAGATCCTTCTATCCGACGATCCTTGGTCTCGGCCGCTTTTTCGGAACCAGCAAGATCGATCAAACTCAACGTGGACACGCGAACTCCCCCAGGAGGTAGACCTGACCGCTTGCTATCGCCTCCCGTATTTCCCGGTATGCGTTCTCTACTCTCCACGACGATCTGAACCACAGCATGACTTCGAGAACTCCTTGCGTTGAACTGTGTACTTGCCGTCCTACGAGCCTGGTCACCACGGGCAATGACGCGCAGGAGTTGGGTGGGACTCTGCACAATCTCCTCCTTCAGTGGCGTTGCGTAGACACCGCGCTTGCTGTCTTCTCGCAACTTGATTTCGTCCTGCGTACCCGTTCCTCCAACCCCGCTAGTGGACATGTTGAGGAGATCATGGATCTTCTCGTTGTAAATCTCCAAATAGCTGACCCGCAATAAAAACTCGCGGGATGGCGTCTCGCGGATATAGGAGAAGATGTCGGTAATGGCCAGCGGTATTACACCCGGGGATGAAGCTGTACCCTGCATTGAGAATGTCTTACCAGTACCTGTCATGCCGTAGGCGAAGACAGTTCCATGGTAGCCTTCCATGACTCGGCGGACGAGTCGTTTGGCGCAGTGATCATACACTCTGCTATTGTCGTCGTGCGTGGCAAACACATTATCTGCAGCTTGGTTAGTAGGCATTCAAGTAACTTTGGGAATGTTTTGCTCTGAGCTTACCGTAGAAGTAATCACCCCCTTCCTTGCCACGGTATGATACAAGTGACCTCCTCCCATCCACCATCCATTCCCCCTCAACTTGGTTGTTATTGCTTCCCGAGTCAGGCCGCACTCTTACGCTGACAAGAACGTTGCCCTTGCCATCTATTCCTTTCGAAACGCGCTTATCGCTGATAGAGCTTGCATTCATGTCTACGGGGTCATCATAGGTCGTAGCAGACGTAGAATAGGAGTCTTGGGCCGAAGAGCTCCGGCTTTGCGGCGGGGAAGAAATGCTCATCAGCCCATCTGAATTCCTCACGCTGGCCCCGCTAAGCGTTTTACCCTCGCCACTGCCGTTCAGCAAACTCGGAGTCATGTTGGACAGATGACCCATCCTAGGTGTGGCACTCGGTGTTCGCGACTTTCGTGCTGGGGTGGTAGTTGATAAACCGCTAGACAACGGACTTGGTGGCAGACTGGTGGTTCTCGAGTCCCCCTTGGGAGGTTGAGGGAACGAATTGATGCTAACCGTTTTGCGGATGGTTCTTCCATTGGGAGTGGCTGCGCCTTTGGGGGTTGGCAAAGCTGTGGTGGGTGCTGGGGTTGGCGGCGGGAGATGTGTAGCCGATGGCGCTCGTAGACCGCTTCTCGGCGTGTTCGGGGGCTTCGAGGGAGCTGCAATCCCGCCGGCGCTCTTCCGTGTCTTGGAGACTGGCAAAGCAGGGAGGGCGGAGTTCGGGGGTCCGTTCGAAGGACGCCCGTGCCGAGGCAAGGTGGTAGCCATCGTGCCGAAGGTTGAGGTTGTCTTATGATCAGACAGTCAAGTCAGATGGTGATCTTGAAGATTTGGACTCTGTGTCGCAATTAAGACTCCATAAAGTTATGTTCGTGAGCCCAATACCCGTTGGCCTAATCGAGCAGTTCGGGAGAAGGACCGCACAAGGTCAGGTATCAACGGGACACAGATGATGGTGGTCGCTAGGTCATTCGAATGTAGGTGGGCTAAACTCGTGTGGCTAGAAACAATGCGGCGGGTTTCGTCCCAAGTTGCGTTTGGAGATTTACAGTTCAGGGCAGAGTTCTGGCTCTCTGAAGGTTCGCGGTCGGGGATGGGCGCATGAAACTCCGGGTGCATGAACCGCAGTCCCGGTCAACTTCAGCAAAACTTGATAATTCGGGTGACTGCGAACATTTGTCAATGCAAGGATCCACCAAAGTGAACGCGACAAACAGAGTGCTGCGCCCCTTCCACGCCAGCCGGAGTATGGACATGCTCAAAAGACTTGATGACAAGTTATAGCACTAACCTACTATAGAACCCCCCACAGTTCGTGTTTCTGGGTTATTGGACTTGTAGATTTGCGTAGCGGCAGATCCAAACACAAGTCGGAAGAGAGATTAGTCTTGCGGCTTTGGTGCCCGACGGCTAACGTCGAGCTTGGGCGTGTGAAGCGACAGCGAGGTCAGCTGATAAGTCAATAGCAAGACATTCGAGGTCTCAAGAAGTGATGTCTTGTATCGGCGGAGGATCTGGGGTCGGTTTGGGTCGGCGGTTAAGTCGTTGCTTTTTGTGTTTTTCCTCCTAGCGAACAGACCGATAGACAACGTGGTTTGAGCGTCCCAAGATATGACATGCATCAAATGAGGAACGGTCCCAAAAAATCAATTGTTGCGAGAGAGCGACGGAAGACGATTGGGTGGCTCAAGAAAAGTAATGCGATATCAACTGTATCAAGTTCGTTGGGCCAGCGGTGGATGTTTCTTCCCTTGCGTTTTGAGTCGAAATGCGAAATTCGGGTGATGAGCAGACGCAGAGCAAGATGTACACAGTCCTCCGCGTTGGCTGGTGTGAGATTACAGGGAAGTGTCTTGCGGGGGGCACCTGTAGAATTGGTGGTTCGCCGGTGATGGACAGGGCTCCGAGCAGTTGTCCAATCTCATGCGCTAATTCGCAGAGCGATAGAAGAGAAAAAAAATCCCGTTCGGCCAGGAGTTTGGCACGAAACGGCCTCTGCGCAATGAAGCAGGAGAGCGAAAGTAAAAAAGTAGAACAAAAACAGAAGAAAAAAAGAGAGACAATGTCAGGCATGGAAACAGAGTAGACGTTCGTCACAACATAATGGACATTGGCATGGAAAGAGGAGAGTTGAACCGAGATGGAGTCCAAGTCAAGACTTCCTGCTCCTCTGTGCAGCTCTGCGGTTTCCTCATCGTTGGCTCTCTGATCAGTTCGCGTCCAACGCTTCTCCTGATGGTCACTGCCCATTTCCTATCAAAGCCCCCGCCGGCGACTCTATTCCCCTTCTGTGCACTCAATTTCGAGGCGGCCAAGCTATCCAAGGCTATCCTGTACAATAATGGTCGACCCCTGGAGCCTTTTGCTGCACCCTGCAAGGTCCAACATGGGGTGTGGCGACAGGGTTCACAACTAAGCTGACAACGACAAGTCCAGATCTTCAGTGGGGGAAAGGTACTTGTCCTGCAAAGCGTCGGCTTCGTTGTACTTTTAATTATAATTATCAAGGTACTCACGATCAAACGGTACTTTATCTGAAGAGAACAACTTGAATTGTGTTACTCTCTCTTCTTTATCGAACCAGCCCGCTTGTTTGTCTGGTTGTATGAACGAACCTTCCTTGCAATTATCACTTGCTGTGTGCAGCGTAGATTACGGAATCGAGCTTGCGGTCGCAATTGCAACCATCCAAGTGACATTGTAACGGGTCTTGACGAGCCGGCCGAATGTCAAGATATCACCAATACCGAGCTCCTCGACATAGACGCAGATATCCCATCCCTAACACGCCGCTTCGAGCTGCTCTACAGGGGATAACACCTTAGGCCTCGGAAATCCTTCTACAAAAATCCAGTTCATCATCATTCAGTCGAACTGCTTTCCCAGCTTCAGCGGCTCTCAACATATAAACTTGAGCCCAGTCATGTGGCTATCAAGTCTACAACCCATTGGACCTGCAGATTTCCTGAGACGAGCTTTGACGAGGACCTCAGTTGCGTACAATGAGGTTTCCCAGCGAATAAGCCATTGACGTCTCGTCGTCGCCATGACCCATTCGCTACAATTTCCCCGGCACAGATATCAACCGCATCACTGCCGCATCCAGTCGATAGCCGTGCGTTCCTGCACTTGATCACATCACGCTATCGCGCAAGCGGTTTAGACATCAACATTAGACCCCTGCTCTGCCCTGCAGTCTGTCGTGCTCACGGTGCTACACACCAAGATGCTGCAGCAGTTGGGTTGAGCTGCTCTACTACCCATGGCCGACGCATAGGATTGGTCTATCAAGGACTACCAGGAATCCCCTCGCTGTGGGCTCGAGAGACCCATGTGATTTTTGCGGACGCGACGCGCAGTCGGTTGTCCCGATGGGCCCTGTCAGGCTTACCACACTTTCTAAAGTTTAAGGCGCACGCGCCTACGTGTGAGTAGCGTTCTTCGCAATCCAATAACGGCCCTGACCTACATCGGTATATTGCAAGGTTGCATTCTTGCACAATTTTTTAAAGCAAGGCAACTTTCAGCGTACAAATCGATTGGTAAGAACCAGGACCATGGATCGCTTAAATCATCTCTAGTAAGCATTCGAAGCTGAGTTCCTCATACCCTTAACTATGACTCGCGTATCCAACCACGGTTTTCAGGCCGAACAGACAACTATACGGATGAACACTCGACCGCCCTGGCTCCGTGTTTCGATGACTAACACAACTTTAAGCCACTAGTAGCAAACTTCGGTCCCTGTGCTCGGAAGACTTGAGTACTAGGTGAGAAGACGGGGTTATCTTCAGGGTGGTCCGAAAACTTGGTCTAGGTGGGGATTGTATGAACAAACATACTCCTTGAGCTCTTATTTCGCTGGTCAGAGTCGATTATTGCTAGTTTGCTTGACATACGCAATAGGTATAATTCACATTGTTAATGATCCTACAACTTTTTTGATGACCCGATGACGAACCCATTCCCTGACCCCACGACAGAGGTAGAACAGTAAAGATAATGACTCAGATAAGTTTATTTTTGGTATCTCATGCGTCCCTTACCTGGCTTAACACACGAAAATGCATGTTCGCGAACAGTAATCCTCTCCCTGGCACTCGGGTTGAGCAAACACAGGGCCGCCAGACACGAGGCACCAGGTGCTTCCCTGATCGCATCCGTGGCGATCAAACATGATTTTCCTTACTTATCAGACGGTCATGACGTTGCACATCTCGAGGTTGGCACTCTCATCACACATCATCGTCTTTGCACAGACGACATCTGAAGCTGTGAAGTTGCTTTCCCCGGCGAAAACTGTTTGAGCGTGCATGTTCTGCACGGCTCTTCTTCATCCCAAGAGTCAGTCAGGATCACGACCATTGACTGAAGTTCGGTCATGCCAGGGCTAAATTGACGGGACGACGCCTGTCAATAGTCCTACCAATAAGCAGTCAACTTGAACATATCACCGAGGACTCTGCGCTTCACAGACACTTGGAGCTTCCGCGCCCAAGCCTATCAGATAGCACCAACGACAAACTGTCAAGGAACATAGCTCTTGGGAGGTCAGATATTTGTCACGATCAAGAGTTTGGACGGAAACACTCGCTAGCATGTGGTTTAGGATATGCAACTCGGTATTGGATCTCGCTGTCAACTGAGCAACACATCATGTCGCTCGGACTCCACGACCGACGCTTCTAGTTTCAAAAACCTCAACTAAGCCTGACCCGAGGGCTTGTTGCAAGACGAAGTGAAATGCAAGCCCACGAAACTGTTTCCACTTTCTCGTCTGGCCAGCAAGTTTTCCCGTGAACTCGCCACGCGATCGCTTGGCTGCGTCCCTCGCGTCATCTTTCGGAACAACCCCATTCCATCGGTCCCGAAGTACGCCTTCGGTCGCTTCCCGAAATCGCGACTTGCTTAGCAGAGAGACGAAATGCTCTAGTGCGGACGATAGTAGCTTAAGAAATGCGCTGTTGCCCGGTATTGCTAGCCGAAGTTCAGTCACGCCGTCCGGCAGTGACCACTGCGTGCGCTGCCCACTGCCGCCGGCGTTGTGCACGGCTCCCACTCCGCCGACAGTGCCTAGCGAGCCCGTTGGCTGTTTCGAGACTGTCTCTAGAGATACAAGCGTCGTTTTGTCTTCTGGGCGCGAATAAAGATTCACGGTGTTGGATACAGACGAGTGGGTAACGGACCCTGAGTGGTGAGCTGTCAAGAACCCTGTTTTAAAGAGTTGATCGAGTTCAGACCAAGACAGCGCTGTCTTTGGCACCATCTGTGTGGCCGGATTTTCCTTCAAGAAGGTCTTGAAATGCTCTTTTGTTGCTTCTGACAGTTGTGGACACTCGTCGATCATCTTATCGAGGTCTGTAGTCAGTAATAGTGTCTCCCCAATCTCACCACGCCTTGCGACGACTATTTTCCGGACAATTCCCGATTGCGCCATCTCTGCGATCTCTCGCTCCACCGCGCTCGGGGACGACAGCAGGGCTTGTATATGCGACATCGTCACGATCGGCGGTAACTGCTTCCGGTAGTTCAACACCTCCGATATGCGCGTAGAAGTCATACCGGCAGCCTGATCTGGAATCGGCGAGAACATGTGCGATCGTATGTAAAGAATGGCTTGCGCTGTGTCGCGCAGTTGCAAATCGGTCGCAAGCGCTCGAACCAGCCCGTAGTCGTCCAATTTGTCTTCAAATAAGTCTTCATATTCATCTTCATCATCCACACGCGCGGCTGCTACCTTGCCCTTCGGTGTGCCTATGGGCTTGCTTCGTGGTAAGGACGAGGTCCATGATGAGGACGATGAAGTCGACGAGGCAGAGGGTCGCTTTGCGCCGGAACTCTTCTTCTTGACCCGGCCAGAGCGGCCCAGAATTGATCTCAAGCTCATTTTCAGTTACAAAAGACATGAGAGTATGACCACAACCCCAACTACAAAATCCTGAAGGCTAGAAGTGACGGCAAAGGTGTACAGGCAGTCTTGTCAAAGGGAAGGCGCAAGGCTGCTTGGGTGTGATTCAAGGTCGCATTGCGCCGGGCAAGTGCAGCTTACAGGGCGGAATTATGGGGGCCCGTCCGCATCGGGCAACCGGCATTCCAGACAGCCCCGTACGAATGGACGCCGTGCTTGGGGCTAATCAACGCAGAACGTCTAAAGTATGGGCTTTGGATAGCAACGATGGGTGGCTAATTTGTAAACGAAGCTCGATGCTTTGTCCATTGTATTATTTATTATAGGGTTTAGTCAACCCTTACGGCGCGCTGCCCACCTTGTTGACTTCGCCTACCTAGCGATAATAGGGAGATTGGTGCAGTTTAGGATTACGAGCATCCTAGCCAGTCGACCGTCAAGCACTACGTCGGCGGAATATAACTCGACAGCCGGTCCAGAATTCGAATCGTTAATCCGACCCCTTATCGGACCTCGCCTTTCCGATAACGCTCGTCGGCGAACCCGTCCCCTCACGATAGAAGGCGCGCAGCACGCCCTCTCGCCGCGATTCTTGCGAGCGTCTAGACCACGTTACGGTCTATCCACTTGAGCGTATGGTTGAGATGTATACGCTCGACGAGAACCCCAATTAGCAGATACTACGACTTGTCGCGACAAAAAATAGTCGAGCATCTTCTGCACATCAGCAGCATCCCACCCCTGAGGACGAATTTAAGTGCCACATTACCACACTTATCGGTAGTTCAGGCAGGGGTTTTAGCACAGACTTAGGGAGGGATAGGAGGTTTAGTAGTCGTTTGGCTACAAGTTTACCTGTATAACCGCCCGACGCGGCTTAAGGGCCCGCTATATCATCTATAGCCCCTTAAGGGAGTACTTGTAGAGGTACCGAGGGTTAACACCTACGGCGTATTTAATAAAAAAATATTATTTTATTTATTATTTGTTTTCCAAGTCGGTATGCTCGCCAGCAAAGTACAAGATTGTCACTAAGTGTCAAACGGCTCCGGCATCCCTTGGAGCCGAATCGTGGCCTCGACCAGCTATATCCGCCGTGAATTGAAATAGCAACTGCTGTTAGATTGGGTAAATATGTAAGCTTGGCAAGCTTCGAAGCAGCTTCGCCAATTGCCAGTCCCCCATAACAATTATCAGAACGCTTTCCATCATCAGAAGATGAGTGAGAATACCAAATACGACTAACTATATTAGAGTCTGTTGACCATCATGCGAGGGCGTTGTGAACGACCACTGATATGTCAGAATCATGAAGTATTGGATTTCGCATACCACAAGGGATGCTTGGTAACCGGCTCTAGCCCAGTGAATGGGTATGTTGTTCCAATAATCCACGATTCTATATTTTAGGAGTCTTAGCCTACAAACCTCTGTGATATACTCCCCAGGAGTGAATGCTCAACCCAGCTAACGCCGCATAGAGGTTCCCTGTTCCATCTCATGCTAATGCCTTGTTCATTCCCATCCTCGCAAAGGGACTTGCCTCTATTCTCAGCTTCTGCGCACTCAGGCAAGTAAACGAGCTGAAAGTCTCCATTATGTCAAGTTATTCCGACACCGAAGAAGCTAGGGACGACAATTTGTTCCAGATAGCGGTCTGTCATTTAGGAAATGAGACATTTTAGCAAAAGCCCCTGTATGAGATTGATAGATTTATCGAATTCGATTGTATATTGGCAATATTGACACCATTGGAAGAGGCCCAGGCACATGGACAGACAATTTGACTCAGTATGCCATACGCCAGTTGCAATTCCGTACTGTCTAATTTCGTCCCTTGTCCTTTCTCAACGAATGCATAAAAATGCAGTGTACTATTTCCAAATAGGAGGAAGCAGACAGTCCTTCTCGGTAGTATGCGTTTTTCTTCCATGGTTTCTCAAGTCATGAGCACAACGCCAACGAGGCGTATGCAGGCGAGTTCGATTCAACGAGACATGAGTACAGGTATTATACTTGCCACATGTTGCACTTTATCTACCGGAAGGTGTTATTGAAGCTGGCCTAGAGCGGAAGGTGTAATAAATATTTCACCCACCGGCCAGACGGAGCGTCATAGCTAAGTGGGGCAATCACTAGTCTTTTTGATTGGCACAGGAAGAGAATACGGACCTCGATATACTCGCGTCTATTCAAATATGCCCGTACATGGTCATTTTTCTATGCCCGTAATGATTTGATTTTGTATGGGACTAAAGGTTTTCATTGGCATGATGAAGTCGGACGGAATCGCCGCTGCTCAAAATCGGTTTTATGCCAGACAGCAAAGCCGCAGCAACGCCGCATGCGCATCATCTAGCGGCACTCGGAAGCCGAGACCGAAATTCTGGGGTAGCATGGTGAAGACAGAATCTCGGCAACTCCATAAGTGTGGGGACGACTTTATGCTAACATAAAAATCTGCGCAATCCTCTGCGATCACCATGTAAGTATATCCTCCCCCAGAGGTAATAGAATCAACGCGAATTGGGCCAAAATTTTCGCAGAGCTGATATCAGGCTTTTAAAGAGGCACTAAGCTCAATGCTGTGTAACGCGTAACGCGTGGCGCTCTGGTTACTCTTTTTATCAAGTTCTATTCTCATGCGAGTGTATATGGAGGGTAAAGTGTGTGATATGGGAAAGCTAGGCTAGCTAGCTACTGTGACGGTCAACCCTCGCAGACTCACTACAACCAGGTGACTTACAGCTGGAACACCTGCCGTGGCAGTGTCAGATGGGAAGCCAATCATAACCCTTGTAGGAGCCCCGCCAAGCGTGGATGACTTAGTCGCGATCCCTCAAACCTAAGTTGTCATCTTCTTTCCTTCGCTCCTTAGAGTAGAATCTTCGTCGATAGCACCTAATCGAGGTCTATACCAATGCGATGCAACCCAGGTCGTGACAGCTACTATGGTAGCTGGCTGGCCTCGGGCCTTTTTGGGCTAGCAAAGCCTTCACGAGGTTCTGTCGAATATCACGTGTGTCCAATCGAGTAGTCAGCAGTGCGTAAGATTGTATATAAATGAGGTGTGTTCTTGTCTGTCTGTCTTCTTGTCAGGGTACGGCCTGGACCGAAGGCGATAGTACAGAGTGAAGGGGAGAAATAGGCGTGTCCCCCTGGTGGTCACCTGGTGTTCACTGGTGGTCACTTGGTGATGGCAGGTAGGGGTATCCACAGTAGTTCATTGATCTCTCCCATCTCTATCTTCCTCCGTCTCGACTCCTTACTTATAGCCAGCCGAGGTTCTCTGTTGGATTCTGGATGTTTGCTTCCGCATGTCTGTGTTCCTTCGACTTCGGCCAACATCTTGGATAGCGGCTCTTTATCTGCAACCAAGCGATTCCCTATCCGCTGCAAACGGCTTCAACAGCTCTCATTCGCCACAAGCGGCTCTCTAGCCGCCACAAACGACTTCCTTCCTGGTGGAAGCCGGCCCGCCTCGGATGACACTTGTGGCTCTGACACTTCTGTTCTCGCGAACTCCCGTTGCTCTGCCTTTTATAGATGCTTTAGAACATGTCGGTAACTTTGGTGTTACTTTTGAGAAGAGGGGTTCCTTTCGCCTTCTGAACTTCAAGTGACAATAGTCTTCTCTAGTGCCATATTATTTCTGAACCTAGGAACCAGGTGCCCTATCTGACAGGTTCAGCCGGAGTGCTACATAGTACTCGTCTTATCTATAGCTACAGGGTAAACCCTCTTGAGGAAACATACCAGATTCGTATTATTAATGCCGCCTTGATGAGCTAGTTGAGGGATTCACTCCTCTGTTGATGACTCTGTGGATCTCGTATCGAGTGCTGCGTCTGCTCCACGCCCGCGTTGTGCTGTGTTTTTGGCTAGAAGCGCTATTACTGTCTATCTAGAAAAAGGTAAGGTCGGACCCACTAGCTACACGATGTACTATGGTATCATGGGTAAGTTTTCAATTGTGTGTTTGTACCGTGCTCCACCTAGGCACGAGCCAACTCTTAGCTACCTGGCTTGAAGCGACCTTAACAGCTGTCTTAATCAGATTAAAAGAAAACGTTGTAGTAGTGTGAATTTCGGCTTTCGATTTACCACCGTCGAAATGGAGGGTTCGAATTCGTTAGCGATCTGCTTCTGTAAGGTGTTTAGTCCCTATTGTAGTTGCTACATACGCGATAATTAGGACGCGTTAACAGCAAGTTGGAATGGGAGGTGGAAGTACCTTTTCGTTAGTATGAATAGGCTAGGTAAGAATCGGTAAGAATCAGTATAGCGTTACCTTGGCAGTGGTCCACTGGGACTTGTCAAGGGGGTGAAAACTTTGGCCTGATACCGTAGTACTGCTAGTCGTAGTAACTAACCGCATTGACCACCTTTTTGCATGCACCCCCATTTTGCAGGGTCTAACTGAATCAACCTAAATACTATATTATTTATATACAGAACATACTTAATTTAAGTGTCCGAAGACTTAGATATATTCTTTCGAGCCCTCTTTTTAGGAGGGACCCTTCCTTCGAGAAAAGTATCAATTTCTAACTGCTTATCCGGTAAAATAGGCCGTATTCGCTTATTTCGCTTGTCCGGAGCTGTTCGGATCGCTGATAAGTTAACGAATACTTTATTTGGGTCTGGCTCGACGGGCTGGCGTATATCTGGAGCGTATTTATTGAGTTCTTTATATAGTTGCTCGTTTTCGATACGTAATTTGGCATTCTCGGCGGCCTGGAGTGTAAGGGCCTTGCTCGCCTTGCCTACTAGGGTACGAATCTTACGAGATACCCCGCCCTCGGCTTTCTCTATCGACTGTAGTTGGCTAGATAGTTGCTGCGCTTTCTGAGGAGTAAAAGCAACTAAAGGTGGTGATATATGAGGCGGAGGATCTGGTGTATGAGGCTCCGGAGGATCACAAGATACGTCGACTAGTCCTTCGGAGCCTAGGGGACATATACCAGTCTTCCGCCAGCCAGATTTAATATTTTCCGTAGTAAAGGCTCTCTCCGAGGCACGTAGATATGCTTCTAGCATACGTTGCTTGTAAATTGGGGCTGTAGCCTTGTAGGAAGCGTAAGCCCTGAGCTCTTGGCGGTAGTAGATCTTCAAAGGTGAGAACGGCCCGACATCGCACGGCTGGAGATCGTCACTGCAGTGTGAGGGTAAATACAGCACGGCGACTCTATTCGAGTAGGCTTTCCACATAAATTCGGCATGAATATGTGTCTGGTGGCCGTCGAGGATAAGGAGTCGCCATTCGGTACCCCTAAGCTTCGTCTCGGGGAGAAAAACCTGATCTAACCACCTATTTGCGATAACTTTATTACTTCAGCCCTTACTCGTCGCAGTGTATTCCCACTCAGGGATATTTTGGTCTGGGAACCACTGTGCTTGGACTCTCTTGCCGGAAAATACGCAGACAGGTGTACCCCGTTGGGTATGCGAAATGTACTCTAACCAGGAGCACCACGACGAAACGTCCGACTTTGATACGCGTACCTGACGTGAATTAGACGCCCCAATAACCGTACCATGCCCAGATTCCCCCTCTTGGACACCTGTCTCATCCATATTATACTCGTTGTCGGGTTTGATACGATACTTCGTACGTAAGCGTTCGAGGAGGGTGTAGAAGTCTCGGATCTTGTTCGAATCGGACGCTCTAACTCGGCTAGCATCTACGACGCGCCCAATTTTGGTACGTATCTGTGGATGGCGGCTAATGAAGTGATCCACCCAGTGTTGGCCGAGTGTATTGTTATCCCCTTGAGCAAGGAGGATTTCGGCAGCGAAGTCGGCCACATAACGCTTGCTAGGAGCCCTTCCACACATTTCTTCGTGTAGGATCCAGTTTACGATAACCTCCTCTTGCTCTGGAGTCAACTTTTGTTGCCTGGAGGCCGTGTCGCGATGCGAATTACCGTGACGAATACGGTAGGACAGTGTAGTCCCCTTGATACTGTACCGATGAGCTGCTACGGCCTGGGAAGAGCCCTGACAGAAAAGCTCTTTAGCGCGTTCGATTCGCTGCTCAAAATCGTCCAGACTATTCTCCACTGGATTAGCCATTTTGTACGTAGATAGGGAGCAATTGCGAGGTAAATTGAGAGACGTCGTGTTGTTGAGGCGTAGAAATTCCCTGCAAAATGGGGGTGCATGCAAAAAGGTGGTCAATGCGGTTAGACCATTAGCTCCACTCGGCTAACGATAAATAAGCTATATTGCAATAGGCGCGGATAACGTGGGATCAAGCGCCACCGTTACGCCCTAGGCCGAAGGCTGTGTAGCGGCAAGTGTGGCTAGGTAGCACAATGCGTAGAAAAGATAACAATCAATACAACATTCACAGAGTCATTAACAGAGGGCTGAGTCCCTCAGATAATAGTATCAGGTAATTCAATTAAGCGGCTAATTACTACACTAGAACGTCGGCTTTGCGTGGTTGAAACGGTCCGCGATTAGTATCGGATTTCGAGTATTAGGGTTATATTGGCACAGGTGCGTAGGGCACTAATACCAAATTGGCCCCCAAGGGGTCTCTAAATACTAGAAGCCATGTCTGTCTTCTTCGTATCCCTCTATACCCGAGACCACAACTTCCAACATTTCGTATATAACATAATAGTCTCTACACAACAAGCTATATTTGGACTTTATTTTGTGTGCAAAATCGCTTATATTCTTCGAGAAATAGCCAAGTGGCAGTTATAGTGTCTGTAGCGATTAATATTCTAGCGGGGTGGTCCCCAGACTTTTGGATCATAGCTCATAGGCTTTGAATCGCTCAAAAGTCACGCTGCATCATGCGTCTCAATCCTCGTGCGATCATTTGTTGGCTTGAAAAAGACGTATTAGGCCCAAGTTCTTATCCACAACAAAGACTTACTAGTATGGCTATTCGCTCCGGATTTGCTCAGAAATATCATCTTTGACAACAACCGCCACCTCACCTCTCAAAATGCCACCCACAGTCATATTAATCCGCCATGGAGAGGCGCTACACAGTTAAGTTGGACCTCCTAGTTGCATATCGGAGTGCACTTTGCTGACCTTGCCTAGACATTGATGATAAGTTCTCTTTCTTATCATTTCTTGGATAATTGCTGATGGTGACACACATGACTGGCAACTCCGCGATCCTGTATTGACAGATGAAGGTGTCGCGCAGTGCAAACGTCTCGCGCAGGAATTGAAGAGCAAATACTCTTTTACGACGGAGGATACTCTCATTGTGGTCAGCCCGTTCCAGCGGACATTACAGACGTTCAGACATGGGTTGGGATGGCTTCAAGAACAAGGGGTTCCTGTGAAGGTCCGCGCGGAATGGCAGGTACGGTATTGACGACCTTTGGTGATTAATCACGTGCTGATGAGAGTTTAGGAAGTCACAGCACATCCATGCGACGTAGGCCTCGAGTTTGCCGAGATCGCGCCGCAGTGGCCGGATCTAGACTTCTCTGAGCTCGATCCTGTGTATCCAGCCAAGACAGGAATCTATCAGTACTCCGAGGAGGTATTGCTTCAGAGAGCTCATTTGGCAAGGTCGTGGCTCTTCGAAAGAAAGGAGAAGTTGGTTATTGTTGTGACGCATTCAGGTTTCCTGAAGAGGACCGTCAAAGGCACCAAGTACGCGAACACTGAGTTCAGAACGTACGAATTCAAGGACAAAAAAAGCGCAAGTCAAGATTACGAGCTGGTCCAAGTCGATGCGAAGCAGCCGACTGAACAGGAAGTTGCAACGCCAGCATTGTAATTAGCTTCTACCGCGGTATCACCTCTGGACGTAGTGCGAGTATGGATCAGACAGGCTTAGACGGTAGAGACGATAGAGACATAATAGTAGCAGGCACCAGATTACACCATTGGATCCGGAGTGCATGGCTGGCTCTGTTGCGTGCTTGGTCGACGTGCCATGTTAAGACCCGTCAGATTTTTCAGAAGATACGTTGCGCGGCGTGGCAATGACGAGTGACCAAAGATGATAGCATGTGGCCGAGATAAACCATGGGAATTCCAATATCTGGGAAATTGGATTCCCTCAAACGAACGGCAAACGATAATCTCGCACATAGATCTAGCTGTGTAGACATGAGGATAGTGTCTGGGAGCCAATACCTTGCGGTAATGATCTGATGTGCTTCGAATGTGAAGAAAAAAGTCATACTCTGCAAAATCGAAACGAAATTTTATGCTGCGGTTGGGTCAGCCACAGGTGGCTGGAGGAATCCATCAGCGCAGTTGCTCACTCAACCCTCTTTGCCTGGCGGCTGCTGAGTAGAAACTACGTCACCAACATTAAACACAATCACGCCGCAAAATTTCTACGGATACCCCTAATATCAATAGAAGCAGTTGGTGTTTGGTGTCCGAAGAGTTACAGCATTGTAAAACTGCGTGAGTCCCGTGATAGGCAAATAGCAGCATGCCGGCGACAACGGCTCTAGCAACCCTGTGGGAAAACAAATCATTTGCTCATGCGACCATCTTAAGCACCTTGATGGCCTGCAGGGTTCATCGCGACATCTATAACAAGGTTCGGTCATTCGGGAGCAACCGCATTGCCTCGACTCTGCTGGTGTACTACGGTATCAGGCCAAAGTTTTCACCTACCAGTGGACCACTGTCAAGGTAACGCTATACTGATTCTTGCCTAGCCTACTCATGGTAACGAAAAGGTACTTCCACCTCTGATTCCAACTTGCTGTTAACGCGTCCTAATTATCGCGTATTCAGCAACTACAATGGGGACTAAACACCTTACAGAAGCGGATCGCCAACGAATTCGAACCCTATATTTCGACGGTGGTAAATCGAAAGCCGAAATTCACACTACTACAACGTTTTCTCTTAATCATATTCAGACAGCTATGAAGGTCCCTTCAAGCCAGGTAGCGAAGAGTTGGCGCGTGCTAGGTGGGGCACGGTACAAACACGCAATAGAAAACTTACCCATGATACCATAGTAGACTTGGATCGTCTCATCGTTGTATACCTGCTGACCTTGGCAACCAAGGCGGTGTAACGAAGAATCCAAGCCCGATGACTTGCAAGTATGCTGGCGCCTAATGGATCACACTAGTATCTAGTCACTCAAAGAATTAGGCAGGTGAAGAGGCTGTGTGCTGCACTGGTTTCCAGCTAGTCATCGGCATCACCACGGGTGAGTCGTGGAAAAGATTTTCCAAGTGTGGACTTATGTCTCAGCAGCATCACGAACGTTTCTCAATGCCTTCTACACGTGTAGAATCTCTTCGCCCTTATTCGTTGAACAACAGCTCGATTTTAGCACTCTGGGGTTGTGCAACCCCACGATTTTGACCATGCGCTGGGCCATGGGCATGCAGTGATCCCGATGGATCCAGACATGCCACTGGTCGGAGAACGTGCCCATCAACCATGCAAATGCTCTAGGTCGGTACCTTTGAACGACAATGATATTTATGTCCTTTGACCAGGCCAAGTCAAAAGGTCTCGTCTTGTCCCATAGCCATCTAGACGCTCGGTTGCTGCAAAATCAACTAGGAAAGGACCCAACGGAACGGTGAAGGGTCTTGCCTGCTGTGGTGCCACATGTCCATTCCCCTATTTTCTTGGTCGATCAAATCGTCAAACTCGCCGAAAATCCGCCTGGATAACAAGTCCTGCAAGAATCGTCATTTCTCAACTCACCGAATCCAACGACGTTGAACTTCCTCCCTAATCCTCTTTCGAACCCCTGAAACCCCCGACTACGCCCTGGCCTCAAATTGTCAATATTTCCATCCTATGCATCCTGTGTAGATTCAATACGTTACGCGTGTTATGACGTGCGACATGAGCAGATTCTTGTTACTGGCTAGCCTCCTTCTGTCAGCTGTCGTCACTGCTGCCCCAGCTGAAGCGCAAGTCGTGCTAGCGCTGCAGGACGATGGAAGCCAGCAGCGCATTGCACAGACGTCACAGCAGAAGCTTCACGGAAGGTTCCTGCATATCACAGGTACGCCCACTACACCATGATCCCAATTCTTATCTGCCATTCTACCGAGCTGGAAAGCAAGAAACTGATATATCACGGCTCACATAGATTTCCACCCTGATGAATTCTACAAAGTGCATACTTCGACCGAAGAGAATTTGGCATGTCACAGAGGCCATGGCTTGGCAGGAGCCTATGGCGCAGAAACGTCGGATTGCGACTCTCCGATATCCCTGCTGAATTCAACCTTTGACTGGATCGGTGCGAATTTGAAAGACTCGATTGATTTTGTCATCTGGACGGGCGACTCGGCGCGGCACGACAGTGACGAGACGATTCCCCGGACCGAAGAGCAGGTGGTGCGCACCAACCGTCTGTTAGCAGAAAAGTTTGTTAGCACTCTGTCAGATGACGAGGGCATGACAATTCCTGTCGTACCGACATTCGGTAACAATGACATTCTCCCGCATAATGTCATGGAGGCGGGGCCTAACAGATGGCTTAAGATGTACTCCGATATCTGGAAGGCTTTCATCCCCCAGCAGCAATTGCATTCGTTTGAGTTTGGTGGATGGTTCTACACCGAAGTCGTCCCAAACAAGCTGGCTGTTTTCAGCCTAAACACACTTTACTTCTTCGAACGCAATGGCGCCATTGACGATTGCGTCCGGCCCTCTGAACCTGGGTTCAAGCAAATGGAATGGCTGCGTGTCCAGCTCCAGTTCCTCCGCTCCCGACGCATGAAGGCCATATTGATGGGACACGTTCCGCCTGCTAGAACATCCAGCAAGCACAACTGGGATGAGACGTGCTGGCAAAAATACACATTGTGGCTACAGCAATACAGAGATGTGGTTGTAGGCTCGCTGTACGGCCATATGAACATTGACCACTTCTTCATCCAGGACACGGAGGATATCGACGTCACTATGCTTGAGAGGAGACCCAAGAAGCCCAAAAAACATAAAAAGAAGCAATCAAAAGGGAGGAAAAAACAGGATGACCAACTTTTCCACATCGATTCAGCCGCGGATTACCTCACGGAGCTACGCGAGCACTGGGCAAAGCTGCCAAAGGCTGCTGTACAAACTCTAGATGAGGTAGACCCCAAAAAGAAGGGGAAAAAGGGCCACGATAAGATCGGTGGCAAATTTGCTGAGCGTTACCAGCTGTCTCTTGTTTCACCGAGCATCGTACCCAATTTCTTCCCAACTCTCAGAGTCTTCGAGTATAATATCACTGGCATTGAAGATACGCCTACTTGGGTAGATGTACAACGGAATGGTGGCAAGCACAAGTATACGCTTCCCACATCAGTGATTGAGGAGATTGGGGTGGACCCTCTCGATGTGGACGAGGAGGATGAGCAAGAGCTTCTGGGGAAAGATGGATCAGAGTTCTTGATCGACAAGAAAAAGAAGGGCAAGAAGCCTAAGAAGCCCAATGATCCTTACTTGGTCATTCCCGATCCGCCCTCAGCGACCGAACCTCCTGGCCCTGCGTACTCGCTTCAGCCACTGACCCTGATTGGTTACACTCAGTACTTTGCTAATTTGACGCACCTCAATAATGACGTGGGCAAGCGCGACATTAAAACGCACGACCTGCAAGCTGAGGATGACGGGCTATCAACGGAACGTTGGCAACCGGGCATGCACAAGGGCAAGAAGCCAGGTCACAAGCCAAAGCCCCTCAACTTTACCTTCGACGTCGAGTACAGCACTTTTGAGGATAAGATTTACAAGATGAAGGACCTTACGGTTCGCAGCTGGATCAACTTAGCGTACCGCATTGGACAAGTTTCCGCCAAGTCGAAAGCGCTTGCAGAAGATTTCGAAGATGTTGAGGACGAGGTCGAGGAGCACATCAACGAGTCTGATACAGACGAAGAGGAAAATGATAACGAACTTGGAGCCGAAAAGAAGAAAAATAAGAAAAAGAAGAGTAAGAAGAAGAAGAAGAAGCACAATAAAGTCTGGCTTCATTTCCTGGAGCACGCCTTTGTCAGCACACAGAAGAAGAAAAATCTAAAGAAGCTAGACTAGGTGCCAAAGAGCTTTAGAGATTCGTTGCTTTACTTCTTGGCCTGGTTTTGAGATCCAACCCCGTCTTGGGGAATCAACTGCACACGTCGGCGTTTTGGAATTGGGCATTTGCATATAGGGAAGCAAGAGGGCAGGGAAATGAAAGATACCTCGGCGTTGTTGCTTCGGTGGGCAGACCGGCACTCTTGCCGCTGGAGGGACGGAGGGATTAGGTTCTTTGCGGTTGTATTGAGTAAGATAGAATAGCATCGTCATCATTGCCATGCGTTGTCATTATTATTAGCATTCATAGGGCGTTTTGCGAGACTGTCGAAATCGAAGGAGCATTTCTAGCATATGCGAGATATCTAGACGTTCATGATATGTCATGTATTTATAACTAGCTATGAAACTAGTGTCATATTCACTCAATCCGAGTCGCTCTCCGGTGCTGACGAAAAGCCATTCCACTCCTCCTCCGTGTCCTCCGCCAACAGCCGCGCACTGGCCGCTGCAGCGTCTTCCTCCTCTTCCCCCTCATCATCCTGCTCCTCAATCTCAAAGGTACCGCAGATATCCCACCGATCGCCAGGCGCTTTCCGGCTCACGTACTTAACAAACTTGAGCGCACCACTATCCCTCAGGACAATGGTGAGCTTGTTCCAGGACGCCGCCTGAAAGAACAGGATGTTATCGTCGTCACTGCTCGACTTGTAGATGGCGGCGTCCTCGGTGGCGTCGTCGTCGCCTGCCATATAGACTTCGTGACCGCCGACTTCTTCAAACTCCGCGGGCTCGGCGGCTTTGCCTTTGCCTCGGCCCTTTCCCTTTTTCGTCTTGCCGTTGGTCTTGGCCTTTGGTTCTTCCTCCTCCTCCTCTTCTTCCGCTGCCTCGTCGGCGTCATCGCCCCAGCCGGATGTAGGCGTGATGCCCAGGTTCAGCTCGAGGCGCGGCTTGCCCTCGTGGCCCGTGGCGAGAGTGTAGTCCTTGCCGCGGCGGAAACGTCGCGCGATGAGGTCATGGCTCTCAACGGTGCTGCTCGTTGCCATCTGCAACCAGCGGCGGAATTGGGGGCTCGGGAGGAACACATTGAGGAGTTCCTTGATGGGCGAGTCATCCGTTTCTTTCAATGCGCCTTTGCCGTCGGCGGACGCTTGGGTTGACTGCATGTAAACGAAGCGGTGCTTGTGTGGTGGCCTGGCAACCTTCCAGGAGCCCTTCTCGATCTCGTCGCTATCTTCTGGTAGCGCTTTGCCGTCAAGTTCTGCGACATAATCCCGCAGCTTGCTGCCAAACTTCTTGCCGAGAAGGTCGGGCAGGGTGATACTTGACTCCTCATCAAATTGCTCTTGGATCTGCTCCAGGGTGTCGGGCGTCAAATAGGTCGGGGCCATGTACTTGAGCAGGAATTCTAAATCGGCTTCGCTGAAGTCCTCTTGCGATCCAGACTGCCGGCTTCGGACGGCCACAGGCTTTGCCTGGGGCATATCGTACTGATCTGGGTTTCCTTGCAGTTGCATCAAACTGCTGTTCTTGGCCGCCTTTTCTTCAGCACCCTCGACGTAGCCATCCTCGCCAATTTGCGGGATATGGAACCAGCCGCTGATGGCCATGCGAACCCTGCCTCCTTGCTTCTTGAGTTGCTTGGGGCTGTCAGCATGGTATACCTCCTCGACGTCGTGGAAGCTCTCCCCGGGCTGAACGGCAAAGAAGCTGAGTTGGTTCCAGGCTGGTGGGATGATTTTTGTTACATCTGGCGCTGGGGTTTTGGCAACCTCTTCTCCTTTCTTCCCTTCCCTAGTATGTACGGGAAACAGGCGCAATGCGCCGCCCCATTCTGGCTTCCACGGGATTTCGGGATCCGTCAGATACAAGATGAAGCTGACCTTCCTGCTCCCGATGACGTCGTCGTGGCAGAGCAAAAAGGATCCGGGTGTGTATATGTTGATAGCCAGGTCTGTTTTCCTCCCACTCAGCGGGCCGCATCCGGTAATGTGGGCAACGTAGTCTCGAAATGCCTGCGAGTACATGGCATCCCGGAGGGCGAGTAGAGAGGGCAGCTTTGCGAGAGCTTCATCTTCGAGCCCATCGAGGTTGGCCAGATCTCCCGACTGGTGGATCTTGTAGATGTCCGTCTCTTTCTGTGTGAAGGAGACATTCTCCTTGACTTCGTCGCGCACGGCGCGCAGCAGCTTGTCGTCGATCAGTCCGTGGATAACGCTGTGTTTGTATGGTGTCGACTCGGCGTAATCTTTTGTGTAGGCATCAAGGACGTTCTTGTCGAAGAGACCTTTTCTGAATCTCTTCTTCGCTTCTTCTTCGCTCAAGGCTGTTGTCCGTACAAGTTAGCTAGCTGTTGTCATTTTGGATGCTGCGGCTGACTTACAAGTCTTGAACTTCTTCTTACTGGGCTTCCGGTTCGCAGCTTGCGAATCCGCCGCCTTGCGCTTCATTTTGGGCAGTCAACGGAATATCTCGAGGAATTAAAGTACAATTACGACAGTGGAAAAGTCAGTTGGCTCCTAAAGTTGGTCACAAAGCCATCGCCAACAGGATCTGCTGATGGGGCGGTCCATCACTTTTCAAATATTTTCCCCATCGAACGATGGCAGAATCGCCCGTTGGCCGCCGCTTTGGAGCTTCGGCTCTTGGGCCACCACACCGCCCGAAACTACCCCTCTAGCCCCCTATCATCCCAACTTTGGAGCATTCACAGCGGCTTCGAACCAGGAGTTGCATGACTGAGGAAGCGCCCAAGATTCCAATAATGGTTGCCGTCACTGCTGACTGGACACAAGCGGCTGCGTCAAGCCATATAACATCATGCGCTATGCACTCTTGACGCCCGTAACTGCTTTTTGACGTCGGCTCTCGAGGTTGGCATATTCGAATGGAACCAACACATTTTGACGGGCGGTTGTGCATCGTGCATTCTATCCAAAGCCTCGTCGTCATTTCATCGTGCACCGGTGTACCAATAAACGGCCGTCTTCCGATACTATTCTCGGCTCGAGGGGCATATTGTTTGGTGACAGACACTGCGGGAGACCAACAACAGGTGCTCTTCCCCCCGCCGGCGAAATGACCATTCGGAGCTCTCGAATCTATCCTTTTGCGCACCTCAGCAGCTAGTAGTTAGGCACAGTTTCTCGGTGTCTATTTCTAGTGTCTTGGCGTGAGGTAACATGCTTCTTCAAAGCCGTGTCTAGCCCGTGACAAGGAGAGCAACAACGTGCCGAATAGCGGAGCACATTTCCAGTGTTGACATCAGGCGGGGAACGTGAATAAAACGGGTGTCGAACTACGTAATTCATATCGGAAGAGGCAAGTTGATATCTAGCTCTAGTTTTTCAAGCTGCAGATTGGTTTCCCTTGTAGGGTGGCACATGAACAGAGTCTCTGCACAGTCGCCTTGCCGGAAATATCTAACGGTTCTCCCGTCGTTGAGTTGTGTTGGCGTACTGGGTTAAATAAGTGCTTACTCAAATACTCAAGTACCTATCAACAGTTGTTGAGTGACCATCATGACTTCAAGCCCAATGGATATCTCCAACACGAGGTCCAAGTTCCCTGCACTGCAACAAGATCAGGTCTTCTTTGACAATGCCGGCGGTAGCCAAATCTTGGGGACTGTCATCGAGTCGTAAGTAAAGCAGGACCCTGTTATCATATCAACATCCAACTCTAACCGGGAATCCAGGATAGCCAACTATTTATCCAGCACCAACGTACAACTAGGAGCCTCATACAAGGTAGGCAAAGCTTCGACGGCCCGGTATGCTGCCGGCGTAGTCGCTGGGGCCAAGTACATCAACGCGCAAGAATCGGAGATTGTCTACGGCTCCTCCACCACGCAACTGTTCCGCAACCTAGCCCACTCGCTGCAGTTCAACCAAGGCGACGAGATCATCGTCTCCCTTGTCGACCACGAAGCCAACATTGCACCCTGGGTCGATTTGGCCGAACGCCAGAAGCTCGTCCTCAAGTGGTGGGCCCCATCAAAGACATCCACCAACCCCAAGCTGGAACCGGCGGATCTTGAGGCTCTCATGACTCCCCAGACGAGGTTGGTCACTTGCACTCACTGCAGCAATATCCTGGGCAGCATCACCAACGTAAAAGCCATCGCTACGTCCGTTCACAAGATCCCAGGAGCACTGCTGTGTGTCGATGCCGTGGCCTATGCACCGCATCGACGCATCGACGTCAAGGATCTAGGAGTGGACTTTTATGCCTTCTCGTGGTACAAGGTGTACGGGCCGCACATCTCGATGCTGTATGCCAGTCGGGCGGCGCAGAGACACATGAGGTCGCTGAATCACTTCTTCAAGTCCGGAGACTCGCTCGAGGATAAGATTGGGTTGGCGGGGGCGAGCTACGAGCTTATGCAGGCTATTACGGCTGTGGTAGATTACTTGTCCCCTGTGGATGAAGGTGTTTGGGATGCTGTCAAGGTACAGGAGCGTTCGCTTCAGGAGACTTTGCTCCAGTATCTTAACTCGAGGCCCGACATCACTGTGTACGGGGAGACGAGTGCGGACGGTGTGGTCAGGGTCCCCACGGTGGCTTTCCGTGTCAAGGGATGGAACTCGAAGGAGCTAGTTGAGATGGTTGAGAAGGATACCAATTTCGGGTTCCGCTGGGGGGCTTTCTACTCGAATAGGTTGGTTCATGAGCTTCTGGGCCTGGACGAGGATGGGGTTGTGAGGATTAGTATGGTGCATTACAACACTGGTGAGTCAACATGATGCCCCTCGGCGGCCTCTCGAGTATACTGACATTGGACTAGTTGACGAAGTGAAGGGCATCATTGCGGCTATTGACAAGGTGCTTTCCCAGAAGAGTTCGACTTGATGATGTCGCTATAGGGTCGATGTCAGGGTTGCATATAATCCATCAAGCGTCATTTTTGGCCATACAAAATAGTTCTCATCTTAATAGTCCGAGTATAGAGAACTCAGAGGTTACCGTGTAAGTGGTGTAAGCTCTCAATGATGATGATGCATCGTAGCCAGCCACATTAGGGACTAACCTCCCGGATACAAGGTATGCTCTTGGTATCTTTCTTTGTAAGTCTTACCTGAGGATAACAAACCTAGAGATACCCTGCTTTAGTCTTCATCTAGCGACGAGTTGAGGCAACCGATGAGATGCTCCGAGGAGACGAATATCTCGTTTGAGACAAATGCCTCTATCTGGGGTTATAACTGGCTACCAGCTGCAATCCGTCGAAGTCATTACTTTTGAGTCGTGGCCAAACACAGCTACCAAGCCGCATCTCAATATCAGGGGTCATCATAAGCCAGAAGTTTTCACTAATTCACTTAGAGCCCGCATTCTCTTTCATAATCGTCCCAAATAATTAGCAAGACCGCTTCTCCTCGTAACATAGCTACAGGTTCCCCGATATTGAGTTGACCGAACTCCTCAACACCGAGATGACCGCTGCCGGGTCCTTAGCGCCAAACACCGCACTCCCAGCCACAATGACATTGGCACCCGCATCCGCCGCCTGGTCAATCGTACCAGGGCCCAACCCGCCATCCACCTCGATGTTCAGCTCCGGATACTTCTTCCGTAGCTCCTGGACCTTGGGTAGCTCCGAGGCCATGAACTTTTGTCCGCCGAAGCCGGGCTCGACCGTCATGATGAGGACCATCTGCTTAGTGTCAGCATCTCCGTTTCCCTATTTATTTTGCCCATATGAGCCAATGTCTCAACGTACATCAGGCCGCTCCATTTCGTCCTCGCTCTCGAGCAACTCCGTCAACACCTCCACCCCCGTCATGGGCTTCAACGCGATGCCGGCCAGCAAACCTAAGCTGTGGATATATCGGATCAGGTCCTTGGGGTTGGTCTTTTCGTCCGACTTGCCCTCGGGGCTCTCGGCGTTACTCGAGAAGGCGGCCTCGTAGTGGAAGCAGTAGAGATCGCAGCCGGCATTCTTGAACTCCTTGACCCATTTCTTGGGCTGTCCTGGATATTAGCCTAATTTCCGATAATAAGCGATTGTGATAATTCACCATACCTCTGCAATCATCATATGACAGTCAAACGTGCCCCGGCCGTGGCTCTCGGTCGGTCGGTCGACGTGTTTCCGGATCTTGGCGACGACGGGCGCGCCAAAGGTGATGTTGGGTACGAAGTGGCCGTCCCTGGCTCGAAAATCGAGTCAGCTACAGTTCTTACTGCCGATCCGCGTTTGTTTCATGATCCCTCTCCAAGCGGGCTTCAAAATTAGAAAATCGATCGTACATAATATCGACATGGAGCCAGTCGGCGCCCTGCTCCATCGTCCTTCTGCAGTCCGCCCCCAGCTGCGCGAAGTCAGCCGAGAGGATGGACGGTGCGATGATTGCCTTAGGTGCCATGGTCGCCGGTTTCAAGAGTGTAGGGTGTCCAGGAATCAGACTGGTAGGATGCGTAGGTAGATAGCTCTTGATCAACAGCTTGCACTTTGCTACAAAAAAAAAGCGCTGCCGCGGGGGCGCTCAGAACGTTGAGCAATCGTCATGCTATAGTGGGGGTGGGGCAACCGTTGCACATTTGATACGACAGGGGTACAACTCAACTCATACTAGTCACTCTCAAATTGTCAAATTTTATATGTCGATCAGTTGATGATTTATTCCTCTTGAGGCCTCCACTTGGTAGTGATTATTTCCGACGAAAAACAACTCAGGACTTATCAGGCATATTGGCCTGTTGCTCAACGGCATCTTTGGCTACAAAAGTACTTTGGGTGGTACAAACCTTGAGGTCAAACGGACACGGCTTCAAGTGAAGGTCAAAGGTGAGGTGATGGGTAGCATTTGCCGCCCCCTTTCTGAAAGAAGATCACCCATCCAAGCAGGCAGTTCAACAGTCAAACGCGTAAGATAACCTGGTCGTCCGAACCTCGTCATGTCTATTGTCCGAATGCATAGCTTTCATCTTTATTCCCGACAAGTATACACTTTTCGTAACCCCAAGTAAGTTCAGGGGCCGATTGAATCACGAACCTCCCCTGACCTTAATCCTCGGCCAGCTCTGGCTCGGCCATAGTTTCTTCCTCTCCATCGTCATCGAAGCTGCCGGCGGGGACCTCATACAGCCGCAGGATGGACTTGTTCGGGTCCTTGACGAGGATGAACTTGCCCTCCTCACGCTTAAGACACATGTCGGCAATCGTGCGGACGATACCCCAACCGTTGGAGAGAGACAGGTTCATTTGGTTTGCGAAGTCGCGCGGCTTCCAGCCGACAACACCCAGGATGACGTGCTTGTCATTGGTCTTGGGGGTAGCTCGAGAAACGAAACTGTTAATCTTTTTGTTAGTGTACTTCGTATGAGGGTGGAGAGGAGCAATGCCACATACCCAACCTTCATGACGTCGGCCTTGGACAGGATGCTCTGCACGGTCCATCGGGCAAGCTTGACGCTGTTGTTCTTCATCTCGGTGGCCACGACGGCACCACGTTGACTGACGAGCTTGGTCCTCCAGTCCAAGGCGCCACCACTTCCTTGGGCCTTGTTGTCGAACTCATTGAGCGCCTTGACAGTCATATACTGGTCTTCACCGCTAATTACATTCTTCTGCACAGCGTCGAGCTCAGTTCGGACCACCAGATATATCGGCTCCTCGTCACTAGTAGAGAGGTCAAACTTCCGGTACTTGTATGCCTTGCTCGCAGGGGGCTCCGATTCCTCGGCGGCGTTGTAAAAGGGGTTTTCGTTGGCCATATCGACCTTTTGGTTTTCCACCACGACTTGGTTGGCAAAGTTGTGGTTAATGTAGGTCGCCTCTTCGGCGAGGGCACCGGGGTGGTTGAGCATGTCCTTGTTGCCTTCCGATGTCTCGAGAGGGGCGTCGGCAGCGTTTTCGTTAACAGTCACCATATCAAGCGCGGCGTTCTCACGCTTGTCCAGGAAGATCTTGTTGCCCTGGCGAACAATGACAATATCCCAGGGGTAGACAGATCGGGGTGCACACATGAGCATAGAGAGGATGCTGTCGGTGGCAAAGATGGTTGCCTCGCCCCTGTCTGCCATCTCTTGGATGACGGGGTCCGAGGAAGTTGTGACATTGTACGTGGCGCGGTCCAGGGCAGTAAGTCTTCGCTCGGCGGCCTTGACGGGCTGCTTGTCGAACGAGCGGTCGTAGTAGTAGAGGAAACCGTAGCTCTCAATGTCCTCTCCTTCATCAGCGTCCAGGTTGAGCTTAAGCAGCCTGTTAAAGTCAATCTCCTCCAGCAGTTTCCAGTCGGCCTTGATGTTGATACTAGCATCGCGGTTTCGAGAAGGCTTGTCGTAGTCCTTCCAGCCAAAGCGACGACCGCCTCGGGCGTTGTTTCTACCGCCGCGGCTGTCGTAGCCGTAGTTTTGTTGACCACCTCGTCCACCACCTCGCTGAAGCGTGCCTCTACCGCCTCTTGTATCCTGGCCTCGACCGCCGCGTTGCCCACGACCACCTCGGGTGAAGACTGCGCCACGGCCGTATCTAGTCTTGACCTGTTCTCTGCTGACGACGGAAAAGGATGCTTCGTCGGCCTCGGCTACAGGGGCAGCGAAAATGGCAGCGGTTCCAGCGCCGTATATTTGCTGATCTGTTGCGGTATTCCTGTTAGCTTTCCGTTGTATTTGGGCTCCTTCCCTCAGACACTGCTTGTCATCGGCCAAGGTATTGGCCACGCTCGTGTATTGGTGATTTTGCCTTCTTTGACCAACAGGGGTTGCCTCATCTCGTCCATCCAACTACAAATCTAGCGGTTTGCAGCTTGTCTTTGGAGAGCAGATGGGGTGTTGGTCCCGAAGCTTCCTGCGGCGCATGATCTTCGACATGAGAAAAGGCTCCTTACCTCGGTAGTTGCGGTTGTACTGCTGTCTTCCACCTCGTCCATCCCTACCGTCCTTGCTGTCCGACGTCCAGTCTGCCATGCGACCGAGCTTATCGCCTTTGGAGAACGGGGCGTAGGGCACGCCATTCAGTGTGGTTTCGGAAACGTTCGCTGGTCCCCATCCATCCTCAGCCGGCAAGGCCGAGATGAGATCGGCCAAAGAAGCCGGCGCCATGATTAAAGAATCGATATCGATGCAGGAGGGTGTGTATTCCTGAAAGTTCGGGAATGATATCCACTCGTGCAAGAAGTGATGGCGTGGTTGCGCTTTGAGGTTGGGTGCCGCGTCGAAATTCTTTTACAATTTCGACTTTGGTGGGGTCGGTGTTTCGTGGGGTTCTAGTTTTGAGTTAGGGAAACGAGAAGCACTGTATACGCACTGTGTCTACCGCATTCTAGATCTGCTCCGCAGGTGTATCACACAGTGTTTCTACGGTATAAAGCATTTGGTCAATGAAATACGTTGCTATAATAGTCTCACATTTGTTCTGGTCTCAAAATATTAGACCAGATGTCCGTTGTCAGCATCGGATAACTGATTCATGCCGTCGAATCGATTGCTGCTTCGTGACTTCCAGATCTTGGGCGTAACGTATTTCATTATCAGAGGTTAAGGAAGTCAATATCATTCTTCGATGTTCTATGATGTGATTTCATCCATATTGTGGAATGTATGAGATAGGAATATGAACAATAGTCTAGATACCATGCTGAAACAACTCACATACACCCCAACCATACAGGGCTCCCGTCGACTTCCAAGTACAATCAACAGTCAAACCATCAGTACACCATCGTGGCCTCTGGTTTTATACAGAATATGGCATTCAATGCGTCTCGAACCTCGAATTCCTCCATTACAGCGCCGAATCTATAATGCAGTCAGCACACGGCAGGCCACGAGATACCCGACACTTCACTTACCCGTAACACCGAACCTTGCCTTGAAGCTCATCCATCAACTTCTGCAAGTCATGTCCAGCCAGTTCTAGCAGCCTTGGGTGGCTCAGGACCATGCCCCAGGCCATGACTGGCGTAATCTCTCCATCCAAGTCCAGCCTCTTGCTGAGATCGAGAAGCGTGTTCAAATCGCCTTTCGACAGCTCCCACGTCTTCAGCCCGTGGCCAGGGGGCTTGGCTGCCTCTTGATTTGAGGATTGCGCATGCGAATGTGAGTGAGACTGGAAACCAAAGGGAACATCGTCGCCCAACTCGGAAAAGGGCTCGGGCGGGCACGAGGCCATTAGTGCATGTCCACAAGGCTCGCCGCCCTGCTCGTTGGCCGATCTTTTGAGTAGCCAAGGCATATGGTCCATGCAGGGTTTCTCGAGACTATATATCGCCGGAATGTTGCGATTAGCTAAACTAACTCGACACGATTTTTCTTTCCATTATCAACATCTCCCCGTTTTACTGTGCACTGGCAGCGGTCTTCTTTCATTGTGGGGGAGGTGACATATAGGCCTTCGAAGGGTCATCGGGGTTCTCGTACGTTAGAACGAAATCTATTCCTGCTTGATCGTAGTCCACGCGACTAGATTGCTGTTGGCTTGCGTTCCGCATATGTTGATGTTGTTGCCCACCCATCGTTTGAGACGACGCCGACATGGTCGGCGCGGTCGATTGTGAGATCAGGGGAGGTGTGTATGCGACTTGTGAGCCAGGGGCAAAGCTGCCTGCGACGCTACTGCTTGAGGTATACCCGAGACTCGGGTTGCTCAATACATCTTCCATGGGACCCGCAGACGCGGGAGATATCCCATTCTGGTGCAGCAGGCTTTTGAGATGCTTGTTCTCTTCGGCCAGCTTGTCTTTGTCCCCCGAGACATTGCTGTACACCTCTTTTAAGCGTAGCACTTCATCTTCAAGAGCCTTGATGTACAGCTCTTTACGCTCGCGATGCGTTCTGCAGGTGTCTGTCAATATATGATCTCGTCACAGGGTAATGGTGACGAGGGTATCCAGACCTTTGCGCCTGCCTATTCAACTCCTGGCGGCGGGTCAGAGCTGGTTTGCTATCCGGCTTTGGCCCTCGCCGCTTGGCAGGTTGGCCATCTCTTGTCGTCTTCTTCTCAGTCAGGGTCTTGAGAATGCCCAGGTTCATGGACGGGTCCTGCCCATTCCCTATTGCGTAACCCCCTTGAATGTTGGGTGGCGAGGAAGACGACGACATCGATTGCGTTTGCTCATACAGGGACCCTAATGAGGGTTTACGGCCAGTCGTCGGCGAATAAAAGTTGGGCGGCGACGGGTAGCTCGCTGCGACTCCATTGTTAGTCATCATGGCCATGTTATGCTAGGGCACGGCCGACGAGAATAACCCTGATCGCAGCGCCCTCAAAATCTGCAACGATCTAACGGGGCCCTTCGTGGGAGATACGACGACTTCAAATAGGCGGGGCTCGGGCAGCACAAACATGGAAGAAATAGGATGGTAGGTTACGCACCACCTGCACCGTAAATCACACGCGATACGCTTGGAAGGTCCCCTGCGCTCCCCTGGCTCTTTCCAAATCGGGTTCCCTGTATTGACGTGCGACGAAGCTCTTTCCAGCCCAGGACACGAGATATAGCTTAGGTTACGGCGTGGGAGATCGGCAGAAGCGGATAAAGCATCAGCCCTACCCTATATTTCATGCAATGATTGCGACTTTGAGCGGGTCGATCACGGTATTTGATAAAGTGATATGAAACGATGTCCTTCGTCGGTATCCGAGGCCCGTGACGAAGCAAACGAGGGGCGATGGCCAAGATAAGGCAGTGTGCACTGGTGTGAGTTTCATAGGTGCTTGACAAGCATGCAGGGAATTTGGACCTGCCGCGTTGGTACGACTCCGGTGAAAAAATACGATACAGATCCGAGGGAAAAAAAAAGGTTGCTCGGTAGACGTTCGCGGGGGGTCCAACGATATTTCAATGTGGATTTTCATGTAAGAAATAGGAAGAATCCACGGTGAGATCTTAGTCTTCTATCAAATCGTTCGTGATCTATAACTTCCTCTTGGCATCGGGATATTTCCGTCTGATAGTGTCAAACTAGATTCGGTATACTCGTAAACCAAATTGTCAGCACAGCGCAAAAATGCTGATGCAAGGGGGTTTCCGAGAGGGCCGGCGTTGTTCGAGTGAGTCGCACGCAGTCCGCCGATCATCCACATAAGACGTCCATTTCATTCGAGCCGCTGTAGTCGTTAGGGAACGAGCGACTGGAATGAAACACCAATTCTCAAGGGAGATGGTGAGGCGCGGATCCAAATTACGCTAGTACTCTAGATAAGTACTTATTGAGCGCTCACATTGGTGCACAGAGCCAAAATGGCAAATCGTTAATCACACAGCAAAACGGCGAATCGTCAGACGTTCCCAGTTATAGAAGAAACATTGGATGAGGTGTTTGGAAGCCGTTCCACCTACCTCTACAAGTGCCTGGACCGACCTGCTTCATAAGAGTGTTAAAGACTGTATGAGATTCGAAAGCTGCAGAGCTTGGCATAATGATGGGAAGTTGTATTGATTACTTAGGTATTCATGCTGATCCAGCATAAGCCCTTCAGCTGGTCAAAATGAAACTTTCGGGACGTCTTATTAGTCTGAACTCTGACACTGTAAAGACACCCACACCTTCAATAGTCCCACTTTGACTTCGTCCGCTCCCATTCCCTAAGTTTTACAACTGTGCGTGACCCGTAGAATCAAAATCACATTTCCAGCAGTAGAGCTCCATGACTTCGTGTCACTTCCAGGACCCATTCTGACCTGGAAAGTTTGACTAGATTTCTTCAGTATCGGGAAGTGGTTTTCCATGACAGCAAGCACTGCAAAGCTCAAATTGTTGTTTGCAGAACTTCGACCCTGCAACCAGTGAAGCTTCATCCACAACGACAAAATCAGAAACCCACTGAGACCTCAGGATCCCCGAAGATTACAAATTGTCAACTGCTCAGTGCGTAATATTTCCGTGAGTTCATGGAGACCTCCTGTTGGGATCACCATGTTAACAAGCTGCAGGCATAAGACTGGGCTGGTTGACTGCATTCAACCCTTTGAAACGCGTGGGGTCCTCACGCACAGCCCGCCATTGGCACAACTGCTCGGACGGGCTGGCCTGCATAACTCAAATCCCGTAGCATCACGAGCGTTCTTCAGAAAGTCAGGGTCTGCCCAGGAGCTTTGCTCGGCACTTCGCCCGATTCTAGAAAGCCCGCAGTATACTCTTAGTCATCAACCATGCCAAAGTCGTTGAGTATCATCCACAACGTACGAGGCGCTGCCATTGTCGCGCCCTGGCTGGCGTACCTAGGAGTGGCCGACTTAGCACTTTCTCTCCTCCTACTCGTGAAGCTGTTCGCGCCGGATCTCGTGTACAAGCTCTCTTCCTACATCGCGTTTTCCGTGTGGAAGTGGATCCAGGTTATATTCGAAAAGTTCAATGGTGCCGAGATCACCATCTCCGGGGATGTTTTGCCCAAGGGTGGGTCGGCCATCGTGATCGCCAACCATGTCAGCTGGGCCGACTTCTACATGATCCAGGCCCTGGCCCTGCGATCTGATATGCTTGGCCGGTGCCGTTGGTTCGCCAAGATTCAGTTGCGCATGGTGCCATTTCTGGGCTGGGGGTTGTGGGCCATGGGGATGCCCATGGTCAGTAGGAACTGGATGAAAGATCAACGTGAGTTGGATCGGGTGTTCAAAGGCATCGTTAGGAGAAAGTGGCCGACTTGTGAGTGCCGGCAGACGTCGATCATCCTCTGAGGCTAACCAAAGCTGTGTAGGGCTTATAAGCTTCAGTGAAGCCACAAGATTTACACCCAAGAAACATGAGGAGGCGAAGGTCTGGTGCATGCAGAATGATCGCCCGCTCCCTAAGCACCTCCTATATCCTCGGACCAAGGGTTTCATTACGACCGTACAACATCTGCGGAAGGCTCCCCACGTCAAGGCCGTCTACGATCTCACCATTGCGTATCAGCATCAGGGTAAGTTCCATGTCGCCCCAGACATGTGGCAGACGTTGAAGCTGCCGAGCATAAGTGCTGCGTGTGGCTACAAGTTTCACATTCATGCGCGGCGGTTTCCTCTAGATGAGCTACCGCAGACCGACGAAGAGCTCGCCAAGTGGCTCGAGCAGAGATGGGTGGAGAAAGGGGAGTGGTTAGACGGCAAAAAGGCTGAATGGTCCACCAGTTGATCCGTCTTCTACTACCGACTGAGAACATAGAAGCTCTGGGGACCGCTCGCGGTGTCGTGGTTATGTAAGCACCGAGAGCCACACTAAGTGATAACGATGCGGCACTCTGAACGAAGAAACAATCAAATCGTCCCCACCGGTGTGTGGCGTCAATTCCTCGAGAGTCTAGACCCGTTTGCCTAAACCGGGTGTTTGTGTAATACACCATCATGGTTAGTTCATTGAAGTCATAATAGATGTCAGGTCGTAGGAGCAACCAGTCTAGGGGAGTTTAGAGTAGGGCTAGTTCCTGGTGAGTGACACGGCGTCTGTGCCCACATTCACCAGGACAACAGTAACCAATAGGTCCTCCTCTCCACACGATGTGCCCTGAAGGCGAACGCCGAGGAGGACAAGAAGTAGCAAGCCGGGATAGATCACCAGAGGTCATAAGAGCGCAGTGTTTCAGTCCAACGGCGGGAGTTGCTATGCTGATAATATGTATGGCCTTTTGCATGTTACTCTCCGAGCCTCTTCAGAAGCTGGTTGGCGTTGTTTAATCAAGTGGATCAAACCTAGACGCCTCAAAGATGTAAAGAAACGAAAAAATAACATAAACACCATCTCGGGGATATTGAGTATCCTTGACATCTCTCGAAATTCGGATGGCGTATATTCGGCATCACTTCACCTTGAAGTACGGCATTGCGAATCTCCAACTCGTCCAACATACTTTCAGCCTGAGCCGTGACGCAGAGCCATTTCGAAACGGCCGCCGCAGGACAAGTGACGTAAAGACAATATAATTATACCGCCAGAGTGGGATGATTCCATCGATCCATCGGTACGCAAGGTGAGGATCGGGACAAAGAATTAAAGATTGTCGTGCTAGAGGTCGGTCGGTCGGAACATGGAAACAATAGACTGGACGTGGCAGCTAGGGATGTGACTTGGGAAAGGCACATGCAGGCATTCTATATCCTGCAGGTAGGCTTCAGCCGTTGCATTGGCGAGTTAAGCTACTCAAGGTAAGTGACCAGAGGAGATAGCAGTACAACAGACGTTGGTGGGGTCCGTCGTTTTGGCAACGGTTGTGGCATGGTCGATGTCATGCCGTCAAGTTCACCGCGATATCTGGGGATGCAAGAGGTTGAATCCAGATTGGGTGAAGGTAGTTACAAGGACCCGTGTATCACTGCTTGTGGATCGTACTCGTAATGCTGAACATCGTTGCAATTGTAGGTCGCCTCGCCCCCCAAGACTCTCGTTGCGGTGTGTGTCTGTGATGGTGGGAGAGTCTTGTTGGAGGTGGCGCAGGACGATAGAGTTTCCGACCTGACCGACTGCTAAAACCCACTATAAACTGCACTTGCTATTGGATGATTGACGACAGTGTTGTATGGGCCGAGTGCAGGATTTCCAAGAAGGAATTGGAGATGCTCGTCTGATGAAGACGAAACAACGAAAACTCTATGTATGGCAACGTAGCCTAGTTTAGTAACCACTCAAAACGATGCCGCTGGATGTCAATCCGATCAAATGCTGTCAGAATTGCTGCTTTGCCAACGAGACTATGCAGTAGACTTTGTATGATTTCCCGTAAGTCTGGTGTACATACGTTGCTGTGCTGACCCATCAGAACTAGTGATGATCAAGACGTCGATTGGCATCATAGATGTGAAGATGGGTTATGTAGAAAGGAAGAACAAAAAAGAAGATACTACGCCCGACAAACTTGAGATGGAGGGCAGACTCAATGGAGAGGGTGTGAAGTATATTTGCGCAATGCTCCAAGCTGTTTGGGGAAACATCTGCAAGTGCTGACCACAGCAACAGCCAGGCCAAACCAAGCTTGCATCAACAACAGTACTACTGCGGCTTCACAGTAGCAGGGTGACGTGGAAAACAGATGAGCTAGATCACAGGGTTGCCCTGGTCGACCATTAATGGTCGACACAGTAATGTCCTTACATGGCATTGTGAGGGATGAGGGATCTGCTCAATTCTTCGGTTGTGAAGATCTCATAACCAACCCCACCTACTGCGGCTTGCTGCCCGCTGTCATAATCATGGAGCAGATATTGCCGCTTGGGTGCTCTTCGAAGCAGAAAGGAACAGTGATGGAAGGATAGAAGAAGAAGGATATGAAGAACATAATGCAAGGACAGCATGAGACTTGCCTCTCTGCTTGTTGTTGTCCCAAGGGCATAGGGTTCCATCCCAAATGCCTGGCCTTGGGTTTGCGGCAGGGAGATCGCTGAGGTGAAATATCATCCGCATGACAACTCGCAGCAAGGTACTTCCGACCTAAGCCCAACTGGACGATAGCGCAGCATCACAGCATCTCAGCTTGCCTTCTCATTGGCTGAAACTTGCAGCTTCCCCTCATTGAACGTTTGGCGATGTACTCCCGGCGGGCCCACTAGGCGCCAAGTCACGTGTAAAACTGCTGTGGCTGCAAACCAACTTGCCCATTGTTGCGTGGAGGATCCATACATTTCGTCGAGGGCTGCACGACGCGCAGGCGGACCAGCAGTGAGCGGTATCGAATGTTGTGGCATCTTGCGTGAGTACAAAGCAAGTGTGATTGTGCTGCCAAGCTAGCCAAACTAATGACCGGCTCGGATCTGATTACCAAAAAAATGAATAAAAATAAAAAGTCTGCCAAAATAAGCACAAATTATACGGAAACCGCTGCATCCCATTGCACTGCATTTGGTTTACAGAGGTGAACTTGTCGGTAGTGGGTCCCGCCTTGGCTCTTCTTTGACCTAAATCTAGGTAGTTTCCCAGTACAGTAATCATCAACAGACGCCAACCAAGGGCGAGCCTACCACTGCCAGGAAACAGCAAGATTGGAGGCCACGCCAACGCGCGCGGAACAACCCAAAGTTTCCTACTACTTTTTTGTTTTATTTTTTTTAAACTTTTGCGTCGACTCAACGATCAGACCCTGCGAGGTCAATCACGATACCCCCCTCGGACAAAGTCAAGCTAGTCACCCTGCTAAAACGACATCCTCATCTCCACCGTTACTCATACTGCCGGGTTTTCTTCCGCCACAAACAAGAGTGCTTTGTTCGTCACCACAGCCCGGTTCACCGTTTGATAGTGTCGCTCTTTCTGCTCGTGAGGTGGCATCCCGCCGTCCCTGAGCTGCAGCTCCGATGCGCGTGTAGGGGCCGCCGCCTCATCTGTCCGTCTGTTCAATCGCTCGCTCAGCTCGATCGCCAAACGACCGGCCAGTCACTCAGCCAGATAGCGTCGACGATTCAACAAGCACCATACTCGACTTGGTGACCGGTTGGACCCTGACTTGACTTTTACTGTCAACTACCGTCATGTATGGGGGCCTCGCAAGCTTCTAGCTCTGGCTCCGAGCCAGAACACAACTGGCTTGGGCTTTTAACACACAGTTAAACCACCGAGTTGGGAAACCGAATTTCACTTTACGCCAACTTCGCTCACAAAATCCAACGCGTTTGCCACGCCTGCACACAAACACCCTGATTCTCGAAATCGATACAACCCATCTCCGATGCCATCGATACAACAATTGGGTGCTGTGTCTGCCTTTCTGCAACCATGGACCAATATCCCACTAGACTGGTACCGCCAGCAGTCAGTTCGCTCCGGGCACAGGCTGCTGGCAGTGCGATGGAGCGAACATTGACCCAGGACATCAGAGAAGAGCGGGAGGAGCTCAGGGAAGCCGCGGAGCAGACTCTGAACGTCATTGTCGACCTGAACCTCGATGGCACCATACGATGGGTCAGCCCATCCTGGGTTGATGTTATAGGCACCCAGCCAGGTGCCGTGGCAGCCACGCCCATTGCTGACTTGATCATCAGTGATGACAAAGCTATATTTTCTGAGGCCGTTGGCTCGATGAAGAAAGATGACTCGCGAAGCCAGTTTATCAGATTCACCGTCTATCTCGGGCCACTATCCAAGTTGTTGCCCCCCGAGACGGTCAAGGAGCCCGAGCCTACCGAAGCCGATCCCGTCACTGTGGAGCTCGAAGCCCAGGGTATCATGGTATACGATCGTACCACCGGGGGAGAGAGCCACGTTAGTTCTGACAAATGATCAACTTCCGGTGACACTTGCTAATCATTATCCTAGACCATGTGGATGATCCGGCCGTGGATAGCACCTCGCGAAATTAAGATTGATCTACCGTCCCTCATAGTAGATTCTCTTGGGTCTGGCGCCGAGGTTCTGGCAAGCTATCTAACTCAACTGGCCGAGTCTGGAAGCGAAGACCCTGCAAGTCAACCCCCACCCTTACCAGCGTTGTGCCGTATTTGTGAACGTCAAATCCCGCCATGGTGGTTTGAGAAGCACACCGACCTGTGTCTGCAGGAACATCGCGCAGAGATGGACGTTCAAATGACTCAAGAGACCTTGGCGGAGCATCGACACTCGCTCGTCAAAGTGCTAGACGCTCTGGAGGCCCGGAAGACTCGTCCTCTTGCGGGAGAACAGGTCATCCTGCCAATGGCCGAATACAAGGGATTCACCATAGGCCCGACTTCGAGTTCGTCCTCTCCTGGGACATCTTCGCCAGCTGGGTCATCGAGGGATCGATCGACTGGCTTTGGCCACTGTCGCTCTCGATCATTTGCTGTCCGTCGACCTCAGTATCGTATCGTGGAACTTCTCCTGGATCTATGCGATACGTCAATGGAAATCAGCACGCCTGCCATTAAAGAGACCGGCTCTCAGGGTTCCGGGGAGTTCAGAACACAATCTCCACAGTCAGAATCTCGTATTTCCCAAGTGCTTCAGTGGCAATCTCCTGGCGCGAACACATTGGAGCAAGAACAAGGTCTAGCGCTACTGTGCTCTGACACGGAGAAAGTAGCAAAGGACAAGGTTGAGGCCGTCTTTCGGTACCGTCGGATTCTCGAGTACTCGGAGAGGATTCGATGCGAATTCACCGTGATCGTTCAGGACTGTATTGACCAGGCTATGCACAAAGCTGCCCGAATTGCGGCCGGTCGCTTGAGTGACTCGACTGAAGACGAAGAGGAGCTTCAAGCTGATGAGCATGATCAAAATGAGGAAGAAGAAGAAGAGGAGGAGGAGGAGGAGGAGGAGGAGGAAATCACCCCTGCAGCTCAGGAGGAACCCATGTTTGCTGGGTCCTTTGACGTGCCTTCCTCTCTGGCCATGGCACTCAAGAATGTGAAATTGGGAGAAACCCCAAATAAACGGCGGCCATCATCGGTGATTGGATCAACCAGATCAAGTAGTCCCAGAGAATGTTTAACCCCACGGTCTCACCGTGGGGCTCTCAGCGTCACAGGACAGACTCGGGAGTCTCGCAGGGAATCTCTGATGTTTGAGAGTGATGCTGGAGATAGCGATGGTAGCCAGAGATCTTCCTCTGTAACATCACGCCAGCCACCCCGAACCGAATCCCCGATATCTGAGTTTGGTGGTCTGCGGCGTGCCACCAGCTCTCGGCAGCATCAAAGACGCAGCCTCATTCTCCCAGGCAACTCATCCCCCCATCGGCAAGAGTCACCCAACCGAGGAAACCCACCGTCTTCTCCCCTATGTATACTTAAGCCGAGGAACCTCCATTTCTCACAGGACGGCGTTGTGTCCCCGGAAGCTTCGCCTATGCTACCACATAGTGAATTCAGCTCACCTGCCCCTGTTTCCCACCATCGCCGACAGTCATCAACGGCCACGTCAGATTTGCCCATTCGGCATCCCCCATCTCCACGGATGAATCCCGTTAATGCCGCACCCATGGCCCGTGCTGTGCCGCCATCTATCAAAGACTTTGAGATCATCAAGCCCATCAGCAAAGGCGCTTTTGGCAGCGTATACTTGTCCAAGAAGAAGTCCACGGGCGAATATTTTGCCATCAAGGTTTTGAAAAAGGCTGACATGGTTGCGAAGAACCAAGTCACCAACGTCAAGGCGGAAAGGGCTATCATGATGTGGCAAGGAGAGAGCGAGTTCGTGGCCAAGCTATATTGGACATTTTCTAGCAAGGACTATCTCTATCTTGTCATGGAGTACCTCAATGGTGGGGACTGTGCTTCGCTTATCAAAGTGCTTGGTGGTCTTCCCGAGGACTGGGTAAGGAAGTATCTCGGTGAGGTCATCCTTGGTGTCGAGCATTTACATGATCGAGGCATTATCCACCGGGATCTGAAGCCGGACAATCTGCTCATCGACCAAAAGGGCCATCTGAAATTGACAGATTTCGGTCTGTCACGGATGGGTTTGATAGGACGTCAAAAGCGAGCTTTGAACAGTGGCAACTCGGATCAGACACCCGACCTCCTGAAAACCGGGCCTTTCGCTCGTTCCACCTCCATTGCATCATCTCGATCGACATCCATTGATTTACATGGAGGGCATCACTCGCCTGGAGCAACACCCCAAATGACACCCAGCGACACGGGGCATAGCCTTGGCCAGCCATCATACTTCAATTTGTCCAACGTCCAACAAGAGCCTCGCCGCATCTCGGGACAACGGAGCGATAGTGGAGGGAGCGAGACGTTGACACACATGATGGGCAACTTCTCTCTCAATGACACTCATTCGAGACAGTCCCATACGTGCATCAAGTCGCCGCAAGATGATGGCAGCGAAACCAACAGCATTTTATCCCCTGATTTCCCATCGCTGCATCACTCAAGTACCCAGGGAAGCGATATGCATAGGATTACGCCCTCTCAGCCGTCGATGATGCCACCCCCAATGGCTCTGTTTGATCCTGAGGATACAGACCGTCGGTTCGTCGGTACTCCTGATTACCTTGCTCCGGAAACAATCAAGGGGGAAAGGCAGGACGAGACGAGCGATTGGTGGTCGGTTGGTTGCATTTTGTTTGAGTTCCTCTACGGCGTCCCTCCATTCAATGCTGCAGACGCGCAACTCGTGTTCGAAAATATTCTGGCTCGGAGATTCCAATGGACCGAGGATGCTGACGATGGTATCTCGGCTGAGGCCAAGGACCTTATCAACAAGCTACTTTGTGTGGACCCGCAGCAAAGACTGGGCTCCAACCGTGACGAGAAATACGCTTCAGGCGGGGAGGAGATCAGAAATCACCCGTGGTTCGAGGGTATGAACTGGGACTCTCTGCTCCAAGACGAAGCACAGTTCGTCCCTCAACCGGATAATCCGGAAGACACGGAGTACTTTGATGCGCGCGGTGCTACTTTGCAGGCGTTCACAGAGGAGATGGAAGATCAGCTTTCGCCTCCGTCTGCTCCAACCCCAGACTATCCGGATCGCCCTCATGACGCGCTTTCCCGTGTTCGATCCCAAGTTCAAGTCAACCAAATCAAGCGCGGGTTGATGCCACTACACATACCCCCGCATATCAGAGACCTCAAGAGTCGAAGACTCAGCGAACCTGTCGCATCTGACGATTTTGGGACCTTTGCCTTCAAGAATCTTACGGTGCTCGAAAAAGCAAATAAGGATGTCATACAACAGCTCAAAGCTCAGGCGATGGCGGCCTCGCAGAACAGGTCAGGTATGAGTCCAGGTGGCCCCAACAGCGCTACCTCTCCGGCACCTGTGCTCGAGGGTAGTCCTCCTGTGCTATCTATGCCTGTGCAACGAACACTTTCCAATGCCAAAGCTTCCCAGCGACCCGCGTCGCCATCTGCTGTGAGCCATGCGAACTCCTCTCCTAGCCGGGCTTCTCAGCCATCGTCTCCACTTCTCGTGTCCTTTGTTGCTGGCCAAGGATCCGAAGGCCGTCGGAAGCCATCGAGCAATTCGTCGAGTCTGTCCAAGGAGTCAGCCAGCTCCTTACAGCCTGGTAACTTCTTTGAGGTGCCTAGGGTCATACCAAATTTTCAGAAGTCTGCTACTGTTGCACCATCTCCAGTCAAGGGGCGAGGTGTACCGCCCCCTTTGTCTTTATCACCGCAGAAGCATATCGGAACCCCGCGACAATCGAGCAATTCCTCTGCCCGGTCAAGATCGTTGACTGTGGGCTCTCAAGATGGTAGTCCAGTAGCATCGGATCTTTTGGCACACCATCGCAATCGCCGTAGCCAAGTCTTCGACATGTCTCCATCCTCGTCGGACAATGAGGGTGAGAAGGCCAATGCCTTGCTACGCGTCCAGAGGCGACGCCAGAGTTCGCGGCGTATGTCTGCCATCAATCTTGATAGTCCATCCTTCCGTTCACTCGACGTGTTGATTTGTGAGGATCATCCAGTATCGCGCATGGTTATGGAGAAACTTCTTGAAAAACTACGTTGTCGAACCATTTCTGCGTCGACTGGCTCGGAAGCTGTGCGGTACGCGCTGAGTGAGATCAAATTTGACATCATCTTCACCGAGTTCAAGCTTCCCGAGGTGAGCGGAACCGATATCGCCCGCATGGTCCGCGAGTTAAAGAACGTTAATGCGCACACGCCCATTGTCGCCATTACAGCGTATCTGAAAGAACTACAAGCACCTCACTACTTTGATTCGCTTGTCGAGAAGCCCATCAGTTCATCAAAACTGATTGAGGTCTTGTCCAACCTATGCCAATGGAAACCTCCCTCATCAAGCCAAAGCACGTCCATTTCGCTGACTAATCCCGTGGCCTCTATTCCCTCGTCCTTGAGGCAGAGCACTCGGACAGACGATAGTCCGACATCTGGGTCCTCCGGCTACGCTCACCACCCGGAAAGCAGCAGTTTCAGGGCATCAAGTCGAGAAGATTCTATCAGTTCAAGCCTTTTTGGTGACTCGGAATCCGTCACGACCGATGAGATTCCGGTAGTCATAAGTCGGAAAGCTACGGGCGATTGGGACGAATTTAGTATCAACCACGATGAAATTCTGCTCAACGCCGGCGGCTCGCCCAAACTGCCTGCTGAAGTAGTAACTCAGCAATCAGCCCCAGCGCAAACGGAGCAACAGACGAGAATGCCAGTTCCTCGGCGTTCGCTGGAAAAGCTAAGATCAAGGCGTGAGCACCTGGAGAAACGCAGGAACGAAAGTACCGATTCTGCCGACGACGAAGATGAGGAGTTAGGCGCGTCAAAGGATCGCGACCGCAGCATGCGTGGCAAATCGATGGCATTGCCGAGCTCCAGATTGGGAATCGAAATGATGAGAGCGAACAGTCACGATAGCGTTGCTGTCGCATCCGACTCTACCGTCGAGCCCATCACCCAGGTTGTCACGCCATCGAAGCCCATGCGCGCCTGTTCACCGTTGAGGTCGCTGCAGACGCCATCGGAGGCACCGCCAAGTCAAAGGAGTGGTATAGTCGAGGACGATGACCCCGACGAAACACCTCGTCCACCGGCAGACTCAAAACTTGAGGCTGACACTGACGAACCCACACCTCGGCCGACTGTGAAACAATCGGACTCGGTATTGCAAGTGTTGTAGAGTCGGCATGCTAAAGATGTCACAGAAGGTTGTCGCAAATAAAGACGTGTTCGTTGCGATCGAAATTGCAATTTTTTTCTATGTTTTTCAGCGTGGCGTTGACAGGAAAGGGCCTGCCGAAACTGCATCTATTTTCCTATGTCATGATTCAGAGTTGAGGGAGTTCAGGATTTGCCACGGAATGCGGGTAAGGTGGTTCTGCTAGGAGGGGGGGCCGCTGCCACATTTACATGACCGGGTCTTGCGTCGTTGCGATGGATCTGCCTCTCCTGGGGATCTATGGGTGTTTTGGCCCAGCGCACCCACTCCCGAATTTCAGCTTCGTTCCTTTATCAGAAATGGTGTGTATCTATAGTTATAACGGGTTGTTACCTGTCACAGGTGATTTATCGGAAAACGGATAGTTTCCTACTCAACCACAGAACTGTGGGCACATATACTGGTGGCCGTCAAGACAAATCATTAAGTGGACGCCACGAATATAAAAATTACAGATTGGAATTGGGGTACCTCATATCGAACGCCGTGTGAAGTAACAGTCGACCAGACCAGGAAAGCAATAATAATTGGTTACTATCACGGTCAGAAATGTGGTCAGTCTAAAGCAAGTGGTGCTAAGTTGAGGCGGCGGCTAGTATACCGATTGCCGAAAACGGGTGTGCTGTGTCCGCTGTGGGGTATGGAAACTTTTCTTTAAGACAAGTTTGGGTTCGAGTGACCGATTCTGGCGCGCTGGACACACAACCAAGGGAAATATTGCAAGGTACGAGCAAATGATCCCTTTACTGGCCAGATTCAGCTGCCAAACTGCCAGGGGTAGGTTCGTGCGATCATCCAGCTTCTCATCAAAAACTACCACCAGATTTTTCAATAAGCCTGCCCCGCGCTCGGCCCCAAGACTATACAATACCAAAAATTGGGACTTGAACATGGCCAACAACAATGACCACTATCTCACTCTTTCGTGCCCGGACAAACCGGGCATTGTCCATGCCGTGACGGGACTGTTGGCCAAACACAGCTTGAACATTTTGGACCTTCAACAATTCTCAGACCGGACATCGGAGAAGTTCTTCATGAGAGTACACTTTGGCCATGCGGAATCGACGGCGCACATCCAGGGGCCTATGGCCGAGCTCAAGTCGGAGCTCAAGATGGACTACTACGAGCTGCGGCCGGCAAGCGAGAAGCCCAAGGTGCTCATCATGGTGTCCAAGATCGGGCACTGCCTCAACGATCTGCTCTTCCGGACCAAGAACAACAAACTCGGCATCGACGTGCCCCTGATCGTATCCAACCACCCGGACTTCAAGCCCCTGGCCGAGAGCTACAATATCCCCTTCCACCACCTGCCGGTAAACAAGGACACCAAGCTCGAGCAGGAACGCGCCATCCTCGACCTCATCAAGCAACACGACATTGACTTGGTCGTGCTGGCTCGCTACATGCAAGTCCTGACCCCCGGGCTGTGCGAGGCCATGAGTGGCAAGATTATCAATATTCACCACAGCTTCTTACCCAGCTTCAAGGGCGCGAAACCTTACCACCAGGCCCACGAGCGCGGCGTTAAGATTATTGGGGCTACGGCGCATTTCGTTACGGCTGATCTGGATGAGGGCCCTATTATTGAGCAGCGCGTTGCGAGGGTCGATCATGCCATGAGCCCCAAGGAGCTGGTCGAGGAGGGCAGCAATGTTGAGAGTCAGGTTTTGGCGGCCGCGGTGAAGTGGTGGAGCGAGAAGAGGGTTTTCTTGAACGGGACCAAGACCGTGGTGTTTAACTAAAAGGGGGTAGATAGAGGTTGGAGGGGGAAAAGTACTGGTGCCTCTACAGCGAGAGGGGCTTGCTGAAAAATGCTGACTAGATTCTGGAAAATGAAAAGTTTGGAAATGAAATGATGGAATTTCGCTACATTATAGTGAGCTGAGTGTGTCAACTGTTCTGCATTGCAGGCCTGAACCGTATTGACAGGCTTGCTGACAGCAACACGAGGATTTGGCTTTACAAGTCCCACGTCAATCGTCGGCTTCTTTATGAAATCAAAAGGTACGTAGTATGATAGTCCAGGTCCGCGCTCGATATTGTGTGATGCTCCGGCTAGGCTATGTTGCCCCTTCCTTACTCCCATGTTCAGATGGATTTGAGTGTTTTTACTCGCGCTAGGTTCCCAAGGAACATTTACGCACAGAATACCTCACCCATACTCTTGATACAATCTATACCTATACATTTCGTCCGCTACGCATGCTATGAGAAGATGATTATATAGTGTATGTTCAGGGTTAATTATTGTGCATCTAGGGGCTATCCACGTAAAGAGCAGGGGACTGCCTCCTTAGACGACAATGAAAAATAACTTTGAAGCTCACGTGGCATGAGCCCGGTTGTCTGTTCCAAAAACTCAATAATAGCTTATTATCGAACTCCAAGAACTGTATGTAGATCGATCGCCCTTTCTATCGACTCCGTCCAGAATGGCATTCTACACTCACTTGACACTGACAAAAATCCATGCTTATCCATTGTCAGTCGGGTTATATTGCTGTAGTTGGAAACATTTCGTAGAACATTTGACCATGTCCATCGGGGCAAGGTCTATAGACGGCAACATTGAAGAAGTTATGTCATGGTTTTGTGGTGGAGCGATCTTTACTGTTTTATGTCGTCCAGCCAACGTGAGGGATTAGTATCGCTAGACATTATTTAGGCATGAAGAAGCTGTAATAGTTGTCCGTAAAACTGGAGTGCTGTGCTACCCTGTGTCTTAGACTCACGACAAGTTGCAATGCTAAGAGAGCCTCAATGATGACAGGCTGCAGTTCTGTGTAGCTCATCTTCCGATCTCGAGGGGATTCAGTCCTATAGGCTCGTTCAGTCTCTCGTGCGAATCGCTTCCCATAGTTGTAACTCCATGTTCGCGGGTGATGGCTTGTATGTTACCTGATCAGCCACGCCGGGCTACGTTGTCGACTGGCCATACATCGACTGGTTCAGAGGTCCTCCGCAGACATGTGAACTAGCGTCTCGATATCACTCCGATCCAGCTTGTACTTCCGGGGAAGGTAATTGTCACTGTGGCTGGCTACATAGCAAGCCGAACGTTGTTGATCACCAGCCAGTCGTCAATGATTTGCGACAAGAAACTAATATTGTCGTATGACCAAAAGTGTTCGCAGCCCGAGCTAAGCAGCAAGTATCGTGTCTTCGGCCATCGAATACGCATAAGGCCGGGAGCTTGCTTGCCTGAATGAACGTTCCTCAACTATGTTTGATGGGCTCTCCTGTATCAACTGTGATGGTGTACAAATTCGCGATTCCCAACAATCTAACACTCCTGACTATGCGTGGGATGTTTGAGACGAGGTATCGTGCAGTACCGTCTCATGGTATGTGTATCGTGTTGTTGGATCACATGAGGTCGACGCAACGCAATCCTATGTCCTTCTGCAATTGCCTGCCCCCAACAACTTGCATGGCTGGTTTTGATGTAATTTTATGCAAATACAACCCGGCTTCCACGAAACTCCACGGTCGAATTCGGTAACACATAATCCATGCAGGGGGTTCCGGTAGCTCCGTTGCCACCGACCTTCCAGCTTCCTATTCGATCCGGTTTTCCTGCCTTTACAGGGCCGTCATTCTCGCCAACGCACACACACTCACACCCACACATCCTCCACCCCCGGGCAACTTGACATTGCGCAACATTTGGGGAGAAGGGTCTGCAGTGTTGCCCGCTCCTTCTCGGAACTAAGCTGGCGGGCTCCCTTGTTTCCCAGCCAGTATCCTGGGAACCAATCGGACGGTCGGGAACCGACGAATTCGTGGTCACAGGCTCGTGCGACGAAGAGCCTATTGCACTCATGAAAGCGCCGTCTGGTTGATCAACCGAATCACTGTACGCACGTAATGGGCAGCCGGAACATTGAAAGTTTTCAATTCGTCGTCTGATACTGGGCAGTTCGACTTCCAAAGCACAGCTGCTGGGCATGCGCATCACCGGTGATAGGCTGTGACAGGAGAACGAACTACTTCTATCGTAGGCCCCACAGCAGTTGTGATCTGTCGTCGGACAATTCCTGGCCAGCACGAATTTGTGAAGCACAACTCTCAGGGTAAGCATCTATTATTACTCTACCCGGCACGCTGGAATCCAATCTAGAACAGTGAATAGAGTTGAATTACCCCTGGCCCAGACTGTCCTTGGCAGGTAGAATCAATCCAATCTCGAACCCTGGATAGAGTTGACTTGCCCCTGCCCAGACGATTCCTGACAATTGCAACGCGTGGAGCTAGGTTTGCGTCTCCATTGATCGTTAGGACGGGGGAGGAGAACGACATGAAACGTTTGCAGGGGCGAAATTCGAGCGGATCTAGACAACATTCTTCAGTATGACTCGAGGCACCGTGTGTGTGTATCATGGATGAATGATTTCCCCACGAAGGCTTCCGTGTGCGGAAGAGAGTCGGGTTCGTTAATGGTATGAAAAGCCCAACATATTAAGCTCATGGAGACTGGATTTGCTCCGGCCCATGCGCGCCCCCCCTCCCCTGAATTCCACCACCTCGTTCCAGGAAGGATGTCATCGCGATCGCACGCTACTGACTTCGTTGGCACTAGAGATGTGATGATCGTCGTCCGATGCCGGGAGTCTCCCACGTTTGTTTGCTGTGTGGCTTGTTGAGAAATATCCTCGTTCACATCATCATCATCAGCATCGTACTTCTTTTTATTCATGTTCCAGGCAGGACGGCGTGCCGTAGCTCGCTTCATGCATTTGCGCAGGGGGTTCTCGACAAAACCCTGGTCGTGGCTTGACGTACCCGGCGCACCATTCCGAGCTGCCGGGTGCCAATTCATTGTTCATTATTCGTGTACCATGTCGGAGGCCCAAGACTTCTATGGCTCGTACTCCGGGAGTCACCGAGTGCCTTGAAAGTGTCATATTATTTGTACGTGACCCACAACGGTTGGCAGGTGCAGTGGAAGGTTGCAACGAGAGCAATTCTGGTGACTTTTGGAACACTTGTGCCAAAATCGGAGTACGAATGCTTGACCAGACTCTTTCGGGTGGGCATCCCGGACACACCTCTGCAATGCTACTCGGATCACCTTCTAATTCCTTGTCAATGCCTTTGATGCCAGTTGAATGGCTAATCGATGGCTTTGCGCAGGGCTGGCAACAGTATGAAGTACACAACTGCCTTATTCGCCGTGACTAACATGAGCAAATACCATGTAAATGCAACATTATTCCCAGCATCTCGTGTTGCTGGGGCCGAAACGACTTCCCCTATATTGAACGATATTAGGACAATATCGACATCTCCTTGGCCTCAAAACTTTGCGCTGCTAGTTATCTCTTGGCTACTAAAAGTCAGGTCGCGCCGGCACGCTATCCTCAGGCCGGATCCAAGATACTGTGTGCAGGAAGCTTCGTACTGTGAAAAACTCGGATTTTGGCCGTTTGGCTGCCAGCATCTGAGGCAGTGAACTGGGCTAGTTGCAAGGCCAGTAATTTGGCATATGTTCCCTAAAGCCGTTAGCACTTCCGCCCCGCTCATGTGGTCAGCGACGGCCTAACCTTTCTCGGAGCCTAGCCAGCGTCTTTCTTTTTTTGGGCCGCGATCGAGCCGTGGATGAACTAGGTATACCTAGCCCAGAGCGCTGATTTCCATTTTAAACTTTAAAATAGCTTCCAACGGGATGGACTTACCAATTTGCGGAGCAATCTTCAACAGAGTTGCTACTGTTGAGAGGAAGATCGACAGAGAAGAAATTTTCAGAGCTGAAAACTAGACTGTTCTCGCCAAGCGCAATTCGCTGTATTCGGCGTCTCTGCTTGATAAAATCACTGTTTGGATCCCTGGTCGTGGTACCCCGACCAGCCCAATAACCAGAAAGATGACGGGGTGTGGAAATATCGGTTACTATGCGATATGTAAAGGTAGAGAGCCCTGTTTTTGCATGATGGCGGCGCAAGAGGTGAAATGAGTCGGAATATCTTCCAATTGGCGACGAAGGCGTCCCTCCTAACAGCAAGAAGGCATCTGGGGTACAGTGTGATAACTGCCGCGGGTCTGTGAGGAGACGTTCATCACAGTCTAGCCATCCATCGAGATCAACCACGATTTTGCCATCAATGGCTAGTCCAATGTCTACCGAGTTTGGGCGTCGGTTTGTTCGGTCCTCAAATCCTTCCTGAGGGCTAAGAGCTGTGAGGGACTGCTGCCTTGGTCCACGAGTGCGTCTACGGGACAATGATTCCTGGGGGAGTAATCGTCCAAGGCTCATGGGAGTATTTGACATTGTGTAATCCATACACAATGCTCCCAGTTGTGAACAGGCCTGACAGTGAGCTTGTCTCTCCCATGTACTGTCACCTCGCCAAGTGAGTATATTAAGGGACATGATGCAGATGTATATCCCTACAAGAGGTCAAGTCGCCTGGTACGAATATTTTCATTGACACCGTTCTCGCTCATTGGTGCTTCGAGCAAGAGTTGGGGCTACTATCCACGGAGTCGATGGTGGTGACGACAACTTGTGATGCTTACTGCGGGACTGCGGGGTAGTGAGTGAACCACTAGGAACACAGTAGTTTCGACGTCGATTCTTGAGGTGGGAGGTGTTATGTGTTCCACCTCAGTGCAGATATGAGTGTTCAACAATGTTGTCAAATGCGAGGTTTCGCAATTCAAGACCGAGGTAGTGTCCCCTCGAGTTCAAGAGGCCTACCACATGAAACTGTCGAGGTCCTTCGTCGTGTAGCATCGTCATCCCGATCAGGAAAGACTGATAGAACAGGTCGCCAACCGATTGGATTTTCTACAATGTTTCGACGCACGTTCTTCGCACGCACAACGCCACCCAGCTCCATTCACCACACAGCCTAGCCTGTAGTTGTTAAGTGTCCTGCCTGTCTTGAAGATGAATCGGCAACATTAGTGCTGCCAGTTAAGCTGATTCCGGGGTTCGAAACGAAGTGGACGGCACCACTGCAAGCCGAAGCGGACCTGGATTGCCGGCTACGGTACATATTCAGTCCGAGATGAGTCGAGTGTAAGGACATATCTATAGTGGTATTGTGATGAAGTTAACAAGTTCAACTATAATAATTCCCAAGGACTGCTGAAACTCGACTGTTTCATGTGAGCTGGCACGTCGGTACGCTTTCAGGCCTTGGATGTAACCGGATCGAGGGCCTTAGCTTTTACAGCCGTGGGAAGGAAACCATCAGCAGGGGAAGAAAATCAAGGGAAATTCTGATGAAGAATGAAGATCTCTGGTGCCGTCGCCGGCCCGAATTGAGTTGCACCGGCGAGCCATCATATTCGTCCGGTGTTATTGTGCTCGAAACTGCCTCGAAGACAAGACGGTGGTGCTATTCGTCTGGTACCGATGTGCGGCACCGGGGACGATGTTGCGTGCAGCGGCATAAGCAACCAAAAGAAGGCCCCGCCCGACGCCACGCCCACCTTCAACCAGTTGACAAGAACATCAAACCTGACGATAGATGAGTGGTTCTGGCGTGTTGCCAAGTGGACCCGAGATGAGCGAATGCAAAAGAGATTCAAGCAAAAAAGTAAGTTAAAGGGCCTGCCTAGGCGCTTGAAGAGAAATGAGGTGTCGATGTCACTGCCCAATGTGAGAGCTCGTCACATTGAGCCACCTTCAGCGCTGATGTCGTAAGCAGTTCGCAGCGCGACGTGATGGGCGCCGTATCCCTACATGTCTTGCGACTTGTAATGAACAAAAAACTCTCAGGTATAGGAGTATCTGGGGGGAAAGGCCCACGACGCCAAAATCTGAAATTAGTATAAGGAAGTGCAGTGCATTAGTGCTGTTTATTATCTGGGTCGTGGTTGGGACGTCAAGTTGTTGATTGTGTTTGGTCTGTGCCTTTTTCGCTGCTCCTGGAGGGGCAGGAAGTGGGAAACATGCAGGAACCCATGAAATGGAGGGGCAGTTGACGATGAGGGGTAAGCTAAAAGGTAGGTGCAGGTCCGCGGATGGCTGCCGCTTTGTCCGATACCAAACCTCCAGCTTGGAAACACTGTGCCATTATATAATTTTCTGCGCTCCCCGAGTAAACTTATCCTGTACGGCGCCTGCATCATGCAAGCTGTCATTCATATCTTCTTGGTTTTTATTATTTTCGTTTCCAGTACTAGACGCGTGCAAATCCAGTCAGAGTCAAGATTTGTCGCGGCGCTGGCTGGAATCTAGAACCAACAGATAGAGAAGTGCTCTTCAAGCTCGTGCTTATGACACCAGCGGCGCAAATCTGATCGCGAGGGGATGTGATGACTGAGTTAACATCCGTGATAGGACGAGAAGAGTCGAAGTGACGAGCTAGAGTTGTGGCTATTAGACAGATCTCAGACTTACAGGGTGAAGTTGGTGACTTAAGTCGGAGTAACCGACCAATGATATCGCAAGCACTGAGGTTTGCACGCTGAGAGGCTCCCATGTGGGCGCCCCCATCCTAGGTTTCGCTGCTATTGAGCTCGTGACTGGCTGAAAATTCGAGGCTTTTCCCCATAGATTTCATTTCCTTTTATCAGTCGAGGGATCTTGCACGCGGATTCAGACTTTGACCAACAGACCCTTCTTCTTTTTGTTGCCACTGGTTCCTATTTTTCTGCAAGGGATCAATGACTGACGCGTGAAGCGGCAAGTAGGAGCCAGAAACACAATGCGATTCATCAATCGGTTGCCAACTTTTGGACGTTACTATACTCCGTCAGGTTTTCTGCGCTGGTTGTTCCGGGCAGTCAACGTCGCCCCAAGCTATACCAATATGGATATGAGCCATGTTGCCATGGTTCGACAGGGCTGACATTGCTATCGATTCTGTAAAATGCAGCTTTCCAGGCTCGTATCCTACTTGGCAGACTGTCCTTCCACAGAGTCTGAGACATGTATCGGCACTTCCGTACGGCACATACGCCTTCAAGGTGCAAAGACTGGTCTTGATGCTGCAACGGCGCGGTGGCGTTGGGGGGTGGGGGAGGGGGGGGGGGTCAACTGTTGACTATAGACCGACTATGAGCACCTGTGTTTCGTTCAGCCGCTTCTCCCGCAAGCACACCTAGGAATTGTGACTGTGCCTCACAGTTTATTTTCCACAAAAATGGGATACCCGGGATCCTGACATCTCCAGACTTATCGGAGGCGGCGATGTGGCTGCCGGAAACACTTCAACGAGATTGGACTGCCTGAAGTCACAGTAGTTTCGATGTAACTACTTGCTGCTGTTACGCAAAGCGCGGTTGTTCGTGTTTCGAAGATCATGGTCTTGTACGCCTGGATTCGGCGTTACCCGACCATACGAGAGTAGCACTGCATCTTTAGGCTGCTTCACGCGTTCTACGCTACCATGGTATGCGTGGTAGCCGCCTATTCTCCAGCCTCGGCGTCAGACGAAACTACTAAGTGGTACCGGAGAAGACGCCTACATCCACGCAAGACCATGATGAATACCATTTGATTCTATGGAACGACCCTGGGACGACCAGTCTTCTTGGCACTTTTGAGTTTGAGGCGTGGAAGTAGCAACGGTGACGACCGCCCGCGGAACTGCCGGACGAGGCTAGGGCGGATTTTCGCCAAGGCACGCCTGGTTCTATAGTCTTCTCGAATAGGAGTCTCGGGATCCTACTGGATCGAACGCGACGGTGCGTCGCTTGCATGCAGCTGGTTTAATCTGCATCGCCAAACCGTCCCTATAGTAGGTAAGCTTCGAGCTGGCCAACGATAACGCTTGCAAGTATGCAAAGCGTCAGACGCGGCCAAAGTATGCCGAACTCTGCAGTGAATGTACATCTGCGATTGGCGCAGCTCTCCCCAGGTTGCGACCATTGCGAGCCACCTGTTCGGCGTTTTTAACGGCTGAAAGAACTGCCTTTCGGGACAATCGAGAAACCGTTGCTCGAAGACGTAATTACCCGCATTCGCCGCACGTCGCCCAGCATTGGAGTCGGTTGCACCAATTTGAGGTGAAGATGGGCATACTCTCGCGTCACTAGCCCAGGGTCCCGAAATTCGCTTGCTGGGCTGGCTACCTTGTCAACTAGTGGGCCTGACAGGATTATCGGGACTTCGTACCGCTAGAGCCTTTGCGCAACTGTCCTACATTTCTGCTGGCCCTGACCAGGGCGATCCCACCAAGTCTAGGAAGCACCTGCCAATCGAATGAATCCCTGCCCGTACGCCCAGTACTTGCCTAGTGTAGTAGCCCGATGGCTTTGCAAGGGAAGCCTTTCGACAAGCAATTCTCACTGGCTGCTCGTCCAGACTCGAAAAGTCAATATGCTGCACCCTCTCTTTTGGCCTCGTCGGGCTCCCCATATTTACATTGAAAGTAGGTACATACCTGGCCCATCTTCAGCGCAGCCTGCATTGTTATCGGCATCGCCCGCATTAGCCAATGGCCACCTCCATCACGTCCCAAAGCAGGCCAAGCCTACCTGGTAATACAATAAACTCTGGAATACAGGTTGACAGGCCTCGCAGGGAGGAGTAATATAACCCGCAATTTTAACGCGTAAGGCGTGTCCATGGTTCCCACAAGGCACTCTTACCCACATGCCAGAACATACGCGAGACTGGCTGCTGTCCTCATTCACACTAGCGTTATCTGCCATTCAGCGCCCAGCACTCCCATGAGACCACTGCTATCTTTTGCAGTTCTCCAGCCTGGTTGGAGTTGTGGACCCTCCTCCACACCCCAGTAGAAAATGTGCAGGGTGGGACAAGGGCGCCACTGCGTCTTCCACGGCCCTCCGGGTGTTAACGTACCATTACTAGGTCAAAGAGGGCAATAGGAAAAAACGTCAAACTCCACACCAGAATCGGGACCTGGCCATCCCCAAATACATGGTCTTTATATGACCGCCTACCCTCCAACTTCAATCTCCATGTACTACTTGGACGTTTTCGGTTTCTTGGTGTAGTCTTTTTGTATACTTCATGTTTTGGCCTTGGTTGTGCATGGGAAGTGCTCCATCAGCATAAACAGCAGAGCCATGAACGGTACCTCACTTACACGCCGGCACTTTATCTACTACGGTTCTTGGGTTTTCACGTCTTGACTGTTCCTGCACATTGTCCGATCTTGAATATTGAATTGTTGAGATTGACGGAGTTATAAAACCCATTGAGGGCGAATTACACCTCTAACTACTCGGCCCATCTCGACATCGCCCTTTCGACAGACCTTACGCGGCGTCTGAGCCCGAGCTACAACTGGACGACTCACAGCACATCGACTCGTTTCGGTACAACTTCTGGGTGGGAACGCGCAGGTTGCATACAATTTATATATATATATATATATACGGAGCAGTGTCGAAAGCGCACTGGACCTCTAGGCACTCTATTTTGGGTCGGAGACTAAATACATACACGCCAAAATGGCTAATACAACGACAACCCTTCGGGGCCTCTGCCCTGCGCCCTTCTTTCAAGAGTCCAAGTTTGGGGACGGTGGTTGTGAGTGTCCATCTGCGATGCTGAAGTGAATATGACTAACGCCTCCAAAGTTGTCGACGGGCGAATGTGTCAGACCCTATCGCCTACACTGGTATGCTGCTTACCATGTCCCTTGACCGATTGGGCATACCCCGACAGCTTTGCCGAGGTGACTTCCATAGCAAGCTGGTTCACCGTTGTGGGCATGATATGTTGCATTTTCCTACTGGTATCATGGGCCTTCCTCCCGGTGGAAAAGACGCACCGCCATTATTTGAGCATCAGTCTCACATGTGCCATCTTCTTGATGAATGTAAGCCAACCCTTGCAGCAAACAAATCACAGGTGGACCAAGTGTGACTGATCAACCTTTCCCAGCTTGGCTTCATTATCCCACTGGCAGCAAAGCCGGACGAATGCTACAACGAGATCACACCCAACAGCATGGGCACCAGCGGCGTCTGCGCCGCCTCGGGTGCTTTCTTGCTCGGTGGTGGCTGGGCCGGCGTCATGTGGATTTTCTTGAGATCCATGTCATTGCACCTCCAGATCTGCTGGCAAGTGGTTGTTGGTCGAACTTTTATGTGGATTTCCCAAATCCTTGGCTGGGGCATTCCCGTCATTGGGCTTATCGTCCTCCTTGTGTTCAGCGGAGTCTCGTTCCGGTTCGGCCAAACCTGCCACATTAACCACACGAACAGCTTGGGCGACTTCTGGATACCGCTGCTGGTGTTCACGGGGCTGACGGTCATTATCCAATTCGCAACTTTTGGTTACTGTATCAAGGTGTACCTTGCATCTCTGGCGGACAGCAGCGCTTCCACCGAAGGCTCGGATCTTCCCGCCTACTCCAACAGCATCCGAACCATGACGCCGCGGCAAGCATATCGCCGAGTTCGACGAGTCATTCAGCTACAATGGCGTGGAATCGTCATCGTCATGATCATCATGTGTGATGTCGTATTTTTTGCGGTCGTGTTTGTCTTCCAGGACAACACACTCGAGGTGGTCAAGAAATCGCCAACCAAGGCACTTCCCTGGACTATCTGTCTCATCGCGGCCAACGGCGACAAAAATCAGTGCTTAGACGAAGCTAGCGATCTCACCGTGAACCTGCCCACTATTGTGGCAGTGCTCATTCTCTTGGCTGTGCGCAGCTCTCCCCGTGATTGATACGATCTCCTCAGCTGACATGTGTATAGTGCAACGGCATGTGGCTAGTTCTGCTTCTCGGCCGCTGGACCATGGTGACGGGCTGGGGCGAGTACTTCGCCACGTGCGGCGGCATCCATGCCAAGAAGGAATTCGTGTCGGTCGATGCCAGAATCGACTTGAAGAAAGATCAGCGATCTTATGAAATGTTGTCTCGCGATTCCGGAAAAACGGAACATAACTCAACACTAACGCCGATTAGCCCTGCAAAATCTCCCGCGAGCGCGCAAAGTGGGCGCATGACGCCTGACTACTTTGGGCAAACCCCTCGATACCAGCCGCATACTCGCTCCTTCTCGGCGCCCCGTCCGCCGCAGCAATCCGTGGCCTGGGATCCGCAACTGTCTCAATCTCCTTCGTACAAAAGTCCGAATCCGTCGGCGATGGGTGATCGTACCTCTTCGTCCTTAGCGTACAACCACCATCGGAGCCCAAGTCCCATGGCTCAAAACTCTCCTTCACACAACGATGACCCAAGCCCGAACTCGATAGACTACGAAGAAATGAACCCGCTCGGCATGAATCGGTTAGGATCATGATTGGGGCAAAAGCTACAAAAACTTTGCAAAGGGCACCAAGACCTTAGATGGCACCCACGTGCCCCCTCGACTCCATTTCTATGTCATATAACTTCTGTCTCTGGCTGCTCTGATGAAAGCGAGCCATGTATACCCCCTATATCCGGTCGCATTGGCACGGATAGTACTATGGAAGAAGGCGAATGTAAGGTCAGTACGGCGTATAGGGAATCCTTTTATGTTGATACTCGAGGATGAACCGAGGGGCGAGCGAGTATTGGATTGGAATCCAGTCGCTTTCAGGTTGGACAGGACATCGGAATAGGATCCTAAACATAATGCCTTAGGTCACAGGACGAAAGGGGGCAGGAGAATGGGCCAGGATGAGCCCACTGGGTCGCGGATGTGTTGATGTGCGAGGGATGATTTAGACTCGACAAAAAGGCTTTGTATGTACCGTGGCCGCGGAAATGTACAGGATGGACGGAGTCATGGTCGACGGCATTGTCTTATTGTGCAGCGCCTGCAAATATCGGACCTGTATCGAAAGTACTTGACAATTTCATTGCCCAACGATGGTGACTTGCTGGTTTGGTGACGCCTAGATGAACAGATAGGCACTTGAGCAAACAGGGATAAGTGTCTTGACAAATTGTCGCCCACAGGGCGAATGTGTGATATAGCGAAAGGTGCCCATCACCTTCCAAAGGTACTCAGGCTACTGTACTTATCGAGCACCTAAGCAACAGGTATATGTTAGAGGCGATGGTTAAAATTGGTTTCTCGCTTATCTCAATCAATTGAGAACAATTGATCGAAGGACGGTAAATAATGTTGAAGTGGCTGCCATGTACGCTCAAGATAATGAGTCTTGCCCGCTTCTTGGGGGCCAACTTGGAGCATTTCCATGTTGGTAATGACCGTACGCTGCCTCGGTTTGGGGATCCGCCGGCATTCGGTGATGGCCCGACCTCAAGGTCTCAACGTCACTGCTGCCGGTATATCCATCCACCTGCTCCGACTTCCCACGTCTCGCCCTGCCAAGACATCCATCCCACTCTCAACTCAACCTACCATACCACACGACATAAATCGAGACACACCGTGTAGAGGCGACAATGGGCTCGATGCCTATGCACCTTCTCGACAAAGCACTTTTTGAACCCCAAGCGAGCGCAAGCAGTAGCAGCAGTAGCAAATTCGCATTCGCTTAGAAGAGGAATAAGCACAGGCACAGGCACAGGCACAGGCACAGGCACAGGTACAATGCTCATCCTCGTGTCTCTTCTCGCCTTCTTCCTGGGAGGTTATGTGCACTACTTTCGGAAGGCCGAGGCAGCGCTCGGCGTGCACTGGCAGCCCGATGCCGGCGCCCGACTCTTCAGCCAGCGACCGTTACCGCCCCCGATCCCCGACACTAGCATCGCCACCTACGCACTGCCGCTGTCGACCAAAGGCCGCGATGTCGTCGACACGAAGGGGAGGCGGTACAAGTTGTCAAGCGTGAACTGGTACGGCGCCAGCGATGAGCTCTTCGTACCCGGCGGCCTCGATGTGCAGCACCGATCCGTCATCGCCGAGACGATCCGCATGCTCGGCTTCAACAGCGTGCGTCTCCCGTACGCCGACGAGATGGTCATGGCGAACCCGCAAATCCTGCCGCACCTGTTGACGGCAAACCCAGACCTAGTGGGAATGCGCGCCCTTGATGTCTACGAGGCCTGCGTCACCGCCTTGACCGATGCTGGCATCGCCGTCATCATCAACAACCACATCACCACGGCCACCTGGTGTTGCGGCGCCGACCCCTGTGACGCCGGCTGGGCCAACGATCACCTGGGTCCCATATGCCGCGTGAAACAGAGTGAGGAGGAGTGGATCCAGCACTGGGAGACGATTATGGAGCGCTTTGTCGACAACCCGCGTGTCATCGGCGCCGACCTGCGCAACGAGGTCCGTGGCGTCTGGGGGACCATGCCCTGGAACCGCTGGGCCACCGCCGCCGAGAAATGCGGCAACCGTCTGCTCAAAATGAACAGCGACTGGCTCATCATCGTGGGCGGCACGGAATCGGGTAATGACCTGTTCGGCGCGGCGGCCCGGCCCGTCAAGCTCGACGTCGATAACCGCGTCGTGTACTCGGCACACGTGTACGCCTGGTCCGGCTGGGGCAGCTCCGAGGGCCGCTACTCCAAGCGCAACTACGCCTCCTTCATTCGCGCCATGCGGCGCAACTGGGCCTACCTGGTCGAGCAGGATATTGCGCCTGTATGGGTTGGCGAGTTCGGGGCCCCGCAGCAGCCCGGGGCGGGAGACATAAACTACTGGCAAAACCTTCTGCGGTTCCTCAAGATGCTCGACGCCGACTTTGGGTACTGGGCTGTCAACCCGCGCAAACCCAAGGACAACAAGAAGGAGACGTACTCTTTGGTCGAGGATGATTGGATCACACCCATACTAGACTACAGGATGAAGGACATGACAGAGCTGATTGCCGGGCATCATGGCGGCGGCAGTGATGAGAAAGATGATGTAGACGATCTGTGAACTATGCCGCTGCGCGCGCGTATTTGACTATATGACAATTATGGTTGGAGTTGTTGGTTCCAAAAAGCATTGCTTTTCGGGCTGTATATACATACACTATTTAAAGTGGTCATCACTGACGGCATTATCCGCTGTCATGAACAAATGTCAGGCGTTGATGCCATCTTGACGCACGAACTCGGAAGTTGAAGTTTCAAACTCGAAGTTAGGTAAATACGTACGCACAAATCTACTGCAATTTAGTCTAGTTGTCCGTAAGGTGACGATCCCTCCAATTCAACATGGAGGGCCCACATACCACAGCTCATGATGAAAAGCAACGTCGCTTACGAGTGCCATACTAACCATTGTCTGCTGGCAAGCACATCATCAGGGGCTTAGGTTACTTCTGGGGCCATTTTTTATTGTTTATTATGCTGTCCTATATAAGCCGACGGCTTATTAAGATGGTAGTCCAAAACAGACCAAGTAACGTACCCACGGGCAGGGCGATAAGAAGAGACGAGTCGAGCATCTTGTTTTTTTTTCATAGCTTTGGGCATTGCATCCCAGCTCCTTATTGTATCCTGCTGCGATTAGATGCCAACCCAGTTCCGCATTCTGTAAGCATGCCATACATACCTTTCTCCAAAATATCCTCATGTCTGGCGTCTCGAGCTGCTAGCCACTTGGTGCGGTTCGGACAAGGAAGGCAACACTTGTCGGCGGGACGCAAGCTGTGATCGAATGCTACCCAAATCATGATCTTTGAGTACACGAAGTGCTGCTTGTTTTTTCTGGAATTCTCATATTGACGTGTATGGCACTGAGCTGACGTTATTTGTGAGAGGATGGGAAGGGAGACTCAGTATAGTGCTCAAAGTCAACTATAGTGAGACGGTTGTCTGAGAAAGTCTGTCAAAGTTACAGTTGGCGAACATGGAAACGGATTGACCGATCATCTTCTGCACCGAAACCCACGTATCCCATGAAATAGGTTTGCCTGTGTTTGCCGAATTTGTTGCTAGTACACGATAAGACTTAGTACCTGATGAGTCTCTAACATTTCACCATCAATAACACATCACAGACTTCGTGTCATGGACGTTAAACTCATCACTTATTGGAGATAGATAGCACCTATCAACTCGCCGTAAATGCCAAACTGTTGGCGGAAGGTTGCATGAGTTTGCTACCTGCGTAGCCATCCAGGTGTTCGAGCTCCTGTTTTGGAATGTTCGTCTCGCCTCGGATTGTAAATATGATGGGAAGCCCGTTCTCCTTGGTAGCAGACTTTTCGATACTCGTTGATGAACTCCATATAGGCACCTGCCTCCTTGGTGAAGCCCAGATGCAGAATGATGTAGGTAGTGAAGCTGCTGTCTCACGCCCAAGAGAAACGATAGTCACAGTTCCTGTGAAGAGTCAGCACTTGCTTTCCCAGTCTTAAATGAGGGTGAATTAAAACTTAGACATACCGTACACCACCCACGACCTCAGGGACGAAGAAGGTTGGAGTAGCAGCGATAGCCCCCGTTGGCTCATAGATCAGCATGTTCAGAACCATCGGACTTCTGGTGACCACTTCATACCATGCGCCCTTGTTTTTGGACTTGGATAGCTAGTTGAACTAAAAGGACTGCGTATCATTCTGCCGAGAGGCCAAGATCGAAGTGGTGATGTTCCGCGCAATGTGGGATTCCACATCGTCAAAAAGGAAAAATGACACGGCCTGGGAAGTTGATTCTGACTTTGATCCCCTGCTCCAGCATACCTTCCCGCGTCTCCTTCTGGAAGGCTACGCAGGGGCAAACATGGGGTTCTCCCTGGTCATGATCAATGGTAACGTCCAGTTGGAGCTTAGTGCCCTTGCGGTGAAATGTGATAGCCTTACTCAGTGCCGTATCTGAATCATGTACTAGCTGTAGGGTAATTATCGCGGGTAGCTTCTTAGCATAGCCGAACGCTGAAAATATCTCCACGTCTGTAGGACATGGGTAGCAGCGCTGGATCAAGCTAAGAATAGGTAGCAAGTTGACCAACCGAGCTCAACCTGACCACGGATGCGTTCGACCCCGCGAACTAGCTATTTCTTGAGCCCCTCTGGAACACTCTTGATTTCAGGGTATGCATTATGTTTGTAGCCAGGCGCAAGAATATTAGAGGCCTTTGGACGTGGAAAGAAGTCCGCCAGATCCCCGACCCCATCCTCGTGTATAATGAGTTTGCAAGGTTGCTGATGACAGAAGGTATTGCCACTTCGTAGTCCATAACCCAGCTGGGGCTGGGGGCGAGATGCTGAAGTGGCCGCCCTTGTCCTTTGTCGCAGAGACGACAAAAGACTGACAGGGAGCCCTAGAGTTTCCCGGCGGAGAGCCGATCCTTACTCAATTGGCGTGTTCGAGGTATCAGACACACTTGTCTGTGTCTGTTGAGGGTCTTGAGAGGTCCAGTGATATGTAAATGTACCAGCACATGAAATGTGAAGAAATCAAGTCAAACTTCAAGGATCAGAGTGCGGTATTACAAACCATGCATCAATACAAGAGCACAGATTCTCATGTTCCCGATCATTCCATATATCTGAACTGGCAGATATCTTGTGGCATCTCGCATTGCTGTCACTGACGTCGTGGTGTAACGAAAAGTTGCGCAAACTATGTGATGCTAAGAGTCATGATAATTGAGAATGACCGGGGTGTGATTGTAGGTGTATATTTTACGGGTATCGGCGTCGAAATCCAATCTCTTGCGGCCGCGGCCGTTGCTGTCAACTGACCGCCAAACATGCCTCAAGAGCTTAGGAGGGCATCCTTATTCAAGTTCTTACAACGACACTGGTGATTCGAAATCGAAGGTTTGATTGTTGGTTGCTACGCTACGTGGATAAACCCTGTACCCGTGCCACGCCCCACTTATTTCGGATTCGCTTGAGCTCACCAACTTGGCCAGTTTTTCGATACTTTTAACTTCAACCTATCCTATCGTTATCAATTTATCAGCTTTTTCTTCTAATCGTAATGGACTCATAGCTATAGGAAGCCGTCCTCTACATGTAAGAGTATCCTTAAGCTAAAATTGCTAAGATTGCGCGAGAAAGCGGCGTAAAACGCGAGACCCTCCGATACCGCGTTAAGCAAGCTGTAACGAAACCTCTAATAGTCTAGCTGCGTAAACCACTAAAGGGTCTGTAAGGGTTTGTGCTAGTAAGTAAGTCCTGCTGCGGAGTCCTTTAGCAATAATATCGGGGTCTGACGTATGGAGTATCGGGCTCTGGGTAACTGAAGTATTCGAGTAGGGTAACTGGGAATAGAGTCGTCAAGGCAGTTTGCCTCACCAATGGGTTAGATTGATGCTTAGATTGATCACTGAAGTAGAGACTGTCTATCTATGAAATGCCTGGGAGTCCTGTCCCTTATATGCCCATCTCTCCTTCACTGATCCCCACTTGGATATGTTGGTTGTCCAACATATCCAACATATCCACCCCTGTAGATCACGTGACCTATCGGTCCTTTCCTTCCTCCGATGTGGGGTCCCGTGATCCTAGCGTCTGTATCCACCTGTCACGACCTGGGTTGCATCGCATTGGTAGAGACCTCGATTAGGTGCTATCGACGAAGATTCTACTCTAAGGAGCGAAGGAAAGAAGATGACAACTTAGGTTTGAGGGGGCGCGACTAAGTCGTCCACGCTTGGCGGGGCTCCTGCAGGGGTTATGATTGGCTTCCCACCTGGCACTGCCATGGCAGGTGTTCCAGCTGTACGTCACCTGGTTGTAGTGAGTCTGCGAGGGTTGACCTTCACACCACCTAGCCTGCCGACGGGCCTGTAATGTTGGTTCAGGGCCAACGGTTCGTAACACAAGCTAGGAAGACTAAAAACCACGGAGGACTTAATAAACTACTATCTGAAGCCGAAGAAAGGGCCCTCTATAATTATATCGACCGCCTTGATAGGATTAATCTTAAGGTTCGCGTAGAATTTATTACCGACGCTATAAATACGATATTACGTGAGAGAGTTAAGGTTTTACTAGATCAGCTACTACTAATAGTCGGATTAAGCTAGACTATACGTTTCCTTAAACGTTATAGCTACTTCTACGCTTCCTAGCGGAAGCTCTATTTATACTACTAGACTACTGAAAACCTCGACACTATACGAGAGTATTTTATACGGCTTGAGAGAGTCCTCCGGGAAGAAGGAATGGATCCCTCTGATCTCTAGAATATAGACGAGACTAGCTTCCGGATTAGTAATAGTAAGGATTAACTTATCATTATTAAGCATAAGAGGGCCTATTACTTCGGCCTACTAGAAAATAGAGAGACGGCGACAGCTATTAAAGCTATCTCTGCTGCTAGCGACGTAATACCAGCTTTCCTTATACTCACGGGGACTATCTACTCGGCTGTTAGAGAACTGAATGCTACAGGCACCGGTGGGACACCGGTGGGGCCCCGGTGTAGGGACGTGCGAGTCATGACCTAATATAGAAGTCTTGGTATACTGAACAATCAGAGGAACTAGTGCTCTACGGCTCCGACTCCGGGCTCTAGCTATCTATGTAAGGGGCAGGTGTCCGGGAAGGAGATAGGGAGTGTTACGAACCGTTGGTTCTAACCTGGCCAAAACCAACCCGACAGGCCCTACAATAGGCCATGACGGAACCCCGCAGGAACAAAGCCCCATAAGGACGGAAAGGAACAACTAGGCCCCCGACTAAAGGAAGAGGTCACGTGATAGGGATCACCAGGAGCGACGTGATCCAAGTGATCCAACGAGATCAGTGAAGGAGAGATAGATATATAAGGGACAGGACTCCCAGGCATTTCATAGATAGACAGTCTCTGCTTCAGTGATCAATCTAAGCATCAATCTAACCCATTGGTGAGGCAAACTGCCTTAACGACTCTATTCCCGATTACCCTACTTGAATACTTCAGTTACCCAAAGCACTATACTCCATACGTCAGACCCCGATATTATTGCTAAAGGACTCCGCAGCAGGACTTACTAACACAAACCCTTACAGACTCTTTAGTGGTTTACGCAGCTAGACTATTAGAGGTTTCGTTACATAATAGTCTAGCTGCGTAAACCACTAAAGAGTCTGTAAGGGTTTGTGCTAGTAAGTATTTAATAATAATAATAATAATAATAAATTAATAAAATAGGTATTAAGATTACGAACTACTTTACTAATCTAGAGCTTAGTATTAGTCTAGATCTAGCCTATCGACTTAGTCGCTTTATTAAAGGATCCCTCGTTAATACGACCGAACTTATATAGACTAAGCGCGATCCTAGTCGTACTAAGTACGCCGAACGTATATTAAAATAATAGCGCGCTACGAAGAACTATTACCTTTAATCTAGTAGTAATACCGCAAAAGAAGCTAGAAGACGTCGATTAATAAGCTAATTAAAGCCTACAGATGTCTTCGAGATAGGCCTTGGTTAGCGGTTATTACGTAGGTTCTAATTGAAAGTTGAAATCCAGCGAAAAACTGGCTAAGTTGGTGAGCTCAAGCAAATCCGAAATAAGTGGGGCGTGGCATGGGTAGTGCACCGAAGCCATTGGGCTTCTATTATTTGCCAGCTCCCCAGCTATACCTGGGGATTGCCAATCTTCAATGGCCACTCCTAAAAACTGGATCTTACTTCAAAGTCGCCAGTTGCGCCAAACGTTATGATCGGAAATTGGCACTACTTAAGTAGCCGGATGACCTGGCCAATCTGCGCTGCAAAAAGAATTTGCTCTCGCCTTGTGTGTGGCACCGAGACTCAACGTATTGAATCGAGAGCTGTTTCTTCCTGCAATGCGCAATGACAAGTTCCCACGACCCACCCCGCCTTGAGAGGCGATTCGCCTTTTCCAAAAATAGTTTTAAGGTGATGCTGGGGGCGGCCGTAAACTGCGACTGGCTGAGAGTGCACACACGAGCTACACTCCCCCCTGTTGCCAAGATGACATATGGGTCGTTTAGTGGAGCATAGAGTAGCGTGTGCGTAATAAGTTGAAGATCGATCAGTGATCAATTGACAGTTTGGGTGTACCCACTTTTCCAAATCCAGACTAGTGGCCTCTGGCAGAATTAGCCCCACATCTCTAGCAACCTATCAAAACTTTCGTCAGCCCACAATCTTTCCTCTATTTCATACGTATCTCACACCCTATCACCAACTGGATTACCAACTAGCGCCCATCCATCAGCTATTTATCTACCATCGGTTATAGCCATGGACGTGTACAAGCAATCCGTAAACTACTCGACGCGATTAATCAAGGGTGTTTTGCTAACTAATCATATAGGCCGCGTACCAGACGTACAAGAGCTGGGCCATTCGTCCTGCTGGGTTCCCGGCCTTCCCTGAAGTGACTGCCAAAGATGACCAGGGCAAGGTACGGTTGCTAATCAATGACTGATCAGTTGTTAATCGATTGATAGGAAATTCCTGGCGCGTTAACTGTGGAGATACCACCTGGTTCTCTTTTCTGCGGCTGCAAACTTGGCAGCAAGCTCTGCCCGAAAAACGTACAGTTGATTGATTGCTAATCGGTTAAAGACTCATCGGTAATCGATTACTGATTTGTCTCTTAGACGCCGTTTACTCCGACTAACCTTCGTCACCACGTCCGCAAGGTTCACAAGATGGAGCTTAAGAGTCCACTCCAGGTCCTATTGGGATGCATATGTCGGTTACGGTTGAAAGTAGGCTATATCGGAGTGCTTAATAGTAGATCGATTGCTAATCGATCTAATGTAGCTTACTACACCGACATGGTTGATCGTATTACTCAGTACCGCGAGGAGAACAACCTGACGGAGGAGACCGACGCCCTTGAGGGTAGGGATGGGTAAGTATCGATAGTTAATCGATGCTTGATTAGTTACTAATCGATTCAGCTCTCCTACAGGCCGTCCTTCCCCGCCTCCAGCTCCTTCTACCACGCCCATGAAGCCGCGCTCGAAGCGACCTAGCGAGGTCAATTCAAAGGACGATGCTAGCCCTAACAAGATACCGATCCGCCTTAAGGTATGTGGACTGATCTTTGATCGATAGTAGATCGATTACTAATTAACCTACTATAGACTGGCAAGCTTGATACTATCTCAATGCGAAAGATTGCTGGCTTTTTCGGGACCGCTTGCCCTACCTGCAAGGCTGCTGGTAAAAAGGCTAATCGTAAGTAATTAATTATTTATATATCGATATAAGACCGATTGCTAATCGATTGGCTCTAGAATGCCCCCCTGAGAAGAAGGACAACGCTAAGGGCTGCCTAGTCTGGCAGTGTGAAGGTGTCAGGGTACGGCTAGGCCGAAGGCAATAGTACAGAGTGATGGGGAGTAACGGGCGTCCCTCCTACGTAGCACCGGGTGGTCACTGGCGGTCTCAGGTAGGGGTGCCCACGATGATGCATTGATCTCTGCCCTCTCTATCTTCCTCCGTCTCGACTCCTTACTTATAGCCAGCCGAGGTTCTCTCTTGGATTCTGGATGTTTGCTTCCGTATGTCTGTGTTCCTCCGACTTCGGCCAATATCTTGGACAGCGGCTCCTTATCTGCAACCAAGCGATTCCCTATCCGCTGCAAACGGCTTCAACGGCTCTCATTCGCCACAAGCGGCTCTCTAGCCGCCACAAACGGCTTCCTACCTGGTGGAAGCCGGCCCGCCTCGGATGACACTTGTGGCTCTGACAACTCCTTCCCTATCCTACTTCGAGATGGTCCTTATATAGATAGCTAGGCCGCCGCTTGGACCCGGCATAACAGCAGGGTCGGCGATGCCAAGGATCTTGACTCTCGTCATCCCAAAGCTTCACATAGATTGTAATCATGACTCGGGAGTCTTTTGTCCGAAACACCCCTCCGGCAGCCCACCGGTGTCCTGCATTCAGTGTCCTGACACCCACTGGTGCCTATGGCATTCTGTTCTCTGACAGAAGGTCAACCCTCGCAGACTCACTACAACCAGGTGACTTACAGCTGGAACACCTGCCGTGGCAGTGCCAGATGGGAAGCCAATCATAACCCCTGTAGGAGCCCCGCCAAGCGTGGACGACTTAGTCGCGCTCCCTCAAACCTAAGTTGTCATCTTCTTTCCTTCGCTCCTTAGAGTAGAATCTTCGTCGATAGCACCTAATCGAGGTCTCTACCAATGCGATGCAACCCAGGTCGTGACAGTTCCAGCGCCGCGGGACTTGTTCGTACATATGGCTAATATGCTGATCGTCCTTAACTGTGGGGTTCTTGTTAACGCACTGTAAGTGCCACTGAGGCACACTAGAAACCGTCTAAACGATTAGCAACCTATCACAAACCGATTCAAGATAAGGATAAGTAACTTACTCCGTTATACTGCGTAAAGTATATTTTGCAGGTCTCTAAGACGCTCTTATGGTTTATAGTGAGTAGCAGTCTTCCCAGGCTTTAAATGGCCTTCAAGTAGTCCTAATCTACCGTATAGCCAGCTAAATCGATTAGTAATCGATCTAGAATTATCAGTTTAACTTACTCTAATGCATCCATCCATGGCTGGTCTGCTCGTGCTTGCTCAACCTGTGCCTGAACCTGTTCCTGGAGGTTAAACTCTTTTGTCGAAACAGCGAAGAATGATCGATTAATAATCGATCCGTCTAAGTATTCACACCCTTTATACCCAGTACAGTAGTAAAAACGACGTTCAACTTCAACGTTATCCAAGAATGCACAGGTGGACTTAGTAGTACGACCAGCCTGGCAGAACTGGATCTAAAATATAATCGATTAGCAACTAATTACTACTAATCGGTCGTGGACCGATTAACTTACATTCTTCCAGAACTTCCTCGCTTTCTCCTCATTTTTACTATCGACCAGGATCACGTATGCAGTTCCGTTAAGGGAAGATTGAGGCCACTCTGGCAATTTGGGTGTATAAATAATCGTATCAGCGAAAATCGACGTTGCTAAATCATTGTTTTTTGATGCCGAAATAAGGGTAAGGTTCTCGGTTTGATCGGTAATATATTGGGGCTAATCGATTAGTAACCGATCGACTATCGATCTCTGATGGTATTACCTGTTCCTCTGCAATTCGTGCACTTTCGATATTAAGCACTTCAGGGTAGACCAATTGGAATTCGTCGATAGCTTCGTCGACAATAGCTTGGCTAGAGCGATTGTCTGGGTATAATAGTGTTTGCCATTCAGGATCTAGTTGAAGGGTAGGCATTACTAATCGATCACTTGGCGGCAGATTGAATAACGGATTTGGATAGTCCAAAGAAAAACAAAGCGAAGATGCATCTCTGATCGATCAGTGATCGACTATTGCTAGATCTTTCAATTGGAAGTTGTAAAGTTGTAAGAGTTCAAATTCAAATTACGAAAGGGTCAAGTGGTGAGATTCCAAGATGACTGACATGTGGGTCACATCGGAAAGACATATATGTGGGGAATACAGACCCACATGTCATCTTGGCAACAGGGGGGATTGTAGCTCGTCAAACTCCTCACTGGGGGAGAGGGAATCACATTGTTGCTCATGTGGACTCTTGTGCCCACCAAGCAGGATCGATTACCCGAGATGCCCACTATGTACGGAGCACGGTTGCCGTATTCATCGGGATCTCCAACAGCTAGGGCAGAAAACATCAAACGAAGTTGGATAGTTGTAGCTACCTGGCTCAATAAGAAAATTCACAACAGATAAATCAATTCTGGCTCCACATGTCAAAAATTGTTGATGAAATAGCAAGGGTTGCCCAAGTATGACAGATCCAAATATAGAGAGTAGCGGGGATTGCCCTCCACACCGCGAGGCGCCATCCGGTTTATAGCGGACCCCTGCAGCCGATCAAAGTGCAGAGAAAAAAACGGTCCATTCGCTTCGAAACTCGATGATTGATGCTGCAAAAGTTGTCTAATTGCGAAAAGAAGGTCTTCAGTACAAGCGCCTCGTTGTCCAGCACCGATGTTCTAAGTTTCTGTATCATTCCACTAATGCCAACTGCATTGCAGGTGCATCCCAGCAGCCGCCTCGGGTACAGAAGTACGCCGAGATCCACTTCGACCCGCTAGAGTGACTAAAGACGTAAACCTGGAAAGAAGAGTCCAAAAAGGACGCCGCCCGGCATTCTTCAAAGCTGTTTGATGGCTTTGTACGTCAATCCGCCTGGTGCCTAGCATATCCATACACTAGCGCACTCCAATGGCTTGAGGGCAAGAGCTGACCAAAACATTGGCCAACTACGAAGCACTCCGCCTCCCAATTCTCCCTGACGCTGGTTGGTCTTGTAATTGCCCTGGGTGTGCTGCCGCGTCAGTCCATTTGTCGCTTGTCACCATACTCTGTCACGTCTCAGTGGGTCGAGACCAGCAGAAATAAAGTGCCATACAGAAGGCAAACAGAAAGGGGCCATCCTAACGAGGGAAAGTACCCGAACAACCAAGCAACGTAACAATACCGACGCAGCGGAGCGCACTTCATCAATCGGGGCAATAGTCGGCACCATGGCGCACATGGAGTCCTCTTGACTAAGTCCACATCCTTGCTCACACCTGCCATCACAATTCTCGACAGTTTGATATCGACTTCAAACTGCTCGCGACGGATTTGCGATACTTTGCCGACAACAGGCCGCCGCCCTCTGTCGGCCATGGATGAAAAACCCACCAAGACGGCGACGGCAAGGGCGCTGTCCGCCTTCGTCAGACTGCCGGACGAGATCATTCAGCAGTGCGTATTCCCAAGCATAGTGTAATCAGTTGCAACATTGGAGCTAGAGTGTTTCTAACTTGCGCCCGTCATTCAGAATACTTCAACTTGTTGACCCGAATTCCTTTGCATCTCTGGTTCTCCTCAATTCGAAATGGAGGTGCGTCTCTCAACAGGCGCATCTCTACGCGCTCCACCTCTCGCGATGTCCCTCATATTCAGCCACTCACAATGCCGTGCCCATGGCTTCGGTGAACAACGACAGCTTGCCGAAACTGCGTCGATTCTTTGCCCGCGAGGTCAAGAGGAATCTGTTCGAGGCCTACCTCCGGCCCAAAACGATGACCGTCAAGCTCATCTCCAACTCGATCAGCTCCTCCTCGGTGCCCGGCGGCGAAGGCATGCAGTTCAGCCCCTCGCCGCGCGGCCACCATTTGCTTGCCTACAACTCGTCACGCATTTATGTTATCGACCTGAGGGGCGCAGAGCTGGACGTGAAAAGGGAGTTGAAGATTCTCCGCCGGCCAGTATCTACATGCATTCTCGATGACGGCAGCGTGCTTGCCGTCTTGTCAACCGATACGCAAGTCGACTTGTATGACCTGCGCCAAAAGCCCCCCAAGCGGACTCAATCCTTGATTCTCGACCATACCCCTCGCACCATTGCTATGTCGCCGTGCGGCAGTGTGCTGGCAGCTGCCTACGAAGGCGGGATAGAAGTGTCTTCACTTAGTCCCGGAGCCTTGCCGACAGAACGAAGAGCGGTCAAATGCGACGGTGTCGACTCACTGGCCTTCTCCTTCGACGGCACTCAATTACTTGGAACAACCACCCACACACAGCCGCCAAACACGGTCATTCTGACTGCGCCGTACTACGACCCTGGAAGTCACATGGGCGACGATAACATCAGTGCGCTGTGGACTGCCTCGATTCTGTTCCCGAATACGAGCCGGGACTGCAGCCATGCTGTTCTTCTCCAGGAGTCGAGCTCGCAAGAAGCCAGTTGGACTTTCACGTACGACAGGAGCTTCGAGACGTTCCGTGCGGTGCGAATAGACGACCTCCGCAATGGAACTACATATTTCACAGGGCCAATTCCCAACACCCAACCGCCGCTACTCCCGTGTACTTTACCTGCGGCTTCGTACTGTGGGGAGCTAGTGTCGGCTGGCTTTGAGGGCCAGGATGTTTGGCTTTATGGTATACCTGAAGACTTGGAGGCCGTTTCCGACTCAACTTCAGCTCCCTCAGATTCTGGGCCGTCAGGCACGAGCAGTCGGGGTAATTTGCCAGCTAATCGTCCGCCTTCTGTCCGCACTTCTTCGCGGGCGCAAGAAACAAACGGTGGCAGAGTTCCCCAGTGGCAGGTTCTCTGTGACAAGTATCGAAATACTTTCGTCAGCGGTCGCAAGCTGGCTGAGTTGAGAGGCGTGAGTACCGTGAAATGGGTGGCCGAGTACGGCAACAGTCTACTCCAAGAACGCCTGATCATTGCCGCTTGTGGAATACAACCGCCCAAGCCTATCACCGAAGAAGACGAGATTGATTTTGTGGACGGCGGGAGGGTCACGATTTTCGATTTTGACTTTGGGATAGAGAATGGGGAGGTGATAGATCTCACGATCGAGGTGGGCACTAAAGAACCCGAGGTTCTGGAAGAAGAGCATCGGGATATGGCGACTGAAGTGGCCATAGTTCGAAGAAGAACAGTGGCACAGCGAGGTGGGAATCGATCGAGCATTATGCGCTCCGCACCGACTGCAGTTTCCCAGTCGGAGTCTCTGTTACGGCCACATGTGTCCCCACTTCCTGACAGAGATGATGAGGACGACCCTTTGATTCCCCGCCGCATGATCGGACCTAGAATGGAAGCTCGTGCACCTTCTAACGAAGCAGCCGAAGGGCCCGAAGAGGCCACGCTCGAGGAGGCCCAGGAAGCTCTTGATGCGCCCTACGCACATGCAAGTCCTCGCTCAGGCACGACATTGCGCCGTGCCGCAACTGCCGCGGCAGTCAACCGTCGTCTGCATCCTTCAGCAGCGACGGCAGGGCGCGTAGAGTATAGACGGGCAGACGGGCGAGCAGAGCACCCTCACGAGAGTGATGCTGACAATTGGGTTCCTCCACCCCCGCCGTATGCTAAGGAAGACCCAGGGGACTTGCCCGCCTTCCTTCGCCATGCTGCGATTCCCGGTGTCCGCCTCGACGCTAGAGACACGCAGGTGCCACCTCCACCTGCGACGCAGCTCCCGCCCCAGGAGCCATCAAGGGCCCCATCTGCACGACCGGAGTTGCCCCGCATTCAGACGTCTCCCGCACGACAGCGGAACTCTGGGACACCTTGGGTGCAGCGAGCCCCTGGTCACCAGAGGGTTCCAAGCGATTCTGCAGACAACATTGCATCTCAGGGGCTAGATTTGCGCAGGGGAGTTTCTCGTTCCGTGACACCACTTGACAATACCCAGAGTCAAGGAAGCAACGAAGGGGACATTTCCGACGTGTCACCAGTAGAATCACTTCGAGGTGCGGCTCAATACCCGGTCCAGGGAGCCTCGCAGAATGGCACCCAAGAAAGACGTGTGCATTCTAACGCCCCGTCTTGGGGTACCATTCCGTCGGCGTCAGATGGCACGTCAGTGGCATCGGCATCGCATCTGGTCATGGCTGGGACCTCTCGCCCTTCAGCTGTCCCGTACGCTCTCGATGTTTTCATACCCTCGGCCACTATTGGTAATGCATGGGTCGAAGATGAGGCTGTCTCGAACCACGCGGTTGGAAGACTTTCCAATACGCAGACTTGGCCACTGGCCTCAGAGCAGCCTGAAGCTGCACAGGCAGCCGTGACAGCAAATTATCCCCATTCGGCTCCTCCAACAGGCGCAAACAACACCGATATCATAGCTGCGGCTCTACCTCCGCTGCCAAGGCCAGATCAGCTGTCAAGCTTGCACAATCGACGGGATTCGTCGGCTCCGCGTAGGGCTTCGGGTAGTTTCCAGTTTCCTCGCGTGCCGGTTGGACGCGACGCCCAAGATCCCTTCCCCCCGACATCCACGCGGCATAGTCAAGTTCTGAACATCCAACCTCCTGCTCCTGAACCAGAACAGCCGCTCATCATCAGCACGCCTACTGGTGTCTCTGGGGCCTTCGATCCTCCAGGTCGTCGAACATCTCAGAGAAGCCGGCCCGAGCCCATTTTGCATGCACCAGTGCCCCTACATCCCCGGGCAACGCTGGGCTCTACCACCTCACTACGGCCTACAGCTGAGTGCCTCGAGACCATGTACAGCGTCGCGAGCTTTGGTGACCATACTCATGGAGTTGATGTTCGCCATTACCATAGCAACCAAATTCCCGTGCCAGCGGTGCCCTCATCCCAATTGACCTCATCGTCCTTGCGCCATCACACGAGCTTGACCCGGACGCAAAGCCGGGCAAGAAGGAGCGCTGCGAAGAACGTGCAGGATGCCAAAGGACGAGGGTGGACTGGCCGGCGTAAGAACAAGAAAAGGAAAGACACAGATACTGCCAGCAGCGCGGCATGGACTGACGTTACGTGGGCTTCGAATGCACCGAGGGGCGGTCAGGTCAAGGAGCGGAGGTGTGTAGTCATGTGAGGCCAATATATCTCATTACATATCTTGGGATTAGGCAGGCGTTTTCTCAGCATTTATTTCTATTTCGATGGCAAAACGGACAATCACTGGCATATGGACAGATTGTTTTCGAAGCAAAAAGATGATGCTGCGTACAGATAGACGTAGCTTGGAAAGTATGTTGGTCTCGTTTGTCTCAACTATTAGCATCAGCATATGCATACACTCGCTAGAATATCTTCGATAGCAGGCAGTATGGACGGTCTTGAGGCACAGGGAGAGATGTATTTGCGACACCAAACTCCCAAACTTCACTTTTCACCTTATCTTTATCATCTCAGACGTACACAAACCTCGAGGAAGTTAGAAGGCGGTGTGTGGCATTCGCAGTTATCAGTGCTTGTCATTCCTCGGGGTTAGTTACCCAAGCTGTAACGCATCACTTCGCATTAAAACTATAATCAAATATCCTGAATTACAGCTAAAGACTCCTACTTGGTAATACGTCTGAATGGTTGCTCCTCTCTGTATTGCATCCTCACGCAAGAAATCGCGGTTCCGGCAAGCTTTGGATAATTAACCGCCCCTGCCCATTTTAACAAGGTGGACTTCTCACCGCATGTACTATGACAAGGGTGATCATGTAGTAGGGTATGTTGGCATTTGGCCAGTATATTCATAGTTGTGTGCAGTATACTCAGACAATGGTATCTGAAAACATGCTGGAAGTACGCATGAGGGAGACGTTGCTTTAGTCCCCATGTCATCTTGACTATCTTGAGATATCCATACCAAAGCCAGGTGACTTTTGTGCTTTGCAATGCCACGGCCCGAGGAACGTGTCAACAGACAGTCTCCGCGGCAAGCTGAGGCACCCTTCTCGACGCGTCTGTCAGCCTCTGCGGCATCAAAAACACGCTTGAGGTAGCCATGCCGAAAACCCTACCCAGGAATCTAGGCCTTTTAGCAGCCTGCCACCACACTTGCCACGTTTCATACCATAATTCCAAAAGCACAGCGGTAAGATGTGTACCGATCCATGACAACAAGCATCCAAGCCGGATATCTCAGAACGCCAAACGCCTTCGCCAACCATCAAACCATGCGATGCCCTTTCCACCTTGTACGCATACGAACGCAGCGGTGTTTATGACATGTCCATCATGTCAATCTCGCCATCCGTCAGCGAGCTCAAGCCGGAACTCGGAGGTCTTGAGTCGGAGTCAGGCTCAGGAGGCCGCTGTTGTCGCTCCCGCATCATCTTGGCCCATTCCTGGATACTCGCCGCCTCGCCGCCTTCGACCATGATCTCGCCGTAGTCTAGCCCCTTGCCAAGAACTGTGCCGGCGTACTTGGAGTCCTGATCAGTCTTGTTGTGCTTCTTCTTGAGTGCTATGACCATATTACGTTAGCCTGCTGGCTATTTGGGAGGGGGACGAAGGGGAAGCTACATACCAGCGAGGTAGTCAGTCATTGGCTCATCCACGGCTTCAAGCGATCCAGTTTGCTGCAGCGCATTCGCGGTCTTGCGGATCTTGGCATTCTTCTTGCCCTTAGCCCAGCGGATAAAGCTCTCGATGGCCTTGGTGTCTTCCTCTCTTCGCCACTCCTCGGCCACGCTATCGGCGGCTGGCCCAAACACACCACAACTCTCCAGCGCCATGCGTACGTCTACGAGGGTCGGTTCGTTGGGGTTCTCGTTATTCTGCTCTGCAAAGAAGACGGTCGATTGCGACAGTTTCGTCAAATAGCGGCCGGCGAGCTCGGTGATGGTGTCGAGGACGGTGGGAGAGCAGCTGTAATAGCCTTGAGCGCGCAGGATCTGAAGGACCGTCGGGCGCAAAAGTGCGTGGTAGAAAGTGGAGGGAGACGTGGCCCGGGTTTGCTCCTTTGACGCCATGATGCTGATAGTTGCAAATGTCGAGAAAAGAGGGGATGAAGGAGTCGGCGCAGGTGCGTAGCAGCTATAGCTCGTGGGTCGTGATGGACAAGCGCTCGAGGCCCGAGAATTGGCAGAGGGTCGTCCTGGCGCTCAGATGTGCTCCGCCGCATTCAAGCAGGGGCGAAGGCGCGTCATTCGTTCTCTTTTTACGAGGCGCAGGAGTTTTACGTGGGATAACTGTTACGATGGTTGAATCGACGAACAAAGCAAGAAGTTTTGAGGTTTTCTCAATTGCCTTATGCTTGCTTTCTCTCGATGCGATGTGGAACTCAGAATCAGACTACCAAGCCTCCGGCCATCTGCAGGCCACGCTACGACTCTCTTTCCACTAGGGTATCGAAAGGTGGTCCAGAGTGAGGCTATAGCGTCTCAATTACGACCAGTCTCTACACCCTATCCTTATTCTTGCAAACTGTTGAGACTGCCAAGGGGAAGAGTGCCGGGGGCTTGTTTTCGGCAGGGATAGCGCCCAGGTTCGATCAAGAAGATGAGCGCGACTAACGAAGATGTAACAATGTTAATGAAAAAGATGAGACTTGAAGATGGGGATTCGGGGATTCCAGATTGAAGCTACCAGAATTGGAAAGAGTGGCGGTGGGCAAGGCGGTGAGAAATATTGTCGGCAGTATGTGCAGTGGGCAGTTTTGGTACTCTCGCACTTCAGTAAGTACTACGTACCGACGGGGCCAAAACTTAGAGTTGGCCCCACATCAGATACCCCTACATTCGCGACCTGACCTCACTGGAAAGTCGCCTACGAACTTCGCCAGGCAACTCCGAAAACGCGCGACACAACAATTATAAGCGCAGCCCGAGGTCAAACATTTATCATTGTGCATCCATAAAGCTTCTGCTTGTTAGCCGGGTGTCTAATTTGCTACAAATTATACGACACTCGGTAACTGCAGTGCTCCACGGTCAAAATGCCGACCGATGGCACCAAACCAACGCTGAAGCTGAATACTGGCTCTGGTATGCCTCCTCCTCCAACTGCTGATACAGTCCATGCCGCTGCTTCTACGGCCTTTACCGAGAAAACAAAGCCAACTCTGAAGCTGAATACAGCTGCGAGACAAGAGTCCTTTGGTAGCGAAACGGCGACAGGTTCTGCCGAGAGAAAGACGATCAAGATCAAAGTTAGCAACAGCCAACCCAGCACACCAGGCGCGACTCCAGTGGTCACCAAAACCAAGGTCGGCAGAACTACCAAGCCCACCGCCAAACTCGTCGAGTCTAAGAAGCGCGGCTATGAGAGCGATGAAGATATGCCTATGGCTGCGTCACGCGGCCAGGGCTCTAGCTCGCGCCCAGCAAAGATCCAGAAGATCAAGATGAAAACAGGATCGGGCAAGACACCCACCTCAGCATATACTCCGACAGCTCCCATCAGCAGTATCAAGTTCAGACCAAAAGGCGAACCCGTTAAACACAAAGCCGGCGAGGCGTACGATTCAGAAGCCAGCGACCGGGAGGAGGACCCCGTACGAGAATCTGTGATGATCCTCCGAGCCGTACCTGGTCCATCGACCGAATATCTGCACAAAGTGTTGGAAGAAGGCCTTATTGGTGTCCCCAAAGCTAGCGGCGGTGCGGATGTAGGAATTCAATTTATTGATGGTAAAGAACGTCGGGCGATGGTAACTGTTAATGGCATCTACTACGCCGCGGTCCTTGTGGACCTACCTACCATCACAGAAGCTATGAAATCGTGGGATCGCAAGTCGATGATGAAGAACTCCGATGTTACCCAGATGCTTCTCTGTTTTGCCGAGGTCAAGAACGAGATGGAGGCCAAGGCCATTGCGCTTCCTGCCATGGCCCAGAAGACGGAACTTAAGTGGCCGCACGGTTTGACACCTCCTATGCATGATGCTATTCATCGTAGATTCAGGAAGGTTTTGTCGGAGAAACAGCTCCAAAGTACGTCGGCCACGGTTAAGAAACTCCTTGCGGACGACACTGCTGCCTTGGAAACAAAGGCCGAGTATCTATACACCGAAGATGAGGACGACGGCGGTTCCGATATGGGCGACGAAGACGCCGAGGGTGAAGATGAACTGGACGACTATTTCGGCCGCCAAAACAGCGTGGACAACGAAGAAATGGCCATAGACGAACTCGATCTCGAGGCTGAATTCGAGGCAGCAGACGAAGATATGGCAGAGAGTGAGACGCCGGCTACTCAACTAGAGACACCAACACCGATGACGGTAGAAGCCATTACTCCTGCGGCGCCGCTCAATGAGCCAAGCGACGATGAAGGAGAAGAGGAAGAAGAAGACGTGTCCGATGACGACGAAGATGACGACGAGGACGAGCTCGACGAAGAGGAGTTGGCAAAGGAGGCCGAACGCAGAGAAATGCACGAAGAACTCGTGGCGCTGCAGAGCAAGCTGGCGGATCAGGAGAAAGAGCTTCAAACCATGACTAATCCGATACTAAAGCAGCGAATCCTGAACAACATGAAGAGCGTCAAACAGGAAATTTCCCTGAAGAGGGCTGCGCTCGGCATCACGGACGACGACTAGCAGGTCTGACTGCGAGGAAATCGCAACGATTGAATCAGAAGTTGTGAAACTGGAGCCGCAAAAGAGACATTTTGGTCAATAACGCAACCATAGGTGTTGCGATCAGTGGCAGATGAAGCCATTCAGGTTGCTGCTAAGATGACTGATCTAGCGTATATTATCACTCCACGTGATGGGAAATGTTGTGAAGAACTCGATGACGGTACTTGGGGCCGTATATTTATGAGCGGAAAGGCAATTATGATACCCTAAGATTTAGCACATTAGAGAGGTCTGTAGCATGTGTTGCTTACTTGTTATGAAACCCTCTGAGCCCATCCTTTCATACAGCTTTTACATCTTCTACTATGACACGGACCTGCTTTCGTGTAGCTACATGACATATGCGAGGTCCGGATAATACTCTATACAATTATCACATGCTCTTCAAGTAGTTGCTCTCCTTGATCTTGGCCTTCCGCTCCTTGCGCATTGCCTTGCGCAGTTCCTCCCGTGCCTCCGCTGCCGCAATGGCTCCCTCCGTTGTGCCCTCCTCGTTGGCCGGCATGTTGATGCTCTGCTGCTGAAGCGGGATCTTAGGCGCAAGCACCTCCAGGTTGCCCTCGGCCAGGAGCTTGACCTCGAGGGCACGTTGACGTTTTGCGGCAAGACGACGTTGTTTCTTGGATTTGGCTGTACGAGTGCGGTGTTAGTTTCTTCATGCAGTGTAGGCCAAAAAGTTATATATAGGAAGGGAAGATGGGAGGAACATGGATTCGACGTACAGAACTCCGCCTCGGCATCGGTATTGCCATCTTCCACATGCTTCTCCGTCACCTTCAGACAGCGCCATAGCCATTCCGGGTATGCATCGTCGGCAAGCGCGACGGGGTCAGCCTTGTTCTTGAAATAGTTTAGACCCTGCAGGACGGTGCCTTCTGGGCAGGCAGAGAGAGCCGGCTTTGATTCCGAAGGATCATCAGCTAGTGGTGTGCTGAATATTGGCGTCGCTAATTCGGGGGATGCGCTGTCGGGTGCTGGTGTTGCGGCTGCTGCAGAAGTGGCGGCGTTGCGCTTTGCGAGGGTTGTGGAAAGGGTTCGGAAGAGAGATGGCGATTGCCTTGTGAGCTGGCGACCGGCTTGTGCAGCTTGCGACGGGGCGCGTAATATACACCGTCGGCAGATCATTGTGGGTTGTGACTTGGGGAGCTGTGTGAAGGCAGGCTCCTGTCCACTAGGCTGATGGTTGAGGTACTAAGCTGTGTAAAGCTCTACGGAAATTTTGGTTAGGCGGGCCGGAACAAGCCGAGATGCCTTAAGCCGGCCGATATATCGAACGCCTTCAACGGTCACAGCGCAACATTTGAGAGTTCAACATTCATGGAATATAGAGATTGAGAACTCTCACGTTCCAATTGATGGAGTTGCATTGATGTGTATATACCGTTGCTACATATGAGCTTCATGTCATGTAGCCGGCCAGCAATTTGACCCAAATCCTTGGTTATAAGACCGGCCACTGCGATGAGCCCGCATCATCGCAGGTTCCTGCATGCATGTACTGATTGCTCATTTGCCCATCAACCCTCAATCAGCGCTTCGAAAAAATGGTTGAACCCATCATTGCTTCTTCGGCTCGACCGGCTGGTGCAGCTGTCGCGCGTCAAGGTAGTTCTGTTGCTCAAAGAGGTATCCACGCACTCGGTGAGTCCCGAGCATCGAGAGATACTTTTCTGTAAAATTGTCAGATTCTGATTTTCTTGGTAGCTAAGTTGCATTTGCAGCTGCCTGCCGCCACCGAAACGGGGCGGATGCCCTCAATAGCCACTGACCTCTGAGATGACCGCACTTCTCGAGATGGTTGACTCCCTCCCGGTAGTAGCATTTGCTGAGCTCCTCCCGCACCAGTCGTCCCATCATGACCTGCACCCATTGTTCGCGGACAATAGCGTCCTGTGCAGCCTTCAATGCTTTGTTGTCATCGTAGTCGACGCCGTCAAAGGTAGGAGGGACCTTGGGTTTCTTGGCCAGGAAGGCCGCGGACTCGGGGGTGGGCATGTTGGCGGAGGCTCCGATGTTGAAATTGAAACGAAGCTGAGTACGTACTTCGTAAATGTGAGTTGGCCTTCGTCTGGAGCTCTTCGTCTTCACTTCCGTTAGCTCTCAAGAGCTCAATTTCACCTGGCTTGAGCTCGGAACGCCCTGAAGTCTACGTCACGTGGATTTGACATCAATGCATTATTTCGACCCGTTATACTCATATCCTAAAAGCGAGTCTATCAGGTTTGTTCTCAGTTACGATAACCTTATCGCTAATCCGTGCTTCCAGAGGGGCGCTACTGAAAAAAAACCGAGCATTCACCGCCCACACTGGATAGCCCACTTGCCCACTTGCCTTGCTAGCAGATTCAGGGTCCTGCTCCATTGAAATTTTCTGCAAGCGCCAACCATTTTTTTTCTGCCCGCCACGTTAAATAGCAGCTCCCTGCACAATTTTCTCCTAGGAACTGACTTTCATTCTGCAACTTCCCAGCTTTCATCCCAATTCCCAAAATCACATCTTAAACGAAGTCAACATGGGTAAATCCAAGTCATCCGGCACTAAGGCCGCAAAGGTCGCTGACCCTCTCACATCCGTCAAGAGCGCCGGTGTTTCCAAGGCATCCAGCACCCCTGTCGTCAAGTCTAAGAAGCTTGCTAAGGATGTTGCATCCAAGGCATCCAGCAAGGACAAGAAGAACAAGAAGAAGGTCGAGTCGTCTTCCGAGTCTGACAGCGACGACAGCGAGGATGACTCCGACGATGCTGAGTCTTCAGACTCTGACGCCGACTCCGACTCTGAGTCCGAGAAGCCCGCACCTAAGGCCAACGGCAAGATCGCTGCCGCCACCAATGGCAAGGCTAAGGCCAAGGCTGCCGTTGCTACCGAGTCTTCAGACTCTTCCGACTCCTCGGATGCCGAGGAGGAGGGCAGCGATGACAGTAGCGACAGCGACGAGGATGAAGACGCCACCAAGAAGGCCAAGCCTGCTGCCGCCGCCGGTAAGAAGGTTGCCGCCAAGGAGGTACGTTATCCTGACATTCTGTCTCATTCATCTCACCCTAGACAAGACATGTACTGACCCTGGCTTCACTAGTCTACTGACGATTCGGAAGACTCTGAGGATTCCGATGACTCCGACGCGGACAGCGACGACAGCGATGACTCGGACAAGTCTGAGGCAGAGGAGAAGAAGTCTGAACCTTCCAAGAAGCGCAAGGCTGAGGAGGAGGTCGCCGCACCAGTGAAGAAGGCCAAGGCCGAGGCTAACTCAGATGCTCCTACAACCCTGTTTGTTGGAAACCTTGGCTGGGGTGTCACCGATGAGTCTCTTCACGAGGCTTTCTCTGAGTGCGCTGACCTTGTCAGCGCCCGGGTCGTCACTGACAAGGCCATGCAACGGTCCCGCGGTTTCGGATATGTTGACTTCTCTTCCGCTGAGGCTTGCCAGGCCGCATTGGACAAAATGCAAGGTTACGAGCTCGAAGGCCGTGGATTGAGACTTGATCCTTCCACTGCGCGTCCTGCCGATGATGCCACCCCTAATGCCCGCGCCAACGACCGTGCCAAGCAACATGGTGACAGCGTCAGCCCTGAGAGTGATACTCTCTTCGTTGGCAACCTTCCATTCGAAGCTGATGAGGATGTCATCTCCGCATTCTTCAATGAGGCAGCCGAAGTCAAGAGTCTTCGATTGCCCACTGACCAGTATGTCTCCTGCCCCTGCTTTCATTATGGCCACGCATTAACATCAGATTAGGGAGTCGGGTAACCGCAAGGGTTTTGGCTACGTGACCTTCAACAGCGTTGAGGATGCCAAGACTGCATTCACCAACCTGAACGGTAGTTACATTGGCGAGGGCCGTGGTGCGCGTGCCATCCGCCTTGACTATGCCGCTCAAAGACAACCCGGTGAGGGTGGTCGCGGTGGCCGTGGTGGTGGTGGCTTCGGTGGGGGTCGCGGTGGTGGCCGTGGTGGAGGCCGTGGCGGTTTCGGTGGACGTGGTGGAGGCCGTGGTGACTTTGGTGGCCGTGGTGGTCGTGGCGGTGGTCGCGGTGGATTCTCGCGAGGTGGCGGAGGATTCCAAGGCAAGAAGACCACCTTTTAAAGCCGCACTGGAGGGTTCTGAGGGCTCATTGACACACACATGGTTGGCTAAGTGGGTTGTCGGCTTCTAAGACTTTCACTCCTTCGGGAGTCGTGGGCTTTGAGGGATATGCTTCTTTACGGAAGCTTCGATACCTGTGGGCTTGATCGGAGGGCAACCTTCTGGGATCTGAGGGCTGATGACTGAAAGCGAAGGCATTCTAGGTCGGACTTGATGGTCCTCATGCTTTCTTTCTTGAGATACATTGTCGGCATTTTCTAAGGGCTTTGTTGGCTTCCTAATTGTTGATGATGTTGGAACGAAGTTCCTGACGCTCTCGGAGAGCGCTTTGGAGTGGACCAAGCTTCAATACTACGAGGGCTTATGACGGCGTCTGAGGGCTCCCTAAAACTTGCTGATTTCGATGTTTTCACCATGACGAGAAGCGGTTGGGCTTCCTTTACGCGAACACGCACACAAGTTGAGGGTCGGAGGTAACTATAATACTGATCTCGGTGAGTGTCATACCACACCCTGTGTTATTCTGCAGTCCCATAGATATACCAAGCTTCGTGATGCATTTTTCGCCTTGATTTGGATCAAGGTGATCGCAGTAGTTGCATCACTAGTCATCATAATTGCAAATTCGTCTATCATCCATCATCCACCTTCTGAAAGGTTCTCATGTTTGTCAGACTACGCCACTATGTCAATGCTACGATATTGCGCGAGTTCAACACTGGAGGTGATATGTGCGACTCAATACTTCCAGAGTTCCTGCCGCATGGTTGAAGCAACGATGTGCCCCTTAAGAATAAATTGGGTAGACCTGATGACCCCGGCGCTAACTGGCGCTATTTCATTTACATGTGTACAGATACTGAAGTATGGTGCTGGTTGAGAGTGTTATGATATTTGAGACTAAGAGTTGCGGTGTATGGATATGATGGGCAGAATACCCCATAAAATAATAGGTGCAAGAGAATGCGACTTACGAGGGAACACTCAAGCCGTCTGATTCAACAAAAAGCTCTTTCGTTATGGTCATTGTGCATTTCCACGAGGCAGTAGAAGTTCGCAACCAGGAAAAAGTTGGATGCCGGAAATGAGGGAAATGAGCAGAAATTCAACAAAAAAACCGGATTGTCCTGGGAGAGACTCGAACTCACGACCTTTGGATATCTCGAACCTGGAGGACCGAGTCATAGACATATGAGACCAACGCTCTAACCAACTGAGCCACCAAGACCGATGTCGATGATAAAATTGAATTTATTACTAATTACCTTGGGCCATGTGGGAGACCACTTTGGGGCCCGTTTATCATGCATGTCAATTGCAATTTTAGTAGTCACATAGCCAATAGTACGAGCCGGGAAGGAACCTAAGTAGGAGCGGCGAGAGCTGAGGCCGATAGGCCGTGCGCTGGAGCCAAGCTAAACGTGTACCCAGAGTGTAACAAGCTAAGCACGAAGTACAGAGGTATTTTCAAGTCTCGTTGTTATAGCCAACGGGTTATAATCAAGATCGAAATACCATGGAAGGAAGTTCCGTGGACTGATCAGATCAATATGCCCGTCAGCATGGCATCAGATCATCGGCTGTTCAGCTCCACTAGCAAGCAATATCCGCGTATATCGGAAGCAGACTAGGGTGAAGTTGTTCGAGCTGGGGTATCCATCACCCGTCTCAAGTGGCTGGGGCGCACGAGCACATCGGTATCACTTGGTAGGTGAGACAATCGGGACAGAACAGGTCATCTCATACGGTCCCACACCCATTCAGATACGTGTGTGCCAGAAGAGTTCACGCGGGTAATGTAATAGGTAGTAAAAAGGTGAAGCTGAAGTTGCTTGACATCTGTGGTGGAAGCAAATGATAATTCCAGCGCTGCAATAAGCCAAACCTTTTCAACCTTTTGACTTCGACACGATGGCACATATAGGCCCTTGAGAGATAGTTTCAAGTCACTTACAACCCCACGAAGCCGTTATCAGCGCGACGCAAGCTACATCCTAAAACATAATCCCTGGCAGCCATAAACGCCGGTTGCATATCGTCATAGGAGTCGAACGTTGAACCGTCGAACCACTCTGCGTCGCCAAAGTCGCTTGCTTGCGCACGCAAAACGACGTAGTTCTACCATTCCCGGGCCGAATCAAGGAAGGTGGGGGTGTTCGATCTTCGCCCTTAGCATCAGCTCTGCCCTTCAATCACGACCAGTAATGCAACGATAGAACAAGAACAAAGACAAACAAAGCCAGGCGCCGGACCCCTCCACCCACGCGCAATCAGCTCTAGCCAGTGACCCGATCTTGCAATTACTCTGTTGGGAAACTGGCCGTCTATTGTGCCCAGTCCCTGCGTCCTTGCAAAGTCCTCTGGATTATTACAACGATCGAACGTTCACTTTCTCGAGTTCGACAGGTAATTAGTTTGAGTTTGAACACCAACGAAACATCGACTCTAATTCGTACGGCTACTGCATTCATCACGACGGACAGGTACCTAGCGGAACCCCCCCCTTCCCCCCCCCCCCCCCGCCTCTCGCTCTGTGGATCAGCGGATCCTGGTCAGATCGCCGTGGGGTGTCGCAGCCGCTGTCGGTGAGCCTAGCTTACCACCGCCGGCTTCCCATTCTGCGCCAACAATCGCAATATCTTTATCTTTATCCACGAAGCCTTCCCCTTTTTCTATTCCTCTATTTCACTTTCTTTTGTATCGCGCTCCTCGAATATAGCGCCTTCGACCGAAATGTACAACCATCTTTCGCAGCGCGCTACTCGCGCAACCTCGTCTGCGACATCGGGCGCCATGCCCCAGCAACGGCACCGCAATGATGGTCAGTCGGCCTACACTGTAGGGGATAATGACGGTCAGCTCACAGCAGCAGTAGAATCTTGGGTCGAGGTTTCGTCCCATCCATCATCGTCGTCCGTATCGTCCGTTGGTGACGAAATCGTCACGACTGGTCTGCGAGTCGGCTCGTCTGCTTACGCTGCCCGCAGACGACGCTTACACCCACAGTCGTACAACCACCTACAGCAGAACGCCAACAACCACCTACAGCAGAACGCCAACAACCACCTACAGCAGAACGCCAACACGTCAAATCAAACCGGGCGAACTCTAACCGGAAGCCAGGAGGAATACGAAGAAAGCGAGACTGATTCCGATCACCTTCTGACCTCGTCCACCGAAAACATTACTTCAGTGCCGAGCCCAATTCCCACCCCTCTGCGCAACGTCTACCCAGCCGATAATGATACAAGTGACGAGGAAGAAGACGATGACGAGAACGCGACTGCCCTCGGTGCACGCGGCCCATCCGACTCGTTCCGTCCCCAGCCAAATGCTTTCTCGCACCCGCCCTCGCATCTCCAGCATCGTCACTCCACTAGTTCCAGCATCCCTCAACATCATCCAAGGCCTTCTTTTCGCCAGCGCAGTAGCACACGTATCGATCGGCGTGCTCCTAATTTGGTCTCCCCAAACTACCAGGCCGACAACGATGAAGCCCTGCGTGCCAGCCTCACAACCCTTCTGAGCTGTGCTGCAGCGGCACGGGCACGCAAGGATGGCGAGAAGGAGCTGGGAGAGCGTACAGGTCCCAGTGGCGGTCAGCCGATGAACTTGCGACTCGTCCCAGAGAGTGAGTTGATGGATCCGACCTCACGCCCGACAGCGCAAGGTAGAGTTTTGAGAGCCGACGCCCCATCGACGACTGCAACCTCGCGCGAGGCTGTTGCTGGCGGCCACAAGACAAAGCGCGCGGCTACTCCCACTCCAACTGGAAAGTCACCACGCGCAACCAAGAAAAAGAAGACGGCAGGCTCAGATGACGCTTTGATAAGTCCCACGTTACTCACCTGGGTTGTGAGCGCCGGGGTTGTGGTGCTCGTGAGTGTCGTCGGATTCGGAGCCGGCTATGTCATTGGGCGCGAGGTTGGGCGACAGGATGCTCTGGCTAGCCTGGGATCCGGGAATGCAAGCTCACTTGCTACTGAGGGTGGCAGCTGTGGCAGGGAGGCTATCAGGAGTGGTGGGGGTACTCTAAGAAGATTCCGCTGGGGCAGCGGCATGGGGAAGAGTATCGCTGCGTAGTGTGGTGATAGGTTGAGCAACTTGGTGTTCGAGATGTTTACGCTTGCTAGATTTCGAGTTTAATACCTCGAAAGGCATCGCAGGAAAGAGGATCATCATCGCATAAGACGCCAAGAGATGGTCGCGGGTCACGAACAACAGCATGTGCATTCGCCCATATCATGTTTGGGAGTTACAGGGTTTGCAACAGCCGTTTGGCTGCTTTTTTTAATTTTTACAGAGCGAGGATGGGCGTGCGAGGATTGAGGATTGGAGGATTTCGAAGACCTTAGTGAACTGGATGAATACGATGATTCTGTTGAAGATTAGTTCCACGGATACTTTAGGTTAGCTGGCTGGCGTTGGCTAGCGTGTAGCTGTAGCTATTAAATAATGAGTCAGTTAAGCGCCCTAAAGATGAGAAGACTCGAAGTGATGGTAAGGAAATACCATTTTAGCTTAGTGGTCCAAATTTGGCTTTAGGGATGCTGCTCTACAAGGTCCTCAGACTGTACACGGACACAGAAACCTTCCGTTTCAAGACTTTGGCAAGTAGATCATAGGTGAAGAGGTCCTAGGTTACCCTTAATGTCGCATTTTGCTCCTGGTCAGCCATGATTGTCGTCGCGGAATAACCGCCTGGTTCTGCTTTTCTGCAATCTCTCTCAGTGACGGGGTCGTGACAAAGGGGCATGCTGTTATATGACGTCTGAGGGCATTTCTAAGTCAAGGGTTAGCAGTTGGTGATTTGCCTTCCTCATCTTGATTATGCAATTATGTCACCCGCATGTCTACTGAAGGCCAGTTTCGAGAATTGAGACCTGTCAGTCCACTGGCGTCATTCATCCACGTCAAAGATTGGCTTCTCACTTTCCAGACTACTTCGTATGTGGAGTGAAAACGAAGATGTTGATCAGGCTTGCTGTGAACATGGACAAGATGGCTGGACCAGTGTTCGCTGTGAGGTAAGATGTTATTCACCTTCTGATACTTTGACGGCGATTCTTGCTCACTTTGGTTCCCCTCAGGAGCCAGTCCCCGAAGCTCACCCGTGCGCACCATGCATGAAGATTGAGACACACCGTTTAACAAGGATGATTCTATTGACGTTATTATTTGGGAGCAGGGTACTTGCAGGTTCTTCGGCATCAGGTTGGAAAACACGGACAGGTCGAACCCGGCTCATTGTCATAAGCTGCCAGGTGTAAAGGTCCGGGCCAAGCCTCATCAGCTTAGTTGCATATACTGGATCACGTTGGCGAAGCTCTTAAAGGAGACGGCCTTTGCCTTATTATCGGACGATATGGGGTTAGGAAAGACGCATCAAACTCTGCGCCTATGACTCTCCGGGTCGTCATACATGTTGTAGCAGGGCACGTTACGACAGACAGGCGGGAAGGAAACGGTCTTCATCTATCAGGTTCTACACCAGAGAACCCTCAAGCGCCAGACGCAGAATTCCCCTCGGGCATATGCAGGCTAGGCATCGCGTGTCCGTATGTCTAGAGACTGCCTACGCTCAAGCTCTTGGATTTCGAATCGTTGCCGGACCGTCCAGGTATCGTGATCGTTCCCTCTGGTCTTCGCGAACAGTGGCTGGAGAAGCTCGCCAACTAGATCGAAGACGTGTGTCTGCCTGGAAGTCATCGCAAGCTGCGGATCTTATCGCTCCATTCTAAATCAGAACAAATTAAGAAGACAGCATAAGCCAGACACCCACGCGTTGAATTCAGACGGCCGACCGGTTTGATCGACGAGGATTCGAGCATCGCAGCTGAGCAAGGGACTTGGAATTGTGTTGTGGACCCGCCGACTGTGAGACTTGAGGGCAACAGACGACGTCGGCGCAACGATAACAATATCATCGTGGTATTGTCGACATCTTTGGCGTTGAAAAGCATCAGGGAGGACTCAACGTTGGAACTACTTATGCGAGGCGAGGACCACGCCAAACATGTACCAATTCCCATTAGTCCTGGCTTCTTCGTACACGAATGCCACGGCCAGACTGGAGAGGCCACCATAAGTTCTAGTGGCTTATGAAGCACCAAATCGACTGGACTTCTGACGATAAGGACGCACGCGAGAACTACAAGAAGACCTTCAGGGAATGTAAGGACTACGGGAACAAGATTCTGAAAGATTACATCATCCAACGACAAGGCAGCGACCATTTCTTCAAACACAACATCGTCAAATTGCCAGACGTTAACATACAGTATGAGGACTTTCTCCAATTCCCTAAGGTCCATGTTAAAGCGATTGGGGAACTCATGCGTAAGTCCAAGGCGGATTTGAGTGTATGTCTTAAAGGGCTTGTTGGACGCTGGGAAAACCAGCAAGCCGACAGGCGTGGGGAACGGCCGAATATGGGAGATGCTATCAGTGGCGTTTCTGGGGACATCGGCAGCAACGAGGGCTTTTACAATCTGGGCTTATGCGCACGTTACCGGCCTTGCGCCATTGGTAAAAAGGGCCATGCCTCAACGGTTTCGCGGTTCAGATTGCAAGTACAACCTGAATTGCAAGACAGATGACATGTGACGTCTGGCCGTATCTCGATAATACTCGAAAGAACAGTGCGAAGATTGTGAAAATGTTGCAGGATACTGAGCGGCACGCGAAGTTGCCAGAGGAAGCAGCTTCCTTTCTAAAGAAGATGCTTATATTCACTATGATGCGTTATACCGCCCAACTGCTCGGCCTATCGTCCCGCTAGAAATTCCCATGAGTGAGCCAGGCGGTGAAATTTCTCGGAAAGCGTGGCACGCTGTGTAAGCCGTTCTGTCGACGCATAGACGAGATGATTTACAAGGGTGAGGACGATATAGACCCGCGGAAAGTGATCTCGACAGCTCGTATTAGTGAAGAGGCCTTAACATGATACAGGCGAACCTTTCCATCATGATTAAGCAGCCATGGACGAAGTCGGTGGAGGCGCAGGCATTTTGTCGCATTTTTAGGATCGGCCAGGAAGTAATATAGCCCCCCTATTTCTCTTCCGTCTACCACACCTAACATCCGAGTCGGGCACGCAACACGAAAGCAGCACGTCATCAACTGACATCGAAAGGGGTTACACATTTGAAGAAGACGAGTAACTACATTCGAATTTGCAGCCTATGCGTCGACATTCCGGTCTGTAAGTGCAGTACCGTGCTAGTAGTCAACTCATAGTGTACTTTCAATGTGCATAATAGAGTGATCCACCTGAACGAGGAAAAGCATAAGGCATTTAGGCGAGCCGGTCGAGACGTAGATAGCTACGCCTAAGATATGTTAAGTAGAAGATAGTAGAGCTCTTGAGTCCAGACTTAGGTTTCCGCTCTACTACATATTACCTCTTATATCCTACTAATATCTCTACTTGTTCCCGGGAATCCTTAGAAAACCTAACGCGTCAAACCGTCAATTACCATAAAGATACTGAACAGACTTTAGTTGCAAAAGAACTGGGAAAATACAACTATGATAATATGTATCGGCTAACATATTCGAAATTTTCCAAGCTTCGTGAATGATATTTCTTATCGAGCTAGCTCCCTCCTTGACAATTAGTTTAACTACTTAAGTACGATATTGAGAAGTTAATCAAAGCAACGTCTTTCTATCCACATATCTTCTCGAGGAGCCACTAGAAGCCCTTCTCGTGACCTTTAGACTATCTCCCCTGTTATGTCATCATATTCTCTGCCTTATACGTGAACGTCTACAACTTTCTAGAAGTAGCTGGACGATCTCCTCGTAGCCTTTTTAAGATACCACGTATGACGCCGTACCACGTATGACGCCGCCCCATTACTTCTACCTCATATATCTGAAAAGACAACTTTAAATAAAAAAAGAACTAGGAAGTGATAATGTGTTAAGCCCCCAAAAACAATGTAAAGAGGGCCTTGTTGAGCAGAGCATGTAGGGTTGAATAAGAAAGGGGCGTCCACTGATAGTATTCTAGAGCCAGAACGAGATAGTATAATTATCCAGGCATACCCCGAGACGTACCAGGGTTCGCGAGAATAAAGATGGTCTGATAGTGCGAAGCCCTCACACAGTCGGACATCAGGTTATTGAATACCTCGCGCTGCTGATAATCGGGCACACTCTTGGACGCCACACCACGAGTTCGTCTGTTGATCAGCACGACCTGGATTCGCGGGTACTGAATAGAGCAGCATGAAGGTGACGTAGCTGGAGACAGGAGAATCGGAGAAAAAACCATAGCCGGATGTCAATGGGTCCTTGTAGCGTCGCTCCAGCCGCAGGGCTCAAGCCTTATAAGCCGAATCAGGACCTATCGCACACGCCAGGATCTCACAAGCTCCCATGCTGGACCATGTCATACCGATGCACTCTGGCGGGTGTCTGCGCCTTATCGGCGGCGTCCCTAGGCGCTTCGAGCATCATGAACCAGCTCGCTGCCTGTGCTCACTCTGACCGCAAGTTTACTATATTGCATTATGGCTGCTGTAATAGTTATCCGGGCTGGACTTGTAGACACTGGCCCGAGACGATCATCCACAATCCTGATTAATTTCACTCAGGTACGCAAAGAATTGTGCGAGAGAGCGAGTCAGTTTCTAGTGATTGGGTGACAATGGTTTACATGTATTTTAATCCTGTCTATACAAATCCTGTTTATACTACAGCAGAGTTATAAATATCAGGGCTATGCGTGGCTTCATTCATCACTTTCGTCATCTTCGTTGAGAACAAGCCGTCTCTTCGTCTGACGTCCCGCCCTCTGCACAACTTCATCATCAGAATCTTCTGATTCTCCGGCTGTCGTCTTATCCCTTGCCTGCGGCCTTTTCTTGCCAGCGAGCTGACTCATCGACGGCATATCATCACTCTCCTGAGTGGCCGACAGCACTATGGGCTCGTAAAAGGGTTTGCGCCGTGCAGGGAGCACAGATGACGCTGAAAGTGATGTAGGGGATGTGGAGCGCTGCCGCAAGCTCGACGTGGGCTGCATGCTAGAGGTAGCCATGTCATCATCTACCACGAAGTCAACGAGATCTGAACCATCATCTGAATCAACCGACAGTTCAAGGTCGCTTGTGCGCCTGCAGTCGTCTCCTTCGTCCGCACTCTCGTCGTATGCGTGCGCCTGTCGTTTGCTTAATGCTCGGCTGCCTTTGCCTTTTGTTGTTTTCGCTGATAATTTCTTTGGCGGCGCCTTTTGACGTTGCCGGGGTCTCGGCGAATCATATTCGGTTGCATTTTCGTCTTCCGCCTCTAAGAGGGTATCTGAGAAGGGGGGTTGAACCTGCTTTCTTTGTTGAGGTCCCTTCCTAGGTTTAGGGGCTGGTTGCGGCCTTTGTTTGCAGCTTTTGGCTTGGCTCGTGTCAATGATGATACCTTCTAACTCGTCATTGTCGGGAAACAAAGATGCCCTGATTTTCTTCCGGGGCGGCGGCGGTGGTGGTGATTCCAGTTCCGAATCAGATACATCATTTGGAAGCGGGAGCTTGTCGTATTGGCTCTGGTCCGTTTCTCCATATGGCTTGCTGTATTGATCGAGGTTCGATTGGGATTTGCCCAAAGTTCGGAAGAGCTTTACCCAACGCTTGGTATGCTCACCGTGTTCTAAGTGCGCAGATTTACGGAGCACTCTTTGCGCAAGAGGGTTGGCCGTCATATCTACTGTCTCGATTACTTCCGGCTTGTCCTGGTAGAAGGGCAAATTTTGATAGATGCGACGCAATTCGTTGGTTTGTTCGTCGTTTAGTAGCACTTTTGTGAGTTCAGGGATGTCAGTTACATCCATCTCCTCGACAGACTGTTTGGGTTTGGCTGGCTTGCTGGGCCGTTTCCCGAGCATTGATGCCACACTGATAAAGCCAGTATCGACACCGTCGGGCATATTGAATTTTTTCCGGGGCATCTTCTTTCTAGCTCTGCCCTTTCTCGGCTCTGGGAGCGAGTCGTTCTGTGTATTCTCAATGGGAATCTCTATAAGTTGTTTGTCGACTTCGGGTTTAATGTCCCGTGGGACGAATCGTGTAGACAGGTCATGGCGGAAGGCGAAGCGACTCCCCTCACAAATCATGAGCTGCATCTTCTCGTAGCCATCCTTAGATTTTGCGTAGTTATCCTCCTCTTTGCCACGCATGAGCAGGAGAACGACCCGGCCAGCTCTTTTCCTTCCCGTTCGTCCCATTCGTTGCAGCATCCTGATGGGCGAGGCAGAAGCATCGTAACATATGATGAGATCAACCTGACCTATGTCTAGACCTTCTTCACCAATCGAAGTGGCGACCAACACATTGAACGTTCCGTCCTTGAACTTCTTGATTCGGTCGATTTGTTCCGATTGCTTCATGCCCTCGGAGTTCTTCGTATCTGCTTGTCCAACAAACACCGCAGCCTGAATCATGGGTTTGTGGCGGTTGAGTACTCGCACGATTTCTTCTGCACTGTCTCGGTACTCACTGAAGACGATGATTCTCGTATTAGAAGACCGAATGCCTTCTCGACCTTCATCCGCATCCATGAAGTGGTTCAGAACAGTATCACACAAACTTATCAGCTTTGGGTGGCCAACGAAACTATCCTTGCTCACCCAATTTCTTAAGGTGCTCATCATCTTCTGGAATTCAGGTGACTCAATAACCTGGCGCTTATTCTTGGACCCCTTCTCGCCCTTCCCCTCGGTTTCGTCCCTGAACTGAATCATATTGTCATAGAATGGCTTGATGCCATGGAAGTTCAGCAACTTTATGGAATGAGCCAGACTTTGTAGGATGGTGAAAATGGCCACCATCATAAATTTGACGCCTTGATTGACATGTTGTCCCCCGTGGCTTAACCAGTCCTTCCTGGCCTGCATTAAGCCGTAGGTTGTAAGAGACATAGGGTCGCGACCGTAGTAGATGTTTTGCTGACTCAGTTTATCCACAAGGGGTTTCAAGGCTTTTGAAAACAGGTCCTTAACCCGATTCATCTCCTCCGAGGGATCGAGAGCAATGATATTTTCATCTCTTCGGTGAACATATGGCCTGAGGTCAAGTGATTCCTCCGTACGGATCTCCACATGGGAAATTCCCAGACTGTCGATTACTTCTTGAACAGCTTCCACTTTGGAACCCGGGGTAGCAGTCAGTGCGAGGATGCGAAAACTTTTTGAGAACCGCCGGATGAAATTCACCACTTTGACGTATGCATAATTCCCAGTAGCTCTGTGAGCTTCGTCAACCACAAGCAGACATATTGATTTCGGGTCTGCGATGCCGCGTGAAAGATCGTTCTCCAGTGTTTGAGGGGTCATGAAGAAGACTCGTTTGGTGGCCCATTCTTCAGCCCGTAGAGCAGGCGGAACCTCGCCCGTCAGCAGAGTAGTTTGCGACCTGGGGATTCCCACGATTTTGAAGCAGGCATCAACTTGCTGAGAAACAAGAGGCTTGGTCGGTGCCACGAAGATGATTTTGGCTGTCTTGGTCCAGCGGAAGAAGTTCAGCATAACGGTGGCCGCGATAAAAGTCTTCCCCAGCCCAGTCGGAAGAGCAACAAGGGTATTGTGGAAAAGACCGTTCTTGACAATGCTGTACTGATAGTCTCGGATAGGGCCAAGATTTGTGGGATAAACCCAGGTTTTCATGGCCTGAAGATCGATTTCATGGTGTGTGGGAGCTTCGGGTGGCATGTCAGCACGGAAAACTCTGTTGCTATTGAGCCGTTGGCTCGATCCAGAGTCCCCATTACCCTGTATGGGTGTGCCGAAGAGAGTAGTCTGCCTGTAGTTTTGCACAGGGCCCGCCACTTGTGGTCCCGGACGAGCATCTCGAGGAGTCACATTGCCGATGGGAGAGCTTGAGAATGCATCTGAGGGAAAGTCGTCTAGGTCGATGAATTGAGCTGCTTGAGTATTCGCTGAGCTCTCATTTGACTGATGACACGTTAGTATATATGATGCATATGCCAGCCAAGAGGCAATAGTAGTCATTGACGGGTATTGATGAAATGATTAAGACTCGTTGATGAGAGTTTTGGAAATCGCGACAAGTCTTCGTTTATTTACATACCATCTGGCGTGAAGTGAAGCCATCTTGAGCTGCTGCCACAGAGGGCCATGATACAGGTGGTTGGAAGGGTCCTGTATGGGGCTTTGAAAGCTCACTTCGACCAGGCGCCTGACTAACGGCAAGGATCAGGTCCTCGTAGGCGATATCATCGTCGAATTCATCAAATTCATCCGAATCCATGGTTGAGTTTCATTGTTGGGCTGCGTTGGACTTGGCATCAAAACTGGCAACCTAGGGAGATGTTGACGAATGGTGAGACGCGACTAGTGCTGCCCTCAACGCGACTACCAGGGTCTCTGCTTTCCCAGCTCTCATCGCCAGATCAGGTGATGCTACCTACTTTGACACTAAACTACTTCGGGAAAATTGATGCCTGCCATCTACATGTGTTTGGACCAGCTTATGGCTGGTGCCACTAAATGGTGGGGCAGCCCCATATCTGCTTGGTCTCAGTCTGGGCAGGGTTTTCGCAACCGGTCGTTGATCTCCAGCCTTTGTTCCGACGTCACTTTGCAGTTTCACCACCGTCCACTCATTCTGCAACCATCACCGTCTCCCACTGACCGACTCACTGCCCTTCTCTTTTCATGCCTCGCCCGCGGAAAAACTGTAGCCGGTGTTCCTCCTCCTAATACACACTCTCCGCATTATTACATCCCCATCCGTCTTTACATGCAGGAACCTCTCTGCGACGCATCCAGCTAAATTTATCTGAACGCTCCCAACCGTCTCCGAAATCACGCCCGACGCGCTTTACGGTTGTACTTAAGATCAATCAGCTCAGTACGTCGCAACACGCGTCAAAGTGCGGTTGTCTCCGACAAGGAGCGATTTGACTCCTTGGAAATACGTGGGCGATCGCATCGCGTGACTGCAAGGCTTGCGACATCCCCCACCTCGCATTCTACTGCCAACTCGACACTCTTACCCCAACAACCTTAATTTGCATTCCCGATGGCTCCCCGTGGCCCACGAAGCGGAAACCCGCCCAAGCGCGGTTCCAACACCGGTGGAAAGCCGATCAGTCGCGGAGGCATCAGCAAACGTCGCGGTGGCGGTGCCACCAGGATCGATAGAGATGGCGACCTCGACATGGACGCACCCGTTGTGAATGGTGCTGCCCGTGGCACGAAAGACAGTCCCGCGCCAACTGAGCCTGGCCGGAGATCTACACGGTCCACCACGACGTCATGCCGCCCGCCCAAGCCGACGACAAGAGCACAACAAGCGGTCGCAAGAGTTATCAGCAGTGGCACTGGTAGTCTGGCTTCTCGTATTTCCAGCGGAATTGATACATCATCAAGAGCTGGTCGCGCTTCTCGCCCGATAAATGCTGCCGATACGATGACACTTAAGGTCGACGGACTCAAGACCAGCAGGGCCGTTACTAATTCTGACGGCGGTCTCAAGGCTCTCTTGACGTTCCTTGAGCGCAAGGCAGCAACCGTTGGAAAGCTCAGCCGCACCGTTAGGATCAAGAAGGTATGTGTTTGTATCCGATCTGAGGGTCTGGGGTGTCTGGGAGGTTACGAAGCAACGCCAAATCTCCACATTCGTTACAATGCCGTTTAACTCGCAAAACGAGGAGAAAAACAAGGACGACCGAGCCACGTATACCTATCCCGGAATCCTAGATTGTCAAGGTTTCAACGCCTTGCTAACATCTAGCAGTCACAATTGAAGGGTGACTCTGTCTACATCACAACAAGTAAAGACGACGGAGAGGAAATTTTGAAGATCAATGGCTTCGAGTTTGCTGCAACCAAGCTGGCCATTTCTGACGCCACTGAAGAAGCTCCCGCGACTTCGGCAGGCACACAAGAGGTTAAGGAGCTGTTGACCAACGTTCTCAGCCTGCGATACGATCAAGGCACGAAGCTGTTGAATCTCGCCAATCTGGGCCAAGATGCACGACTGAACGAGATGGGAGTCTTCAATGAGAGCAACCCATTAAAGGTGTTCCGAGCCTTGATGGCCATCTGCGACGAAAAGTTCAAGACTGCCCAGGCAAAGCGCGAGGCCATTGTCAGTGTCAGTCTGGCAGGCAACAACATCGACGATGTGACTCAAATATCGTCCTTGACCGACACGTTTCCGGATCTCACCAACCTGGACCTCAGCTACAATCAGTTCAAGGAGCTGAAGTCCTTGCGGAAATGGAGCCGCCGCCTCCGCAACATGGAAACACTCCTTCTCAATGGCAATCCCATCGAACAGCACGAACCACTTTACCAGAACGAGTTGAAAGCGTGGTTTCCCAAGCTCCAGAATCTTAGCGGCAGTCAGGTACGCACCGCCGAAGAGGTTGCTGCGGCAGACAGTGTGTCTAAGCCCACTCCGATCCCAAACATTGGACCCGACTTCCGCGACATCAACCGCGTGGGTGAAACTTTCATCACAGAGTTCATGCAAATGTATGATGTCGATCGGCAAAATTTGGTAGCCAAGTATTATGACGACAAAAGCACTTTCTCTCTCACCGTCAATACTCGTGCCCCATACGCACCCGATGTGCCGCTCTCTCCTTGGACGTCTTACATCAAGCTCTCCCGTAACCACACCAAGATCACTACCCAGCATGGGAGACAGCAACGCCTCTTTGTCGGTACGAGTCTCATCCAGAGCGCTTGGCAGAACTTACCACCTACTAGGCATCCAGATCTCACTACCCAATTCGACAAGTATACCATAGATTGCCACCCAGTTGGCGGATTTATCGATCCATCTGGCCAGAATGCCGCTGGGGTTGACGGCATGATCATGACACTCCACGGGGAATTTGAGGACCAAGACCCGGACACTAAGAAAACGGCGAAGCGAACTTTCTCCCGCACATTTCTACTCGGCCCTGGGGCTCCTGGTAGACATCCCATTCGCGTCGTCAGCGATATGCTGTCCTTGAAGGCCTATAACCCGCTCCCCCCTGTCACGCCGGTTGCAGCGTCGGCTTCGTCGGAAGATGCCCAGAAGCAGCAGATGGTGCTTGAACTGTGCCAGCAGAGTGGCATGACGCCCGAGTATTCCAAGTTCTGCCTCGAGGCAGCCAACTGGAATTTTGATCAAGCCATGGTCACGTTCAACGCGAAAAGGGTAAGAAACAACCTCTCCAATTCCCCCAATTACGGATTACTGATAGATCCTTAGGGAGAACTGCCACCAGATGCGTTCGCTTTGGTCGGACCTTAGGAAGGGAGAGAAGCACCTAGATCCGTACTTGATTGTCTCGAGTAATGGATACGGAGCATACATTTGCATTGCGGGGGAGTTCGTGAAAACTGTAGTGGCGATAACCTACAACACCGAATCAGAGAAATCCACACCGAAATTTCCGAATTTGGCTCAGGGTAGTTTGCATTATATACTACTTAAGAACCTAAGCATATCTCAAGGGCGGAATCAAGAAAAGGGAACGAGGATGGCGTCTCACTCAAGAGAGATGCTTTGCAAGCCAGTGGTTGGGGCCCGGTCCGACCGCCGTTGCCTCTACAGGGATAGGCTCACAGCGAACAATCACATAAAGTACCATGCATTTTTCTTGCATACCCAGCGTATTCGAACTGCCTCGATTTGGAATGTAACAGCCCTCCGATGGTTACCAGTGCCTTACATTTGGGCACCTACTGTTGATGTTGAGAGGTGGTTGGTCACAGACAAGGTCGAGCCCAGTAGATAACAAATGGCTCCCAAAAATTGCCGCCAACAAATATGGAGATCGGGAAATGACTTGACTTTCATAGGCACGGACGCCAACAACTGCAACGCTCTGTGCATTTGCTCACGGAAAAGTAGCTCGGGCGTGAAATTGAGATGAGCAGCGTTCTGGCTGTTTCTTCTCATGGAGTTGTCGCTGCAAGTGGAGGTCAAAGCCCTAAACAGTAAACGATGCCAAATGCAGCAAACCCAACCCAATATACAAGCTTAATCCGCAACGGGCCATGCAACCGCCTCCTCTAAACATGTATAATACCGAATAGTAGCCAATGGGGAAGCTGCCAAGCTCTCCTGGGCAACGGTTGGATGCGCGTGGTCTTTCTACATCACACAAACTAGCACCCAAAAGCGTAGGTGAGACTGCGAGCGAGCCGGCGACAATCGATTCGCACCAGTCGCTCACTGTTGGGACGAACGCCAGGCGCGATCATCAAGGGTCAGCAACGGCACTCAAATCTACGAATGGACCAATTGACTGCCAGATTTCTTGCGGCTGGCAAGTTGGCCGCAGAACTGCTGGCGGCTTTACCCTTCTTCCTTCATCTTGCATTTTCTTCCATCGTCTTCGGCCTCGGCAGCGATGCAGAAATGCAGATTCGGTAGCGCCGCTCGAGAGACATGACGACACAACTGACACACACCTTATTTTACCCCAGGATAAATTGAGTCGGTCTGTATCTCTGGTCTTCGAGAAGCGCGGGAAATGCTTGCCAAGGGGTTTTTGATGCCGATAATATCGACGGTAAAAATAGAACTGCGACATTCCACCACATCAAAACCTCGTGGAATGACGAAGCACCATCCAACGTGTTGATCCAAGGGGGGCGGTGCTTCCTAGCACGATGTTTGCGCGCCGCCAGACAAGACGCTTCCACCTGGACGCCCGCCACGACACTGGCCTGACTGGATGCTTCTTCTGCTTTGATTGCGTGGCCGAGGGAGGTCCATGCTTCTCGGCAAGGGCAGACCGGAACATCGTGGCCTTCGCTTGGCTACGCTCTGTCGCTTTGGTTGGAGAAATTCTTAAGATCCTTTTTTTTTTTTGACACTTAGACGCCAGCTTCTGGCGAAAGCGCTCCTTGCCGCCAAGATATGATGGTGGGTTCATCCGGCAAGCCTCGATGCTATCTTTACCATTGCAGGACCACAATTGCAACGAGTGCAACTCTGGGGCCGTATGCGGTTCAATAGTCAGCGAGATCCAAGCCAAGCACTATCCGTATGGGATGTTCATCAATCCTACCATTTCTTCATACACGCCATGACTCCATCCATCGGCGTTCACCTGCTTGCCGGCCAGCACTGCCCGTCTGCCAATAACGAAGCTGCCGGTTTCTGTGCTCGATCCACGGCATTGTCCCCGTTTGGGCAATATGATAAATGATCGCCCGAGGCATTGACAGTGGTGACCCCAGCTCCATGTCGTATTCCAGGTGCTACTCAGGGGCTTTTGCGGTTTCGAATTTACGGGCTTGAAGACTTGTGGAATGCTCAGAGGCGTCCCTGCCCGATACTGCCTAGTGGCCGCGTGAGCACGCCAGTGGGCCCCCAGAAACGGCTGCGAAGAAGCGGGGCCCACAGACCACACCAGAGATTGGTCGACCCAGCACTGTGATATCGTCCGAGTCGCTCTCTGGCCAAACTGATGCGCCCGTTCGCTCCAAAATCAGTGGCGTGTTGCCCGTATAATACTGTCCTACGCCAAAGATGCCATCTTAGGTTCCCGAACCTTCACCGCAGCACAGCCCGACCGCGTGGATTAAGCGAATTATTACACCACCCACACTGCGCGTTCATGGAAATGTCATTTGTTGGAGTGGGAGCGAGCCTTCATTGTCACGGTTGACGTATCTCTGCAGCAAGTAAGCAAGCAAGCAAGAAGCTCACACAAGCTCATCCACCATCTCGCTGGCCCCCTTCTGCTAACCCTTTCTGCCTTTTGATGCGACCTCGAGGCACGCCGCTCAGTTACCCAAGCCACAGGGTAGCTGCATGTACTCCGCTACTTCAATAGGGCTAGTGTGTCTCACCCTGCTGCGCGTACTGATGGGTCCGATGATACATTATCCTACTATGTATTTCGTCTGCGCCGTCCCTGGACGTGCTCCGTTGTTTTCATTCGTCCAAGCCCCAGTGCTTCCCAGGTACGGATCTAGGGACCCTAGTCGTGATCCCAGCATATCCTCGTCTCTTTCCACAGTTGTGGATATTGGGAGCACGGGTGCTTGTCCTCGCCCGCCGACGGTCCATTCATTCAATCTGTTTCTCTTGACCGAGACATTGCTCGCCTTTCTCTCAGCGTCCTTGCTGCTTGTGCCTTTCCTGCCTATTGTAGTCACCAACGAGGGTGCTCTTGTATTGTCATCGCGGGCCGTTTCGACGACGAGGATTCTCTCTTTTGCAGGCTGTGTCTGTCTTCAATGTATTGACTTGATCGTGATCACTGTGTCACACCTACTACTTATTGCGGGCGCATTAAGACACCCATCAGGGGCATACGCAGCGCGGAGGCGGCCGACTCTTTAGGCAAAGCAACCAGACCTGCATCCGAACTCCCACCTCCGCTTTTCCCCCAAACCTGCGACACGAAGCCCTTCAGGAGAAGGAAAAGGGCTCGACTGTTATCAACGTCGACGTTCTCGGGCCTGGCATTGAGCTCAACACGGAAACACCACGCCTCAGAAACTTTGTTCTGTAGATCTTCCATCCAGTCCAATCGGGGCTGGGCCCAAAACTTCTGAAGATTTTGCGCCTCTGGTCCCCGGCAGCAATCACGGCAAAAACCATCGCCAGAACGGTGCTCGTCACATCGCATTGCAGGAATCTCTAACCTATCGACATTCGTCTGATAAGTCATCTCTGCTTGACGCACCGAGGAATCAACTCTCGACGATATCTCGTTTCAGTCCGACTCGACGCAGAAAAAACCGATAGGCTGGGTGTCCTGCAACTTTATTTCACGTTGGCAAGGAAGAGGCAGCTTGTCAAGTCACCGTCTGCTCTCGCTCGTCTCAACCCAATAGGGACATAATAGGCAAGCTTGCTGCGCTTCGGCTTGGACACGTTGACCGCAACGGTTGCTCGACCAAATCGACAAGTAGCTCAATTTTCTATGTGGTTAACAATGTCGCTGTGATCGACAAGCGACATCGTTGAGGCTCTTTCCTCGGGCGCTGTTATTATCGAACTACTGTAGCCTTCGTTTGGTTCCGAGGCTCATCATGACGCTCCCTCAACCGGAAGTCTCCCTCACTGGGGCCTGCTCAGTAATTTACAACAACACGCTCTACGAGTACTCGCAATCGGCTTTTCAATCGTTGGCACTGGAGGAAGGTGCAGAATGGGAAACGCTCGCCAACGGACACAGCGTTGAAGGGGGGGTATGCGTAGGGTCGACGCCGACGAATACCTCGGAAGCAGGACTGTATGTGGTTGGTGGAACCTCGTCCGACTCCGAGTACAAAGGCCTCCAAAAGTTCACGTACGCGACGGGAAAGTGGCAGTCTATCGAACCGCAGGTTGCAGTGACTCAGAGCCGCGTCTGGCATAGCGCGACATACCTCAACAACTCGGATACGATTCTGATATACGCCGGGTCCCAAGACGGTGAACAGCATATTTCTTCGCAAACCTTCACCGTCGGGGCAAAGGAGCCGTATACCGTCTTGGCTTATCAATCGTCAGCACCGCCTGCCATTGCGCCTATTCTCCTGCCTTGGTCCGATACACAGGCCGTTATGCTCGGAGGTGATGCGACCAACAGCAAGGTCATGCTGTTCGAGTCTGGGACGGGATGGACTGATTCTGGCTGCACTCTGGCGGATCCGATAACCAAGAACACGACAGAAGTGAAGGCAGTCATGATGACTGGAGACGATGGCAGCAAACATCTATACACATTTGACCTTAGTGTATCGCCAAATACGGTCAACCGGACGGTTCTCAAGGACGGTAGCGGAGCCGCCATCGTGGGCGCCGCCCCGGTCAGTAAGAGAGACCTGGACGCGAACAACTGGCCACAATACAACTCGACCTTGGCGCCAAAAGATACGAGAAGCCAGTATTCGTTGGCGGTCGACTCGGCTGGTCTCGTGGTCATGTCAGGGGGCAATGACGACGACGTCTTGTGCCTCTTCGACGGGAAACAGAACCGTTGGAACAACGCCACGGCCCTGTTAGGAAGCAAGCAAGTGAGCATCCAGTCGTTGCCGACATCATCGCCAACATCCACCGCCACTGCGTCGTTAACATCAACTGCAAGTGCTACGGAAAGTGCTACGGAAAGCCCCACAACGGTCGCCGCAGCAGCTACAAGCACCTCGAGTGGGTTGCCGCCGACCACTATTCTGGGCATCGCCCTCGGTATTATCTTTGGAGTCGCCATCCTTCTCATCGGACTGCTGTTCCTCATCAAGCGAAAGCGCCAACGACAGTCTTTTGTCGAGGCAGGTCACAGCAGAAGAGACAGCGGCATTCCGAATGAGAAAGGCTTTGTAAGGGATATGGCACAAGCCACTGGACCTCAATTCCGGGGTCACGCCCCACAGGACTCGGCAGGGTCCTTCTCATCCGTGGCCATCTTAATGGGCAAGGTGCACAACAAGCCTGTAGTACAGCCTGCATTACAGCGCAAGACCAGCAAGGAGACGAAGCGTAGTTCGGGAAGCAGCATGTCGAACAAGGCATTCAAGAGCAGTATTGGACGACCGCAACAGCTTCCCGCCACCGAGCCGGACTACACCCCAGAAGATGAAAAGGCTGTCGCCTTTGCGGCCGACGCGAACCCGGTCAAACCGAGGAATGGGCCAGTCCTAAACCGCGACGGGGAAAGGAGGAGCTCGGGCTGGAATCGCTATTGGTCTGGCGGAAGCACTTTGAACATGCTCGGATTCGGCAGTGCTGGTGCTGGTAGTGGTAGCAGGAGGGAAACAGGCGTGTCGGAACAGTCGTCGCACTACAGCGACCCTCACCGTATGACTCAAGATTCGGCAACCGTACCTCCTTTGCAACTCGACCTGGCATTCCCCGTACCTCCATTGGAGGGGAGACCTGAATTCAACCGCGTCAATTCGGGCAGCCCCACCGTGTCTCACTACACGGACAACCTTAAAGAGGGCATGTCGGGCCAGATCGAGCGACCAATATCATCTGTATCATCGTCGGGCTACTCAAGTGGCATTCCCCCCAGTGTCCACGAAACTTGGGACCCCACCATCGCCAAAGAGCCGTGGGGCTCAAATCGGGCACCGAGTAGCATATATAGCGCATACCCTACTGCTCTAGGCGCTCCAGGAACGAGTAGGCCCCCGAATGGCATCTCTCGCCAGCCACCACTGGCGAAGGCCTCGGTTTCGTCCGACATGAGCTGGTTGAACCTTGGCGAACAGAATCGCCAGTTCGGCTGAGCAGACTTTCCCTTAACGTCTGCTGTATCGCATACGCTTATGAATTCTTGACGAGACCACCTGCATCTTTTCATGTCCATCGCTTATACCCACCCATGTTTACGGTTACATCTAGACGCATTTACCTTGGCCGGCGGGAGGAAATGGGCGGATCCCAAAAGTTGCAGTCGCTTGAAATACTTCCCTTTGCCTCGTTGTACACACACCTACTACTACTACTACTCCTACTACTGCTACTACTACTACTACTACTGCTGCTACTACTACTACTACTACTACTACTGCCACTACTACTATCTACCGTTCTTGAGGAAGCACGGCCTGCCTGGGGTTTGCAGTTATGGCTCGAGAGACATCTGCCGCCCGTCAACATGACCGCGTGTAATTCACTTACGCCCACATTCACATTCACTCACTCTCTCGCATTCAGCCGGCCCAAACCCTTTTGATTTTCAACTTTTTTTTCTGATTGAACATAATACCTTGAAGGGCATCATCATTCGCTTTCTTGTACATTGTATGTCTAGACACCACTGGACGGGCGCGCCTCGAGCACGGGCTGCATATCTTCTCCTTTTTATATCTTATTTTTATTCTTGTGCCTTTCCTTGTTCACATACAGCCTCTTACCGCCTCTCAGTCTCGGTTCAAATTCTAGAGACACGATATTCATCTGGCCCCCGAATTCTGTTCTCTATTCTAGCACGGTCTTTTGTATGATACCAGACGTTTTGTTGTTGTGGAAGTATGGATGAAGTGCTTCGCTGAAAGAGGGACGAGATTTGAAGTCCGAGATTACTGTGGATGTTGTAATTGATGTGAAGGGGGGAGGAGATGATATCCTGACGTTGAGAAGAAGGGAGGAAGAAAGTCAGTGAAGATGAAGAGCTGAAAGTCATGTCTATCTACCCAGGGGGCTAGCTCCCTGTGCTGTTCATAGTGTTGGCATTGAATAATAAAGAGAAATTACTACAAATCGTGGTTTCACTCGTTTGATACAAGGTCACGTCTAACCCGATCAACAGCTACCTGACTACGTATACCGGGCGAGGCTTGCACATAGCACGGCCTTGCGTAAAGAGCTGATGGGTACAATAAAGACCGCAAGCAGGCATAAAGTGAATGAAGTCCTAGAACAAAGTCATACATCTAGGCATTTTCTCTGGCCTACTGCCAATTTGCGTCCCAATCTCCTGTCCTCAATACCCCGTCCACCTTACCGGACAATCTTCCGGCTCTTCAGTCAATTATGGATTCGGCTCTGTAGTGCGACTTAACATACTTCTGACATTATCATAGGACTTATGGAGACGGTTCCAGCGCGGGAAATACATGAGGATCCACTCAGTTTGACATCGCTTGCGTTGGCCTTCGTTAGTCCGTTCGGCCTCAATACTTTATTTGGACCGCAAAGAACTGAACATTACTTGCTCAGACACCTCTATACCTGCAACAAATATCTTGGCAATGCCGAAAGCTGTGAAAGAAAAATGGCCGGCCGGCTCTGGCGTGAGCAGTGATAGAAAGAAGCTCAAGACCGAGACTGCAAATGTAAGAATGAATCCTTCTCCTCATCGACCTCTGTTCTCTTCCTTCTCTTTCCATAAAACTATCTACTCAGCAACTAACCATTACACATGTAACATAGACCCCTAAGGCTACCCCTAGTAGCAGTTCAGCTATGTGTAAATGAACATGTAGTATTCTGGTGGAAAAGGTGTTCATTGGGGCTATTACTAGCGTTACGCCATGGCAGCGGCGGCAAACGAGCGCGCCATGGTGTTCTTTTCACGTGATCACAGGGACTACTCCTTTAACCCGGGCAACGAGACGGAGTTTCTGCGCGGTCTGAACCGAGCGAGTGTGGATTTTCGGTGCCGGTTGGCCTGGAAATTAAGAGGGAAAGGGGTAAGGTGTTCGGGGTTGTCAAGGACTACGGGGAGAGCGGGGCGGAGGTGGCGAGGGAGGCGATAACGACGCTGCCACCAATGCCTGGGGGAGTGGTGAGGAGTCTGTGGAGGAACAGGCTGAGTATAATAGCGGTTACTAGGTTTTATTATGCTGAAAGGGTGGAGGGGTGTTGAGAACATGGACGCTGCGTGGAAGTACAGCTCTTGATTTTTACTGGAAAGAATGGGAGGCCGTGACTACAAATGGGGGATTCCATGTTTGGTAAATAAAGGCTCGGTTCTCACAACCTTATCGACATGAGCTACTTCAATACTTACTAACATGCACATGCTCGAGACACCTGGTGCATGCGCCTTCAAACAAAGAACTATGTGTGCCTCGCCCTGGGCGAGTATACTGACAAATACCATTTGCCAAAAGCCCATTGTTATCGAAATCGCCTTTGTCACAACGAGGCACTTAACCAGAGCAGCCACAGAGCCTCCTATAAGAGGGAGTAATCAACCTAGTTATGCATGGCCACTATTTTACTCCTCTCTAAGAAAGGAAACCATGGGCATGTGCTACTCGGAGAGAATAGCCAGCATCTGCAAAGAGTGTGATGAGGTCCTCTGGCGCGGACATCCCAAATACAACAAATGCTTACAGGTGCTGAGGGACAAGAGACGCTTTGGTTCTTGCGGGAGCGCGAACCAAATCACTAACACTACACCGACAGCACTCTGCCGGAAGTGCAGAAAAGCAAGTGTAGACCATGAATCAAGGGTATCATGGGATAAATGTTATAGAAGTAGACTGTGGTGCTTTGGCTAGTCGGTGTTGATTGGGATCGGCTGTGGGAAGGCGTAAGTTGCCTCTTGTCTTATGTTGATTTCTCGACCCTGAGTCTAATGGTGTGCAATATAGAATAATATCATCGGATCGTCAGTACTGATGGGTTTTAATACCGTCTGTGGAATTTCCGGCCGCCATTTGTTGGTCTTTTGACCACTCCAGGAGGCCACTTAGACGTTTAAGGTGTGCGGTGGACAAGGACTACAACGAGAACTCCCTTCGATTTCTCAGCCAACGAGAAGCTGATAGCGGCGCCATTAGAAGCTCTAGATAAACATTGCAGGTAAAGTCTACTTTCATGTCAAAGGTTCACGCGTTTCGTAAAGTGCTCGAGTCAAATGGGCACGACCTGCTAGCCTGTGGCTTCATACATGAATATCTTTGAACTCCCCCACCACCTCTATTTGATTTATCTTTGTCATGTTCTGACCACACTTGGTGACTTTGCTTAATTACTGAGATATCAAATCCCTCGAGTAACTGGCACACAAGCGGTGCAACCGTTTTCTCTTGAGCAGCTACCGGCAGTGTGAAGAAGATGCAAATGCCTTGCTGCGAAGGCATGCGACTACCAATCACAGGCCAGGAAGACCAGAAAAACTGCACCGGTTGATCCAATTACCAAGATGCCAGTCCCACCAGCGTCTCAGCGACCCAAGCGAAAGGCACGGAAGCTGGCCGAGCAGGCAGAGCAGTCTCAAGCTAAACCCATTAACTTGCCGTTGACCGACTGTATCAAGACGTCCAGACTGGTTTGAAAATACCAAGCCAGATGCCACCGACTTTTATCCATGGGGACACCGCCAGTTTACCAAAATCCTCCAAGATGTCCTCACGAGACTCGGTCCAGACGCTGTCGAGACGGAGACAGCGACCGAGACTTCCAAACTCAAGGACATCGAGTTGGAGTGAGTATTTCATTGTGACATAAGCGGCAAAGCCAAGTGGCCGCCAGCGCAACTCGGCAGACGTGTTTGCGCTTGTAGTATCAGAGGGCTTTGATGGCGTCTTTGCCCTTTTCTGCTTCTACGAAGACCTCCAATTCGTCTGGCTGAAGCTCAAAGGGATATGGGAGGAATAGAACCAGGTCTTTGAACGTGTTGTTTCCTTGGAGTAACTCTACCTGCTGCTCAACTTGGGATTGCCGACAGACACGACCCGCGCGGTTGGTCGTGGTCTCAAGCAACATCAGCATGGTGGCCACGGCGAAATCGGCGTTACCAGTCGGTTCCTTCGGAAAAAGGCTTGAGCACATCTCTTGTTTACATCGGTGAATCACGTAGATAGCCGTCTGCGGCATGGCAGCGTGGCAAAATTAATCTAGTAGTCGCCACCGCCGCAACTGTTCGACGTGCTGTCCACTGACTACATCCGCCTGAACAAGCGGTGTATCTGCCTTCCCGCTAGCTTCCGTAAGCTCTGGAGACGCCGAGATGGAGTCGCAAGGTCTCCCATAGGAATCAAGGCCATGCCAAATCAGTGTCTCACCTTCTCAGAACCATCCTCTGTGACCTCAAATCAACTTGAAGTCAATGCTTTTGAAAAGTGATGTTATCCATGTACCATGACGCGATTGTACGGCCACCAGCTCGCTTGCGTCGGGTTGGAAAGTATTACTTTTCTCCATTCTCAACAGTGCAATTCATCGACGAGTCCATCGGCGTCTGCACTGTACCGATGCACCGAATAGACCTTTTCGTCTTAATTTAACGCTGTAAAACTGTTCAGCAACGGCATCATATGGTAGGGATTTGGATATACTAACACGCTCGATTGGCCGTCTGATCTCGACCCCACGGCAAATGCACTGGTTCACTACAGCAGGTATGTTACAGATCTTCAATATATGAAAAGCCGTCTCGGATCCAATTCTTGGGTCCTTATAAACATACTAGATACATAGACCCCGAATTGCTTCGGCAACCCTTCTTTATATGACAATAATAAACAAGAGAAACAACGGCGCTGGGAAGACATATCAAGTGACGAAGCTCAAAGCAATTCCCTTTCATGCACCCCAATCCAGAACTCCGAAATTCGTTGGATCGTGATATCCCTGTATGCTAAGCCCGCCCGTCTGGGGGTCATTGGGGAATAGGGCGTTGATGGTATCCTTAGTAGACAATATTAACAACCAGCATTTACAAGAAGCAGAGACATTTACTCACCCAGTCAATCGTATCCATAATATTTCCAACCTGAGCCGCCATCGCGCCGCCCATGGTACCACCGGTCAACGACTGACTATGCTCTATACTCGACGTGTCGCTGCTCCCGGGGCTTTCGTGCTGGTTGGGCGGGAAACTCCATAATGCCTGGCCATCCGATACACCCGCAAACACCATGGCAGGGGGTGGAATCACGGGGATGCCGGGCTGAACGGGGGAAGTGTGTTCATTAGCAGCGTGCATGCCTCCCGGCGGCGGTGGCAGGGGAGGGTGTGGGGGTTGTGACGCCCCCCTACTACTGCTACCACCGCCCGTACCCGCCACTGCGTTTTGCGCCGGCTGGGCTCTCGAGATGTTAGTCGGCCCGCGCATCTTGCGCATGCGCATGTACACAGCCGTCTTGCCCTGGATCTCGGAGAGGAGATGCATCGCCTTGGCTTCAGGAGGGAGCCTGCGGTCGAGGCCAAAGACATAATCCAGACAAGCCCATATGCGGTCCGCGTCGCGGGACTGAGGACGGAAGTAGACCTCGGTGGCCAGGAGAAGCGCAATCTGGTACTGGAAGTAAGCCCCCAAATACCAAGCCCAGTTCTGAAAAACGGGGTTCGTCTCGAGTTGGATGGCGAGCTCGACAATCATGATGCCCGAGGTGATGAGAAGGGAGCTGAGACGGGGCGGCATCGGGGTCGCGGCGTTCGAGTGGTAAGGGTGCAGTACCATGACGTGCAGGCGATAGGTGAGTAGGTACATGACGCACTTTGCGTAGCGCTGGAGCGGCTGCGACACGTCGAGGAGGTGGTCATATTTCTCCGACATGCGGCGGCGGAAGTGCTCGATCTTGGTCAGCACCGCCGTCAGCGACGTCTTGTGGCTTTCGAGCCGCCGCCGGTCCAGCCAGATGGTCCGCATCATCTCGTTGATCTCGAACCGGATCAGAGGTAGCGTGCTCGTGGTCCAATACTCGGCCGCTTCGGGAGGTACGATGGCATGTGTGAGGTCTTCCTCGTTGCAGTTGAGCGGGAGCTTGGTGTCGTAGTCGTCTCTCCGGATCACGGGCTTGGGACCCTGGGCTTCGCAAGTGCGAATGTCCAAGAAGCACAGCTGGTGCCATATCAGCCGGCGCACGTGGGTTTCTAGCGGAGTCAAGCCGTAGGCCTCGCCATCGCGATGCAAACCCATGCATTCGGCCATCCTCACCGCCGCCCCAACGAGGACTGAATGGGCTCTGGAAACTTCAGCTCTGCATAAAGGGAGCTTTCGGTTGTTAGCCGTGCTAAATGCAAAGAAACAAAGCAAAACACTTACCATGTACATAATAAATGCTTGCATCGTCTCTACTTTGGTAGTCCTCAGGAAATTTGCTTTGCCCAAGGCCGTTTCGGTACCCAATTTGAGACAGGCCAACCAGTTGGCCTTCGCATAACCTCCCGTTTCGCGGAAGATGTCGCCGTCATCCATGGCTAAGGCCCCGCTGAACATGGCAGCGAAGATAATGGCCTGAGACGATGGTCGCGGTTCGTAATTTGCGTTGATGTCTTCCCAAAATGAAGCGTACGTCGACTCCAGAGACGAGCGATGAGTGCATGGGGCTATCGGATGGACCGACACGAAGTATTGTCTCATGAATCGATCGGCGGCCGCTCTATGCGGCAGGAAGCCAAGAATGGAAGGCTGATCTACGACTTGACCAAAGAAGAAGCCGCTCGTGGGAGCGATATACTGCACGCTCGGTTTTAGAAAGTCGGGGATGGACATATCCGACGCCCCTCCATCTGACATGTTGTCGAGTCCGGGCGGAAGTCCCATGCCCGGAGATGGCCCACGCGGGGGCGGGCCCCCATACCCCGGATTTGCGGGGCCTGGCGGACGGCCTGGCCCTGAAAGACCAGCTGATAACTTTGATTTAGACGTGTTAGAGTTAGGCGCCATGTGAACCTGTGTCTATTGCAGAGCGATCAAACATACCTCTTCCGAGATGCGCGGTCGGCTGAGCCCGCCTATCCTTTCGGTGATGCGCATCTTCCCAATCTGGATGCCCAAATCAATCATTTCATCCGCGCCGTCAGCATCATCCTCATAGGTCAAATCCAAGGCCACAAGGGGCGTCGTTTCCAGATCCCGCTCATCGTCTTCATCATACTCGACCTCGTCGGCCAAGATGCGCTGCTGCATGGAGCCCTTGATCGTGGTGGACTTGGCGACATCGCGCTCGAGCTGGCGCTCTAATGACCCCTGTTTCTCCTTGATCTCGGCAAGTCGCAGTTGGCTAGCCTCGTCGAGCCGGGGCCCGATGTAGAGGCAGTCTCGGGCGGCCTTGAGGCAATTCACACACGAGGGCGACGTTTTGCTGCATTTAAGCTTGCGCTTCCGGCACTCGAGGCATGAGTTGATCATGCGATTGCGACGCCGAATGGGCTTCAATCCGGCTGCCGCACCGGCCCCTGGATCCGGTTGGCTCATGGTGGTGATGGTGGAGGTGGCGGCGGCGTCGACGCCGGCGGCGGCGGAATACCGTTGCCGTGCCTGGTAGAAATCGTCGGGGATCGCGGTCGCAGTCGCAGTCGCAGTCGCAGTGGAAATGGTAGCCGCCTGGAAGCCTGCTAGAATCTGCACCGACGACGCCTGGCCGAGGTCCATGGATTTTCATAGGCCCATTTGCTCACATTTCATGCCAGATCCCACGCCCAGTTACCAGGTTGCTGGAGATAGGCGACGTGGGCCCCAATTTATTTGCACGTCCCAGGCCGCTGGCTGCTGGCTGCTAAAACAAGAGATACGCACGTAAAATTGTGGAAGGTGTGGCGGACGGGCTGCAAGATTCGGCGGGCATGTTTGTGTCCGGCTTCTCAGTCTTATATACCTGCCTGTCTTTGGCAACCGACACCAAAAAGCCATGCACCTCTGGAACCTGTCGACGTCAGACATCGACCCGTTGCATGTTGGATCGATCCATTTATATATCCATCATACGTCTGTCGGATCAGAGCAATACGCTCTAAAATTATCCTCTGGCCTGTGGGATGGGGGAGAGGAGAGGGGCCGAGGTGAGAGGTGACCACAGCGCGGTGCACTACACTGCGGTGCAGCATCTGCGCGGGGTACTGGGGCAACTGGGGGCCCAGCTTCCATTTTGCGTACCCTGAGTATTAATGCAGCAAGTGACATCTCGCATGTCGGGCACACAGCCAGTGTCGCCCCTTATCGAGAGACCCCAAGGGCCTCTCGTTCTCTCTGTCTCTCACCAACTGCAACGGCAGCCCGCTCTGCTTTTCCATGTCGTCTCCAAAAAATGAACCTCAACGGCGTCCTACTGCTTCATGCTTCCTCGGCCTTATTTGCGGAAAACACGAGCGACGTCGGTTATGCCGTCGCCACGGCTTGCGAGCCGGCGTATTTTACGGGTGCAATTGTTCTTTTAGATGCAGCATGCGGCAGAACAGAGACCTAGGTGGCGCGGAACTTTGTCGGGGTTGGCTGGAAGAACCGAGCATCCTCAACATGCCGTATCGAGATAAGGCAAGGCACAGATCGAGGCTTTTGAGAGGTGGATGGTCGACGTAGGGGGAGGGGGTTCGAGTGTCGAGAGATCCGACTGCTGTCCCCCGTAGCACGACGCAATGTGGTCCCCTTCTTGCCCATGCATGTAAGCTGCCTTACCAATCACACGCCGGCCAGCCTTCTCCCTAGCGAAGCCGCTTGTGCGCTAGCCAACCACGGCACAACCTAGCATGCTCCTAGTCTGCCGTGCACGAATGCTTGCATTCTTTGGTAAGTATTTTTAAGTGCTTATGTACAGGAACAGCTTCGCTATCCTGCTACGCGTCTACACTTGGGCCCTGAAATTCTCATCTCGACAGCCGTGGATCATCCCACTTGCATCCGAACGCACGGTTGGGTAGCGGTTACCTTTGGTTCTTTAGTCTTGTAAATACAGCAGCCCTCCACTTCTTCAAGGCCAGACCAACTTTCAAAGTCGTCGCAGGGCCCGCTTCTTTGAGTAGTAGGCTCATGAACCATCGCAACCGACTGGTTCGTCCTGGCCTCCCTGCTTCGAGGTCCCTTGTAATGATCCATAAAAGTGAACGAAGAACCTGCGGTGGAACTGCCACCTGATGGCTTTGGTAGAATTTTACACAATGCTCCAGTCGTGCGAGCGCCGTCCTGTTGGAGATGTATGGCGCCTGTGCAAATGCTATCGCAGCTTTCTTCGTCTTGATCAGTTCTTCATGCAGCCTTTTCGATCGGATGGCATGTGATCTTGGCTTTTTGTGAAAGACCCTCAGCGCGTGGAGTAGCTTCTGAGACGCGAGCGTTTTCGTGCTTGTCAATGCCTTCAAGGAATGCTTGGCTGTTGCCGAGTCCCAGAAGCTTTTTGTAATAGTATTGTCGCGTCTATACCAGAGTTGAATGTTCAGAGCCAATTCCGGATGCCCAAGACCAACGGCAAGGTTGGCCAACGGAGAAGCTTCATGCTTCACGATCCTTCGTAGGACTCGAAGCACTTGTACTATGTCCTGATCGCGACGCAGGCTGTGCAAGAATTGGCAAAGATGCTTGATTTGGTTGGCTTGGCCAGTCTTCCAAAGCACCGAGGTGAGCCGCGTATAGACTTGACTTTCGAGCGCCCAGCGCAGATTTTGATATACTCTGCCCACGTCCTGCAGCAAGCCACGGTTATTCAGTCTTGCCACAAATATCTGGCAAATTTCACCTGTAGTGAAAGAACCAGATTCCCAGTCCTTTTCCACTTGAAGAATGGTGTCCTTCAAGAAATCGTAATTGACTTCGGGCAATCTCGCAAGTACCTGCAGCCAAGAGAACCGCATAAGCCTGGCGTGCGGGTTGGGGGGCGCGTCAAGTTTTATCAACCGCCGAGCAGCACCTTCAAAGATGGCTGCGTGCTTATTCGGACTGAATTTTTGCAATATACCAGCCATTTTATTAACCTGTCGAATCAAACTGCCATGTCGCTTGCGATGCTGGCCCAATGCCAGAAAAAAGGCGTCCAGGTTGACCAGGATCTCCGGGGCCAGAGAATTGATGTGTTCATTGGGAATAGATACCACGATCCTACGGAATATGCGCAGATTATTGAGACCAAGCGCTGCCGTACTGCGAAGCAGTGTCGACCGCAGTAGATGATTGAAGGCTGAGGCGTCGCTGGCTTCAAATGTGGAGACACCATTCAGGGCGGCGACGTACATCTCGAGCTTCAACTTGACTGCAAGTTCAGCGGCGAGGTCTACCTCCTGATTCGATGCGCGATGCAACTCTGGCACAAAGCGCGTCAAGCCGTCAGCAAGGCCTTCAATAATGACACAGACTGCACGGTCAACGAACTGCCCCCGGGCAAATAATCCTTCCAAGCTGTTGCAAAAACTGAGGAAGTGGGTTGGTTCTGCTAATGTCACATCGAGTGAAGCATCGCGGAGCAATGCATCCAGACCATCCTCAATAACACGGGCCACGCCATTCTCGATATCCAGTTTCCTCTCAGGCATTGAACGGGCTGAGGCGAGGCTTGCTTCTTTTGCAACGCTGACCATTGAGGGGTTTCCTAAATCCAGCGAAGGTGTATGTGCAACCCCGTTGTTCGGCTGTGATTCTTTATCTTGACTGTTCGTCCCAGAGGCCAGCCAATCCAGAACAGTTTCCCAAAGACCTTGTTTCCCGGCGGCGGTTCGGCTTGCTAGGCGCGTGCTAGGTTTTGTTGGAGGCTGCCATTGCCATTTGGACAGGTCTACAGCATTGCAAAGCTCCCATATCGGCGCTGAAGAATGTGTCTGGCCAAAATTGAGCTCCCCCATATGCCGTTTCCCTAGCCGTCTCCGATTCTCCATGGGCCCCGGGAGGGACGAGCCATTGCGGCAGGCCACTCGTGAGATGGAGCAGTAGTGCTCAAGAACGGCAGATAGGGCGCTTTCAGGTATCCAAACAGCGTCACACTGTGGACGTAGTCGACGATTGAGGACTCTAGCGCATTGTGAGGACTGCGGAATAGACATGGGCGTGAGGCGCGAGCGAGCGGCGGCTTTGGGGGATAGGACAGGCCGTCCTCCTCAATCAAGTGCGAAACGACTTGCTGAGCTATATCATCACAATTGGACGAATGAAAGGCTGGTACAGATCGAAAGGCCTCGCAAGCAGTTGGGCAAGGTGGTGGTTAGTTATCTGACCGAAAAGAATTGACTTTCATCAGACTAGACCTTGCACAAATTGGAAGCTGTTGATTCGGTAACTGGTGGCGAGCTGCCACTGCGGCCGGTGCTCTCCGTGGTCCTTGCACGCGAGCTTCAGCAACACAGAACGCTGCCATTTACCTAAGACAGCAATAGTTAGTTACCGGAAGTATCTGTATCCATCCCACCTTGGTGGGACCTTCTGCTCAAAGTGCTGTCGTCAATCAAATCGAGCTTGGAGGGGTCAATGGCAACTTTAAGTGTTTGCTGTCAAGACTCAACAATCTGACCTTGCGCAATTATTTTCCTTTTGCGCGTATTTGGTCTGCGACTCGCCTGAACGTCATCATGACCCAGCTTGAGGAATTCGAGCCATTGAAAAATGATCTCATCCTGAGAACAGCTTGGGGTGAATAAGTCTCGGGCTCTCCAATGCCCGGAAATGATGCTGACTTACTGGGTCAGGCCAAGATGTGGAACGAACTCCAATATGGATCATGCGACAGGGTGAGTGCGATATATTTGCGCCATGTCCATTATAAACAAAGCTGAAGTCAAAAAGCTGGTCGTTACCTTCCTGAGTACCACGAAGCCAAAGGCAAGCGAGACTTCTTCGAATGTTGCCGTGACCCCGAGGTCTCCTCGACTCTCACTCTCCAACCTATTGAGCGTTTCGAAGGGCTCCTCGACGCCGCCATCATCTTTTCCGATATCCTCGTTATACCGCAGGCAATGGGAATGATCGTAGAGATGGTGGACAAGCTGGGTCCGCACTTCCCGAACCCATTGAAATCCCCCGATGACGGCCAATACGAACAGGTCATGCAGAAGAGAGTCGACGTCGCTGCGGAGCTCGACTACGTATACAAGGCCATTACCATGACGAGGAAGAAGCTGAAGGGTCGTGTCCCCCTGATTGGCTTTTGCGGCGCACCATGGACATTGTTGTGCTACATGGTTGAGGGCGGCGGCACCAAGATTTTCAAGGAGAGCAAGAAGTGGATATACCTCTACCCAGATGCCGCAAAGGCCCTGCTGCAAAAGATATCCGAGGTCTGTGTCGAGCATTTGGCTTTGCAGGTTAAAGCTGGTGCTCAGGTAAGCAAAGCAGATGTACAAGTCGCTGCATATGCTGACCACTTTTCCCAAGATGATACAAGTATTTGATTCCTGGGCGGGAGAGTTGTCCCCGTCGACATACAAGTATTTCAGCGAGCCCTATCTTGCTTACATCTCCAAGCACCTTCCCCCGAAGCTCAAGGAAATGGGACTGGATCCCGTACCCATGATCGTCTTCGCCAAGGGTGCTAACCAGTCCCTGGACTCCATCTGCAACCTAGGCTATGAAGTTGTTGGTCTGGACTGGCTGGTGGACCCCGCAGAAGCCGTCAAAATCCGAGGAGACCGGCCTATTGTGTTCCAGGGTAACGCAGATCCGGGTATCCTGTACGGCTCGCATGCTTCCATAACGGAGACAGTCGAGCATATGGTGAAGGGCTTCCATGGAGACGGGAAGAAGGGTTGGATCGGAAATCTCGGCCACGGTATGTGTTTTGTTCCCTTTGGATGTATCATTGTTACTGAAATGCCCCTTTTAGGAGTTACGCCATTTATGAAGCCCGACGATCTCAAGTTTTACTTGTCAGAGGTGAAGCGATTGTCTGAAGCGTGAAGTTTCAAAGAGGTAGCCCGTCGAATATCTAGGTCTATAACGCATAGATTCCCCTACCTGTAGCCCTGCCAATAGGAGATTCACAGCACCTCGCCAACGTGATCTTGCCCTGCTAGGCTCTTGTAGAGACTGTGAATATCGACCTGTCTAGAAACGAAGTGACATTAGCAATCCCGTCACTCGGAGTTATTTCAAGGCTCGGACGAACGCAATACTACAGGACTCGGTTGCCCTGTCATATTTGGCTCCCAGCCAATGATATCCTAGCTCCCCACGGAAATAGCGATTTTGGTCAACACCGGAAAGCAAAGATGTCGGCCCATTGAATTATCACTTTGCGCCAGAGCCAATCACAATGTCGCCTGTCGTACTTTTGCTTCTGGAATTGACATGCCATTCGTTCCTGAGCTGCTATCGTGAGAAAGCTCGTCCTAATCCGGCGAGAATCCTGACCCTGGCCCCCCGACCTGAACTCCAAGCTCTCATGAGCAAGTGGAATGGTATATAAACATAGAAAACCTTTGAATACCTCCAACCCCCTTTAGACAGACCGCTCTCGAGCCGCCATGTTAGCTAACCATTTTCTTTTTTGCCAAAAAGAGTGCGGCTTGGCGACAAGGGCATCCTATGCCTTCTTGCCAAAGAGCCACCCCTTCCCCTTGGCGGCCAGACTATGGTCCGCGCTCTTCTTGGGCTCTTCGTCGACCGAGTGTTCGCCCGTATTTCTGGCCTTCTCCGAGTCCTCGGGACTGAGGACGTTGCCGGCTCCTCCCCGGCCAACGTGGGTCACATTTTCACTTGTTCTGCGAGTGACACTGGCATTATGAGGTCAGCCGTGCTAGTTGTAGGGGGGGATATTGTATTGGAAGTGATGAAGGGGAAGAAGGAAATGGCGACGACGCACGGAGTTACGTCCTGGCGCGCTCTCGTCTCGACCGGGTCGGTGTTCTTGGCCATGTTGCCTGAGCCGCCGCGGCCAGTGGTGACGACTGAGGTCTTGAGAGTGGGTGTGACAAGGTCCTGGGGCTGGATGCGTGGTGAGTTGGAGATATCACTGATGTTGCCAGCGCCTCCGCGGCCGGTCGAGGTCAAGTTTCCTGTCATAATGATGGGCGGCTAATAAGGATGGATAAATTGGACGGAGTTCAGTCGCAAGTTTTTGGATACTGCGTGGACCTTTCGCAAGTAGATGCGACGATCGTGGGGCTTCGCAGCTCGAGATGGATTGTGCTCGACTTCCAGCCTATGACGATTTGGCAGGATACAAGTAGCAGGTACGAGTCCCGCGTGAAACTTGAAATATTGGACAATTGGCAAACTGGTAACCCAGAAAATAGCAAGAGAAACTTGGAACAATACCAAACAACCCGAAAACAGATTAAATAGTGTTTCTCCCCGTACAATTTCTATAGAGTCAAACCTCCCGGGCGACTACTCGGATTTGATTGCGCACGAGGAAAGAAAAACCGGGCGACAACGCCAAGCAGTGTCACAACACCAATACAACAACTTAGATCGATCACACGGTGAATAGAAATTTCCTGCCCAGACCAACAGCCTTGGGAAGAAAATCTTGAACACATGGATTTGTGCATTTCACTGTCTTTCCGACCCTCGCGACATGCGCTCCACAAATGTCGAAAACCCCAGAACGCACCAACCCCATATCGCATTCTGGAACAAATTTAGTAACGAAGACGTAATGAAAACACTGGTAGCACTGCATCGCAGCGCTAGGGCTTTAGCTAGCATCGCGATCTGATTGATTGATGGTATCATTCTTGGCGCCTGGCCTGACCGACCCTATGAGAGGGCCGTTATTGTTTTGTTCGAGACAGTGTTCAAGCTTACCGTCTTGTTGGGCTCTCGACGAACCGGTACTGACTACAACGTGTCTACGAATCTGCTGCGACTGGCAGTAAAACTTGGATAACCACGTAACAAGCCAACTCGGACATTTGATTCTGGCTGAGCGACATTGACAACAGCCTACACGAGAAGCTGGTGACCGTCCGATGAGGTCACCTCATGTCGTTCAGCATTACAAGAAGCATTCGCAAAACGAGCATGTTAAAGACTATACTCGAAACTGGAGGGCAGCCATGTCAAATACCACCACCTTCAAACTATACCTACTTCAGCAGGTGGTTTCATATTTGGTACCACGCACTCGAGCTGTCCATATCCAGCGACAATAATTGCCCTGTCTGTAGTCGACGTCTAGTGTCACAACCGACCCGAATCCGGAGCCCTGGGACGTACTGGCCAAACCGTCACGTTGCGATCAAACCTCTCCACGTCTCTCCATCCATCCTCACTCTTGGGGAGACTCACCCGAGCCTCGCAACAACAGCCAGAGCTCCAAGGCCGGAAGCCAAGCCCCGAATTTGTCATGCTTTGCTCATCGGCCCCGACATTCCCATGATCACATTACCAGGCAGCTATCCTGCCAAATAAATCTTCGCATATATTGCTGGAACTCAGTTTCCTCGGCGCCGACGCCGGCCTTCAACGCTACGCCACGGATCAGAGTTCATGAGAATTAAAACTCTATTTTGTTGACAGCAGTTCATGGTGCGGCGAGTCAGACGCCACAGAGCTCGTCGTCACCAGAAGCTTGGCCATGCTTATCCACATATATTAGTAAAGCGCTTCTGGATGTCTTCCTGGGCAGATCGATTTGGTTGGTGGGGTTAGCAACCGTACGGTACGACTTGGCACGCCTCACCGCTTGGAGACGACGGGCACGTTCTTTGCGTTGACACTGAGCTGGCATAGTTTGTTCAAAGCAAGACAAGCAATGATGCGTGCTGCGTCTCGGTGTCTCGGTCCAGGTGACGTGCATCTGAATCCCTGTCTGAGGTCTGTGATATCCCACTAGTTTCATACGAGAACCGGAGGGACCCGAGCTGTCGCAGAGCCGCACGCCTCCCCTACTTTTGACCTATAACGATCAAGCAGATGCACAATAGTGCAGGTCTGCACCATCGCGAATTTATAATGTCCCCATATTTGATGGAAATCGAACATCTTGGTCCAAGAGCCCTATTAGTTTCGATTGATTATGATGTTCCATATGTTGGATCACTGTTCATAGTTGATACAAATACTTATTCCCGCTATTGGATCCTGGATTTGAGTCTCAGCAGCTGGTCTAAGAAAAAAAAAAGTCCTAAGACTGTTGCCAGATGGCCCGCCCTGATTTATGTTCTTGCCATATAGTGCAATCAATGTTGCCTGAGCCATACTTTAAAGTAATGAAAGCCGTCGTCTACCAGTGACGCACAGTCGCCAGCCAATGCGTTCAAGTCCACAGGCCTCCGGCAACCTCCGCACAACAAGGCTGTAGGAATGCGAAAACAACTCGTGCGTCCAATGCGGGCCATATATTATTCTTCCTCGTCCTCTCCATCGTCGTCATCCTGGCCTCTTCTCCCTCTAGCAGGATCGCCTTCTTTCCTAATCGGTATCTTGATTCCTTGGTTTGCGAACGTCTTGCTTAATGCCGTGCTCTCACACACTCCGGGGAATTTCTTCGCCGAGTAGACCTGGAAGACATCGCTGAAACACTGCGCAAGGATCTTGGCCTTGGTCTTATTCATCTTGAGGTTGTCGCTGGTCTGTCCGTTGGTCGAGGTCCCCGGAATTCCGAGAGCCGTATAAGAGAATCGCAGTCTGCCATGTCGAGTTAGACCAACAACACACGCACACACATACACCCACTTCCACGAACGCGGGATGACACGGCAGCTTACCTGAAGAAGCCTTCGGTTCTCACACTTAGATCCTGCAAAATAAACCAAATACCAATCTTCTCGTTGTCGTCTGTAAGTCTCGAGGCACTGGTGGCCAGGTTTCCGATGAGATTGCGCGTGTACATGCCGTTCGCCTGTTGCGCCTGGAGGTTTCCCAAACGCGAAGGTCCAACTTCCTGCGGGTAGCGGCCTCCAAACTGACCCATGGACTGGCCCATTGGCTGATATGCTGGCTGGTACGATCCCATGGAATGATAGCTTCCGTTGTATCCGTCTAATGAGTGTGTGGGATTAGGCAATGGATCTTCGGCTACTACGTGGCTTCTTGACTTACTCTGGCCGTGGAAATCATGAGAATAACCAGGCATTTGTTGCTGGTAGGGTGTACCTGGCGGTGGGGCACGGCCCATTTGGCTCTGGGGGTTGTACGGTGCTTGCTCCAGCTCCCGGAACGACTGGTGTTGTGAGGCGGATATCGAGGGCGAGTTTGATGAGTGCTTGACGAGGTTCACCTCTTTGGTCCCATCGTACGACCACAGATCCACCGTCAGAACATAGAGTTGATGGTCGACAGAGCTAAGATCTAGTCAGCACAAATTCCCTTTTTTTTTCTTTTTTTTCTTTTTTTGGGAAGGCGAGGCTACGGGGAAGGCGGTGACATACTTGAAGTCGATTTCGTTTCCAGTCTCCTTGTCGACCACGGCGAGCCGAACACAAGGCGGCGGTGTGATGGGACGTCGGTCCTTGTCACCAAACCCACACATCCTCGCGCGCACAGGCTGCTGGGTGACTTCTAGCTTGTACACCCTGTTGCCGTCGGAGCCTGTGACTTCCTTGGGAGGGTCATGGGGCGGCAGTTCGGTAATATCCTTGATCTCCTTGCCACTTGGGGGTAGGGAACTCGCGGATGGCGTGGTCACACCATTCTCTGGCGGTATGTCTGTTCTGAGAGTGCCAATCGGTGGAAGCGGATTTTGGCTAGAAGCCATGGACGGTACTGCGGCGCGGGCGTCTGAGTAGTAAGACACCGACTGTGAGTGCGGAGGACCAGGGTGAGCATGTGGATGAGGATATTGACCTCCCATATGCGGCGGAGGCCCGACCATTTCCGATGCCATAGGATGATGGTTGGGATGGGTAGGAGGAAGATGACCAGGTGGCCCAGGATATGGGAGTGGTTGATTCATGCTTGTCTCGAAACTGATGTAGCCTTGACCAGGTAATCTCCGCTCTTCCTGTTGGTGATGGCAAAGCAACGGCTCTTGGTGTAAGTAGGCGCCTGTTACCACGGCTCTCGTCTACAAGTCGCGATGGCTTACGGTTTCAGACGTTTTTCTTTCCGTGGCGCTGGAAATGTGTGTACCTTGAAAAGCGATTGATAGTACGGATGCCGAGGGAGCAATGGCGTCTAACCCTGCGAAAGAAAGGGAGGGCTTTGTTTGTCTAAGATGTCTTAGAATGGTAGTCTCCAGTTTTTGGGCGAGTTCCGCAAAAGTCAGACCTCGCAGCCACGTGCTGGATGCAAGACAATGACTTGGCGGCCACTGCCTATTGGCGAGGGGGGGTTTTGACAGCCGTGAGAGATTCGCGATGGCGTCTTCACGTAGAAATCCAGTGGTAGCGGAGGCAGCTGGACCATTAAATTTGTTCAGATTCAGGGACAGATGGCGTGGTGACGGTCCACGCGATGCGATGGGGCTGGTTGTGCTTCCTGCTTTCCTGGGTCGAGGGCCTAGAGGGTCACCTTACGTGAGGGCTTGGAGGCAGTTGAGGTCGAAGTTGGGAGTGGCGCAACTTTATTTAGAAGGCACCGACCATCCGTCGAACTCTGGGTAGCTTCTGGTACAGGGTGCTGGGGTTATCAGTGTGGTGGGGTGGAGACCACGACTGGCGTGACCGTGAAAGGGTACATGTGGGGCCGCCTTCTCCTGGAACTGGGGGGTACCCTTGCCGCTCTAGGTCGAATTCGAGCTTGAGACGGGGTTGGAGACGGCCGAGATGGGAATCCCAAAAGTACGGCACAGCCTCTGGATCTTCTTGGGTCTCTGGCTTGTGTGTGGTGTTGGCAAATCATGAAGCTACGAGCACATTTGTACATCAGCGCTGGAGATCAACTCGTGCATAATGATATTCGTCAGCCACTGAACTCTCTGGCCCAGGGACAATGCGCTAAACAAGTTGACATGTAACGCGCTGGACTAGCTTCATCTTGTGTTAACGTCGAATTGATCTTCCATCACTATCTAAGTATCCTCTGCTCGAGCTACACTGTACGTACAACACACGGCGGTCGGGCATAACTCGATTACATCCTTGCCCCTCTGCCACCTGCAAAGCCTTCTCTGGCCTTCTCTGTGTTGCTTACAGAGTTGGGTCGGTGTAGACGGGAAATGCCTAAGCCAAGCTGCATGAAAACGGTCGATGATGGACCGTTGGCCCGTTGGCGGAAACTCTTCACGTTAGACAAACCAGTGACGAAATTGGCCCTGATGTGCGCATTTCTATTCTACAAGCAATGGTCAAGATGCACGGAAAGCATGGCTTCTTCCTGGGTAGAGTGAAAACAAGCATGACTGAATTACTAATGGTCGCGTAAAACGGCCTAGTAAAATCGGTACATGAAATGCAACATCTGAGGTGACCATGGGCTCATCGATGATACATAACCGGCCTTACTTACTCAACAACAACCAACGACTTTACTTCAAACCTTGCTTGGACACTGGAATCATGCCAAGATTGGTTTGCTCGTATGCAAGATGAACACCATGTACAGAAAACTCTTAATTGTTACACCTGCTGAGTTAGTGAGCATGTCATGGTGATGTGGTCGAGCATCTTGTCGCTGCCAGTGTTGTCAATGCCCGAAGGCATTTTTATCTCCATGTAACCATGGGTCTGGATCTGACCGGCCGGAACGAAGTACGGTAGGCATTATGCACGGTGCAGGGGATGGATTTTACCACCCGGCGCAAAGGTCGGCGGCCAACAACAAAGCATACCGCGTGGAGGCAATGAACTCACTCGGCTTTGGGGTTCTGTTACCTCGATGTCCTCATTCGTCTCAAGCTGTCCCGTAGTCGTCTAACTGCCATCACTGTCGTCAGGCGCCCCCAAGTTGTAGATCGGGTTCGGCACCGCTGCACGGCTGGACGGCTGAACGAGAAGCTGTTCCCAGCTAATCCCTGGACGAACCCATGGATGCTTGGACCTTGTCGGTGCCACCTGCACCGCGATCGATCTTCCTTTTTCGCATAATTCTACAACTAGACAGGCGCAAGGGTCCAAGGAATAGAGGCAGCCACGGCCGTATCAAGCTTGCTCGTTCGCCGATTACGAGGTAAGTACAACCGATCACAGGATGTACCTGACACCTTCACTACCATACCATTCTGTCCGGCTATGCTAGTACATGTGCAGCTTCTAGAGCCAGACAACTGAAGCATTGTTCGACGGCGGGAGTGGGTTTCCCGGCAACCCTAGACTAGGGCCGTCGTAGCGTACCATAACAGTGGGGACCGGCCCCCTTCCTCCACTTTTTCCAGGGCCCAGGGTTGAGGCGCTTGTCCTTAGCGCTAAGATCAATATCAACGACCTGAGTTCTACTTGATTCATGAGGCAAACCAAGTCTGTGAAGTTATCCTCGGCAGTCGCTTCAGATAAGTACTTGGGTAACCCATCGCAGGGCTCTGCAGGTTCGTAGTTAGAGCGTAGGGGTTGTATTGTTCCGTACTCATATTACCAGGGACGAGACTGCAGCCACGACAGAAAATGCCTATGTCTATGCCGACAGCAACAAACTTGCCACGGAGTGATGATAAGCCCCCGAACATCTCAAGCCTGTAGCAGATGTTTGGATATAGCAACAGCTTACTCTAATTCATGTGGTGGCAACTTGAGCGATTGGACGTATCGGCCGAGCTTGTATAGATGGCAATACTTGCGGGGCGGAGTGGAGCTAACAAACAAAATCTATACTGCCAATCGGGCACTTTACACACCCCGTGTAATGTGTCGATTTATTTATATCGATATTAAATGCCACCCGTCTCCCCTTCATCCCACAATGCTGACCGGTTTTTCTACCGCTATGCCAACCTCTGCACCGGGAAACACGCCCGTACCAGGTCGGACCCGTTGGTCGTTCTTTCTGACTTCTCGTGCCAGGTCACATGGTCGTTGCAAACCGCTGCAGGTAGGGATTTGGCCGTAATTGCTTCATAAATAGGCGGCACATCCCGCTGGAACCATCAATAGGCCCTGGCCACTTGGTTGAACCAACCGACGTCGACTGTTGAGTGGGAGCTTTTCACAGGCTGCCCGACTGGCGGATGATGCATCCATCTATTCACCCCAGCCCAAGACAGGTGCATAGCATATGCAACTATTCCTCCGACGAAGAAGGGGAATTCATGCGAAATATTGTCCTCTGCCTTGTACTACATCGAAATTGCCACGATGCCCGAATTTGACGTCTCATTTCAAACATCAGATCATTCATCCGATGAATCCTATCTCCGGAGATGCAGGGCCGTTAGCGGTGCAACAGAGCTAATCTAAGCATGTCACATTGCACCCAACTATTAATCAATCTAGGGCGGATTCTGGGCTTTTCCAGAACTGAATCTAAAAGACGCCACTGACGAAAAACAGCTGCCATAAAGACATTATTCCCTTATGTTGTGCAATGGCACACTAGGAAAGTCGCCGCCGGGAGACGACGGTCTACTCATTATCCCGGAAGAGTTAGGCAAACACTCGGCACCATTACTCACTTCGGCCTCCGACACGCGTGGACGGTGTCTGCAAGGGGAAAATCCATCCCACTGCAGGAACGAGGCCTGTCCAAACCGGACGGGAGAGTGCTATCTTCGTCTCCCCCTTGCCAGACATGCCATAGTATACTTCTACATTTGAGGACTCGAAATCTCGTCCATCACCGAACTAAACTAGGTTCTCTTGGCAACATAGTCGCCAAAACCTTATAGAAGCGCCAACTAGAAACATCCATGCAGGGATCAAATGCTAGCATTGAAATAGCCTGTACGACACTCAGGAATACAAGATAGGGAGCCAACCAAGGAGCTCCAAGACGGAGATAGTCGAATGCCTTTGTCATACAGCACTTCAACATGGTGTATATTGCTTACTTTGACCCACTGCCACACACCCGTAGACAGTTATCGTATTGTAGCCTACCAAGTCTCGAGGCTGGATTTGCCGCCTGGACCAGCTATAACGCAGAAGCTCCTCAGGGTCAACATGATTCGATCCCTGGTCGACTAAGCAGTTCAGGGTTGCCTACTTGCCTACCGGCGGTCGAACGCATCGTCCCCCTAGGTCCACATCGAACCATGATGAAAAGCAGGCCCCTTCCAAGTTGAGCAACGAATAAATACGTGTGCTAGTCATGTTTGAACAACCATGAAAAATCACAAACCGAGAAAAACCAATCATACGTTATAATATGTATTATAACACCAGCATCACTCTCCTCACGATAGGAAGTGTTCCGCAGCTCGCACCTGGATCCCAAGCCTCCCTGCGTCCCCTCAGCCGTCTCAACAACGTCGAATAGAAGAAGACCAGAAAAAGCAAAATACACACAGCTGTCCATTACAGCATCGACATGATGTCGGGCCCTAGTAAAAGTTCCAAATACCCCTTATACCGCCTTATTGTCGAAGGGGAGGTGTCTCAGGACAAAAACAGCAGATGTGACGAACGTTAAAACCCCTTTCCACCACATTCTTCCACAACAAGTTGTGACGACTTTTTAATCATTGCCGAGATCCCTTTCTTTGCTGCATATTCCCGCCCTGTCCTGCCCTGCCTGTATTGTTGGTAATATCATGATCCCGTCAGAGCGTTCGTCGTACATTATGTGCCCGCCCAAATGTAGTTTAAAACGCCTCGCTGCGCCCACGCCTCGCCACGCAAACAAATAGAAGTTGCCATTGGCCGAATGGCCCCTGGTCTTTTCACGCGCATGGGGATATCTTGAAAAGCATCTCCCGCCAACACATGCCAGTGACCAAATGCCAGAATATGAAGGTTGTGGTTTGACCACGAAAACTAATGGGAGAAGGTAGTATCACAGAGTCAAAGGAAAAATTGTGCAGAGGTGCACACCGAGTGAGGCAGGCGTCTAGTCGTCGGCCAATTTGGCAAAATGTTTGGACCAAAGCCAACCAACGAGATTACTGGGATCATCCTGGTTCTTGGCAAGCCACAGTTCGCCCTTTTCGCCGATGACATCGAATATCTAGACACAATTAGACATGGACATTGATTGAGTGGCACTGAACTGAGAATAAAACCCTACCTCTCCAGCTTGGTATGTGAGATAAGGATACCCGGCCTCATGCTTGGTCGTCTCGATGTTAAATTCGAAAAGAGACGCAGCAAGCCAGAGGACATTGTAGCCGTTGATCGGTTGTCGCTCCCGAGACGAAGCACGGGACGAAGTCCGAGATTGGCGCGTGCTCTTCTCTGGTCCATCCGGCAAAGGAAGTGCAGACTGGAACAAGCCCGAGTACCGCTGGTTGTCGGGCATCTGGTAGCCTGAGGAGGGGTAAATGGAATTTGAGTACCGCCTTGCTTGTGCACCAGAGTCGGAGCTCTGTCTTGGAGCTCCATTTGAGTCATAACTCTGGCCTGTACCGGGCCGCATAGAGCCCGCAGCTAGGGACCGGGAGCTTGCGGACAGATCGGGGGTCATAGGAGAGGCCGAGCCACGGGACTGGCCATTGATACCAGAGTAATAGTCTCTGTAGGTAGAATAATAGAACTGGTGGGCTGGACTTGGCATCGAAGCCGAAGCGACCGTGGGAGACACGGTGAACTGCCCGCTGTGTCGCTTGCCGAAGTCGGGTGTTGGCAAGCTCGGTGCCACGTCACTGTTGATTGACAGGCCTCGTCCGCGCGTTGACGAGGCAGAGGAGAGCTCCGAAGGTCGAGGCCGTACTCTTGAGACGCCTGGATTAACGTCGTCGGCGCCAGTTGAATGAGAAGCACGTCCCTTGTATGCAGGGTTCACAATCGAGATTGCATTGACCTGTTCATCCTGGAATTTGTAATCCCGTTGGAAGGTTGAGACGATGTCTGCGATCTCTGGAACTTGGGGATTGTCTAGGACAATTTTCACTTTTTCCTTCCAGATCGAATACCATTGAGCCTGGATGTTAACGAAATTGCCGAGACAAATGTTACCAACCCTCTCTGTCAACGCCGAGAGCTTCGGCAGTTCCTTTTTGAGCGCCTCGTTGAGGGCGTCGTATTGTTCTACGCACTCGGACAGCTGCTTGTCGAGCTTCTTTCCGGCTTTCTTGAGTTGAATAGACTTCTCGTAGTCGAGGCGGCGTTTGGCCCGTTTCTTCATAGCGAGGGAGGGATTACCATATGATTTGATTACCAACTCGAAAGGCTCGATAACGTGCTTTCGAACTTGAGAAAGCTGTTGGATTGTTAGTATGTTCGAAGGAGAAAACGCCTCAAGGAGATTCTACTGACATGTTGCTCTAGGGCTACTTTCTCAACATCTCTCATAGACACATTGAAGCGCACCCACTTGCTTTCGATTTCGGGATGCGGCGAAGGCTGAAGTCGCATAACCAACTCCATCGATGACAGGTACTGGAGGAACTCATGAACATAAGTGGCGATTGTCCTCGTATAGAATTCAACGTCTCTTAGGACTACTTGGAGTCGCAGGTAATCGTCGCCGAACTTTTCGTGCAGCTTCTGATAATCGCTGTCCTCAGGTGGTCGATTGTTCGCTGGCTGAAGTTTGTCGACGCGCTTGCCGAAAGCTCTAGCGAATCCGGCTCGAACGTCGGACTCTTTCCGTTTCCTTCCGACGATCTGACCGACTAACTCGAAATTCTTCTTGGTCTTATTGATCTCCTCGATTGCTTCTTCAAGACAGGCTTTAGCGGACTCGAGGGCATGCCGATCCGGGTGGTCTGCGGGCGTCTCATGAAGCACTTGGATCAAGAGATTAGGGTATTTAGTGATCCGTTGCATGGGCTTGATGAGCAGCGAATCCAAGTTCCAGGCTTTCGTGAGGTCCCTGGCAACTTCGTTGCATTCGTTCAACCAAACCTTGACCGTTGGGTCCTCTTGAATCTGAATAAGGCGCTTGGCCGCATGATCACTATTTTTGAGGAATGTCTCGTGAGCGATTTTCATTTGTTCCATGTTTCGTGAGAATATTGGGCCGAGAGATGTTTCCCGATCTCTCGCGTCACTCAATTCGCCTGTAGCAGTCGGTGATCCATTTGAGATGGACGCACTGCCGTCTGCCACGGAAGATCCATCCTTCGCTACAGAGCGCGCGCCCTTCGGGATGTACACGCTGGACACCCCTTCCTTCAGTTCGGACAGAAAAGAGGAATGGAAAGCAATGATCTGATCAGTGTTGCGAAAGATGAGCTTGATAGTCTTATCGTCAAGCTGTGGGCAAGCCTCAGCCGTGCCTTTGTAAATCTCTTCCACAATATTCATATCTCGAATGAAGAACGCCTCTGTGTCGATCAATTCTTTGATTGTTTCAAGGCGGGTGAATAGCCTCTTCCGCTCCTTCGGTGGCAGGCCTGACGAGTTTTCATTCTGATCAATGCTATCAGCAAGGGTTTGCTGACTGTCCAATCGCGGCCGGCTGGATTGGACACCCTCCGAGGTTTCGAAAGAGCCTTGGTCGATCGAATGCAGAGCTGAGTCGGTATGATCAAAGGTCTCACTTTGTGGTCTCGACACGGAGATCGAACTCTGGTCACCAAGAAAGTAGCTACTCGGTCTGGTATCGTTGTAGTACTCGCTTGGTGGTGCAGAACTCAGAACATCCGGGAATGTAGCCTCTTCAGGCGGCGCTGGGGGAGAGTGATCTGGCAGGACAGGCACTGTCGAAAGCACCGTGCTATTCTTACGAGGCATGTAATCTACGACAAAGCCACCCCCTGTGTCAAGTTCGGGTAGTTGATGTTGTTTATTGGTGTCCGACAACATTGTACTTCGGTAGCTGCCATGTGGGGAGCTTCCAGGGCTGGACGTAAACATCTTGGAATCTCGATCATACTGTATTGACTGAGATCTCGAGGCTGTTTCTGAAACAGAGCCTCTTTGGCGATACACCACATCGTCATGTGGCAACTTTGGTGGCATGTCGGAATAGCCATCCTTGCTGTCGATGGAAAAGTCCGTCCAGACAGTGTTCTGGCTAGTTCGATTTGGGGGGGTAAGAGTTCGGGGAACATTGAGACCCGGTTGCGTTTCTGCAGTCCTTGGAGTTTCTGTCGAAAATCGAGTCGCTTCTGGTGCAAGTTCCGGTGGCCATGTCCTACTATGACCAACCTCGGTGTGTCCTGGAGGAATGCTACTCGACGAATCGCGAAGTCGTGCTGCTGAGTCAGCCACGTTAGGACCAACATAAAACTCCTCGAGCTTCTCGAGGCCAGAATCCTGGTCGCTATGCTCATTGCTTGAGTGGACCACCTCGCCAAGGGAGGATCTCCGGCTTGACCGACTGTGGTCATTTCGATCGTCTGCTTCTGCAAGTTCATCGTGTGCAGATGGAACCGCCAAGGTGTCCGATGCGCCGTCTGGACCCAGACTTGTTGGCGAGAAGCCAGATTCTCGATGGATAATCGTCACCGTTGTTTCGTAAGACGGCGCAACAAACGGCTGAGGCACATATTCATCGTCATCTTGATAAGATCCAGGAAGATTGGGATCTATGCTGAAGTCACTGCGGGTTGGGGTAGGTTGCACAGCATCCTGTGATGAGGGATCTAAGGAAATCTTGATAGATACGCTGTCGTTTACTGATTCTTCCTCAAACGGTGACTTGTACTCGGATATCGCTCGGGACACATCGGATTCTGCCCTTTCCTCGACCTGCGCTTCGGGTTCTGCGATTTCGTAGGGAATTTCATCATGTGTGCTGTGGTCAGCTAGCGGTGAAGACTCCTCCACTCCCCCCTGCTGCTGCTGCTGCTGCTGCTGAGGCGGCTCTGTCTGAGGTTCGACGTCGAATTCAGTTGTATTTGAAACAGCGGAGAGCGGTGTCTCTTCATGGATCTGGGGAGATGCCAGGCTGGGAAAGCTTCCAGGGATACCGAGGGTGGGTGAGTCGAAAGGTTGGCGCGCAGCTTCGGCTGTATTGGAATTTTCAGGCGACTCTGTAAAGTCTGTGGTGATTGTCAGGGGTAGCTGTTCAGGCACATCACTTTCTGGATTTTGTGCCCAGATCTCGGATTGGGTTTCCGGTTGATCCCTGAACGGTATCTCTGATCCAAACCCGAGGGCTGCGATGGCGAGGTCGTGTTGCCTCTGCTCTTCCTCTGCGTGCTGAATAGCAGCCAGCTCGAACTGGGCGGCCCTTTCCGCCTCCGCCCTTTCCGCCTCCGCCTTTTCCAGTGCCTCCCTTTTCCGCCTCTCTTTCTCTTTCTCTTTCTCTGCCGCCGCCAGCTTCCTTGCCGCCGCCTTGGCTTCTGTCTCCCGTATGCTCTTGGTATACGAAAGTTTGATCTGCTCTCGGCGCGATTCAAAGTCGATCGGTCCCATGGAAATCTTCCTCCGCCGTGTCGAGAGCTCGCTTGGCGGCTTGAGACCCGTTTTGTCCAGCTTATTGGGAGATCTTCCCCGCTCCACAGCCCTCATCCTCGAGCTCGCCGTCGTGGCACTGGATACGGGTTGGCGGGGCCTCGAGCTTCGCAAGGGCGGGGATAGTTTTGGCAGCGGCGCAGAAATGTAGGCATTTAACCGTTTGTTGCCACTTGGAGTAGTTGCGCCTAGCCTTGGCGGGTTCGCTCGCTTGCTCGGGGTGTTGAGGGTGGGTGTTTTCGCCCTCACAGCTGACGTTCCTCTGACCGCTGAGGTGCTCCTGGAAGCTGACGTACCGGCCGGGTTCGTCGTCTTCAACTTACCCGGCGTTCGTGTTGGTGGATGTTTGAGGGTAGAGGGGGAATTCGACCGTGAGTTGTCGGAGGAAGCGGGACTGCTCTGTTTTCGAATAGACAGGGGCAGCTTGGAGGACGCTGATGGCGGCGCCACGCCGGGGGTGGGATGTCTTCGTGAATGCAACGGCGTCTTGGTATTGAGGGGGCTCGGCTTGGACCTAGCAACATCACTCTGGGCCCTACCGTGACCTTTGTGTAGTTTCCCTGGTGGCTTCCCCTGGTTGCTTCTGTCATGCGCGGTGGCGGTTCCGTTGACGACACGATACCAATCGGTCGGTGAGGCAAGCTCGGCGTCAGCATGAGACAAACTTCGTTGGTGTAAACTGGTAGGGCTATGGAGATTGGACTCTGAAGTGCGCCTTGGCCGCACACCGTCGATCCCATAACCAACTGTGTCTGGATTACCTTCACCTGGCAATATCTCACCAAAGAGCAGGCTCCTACCACCGCTAGTGCTGCTGCTGCTGCTTTTGTTCAATCGAGGAACCGGCGGGGTTGAAAATGTCGGACTGGTCGGGGAAAGATTGTTCATGGACTTGGAGGTTAATCCTTGGGCACTGCTCGAGGCTCGAGGTTTCGAGATGCGGCTTGCGAACGACTGTGCGTTGTTAGACAGCTGGTCCTCGGGCACAAACTTGTTCCTCTGGGTCGATCGCGAGGCAGACGCGGGCGACGACGGCCCGCTGCCCGGAGGAATATCACGCGTCACAGATGACGGCAAGTTCGAGTATGGTGATTGCCCATTTGCATTGGACGGCCCCCCGACTCCGCGATAATTTGTCGAAGATGATGATGCTGATGATGTCTCTCGCGTGGGGATGCGTGGCACCGTCTTACGTGTGGTAACGGTGGTTCCGCTGTTAGTCGACTGCGCCGCGGCATTCTGATCGAACCGCCTCTTTAAATCCTTGACGCTGGGCTGACCTGCACCACCACCACCACCACCGCCACCATCGCCTTTGCTGCTACTGCTACCGTAAGCAGCTCCGGCTGCAGGTCTCGGCTTGCCTGCATCGCCGAGGGGCGCCGATGCTGACCGTGAGGCTGGTCTCAGACCAGTGCGGGTGGGTTGTGCCGGGGGAATCACAGGATGCTTTGGGGTCGTGCCGTTGCCGTTGGGTCGCAGGCCTTGGTTGTTTTGCCTTTGCGTGGGGAGCGTGGTGGACGCCATCAAGTCGCCGTGTTCGGCACTGCCACTGCTTGCGTGCGGGCGGTAGGTTCTGTAGAAGTCGTCGGGGTCTACGACCTCGATGCTCGAAGTAGAGTTCGCATCGGCGGCCTGGGAATTGTTTGCAGCATACGCAGCAAGGGCTGAATCAAAGTGCACCTGCTCGGGACTGTCCGCCAACTGGAACGGTAGGTGATTGAGTGCAGCAGAGGAGGGATAATTATGAAGAGAGTCGCCCACTACCAGATGGCTCGGATAAGAGTCTTGCGGGTCGTTGTGATGGTGTTCGATTTGGTCGTAGTGATAGCGAAGCGGCCGTGGCGGCGACTGGGGTTGTTGGACGAAGTCGAAATGATGGGCTGCCAATGGTCGATCCTCATCGTCGCGATTGCCGGCCTCCATTCTGGTGGCCTGCGCATCACCCTGAACATTCAGGCTTAAAAAAAAAAACAGACGGCGAAACAAGTACCTTGGCTGCCGACGACACACGCCTCAAAAGTTTCAAGGCAGAGTTCGATTGGGATTGCCTGTGGTTGCCCTGATCTTTTGGGTCCCTTTGCGCTTGATGTGTCGGCCTGCTGGAACGAGTGAGAGCTCAGACACTTTGCCCACTCAAACACCCAAACACATCCAGTGCTCTGGCAAGCTGCAGCTCTCGGGCAGGTGCAAGGTGCTGGCTGGCGCTGGAGGGTGCGGTTGGCGGGCTGCGTTGGAGAGTGGGGGAACTGTAGACGTGGACGGCCAGGACGGCGGGAACATGGAAGGATTTTCCAGGCCCTTGCAATTTGTTTGGATGACGAGCCATGTAAGATGCAAAAGACGTCGGGCCTCAGAAGCAATGATACGCTGGCATGCAGCGATGACTTGGAGTATCAAAATTGGCAATGGGTATGCAGGATGGGTCGCACAGCTGAATGCTGAATGGACCTTTGCACAACAAAAATATGTCAGTCCTCAAGTGAGCTTGAATAAGAACCTTTACTACCATGTTCCCGACTGCATGGGATAGGGTTGCATAGGAGTTGGTTTTCAGGGAATCAGGGAAAAGAGCGAGGTGCTTGTTACGGGTACGTCTCCGCTCTGAAGCCGACGTCCTGTGCTGCCAGTGTACCTACCTCGTACTACGACAGCAGCTAAATTGGAAGCCTTCTTGCATTTTTGCGGTGCTAAGGCGGGCTGAAGGGGCAGGCTGGCTTGTGGTAACCGATTTCGAGCCGGTCTCGTTCCTGATCTAAGCCCCCCCGGCTAGCTTGGCTAATATCGTGGCTACCCATTCGCTACGTTCCAGAACATGGGATCCCATCAAGGGTTCAATCAAGGCTTCGATCGGTTGCAAAAAGCATTCCTGAGTAAGTGCCATAGGTCAATTAAACAAAGCTCACAGCAGGATGATGTTTATTGATCCTGTGCAAGTCTGTTCTAGGACCTCGAGGCCCCTGGAGCAAACAGTGTCGCATGAGCAGAACTGCCGTGCCGTGGCTGAAGTAACCCCAAGCTGCAAGAAGATCTTTGCGTTCCTCACTCCTCGTAGGCAGTTCGACTTTTGCCTTTTTCATGACCCATTGGTACCTGCGTTCGTTGCCCAAGGCTCAAGTTTGAGAACCTGTCAAGTGGGCAACTCAAAGCCCATCCCGGCCAAGATTCAGGTGGACCCAATGCTGCTCGCTACCGGGTAATCCTAGCTTGTTGTATAGTTACTCATCAGAGTCCGCTCGACGTGACGCTGTTTGTCATGAAGCTGAGAAATGCCTTGATTCGCAAGACGGCACGACGAGACCTTTGTCAGCTTTACCCTTTAGACCATCCCATACCCTACTATCAAGACATCCTGTCATAGTCAATTGACGATGCCACGGCGCATCTGATGCATCCAAATTCCTGCCCGTTTTCCGTCCATAATTTTTAGGATGAAGTGACTGGGCATTGTCGATTTGAGGCTCGCCGCTAGCCTCCGTCCTCCTGCGCGCCGCTTCGCCTCGGTTGCATCTTGGAACTTGTCGCAGTGCATCTCTAGCCACTTTGATGACCAATCAGAGCCCTAATGGCATCCAGGCAAGATGCCCGGTCGTCGGCAGGAGCTTCGTAACCTGCCGGCAGCGAAGGAGAGGTTGACACCAGAGGCAACTTTAAATCGAGCAATAATACTCCGGTTCATGGTCGTTGAGTGTATTGACTCGTGGCTTAAAATACAGAAGCCGTGGTCGGCTGGGAGTCCCCAGGAGTTGAACGCATGAGATAGATTGGTCTAAAGCATGTGAGTACCCGCATAGTCAAACTCAGCTGGTCAGAGACAGCGCCCCCAACGCGCCACATAGCACATTGAATTCTGAAATGCCTCGGTCATACATGAGTAAACGTCACAGACACTTCACATATATTCCACTACCCATGAGCCATACCCAGTTCCGCTATAACCGGAACAACTCCCAATCAAATACTTGGTGAAGTACGGAGTGACGAAAACACTGGATGAAACCACTCCTACGGCGCTTTAGCAACATTGGAACTTTACGCCAGTGACGCACGTGGATCGACCTTTCAACTAATTAGACGCGCACGTTCAACGCGTCTTGGTTCTTTCAAACCTTCGCCGTAGCAACGGCGTCGGCAATGATTCTGTCATGAAACAACCCAACATCCTTTCAACGTACCGCCATCATTGATTGGCCAATCAGTTCATCCGGAGAGGAGTAATGTAGTCAGACGGGACTTTTTGTAACCTGACAAGGCTGCGTTGCGTTGAATTAGGCCGACATTACCACGGAGTCAATCCATCTAACTCACCCGCGCGAACTTCGGCCCATCCTGCATAGTGTAGCGTGGATATGGGCTCATCCAAGAAGCGCAGGAGCGGTTCAGCCGGTCCAACTGCATATGGCGAGCCACCAAGAAAGAAAGCACACCTATCACCAGAACACACCAAGACAAGTAGAGTCAAGCACGCCATCCTCAGCCTTTACTACCCTGAGATATTGACGTTGCGCCAGTATGTACTGCTCAAGCTGCCCGAGTCCTCAAGAATCAGGAGAAGGAAGATCTGCGCCCTGGGAACACAGTCTTCATCCTCTGCTGGCGCTGAAATATCAGACGTGGAGCGCTGCGTGGGTCAGCTATTGGACACCACCCTTGTCGGACTCGTCGAAGAGATCAAGAGCGTTTTGGACAGTCGCTGGGAGGAGTGGACCAGTTTCCCACGAAGGGGCGACGAATCCTACGTGACGCTGTCTGATGGCCTTGTCGGCGCTACCTTCTCGCAGTCTGAGGTGGGTTGGAGGAATGGTTTATACCACAACACGGTGGCTGACACCGAGTAGATAGTTGACTTTGTTATCTGGCTGCTCTTCTCAAGAACCAAAACGCCAGGGTCGTTTCCTAGACACCTGCTTAGTGATGGATTCCGTCGAGGCGCGCCCTCCAGACCACAAGGGCAAACTGGCGGTTTGGCACACAATGTCCCAGGCGTATACTCGTTATACCCAAATCCTCATGTCGAAAGACTGAAAGAAGCGCCATGGCCTCAATTTCTGAAGCTCTTGGGCAGCTGTGGCGATCGTATCATGATGGACCTGCTACTTGACTGCTCTGTCTTTCTGCGTCTCAGCTCCGGTCAGGATAACTATCAACAAATAAGCGGTGAGAACCAAGCACGGGTGGAAAGATCAAGTCGTGATATTAACCGGTTTGGACACAGGTCTACCTTTGAGTGACGCCCGACCTCTTCACCAAGGTAATGATCAGGTCATATCGAACAGTGGTTTTGAACGATCGCCATCCGATATTAGTTTCATGCGAAACCGGATGCTCTACGCACGAGCGGCTCTAAATGCCAAAGGCCTGGTCCATTTCGGCTTTAGGCACATTCGTAAGCAACCCTAGCCGTGCTCGATGACGAATTCCGCTTAACGTCCACAGATGTGCTCAATAGAGCGCCGCACCAGCAGCTCTGCGACCATGAGAGCGACGGCCAGGACCGTGTGGCAGCTCAGAACAGAATCAACACCACGAAAGTCATGATGTACATGTTCCCTCGACAATTCGGGCTTCACAATGCCTTCACTTCTACGGTCAACTTTGCAGAGACTTCTCAGAAACTCAAAGACTATACCCTCCGCGAAGAGGAGATTTCGGAAAAGTTCGGCCACCCTGGCCAGCCCAAATACAAAATCTCGATACCCAAGAGACTCAGGGGTCGGGTGAGGGATTTGGTGCAGAAACTGCAAGTGTTGCACCATCGGTGTTCCTATTCCAAGCTATTAGAGCACTTCTGTCCGGTACGGGCTGCCTTGACGTGGTGATTCCATGTTCCGCTGACGTATCTAGATCAAGACAACGACCGAAGGAGTCAAGTCCTCACAGTCAAGTCGGATTCAACGCCAGAAGACGACAAATATGTCAGGTGGCAGGGGAAAAGCAGCCACCCACCAATCCCAACCTACTGCCAAAGCCCCAGAAACATCTCATCCCTCATCTCTCATGGGCCTAGCGACCCCAGCCGCGCACGTATCGGCATTCTGCCAAGCGGTAGTATCAAAAATGATTCCGAATGACTTTTGGGGCACCAACTCGATTCAAAATCACAACAAAGACATACTTCTCAAAAATATCGACCGGTTCATCCGTCTGAGACGTTTCGAGAGTATGTCGCTCCACGAAGTGATGCAAGGAATGAAGGTGAGTATTAGCGCAGACTCTCGACACGAATTCTGCTCACAGTTTTTGTCAGATCACCGACATAGAATGGCTCGCCCCGGACCGTCTCACGGCCCACAAGACATCTCGTACAGACATCCGAAAGCGAGCTGAGCTGTTCCATGAATTTATGTACTATGTGTTTGATTCTATCGTGATACCCCTGCTTCGTAGTAACTTCTATGTTACCGAGTCGAGCGCACACAAGTATCGACTCTGTTTCTTCCGACATGACGTTTGGCGCTACGTGACCGAACCTGCGATGGCTGCTCTGAAAACTAAAATGTTTGAGGAAGTCAACCTGGATGTTGCCCGTCGAATCCTTGACTCTCGACGGTTTGGATTTAGTCAATTGAGGCTGCTACCGAAGGAGACTGGCGTGCGACCAATCATGAACTTGCGCAGGAGGACGATGATGAGAAATAACAAGAAGCTGCTTGGCCCGAGTATAAACTCCACTCTTGGTCCTATCCATACGATGCTTCAGCTGGAAAAGGCACGTACTTCCATGGTCTATAATTTGTCCCCATGCTGACGGTTGCAGTCGGCAAATCCGGCCAAGTTGGGCGCGGCCATGTTCTCTGTTGGAGACGTATACAAACGTCTCAAGACTTTCAAGTCTAATAGAAGCTCCTCGTCCCAACCCTTGTACTTTGCTAAAGTGGATGTACAGTCCGCTTTTGACACCATCCCACAGTCATCCATTCTTGCGCTACTAGACTCGATTCCGCAGCAGCGAGAATACAGCATCTCGAAATATGTTGAGATCACGAACAACACAATGGATTTAGCAGTAAACAGCAATGCGGTCAAGTCAAAACCTGTTCGTAAATGGCACTCTATGGCGACGAAGAGCCGTAACGCATCTGCTCTGCTTCAATCTCCAGACTTCAACAAAGCGGCAAAGAAGAAAAACACAGTCTTCATCGAAAGTGTGGTAAAGAGACAGTACGAAACGAGCGGTTTACTTAGGCTGCTCGCCTCTCATATACAGCAAAATCTCGTCAAGATTGGTAAGAAGTTTCACCGACAGAAGGAGGGCATTCCACAAGGATCTGTCCTGTCTTCGATTTTATCCAACTATTTCTACGCCGACCTCGAACGGCGCGTTTTGAAGTTCCTCGACTCGGACGACTGCTTACTGCTCCGCCTCATCGACGACTTTCTTCTCATTACGACAGACAGGGAGAAAGCCGCTTCATTCGTGACGACCATGCACAAAGGCGTACCTGAGTACGGCGTCACGGTCAGTCTCGGCAAGAGCCTCGTAAACTTCGACCTAACGCTCGACGAAGAAGCTGTCCCCAAAGTACTTGACGGCCGCGGCTTTCCGTACTGCGGGACTCTGATCGACTGCAAGACGCTGGATATCACGAAGGACCGCGACCGCGGTGGCAGGGACACGGCCATCTACAACTCACTAACAGTCGAATTCACTCGGTTCCCGGGCCAGACGTTCCAGCGCAAGGTCCTGAATGCTTTCAAAATCCAGAGCCACATCATGTTCTTCGATACGACGCTTAACTCGGCGCACACGATGCTGGGCAACATCTTTAGCGCCTTCGCGGAAACCGCATCCAAGATGTGGGCATATGCGCGGTGCCTGCCGCGGGGGAAGCAGCCCGCGGCAGGAATGATCAACAAGACCATCGCCAAGCTCGTCGATCTAGCTTATCTACTCTTGGTCAGTAAGGCTAGGAAGTTGAATTACCCTGGATACCAGTGCGATGTCAAGAAGCCCGAGGTAGCGTGGCTGGCATTCACGGCTTTTCAGAAGGTGTTAAGGGCGAAGCAGTCGGGGTATGGCGATGTATTGGCTTGGCTTGAGATGGAGATTGGGAAGTTGGCTCTAACCAAAGAGATTCGCAAGGGGCGAGTGAGTAGCTTACATTTGTAGACCTTTTTCGTCTCACGATAGCAACGGAGGCAGAGTAGTAAGCTGGATAATAGCGTCTGAAAAATGCCGCAGGTCACGAAACCCAGCAAGTGTTCTTAAAACAAAGCTTCATTAGACTCCGGTGTATGGTCTATCAACGGTATTGCGCGCTCTATTCTTACATGCCAAATGTCACGCTCTCTATCCATACACCACCCACATGCTACATAGATCTATCTATCTGTTCATTTATCAGATGCCAACCCCACACTGCCACCAATGCTTCCCCGTGTACCAGTGCGGAAACGTATCCCTATCGTACCTCCACCACCTATCCCCTGGCGTCCCCAACCCCATCCACCGCATGACCGAAAACGGCACCGGCTCATACAAAAATAACGCACTCCTCCCAAAGTCGTCAAACAAGAACCCACAGCTGAAATGCAACCACACCGCCGTGAACGCAAAATTTCCCGCTCTCCTAGCCCACCGTGGCAAGCCTTCGATCTGACGCTTCAACATCCTGCTGCACATGGCCTGGACCTGCGCGCCCACACCCGAGAGCAGGAAGAAAATGCACGGCTCCCAGGGTCTAGTCTTAGGCACTGTGCTATAGCTCCCCGAAGCGTGGACGAACCCGGACAGAGCGAAAGCGACTAGAGCCCCCACGGCAGCGTGGCCCGACGACCCCTTCTTGACGTACCCGCGGTTGACCAACCACTGCGTCGGAGCTGAGAAGCCGACCCGGAACGACTGGTGCCACCACGTTCCCCAGAATCCCTTGAGTCCGTAATCGAGGACGGCGGTGAAAGAGCCCTGAAAGCTTGGCAGATGCCAGGGGTGGGCGCGGAAGCCGAGGATGGGCGGGAAGAGGAGGGCCAGGCAGAGGACGCCGAAGTTCCAGGATAATTGCAGCGCGCTGAGAATGCTGATGAAGCCAAGGGTGGTGCGCTCGATGGAGAGGAGGGCTGGGGGGAGGGAGGCTAGGTAAGGGGGGAGGGGATAGTTGTGGTTGGGGCCGAGGATGAAGTAGGGATCTTGCGTTATTAGGGTGGCGCAGAAGTCGATGATGAGGTAGGAGGGGATTATGTTGAAGATGAGGCGCTCTGTGACGAGATCCCGCCGGTTTGTGTGGCGGGTGTAGCCAAATCGGCTGTGGTTGCTCATCCGGGAAAGGGGCATAGGCTTGTATGGTGGTAGTACGGGGATGGCCCAATTCCAGCCTGCGTAGTCGTTGAATCAGTATAAAACCTGGAAATAATAGGTTTGAAGAACCTACCAGTCATGCGAAGTGTGCTAACGATATCGAAAGCCCAGTCGAGGCGCGTGAGGAACGGTGCATCCTCTGGATATTCCTGCCAATCATAGACGAACTCCTGACTGGCGCCCAACTCTAGCTCGGTGCGTTCCTGGCAAAGGTAGTCGCATCTACAGTCGGACCGTTCCAGGACTCTCTCCATGTTCGCTCGCATGGCGTTCTCCGTTTCCCCAAACTCATCACCAGCTTTGGCATTGATGGACCCATTAGCATGCAGCGTGTGGCCATTTGCCTCATGCAAAGAAGTGACGGGTTTCTGCCTCTGTTGCCTTTCCCTCAAGCCTCCATTTGCATGTCCATTAGACGCATGGCCGTTGGGTGCTTGCCCGTTTGCTTTCGGCGTCAAAGAAGTCGAAGTAGCCGAAGATTCGCCATCCGCATTCGCCCCCAGCATCTTGTCCGTAACATGTCTATTGGCATGAACAGTGCGGGACCGATCAGAAACCCCCCCCGCAATTCCGCTGTAGAACTTGTTCCTCACAAGCTCTACCCTCTTCGCATCCCACTGTGGCCGCGTCCACACCAAGACGGTAAAATTCCAAATAAGTCCCCAAGCCCCGATCAGCCCAGCTCCGTAGGAACACGCAAAGTTGAGGCTGCTGACCTCCAATATCATCTTGATATTGAACGCCGTGGTGAAAGCGAGAATCAGCCACCGTGCGCGATACAGCCAGGGGCGCTTCTTGTGCGGGATGGCCAGGTACAGCGTGGGTATGACTTGATAGGCGAGAAAACATAGGGGCACCAGAAATGGCCTCTTGTTTCCCGAGAGGATGTCTTCCTTGGCTTGTGTGCGATATATGTGGCGATACGTCGTGGCCAAGCCCACAGGTCCTGTCATGGTCATTTCTTTGTTTGCTGTCACCTGGGAAGCGCCGGGCGTGGAACAAGTTGCGCTATGAGGCTTTGCGAGCGAAATCCAACTAGGAGCAGAAGTTGGTGAGGACAATCAGAAGTGCGAGGCCGTGCTCAAAGATGCGAGGAAGCGGAGAACAAGTGCCACCGACCAAACGAAAAGATGCAATACAGTACAAGGATCTAAAAGTCAAGAATCTCACATTGGGGGCCGGGTGAGGTATCGAGTCGTGTCCTGTTGAAGAACTGATGTCTAGGGATTTTTCTCCAAGCCTCTGCCTCTCACTAACCTAGGAGCAGGTGGCGTGATCGTTTTGCCGCTACCCAAGTCGACGAACACGACATTCATGGCATGTTCCACAGTGGCCAGACACAGCCGAGGGATGATGAATGACGGACAATTTAGCAGCGTCAGGGTATATTCATCGTCTGATGTTTCCGCATGTGCCATAATGCTGGATGTAGACCCACTTTAACCAATGTTCGACATCATGACGACGTCGAGGTCAAAACTGCAGGTGACAGAGCTGAAGTCCGGATTACTTTGCGGGTCCGGATGGTTGAGAAGCAACCGGGGTTTGACGGCTTCGTTCGGCATGTTGCATGCTCACCATCTGGACATACGGCCTCCCCGCTGCATGAACGAGTCATATCCGATTCGAGTCATTTGACAATTATCATACGCGGAACAAATAATGATTTGGTCTCTCGAAACCCAACATCAGACTGTCCACGGCTTTGAGGGGGGTCAGCATAATGGCCGGCACTACCCCCGAACCGATCTGTAAAGCTGTACCGGCCGTGGATCTGACTTCAGTCAACTCTTATTGCTACAACAAGCAAACGAAGGGAGGGTTTCATATTATAGCCAACAGCCCTGCTTCCCTGTTCCGCCGCTCAGGCGATAGATGTACGTATGCAGTCAAACGCTGCTCATAAAGCTACTACGTCAGGCACCCAGTAGCAGCGACCGGAATGCAAATGGCCACACATTAGATTACTAGCTTTTATGTTATGTACTCAATCCAGGGATAGCTACCTAGGCAGATTGTCCCAGTAGCTGGCTTTCAAGACAATAACGCATTACTGAACGTGCCATCCAAGCGAGGCCCGAATGGTCGTATTATATGTGTTCCAGAACGCCATGGGCCCTCTGCCCCCTTAGGTCCTACGTAGCTGCTGCACTCAGCTTTTTCTCAGCCTCCTCCGCTCTCTTGTTTGCTTCCATCACCTCCTGTTGCAGTTGCTTGATGTAGACAATGGCCATCTCAACGGTACTGGCCTTGCTGTTGGGGCCACTCGATGACTTCCCGTCCTTCTTGTCGCCTCCTGGGCTCTCGGCTTCATCCTCTTTCATGTCCTTGGTTACACTTATGGGAAGCAATGTGGCGATTTCCTGAAGGGCCATGTTGATACGGTTCCGTCTGCCCTGCTCAGCAATCTTATGCGATGTTCGTTTCGATGTCAAGTTTGTTGACAGCTCGCTTGGATATGACACGCCGGGGACCTTGTTACCTTCAAGTATGTTCTGGTAATTGGATTTTGAGGCTAGAAGACGAGACGCAGAATCCCCGGCTGATATGTCTTGCATGCCTGGCGTCCCCGGGAGTAGAGGTTTGATGTTTGGAGATATCCTTGGCAATAAAGCTGGAGAAATTTGTACAGAGCTCACGCTTCCCCTTTTCTTGCTACCACGTGGGGCAATAACGGGCGTTTTTCTCAAAATCGGAGTTGCCGGTTTGGGGCCAATTTGGGGGCTTTTACTTGAAGACGTTGGCCGCATAGGCTTCGGAAATGAGGGCGACAGTAGTGACGGTAAAGCCGAAGCCTGGGATGTCTCTACCTCGAGCGGTAACTGTTCTTCGACCCGTGTGTTTAGCTGTGGCAGTGCGAGCCTTGGGAAACTGGCCGACTCGGGCAGCTCAAAGTTTTCGATTTGTTCGGATGCAATTTGACCTGGATAGCTACCGTCGGCAGACTTGCCCTTTGGAGATATCCTGAAGAGAGACGCAGGCGTGGCTGGGGATGGCATCCCATTCAACGACTCCAGGAGCGTATGCGAGACCACACCACTGCTGTGGTTCTGAGGTGATATGTACGGCGATTGTCTTGCTGACGGTGGTTGAGGTATTGGTGGAGGGGGCATCTCTGATAGGGCTTCCGGCGATACAGACGTGTTTTCAGAGTCATCTGTAGATGCGGCTGATGCTGTGGTTGATTGCGCAGGTCGTTCTGATTTCCTACTACCCGCTGCCGTTTCTGCCAACTCGCTCAACGCCTGTGCGTTCATGATGGGTGTCGAGCCCTTGGTTTTCCTTTGAGGCTTCGCAATCGGTGACTGCCGTACGCTTGACTTTCTAGCTTTGGTAACGTTGTTCTTCCGCACCTTTTTGGATAAATCTACCGAAGTCGCCGGTATGGCGCTTGTTTCGAGGTCCATCTCTCCCGGCGAATTGGCGTTGGAGCCCAGTTGTCGTTCAAAACTCGACATTGGCTCATTCTGAGCATGTAAAGCTGGAGAGCTAAGGGGGCTGAAATACGCCCCTGGAATGGTGTATTGTGTTTCAACCGAAAATTGTTTGTCGAGAGGGGTTACGGCAGGAGAAACCAAAGGGGTGAAGGACATCTATTTCCACATTGTTAGTAACGACCCTGGTGCTTCTCCGGTGGAAACCGTACATCTTGCTGCTCTTTCAGGCGGTGAAAGCGATCGAACATGCCGGTCGAATGCGAGTGTTGGGGTGTTTGGTCGCCTGGTGTGTAGTAGTGACTCGCAGCCTGCAACTTGAGGCTTTGAGGCGTTGGTGGGACCATGTTCCGCTGTTGCTGGGCGAAGAATGCCGCCTGCTGTTCTTCAAACCGGCGCTGCTGCTCTTCAAGTTGCCGATGCTGTTGTTGGAGCCTCTGGTGTTGAAGGAATTGGATTTGCGCATCGATCTCCAAGATGGCATCAGCATGCGTGTGAAGCGCAGGCACCACTGTACCTGATGATATCGGTGTCATTTGATTCTGGATACCCAGGTGGTTTCCCGAGACAATAGTCGGCGCATTCGTACCACTCATGGGAGTGTCCAAGTCATCTCGGTGGCCCGCGGAAGGGTGTAGTGTTGGGCCACCATTTGCGGCGTTAAAATCCGGAAAGTCGAACTGCAGCCCGTCCCCGAGATTCGACATGCCTCCCATATCCAGGAACTGCTGGAAGTCATCCTCGGCCGCTGAGGGCAGAGTGTCGTCCTGCCCATTCCAAGTATTCGGGTCCATCATGGCCATGGCCCCGCTATTCTTTGACCAGAGGTTCTTGCTCCCCTCCAATTTTCAATTCTGGGTCGTCGTATTACACGCTAAGGATACCGGACGTTATTCGCATATGGCGTATGCGCAACTATTCTTAGTTGTCTGAGCCTTATGTCCGCGGGGCCGGTTATGGCTCGCTGCCGAACTCGCCCGATCGACAATGAGAAATTGGACAGACGAGGGTTGCCTGTCGCAAACCGACATGAGACGAAATGAGGGCGACGCAGATCGAGTCCAACGAGCGACCTACGAAAGTTGTCCAGTATGGAGAGAACAGCGAAAGTGCAAAGTAGTAGAAGGAGTCCAGTGGAAGACGAGAAAGAACTTGACCAATTGATTAGATTATTGCGCAGCTGCTCCTGCCTCAGCTGCAGTGGTAGCGAGCGGAGCGCGAGTCGAGTGTCGAGAGGCGGTGGAACTACGTCTAAATGGGGACGAGAGGCTAGAGCGATGGACTCGTCCATGGCACGTTGGAATACCAGGGTTGGGTTTTTGCAGTGGGCAGATGAGGGGCACAGCGCCAGCCTGGGGGTGCACCTAATCATGCGGGACTCTCTACCCTTGTCCAAGTAAACCGGTACTTGACCTCTCACACAAGTTGTATACGTTGATCGGTCGCCACAATTGGGGTTTCTCATCCGCTAACAATCTGCTCGCCTGGAGAGGTGTACCTCTAGGGCTCCCTGCAGCATTGGTACAACAAAAATCAAGTTACCTATCCGGGCTTCAACGCCACGAACATAAAAGATTCAGTTCGAGGCGCAGTTATTTGACACACTTGCTGATCAATCGACATCCTTCCATATAATTTTGCAGATGTTCTCGGGGATGGTCGTTGACAAGACCTGACTTATTGGTCGCTACACAGCTCTTCAAGATCTGAGCCGGTCCAGAAGCCCCGGGGCGCAATATGACCGAAATAGTGCCCATGGGTTGCTTGAGGTACTCAGATTAAGTCGGCGATACGTTGACAGGGTTCCCTGTGCAGACTTTATACGTTGTAAAAGATTTCAAGCCTGCCAAGACTTTTCGGGTGCTGTATGTCGAAGCTCAAAGAAGCTAGTTTAGCGGGTTATCGTGTGGGGATCTTTTTCTTCAGGGCCAGCATTTCCAACTTGTGCTCATTTTGTTGCAGGACTCGAGATGTAAAAGCAGCGGACTCTGTTGGTCGAAGCTATCTACAAACTAGCCGATGGTGGGTAGGGTCATCCCAGTTGAGAACCAAAAATGGGTTGTTTAGGAGGAGATGGCCGATTCGATTTTCAAGCGACGTGAGTCTATTTTCTCAACTGAAAGGGACCTGTCCTGTTGTACAATAGGCGCAGGTCTTTCTCCCGAGTAATCAGGGGCTTTACGTCAACCGTGAGTGTGGATAGCAAAGCACCTTGCGTTGCGTGAGCAATCATGTAGTGGAGAAATACACTAAGTTAGTTAATGGCTCTCACAGACTCAAGTGTTAAAATCAATAATTGCAAAGCATTCGATACGGTTAAATATAGACGACTAATTTCCATATTAGCCCGGAAAGGCTACTTGGAGTGAGTTTAGGAGCAGGTACGCAGCTTCGTGGAGGATGGGATGGTCCGCCTCCGGTTCGACAGCAAGGAGTTAGAGCTAATTCCTCTACGGGCTGGCGTTCCCTAGGGGTCGCTGCTATCCCCAATACTATTTATCTTATACATATTAACGCTATACGAGGAGCTAGCGGAGTAGTACCTACTACTTTTAGTAGTCGGGTTCGCGGATAATACGAACCTACTAAATGTTAGTACCAATATAGACACGACCTACCGTTAGTTGAGGACACTTCGGCTCCGTCTTGTCACGTCGTGCTAGGGGTTGCAATCCTTGCCACTACCCCACCGTACCAGATGTCTTCACCAAAAGAGACCAATACCAAAGTCCCTGACTTTGATATCTGCAACCACTTATCAATTTGTTCAGACCAGTGTAGGTCAATCACGTGACAACCGTCACACGTCTTTCCTTTTCTTTTCTTCAACAGGCGCAGACATATCTTCTTTTCTCATCATATCTTTTATCATCTTCTTTTCGACATCTTCTTCACCTTCGTTTCTAGTCATGACAGCTTTATTTCAACTCCCAGAGTCAAGCGTATCCCGTCGCTAATATAGAGGTGACATCCGACCAACTTGCGCATAATACCTGTAGAAGCTTCGCTCCTGCAACCAGCACTATGATATTCCTCTGATCAGACCTCAGATGGAGTTAATTGATGCTGGAGCTGTCTTGTCAGTGTGTTCGGTGATGGGTATATCCTACTGACCGCCTGTTACGAACCGTTGGCCCTGAACCAACATTACAGGCCCGTCGGCAGGCCAGGTGGATATGTTGAATATGTTGGACAACCAACATATCCAAGTGGGGATCAGTGGAGAGACGGATATATACGGGACAGGACTCCCAGGCATTTCATAGATAGACAGTCTCTACTTCAGTGATCAATCTAAGCATCAATCTAACCCATTGGTGAGGCAAACTGCCTTGACGACTCTATTCCCAGTTACCCTACTTGAATACTTCAGTTACCCAGAGCCCTATTGATGCGAGTGCATATGGGGTGTGAATTGTTGTATTGGAAAAGGATGGCCAGGTCAGCTATTCTGGCCTGGCAGAGCTCTTTTATAGCTCTTATCTTATCTTATCTGTCTTATCTGTAGCTATAGGGTAACCCCCCATGGGGTCACGTATCACCTATACTCCATACGTCAAACCCCGATATTGTTGCCTGAGGACTCCGCAGCAGGACTTACTTACTAGCACAAACCCTTACAGACTCTTTAGTGGTTTACGCAGCTAGACTATTAGAGGTTTCGTTACACCGCCTGACCCCGTTTCAACAGGCGAGGGCTACGAGGCTACGGCGTATTTAATATTGTAAGGAAAGAGCCGTTGTGGCGGGCTGGTCTCAGCTGACAAGCTGAGTCGGGAGGGATTCGCCCCGATCCGGTAAAACCCCGGAACCGCCCAGCTTGTTTAGATTCTTCAAGAATCAGTCTTGCAATATACGCACCCATACACTGGCCTACTTCTAGCTACCCTTTGCACTACCTGACTATTATATTGTGAGACGTGTGGTATCCTCGTTACAAAATAGATGGTTGTCTGTAGCTTACCTCTCTGACGCCTCCTCTCTGTTTGCACTTAGTTGTTTTTGAAGCTTGTGAACTAGAAACAGGATACGGTAGTTATGAAGCTGAGGTGTCTAGGGTACTCACTTCACTAACCGGATATAGGATACGACAGGGGTGTAAAGAAGTCACAAAGGCTCTATACTATTAAGAGCAATATGATAATCCATAGAGAAAATGATTTCTACTTTGTTCCAACAGGGGCACACAATATACCTTAGGTATCCTATCCACTCACTCACTCACTAAATATTATGACGACAGGAGGCATCTAATCACATTGAAACATTTGCTTTGTTGAAAGGGGAGAGCGAAGAGGGAGGGGGCATGCATTACAACAGTGCTAAAACTGAACACTACTTCGCTAGTGTTAGGCAACCTTGGTGGGCTTTGCCAAGACCACCAAGGTTACCACGTGACTTAGCCCTTCGGGACTAAGTCCAACCTTCGTGCTCCATAGGACTAGATAGAATGTCATGCTTTTACAACCTCACAAATCTTTGACCACCTTTGCGTGTAACAGCTAGGTTAAAAAATAAGACTGTGCTTGAAAATTTCAGCTCATCTGACACTACTTGCTACCAAACACTTACCACAACAAAGCAGGCTCATACGTGTAAACCAACATCATAAGCCACATCAGTTATACATACCTACATACCAACCGCCCAGTACTGGAAGAATCCCAAAGGGTATATAAAGATGCACCCGACCAGGCCCTTAAAACGAAAAATGCTGAACCGAGAAATTACCCCAACACCTTACTACCGGCTTCATCAGCTTCCTCCGTTATTCATTATCCATCAATGCTCATTACGAAGTTACTCATGTGTTCGTCCTGTTTCACATGCATCAGCCGCGCCCAGCTAGTTTCTGCCACCAACTGCTCCGGGGTGTGGTATCCATGCCGAAGACGGATTCGCGATGCTTCTCACCACTGCCATCCGACCCGATCCGGCGTCGCTCGCGCTCCTCGCGGCGCGCACGGCGGCGTCTCTGATCATCGTCCTCCACGTCGGCCTCCGCATACTTGGATCGTCGACGAGCTCTACGAGCAGCGCGGCGAGCCTCGTCTTCATCCGTTACAGCCGGGGCATCAGTGGCAGGCCCATCGTCAGGCGGAGGACCAGCGTCCGAGGTTTCTTTCACCCAAGAGGAAGTACCAGAATGAGGCCACGCCGGCCGCTTCTGCTTCCGGCCGTCGTCATCGGCGTGTCTGCGCCTAGATCCGTAGATATACTCCTCAGGAGGCGTAGATCGGTGGCGGGTAGCCTTATCGTCGGGGGCAATAGTCTCAGCACGAACGGCACGGCGGGCCTCACGACGTCTTCTGCGTTCCTCATCATCTCCATCAACAGCCCGCGATCGCCGGCGCGAAGGCTCAGCATCTGTTTCTGCAGTAGCAGCCTCCTTCTCAAGCTTTCGCAGACGGCGGCGTTCGGCTCGCTCGGCTTCCCTTGCCTCACTGGCCTCAGCTTGGCGGCGCTCCTCTTCGCGAGCAGCGCGTCGTTCAGCCCTTTTAGCCTCCTTCTCTGCTTGTCTGCGGGCTTCAGGATCCTCTTCATGCCGTTTCCGTCTCTCCCGTCTGGCCTCATCCTTGACGTGGCATCCTTCTCCAGCGGCAGCCTTGTCCCCGGCTCTCTTAGCGCGACGTGCTGCGCGACGAGCTTCGGCGTCGGCATCTCCGTCCAAGTTGTCGTCATCTCGCGAACGTTTGGCTCTCCTTTCCGGTCTAACTTCGTCCTCGGTGACCGGGTAGGTGCTACGACGTCGGTTTTCGGGTCGCACGTCTGAACTGCGGGGGGTGGACGACGACATCAGACCGCCAAATAGACCACTAATGCCCTTCTTTGCGCTTGAGTTGGCACGCTTAAATGACGGGACATCGACAGGCCCACCTGCATCAACCATGACAATGTCTTCGTCTGCTGGTTTTGCCCTGGATCTTCTCCTCGAAGACTTGTCCGGGCTCGGAGTGACATGGGCAGCGTCAACCACAAAGTCATCCTCTTCGCCATGGCGCGACCGGTGCTTCTTGCGACCCTTGTCGACGCCGAGGATCTTGGCTGCCTTCTCTGACATTTCTTCAGGCGGAGGCGACACGAGGCCGCCCGACATTTCGACAGAATGAGAGTGGCGGCGCGAACTCGACCTGCCACTGGCACTGTGGTGATGCCTCTCCCGGCTCGACATTGTGCGCGATATTGGTGGTGTGCTTTCTAACAGACTGCCCATGCGCGGCCTCGGTGGCGCCGCAGATTTATCGACTCGCTCTGCCTTGTCAGAATTGGAGGCCTTCGAAGAAGTCCTCTCCTCCCGCTCTTTCCTATCAGATTTTGACCTCCTTTCCTCCTTAGGCCGTGAAGTCGGTTTCTTTTCTTCCTTCTTGGCTCCGGCCGACCACATACCCCAAGATGAGCCACCTTCGCGATTAATCTTTGGTCGCTCTTTCTTACTGGATCTGGCCTCCGGAGGTGGGGACATGGGCACGTCGGGAACCGCAGGGGGTGGAGGCGGAGGCAGAGGCGCGTCCTCAACCTTATTCGATTTCTTGCTCTTCTTTGACTTCTTCTTCACGGGAGCAACGTCGATTATCTCGACTATCTCATCATCGTCCTCCATGGGGAAGCTGCCGGGAAGGTCGTTCGATCTATCGCTCTCATGGCCCGGTTCTGGCTCATCTTCCACTATTACCTTGTTTTTCTTGGATTTGGACTTCTTTTTATCCTCCTTAACAGGCGCAGGTGGTGGTGGTGGCGGCGGCGAAGGTGTATGGATAGGGTATGAGTCAAACGGGTCGTCCTCACCTAGATCTTCGTCCGGTGGCTCGAAGATCTTGAGCTTGTCAGCAAGCTTACCGCGCTTCTTCGCCTTCATGGAAACCGTGGCGCCTTTGGTAGTTACCTCATCATTGATGGTAGCTTCCGGAACCTGGAATGACTCGGCTGGTGTAACCTCGGGTTCTGCTTCGAGATTAGTCTTGGCCTTGGCAACGGTCCGGGGAAACTGGGAGCTAGTGGCGCCGGCCTGAGGTAACGAACCCTGTTTGGATGGAGCGCCCCAGAACGAGAATGGACTCGCCTTCTCCTTCGGAGTTAAGATCTCGTCAATCTGAGCATCGTCCAGTCCCAAAAGCTCGTCAATCTGAGCATCGTCCAGTTCCACACCGTCTAATAGATCCTTATCTGGGTCCATGTCAACTTCGACCACCTCCTCAACGGGCTTTTCCTCTACGGGTTTCCCTTTGGTTTTGGATGAGAGCTTATCCTTTTCTTTTTTCGACTTCTTGTCGTCCGACTTGGAGCTTTTCTTGGACGACTTCTTCTTGGAACTTTCGGCTTCCAGACGCTCGCGCTCCGCTTGTTCCTCGGCTTCACGAGCAGCCTGTTCCTCAGCTTCACGAGCAGCCTGTTCTTCAGCTTCACGAGCAGCTTGTTCTTCAGCTTCCCGGGCGGCCTGCTCCTCGGCGTCACGCGCAGCTTGCTCTTCTGCTTCTTTAGCTGCTCTTTCCTCTTCGCGACGATCAGCGCTCTCCGTTAAAATTTCAAATCTTGCTTGGTCTCTTTTGAGAAGCTTCCCGCCACGTTTTAGTTTTTTCGCCTTAAGCGCGGCAAGCTCCTCCTCTTCGTGGGCGATTTCGTTGGCTGCCGCGTCGGCTTTCATCGCCTCTTCCGCCTCCCGCTGCGCTAGTTCTTCTGCTTCTCGAGCAGCCTGTTCTTCCGCCTCGCGTTGCGCGGCTTCTTCAGCGTCCTTGGCTTCCTGCGCTGCGCGCTCTTCGGCTTCCTTGACTTCCTGCGCTGCACGCTCTTCTGCTTCTCTGGCTTCCTGCTTGAGTCGTTTCTTCTCGGCCTTTTCCTTCTCCTTCTCAAGTTTTTCGAGTTCCTTTTTACTCAGCTTGGGCTCCTTTTCCTTGGGCTTCTTGTCATCCTTGTCCTTGGATTTTGATTTTTTGGAGCTGGCCGACGGGCCTTCGTCCCAGACATTGGCCTCCAACTCGTCCTGCTGCTCGTCCATGTCCATGGACGGAGGCGTTGGGGCTGGTGGCGGAGGTTCCATCAGTTCATCCTTCTTGGACTTCTTTTTCTTTGATGTTGAACCCCAAATGAAACCGAACTCGTCGTCGTCGACCTTGTTATTATCCTTGGTCTCCTCAACAGAGTCCGGCTGAACGCCATCAAGGTGAGATCCACTGTCAACTTCGACTGGCGCGTTCTTACTGGACTTTTTCTTCTTGGACGTGGTAAGACCCCAAATATCTTCAGTCTTAGGTTCCTCGATTGAGTCCGGGATGAGGCTGCCATCAGCGTTCTTCTTCTTCTTCTTGTCCTTATTGCTTGTTCCAAAAGTGGACCAGAAATCGTCCTCGCCAGCTGCATCACCAGCTTCCGGGACCGCCGGTGGAGGTGGAGGGTCTTCTTCAGGGATCTTTTCCGGTTCCTTTTCCACTTCAATCAGAGCGCTCGAAGCTGCTGTCAAAGTTTTTGTGACTTTCTTGGCTGCGCCCCAGAAGCTCCAGGCGCTGGTCTCTTCCACAGCTCGCGCCTTTGGCACGATCACCGGTTCTGGCTCTGGCGCCGGTTTTTCAACTGCTGGTTCCGGTTTAGGATCTGTTCGGTGAAAGTCATCAGTCGTGGTTCATGAGACAAAGCTTAGGTATAGATGGAGGAATGAAAGTCACCCTTGCCTCAGGAGATGAGGAACAGGGCAAGATCCAACCCGGATGTGGGACGATATTGGGTTATGGAAATGCAAACCTTTGGGAGGCTCCTCGACTGCAACAGTCTTTTTCTTTTTCTTATCCTTCTTGGTGCTGAATCCCCAAGGGTCTTCCTCAACAGCTTCAACTGGCGGCTCAGGCAGTGGCGGCGGGGGTGGAGGCAGAGGCTCTGGCTCAACGGTCTTGCCCTTCTTTTTCTTGTCTTTCTTTGAGGTGGTAAATGAACCCCACGAATCATCAGCCGCCTTCGGTTCCTCCGTCGGCTCTGGAGCCGGCGGTTCCGGTGCTGCTGGCGGCGGTGGCGGCGTTTCCTCCTCGACGATGCCCTTCTTCTTTTTTTTCTTGTCCTTCTTGCTCAGGCCAAAATCCCAAGCATCGTCATCAATCTTATCTTCAATTACAGGTTCCGGTGCCGGTGGTTCCTACGGTCTAGATTAGCCACATCCACTGTTTATGAGATGACCATATCTGTCTTCCTCCATTCCAGCCCTTGGTCTGAGATTCACTCAAGCGGGAAGTGTCTGCTCCACCAACCGGCTCAGAGACCGAACGGCGTGGAAATACATACCGGTTCGGGTTCGGGTTCGGGTTCGGGTGCTTTCGTGGGTTCTTCGTCAATAACGCCCTTCTTCTTCTTCTTGTCTTTTTTGGAACCCAGAAGGGAGCTCCAAAAGTCATCCTCTGCAGGCTTCTCTTCGGCTGGCGGCGAAGGTTCTGGCTCGACTACCTCAGGTACTGGATCAGGTCCCTTTAGGGGGAGCGGGGGCTCTTCTTCGACGACACCTTTCTTTTTCTTTTTCTTGTCCTTTTTCGAAGTGGTGACAGCGCTCAGAAAGTCTTCCGCTGGCGATTTGTCTACCTCTTTGGGAGGTTCAGGCTCAACTACCTCAGGTACAGGATCAGGTTCTTTCGGGAGTTCTTCAATGACGGCGTTTTTGCCCTTTTTCTTCTTGTCCTTTTTGGAAGTTAAAACTGCACCCCAATTGTTGCCCCAATCATTCTCTTCTTTCTTCTCCTCCACCGCCGGTTCAGGGGCTGGAGGTTCTGTGTCTTGCATCAGATTCAATATTCTCACGTCGCGAGAAACATAATAGTGCAATGATCTCGAACTGAGTCTAGGAGGGATTGCGTCCTGCGGGCTAGCAAACAGAACTTACCTGGTTCTTTAACTTCCTCCACAACTTTGCCCTTCTTGCTCTTTTTCTTGTCCGTGGCAGAGGTAAAGTGCAACCAATCATCTTCGGCAAGCTTTTCTTCCTTTTTTGGACGTTCTGGTTCCGGAGGCGACTGTGGAGGTTCCTCGATGACTGCATTTTTGCCCTTTTTCTTCTTCTTTGCACTGGTGTTACCCCAGCCAAGATCGTCCAACGTGTCAATTGCAGGAGGCGGCGGCTCGGATGCTTCCCGGGGCTTCTCCGCTGGAATCTCCTCCACGACGCCCTTCTTTTTCTTCTTCAACCCACCAAAGAGACCCCAATCATCATTGACAACAGGATCGGCCGGAGGTTCTTCCTTGACTTCCTCAACTGGCGGGTCGGGTACCGGATCGAGAATGGCATTCTTTCCCTTCTTTTTCTTCTTCAAACCACCAAAGAGACCCCAGTCATCATCGACAACAGGATCAGCCGGAGGTTCTTCCTTGGCTTCCTCAACTGGCGGGTCGGGTACCGGATCGAGAATGACATTCTTTCCCTTCTTTTTGTTCTCCTTCTTGGAAGTCATTGATCCCCAGAAGTCGTCCTCTTCCTTCTTACTCTCGACCACCGGCTCCACCGAGGCTGTTTCTTCGATTTTCGGCTCCTCTGTGATCTTACCTTTCTTCCTGTCCTTCTTACCGAAGCCCCAGCCCCAACCATCGTCGGCTGCAGGGGGTTCGGGTTCGGGTTCAGGCTTACGTTCAGGCTCAGCCGGTGGAGGGTCCGGTTCTTTCACCTGTAGCAATTGTCAGTATATACTAGGTGCATGAACTTGAAACTCGTGCACGTCGCCTGGCTAAGCTAGTCTCCGCCCCTTCTTTCTCCGAAATCTAGATCATATAAAATATCTTGCGGTGAACAACAGGAACTGCCTGCCATATAGCGCGGTAGTCATCAAGCAGGGCAACACAGTAAATCTTCGAAAGGATGACTAGTGACTCGTGGAGAGCTCAAATAGGGTTGACTGGTTGCAAATACGTACCTCTTCAACGGCGCCCTTTTTCTTCTTGGTCTTCTTACCGGCAGCTGCGCCCCAAATGTCGCCCCAATTAAGATTGATTTCCTCTTTTGAGGGTTCTGGTTCGGGATCAGCAGCGGGCGGATCAGGTTCTTTGACCTCCTCAACGACATTCTTGCTCTTCTTGCCCTTTTTTTTGGTAGCGACAGTGCCCCAGATGTCTTCGGAGGCTGTTAGCTCTGGCGCTGGAGGCTCAGGGTCCTTGGGCGGTTCCGGCTTCGGCTCGGGCTCGGGCTCGGGCTCATCCCCCCAAAAGAGGGTGCTCTTCTTCTTGTCCTTCTTGGAAGTACCTAGCCAGGCATCTTCCACTGGAGCAGCGGGAGCGGCAGCGCTCAACTCTTGACTCCTAGCAAGTGGATCCTTTTTGTGCTCTTCGGGTTCAGGTTCCCAGATGCTGATCTTCTTCTTCTTGTCCTTTTTGACAGTGGTTGTGCCTGTGCCCCAGGCGAGGCCGAAATCCTCGTCTTTTTTCTGCTCTACGAGAGGGGCTTCTGCGGTCTTCTCTGCTGGCTCGTCGAAGGAGCCGAAGCCAGTGGTAGTTTTGGTCTTCTTTTTCGACTTGGGTTGGTTCATGACATCCCAAGGATCCTCCTCCTTTTTCTCTTCCTTTTTCTCTTCCTTCTTCTCCCTCTTTTCTGTTGATGTGTCAGTTTTTTTGGTACCGGACCAATCCCATATGCTTCCAGTGTTCCAACTGGTGCCCCAGGTGCTGAACGAATTGGTCTTGCTGTCTGTGGACGCACCAAGTTTCACGTCGGGTGACGGACCGTCCAGCTTGATTTCATCAAATGATGCGTCAAGCTTGAGTGCCGTTTCCCCCGCAGCTGCATCGGTCGTCTTCTCAGGCTCTGAAGCGGCGCCTTTCTTGCCCTTCTTTGTTTTCTTACCGGCGGACTCGAACGCGCCCCAGGCATCATCGAGTTTGGCGTCGCCATCGCGATCCTTCTTGTCGTCCTTTTCGTCATCATCTTTCTTGTCGTCCTTTTCGTCATCATCTTTCTTGTCGTCTTTCTTATCGTCGGCTTTCTTATCGCCCTTTTTGTCATCGTCCTTTTTCTTGTCGTCACCGCCATCACCAGCACCTCCTGCATCACCACCGGCGTTGCCTGCATTGCCATTGCTGTCATCCTTCTTGTCGCCGCCGTCGGCAGCACCGTCGCCTTTCAACTCCGCGGCCCAATTGATGGGCTGCGGTGCCGCTGCCTTCTTCTTCTTCTTGGCGTATTGGTAGAACCCTTCGTCCGATGAGAAATCGATGAACACGTCCATTGTTAGATCACTGAAGAAGAAGTTCCTCCCTCGTTCACACCGGGCCGGGGGAGCCGTAGGAACCGGCGCAGCTTCATCCAAGGACGGCGAACGCTGACAAGCTGCTTCGCCGGCAGCAGCCGGATCAAGGAGCCCGTCGTCTGGTTGGGGAGTGTCGCATTGTGCTGCTAGACGTCGCGATCGTCTAGGCGTGGCATCGGGAACGATCAAAGACTTTAGGATCACATATCGGTGACGTTTCGGTGAGGGGTTGTTTGAGTCGTCGGTTTGCTATCGAGGCGTGCGTTAGTCTCCGTGGATTTTTGACTTTGCGGCGTAAAGCTTAGGAGATTGCAACGCAACTAGGTAACGGTCGACGCCGTTGAACTGGTACTGAGTCATTGCGACAGGCAGTTGTTGTCTCGAACAAAGCGTTGGTTGGGCAGTCGGGTTGTTCAACACATTGTGGCTTCACCAGCCGAGATTGAAGAAATGGAAGCAGATGGGAGGAACTTGGCGAATTACATACCAATGACCCTTTCGACAGTTGCCACGCACTTGCAATGAGCTGCAGCCGGGTACCAATATACAGCTCATCCCACAGAGTCGTCGTCGTTGAATGCTGGGTCGTTAGCGACCCATATTCGCTTCTTGTCCAACTTTCGCAGGACGCCAAAACCGCCGCCGCAGCCATTCTGGGAGTTGCAGCTCGACTTTTCGCAAGCAGCTAGCAGAGTCATGGACGCTATGAGTCTTCGACAAAAACGACGAAGACGGGTTGGTGAAGCAGGTCGATCAAGAGACTCTTCGAATCAGTCAAAAGAGGGGGCCGAAGTCGCTATCTGCCTGCTGCCCTCAACTTCTCGTGGATTATGGTCGCAACGGTTTCCAGAGTGGGGTGAAAGGATTGGGAAACAAGGATTGTGTTTATTTTGTTCAGTCGCCAATGAGTCGCAACTTCAATCTCCTTCTTAAAATTTTCTCCTACATATGGTGAGCAACCAATGACCAAGATGAGGGAAACATAAGATGCAGATAAGTAACACCAATCCCCAGCGCGGATCTCAGGCGGTACGCAAGAATGATGGTGAGTGGACGCAGTTATGGGTGTCACTTACCACTCCTCTGTTTTGCAACAGAGCAAAGGTATAAGTGGAAAGGGTGCGGTCTATTGGTTTTATGGATGGATGCTGTGCATGGTCATATGTACAATCCGCGCCGCCTAATGGATGCGACGCACCACACGGGCTGCGTTCTGAGGGATGGTGAGAAAGATTTCCTATTGGTACTCTCAAGCCTCCCGCCTCCCCACGGCCCCCTCCTTCTCATGGTCGCACACCCCTGCAAAAAGTGACAGAGGCACGGTAAACAGGGAGCCCGCCTGCCCGCCCGCCATTTGACCACCAACCAACAATTCATCCACTTTTATCACATTGATAACTTCATCATTCCCTTGGAAACCCGATATTTCATCCCCACGAGCTCAGGTGGGTCATCAGTATGATTCGCTCGAAAGTGTTCAAGGCGCGACTCCGACTTCCATAATAATAACAAAAAATGCGAGTCTAGTGCAACACCGAGCGAATTGCCTTTGTGCCCTCTGCTAGTCAAATGTTCCACTGCGCAGCCAAGCAGGGTCCAACGAGGGGCGACACCAATTTCCCTCCTCAATTTCTGAGACGCTCCCGCTTCCCCCCTCCTTTTGGCACTTGTCGAGACCTTTTCCCATCACTGTATTTTGACAGAAGTGTGCCGGTTTTGGTTTTACCCTAGTTGAACCCCCTGTGCCCTGCCGGATAAGGGAGACGTGGAAGGCGGGCAAGCGGGATGGGGAAATGAGAAGTCGTGCTTTTTGTGTTCGGACGATGATGGATGGTTCTGGGTGTTAACACCACGTCGTGCTCTAACACTACGTCGTACTCATAATCTCATCTGCCACATCTGCCACATGACAGTCATCAGTCAAACCTATCTCTGAAAAGCTGATTGCAAAACATGCGGCTCAATACCACTACTTGCCAATCGCCGTTTTTTTAGCCATGACGAGCTACCTTGCACGTGCTTGGGCAATTACATACTGGGCGCCGATGTGTGCTTGCCAGCTTGTATCTGCGCCTCGCCGGCGGGGTATGTCCCTCCACGTATGCCAGATGCAGCCGACTCATCTCCAAAAAGGTCAGACTGCTGCAATGAACCCTGTGACAGGCGGCAATGGGGCGTTCTCACCGTGCATCGGCTGCTAACGTATCTCTAACCACACTCCTAGCCGCTTACTGGTGCTAGGGCAGATCTGCTAAACGGCATTTCCATAAGTATCCGGCCTTCACCGCCATAATACGCACGCATCAGCAAACAACATTAACACCGGCGAAATGGACGTAACGTACAACCCCACCTTTCCGGCCACCCACCTTTCCGGCCACATTTTGCAATCCAATTGAAGGTATTCGAAACAGTGTATTCAACGTACTATTATAGCTATTCAGATACAACCAGCTCTAATAGAAAGCTGTGCTCCAGGGCTTCCTGAGGTATAGATCTGATAGATTCTGACGCCTTAGCTGGGTCCAGTATTACCTGATTCCGACGTTGTACCTGGTCTCGTTGCCGTTCTACTTCAAGGGCTCGATCCATCGCTTCCTTAATCTGTACAATGTTACCAAATCGTTCATTAGGCCCTGATCGTACCTTCTTACGTGGTTTGGGGCGTAACGAAGTTATCTCGGCTTCTAATGCGTGTACACGTTGGGCCAAAGTAGCGACCTCGACGTTCTGTACATCTAGCCGACGAGTCAGCTTCCGAAACAATAGCCGTTGCGACGATCGCAATGGCGTAATCGCTGCCAGACTCTCCCTAGCTACTAAACTAGTCACTGGCGTCGCTATTCTTGTCGGATCAAGCCAATTACCAGCTGTTGGTGGTGTAGTTGGTCGTTCTGATAGGGGGGCTATCGTCGGCTGAGGTCGCGATGGATTTAATGGGTATATTCCAGTTGCAGAGAAGCCTGATTGTATATTACTGATCGTGAACGACTTCGTATATGCCTCGATGTATAGCGAGAGGAACGTCGACTTTTTAAATGGAATAGAACAGTACTCGATCGAGAGAGAGGTCGCTAACGAGCGATAGTACCGCTTTAATGGAGCAAATACGGCGACGTCGAGAGGTTGGAGCCCGTGAGAACAGTGTGCTGGCAAAAATAGTAACGAGATCTTGTTACAATAGGCTAACCACATAAACTCGACGTTGTCATGAGCGATATGACCATCTAATATCAAGAGCCGCTGCTCGTCGGGATCAACTGGTTGTGTACGAGGTATAAAGATATCACGAAGCCATCGAACGGCGATATCTGTACTGATCCAACCGTTAGACGAATAAGTATATTGCCAATCAGGTATATCGTCGCAATCGTTAAACCATTGGGCTTGGAGGCTCTTGCCAGTATATATTACTGCTGGGGTCAACGAGTTACCCATCGCCGATATAGCATGTAATATAGTGACCCATTCGCGGCTTTCGTCACTCCGAACGAATGTTGTATGTTTCTCTGACGATCCGTACACTATACCCTCGATCCCTTCGCCAATCGCGATGCCTGTTTCGTCCATATTCCAGACGTTATGTGGAAAGTAGCCGTGAGCTGACATCAAGGCTTTGTACGTCTCGAAGAAATCGTCGATATTCTGCGTCGATAGGCCATCAAATCGCTGACGGTCGAGGCGTCGAGATTGGATACTTCCGACCTCTGGATGGCGTTGAATAAAGCGATGAACCCAATGGCGACCGAGGCCCTCTGATCGACGATCCTGAGGTAACAGAATCAACGCCATCTTAGCGATGAATAGCGCCGACGGGCTACGACCCTCGCGATCCATTTCGAGGATCCATCCAATCAGCGCGTCTTCCTGATCCCTAGATAGCTTCATCGACGCGATTGACGCGTCAGAATGGCTGAGGCCATCGCCGAGTCGTAATTGGAGGGTAGAGCGTGGAACGCCCCATCGGAGGGAAGCCTGGCGCTGGGATATCCCTTGATTGATATCGTTGAGAGCGCCTTGAATAGAATTTTCTGAATATCGAGGCATTGTATAATAATAGCCAATACCGACGATAATCTGTTGTGCCGAAGGTTGTTGTAGTTGGCAGATTAGGTGGCCAGAAAGGTAGGTGGCCGGAAAGGTAGGTGGCTGGAAAGGTGGGGTTGTACGTTAATGTGTAAACCAAACGAGCGAAATTTTATCCCTGGTCGCTGCTAATGTTCTTTTCTCGTCAAGGACATTCGGTAGACAGTTGGATTGTGGGACAATGAATGCATGACTTGTTGACACTGCGGCGTTGATACTCTTCATCAAAATCGGCGGGACCCTGCCTGTTGGTTTATCGCATGTCCGTTGGGTGGTCAGACGTGGTGCAACCCAACGGTTAAGGTAGCTGAATATTTGCATTTCTAAAATAACAATAGCAGCGCTACACAAACGGACAAAATTTGCATTATTCTGCTCCGACTTGTTGCAGACCTTTTGCCACTATCCATAAATGGCCTTGACCGCATGTCTATGTGGAGAGCGTACTACGCAAGTCGGAGTGTCCTGTCCACTAGCCATAGTAAAGCCGCATCCATATCGGATTAACATTAGTCGATAGGATTCCTAAAAATGACGTGTTTCTTCCAGTTTCGACCTGGCGTTACATCGTCTTTGGAATCCCATCATCCCATGTGAGCCCGATACCGTAAAGTTGCATCACTAAGCTAGGTGCATCTCTACTTCATCTTGACCTGGACGAGTTATGTATGCTACACCAGCTCTTCCGGGGCTATACCCAAATGGCCCGTAAACTACCCAGACAGCCCATTATCACCAGAAATGAGCCTAGCAAAGTCTCTACACGTCATGCCCTCGCAGACTATAAGCCACTCCCAGTATGATACTGATATACCAGGCGTTTCTACAACAACCGTAAGTGATGGCAGATACTCAAGCTCTAGAGCTGTCGATATTTCATTCGTCGCAAACTACGAAGGAAGAAAAATGAGCAAAAACAATGCCTGTGGAACTTATCTTCTAGCAACAAGCATGCTCGACCAGCTAGGTTACCCCCGCCAAGCGGTTCTGGCCTGCTAAGTGAGTAACAAGATAAACGGCGCAGTATTCCGAAATATTAGGGAATAATCTAGCGTAGTTCAGTATTCTAGTGCATTAGACCAAGTAGAACCTAATTGGTCCAACTGGACCGCCGTTTATTCTGTTAATCAGCTGGCCTCCGGAGCGCGCCGCGTGGATCTCCGCTCCCAATAGACCGGTAAAGGGATCCTGACCGTCACTCCCAAAAGATCACACCAAGAGGTAGATTAAAACACGAGATTAATTGTCCACAGAGACCTTAAGATTATCAGAGTCGCAGAAAAACCCCCAGGTTACTCGACCGTTCTGGAAAAAAAAAAGAGTTGCATGGTATCATTTATTACGATCATACTGGTAACCTACTGGAACTAGGCCCTACAATTACTTGTATAATCATGCAATGGAACATACTCGCTCGTAATTTACAAAGAGCAAGAGAAAAAAAAGAACAAGGATATCGAGGTAGCGCTAGAGCGCAAGAGAAGGGAAAGAGAAAAGAGGTTTAAGAAGCGATATCCGTGATCAGCATCTGGGGCTTAGTACACTTCTCACAGATCATAGAACCAGTCTAAATGCTTCTAAACAGGGCTGCTTCCTCAGAATCACAAGGATCCAGCATATTCCATGGTAGAGAGTCAAGCATATTGCACCGATAGTATCAGCCTCGTCACAATCGTACAATGACTTGTTTTCTACACAAGAAAATGTCACAGGTCGCCATGGGCAAGGGTAGTGGGTAATATCTCATCAATACGGTGCTATCTTATCCAATTCAGACCCCCCAAAACGCCGCCGCATCTAATGACCTGTGAGGAATACTTCTGGCTCCTGATATCTAAGGTATACTGCTGAACCTCTGTGGTCTAAAAGCTACTCGAACACATAATAGTTCAGACCGTTTTACAAATACCTCAGCTTCCACGTAGCGAATATCCCAACGGTAGCACTCATGGCACCGATGAACAAACAGACCGCAATGGCGTTTGGACCGTCGGCGCTATGATGCTCATCCGGACGAGCCTCGTGCGCCAACTCGGCACTCATACCCGGTTCAAGAATGGCAAATACGACAGTGCTTATGAAAGTGCCTACAAACTGAGGTAGGGTAGTGTAGATGTTGAGGATGCCGAAGTAGATACCCGAAAGCCCCCCGTCGAACTCGTCTTCACTGGAATATTGGGATCATTGGGCCCATGCTCCAGATGCAAGACGGATGGACTGGATGTTCCGCTGAGATTGGACATCTCTACCGACTCATTAGACAACCGTCGATATGAGGGATTGGACTGGGTCGCGCCGCTAAGCTTGTTCACTTCGATGCCGAGAAACGTTGGAGGAGCCCACATTGCGATCGTCCATGGCCTATAGGATCCGGTCAGCCGAGTTCAGCAAATACTTTAGACCACGGATATATGCTCACAATCCGCATATGCAGATCAACGCAGTCGCAAATTTGAAGCTGTGCGCGAAAGGTGCCACGAACATAGCACAAGCGAACATGCCATGTGCAACCATCCAGGTTGTCAGCAGATCGGGCTTGTACTTGTTGATCTTCTCGATAATCGGAGCGATACTCTGTGGTGGTCGGGGGGTGAAATTGTCGGCTTCAGGTGACTTGACCAACAGGGGCAGTGTCCATGCGCCAATGAGGGTGATGATAGAGTAGATGACAAGCGCGGTGCTCCCTATACGACCCATTTGACCCAAAACATCCTCAGAGCCCCTCGCGTCTTCAGGCACATCATAGCGAAAGTAGGTCTCGCCAACCCAGGTAGTGTTATAGAAGAGGAAAGGAAACCATCCTACCCAGGACCAAAACTGCACATGGCATATGGCTCTGATCCTCGGCGGAAGGTGGAGTAAAGTGGACCAGATCTGGACAACAACCTTGAATCTGCCCCCTTTATTCCGTGGGTCATGTTTTACAGCCACCAGGACTCTCTCTGTCACGGCCCATGACGTGACAAAACAAGAGCACAATATGCCCAAGGCGGCTATGAAGGTGAGTCTCTTGAACTGCGAGTGGCCTAGGAAATTCCCGAATATGCCTGATAGATCGACAGCCCCGCCATGTAGCCAATCATGTGACCGATAGCCGACATCCGACCGCCTGCTACGAGTGTTAGTGAGTTCTGGGTTGGTCATATTGGGATTCCATACCCCAAGCCGCCCCATCTTGCTGTCGAGAAATTGGCAGAGTGTCGACTACCAGACTTCGCGCGGCGGACATGACTATGACAAACTCGATTAGAAGTTGGCCATGGAGGCGGGGTGCAAACTCACCGGCATTGATGGAAAAATCTACGGCGTAGATCGATATGATAGCAACGACTATTGTCGGTGTCTTGGCGGCCGTCTCGTCCGGAATAAAAAGTCCCACGATCTCCCTAGTGAACCCAAGGATCAAGAGACATATGGCTACCATTACGGCTCCAACCACTATAAAAGGTCGTCGTCCCCATCTCGATGTTGATCCATCTGCTGTAGCGCCGACAATGGGTTGAACAAGAAGCCCTGATAGAGGTCCCGCGATCCACACGAGAGACGTCTTGCTCTTGGTCAAGCCAAGCGACAGCAGATACGGGGTGCAATCTGGTGATGCCGTCGCATTAGCTTCCATTTGTCACCTGCGAATGAGACGCAGCCGAGTTTGAATACTCACATGTCATTTATACACTCCATGTGAAGCTTCACGCGACACCTGCGTCAGCATGTCTTGCGCTCAAAGTACCATCTGCTTGGACCTACGTGATACCCAGGGTGCTGAAGTTTAGTAGTATCATGCGCAGCGCATCCGAGCTACCCTTGATCGAGGGCTGACCCGACCATCGCGACATCTCTTCAGGGTTATTCGGGTCTTTGACCCAGCCCTCGTCGGCGTCGTCTATGTCCTCGTCGTTGTCCTGCTGGTTGTCAGGATTGAGAATTTCGTCCTCGATGGGGTCGGCAAAGTCGTCGTCGAGTGGCTCCCAGGGTTCGGATTCGTCACTCGCTCCGGATGGCTCGGGGTTTTCTGACGCGTTGCTGCGTGGAGATCCATCGACCTTGTGCACTTCAACCTTCGCATCATCGGGAGCTGTCGAGGCCATGTTGGCCCAGCGAAAGGGAGCGGCACTGAAGATATAGACTTGCCAACATGTCAGACAGGGATGCGCACTGCGTAATCCTTCGGTTCACAGTGAATTGTAGTTTTTCTTTTTCCCCGGAATTGGGCTTTACACAGCACAGGTCTCGAGCCGAAACTTGAGGTTACACAGTTAATAAAAAGTGACTTCAAGATATGAACAATAGGGATTTGGCATCTGGCAGATTGGCAAGACGTTAGCGTTCACGATATGGTGTGTAAGGTGGCTAACGAGTTGAAGGTCTCAGCGACGTGGCTTAAAGCGTTGGTGGAAGTGACGTCGGGTGTACCCGTGCCACACCCCACTTATTTCGGATTCGCTTGAGCTCACCAACTTGGCCAGTTTTTCGACGGATTTCAACCTTCAATTAGAATCTACGTAATAACCGCCAACCAAGGCCTGTCTCGAAGACATCTGTAGGCTGTAATTGGCCTGTCAATCGACGTCTTCTAGCTTCTTTTGCGGCATCAGAAAAGCTCTTTTTGGCTACTCTACGTAGTCCTTCATGATACTTGGCGAGAACTCTCTGTGCTTTAGCTACCTCATCTTCAACCTTCCTCTTCGCCATCTCTCTACCTTCTGCAACGGATAAAACTCCACCAGATTGAAGATGATAGTTCTTCGTAGCGCGCCGTTGTTTTGATATACGTTCGGCGTACTTTGTACGGCTAAGATCGCGCTTAGTCTGTATAAGCTCGGTCGCATTAACGAGGGACCCTTTAACAAAGCGACTAAGTCGATAGGCTAGATCTGGACTAATACCAAGCTCTAGATCAGTAAGACAGTTCGTAATCTTGCTAGCTACTTTATTAATTTGTCGAAAAGTAGTAGGTGTGCCTTCATATGACGAAGATGAAGGGGCTGGTGGTGGTGATGGCGTCTTTGGTCTACGTTCTTCAATCTCTTGTAGTATTGGATGAGGGTAAAATGGATATATACCGGTTTTCTTGAAGGCTGACTGGATAGTACTTGCTTTGAAGGTCTTTTTGCGTACATCTTCGATAATTGAGAGGAACTCTAGCTTGGTTATATTGGTACATCCATCCCGTACTAGCTGATCGAGGGACTTCGCATGCCAATGCTTATATGGCTGAAAAACAACCACATCTAGTGGCTGTAAGATATGAGTAATATGGGGAGGCAAGCCGAAGGGTATAATATCGTGGTCGTTGCAGTACTGGATAAACTGCTTCGTATGGTGGCTGCCGTGGCCGTCTAAGATCAATAATCGCTTTCGACCTTTCTGCGTTTTCTTAGAGTGTTGTTCGAAGTGCATAAGCCACTCGAGAGAGATCTCGTCATTCGAATAGCCTGTATCGACCGGCCGTAGCTTCGTATCTGGATGAAGGTCTTGCGCGTACCACTGAGCCGAGTGGATAGTCCCCGTGAGTATGAGGAAAGCTGGTATTACGTCGCCAGCAGCAGAGATAGCTTCAATAGCTGTCGCTGTCTCTCTATTTTCTGGTAGGCCGAAGTAATGGGCCCTCTTGCGCTTAGTGATGATAAGTTGATCGTTACCAACACCAATCCGGAAGCCAGTCTCGTCCATATTCCAGAGATCAGAGGAATCGATTCCTTCTTCCCGGAGGACTCTCTCAAGCCGTATAAAATACTCTCGTATAGTGTCGAGGTTTTCAGCAGTCTGGCGGTTTGAATGGAGCTTCCGCTGGGAAGCGTGGAAGTAGCTATGGCGCTTGAGGAAACGTGTAGTCCAGTTTGATCCGACTGTTGGTGGTGGCTGATTTGGTAGAACCTTGACTCTCTCACGCAATATCGTATTTGCAGCGTCGGTAACGAATTCTACGCGAACCGCAAGATTGATCCTATCAAGGCGGTCGATGTAATTACAGAGGGCCTTTTCTTCGGCTTCAGATAGTAGTTTGTTGAGTCCTCCGTGGTTCTTAGTCTTCCCAGCTTGCTTGACGCGGTATCGGAGGGTCTCGCGTTTTACGCCGCTTTCTCGCGCAATCTTGGCAATTTTGGCTTGAGGATGCTCTTGCATGTAGAGGACGGCTTCCTGTAGCTGTGAGTCCATTGCGATTGGAAAAAGCTAATGAATTGACGAAGATAGGATAGGTTGAAGTTGAAAGTGTCGAAAAACTGGCCAAGTTGGTGGTGAGCTCAAGCGAATCCGAAATAAGTGGGATGTGGCACGGGTAGCTGACCCTATTAATGTTTAATTAGCCCCTGAAACATTGAATATACGACTAAGGTTAGTACTGAAGCACTGTGAAATGGTAGGTTGTATCCACCATTTGATATTGCGCCATCTAATTCCCATGCGAACTTTCATGAGGAACCGACGATCAGCATGATAAGTACAGACTAAGAGGAGATGCGCTGTCATTATGTAGAAGTCACACAGGAAGCTCCGCGACAAATGCTCAATAACCGCTTGATGTTGTCTATTTTGATAGATACTTTTGATCAAAGTACCCATCCACCGCAGATCTGCCATCCACTTCCGAACTGGCGGCGTCTGTGCTGGATCCCTGCGATTCCTGCAATGGTACCTGCACCTCCATCCATTGAGTCAACTGTAGCTTCCGATACAGGAACGTGGGGTATGGAGAATTTTGTACTACAAAGTGCTCATCGGTCTCAGCTGGTTGCGCCCAACTTTTAACAATCGGGTGCGACTGCATTGGAATATAGCCAAGGAACAACCAATACTGCTTGAGACATTACACTGCAGTTTACTCGACCAAATATCATAGGTTCTTGCAGTTTGTTGAGTTGCAAATTGTTCTGTCGAGCAACCCGCCCCATAGTACACCACTATCTAGTTGTGTCACGACGCGAAATTCACCTTCTGACTACTTCCCAAGATATAAGCAACAACAGACAAGATGGATTTGGTCAACCAGTTCGTCACCAGCCAACGGCACTTGCTTGTATACATGAAGTCATGGCTAATCCTGTGGCCAATAGCTTAGAAGGTCGGCTTCTGTTCGCTGTGCCTAAGAAGGGCCGGTTGAATGGCGCTGCCCTGAACCTCCTCGAGGGAGCCGACATCCAGTTCCGAAGAGAGAACCGACTAGACATAGCTCTTGTTAAGAACCTCCCCATCGCCTTGATTTTCTTACCCGCTGCCGATATCCCGACATTTGTAGGTGAAGGTCGAGTGGATCTCGGAATCACTGGATTCGATCAAGTTCAAGAGCACGATGCCGGCGTCCGCGCCATAAACCGCAAGCGAAGGTTCTCGGGTGAAATAACTCCCGAAGAAGAGAGTGCGCGCGGAAGCTCTAGTTCTGGTTGTGAGACGGTCATGGATCTGGGTTTTGGTGCCTGCAAGCTGCAAGTCCAGGTTCCCGACAAGGGAAGCTATGCCACGCCGAAAGATCTCATTGGCAAAAACATTGGAACAAGCTTTGTCCACTTGGCAGAGAAATACTTTGCAGATCTAGAGATTGAGGAAGAAGGTGAAGCCAACGGTAACTTCAATGGCAAGATACGAACGACCATCATCGAGCTGAGTGGCAGTGTCGAGGCTGCTTGTGCACTGGGAGTTGCTGATGGTATCGTGGACCTTGTTGGTAAGCCCTACTTCCCCATTTCGCCTAAGCTGCCATAGGCCAGTTTGGTGGCGTTATTCTATGCTTGGATCTGACAACTTTGTAGAATCTGGCGAAACGATGAAGGCTGCCGGGTTGAAGGCTATTGACACTGTTGTTGAGTCGACCGCTATCCTGATAAAGTCGCGATCGCCTAGTAATCCAGCCATGGTCGATCTCATTGCGTCTCGAATCCGTGGCGTGATTACGGCACAGAGATACGTCCTATGCCAATACAACGTACCAAGGTCTTTACTCAGCCAGGCATCAAAAATCGCACCAGGAAAGCGTGCCCCAACTGTTACGACGCTCGACGAAGAAGGATGGGTGGCCGTAAGCGTCATGGTTGAGAAGAAGAAGATCGCACCTGTGATGGATGACTTGGCCAAGGTGGGAGCTACTGATATTTTGGTCCTGTCCATTGCGAATACGCGAAGCAGTTAGGATTCTCTCAGGACTCTAGCAGATTAGCAGTGGTGTGGCCAAACTTGACTTCACGCTGTAGGGAGGCAATGGACGTAGCAAAGGCGTTTCTTTCCTCCTAGGTCGGTCAAGGTCAAACATTTCTACTCGATCTATGGTCCTCTCCCCGGTGATTGGTTTAGGCTAATGAGGACGGTATATGAGAAGGAAGTATCATGCATCAATGGGGTGTTGTGAATCCGGAGTTGGCATGGATACTGGTAGCGGAGAAGGGCTTCATAAAAATTAGGATTAGAGGATTGCAAAAGAACAATACTTCTGGGGTCACAGTATTAGAAAATCAATACCCGTCCCCGTCCCTTATATTCGAACAAGATGTATTTTAACAGTTATCGGTTGTACCAGTAACGGGTTTTGAAGGCAAGGCATTCGGAGAGACGACAAAATGAACGTCGCTGTGTATAAATGTTTTGCACAGACCGTTGGAGTGGCATTTGACATCGCAACGAGCAACTTCTCATAGCCTACGATTCCCTGGTCAGTGCTTATAAGCTCTCTAGCAAAGGTCAAACCGCCCCGGGTTTTACGGAAACTCTGTTGCTTCGCCGCTATAAAAGCCAAGGGGGCGGTGTTACTGCGCCTTGCGAAATCAATCAGTGCGAAATCAATCAGTGCGACAACGTCAGCTGTGACGTATGGACTTGAAGACTACCCTTAGTTGTCTATCAGCCCTTTTCGAGAGACCTGATCCTTTACATATTCATTCATTTGTCGAACCCCCACCCCCCCCCAGATGGTGCTTGTTGACCTCACTCGGTGCACAAAAGTCGAACTCATTCAGCATCAATCTCACAATGGACTTGAAACCGGTCACCAGCTCAACTGGGCCGGCAAGGGGAGCGAATGAGGAAGCAAAGCAGTCGGCTTTCTATCAGACTTATCAGGTGAGTTATTTCATGCCACTTTGAAAGCTGAGCATAATCCTAATAGTCGCATACTTACCACAACCCAGTCTATCATGGCCCCAATTAACTTCATAACCTTTTTGTTGTCTCTCTACCTAGTAGACACACGGAATCAGAAGTACTGGAGCAATGCCGCCTTTAGAAGTTGGCTTCCGGCCTGGCTGCACCCTTTCATCTACAAACCGCAGCCGTATCGGTGGGCGGACAAGGGGCCGGCGCCTCCGAATAGGAACGACGAGCGGTGGTACTATCACACGCGGAAGAGAAAGCTCTTCAAGATGGAGGCAGCGGATGCTTTTGCTATGAGGAATACCGTGTTGGTGGGGTTGACGTTGGGTGCCGTCGTGGTTAGCGTGGCAATTTGGTGGTTAGGGTCATACACTTGGTCTTATTTCCGGTGAGGGGGGTTTTGGCAGGATGTGGTTGCAGTTTGGGTATTGGGTGTAAGGTATTGTTCGCATGGACAATACAAGCAGATCTGATACCGTGATGAAAGGAAGTACATAAACATAATTGTAAGCTAAGTGCACTGAAACATTCACCTACAGCGCAGCCCTGGTGATGTATAGCATTGCATATGTTATACTTCTCATAAAACAACAGTTGATACATAGGCACATCATACTGTTGTGTTAAGGCGAAGGAAGGTATCAAGCTGTGCAATGAGCCGCCACCTAGCCTTGTGGCCACGCTAGTCGGTCGTTGTCGAACGATAATGCCTGCCAGACAGTCACATGCCTCCGATAGAACAATCGTTGCCACCTGGCTAAAGCAGAAAGGCATTACTGAGTCGACAACTATTGGATTCTTCAGTCAAGTCTGCATCTGACGTTTGGGGGTTACCCTCAATCTTGACTTGACCCTGCAGATATCATTTGTCTTGGTTGCAGTTGTTACACAACACAGCCACATGCCTCCCGACTCTTTCGACACTTTTAGCCACGTACCAATCTTGCCAAGCCCCCTATAACTACAGGGGCCAAAAGTAGCTTTACAGAGGCCGTTCTAGTTGCCACTCTGGTTGCCACCAGCAACAAGCAAGTCTGCTCAACTACTTTCAATCCATCGAAGACAATCCCCGCCTTAAGTAAAATTGGAAATCTGTCTTTTGACAAAACTTCAACATCATCAAATCCAGCTGCCAGTGGCTTTACAGGCAATCTGCTTCATTTCGGCTCAAATCGAAGCTGTACAGTGCATATCGTCGGCGCGCCTAGTGTACTCTCCTTCCGACATCATCAGCTCACACAACAGCTGTGTGCTCAGGTTGCATCCACGCAGGCAGCGCCGCATGTCCTGGGCTAAGACGTGATCAAAAACCCTCTGCGTTTCTATCTGTGTCGCTCTCAACACCTCGTTTCCAGCTGTCGGTTAAATTCGCGAACGAACATGTCGGACACCGAGAGCTTGGATTATCTCCAGCCTGGCTTCGAGCCAACCTCGCTGACGATGCCTCGGCTGCGGTCGATTCTTGTCGCACACAACATTCACTACCCGTCGACTGCCAAGAAGGCGCAACTGGTTGAAATCTTCAATGACAACGTTGTGCCACAGTCTAGGAAGATTCTGGCACAACGCGCACGGGCGAAGAGGAGCAGCAAAGGTATTACCGATGCTGAAAGCTCGCAGAGCAGCAGTGCTTTTACCGACCACGACAACCTCCCGCCGCCATCCACTCGTACTCGACGATCTCAATCGCCCAGAAAGGCGACACAGAAGTTCAGGTCGGAGGAGCCAGAGCGTCAAATGATGCCGCCAACCGCCAGCCCATTGAAGCGAAAGCCGCGGGCTCCCATTCGACAGGCGCAAGCGTCAGACACAGATACCAATACTGAGCCTGACCATACAGTGTCTGCAAGGAAGGTGCGAAGGGCGAATGAAGTCATCTCGCAGTTAAAAGTCGAAAGCTCCGATGAAGGCTTCTTCAGACGGACCACAGGCGCTTTCACCTCGGACAACCCATTTCAGAGCGGTAGCTCATCGCCCCTGCCGGAGAAGACGCCCACCAACCGGAGGAGGACAGCAGGCCACGAGAACAATCGGCCGACGAGCAGGCCAACCAGTAGTTCGTCGCGACGGCGCACTGATTTCCCCACCTTCTCGGGCGACGACGAGGAGAACATGTCCAAGGCTTTCCAAGTTCCTGTCAGCAGACTGATGCACAATAGGACGCCCGAGCCACGCGCTGAGACTCCGGAACCCATGGATGAACCTGGAGAAGAATTTACACCCGAGGAACAGCTCGAACTTGCTGCTGAGGAGGCTATACGGGGCGAAACGACCGTGATTACGCGCAGGCAGCCCCGTCAACCCAACGGAGCAAGCTGGAGCACTTCACTCTCGGTCATGTTTCTCACGCTACTTAGTGTATTTGCCGGTTGGTATCGCCAGGAAAAGATTGCAGTCGGTTACTGTGGCGTAGGCAAACACGTAAGCTCAATCCCAAGTGAGATTTCTGTTCCGGAATGGGCACAGTCCGTCCTTCCGTCAGAGATTAGCGTCCCGCCTTCCGTCTCGGACGCCCTGGAGCCCAAATGTGAGCCTTGTCCTCCTCATGCGTACTGTTACGATGATTTCACGGTTCGCTGTGAGCAGGATTATATCTTGAAAGCGCATCCTTTGGCTCTAGGAGGCCTGGTTCCTCTGCCTCCCACATGCGAGCCTGATGGAGAGAAGGTCCGCCGGGTGCAGGCCGTCGCAAACAGAGCTGTCGAAGAGCTGCGTGAACGCACTGCTAAGTTCGAGTGCGGCCAACTGGTCGACGTAAGCGGCGGAAAGGCTGCAACACCTGCTATAGAGGAGCAGGAACTCAAAGAGATTATCAACCAGAAGAGAAGCAAGAAAATGAATAATCAGGAATTTGAGGATCTGTGGGGGGCCGCCATTGGGGAGATTAAAGGCCGAGAGGAGGTACAGGTCGAGGTCCAGGAGTAAGTTCTCAGTCTCTCTTTATCCTACGTTCGCGCCAGTTCCTAAAAGTCTTTCCGTCCTACGCACATCTGTTACCAAAACATACATCTGACCTGTCCACTAACCAGAACCCCGGTCGTCTCCATAGAGTACGAGATTCCGGAAGCGTTCCAAACACCCTCTTCACGTCCACCTCTCTCGCTCGCATTTCACTCACGTGTGCGGTCCGAAGATCAATCCGACTCGGACTGGCACGATATCGTCTCCAGATTAGCGCTCTGATCTCAATATTTCTTACGGCACTCTATGGTCGCTCACGCTTCCTCGCAAACCGCGCCGCTGCTGCCCAGGTTCCGGGGCTCGTGGACCTCGTCCTGGAGAGACTGGCAAACCAGAAGCAAGTCGCAGATGATGAGGATGATCCGTGGCTGTTTCTGCCCCATCTTAGGGATGATGTACTGAGGAGCATACACTCACTCAACCAACGGGAGAAGATTTGGAAGCGCGTCCGTGCCGTGGTCGAGCAGAATAGCAATGTCAGGACTGGCCAGCGTGAAGGCCGCAGTGGGGAGGTTGGGAGAGCATGGGAGTGGATTGGCCCTTCGACTGGTGACAGCGCGCGTAGGCGCAAGGGCGGCCGAGTGTCTTCAAACCCGGATGTGAAGGATGAGGAGGACTCGGAGATGGGGGAGAAATCTTACCTTCATCAGAAGTGGGAGGAGTCGAGACCAATATACTAAGTGCCTGAAAGGGCAAGAGGCGGAACGGCGTTCAGAATGATCTGAAGAACTTTGGCTTCGCTTCACTACGCCGAGTCATAGCATACCAAACTTTCAGGTCCCGCCTCCACCTGTTCCAATCTCGTCTTTGTTCATGGAGTGTGGGCGGCCCTGGTTTTCCTCGCTCACCAGGGAGAATATGCTTTAGGTCATGTTTTTTATGTTGTAGGACTATGTCTTGTGTCGTTTAGGATCTGGCCGGCTTGCAGGGGAAATCGATACCAATATGAATTCTATTCATTTACCTATACAGACAGATTTGCGTGAGCCGACGATTGGGACTGCGTTGATGGCCCCCTACATATTCAAAATTGAAGTGAATGGTGCCGTTTCTGTTTTTTGTTTCCCGCCTGTCTCGGGTTTTTCCTGCTACCCGACCGGTCTAATGTATCTCTATAGACCTTATTTCATATGATGTATCTGATTGGAAAAACGGAAAGTACTAGGAAGGATTGGTTTGGACGAAGGCAATGTATGTAACACAGGCGTAGATAGTTACATCGTCAATACATATTATTGACCCGAATCATCTATGAGATTGGAGATGTAACTTGTTCAATTGCACATTGTGCCCTCCTTTGATACATTGATTCACCAATGTGTCCCAAACGAACTCGAACTGTTCCCATGTACACTGTGCTCCTCACTTCGGTTCCCTCTGAGCACATGCCGATGATGAAGTGAAGAAACTGTAATTGCACTGCTTGCCCGTCCTAAGACGCCGTCCCTGGCACTCCCCACTTTGACTCTAAGCTAAGCTGCTATGCTGGTGCAGAATGGTTGGTCGTGAATGCGAAGTACCAACACATGAGTGGGTCCTGTGACAGCTAAGTCAACAGTATCTAGCCCACGAGTATCAAGTGCTGGTTCTCGGTGGTGAGACGCCAGGAAGGGAACAGAACCCTTGAGTCCAGCATTGCGGCACACTCTATGATACAATGTAGAGATACTTCTCCGGCCCCGCAAAGTACTGCAAACGTGCGGGTATTAGGGCATGGTCCACTGGTTGCTGATAGGGGCTTAGCAGCGGTCCCAATTCTACAGCTTCGTGGACCCATTAGTTATAGTCAAGTTTCCCCCGTTAAGAACGACCGACCGCCACTCTCGATCAACATCATCACTGATCCTTCTCTCGACTTATTTCCAACGCAATATCTCACTCACCAAAACGACAACATGGCTTTCTTCAGCTCTGCTCAGGAACTCCGCCTCGAGGACAACCACATCCTCCATGCCAAACTCCGCAAGGTTGACGGCGAATGGGTTGATGCTCATATCGACTTGAACGCGTGGATCGGCAACGACAATGGTGAGTGACTGAATCACCTAGCTAGCAGCGCATACCCTTCCCTTCTCAAGGCCTCATGACTGACCATTCTTCCACGAACAGGCCGCTTCCACTGGGACGGTGCTGGTATGTAGCGACCTCTGGAATACCCATCTCTTGATATCCTCCTCGACAACAAGTCACTCACCTACCAATCCCACAGATTTCGCCGACTCCGCCGAGAACATCCGCCTCTCCATCGAGGGAGACGGCCCTGTCGCTGTCCTGCGTGCCGACCTTCGCAACATCGATGGTGAGATGGTCGGCGCCGACTTGAACCTCTCCGAGCGTCTTGGCAACAATGACGGCTCCTTCCACTGGGGTAAGCAGTTCTCCTCAATTTGAGAAAATTCAATAGGTGACGTAGCTGACCTGCTGTCGTACTAGTCTAAACGACGGGACTTCTTTTGTGATATGGACAGAGCTTTTGCTGGGACATGATGGTATGGCACGATGAGCTGCATGATAGAACCTTGTGGCAGGACACAGTGGACATTATGATAACGTAAAAAGGCTATGTTGCTTCTAAGTTGCCAATACAATGAATTTCACATCTGATCATTTGTTGACGATGATTATGCAGTGCCGTGGGGATGGCCATGGCCCAAGATCAGTAGCGGTGTACACGTTCACGCCTTATAGACTATGACAAAGTCGTATCCACCTAAGCAGTGGGCCCCCTTACCCCTCGCACCAGGTGTTCAAGTCCTCAAACATGCCAACGTAGCAGGTGGAATCATGTAGGATAATATGGGATAGCTCGGTGGTCCAGTATAATAGACGGGATGGCCTGATCATTCCACTCTCGATGCGCCGCCGTTCATTCAGTTATCCACTGACGACCGGACTCCGAGTTGTAGAGCTAACCGCATTCACATGAAAAATATTACCATTTGAGAAGCCAGGTGGGAAGTCAAACGCTAGCCGCAGGTCACCATAGGGAGACTAGCGGAAACTCACCGAATAGCGCAGCAACGACAACAATAGCGACACAAGCTAGTAGGGGCCCTGCAGACGATACGACGACGACGACGACGATGACGACAAGGCAGCCAAGCCGGCATCCACTAGAGGATCTGGATGTAGAAGAACTTGACCGTCTTATAGCGGAAGAAGAAGTAAGGTCGAAGAAACGACAAATGATCGAATACTTGGAAGCTTTAAGAGGAGAGGTGCCGCCAAATCGTAACGCCGGTAGGAACCCGGCCGAGCCTATAGAGCTAAGCACGGAGCGACCTCGGAACTCGCCTTATTTATTATATCAAACCTAAACGGGAGGTTTATGATGTACGTAGAGGACTTCGACTCGGATACGGCACGTGTATTATACGCTACCGGGTGCCTCGAAGGGGCTGTATAACGATGATAGACTAGCTACGTGACTACGACTTATGAAAACGACCTAGGGAGGATCCGGTGGGATGATATAGAGAAATAGTTGAAGGATAGCGTAGCTAACGACGATACCCGAGTAATTAGCGTGATAAGAAGATTCGATAGTATGACCTAACGTTAAGACTAGAGCTACTAGTAGTTTATCGACGCGTACGAGGCTATAGAGATTAAGGATCCCGATAAATAACCGGAATGCCTACGGGTTATTAATATAATTAACCGCTTACAACTAGAGCTATGTAACATGTTATGTCCCGAAGATTCCTAACAACCTGAGCTGAACTAGATAACATCGCTACGCAAGCTAAGGCGCTTGGGAGGAAAACTAGACAACCTGTGTACTAGTAACACGCTTGAGGACGGCGTATAACCAGGTGACCACTGGTGCGCAGTAGTGAAACGGGGTCAGGCGGTCAGTAGGATATACCTACCACCTAACACACTGAACAGACGGCTCCAGTGATCAGACGGAGATCATGGTGCTGGCCGTAAGAGCGAAGCTCTTATAAGTCTTGTGCGCAAGTTGGTCGGATGTGCCTCTGAGACTCTCGTGTCGGGATAATTCTCAGAATAGGACGTCTGGCTCCTAGGAGTCGAATTGAAGCTGTCTCTAGTACTGGATTGCTCTGATCAGAGCAAGACACAATGTCTCGTAATTGTCAAGGCTAAAATGGAAAGGATAGATGGATTCTTAGAAGCTATCCCCTGAACGTGTAAGTGAATCATGAGCTGAAGCTTCTGAATTGCATGCATTGAAAAGAGTGAGATGATGGCTAATTATTGCTTGTCGAATCGAAAAGATGAAGAAGTCATTAAAAAGGGTCCGTCCTCGAAAAGAAAGTTGCAGCCACAAGCCTCCTTCATCAAAGCAAAATATCCTCCCCATTCCGTCACCTATTTTCCCTGGCGTCCGGCCTTACCCCGCTACAGTAGTTATTAAATCAAGGGCACGCCGGCCTGATTACTTCATTCACTAAAAAGGAGAACGATTACTGCCCTCTATAGGGCTAACGAGCACTTAATAACACCACCTGCCTACCAAGGGGCCACAAACGACGACAGACTACCCGCTATTAGGCACTGCTATCCACGATCTCCCCCTCCTCCACCTCATCTCGCTCTCCCTCTTCCTCCTCGTTGTCAGAGGGCTCGGCGAGCTCATTGTGATACTCTAGGATGTTAGTCACTAAGGTTACACTAGTAGGGAGCAGGTTACCTACTACTTTCTTGTATATCTCGCTCTAAGCCAACGTTCGGGCGACTAGTTCTTACAACAAGACGTTTCACTGCTCTATCGCAGCAGCTTGACGGTCAGCAGCGCGAGAGGAGGTGTAAGGAAAGAGCCATCATAGCGGGCCGGTCTTGTGACGGTTGCCACGTGATTGACCTACACTGGTTTGAATAGATTGATAAGTGGTTGCAGATATCAAAGTCAGGGACTTTGGTATTGGTCTCTTTTGGTGAAGACATCTGGTACGGTGGCGTAGTGGCAAGGATTGCAACCCCTAGCACGGCGTGACAGGTCTCAGCTAACAAGTTGAGCCGGGGGGTTTCGCCCCCGATCCGGTAGAACCCCGGAACCACCTAGTTACAGATAATATATCGAGGCGCTTCTACCTAACTTAGCTTCCTTAAGAATTAGTCTTATAATATACGTACCTATGATCTTAGCGTATCCTAGCCGCTCTTTATACTATCTAACTATTCCTATAAGACGTATAATATCCTCATTATAATTCTAATTCTTCTACCTAAGTTACCTAACCGCATTGACTACCTTTTACATTAGACCCCTATATGCATAGAGTTAGCTCTCAAAACACTATATGTTCAAGTATCAATTTACATAGCAAAATGTGACGGCCGGTGTCACGATGCCACGAAACCCACTAGCTGTGGACTCGTAGGAGCACTGGCCATCTGAAGGCGGGATTTAAGATCCTCAGATGTGAGCCAGCCTGTTTTAGTTTCTCTTTCTTTCCTTGTCGAGAATCGTTAAGTCAATACAGTGCATTAGAGTGTTTTGACTCTTCAATTGTGCTCACCGTGACACAAAACACACTAAAATTCGATATTTTAAGCTGTAGATACATTTTTCATTAATAATAAATATCTTTTTCATTCAAATCTTGTCTTAGCTCTCTTATTAGGCTTAGATTAATTTTCAAGAAATAATTCGATTTATAATTACGTATCTGGCCGTATTAGCCGTATTCGCTTCTCTCTCTTCTCCTGTGCCTGTGACGACTGACACATGGATGATAAGCAGGGACATCCTGACATGGCCTGCCCTGATCTGGACGAGCGCGTTCCCCTTATAATAGGAGAACGGCCAGACATACTTGTAACCCTTTCCTTCTCTTTCTTCCCTAGTTTAGTATTCAACAATAGAGATGCACTGATATGCAACCTTGATTCGTACCTATGTGCCTCTGCCTCATTACAGTGCCGTACGTATAAATATAAGTGTTACGAACTATTGAACCTGGACTAATAAAGAAGGCGCGTTAGTAGGCCGGAGTAGACACACTCGCTAGGATCACAGGACCCCGTATCGGAAGAACGACTGTTACACGCAAAGGTGGTCAAAGATTTGTGAGGTTGTAAAAGCATGACATTCTATCTAGTCCTATGGAGCACGAAGGTTGGATTTAGTCCCAAAGGGCTAAGTCACGTAGTAACCTTGGTGGTCTTAGCAAAGCCCACCAAGGTTGCCTAACAATGCCCCCTTCAAAGAGAATGTCAATGTCATCTCCATTGCAAAGCAAAAGCTCTTTATCCGTCCTTCATTTTATTTTTCTTTTCCTTCGTGCCTTCAGGTTGTCTTGTAGATATGTTGTGTAGTTTCAAATTGTATGATTTCTGATGAGTGTAGAATGCTCGCGATGACGTCATTGTCGTTACTTTCATCTTTACATACCAAGATGGGATCGAATTGGAAAGAAAGCGACATGATTCTAGCGTGTCAGGCGCTTCAATCGAAACCCGAATTAAGCATCCGACGCGCTGCCCAATTCTACAATGTCCCTCGTACAACTCTAGCTAACCGAAAACGCGGACTACTATCTCGACGCGATACTCGACAATCTAGTCAAGAAATTGAAGACCTAATACGGGCGCATATAACCCATATCTCGAAGGAGGATTTCTTTTCGGCATTCTATAGGGCGTATCGTACGACTATAACTAAGTCGAATATCCAGGCAGGTTTCAGGGGGACAGGACTTATTCCGTACGACCCGGAATATGTGATTTCACAGCTGGATATTAGGCTACATACGCCTACACCTCCTGGGAGCTCGTCTGGCGCCCCCTTAATCTGGGAATCAAAGACTCCAAATAACCCTCCCGAGGCGCAATCCCAGTCTGAATACGTTAAAAACAGAATCGTACAGCATCAGAATAGCTCCCCGACGACAATACTTACGGCTATTGACCAATTTTCACGTGGTGCGACGGCTGTTATGCATCGGTTAGTTTTACTTGAGGATGAGGTTACTACACTTCGGAAGGCCAATCAAGAGCTAAGCCGTCGTCGAAGGACTAAAAATCGACAGCTACAAGATGGAGGATATCTTAGTTTACGAGACGCTCAGGACTTACAGTCTCAACGGGATATTGAACAGCAGCTACAGGATGATATACGTGTAAGTCGTCGTCGTACGAGACCGGCCGAACCACGCCGACAGCGCTGTAGGATCTGCGGAGAGCCCGGACATAATGCTCGTACTTGTGAGAATGATAAAGATACGTACGAGGAAGATGATTCCGATTAGTTTGAATTATTATTTTTTAGTTTAACGTGAATGTACACCGAGCTGGCCACCCTTACATAACCTCGCATAGAAATTTTACGATAGTAAAACCACAACGCCGTAAATCAATTGAAACTACTCTGAATCTTCCTCTCCAGAAGATGGCAATGCGATCTTACAAGTTCGCGCATTATGCCCAGTCTCGTTGCAAATACCACAGCGCCTTGGGCGCGTTTCAACACGCTTTGCGCGACTACCATTTCGGCGCTTTTCTTGCTGTATCTGCGTCGCCAACTCCCTAGAGTCCCGTAGGTCCTGTCATTCTTGGAAAATAATTGATTCTCCTTCCCGTAATTGCATTTTTTAGTCCTCCGGCGCCGGCTCAGCATCTTATTTGCCTCTCGAAGCTCAGCGCACTCGGCCCGTACGAGGGCGAGCTCGTGCATTATCATTTTTGCTCCCTTCGCAAACTGGTCGACAGCTGAGAAAATATTCGTCAGAGAGCTATTCTGATGCTCGGAGATGCGCTTTTTCAAAAAAGTATACTGTGCATGAGCCTCTATCGGGTTCTGTGGCGTCTTTGATACCCACGGTCGGGTTGCGATTTCTGGGGAGCCAACAGGCGTCGGGGTCCGTAATCGTACGTCCAGCTTTGAAATCACACTTTCTGGATTGAGTGGAACAAGTCCTGCCCTTCGAAAGCCAGCTTGAACGTTTTTTTCGCCGAAAACTGCAAAGAAGGCGTCTTTGAAGATAGGAAAGAAGTCCTCCTTCGCGATATGTGTTAGTGACCGGCGTATCAATTTCTCTACCATCTGGCCGTACACCCGCTTTAATGGACCGAAACAGGCCACGTCAAGTGGATGGAGGATATGGGATGAGTGCGGAGGCATACACAAAGTTACAATTTTGTGTTCTTTGCAATATAGCTCGAAATCGCCGGAAACGTGGCTCTCGTGACCGTCCAACACTAACAATCGATATATCCCGGACTTTCGATCTTTCGTACAATTATCGAAGTGTTTAATAAATTCTATACCGATCTCGTTAGTCATCCATCCTTTTGGACTAGGTCTAATTCTCCAATCTTTCGGAATGTTGTCGTCTTCGTACCAAGAAGAGAGGTGGTATCGGCCCGCAACAACGATGAACGGCGGCAGCGCCCAACCGGTAGACTGGACCGCTTGGATTACGGTAACCCATTCCCGGTTACCTTGCTGTATTGATTTCGGCCTGGCACGTCGTTCGGAGCTCGTAACTACTATATTGGTTGAGATCTTGCCCATCATAAATCCAGTCTCGTCGAAGTTGTAGATGTCCGACTCTTGGATACCGTATTTCGCGATAACATTCGCAACAAGCCGAAACCAATCTGCAATAAGCTTTGGATCTTCGCATTGGGCCCTTTGCTAATCGTAAGGACGGTTCCAACGAGTTTTCAACTCTTTGCGACGTGCGACGAACCTCGAGGCCCAGCGCGTTCCAATGGGCCCTGCGTTACGTGTCGCGCGGATAGAATTTGCCATTGCTTCCACATCAGCAATCCGGGGCGGAAACGCTCGTGCATCTAAGTCCAGTATATGCTTGAGAATGACCTCCTCTTCTAATTCTGTCATAGTTCGTGAATTGGGCAAAATACCGCGTCGGAAAGGTACGCCGTTTTTACGCGTTTGGAGGGTACTTCGGGGGACTTGGTACGTTTTTGCCACTTGTCGGAGACTAAGTTTTTGGTCATTTTTGAGAGCTTGAAGGGCTAGCATTAAGTCTGCTTCGTTGTATGACTTTGCCATAATTGGTTGTTGAGAAAATCAAAGATTAAGTTGGCCGGTCGTGTTGGCGCATGAAAGTGGCCAGCTCGGTGTCATGGCCAGCTCGGTGTACATTCACGTTATACGATACTGTTTACTTTAACTTTAAAATCGACGGTGATATTAGATAAGTTAGTAAATAAGATGGTATAATCTTCATAATATATATTAGCTCCGTGTGGATATAATATATCGTTACCGATAAGTATATTAGGTTCGAGGTAACGACCTAGTGGTCGGGGTCGACTATATTAGAAGGGGGGTATAATTGTTATAAAAGGTAGTAATTAACGATAAGTAGGACTCGAAGGAAGGTTACCCCGGGTAAGCGGGCGAAATTATAACGGCCCGTCGACGTTCTAGGAAAGCCTTTGAGCCCTTAAAATGGTGTTCTAGCACTGCCTTAGCTTCGGTATTATAGAAAATTTACCGCCGCTACCGCTCTTAAAGCATTAGAGTATAGCTCTTAATCTCTCCGCCTCTCAACATTTCAGTCTCTATTCTTTGAAAATATGCTTAAGATAGGAAACTACAGACACGTGTTGCCTTTTGGAAAGCTGCGGGAAGACATGCCTGTAGTAGTTCGAGTCGCAGCTTCTAGATTGCTTATTTGTGTTGAGCTTGGAGATGTCTCGGCTTTAAAATATGGGGGTTTGACAAGGAATGATGCCTCAGGAGAAATTCAGGGAAAGAACAGTCTCGTCGAGACGCTTGAAGCGTTTTTCAGTTCGTCCTTGGGTAAGAGAGCGACTCCGTTAAGAACGTCGCCGGAGTCCGAATGAGTTGGGTGGTGTTGCTTGCAGGTTCAGTGATTAATGGTTTGTGGTGTTAAGACAGATAGATTAGATGAAGAAGATCTCTGTTTTCATCTGAAATTAGGAAATTTGCGAGATCGGAAGGCCTAAGTCTTTCAGGTTGGATTGATGTTGTAAAATGAACGAGGAACGTAGTTTGGATGGTTAAATATGGTCGGAAGAAAGCAAGTAGCTGGGGCTTGGGAGGAGCCAAGTTTGACAAGCAGATATTAAGGAGGGATTTTGGATAATGCGAATGTGCTGCCCAGCCGAGCCATTGCTGATTAATACTCAACGATACGTGATTTTTCTCCTACAGAATGGCCGCCTGCAAATGATGTGAAGTGAAACTTGTTGACGATTGTAGAGGTTATTTCGGTAATAAGATAAACTGTAATGCGTAATTACTTGGTTCGTTAGGTGCGGTTAGATAGTGGAAGAAGGTGCCAATTATAGCTACTTTAGCATGCTTGCATGGGTTTGTCCGGCTACACAGATATGTGTGGGATTGAGCACCATATGTGTGCCTGAGGTGGTGCCTGAGGTGGTGCCTAAGGCAGTGAAATCGCTTGTGTAGATAAAAAGGTCGGCACCTGCCTACCTACCTTAAATGTAACTTCTCATATAGCACTCCGAGCAGTCAATACACACATCACACTGCGCATCGAGCATCGTAACCAATACAGGATCTGTACAGAGTCATCATCTGAGGGTTGAATCCCTCAATATGTAGCAAAAGATAATCAAGCGTTTGCTGCTAATATTCTTGAATCAAAAACGATGGTTGCTGGAGTACTTGTACCATCGCACCTGCCTGCGAAGGCGATAGAAGATAGAAGGGTTTATTTCTGTATAGAAGCTGTGGATCACTCGATTAGCGGCTACAGCCTCACCGGAGGAGGAGACAGCAATTCTGGCAATTCGAAATAATGTTCAGGAATGATAGGTACGCTGTCACATGCAAACCTGACAATGAACAGCCTGAGTCGAAGTGCAGGGCCCTCCTGCTACTGCGTCATGGCACCAGATCTCGTTCGCGGGGCCCCTGGCTAGCGCATTCCCCAGCTTTTGAGCCGAGCATGTGGGAATGCCGGACGGGGTGCCGACAACAGCGAAGGTCATCATGGGACCATTTCCTCACCCCTTTCAACCCCCGATGAAGTTGATGCAATCATTGTAATTTGTACCGCCTAACCAACAAATCGAACATAGAATTTCGATTGATACACTAATGAGGCTATAGCGACCCAACTATCGAACAGCGCATCTTCTTCCGCGCGCGAACCTGCTGTCACCTTCCTCCGCTCAGTGAAATAACCGAGGCAAGATGTCGTCTGTCGTAGAGAGCCTCAAGGTGCGTCTGCCGGCGCTCAATATCCCCTCAATACTCTCAAGAAAATGTCATGAAAGAATAAAGCAGAGAAACACTAACAATGGTTTACACCTTCCTACAGGCCTCCATCGAGCGCATCATCCTGAACCCCGCGAACCACGACCTCCTCGCGATCGTGAAAGGCGCCCGCAATGGCGCCGTCTACGGAGCCAAAGTGCGCTTCCCGCACGCGCTCGTCATGGTGTTTCTGTTCCGATCCGGCACCCTCCGACAAAAGGTCAACCTCGTTTTCAAGGCGACGCGGACGCATGCGCGGAACCTGGCTAAGTTTGCGACGATCTACAAGCTCACGTGCTATTTGCTTAAAAACTTTGGCGCGACGCCGGGGAAGGAGGGTAAGTCTTGTCCCGAAATGCAGCGGGTGGTACATGTATACCGATCCTATGGGGGCTGATGAGATATGTACCTGCAGGAAACTACGATACTTTCATTGCCGGCCTCATTGGCGGCTACTTCGTCTTTGGAGGGCGGTCACCTCGCACAGGCAAGATATCTTCGGTCAACCAGCAGATCGTCATCTACGTTTTTGCCCGTGTGGTCCTAGCACTGGCCCGGTTGACTGTGAAGCCGGGTCACGGACTCCCCTTGGTATCGCAGCAAGGTCCTTCGGCTAAGATAAGCCACTATGCCTGGCCCGTGTTTGCAGCCACCTCGTGGGCAATGGTCATGCACCTCTTCCGGTACCATCCTGAGGATCTGCAGCCGAGCTTGAGGAGCAGCATGAATTATATCTACAGAGAATCGAACGATTGGGATGGCCTGAGGAATTTCGCTTGGCACAATAAATAGGGTGGGCATTGGTTTTAGGAATGCGAGGATCTACTGTCATAATGTAGGCGTTTAGAGGGATTCGGTGGGTTTACTTGCCAGTGTATACTGTGTAGTCAGATTTCAAATATGATTGGTACTTATGAATAACAGACAAGATAAAATAGAACTTGATTTTGCATTGATTTTGGGCGCGTAGGTGTGTACCTGGTTTTACTTGCGTTCGGACTTTACAGGTGCTTCCAACCATTTGACCACATGATCTGCATCTCGTTAATAAGACAGGCCTCCCCGGGCTCACTTCGAGGCAGCTCTCCATCTGGTGTCTCTGCGACCCATTGTTCTAACCTCTGGCGGACAGTGCGCATTTCCAACGACGTTTGAAGTCCCATTCGCCAGCTCGCAAGTCGGTTAGCCCACCCCCCTACCACAGCCCAGAGTGGACCGGGGAACTGGTTCCTTCTAATGTGGCGGTATGCCTTAACGTTATAACCTACGCGGACGTTAGGGTTCAGCCAAACCCCCTTTTCTGCTGTTAGAGAATTGTCAGCGTGGATCAGACAGCATTCTGAGCCTTCCAGATGCATGTCTGCTAGACTATCGTCGATGCCTCGGAATTTCAGAGCCGGACTCGCGTAGAACGGCGTGGCGTCGAAGGCCACTATACCATTCCAGCATGAAGTGACGCGAATTGGATCGTTCCGCAGAGCCGATGCTCTCGAGGTTGGCGACTGGAACCATGGCCAGTACAAAGAAGCTGTCTTTAGTCCCAAATCATCCCTGAGCGCAAATGTATCGTAGTACAACGGCGAGGACTTGAAGTCCATGGAGCAAACGGCGGCGTATTCGCCATTGCGGGTTTCCAAAAGAGTAACAATGTCCACGGTCTGGAAGTAAAGGGTCAGTTACTGAGTCCTGCATTGCCGAGCGGACATATGTTCTCACATCAAATACAACATCGTTCAGCCATAGAACCTTGTCAAAGTGCCTGCCCTCTCTTGCCAGTCGGTCCAAGGGCTCCATGGCCTCATTTCGAACCTTGGCAAGGTATGGTATGCGGCGCAACTCGAATTGGTTCTCCGGCGCGTTCCAGATCCACCCCGGCTCTCGACTGCCGGGCGGCGGTCGCGCATCGATTTCGTCGAGTTGTTCCCATACAGTCATACCGAGACTTATATCGTTCGTAACCCCCCTAGCATAGAGCCCAGCTTTCAGTTCCATTAGCGCATCTTTTGTCCCCTCCTGCGATCCCGATTCCACTGCCGAGATGTGCACATTTTCCGGGCCGAGGTAGTCCACCAGCGACAGAACCGCGTCATTCCACGCTGTTCGTTGTATCTCTTCGGTGTTTCGGTGTACAGAAGCTATGAAGACGGTTGGCCTTTTCGAAGCAGGTGCCGCCTTCTGGTCCAGCGGTGTTCGGTAGGTGTCGGGTCGCTGGGATATCAGATGTATCGCATCGATGAAGAAAAGAGCGAAGAGAACCACCACGAGGCGGCGCGTATACATACGCCGAAGGCGTCGAGACTGGAGAAGCATGAGAACGTATAGGGGCAAGGAGATTATACAAAAAGATGTAGCAAACAATGCCCAAGCATTATGGAGGCTAATGGGCTTCCTCCCAGTTACCACCCCAAGCCAACGTGTCGCAGAGGGAGGAGAAGCAAGCTTTCATGGAATTGAAACAGAATTCTGAGGAAAAGAAGCAAATGGATTGGCCATCAGAATGTTAAAAAATTGAGCAAGGAAACTGAAGTGATAAGCTGGCCATCTGAAGTTTGTACCTGCGTTGGAACCCGCCAGCTTGGCGTGCTCCTGTTAAGTTACGATCCGCTAAATGTGGATCCTTGCATGTACCTTGTGGAGTTGCAGTGCCCGCTGACAGGGCGGGCAACATGAACCCCTGTCGCTGCCAATTGACAGCCCCGGTTGGATGCGTGATCTGTTATTTGCATAATCGGGTGCCAACCGCCTTGCTGCTTGCCATCTACCTGATAGCTTCGAAAACCATGATCTTAAGCCGATTATCGGGAATTGGGTGGTATGCTGTAACTGGAAGTTGGGGGATTTCCCAGCTAGTAAAATCAGGAGATCAACTTAGTGTCTTTTGGAGCTTTTCTTCTTCACGAGATATCACACAAGAGCTGTAAGGACGACCTGCTGGACGATGACGTCCTACAATTTGCCCGCAGTGGCAGTAGAGGGATTCAAGGATGCATCAGCTTACGACACATACCGCCCGTCTTATCCAACGGAAGCGGTTGATCAATTCTTGTCGCACTTGAAGCTCGTGGGATATACCGAATCAAACGTGGTCGAGATCGCTGCGGGAACGGGCAAGTTCACTAAACTACTCGCTCAGCGGACTGAGCGCTTCAACATCAAAGCCATTGAGCCCCATGAGGGGATGAGACAGACTCTCGTCGAGAAGGACCTTCAAGCTGTTGAAGTGATTGATGGCACCGCAGACAATATGCCCGTCAGTGAAGAATGGGGGGATGCTTGCATTGCGGCACAGGTACGTCATTAGTGGCACTGAGCCGACTGGTACCAATGTGAGGATACTTACACAATGAATTTAACAGGCTTTTCACTGGTACGACTTTAATTTCATTCTTGATACGATAGCGGCAGCTAGTGACATCTTCTTATGTTGATTTTATGTCAGGTTCTCCACACCGGAGTCACTGAGAGAAATCCATCGAGCTTTACGCCCAGGCGCCGTGTTTGGTGCTATATGGAACGTGGAAGACTGTGAGTGTCTAAGCCGTAGTTTTGGTTTTTGTGCTAATAAGCCTCGCAGACAACAAGCCTCGCGAATGGGAAGCTTCTACGAAATGGGAGCAGAAACTTAACGACCTTGTCTGGTCGCTTGAAGACGGACAGCCTCGATTCAGACACATGGTTGGCAACCCCCCTCCGACCTGGCTTTCTTGCAATCTAACGGTCGAGTAGAAATGGAGAGGAGTGTTTGATCAAGATTTGCCAAGCAATCCCTTCCAGGTCATAAAGAAGACTATTGCCGATCACTTGCCTACTTTCTCACTGCCCATCGGGGAAGGGTCAGTGAAGTGGACAAACTGGCTCTCGGAGGAAGCGTTGTGGTCCCGTTTCAATACACTGAGCCAAGTTGCGGTTCTGAAGGGCAAAGATAGGGATAATGTAGTAAGGTTATTCAAGGAGGCACTGGCAATGGATGATGTGGAGAGGAACAGAAAGGGCGAGATCGCCTTGCATGGTTTGACGTATTTTGTGTGGACCGATAGGCTATAGTGTGGACCGATAGGCTATAGACCACCACACAGAATGCAGTACATGAAACCCCACGCCGAAGGACTCCCACAGCCATCGCATTCAGATGGAAAGTAGCTTACTGCCTCAAATGACTTCCGCCTTCCCTTTTCTGTCTGGTTGCTCGTACCCTGCACGATATCTGATGGTTGTAACCACCTGGCTTCCTGAACTCTTGATCAAACCGACGTAGCCCAAAGACGTAGCTTGTGACTGAAGGGCCCCCAACCCCAAACACAACTTCATCATTTCGGGGTGTCTCACAATCATGAGTCGGCTGAGATGTACATGACTGAAACAACTGTGAGAATGGCTTAGACATAGACAATTTCGTCCTCCACTCACCGTTGTTTCCTCGCACAAACGCATCTCCATACGTCCTGCGCTTTACCCCATCGACATATTCCTCCGTCTTTTCCAAGGCAATATTCATGTAGCCATCAACAGATTGCAGTTCTCCTGAGTTGGTAGGTCAGTTGTTTGTTCCAGTTTCAGCCTGCCAGAAAGCAAGATATGCAATTTCGCTGACCCTTATAAACAACGCCCGAATTGAGCTTGACTGTGACTGGATTTCCGATGATCTCAGCCAGGAATCCCGAGGGATCTCTTCCTTCACCTTGAGAAGCAGTTCCGTTCTCCATATTTGAAGTTATCTGAAAACGATGTTGTAGGACGCTTAAGCTGGTGAACAAAGAAAGTAGGACTGTGGAAGCAAGGTGCGTGGGTGATTCCCTAGCCGGGTCCGTTTTTCTGATGTACGAGTGAAGGTACGAGGTACACACAATAGTGGAGCAGCTGCCCCCAAGAGATAATTAATCAGATGCACGTGGGGTCGCGACTTCCGCATCGCCAGAAACTGATAGCAATCGGTATTTTCGCGTCTTTTGGTGCATTAAGAGCCTCGGGGTCCGGCAACGTCGAGATTCATTCGAGCCAAAGTCTGGGAATGCTTTCACGTACCGCTTCACCTTCGAGTCACTTTGATGCCCTTTGAACAAAAGCATGCTAATTCGCTACCTGAAGTTGTCTTGACAAAGTTGCGACAACGCTGCCGCTGTTATATTTTTATATCGAACTCTTCACTGTAACCTCATTGCGCTTCCTTCAATCGCATCCATAATGTCCACCCCGACGTCTTCTTCAACTTCAGCGCCAAAGGAGAGGAAACTTCCTTTTAAGCGCACTGCTAAGCGCAGGTCAGGAGAGGCGTCGCCATTCGACACTATTGCCGACAAGCCCAAGGACGAAGACGATGGCCTCACGCTCTTCAAGCGCTCCGGCAGCTTCTTCGAGCAGCAGAAAAAACAAGCCGCCGAGAAGGCTGCGCAAGCAGAGAGAGCACGCTTAACGAGAGTAGCAGAGGAGGAGCAAGGGGACGAACCAGATGTTGAGACGCAACCAAGAAGGGAATCAGGAGACTTCAAGCCGTTTTCTGGCAAGAAGAAACAGGAAAATAGCCATGGTGACTCGAAGCGCCAACGCCTCTTCTCATCCTCTGATGAAGAGCCCTACATTCAATCCACATCACCAAAATTGACACGCAAATCATCGACTTCCACTCCCCGAAAACCCACGCAACGTACCTCCTACGCTACTCGCTCAATGACGACGATGGCGAAGGTCCCACGCAATGCTCACATAATTTCTCTCGACAGCAGTGATGATGACGACGGCTCCAAGTCGCAGGCAAGTACGAGTGCCGTCAAAGGCAAGGAGAAGATGCGGGTCGAGATGGCGCAAAAGGATCGGGAAGCGCCTGTCGATGACGACGTTAGAGACCCTTTCGAGCTTGAAGAAGAGCCTTCCGAAGAAAGGGAAGAAATAGAAAGATACGTCCGCGAGGCACAAGAGCGCGTTGCTGCTGCCCATGCGGAGCAGTTGGCTTTACAAGCCAACCCCGACGCGCGCCCAACCGACGTTGTCGTTCAGGCCTTACTCATTCCTCGTCTGCCGGGCATACAACCCATCAAAATCCAAATCAAGACAAGCCAGAAGCTGAGTATAGTAAAGGAGTCATGGATTGCGAAGCAGTTAAAAAAAGGGGAGGTGGACTTACCCATCTCCGTCTTGCAGTCCGTGTTTCTCACTTGGAAAAGAAGAAAGCTGTACGACCACACCACCATCGCAAGTTTGGGTCTCAAACCAGACCGTGAAGGGAACTTTTTCCCTTCCTGGGAAAGCGGCAAGGAAGGCTTCAAAGACCCAAAACAACTCATGATAGAGATATGGACGCCCGAGTTGTTCGACGCCTGGGAGCTTGAAACAGAGAATAAGAGGAAGCGTGCCCTAGGAGAAATGGACGACGATGTAGAGGTCGGGGACGATGCAGAGCCAGAACCAGTCAAGAAAGTGTCCACCATCAAGCTGGTGTTGAAATCCAAGGACATGGGTGAACAAAAACTGAGCGTTCCTCCAGATGTCACGATTCATACTATTATGAGAGCCTTCCAACGGATGCAAAAGGTTCCAGAAGGCAAGGAAATCCAACTACACTTTGAAGGTGAGCTCTTGGAACCCAACGTGACAGCTGAAGAAGCTGGCATAGAGGACATGTGTCAATTGGAAGTCTATGTCCTGTGAGGCGACAAGGGGTAGCAGTTGAAAGGAATTGTCGGAGAACTGGTCTCCGAAACACGAGCTTGATGAATGATGATGGAGTAGCGAAAGGTTTCACTATGTAGTCTTGATACCCCCTAGGTGCTGAATACTAGGTTTTGGCTCCGAGATGCCGTATCTCTCATCGTCTTTATATACGACCCATTCCACTTAACTCCATATCACTGAACGCCTGGCCATGATCCCAAATGAACCCATTTTCCCCCTTCCATCCATGCGCCCTCTAGAATCTCTCCTTCATCCTTGCGGCAACGGTTCTCAGTCCATTGTAGACCTTGCCTGGTTGCTTACCTAGGATCAAGCTCACCACTGCCGATCGCGCAATGTGGATGTTCTTGAAACCACCAAGAATACTACACAAATATGAGTAAGTAAAGGCTTCTATTTTGTACGTTGGGTAAAGCCCTGTCTTAATTATGGAGCTGACATAGGCAGACCCTGCCTTTATGGGATCGGGAATGGAGTGCTGAGGGTGTACATACTGGATGGTTGATCCTGCAACCACAATTCTGGTTCTCGAGGCATTCTCAATCGCGAATTTCGTCTTTCCATCCTACACAACCAGAGAGGTTAGCAAGAAGCCCAGTAAATGCTGTGGCAGTCCCCTAGTTTGCGCTGGTACCAATGACCAAAGACCGAACGGTCACTACGTACCTTTCCCGCAATTCGCCCAATGGCTCTGGCCTGGTGATCGGGGCCCAGCGTCTTCACATCCTTGATCTCAAATGTTGAAATGTAGAGATCATCCAGACGCAGTAACGCAATGCTGTCCTCAACATCGAATCCAAGCACGAAAGCCCGCACGAAGTCCTCGCCCTTCTGGACTGCTCCCGTGTCCGTTGTGTGCTGGCTCGTTCGCAGCTCGACCGCCTTTGTCTTTACGTTCATTCGCACGGCCAACTTGAGGTGGTTCACGAGAGGCTCATAAATCTTGGGCCAATGCGCCTTCAGGGGCGACATGCGGTTGGGAGGTATCGGGATTTTCCTCCGCTCGATTCTGGCGATTTTCTCGACGTCTTTGGCGGGCGCAAAGCTCGGTCGGTCTTCCTCGTCTACATCCATCTGTGACTCTGGCGCTGCAACAGGTTGCAGTATATCACTCTCTGTGACGTTCATGGCGTTCAGGTCTGCGGTGTTTAGTAGCACGTCTTCATCGTTGTCGCCTTGGGGGAGAGGGATGTTGAATGGCGCCGCATCCTCGAGGGGCTTCTTAAGAGCAGTCGGAGCCGGCATGATAGCTTGTTTGTTTGGCGCAAGTCGAGACTGTGTGGTCTTGGGAATGTGGGGGATCTGTGGCAAGAAGAGAACGATAAATTCTGGGAGTTGCTGGGCGGTCTGGTGAGTTGGGCCGTTCATCAGGACCTTTAATTTTTCTGATAGTCGCAAAATCCACCCACACTGAGCCGCTTTGTGAGAGACCCCCACCTTCTTTTGTGTTATCGATAAGGCACACGCCACTTGCAGGGGTCCCCGTTGGAGACTTTGTTAGCGCCTCGTCATTATGCCCATGATAACCAATAGCGAGATTTTATTGCTTTGAATTGCTCAACCTTGCTTCAATGCTTCTCACAAGCAGAGCCATGTTCTTCACGACTGAGCTGCTCTGTTTTTATAAAACTGGTGATACATAGATCGGTGAACTTGTTCAGAGAAATTTTGACTTCTTGTTTCGCTATTCATCCTGGCACCATGAAAGCCGACGATGTCATCTTCAGCTAGGTCATCGCTCTTGGGGCAGCACGGATGGCGATCGTTCTACGAGACTGTGGACTTCCTTGCCTCGAGGCTTCCGCCAAGACAAACCACCTCGAATCGCCTTGGGCTGAATCAGTCAAGCCCCTATTCGACCTCCTCGATACTCACTCTCAGAACCCCAAAATCTTCTCCCTGGACGTCTCCGCGACCATCGAGATCCTGCGCTTACTATGCGCGCCGAAGCTTCACATCGGGTGGTCTTCTCCTTGTTGGGATCACTCCAAATCCATCCACAACTAGCAATGTTATAGCTACTTGCGCAGCTGTAGCGGATTCTGCAGCTGTCGCAAATGTCAGCCAGAAGGCGAGCGTGAGCAAGCTAGGCTGGCAAGCATGGCAACGGGGAATTCATACAGGTCGAATGCGAAATGTTGGTCTATCACAGAGGGCAAAGTCCACCAAAGCGGGTGCAGATGCCAGCAAACCATCCTCATCGCAACAGAACACTGAGTCGCCAAAGCCTGCGAATCCTTCAAGCACTGAGACGAAGCCCCCAGAACCCAATCAAACGCCACACTCGGTATCGAACTATTTCCACCTTCCGCATCTACCACACTTACCTCACCGTCCAACGAAAGAAGAGTTCTTGGCTGCCGCAAACGGGTTCATGGAACGACTCAAGGTCCGTTTTAAGTGGTTCTCGATCAGGAGTATGAGACCGTGGAATAATGATGAATGGGGCGCATTTCTATCTTTCTTCCTCTTTGGACATTTGGCGTGGATCTTGCTCGGCACAACTACTTTCATGTCCCTCGTCATTTTCTCCATCAATACGGTTTTCGCGCAAGGTATGTATACATGGCATCACATCTCGACACACGCTAATTATTCCCAGAAACTCTGGGACAGTGGGTTGGAGACTATATGACACAATCAGCTGGGCTGACCATTGTGTTCGAATCTGCCATTGTTCCTAAGTGGAAAGATGGGGTCATTTCTTTCAGGAATGTATTCGTTTCCAGGCGGCCTGGGCAGAGCAAGTCCAGTGTCAGCAAAGGTTCCTCTTCGAGCGCTGCGGCTGTAGCAGCGGCAGAACGCGGAGCTGCCACAGACGTTGCAGCCGAGGTAGATGACGGCAACTACACACAGTTCGATGTAACGTTGAATACCGTCAATGTCACACTGTCTTTCGTCAAGTGGTGGAATGGCAAAGGGCTATTAAAAGATGTCGAAGTAAAGGGTGTCAGAGGAGTGATTGACAGGACCTCAGTACAATGGTCCTCAGACAACGTGGATCCATTATCCTACCGACATGAACACCACCCAGGAGATTTTGAGATTGACTCCTTCAAGTTGGAAGACCTGCTGGTCACAGTGCACCAACCGAGTGGATTCCGGCCATTCTCGGTCAGCATCTTCTCATGCGAACTTCCCCAACTACGGAAACAATACATGTTCTATGACTTTCTGTCCGCCACTCACATGTCCGGTTCTTATGATGGCTCGCTCTTCACCATACACCCACGCCAAGTCCACGGGGTCCCAGCTGGGCACGAGCATATTTCAAATGATCTAGGCGAACCAGGCGCTTGGAAGAAGTTTAGCCGGCTTCGGATTGACGGGCTGAAGATTGACCATTTGAACAGGGGCGACGAGGGTCCCTTCGGGTGGATATATGAGGGCAACGTTGACATTGTAGCCGATGTGATGTTCCCTAATGATGACGACGATAGCATTACCAAGGTGGTTTCTGACTTCTACGACCGTCTCGAGGAGGCGGTGACATCAAACCGCTACATTCACCTTCTCGAAAGCAACACCAGGCGATACCGTGGTGATGAAACCACCGCAAATCCATCCACCAGCGTAGAAGCGGTCCGTGCCTCTGAGCATATCCCTGAGGCCACGCTATCGGACAAGAAGTACGTTGATGAGGCCGCCGTACTGTCAACAACTACTTCTACTTCGGACGGAGAGCCACCGCGGTACCTTGTCATGGATCTACGCATTCATCTCAATGATGTGAAAGCTAGTGTCCCGGTCTTCTCATCAAACCTTTCATACGTGAACCAGGCGCTTGTCCGTCCCATCGTCGCGTATATCAACGCGAAAAGGACTTACATCCCGATCAGCTGCCGCATTGTCAAACGCGCGTCGGACTTCGACGGAGCATGGTCGACGTATGACTCCGGTATGATGACTGATTTGTCTGCCGAGGTCTACTCTGCGTTTGCCAATGACGTCGAGGATCAGCAAAGCCGAACCAGGAGGCTAAAGAAAGTTGGCTTCTGGACGCTGAGTCTCGCTGTTCATGCCCTGTTCATGGGCATGGCCGGCAATGTGATATGAAAAACCCGAGAAACGTATCCACGAGACCTTGATTGAAAGGAATGCACGGTACGATGTCAGACAACAACTCATGAATCACGGCCGACTTGCGCAAGGTAGCATTAATGTTGATGCAGAAGGAATACAGAACAGGGCACACCAACACCAGTGTGTCGCGTCATTGTGTTGTTATGATGTCCACGTGTACAAAATGGCCGGATTGGACCGTAACTATGGATGGGATCTAAACCCAAGAATCGGCGTCTTGGGAGGCGTTAAGGTCGATGAAACTGGACAGGCATCTGCGGATCGTCATATGGAAATACCCCTATCTTACACGTGGCACATAGGGATAGGGAAATTTTTGAAGAACGTCGCGATTTTGTGTTGAAAACTTAGCCCCAAGGGATATCATACTAATGTATTAGCACCCATCTTCCCACACTACGCACCACTGGTTCGCAACAGTGTCTACAATGCCAGGAATGCCATCACCACATGATGAGAAATCGCCCACAATAATGAGACTGAAGGACGCTGTGGGCAACGGGTTGATCTTTATGCGTTACATTACCAACAGCCAATGCAGTACGGTTCTACGCGCATCACTACCTATCAGTGCAAGTCAACTACACATCTGTTTTCTATGCCCAACCCAATTCCAATGCCCTATGTCTTCCCGAACTATAGCGATGTGCCCAATATCCACTAATGCATTACCATCTACTCGAGCCAGAGCGCCTGACGATGGACGTCAAGCAGGTTCAACGCTGCCTCGAAGGGCTTAGCTGGTCTTGGCTCCGCAAGTCCTGGCCTGGCACGGGGCGGGGGTAAGGTGTTCCTCTTCTAGGATGACGGATATTAAGCCGGGTGTTGAGTGTAAACTCCACGGACTTGTTGTGTCAGCTCTGGAAGCTGAGGCGGTCCTAGTAGAGGTTGTTGTAGCATGGCGCCGCCATATGAGGTGACGCCGCTGAAGCTTGTTCACATAAAGTCGTCACTGGCCGTATGTCAATACTTGTACTCATGATGAGCTGTCTCCGGTGTTACTTACTCCCCGTAGTCATCATCATAGGTGCCAACGTCAGCTGCGTTGGTCCTGTTAGTAACCAACGTAGCTTTCGTCTTGGCCGCCTTGCTCTTCTTGCCACCCTTCTCAGCAGCCTTCTCTTCCTTCATCTTCTCATTGCTCAAGGCTGTGAGAGTGCTGGCAATCTTCTTAATCTGATCACTGGGAAGATCCTTCGCCAGCCGCTTCGTGAACTCCTGCAGAAAAAGGGTGTAGTGCGCCTTTTTGGCGTTCCCTCCAATAATGGGCACAAGAACATCGCGCATGTTTTCGAACTGCAGCTTAGTATGAGGGTTGAGCAGAGGTAGGGTGGCCAGGTCGACAGTCTTGGTGGGGTCGTTGGGGTCGATAGAGACAGCGGAGCCGACGGTGGTGGCCTTGCGGGAGGAGCTAATGCCAATATTGCCAAAGAGATCGGAAGCGTGTTTCAGGTCGGACTCCATCTCGGATCGCTTGAGGCGCTCGCGGCGCTGCGCTTCAGTCTCATCATCGTTGATCTCACCATCTGCAGCCAGTTGTGCAGCACGCTCGGCGCGCTTCTCCTCGATACGTTGCTTCTTGGACTTCTTCAAGGCAGCGGCCTCGGCTTCTGCCTTGGCCTTGGCTTCGGCAGCCTTCTTTTGCTTCTCGCGCTCAACTTCCGAGTCCTCAGCGGCGTCCCAGGAGTCTAGGACCTAAGACAAGGTCAGCATCACATGAGGTCGTACAGAGATGCTGGGGTGCCGGATATTTCAACGGGTCAAACATACGTCATTGTCGCTTTCTTCTTCATCATCGAACTTGCGGCGCGTAGTACCGACAGGCGGGGAAGATGGAGGGGTTGACGAATCTTCTTCCTCGTCTGGAAAAAAAGAGCGGTCAGCCGAATTCAGACAAAGCCGGGCGGATGCACCTCCAGGTCCGTACTGGCAGGTCGCATCGCGTAGGAGGCCTTCCAGTAAACAGACAGAGACGGAAAGCCAGGCCCCGCTGAGCCCTATTGTTTCTGCTGTTTCCTGTGCTTCTGAGGTCCTCCGTGCGATGCGCTGTGTAAATCCCGTAATATGATGACGGGATGTGGTGAGGGGGCATTCTACCACGGCGTCGCGGCCGGGAGACGAGTTGACTTACCCCACTGCTTTTTGGGAGGCATCTTGTTCGTTTCGTGGGGGTTAGCAGATGTTGGGAATCAAGTTGCGCAATTCAGGTATTGGGAACAAGTTTCGTCGTCTTTGCGACGGGGTTGGAGGTGAAAAAGAGAGTAAAGTGTGCGGAATTTGTAGGCCGCCAAATGTTTGTGGCCCAAAGTCGTTTAGAAATGGGAAATTGAGGGGGATTGGGCATGAGTAGGCCACTTCGTAGGTAGCGTCAGGCACTCAGGGTCAGGGTTAAGGAGGGGCAGTGATGGGCCCCTCCGGCGCAACTGGGATCGCTAAGTACATATGACGTCGCCTGCCGAACAAGTTGTTCGAGACTCAACTTTATACAAAGTATGGAGGATTATTCAGGTCGAGAAGAACACTAAGCTCTTTCGACATTGGTGTCGTATACATGTAAATCTTCCAGATCAGTTGCCCATTTCATGCCAGCTTGCACAACCCTCAAGTGCGATCAATCAGAGACAAATATCTCTGCACTATTTACCTTTGGAGTTAAGGTCCTGACGGTAGTCCGGCTGGCGCCAGCGGAGCATACGAGGCACACAGTATGGAGCTTTCAATATCCCGAGGATCTTAGCGTTCGGGGCTTGGATTATATGTTGTTCGGGCAAGATGGATATTGTTTACAGCTTGAATAGAAGCTCAGTAGTTCTATTACCAATCAATCCACTGCGTATGGCAGGGTGTCATCTTGAACCGAACAATCCCAAGTTGCAAGGGAAAGCGCGACCCTGTGGACTCCACGGTATCCACGCACGAATCTCCAGCTGCTTATTGATATTCCTTTGCAGACATCTAGGTTAGATGTGCCACCGAACTTTTAATCACCGAGTCCCCGTGTCACCAAATCCATGACCCTGACAATTCGGTGTTACATTCAGCGATTTGAGTCTTCACCTTCGGCGGTCAGCAGCTCAGCCATTTTCTGACTCAGTCGTCGTTCTGCGAAAACATACCGGAGATGGCGTCTCCTAGATTTCCCGATTTCCCGACCAGCTGACAAGACCAACTTCATTGTTACTACAGTATCTGTGCGGCGTATCCATTCACATGCGAATATTTGCAGCTCATAGGATCGCTGGTCTGTTTCGGGATTTGGTACTTGCCTCATGACCAAGGACAAGGGGCTTGACGCTGATGCCTCTCCTTGAGTTGCCCATTTCAAGGGCGCACAGTAGATAGATACTAAGCACTCAGAATGGGTCGGATGCTAAGACTATCAACACGAACCGTACCGGTTGGTCTTCGTAGTCCGGGCTTTCCTTTCCGCAGCGTCATCAGTATAAGTCATATAATGTGTGTTCCGCCTGAGTCCTAAGGTCATTTCTTTATCTGCAATAGAAAGCCATCTACCTACTCTTACCGAAAAGTAGGCAATTACCTTCCATCTACTCAACTTAACATACACACTTATACCACATTTCACATCAATACCTTATATTTATCTCCCATTACATAGATATATTCCTGATGCTGTCGACTAGCCTCCAGGCAAAGCTTTGCGCGCCAACGAAGCAGGCCTCTCCGCTCTCACGAGCTGTGTTCTCCCTTCTCTACAGCCCTTCGACTCATGGATATTCTCGAGTTGCATGTATAACCATCCAACAGCACAGCTCGAGATCCTTTACGACCACCCAAGACAAGAAGCTTCGCGATTTCTTTCCGATCAAGGTAATCGCATCGCCGGGCCCCTTAATGATGTCTATTTGCTAAGAAACAGTAATTACAGGAAACGGAATCCATCAGGCAGACCTTGCCCGCCTGGCCTCACCATGGTTATACGGAACAGGAGATGCTCAGTGTTGTCCCAGATCATCGCCCCGCGAAGACGGTGGGTGACTGGTTTGCATGGAAAATTATGAGGATCTGTAGATGGGGCATGGACTTGGCTACAGGTCTTCGAGATGAGCAGCAGGTCGACAAGAAGAACCCGACAACCGCCGTAACCACCATCAAACCCCTGACCGAGGCTCAATGGATGATCCGTTTCCTTTTTCTCGAATCGATCGCCGGCGTACCTGGAATGGTGGCGGGAATGCTAAGACATCTCCACAGCATCCGACGCTTGAAGAGAGACAACGGTTGGATCGAGACTCTTCTCGAGGAAAGTTACAATGAGAGAATGCACTTGCTGACATTTCTGAAAATGAGTGAGCCAGGGTATGTTTTCCCAGGTGATCTTCATCTCGATGGTGTGCTGATCGTGAAGCAGACGGTTTATGAAACTCATGATAATTGGCGCTCAAGGAGTATATTTCAACTCTTTGTTCCTCTCCTACCTGATCTCGCCGAAGATTACTCATCGCTTTATCGGGTACCTGGAAGAGGAGGCAGTCCACACTTATACGATGGCGATCAAGCAAATCGATGAGGGCCACTTGCCCAAGTGGTCAGATCCTAATTTCGTCATCCCCGACATTGCCGTCAAGTACTGGCAGATGCCCGAGGAAAAGCGAACAATGAAGGACCTCCTCCTCTACATCCGTGCCGACGAAGCCTGCCATAGAGGTGTCAACCACACACTCAGCAATCTAAACCAAACCGACGATCCCAACCCCTTCGTCAGCGAATATAAGGGCGAACGAAATCCGCCCAGGCCAGCTTCGAAACCCCAAGGATTCGAACGAGAAGAAGTGATTTGAGAAGTGTGGGAAGCAAGGAATCATTCATCAAGATCGATAGACGAGATACCACTGGCGTTGGACTATTGATATTAGGTTTGTTTTGACGGGTTGCACCTAGCGGATGACTCAGAGTTGTCTGGTAACCTACAGAGTTTTGGGGATAGGACAAACAAGAAAATCTCTACTCTTGGGGGAGGGCTCTTGGCGGATGGGTACTTGATTTTCAATTGTTCCTCGACTAGTACTAAAGAATGTCGTGGTCGGTTCCACTTGGACGACCAGTACCAACTTAATGTTCCTTCTCAACATACGCCATAGTCGGCGAGGTACCCCAAGGCGAACGGCATGACAAAAGTATCACATGACGATAGCCACAGGGATGGATTGGATTGGACCAGAAGTGTTTATCGCAGCTGCGGCTTTACCGAAGGTGGAATGGAGGACAGCCATCGAATTACGAGGCATCGACAATGACAGTCCAGTGGGGTACTGCAATTTCGAGCCCAACGGCAATTCGGCAGTAATCATTCTCTCCACGTGGCCCGTAATCCTCGCCCGGGCGCCGAGCGATTACCGGTGCTCAATTCACCGCTCGACGTTCGGTAAAGTTTGCCACGATGACTGAAAAGGGCCTCAAGAACGCGAAGTGTTGGTTGTGGTGGGGTCGGGTACATTTGACTGCTGTGAGTTATTATGACCAACACTCTTGGAGTTCACCGCATCGCAGTATGCGGTTACATCGACCAGAACGGCCTCTTCGAAAGCCTTACGATTTGCCCAAAGTCTGTTCAAGCGCGGCCAGCATCCACAACCTCATAGTTGGTTACGGATTCAATGCGGACTGATGAATTTCGGCAACCCGCTTTCGGCCGCTCTCGGGCTCCGCACAGCGGTCTAGAGCTTGAATTGAAGTTCTGCCCTGGGGTGTCGACACCTGGTAGCAAATCGGGCGGACCGCTGATACTGCCGATCTCTTTTAAGCTTCTAAAGCTGTTGTTACAGCCCTACTGGCAGCCCTGAGTGTACCGTGGTTGCTGGAATTGACTTCTAAGGGTTCCAGACTTGTCGACAACATTGCCCGCACAACATGTTTTGACTTCTGAGCGGACGGAAACCATACATGGTAGGATTTGAGAGCTAGTGTAGAGGCTATTTCTACCATAGCCACATTGACATGTCAGATTGACTTGTATCAGGTCTAAGTATATCGGCTGGTTCTCCACCATGTCCAAATTTGGGATCGCTCTCGATTCTTAGAGGCGGCTCGCTAGAGAAGACGATAACAGGAATATATTTCTGTAGTTGGGGCTTTCCACTAATCCGATATAATTCCGCCCAGACGTAGACAAAAAGGAATCATTGGAACGCAACGTGGCTTCTCATCAAGCTACTCAAGTAGGCGGAATGGTTTTGATTGGTGTTTCAAAACTCCCCAGCATCCAAACCAGCATCCAGACAGGTGTCGGCAGATATATCCAGCGGGCAACAGTGTACCTAAATGCTGACATTAAAAATAGAAATGATTGAGTTGGTGGCACTCTGCGAATACGCATGCCAGGCTTGCCAGACTTCACACTCGGAGCTCTGCTCTGGGACGAGGAGATTGGTTACGCCTGCGACTGGATCCCGGGGGCTCTGGTTTTGGTCGCCGACTCGAACTCCCAATTCAGCATCATTGAAAGCGAAAGTTGGAGCCCCAGGACGACCAGATTACCAGGCTCGTTTGCTCCCGATTTGGGCCTGTGAGGCGGTCGTTTAGCGAGTTGATGCTCATGGAGCTCGTATACGGCCATATCACCTCGTACGACCCTATTTGCTCCATCCCGACAAATGGTGTTTGGCAAGCTGGAATCTTTGTGTCTCGGCGACCCTGAGATTCATCTTATCCGATACGTAGTCCACGAATTATCGCCCTGCAATGCAGTGAGGTGATTAAGGCCAAAAAGGTCGACTCCAGCATGGCATCCAAGTTTAGCGCATATCTCATTTCGGTGTCTCATCAAGCGCCCGCTTCTCCTCTGTGGTGTTTTAGAGACGAGCATGGAAAACTACTTGGGATTTGTCAAATGACAATTACATTCACCCAGAAATACACACACTCAGGTCTCGAAATGCTTGTTACACCAGATCGTTGATATTGTCCCTCACATTTGACGACAACCACCTTTGGCACCGACTAACGCACCGTCCCGTCTTTGCTCAACTGGTGCGCAGCCACCTATGCTCACTGTGGCCGGCTATTGAATCATTCTACCTGGTCGCGCGACGATTTCTGCTCTCGCAATCGTCACATCAGTCGCCCTTCTAGATCGGACACAAAAGGTCATTAGAAGTGTCCCGAAGTCGTCACTGCCACCATTACTTTCACCATTGTCACGGTTGCTACTTACAGTGGAGCGATTTCTTGACGGTTCGTTCCTCCGGGCCGCATCGCGCTCCAGCTCATCGGTGGTCAGGTTCAAGGTTGAGAAGCGCATTTTATTTTAGACACAAGAGACCCACAGTCTACAAAGTACATGCTAGGAGACAGGGTGTCAACGCTATAAAGACAATAACGACTTAGCGCACGCCAAAGCAAGCAACAGCAGGAAACAGCGGTGGATCACATCTTTGCACCGGCAGAGTGTGGCTGTGCGAGTCGAATTGGACGAATCTCCTCAGGCCTGACGTGTTGACCCTCAACCGCCAGCCGCCAACCGGCGGCACACTGGGGACAGTTCGATTTGAGATTCTGGGGTCAGTGAGCAACAAAACGCCCGGACCATCTCTAACAGTGGTACGCCGAGTCCTAGCCGATCGTCGCCTGTCCTTCCTCCAAGTCCCTGCCCCCATCAATCGCTGTCGCAATCGCAATTCTAATCTCCCCTTCGAGGGCGTCACTCATTCCTGCTTCAACTCTTTTTCCTCCACCAAAGTCTCATCAACTTCAGACGGGCAATATCCCTACAAGTGACGTGCACTCCTCATCTGACGCACGTTATACCGCATCACTACGAGGGTTGACGACCAATCCCGCAACGTCTTCAAGGGATTCGACACAGCCCCAGCAGCACTGCCACCGAAACGCCGTGCCTGGGCTGACTTGCAAATCTGCCTCGCGAGACAAAAAGTTGTTCTGTCTTTAGAAACATCTTCAGACCATGGATCAACAAGCTGCACAAGCAGCCCATGCGGCTCGTGGCCGGTCGCCATCTACCGGCCATCAGCCTCACCATATAAGAAATAGTCATTCGCCCTCCCCATCCTACCAGTCCCCGGAATCAAGCAACGTTGGCTTAGGTCTTAACCTCGACAGCACAGCAACAAACATCCCGCACTTCACCCCCAGTGATTTCAGCAACTTCAATAATAACAACAACAATCAGTTCCTTAACACGTCCCAGCCACAGGTCTATCCCAACCAGGGCATAGCCGAAGCCACTTCTTTCGACTCGAACCCGGATTTCACCCAGCCCTACAACCCTCAGAGCCAAGCCGACTTCTCCCAGAACCTGCTGGCTCCCGCATACAACGGCAGTGGCGACTTCTCCCTGTTCCCGCCCACAACCCAAGGCGACCAGTTCAATACCACTCCCCTCTTCGGTGACCTCTCGCAGGCGACCGCGCCCGCCAGCATGACTTCTCCACAGATACACCATTCCCCTACTCCACCGCATCACTTGAAGCCAGACCCGCAACCTGGCTCCGCACACCAGTCGCCGTCCTTCAACCAGCATCAGTTCTCCTCGCCGCCAGGGCGACACTCGAGGAACGCCTCGTTGGGTCCTGAGGCGGCGCTCATGGCTGGGCACGGGGACTGGACACAGGCGCATTTTCAGGGGCATCGCAGAACACCGTCAGAATATTCCGACATGTCGTCGGCTGCGCCCTCGCCACACTTGGTTGGCCAGGAATTTGACGGGGCGCATTCCGACCATGGGAACTCGCCGATGCAGCGACCCCAGGATGGCTTCTATGACAATGTGAACGCCGGCTTCAACAACTTCAGCATCTCAGACCCACAGATGGCGCGTAGCAGCCGAAGCCCGTCGCATAGCCCGGCCATATCACCCCGCATCGTGCCCCAGCAGATGCCCGAGATGGGCCAACCCACACAAAACTACTCGCTCGGTGGGCAGATCCAAGGATATGTCAGCGCGCCAAGCATTAGTTACCCTGTGACGAGCGCAGAAGCGTTCCCGAATCTGCCGCCTGACGGCGGCATGATGGCGCCTCCCTCTATCAATATCGACTTCGCGCCTAACTCGCGCCAGAACACGTTTGAGTCGCAAAAGGTTTCATTGGATCAGTCGTCCCTGACGCCGCCTGACAGAGGTATGTCCGACCTATGCCTAAATTTGAACACAGTTGCTAATATTGCTTACAGGCCGTCAACGAAGTCGACCGCGTGCGTCCACCGATCCGTACAACAGCGGCGGGGCCGGTATATCCAGACCTAACACACCGGGGAGCTTGTCGCCACATCTCGGGGCCGATTTGGCTAACCGACCTGGATCTGAATCTTCTCGATCACTGTCCCCCGGAGACCGGTCAGGCAGCGCCAACGCAGCCTCGAGGCGACGGCAATCCATGTCGGCCGTGCCAAATAACGTCATCGCGTTGAGGCTGGCGGATCCCGAGTACCAGGCGGCGCAAGATAACGGCAATACCAAGAGGGTTCAAAAGCATCCTGCCACCTTCCAATGCACGCTTTGTCCCAAGAGGTTCACTCGAGCGTACAATCTGCGCTCCCATCTGCGCACTCACACGGATGAGCGCCCTTTTGTTTGCACGGTATGTGGAAAGGCGTTTGCTAGACAGCACGATAGGAAACGCCACGAAGGACTGCACTCTGGGGAGAAGAAGTTTGTCTGCAAAGGTGATTTGAAGGCTGTTGGCCAATGGGGCTGTGGCAGACGCTTTGCTCGAGCCGATGCGCTTGGACGACACTTCCGATCTGAAGCGGGCCGGATTTGCATCAAGCCATTATTGGACGAGGAGATGCTTGAGAGGCAACGTCTTTGGAACGAACAGCGGATGGCGCAAAACATGGCGGCTCAGCAACAAGTTATGGGCATGGATCCCAATGTATACCCGCCTATGGATGCCAGCGGCTTCGCTCTGCCAGCTTCTTTGCTAGCTCAATACCCTGCGCTAGCTCAAATGAACTGGCAGGCTCAGGATATGGGCAATGTTGAAGATGAGCTCAGCGGTCGGTCGAGTTATGATGCCTCTGATTATGAAGAAGGCGAGGAAACGGGCTACGTCAGTGGTCCTGGTACCGGTTTTGGCGAAGGAGGGATGCAACAAAATTTCGGAGAGATCGGATACACCAGTGACTATGGCGGTCGCTAAACTGGTGTGGATTACATTCTTCACTTGGCTTTTTTGTGGAAGGCTCATGATATAACGGCCGGTGGGTTTACGCTTGAACAGTGCGGGGACATTGTAGATGCTTGTTTGGATTCGGTGGTGCACGGTTGGGGTTCGTACGACGACGCCGAGGCGGATTTTGTCTTCATTTCTCCATCTAGACGGCATGAGATACCAAGGAGTTTCAAGATTTTATATAGCTGTGAGTTTACTAGGGAACTGGGATACCCAAAGAATCAACAAATTACCTGATACTCGAATGATGACTCTTGACCCCGAATCAAGCGCATCGATGCACGTGACGGAGGCCGTGACCAATCCGAAGATTAAGGGCGCACTTACACAGTCGAGGCCACATCGGAGGCAACTCGTATCCCTCGACATCGTATAGTATGCCATGGTTGATGAACTAAATGGAGTGTGGTGGAAGAATGTTCTCGGGTGAAGATCATGCTCAATTATGAAAATGCCAAGTAACTTATAACCAGGCCCAGAGATCCGGAAACACGCCTCGGAGTGGACTAAGTAGCGTGATTCTTCTCTTGAATTCACGTATGTAAGGAAGTTGCACCTATCTCAGTCACTTATATCTATTGAACATGGGAAATGTTAGATGTGGGAACTTTGGTTCGGTCCAGCCGTGGAGAGGGAGTGACATGCCTCGAGATGTCATCTGAGCCATGTCCATGATGTGCCACAAGCTGGGATATACTCAGAGTGAAGCTATGTCATAACTATTTGATGTATCTTCAGGGCACTAATATTACAGTCAGGTTAGATCATATGTGGTAAGAAGTTCGGCGCCCCTTACACCAATGCAGGTGTTGTGGTATCTTGAGAAGTACTTGTAAATCAGGAACAAAATATAGGATACTTGCGGTTACGATATGCAGAAAGGTAATTATTCGCTTTCCCAAAATTGGTATCAGACGCTATTCTTATATACGGCGTACCTGGTGCCAATAGTTCCACGCGTGTATGGCTAGGACACATTCAACAAGAATGACAGGTATATAATATTGTCCAAGTAAGCTTGGTAAGCCTCTTGGTTTCACACGTAGAAAGAAGAGTGCCGCCCGTCGTTTCTAACCACCTCTTCTACATGGACTTATAACAAAATTATTGTTATCAAACCGTATATATAATACTATTCCCTTCCTGGCAACACGCACTCTATATATTCACAGTATGCTTACTTTTTGTCTTCAAATAACCTTGGCTCTTGGCTAAAACGTCCATGCGTGTTTGATGCAAGGTACTGACTCCTTGAGATCCACGCGTGGATTCCTCCTCTAAGGGCGGATGCATGCTAAGTATTAGGTTATCTCCATGACAACACCCCTTCAATGTAATAGAACGAATTAACAGCGTTGAAGAGTATAAAACTTCATTTATTATGCGAATATTATTATTCTAGATAAAAATTTCTCCCGTCTTTTATCAACGATCTATACCTTCTGCCTCCTCAATTAGAACCTGCCTAACAAACCCTCCTGTGTTACCAGTAGACAAGAAAGGGAACATAGTTCCTGCCCCTATTTCCATCAAAGTCCTTCACAGCCATATACCATATATTTTCCCACACAATTGTAATGGCAAGCAACCCGACCTAGAGATTAGCTCAGTTTACTTGGGTTTTCGTTGATTCCAGATTTGCCGCATGGTATCTCTATGGAGACGCTATAATTTAATCTTATCTTCAGTTGGGCAGAAATAGTGTCACTGCAGCTTGACATTATCATGTTCAGGTACTAAAGTTCACCTGTACTTGATACACGCTTTAATTAGATCTAGAATGTGTATCTCAATTAATATCCTACATTCGGGTAGAGTCTTGACCCCTTGGTTCCGTTGAGCAAGCAAGCTCCACCACGTTCCCCCCTGACCACCTTGCTAGCTCGAACTAGATTGCAGGCGACCATATTGTCACCTCAATGGTGGTAATGGTGCAGGTAGTGGTGACCCGAAGAGTGACCACCCTGGCTCTGACTCTGGGTGCTCAAAGGATAGCCAGCCGGCCACCGTTGTGTCTGTTCAGGCACAGTTATGTATGGACCTCCATAGTTCGCCGCCATCGGCGGTTGCGATCCAATCATGAAAGGCATATAACTGCCGGTGAGCGACGAAGGGTAGGAGTTCGGGTTGTCATATGTCTGACTGCCGTGTATCTGACAAACCGGGCCACATGGAGAATTGCCTTGTGTCGGACCATACGAGCTATGTGAGCCATTGCCGTACATTGTCGCTAGAGTATAGGACGCACGCCACGAATTACTCGACGACGGCGATGGCGTCATCGACCCATGGGACATGGCTGATGGGTCCGCAACGTCCATATCCGGGCTTCCGCTAGCACTCCCCTGCACGAAGCCGTTCCTTTCGTCATGTGAATCCGTCCATGTGGTCCTGAACTGTTCAGGCGTTAATCCATACCTTTGACAGACTTGATTCCGGAAGTTGGCATCCGAGTCGAAGCGTTCCAGCGTCTGTGAGGGGGTCAGATATAGCACTCGTCTCTCTGTTTCTCCGTCATCGTCGTCAGATTCTTGATCTTCATCATCATCAGAGTGTATTGGGGAAAGCTCGCCCTCGAACACAGGGTCGGGTTGGTGTTGTGGTCGGCTCTGCGGGGATGAATGTCGTTGTTCCGAAAATGAATCCCAACCAGAAGACTGTGAAGTACGAGTTTGGCATGCCTTACACTTTGGTGGAAGGTCTTCATCAGGACCCAGAACTCTCCCTGCGTCAACTCTAATGTTGAAGCCGTCCTCTAGCTGCATTTCTTTTAGTTCCACCCTATGACCGCACCGTCTGTGGGTTAATGACTTGCGGCAGACGGGACAGGTCGGATCGCTGCGGCCGCTGCGGTTGAGCCAAGTGTCCAGACATTTGTGGCCAAACATGTGTCCGCATGGAAGACTTGTCCATATCTCTTTCTGATTCTCCTGGTCCAACAACTCGTTCTCCTCCGCTGTCGTGGGCGGTTCCATGATGGCCAACCCCGAGTTGCATATTTGGCACTCGATTTTCAGCTGGGTGTTCCCTCGGAGATCGCCATCTGCGTTGAAAAATTCGAGGACGTTAGGAAGGAAGTTGTCCATGACTTGGCGCACAGCCATTTTGTCAATGGGCGTGGGAGGATTTGTTGGAGGGGGAAAATACAAGAAAAAGGGATATGACCAGTTGTGGATTTTCTCCTCCGGAACTCGAGCTACGATCCACGTGTCGTAAATACCAGCTCCAGTCGTCTCGTTGATCGACAGTTGCCGAAGGAGCTTATGATCTCTGGTTGTCGTTTCTGAATTTCAGCGGAAGTGTCATCAAATTTGGATAGGGCCCTTCTACTTATAATCGTGACTAGGAGATTGATGCCTTGTACTTGATTGACTTGACAGAAAAATGCCGTTTTTACTCGAGTCATCAGTTCCCGGGGCAGCTCTATTGTTCTTTTTGTTCAATATATTACCAAAAAGCCCTCCATCGTAGCGTCGACTATTCAACATACAATGGAATGTAGATAAGTGAATTCTAATTATTTGTCCGATAGAGCAGCCAACGGGGAGGCTCTGCCTTCTCAGATGATGAAGTCTCTTAATGTGACTCTCATATGGTGGAAAACGAAGGTGAATGGAGAGAGATGATTTAGACAAAGAAAACAATCGGCCTGTGTTGTGCTGGCTTCCATCTAGACATGTAGTATCTGGTGTGTCGTTCTCGAGCTCCTGATCGGGAGAGAGATAGAAATAAAAAACCTCAAACAGAGAGTCTACGCCCTGAGCTTATGCCGGGAGCATCGCATCAAGTGAATTGGGTCTTATGACAACTCTGAAACTCACATCCGCGAGAGGAAGACCAGAGATGTCGGCACAGAATATTGTACAAAACCGAGCTATCTGGGAGAACCCGTAACTGCTATATGCATGCGATCTGGCCATTTGTCTCAGGCAAAGGGAGCTTATAGAAGACAGAAAGTTCCAGACAGCTCCCAACAAAAAACTCGAACCCAACCCCCCAACCGCAGCTCTGATTCTAACAATCAACACGAGGAATTACTGCCTCTCCGTAGAATTTACTTGCTCATGATTTCTCTTAAGAGTCCACACTGCTCATCTATTTCCTACATCTAGCCTCGTCGCCCTGTAGTACAAAACTATAAATTAATCCTTTGCAGGATTGCATTCGATTTCACAAAGCCGACGAGTAGACAGTTTGCACTCAAGCAAGCGTCAATTTTAAGATCATACGAATATCGTTACTATATACCTATCACCTAGAGCACGCTCCAAGCTTTGCTATTAGAATAATTGGTCATTGACAATTCGCCCACAGCCGTCTGCCCATCTCGACGTATTCCAGACCCATCGTTCGTGCGTGCGTCCGTCTGTCATCAGGGACGTCCATAACTAATATGGTCATTGATGATACTTCCAACTCTATTCCGTTCCGTTCCATTTTAGTTTATAGTCGTTAAGGCGGCAACCTGTCCGGGTGTACCTTTCTCCTTTATCCTTGAATTCGTAGCCAGAAACGCCCCGAGAAAATACACAACACGGAAGAGGCCTTCGCAGCGAGTCTCCACACCTAAACTTGCTTCAGGCTCCGTCAAATCCCTGCGAGACCTAACCCCGTCTCGTCCTCGAGCTCCGGAAATAGTCATAAGACATTGGGTCAGTCTCCGGGGCGACCATGTCTTCCTCGTGTTGAGGGAGGTTGCCGTAGCCTCGCGGGCCGCCACCGAGCATTCCAACACCTCCGGGACCTCTGGGCCCGTGCCCGCCGTCAAAGCTACGTTCTCTAGACGTAACTGGGTTTGCTAAAGGCATCGGTGCTGCGCTGCTCATCAGATTCGATCCGCTGTCGTTACCATGTGAATAGAGTGGGCTGCGCGACGAAGGAGGCATATACGGGTTGGAACCGCCCATACTAGGAGACATGGGCGAAAACGTCCTGGTCGGACCCGGACTACCTGCTCTGGGCACAGAAGGTATGCCGGGGCTGCCTGGTCTAGACCCAGATTCACTACCGTTCCACACGCTGCCAGGAGTTCCAGGGCGAATTACATCACCATGTCGACCAAATATCCCGCCATCGCCATGTTCATCAGCAAACTCGGGCCGGTTCTTGTAGTACTCGAAGTCCATACGCGATTCGGGCACAATTTCGAAACCGGGCATATTCAATGTACCCTTCGTCCTGCCAGACTTGTTCATTGTGTCAAGAACGTAGGCATCCGAGTATCCCGACGTGGACATGGCATCGCCCGAGTAGGCATCTCGGCCATCGGACAAACGACCCTTGTAAATTGCCGCAAGGATGTTCTGCGCCTTGGAGGCCACCATCGGTGTGATGAGGGGCTTGTACAAAGCCGGGTGACCGAAACGGGATGCCAGTCTATCGGAGCGCAAGGGGTCTTTACTCGCCACACCTTCAGGGTGCGTGCGCACGTTTCGAATGGCGTAATAGTGGATCTTATCATCAAAAACTCGAGAGCAGTAGAACTTGAAGCCAAGCATGATACAAGGCAGTGGCACCACCGCAAAAGCCTGGCTGTGTGTTCCCCAGTCACCACGCTCCCAGACGGTCAGGAAGATGACTAGGGTTGATAGTATGGTGGCAAATACCATGCGGTTGAAAAGGACACGCCAAAACATGCCACCAGACTCGTTCTTGGTGATGAAGATGTAGAGCAGCAGATATTTCTTCAGCCAGACATCGACGGCAAAGTAGAGAGCGGCAGCTAACAGAACTAGTGGCTGAAGCGGAGCGTAGAAAAGGGCGACAGTCGCGTAGTAGAGGAAGTAATTGTAGTACATGGCATACTCAAATGAAGGCGGGGCCGTGAGCTCAATCAACTCTCGCGGCGTCGGATTGGAAACCTTGCGCATGAAGAAGCTGTAGATCAGCGTCCACAGCTGTGCCAGATCGATGGCCGCCCCCAGGTTTCGCTGCAAAAGCCAATTGATCCAGAATGGAGAGATGTCGCAGAGCGCGGTGAAGAGCGCAGAGCCCAGTGATTTCCGGAGAATCGACTGCCACGCATCCCCCGTCTTCTGTGTGTCGGCTACGACGGCGGCGGTGAAGCTCCACAGGGCACCAAAGAGCGAGAAGACGATTAGGTTGTTGATGACGAAGAACGAGTAGAGCTTGCCCACGACGTGCCTCTCGCGCCCCGTCTTCGTGCGGTCCCCGGCTCTGATGGACAGGCGACGAAAGATGATAGGTAGCACTAGGTACACCAACGAGGTAATGGCAGGCGACGCGATACCTTGTACGATGGACCAGAAGCCTGTGTTCGCCGATAGCTCGTTCTGGAATGCCTTCCACACCAGGCCCAAATTACTCAAATTGACCAGGAAGATGGCAATCATCGCGTTCGGTGCGATCCACAGCAATGTCAAAATGGTGATCCACATGTTGACCCCGATTCTGCGCCAGCTCCGCGTAGACGGACCAAGAGGCATGTTGTCCCAAATAACATCATTTGGTCTGGGAGCCAGCTGGATGGAAGCGCCCTTGGGCTTCTTCCTGCGCAGAGCATAAGCGATGCAGTGGGCCTCGGAGATATCGTCGTAGCTGGCGAAGCCGTACGGCAGAGTGTGGCGTTTGTCGACGCTCTTGCGAACCTCAATGACTTCGAGCTCCAATTCTTTTATTCGCTGCGTAAGGTACTCGATGGCGTCTACCTTCTGGCCCTTGGGGTACGTATCCCGCGACGGGTCCTTCTTGGAAGGATGGCACATTGGTCGTGCGGCAGGCAGATTCTTGGGGTCCTTGAGGTAGATGGCGAGTACCTTCTCGAGCTTCCGCACTGTATGATCATGCTGCTCGATGAGGTTGGGAAGATCCTTGACGTTGCGAGCAATGGCCGTGCGGGAGAAAGACGACTCCGGTATAAACTGATCGATGATTCTAGCGATGCCTTCGTCCGAGCTCATGTTCTTGGGAATATCGTTCAGCATGAGGGTCCGGGCATGCAAACTGTTCTGGTACTCTTCGCTTTCAAAATAGAAACGGCGCAACTCGAGAACCTTCCTGTAGTTCCACCATAGAAAGCCGCAGATGACAGCGACCCACAGGTAGGCCACAGTGACGAGTGCCCAGTTGTTGTCCCCCCAAACTTGCAGTGGTGTCAGGCGCATCAACCACTTCTGGGTGTCGTCGCCGCTGTTTTTGGTGTAGTTGATGGGCAGAAGGATTCCGCATCCCAGGAGCGCCAGCACAAGGAAGATGTTGCGGCACATGCGGGTGAAGCGCAGGAAGATGGCGGCATCCATGCCAGCGTGATTGACCAGCTCCTTCTCATTCGTGTTCCATAGCGGCTTGACCCACGCAAAGTATCCCTTTCCTATAGGGGGCGGTGCGTGCTTCTCGTCGGCATGTTTGAGTTTGGGCGCGTATACGACGGTGTTATACGGTCGAAGAAAGGAGAAAGCAATTGCGATGAACAACGTGAAACCTATCGACGAGCCAATGGCGGACCAAATGGCACCATCGCTGAGCTGGAGTGCAGAAGCAACCGTCAGTAGCCGTTCTTGTGGTTGGAAGGTCTTGCGATGAGACGTATACCTCTTGTTTGAAAGGGTCACCCAGGAGATCCAACAGCTCCTGGGCTGTGCTATCGTCGCGAGACACCAACGACTGTAGCGTGTTCCACCGTGTTCCCATGTTGGCAGTGTGGCCTATCGAGGCGTCAAGTTTGGGAGGTAGTCGTAGCTGTCGGCTGTTCCAATAAGAAGTTTTACTGCATATGGGCGGTCATTGATCCCCTCATTCGAAGATGGGGCGCGCTGCCGTCCGTGACAAAAATGCGGTCGGCGGTTGGGTTCTCAGAGGTGGACAAAGAACAAACGAGTGACGCAATTCACGTATGCCCAAACTGTACTTCCTTCGAAGCCTCGCTCGCTCGAACCGTCTTGCGCGCGACGAACCGAAGTTGGGGGAGGACGGGACACAGAGAAAACGAGTGTAAGGGTGACGGTGAAGGTGAGGGCAAGACGAAAACGAGGGTAGGATAGAGGGACGGTGCGCTGCGAGTACCCGATATTCTAGGGTCGGGTTATGGGGGAGGGAGGGAAAGAGATAGAGGTAGAGAATGTCGGGCTGTCTATTGAAGTGAGCATACAGGCGTGTTGGGATTGGGCGGGATTGTAACGATCGAGATGAGGGATACCATGTGAGGAGGGACCACGAGGGATGGAGATGGAGATGGAGACGAGATGACGAAGGCGTGAACAGGGGCATTCAAAATTCTTAGACCCACGCGACAACGAAACGTTGAAAATGTGGGCGACTTTTTCCTCTTTCGGTATTTCAAGGCCTGATCTATACAAAAGGTTGTCTCGACTTCCTCAAGGCGTCGTATCTAGGTAGACGACGCAGCTTTCTGTAGAGATCAGCACCCACGCGCGCCCACAGTTCTGGTAGTAGCCTGTACTAAAATCAAATCAACAGCAAACTTAGTTCCTGATCTGACCCAAACAGCGCGCCCCAACGATTGGCAACGCGCCAACGCCGCCGTCTGACCTCTACAAATAAGTAGACGACTGTGTCAGTGCCTTCTCCTTCTCGCGAAAACGAAATATACTACGTAGCAGCTACTACGTAGTATATCGCTGGCAAAGTGGAGAGAAGAACTGCACGCCACCAGTCGCCGGAGGCCGTCTCTTCCCGTGCTCCGTACTTCGCCGACTTCGAGCTCCCGAACGACAACCATCCATCTCATTGACAAGAACGGGTCTGGTGCCCCTTGGACCTGCACCATGACGGCACAGCCGCTGCACAGGAGCCATTTTTGACGTTCATGACCGGTAGCAGAATGCTTCGTCAGACTGCAATTGGCTAGCGGGCCCCGTTGAGGCGCGGCACTTGGGATACGAAGTAGCGAAGTCCTGGCTTCCTGGCATCCGAGACAAATCAGGACCGATTTCATGCACTGAAAACATTCATAAGCTAACTGCCGTGCTCGGCGCTGGCTGCTCTCCTCAGACCACTTTGTCTGACATCCGAAAGTCTCATGACAAGGGTGCAACTAGTGATCGGCAGGACCTAAAGCTTTTTTTGCAGTGCCGCGCGGGCAGAACCCAATAGGGTCGCGCTTCCCCAGAGCCGGGGTGTCGGAATTCGATCATGCAGAACTTAGAGATCTGGAATCTTGCCAATTTCGGGTCAAATGTGGACTTGGCAAAGCGATTGCCCTACGAGGTCGCAGCCAACAAGAAAGACAGCTTGGGGATACTGAGTCGCTCGTTGATGAACAGGTTTGTTGATTATCCACGTCAGCCAGGAATACGCGCATGGCATGTAAACACCCGAATTTCGCTCGCGCTGGCCCTCAGACTTGCTCCGTGACTTCAGTGGCTCAACGTCCACGGAACTAGCACGAACCCTATTGCCTACCTTTGGTCAACAAGTCAATAAAACACGAACAATGAGGTCATCTAGCGCGGAGCTGCAATGAAGCTATACGGTCGACCTTGTCGGTTAGTGATTCTATGCTACCGTGCGGGTGGTTTGTTATCAAGCTATCTTGATGTGGAAACTGGGCAGTGTGCGCGCTTACTGGCACCTGACTAGTACTTTCAGGCGCAGGATGTTTGAATTCATTACATATAAGCTCTCTTCTGGCCCTACGTGATATGGAGCTATTTTAGACAAATTTCAGAGGAAGCTCCCAAGCCACTTGGCAATCATAGTGGGTGCCACTGGACGATCTTCTAGAAGACTTCAATGGCATGAAAACGACAGTAGGCCTTAACTACCTAATTACAATATATTACGTTGGTTACAGGACAGTGTCCTTGTCTGAATTTTCCTGGATGGCCCCGACCCATGACCACGCGCCTGAAATACTCTGGTAGGCTTTTATTTGGAAATATGTTCATCATCCATATGTGCTGATACTCAGGATTACCAAACCGCATGTAAATAACCCGAAATGATTATGAGACGGCCGCGGTGTGAGCTGAGGTATGTTAGCTACTCAAGTAATGAGAAGAATAGAAGCAGAAGAGTAGGTTTGCCTACTGTCTACCAAGTCAGCAACTGAGATACTCTTATTTGTCTTCTGTATTCTCTCAAAGTTACCAACGTAATGTTTCCCGCCCTCAAATTAATGGACCTTGATCGTCTTGTTATACTTTCCGTTTCACCCTGCCTGGTATCAATTGCTTTCCTCACACATGTATGCACGGCTGTTATATTTCATTATATGCGTAGGTTGATCTTTGCTAAATATCTCCAAAGATATGGCACCTACCGGTATGGACCTATATTGTGTCCTGTCATCTCTACTTAATTAATTGCGCCGCATATATCAACCTGAGCGTACAGCTAGAGAGACCTGGCGATTCTGCCAGAAAGTAGAAGATAAGGAGTATAGGTGCCATCTAACAGCATCTTCTCTGGGTTGTCGAAACCTGATGGGTAGGAGCTGTCCCCTCCTATCTACAGACCCGTTCCAAGAACAGTTTTCCCCGAGAAGGAGACACAATCTAGGAACGAGCCAATTTTGGAGCTGTCCAAGGTGACATGTCACGTGCGGATACAGGGACATGCCCTTTTAGCATCTCGAAATCTCATTAGGTTAAGGGTACTTGAAATTAGTCATGTAAACCAACCTGAGCTATTTCATCTAGCTTAGCGTGTCGTAGTACGTACTTGTTTCTTACTCTGTTATATTCAATCAACGTAGTTGTGGGTATTTTCAAGCGGTTCACCGCCCAAAGGCTCTGGTAGGTCTTCGCAACCAACTGTAGTGTTACTCTTTCACTAATTGCTGACGGCACTACGATGTTCGGACTAGGAATATTGTGACTTTTTAGTCCGAAGTAACTTCAGCATTTGGACGACTGGGTCTAGACCGAGATTACTGTAGGGTTGCGGTTGTATCTCCGGTTCTTTGTCTTCTTTTCCCCCGGTGTATATTTACTACAGTGTCGGAAAACACGCCAGCCCAGTAGAGAAGATTAGATAAGATATGGAAGCTTGCCCGCCTGCCATAGCGTGCATATCGTGAAATAGATTTTGACCCAATCGGGGCCTCGCAAGTATGATAACGCCAGTAGGCATGCATACTATCAATGAACCAGAATATTCAGAGAGGATCTAGCCCTTCAAAAAAATAGAAATCCTTCAATATCGTCCATCCTCGGACATCTCGCAGATTGCTGGCATCTGAGCTCGGCTACCAAACTGCCCCTACTGCATTCAGTTTCCGCTATTCGGCACATGTCTAACTAATGTCTGTCTATAATTCGACCTTGGAGTGGGCTGGTACGTATCAGAGTTGTCTCGGCGCTTCCTCTGTTATCAAGAATGTATCGAGACGGAAAAGGATGAGCACAGGGGTTGCTCCGGTTGGCCAGGTTCCGCTTTTTGCATGAGTCAACCAGGTTGTGATCGTCTAGAATAAGCTTCATTATCATACTCATCCTTCCTATCTCTCCAGCAAAGGGCACTGATTACCTCTACTATGGTAGTCAGCATTGCGGAATCACAAAATCACACCGTAGGCTGGACATCCGATGCGCTCTTCTCCCCGACAGCATGTATCCCTCGTGAATGGTAACGAGCCGTGTTTTGCAACTGTACGTCTAGACACAAGCGGAACGGCATAGTAACGAGCTATATAACCCCTGGTGCAAGGATATTCCCTCTTCAAACAACCTTATTTCCAATGCCAAGTTTCATATTCCAAGAGGGGTTCTTGTCTAAAATCTGGGCATGGTAGAGATCTAATACGGCACATGCGAACTGATAGACTACAGGGTTCATGAGTCGGTGTACGTCGGGTTTTGGCCATGGCAAGGCTAAGTCTGCCTTGTTGTATACCCCTCACGAGAGCCTATACCATTGCCTTTACCGCTGTTCAGAACCAAGGCCAGCATAAGAAAGCCAATTGATTTTACAGTTTGTACGCGTGCCCGGCATCTCGTTCGCTGCTCGCGGGTGGACAGTGGAAACCATTGCCGTGGCCCGGATGCTGCATCTGTAGCTCTGTGCTAACGGAGACGAATATTTTTCATTGGATACTCCATGGAACAAATCATCCGGGAAATCTGGTTGTAAGGCACAAGAGGACGTTTGGTTACGACCACGTTCGTCTACTGCAGACTCCATCGAATGTCGTGAACCACACAAAACTTGATCGGCCTAGAAATTAGTCATTCGTAGACTTATATACTCTCGATGAGCGCACCTAAACGTAAAATCATCTGAGGCCAAACAGACCATTTACTTTTCTCACCGTCTCACTGCCGAAATCCATCGGAACCATTCCGTTGACATGTCTAGAGTGGCATGCCATTATCCCGGAGCACAGTCCGAAATATCCGCTGCCATCATCCCATTATTGCGTAAGTAAACAGCGGGAACATTAGTGCAACAACTAGGGAGGTGTGGAAGTCGGAGATTAAGTTTAGCGTCAAGCCGCAGTCTACCACTGAAACGGGAACTGTTGGTTTATGTGGGTGGTGGACAGAGGTTTAATGCCCATCCAGCGCTGCCCGAGAACCGCACTCGTTGTTCAACAAGAATTCCATCGCAATCCATGATGGCCTCTTCTATCGGTGCCCGAGAGAGCCAGGCCGAGTTTTACAAGGAGAACGAGCCGCTGGTGGGCACCGCTCTCGGTGTGGTTATCAACTTACTCGCCCTCGCAACGGTCACGGCATGTTTCAGTCAGTTCTCCCACTCGCATCCTCTATCACGAGCGCCTGGCGCCCAGCAGTATCTTGGGGGAACCGGAGCGCTGACCACGGAGCACAGCACAGCGATACTTGGCGGTGAGGAGATGGCGTAGGCTGGCGTTTATACCATGGCGTACGATGATCCACGTCCGAACCGACACCCAGTGTTTACTGAGTAGATGTCAACTAACGACACGGAACGAGCAGTGGTCTTCACCATCTACGCCGACTCGTGGACTTTCATCTTCACGACTGCGGTCCTGCAACATGGGCTAGGAGTAGCCTCGACGTATGAGACGTGCTCGGCGGCCACTTTCCTCTGTCTTCTTTTCTACGTGACGACGAAGGTTCGAACGCACTACCCCTCACCGCATATCTCACATTGGAACCTGGCTGACATGCGCTGTAGATTGTGGGTGGTTGGAATCGAAGCGCGAGTGGTTCGCATATAAAACAAAGGACTGACATGGGCAGTAGTTTATATACCTATTCCTCGTTGAGAGAGCCGTAAGTCTACCTCCATTTAATGTGACGACAGTACATAATGTCTCATGAGTGACGATAGTTTGTCATCAGGAATGGCTACAAGTCAAGGCTCAAATCCAAGTTGTACCTGGTCAACTCGTTTGGCATGATTAGTAAGTGCCCATTCTTGCTTGTTGAGGCGCATGGACAGGTTGACCTCACACGTTCGCAGCTATTTATATCACCGTTGGAATTCTAGACATTGTATTGTCAGTATGCTCTCACACAGGTCTTATCAACTGTAAGCTAATGGTCGCACAGCCGGATCACAGAGTGGGAAAAAGGAAGCTGCCGGATTGGCATGCGGAAGGTTTCCATGATACCCATGATTTCGTTTGACTTTTTTGTAAATGTGAGTATAATTTAGGAGAAATATTGAGTCAATCGCATGTGGCGATTCGCTAACGACATTCTAGATGTACCTTACGACGCTATTCCTCATCCCTTTGCGGCGTAAGCTACACTCTTCTTTGCATACCGCTAACAACGAATGGATGATTTGACTCGGGTGTTCTCACAGGACTCTACGCCCGCAAACATCTACCCCAAAACCCAGCTTCTGTTCGACTTCGAGCAGCTGCGTTGAGAGCATTCATAGGAGGATGCTGCACCACGGCAAGCAGTATAGTGTATAACTTACTCTCTACCCCCTGACAGCATAGGGGCAGGCGCTGACAAAGACAAAGCAACCTGACAATACTTATGATCATGGAGGGCCAACCCGCTTGGATATGTCTCATGTGTTGTAATGCGGATAGTAAGTTGGCACGCTTTCAGGACCAGAGCGATATCCGGGGCTCCAAATCGAAGTGGTGATATTCATCCATGACTGACTCTACCCACAGTACTTTTCTCTGCCGTGGTGATCCAATGGGTAACTTCCAAAGACTGCGGAAAGTCCCGCCACCGTGGCGCCCGTCCGCCAGGACAAACCTTCTCAACCTGCGACACAACCACGGTAGTGGGCCCTCCGCAACCTCTTGCGCTCCGTCGACCAGGCCGCATACCCCATTACGATGTTTTGAGTGGTGTATCCAGTACTTTGCGGGATGCGAGCACGCTGCAGGCCAGCCAAGATGATGGCGGGATAGAAACCCCGCTGCCATCGGTGCTGGCAAAGGATGAAAGCTTCGAACAGGCCGCCATCGCGATGCCGCCGCGGATGCCGGATACGCCCGTGCCTGTGTCGACTGAACCGCCGTCGAAAAACGAGGCGCAGAATGAGGATGAGAGGATACAGAGGGAGGATGAGGAGGATCGGCGGTTGAGGTCGAGATTGATGGGGTATATTGAGGAGCATAGTCAGGAGGCGGAGAATGACGATAATACTTCTGACGAGGAAGAGGATGATGAGGGGCTACATGGAGATGAGCATAATGCGGCTATGAGACACGACTGACTTTACGGAATGATTGTGAAGCGTTTTGTAATACAGGGCGGCTGATGCCGGGCGTATATCAAGTATGGTATCAACAATAGCGAAACGAGATGCCAATAGGCGAAATGGAAATTAATGATAGAGAACCGGTGATCATAAGTACATAACTTCGCCATTACTTAATGCACAATGAAAGTCTATAGCCTTGATATTCAGGTTTCTTTGTAGGACATGAAGAGCTTGTTGCCCATAAGTACTTAAGATTCAAGTCCCTATGTCCTATAGAAGAACACCCAATAGCAGTATACCAAGTCGAAGCAGATCATCCGAATTCCTTATTGGTTGGTAGGTAAGTTTTGTGGTTGGCGGCCGATCTCGAGCTCATGCCGATCGAATTGATTGCAGCTACATGGAAAATCATCAGGCGGAGCACCATTGCCTAATTCCCTACCACCCATTTCTCAGTTGAGATGTTACCCTCACAATGGTCGCCTACCCATGGATATCTCGCATATCTGACAGAAAGAGGAAGAGAAGCAATGTGGCTTTTGTAGCTGCGAATGGTACCACGAGAGCTTCACCCCTGAGATTCATCAGTTCCACTACAAGGCCGTCGAAACTACCCCCATCAAGGTACCTTTGCAAACCATCTCAACATGCGTCTCGCAGTTACCTTCCTCGCGCTCCTGCTTAACCCCCTGACCAGAGCGTCCGGCCACTGCAACGCGAACCTCACGTACTCGGGCTGCGACGCCGCGATGAACGGCAACGGCTGTATCGCGAAACGACCGTCTGATTTTTCAATGCGTGGAAGGTGGCGCCGCCGTGGTGAGAGCTACCATTCCACCCACGATATGCCTTCTCAATGACCTGTTTACTAACAGAAAGGGGAAAAATCAGCTTTGTTCATGCTACGGCTGCGATGCCGGGTTGGCGAAATTTGTAGAGGATACCAAGGTGTGTCCGAATGTTCCGTAGGACCGCCTGCTGAGTTGAGGCGGGAGTACGAATCATGATACTTGTGTCGAGGATGGGCTTTTTCATTTGCTAGGAGGAATACCATTCATGAGAGAAAGAAGCGGAAAGCGCACCGATTGATGCGCGTCTAGATGTCTGGCTAGGAAGACGAGAGATCAAGGAGGCCTTGAAGCCAGTCGCTGATTTGAATGAGTTTATTTCCCGTTATAATGCGTAAACAAAGCTTTTGCGCATCAGCTATTTAGCAATGTATGTACAGAAGATCCGGAAAAAAGACGACCGGTATCCCAGACACGCAGCTTTTCCTGTAGTGAAGCCCAGCCCGTATTATGACTCCTTGGGCCAAACGGGGACAAACAAGGGAAATCCAACAACACATTGTCGCTATCGTAGTATACCTTATATACCTTCAACACATAATCCACACCTTCCGAAGTGGGTTCTATCACATCACTCTGCAGCACCCTGGCTGCGAGTTTTGCGCGCCGTCCTGCCTGGGACCGGGGTAGGCTTCTTCTCCTTCTTGGACCTTCTAGATTTCTTCGCGGCGCCGTTGGTAGCAGCACCATTGGTCTTCTGTTTCTTCTCAGCAGGGGCTTCATCCACCTCCTTCTCTACCTCGGAGGCCTTGTCACTAGTGGAGGCGGATGTCTCGTCCGCCTTGCGCTTGTCACCAATCTCGGGCTCAGCGTTGGCGGGCTCAGTAGAAGCTGACTTGGCGCTAAACTTTGGAGCCTCGCTCTCGGACTGCGAAATTCCGGTCATCTCGACATCCTTGGGCTCCTCGGTAGCAGCAGCGGTCGGTTCATTCACGGCTGGCTCCTCGCTGATCTCGGGCTTGGCGACATCATTGGTATCTGTAAGCTTAGCGGTAGGCAGCTCGGGATCTTGGACCTCTTCGACGGTGACAGGCTTCGGCTGCCCCTTAGGATTGCCGTTAGTAACCAACGGCTCCGAGGGCTTAGGGTGGGCTGGCTGCACATCCGGAATTATTGAGCTTGCCGTCTTTCCGGACTTCTCGGGTTGCACAATTATCTTCTCAGCTTCGGCCTCTGTCTCTATCGGAGCGACCGGCACTAACGATGCATCTGCCGTCCTGACGGGGTCGGAGACGACGGGCGGGAGGCTTGAAGTTTGCTCGGGCGCTTTCGTCTCGACGCTCGACGGGGCGACTGGTGGCGCAGTCTGGCCGGGCGCCTCTGGCTGAGGAGCTGTATGAGGGTGTAGTTAGCACACTGTGCAGCTACTAAGTTGCGATTCAGGAGCTCATGTGCTGGAGCCGCAAAGCCTCGCGAATCATCGATTGCGCATCAATTGAAGTAATGAAAACTTTCCCATAACTTCCGCAATGCTTGCGATCGCACAGGCCGGCGTATCCTACCATTACTGATGCTCTCGGCTGTGATGTTGGCCATCTCGATGACGTAACAGGTGAGCTCTGTACAGTGTGCGCGCGAGAGCTGAGGGTTGCAGTTGCGGAAGCGATATGGCGATGTCAACCGACCGGCGATACGACTAGTCAATGCAAGAATGTGGATGTTATGAGAAAGTCTGACGAAGGAAAACCGTTGGAGGACGACATCAAAACAATGAGGAAGGGAAGAATATTTGAGACTGGAGAAAACGAAGTGGTCAAGCTTCTACTACTCTATCCCGTAGATAGTGGGTAGCACAAACTGACGCAACGACCAGATCCACCGAACGGGTCGGGAAAACAATGAAGACAGAGTCCCGCCAACTCAACTTGCAAGCATCCAAGCAAGTACAGAGGACTGGGAACCTGTGGCCAGCCTGCTTCGTTGCGAGGAGGGGAAGCTGCAGGAGATGGCAGGTTCATCCTAGGAAGTCAGGCCAGACATAACTTAACACACCCTTCGGAGTTGCTTCCCCAAGAGCTTGCATACCTCAAATGCAAATGGGGTAAAGACGTAACGGGATCTGGACTTCCAGCTTCCAGTTTCCATCAAAACGGGCTAAGGCTGGTACTATGGTTGGTAGTTGGTTGCGATCGAGGTGCAGAGGTGTTTCCCCGTCGAATTGCGTCACCTGTAACTGTGGAGGTTATGGGGATCGTGTTGTATTACCTGCATTGGCTTCCCTTGTCCCGGGCCTGTCCGTTGTGTAGTCTTGTCATTGCTTCAGGGGATGTGTGCCTAGGGGCGTGGGGAGCAGGGAACGAGTCAATGGACACCTGGACACTTCTTGGAACGCGACCGATCGTCCCTTGGTTCGGATGGAGGCTCGAGCAAGTGGTGTTGTGATTCTATAATCATCCACCGAATTACCGGCCACTATAGTACTGTGTGCTGAAATCCATGGCAGGTAGGTCCTTCAAGGCTTTCGCACCCCTAGCAGCTGTCACACAGACCAATTGGCTTCTCTGGGCTGACCCAAGTTCTTCAAACGCTGGAATGTCAATGTCGCCGATAGATTTTTTCTGTCGCCATTGGATGGCGTTGGGAATTCGTCAAGCTCTTGAGGGAACGGCTTGGAACCTGCGTGTGTGTGGCAAGCAAGGCAAAATTGATCGACTGCCAATGCCGATTTTTGAGTGGGACATGGCCAATGCCATCAGTGAACTGGCCCACGAAGTACGATATTGTATAAGACCAGCTGGGGGCAGCTGCAGAAGCAACTGAAGGCCATCACGTGCCATGCTGCCAAACCGACCACGTGCCGCCACACACCATCCAGCGGGAAAGGCACCCGAAGAATTTCCAGAACGTCACCCCACACCAGCCCATCGCCAAGGCTTGGAGTTTCTTGGACTTCCTAGAGCCAAGCTTGACGATGGAAGTTCGGCACGACTGACGCCACCAAAATTGTGAGATATTTACCATCTTTTGCTCAACTTCGCCGCAAGGCTTGCTGTTGGTGTCGCTAGTGTCCTTGGGATTGCTCGATGCCAATATTGTAAGGGATGCGGCCGCCAATCAGCGTTTGCATCTTCCACCGAGCCGTGGCTAACCTCTCCCACCGTGCGGTTCATCATGTTCCCATCACGCAGAATGATGGCACAAAGTTCTTGGTTTCCTTGGCGCCGATGTCGTAGAATCGGAAGATGCGTATTGGAACGGATATGCGACGCATTCGACCCGTTCCCGCTGCGATTATAAAGAGAGGTACGTTCCCGTGTTGTTTAGGCCGGTCCTGTTCTAGACGTATGCCCTTCTGGAAGTCTAGATATCTGTCACGAAAACTAGCTCTGTAGAAGAAGGAGAAGAAGATCCCGAAAGCCCGTATAAAGTCCATGTTGCATATTGTTGCTCTTGTCTACTTGTCCATGAACGGAACCGACGGTTTCAGTGTTGGCCCTATCGTGTATATTGACACTCACTCATAATGGCCGGCGAGGCTGAACGCCACCCCTTTCTCCTCTCTATCCAGGATGTCGTGAACAACTTTGGAACAGATATGGAAAGGGGTCTGAGCTCGGCTCAGGTTGTCCAGCTACAGGAGAAGTATCCCCCAAACGAGCTTGATGTCGGAGGGGCTATACCGTGGTATAAGATATTCTTTCGACAACTCTTTAATGCCATGATCTTGGTAAGACAAACCAACTCCCACCTGCCATTGATCTTTTGGAAACTGATTGGTACGCAATAGGTCCTCTTCTTCGCTATGGCACTGAGTTTCATCGTGAATGACTATGTGGAGGGTGGGGTACTGGCGGCTGTCATTATCCTCAACGTCTCGATTGGGTTCTACCAAGAGTATGGAGCAGAGAAGAAGATGGATGCCCTCAGGGCATTATCTTCGCCCAGTGCTACTGTCCTTCGTGATGGCAAGTCTCAAGTCATCCCCAAGTAAGTCCTATACTCCGTCAATATGTGGCTGTTATACATGCTCAAACTTGAACCTTGTTATAGTGCTGAAGTCGTCCCCGGAGAGATCGTATCCCTCAAGATGGGTGACACCATCCCGGCCGATGTCCGTCTCTTCGAAGTGATGAACTTTAGCGCCGATGAACAATCCCTCACTGGCGAATCCGTCCCCGTCGACAAGATTCAGGAACCTCTCGAGGACGAGGAACTCGGCATTGGCGACCGCCTCAATATCGCGTATGGAACCACGGTTGTGCGAAAGGGACGTGGCCGCGGTATCGTCATCGCGACCGGCATGAAGACAGAAGTCGGCAAGATCGCCGCTTCAACGTCAAAAAAGAACCGCAAAGCCGGCCGGTCCATGAACTACAAGAAATATGGCAAGCGACAAACCGTTGTCGGGTTGCTCAGGCGCATCTACGACTTCTTTGGCAAGTTCTTAGGCTTGACTGAAGGAACGCCGCTTCAGCGAAAATTGTCCAAGTTGGCGTATATGCTGTTTGGTTGTGCTCTTCTATTGGCCGTTGTTGTGTTTGCTGTCAATCGGTTCTCAGTACCCAATGAAGTCATTATCTACGCAATCAGCACTGGAATTGCCATCATCCCCGAGTCGCTTGTTGCGTAAGTCTCACAGACACCGTCCTCATTACCTATGGTACTGACAATTAGACACAGCGTGCTCACAATCACCATGGTTGTTGCGACCACCGTCATGAGAAAGGCTAATGTCGTCGTCCGAGACCTGTCCGCCCTGGAAGCTCTGGGTGGCGTGACTAACATCTGCTCTGACAAGACTGGAACTCTGACCCAAGGTGCGATGATTGTGAAGAAGGCTTGGGTCCCCAAGAGGACCACCTACACTGTCCACGACTCCAAGGACCCCAATGATCCCACTGTCGGCAGGGTTACGTACCATGCCGTGGACCCGAATGGGACTCCAGCGGAACCTGAGAAGCGAGATTTTGATCAAGAACGTAGTGCCTCTGCACTCAAGTTTGATGTCCCTGACGAGAAGTTCCACCCCAAGCCCAAGAAGCGAGACGAGGACGAGGCAACCATGAACCCCGAACTGGAGGCCTTTCTCCTAACTGCTGCTCTTTGCAACCTCTCTACTGTCCGTCACGAGACCGAGGCCAACGCCGATGGTCGCAAGTGGCAGACTACGGGCGAGCCGACCGAGATTGCCCTCCATGTCTTTGCCCACCGCTTCAACAAGGGTAAGAAGGCAATCGAAGGCGAGGGATGGAAGCAAATTTCAGAATTCCCCTTCGACAGTTCCATCAAGCGCATGTCGGTCGTCTACGACGGTCCGGGCCGAGACCACAGTATGGTATTTACCAAGGGTGCTGTCGAGCGAGTCATTGATCTTTGCACCACCGTCGGCATTGGCGAAGATGCCGAAGATATGACTGAAGTGTACAAGGAGCAGATCCTCAAGCAGATGGACGAATTTGCGTCACAGGGCCAGCGTGTCCTCGCCCTCGCATCGCGACCATGGGAGGGTCGATATACTGAGAAGTCATCGTCTGGGGACATAGAGAGCGACGAAGCCCTCCGCCAGCGAGTTGAGACGGGACTTACACTCTTAGGCCTGGCTGGCATTTACGATCCGCCCCGTCGCGAGACCAAGCCTGCCATTGCCGAGTGCTCTACCGCCGGCATCAGAGTCCACATGTTAACGGGAGACCACCCTGCGACTGCGACTGCTATCGCCAAGGAGGTCGGCATCATCCCTCACAACCTCAGCACTCTGCCAGGAGATGTTGCCAACGCTGTCATCCAAAAGGCCACCGACTTCGACAAGCTTACTGATGATGAAATCGACGCACTACCTGAATTGCCCCTTGTCCTCGCACGTTGCGCCCCCGATACTAAGTCGCGCATGATCGAAGCCCTTCGCCGCCGCAACGCCTTTATGGCCATGACGGGAGACGGTGTCAACGATGCCCCTTCGTTGTCCCGCGCGGATGTTGGTATCGCCATGGGATCTGGTTCCGATGTGGCCAAGTCGGCGTCCAAGATTGTTTTGACGGACGACAAATTTAATTCCATCGTGGCCGCCATCCGCGAAGGCCGTCGCATGTTCAACAACATCCAGAAGTTCATCCTGCATTTGCTGAGTAGCAACGTTGGTGAGGTCATTCTGTTGATTGCCGGCCTAGGCTTTCGCGACCAAACCGGCTACTCCGTCTTCCCCATATCGCCCCTGGAAATCCTGTGGATCAACATGTTGACTTCCTCTTTTCCCGCCTTCGGCCTCGGTAGAGAACAAGCCTCGCGTGAGGTGATGCGCAAGCCGCCCCACGACAAGAAGCGCGGTGTCTTCACCAACCAGATCCTGGTCGACATGTTGGTCTATGGTCTGCTTATGGGTATCCTAACGCTCATGACCTTCGTCATTGTCATCCATGGTGCCAACAATGGCGAGCTAGGTATCGACTGCAACCGCGCTTTCTCCCCGTCATGCGAGCCCGTGTTCCGCGCCCGTGCCGCTGTCTTCGCTGAGTTGACCTGGCTCATCCTTGTCAGCGCCTGGGAGTTCAAGGATCTGCGCCGCTCCATGTTCCGGCTCAACCCGGATTCCACCTCCAAGTTCCCGCTATTCCAGGACTTGTACGAAAATAAATTCTTGTTCTGGGCCGTTGTGCTCGGCGGCGTGTCCGTCTTTCCCACCGTCTACATCCCCGTGCTCAACACGAGTGTCTTCAAGCACATGGCTATATCGTGGGAGTGGAGCCTCGTCTTTGGTGCCACTATTATCTACATCGCCGGTGTCGAGCTCTGGAAGATGGCCAAGCGCGCTTTCGGCCTGCTTGAGGACGGCGCCGTCGTCAAGGGTGCATTTAGTCAGGGTGACGAGGAGGAAGGCCACAGGTTCAAGTACACGATGAGCTTCAACAGTTTGAAGAGTTGGAAGAGTTTGGGGCGGAAGGGGACCGGCGAGTCCAGGACTATGTCTAGAGGTAAAGAGTAGAGATTCGAGGGGTTTATGAGGTAGATGTGTTGCTGCAACGTAAATTAAGCGACTGGCTATTGCCAAATGATGTTTGATGATTTCTAAGTATCATGTATATAGAGGGTGACAGGTAATTGGCGAAATGACGAGGGTGCAAAAATTCTACATCAATTGGTGTATAACAGTTATATAATCTAATATCACACCCTGAGCTAACGAGAGTGATCATAGGGAAGCTGCACTTGAGCTCACTCTAGTAATCTCACTCCAGTCATCATACTGAGAGTCCAACCGTTGATGACTGGGGCTATTGACATGCACCACGTAGTCATATGGTACATACATAACCACTGCAAACCAATTGAATTCGCATAAACCAAGACAACAACCCTCTTCCTCCCCCGTTCATCGCCATCAAAGTCTCTCCCCCAATCTCTCAATACCCGTTGAATCCACCCACTTTGCCCCCCAAACCCCGCCCAGAAACAAAATATCATCCCACTCAGCACTGAAGGAACTGCAGCCGCCTTCTCGAATCCACCCCCAACAACGGGAAAACCAGCGCCGTGTATGTCGCCGCCAGCACAGGACGTCCCCTCCTCCGCGAGAACAAGTAACTACCTGACAAGATTCACAAGAACGCCAGGAACGTGGGCGGGCCGCTGAAGCCCAGCACCTCTATGGTCAGCCAGGGGAGGTCGCAGTATGAGTCGCCAACGTGCCCCGCGCGGGGAGCAGTATTTGCAAGCCGTTATAGTGGAGGAGAGCGCGTAAGTTAGGGTTATGAGAGGGAGGCGAGTAAGATGGTTGGGACGCTTGTGGTTCGGGTTTGTGTTCTTGGTGGTGTTGCTGCGACACTTTGCTAAGGGGTATGGAGGGGTATTAGGTCGTGACGGAAGGTTAAGAGCCTGGAGGTCGTTGGGAGAGGTACTTGGGGTTATGAGAGGGTCTATCTCGTTGTTGTAGTTGTGGTCATTGGTGTGAGATACAGGGCAACGAGCTTGTAGGATGGTGGGCGAAGTAGGATGATGTCCTGGAATGAAGTTGAAATTCAGCCGACTTGAGTCTGTGTGCACCTTATTTCTTCACCTCTCAAATGAAATGTGGGCTTGGTATGTCAGCACTATAGCCCAATGTGTTAGTTTCGCGTAGAATGCAAGAGGTCGAGGGGTATTATACGGGGTTCAGCTCTATTTGAATTTGATGGATGCGTGAGTAATCATGTGGTATGCTGCTTTGGCTGGCCGAGATACGCTGCTTCGCCAAGGTGCCTGGCTTCGGCACAGCGGGTTGTACGAATTTCCCCTGGTTTGGCATTGGGCCCCCTCAAGCCATCGGTCTTCCGAGAGCTGGTTCAGAAGGTTATCAGCTAGTTGGCTTGAAATCTTGGGAGAAAGTAAATTAGAAAAAACCAACTTGCTCACTGTCACATTTGGAATCCTCCCTATCTAGCCTTACTCCATGTTAATTAAGACTCAAGTGAAAGTTATATACTTTACATATAGTTGACGCCACTGGAAAAATACATGTTTGATGAATTTCTCGTCTGATCTCTGTTCTCAAATTTGGTCGAGAGCCCCATTCTTCCTCACGCCAGATGCCAAATAGGAGTATCAGCCTGTAGATAGGGATAGGGTATAATTGTTGTCCTGGGGCATATGATAACAAAGATTGGGCTTACGCGTAACCTAGCCTTTAGTCACTCTTGTACAAGACTCTGATGATTCGTAGGTAAGGGTGGATGCAAACTGTAGCAGCCCTGGCAGTTTAAGTGTTTGATGAAGGTAGGGTGGTTTCCGCAGTCTCAACATTGGAATTCTACTATACCTGAAATGGCCTACAACTATAAACTAAATTATGTCACTAGCGTCGAAATCATGAACAGTCGTTTGAATTTAGCAAGTCAGAAGTTCCCATGCGGCTCCTCTGCTTCAAATGTCCCCACCAAACCCCGGTGTAACACCCCTGAAAGTTGATGCCGCGGGGAACCTCGGTAATTTTGCTATAAGTCTGGGATAGTTCTCCAGGTTCCCCGTGGGGGTGTTCCACGAGGATCACTCATAATGATCTGCATCGTGCTAGTCAACCGAATTTATAGATCGAGTATTCTGCATGATTTCAACTTATGAGCCAAGCATTCTAATCTCGTTGTGCTTCAATTTATTTCAATGGCAGACAGATTATCACAGATAGCAGGGCAGCTCAACTACCCCAAGGGCATGCTCGCTGGTCAGACTGCCATCATCACAGGGAGTGGACAAGGAATTGGCGCCGAAGCAGCCAGACTTTTCGCCAACGAGGGCGCAAAGGTCATCGTATCAGACATCGATGGCGGCAAGTTTCTTGTCCCGGTTAATCATACGAACCTTTGCAATTGCAAGACTAACACTATTCCAGAGAAAGCACAAACAGTAGCCGACAGCATCACCAACGAAGGCGGCAAAGCCCTCGCCGTTGTAGGCGACATGTTAGACGCCTCGTACATCAAGACCCTCGTCCAGGCCGCCGCGTCCTTCGGCGGCGACAACAAGATCCACATCATCGTCAACAACGCGGGCTACACCTGGGACGCCGTAATCCACAAGATGACCGACGCGCAATGGGACGCCATCATCGCTCTGCACAGCACCGCGCCCTTCAAGCTGATCCGTGAGGCAGCGCCTTACTTCCGGGTGAAAGACGGCGAGCCACGGTGCATCCTAAACGTCTCGTCTACGTCGGGGGTGCACGGCAATGCCGGACAGGCTAACTATGCGCTGGCGAAGGCGGGCGTCACTGGGCTGTCCAAGACTATTGCGAAGGAGTGGGGGCCAGCGTTTGGAGTAAGGGTTAATACTATTGCCTTTGGACATATTGAGACGAGGTTGACGCAGGCTAAGGAGAAAGGGGCGTTTGTCACGGGTCCGAAGGGGGAGAAGATTGCGATTGGGATTCCGGAGGCGACGAAGAAGCGGACGGGCGATCAGGCGTATGCTGATATCCCGTTGAGGAGGCCTGGGACGGCGACGGAGGGTGCGAGTGCGATGCTAGCCATTTGCAGTCCACTGTTCTCGTATGTTTCGGGGCAGACGGTCATGGTGACGGGTGGGCGCAACATGTAATGTCAATGATATTGTGCATTTGATATTTAAATAACACTTTTGGATGGAAACTGGGAGTGGCGGATGTTGTAAATAGGTATGGACCACGAAAGATCGCAAATTTTGGTATTGGTATTAGTCCTTGATGGTGAAAATCACACCCATCCAACGCCGAACAGTCCTTTAGCCCCTGTAATGCATTTCAGCTCTTCCAGCCTCTCTTATCGTACCAGGTCGCCTGTCGATTCGATGCGAATTAAACCTTGAGCCACAAGGTCAGCACGCCCTTGGCGTACTCAACAATCTCATCACCGCCTAGCTTACTCTCTCCATACACGCGATCCACAAAGCTAATCGGGACCTCGGCCACAGTGCAACCCATGGCTTTAGCTCGCACCATCATCTCCATCTGGAATGTGTATCCCTTGCTCTCGGTGCTCTCAATAACCTTCTGCAGAACCGCCTTTTTGTACAACCGGAAGCTGCCTGTCAGATCGCTGACGCCCGGTCGCAGCACCGTGTCGGCGAACAGGTTGGCGCCGCGGCTTACAAACTTGCGCTTCAGGTCCCATCCGTAGACTCCGCCATTACCTGCGTACCGTGTGCCCGTGACAATATCGTAGTTGGCCGTTTTCTGCTTGGCGATCATCTGGGGGATGAACTTGGGGTGGTGGGAGAAGTCGGCGTCCATGATGATGACGAAATTGCCCGTCGCGAACTGCAGGCCGTGCACGTACGCTGTGCCCAGGCCCAGCTTGCCGGTTCGCGTCTTCAGGACGATGTGGGGGCTGTAGGCTTTTACGAGCTGCTCGGCGACAACTTGGGTGCCGTCGGGCGAGCCATCGTCGATGATAATGAGCTCCCAGTCGAGATTTCTGGAAAGTTAACATTAGCTGGGAGTCGGACTCGGCAATCGGTGGCGTTTGGTGCTATGAGCGTGCCAGGAAGCGGTTACCTACTCCTCGGTGAAGGTGCGGTTGAGCAACCATGCGACAATGGGCAGGTTCTTGCGCTCGTTGAACGTCGGCAAGAGGACCGAGTACTTGTTGCCTTTGGTAGGAGCCATTGCGGGGAATTACAAGAAGGTAGAGTTGTCGAAAGGAGGGTATCGCAATAGGAAGAAGAAGAATCGTACTGCGCACGGGATTGACCTGCAGATCGTTTAATGAGTGGACTGAAGTTGGCGATAGGGGTCCTCGTCGCATGACTAGAAGTTCCAAATGAACACGGTAAGACTGACGGCCACCTCTAACCCGTAGCTCGGCGGTTGGAAAGATGGCCCCAGCTCAAGCCCGGGTAACGCTACCCGGTAGCTACAGACTTGCTACGAGTGATAGGTTCCCTTGAACTCCAAAATGTTGCTTGCACACATTACTTGGTTATTGATATTTCAGTAAATGGAAGCATGATGTGATAGATAATTACCTGGCTTCATGAGTCGTCCACAGTGTGTGCTCACCTGCTGCATCCCTGCAATGACTGATCCGTCCGTATAAGTGCCAAGGGAATCAACGATAAACATACCATAGAAACTCCAAGTAGTTATCTCAAGCAACCTAGGTGATAATTATAATTTATGGAAAACAGACCAATCTATACTCTCTATAAAAATTCTAGGGGTTGTAATGCTTCTACGCTGCGAATTCTGTGGACAATGTTGAATGGCTGGGAAAAGACCACCGTTGGTGCTTGAGCTGCCCTGTACGATTTCTGCCAAGAACATCACTAATCCAGACCCATGAGCTTCAACGAAAATATTCGGATGTCCAAAACCACATTGCATCAGGCCATGAATGACATGCGTGGACGAGAATGGGTCCTGGATCCACGGGTTGGAGGTTGTAAGTCGTACTCCGCTACAGTCTTTGACGGCATGAGCGGCGGAGCTCTGATGAATGATCTCTGGCTTGACGAGCAGAATTATACCCACAAAGAGGTCAGCTAACCCTTTCAGAAGATGAGTCGCGACGATTGCTTTGAAGTTTGACTTGAACTCAGGTTACCCTTGAGTTCTGAAAACATGTTGACCTTTGCATCTTTATTCGGCACATCTGAGCAACCCAGCGTGCCCTGAAAGAGAAAGTGGAGTGCAGCACTGCCTAGCAGGAAGAGGACAGGGGTGGCCACTAAAACAAGCTCAACCCCACTATGACATCCTTGTCTTGACCCCTCGAGTGGGCAGAGAGCCTTGAAGCTGAGGGTCGACAACAATACGCCCGTGACAATATCCCATCCACGCGCTCATTCCGATACCCAACAACAGCTATCGCTTGTAATGACCTAGCAATGCGAGGACGCGGAGGCGCCCGAGGTGCCCGAGGAGGTAGAGCGCCCTCTGCTCCGTGGAGCCGACTGAAGCCCGTCGAGCTCGATCCCTTGGAGGCCATTGGGCTTCCCTCCAAAGGCGACAACCGACTGCTCGACTTCAAGACGCAGGAACGTTACTACACCAAGATCGTCGAACGTTACATGACCTTCTGCTCCGACGCTGGTGAACGCGATGAATTGCTCCGTCGTTTTGCTTCTCTCGAGCTATCCACGTCCAGCGCGAAACACCCCATCCCCGCGCAATTGAATCCTCCCAGACCGCATCCGAAGCATGCCGTGAGCGATTCGATTATTCCGCCATTACCACATCCATCTTCAAACCTCACGGTGAATACAAAGGGTCTCACGGATGTTTTAGCAGCTCTCAGAAAGCTCCGCGAAGGCATTGTGGCCTCAAAGCGGGCTGACGACTTCGCAATCCAGGCGTATCTCTTCTGCATCCGGCTTTCCGTGCTTGTCAAACATCCGGAATCATACCACCCAGCCATACTACACCTTTTGAGGCGCATACAGCCAAAACACCCCATGACGAGCGTCGAAACGAACGAAGTGGTGAGCTACCTTGTACTGGACACGGCGTGCCGGCGGATGGACCTGGCCGAAGCCTACGCACTGCGCTATCGGTACCAATTGAAAGACCAAAAGGTTGATGGGGTTCTTAAATCATTGTCGCATGACAATTATGTGCTATTTCTACGGGTGAGGAGGAGTGTCGATGGATACAAGGCCAAGTTGCTTGAGTACGCTGAGGATGGCGTCCGTAAGCATTTGCTCAAGTGCTTTGGTAGGAGCTATCTTAGTGTGGACCTCGAGTTCTTGGAGAAGTGCGCTGGGGTGAACTGGATGAACTTGATCAGTAAAGATGGCGTAGGTTGGGAATTGGAGGGTGGGAAGGTAGTCATTCGAAAGGTCAAGAAGGCAAGGTAGACCCAGGAAAGCAGCGGGCTAGGTATTGATACCCTTATCGCATATCTTGATATTCTTCCTGCATCGTCCCCATGTTACTAATATTCCCATATCTACGGGTGACATCACTTGCCTTGAGATTGTCGGTCTCTTTGACACCTCAGCATTATCCCCTACATGATCTGATGGGGTTCACGGGACCGCGCGACGATTCTCAAACTGCGCTGGGGCAATGTTGACCTCATAGATCCAAATCTTCATGCACACTGAATTCTGTCCCAATCCATCACGTATGAAGTGTACTTGTTCCCTATTGGCCCCTGAAATGGTGTGGCGGGACTACCGCAAATAGGGGCACTTGGCTGGCACATGGCTGGCGCAACCACAACTGACTGATCCAGATAATGGAAAAGGCCAACATAGTGTTGCATTGCGAGGGAGCTGGAGTTATCATTCTCCAGGATCCAATATCACCTCGCTTCGATTCATCATAGCTTAGTGCACTGAGGGTCTCAACAGTCACTTGGTTCCGTGTTCTCCATAATCCAGCAGGTCTAGGATCCGATATATGCCCTGAAGCTTCATACTTGTATGCAAACAAACACTTGACAACCAACCATCATACCAACTTCGCAGATATCTCGCGATTACAAAGTCAAAACTTCTTTAACGCGAAACATAGCCAAGCTCTGTAATAAAAGGCACTGGACTCTCACCATCCGCACTATGTTCAATGTGCAGCTACTACCTACCTAGCTATACCTCCCGAGCACGCAGCCAAGCGGCAAAACAGCCCAAAATGAGACATTAAATGCGGCCGATGTCAAGAAAACCCATTACAAGAGGTGCACTTCCCATCATACATACAAGCAGCCCGGGACGTCTGGTTGCAACCAGGATGATGGGGCATGCATTGAGGCTTGTGTCAAGATTTGCAGTATGTTACCTGGTCATCGATGCAAGTGAAGTGTGAGGGCGGCGCGCAATAGTGGATTGTGATCCTGCCTGACGGGCCTAAAGATAATATACTTACTAATAGCCGCTGTTAATTAGGCGGCAAATTGCCATGGTGGCTATCCAGGCAAGTGATAGAAACTAGCGGCTGGGCAGTTTACTAGTTGCCGCGGAAGTGAGTTGCACTAGGCTATAGAGGGGGGATTTGATTCCCTAGGACTCCTGCAAGCCCATGGAGAAACTTGAAGAGAGTGAATATCGCTTATGTCTTTGGTGATTACGTTGAATCGCAATTCGTCGCGTTTGGAAGGAATGGGGTTGTCTGGGAAGCCATGTTATGCCTTCATTATCTGAATCTTTGGAAGAAGCCTTCAACTACATTGCGGAAAAGATATGCTAAAGAGATCTCCGATGCCCAACTCCGAGTGAAGACAATTTTTTATGTCTTGATAGTATTGCTTATCAAGTACCCAGGAAGAAACACTACGAATGATTGAGGAATGAAGTGACTACTACAACTACTAGACGAAGCAGTACTATTAAGCGGGCATCATTCAGTAACTATTATGCAATAAAATCGATGGAGACTCCTGTAATACTGGCAATTCGCGAACAGAGACACCTTGACAAACCCCGACTTCTATAAAGTCTTTTTTAACACAGAGACATGAGATGAGGAACAATTAAAATCCCTTCGATAAAGACCGAGATTTTCATACTTCGTTCTCAAACTTCAACCCCGAATTCTCCCGTACAACCCCATACATACCCGCTATATCCCCCTTATCACCCATATGCTTCACAACCTTCTGAAGATACCCCTGAAACGTCTTCACATTCTGAATCTGCACGCCACTCGCCTCGGCCAGATGCAACGCATGCGTCGCATCCTTGAGCCCCAGATTAGCCGCCCCCAACGGCGGCTCCTTCCAGTACGTCCCGCTGAGCATGCGCTCGGCATACCCGCTATAGACGCCCCCAAAAAGGAGATCGACAAATTTTTTCGCGGCCTCAGTACCAACCTCGGTCTTTTCAGCAAGAGTAAACAGTTCGGCAAGCTGGCATGCTAAGTTGAGCACGCATGTGTTGCCGACGATCTTCATCTTGAGCGCTGTGCCGCAGGGCCGATCCTCGAAGGCGATCTCACCGCGAGAGATGACACCCGTTAGGTACGGTCGGAGGCTATCGATGGCGGCTTTGGGGCCGGCTGGGATGGCGAGGAGCTGTCCTGCTTCTGCCGCGGCCGGGGGCCCGAACACGGGGCTGGAGGCGAAGGAAGCGCCTGCGGCGGTGATGAAGTCGGATACTTTGTTTGCCGTGTCTGGATGGATTGTTTCGAAGCCAACGAATAACTTGCCCTTGATATTGCCCGCTTCGGCGATGGTGTGGTAGGTTTGCTCGACGGTGGCGTCGTTGTTCACGCATGAGAAGATGATGTCTGCTTGGGCTACTCCTTCGAGTAGCGACTCTGTCACTTGAACCCTGCCTGCGGGAAGTTTGGTTGCAAGTTCTTCGGCTCGCGAGGTAGTTCTGTTGTAGACGATGAGAGGCTTGTCTAGGGGCCCATTTTCAACGAGACGTTTGCAAGCACCCTGGTGATCAACAATTTAATCATCAATGTTTTGAAGGAATAGGAGGATGTGAAAATAAGAAGCGACTCACACGCCCGATGTTGCCCAATCCAATCCACATCACCCGAGGAGCCATGGTAGAATGATTGTATTGTGGATGATTTTAGTTGATCTAAAAGAGACGATGTGTGCAAGTGTAAGCCAAGCGCTGGTTGGGTAGTCGTATATCGTGATTATGGCTTTATCATATCAACTTATGCTCGTACTGATATAACTTTGCCAAGGGAGCTTGAAGAAAAAACGAACGCGTTTCTATTTTATACACAGATGGCTCTGTGACCAATCTACAGCTCTCGACTTTTACCAGTCTGATCGCTAGCTCGGCTGTCCGAAGTTCCGACCACTCGGTGACACTTAGCAGAAAGGCGTCCCAACTAGGCAAGGCCGGCCCAACCAGACCCATGCACTGTGCATCTTACGTCACGGTATGTTCTTAGTAAAACATCGCGCTTACGGTATAGATTATTCCCGACAGGACTCGAAGACTTATACCGCCGTGTGTAGCATCATTGTTACGCGAGAGCTAACTCTGCTAGCAATGACAACATCCTTGAGGGGAGTTTCTCGCCTTCGCCATACATCCGTGATACCGAGATATTAATACAGACTTGGTTAAGTGGCGCCGCCTGCCATGCAGCTGCATTCTATTCGTGGATCTCACATGCGGAATGATTATCATGGTTAGTCTACCACTACCAGCATGGCTTATTTCCATTTCCTCCCATTTCACTTAATTGACCAACGTTATTTATAATCGAGTAGCGCACTTTTCAGTATAATACATCTTTAAAGTCTAATTACGTAACTATAACGCCGTAAGTTTATTTAGATTAATCGATATCTAACTAGTTAGTCGATTCTATATCTTTATTATAGGTTCGCGTATTATATCCGGTATTTCCGTAGTTTCTATAGTTAGCGGTGTGCACACGGTTCAGTCCTCACTACCTTAATACTATGTTTCTTACCCTAGCTATATATTTATATCCGTAAGTCCTCTCCTGTCACAAGAGAATGTGAAGGTCAACCCTCGCAGACTCACTACAACCAGGTGACTTACAGCTGGAACACCTGCCATGGCAGTGTCAGATTGGAAGCCAATCATAACCCTTGTAGGAGCCCCGCCAAGCGTGGATGACTTAGTCGCGCTCCCTCAAACCTAAGTTGTCATCTTCTTTCCTTCGCTCCTTAGAGTAGAATCTTCGTCGATAGCACCTAATCGAGGTCTCTACCAATGCGATGTAACCCAGGTCGTGACAGAGAACACCAAGCTGTGACAAAAGTTAGTGGTATGAAGACATGAGTAATTCAAAGTCGGGTTACCCCTGACTGGTGGGCGAAGTCATGACGGTCCGTTGGCGTGTCAAAGAAACCTTTCATGCCATTAAAATGGTGCTCAAGGCACCAAGACACTTAGAGGCGCAAGTTTCCTTCTCTGTACATTCTCAATACGGGCGTTAGGAATTGATGATTGTGCCTGGCTTCTCCATTTGTCTGTATCTCTTGTTACACAAGCCCCTAGTCTAATAGACTAAAAGATCGTGAATATCAGTGGATTACTGACATTTTCTCCGGCCGACTGCTATATACAGTACTCTGTGGCCTCATCATCGCCATATCTTAGATACCATACTTAGCTCTTATATTCTATGTAAGGTCGAACTATTCCTATGCTTCTTATAATCTTTATATAAGCCCCCCTAGTAGTCGTATAGGCGATTTAAGCGCGTTTAGAGCTCTATTTACTGTTATACAAAGTTCAGAATAACCTATTCTAATTCGTTTATTTTCATCGAATTAGCGCGGCTATCACGTCGTATAGGTCTGGCGATTACAGAGCCACAGAGTGCTGTATATAGCAGTTAGTGGGACAAAATGTCAGTGATCCACTGGCATTTCTAGATCTTTTGGTCTATTGGCCTAGGGGCTTGGTCCTCTCTTGTGGCACCCAGACATCAGTCTGTGTTACAGCGCTTATGCACCAGCCAAGCTTAGGACCACGCGACTTGCTTATAAATCACGTTATACGGATTATTCTTTCGCAAAACAAAGTGGAAAGAAGTTATTAATGCCATAAATTTTCTCCTAATCACTGTGTAACATCAAATAGACTGACTGTTCTGTTTTGAATTATCCGTAAGCGAACCTCCTCCGTTCCCTCACACCCAAATGACGCAGCCCATCGCCTAAATGTATCAGAAAATTTCTCAGACACTCAAATACTAAGAAGTAAGATCGTTCGACTATTATGCTTCCGTTGACTTGATACGCTGATGTTCTGGGGACTCATTTGCCCTGATGATTTCGTGCCAGAGAGTAGCGCGAGTTGCACTCTTCCTTGGTCAGATCATAGAAAGATGAAGCGCGTGCGATCTTAGACTTGCGCGTCTCTACCCCGTCCCTGATTCTGTATAGTGATAGCTGCAGCGGCAGCGCCGGAGGTGGGTTGCACACGCTGGTAATGATTCGCGAGATAGTGGAACTGTGTGAAATTGGAAACCCAATGCACTATAGACAAAATCAGCCCGGCTCTTAGAAACTAAATTTATCGCTTTAACTGCAATGCTCGTCCGAATCCAGCACCCATGCTAGCATTACTAGTAACGCTGTCTCTTCGTAAAAATGTGATCTGGCTATATCCCCAGGAAGGGATACATCAAGGTTACCAGGCAAAGGGATAGCTATCGAGCTGATATCACATATCATACTGTGTACCTCTTATGCCATTTTATCAATTTCCAAACCTTGAGTTTTCACCCGGGAGGATGATAACAATGCCCCGGGGAATGCCATTGCTGGAAACACTATATTCACAATCGATCCATTTGACAGTACACTTGTGTAGAAATTCACTACCTCAGAGACCTAGTGATTGTTCCGGGGTTACAATTGCCTGAATTTCCCCATTCACAAGCATATCTATTTGATAGTTTACTACCTTAGAGCTCCCATGATTCGTCGAGACAAAATGCTCCTAACCAAACTATGCCTATCAATACTGGTCTAGATAACTTGAAGCAGAGGATACGTAACCACGTAGCCTACTCTTGGCACATTACACTTGTAAAGGCATCAAGTGAACCACCAAAACAAACACATACTAATTTGAGAAGATGACGATGTTCGATTTCACTCGTGGTAAGATCTATCGCTCTCGGCATTATGGGAGGTCACGTCTAAGATCTTGACCACAGACTTCAACCAGAACAAGAGTTACAGACAATACCAAGGACTTTATGAATACCCAAGTCGCGAATCGTTGATAAGCATGTTCACCGATGGACGAGTTGGTGTTGCCAACACTGAAATGTCAACTTCATCCTGGCTAACATGGCCATTACCATGGAGGTTTCACAGCAAATGTGACTAATCAAGAAATTGAGCTGTCTTCAAGCCTCAATTTTCTGTGAACAGGCTCAATGCTGACTTTGCAACTTCTGGCACTACTGACAAGAATTCTTTTCGGAAAACGGAAGTAAGCAAATGTGAAGATTGTGTGCTCCAGGTCCTGCTAGAGGGAGGTGGCCACAAGGAAGAACCTGTGGTAAAGGCAGTGAGTGCTGAACAATGCTTTTCTGCCGAGAATACTGGCGCACCCATTTTGGTTAGACTTGAACTGTAGTGACTGACGCCTGGTTTTCTATGTATTTTGTCTGACACAATTGGCCAATTAGACCAACATGTCAAGGTGGTGAAGACAACACCAGGGATCGATATAGACTCTGTTTGTGTGATAAATTCTCGACACATGCTGGTAAGATGTGATGCTGAGATCCGGCCAGTATAGTCATTGGTCAATCACCAGTTGGTGTGATTTTGAATGGATTCGAGGTGTGGCTTGAGGGGGGAACACTTACTGCCTTCGTATCAAGGATTTTACTCGCAGTCAGTTCGCCGACAGACAATTATGACCCAACTAAACTAACTAAGCTCAGTTTTGTCACATTACCAACGCCAACATGTTATTGGAGCTGTATTTCAACCCTGAAGTTTGTAACGTATTAACAAATACAACATAGGATGAACTAGCGCTAACTAAATCTTGTTTCGATTATGGGCCCGCATCTGGTGGCCTGTGCTTTCATCCCGGTTTCCACAAATGCTTGACGCGGTCTCCATGAATCCACCTCGAAGTCAGTGGAAACAACAATAGAGAACTTACAGATGCTTGTCACCGCAGTCAGTCGCGCTTGGGACTTTGCAATCCAATTGTCGTCAACGTCACCAACTATTCACATCAATGTAGCTTGGACCCCATGACCCCTCATTCAATACTTTACCTATTGTCTCACCACCTTGGATTTGCGTGGGATGAAGCGCATCACGGGCAACGAAACATGCATTTTGTGACAACCATGCGCCTGCCCGCCTGACTGCCATCCTACCAACATCACGTACCTTTAATGTGTCTGACTCGCGGTACAGCACCCTGGGATGATGGATCGCCACCAGCGCAAAACATCAGACGTGCTGTCCACGAGACCAAACGGTCAAGGCAGCTTCATGCAACCAACCGTCGCCAGTCGGGGCCTGTCCCGGAAGACGCAGACCGAATCGTCCAAGGAGAATGTCGCATTGGAAGGAAAGGGCATCACATCCCTCGAATCATCCGGGACAAGTAGTAGGAGGTCCCTGCCGCGGCCTGAGAGCCCATTCTCGCGCCCCCATTCTCGGTACAACTCACTCGGCGCCTCTCAAGACCTCGGGTCACCGCGAAACGTACACATTCCCCGACCAAAGTCCACGGCGCTATCTACCACTGCCAGCGGCCGAAGATCGTCTTTTAAATACACACCCTCGCCAAACAACAACCCCCTCCACAGACGCCAGCCGATGGGCTTGAAGGATGCGTTCAGGCTCGCCGAGGAACAAGAAGCCGACGACCAGCAAGATGACACCATCGATATCCAGCAAGCTTTCACCATGGCAAATGCCGAGGCGAATCGAGCTATCGACGGATCGCCCAGTCCGGCCCCGCGACCCTACCGATCGAGGAAGGAATCGGAGGACGGGGGGCGGCCAACTCGGCCATTCGCGCAGAGAAAAGATAGCGACCTAGGACAACAACTCAAGCAGTTTGACCGGAACCACCAACTGACAGGAGGCGGCGGTCCTCTCAACGGACTATTTTCGAAAAACCGAGTGGGACCAAAAATCGCGGAGACGGGGACTACACTGGCCAGGAAAGCAAGCGATGGCAGCTTGGGTGGCAGCCCAGAGCATCGCAGGATGAGCCAGTGGGAACCGAACTTGGAAAAGCACTCATCAGAAGATGCGCCCGATTGGGACCATATTGGACGAACCTCACCGTTGCCGTCACTGGATTTTGATCCACTCGCGCCGCATCGAGGCTCTCCGATGGGAAGGCCTACGCACCCTTCACCTGAGAAGAGCTACAACTGGCAACTCGATGCCGATTTCACAGCTGGCGACTTGCAGTTTTCTGACAGCCCTCGAATAAAGTTGGGAAGGACAAATGGCGGTGGAGCAGAATCCTCGTCTCAAGCATCTAGTAGTCCCGACTACCGTCGCAGTAACGACAAACTGGATCGGATCAGACAGAGTGAGGATGCAGCTGCGAAGGCCAACTTGTTAGACCAGGACGCAATTGCAAAGAGAAACACACGGCTGGACGAGATAAGGGTACAGGAGATGGAAGCACTGTCGAGGAGAGCCGTCGCCACCAGCAGACTGGACGAAATCCGAGCTAAGAACTCCGAAGCTCGTTCCGTGTCGCCAGAGGTGGAGAGATTTCCCGACAAAGAAACTTTCCGAGTAGACTCCCTGAGCTTGAGCCCTGAGCGCACAAAGAACGGAGACGCAAAGACTGCGAAACCCACCGGGAATGCTGAACGGATAACCGATACCCCTATTACAATTTTCCGGAATTCCAAAAATGAGAAAGAGGACAAGCCTGCAGCAGGCGGGGATGTGAAGGGAAACACGGGCACAAACGATAAGTTCGGAGATCGACCAACGACCTCGCATTCTCGAGATAATTCTCATGATTTGCTCCGTCGACTTGCGCGAGCAACGAGCTCTAGTCCTAGCCCCCCTCATCAAGACTTGCCACCCCAAACCGAGCGTTCCGCTTCAGACCAAGCTTTGCCTAAGAAACAAATCTATGAACGGGACGGCAGCCGGCCTCGACTAGCCCAAGATGACCGACGGCCTAAGAATCCAGAAGTTAAGGGCTCTAGAGAACGGCTGACGGTTGGCTTTGTGGGTCTGCGCCGCCAATCATCAAGTGACTCCGTTCAGGAAAAACGACGAAGCCTGGTCAACTCTGAATCCGACCCAACAGATCGCATCGAGGCAGAGATGAAACTCTTTGCTCCCCAAGACAATTACTCTGAAAGGGGGTCAATACGCGCTCCGTCGCCAGATCCATCCGAGTCTTCGGAGCCTGCTGAGCTACTTAAGGACGAGACACCAAGGCCAAACAAGGTCGTCGACCCGTTGACTCAGCCAACGCCTCGTGTCACGGGTGCATATGTAGAGACGCCGGCAACTGTGAAGATTGAGAGGAGGGACGATACGGATGACGAGGTGCCCAAGGCTAAGCCCCTCAGGGTACCGGAAACTACACTTGGCGTTACCAGCACCGAACCGAGCATAAAGCGTGAGAGAAGCGAGGTACCTGACCTCGGAAAAAGTTCTGCGAGGTCCTTGTCAGCTCCAGCCTCGCGCAGCGCGCGAGCCGCGTCCCGGCGGCGCCGTCCAGTTATCAACACGGCCAACCCGCCCAGCGTCAAAGACGATCTGCGATCCATCCTCCGCCAGCATCAAATCGACGACTCCACATTGGACGACTTTGATGAACTCCTGGACAACAATGACCTGGACCACGAAGAGCTTGAGAAGGTGGTGAATGACACCGTGCTCAAGATCGAGGAAGATTTGGACATGCCTGGACTCACGGATCGCGAACGCGAGCTACGGACGTACGACCGTATGAGCAAGACACTCAAGACTGGGCTTCTTGGCATCCGCAGTGCGAAGCAAGGCATTGAGCGCCTTGAAGGCAAGGTGGCACATTCTGAGCACAAGGCGTCATCCCAGGTTCTTGCTGACCTGGGTTTAACCTCTAGCTCGATGTCCACCCACGCTCGTGACCCGGCCTTCTTGATATCTCTACCACGTCTGTATCGCCGCAAACCTAACTTCAAACTGACTCTTTTCGGTATCCTGACCTTCGTCCTCGCAATATGGTACACACTCGAATCCGGGTTCTGCTTCCTCTACGTCAGTCCCGTCTACGGGTGTACCCATGACGACCCTTGCGATTGGTCCCCGAATGAGCCCTACTTCCCGTACGCCATGCCATTTATGCTCGATGAGTGGGCTACGGGTGGGAAAGGCCGTGCTTTGGCATGGTGGGTCGGTGAAGAGTTGGGGGATGTGATGGCCGAGGCGAGCGATTGGATTACAGGCCACGACTTCACAAAAGAAGAGGAGATGTATATGAATATCTGGGAGCGAAAGAGGCATCGGCGTAGGCTGAAGAGGAAGGGTCTCATGCAGAAGTGGGAAGAGCCCATTGAATTCAGAGAAAAGTTTAAGAGCTGGAGAGATGCGTGGCAGGCCCGACAAACGGCGCTGGAACAGGGCATCGACATGTGGGAGGACGAAAGGATGAACTCAGACGAGAGATTATGATGGCTGCACCGGCTGTTGGCACAGACGCGGACATGAATGATACCTCATCTTTAGCGAACTAGCTTGTATACTACACCGCACTGCAGCATCATAAACCTGGCTGGCCTGCGTTCGCTCAGGATACCCATATCTACGATTCAAAGCAGCATGGTCTGCTTTTCTGGCAAGGCGACTGGAGCCGATGAGGAGTAAAGTTATTTATTTACCTTAGGTCACAGAGGTGGTTAGTCTTATGATGACCACGATGGCTCGCAGATAAATTGAAAAGCTTTCGCTTCACTCGGAACTCTCGCCATGATAGTATATGCAAATCCGTGATGTCAAGTTCCAGAAACCGGATCGAGATGTGCTCGAACGAAGCGCATCACCCTCTCCAGCAGGTCTTCAATGTGCTTCCGCTCCGTGAAATGGTGTCCTTCCCGCGGGTAAGTGACGAACTCAAAAGGTAGCCCGGCCTCATCGAGGGCCCTCCTAAAGCCCCACGCCTGAGTAATGGGCACTCGCCCGTCCTTCTCGCCGTGCAAAATCAACATGGGAGGAATTGTACCCGCCTCGGCAGCCCCCTTGAACTCGCAGAGCGCGGATCCAGTCCGCGTGCTTACATCATCTTTCTTGGTCCTCCATGGCGCGGTTCCCACGAGCTGAGCCTGAAAGAACCCAATGTCTGACGTCAGGAACATGCTATCCCAGTCAGTAACGCCGGCGCCCGCGATGGCGCCCTTGAACTAAGCCGTGGGCCCCGTTCCGCACAGACGACAGGTAGGACAGATAACCGCCCTGGGACCAGCCGCCGACGAGCAGTTGGGACTTGTCGGCGTAGCCTGAGACGATGACGTGCTGCGTCATGGCGACGACGTCGGGCTAATAATCTGATTATTCCAAATTTGGGCATGAAAATCGAAGTTTACCTCGAGATGAAACCTTGCTTGTCTACTTCGACGCTTAACCGTTTTCCTGGTATTAATTTATCGCGATATTTCGATTTTTTTGTCTCCATCGCCGAGAATGCCTTAGGCGCACTTTACTTCCGGTTCGCATTTCTGTCGGATAATATGCCGTTGGATCGCTTGAAGAATGGCATCTCGCGCTTCGTGTGCCTCAGACGACTCTCAGGAGTCATTTCCTTCCCTGAGGCGGCCAGAGCATCAGAAAGTTACTGCTTTAGAGTCCTCGACTTCATCGCAAAGCCCAAGAGTTTGAAACTCCAGGTCAGCGTTGGAGGTCATCGTAACGCTAATACGTAGTTTATTTGTCGACTTGCTAGTTGCGAACTGTTCCCAGATGTCTCTGGGCTTGTGTAGAAATTCCTAGCACGAGAGAGAACTGCCAAACTCGGGAGAGAGAATGTAGGGTGGAGGCTATTAATCATCTAGCAGGAGCTACCATATCTCCTTTTATCTGGAAATCATGGCTACAAGAATTCCAGTTCCTTTAGATCGGCCCTACACACCGTTATAGTTGCGCCTGTATCCTCGGCGATGCACCTATGGTCCTCGGGCCACTGAGCAATTATGCTCATAATTGAGGTTAGCTCACGTTCAATCACTTTAGGCAAAATCTCTCGAGGGATCTTACTCCGGTCTTCCTCTATCATAATCATTCCCACCATCAGCCATCTAGTATCGGCCAGGTCTCCAAGGAGAAAACGATTCGAGCCCGGAGACTGTTTGAAACGTTAACGTCACAATAGACAAGGAGGCATGCACCTAGTTAGGCCTGTGTGTAATGCTGACGGTGGCCAACTGTTGGCCTGCCAGTGTAGTTGGCCGTACATAGGAGTGGCACGATAGGACCGTATTTCAAGGGTTCGGAATAATCTCGATGCACTAAAAGAAATATGTTCATAGTTAGGTGATAATTCTACTGTAAGCGAATGCCATTCAGAACAGCAAGGGCCTTATGAAAGTATCAAGGACGGGTCTAGCGAGTCTCGCGATCTTCAACAACAGAATAAAACACGTTCATTTGCGGATATTCCTATGGGGGAACTCCCCTGTATTATTTGTATAGTATATTCAGAGTCAATATAGCATACTTCGCTGCTACTATCACCCTACAGCTGTAACCGTGGACCGCCTCGTTCCTGTGTCATCTTTCTGGCCAGAGTCGACTGCTTCGCTTCCAGGCGAGGCAATTTCTTCAGTAAGAAACATCATCTTGAGGCTTCCTGAATAGCTGCTATACTGCTTAACCGGATGGCTGTACGAAGCGAGTACAGTTTCGCCGACGGTATCGAAATAAAAGCTCCCGAGTAGGATTCCCTGGTCCAGCTTATCTATCGAAAAGTCTCTGTAATGACGAGATTAAGATTTTAGCGGTGTCTAAGCATGGCTGCCCACGCAATATTTTGATCAGGTGTTTCGCCGAGAAGCCAGTGAAGGTGGTGGGCAATAGTTATGACGAAGAATCCGACGTATATACCGATATCGATAACAGCTCGGACGAATATATCTAGCCGCGTCCGAAGGAATACCAGGTCTACGGCGGACTAGACGAGAGGATAAGCGGCGCGTATAAAGTCCTAAACTAGGAGGATTTCGATCTCTAGATCTTACACGATCCGATTGGACACGGCTGTAGAGATCGTCTCATAATATGAGTCCTTCCTTTCTACAAAGGTTATAATAAGGAGATAGTGCCTACTTGGTTTCCCTTCGTCGAGGAGAAGCTGCCTATACTATGCCCACCCTCTCACCTCCTCGCCAAAGCTTTAGCGGAAGAAGTTATCGATCGACCCGATTACGACGCCCGAGCCGAGCCTTTCTTTAATGCCAAGATTAGCATGCCTGCTGTTCAATACCGTGGAAGAAGGAGTTCTGGCACAAGCCCGTATTCCGGCAGACCGTCGAATCCACTACGTGCCTCCTCACCCTCCTGTCACGCACCGTCGCAATAGAGATCACTGATATCTTTACGGTTCAGCCCGGGGCCAGTGACGGTGGCTGCGGTGATCGGGTAGCCCAATTAGATCAGTCGCTCAGCGAGGGCATTGAAAGTCTTGATGTGGCCCTGAACGCCATTGACAACTATAATAACGATATCCGGGTTCGAAGGTCACTGGCGACAATCTTTGGTATCACAAATAGCGGGCGATTGAGGGAGAGCAGAGTCACCGCTGACGCTGTCCGAAGGGTCAGAAGTATTGACCGCTACGCAACATTTCTTTCTTCCAGATGTTGTTGCAAGATTATCTCCGGCTCATCGTTGCTCCCAGTCCTAAAGCGCAGACTAGACTAACGTCATGATCAGTGTATATCAACCATACTAAAGACTTTTACAACCTTCAGTTAGGCGCGGGTAACGTGCCTTACTATGATAAGGTCGAATTCTGGTTATTTTGTGACATTACTTTTTTGTCTTTGCATAAACCTGCCTTCTCAGTCTCTGATTATCAGGGCGACGATATCTTGGACCAGAATGGCAACCCGATCCGCGTCATGGACATACCCTAATATGCCGCGCAACTTACCGAAGACCCAGATAATAAACCATGGTAGACTGGCGAGGTCACGTACTTGAACGGCTACTAGTTCAGAATTCGGCGGCAATTACTGCTATACAGACGACCTCGGCGTCACTGCGAGAATTCAACCGTTCAGACAAGGCGCCAACGCCCAGGCTGAACCTGCCGATGAGATCGCGAGCGTCATTGTTTGCCCATACAGCTTCCAGGGAAGCCCGAGACCAGACAGTTACAGAGATGCGAACAATCTGCTCATCGGTGGCACAAACCTTGCGGATGCCATCCCCAAGAGCGCGACTCTCCTTCACGAGGCTTTTCACGCTATCCATGAGTTGAATTTCTGGGAGGCGTTGAGGAGGAATGTGAGTAGCCTGCACCCATGTCCTATGTTCCGTAGATTTGAACAATATACTGACTCGGGACCGGCAGATGATATTGCCACCTGCCTTAACCTTGGCTTGACATAGCCTGAAACCGCACAGCTAAACTCCGAAAATTACGTCTTCTTTATCACTCATATGTTTTACATGCGTGCGGAAGACCATGGCAACGAACTCTGGTCTATACCAAGACAATGGGACTTTCATTTTGAGGGTCAGGGTCAGAGTCGGATTTTTGGGGCATTTGATAATCCAGCTTGAGCAGACGTAGAGGAAGCGAGAAGGATGTATACACTCACTGATACTGAAGCAGATATAGTACGATGTCTTGACAAGGGTAGGTATAGTAGTTGCGTGCATACTTCCACGGGCCTGAAGCAGTCATCGACCCTTTTCCTTGAAGTACAAATTTTGGTAGGGTTCTCGCAGAATTATTGGCACACATTGCAAGCATAAAAATTTTTACCTGGTCACAATAAATCGCACAGGCAGAGCCTGTTTGGGTACGCCATGAATCGTTCGTTGCCAAGTTACTACGTATCGAAAAGTATTGATCCTTTACCGAGAGCTACGGCACAAGGTGGGATAATTTTACCTACATAGGTAGTTAAGTATATATTGAACTCCAGATCTTGACGGGATCTTAGATGATTTCGTATCACCCTGCCGATTCGTTGCGTTGGAGAAGTTCCTCCCGGAATTTTTCCAACTCTTGTTCATACTCAAGGTCCTCCGGATCCATCTCCTCGGGGGGATAAAACGCGGCACTTTCCGAATGTCCCAACGTTCCTGTTCCCAGGCCGTAACCGGAGGCATCACCTTCGCCACAGCTTGATCCCACGGTTCCCTCGCCTGCGGGGCCGTCGCCGATGCCTCTTCGTGCTCCGGAGTGACGTCGCATGAACGTGGCCAGAGGCGAAACTCGCAGATGATTGTCCGACCTTGGATGTCTTCCTGGGTCTGCTCCGGCTTCCCAAATTTCTTTTCCATCCAGTGGTCTTCCGTAAGCACTCAGAACCACACGGTCAAATATTGCCAACTAAAATGGTGATGCAATCTAATAAACTCGGAGCCGCGAGGGAGGAAGTGGCCAAACACGTCTTTTACGTTCTCGTACCATGTCCTCCTTACGGAATCGTCTTTGCGCGGTACCAAGAAGGCGGTGAAGGTCACTAGGCCCTCCACATCCGCCGTCGGATAACCATTGACGTGTTCAAAGGTGAGAAACCGCGACGGCGCCGGCGGTGACGACGATGAAGCATTGTTCAAGGTCAGGTATCTCAGTGCTGAGCCGGACTCGATAGAGACTTGCAAGTTGTCGTTCTCGGGGAGGCTCTGCAGAAACTCTGAGCAGGCAGGAGAGGACTGGAAATTCTTCAAGTCATCCAGCGTACGCCAGACTAGTTTTACGACAGGTCAGTTAGGAAATATGCAATCGCTTTCCTATGCCGATGACACTCACCAATAATGTAGGCAGCCTGCTCAGGGTTTCCGACCATTCTTCCCAGCGATACCTTCCGGACACCTGTCAGACCTTATAAATACCTCATTCTACAACGAGTGGGTCCCTCGTCTTTTGACGGTCAATTTGGTCCAACAACTCTCCCAAACTCTCTACTAAAGACTCCCTAGATAACACTACCCCTAGGGCTACTTACGCGGTATATAGACAGCTTAAGACAGGTATAGGCTATTTGAAGTCTTAATACCTTAAGCTAGGTGATATCCCCGATAGTAGGTGTAGTTGCGGTTACTATAACCAAAATACTGCCCACTTGATTCTCTACTATATACTGTATAGTGTAGTAGGGCAAGGCCGGACATTAGTTAAAATGAAATAACAGGGGATGGTCTATCTTTCTTTTCGCCACGTTTTTTTCGAGATCAATTTTATTTGAAGAATCAACAACTTTCTTTTCACATAGCTGCGGGCACCGAAGATATAAGAAGAAGAGAGAGCAAGGCAGTTTGTCACTTTTCACCTTCCCTACCAGCCAGTCTTTTCGTTCAGTTCATTCCTCATATTCAGATAGCACTTTTATTCTCTAAATAATTTCTCTCACCCTAACTTTGACTATGACGACCACAGAAGTTCTGTCTTGGTCTGACAAACGCCCTACCCGAAAGTAAACCCCTCCCCCAAACCCTGTTGTTACAAAAGACACATTCGACCAACCTGCGAACCCAGAGTCACAAAACGAGCAACAGCTTCGCTGCTGCAATCAATGTAACGAGAGACGTCTGATAAGATGGAAAGCGTCTATTCAGGTGCCGTCCTAACAGCGTGCTGGGTGGTAGGCATATCCTCCTGACCGCCGATTTCTTGCAACCTTCACCAACAGCGGATCTCAAGTAAGCTACGGTCATGGAGTTATCGGAGCAGATAGAAAGCGCCTGCTTCTAAGCGTCAGGGAACATTGACGAATCGAATGAATAATTCCCGTTCGTTTTATTCAAAGCTTCCGTAACAATGTCAGGGGTGTTTAAGCCACCCGAAAAAATTATAGAAGATTCTGCTATGTACGCTTTGACAGTCGTCCTCTTTATTCTGTTTACGAGTGTCCGGATCCTCCGCCATCTGCTTGTAAGCGACTATCGTTTGAAAACAAACATCACAAGGCCTTGCGTTTCTAGCTGCGAATAGGGTACCAAAACCGATAGTAAGATGCCCATTTACGGTGGACCTATCCGCGGTTGAGATTCACAGGGTGCTCAAGTGGTAAAGGAAACGGAGGCCCCAACATGCGGAGACATGTTTTCCGAATACACATCGTCTTATACACTATCGAAATTTATCTCTCCAATGTCCACCGTTAATCGTGCCCGCCGTAACGACTCCGTAACCTGTTTGCCAATCCGCTCCCCGACTTCCTGTACGTCCTCATCGATTTGGTTCTGCATTGTGATGCGTTCGGCCAGGAGAGCGTCCTCAACTCGTGCATCAACACTTTCGAACAACTCCTGACGATCCTCGGAGGCCAGGCGGTACACTGGATCGCGGTCGATAGCGTACGCAATTATGTCGACGCGCTTGTCCATCTGCTCGACGCGCGTGTGCAGGGCTTCTATACGAGCAGACATGTGAATAAGCTGGGAGAGAATGTTTTTGAGTAGTATAGGCGAAGAAGGAGAGGGTGGCATGGCCTTGCGATCACTGGCGGTGGGGCTTGTCTCTATGCGCCGCCGTTTTATGCCTACGCCTGGGGCTTTGCGTGTTAGTTACTTATGCTGAAGAAAATGGGATGTCGTAAGTGCGTGATGGGATTCTCGTACCCGAGGTTGAAGCCTGCTGGTTACAACTAGACTCAAGTTGGCCGTACGCCGGAGGCGGGGTAGGTCCAACTTCGGCACTGCACCCTTCCACTCCATCGGCCCCTTTTTTACAATCAGCCGCGGCATTCTCCTCCCTTGATGAGATACCGGAGACGTCGATGATCTGGCCTCCATAGCCAGTATACAAGGGAGCAAGGCGGGCACGTTCAGTATCCGTTGCCGGGCGGTTGTGTGTGCTTGATGATGAGAAAACACGGGTGAGCAAAGCCAGGTCTTCGTGGGGCAAAGCTCCGCGGTTGAAGTAGACGGTGAAACAGGTTGCTCGGGCCAGAGCCTGGATTGCATCCAACAATTCCTGCGTTGCCGGTTTGGAGGCGAGAGGGACGCCTTTGGGGACGACGAGCGCCGGCGGACGTTTCATCGAGAAGCACAGCGACTGAGGATTCGGTTCCTTGAGCGTTGTCTGCGCTACGTGTGCTGCACCATGATTGTTGTTGCGCTCCAGTGTGACGGTATCAAGTTCCTCCGGGTATATGAATAGATACACGGACTGCTTGTTGGTCGCGCACCTCCGGTGCCTCAAAAAGACGGAACCGCGCAGTCGGAAGAAGGCTGTATTCGTCTTATCTTGGGGTGAGAAGTCTACGTGCACATCCAACGTCAGCCCACCGAGGCTTTGCTTCTGGCCGTCGGTGTCGGTCCAAGATACCAGAGTGTTGAGCCTAGCCAGGTGTATGCTGCGGGCCTGTTCTTCCTCTTGTTCCTTCTGTTCCTCTTGTGAGCTGGAGCTTATGTAGGACGCAGTCGAGTCGTCGTCATCGAGGAGTGAGTCCACCATTGTCGAACTAGAACACGTTAGCATTCCGGTTCAACGCAGCAGAAATGAACTTCATGAGCATCGCGTGGAGACTCAGGTGCATATTGATCCATCCCAAGAAGACACCACCATAATCGTGAATATTCAGCGTATACTGAAGCACAAAATGAAAGGAAGAATGAAAGGTCCTGCCGTCTGGGCTTGACGACAGCAGCGCTCTCCAACAAGTTTCCGCAACGGAGGCACAACAGATAGAGCAAGGCAGAGAGTGTAGCGTGACATTCTCTGCCTTACGCGATGGCAACGCATCGCTACTCTACTCGGTCGCGCGGCCTACCAAAGCCCCGGTCATTTCAGCAGGCGCACCTGATGAGTATGGTTCCGGCATTTCCAGGCTTTGGCTGCGGTTGACTTGCCGTTGAGCAGCTGTCGTCGAGCAGAACAGGAACGGGCCAATCCACGCAAGCAGAGCTTTCTGCCCACGTGGAATAGCCCCCAGGAGCACTATCAGACTGACCCGTTTTCAGGGGGCGATGCATAGGGGACTGCCGTCGATGGGAGACTGTCATTGTCGTCATGATTGTGATGCATATGTCCAGCGTTGTGGTCTACCATGGCGGAGGCGGCAGTGAGGCGAATCAAATGAAGTCGAGTCAGTTGACATTGAACCATAAGTAAGCGGGTAAAGTCGGTGGCTGAATGAAGGACTTTGGAAGGTGCTATGCACGGGCCAAATACGCCACAGTGGCTCCAAAAGGATCTGTGCCATTTTTAGATCGACTGAGCCGAGCCGAGCTGAGTGGAGAGAATTTGAGGGCATTGAGGGATTCATCCCTCAGATGATGACTCTGTACAGATCCTGTATTGGTTACGATGATCGATGCGCAGTGTGATGTGTGTATTGACTGCTCGGAGTGCTCTGTAAGAAGTTACATCTAAGGTAGGTAGGCAGGTGCCGACCTTTTTATCTACACAAGCGATTTCACTGCCTTAGGCATCACCTCAGGCACCACCTCAGGCACACATATGGCGCTCAATCCCACAGGCATGACTAATTAGGTGAGGTGGGGCTCGAGCCTGAACTGCCTAGCCAATTGCGTCATTTGGATTTAGCAGTGATGTAGAGAGTGAGAATAATAACAAGAACATAGAAGTACAGGTAGGCGCCTCTATAGCAAATAGAAGCGGACCCGGGGTAATGAAAGCAGGTTTGGAACCGAATTCCGAGTTGTCGTTAGACCTATTTGGCGTATCACTCATCCAGTCCAGTCCGTCGTTTTCTACTTGAATATTGTCCATCTTGACGCTCAGGTCAGGGTTTCTGAAAGGATAGAGCTATCTTGGTGTTCTGAACAAAGGACGAGCCGTAAGAGAAAGGGAGATGTGTTTCTCAAGAGTATGTCTCTAAATCAGAACTGTTTAATGGAAGCGGGAAACGGGAAATAGAGGGTTAATAGGGATATGCAGCATTCAAAAATAACAACCAGGGCGTAAAAACAACACTAAGTATGCTCCTTGCAAAATAGTAGCATATTCCAGATATATACCTGGAATTTGGTAATTTTTCTGATTCTCAGAAACTGTTAACACATAAACCTTTCAGTCCCTGAACCTGTTTTCGCTATCCCAGCCAGGAATACAGGCATTGCCAGTAGCTAGACGAAGGATTCTCTACAAGTGTAGTATCGTCCAAAAGAAAGATTGAATTCATCTGTCTGTATCTCCAATTTGAACAAAGTTCCAGGCTCTTCTAGTAGGTTGCTTTCTATAGCAGCAACTATAGCAATCTTGTGCATTACTCGTAGTAGGTTTAGTAATAGAGATTACTCTTTCTTTGTTCATTCCATCTCTTAAGCTAATACTCTAGCTGCACCTTCTGTATCTAGGTAGCCACAATGGGATCGACAGAGCACGGTTCGGGGTTTTGGAGAGGAGAGGATCGCCTGGCCACCTGCGACTTGGCTCACCATCGTGACGGCTTTCGCAACACCGCTCAGATACGCTTTTTGGCCGCCTAGTGTGCCTGAACTTGACGAGCCTGGTGAGAGGGACAAGAATAGAGCGAGGAATAGAGACTGCAAGCGGGCTTTATGGGGTCATGGGGAATCGTAAGTCTACAAGCTCGTTGTGGCGTATTCAGTAATACTGCTTGTCTGGAGCCTATGGAGTTCGTAAGAGCAAAGCAGATATTCATAGGTGAAGTTTCACACAAATAAATCCAGGGCGCTGGGCTCAAGCTGGTTCGTCCTGTAGCTCATGAGTAAAGTTTTATCGACATTGTATAGTATCTGCTCATATTCTGAGCCGGGGCTTATCATCTGAAAAACTAAATATACAATGCAAGCAATCGATTATATGATTAAAACACATGCAACTTTTCCTGTGACCTACACGATATTCTTCCCAGTAGCACACTTTATAGTCAGCTGACTCCTTATTTTGCAGCTCCCGAATGTTCACTGTTTACAAACTATAATTTCACTGATTTATATGGATGATTCAAAGCTTCACGCACTTCTAGGCGGCTCGTCGTTTTCCAAATCGAGTATTGTGATCACCCCTTTCAGGGAGCTTACAGCAAAATTTGGGATTAACTTCTCGCATTCGACTCTATTTCCATAGCCGTACCTACACCTGTGCATCTCTCTGTATTAGTCCATGTTATTTGCAACGCGTATCAGGAGGGAAGACTGCGATGTGCAGAGCTCACTACCCCCAAGACACAAGGTGAAGGAAAACCAAAGACTTGCAGAGTCACTCACCAGACAGACCTAGCTCTGATATTCGCCGCAAACTTGATATCCGTCATTGTGTCGCCTACGACCAGCACCGATGCAGGATCGAAATCACCATGACCCCTTGCTTTAAGGGCTGGCAGCAGCACATTGACGTAGCTTCCAGAATCCGGTTTCCGCGTCGCACCTGGTGTTTTGTCGCCGATAATCAGATCTTCGGGAATGGAGTTTTCCATGCCGTTGTTCTTGAGCGCCGTCGAAACGGCCGCCACGCCTTTGTTGCTTATGATTGCAGCCAGGATTCCTCGCTGCCTTAGCGCCGTGAGAAGCTCCTTTGTGCCAGTGAATGCCGCAATCAGGGGCTGCCCATGCTTAGCGTATATCGCACGATAAGTCGCCGTCCATTTCTCCTCGTCCAAAGATGATGGGTCGGGGTGAAGCGATTTGAAAGTCTGCATCAGACCAGCCCCGCTAGATATGAGCCGATGCACCTTGGGCTCAGAGGGCGCCTTAGAGGGGAGCAACGCATCAAATGTGAGCTTGATGCAGTGCGAGATGGACCTCTGCGTGTCGAACAGGGTGCCTTCGAAGTCAAAGATGACGAGCTTGACTGACGGCATTTTTGCTGTATCCGTATGAGGTGATCTGGGAACGAGGAAAAAAGACCGAGCCTTTTTGATGGTCTTCATTCTTTTTTGAGGCGCAGCGGCATGGTAGCTCTGGATCTGGAGGACGTCCAAGAGCTCGCTTGGAAACAATCAGTACAAGGGTATTATTTGATGGCGCGGTCTGAGGCCCGAGGCGCAATGCTAGGCAAAAGTGTCAGGTAAGAGGGTCGTATTCGGTATAATATACCGAAAGAGTTGATGATGTGTAGTAAACGCGGTTCCTCAGACTTACAAGCTAAGAACAAAATGTACTTTTAGTACGGAATACTCGAGTATTAAATGTCCACCCAACATGTCGATAGTTCATAAAACCCCGTGTCGGGCTAAATCGACGTGGCCGCATTTTCTGCAGGATACCCACAGTCTCCGCTATCAATATGCCCGGACCGCTCTTCTACCCACTTGCAGGTGACGATGAATCCGGAATGTATGGACGATGGGCAGGGATGAGAGGCAGGGGTTGCAGAATGGGGCTGAATGGAATGACCGTGTCCTACAACATCAGTCGAGCAAACAATAACCATAGGGAGTTGTTCTTTTTTTATATACATGAAACGGTGGCGGAAACACATGTGGCGGGTAGAAATAACGTACTATCTCTAGGATGCAGGTGGCAGAACCCCCCGAATTTCGTGTCTATCTGTTCATCAATTTGGTCGTTATACCCCACAATAGATACGAACTTAAGGTACATCATGATTCGTGTAGATGATGACTTGACATCCAACTCCTCTAGGTATAGTATCAATACCTGGTCCTGTGTTCCTCAGGGACTTCGTTGTGAGGATCGACCATTAGCACTGGCGAAAAGGTTACAGCACAGGAGCAATGTGCGCCACTGTTGAATCTGCTTTTACAGACTTAAATGCGGGCTTGTCCGAACCGAAACGGGTACCAGCCACGAATCGTGGAGGATTTTGATGAGAGCAACAGGGCTTCGTATCTTTGAGCAGTGAAACAAGGTCAGCAATGGCGACCACCGTGAGAGGTGGGTGTCAGATTTTGATGGCAATGGCTGGCAGGGAGCGGAGGAGAAGATGCAGTCAGAGAAGACTTGACCACTGCAGTCGTTTCATGGGGTTGACGCTACTATAAAGGGCTATGTATTTTGCTTGATATTACACTATTAATTGGTTCTCCCCCCCTTATAGTATGTTTATATCCTTATATACTTGGGTTAAAATCTAGAACCAAGCTTGCTCTGTTGGATGATTTGTGAAGTTGCTACCGGAAACAACAGCCACCGTGGTCTTCTTGATAATGTTAAACTTGACAGGCACCCTTTCGCCACCACGTTTTCAAGAAAGTCTTTGTCAATAGCTCAATTGTAGAAGATAAATTAGTACCACGAGAAGGGCATTTGCCCTGAAGCATAAGCACCGAGTAGCCCTTTGAAGCGTTTCTCAGGATCATTACGCAAAACTTGTCATCCTGGAGTACGTGGGAGTTTGTCATTATTAGAATGTGAGCCTGTCCCTGTTATTATTCGGACATGGCTTGGGCAGAGTTTTATTGTGTCTTTCTGCACCTTATTGCTTTTACTACGAAGTTGATGCATCCTGTTTCAATACACATCCCATATTGTACGCCCTAACTCTGATTACGACCAGCTACACGCCTACATCATTACAAGTCTCCTCGGGAAATAATAATGCTAAACTATGCCTCACTATTCACTTGTGCCTCTATTGATCATGTTGCATTGATTGCAGCATTGTCTTCCAATGAGATTGAAGTGGACCTACAACCATGTTGTCTCGAGGCTTCAGCACCTATCAACCTCCCGTGTGTGCTTGTGGTTCCTCGTTCCATATCTCAAACCTACGCCCAGCACACCTAGTTTGTTCTCTCCGAAGCCTTCATGGCCTGCCCTAGTCCCGTTTGTCTGCCTCGCTGCAGGCGCCATGTCGAGTATTCAATTAACTCCACTCTTAAATATCCCCATGAGATAACCACCTGATAACTCAGACATTATCGGAATGCAAACATACGTGACGTGTTTGGTTCAACGTCTTGCCTGGACGGATTATTGCTTGCCTGGTAATCGCACTGGACCATGGCTTGTTCCTCTTCATACATAATATTCGACGTACACTGCCCATTGACAGCCCACCACATTGTCAATCAGGTCAGTGGACATACATTTGAGCATAACATTGTAACCCTCCTAGCAGCACTCTGAGCAACTCCTAAAACGCCATTCCCATGCCGGATATATCTCTAAAGTTCATGAACACGTACGCCGATTGGCTCAATTTTGCATCTCAATATTCTCAACCTCATCTCATGCAGGCAACCCAGTTTTGGTTCTCAGGTCCAGTAGTTCTGATGGATCCAGCTTTGTGTTGCTGTTCCAAGCGAAGAAGGTTTTCGAAATAAACTCCTTCACCCACGACGCTTCATCATTTTGCCCGACTTCCTTCAATCTACTGACAGTATCTGTGCCCAGGACTATCATCCTTGTAGGATATTTGCTAGACGAATTTGCTTTCGCCTTTTCAACTGCTCTTGCGATCCTGCCATTATCGTGAAGATAGTTGACCGCTGATGAGTGGTCCGGATTTGAGGGGTGGAGTAGCTCTAAATGAGCAAGATCAAGTTGTTGGCGAAATGGTCGTCCCATATCAACAAACAGGTCAAACAGAGGTGCCGATGGTTTAGGATGTTTCCAAGCCTCTACGGTTGATTTCCACGAGAGGCGAAGCCAATTCGTTTTCACGTGATTTGCGACGGCTAGATTTTCCATCGGCAGAGTCTGATTCGCCCGAATAATGGAAGAGTAGGCAGTGTCAAGGGGCAAGCCTTCCCCTGTCATGCTGCTGCCTATCACCGTCCTTGCGAGCAGCTGCGCCATCAAAAGTTGTGCTTGTTCGTCTACTTGGGTAGTGGCAAGTCGGACTCCAAGCCTTGAAATCCACGTCCAAACGATCTCTTGAAGCCCTTCAGCCTGCAGAAATGGAACCAGCACTCTCATGAGGCCCGAGTAAGGCACGGATAGAAAGTCAACACGATTCTCCAGCCCGGATGCGCGAAGCCATTTCACTACACGAAGCCCCGCGCCTGACGCGGCCATGCCTTGCTCGATGTCCAGCGTAGAGGATTTTTCGATGTCAAGTTTCACAGCCGCCAAGAAGCCAGCCGCACGCCGGGGGGTCATCATGCCCCGAGATACTGCATGATCGAAGACATCTGTGGGATTGTGTCGCGGCGCAGCGCGGTTCAGCGCAACAGGGTCGTGGCGTGGGTGGGAGAAGAGAGGATTCGACAGAATCGACTCCAAATGTAGGTCGGTCGGGTGATGTTTCTGAGTTGTATCCTTAGTGTTGCCGGTGGGGTGGTCGTGCCGAGATGGAGACGGTGTTTCTGAAGGCTGCCATGGGTGCTCCTTATCTAGGTTCTTCCGGAATGAGGTTGTAATCTGTTTCAGCAATTGCTGAGATTCTCGGCGGTTTAGAGGAAGCGGGTGGTGAATCTGTGGCAGCAAGCCCTTCTTGAGCGAATTGAGGACGGATGTTCGGGCGACCATGATGACGATGGCACTCTGCGGCCGGTCGGGTGTTATGGCTGAAGAGCTTGATTGCGTCTTTCTGATTAGCACCACATATTCGCAGGCCTCGCGAGGTGAAAAGCTTCTGTCCTAATTGAGCAGTTAAATGTGCAGGCCAAGAGTTTTTCCAACGTCATCACCATGAGAGGTAGTCGGCACTATGGTACCGTTGCTCAAGAGTAGAGCCTCGATCGCGACTCATCTCCAATTCGTGGTGGAGCTCTCTATTTTAGCTAGGTTACCGGTAGATAAGTACTCCGCAACAATAATCCGGCCCGAAGATTTAATTGCGGAGCTCGTTCCTGATTCATGTCATGCGACTTAGCTGACATTGATCGACCCCAGAAATTCAAAACCTGCCCAGCAAGAGGAGGCAGTATATGTACATGATTATCGCACGACCTCAGGTGCAAATGGGCTGGTGCTTTTGGTGTGCAAGACCGAACTGGAGGGTGACTGGACTTCAACTTGATCTTATAATGCTGACAACGTAGACGTTGTGTTCCGTCAAGATTTGGCATTCTTCTAAGTTCCGATTAAATTTCCAAGAAGCGTCCACCCAAGTATCAGCTGATGTAGTGTAACATAGTCGAAACAGGTACTGGGTAATTGACAGCATACTCCGGTGCTGAGAAGGTCGACATGAGAAGCGAATATCTAACCAAGTGACCCGTAGAAAGCAGTTTGGAAGTATAGATACTCCATCGCGATCTGGACGGAAAGGTGGGCTAGGCTGGCTGGGGATTCAAGCATTTTGATTGGTCTCCAAAAGCAATGTAAAAAAAACCTAGCAAGCACACCGGGTAGGTAACTACTGGAACAAACGCCATCAGGCATCGCTGCAGCGCCTCTCAGCTCTACTGTCGTTCTAAAAGAGAAGCTACGAATTGGAACATTGAATTCACCTGCCATATCTGCTGTGGGCTCAGATAGCGGAGACTGGAGCATTCGAGATTCGTCAAATATTCTTTCTGTCTTCACAAGATTTTCCCCAGCTCTTGTCTCAATACAAACAGTGCAAGCACCAACAACTATTTTTTGTTTGGTTGCATCTTTCACATAGCATTGTCACGAGACGAGCCTGGGCCGCCTGCAGCTCCTGCGCGTTCTTGACACGCCCACTTTGCGAAAAGTCAGCCTCAATTCGGCTTCCTCCCTTGACCGTGACCTTTCTCACCTCTACACCCCATTCTACCGACCAACCATCTAACTTAATTCATCCACCATCAGACGCCTCTCCCCTGCCCGACACTGCATCGACATTTTGACTGCCGATTTGATCAGCACCATCGCCATCCCTTCCAGAAAGGGATTCATCCACATCACACACTACACCACACACATCACTCTCAGCAATGTCTGAGGTGCAAGCACGATCCCAGGCCCCGACCTCTCGCGGTAGAGGCGGTGGTCGAGGGGCCCGAGGCGGTTTTGGTGGCGGGCGACCGAGCAATAACAGACGAGCCAACGGCGATAAGCTGGCCACATCAGCAACAGACTCCCCTACCCTCGATGACGATGGCGACGTGGGCCAACTCAGAAAGCAGTACGGCGGCAAGCTTGAAACCATCAAGGAACTCTTCCCCGACTGGTCTGATGCCGACATTCTCTATGCATTGCAAGAGACGGATGGCGACGTTGAAGTCGCTGCCACCCGAATCGCCGATGGTGCGTTTTCCCGGTCCACCTTCCCTCTACTTTGATGTGTTCTCTAGCTTCTTGAAGTATACGTGACCTGATGCTAACCTACCGCTCAATCACAGGCTCTATCTCACAATGGGGTGAGGTCTCGAAGCCCAAGAAGACTTCTAAGCCAAAGGCTAAGGACTCGGCTGTTTCGACTGGCTTGACGGAGACATCTGGTAACAGCAGACTGGCCCGAGGTAGTCGCTCAGACGGCGGACGAGGTGCTCGTGGTGCTCGTGCCAGCGAGCGAGCTCGTGGTGGTAGAGGCAGAGGTGCTGCCTTGACGACTACCAACGGTCAACGATCCAAAGAGAACCAACAGCTCTCTGTGCCTACCGATGAGTCGTCTGGCTGGGGCAACGCCACATCTCCCGACGATGCGCCTACGAATGAATGGGGAACCACTGGTTGGGGCACCACAGACACTACCACTACTGCCAACACTACCTCAGACTCTCCTCCTGCCGCCCCGCCTGCCACCGCTCCTACTACCGAGAACACTGGTCCGAAGCCGAAGACCTGGGCCAGTATGTTGAGACAGTCGACCGCTCCAAAGCCCGCCGCCGTATCTAAGCCCAAGGAGCCTGCTGCCCCCAAAGCTGCCGAACCCACCGAGTCGCTCCCTGCTGCCGAACCTGCCCCTGCCGAGGCCGAACCGACGGTCGAAGATACACCTGAAGAGCCAGCCGAGCAAGAGCCTGCCCCCGCAGTACCGGTCACCGCCGAGGCGCCGAAGATTGTCGAGCCGGAGGTCGCTCTACCCCCGCCCGAAGACGATCTCACCAAGGGTAACCTCGCGCAATTGCCCGACGAGTCTCATCCTCCAGGCACAGCTACTGCCGCAAGCACTGCTACTGACTCGTGGGATCCCCGCTCTGCGCCAATCAACGCAAATGCAACTCCTATCTCAGCATCACAAGCTCAGCACCAAGCCACGCGTCCGGTTTCTAGTGGCTTTGTCGCCACCGCCCTAAAGGCGACAGAACGCCCCATTCGTATCCCCAGCTACCAACGACGGCTGCTCGAACAGGAAGAGGCAGTTCGTATGCCCGGCAACCGTGAAGTCGACCGAGCCGCTGTGCAATTCGGTGCCTTCAGCCTGAATGGAAACGATGACGATATTGATGGAGATCGGGAAGAGGCCGAGACTCGAGCTCAACCACCATCTGACTCGCCCATTCAACCCCGTGCCTCCCTTCCGCCCGTCGCCCAACCATCCGCTTTACCTGAGGCGTTCCCTGCCGCCGCCGCGGCGGCTCCAAAGCCTGCCACTTCCCTGCCGCAACCAACCGGCGCAGCTGGTAATAAAACCCCTTTCACAATGCACAGCAAGAATAGTCGCACTGATCAATCGTCAGCAACCCCCGTAGCTACTCCTACCGGCCCTTCTGCCGCCACGGCTGCACCAGGTATGTCGCGATATCCTCAACCCATAGTGCCCACTGACATGTACCCAGCGCCTCAAGCGCCAGCAAGCAACCAGCAGTTCGGACGCTTCGGCCAGACTAACACTCAGGACCAAGCCTCATTCCCCCAAAAACCATATGACAGCTTCGGTCAGCAGAACCCCGTCACCTCGGCCGGTGGTTTTGACAGCTTCCCGGCACCCACCAGCCAGGCGCCAAGTCAGCCCGGAGCCGGCGCATTCAGCTCCGCACCAAGCGATTACTCTAACTACTACACAGCTGACCCACAGTCTCGCAACCCATATAACAACTACTACGGTGCGCAACAGTACGGCCAGCAACATGCTGGACAGGGCCATACTGAAGGACCGAACGCCCAGCAACGAGGGTTCGGTGGCTACAATGCCTCCCAGAGCAATGATAATCTTAGCCAATATCCTCAGAGCGCTGCCCCACAGTCTCGATACGGAGCTGCTGCGGCAGCTTCGGATGTCCAGAACAGTGGTCACAATACTCCCAATCCCACCAACCAGACCCCGCATCAGCAACAGCCGCAAGCTGCTCAGAACAATGGCCCCCAATCTGGTCTGCACCAGCAACCTCCCGCTGGCTCGTACCCTTACGGCCACCCTTACTACAACAGCCCCTTCTACGCTCAATACATGAATTCGGCTTACGGTGCCGGGTATGGACAAGGTGGATATGGTCAAGGCCCCTACGGTGGCAAGGGGGGTGTCTACGGACAACACCAGTACGGAATGTCTCACCAATCGCCGTACGACCACAGCTCTTCGCCTGCTACCAGCGGCTTTGGACAACCCTCTCTTGCGGGCCGTGACAGTGGCATCGCCTCTAGCATCGAAAACTATGGCCGTGCTGGCTCAGCTCAGTCCGGCGCGCAAGGTCTTGGCAACAGCGGATTTGGCGGGTCACACGATGCCTTCGGGCGAGCTGGATCGTCTTATCAATCCCAGGCAGGACAGGGTTTCAACGGTCCCAACGCCCAGGCTGGCTCTGCGAGTGACGACCTCAAGCCCTATGGCGACGCGAAAGCAGCTGGTGGTCCAAGCCCTTCGCTCGCCGCCGCTGCTCGTCCAGGCTCCGCTGCGAATAACACCCCTGGCCAATCTGGTCTTCCCCCGCCCCAGTCGGGCGCACAGGGAATGGGTGGCTATGGCGGATATCCCAGCCATTTGCAAAGCCACGGTCTGCACGGAAACCAAACCGGCGCCACTGGCTACGGTCTAGGGGGAGCTGGCGGGCAGGGTCACGCCAGCAGCCCGTATGGCAACTACGGTGGCTACGGCGGCAACCAAGGTTTTGGAAACTACGGCGGCCGACAGCAGCAGGGTGGTTGGGGCAACAATTACTAGAGCGAGTCTGCAAAAACACTCGTATCGGAAATGCAACAGGGAACCCCCGATCAACCCACAAATCGGGATCGATTCATGCGTCTGGATGTCCAACGAGAGTCTATCATCAATAACCGCCAGTATCTTCCATAATTGCCGTCCAGTTTGGTAAGGTGTCTGGAACAAATTCAACCCTACCGTGCGATCAATCTTCCAAGCCCCGTTTCTGCCGACTCATACGAAAAAGCGAAATCACAACGAGACCAACCACAGTCTGGAGGAGCTGGGTATCGCTCTTCACTTGACGCTTGACTAGGGGGATGCACTAATGAAAATGGACATGAAAAGTTTCTGCACCAGGGCTTTCTATTTTGCTCTGTACTGCGAAAAGGTTTGATTCTAGCGGATCTCTTCACTGGAGGAGAGGTCAAAATGAACGTGTACGATGTTACCAGAAGATACTCTGATTTTTCCTTCATGGTTCCCTCAAGGGTAAGGGAAGGTCTCGGCTCTTGTCGCGTTACGTACGCTTTGTGTCTCTATGCATCCTAGGGTAGGTTATGCTCAAGAGACTCGCACTAGGAATAGGATGATACCGAAAAGAAATGCTTTTCATTTGGCTGTGTACACACATTTTACTTGTGTCTCGTGTCCCAGAAGCCTTTGTCTTAATATCGGCACATTATGGCTGTGGTCTATGCACCCCTCCCAGTCTTGACCTTTATTACTTGCTACGCTCGATCCTTTAGGTTGATCGACACTTGGCTATTTACATCAATAGCCATTCGAGGTCCAAACGCTACTTGGAGTACCAACCCATACCCATTTATTACTTGTATGCTCGGAAGATCTGTATCATGATCGATTAATTCCGTCTGTCCGTGTTTCCTCGACTCGTAGCTACTATGCGACTCAAATGGTCGAATTTAACTTCGGTGTGATCACACTCGAACACGTATATGTAATCCCACAGACAGTTGATTTGGACCCAAATCCCATAATGTAAGACTCTTTTTTTCTCAATTTGCCTGTTCATACTTTGAAAGGTGTTTTGTGTGGACATGTTGAGTCTCAAATCACCAGTGGCTACCTCTAGATGCACCGATTCAACAACATAACCCATGATCCCTGACTTACGTCACCCCTGTCTCTCATGGGCCTATCCGGAAAATAAGGGGAAGGGGAGCTCTGAAGTTCATTTAAGATGTTCGCAACCGCACTTTTGCTGATAGTCTATGGGGTTACTAAATATTTTGATGCACGGTATACAGCCTAATCTCGCATGGCTGCTATTCGCACTGGTCATGAGAAAGTTGCGTGGATAATGCTAGAAAGAGGCACTAGCACTGGCACTGGCAGCCTTGGGGCTATGCCGATGCCCAGGTATCGTAACTAATCTATAATTATGTTTGCCTTTTCTCTGCCCCCCTTTACCGTGTTTCCAATTGCATACCAAAAGACAAAATGGACCTCTAGATGACCGTGTTCACAGGGGTCCCATTTAACCAGCTCGATATATTCTCCTTCAGGGCATTGTTGTAGCTGATAATTGTGTCCTCGGAGCACCAGGCCACATGTGGTGTGGTGACGAGATTCAAATCCTGTGTGTCAGGTGCCAGCAGTGGGCTATTCTCAGGCCCCGCTGGTTCATACAGATAGACATCGGAGGCCGCACCCGCAATTTTCCTTTCCCTCAAGGCTTTGACCAGGGCGTCGTCATCGACGATTCCACCACGAGAGACGTTGACTAAGACACAACACGATTGCATGGCCTCAAACTCAGGAGTAGAGACCAAGTTCAGCACCTCTGGCGACCTAGGAAGGCAGAGGACAATCACAGTGGCCTCGCGAATGACGGTATCAAAAGGCGTACGTCCCTCGGAGGCCGGCGCCCCTTTTCGCCCTGAGACGAGAACTTTCATGCCCAAAGTCTCAGCTACTGAGGCGGCTTTCTTTCCCACGGCACCCCAGCCAATAATGCCCATGATCTCGTTCCCAGCCGTCCTCGGCAGCTTCCCATCTGGCCCGTCCAGCGTTCTGAGCAGTGTTCCCCGTTTAGGCCATTCGCCCCTCCGTATCAAAGAATGCGACAGAGTGATTGACCTCCGCGCCGCAAAATAAGACGCAATGACGTGCTCCGCCACCGTGGTCGCATTGCAATGCGGCATGTTGGCGACGTGAATACCCCGTGCTCTACACACAGCCATGTCGATGGAGTCCGTCCCGGAGGCCACGTCGAATATCGCCTTTAAACGGGGACTCGCTTCCACGGCCAGGACCTCAGCTGACATGTTGATGATGGTCATTATGACGATGTCGGCATCGCGGATGCGCTCCGCGATCTGGTCCACCCGCGTCCGATCATATTGTGTGATTGTGTACGTGTGGCCTGGGGGCATGTCAAGTTTTGCCGGTAAGGGGCAGAAAAATGTTTCGAGGGCCACGATGTCGTGGTGAACCGGCGACGGGTTTGTCATCTTCAGTGTCTGTGGAGCCTGCAGCAAAATTCCGAATCGAGCTCAAAAACTTGGAGTGTCCTAGATTGTGAGCTTTTCACATATGCCTGGATTTTGAACGTGATAAGTTTATGTTATTACGGTGACATTGTCGGCTGGTGTAGTTGGTCCCTTCGCTGGTAGATAAGTGCCGACTTGAGCCTCACCCACTTGGGTCGGTGACGAGTCGCGGGTTCGAATCCCGCAGCTGATACACAAAGGGGTTTAGTCAATCAACCCTTACGGCGCGCTGCCCACCTTGTTGACTTCGCCTACCTAGCGATAATACGGAGATTGGTGCCGTTTAGGATTACGAGCATCCTAGCCAGTCGACCGTCAAGCACTACGTAGGTGGAATATAACTCGACAGCCGGTCCAGAATTCGAATCGTTAATCCGACCCCTTATCGGACCTCGCCTTTCCGATAACGCTCGTCGGCGAACCCGTCCCCTCACGATAGAAGGCGCGCAGCACGCCCTCTCGCCGCGATTCTTGCGAGCGTCTGACCATGTTACGGTCTATCCACTTGAGCGTATGGTTGAGATGTGTATACGCTCGACGAGAACCCCAATTAGCAGATACTACGACTTGTCGCGACAAAAAATAGTCGAGCATCTTCTGCACATCAGCAGCATCCCACCCCTGAGGACGAATTTAAGTGCCACATTACCACACTTATCGGTAGTTCAGGCAGGGTTGTAGCACAGACTTAGGGAGGGATAGGAGGTTTAGTAGTCGTTTGGCTACAAGTTTACCTGTATAACCGCCCGACGCGGCTTAAGGGCCCGCTATATCATCTATAGTCCCTTAAGGAGTACTTGTAGAGGTACCGAGGGTTAACACCTACGGCGTATTTAATATTATTATTATTACGGTGACATTTCTCACCGGTGCCGGAGGTTAACATCGGGGCACCGCGCCTTCCGATGCCACGAGGTTACAACCCGCATAATCCGTTATCTATAGTTGCAGACGGCTCCGCATTACCAGCCCAGCTACATTATACTTTTAGTCACTACTGCCTGCTTTTAGAGGAACTGTGGCACTTCACTGTTGTAACTTACAATTGCTTGGCTCAAGACTGGTCCGCTGTCGTATTCAGCTTTGGGAATGGCCCCTTCAGCCTCCGAGCCCGTCACTGCCTCGGTGTCAGAGCCAGTTAAAAACAAGACCAGCAGTGGTGATCCAGATCTTGCATTCACTCCGGATGATAGCACAAGCCCGCCCACCTTTACCGATAAGCATGAAGAGCGGAAATACTTGAAGCACCGGCTCGCTATTGCCTTCCGCATCTTTGCTCAACTTGGCTTTTCCGAAGGCATCGCCGGGCACATCACCGTGAGGGACCCAGTTGACCCAAATAGCTTCTGGGTCAACCCATTTGGCATGCATTTCTCCCTGATCAGAGATGAGGACCTTATTCGCGTGGATCATTCTGGCAAGGTCGTGGATGGCGGCAAGAACTGGAGATTGAACTACGGTATCGAGCATCGTACCACATTGCTACGGTCGATGGGCTGACAATATGGTACAGCTGCATATGCCATCCACGCAGAGATCCACAAGGCCAGACCTGACGTGCTATGCGCGGCGCATTCCCACAGCGTTTACGGCCGGGCTATGTGCGCCACTGGCCGCAAGCTGGATATGCTCACACAAGACTTCTGTATCTTCTACAATGACCATGTGTTGTATCCCAACTTTGCCGGCGTCGTGCTCGCTGCTGAAGAGGGACAACAGATCGCCAAGTGTCTTGGAAATAAGAAAGCGGCTTTGCTGGGCAACCATGGGCTATTGACCGCAGGGCAGTCCATCGAGGCTACCGTGGCTTGGTTCGCATTGCTTGAGAAGTGCTGCCAGGTGCAACTCGCGGCTGATGCCAGTGCGAATGGAAGAGGGCAGCCGCTTGTGGTGATTGGTGAAGAGGAGGCGCAGGCAACGTGGAATGCTATCGGAAAAGCCCCCAATGGATACTGTGAGTTTAATTCGGGAGCTTGTTGAGGTGAAGCTAACAGTCGTCAAGTCATGGGTCTCCCCCTATTCCAGGTGGCCGAGGGGGAGTTCGGCGAATCGACGTTCCTTGGACGGGGACTGGAGCCTTTGTAAGCAAGTTCTCCGAAGCTTGGAGGTGCACGGGAATTCAACCGAAGTACGACTGGAGACGTGCTGTTACCAGAGACTGAATAACACAAGTATACACGATGACCGTTTCTAGACTTTGTTAGTAACATTACCACTGCTTGATTTTGAAACCAAACTTGAAAACAACTTGGACGGGAGCTGCAACGATAGCTACGTGCAGCGCAATATCGCCCACAATCAAGATGGGGCCCGTCGCTTGAAAGCCATTCTAAGCAAGCCTGCTGTTATCCAACGCATGCGCCTATAGCTTCGTGGTGGAGACTGACCGACTATCGTTGGCGCTAAGTCACACGGGAGCCGAGTAATTTGAGGTAATGGGATTTTCGGACACACGCTCTCATCGCTGCTTGCCGTTGTTATTGCACAAAGCTTAAACGACTTATACGAGTTGATTAGATCATGGCCAGCTGCCGTCGAATCAAGCAGGCCTAAAATCTAAGCCGGCACCTTGAAGGACGCGCGGAGTTGTGCGACGCCATCCCCAGCGCCTTATCAACAACAGCCTGGGGTCCGGAGCCGATGCATCTCGGGGCATGCCGGCCGATGCAACCGACTATGGCAAGTTGGCATGAGTTTTGTGGTGCGGGATACATGTCAGAAGACGGAAACCATAATAGCTCGCCCCTTTCTTTTATTAGACGGTCGAGTTCATAGCCAGCAATGAACCCAGTCGGGCTGTGACTGTTGTCCCGTGCACGGGCCCATGCAGGCATGGTGGCAGGCAATGGCAACCCCCTCCTGCCGTCGCTCTTTCAGTTGCTCTCGAATAAAAGTAGATAACGGCCGACTTATTACTGAGCTGAAGCCTCCGATGGATGCCAACACCCTCGGTACTCGGGTAGACAGAAGTCCGTCTTGTCGCTATCGTCCTTTGTACCTGTGTACTTCGTAAACCGAACTCGTAATGATGACCCAATCTCGCCCGGGACAAGCGGCCGTGGGATGGTGCTGGCGACTCGGAGGTGCCGCTTGGCCTAACGCTTCTCCGCCGCGGAAGGTGATAAGGCATATATCTGCACGAGTCGTTGATACTGGTTTCATAGTCTCTCCCAGGAGTTATTCTACTTTGACTACACATCGAGGCTGTCAAATTGGAATATTCTCACTCCCACCTGTCTATGAAACCCGTCGCTACTTTACGGTTAGTCCATCGGCAGCGATCCGTCCTCCCGCCAATATGGTGTCCGAAGTTGCAATGCCCTCGAGATATGCACATCTAAGCATCGATGCGGAACGGACTATGAGCATGATAGAGGCTTCATGTGCTTGGGGCAGGTATACTACTTCCTATTGGCACTTATAGCCCGTAATGTTGACGATCCTGAAGCACACCGGACGGCGGAATGAGTACGCGAGGCAAAAGACAAGGCGACGCATCTACTGATACGTGCTACAGACCGTCTATCATGTAATGATGACGACCGCAAAGTCCGAGACTGGTTTGTTGACGAGGCCAAGAAGTGCGGTTGCGAGATCAAAGTACGTTTCAAAGGCCCTTAAGTGATGAAACCACAAGCCAACCACAGAAACGCGTCCAGGTGGACCAGATGGGCAACATATTCGCTATCCGACCGGGCCAGAACAACAACTTACCCCCTATTGGTCTGGGGTCTCATCTGGACACTCAACCGACAGGAGGAAGATACGATGGTATATTGGGCGTCATTTCTGCCCTCGAGGTTCTGAAGACGATCCACGCCAACAACGTCACTACGTACGCACCTCTGGCTGTTGTTAACTGGACTAATGAAGAAGGAGCTCGATTCCCCCCTGCGATGCTGTGCTCTGGAGTCTGGGGTGGCGAGTTCAGTGTTGATTATGGTCACTCGCGGACTGACCCCGGCGGAAAGTCATTAGGACAAGAACTGGAGCGCATCGGTTACAAAGGCGATGTGCCCTGTTCATACGATGCCAATCCCCTGCTAGCGCATTTCGAAGTTCATATTGAACAGGGGCCCATCTTGGATGTTGCCAAAGAGGCCATCGCCGTCGTCACAGGGGTTCAGTCGATGTGCTGGTATCACATCGATGTCGCCGGACGCGAGGCTCATACGGGGACGACTCCAATGGACCGTAGGAGCGACGCTCTGCTCGGGGCGGCAAAAATTATTATCGAAACCAACCGATTCGTTACGGAAGGAGAGCTGGCGGCGCGAGGGGCACGAGCAACGATTGCTGTCATCAATTCTCTACCGCAGTCCATCAACACTATTGCTGGCAAAGTGAAAATGGGCCTGGACATCAGGGCCCCGGCCGACGCCGACACGGCCAAAGTGGAGGAGCTTTGCCGGAACTCTTTCCAGAAGATCGCAGAAGAGGCAGGATTGACCGTCGCTGTCGACCGATTCTGGACTTCCCCTGCCCTTCACTTTGACCCGACAATGGTCAATTGTGTAAGAGAGTCAGCGAAGTCTCTTGGTTGTGCGATGGAACTGGTGAGCGGTGCAGGCCATGACAGTGTCTACGCGTCCAGAAAGGTACCCACGGCCATGATTTTCGTTCGTTGTCGGGATGGAATCAGCCACAACCCAGCTGAGTACTCCAGCCCTGAAGAGTAAGTTCATCAGCGTACCTCGATGGTTTCTTGCTGACTTCTCTATTTTAGCTGTGCCGCTGGAGCGCAAACCCTTTTGGGAGCCTATCTGAGATATGATGATTACGTCCGGAAGTCTCATGAGGGGGGGAGCTAGGCGGATGCTGCTGGAGCTTGAGGAATGCCCTCGGGGTGCGATTAACCAGCGAAGCATACTTTATTTGGGTACAGTTGACATCTGACTTCGACGTACTTATGCCTTTGATTCTCTTGCCAAATGTACCATTTGTATCTGGGACGTCTTCTCGAGCTTGTCTCACAACATTGGTCGATGCAATCAAGAGAAGTCCTCACCATTTGCCTGCATATTCATCGCCTGTTGAGGGCAGACTACATAACCTCCAGCGATATTTACTACGAATGCATCGGTATTGAGAGGACATTAAGACCGATATCAGCACCAGTCGACTATATATTTGCCATCCAAGTAGAACCTCAACCCACTAGGATGAAGTACAACAAAAGTGGAAGGAGACCAGCGGGGATGAGTCGAACACAATTCAACCAAGCCACAACCGCATCGCCGGCGCCGACACATCCGTTATTGAAGTGTATATGCCTCTGCCCATAGCTTTTAGAGCTAGGCCTGACGAGTAGATGTCGTCGAAAGCTTAGATATCTGACGACGCTTCGCATGGTTCTAGGCTCGATTGATCTTCGCAGCTCAAATTGCGGGGAAAATGGCTGGCTCCACCTAGCGACTGGGCCGTACAGGCTAACCAAGCCACCTGACGTTTGTTGAATACATTGGATGGTGCGGTGGGAAAGTGGGGTGTGAGTGTTTCTTTCCAGCTTTGCTTCCCGACGAAGAACACTGAATTTATTCTGATTTTGAGAAGTCTTCCGATTGACATAGCATCTATCTCACTACCATATTTTAAGGTTATCCAGTTAGTCATTCTCGACTTCTTTTGTCTGCTTCTGAAATTGTTTCCCAAGTGTCAAGCAGCACGGAGATGTAGCGTAGCTTGGCAGTCCCTACTAGCTTGGGCGGCAACACGGCACTTGGCAAGGCCTAGCTTTGCACGTTTCAGAGCGCTTATGACCTCATAGCACAATAGCATCCAACGTTACACGTTGCTACACCGTGCCAGCCTGTGCCTTGCATCCGATCACCTCTTGCTTCGCAGCCAAGCCAATAGTGGATGAACGGTACTTTGCATACAAGTTTTCGTTCTTATTCGCGTCATCTGGCCGATGTCCCCAAGTCGCCCTTGTACTCCAGACATGAGCTCTTGATATTCGTACTTGCTGGCGTTGCGTTGCGTTTCCCTCCTCCTTCATCTTGCCTGCTCCTTCCCGTTCAGCTCGCTCTGTACCTAGCCTAGTTCGTATAGCCGGTTTACACATTGGTTCCTCCAACATGGCCGACGAAAGAGACTTCGAGGACGATGCGGGGGGGAGACAGTACACCAAGCCACACTCGGGGCAACATCCTAGTATGCCACTTCGAACTCTTGTCATGTGGGCGAAATCCGCCTATTGAGTATATCCTTGGGAATTGCCTCGCATGGGCATGACCTCGGACGCACATTTGATCGAAAAAGCTGTCCAAGGTATCGTTTACTGACTCACGTTACAGTCCCGACCATCCAAGGCTACCGAGAGCATCGAAAAGAGCTCCAGGGTCAGGTAGAAAAGACGGAGGAAGCTCAAGAAGGCCCAGAAGATGGGTCGAAACCAAATCGAGCCTTCCATTCGGTAAAAGCCATCTTGAAAGGCGACGACGACCCTAGCTCGCAATACAATCCATACCCTTCGGCGAATCACAATTACGCCAACCCCGATCAGCATAAAGACGAGCCTTTACGACAACAAGAATCTAGAGTTGCCCAACAGCATGACCCACGTCCGGATGACGAAAAGGACAATGTGCCTAAGAGCGGTAACGACGAGAAGCATAAGAAGGATGGAGACGGCAAGCAGGCGAAGTCGGCTACGGAGGCAGCTGCTGGCACCGTCGACCCGCGACAGAAGCGCAAGGCCATGAAGAAGAACAAACGGCATGATGGGGGGCGAGAAGTGACGGACCCGGTAACACACATGCCCATCGTCATCTACGACAAAACCGACAAGGACCTCAATTCAGCACCCGAAAACGAGCCTGAGGTCGGCACGAAGCACGAAAACGCGACTGGTCCACAAGGCGCGTCCAAGTCGGAAGAGGAACTCGAAGCGGAGAGGCGGGATTCACAAAGAAGCCATAACGGCATGCAGAAGGTGTTTCCCCCGCCAGACTTCGAATACATGCGAAAGGAGTTGGCCAATGTCTATCAGCAAGCGCTATACACTGGCCTAGGTGTCATCGGTGTCGTGGCTGCTGTTCCCTTTGTGGTGGCATCGTGGAGTGGACGGCTGTACCCACAATTTTCGATGTTCTTTGGTCTGACTTGCATTGTCGCATCGGGCTTCGGAGTCGCCGCAGGCTTGGGACAGTGGATGAGAAAAAAGGCGAACGAGGTATTTGACGATGAGGTGTGGGATGCCGCCCGGCGGGAAGAGTTCGCCGCTGTTGATTCGGATGCTGAGTTGCCCGAATCGGTGCAGTGGCTAAACTCCCTATTTGCGGCCATCTGGCCCCTCGTCAATCCCGATCTCTTCTCCTCTTTCATCGACACTATTGAAGATGTCATGCAGGCATCACTTCCCAAGTTCGTCAAAATGGTCAGCGTCGATGACATGGGTCAGGGCAATGAGTCGCTACGTATTCTTGGCGTGCGCTGGCTGCCGACGGGGGCTGCGGGCCAGACAGTTGGTGCCGACGGACAACTCCAGGATCCTGGCAAGGCCACCGAAAGCGATCGTACGGATCCTGAGAATGGGCAAGAGCAGTCGAGTAATAATGGCGGGAAAGATGACAACGCAGGCGACGACGCCAGTAAGCACGATGGCCAAGACCAAAGCGCCATACGTGAAGGCATGGAGGCCGAAGAAGGTGACTTCGTCAATATGGAGCTTGCCTTTTCATACCGCAGCCGGTCGTCGGGCAAATCCATGAAAGAGAAGGCTAAGAACGCTCATCTTTACCTGAAGTTCTACCTACCTGGTGGTATTGCGGTGCCTGTTTGGGTAGAGCTCCGTGGTATCATTGGCATAATGCGGATGCGGCTGCAACTGACGGTGACCACAATGTTTTCCCGATAATCTGACGAATGGCCATACTGACATGCATCCAGCCCGATCCACCCTTTTTCAGTCTCTGTACCTTGACTTTCTTAGGTCAACCCAAGGCTAACTTGTCATGTGTGCCGCTGTCCAAGCATAGCTTGAACCTCATGGATGTGCCCTTGATTTCTTCCTTTGTACAATCTGCCATCGATGCCTCCTTGGCCGAGTTCGTGGCCCCCAAGAGCCTGACGCTAAATCTCAAAGACATGCTTGTGGGAGAGGATTTCAAGAAAGACACCATGAGCAAGGGCGTCGTTTGGATACTTATCAAGCGAGCGCGTGGCTTCACCCAGGGCGATGGAAATATCGTCTCCTCGCAAGGCACAAGCGATAGCTATGTCACTGTCAGTTGGGGCAAATTTGGCAAGCCGGTTGCCTCGACTCGCATCATTGAAGATGACCAAGAACCCGACTGGCACGAGTGGGCCAGCATCTTGGTCTCACCCGAGGAGCTTAACGCTGAGGAGAAATTGCGTCTGCAACTATGGGATTCCGACAAGTGGACCGCAGATGATGACTTGGGCAGAGTCGAGCTCGACTTGAAGGATTTGATGAATAACCCAGAGAGCCACAACAAAATACAGGAGCGAGAGGATCGTTTCCACGGGCAGGACCCCGACGAGAATATGCCTGGGACACTTACATGGTCCGTTGGCTACTTCTCCAAGACGAGAATCACTCAACAGCAACTTGACCAGCAGACCGTCAACGAAGAGATACGATCCAAGGATGCGCTTAAGAAGCATGTTTCCGAAGCGGCGGAGCATAAACTCCGCGAGGCAGGCAAGGCTGCCGATGACGATGAGCTCCATCAGCAAAAGGCCCAAGACTTCAAAGAGCTCGAGGACTCCATGATCATCTCTGCACCACCGTCTAACGAATTTACTTCTGGTATCCTGAGCGTACAGATTCACAACATAACTGGACTCGAAGTGCACAATTTGCAGAAACAGGACAAAGGCAAGAATGATGCCGATGAAGACAGCGAAGAACAGGCAGAACAGACTGACGATATGCCGGATTCATACTGCACGATCATATTGAACCACAGGAAGATTTATCGCTCGCGCACGAAACCAAAGAACTCGAAGCCATTTTTCAATGCGTCCACGGAACGCTTCATCAAAGACTGGAAGACCACCGAGGTTATCATCAGCGTTCGAGATGCTCGGGAGCGAGAAGAGGATCCCTTGATCGGCATCGTTTACCTGCCCCTGGAAAAGGTACTCGCAAAGAAAAGTCAGGTCATGAACAACTTTCCGTTGGTGGGTGGTATCGGTTATGGAAGGGCGAGAATCAGCATGGTATGGCGGAGCGTTGAGGCCAAACTCCCCCCGCAGCTCCTTGGGTGGGATTACGGCACCATCGAGATCCGGGGCACAATCAAGGCCAAGGATGGCTTGCTCGACAACATGAAGCAGCATCGAATCAAGATACGCACCAACCTCGGCCGCGCTAAGATGTATGCCGACAACGGGGAGTGGACGAAAAAGGATAAAGAGGACGATAGTGTGTTCCTCCCTCTTCGCAAGCGATATGCATCGCCCTTGATCATCGAGTTCCGCGAGTCCTCCTTCGGCCCTGACAAGACACCCGCCTTTGCCGTGCTGTGGCTGCACGAGCTTATCGATGAGAGAGAGGAGGTACATTCATTGAAGGTGTGGAACGGCGGCAAAGAAAATCTCCGTAAAGCAGAGTCATGCTATGGATACAACGGGCTCAAAGAGGGCGAACAACCATTGGGAGAGGTCGAGGTCCCGTTGAAGTTCTGGCGCGGACTTTCGGGATACCACAAGGCATATGCTGCCAAGGTCAAAAACGGCGATTTGCGGAACGTGATGGAATGCCTCGATACGATCTCCGACGAAAGTCTTGGCGATGAGGTAGATGTGATAGATTCTGACTCTGATTCCGAGCAAAGCGATGAGCGGAGCGGTGATAATAAGGCCAAGAAGTAGGTCAATCCTGGCAGTTCGTCATTTTCGCTCATCTCGTTAATCATGTCATAGGAAGCTCAAAGTCCACACCAACGACTCATCATCATCATCCGAGGACTCCAATGACGACGGGAAGCGAGGACTAAATTCCGTCGTATCGCTCTCCGCATTTAAAAAGGCGAAGAACGTGCTTCGCAACCCCATCGACGGCGGGGTAGACACGGCCACCTCGGTGCTGGCACCGGGTCATAACGACTCGGATGACGGATCCAGGGGAATACGGAACTCGCTACGGGATTATAAGGATCACCACAAGCAGCTGCACCGCAAACACCGCGGCATCATGCAGTTCCGCGCTGCGAGGGAGGTCGACCACCTCGGTAGCAAGTTCAGCCGCATGAAGGGGAATGTTAGCGGATTTTTTCATCATAACGATAAGGATGCGGGAATTGAGACGGAGGTGTAATGGGTTGAAGGGCTGGTTATGTGTAGGTAGTATGAGGTACGATATATAGTTATGAACTGTGCTCGGGGAGATCAGCTGCACATTTCGCGACAGCGATAGTATCGCGCAAGGTGCTGCGCAATTCTGGACGACAGCGGGGGTGAATGAGAGCCACGGGAATTAGCGATGAACCTGCTGCCACGAGAGAGAGAGAGATTGAGGGACATTTAAATCGAGTTCCCTCTATAGTTACTGGTCGTCTCTGGATAAGGGGTAGTACGGGCACCTTGGAGCCCATCGGACGATCCTACTTCCCATTCAAGTACTTCTACGCCGAAGTACCCGAAATTGGTTGTTCAGGGACAGAAGAAGGATGCGAGTCTACCAGTCAGTGCATTCCCGGTTCTCGTCCTGCACACCGCCGCACTCCTCAAACCCCCACTGGTATTGCAGATGCACTATCAATCAAGCTCCTCTACATGCCTGTTGGTTCTGGGGGCTGTCTTATTGACTAGGCCTTGTGCTGTCACCTGAGCTTAGCAAACAATATCGTGTAAGAAGAGAGCAAAACGAGAAATGCATGGAAGAGTAAGAAGAGAATTGAAGTGAAAAGACTGAATCAAGTTTTACTTCGTCGCATTTGGACTGCGTGCCTATGGACCAAGCAGCACTTCAAAACAAGATGTTATGGGACCAAAAGGCTTTTTATAAGTCTCAAGGACTTCATCTATACACAATAATTCAACTATTGGCAGGCCCTGACCATCGATTTTGTGACTATATGTTACTTAGAGAGGACCTCCACTTGATCTTACGTGGTAAATGGGTTTCCATACAAGTTATGATTTGCTAATCGGCTGCATATTCTCCTTTCCTAATCGGTTGTTCTTTTTCTGTGCTTATTTGCATGGACCGATTATATCCTTTTACTAGCGCCAATGACTAACGATTAAGAGGATACAAACGTATGCCATCTTCGCAGAAACTCCGATTCTAAGTGTCACAAGCATCTTGAAGGAGGTGCCGGATGTGCGACCCTTTCCGGTGGCAACCTGTGTATCATCCCGGGGACCAAGCCACTGGATCCCACACACTTTTGTTTTGTGGATTTTCCGCCGCTGCAATATCCGGCCAGAATCCGGCCAAACACAAAACCAGGCTGGTCGTAACATTGAGCGATAATGACATCGTACTGTACACCAATTGTCTGCCTCCATGCATCCGAGCAAAAAAGAAATCACACTGACATATCCCTTATCTCGCACCATGTGATACCGAACAATGCCGACGGCAGTACGGTCCAATGGATGGGTCGGCAGTTCTCGCCGTGATCGCTGCTAGGTAGTTGAACCGCCGATGTTGTCCCTAGGGCCGGGGCATGCATCTGGTCGGAAACCCCCAGGGTCTGACCGGCCTGTACATAATAGTACATGGAATGGAAGGGGACAGAAGGAAGGAATACATGTGCAGCAGTATGGGTGGGGGCGAAGAAAAGAAGAAGACGACAACACCACTCCCAATGTTCAACACCCCATGCCCCACATCCTGCACGACATTTTCTACCCTACATCTCGGATTTACATAATTAGTGCGGCGTGGCTGCAGGTCCGATGCTGAATGGCTGCGTGGGGTGCAGGTTTGGGGGCCAAGTTGGGGGAAGGAGGTGGGTGCTAAACAATTCTTTGTCTCGTGCAGGTGTAGTTCGTTGGCATGGCAGGTGACTTGCTTGGGTTACTAGGTGGGTGATCTCCCCCGAGTCCCGCGAGTAGGACTGACGTAGCCGGGTGGCGGATAAGTTGCCGATATGGATGTCGGACGCGCGGAGTACTGGCTCTGGACTGGACTGCAATCGAGCCTCGAGGAATGTAGGGAGGCAATTGATGAGGAACTGTGCTCGTATGAAACGTGGTGCAAAACTGGTTGAACCTGTAGACGTGCTGTTTAGGGTTAGCATTCTGGGCAATTAATTTCAGAACTTCAGCACTGGTCTTACACGGGGTCGTCTGGTAAGTAGAGTAGGAGCAGTATCTGCAATAACTACGAGACTTCGCTGAGTTACCACGCCAAACTAGCTCGGAAATTGCGGCGTCCACCAATAAGATACGCATTGCTTCACTTTGGATCATACAATTTCTAAAACTCAACACGGGTACGAGCTGCAGTAAAGACATGGTGGGAAAAGTCGGTATTGTTGGACTCATGAATCAACTTAACAACCCTGGCGGGTTCTTGTTGGCCAGCTTAGACGATCTGGTTTGATCTACAGTTCATCGCCATAATAAGAAAGAATGGAGACTTGTCAAATTAGTAGTAAAAAGAATAATAAGAAAACCATTGGCAACTCAGTCTTCCATTTTTGAGATTCAGTACCTAGCATAAAAAGCAGCCCCCGCGTTGGATTGTAAATAGACTCGGTCCCATCATTACACCACGTAATTATATCTGCCGTCTGTGCACAATTACGACGGCTTGCTAGTAGTCCGATCAGGTCAAGCTCTGCTCAACCGCCATGACCTCGGCAAACCCCTTCCGAATCATCTCAACCTCGCTGTCGTCGGAGATGCAGCACGGCTTCCTTGGTGCCCCACCGTACCCTTGGAATAGCTGCAGTGCGGCCTTCACTCCGACGAAGCCAGTCTGGATGGCAATCCAGTCCGCCTTGGCGACAACTGCCTGCAGTCTCCTGGCCTCCTTCAGCTTCCCGGCCTGGAAAAGCTCGCATATACGAACGCAGGCCCGGGGGATCAGGTTCGCCGTCCCGGCGATGGTTCCATTTCCACCCACGACCAGACCCTGCAAGATGAAGTCGGCGCTGCCGCCAGCCACGAAGAAGTCAGGCTGCGCACTGTCGACGATTCTTGCTAGCTTCCCCGTGTTGCCACAAGTAAGCTTTACCCCCGCAACGTTGGGGTGCTTGGCAATCTCCAGGATGGTGTCTGAAGAGAGATCCAAGCCGGACACGGCGCCAGGGTAGTTGTAAACCAGTACTGGAATAAGGCTAGCATCAGCCACGTCGTTAAAGTGTTGGACAATCTTAGCCGTGTTCAAGAGTCCGCCATAGTACCCAGGAGGAAGCACGATGACAAAGTTGGCACCGGCATTGCTAGCGTCACGGCACAGCTGGATTGTCTCTCTGGTAGACTGTGCGCCGCAGCCGGCAATGAGTGGCATGAGGTGGTGATCTGACTCGTCGAGGGCAGAGCGGGTAGACTGGATGATGAGGCTTCGCTCCTCTCGGGAGAGGTGGACGGCCTCTCCGTTGGATCCGTGCACAACGATGCCGGCGACTCCGGATTCCGCAAGGTGAATAGCATGACGTTGAGTGACCTCTAGGTCGAGCTCGTCGTCGGCCTTGAAGAAGGCGAGTGTGGGGACGTAGACGCCATCAGGCAGGGCACGGGGCTGTGGTGGGGATGTCGTCATCGGGTGATCTTTGGGAACTGCAGACAAGTAGATATGGTAGTGAGGCAGAGGCGCCAACCAGCCGATCAATATGTGTGAATGGCTGCTCTCGAGGGAAAGGACAGTGGAAATATAAGATGGGTATCAGTCTTGCGCTTGATGACCAAGGAATGAGACGAGGTGTACCAAGGAGTGGACCAAAGGCAATTTATCAATGCGGACAGGTTTGCTATGAATCCCAGATATCGGAGAGGACCGCGTGACCAACCGTTAGATCAGGTTCATCTCGTCCGATTTAAGGAAACTCCTAAGTCAGGGAGGTGCCAAGGTGTAGCAGAGCCGCTAGGTGGAAGGAAGCTACTGGCGGCCATAGTTGGGACGGGCGTGGGGGTTCATGTGCTGATGGTATCTGGAATCCCTGGGATCCATCTCAGGGCGGCTGGAATGATGGAACGAGGATGGAGAGATGTCAGGGGAAGTGGTCCCGATGGTAGCGAATAGCAGGCTGGCAGTTGACAGCGCATCCGGCATCTATGCGCCGGGCGACGTGATGTTAGCTGGTTGGTACGAGATTTTGATTACACGAGAGAAACGTTGCTAGGCTATCTTGCAGAAGCAGACGTGCACAACATCATTTACGCTTGATTTGCCGATAGGCTGGGCGTAATCGTTATCAAGACAGGACAGATGCGCCGTAGCACCGGCGCTGTTCTGGAGGGAGACTCAAGGTAGAAGCTGAATGAGAGAACAGAAGATGGGCGAGACGGTGGGGGAGGTGCAGAACACAAACAGGCCACTCAGCGTTGGGCACTCGGATCTGGGCTGGACCAGACACCGGAAACTGGAGACTGGGGAATTCAATGGGGAGTTGTGATCGGAATGGGGCGAATATCCCAATATGCGGTGAAAAAATGAGGGGCAAGAGGGGCCTAAATCTGGAGTGCAGGGATCAAAAGCATAGCCCTGTCAGATCTGGCCATCTAGAGCAGAACGTGCAATTGTGACCCCCACGCCGCCGAATGGTCAGGCGCCATTGATGATGATGTTTTGTGGCATTCCTTCGCTCTGACTCAGAACACGATCCCAGTGATTCTAGGCCCGTCGTCTATCAAGCGTCGTCTATCAAGGCAGAGTGTCGTTAGAGCCCATCCGTCCAGCCCGATTCGCGCTGTAGGTGTTAGTTTGTGGCTCGTATCTAGGTATCTTGGGTAGGTAGGTGACGGCGCAGAGATCCGACGCGATGGTATGAGATAAGCCACAGGATCATACTATTTTAGATTGGGCATAGAGTGGTTAGTGTTGGCGAATGGCCGCATTCTTAGTAGACGAACTTGCTGTCTTGCAGGCTTGTTGCTGACTTTTCCTGACTCAACTGCCGTTCATCACACCCCTTCAGAAGACGTGATCGACATGCCATGTTGGGAAAATCTGGAACATTTCGCAGAGGACGGTGCTCACGTGAGGCTGGCCATAACGAGCAGGCGAAATGGAAATGGGTGAGCCGGTCAACGTGGAGGTCGTACAGACAGACCCGAGATCGACGCAGGGGTCTTGGCTGCAAGGACAGCTCCAAATCTGCCAACAAGCTGGGCGAGGGAAAGACCACCGACATTTCATCGTATCATCCATTCCTCTCGGGGAGCAATCACTGCCGTTCAAAGGCGTAATAGCCAATGAGCATCGCAATCATCCCCTGATGTCGTTTCGATAGGCGGGACCTGGATATTTCGGAGCTGTCACTGTGGTCGAAACGCTCCTCACCGGTTATCACTAAAGAACTCGCGCCTTTCACGCTAATCTTCCCGTCATTATTCAAGAATGACGGGTGTGACACACCAATTCCAGTCGTCACACAGAGAGCTGTCAGATATCAACCAACATGCATCGATAGTGATGCTGTGGTGGAACACGCCTATTTTGCCTAGCTAGATCAAAGCTGCCCCGTCACTTATAAGGTCCCGAGTAAGAAATTACTAGTCATCCTTTAGATCTTTACTTTGCATATTTCTTAAAACAGTCGAAGATGGGGGACTCTCAAAGACATACATTTACCAGTGTAGTATCCATGAGGACCAAATGTCCCTTATTGCTTTTTCTCTCTCGAAAGCAAAAGACTCTCGTCCAGAATGCTCGTACTTAATTCGGATCCTGGAAAGCGAAACAAAATACAATAGAAACTAGTAGTCACCTAAGTCTATACCGATAATGTTATAGAGAATTTACTTCCGAAAAGAAAACTTGAAGAATATCCAAACTTGCCGATCTTCATAGGAACAAGCATTGTGTCGGACCTTCAAGGCTACTCCGTTAAGACTACTAAGTCAAAGGAGAAAAGTAAAGCCGTAAACCGTACAAGGTATGGGTCAATATGACCTCTACCTATTGAACTATATAAGTCGTAGCTGTGGGGCAGGTATCAGTTATTTCTACCTATATAAGGCCCCTATGGCCGCCCTTCACTTCTCTCAGGACTCTCCAGAGATCATGACACTTTCAATACAAGACCATTTGCCCACAATCCAACACATTGGCTGAAATTTTTACGTCAAGAAACGTCTGTAAGCGACGTCGATTAGAGACATTATGGGAGAAGGCATTCGAAAGTGCTAGCAACAAGGAAAGCATTCCAGGAATCCACCATTCGTCTTGGAAGCCTGGAATGTTGCGCTCTTATCCAGAGTATTCCTTCTTTGACCAGGTAGTTGAAGCATTTAGTCTTAAATGCGTTTCTTTGATTGATCGGGAGATGAATTGGCTCCTCTAGTGTTGTTAAGAAATAGGCGATACGTCTTGACTGTTCTGTCCAATCTCCTTGAAGGACATTTTCGAGGGTGACATGATAGATCTGAGTGTCGATGTAGTCGTCAATGTCTTCCTCAATTTCCTTTTCCAACAGATCAGAAGGTCCTGCAGGTTTTCTTGACAGTCCTTCCGCGACGGTGTTTTTGGATCCTTTGATGCGTTTAACCTCAAAGTCGAACAATCGTATCCATGTGATCCAACGAAGAAGTAAGGCTCTTGGCACATCGTTTAGGGCCCCCGCAAGTTGCTGCACAACGACCATAGCGTCTGTTTCGACAACAAAGTGAGTGCCATAAAGTTAGCGTCTCAGGCGCTTGAAGGCCATCAATAGCCCTCGGAGTTCCCTTTTTGTCGCGTCGTATCGTTTCTCTGCGTCATTCCGAATGCCAGTCTCGAAGCGACAAGGATGTCGACAAACGTCTGGTCCGATTTGTTCAATAACCGCCCCCCACCCCTCAAGGCTCGCGACGATCACGAGAAAAATAGTCCCATAGCGTTCGTCATCAAATACAAGAGGTGCTAAACAGGGGGCTGATGTAACTCCTTCTTGAAGCTTCCGTAGTGCTACTTGGCACTTATCGTCCCAAAGAAAATCAACGCCTTTCTTCATTAATTTGAATAACCGTAAAGCGGTAATAGCATACTGGTCAATCCAGACGCGGTAACATCCAACTATACCGATGAAAGAACGGACATCCCTCAAGCATTTACACTCTTTCCATTCCAAAATCTTCCAAAATCTTCAAGACTTTGCTCTGATCAGGACGACGTCCATACGGAGTACAGAGATATCCAACCAGAAAAGCTTCTTTTTGACACCACTGAGATTTCTCTGCCGCTACTGTGGCTCCCGCCAGTTCGCAGTTGAGTAGCACTTTATCGATATTGCTGAGGTGTTCTAGGACAAACCGTCGAATTCCAGGCATAACTAATTCGTTGTCATAATCGTGCCTTGGTCCTTTAACGCATATATCGTCAATGAATGGTCGGCAGACATGAGGTATAAGGTCGTAAAGGAGGCGGACCATAGCTCTCATGAATTGAGCCACAGAATTCGTAGCACCTTGCGGTAAAGTGCACATTCGATAAAGACCAATAGGTGTAGAAAAGGTCGTGTAATCTCTGCTCTTTTCTTCCAGGCTGACTTGATCGTATCCAGAAAATAGGTCCAGCAGTGATTTGAGAAGACATCCTCCAAATTCCTCTGAGAATTCCTCCGCTCCAGGAGGAATGAGTGCATCGCGGATAGTGACTCTATTTATCTTTTGAGCGTCGTTGATTAAGCGCAAGCCGCCGTTCTTCTTTTGGACCAAAAACCAGTTGTTACGGTAGCTCGCATGACTCTCTTCAAGGACTCCCCGTTTGATTCGATCCCGGAGAAGTTGTACAACTTTTTCGATCAAAGGCTTCGGAATAGGGACCGAGCGACTTTGCCAGGCTTTATGAGGGATAGTTCGTATTGCCTGGGGAGGCATAACGTCACTATGAATTCTTCCGCATTCCGTGAAGTCCCAAGCGAGGGATGCTTCTCGATTATACAGAAGGTGTGTGAAAGCTTCTATCTCCTCTCCAGTAAGAGTAGACTGACAAGTCTCCAGAATTTTCTGAAGACGATCCTCTGTTAATCTGGAGCCTCGATCGATCCCTGAGAATTTCGGTGTGATAAAAGGATCGAATTTAGAACCAGACTGTAGTTTGTCTTTGATCAGGGCGAGTCGCTTGGTTTTCCACAAGGGGTCTCCTTCAGAAATTGATCCGTCAGACGGAGTGTTGTCCACAGGGTGAACTTTTCGATCGACAGTTTTGTATATAGTATGTGTAACCACCTCGTCCTGATCAGAACAAGACGAAGGTCGAGAACCATCGTGCTCCTTTCTAGGGGTGAAAATAGACTCGAAGACTTCGTGTAGCGACAGACTTGCTTTTGCCGAGTGTTTATTAGACTGGTGTTTTCCGCCTGTATGATCCACATGTTTCGTAGTAAGCATAATTTCCCAGATCTGATCAAGCAAAGGAATACACGACTGCTGCAGTACGAATTCAAAAAGCATCGAACCACTCTCATCGTCAATAAATCCAATAGGGGTTTCAGAATCCTGCAATTCAACCCACTCGGGGACTTGGCAGTCGGCTACTAGTCCCTTGAAGCAGCTGACTCTAGTGTTAAACTTGCTGAGAACGTGAGGTTGTGATATTCGGGGAAGCAATAACAGCGGCTTTGATGCAAGTATCCCCAAAGACAACATTCGCAGTGACTACTTCTTTATCCTTATAATCGAAGGTCAAAGACATATTACGGAAGAAAGGCATTCCCAGAATAACTGCCTGAGCTGCTTCTCCTTCAGGTAGAACGAAAGAGTGCACTTCAATACAGAGATCGCCAAGCCAGAACTTTTCAACCACCTCCCCCGCAAGTTGTCGTTTTCCGTGTAGTCCTCGAGACACAATATTAGTCTCACGAACGGCTAGACCTAACGACATACAAAGATCCCAGCTGATCAGATTACACTCAGAACCACAATCAAGTAATGCGCAGATTTTTTTCATCTGGGACGACACTAGTCGCCCGTACAGCATAGGCAGACGGTGGACTCTGGTTGCAACCATCATTTCCAGTTTTTGCTTATGCGTAAGCAGGTCGATAGGTTGATGAAAAATCGCAGGTAGCAAAGGCGGGTTGCTTGCTTGATAGGACGCTTTCTTGCCCATAGGGAAAAGTCTCTCCCAAATTCCGCCGGAGCCAAGGGCAAGTTCCCCATCTTCAGTGATTCCAAAGAGCCCGATTGTCTCGCGTCGATCCAGATCACCAGAAGTACCGCCGCAGTCAGTGATGTTAAGGTTTACCGTGGCTTCATTCTCATGAGCACGGGCTTGGCTATTTCCATCTGGAACAGCGGAGTCGTGATGTTCAACGATGTTAAGGGCATCCAAACGAGCATTCTTTCGAATCCAACTGGTTATAGCTGTCGCATAGCCTGGATGAAGTCGGCAGAGATCCGCGAAATTCAGCTTGACCTGAGATCGTAGTGTCTCATCGACAATTTTCGCAAGGTGATCGAGAGGCAGGTTATCTTCCCCTTCTTGACATCCGGCAAGGACTTCTCCGTTGACGATCCTGGTAGGAATCCAACTTTTCTTAGCCTTCCTTTTATCGTTAAAGGAGGTAGTCGTATCGCCGCTTTCAGGGCCCGTAATGCCATCAGCTAAGCTCACGTTGCGGTAATCAGGGCTAGAAGTAGCATCAGTAGTATCCTCCGTGATTGTAGGAGTCCTATATTGACTGGTTGGGGCGCTATTAGTATTCGGCGCACGTTCAGGTTGATCATCTTCAATGGTTTTCGCGGACTGAGACGAGTTCTTGCCCTGATCAAGGCTAGCATTAACGAATTCTCGGCCTGTACGCCTTCTTTTGAGTTCATTAGCGTTTAGCGAAACGTCTTCTCTTGCCCTGTTATCTGAGGTATTTAATTCAGTCACATCCGTAATACGGCGATCGATCGGAATAACTTCCTGGATGTAGTTGTTAATTCCTAATCGTTGACTAAGCAGTCTGATTGGTTGGCAGCGACGTAGTCAAAGATTGACCTTCCTTTTTCCTCCTCTAACCGATTCGTGCAAGTTTTCTTGAGGTCCGGTAAAGGTGATGGGGGGACGACATTCAAGGGTAAAGGTCCCGTCCGTCCGATCAGACCAAAGTCTGGTGTGTAAGTAGGGTTGTACTTGTCCTTCCAACTCAAATACAGATTGTATAGCTCAGTGTTGTTAGGGTTATTAGCTAGGATTGCTCGAACCACGTGATAGACATTTCAACTGTTGACAGCATTCGCGTAGATATCTCTACCGATTTCTCTTGTGATATCTGAAGGCTTTCCTGGGACTGATGCTGGGCCACAGTAAAATTTCTGTCCTGAGCCGCGATGACAAAGTCCGAGAGACGTATCGAAATTCAGATGTGGACATCCTAGCATGGTATGACCAATTTGATCACAATACCAGCAAACCAGGGCGTCCATGACAAATCCGGATCGTGTCTTGTCCTGATCGGAGCAAAACGCATTGGATGGATTATATTGATTTCGTCCTGGATTTTGTTACCAATTACTTCCTCCTTGCATTCTATTGCCATATTCCCCAGATACATGATCCCCCTGATTTTGAATGGAAAATTGGTCCAGTTGCGGAGCTACCTCATTGTAGTAAACATCCACAGAGCCTTGAGTTGCGTTCCGACTGATATTGACTTCTTCGACCCCCCTCAAAATCCGGTCAAACAACCCAGTGTTGTATAATTTCAGCTCAGCTAGTTGTTTCGAGAGAACATCGATGTTCTGTTTGCTCTGATCAGAGCAATCTCGAATCTGTACAGGTTGCTGGACGTCTCTAGGCGCAGTCATAGGCCTTTTCAAAATTGTGAACTCCTTAGTCAGTCCGTCAGTGACGCTCTTTTTCCCAGGACTCTCGATCTTTTCGATTTTATTGTCAATGATAAAACCATCCGTACAGAAGCAGGTCATGTTTTGACGTAGCGTTGAATAAGGACAACCTCTGACATCCGATTTGGATTCCTTGAATTTGTTAAGAAGAAGGATTTGGAGTCTCTCATCTAGCATATCAAAGAATTTCGATGCTGCCGTTGTCTTGGCTTCCTCAATCCTGCCTTCTTCAAGTCTGTAGATCAGCCTCTCGTGCTTGAAGATAGCATCATGCAGTGTCTTCGCGGTTGGGTGTGATTTCTTCATATAGAGCTCATGAAGGTCTTCCTCGGGTCGAGTATCTTGACGAGGGTCTTGACTTTTCCAGTGTAGCTTCATAGCAGCAGCTAAGCTATCCCACGTATTGTGATCCTTTTCAAGGAGTTGGACAATACGTCGAGTGTCGTGATCGCACCAACGTAACCAGTAGGAAGATTTCCTCGTTTGTGGACGTTCGACGTAATAGTCGGAACAAATGTTGTTAAATCTTTCAAGGTATTCAGTAACGTGTTCTCCTCTGAACAGTTCAAGGTTGTCAATGCCCTGACCTGGGCAAGGGAATGGAAACCTTGAACTGTTCAGAGGAGAACATGTTACTGAATACCTTGAAAGATTTAACAACATTTGTTCCGACTATTACGTCGAACGTCCACAAACGAGGAAATCTTCCTATCATGGTATCTGTCTGGCTTGGTATTTGCTGTTGCTCATGCGTAATCTCAGGAGGATCAGAAGTTGAAATTGATGGAGTTGATGAGGAATTGTGCTTTGATCAAGACTCTGAATCTTGACGGATCGGATTGGACTCCTTACTCATTTCACCAGGAGTCGAATAAATATCTGAAGTAGAGAGCGACTAGGTAGAGTGTTGCTGAGTGTTGACGCTTGATATAATAACACCTTCTTCGTATAACACTTCAAAAAATCTTTAAGGGGATAACTATTTAATGTTTAAAGGAGATCACTCCTCTTCTTATCTGCATCACTGCTCCCAACAGAACGATGAGTACCCATCGAAACACGAATAAGCACTCCTCATCTGCCGATTTCTCTTTCGATTTTCGGAAAGCAATTCGCTCTGATCAGGCCAATGAGAGGCCTTTCTTTTTACGCCGATATTGGCAGAGTATCGTCTGGACGGTTCCATCTGAACTCTGCTGAATGTTTTGTGTTTTATAGGAATGAGCTTCAGAGCCTATAATGGATCTGGACTTCAACCCGACTTCGTGAGACAAGAAAATAGCCTCGATTGGCTTAATCTTGTTTTCGGATTGTCTCGTGGAAGCTTGTGAAAGGTCGTCGAGTCCTTCTCGTTCGAGGAGCTGTGCTCATCCCTGGCCAGACCCCCATTTGACGACGGGCAGTGAAACCACCCGCAGGTTTAAGGTGTGAAGATGAGGGCAACGAATAACAAGATCCTCAAGAAGACCTTACTATCCGGGAGGTGGAAAGAAATAATAAGATCAAGAGCTCTTGCCCTGATCAGAACAACAAGTACCTCAACAGGTACGAACAACTGGAGACTCAGCAGGCTAGTGTAGCGGGGTAAGGCCGGACGCCAGGGAAAATAGGTGACGGAATGGGGAGGATCTTTTGCTTTGATGAAGGAGGCTTGTGGCTGCAACTTTCTTTTCGAGGACGGACCCTTTTTAATGACTTCTTCATCTTTTCGATTCGACAAGCAATAGTTAGCCATCATCGCACTCTTTTCAATGCATGCAATTCAGAAGCTTCAGTTCATGATTCACTTACACGTTCAGGGGATAGCTTCTAAGAATCCATCTATCCTTTCCATTTTAGCCTTGAAAACTATGAGACATTGTGTCTTGCTCTGATCAGAGCAATCCAGTACTAGAGACAGCTTCAATTCGACTCCTAGGAGCAAGATGTCCTATTCTGAGAATTATCCCGACACGAGTCTCAGAGGCACATCCGACCAACTTGCGCACAAGACTTATAAGAGCTTCGCTCTTACGGCCAGCACCATGATCTTCGTCTGATCAGACCCACAGATGTGATCTATTGGTACTGGAGCCGTCTGTTCAGTGTGTTAGGTGATAGGTACATCCTACCGACCGCCTGACCCCGTTTCACTATCTTACCTTTTCCGTCGCCTATCACTATAAGGGTCTACATCGTAGGGACGTCCCCCCTCTCCTAAAGAATTAGGAGAAGATAATAAGATATTCTCTAAGGGAGTACTAGCTAGAAGCGGTTAACTCCAAATTCTATAGCGTTAACGAAGTATCCTAGGAAAGAAAACTAATTACCGAAGCGGCAGGATACTTCATTATCCCTCTAATATAGGTATTTACGTACAAATTCGATAAGCACGGATACGTAGTACGATATAAGGCTCGCCTAATTATAAGATGCGACTTACAGCTAAGCTCGTCTCTTAGCACATACGCTAGCACTCTAGCCGGAAGATCTTTCCGTACGCTTATAGTAATCGTAGCTAAATTCGACATGGATATACGCTAATTAGACGTAATAAACGCGTTTACTGTCAGGGTACGGCTAGGCCGAAGGCAATAGTACAGAGTGATGGGGAGTAACGGGCGTCCCTCCTACGTAGCACCGGGTGGTCACTGGCGGTCTCAGGTAGGGGTGCCCACGGTGATGCATTGATCTCTACTCTCCCTCTATCTTCTTCCCGGGCCTCCGCCCCTTACATAGATAGCTAGAACCCGACGTCGGAGCCGCGGAGCACTAGTTTCCCCGATTGTTCCGCAAACCAAGACTTCCATATCGTCATGACTCGCACATTCCTACACCGGAGCCCCACCGGTGTCCCACCGGTGCCTATGGCATTCTGTTCTCTGACATTTACACACGTAGAATTAGACGAGATTGTATACGTCCGATTCCCTAACGGCTTTAAGCAGCTAGGATACTACCTACGATTAAAGAGAGCGCTCTACGGCCTACGCCGCTCCCTATTACTATAGTAAATATACCTAGGAGCAGGACTAACCGATCTAGGGCTCAAAGCCGTGCTAGAAGACGGCTATATCTACTCTAACGACTAACTTATCCTATTCTTCTATATCGACGATATCTACCTCCTTGATGCGAGTGCATATGGGGTGTGAATTGTTGTATTGGGAAAGGATGGCCAGGTCAGCTATTCTGGCCTGGCAAAGCTCTTTTATAGCTCTTATCTATCTTATCTCTAGCTATAGGGCAACCCCCCATGGGGTCACGTATCACTCCTCTTCCGACCCTAAGATAGGCCTAAGGCCGACGAATTCGTTACTAATATAAGCGGGCTGTAACGAAACCTCTAATAGTCTAGCTGCGTAAACCACTAAAGAGCCTGTAAGGGTTTGTGCTAGTAAGTAAGTCCTGCTGCGGAGTCCTTTAGCAATAATATCGGGGTCTGACGTATGGAGTATAGGTCTGTAATTTCACATCCAGCTTCTCAATAACAATATCTGGGCTTAAAGGCACAAGCCCAGCCCCTTGAAAGCCTGCACGAATATTGCTTTCGGTCAGGCTCTTCTTGAACGCGTCGCAAAATGCCGGAAGAAAGTCCTCCTTTGTGATATGCGAAATCCGGGCTCGGACGAGCTTCTCAATTTGCGAGCCGTAGGCCTTTTTTAACGGCGCAAAACATGCCACATCTAGTGGCTGGAGGATATGAGAAGAGTGGGCAGGCATAAAAAGTGTAATAATCTTGTTCTCTTTGCAATATTGCTCAAAGGCGTCAGAATGGTGGCTTTCGTGGCCGTCCAGGATAAGAAGGCGATATACCCCCGATTCCCGGCCTTTGGTGTATATGTCAAAGTGTTTTAGCTAATCTGCGGTTAATTCGTTCGTAGTAAAACCATTTGGGCTCACGGCGATCCTCCAGTCCTTCGGCAACGCGTCGTTTTCGTACCAGGAAGAGAGGTGGTATTGGCCCTTGACAATGATGTATGGCGGGACCGTCCAGCCTTGGGAATTGACGCCCTGGATCACCGTAGCCCATTACCGATTGCCAGTCTGGGCTAGCTTAGGCTTGCCTTTCCTTTCAGAGCTCGTAACAACCATCGATGCGGTAATCTGACCTATCATAAAGCCGGTCTCGTCGAAATTGTAGATGTCGGCATCGGCGATCCCATATTTCGCAATTGTATTGCGCACAAGGTCAAACCAGCCTTGAATAAGCTCTGGATCTTCGCATAAGGCCCGAGAATAGTCGTATTTACGGCTGAATACTGTCTTGAGCTGTGGTTGTCGCTTAACGAAGTTGGAGGCCCAGTTCTTGCCGACGCGTAACGCGTCGCGGTCGCGTAGCAGTCGGTTTGCCATATCTTCAACAGCACTTAGCTGGGGAGGAAATGCTTGCGAATCTAGCTCAATTATCCTTTGAATAATCGTATTTTCTTCTAGTTTTGTTAAATTCCGACTGTTGGTTTCGATATTGCGACGTGATTGACGTTTTTGAAGACGCGCCTGGAGAGTAGCATTCGAGACTTTGTAGATTGTTGCAGCACGTCGGATACTAAGTGTTGAGTCATTTCTGATAGCCTGAGTTGCAAGGAGTAATCGAGATTCTTTTTGAGCAGAATCCATCGAGAATTAGTTGCGTGGTAAAGTTAGGAAGTCTAGTTCTATTTTTTACTATGGGCGTGACCCGTTCGCTTGTGGACTACGTTAGGACATATATAGGTTATAGGAGAAATAACAGAATGCATTCTGAAGCCTTAAGAACTCTTTTTCGTATAGGACTAACACCTAGGGGTGCAGCCCTAAGGGGGTATGTCGGACCTTTAAGGCTACTCCGTTAAGACTGCTAAGTCAAAGGAGAAAAGTAAAGCCGTAAACCGTACAAGGTATAGGTCAACATGACCTCTACCTATTGAACCACACAAGTCCTAGTTGTGGGGCAGGCATCAGTTATTTCTACCTATATAAGGCCCCTATGGCCGCCCTTCACTTCTCTCAGGACTCTCCAGATCATGCCACTTTCAATACAAGACCATTTGCGCACAATCCAACACATTGGCTGAAATTTTTACGTCAAGAGACGTCTGTAAGCGACGTCGATTAGAGACATTATGGGAGAAGGCATTCGAAAGTGCTAGCAACAAGGAAAGCATTCCAGGAATTACTACTAAAAGACGCTAGTAAGACTTTCTAGGTACAGAGATCGAGAAATTACTTATCTTATTTCTGTTGTTACGAAAGTGATTCCGCAGAATAGCTACGGAATAATTATTATTAAATACGCCGTAGGCTCGAAGCCCCCGGTACCTCTACAAGTGCTCCCGTATGTCAAACCGTGCCCTAATGGCTGGACTAAATACATACGCTGCTACGTAGGTTCGCTCTATTAGCGACTGCGTTACGTCCACCACAATACTATGTTAGTTCTCACCCTACTAACAAAGTCCCCCTGAGAAGATCGATATTATCCGGGCCTAAGCGCTATCCGGCCAGTCCTGAGTAGCCACCTTGTGATAGTCCCGCTGACTACTGGTTTCCCCGTCGCCGTTGCCAGGTCTCTACGTGTATGCAGCGGCCATGGTGCGATAGTGGCCCGTAGGCGCTCTCTCGATTCTTCCAGCAGGCCGCAAAAGAGGATTACGTGCTCTGCCGTCTCGGGGGCCTCTCCACAGCGTCATAACGGCGAGTACACACCGAAGGCTCCTATCTTAAATAAGAAAGCTGATAGTCCTATTTTTCCGGTCCTGATCTGGCATAGGGTAGACGCCTCCGGTCGGTTTAGGTCTGAGTACTTGCCCTGTTTCGGCATTCGCATCGAGGGGCCCTCCTGCTCCTCGGCGATAGCGAGGGTGTGCTTATAGTAGAGGACAACCTACGGAATAATGACGATGGAATTAGAACAGTACCAAAATGAGATAATACTATATCAAGGGCTTTACAATACGGTGTCAGCTTTTTTATAGTCGGCTAGGACAATTGGAAGATACGCAAATATTAATAGAAGAAGCCAATAACGAGGCTAAGCATCTATTCCACAGTATGTAAGCGGCAAATAATTATTGGTATACGCTTTGGATACAATCCAACTTGGTCTGCCTAAATCCAGAGACCATGGGTATCATGCCCTATCCATGTTCGAAGCCATGTCAAACCCCGCCTTTTCCTACTACTAAGCTACAGTCTCAAAGATACTTTGCCTCGCTTCCTGCAGTTCCGCTCTCGCAGTATCCAGCACTTGCGTCTTCCCCCTCACAGTCAGACCCAACTCCTGTTGCCTCCCCCTCGCAGCATTAAGCTGCTGATCCAAGACCCTAGCACACCTCTGAAGCTCGAGCCTCGAATCCTTGATCTTGTCGTGGAAAGCCGCATCCGTGAAGATATTGTCAAACAAGACGTCACTCATAAGACTTCCTTGGGCGATCTTGACGGGCGGCAGGTTGCCCACGGTCGGCGACATGCGCTGGGCCTGGATGACGAGCATCTGCGCCTGCGAAACATCCATCTCACACTTATGCAGCTCATTACGCTCCATCATGTCGCTCACGAAGCTCCCGCCAAACATGTCCATGCGACTGTGATCCAACGCGTTCTCGATGGCGTGCAGAGCTGACGTCATGCGGTGCTGTGCCTGCGACAGGATCTGCACCGCCGAGCTCTCGCACTCAAACTGGACCCTAGCACCGTGATACGCCTGCAGCGCGCTGTTCAATTCGTTCTCCTTCGTATCCTCCTCAGGAAATCCGGGCGTGAAGCCCTGGAAAATGGAGTCGTACAAATTGTCAAGGTCGCGCTGGGCCTGCACATGTCTCTCTACCTCGGCCTCCAAGGCCCTCTGGGCCTCCAGCGCTTCATAGAGCATGGCCTGTACATTCTGCTACATTCCCGTGGCCTTGTGTATCTCCTGCAGCACGTCAAAGTACTGCGCTCCTCCTTGGCGGCCTTAGCCTCAAATTTACCCTTCTTGCCGGATACTTTGTAAGCAAATCGTTTCATGGTTGAGTCGCGGTACTTCTTGTGGTCCTTGAACTCCTTCTGTCGCTTTTCATCCAGTTTCTGGTTTGTCTTCTTGGCTTCTATGAGCTCGTTTTGCAGATCGGCCACGTATCGCTTCTGCTGCTCTAGTCCTGGGCCGGCGTGGACCGTCTCGGACAGGATGGAGAGGAGTTCCCGGTTGCGGGGAGTTGCCTCCTGGATGCGCGCAGTAGTTGACGACATGTTGTTTGTGCTGAAGTAGATTAAAGAGATTACCAAAGTCCTCGGCGAGTGTGGGGGAGGTAACTGTGGGTCGAGGATAGACGAAGAAATCAGGCAATATATGGCTTTGTGAACTTTTAGCACACTACCATGTTGCAAGGACCAAGAACACTGCCACTTCAACGGATCATTCATTAGCGATGCTTGGCGTACGTTCTGCGAACCAGCGGCGCGGGTTTGTTGGTGCATGCCACAGGCCCGCATCCGACTGCTGGATTACTGCCTTTTACACCTACCAATGATTGGCAAAGAAACTACGCCTTGTTGTCGTTAGGCGAAATCTGACGAAAAACCAATCGCAACGAATTGTAAATACGTTGTTGGCTGTCTCCGGAGAAGTGACGACGTGGATTCATATTGGAATCAAACGAACAGCGCATCGACATCATTAGAAATATTCCGAGACGAAGGGCCACTTCCTTTGCTCAACTTTAAGTAATGGAGAACAAAACGTAGCAGAAAGTGGAGTAAAGCTGGCCGCCGGTGCATATATATCTTCACTACTATCAGGGTGATTTGCTTCGCAAGATTAGTAATTGGCACAAGCATATTAGCGACGACTTCATTTTGAAATGTCCCTATATTAACGCAAGAGCAAACGAACCACGCAGGTGCATGGGGCCGCCACCACTGCTCGTTGGCAGGGGCGTAGTCCTCGGGATCGTCGTCCATCTCATGGCGTATTCACAGCATCTGACGGTCACTGACGCGGCCAGGAAACCACTTGGCCCAGTATATGACGTCTAGGTGGGTTTCAAGTAAGAAGACGAGATTATTCCTGCCGCCAAAGGTCGAGCCCATGATATGCGCGGACATATCCCCGTAGGAGAGGCCCTCCGTGAATATCATGATGCCCATGACCTCTTTCGGCTGAATCTCCTTGCACTCACGCCCGTCGGTAAAACTACAGTATGGTGCCCCTTTCCATCTCATATATATTGGATGGGAAGCCGCGGATGTAGGGCGGTGGCGTAGCAGTGCGACGACAACGTTGGTATTTCTTAGGCCGCCAGCACCAAAGCTTTCTGTTATGATGCTCTACCAGCCCGACTCTCGCGCTGAGACGATGGTCGACTCGAGAAGGTGCATTTTGGTGAGGAAATTATAATAATCGCGGATGGAGGCGACCGTTGCGTCGCGCGAGTAAGTAATCTCGCTGAGACGAGGCACCTTCAACCTTGTTGTAATTGAGAATGACAGAGTAAGGAATGCGCTCCGGGTTAACCAAGGTTGGAAAATAAGACTGAGGCGGCTTTGCTAATACCTTACTTAAGTAGGCAAAGTCAGAGCGGCGGCAGGGTGAAAATCACTCGCCAAGAAATATGTTCGTTACAAATACTAACCCTAATTCCGAGTATTATTGCCGATTTCCAATTAGACGCTACCTATGCAATATGCGCTCTTTCAACATTAGTGCCGCTAGAAAGGCCACCGTAGAACACGCCAACGAAAGCACTGCGAATCGTTAGTCAAAGGTGGGAATACAGGCTGGTAGGGACCCAATATACGTACAATGACTGTACTCAATGCCCTTTACATACGAAGCCACTGCGGCCTTGGCGATCCATGGTGGTGCTTGATCCAGATAGTCGACGCTGGCGACCGCTTGTTCCACAACCTGTTAGATCGACCATCAGTAAACTTCGTCAGCAAACGACCCAGGGGCATATATTCGCCTACCTCATGTACTCGAGCGGAATCTAGGCCAGCGTCCAGAAGTCGTACCGCCAGACTCTTTCGAAGAACGCCTACCTCAATAGCGCTGGCCAATGCCATTCCGAAGATTGATCCAACTGGCATGGTTAGGAAGAAGCCAGAAGATGCAGCCGCCTTGTCGGTGGGTTGTATGGAGGCCTGAAGGGCAACGAACGCGGCATTGGACGCAACGCCGGATCCAATTCCGCTGCGATACTTGATTAGCATTGAGCCACGACTGTAAAGGGGTTAGTCGGCGGAATATTTGTCTCTCACCCTGGAACTATGTACAGGGATTCGGCCCAGTTGGTGTGGCCATGCCATCGGAGGATGAGAAGCATATAGCTGGTGAACGACGAGAGAGCCGCGAATATGATCAAAGCTTTGTATCGACCGGTACTAAAAATTCCAAATCCGCTGTTAGAAATCGATAAATGGTGGACAACGGAAGATAAGAGAAAAACGTACCGCTTGATTATATAGCCTGACGCAATACCGCCCACGGCATTTCCGACAACTGCCGGGAATAGGTGCGCCCCGGCAACAGTGTTAGAGGACCTCTCGGTGACTTTGAAATAGAGCGGGACCGTGAACATCATCTTCCGGCGTGTCAACATGCCGCCAAACTGTCGGGACTGATCAGGGAGTACTTACCCCTAATTGGGCCGCAACTTGACAGCCCATGATACAGTAGCACAGAACCACATTGGGCCTACGAAGTATTCTGGGAGAGAAAATAGGCTCTCTGACCCAGCGCAATTCGATCAAAAGGAAGAGAGCTAGGAGAACGGGCCCGGTTCCGAATAGACCAAAAACGATCGGGTGGTTCCAGGGAACCTTCTGGCCACCGATCTCCAAAGGCAACATTAGTGATAGGAGGGCTAGTCCGAGAATGAAAGCGCCAGTGAAGTCAATCCTCGCTAATTGGCTGCTGATAGATGAGTCGCTTGTCCGCCTTGCCGTGGTGGCGGTGGACACTGTAGGCAGTACCAACCAGCACAAGACCAAGGCGAGGGCGAATATTGGTGTTTGTCCAAGAAAGGCCCAGCGCCATCCAATTGTGTCGGCGAGCCTGTAATCTCGTCAGAAATGCAGTTGCAGATCAATTTTCCGCATTCGAAATTGTATTTCACGTCCAAAAAGCACTGAATAATAGCACCAGCGGATCATTACAGTCCAAGAGGCGCTACTCACCATCCACCAGTTGGTCCTCCGAGGCTTCTGCCAGTAGTGGCTACGATGTTCAGGTAACTCTGCCAAGAGCCGACTTCTCGGAGAGGTGCCAAATCTTTGACATAAATCAGAATTGGCAAGATACGATTTGGAGGGGAGGGGAAGGGGGGGGGGTTGATTTCTTACCAGTGATGATTAAAGCTGCCAGCACTTGCATACCGGCACCCCCCGAGCCCTAAAGCAACCGCAATGTTAGTATATAGTTGATCAACAGCCATAATCGAAGCCTCCGTAACAAAGGAGAACTCACCGAGATCACCCGTCCGAGAATTACCTGCCACATTGTCCGTGATACACCGCTAAAGGAGCCTTGTCAGCCCATTTGCGTAAACATTGTGCCCAATATGAGCCTTACATCAATGCACTGCCAGATGTCAGTAAAGGTAGTAGTAATCAGGTTGATTCCAATGGAGATGGCACTCACCAACCGACCGCGAACAGCCCGTAACATACCAGAAGCCAAAGTTTTCGCCCAAATATGTCACTCAGTCTTCCATACTGTGTAGCGTCAGACCCATTTGCCAAGAACTGAATACTAGCCTTACCAGCGTCTGAGTGGCCGCGCCAGCAAGCATGAAGCCAATGAACAGCCAACTCGAGTCTCCCAATGCGTTGAATTCCGACGCAACCTCAGGATGGATAGCCTGCAAATAATAATATCAGAACACGTTTCTGCTTTCCATCTGATGTACAACTTACAATCACGAGGGAGGTGTCGACATTGGAAATAAAAACCCCTAGTTGACCAAATCATCAATATCTAGCTCGCTACTGGCATGCCACCTAGACTTGAAACACCCACCAACGAGCAATGCTATAACGGTCTTGGCAATGAAGGCATTGCTGTAGCGTTTTTCGACGCCTTTCGGCTGCCGACCATGATTATCGCCATGTTCCACATCGGTACGGGCAGTGCCATAGTTTGGACACGTTGCTTGGTCGTCAATTAACGAGGAGCTGCTGGACAGTAGACTGGTGATTTCGCTCGAGTCATGGGGTAGTGGTTTGGACGGCTCGTCTGTCATCGTGGGCGTTATCATTGCTTCGATATGGCTTGTCGGGGCTGTGTTTTGAGAACCGAATTTCTTGAAGAGGTAGTATCCAATAGAGATTCCTAAAATGTTTTGCACGACTCGACCAGATTGTTGTGAAGGATGTTGAAGGATGTTACACGTCGTAATCGTGACCTAATGGTTGGCTACAAGGAAAGGCGGCCTTGGCCCGGCCGGCATGGTTACATCCGAGTCGACGTTGTTCTCGCCCCGTATCCACTACGCCATGAAGCCATGTAAGCACACCATCGATACAGCGCCATGGAAGGTAGTGGAAATAGCGCATGCTGTATAATTGATAAATGAAAGTTGTGAAATCTCTAATTTTATTACTGCTTATGCAAGCCGCGCGTTCACAGACAAGGTTGTTTTGAAATATCGTACCGTTAGCTACAACATACATAACGAAGCAGAGATGCTGCGAGTACGAATCAAAGTTACGATACCAGATAATGTCGATTGCAGAATAATAAACCGAAAAGAGAGAGTAAGAGTTACAAGTGTAGGATCCCATGGCTCTGTTGTATTGGGAACGGGTGATTTGGTGATTTGGCTCTGAGATAGCCTATCCCAAGGTATCCCTGCCTTTCGTCCATATTCACGTAGCAAGCGTGTTATTCATCCGCCTTTTAACGGGTTCCCCCCCCCCTTTTAAGACTTTATCTCCCTGTTAAGAGGGTCGCTCGGAAACCTTAAATAGCGCCAGTATCCTTAATTTTTCAATCTCTGCCGATGTCCTCAATGTCCCTTACATATTAACATATGGACGTATTTGAAGTGTATTTCGGATGAAACATAGGATTAGTTTGTTTCTAGATGTATCGATAAGGATCTGTTAATGTTGAAGGACGCAATCTCAAAACGAATAGCTGCAGAGGATAACAGCCGAGGGGGATAATACGCGAAGAAGAGAGGACGAAGACGATCAGTTAGATAAAGAGTTATTTAGTTTTCAAATGACTTGTAATAATTCGTGCCTATCTGTTACTCGTAGCCATTAAGTGATTTCTTTCATTTAAGTGAATTAATTCAAGCCTGTCAAGGCTTTATTCTGTAATTCACCTATTGAGGTGATTCAGTTGGCGTAGATTGTCGTCCCGATCGTTTCGTAGATGTGGAAGAGTTTGTCAAGCTCCTGCAGCCTCTCCAGCAGCGCCATGTGGAAAGCTTCTGCACCGCACATAACTGCTTGCCACGCTGACGACCGCAGCTTATCCTAGTAACCGATTTACAGCCAGCTAGATGTCGGCTGGTCGGTACTGCCAGTTGTCCGAGATACACAATAGCAGCCACGCCCTCCCCACGAGCATACCCGTGGTATTTTGATCCCCTATTTACTGTAGTAAGCGTGAACCGTTGCCTGAGTGGGGTGGGGATTCCAGCTTAAGGAACTTACACGTCATAAATTTGCCGTCAGGAGAGAGCATTTTCAGTATTCTGTAACTAATAGAGCTCTTAAGTCCTAGGAGGAGATGAAAACCATAAGCGAGTGCAGTTTTGGCTTCGCCAGCCCTTGAGGCTTAGGTTACCAAAGGCACAACGAGACTCGAAGAACAAGTTGCACCTACCCCTGCGGACAGACCGTGCGAAATTAGGTTCGCTATAATTCGTCTCTAGGTACTAACGGTGTGATATGTCGCCATGGAGTCGGTACTGCGGAGCATCAATGCCTCGTAGTAGTTCGAAATAAGTCCAACATAAATGCCATTTTTCTTTCCGCATAAATTCTCGACCGGTATATCTGGCAGCTCTAAGCTTTAATAAACCGTTTCGAGAAGCAGGTGTTGTTAAGTATCGAGTACTTTCGCTTCGATAGGCTTAATACCGAAGAACTAAGCGTTAGACATGCCAGGGTGCTCCAGTAGAGGGTAGGCGTCTTTTACATTAGTGTGGCCATGGTACTGACTATTGGGGTGGTAAAGGCCATTGGTATGGAAACGGCTCTCGGGAAGCTCGCTGTGTACTATACATGACTACGGGATACTTGATTGTGCATGGAAGAAATCAATGAGTTATGGCGTCCTTTTCCAACATTGAATGTGACAGCTATATAATTGTATAAGCGACTCAATTCCCCATTGTCTTGTGATGTTTACGATACCACCGCGTTCTAGCTAATCCCAGTGAATCATGCCATTCCCTTTGTCTCCTGGTACCCACAGCGGAGGTGACAGTGAAGGTGGAGAGAGCATCAGAGCACGTGCAACCACACACCCTTCGATGCTATACAAACCTTCTAGTTCTGCACCCTACTTGCATACTTGCCACTCGGAGGTTGGCCTCGGGGCTCCTCGTCCCCTTTATAACGGACAAGCCCGCCTGCTCGGAGTCCTTATAGCTGGGGCCAACATTGACAGGCTTCGTTATTGGGTCCAAACCTAGCTGGGAATTCAAAGTGCGATGCCGAGAAATATATTACAGAAACATCTTGTTGCGCATCGTTCTAGCAAGCACGACTTTCAAAGTTAACCACGCCTTACTGCCTACTGTCTCATAGGTCACATACTCCCAACAAGATTGACCTTCCAAGCTGCCCCTGAAACCCGCAACCAGCCCTTCCTGGACACTTCGAGGATCGAGATTGACGCTGATGCCGCCGGGTTGCTTCATTGCTTGATTTACGTCCTTCACTTCTCATCTGCACGTATTCAACGGCCTGCTTCCATGACGTCTGGCGCAGCCCCACCTGTCGCTACGGCGCTTACCCCTTTAGCCATCGTCTGCCCGCTCCGATTCTGAGGTGGTGCACCTCGTGCGCCTTGACTCAGGGCATATTACCCCATATTATCGAGACCACTCACGGGTGACCATTTCTCCACCACAATCCGCGGGGATGGCCACGACTCGTTTGGCCGCTCTACCCTGGCCGATGGCATCGTGGTGGACCCTCGCCGACGACAAAAAGACGGTCCGTGTTGGCGCCGGCATGCTTGCCGATTCGATAGTAAGCTTCCTCGCCCCCAGGGCGTTTCTGGGGACTCCGCGGAGCGAACTATGGCAACTTTGGTAATGTATTGGAGGTGCGTGTAAAGGTGTATCCGGACCTCAAGATGCTGAACGGGTATATCGGGTTCCCGATTATAAATGCCGAGGGCGTGCTTGGAAAATTTGGTGAACATCAACAGGGCGAAGTACCAGAAGAGTTCAACAGTGATATTACCTGGGCGCCAATCCTACGAATCGGGCCCGTCGTCAGTTTCTTCTTTTTGTGGATGGCCAAGGTAATGAATGACCTGATTGCCGAGTGGGTATACGAGGAGGAGCTCAAAGGCCTAGGAACCGTCGTGTTCAATACGGTCAAGGAAATTAAGTATTATAGTTATGCCCCTTTCTGGTACTTGTATACTCTGCATATCTTATAAATATCAATATGATCATATTCTGTAACGAGTGGGTCCCTCGTCTTTTGACGGTCATTTGGTCCAATATATTCCACCTGTGTATACGTGGATGGAGCTATACACCGACCCGATACATACAGCGACTCCTGCTGGCTTTCTCGGAACACTCAATGGCACGTTCAAAGAATTTTTTGGCGTGCAGTTCTACGATGGATCTTTATAGTTCCGATGGCTGTAGTAGAAACGCCACCGCTGGCCGTGTCTACGTAGATGGGCTCAGGACGTGATGTGAGTGCATATGTGGTGTGAATTGTTGTATGGGGGAAGTTTGGTTCTCTAGTTCGTATTATTCGTTATTTTAATACAATTCACGCTTCAATATGCCCTTTACATAGCTGTTGATCATATTTTCCAGAAATGAAGAGATTTCTGACTTTCATCGATAACTTCTTCGAACAGCGTCAAATCATCAAACCGATTGCGGCATTCGATTCCTAACGACCGTTTACGTCGGACAGTGACCTCGCATCGCACGCGAAGCGAGGACGCAAGCGATGGCGGCGCCGATGGTGATCGACGGGGGACGGGCGGGACTCGAACAGAGTTTTCACCACCCCCACGCCAACGAAAGTGCCCACGCACCGAACGTGGAGCGCACCAGCAGAAAGAACGCAGAGAGGGAAGGGATCGGAAGAGAACTACAAAAGGTAGAACAAGAGATTGCCGACTTGGTCCCACGTGAGAAGATTGAGGTCATGGGGGGTTTGATGGAGCGTTGGCTGGGGTTGAAACTAGCCGGCAGGACGCTGGAGGAGGGGGGCGACAGACCCGCCACACATGCCGACGTACTGGCAGTGACTCTGGCCCTTGCCGAAATTCCTGCGGCGATCCAGACGATGGTTGAGAAGACCATGCAGGATACGGTGAAGAACGTGGCCTTGCCTACAACTCGATCCTGGGCCTCAATCGCCTCAGGATCGGCCCAGGGACGGGGACCCGGTGAAGCCCCAGTGTGGCAGCAGCGGGTTGTAGTGCCCCAGCGAAGGGAGAGAGAGGTAGTGATCCGGGGGACAGAGGACCCTAATATGAAGAACAGATCGGCGGCTGAGGTCGTAAAAGCGGTGAACAGTGCACGCGGCAGCACCGATGCAGTGGCGGCCCGCAGGCTGCGCAGTGGCGATACCGTAGTGACGTTTAAGCAGTCGGCCTCAGCGGCGACCACGGACAGCAGGTGGGTGCGTAGTGCCTTCGGCGATAAGGCACTTCTCAACCGCAGAGAAGTTGCAGTGATCGCGAAGGGGCTGCCTGCGAAACGGCTGCGAGAGGTCCACGACGAGAGCCAGCTACTTAAAGACCTGAAGCGGGACAATACAAAGCACCTCTCTAAGGCTAAAAGAAACCTCCCCCGGGCGCCGCAAGCACCGTATGCGGCCCTGATACTACACGTGGATAGCGTGGAGGCGGCGATGGAACTATGCTCCGAAGGGCTTATTTGGGAGGCCCAGATATTCGATTGCGAGCCGTACGACGGCAATCTTCGGGTTCGGCAGTGCTACCAGTGCTACGAATACGGCCATATCGCGAAACACTGCAAGAAGACGGCGCGTTGCGGCGTCTGCGCTGCAACGGCACACCCAGGGGGTGAAAAAGACTGCCCCGAGAAGGCACCTAGCGGCAAAAAACGTTGTGTGAACTGCAAAGGGAAGCACACGGCGTGGGACAGGGACTGCCCTACGGCAGAACAGCAGCGGCTACGCGTACGCGAGGCGTACGCTCACCGCCCCCGACAATTTGAGGTCCGCAGCTACTCGGACGGGTTATCTAGTGAGGGCAGGCTCACACCACCTAGCTCATTGACCAGCGACGGGTTTACAGTTGTACGACCCCGGGGCCGCCCCCTGGGCGGATCGCGAGTGGAGCAGGAGCGAACCGAACGGTCTGCGTCAGCAATGCGTAGCTTCCTCACTAAGGGACGTACGAACGAAGATATACCATCGACAGCTTAATGGTAGTCTCTATTCTCTACTGGAATATCGCAGATTCAAAGGCGAACGCAACGCTAGCGCTGGATAAGGGGGGTGACTATGATATAATAGCGGTTCAAGAGCCATGGATCAACCGGCGGACGAAGGCGATTTATTGCCCGAAGTCGTCCAGGTACGAAGTAGTGTACAGCAGCGGCAGAGCTGCGCTATACGTCCATAAACGATACGACGTGGCTACGTTGCGACCCCGTACCGGGATGGACTGGAGCAGTATTACGTTCGGGGCAGGCCCGGACGCCCTTACAATCTGGTCTATCTATTCACCAAACCAGACCGGGAGCCGCTGGGTCAGCCCGCTCCAAGACCTCCCTAATGGGGCGCCGGAGGGGACACAGGTCCTCGTAGGGGACTTCAATACACATCACCCGCTGTGGGACGTCCACGGACGGTCGTCACGGGGCAGCGACAACGTAGTGGAGTTTGCGCGACGCTGGCGATTAGAGCTCGTTACGCCGTTCGGGGAAATCACACGGCAAAGGCACAAACAACGAGACTCAACTATCGACCTAGCCTGGGTGACGAAAGGGGCTAGGATTGATTACGATGGGGACCCGGGCCTAGAGGGCTCAGACCACAGAGTGCAAGTGATTAGGGTAATATCCAACGGGGAAGCAGTCAAGGAGGGCCGCCGCAGTGTCGAAGGGTGGAACTGGGCGATGGCGGATAAGTGGCTCATCGTAGCCGAATCAAGCCAGAGATTTATGAATTATTTGCCGGTTGAGACGATAACGGAGTTGGACCAGGCTGTTGACTGGGTTATCCGGAACCTCCAAGAGATCGCCGACGTGGCGGTCCCGAGACGCACCGTTGGCCGAGGCGCTGGGGTCCCGTGGTGGTGCCCGCAGGTTAGCAAGGCTTGCGCTGAGACGAAGAGACGACGGCGGGACTACCTCCAGGCAAGGTCGCAGACCAACTGGGACGAATATACAAGAGCCGGCCAAAAACAACGGCTCGAAATCAGCGAAGCGCAGACGCGTAGCTGGCACGAGAAGCTCGAGGGGACGGCGAAGGATCACAAAAGCCTGTGGGCACTGCAGAGGTGGGCTAGGCTACGGAGCTGGGCCCCCCCTGAGGCCCACGGCTTGCCAGATCTCCGGAGGGACGCCGGCGACACGCTTACAGCACGTACACATGATGAGAAGGCAAAATTACTAGCTGAGAGGTTCTTCCCAGACCCGTATATAGATCTATCGGACCTCGATCGCGGCCTATTACAGACGAGACCAGAGCTGAACGTCCCTAGGGAGGTGACCACAATGGATATCGAGTCTATCATCAAAGGAACGGCTGCTCGGAAGGCTCCCGGCGACGACCTGATCCCCACTGGCCTGCTAAAGGCCTGCGGTGAACCCCTATGGGAGATCCTAGCGGATCTGGCAACAGCTAGCTTTAGGCTGGGGTACTACCCGGAGCGCTTCCGCTCAGCGAGGGTGGTTATTATCCCTAAGCCTAATAAAACGACAGCTCAGAAGCAGACCCCTGGCGGCTGGCGCCCCATTGCCCTGCTTAGCACGGTAGGGAAGGTAATAGAGACGGCGATGAGCCAGCGTATCACCAAAGTAGCTGAGGCGGCCGGCCTACTACCAAACGGCCAAATGGGTAACCGCGCTGGGAGGTCCACCGAACTGGCAATACGTATAGTTGAGGACGTGGTCTATACGGCGTGGAGACGCGGGGGCATCGCCTCGCTGCTACAGCTAGACATCAAGGGGGCATTCGATACGGTCAATTACAGACGGCTGATTTCCATATTAGCCCGGAAAGGCTACCCGGAGTGGGTTCAGGAGTGGGTACGCAGCTTCGTGGAGGATAGAACGGTACGCCTCCGGTTCGATGGCAAGGAGTCAGAGCCAATCCCCCTACGAGCTGGCGTCCCCCAGGGGTCACCGCTATCCCCGATACTGTTTATATTATACATTTCAACGCTGTACGAGGAGCTAGCGGAGCAGCATCCACTACTTTTAGTAGTCGGGTTCGCGGACGACACGAACCTGCTAAGCGTCGGCACCGATCCAGACACGACCTGCCGCCGGTTGGAGAGCGCATGGGCTACGTGTCAGCGGTGGGCAGTGAGGCACGGGATGGAGTTCGCTCCTGACAAGAGTGAGCTAATGCACTTTACTAGGGCCCGAGAGCCCTTGCCGCAAAGTATTCGCCTTGGGGACGCCACAGTGTCGCCGGTAGTCTCAGCCAGGTTCCTAGGAGTCTGGTTCGACCGCAAACTGACGTGGCACGCCCATGTTGAGCGTTTTAAAACAAAAATGGCAACTCAAAAGCTAGCCCTGACAAAGCTAGTCAATATGTCGTGGGGCTGCGATCTTATACGGGCGAGGCTGTTATATACGGTGGTTATCCGTAGCGCGATTGCCTTCGGGGCGACTGCGTGGCATACTATAAGTGAGGAACCGGCAGGGCCAGCTAAGAGCCTGATGGGGATACAGAACGAGTGCCTCCGGGTAGTCTGTGGTGCCCACAAAGCGACGCCGGTTCGCCACCTGGAAGCAGAAGCAGCAATCCCGCCACTAGACCTCTATCTTAGTGCCCGGGCTGCTAAGTTTGAAGAACGGCTACGGCTTAGCGGGAAGAGAAATCTGCTTCGCAGCGCGAGCGCTAAAGCGTCACATATACTCCGGCAGGATAGGCCGGCGAAGAGGAAGCAGGCGTCGCAGCTACTCCGACCGGCAGGGTACACTATGGAGAAGGAGGCCCGGGGCTCCGAATGGATGAGTGAGGAAAAGGAGGTCCCGGCTGCCCTCCTCGACCACTGGAGGAAGAGATGGCTCACCGGAGCAGAGCATCACGATCGCCAGCGACGCGCTATCGCTGAGGAACCGGAGGGCCCTTCGATGCAGATACCGAAAGGGGGCAAGTATTTCGGCCTGAACCGACTGGAGGCGTCTACGCTGTGCCAGATCAGGACGGAAAAAATAGGACTAGCAGCCTTCTTATTCAAGACAGGGGCTTTTGGCGTGTACTCGCCGCTATGCCGCTGTGGCGATGCCCCTGAGACGGCAGAGCACGTAATCCTCTTTTGCGGGCTGTTGGAAGGACCGAGGGAACGATTACGGGCCGCCATCGCACCACGGCCACTATACTCTCGCAGAGACCTCGCAACGGCAACAGGAGAACCAGTAGTTAGTGGGACTATTGTAAGATGGCTGCTAGGGACGGGTCGGACAGCTTCAAGGCCCAGATAGCATCGATCTTCTCAGGGGGGACTTTGTTGGTAGGTTGAGAACCAACGTAGTATGGTAGTGAACGCAACGCAGTCGCCAATAGGGCGAACCGACGACGCAGCGTATGTATTTAGTCCAGCCATTAGGGCACGGTTTGACATACGGGAGTACTAGTAGAGGTACCGGGGGCTTCGAGCCTACGGCGTATTTAATAATAATAATAAATAGCTGTTGATCAGTGACGCATCTTCATATGGGTAAAATGGGTCGTATTCTGTTGTAGTTCCTTTTGTTCTTCCAAGAAAGGTTTGCAGCCAAGTGCCCATGTGGCTGGTGGTCTTCGCAAAAAGCCTCATTGCTTGAAACGACGCAAGATCTGGAGCAAGAATTACCTCTTACGCCCATTCAGACCATGACAGCCCATGTCTATCAACCAAACCATCCTTCTCAAACTGCGGTCCTTCCGCGTCCACGATATATCCATTCTCACATCGATCGAACTCAATCCGTGCTTGCTGTTGCATGTAGAACTGGTCATATCGCGAGGATAGCGCATCCATCAAGTTCTCCACGTTCCCTGCAGGATGTAAGGCTCGCCAAGGGTGGACACACGTCTCCTCTTTACATGACTTGAGAACGAAGAGCACAGAGTCCAGACGCGCCGCGACTTTCTCAAGCGAGTAGCCCTGGATATATGTTGGCGCGGCTGTGGACTGCTCATCGTGGGATAGCAGATTGATTAACTGCCCAGGATCGGTCTATTGGACAAAGCATGAGATTAGGAGTTTCCATGACTAGGGGTACAATTCCTTACATTGAGGTCGTAGAGTTCGTGCTCGTTTGTACACCACACCGAGTAGTAAAGGTTCCACGAATCACTGACGATTCGCAACGCTTTGTAAGTATTATTCCACCATCGGTTCTCGTGCCCTGGAAATTTTCGCCCCTCTGCAATCGCGAATCCCCAATACTCAACGTTGACGTGCTCGTGTCGCGTCTTCGTGGCGTCTGATATTCCCGATATTGTCAATGGAATGGCTTCACCATCAAGATGAGCAGTCTCTGGTACTTTTCGTCCGACGAGGTCGAGAATGGTCGGTGCCAAGTCGGTGTGAGTGGTCTAGGCTATGGAATTAGTTGTTGCACTGCACAACATGTTCTCTCGTGGTGACTTACTACAATATCTGTCACGAAATCTTGAGGGACCCCAGGTCCACGTATGATCAACGGGACGTTGATATCTTCCTCAAACCCGCATTCCTTTCCAGGTCGGAGCCGATGTTGGCCAATGTGGAATCCATTGTCAGATGTGTAAATGATGTAAGTATTATCTAGGATGCCATAGTCCGCGAGGCGAGAGACGACCCCATCGACAAGTTCATCAACGGACTGCAGTGCTCGGAGTCGCGCTCGATAGAACTCATCGTTTAGTCGACGATCTCTTCGCTCAACTTGGGCAGTTTCTTTACCCAATTGGAACCGGACGGCCGATCCGGGTTAAAGTTGTCCGGCCGTGGGACTTTGACATCCTTGAAGAGGTGTGCGTGGCGCTCTGCGTAGATAGGAGCAGAGAATATGGCCGTACCAAGTTCGGCAAAGCCGTTGACAAGGGAGACATTGAGGTTGCTGTGGGGTGCGACTGGGGCAAGTGCTAGGAAGAATGGTCGTCCGGCGGACACTGCATCATCGAGGAAGCCATAGGCCTTCTCGGCAAGTACATCAACAGAGTATTCGCCTTCATGACTGACTGGCGCCTCATGGTTTCGCTGATAGGTGCTATTGAGGTAAGAGTAAGTGTAGGGGTCTAAGAGGAAATCCTGCAGAAAATGAGTTGGATTCTCGAAAAACGCAGTTGGTCGCTGTTAGGGACTTACCGAGCCGGTCCAGCCGGCGACATGTGGTGAGTTGTAGTTCTCAACCGTATGAGCATTGAACATCTTGCCAGTATCTGCCACAATGTAGTCAGAAATCTTATACTTGTCATTTGAAGTCCATACTTACAGTATGTGTTATAGCCTGCATCTTGAAGCCATATTGGTAGATAATTCTCATTTAGGCCCTGGCTAACGAACTTTGGATAACCACCTGATAGTCTTGTCAATACCGGATGCATCTGGTACACGCAAAGAAATTATGAAAGTTCCCACTGACCATATGGAGGATTGACATCGGTGACATTCGTATTGTGAGCTGCCTTGCCCGTCCAAAGGGAAACTCTTGAGGGGCAACACAAAGCCGTGGTGCAGAAATGCCGCTTGTAAAAAGTGCCTTGATCCCGAAGGTGTTTCTTGATTAAGGGAAGATAGTCCATTGATTGCATCTGTAGATCCTGGTCATCAGTCAGGATGAAGACAATATTTGGCTGCTCGGCCGTTGTCGACTCGTCATGTTGTGTGTTGCCAGTTAGAGGGACCTGGTTTTGCGGGAAAGTATTGGCTGCGACTTGAGTGGCCAGTACTGACAATACGGCAGCGAGGCCCAATGCTAACATGATGCCAATCGAAACAGAAGACACGCCACAAAGGTTCAACGACAACTCAAGCCTAGATTAAACGCTCTAGATCTAGATGGCGGTTGAGAATTGTGAACGTCAAAAACGCCTCCTGCATGTAACCGTTCAAGTTTCACCGGTGAGTGGTGGAGCAAGGACACGTGTGGGAACTATGCGGGGTTATCGATCTTGACAGGCATCTGATAACGAAAGGAGACGAGAAATGGCGTGCTCGAAATCGAACAGTATGGCATGCTGAGTCTAAATCAGAATGGACTATTACATGGCTTCGTACTGCTTTTTCTGTCCTTTCTCGTCATCGTCTCCGTTGATTGCGTCGTCGCGGGGCAAAATACTGGGCCGCCGCCTACACTAGGCTAATCACAGTCACCTCCAACTGACAGCCAAAACCCAGGGAACCACAAGTGCACCGCAATCTGTGACGATGCACCAGCACGCCTTGATTGCGAATGTCGAAGCTGGTTACATCTTCGTGGCTCCGTACAGCTTCTCCAACAAAAGGGACTAGGAGCTCTCCCAGCCAGCGCCATATATATCCGGCAGCAGTGGAGATTTAGTCTGGTCCGGGTTTACCTACTTCACCGGGGCAGTGGCCAATTTCCAGCCAGCGAGGTTGGATGGCCACATTCTGTTTGCCTACGACGGGTCCTTGAATACACACAAGGGGCATGTTCATAGTCACTATACACTGCTAGACCACCACTACCAAGCTGTTGGCCAAGTACGCTCTAGCGCACACCTTCTGTCCAATTTACACAAGTTTCTCATTATGGATGAGAAGAAAACACTGGTTAGAAATTCCAACCCTCGAAAGGCAGACATTAAGCTTTATGGTGTCGCCGACGATTAGACATGGATCCTTGATTACGACGTTCACGGTATGCTATCAGTGGTAACTCTGACAAGAACCCCATTGATAATTTTTGAAATAGAAATTGGTATCGAGACTGGCCGTGTGTTGTTTGAATGGCTGAGCCTTGACCACAAAGGCTTTTGAGAGGCACTCCTATCGGCGACAGTGTAGAATTCCGCTTCCAACACCATGCTCGTAACTTGACTGGCGGCAACAAAACTGTCGTGTACATATCTATTTTCGACAATTCAATATATATTGGCTTCAACGTCTCTGCCGGCACTGTTTCAACGGGGAAGATCATGGAGCTTACTCTGCAGATGAAGATAGCTTTCATCAAGCAGATGTTTGTGCTAGGGCATCCTATATACAACTATTCACACCCCATATGCTTCCGCATCAATTATAATAGGTATTTATATAGTTACTAGAGTGGTGTGCACGCGGTTTGGTCATATTTACACGACTACCCTACTACTACGTTTCTTACCCTATTCGTATCTCTATATCTTCTTAATTAATTAAAATTTCTCCTTCGGCAACTATAAGAGCTTCTTCAAGCCTAACATGTCTTTATAGCCCTCCGACACTTACCAAGCTCTTTATTTACCTTTAAAGTCGCTTATTCTCCAACTAGAGTAAGGCTACCTCTTGTATTACCGCCTTTATACCCTTCGCTCATTAATTCATAGCTAATCCACTTGCCATCAGAGCACTATTAAGATCTTAGGGCGAGGTCTGTTTCGAAGGACCAATGGCCTGGGAATGAGACTCCACTGGCTCACCATTTCCGACGTTGTGTTGACGTAGCCACTAGCCTTAAGTGGCTGAGACTAGATTATGTATGTCTCGGGGCAGCCAACAGCCTGCCGGCTGTGGCTTGTATGAAGAGAGCAACGAGTTCGTTGATGAGGCGAACAAGACTTTATAGTTAGAATGGATTTTATAATTGCCGCTTCCAGTTGAGTGGTGGCTGAGCTACATTTACTTACTCAGCATCGACTTTGGGAAGGAACATGCAGCACAGCCTTAAATGGGAAATGGCGCTCATTGCCCACCTGATAGTCTCATTCAACTCCGCGATAATTTTGCCATGGTCTGGGTTGCAGATCTCTGGAAAAGGGTGCAGTTTCGGCTGAGGAAAACACGTCCGGTCCCGAGAGGAGCTGCTGTGCTGACATGTGCCAGCGACAGGTCTACACACACTGCACGAAACCGGAATTGAGGAGGAGGGAAGCATTATACAACATCAGCAGCCCATAATTGGACCACCAACTTGAAAGCGACAGGTACAAGGCCGTGTTGTGACTGGTTAGTTCTACCGTAATGATATGGTGATCTCTGCCGGCCATGAAAGCGCCATTTCAGTGGATTCAGCCTCAATCATGACCTATCGGCCGAGTCCGTGTATTCCCATTCGTCCATCTCCAGGTAGCAATGTGTTGTCAAAATGTGGTTGCTAATGACTGGCATCATCAGAATTGAATCCTTTGAATCTCCACCATCCATGCCGGTGGGTCGTCCGTCTTACTCTTCAGCTCCGGACCTAAGTACGACGCTGTACGACAGGAACGAAGTTGACCCAATACACATTCTCTCTCAATCTAAGGCGCTGTTATCCGACCCGTGTCTAGAAGCCCTTACCCAGCTCTGGTTTGCCAGGGTACAGGGATGCGACATGCCAAACTCGCATAGAACCTTCTCTTGCCCTTCCAACTGCACAACTATATAATAATGTTTTCTTTTGGCAATGTTGATTCCAATGAAGGAACTATTAATCGGGGTGCTTCATGATTGTACCATGGATATGAAATTGCAATGTCACCATAACTCCCGTGTATGGCCCAAGACCGGACATCCCCACGGCGCAGGTGCGGTGCGACGTCCAATAGGTAAAAGTTCCCCGACATGCAGCATAACCTGTATGACAGGTAATAATAGTGGAGAATGCATGCAACTCGATGCAGAACAACGACCGGTCTAGTCAGCATTGTTGACTTTGCCTTGCCGAATATCAAGAGCACATTTGTTGGACCTCTGTCCTTACTCTCCAGAAGGCTATGGATCGCAGAGTACATTTTGGGGTTTAAAAACAAGCAGACCCGGAAGCAAGTATTTTGTATACTCGCCCCCAGAGACCAAGAGTAAATCAAACGGGGGGAAAATACAGAATCGCTCATTACGGCACAGCCATGGTCGTCGCGAATCAGTATGCAACATTGTATGCCGCGGGTAGATCTCCGTATCCAAAATATTCCTTACCAACGCCTGGATTTCTCTGCGTCGTCACCATCCCCTATTTAGTACCCCAGCCGTCGATCGGCAGGCCGTTGGGGATGATAATATGAGATCCGTCTCATTGACACTGATGTCCTCGTATGATGACTGGCGCAATTCAGCTGACAACAATATCGATGTCCTGCCGGTCGCATGCTGCCTCTTATCTTTTTCTCCGGCGCCTCCTCTTACCCACAACCTCCTAGCACCGGCCATCTCAGCCCAGTCACGGTGGATGTCCGACGAGAATCTCTAACCCAAACTCGACAATATTGGCAGGAAAGCCAAACAGGGTGATGACCACGTCCCAAATTAGTCGCTCGGTCCCCGGCCGATGTTTGACCTGCAGACGCATCGATGCTTCTGATCCGGGTCGGACAATTATGATCATCATGTAGGTACTTGAAAGGGATACACCCACAAGCCTGGGTATCCTCCACGTCTCTCGTTCTCCTCTATCGTCTCAACCATTTCCGTCACACATTCGCTCGTCACTACCACACGATGGAGAACGTTATGATCCTCATACTGTACTTGGCAGTGCCAAGCCTGCTCTTCTCCGCCATAGGCCAGATCCTATCGTGGAGGAAGAGTAGCATGTCGTCGAAGCGCAACATTCCAGGACCGAGGCAGTTTCCCGTCGTCGGCCGCGTCCACGACCTCAACCGGTTTTGCATGTGGAAGACGTTCAAGCAGTGGGCCGATATCCATGGCCCCATATATCGGACTAGCATGTTAGGACAGCAGTTCATCGTCATATCGGATGAGGATATCGCGCAGGAGCTGCTTGTAAAGAGGGGCCACATCTACTCGGGTCGTCCGCAGATTAGAGCGTTGTTTGATCACAAGACGGGGCCGGGGTACGTTGCCCTGATGGATCGGCATGGTGCGTCAAAGCCTATCCCACCAACATCGTTGTGGTGTGATTTGAAACTAACAAGTTGAACCAAAAGATATCTGGACTCGACAGCGCAAATGGGTACACGCCGCCATGGCCGAATCGCACCGACAACACTTCTACGGCATTATTGAAACCGAAGTACGCCGGTATTTGACTGTCTTGATGCTCGACCCTGCTAAATTCCACGCCAACACGCGCGAGCACTGCGGCCGCATCATGAGCCGCCTGGCCTGGGACGACGCGAGCCAGGGCAAGGCAAACGGAGATAGCGCCGACTGCACCTTGGGACAGATGTCCGTGTCGGGCCCCATCGTCAATACCATGACCCCCCTGTGGTCCATACCCTGGGCCCTGAACCCCTGGAAGAAGTTCGAACGAGCACGCGAGGACAACCAACGTGCCTGGTGGCTGAGCTCTTTCCAAATTTCCAAGGCGCGATACCTCCGTGGCGAACTCCCTGCGGATACGTGGTCATATAGATATTTCGCCGGGCTGCAAAAGCAAGGTAACATGGATCTGGAACAGGATGCCAAAGAGGAGGAATTCGCGAGCTGTATGCTGGGTTTCCAGAACCTCGTCGGCGTCATCACCATCTGTGGGCCGCTGCAATTCTTCCTCATGGCCATGACGTTACACCCCGAGTGGCAGAAGAAGGCCCAAGAGGAGATCGACAGAGTCTGTGGTGATCGTATGCCGACTGTGGCAGACTTTGCCGACCTTCCCACTGTCAGGGCCTGCTTGAAGGAGACTCTCCGCTGGCGGTCCGGTGTCCCCCTAGGTACGTCATCCAATCATCCCTCCCCGATGTGACTAGGCCGCTAACAAGTCGCAGGCGTCCCTCACCAAGCCGAGAGGGACGATGAATTCATGGGAGAGAAGATTACCAAAGGAACCATCATCCTCGCTTGTGAATGGTCAGTCGCGTATCGCCAAATTCAACCCCATTATCCCCACTAACCACCCCTTAACAGGAGTATCAACCGCGTGCCCGAGAAGTACCCAGACCCAGAGAACTACCATCCCGAACGCTACCTCGAGCCCACCTGGCCATCATACCAAGAGCCTCTGACTCGCTACCCCAACTTCCGCGAGGGCAAGGGCATGCACACCTTCGGCTGGGGCCGCCGCACTTGTCTGGGCCAGCACATCGTCGACGATGAGATGTTCGTCACCGGTGCCAGCGTTTTGTGGGCCTTCAATATGACCAAGAAGAAGTGCCCGGTCACTGGGAAGGACGTCGACTTCGACAGCGAGGCGACTAATGCTCATGTCATCTTGGAGCCGCTGCCTTTCCCGATGGACTTTGCTCCAAGAAGTGAGAAGCGCGCGGCGCAAATTCTGTCAGGGTATGCTGAGGTTCGGGAGAAGCTTAGGGTTTAAAGTGAGTTGGTGAGCCAATGTCAGATTTCTGTTGTTATCGTTATGGGCGAGGAATGGTACGGAGTTTGGTGTTGTTATTATTGCTGCATTCAACCCCACACAGGGTCGAACCAAGTTTTATAGATCGAAACTAGTGACGAAGTAAAGTTGATGTTGGATTGAAATAAAACCAAGCTTTTCTAGACATGAATTTGAGAGAATTTAGGTTTTACGTGACGAGTTCCTTACCGTATACAGCAAACGCGCGGCTGCACTCCTCGAAACACCACGTTTAGACACTAGGCCCTACCAAGTACTAATTGTTGCACCACCACATGCAATACCACATATACAGTTGCGATCAGAGTCAAGTTTCTGAAATTATTTTCTGCGTCGTTCTTCCGCTTTATAAAATGGCATTTAATCTTATCGGCGCTTGTAAATACAAACTTGCCCTTGACTATATATATCTACAATTATGTCAAAAGTGTTCATTCGCAAGGAATTATCAAGCACAATTCTTAGGATCTAGATTGTGGCAAAAAAGACACACTGGTTAAAAAATCGCATAATACTCCGTAATGGAATGTGATTGGCAAATTGTAACAGGCATCGAGTGATGCTGTCGACAAATTTGCTCATCGTGTTCTGTTAAGTTTTCTTGGTAAGTAGACGAAGGCATATAACATATAAAGAAATGATGGTATCTGTCCCCTTCTTTCTCAAGCACATACAGTCAGACATAAACGGTCGACTGTGTGCCGGTTCAAGTCAATTACCCACGCAATGGTCATGGTGACAACGCGTCACTCCTTACCTGGATCCGAAGATGAAGCAATTTCTAAAACAGTGTCGTGGTGTTCACTCGTAGTCTTGGTCTACATATACGGGAGGCTCAGAATATGAAAAAGTCCCTTGTTTAACGGTAATCAACTAGTAGCAAAGTCTGTGAGCACTAAAACTCCTATGTCAGGGTACGGCTAGGCCGCAAGGCAATATTACAGAGTGAAGGGGAGTGATGGGCGTCCCTCCTACGTAGCACCGGGTGGTCACTGGCGGTCACGGTAGTCTCAGGTAGGGGTGCCCACGATGGTTCATTGATCTCTACCCTCTCTACCTTCTTCCCGGACACCTTCCCCTTACATAGATAGCTAGAAACCGGAGTCAGAGCCACAGATCCCCCATATCGAAGCCGTAGAGCACTAGTTCCTCCGATTGTTCCGTGTACCAAGACTTCCATATTAGGTCATGACTCGCACGTCCCTACACCGGAGCCCCACCGGTGTCCCACCGGTGCCTGTAGCATCCAGTTCTCTGACATCCTAGGAGTGAGTGTGACGAATGTCATGTAATTCTCATGATCCATGCGCCCAAAAGACAATCCAAAAACCTTTGACTGCGGGAATACATTCATATTCCATAAGGCTACCTAGTACACATGAGCCTTCATGACGATACTACTATAAGTCCATGACAGATCTATTGGATTGTGGGCAAATAGTCTTGTATTGAAAGTGTCATGATCTCTGGAGAGTCCTGAGAGAAGTGAAGGGCGGCCATAGGGGCCTTATATAGGTAGAAATAACTGATGCCTGCCCCACAGCCAGGACTTGTGTGGTTCAATGGGTAGAGGTCATATTGACCCATACTTCGTACGGTTTGCGGCTTTACTTTTCTCCTTTTGACTTGGCAGTCTTGACGGAGTAGCCTTGAAGGTCCAACAAGATCCATCTGCTACCCATCTAGCTACGATTAGTCCAAGGGGCATGCATAAACAGACACAGGAAGGCTGTCAAAGTGCCGAGTGCAAGAAACTGGTGGCTTTCCGGTAGGGCACCAGCATAGGGGCCAATGAATCATGGAGTAATATTGATGCAAGTGCATATAGGGTGTGAATTGTTGTATTGGGAAAGGATGGCCAGGTCAGCTATTCTGGCCTGGCAGAGCTCTTTTATAGCTCTTATCTATCTTATCTATAGCTATAGGGTAAACCCCCATGGGGTCACGTATCAAATATAGAAGTCTTGGTATACTGGGGAACCGGAGGAACTGGGGCTCTGCTGTTCCAATATGCGGGCTCTACTACTCCGAATACGGGCTCTGGTTATCTATGTAAGGAAGGTATCTTGGAGGGAGATAGGAGGAAGGTTAGAGATCAATGAACCACCCTGCACCCCTATCTGAGATCACCAGTGACCACCTGGTGATAGCCAGTAGGGACGCCCGTTACCCCCCTTCACTCTGTACAATTTCCTTGAGGCCTAGCCGTTCATACAAAGGCTGTTTTAAGTCATATCCTAAGTCGAAGAGAGCGGTCACCTATTCCCATTGCTAAAGCCCACCCGCATATCCGGGCCGATGGACTTGTGAAGCCGTGGATCAGTCCACACGCACGTTGGTAAATCAACTCGTGAACGATTGAATAGACGTCAGACGAAGCATCTGAGTCTCTTCCATTATCCAGATGATGAGTTTATTGAAGGGAGGCACCGTTGAACTGCTCATAAATATGCACCACAAAATATCGAAGTAGCTCGTGATTCTTGTATCACTGAGCCTCCAGTTGATCTTCTTTCGAGGCGCATGGACCACGATGATCAATATCCACGGAATTGAATGGTTCTTGGCATCGTGGTCGCGGCGCCATTGCTCCTTATGAATGCATTTATACTGCTCGAGAACCAACACGTCCCCCCAGGTTTAGCACGACGCCGATTGCACATTGTAAGCAGCTTAAGTTAAACCGCTACTGAACTGTAATCCCTTCATTTCTATAGGCCATGATGGCTCTGCCCGATGTTACACTAAAGTCGTTGGAGATGCCAAGTGTGGAGCAGAGGACGCCAAGATGTGGACAGTTAACACGAGAGCCGCGTTCTTGGCTTTCTGATGTCGTAGATCGTTCTAGCAGCATTGCATACAGCCTGAATCACATGACTCTAATCGAAACGTCCACCACTATACTAAGTTTGTATACATTTAAGGGAACGATCATTGAGATGCTTCCAATTAACAAACGCATACATGACATGTGTAATACGCTTGGAACTTACACTTGAGTACTGCGATTATATATCCACGTATAGCCGTGCACTCCGCACCTATCAATGCTACCCTATCTAAATGAACCCCTCCCCAGTGGTAATAGGATAAATATGCCGATGTGTCAGCAAAGTGCCGGTTGCTGGTTCACCAATACCACATGCTATTGTAGTGATGAGGTTGCGGCTCCACGTTTTAGTATGTCTCGCTCAGCGCGTAGTAGATTATAGTGCAACCGTAATTCTCGGTCAATCGCGGAAAACGTCTTTAGCCCCTTATCTCACATGTGAGAGCTTCCTCTGGTATTGCCGGGACTGAACCGGGAAACCCCCTTCGCAAAACTGGCCACACGTCATCATTCGTGGTGTATGCATGTCAGGACCACTTTTACAAAATGTTCGGACGGCAATCATGCATGCCGTGCCCCTGGTGTTCTTGTCGGAGGAACAAGTGACATGGATTCAGATGCTGCGTACAGCGGTTGTTATGTGGCCCCCACGTGGGAGCTATCCTAGCCGGAGAAGGTGAACCCGAGTAAGCCAGTGACGGCTTGGCGCACTTATATTCACTTATATGCATCAAACTAATTAGACAAGAGCAGAGCGCCAGACGAAATTCTGAATTTAGTTTCTTTGGAGAAGGAGCTAAGGGACAGTTATTGGCCTTGGGACATCACGCTAATTGTGCAGAAACCAGGAAAAGCATTGAGCAAGGCATGGAGTTTGGAGTCCACGCCCAATAGCATTCTAGCGAGTTTGTAATAATTGCCATTGCACATCATCGCCCCATGCGGAGAGCTGAACCGAAGTCATAGGGTACAACATTTACTCATCGAGCCAATGGAATGCAGTTCACCTGTAGGTTCGCTAGCCATGCCTGAGTTTCCGGTGCACCTTGGTCGATAACCCCAAAAACCTGCGTTATCCCCCGAGGCGCTAGCAAGTCCGACCCCAGCACACACACATTTGCACTTGCACACTTTCAGTTCTCCTGGTCATCCCAACCCGTTTCTTTCGCAAAGCAGACATCACTATACGATCAGGTGTACCCGTAAGCGGAAGCACTACCCTTGTTGACTATAGGGTACCTAATTTGCTTGCACCCTTGTCTAGCGTATAGAGGGACGACGCAGTATTATGGGGAAGTCAACCCAAGTGAGCCGTAAGTTCACCCTCCGCACACACTTCACCTCAACTTAACGTCCATAACTTGCATGCGTGCTCCGCCTTAAAACCCCGCTCTCCGTAGTCGTCATCTGAAACGCCCTGCATGTAATCCAAGTCGTCAACAGGAACAATTGCTACCATCTAGACCAATTTGACGACGAACCGAGTCTGCTAGTCCGTGATTCTTCATCGGTTACGTGCATGGTCACACATAAATTGGCAGCGCATGAATGGCTAGCTTCTGGTGAGCCAACTCGTCCATGTGCATCTCACGCGTCGTATCCCAACGATCGACGACATGCCATGTAACTTTGTTCTATTCGAGGTCTGCCGCTGATTCCGAGAGATTGCGAGAATGCACCGAAGGGGGGTGACAATGTAATGACGGCGGCAGCTAGTACGCTTTTGGGTGATGTGAAGCTAAGGTTGTTTTTGCTTCTAGGAAGATGTAGCATCCTCGTCCTAGTCTGGGTGGTAGGCTGTGTGCAAGAGGCGAAGTTTGTATAAGAATCTTGGCAGATTGAGTTTCGGGCTGTATGTCACACTATCGTGGGACATCTGCAGGCAGCGGACCTAACTTCGACTCCTGCTTCATCGATATCAAGTCTGTTTATCCGCGATCAGCTGTGGTGTTTGAGTTTACTCAATCCACTGGAATACTCCCTACTGAAGTGTCACCATGGCCAAGTTTGCCGTGGGCGAGAAGGCTGATGCCATCAAAGAGATGGTGCAAACGGACACAACCACCAACCGAGTGAGGAATTTTGTCATCCAAGGTGGGCCGAGACTGTCATCTGCCACGAGGCAATACCTCTTCGACAAACTGCCCATTATACAGTGGCTTCCTCGCTACCACCGGTCATGGCTGCTTCAAGACTGCATTGCTGGGCTCACCATCGGCGTGATGCTCATCCCGCAAGGCTTGGCCTACGCGAAGATCGCCACCATTCCGATTGCGCATGGCCTCTACTCGAGTTGGCTTCCTGCTGCTGTATATGTGTTCATGGGGACTTCTAAGGGTGAGTAATTCATATTGCCCAATGTTCTTCCTCATCCACGAGACGCCTACTGAATTACTATCGACATAGACCTCTCAACGGGACCTACATCCATTCTGGGTCTCCTCACTGCACAAATCGTTGACAGTTACTCAAATGAATACGATGCAGCAGCCATTGCCAGCGCCGTTGCTTTCATGGTCGGGGTTTACTCCCTAGCTTTGGGTGTGCTCGGTCTCGGCTTCATTCTCGACTACGTCTCTGTCCCCGTGCTCACTGGATTCATCTCAGCAACGGCCCTCACCATCGGGTTTGGCCAAGTCGGCAGCCTTGTCGGCCTGAGCGATACCCCTGACGGAGTCTTTGACATTATCGGCGACGTCCTGAAACGGCTACCAGACTGGGATGGACCAACGTGCGGTATTGGCATCGGCACCATTCTCATTCTGATTGCCCTGGAGAAGATGGGAAAGAAATGGGGCAAGCACCACTTCTCTATCAAGTACATCTCCAGCAGTCGAGCTGTCATTGTGCTGTTCATCTTCACCCTTATCAGCTACCTCGTCAACAAAGACCGAGATGATCTCCTCTGGGCCATCAGCAAGGTCGAAGCACATGGCGTCATTCCTCCGAAGGCTCATGATCCTAGTTTGATCGCGAAAGTTGCAACACGTGCCGTAGCTCCGCTCGTGGCTTGCACCCTGGAGCATCTCGCTGTCGGGAAGGCTTTTGGTCGCCGCAATGGCTACACCATAGATCAAAGCCAGGAGCTCAACTATCTCGGCATTACAAACTTGGTGAACTCCTTCTTTGGTGCTATGGCAGTCGGTGGTGCCATGTCTCGCACAGCCATCAACTCCGAGTGCCGAGTCAAGAGTCCCCTGAACGGTCTCGTCACCGCTGCATGGATTCTACTGACACTGTTCGTATTTTCACCGGCTCTCTACTGGATTCCCAAGACAACTCTTTCTGCAATTATCATCATGGCAGTTTTACACCTCTTCGGTCCAGTTTCGGCTTTCTATCGGTACTGGCGCGTGTCTCTGGCCGACTTCATCGCCTCTATGCTTTCATTCTGGATCACGATCTTTGTGTCGGCAGAAATCGGAATCGGAGTTGCTGCGGCATGGAGTGTAGCCTGGACCATGCTCCGATCGGCCTTTGTCACACCAGAATTCCGCACCAGCGTCGACGAAGACGTCTCGCTCCCACAGCCTGCTACTCACAAGTACAGCCCTACTGCCACTCGCACCGAACACGCCGGGATATATATTCCAGGAGACACGGTTGTCTTCCATTTCAACGACTCAATATTCTACCCCAATGCCTACCGCGGCAAGCGAACCGCTCTTCAAGACATCCAGCTCGTCTACGAGAAAGCCGGCCGCCACGAGATCGTGGAAGAGCGGGAGCGGTCCTGGAGCGTGGCCAGTGAGCAGCGCATTGAAAAACTGCGTAAGCAGCAAAGCATCACTATCAAGGATGTTCCACTTTCTACTGTAGTCTGGGATTTCACCATGGTCCCGTTCATAGATATGACTGGCATCCTTGCACTGGGTGAGTTGAAGGAGGACATCCGTCTCTACTCGGGAAAAGGGGTACAATTCCGCATCGTGGGCATGAAGGCGAGTGTACGTGAGCGGTTTTCCAGGGCACAGTGGAATCTGAGTGACCTGGATGGTAGGCGGGAAGAGGGTGATGACGCTGTCTATCCTTCTATGGAGAGAGCAATCCTGGACAGGGACGGGAATGTGCTGGAAGCTGTTACTACAGAGAAGACTGAGTAAGGTAACCAGGAACAGATACAATAGCTTCGAAGCTTGGAGAAACAACACGATGGCAATCTTGAGTGCTACAAATGTGGACTGATGTAACCAACTGTCACGAGTTCTGGAAACGGACCAGCAAATACTGCTACGACGCTTATGACGCCAATCCTGTTTCATTAATATATTCCCCTTCAATGAATAACAAGGAGAGATAAGAGAATTTTTGAACACATCTACAGACTTGAAGATTTAAGCCCATTGATGATCTTTCTCATAAATGTCATAGTTTTCAAGACCATGGCTAATTCGACTAGAGTGACGACAAACCAGTCGCTATACTCCTCACCACATAACGCCTGACTTGGGGCTCGGGCTTTTCTCGCCATCTCAGCAAATATCAAACCAGTTTTTCCTTGGGAAAACTAAACTAATCCTTTATGAACATTATGGACATGTCAAATTTTCCAAAATAGCACACCTACCACTTTCCGAATACGATGCCATGGTCTGAGGGCCGATTATCGCACCAATTGAGCCAGCCCTACCCGCCATGGTAACAATGGCATCGGTTCTAAAACTCTAAAAGCAGCGGCAGAATGTCTGCTGCAGGTCGGACAACCATTGCATCTGTCTTAAGCACACCCGGGTATCTATGCACCAAATACAAGACGGGAACGTTCCTGTTGGAACAGTCCAGACCCCCTATTCAGATGAGACATATGCACCACCTGGTTATCAGAGACGCGCTTTTCTGTTATCTTGCTGTGATTATCTACCCACAACTTTCATCTCTTCGTCGTCTACTTGCGCACGCATATGTCGGCCCCATGATCGACCAATGGACGACGATCTATAAGCCGCGCTTGGCGGTCATGGTTTCCCACAAAGCTTACCCTGCCACTTGTTGGAAACCAAGCAGAACTAAGCGTGACAAGCTAAGCTTTGTTGGTGGGTGTCTTGATGTTGAATGGCAAGCCACTAGGCGATACTAATAGCGCCGTAGAAATCCGATCCATTATCAGTGCGCAGAGCTGTCCGGCTTTACCGAGAATGCCCACCAAGGAGCCGTTATAGTATATAGTACGTGTATAACTCACAAGCCTATTTGGTGCATCGGGGTGCGATGGAGAGCAGTTGCACGATGGACGTCAGTTTGTATATTGAGTATCGCTCTTCAATATATCAGATTAGACGAATCTGACAGCATCCCAAAGTCTCCGTTCACTCTTCCGTGCTATATGAAATGGGCAATGACCATAAGTTCGTGTCTGCACCAAGAATATCCATCCCGATTCACAAGACAGCCCACAAAGTTACAATCGAGGATCATCTACAACTCATCCCCATGCTCTTCATCTGAATTATCGCTGCCACTAGGCATAGTAACCTCGTCCTTCTCTGCGCTCTTAACCTTCTCCCAGAAGATCTCGCCATTTTTGGGGTCATCAGCAAATAAATGATCGATGACCATTTTTTTAGGCGTCTCTCCCATCCACTGGAACAGCGAGAAATCCCTGAATTCATCAGAACGGAACACCTCAAGCATCTCCACCGGCTCATCGCCGATATTTTCAACAAAGTGACCCATGTTCCTCGGCACAATGCCCACATCCCCGGGCATGTAGTCAAACGTCCGGGCAGTGCCCTCAGACGCAAAAATGGTGACGCGAGCACGACCACGAATGAAGAACGACCACTCGTCGGCATGGGGATGCCAATGCATCTCACGAATTGCGTTCGGTTCAATGATGGCGTGGGCGGCTGCCACAGTCTTGGAGATGGGGAAGTTTTTGGAGTCGGTGATGCGGACCTGGCCGCCGCTCGTGTGTTTAGGCTCCTGTTCCAGCATACGGTGCGTGAAGTTGTACTTGGACTTCTTAACGCCCTTGCCAGTGGGCTTCTCCTGGTCGATGGAGCCTGGATTGGAGCCTTGAAAGATGTACTTCTCACCTTCGGGGATGTGGGCGAAGATCTCCGGGGCCAGGTCGAAGTTCTTGGAGATGACCGACTTGGGAGTGTGTGCTATGATGCATTAGTACGCAGTAAACCGATATACAACAGGAGAAAGAGCTTACCCAGCCAGTCAGTCAATATAAAAGTGGATTCCTCCGAAAATGCACCATCATCAAAGACGAGTAGGAACTCAGTCCCGTTCTCACCAAGCCCCTGAAGAGAGTGGGGCACGCCGCTAGGGAAGTACCAAAGGTCACCCTTCTTCAAATCGTCGAAGAAACTGCCGCCCTCATAGTCAATGGCAGTAACGCGGACCTCCCCGTCAAGGACATAAGCCCATTCAGCCTCTTTATGCCAATGTAGCTCACGTATCACACCTTGGTCGAGACGCATGTTGACGCTGGCCAGTTCGACGCTGGAGCCCAGCTCGCGCACCGTCGTCTGTCGTGTCCATCCGCCCTCCTATTCTGGTATAAGAGGAACTCTGCAATGTTGAAAGATATTACATTGAGGATTGTATGCTTACCTCGATGCGAACATGCGAATCGGCAAAGCTCCAGCGCATGTTCTTCATGTTACCGTGATCTGTACTGGGCGGCCGCACCATGTCGGGGCTTTGGCGGGAGCGCTCCCAGTTCCAGGGCCCCAAGACCGATGCGCCCAAGCCATTGCGATAGGGCAACGGGTCCAGCTTGTCGCCGACGGTGTCAATAGCCTTGTCAAGGGTGTCCTTATGGCCTGGAGTGTAGGGCGGCGCAGTTTTTTGCTTATGGTACTTTGCGGGCAGATCGAGACCGTCGAGCAGACGCTGGCGCGGACTGTCTTGCACTGGAACGGCGAGCCCAAGCTCGCTCAGGGCGACGCCTACAACCAGGAGTGAGATCCGGAGCCGCATTGTTTTAGTCGGGAGATATTCAGCAAGAATTCAAGCTGCAGCTCTTACGGCGTCCAACAATAGGGGTTTCAGATCGATATTGGGAACAGTTGAGTATTTATGTCAACACGAGACTTAAGACTGATGAACTTGGGGAGCTTGCTCAAAAATGAAAACTTGAGGTCTTTGGGGTTGTGTCACTACCTGGACCTAGGTTAGCTAACAGAGCTCCATCCTGGGATCGGAAGCGGTGGGATATCCGCGGGCGTCACCTTCCCCCTGTCTTGCATCACAGGCTCACGATGAATATAACCCCGCCCTGCTCAGTCTCTGTTTCCTCGCCACCGAAACATCCCGGTATTCATATGCCGAATGAAGACCGAGCATTCCCCGTAAGCGAAGAGGATTGAACAGGCTTAAAAGCATGAAGCTGTGATGTGATACGTGTTTGCTTCTCAGGGTATGTGACAACACCGCACGAGGAACCGAATTGAGGGTGTTTTGAGGTTCAGCTCCGCAGGTACATAGCATTGGGGAACTTGAAATTCTGCAGGATTGCAGCGAATCCAACTTGGCACAACGAGTGCGAGCCTATGGCAACCTGCCGAAAGTGACAAGTCCAGATATGAGCCGGGAAGCCGGATTTCAGTTGAGAATACTATGCTAATTATGGCCAATCTGGTACTGTACACTAGAACCTAACCTAGGTGTTATAGCGAGCTGGTGTGGGGGTAGTTAGTCTCAGGGTCACCGAATGCGGGGTTCCGGCTCTTGTGCTAGAGAGACAGAGGATGACGAAGCCCCATCGGCCCATCATCGGTGGGATACTTCGCAAAAGCTTCGCCTTCAGAAAGAGATCTCGAACCCCTGGTAACTTTCTCTCACAGTACGGAGCTTTCGGCTTCTCTTAACATTAGCCATTACCTGACGGCTGACGGCACAGCAGTTTGCTGCAAATTTTATATGATAGTCTGCCTTTAGCCTTATACTGACGTCCGCATATGATTACTCCCAGGGCAAATTGCAGAACTCAGCCAAACACACTTTTATCAGTGGCATCATGGCATCAATAAATGGATATGGTGCCATGAACACCGTACCAACCGGCAATGTACCTCGTGCCAATAGGGCCGGCAATGAGGAGCAACCTCTGCTCGGGCAGCCGGCGGCGTCGAAGAAAGGATGGCGGAAGAAGATGATGGTGAATGTCCATCGCGACTGGGCAGATGTGGTCCTCGTCCTCTGTTATATTATCACGGGCCTCCTCGACAGCGCGTCTATTTCTACTTGGGGATCTTTCGTATCCATGCAAACAGGTTCGGCATATACTACCCAAAGTCAATTACTGTCAAAACTGAGCTGACTCTTACCCAGGCAACACGGTCTACATTGGCCTCGGTTTAGCTGCACCCCATGAGTCCAAACGGTCGATCAAATCGGGCATTTCTCTCATCTCCTTCTGCGTGGGATCCTTCTGCTTCAGCCGCTTCCACCGGTACTTCACTGCCAGCCGACGATGGGTTCTCTGCGCCTCCTTCTTGATCCAGATGTCCCTCATCGTCACCGCGGCTGCCATCCTCACATGGGGTCCCAAATCGGGCTCGGATAAGGACTCCATTGGCTGGAATGTCCTCATCCCTATTGCTCTGGTCGCTTTCCAGAGTTGTGGCCAGGCTGTCACAAGCCGGGCGCTCAAGTACAATGCGCTTACCAGCGTGGTGCTGACCAGCATCTACTGCGACTTATTCTCTGACGCGGAGCTCTTTGTTTTGCACAATGCAGAAAGGAACCGCAGAGTTGGAGCTCCTGTTCTGTTATTATTCGGGGCTGTCATGGGCGGCTTGTTGGCTCACAGTACAGTCGGAACAGCAGGCGTGTTATGGATCGCAGCTGCGCTCAAGTTACTAGTGGTGGTTTCTTGGTTCTTCTGGCCGGCTGCTAATGAATAATACACACATGTTACCCGGTCTTGGTGGTTATGCCGTATGGGGGAAAGTCGGAGTACGGCGATATGTCAGTCATAGTAAACACGGCTAAATGGAAGTATCATGATCATGGGCGGTGTGAAGCAGGGCGAAGCTGAGAATAAATAAATCGTTATCCCGAATAGATCCAAATAAGTCCTAGCGCGACAGGGTAGAGATATAGAACGTCTAGTTAGATATATATCGTCCTAGCAGCAGTTGACAATATATTACACTTAACGATTGGGACTATGTATAAGCCAAATAAAAATCGGCTGTGTAAGAACGCGTGTGCTTGCGGACTTCAAGAGCATCGTGTAATAACCTGCTGAGTAAGATTGTAGACATTATGAGCTTACTCACGAATGAATAAGGTAAAGCCAAAGAGAAGCTATTGCTCGTGCGTGTGTGCGTGTGTGTGTGTGTGTGTGAAAGCCCACCTCGTTTATAGCGTTTTAAACCGCAAGTTTGGTCTCGACATGACTGATAGCTACGTCGGCCCGGGTGCAGGGATACAGAGTGCTTTCGTTATCATACGATCCTAATTTCACTATGACAAGCGTTGGCAGCATTCGAAGGAAACATTCCGGCAATCTATCCATTTGAATCCTAACACAATTTCACCGCTATGGTCAAAACCAGCCTGGAACACGCATGTGATAAGCAACCAGTCCCGGGAAACGGTCCATATTCGTTGACGCCATGCATGCTCTCACAAAGACAAGACAGCAGTCAATCACCCATCATTCTTTCCCCTCCAGATCTTGATGAAATGTAGTGATAATACCTGATTAGCCCAAGCACTTCTTTATAGATTCGTCGGCTGGTGTAGTTGGTCACTTCGCTGGTAGATAAGTCCCGATTTGAGCCTCGCCCACTTGGGTTGGTGACGAGTCGCGGGTTCGAATCCCGCAGCTGACACACAAGGGGGTTTAGTCAACCCTTACGGCGCGCTGCCCACCTTGTTGACTTCGCCTACCTAGCGATAATAGGGAGATTGGTGCAGTTTAGGATTACGAGCATCCTAGCCAGTCGACCGTCAAGCACTACGTCGGCGGAATATAACTCGACAGCCGGTCCAGAATTCGAATCGTTAATCCGACCCCTTATCGGACCTCGCCTATCCGATAACGCTCGTCGGCGAACCCGTCCCCTCACGATAGAAGGCGCGCAGCACGCCCCCTCGCCGCGATTCTTGCGAGCGTCTAGACCACGTTACGGTCTATCCACTTGAGCGTATGGTTGAGATGTATACGCTCGACGAGAACCCCAATTAGCAGATACTACGACTTGTCGCGACAAAAAAATAGTCGAGCATCTTCTGCACATCAGCAGCATCCCACCCCTGAGGACGAATTTAAGTGCCACATTACCACGCTTATCGGTAGTTCAGGCAGGGGTTGTAGCACAGACTTAGGGAGGGACAGGAGGTTTAGTAGTCGTTTGGCTACAAGTTTACCTGTATAACCGCCCGACGCGGCTTAAGGGCCCGCTATATCATCTATAGCCCCTTAAGGGAGTACTTGTAGAGGTACCGAGGGTTAACACCTACGGCGTATTTAATATTTTATAGATTCACGTCAAACCACAGTATGCAAGGCAGGTTGTACGTGGCGGCAAGGGCTATGCCATTCGAGACTGGGGGAATTCATCCCTTGCGCGGAAGCTCCACTACCGGCATTATCACCTGGACATAGAGATCACGGCTATGCGTGCTGCGCCATTTTCAAGTTGGCAAAACCAGCAGATGAAAGTACTTGTGCCACGTCGTAGCGCAGGCTTTTGGAAGCTCTGGCACCATGAATTATCAATTGGCGGGGCCGCAGAGTTGCAATATGGGTAAACTCACGATTGCGAAATTTGCACAGCGACCCAACGATTCAGCGTGGCATTGCACACGAACATTACCATGAAGATTTGAGGCCCAAACAGTATCTCAGTGTCGTGAACAGCCAAAATACAAGCCACGAAGGTCGATGCCGTATATGTCGATGAGTAGTTAGGCAATATGCCGAGCACGCCAAGAGATTTGACAAGAAGTCTCGGATAGACAAAGGCGTTCAGGATCCGGATCGTCGCCCGATGCCAGAACGGACTCGCACTGGTGAAGGCTATCACCGCGGTGAGAACCCGAATCGTGATGATAGTTTGGAAAGTTGGGCGCATGATGAGTTGGTGGGGAAATTTGCGGGTTTTTGTAAGCCGGTAGCACGTGAAAGAGTGCGCCAGACAGAGTAATAGATCAAAAAAGTCTGAGCGAACTGTCCCATGGACTGCCTGTACATGGTATCGGACGACCTCGAAGAGGGGAATGGCGAGGTGGAAGAGCAAAGAGCCGTTGCGTGAAGGTTTGAACGTCTTCTTGAAAATGGGCAAGGGCCGTCGGAGGGTATGATTAGTGATGATGTAGAAGTAGGTTGAGAAGACCCAGATGAGCTCTATAAATGCTGAAGCAAACCCATTGAACGGCATGGTGGGCTAAAGTTTTCCAGTCGCAGGCTGTGAATCTAGGAGCTTGATAGAGTGTGTTAAATAGAAGAAAAACTATAAGCACGAGCGTTTAAATACATTGTGACTGCTGTGCATCAAACGGCGACCAGGATGATCATGTAGCCTTGAGTCTAGATAGAATGTAATGTAATTCAGCCTTCGGAGCTGACCAGAAGAGGTTCTGCACCTACATAGTAATTGGTCGTCTTGACTGAAATATGGCCGAAAGTATACGAGAATGTTCTGACAAGATAAAAGCCTGACTGCCAACTCTGAATGACAAAAATAACGCAGTAGTCTCCGTGGCGTAGCTTACTGCTGAGTAAGCTCCGCATCAACCACAATACTATATATAGTTCTCGAGTTATGTGAACCTCTCATAGCCGCCCTACTGTAGTACCGATACCACTGTAGAAGCCTTGCTCAATTCAGCCGTACTGCCAAACGGAAATCTGAGGTCACGTTGAATAAGGGTTGGTCTACACATGGGGAATAGCGCTTATCATGCTTGATATTGCAGCTGAATCACAGGCCATAAACCATGGTTCCCTTTTGCGCTAGTATCCGACAATAAGGGACCAGATTTATATAAAGGCCAAAAAAAAGATGTTTTTTTTTCTTTTATGATGGTTACTTCTGGTTTGGGGGCGGGGTTTTGTAGCCCTGTACTTGGCCGTACCTTCTCACCTAAGGGTACCCTAAGTCGACCTCGGTCTGCAGCTAGTTGGTAAAGACGATAGATTTTGATCGTCATAGAACTGATGGGTATGACTGTCACGTTGGCTAGTCCTAAGACACCTTTCCTGGTCCGTTTGTTAGAGGTGTCACAATACCGCATTTGTTGGCTGATAATTTGGGTCACACTACCCGGAGTTCGTAGCGAAGACTCAACGAACCCAAACACGGTTGAACGCAATTGATGCGGTGTGTAGCCACCTAAACATATTGAGCAGACTCGCAGTTCGATGATCCAGCAAGTTAATGTTGTTGACTGCAAGTATGATGAAATAACGCAACGGATTCAGCAATAAATCTGGCTTTCTAATGCTACTCTATCGATTATAGGTAGTTCTCCAATACTACCACCCAATATGAAAATGAGACGATTTCATCCATGTGGCAGTTTATTTGGGTCATGAGAGACGTCTCGCATCCTAAGTAGTTGTGATTGCTTATTTCATCACAACTCTCACTTGGCTACCTTTCCTCGGCTGAGCTAGGATTTTGTCATGGTCATATCTGACGTCCTCCTCAGATGTTTGGTACAGCTGCATGTGGGGGAATACACGTAGACAAAGAGCGGCTGTCGCGAGATAGAGCTCGCAGTATGCAAGACTAGAAGACAGCGAATTGTTAGTCACCGTCATATTCAAATGGGTTGGTGTTATGCAAACGAGACGAATGAAGTTTACGCACTTGATGCCCACGCACTGACGGCTTCCCCGGTTGAACGAAAACAAGGATCTCTCCATCTCCCGTCGTCGTTCTTGATTCAGCCATCGCTCGGGTATGAAAGCTTCTGAGTTGGGGAAAAGGTCCTCGTTATGATTTAGGATCACTGCCGACATGCCAATTGCGGTGCCCTTTGGTATAACATACTCGTACGTGTGGTCATTCATCTCACCACGGTAGATGAGATCCTCGTCTGGAGCGATCCTAGGGGTCCTCGCTCCTATACCATATGCCAGTCGCAGGCCCTCTAGCACCACAGCAGTCAAATAGGGGATCTTCTCAAGGCTGGTCCATTTGAGGTCGCTCGGGTTGACGCCCTTCAGTTCCTCCGTGAGTCTGGCTTGGATTTCGGGTTGAGATAGTACGTAGAAGGTGATGACTGTAAGTACCCACTAGTGGCTCAAGTCAGTCCTGCTTTCGTACACCACAGTTTATTTCTTCGTGGACCCCATGTCAACTTACTGCCGTAGTTTCTGTTCCGGCGACCGTAATTGAAAACCCCTCACCAGATAATCGGACTGTGGTCTTCTGTGACTCATGTAGTTTCTCGTCTAGTATAATATCTGACCAAACGACAGGTCGCTTTCGAACTATGCCGGCGCTGAGTTCCTCTCGTGCCCGGAGGATACGCTTGGGCATAACCGTATACATCTCGTGCATGAGGAGTGCGACGGAGTCACTAATGTATTTTGCGAGATAAGGAGCAGCATCGGGAAGCACCCGAAGAGCCGGGAAGAAGCGGAACAGATACGACGTAGACATTATGGCCTCAGCGGCGACTCTGAAATTAGGCTCCCATCCGTCCTGTTTTGGTCTGAATAAGCCCACCCGAACGCGTGCGAAGCTGTTGACCAGCACCTACCTGGTCCAAGAATCCTAGGCTCTCTCCAAAGCAATATGAGAAAATGAGATCTGACGTGAAGCAGCTATAAGCTGTAGTGACGTCCAAAGGCTTTTTAGAAGAGTCCTGAAGTATTTTATTGCAAAGTAGTTGCGTAAGATTGTGTATCTCGGGTTCGAGGTTAACAATCTGGCCGCGAGAGAAGAACTTGTTCAAAGCCCTGCGTCGAGTCCGATGGAGCTCATGCTCGCGAGAGGCAAATAAGCCAACGTTGATCGGACCGACAAGTGTGTTTAGATAGTGAGTCTGCTTGTCTCGCCTTCGGTTCCCCGAAGCATATATCTCATCTATGAACGCCGGGTCTGAGCAATGCAGCTCATTGGGACCGATGCGCACGACTGGGCCTGGCAGATTGTTATCGTCACCATGCACGAAAAGGATGATGAATATTTGATGAAAGCATTCTTTCCCATCTATTCTTACTGAAAGTAGGTGCTTAAACATCGAAGAATCAAACTAACCTACCATAGATTTGGTGCATTTTCTTGATCTCATGTGTGTACCTTCCGACTAGGATCATGTCGAACCAGAACTCGTAAGCCAGAGATAAGGCCGCCAATTTCGGTCCAGGGAAGCGACTGAGAGGGTGAAAGGCTGAGACATTGTACAAAGCACAACCAATGCGGTACAACACCCAAAGATAGAAGAGTCGAGTGAGACTGATGTTAGCGACTAGGCTTGCGAGGTTGAGATTCATGAAATCCATGCGGTCGGTTGCAGTGAAGGCACTTTGGACGGTTGCGTGCTACACGTTTACAATTAGCAGTGCATATGGCGTAGTCCAATATTTGGGGTTGTATTGCGATAAGGTGAAGGTAGGGGCGATAAGGTGAAGGTAGGGACGAATTTTACGAGCCAGCCGCGACAGGAGAAAAGCAGTACTCGACTATGAAGGAGGATCTCCCACGTAAAATGAGAGGGATTGCCCAGACACTACATCAGAAGCCACTATAATATATATTGATAGCTAGCTGGTTTTCTGGCGCTAAAAGCAGGCTTTCCCGACCCGCATTGGCTGCGGCATTCGTCGTATGCATACATATGTAGTATGCATACATGCAGGTGACACTACAATACTTAGCCATGCTGCTGACGAGTCCAACGAATCATTTACTCAGGCTTGTGCAGATATCACGGCACATATGCACACTAGTTGGAAATCGGGGAAGCATGGCTTGAACACCTGCCCTGTCTGGACTTCCCTTCTTCACCTTCGTATATAGCCGGAATGCCAGTATCCGTGCGATCCCAAAGTAGTTACTTCAATAACTTGGAAACAAATACAAACACACAAATATTCTCATCAACGCGGTAACGACTAACTCTGAGGTATAGGCAATTAAAGAGAGTCCAAACAAACCTAGTATAAGATCCACCACATTTTCAGCTCATGGAATACTAGTTTTGGTGAAATTATCGTGGTTAACACCTGAAACCCAAATAGCCAGGCACATTCAATGCATCGGGTTTTCATGAAATAGACCATCTGATTGAACTAATTCACTTCCCCCTCAGTCCTTGATATGAACTTTTCCCGTTTTCCTTTGGTATGTCGTGATCAGGCAACCCATCTATCCAGTCCCCACCCTTACAATAGTCCACGACCACGTCATAGATAATATAATATAGCTCAAGAGCCTGGACAGCATAAAGATTCGTCTGGTAGGTTGGGTATAGGTTGTGAAGAGTGCCAGCAGTCGTTGACAGGGTTGATACCCTATCCCATGTGAAGTTAGTTTGGCCAGATCCGCAAATCTGACACATGCGCATTAAAGGGACGTCATGATACGTTAACCCTGCAAGCCAAACCAAACCTGGAAATCCTCTGTTATGTGTTGCTCAGAAGCGACTTATTCATTTTTACTTGATTAGGTATCGCTGATCACAAACTACAGAGTCACACCGTCAACCTCAAACGTCTGGATCAAGTTATTGTCAAAGTACGACCAGAAGCTGGTGCCATTGATCTTGGTATCAGCGGCCTTCGCCACATACTGTTCCCCACTTCCAATCATGGTCTGCCATCGGCGCACAGTATTTCCATTCTCAGGCTTCCCGGAGAACTTGGACAGATCGAAACCCAGGTATTGGGCATTCCCCCAGTTGACTGCGACGACCACCAGCCTCTTGTTGGTAGCATCATAAGCAGCCACCACATTGTCAGACCCGCCATCAAGAATGGTCATGCCCGGCCGGATGTGGCGTGTGAATTGAGCCAGGACGAAGTACTTCTGGTTCGCGGCGCCAACGGTCCCGGCATCATTGTCAGCATCGATAACACCCCAGCCTCCACCGTCGAGAACCTGCCAATAAATCCAAGCCGTGGGATGCAACCAGCGGAAATCAAGAATCAAGTTGCTAACAAGTTGCTCTCCCGTGCTGTCGCTCTCACCGTACTCGCTGTTCCATAGCTTCTGGCCAGCCTTGGACGCAAGGCCGTACAGCGTGTCGCGAGCGCCGTTGCCGTATTGGTATCCGTGCACGTTGATCCGCCCGATCTTGCTGTTGACGCTGCTGAGACCCTTGTATGTGGTCACAGCCTGGTCGTACGTGTTCTCGTCGGAGGCGGCGATGATGGTGAATGATAACCCGCGGCTGTCGAGCTCGTTGCGAAGGGAAGTGATGATCTCAGGCTGAGAGCTTACTTCGAAGTGGCAACCCTCCTGGGTGCCGGTGCTGGCTTTCCACCAGTTGGCCGCAGGTTCATTGAACGGCTCGATGGATTCGAAGGTGATACCCCAGTTCTTTTGGGAATACTCGGCGATGGTGGCCAGATAGGCCGTGTGGTTGTCCACGTTCCACGACTGCAGGTTGTTGCCTCCGTCGTTGGCCCCGGCCGGGTTCTTGTTCTTGAGCATCCACCACATGGGCGAGTTGGAGAAGAGCTCGAATTTCGTCGCGTCGCGAGATTTGGCCTTGGTCATCATAGCGCGTTGATTGGCGTCGACGGACCAATTCCAACTCGACGAGGCCGGGTCGCCGCTCATCCAGTCGATCCAGAATCCTTCCATCTCACGCGACGCCTTCATCGTCGATGAGATAGCGATGGAGGTGCCGTCCACGGTATTTGTGCTCACGGCACCCGCATTGTAACGAATGATGGTGAGGCCGAGACCTGGTAGGGATTTGCCGCTGAGCTGTGTTGACTTGGTCGTGAAGAAGATGTCAGCTAGATCATCCCTGGTTCCGAACTTCTTAGCCCACCACGCGAGCGAGGTGCCCCAACCCTCCCAGGTGCCGTATTTTGACGCCGGGTTAATGGTTATTGAAGTGTCTGCGGCCGTCAGGGGCGTGCATGAAAGATGTGCTGCCAAGATCAGAACGATAGTAAAGCGAGCCATCTTCGCAGGAATAATCGAATGGCAAATTCCACCATGCAGATTGAACAAATCCTGTCTTGATAATTTCCTGGGCGGTCGACTTGCTTATAATCTAGCTGCCAAGTTGGACGATGGACTCGGTCCGCTGCGGTCCGCCACCATTACCACCCCGCGAGTCAGGCTGGATTTAAGGCTGAACGGCACTTAAGCGTGGAAGGCTTTCTATGGGGAAACCTCACTCTATCTACTAATGCCTTGACTAATCCCTATACATCTCGGGGCATCCTTCCCCACTATCCGCCCCCTTTGAGCCCTCGCCCGAGCCGAATGCGCAACTCAGCATGGGGCATGGGAACTCTGCAATGGCTGTGTGTTAATTTATAATCCAAAAACGTACATCATGTGTGACCAGGTCAGTGAAAGCCAACCAAGGCCATTATTTATTCCAGTATTGACAGACCCCAACGAGTTTCGTATTTGGGCTGTTTATGCACTCTCCCACCCGCCCCCGCACAACTATTTTCGGACCGCCTCCGCCGGGCAAGAGCCAACACTTGCCGAAGCGGTCCCCTTGCTATTTCACTTGTGCACTGAATAGCTTTGTTCTGGGGATTAGTGTGTCCTTGTTGTTCACATGCTACAGGTCGGCAGGCATGTTGGATGCTTGTTTTCACATCTCTCCTACTCATTGCTATTTTGCTGAAGTGACGATGATTCTTGATTACCAGAGACCCGAAGTCTCCTGCTTATTACACTACCCTTATTGCTTCTTGGCATCAGACTCATCATTTGCTGTGTCTATCTTGTTCCCAGCACGACCAGGCTTTGCGGCTTCTGGTCCAAATGGACCCTCTAGTACTACGTCGGCAACAACATCTCCCCCTTGCGGCGTACAATTCATGTAGAATCGGGAAGCGCCTGACAAACGAGTATTCGAGAGGAAAAATCTGAAAGCATAGGCCACCGACGGTGCTACAAGGGATAGGGCAGCTAAAAATATGGTAAAAGCTGGCTACTCCTATCCTGAATTTCTCTTCACCTTTATTTACCCACGGCAACTACCTATCTACATACCTATAGCCAGCCGCAGGCCACCAGTGTTCCTTGTGACTATCAGAAATTCGCCCATTGATTAGTATTTGGCATAAGATAATAACAGTGACAACGTGTCGGCACGGAAGAACATGAGAAATGGTGCATGGGAGACATAAGCCAAATTGCCGTGCTTTCTCTCTAGTCAGCATGGTTCAAGAAATCCAGTGTACCTTATTGAGGGTCTAGCTCCCTCCTTGCAGCCCTACAACACGGGATGACGTCACTAAGCAGTCGTCGCAAAAGAACGTCTGAATAGTGGCCCGCCAGACTTTCTCCGACCAGCGATATCTCAATCCATTTCAACTATCGATTCGTTCCATGAGGTAGATCGAGATGTTCTCGAAATTGAAGAACGTCGCCCATTTGGGCGGCAATGAACCCCCCTCGAGTAGACAGGAGCAATCACTGGTGACGGTGTTGCCCACCACTGAGCAACGAACCGACCTGCTTCTCCTTGTCGCACACTCCACAGAAGCGATGCGACAGCGAATCTTTGATACTTTCGATGCCGACAAGACCGGCGAAGCGTCGTTGTTAAAGCTGAGCGTCGAGCCATCTACCACGCCTAATCCCGAGTCGACCCAATCGAGCGGCAAGGTGGTCGCCAGCAGAGCCAGTGGCGAGGCAGATGAAAATGCTCAGGCCATATCAAGCAATTCTGGTGCGACTGACGACAATAAAGAGGCTAGCTCAGATGCAGAGAAAGAAGCCAAGCAGCGCGAACGACGTGTCAAGGATCTTGCCAACCCCGCAATGAAGGACCTCAAGAAAGCTGCACTGAACCATTTCGACACCTGGAGAGATAAAGTCATAAGTCGCGTTGGGGAAGCCGTCAACCGGCAGGCAGAAGAAGAGAATTCCAGCCCGATGGAACAAGAAATCAAGTCTGACGCACCGACACAATCAACACAAGATGTACCTCCACCCGCCACAGAGGATACAGAGGCTGATGTCGCCCTGCATCGGCTGTACGCACCGCAGAAGACCAGTCTGAGCAGCCTTGACAAGCCTCAGCGAGTTCTTGTATTGCACTCTATCCTTCTCCTCCTACTTGGTCTCGAAAGTTACCCTGCAGAATCTCGCATTCTCATGTTGCACATCACAAGTTCCCTCTCATTGCCAGTAGAGGTGTTATCCGAAGATGAATCCCGGGTTGCGCAAGGCCTCTTGGAAGCAGCGAGGCAGCAAATGAACGCGGACAAGGAAACCAAAGAGAAAGCCAACGCCAGCGCCATGTCTCGCAGCTTGAAAGTGGGCCTCGGTGCCGCTGCTGGGGCCGTCCTCATTGGTGTGACAGGTGGTCTCGCCGCACCTCTACTTGCAGCCGGTGTCGGTAGCGTGATGGGTGGCCTTGGACTAGGGGCCACTGTCACAGCCGGGTATTTGGGGGCCCTTGCTGGCAGTGCGCCTTTGGTCGGCGTACTCTTCGGAGCGTACGGTGGCAAAATGACCGGGGAGATGGTGGATGAGTATGCCAAGGAGGTCAAGGATTTCGCATTCATACCTGTCCAGAAACAGCATCATCTCTCATTTGGCAAGCACAAAGAGGATGAGAAAACCAGCCGTCGTCACCTCCGCGTTGCTATCGGAATATCGGGGTACCTGACGGAGGAATCACAGATTGTCTCCCCGTGGCAGATTATCAGCAACGCCAATGCCGAGGCCTTTGCACTTCGGTGGGAGCTAAAATGTCTCCTGAACCTAGGACATGCTTTGACAACATACGTCAAGTCATACGCATGGGGCTACGCCAAGAAAGAAATTATAAGCCACACCATCTTCGCGGCGCTGTCGGCGGCGTTGACACTCCCGTACGGCCTGGCCAAGGCCAGTCGAGTCGTCGACAACCCGTTCAGCGTTGCGAGGTCCCGAAGTGAAAAGGCGGGCCGAGTCTTGGCGGATGCATTGATCAACAAAGTCCAAGGTGAGAGGCCAGTGACACTGATGGGATACTCCCTAGGTGCGCGAGTAATCTTTCACTGCCTCAAGGAGTTAGCCGAAAGGGGTGCGTTTGGCCTTATCGAGAGCGTCATTTTGATTGGAGCAGCGACGCCATCTGATAGCCTAGAATGGCGAGGAATACGTACGGTAGTAAGTGGGAGGGTGGTGAACGTTTTCTCTTCCAAGGACTACCTCCTCGGCTTTCTGTATCGAGCCAGCAGCCTCCAGTTCGGAGTCGCCGGCCTCCAACCGATCAGAGACGTTGAAGGAGTAGAAAACGTCGACGTGAGTGATCTGGTGGATGGGCACACTAAATACAGATTATTGATCGGCAAAGTCGTACAGAGGGTAGGATGGGAGGACGTTGATGTGAAGGCTGTAGAGAGGCAGATGGCTAGTCTTCAGAAAGAAGAGAAAAGGGAAGCAGAGGAGGAAGCAGAGTCAGAATCAAAAATCGACTCCAAAGACGCTGATGACGCCAAGGCAGAGGCCGAAGCCGAAAAAATGGAAAATGAGATCCAGGAAAAGAGCAAAGCCAGTCAGGCGATCGACTGGATGGGTAGTAGAATGTCTGGGCTGCACATGTCTGACTCGGGTGCCGGCGGAAAGGTTGACAAGGGAAATCTGACTGAAGAGGAGAAACTGAGACGCGCCGAACAACAATAAAGTCGACATGGGTGCACTTTCTTCCATGCATGGTTGAGCATGTGTTGCAGGACAAACGAAGAATATGAAATTACTGTCGGACTCTTCTGATAAGGTTGGAGCAGCAATACAGTAGAAATAAACCAAACCAGAACAAGTGCAATTATATACTACTCGATCATTTGCTCGACCTTTGTCTGATCGAAAGTGCTTAGACGAAACCGCCATTTTAAGCAGCTATACCAAACTCCACGTCCTCAAATGCATGTCTTTCAATTTTTCAGACCAACCTAAGCAACATAGCAGGTGTTGTAGGGCACACCGGTCGTACGTCGCCACCTTAGCTAAGCAGACCCGTCATTCATATGATCAAGATCTGGTCGGTTGTTGTGAAGTTAAGTTGCAACTGTGATAGCAGGCTCGGTGAGGGTTCAAAATGATTCAGAAGATATTCCTTATACACCTTTACAGAGCCCGAGACGGTAAGGCACTGTGCGGAACATCTGTCTTGAAAGAAGTAAAGCATATTTAACCCATCGATACCTAAGGACGAACTTACCCCCTCTATTGAATTCTCTACTGCTTTTAAGGTTATAAACCTCTTTCTTTTAGGCTAATACGCGTGTTGCCTTTATGATAGAAGTTCAAGGAAGGTTTTCAAGCTTGAACATAGGCAAGATTGGTATCCAATCTTGATAGATACCATTCCTTAATTTTACGGGTTTCCGTCTCTTTAATGATGATACGTGACCCCATGGGGGGTTACCCTATAGCTATAGATAGGATAGATAAGAGCTATAAAAGAGCTCTGCCAGGCCAGAATCGCTGACCTGGCATCCTTTCCCAATACAACAATTCACACCCCATATGCACTCGCATCAAATGATATCTCTTGACGATTTTGCCCACGCTATCTTCTATGTAAATATATCCCCAACTCTTGATTTAACCAACTTTCACCTATGCTGTCCCCACAACCCAACAAAACTTTTTTATCGTGACTACAAGTCCTCTTCGATCGTCATGACCGTTTTAATACATATAAAGCACTTTTTGTATCCACAGTTGCGGTGATAACAAGCGATAAAGACGAGGGGGTGCTGAGAATTGTCGTTATTCATTCTGCAATCGCAGCAGTACCAAATGACGCAGGTGCGAGTTGTATGTCTCGGGCTTCGAGTCATCTTAGTTGGCGGTGACGAAGTCATTATTAAACCGAATTTGACCCAAAAACCCCCAAGCCTAGTGTCGGACCTTCAAAGGCTACTCCGTCAAGACTGCTAAGTCAAAGGAGAAAAGTAAAGCCGCAAACCGTACAAGGTATGGGTCAATATGACCTCTACCCATTGAACCACACAAGTCCTGGCTGTGGGGCAGGCATCAGTCATTTCTACCTATATAAGGCCCCTATGGCCGCCCTTCACTTCTCTCAGGACTCTCCAGAGATCATGACACTTTCAATACAAGACCATTTGCCTACAATCCAACACCTAGTTAACTTACTTTTGGATATTCCTTGACTGTAGTTTAGCTCATTCTACGTAACTAGCAAGATTTATGATTTGGGTACAGCTTTGGTGATCATCGCACGGCAAGTTGAAGGGCTCCACCACTCATACTGTGAATGCCCTTCTTACGTATAGCTTCTAGA